>NC_136065.1:2118632485-2121032485 GCF_964261635.1 Lissotriton helveticus | reverse complement strand
TGGCGTGGGGTGCGTCGAGTTCGACAATGGTAGTTGCGGACTGGGTGCTAGGTCCCGGTGGTCTGTAGATGAGGGTGCCGCGTAGCGTGGTCCTGGGCTGGTCTGGATCTGGAAGGGGAGGTGTTCTGTGTTGGAGTGGGGGTCACTTGTGCTGGATGTGGAAAGTAGGAGGGGGGTCTTGTGTGCAATGGCGAGTCCTTCTCCTGGGCGGTGGGGCCGGTTCTTTCGCTGGATCTTGTAGCCGTCAGGGATGGCAATGGTGATGTCAGGGCCGGAGGTGGCATTGGTCCAGGTTTCAGTGAAGAAGGGGACCTTCGGGCGAGAGGGTGTCGAACAAGTCCCAGATCTCTTCGGCATGTCGGTGGAGGAGCGCACGTTGACCTTTTGCAGTCAGTGTGTCTTCCGGGGTTGAGTGCGTAAAGTGCTGCGGAGTCGTATCGGCGGGGTCCCAGAGATCCAGTGTTCCTGGCGCTGGCTGCGGTCGGGCACAGACGGGCTTGTCTTAGGCGCGCCTTCGGCGTGCCCGCGCAGCACCGTTATTATGTAGGAAAGGGGGAGGGACGTGTAGCTGGGAGGCGGGAGCGGGCAGTCAGGGGGACGGGTGAACGTGGCAGTGGGAACGCGGGAAAACATAGGGAAAACATAGGGGAAATGGGGAAAAAAAGACCAACAACAGTGAGGCACAATGCAAGAAGTTAAACAACAGACAGGCACAATACATGAATTTAGGAGGCATTGAGCGATAAAATGACAAGACCAGAATCAGGGTAGATTCGAACGCTGCAACGTGGGCTGTCAGGTGATGCAGAGCACAGCGGAGCTGCAGGGGAGAGTGCGATCCTGGGACCGAAGTCGGGGGTCTCATCGCACATAGTGACCTCTGTCCCAAAGCACATGTATGACCCCTCTTCAGGGCCACGAGCAGCGATACCTTGCAGCCCTCTCACACACATGGCTTCCTCTGTCCCAAAGCACATGTACTATGACCTCTCTCCACTGCCCCAGCAGCAAGACCCCACAGCCCCCTCTCATCCTACATGTCTTCAACTGTCCCAAAGCACATGTACTATGACCCCTCTCCACTGCCCGTAGCAGCGATAGCCCGCAGCCCCCTCTCATCTCACATGGTGTCCTCTGTCCCAAAGCGTTCACAGTACGATCCCTCTCCACTGCCCCTAGCAGCGAGACCCCCAGCACCCTCTCATCCCACATGGCGTCCTCTGTCCCAAAGCACATGTATGACCCCTCTTCACTGTCCCTAGCAGCGAGACCCCCAGCACCCTGTCACCCCACATGGCGTCCTCTGTCCCAAAGCACATGTATGACCCCTCTTCACTGTCCCTAGCAGCGAGACCCCCAGCACCCTGTCACCCCACATGGCGTCCTCTGTCCCAAAGCACATGTATGACCCCTCTTCACTGTCCCTAGCAGCGAGACCCCCAGCACCCTGTCACCCCACATGGCGTCCTCTGTCCCAAAGCACATGTATGACCCCTCTTCACTGTCCCTAGCAGCGAGACCCCCAGCACCCTGTCACCCCACATGGCGTCCTCTGTCCCAAAGCACATGTATGACCCCTCTTCACTGTCCCTAGCAGCGAGACCCCCAGCACCCTGTCACCCCACATGGCGTCCTCTGTCCCAAAGCACATGTATGACCCCTCTTCACTGTCCCTAGCAGCGAGACCCCCAGCACCCTGTCACCCCACATGGCGTCCTCTGTCCCAAAGCACATGTATGACCCCTCTTCACTGTCCCTAGCAGCGAGACCCCCAGCACCCTGTCACCCCACATGGCGTCCTCTGTCCCAAAGCACATGTATGACCCCTCTTCACTGTCCCTAGCAGCGAGACCCCCAGCACCCTGTCACCCCACATGGCGTCCTCTGTCCCAAAGCACATGTATGACCCCTCTTCACTGTCCCTAGCAGGGAGACCCCCAGCACCCTGTCACCCCACATGGCGTCCTCTGTCCCAAAGCACATGTATGACCCCTCTTCACTGTCCCTAGCAGGGAGACCCCCAGCACCCTGTCACCCCACATGGCGTCCTCTGTCACAAAAGACATGCAGTATGCCCGCTCTCCACTGCCCCTAGCAGGGAGACCCCCAGCACCCTGTCACCCCACATGGCGCGTGTACTATGACTACTCTCCACTGCCCCTGGCAGCTAAGATCCTGCAGCAAACGCTCATCCCACATGGTGTGCTCTGTCCCAAAGCACATGCAGTTAGTATCTCTCCTCCCCACTGCTCCAAGCAGCGAGACCCCCCGGACCCTCTCACCTCGCAGGGCGTCCTTAGTTCCAACACACATGCAGCATGATCCCTCTCCATGCCGACATCTCAAAGCCCCTGCAGCACATCATCCCATATGACGGTGCGTCCACCAATCCCCGTATACAAGCATTAGAAGCCATACCTAAGACTCTAATCGCCATATCAAGGCGCTTGCAGCAGTGTCTGTCTCTGCCACTAGACTCCATGCCCCACGGAAGGACATGCAGCACTGCTGACAGCCGCGCAGGGCGCCAGCTGCAGATCCGTGCTGCAGCACAAGCAGCAGAACTCTTGTGTCCCAGCATAAACGCACGCTCAGGGGCGTGCAGCAGTACTCAGTGCTGCTAACGCACGTGCACAAGAGTCCGTGCCCTCACAGAAGGACATGCAGCACTGCTCACAGCCGCTCACGGCGCCTGCTGCAGATCCGTGCTGCAGCACAAGCAGCAGAACTCTTGTGTCCCAGCATAAACGCACGCTCAGGGGCGTGCAGCAGTACTCAGTGCTGCTAACGCACGTGCACAAGAGTCCGTGCCCTCACAGAAGGACATGCAGCACTGCTCACAGCCGCTCACGGCGCCTGCTGCAGATCCGTGCTGCAGCACAAGCAGCAGAACTCTTGTGTCCCAGCATAAACGCACGCTCAGGGGCGTGCAGCAGTACTCAGTGCTGCTAACGCACGTGCACAAGAGTCCGTGCCCTCACAGAAGGACATGCAGCACTGCTCACAGCCGCTCAGGGCGCCTGCTGCACATCCGTGCTGCAGCACATGCAGCAGAACTCTTGTGTCCCAGCATGAACGCACATCCAGGGATGCTCAGACACACGCCTGCTGCTAACGCACGTGCACAAGAGTCCATGCCCTCACAGAAGGACATGCAGCACTGCTCACAGCCGCTCGGGGCGCCTGCTGCAGATCCGTGCTGCAGCACATGCAGCAGAACTCTTGTGTCCCAGCATGAACGCACATCCAGGAATGCTCAGACACACGCCTGCTGCTAACGCACGTGCACTAGAGTCCATGCCCTCACAGAAGGACATGCAGCACTGCTCACAGCCGCTCACGGCGCCTGCTGCAGATCCGTGCTGCAGCACAAGCAGCAGAACTCTTGTGTCCCAGCATAAACGCACATCCAGGTATGCTCAGACCCCACAGTGCTCGCCGCCTGCTGCTAACGCACGTGCACAAGAGTCCATGCCCTCACAGAAGGACATGCAGCACTGCTGACAGCCGCGCAGGGCGCCAGCTGCAGATCCGTGCTGCAGCACATGCAGCAGAACTCTTGTGTCCCAGCATAAACGCACGCTCAGGGGCGTGCAGCAGTACTCAGTGCTGCTAACGCACGTGCACAAGAGTCCGTGCCCTCACAGAAGGACATGCAGCAATGCTCAGCAGTACTCGCAAGTCCCAGCATAAACGCACATCCAGCAAAGCTCACAATCCATAGGCGCTTGCAGCGGTACCTCAGTCCACCGATACACCACATGCTCACAACCCCTACCAAGGGCGCGTCCTGCGATGCTCATTCAAAGCACGTGCAGCAACTCCGATCACCTCTCGCAAAGATCACGCACCAATGCTCCCTGCAGGGGACGGGCGTGTGATTGTACGTGCATGGGTACTCACACCTCCTTACAGGTGAGACGGTGCACGTGCCCCTCACTCACGCACTGCAGCATTCACACTCGTCCTCACCCCCGCACCCCGCCGGTACTCACATGCCCTGCTCTCCGTACTGGTTGAAGAACTCCATGTGGTTGCAGGCTTGGATCCAGCCCACGATCCACGTCTCCTTGGCGTGCACGGGCGGCACGGAGACCTGCGCCGAGGCCCGGAAGTGGGGCGTCCGGTAGCGCAGCACCACGGCCGAGGACTCGTCGATGCTGGTGGGGATGGCGTCGATGGAGGCGGACAGCTCGGACACCACGATGCTGTCCCGGAAGACCTTGGACTTGTTGCAGCCCAGGCTCTGCAGGCAGCCCATGGTGTTCAGCACCAGCGCGATCTCCAGCAAGTTCATGCAGTCCGGGGGCCGGTGCTGCATGGACAGGTCGTAGTGCTGCCGCTCGTGCTGCTCGCATTCGTCCAGGCCGGCCAGGGACGACACCTCCTCCCGGATGTAACTGTTCTCATCGTTCGAGTCCGTGTTCAGAGCCATAGAGGAAAGCGCTCCTCCATGTCAAGGGGGCTGAATCTGGGGAGCCCCCACGCGCCGGCCTCCTCTGCTGCTTGGGGGTCGAACAGGCTCCGCGCAGCCCGCCAGGGATCATAGCATGTCCTGCCGGAGTCCTGCGGGTGCTGTGCTGCCCGCAGTGGCCCGGCGCTGCTCCGCAGCCGCTGGGGGCTTTGGGTGCGGGCTCCAGGGACCCGGGGCGGGGGCAGGCGCTGCAGCAGACCCGCGGTCCAGGTCCCGGCGTCCGTGCTGCAGGTGCGCCGGCTGTGGCTGGATGCGGCTGCGGCTCTCAGTGGGGACGGGCTCCGCGGTGGCCCGGGCTGGCGGCTCCCTCGGTGGCCGGGGCTGGCTGTGCTCACAGAGCCGGCTCGCTTCCCTCCTGCGCGGGGTGTCTGCGCTCAGCGCCGCTCAGCACTTTCCAGCAGCCTCGTCAATATCCGCCTCTATGACCGGGGCACTGACATCAACACCGGCGGGGAGGGCGGGCGGTCGGCCGAGGGACCCCCGCACAGGCGCCTGCCAGGAGCCCCCGACCTGTGCCGGCAGCACCTGCACGGGGACGGAGGCAGAGGGGCGGCGGTGGGCACCGCGCAGAGTGCGGGAGGGAATCCCCGAACCAACAGCGAGGGCTTCACACAGGGGACGCGCTGATCTCTTAGTGAAAGGAATCCCTTCCACGGTGGATCGCTCGATCCCCGGTCTATGATGTGTGGGGGAGAGGATCTCACAAGGGAGCCGGGAAGGCAACGCCAGGCAGGGCGAGAGGACATCGAGCCGGGGTAGGGGGATCCATCTCATTACAGGCTGCGAGTCTCTTCCGAAGCAGGGATCGTGCACAGGGGATCCGGTAAGGAGAGGGGATCCCCTGGGAGTGGGTGCAGACGCTCCTGTCCGCAAGGGCCATGAGGGGTGGGGGATGGAGGCCCACCTGCCGAGGAGGTGCGGGGAGGGAATGCCCGGCACAACCCGAGTGATCGTGAGGCGGGGCTTGGCGCAGACACCCAGCACTGGCTCCATCTACGGAAGGTACGGCGGGTGTGCCGCCGTCTGATCAACCCCCACCCCCCAGGCTCCGCGGATGATGAGCCCACCCTACAGAGCCCTCTCTGGGGACCGCCCCAGCGCAGGGGGGCGCCCTACCCCCGGGAGCTTCCGTCTGAAGTGTCGGTGTCTGTCAGAAGAGTCGTCTCTACAGGAGCGAGGCAGAGTCTGTCAGGAGTGTCTGCTCTGCAGGAGCGTGTCAGAGGGCTGTACTTTGTAGGGTCTGTCAAGAGCGTAGGCCCTATAAGACCCTGTCAAATGGCTCTACTTTGTAGGAGTCTGTCAGGAGAGTCTGTTCTGTAGGAGCATGTCAGATGGCTCTAGTTCATAGGATCTGTCAGAAGAGTCTTCTCTATAGGAGCAGGTCAGATGGCTCTAGTTCGTAGGGTCTGTCAGAAGAGTCTTCTCTACAGGAGAGTGTCAGATGGCTCTAGTTCGTAGAGTCTGTCAGAAGAGTCTTCTCTACAGGAGCGTGTCAGATGGCTCTAGTTCGTAGGGTCTGTCAGAAGAGTCTTCCCTACAGGAGCAGGTCAGATGGCTCTAGTTCATAGGATCTGTCAGAAGAGTCTTCTCTATAGGAGCAGGTCAGATGGCTCTAGTTCATAGGATCTGTCAGAAGAGTCTTCTCTATAGGAGCAGGTCAGATGGCTCTAGTTCGTAGGGTCTGTCAGAAGAGTCTTCTCTACAGGAGCGTGCCAGATGGCTCTAGTTCGTAGAGTCTGTCAGAAGAGTCTTCTCCACAGGAGCGTGTCAGATGGCTATAGTTCGTAGGGTCTGTCAGAAGAGTCTTCTCTACAGGAGCAGGTCAGATGGCTCTAGTTCGTAGAGTCTGTCAGAAGTGTCTTCTCTACAGGAGCGTGTCAGATGGCTCTAGTTCGTAGAGTCTGTCAGAAGTGTCTTCTCTACAGGAGCGTGTCAGATGGCTCTAGTTCGTAGAGTCTGTCAGAAGTGTCTTCTCTACAGGAGCGTGTCAGATGGCTCTAGTTCGTAGAGTCTGTCAGAAGAGTCTTCTCTACAGGAGCGTGTCAGATGGCTCTAGTTCGTAGAGTCTGTCAGAAGAGTCTTCTCTACAGGAGCGTGTCAGACGGCTCTAGTTCGTAGGGTCTGTCAGAAGAGTCTTCTCTACAGGAGCGTGTCAGATGGCTCTAGTTCGTAGAGTCTGTCAGAAGAGTCTTCTCTACAGGAGCATGCCAGATGGCTCTAGTTCGTAGAGTCTGTCAGAAGAGTCTTCTCTACAGGAGCGTGTCAGAGGGCTCTACTTTGTAGGGTCTGTCAAGAGCGTAGGCCCTATAAGACCCTGTCAAATGGCTCTACTTTGTAGGAGTCTGTCAGGAGAGTCTGTTCTGTAGGAGCATGTCAGATGGCTCTAGTTCATAGGATCTGTCAGAAGAGTCTTCTCTATAGGAGCAGGTCAGATGGCTCTAGTTCATAGGATCTGTCAGAAGAGTCTTCTCTATAGGAGCAGGTCAGATGGCTCTAGTTCGTAGGGTCTGTCAGAAGAGTCTTCTCTACAGGAGAGTGTCAGATGGCTCTAGTTCGTAGAGTCTGTCAGAAGAGTCTTCTCTACAGGAGCGTGTCAGATGGCTCTAGTTCGTAGGGTCTGTCAGAAGAGTCTTCCCTACAGGAGCAGGTCAGATGGCTCTAGTTCATAGGATCTGTCAGAAGAGTCTTCTCTATAGGAGCAGGTCAGATGGCTCTAGTTCATAGGATCTGTCAGAAGAGTCTTCTCTATAGGAGCAGGTCAGATGGCTCTAGTTCGTAGGGTCTGTCAGAAGAGTCTTCTCTACAGGAGCGTGCCAGATGGCTCTAGTTCGTAGAGTCTGTCAGAAGAGTCTTCTCCACAGGAGCGTGTCAGATGGCTCTAGTTCGTAGGGTCTGTCAGAAGAGTCTTCTCTACAGGAGCAGGTCAGATGGCTCTAGTTCGTAGAGTCTGTCAGAAGTGTCTTCTCTACAGGAGCGTGTCAGATGGCTCTAGTTCGTAGAGTCTGTCAGAAGTGTCTTCTCTACAGGAGCGTGACAGATGGCTCTAGTTCGTAGAGTCTGTCAGAAGAGTCTTCTCTACAGGAGCGTGTCAGATGGCTCTAGTTCGTAGGGTCTGTCAGAAGAGTCTTCTCTACAGGAGCGTGCCAGATGGCTCTAGTTCGTAGAGTCTGTCAGAAGAGTCTTCTCCACAGGAGCGTGTCAGATGGCTCTAGTTCGTAGAGTCTGTCAGAAGAGTCTTCTCTACAGGAGCAGGTCAGATGGCTCTAGTTCGTAGGGTCTGTCAGAAGAGTCTTCTCTACAGGAGCAGGTCAGATGGCTCTAGTTCGTAGGGTCTGTCAGAAGAGTCTTCTCTACAGGAGCGTGTCAGACGGCTCTAGTTCGTAGGGTCTGTCAGAAGAGTCTTCTCTACAGGAGCGTGCCAGATGGCTCTAGTTCGTAGAGTCTGTCAGAAGAGTCTTCTCCACAGGAGCGTGTCAGATGGCTCTAGTTCGTAGGGTCTGTCAGAAGAGTCTTCTCTACAGGAGCGTGTCAGACGGCTCTAGTTCGTAGGGTCTGTCAGAAGAGTCTTCTCTACAGGAGCGTGTCAGATGGCTCTAGTTCGTAGGGTCTGTCAGAAGTGTCTTCTCTACAGGAGCGTGTCAGATGGCTCTAGTTCGTAGAGTCTGTCAGAAGAGTCTTCTCTACAGGAGCGTGTCAGATGGCTCTAGTTCGTAGGGTCTGTCAGAAGAGTCTTCTCTACAGGAGCGTGCCAGATGGCTCTAGTTCGTAGAGTCTGTCAGAAGAGTCTTCTCCACAGGAGCGTGTCAGATGGCTCTAGTTCGTAGAGTCTGTCAGAAGAGTCTTCTCTACAGGAGCAGGTCAGATGGCTCTAGTTCGTAGGGTCTGTCAGAAGAGTCTTCTCTACAGGAGCAGGTCAGATGGCTCTAGTTCGTAGGGTCTGTCAGAAGAGTCTTCTCTACAGGAGAGTGTCAGATGGCTCTAGTTCGTAGAGTCTGTCAGAAGAGTCTTCTCTACAGGAGCGTGTCAGATGGCTCTAGTTCGTAAGGTCTGTCAGAAGAGTCTTCTCTACAGGAGCGTGCCAGATGACTAGTTCGTAGGGTCTGTCAGAAGAGTCTTCCCTACAGGAGCAGGTCAGATGGCTCTAGTTCGTAGAGTCTGTCAGAAGAGTCTTCTCTACAGGAGCGTGTCAGACGGCTCTAGTTCGTAGGGTCTGTCAGAAGAGTCTTCTCTACAGGAGCGTGTCAGATGGCTCTAGTTCGTAGAGTCTGTCAGAAGAGTCTTCTCTACAGGAGCATGCCAGATGGCTCTAGTTCGTAGAGTCTGTCAGAAGAGTCTTCTCTACAGGAGCGTGTCAGAGGGCTCTACTTTGTAGGGTCTGTCAAGAGCGTAGGCCCTATAAGACCCTGTCAAATGGCTCTACTTTGTAGGAGTCTGTCAGGAGAGTCTGTTCTGTAGGAGCATGTCAGATGGCTCTAGTTCATAGGATCTGTCAGAAGAGTCTTCTCTATAGGAGCAGGTCAGATGGCTCTAGTTCATAGGATCTGTCAGAAGAGTCTTCTCTATAGGAGCAGGTCAGATGGCTCTAGTTCGTAGGGTCTGTCAGAAGAGTCTTCTCTACAGGAGAGTGTCAGATGGCTCTAGTTCGTAGAGTCTGTCAGAAGAGTCTTCTCTACAGGAGCGTGTCAGATGGCTCTAGTTCGTAGGGTCTGTCAGAAGAGTCTTCCCTACAGGAGCAGGTCAGATGGCTCTAGTTCATAGGATCTGTCAGAAGAGTCTTCTCTATAGGAGCAGGTCAGATGGCTCTAGTTCATAGGATCTGTCAGAAGAGTCTTCTCTATAGGAGCAGGTCAGATGGCTCTAGTTCGTAGGGTCTGTCAGAAGAGTCTTCTCTACAGGAGCGTGCCAGATGGCTCTAGTTCGTAGAGTCTGTCAGAAGAGTCTTCTCCACAGGAGCAGGTCAGATGGCTCTAGTTCGTAGAGTCTGTCAGAAGTGTCTTCTCTACAGGAGCGTGTCAGATGGCTCTAGTTCGTAGAGTCTGTCAGAAGTGTCTTCTCTACAGGAGCGTGACAGATGGCTCTAGTTCGTAGAGTCTGTCAGAAGAGTCTTCTCTACAGGAGCGTGTCAGATGGCTCTAGTTCGTAGGGTCTGTCAGAAGAGTCTTCTCTACAGGAGCGTGCCAGATGGCTCTAGTTCGTAGAGTCTGTCAGAAGAGTCTTCTCCACAGGAGCGTGTCAGATGGCTCTAGTTCGTAGAGTCTGTCAGAAGAGTCTTCTCTACAGGAGCAGGTCAGATGGCTCTAGTTCGTAGGGTCTGTCAGAAGAGTCTTCTCTACAGGAGCAGGTCAGATGGCTCTAGTTCGTAGGGTCTGTCAGAAGAGTCTTCTCTACAGGAGCGTGTCAGACGGCTCTAGTTCGTAGGGTCTGTCAGAAGAGTCTTCTCTACAGGAGCGTGCCAGATGGCTCTAGTTCGTAGAGTCTGTCAGAAGAGTCTTCTCCACAGGAGCGTGTCAGATGGCTCTAGTTCGTAGGGTCTGTCAGAAGAGTCTTCTCTACAGGAGCGTGTCAGACGGCTCTAGTTCGTAGGGTCTGTCAGAAGAGTCTTCTCTACAGGAGCGTGTCAGATGGCTCTAGTTCGTAGGGTCTGTCAGAAGTGTCTTCTCTACAGGAGCGTGTCAGATGGCTCTAGTTCGTAGAGTCTGTCAGAAGAGTCTTCTCTACAGGAGCGTGTCAGATGGCTCTAGTTCGTAGGGTCTGTCAGAAGAGTCTTCTCTACAGGAGCGTGCCAGATGGCTCTAGTTCGTAGAGTCTGTCAGAAGAGTCTTCTCCACAGGAGCGTGTCAGATGGCTCTAGTTCGTAGAGTCTGTCAGAAGAGTCTTCTCTACAGGAGCAGGTCAGATGGCTCTAGTTCGTAGGGTCTGTCAGAAGAGTCTTCTCTACAGGAGCAGGTCAGATGGCTCTAGTTCGTAGGGTCTGTCAGAAGAGTCTTCTCTACAGGAGAGTGTCAGATGGCTCTAGTTCGTAGAGTCTGTCAGAAGAGTCTTCTCTACAGGAGCGTGTCAGATGGCTCTAGTTCGTAAGGTCTGTCAGAAGAGTCTTCTCTACAGGAGCGTGCCAGATGACTAGTTCGTAGGGTCTGTCAGAAGAGTCTTCCCTACAGGAGCAGGTCAGATGGCTCTAGTTCGTAGGGTCTGTCAGAAGAGTCTTCTCTACAGGAGCAGGTCAGATGGCTCTAGTTCGTAGGGTCTGTCAGAAGAGTCTGCTCTACAGGAGCGTGTCAGATGGCTCTAGTTCATAGGATCTGTCAGAAGAGTCTTCTCTACAGGAGCGTGTCACATGGCTCTAGTTCGTAGAGTCTGTCAGAAGAGTCTTCTCTACAGGAGCGTGTCAGATGGCTCTAGTTCGTAGGGTCTGTCAGAAGAGTCTTCTCTACAGGAGCGTGCCAGATGGCTCTAGTTCGTAGAGTCTGTCAGAAGAGTCTTCTCCACAGGAGCGTGTCAGATGGCTCTAGTTCGTAGAGTCTGTCAGAAGAGTCTTCTCTACAGGATCGTGTCAGACGGCTCTAGTTCGTAGGGTCTGTCAGAAGAGTCTTCTCTACAGGAGCGTGTCAGATGGCTCTAGTTCGTAGGGTCTGTCAGAAGTGTCTTCTCTACAGGAGCGTGTCAGATGGCTCTAGTTCGTAGAGTCTGTCAGAAGAGTCTTCTCTACAGGAGCGTGTCAGATGGCTCTAGTTCGTAGGGTCTGTCAGAAGAGTCTTCTCTACAGGAGCGTGCCAGATGGCTCTAGTTCGTAGAGTCTGTCAGAAGAGTCTTCTCCACAGGAGCGTGTCAGATGGCTCTAGTTCGTAGAGTCTGTCAGAAGAGTCTTCTCTACAGGAGCAGGTCAGATGGCTCTAGTTCGTAGGGTCTGTCAGAAGAGTCTTCTCTACAGGAGCAGGTCAGATGGCTCTAGTTCGTAGGGTCTGTCAGAAGAGTCTTCTCTACAGGAGAGTGTCAGATGGCTCTAGTTCGTAGAGTCTGTCAGAAGAGTCTTCTCTACAGGAGCGTGTCAGATGGCTCTAGTTCGTAGGGTCTGTCAGAAGAGTCTTCTCTACAGGAGCGTGCCAGATGACTAGTTCGTAGGGTCTGTCAGAAGAGTCTTCCCTACAGGAGCAGGTCAGATGGCTCTAGTTCGTAGGGTCTGTCAGAAGAGTCTTCTCTACAGGAGCAGGTCAGATGGCTCTAGTTCGTAGGGTCTGTCAGAAGAGTCTTCTCTACAGGAGCGTGTCAGATGGCTCTAGTTCATAGGATCTGTCAGAAGAGTCTTCTCTACAGGAGCGTGTCACATGGCTCTAGTTCGTAGAGTCTGTCAGAAGAGTCTTCTCTACAGGAGCGTGTCAGATGGCTCTAGTTCGTAGGGTCTGTCAGAAGAGTCTTCTCTGCAGGAGCATGTCAGATGGCTCTACTTTGTAGGAGTCTGTCAGAAGAGTCTTCTCTACAGGAGCAGGTCAGATGGCTCTAGTTCGTAGAGTCTGTCAGAAGCGTCTTCCCTACAGGAGCGTGTCAGATGGCTCTAGTTCGTAGGGTCTGTCAGAAGAGTCTTCTCTACAGGAGCGTGTCAGATGGCTCTAGTTCGTAGAGTCTTCTCTACAGGAGCATGTCAGATGGCTCTAGTTTGTAAGGTCTGTCAGAAGAGTCTTCTATACAGGAGCGTGTCAGATGGCTCTAGTTCGTAGGGTCTGTCAGGAGAGTGCTCTGCAGGAGCGTGTCAGATGGCTCTAGTTCGTAGAGGCTGTCAGAAGTGTCTTCTCTACGGGAGCGTGTCAAATGGCTCTAGTTCGTAAGGTCTGTCAGAAGAGTCTTCTCTACAGGAGTGTGCCAGATGGCTCTAGTTTCTAGGGTCTGTCAGGAGAGTGCTCTACAGGAGCGTGTCAGATGGCTCTAGTTCGTAGGGTCTGTCAGAAGAGTCTTCTCTACAGGAGCGTGCCAGATGGCTCTAGTTCGTAGGGTCTGTCAGAAGAGTCTTCTCTGCAGGAGCATGTCAGATGGCTCTAGTTCGTAGAGTCTGTCAGAAGTGTCTTCTCTACAGGAGCAGGTCAGATGGTTCTCCTTCGTAAAGTCTGTCAGGAGAGTCTGTTCTGTCGGAGCATGTCAGATGGCTCTACTTTGTAGAGTCAGTCAGAAGAGTCTTCTCTACAGGAGCGTGTCAGATGGCTCTAGTTTGTAGGGTCTGTCAGAAGTGTCTTCTCTACAGGAGCGTGTCAGATGGCTCTACTTTGTAGAGTCTGTCAGAAGTGTCTTCTCTACAGGAGCGTGTCAAATGGCTCTAGATCGTAGAGTCTGTCAGAAGTGTCTTCTCTACAAGACCATATCAGATGGCTCTATTTTGTAGAGTCTGTCAGAAGAGTATTCTCTACAGGAGCGTGCCAGATGGCTCTAGTTCGCAGGGTCTGTCAGAAGTGTCTTCTCTACAGGAGCATGTTCGATGGCTCTAGTTCGTAGAGTATGTCAGAAGTGTCTTCTCTACAGGAGCATGTCAGATGGCTCTAGTTCGTAGGGTCTTTCTCTACAGGAGCAGGTCCGATGGCTCTCCTTCGTAGAATCTGTCAGGAGAGTCTGTTCTGCAGGAGCATGTCAGATGGCTCAAGTTCGTAGGGTCTGTCAGAAGAGGCTTCTCTACAGGAGTGTGCCTCAGATGGCTCTAGTTCGTAGGGTCTGTCAGAAGTGTCTTCTCTACAGGAGCGTGTCAGATGGCTCTACTTCGTAGATTCTGTCAGAAGTGTGCTCTACAGGAGCGGGTGAGATGGCTCTACTTTGTAGGAGTCTGTCAGGAGAGTTTGCTCTGCAGGAGCATGTCAGATGGCTTTACTGTATATATATATATATATATATATATATATATATATATATATATATATATATTCACTGAAAAAACCATAGGTTATAGACCATATATAGTTAGGAATTAGCATTTACAAAACCTTGAAAATTCACTGAAAAAACCATAGGTTATAGACCATATATAGTTAGGAATTAGCATTTACAAAACCTTGAAAATTCACTGAAAAAACCATGGGTTATAGACCATATATAGTTAGGAATTAGCATTTACAAAACCTTGAAAATTCACTGAAAAAACCATAGGTTATAGACCATATATAGTTAGGAATTAGCATTTAAAAAAACTTATTTTACTCACACAAAACCATTGAAATTCCATATATAGTTAGTTGCACTAACTATATATCGCGCACCCGCAATCCACTGCTGATCATGTCACATATTACATCATTCATGACATGGTCAGTGACATCACTGATGACATCACTGATGACATCTCAAATGACATCACTGATGACATCACTGATGACAACATCCAGTGACTGTATGTTTCTGTAAAGTTAAAATATGTCTTACATATTGAAGAATGAGTGGATGTATAAGTGTCTGGATGAAGGATTTAGTAGGTGCGTGACTGACTGTATGAGTGAGTGATTAAATGTGTCTCACTGAATGCATGGGTTAGTGACTAAACTGTTTTAAATTGTGCACCATTGTGTCTGTTGTTTTGTAATCTGATGCAATTGTTGATCATTAGCTATATGACTAACTATATGGGTTATTGATTAGTTGGCCAAGTATTTGTATGGGAGACTGAGTGTGTGTGTGGGTGTCTGGGAGGTGTATGACTCTGTGCATAGATGTGTGAGCAGTTGATTCACTAGATGTATGGGTTCAAAAGTGCATGTGGAAACAGCTGTATGGGCGGTTTACTGTGTGCATGAGTGTATTGATGAGTGAATGGATATCTCAATGCTACATGTCATAGTAAGTACATATGTAAAACACAGTACATGTGAGAGTTGGCATATATAAATAACTGTGCATGAGAGCCACTGAATGTGTGAGTGGTTGTATGGATCATTGTGAACTTGTATCAGGGATTGTATAAGAGAGTAAATATGTGTTAGTATATGTTTGAATAAGTAAGGTGTGTATAACTGTATAGTTGAAGAAATGGAGGTGAGATTGTTTATTTGCATGACTGACTAGGTGTGTGAGTAACTCCATGGATGAGTGACAGTGTGTGAGTGTCTGTATACACTGAGTGTATCTAAGGTTATATTAGAGTCTGAAGAGGTTTATCGTATTAGCACAAGAATGATGTCAAATGAGATGTCATCATTGATGTCATCAGTGATGTCATTTGAGATGTCATCAGTGATGTCATCAGTGATGTCACTGACCATGTCATGAATGATGTAATATGTGACATGATCAGCAGTGGATTGCGGGTGCGCGATATATAGTTAGTGCAACTAACTATATATGGAATTTCAATGGTTTTGTGTGAGTAAAATAAGGTTTTTTAAATGCTAATTCCTAACTATATATGGTCTATAACCTATGGTTTTTTCAGTGAATTTTCAAGGTTTTGTAAATGCTAATTCCTAACTATATATGGTCTATAACCCATGGTTTTTTCAGTGAATTTTCAAGGTTTTGTAAATGCTAATTCCTAACTATATATGGTCTATAACCTATGGTTTTTTCAGTGAATTTTCAAGGTTTTGTAAATGCTAATTCCTAACTATATATGGTCTATAACCTATGGTTTTTTCAGTGAATTTCAATGGTTTTTTAATAGCAAATATCATACACTGTCGAATGTCAAGTACGTGGTAAGTAAAAACATTTTCGTGTTTATGCACACTGATCTGCTTTGAATGCTGCCCCCCACCCCTCTTAAGGATCTTCTCTGCCTGCAAACGAGGAAGAATAGGAATATTCTCTCTCCCTTTGCAGATAGTGAAGGGTAGGTAACGCAAGCCTTTAACACGTCGTACCTATTTCATTCCTCATTGATTGATTGATTGTCCGAACATTGACTGTTTGGGAATTAGTTCTTTTTGGAGGTATTCCCTGTTTGCAAATAAACGTAGGAAAATCTTTGCAAGTAGTGAAAGGGTACGTAATGCGGACCTTTCTCCCCCGTTGTAATCTGTCATGCCTATCTACTCCCCACTGATTGATGCACCTGTTTCAGACCATTTACTAGAGATAGGTCATCTGGCCCGACCAGAGAGCACCCCTAGTGAAAAGGACATATGCAATAATAACGAAGTGATCACTGTATCCTGTTAACAGAAACTTTAGCATGAAACAACCTGGAAAGAAAAGAATAGGAAAACGAAAATCAGTAGGCCACTGATGAACTTTTTATTAAATAACAAACAAAGAAACGATAACAATACGTAATGATAAAACCTATTATTGTCCTAGAAACAAGAAACGTTAGAAGTAAGCCCGTAATAGGAAACCTGAAAACATCGCCCCTCACTGCCCCAAAACGTGTCTGTCCCACCGCCTGCCACGGCCAAATAACGGCAAACTGGGAAAGATAGAAGTCAGCAGACATCCGCCCCATTCTAGAAACTTCCAAAGGGCAACAGGTTTTCGGCTACGCCCAGCCGGAAGCAACACATATAAGGCGGGTCCTGCTGCCACGCCTCGGCCAGGAGATCATCACGTAGGGTGTAGCCGGAGGAGAGGCCGAGGCCAGCGGGACCCGGCCAGGGGGATTGACAACACTGGAGAGTTTCAGGGGGGGGAATGTCCCTGTCCTCGACCCTCCCCTCTCTCTCCCAGTCCGGCCGCGGTGGCCCTTGAGAGTTGCAGGTTGTCCCTCCACACTCTCTCCCGGTCCGGCCACCAACGGCCGGGGGCTGGGGCCGACGGGATCCGGGTGCAGCCTATGAGCCAAGGAACCCGTTCATGGGGCCAGAGCAAAGGGCGTCCGGCCGCCATCCACCGGAGGTGCGGCCCAAAGACGGACGGGACATTTCTTCTTTCTTTTATAATGGCTGCGACAACACTGGGGGGGGATGTCTTGCACATGCCTCCGACCCCCCCCCCCTCATCCTCATCGCCTGGTCCGGCCATAACAAATGTCAAGCGAGACGCCGTGGGGTGCACTGGGAGGGAGAGACGATGCGAACAGGCCTCTCCCGCCTCCCCAGGTGAAGGCTTCCCAGCTGCACCCTCAGCGCTCCAGGCGCCCGGAAAAGGGTTCTTCCACTGTGGCGATGCTGCAACGTCTCGCCCGGCAGGGTGGAGCCCGTCCGCTCATTTGACCCCGCGATCGCCAGTAGCTACCGAACTCTCAAAATGGCGGTCGACCTGGCAAGAGCGGGCCCAGCATAAAGAAATGGCCCGGTCACTGGTTGACTCCACCACCGTAGTCCTCCACGACCTTGAAGATTCTAGAGGAGCCGCGGGAGTCTCCGACCCCCGCAGACACCCCCGATGGGGAATGACTGCCATGATCGCCCGTGGAGTGACGAAACTGTAGCCGCGGGACGTCGGCGCTCCCATGCTGCCACCAGCCTCAGTTTGAATGACTAGAATCCTGCAGACCTCAGTTCCGGTGAAAGCACAGTGTGACCCGGTAGGAAAAATTGTTGCACCCCCTCCCCTTTTTGACTGATAGTTCAAACCACTGATCCTTTCCTTTGCCCTTTTACCGGAACTATGGACTGCCTCCCCCTCTTTTACATTTTCTAGAGAAAACAAAACATTAACCACTACATTAGCATAGCAGTTGACACCAGAACTGTTTTCAAATTGAAAACCAACAACATCTTCAACAGAATCCTTTTTGTTTCTGCTGTGACCCTGCTACAGCACAGGCATTGTCCCCAGCAGTAATTCTGCAATGCCGATAAGTATAGCTGTGGTGCCTACTGGACTCACTCACCCCCGCGGCGCCCCACGCCGTTATTTGCTGGGCGGCAACTTACTAGACATCACCTTCGTGACATCCAGATTTCAGCGCTTTCTGCTGCCTTGGAACTATTCGCACAACAGACCGCTACTGACAATCCACCCCCCGGGACGCCCCACGCCGGATACCCAAATCAGTGCGGCACCCAGGCAACATCTTCTGAATTTTCATAATTTGAAAGAACTAGTAACATGTCCTCATCAGGAATTTCCTCATGAAAAGTCTGCAATGATGATTCTTGTAACTCTATGGTCTCCAAACATTCGATAAATTCGCCATCAAGAGATTGATCAAAAAAATCATTCAAGTCATCTCCTCCTTGTGAGAATATTTCATTATTGGTGCTGTCAATTTCAATAAATGTATTGGATAATTCAAAACAAATTGCCACGGTCTCTTCGTTGTTTAAATGTTTTTACTGTTTTTGTTTTGATGTATATATTTATAAGTTATTAAAGTTTTATAATCCTACTACTTTGTTGGAGTGCTATATATTTTTAATATGACACATAATTGTAAAAACTTTGATGTACAAAGAGTCATCCCTGGAATCTTCCGCTTCAGGCTCGGTCCCCTCCCCAATCACAATACAGGATGGTTTTCAGATAGTAGGAACACGTGTGGTGTGACGGATCTCATCGGGTGTGGGCCTTGATCTACTATAACTCCTTTGAAGAGGGGTGATTCTTTACAGCTGGGGCCATAAACTACATCTGCAGGGCTAGCTGATAGCCTGGACAATCGGACACAGAGGAAGAGGAGTGTCAGAGGGTGCGGTAGTGAATAGGGCGAAAGGGAGGTGTCGGGCGGGCACAGAGTGTGATTCTCAAGGAAGAGCAGCGCAGATGGGGGGAGGTTTATTGCCCATGCATAACACAGAGAGCGGGGGTGACCAGTGCCTGGGGAAGATGCTTGCGAAGGTGGGGAGCCATGCTAAGGATCGACAGCGTGCAGAGAGTGGGTCTGGTCAAGGCATCTAAAATGGCTGCCGTGCACGACAAAAGTGTGGCATTTCAAAAAAGGCAAGATGGCGCAGACAATGTTTTTCAACACTTCCTCATTTCCTTCGAATCGAACGTTAACAGACGTTGGTGCATATTACCAAAGTTAAGCGATATTTATCGCTAACGATGCTTAGCAACGAATTTTTTACCGCTAAGCATCGTCAGAAAATATCGAACATAAACCTTGCTATTATCAAGGTTTATCGCAAATGCGATAAAAAACGGCCGCAATGCATGAATATCGCTAAAAAGTCAGCGATATTCATGCATTACCGAGCTAATGCTCTTAGCCATGTTATCCACCTCCCATTGGATAACATGGCTAAGAACTGCTCAGGGCAGGTGTTAGTTTTTGGAGATATTCGCGCTTAGCGCGAATATCTCCAAAAGTTGGTAATAGGAGATAGATATCTTGCATGTTGTAATGCAAGTTATTGTGGTATATGGAACTCATACCATAATCTCTCAGGAAAGCAGAAACTGATCCTTTTGGGACCGCCTGAGAAGGCCTAGGAGGTGAGGGGTACTCTACTTTGCCCCCTTTTCACGTTCCGAACTATTTTTTTTACTCTCTTCTGTAATTACACAAAATGGCAGCGATAAGATGCATCAGAGACAGACAGTGAGAGAAAGGAGGCCGGAGATGAAAAAGAGATGTCAAATACACATTGGAGATAATATAGTGGGAGAAGGAAAGTAAATATGAGTAAACTTACCATGTAACATAAAAATGTTGCACTCTATACTATAAGTCTCATTTTATACTACAATCACTTCGCTACAACCTCATAAATTAAAAATAAAAATGAATAATGTCTCAAACAATTTTTGATTTCTAAATATAAATTTATTCTTCTGAATTTTCAAAATTTGAAAGAACTAGTAACATGTCCTCATCAGAAATTTCCTCTTCAATCATCTCATCTGGAATCTCCTCATGAAAAGTCTGCAATGATGATTCTTCTAACTCTATGGTCTCCAAACATTCGATAAATTCGCCATCAACAGATTGATCCAAAAAATCATTCAAGTCATCTCCTCCTTGTGACAATATTTCATTATTGGTGCTCTCAATTTCAATACATGTAGTGGATAATTCAAAAGAAATTGCCACGGTCTCTTCATTGTGAGCCATTTTATTTTGAAATTGCTTACTGTAAATTGCAGAAAAAAATAATCACTTTCATTTATCGTTTTTAGTAATACATAATATAAAACTAACTTTATCAAGTATTTAGTATAACAGAAGGACTGTAAATAAATAACAGAAAACATTTTTCAAATTATCTTCAAGTGTACAACATAGTTCCCCTTACAAATTAACAACTCACCTTTTTAAAAGTAGGAGAAGTGTTAGTACTGTGTAAATCAAACACCAGCAATTGACCACCAAAAATTCCTCACAAATGTACCTCAGACAGTAGTATCACAAAATGGCTGTGGTTTCCTCTCATTTTAGATATATACATAACCAATTAACTTTCATCACACACAAATACAAAACCAAAGTAACATTTTAATTGGTTCTAAATTTCAACACTTTCAAATGTGTTTTCCCCATGCAATTTTCCATAGGACATTTAGATACGTCTACAGCCTGAATGGCTGAACGGAATTACACCAAACTTGGCAAAATGGTACATCAAACCTAGAGGGTCAGGGAGGATCTACTATGCCCCCTTATGGTCATTTGCCCCTTCGCTTTGGCCTCCTCTTGTCTCTCGATCCTACCGAGAGACAAGATGGCGGCCGCTACGGACTGTTTGGAATGTTTACAGACGCCGGAGAACCAATCAGCTTCGCTTCACAAAGCTCCGTAACGCGTAAAGTCCGCGAACCGGAGCGCTGCCTGGTCCGCTGTTACAGATATATATCTTTTTTTGAACGTTAATTTCTCAAAATCCACTGGAACACATATATTGAGACCTAGCAAAGGCACATCGGGCTACCAGTCCCTACAATTTTGCCAAGTTTCGTGCAAATCCATTCAGCCGTTCGGGCTAAAAGTGAGGCCAACCGCCCTATGGAAAACTCAATGTTAAAAACACGTTTTGGGACCCCCCTTTTTTCTCGCCCCCCCCTTGACGAACCCCCCCAAATTTTCAGGGGCTGCTCAGAAACAAAATGTTCCATTTTCCTGAAAATTTCAGCCAATTCCGTCCACAAACGCCAAAGTTATTAGACATAGAATTTTCAAAAATCCCATAGAGAAAAAATCCTAACTATATATACCTACTGGCGACCGCCAGTAGGTAATGTATATATATGTATATATATATATATATATATATGTATATATATATATATATGTATATATATATATGTATATATATATATATATATATATATATATATGTGTGTGTATATATATATATATATATATATATATTCACTGAAAAAACCATAGGTTTCAGGAGTTATATAGTTAGGATTAGTTTTTAAAAAACCTTTGAAATTCACTCAAAAAACGATAAGTTTTAGTGGTGTTATAGTTAGCTGTACATTTTACTCATACAAAACCAATGAAATTGCTCCTATATAGTTAGTTGTACTAACTATATTTCGCGCACCCGCAATCCACTGCTGATGATGTCACATATTAGATCATTCATGACATGGTCAGTGACATCACTGATGACATCTCAAATGACATCACTGATGACATCAATCACCCATCCTGCAAAACCTGACCACTAAATTATTTAAAGAAGAACATCTCATACATTGTACATGAATCAGATGGCTCTAGTTCGTAGGGTCTGTTAGAAGAGTCTTCTCTACAGGAGCGTGTTAGATGGCTCTAGTTCGTAGGGTCTGTCAGAAGAGTCTTCTCTACAGGAGCGTGCCAGATGACTCTAGTTCGTAGGGTCTGTCAGAAGAGTCTTCCCTACAGGAGCAGGTCAGATGGCTCTAGTTCGTAGGGTCTGTCAGAAGAGTCTTCTCTACAGGAGCAGGTCAGATGGCTCTAGTTCGTAGGGTCTGTTAGAAGAGTCTTCTCTACAGGAGCGTGTCAGATGGCTCTAGTTCATAGGATCTGTCAGAAGAGTCTTCTCTACAGGAGCGTGTCACATGGCTCTAGTTCGTAGAGTCTGTCAGAAGAGTCTTCTCTACAGGAGCGTGTCAGATGGCTCTAGTTCGTAGGGTCTGTCAGAAGAGTCTTCTCTGCAGGAGCATGTCAGATGGCTCTAGTTGGTAGGGTCTGTCAGAAGAGTCTTCTCTACAGGAGCAGGTCAGATGGCTCTAGTTCGTAGAGTCTGTCAGAAGCGTCTTCCCTACAGGAGCGTGTCAGATGGCTCTAGTTGGTAGGGTCTGTCAGAAGAGTCTTCTCTACAGGAGCGTGTCAGATGGCTCTAGTTCGTAGTCTTCTCTACAGGAGCATGTCAGATGGCTCTAGTTTGTAAGGTCTGTCAGAAGAGTCTTCTATACAGGAGCGTGTCAGATGGCTCTAGTTCGTAGGGTCTGTCAGGAGAGTGCTCTGCAGGAGCGTGTCAGATGGCTCTAGTTCGTAGAGGCTGTCAGAAGTGTCTTCTCTACGGGAGCGTGTCAAATGGCTCTAGTTCGTAAGGTCTGTCAGAAGAGTCTTCTCTACAGGAGTGTGCCAGATGGCTCTAGTTTCTAGGGTCTGTCAGGAGAGTGCTCTACAGGAGCGTGTCAGATGGCTCTAGTTCGTAGGGTCTGTCAGAAGAGTCTTCTCTACAGGAGCGTGCCAGATGGCTCTAGTTCGTAGGGTCTGTCAGAAGAGTCTTCTCTGCAGGAGCATGTCAGATGGCTCTAGTTCGTAGTCTGTCAGAAGTGTCTTCTCTACAGGAGCGGGTGAGATGGCTCTACTTTGTAGGAGTCTGTCAAGAGAGTTTGCTCTGCAGGAGCATGTCAGATGGCTTTACTGTATATATATATATATATATATATATATATATATATATATATATATATATATATATATATATATATATATATATATATATATATATATATATATATATATATATATATATATATATATATATATATATATATATATATGTGTGTGTGTATATATATATATATATATATATATATATATATATATATATATATATATATTCACTGAAAAAACCATAGGTTTCAGGAGTTATATAGTTAGGATTAGTTTTTAAAAAACCTTTGAAATTCACTCAAAAAACTATAAGTTTTAGTGGTGTTATAGTTAGCTGTACATTTTACTCATACAAAACCAATGAAATTGCTCCTATATAGTTAGTTGTACTAACTATATTTCGCGCACCCGCAATCCACTGCTGATGATGTCACATATTAGATCATTCATGACATGGTCAGTGACATCACTGATGACATCTCAAATGACATCACTGATGACATCAATCACCCATCCTGCAAAACCTGACCACTAAATTATTTAAAGAAGAACATCTCATACATTGTACATGAATAAATCATACATTTTGCACATCAATGTAGAGAATATTGGTCGGGTCCGGGTTATATATATAAAGCGTCAACGTTTCGACTCGTCTTAAGGCCATACGGAGTATTATGCCTGGGCCGTGCGAGTCTTCATCAGGACAATGGGGGCAACCAAGGGATTATCGATGTCCCCTGACTGGTGTAAGAGTTTCAAGAATCCATCGCAACAAGCTGGTGACTCTATAGCCTTTTAGAGTCCAAGTTGGCTCTGAAAATCAAAGGAGGGTAGTAATAACAACTCAAAAAAACGGAGCACGCCGGGGTTTAAGAGAAACGGTTTATTATCGCAAATGCATTTCGGTTCAGTTACCTTCTTCAGTGCTAAAACCGTTTTAAAATATCGCTCAGCTTTCAATCCTTACTAATAAGCACTCCATATATATATATATATATATATATATATATATATATATATATACACACACACATATATATGTATTTATATATATATATGGAAAGAAAAGGTTGCCCCTAGGTGAGCCGCACTCAGGAAGGTAAGTGACGATCAGAGGCAGTAGGAATGTGCCCATACGTCTCCCTACGTGTTTCGAGCAGGCGCTCTTCTTCCAGGGGATTCTGCAAATAACCACCAGCATTCAAGGATTCCAGTACCTCCCCTTTTTATTGAAGTTTTCAAGCACGCTCAGGTGTGCACAGCAAAAGCATTCTGGGACTGGAAGTCCTCTTCATTTAAAAGTCTACTTCAGTGGGCTGCCGGCAGCATTGCAGAGATAACATCACGATCTGGGTCACACCCCAACACTGTCCCCGGTGTTAAGAATCACCTTCACTCCCTGTCTCATGCTGATGCAATAAACAGCTACGGACAAACCTTCTCAGCGGCGGTGCGGCTCGCGACCGAGCAGGCCGCTATTTATGGAAAGAAAAGGTTGCCCCTAGGTGAGCCGCACTCAGGAAGATAAGTGACGATCAGAGGCAGTAGGAATGTGCCCATGCGTCTCCCGACGCGTTTCGAGCAGGCGCTCTTCTTCCAGGGGATTCTGCAAATAACCACCAGCATTCAAGGATTCCAGTACCTCTCCTTTTTAGGTCGAGCTGGTAAACTGCATCCGAAGGATGCAGGTGTCCAGCTGGAGACCTAATGTTGCCTGTCTCGAGGGAAGGAGGACAAGAGGGTGAAACGAGCTTTTCCCCTGGATTTGTGTGCGCAAACGCGCACGTTCCGTCCTGCGCCGCGCCCTTCCCTCCCATACTCCCAGCCAGTCAGCCTAACGCGCATGCATGCACACAGACACACACACGCACGCACACGCACTTACACTTACACAGACACGCAGGCACCCAGACAGGCAACCCCCTCCCCCCCACAGTCACACACACACGCATACACACAGACTCCAAGACACATACACACACACACGCACGCACGCTCACACACAGCCCGCCGCCGCACGCGCGCGCACACACACACATGCCCCCCGCCCTCGCAGCCCAGCAACAAGGCGAAGCCCCACTCACCGGCTTCCTTGGTGCAGCGGCTCTCACCGGCAGCAGGACTCTTCCTCCCTTCTTCGGCACCGGGGCGCAGGGTAGGCTCCTGCCTGCTCCGGTGCTCCAAACAATCGCGGCTCTTCCGTGGGAGGCGGGGTAGGCTCCCGCCCTCCTACTTCCTGTTTCCGGATGTCCCGCCCGGCCTGCCTGACTTCCTGGTCGCAGGCCGGCGGCGCGACTGCAGCACGCGCTTAAGTTATGTCAACAATCACAGATCCTGCTGTCATGCTTGGTCCCGAGGTTAGTATCAGCCTCATATTTAAGGGCGTGTGGAGAAAATGTTGTGAATTATTAATAGAGGTTAAGAAATTTACATATTGGTGCCCGCAGGTTGGTAGTTTAACCTATTGAAGCCTCTCCGGAGGCGCCCCAAAATGTGAGAGTTGGAAGAATCAATTGTTCGTATGCATGGACAGCCGAGACTCAGTTTGAGGATGTTTCTAGATGACTGTGGATTGTATCTTATTAATGCGCTACGATATGCTTGTTTTAGAAGTCCACATGTTCGGCTTTTGAAGTACCTACTTTTTGCTGTCATGTTTGAGCTTGAGTTCTCATCCTGCTACAGAAACGAGAGCTTAGACACTTAAGCAGTGTAAACAGAATGTGGCTATGTTGTATATTATGTATAAACAAATGCAGTTGTAATAACCACTTGGAGGGAATCTCCAAGCTCTGACAACTGTGAGTGATGCTGCAACCCCAAGTTATGTCATTACTTTTATGTAAAATGCTGGGGCACCCCAGAAGGGGTCCCAGTGAAGAGCTAGATTGTCAAAGCTTTAAAAAAGGACAAGACCTCCCAAATTCTTCTCAGCAAAAAGACTGAGGGTTGGCCCAGGCACAGTGAAAGAGCACCCCCGTTCCCACCCTCAGATTAAATCTAAATGTAAGGTTTTTGTGGGAATAGGACATGGTGTGAGAGACCGAATATCTGGTACTAGCCCAGTCTTGTTGCTGGGTGTCCTCAGCTGGTTAGAGCTCCCCACACTGAGACCCCCCTCACACATTTGTGGATGGAGTCACAGAGAGCCTGGGCAGTATCCATCTTGGCAGCAGGTGTGTTCAGGATCTCACACTGATCTCGTATTATTGCGCTCTCTGATACACTGAACATAATTTCACAAAAGTTCTTTAGAAAAGTTTAAGCTATTGCCATTATAAATTACAATAACTTTTATTTAAGTATTAGTTATTTAAAAAAATTAAACGCCATTGTTATTTGTAATATCAATACATCTAAGTCATGTAAATACAAAACATATTGCATTACAAATGCTATAGGTATCACATTTGCGAAAGTTATAACTATTGGCATTGTAAATGACAAAGCTATTAATTTAGGTATTTAAAAAAAACATAAATAAAAACTTTGCCATTTACAATACCAATAGCTCAAACTTTCCTAATGCGAGACCTATTGCATTGCAAATGCTTGTTATTGAAGTTTTCAAGCACGCTCAGGTGAGCACAGCAAAAGCATTCTGGGACTGGAAGTCCTCTTCATTTAAAAGTCTACTTCAGTGGGCTGCCGGCAGCATTGCAGAGATTACATCACGATCTGGGTCACACCCCAACATTGCCCCCGGTGTTAAGAATCACCTTCACTCCCTGTCTCATGCTGATGCAATAAACAGCTACGGGCAAACCTTCTCAGCGGCGGTGAGGCTTGCGACTGAGCAGGCCGCTATTTATGGAAAGAAAAGTTTGCCCCTAGGTGAGCTGCACTCAGGAAGATAAGTGACGATCAGAGGCAGTAGGAATGTGCCCATGCGTCTCCCGACGCGTTTCGAGCAGGCGCTCTTCTTCCAGGGGATTCTGCAAATAACCACCAGCATTCAAGGATTCCAGTACCTCCCCTTTTTATTGAAGTTTTCAAGCACGCTCAGGTGAGCACAGCAAAAGCATTCTGGGACTGGAAGTCCTCTTCATTTAAAAGTCTACTCCAGTGGGCTGCCGGCAGCATTGCAGAGATTACATCACGATCTGGGCCACACCCCAACACTGCCCCGGTGTTAAGAATCACCTTCACTCCCTGTCTCATGCTGATGCAATAAACAGCTACGGACAAGCCTTCTCAGCGGCGGTGCGGCTCGCGACCGAGCAGGCCGCTATTTATGGAAGAAAAGGTTGCCCCTAGGTGAGCTGCACTCAGGAAGGTAAGTGACGATCAGTGTGTGCTGTAATAGCCGCTAAATTAACCTTTATAGAAGAAAACTGAAGACCTGATTTGGCCAAATACAGTAGGTATGGTAGGATCACCTGTTCCTGCCCTAGAATGGGATCATAGTTATTATTGATGCACCATAGGTAAAACTGCTTCCACTTTAAAGTGAATGACTTTCTGGTGGATGGTCTTCTTGCCTCCTTTAGGATCTTCATACTGTCTGCGGACAAAGCTAGATGCCCATACTGGAGGACCTCAGGAGCCATACCGTCAATCTCAGAGTTGAGAGGTTGTGGTGGAACATGTTCCCCAAGCTTGGATAGCAAGTCTGGACGGCACGGTAACCTCATGTGTGGGGTCTCGGAAAGTTGAAGAAGATCGGGATACCACCACTGGCGAGGCCACTCTGGTGCAATCAGTATCGTACTGGTCTTGGCTCTGTAGAATTTGCTGATCACCAGAGGAATGAGTGGGATTGGTGGAAAAGCGTAATGTTTGCGACCATTTGATCAAAAGTGCATCCCTCTGGAGCAAGGTGGGTGAACCTGGATGCGAAGACGAGGTATTTGGCATTTGTTGCGTCTGCAAACAGGTCGATGTCTGGAAAACCCCATTGTTGTAAGATGTCTGTGCGACTTCGCCGTTTAGCACCTAGTCATGAGCTACGACGAAGTTCCGACTTAAGAGGGTCTGCATGGACATTGAGAGTACCTGTGAGATGAATTGCAGACATGGATAGTTTCCTTGTGAGTAACCACTTCCATATGGTTTGAGCCTCCTGTGAGAGGGGTCTCGGCCTCGTTCCTCCCTGTTTGCTCGGGTAATACTTGGTTGTGGTGTTGTCCGTCTGAATCAACAGGGAGCTTGTGCTGATGGACGGGAGCAATGACTTGAGTGCAAGATGTACGTCTCTCAGCTCTAGTATATTGATGTGATACCCTTGCTCGGTTCTCTGACCACAGACCCGATGCTTGAAGAGGACCGATGCAAGCCCCCCCCCAATCCTGGAGGAAAGCGTCCGTGACAATTGTCTGGCTGGGATGGTCATGATGGAAGAAATTCCTTTCAGCAGATGCAATCGCTTCATCCACCAATTGAGGGAATTCTTGACTGACTGAGAGAAGACCACAGTGTCTTCCAAATGACCCAAGGCTTGCGACCACTGATCCTCCAACGCTTTCTTTAGAGGACAAATTCGTTGTCTGGCATTCGGAACGACGAAGATGCAGGATGCCATAGAGCCCAGAAGTGAGAACACTTGTCTGACCATGGGAAGGCGAGAACTGAGGAGAATATAGCACTTGTTGTGTATTGAGGATAACCTCTTCGATGAAGAACACACGTTTCCGCTTACGTTATCCATAGAAGACCCTACATGGAAGACCCCAGGTAATGAGTCTTTTTCAGTCGGATTGAAAATCGACTTTTTGTAGTTGATTTGTAGCCTGAGACGGTATAGCACTTGTATGTAGCATTGAAGGTGATTCTGCAGCAAAATGGGTGACGAGCTTTTCAGCTACCAGTCGTCCAGATACTGATAAACGAAGATCTTCCGATTATGTAGAGAAGCCGCTTTTACTGCATTTTGAGAACATGCGGGGGCTGATTTGAGCGCAAAGGGGAGGACTTTGAACTGGAAGTGTTGAGACGCAGGAATTTCTGATGTTTTCTGGAAATTGGCACGTGAACATATGTATCCTGAAGGTCTGTGGAAACCATCAAGGCCACTTGATGGAGTTGATGAAAAATCCGGTGCAGCGCAAACACCCGAAATTTCTCTTTGCGGATACACTTGTTCAAACGTCTCAAATCAAGTATGGGTCTGTGTTCTTGGGTCAGACCCTTTTTCAGAATCAAGAAGTAACAGGAATAAATTCCTTGCCGTTGTTGCGGAAAAGGAACTTTCTTTATAGCGTCTTTTTTTTAGCAGAGTATTCACCTCCGCCTGAAGTAAGTGATGATGGTGCTACTGATGGAGGTGGGAAAATGAATCTGAGCAAACAACCATTTTGCACAATATTGAGAACCCACTTGTCTTTTGCGATCTTTCTCCACTTGTCCAGATGAAACATGATACTTCCCTCCCACCAGAGTGGGCAACGAGGATGGGGAAAGTCAGTGTTCATTGTTTTGCAGGTTGCTTTGCTGAGGAATGTGCTGGTCTAGGAGCTCCCCTTCATGGTCATGGTTGACGTGGGTGGTAATGTGACCTGGACTGCTGTTGCTGTGTCGACCAATGAGGGGTTTGAACCCTCTGCTGAAAATGCAAACAATCGTATGGTCGATATCTGCGTCAGAAATCCTTACGCTTTTCAAGGACGACGGTCTTCAACGTGTCCAATTCCGATTTCATCTTGGAGATCTAATCATCGGCATGAGTACCGAATAAGGAAGTACCGCTGAAGGGAAGAATCATGATCTTGCGTTGTGCTTCTGGTTTGAGACCAGAGAGCCGCAACCAGGCTGAACGCCTAGCACAAATGCAGTGGGAGTAACCATGTGCTACCAAAACCGAGGTATCTGCAGCCGCGCTGATTATCAGTTTTGCAGCAAGGCCACCATCCTGCAAGATCTCATGGAAATCTGGTTGGTCCTCCTTGGGCAGCTTATCTGTGAACCTAGCCAAAGAGTCCCATAGAGCAGGCGCGGCCAGTAGTAAGAGTACCGGCCGGGCGGTGAAGTGGGGAGGGACAGGGTCTGGGGTAGTAATGTATGGATTACGGACTTTAACAGGTAAGTAAACATAAAAATAAATACAACGAATTTCGTTGCTTGCACTGCATCAGAAAATGCGATGCAGTGCGTGCGATGAAATTCGTTTTATTTATTTATATGTTTACTTACCTGTTATAAACTCCGTAATCCATACATTACTACCCCCCACCTTGTCCCTCCCCACGTCATCGCCCGGCCGGTACTCCCACTACCGGCCGCGGCTGCCATAGAGTCCTGTCGTACCTCGCCAGGAGTGCAGAGGCACTAGCCACCTTCATAAAGGATGCAGATGTATTGCACATCTTCTTTCCCAGGGAGTCCATGAGCTTACTCTCCTTTTCAGGAGGGACTGAAGAGGATGCTGCTCCAGAATATGCCTTCCTGGCTGCTGCCACTATAACAGAATCCGGTGGAGGATCTGCTCTTAGGAACAGGGGATCCTGGGCTGGCGGCTTGGATTTCTTTGTGATACGTGGGGGAGCCACCTCACCGCAGCTGGTGTTAAAAAAGTCTGCAGTGCTGGCTCAAGCAGTCCAGGAACCAGAGGGAGCAGAGGCCTTGCTGCAGACCTGTGATGCAGTGTGTCAAATATTACCGATGCAGAGGTTGTCAGCACAGGCATATCAATGTCCATCTTACTAGCAAGTGGGCAGAGGACTTCAATAAAGGTGATCATGTCATCCACTGGAGACACCCTAACCAGAGGAGTAGCAGACTGGGTCGGTGAGTAATCTCTCACAGATGATCCTGAAGATGAAGACCACAACGGTGATCTTCGTCTGCTTCTTCGAGATCTGGAGGAATGATAAGACCTTGACCGCCTAAGGGGTGTTCTAGATCGGGATCTTCTAGCAGGAGGAGACCTCATTCTCCTTGGAGATCTTCCCATAGATGTTGCAGGTGGCGGGCCAGTAGAGACACTGGAAGGAGAGTACGTTTGCGAGAAGTCTGAACCTGGACTTCTAGGTGGAATTCTCCAATGCCGAACACTCTTCAATTGCTTTGGAGTCAGATTAACAGGAGGTGTCTGCTTTTCAGGATTTGGAGATCCCTCCGGCGTGATTTACACAAAGCTGATGCCTAGGGAAGAAGATGCTTCTCTAGATGTCGACTGTCTGGACCTCCACGTTGTGGTGCCTGTCACCGCCGTAGGATTCTTCGACGGCGATGAAGGTCTATGCCGCTTCTTCTCCAGTGAACGTCGCAAAGAGATTGTAGAAAGGTATCTCGACGTCGGATGCCAAATTGGTTCTGGTGACACTGACTGTGACACTCTAGATGTTGACAGCCTATGTGCCTTTGGCGGGGTCCTCGACGCAGACTGCCTATGAGATTGCAGCGGGGTCCTCGAAGTTAACATTCTCGACGCCGGCTCTACCTGCTCTGATGGTGGTGAAGTTCTGGATACCGACTGATGAATCAGCGTCGGTGAATGGTGATGTGGGCGTTTCAATGCCAACTCAAGTCCACTCTTTGACGTCGATTTGCGCTTCTTAGGTCTCACATACTCCGAGCCTGAAGCGATGGGTCCCGACGCCGACTTGCCTTTCAATGATGGTGGCTCAGACCGTCTTGACGGCAATCTGTCCCTCAACGTCATCGCATGGTGTGTATGTTTTTCCAACGTCAACCGTGACGCCAAAGGGTATTTGCTTCTTTTTGGATGCTGGTGAAGCAGAACAATGCTGTTTCTTCCCTAATCTCTAATCTCCCCTGTGCTCTTTATCATGAGACCATTAAGAGCATGGCTGCTCCCAAGGCCACTTTTTGATCCATTTCCTCTCTACAGCAAGGCATGCAGCTTGATCCTTTCTCAGATAGAGTGTGGGTCAGATTTTGCCATCTTCTTCCCACAAGAGGGCCATTTATTTAACAATGCTGGCATTTCTGACAGGAACAGTTCTCAAAATTGTCAGAGAAAAGAAAGTAAAGTTAGCCAGCAGCCAAAAAACGTCGAGCGAAAGTAGAAAAACTACCAGGAAACCAATTTCTGACTAGAAAAAATAAAAAACTGAGAAGCTCAATGCTCCAGGAACCTCACTGAAGGAGCCATACAAAAGAACTGACCTAACTGTCACCTGTAGCGCATGATGGGAGCAGGGAGCTCTTGAAGGTTTTAAAGGAACATTGCCAGTTGTATTACTGTTGTGGATTTGTACTATTAATTGCCATTGTCCTTCAAAACAATAAGGAATGCATGTTTTATGTATTAAAATACTTTGTGAACAGGTGTTTTAGTTTAAATGAAAAATCCAATGCAATTTTGGCATCTTAGCCTGTTGTATGATCTTAGGCTGAATGTTTAGATGTGTGTATGTATATATATTACCTACTGGCGATAGCCAGTAGGTATATATAGTTAGGATTGTTTTCCATAGGGAAATCGCAACATTCTATTGGGAATAACTTTGGCGCCGGTTGAGGAATCTTCCTGAAATTTTCCTTAACTTTGCCTCGCGGCGCTCCGCTCCTTCCCTGAAAGTTTGGGGGGATTCGTCAAGCGGGGGCCGAGATAAAAGGGGGTCCCAAAACGTGTTTTCCCCATGTTAATTTCCATAGGGCGGTTGGACTCACTTTTAGCCCGAACGGCTGAATGGTTTTCCACCAAACTTGGCAAAATTGTAGGGACTGGTAGCCGATGTGCCTTTGCTATGTCTCAAGATATGTGCTCCAGTGGTTTTTACGAAAATTAACTTTGAAAAAATATATATTGGGCTACATTGGGCTATATATATGTTAGAGCCCAAATGTAGCCCAAAGACGGCCACCAGAGACAAAAAAAAACAAATGTAGCCCAAATATCAGCCAGATGTAGCCCAACTATAGCCCAATGACAGAATGTCCCAGAGTGTTCTAAAGAACAACTAGAGCGCTAACAGTCTTACTTATGACAAAAGTATGGCACACCTGAAGTCATCTTGATTGGAATAAAGTGTTAACACTTAAAACATTTAATTTGCAAAGGAACAAAAGGAGGGGGTTCATTTTGCCATAGAAATTATGATTAGTGCTGAAGAAAGAAAAATTAGGGCACATTTTGAGTGACTTCTCAAATCCTCTTATATTTCATTAAAAAAATTCTGATATGCAGTCTCCCAAGATGGCCACCAGAGACAAAAGAGCCCAAATGTAGCCCAAATATCAGCCAGATGTAGCCCAACTATAGCCCAATGACAGAATGTCCCCGAGTGTTCTAAAGAACAACTAGAACGCTATCAGTCTTACTTATGACACAAGTATGGCACACCTGAAGTCATCTTGATTGGAATAAAGTGGTAACACTTAATACATTTAATTTGAAAAGGAACAAAATGAGGGGTTTCATTTTGCCATAGAAATTTTATATATATATATATATATATATATTCACTGAAAAAACCATAGGTTACACACCAGTTATAGTTAGGAATTAGCATTTAAAAAACCTTTGAAATTCACTGAAAAAACCATAGGTTTCACACCAGTTATAGTTAGCTGGAAATTTTACTCGCATAAAACCATTGAAATTCCCACGTTATAGTTAGTTGGACTCACTATAACTTGCACGTCTGCAATGCACTGCTGATGACGTCACATATTACATCACTCATGCATATATTTAAATATTTAAACATTACTCGCTAATATATGTATTCACTAAGATACACTTAATAAGCCAGTTAACCAATCATTTTTTTTTTAAAACACTGAAAAAACCATAGGTTTCAGGCCTTATATAGTTAGGAATTAGCATTTAAAAAACCTTTGAAATTCACTGAAAAAACCATAGGTTTCAGGCCTTATATAGTTAGGAATCAGCATTTAAAAAACTTTTGAAATTCACTGAAAAAACCATAGGTTTCAGGCCTTATATAGTTAGGAATTAGCATTTAAAAAAACCTTTGAAATTCACTGAAAAAACCATAGGTTTCAGGAGTTATATAGTTAGGAATTAGTTTTTAAAAAACCATTCAGCCGTTCGGGCTAAAAGTGAGTCCAACTGCCCTATGGAAATTAACATGGGGAAAACATGTACGTTATCTCGGCCCCCGCTTGACGAATCCCCCCCAAACTTTCAGGGAAGGAGCGGAACGCCGCGAGGCAAAGTTAAGGAAAATTTCAGGAAGATTCCTCAACCGGCGCCAAAGTTATTCCCAATAGAATGTTGAGATTTCCTTATGGAAAACAATCCTAACTATATATACCTACTGGCTATCGCCAGTAGGTAATATATATATATATATATATATATATATATATATATATATATACATGTTCAAAAGTGTCCAAGATAAACGTATCTTTGCGCTCTCAGGCAAAAAGACAAAGGAGATCCAAATATCGGTCAAATAGTTTAATTACACAACGCGTTTCAGCAAGAAGCCTTGTTCACGTGTAAAAGTCACAAGGTGAACACCAAATTTAAATAAAGTTTTTTCACTCGTGCTACAAATCAACACAAAGGTAGGACTTAGGCAAACAAAATAGTGGCAGACATATTGGAACGGTCAAAGGAAATTTCTGACACTGTGCCTCAGGTACAAGATTACCTCTCTTGTACATATGTGGTTGTCACAGTTTCTTCACTGAGAATATATACATTTCAATTTGAGAAAAAACACACAAAATACTGTGAAATACAGACGCATTACATGTGATGCTGATTTGGAGGTAATCGGTATATGAAAGCTGTCCTGTCAAAGTTAATTCAAGTAAAATACATAAGAGCAATGATCAGTGTCAAATACAAATATATTGCGCATGATTCAGATTTGCATGGATACACTAAGAGTCAGCATATGATAACCGAAGTACATAAATAACCTGGGTACAATAGCAGTCAGCATATAATATGTACAGTGAAGAAAACATGGTGGTAGCGCATTTCTAATAGGGGGGGGGGTTTAAGCAGCATTTATTGTGGGCGGAGCGTAAAGAGCCATCCGAAGACAGGCAAATATCTAACATGCCAACCGATAGAAATGGGTTGCAATATATGCACAGGTCAGTTATAAGAACCCCAGTAAGTGCTGGGTAAAGTACAACAAAGAAAATATCTGTTCTCAAAGTGGCCAATGTCAATGAGACATGCTTAGACTGATCCCTACTGAGTATGGCATAACGATGTGTCCGGTGGCAACCCCAACAGGTTAACAAGAGAAAAAGAGAAAATTCTTATCGTTCTGCCCTGCTGTTGCCCGAACTTGATTGCCAATAGAGAAAATCGCATCTACCCCGTGAATGAAGGTTTCACAATAGTCAATATGTCAGGAATATGGAAAAGTCGAACCTCAGAAGCTGGTGTCTCAGATTGTGATATAAACTCGAGCAGTGATTCCTGGAGTGCAAAGGTTGGGTACGCCCGTGTAGGTGAAGTCCAGTGGTGGGCCCCCTCCTTTCCTCCTAAGGAATAAAGACACAAAAATTATACTGTGAATAAAAATAATGACTAAAAACATCATAGAGAAATATGAACATTGAAAAAGCATCATAGCAAATAATCAACAGGTTCACAAATGTCTGAAGAGGGTGCGAGCGGTCAAATATGGATGTCAACTAAATCTCATACTGAAACATGGGTGATCATTATTCCCTCAGATGGATGGCCAATTCTTCATCCATGTTGAGACCTCCTGGGAATCTGGTTTGGAACTCAATTATCAATTTGGACTCTCGTTTTCTCAGATTGAGTACCCTATCTCCCCCTCTGGGATGTCTGGGGACTTGTTCCAATATAAAGAAGTTTAAGTCAGCAATATTGGAGTAATGTTTCTGTTCGAAATGGCGAGCAACAGGGTATTTAGGGTCCTTGTTGGTAATCGCCCTGAGATGCTCAAGAATTCTTTTTTTGGCAGCACAGCTGGTGCTACCAATGTACCACAGTTTACACGAGCATTCGATGACATATACAACAAACGTAGTGCTACAGGTAAAGAAAGAGGTCAGATTTTTGGTGATATCATTGTATTCTACAGATCCTCTGTATTTACTGTGCTTACAGGCTTTGCAGTGACCACAGGGGTAAAACCCCACAAGACCATGTTCAGAATTACTTTTGGGGTATTGAGTGATATCATTTTTGACCACTAAGTCACGTATATTTCTGCTTCTTTTGTAGGTGATGGTAGGCCGATCAGAGATATTTTTACCTAGAATCAAATCTGTCTTCAGTATCTCCCAGTTTTTGGTTAGAAGTTTTTTGACTTGTTTTGACTCAGAACTATACGTCAAAATGAGTCTGGTAGACTCATCATTTTCAGTTTTGTCAGATGGCCGGTTATTTTTAAGGGTTTCTGATCTTCCTATCTCGTCAGCTCTATTTATAGCCTTTTTGAGAACCCAACTGGGGTAGCCTCTGCTTTTGAATCTAGTTATGATAGTAGATTGCTCTCTTAGGTAAGCATCATTGGTGTTGCAATTTCTTTTAGCCCTTAACAACTCCCCATAGGGGATACTCCATTTTAGAGCTTCAGGGTGGCTACTTTGTGCATGTAGCACACTGTTTCCTGCTGTAGCTTTTCGAAACAAAGAAGTACATATTTTTTGATCACTGATCTCAAGTCTGACATCTAAAAATTCAGTTTGGCTTTCGCTGATGTTGCCAGATAAGCATATATTGTAGCTGTTACAGTTCAGTTTAGTGATGAAGTCTTGGGCCTCAGTTTTGGTACCTCTCCAGATAATGAAAAGGTCGTCGATGTAGCGAAGCCACACGACGACCTTCCCAAAATCGTCTGCCAGTGTACTACTGCCATGGATCTCCTGCTCCCAAAATCCCATAAACAAATTAGCTAGGCTAGGAGCGAAGCAAGAACCCATGGCAGTACCACTGATTTGCCTGTAGAGGGCGCCATCAAAAGAAAAAATATTGTTAGTTAGACAAAAATACATCATTTCCATTACCATTTTGGAATGTTCACGATAACATAATGGTCTATTGATCAAATAGTGTTCACAGGCTTGAAGGCCATGTTGGTGGTTGATTATCGTATAGAGTGACTGAACATCCAAAACAATAAACATATACTCAGGTTTCCATACTATATTTTCAATTTGACACAGAAAGTCTTTGGTGTCTCTGATATAGCTGGGTAAAAGGGTGACAAAGTCTCGAAGAAAATGATCCACATACTTTGAGATATTTTCACTAATGCTACCGATGGAGGACACTATAGGACGCCCAGGGGGATCAGTGGCATTTTTGTGAAGTTTAGGTAATAAGTATAAAATTGGAAGTTTAGGGAAGTCTTTCTTCAAATAGCGATATTCTTCCCAAACAAGGAGCCCCTTGTCTTTCCATGTCTCCAATTTCTCCCAAATATTAGTGATGCTCATGTTATAGGTTTCGATATTGACAGGAATATAGAATTTGGTATCACTGAGTTGTCTAAGTGCCTCATTAACATAGCTTTCTCGATCCAGGATAACGATGTTTCCACCTTTATCCGCTGGACGTATCACTATGCTGGTATCATCATGTAGGGCCTTCAGCGCCTTTCTTTGGGTAAACGATAGATTGTTATTCACAAATGGCCTTCTCCGGCTTTTGTTCTTTTTCTTGAGGTCTATCAGCCCCTTAATCATGCAGTCATGAAAAGTATCTATACAATCATGGGGGAGAGAGGGCATAAAGGTGGATTTGACTCTAAAGTCAGTTTTGGCATGTGCGTCTTGGGTCAGGTTCATATCTTCAAGGCATTGTGTGATGGGTAAAGGTCGATCATCACTACAATTATCAATGTTTGCGTGTAGGTCCGACATGACCAGTAAAGTCTCAGCATCCTCAATGATAAAGTTAGAGGAGGCATTATTACTTACACTGTTGGTGGTACTATTTTGACCCAGTCTTTTTAACTTGTGCCATTTTTTTAGTTTTAACTTACGCACAAATTTGAAGACCTCTATTCGTGTGTCAGTAAAGTCAAGGCTAGTAGTAGGGCAGAAAGAGAGACCTAGACAGAGTGTCTTTTTGTCAGTGTCAGAAATAGGTCTTTTCGATAAATTAACCACAGTTTTATTTACCGTTTGTGCATCCATTAGTGGTTCTTGTTGGAGCGTGTCTTTCTGGTTCCCACTGCGCCCTTTGTTTTGTCTGTATTCCCACCGTTGTCTGAGTCGTTTCTTCCGGTTTCTCCTCTTCCTCGGCCTCTGCCCCTTCCACGTCCCCTTCCTCTCGGTGCTGGAGATGAGTAGTCCTTCTGGTTGTGTTTTTCTTTGTGGCGATTTTCCTTCATCACCCGGAATTCGTCTAAAAAATTCTTTCTGCGTACCACTTCTTCGCTGGACACACTTCCCATTGTTGCATCAGATTCCGTATCGCTGATGGATGGATGTTCTTCTAAGATCTCGCTGGTGTTACCTGTACTTCTAGGGACGTCATCTTTTTTGTATAGATAATCATATTTGCGACTGAAAGTGAGTATTCTTCCACAGTCATAGTCAGCATAGTCACGATTCATTTTGCGTTGTTTACGCAGTTTGATCTCATCTTCGTGTTTTATGAGGCGTTCTTTCATGGCGTCTAATGTTTTCTTCATGGTTTCCTCATCCATTAGTGTGGATAGCTCTGAAATTATATCTCCAATTTCTTTAAGGAGACTCTCTCTGTCAATCCAGGCAAATTGGATTAGGATTTCTAACATCCCCTTGGAGCTTGCTGCCGAATGTTCAGACCAAGCCTTTAGCATTAGTGGATTCGGTGCCTCGTATGTGGGAGTGATGAAGATTCTCAAGCCCCGGGGTACCATGGATTGATCCACATAATTTTGGAGGGAAATAGCTTCCCACCACTTTCCAATTTCTGCCCGTTTCAGCTTTTCTATTTTTTTTTATTTAGTTTCAATTGACTGAGTCTTGGGTTCTGATGTCTTACTGCTACCAGCGTTCATGGTACCGCCAGGCTTTCTGGAAAAAAGAGCGATAGCAGCTGCTCGTCTGGTCGTTTCCTCTTCAGACATAGTTATGCTCAAATTTAAACTACTGTTGTTTGATGATCCCCTATTGTCTGAATGCCCCTTCCCTGATTGGGAAGTTACTTCTGCCCCAGAGTAAAGAATAGCAGGTATATCACTGCGTGGTTAAACAGTATCTCTAGTATTCATCCGCAGTCGATGAGTATTTTCCACGATTAGAATGAAAACCCAGCCCAGCGGTAACCATGGCACATTAAGCCGCTGCCCCGGGGAGAAAACGTAGATTGGGTCCTCCGACCCGCCGCCACGTTATCTCCGCACAAGGGACGGACCTATATATATATATATATATTTGAAGATACTGCATATGTGTTTTCGTCAACATGTATATATATGTGTGTGTATATATATATATATATATATATATATATATATATATATATATATATATATATGTGCTGAGAATCTCCCTTCCAAGAATATGCAAAAAAGAAGGAGAGAACTCTGGGTAGGTCTCAGTTTAGGTGGAAGGCAGCTCCTGTTGGAGCACTCTCAACACCAGCGACACTCTAGATCTGCTCACCTCAAATGTCTGTTTTTCTATCTAAGTTTTTAAGCATAGGATTAGACAGTGCTATCCATGCCGAGATAGAAAATGACAAACTCTTTTGCCATTTAAACAGCAAAGTCTTTAAGCATAGGACTTGTACAGTGCTGTCCTTGCCGAGCTGTCAAATAACAAAAGCCATTTATCACTCCAGGCACAATATTACAGCTTTGAATTGGTAAAATACCAACTCAAGCCAACCTGAAATGAATAAAAGCAACCCCTGACACAGTGTTTCGCTCTAATTAGAGCTCTTCAGAGAGGTATAGCTTTGTCCAGACACAAGGGAGCACCCAGTATTAAGTCAAAACAAAACCCTTTCAGGCATAGAGTGACGCATAAATTATGCAAAAAAGAAGGAGAGAACTCTGGGTAGGTCTCAGTTTAGGTGGAAAGCAGCTCCTGTTAGAGCACTCTCAACACCAGCGACACTCTAGATCTGCTCACCTCAAATGTCTGTTTTTCTATCAAAGTTTTTAAGCATAGGATTAGACAGTGCTATCCATGCCGAGATAGAAAATGACAAAGTCTTTTGCCATTTAAACAGCAAAGTCTTTAAGCATAGGACTTGTACAGTGCTGTCCTTGCCGAGCTGTCAAATAACAAAAGCCATTTATCACTCCAGGCACAATATTACAGCTTTGAATTGGTAAAATACCAACTCAAGCCAACCTGAAATGAATAAAAGCAACCCCTGACACAGTGTTTCGCTCTAATTAGAGCTCTTCAGAGAGGTATAGCTTTGTCCAGACACAAGGGAGCACCCAGTATTAAGTCAAAACAAAACCCTTTCAGGCATAGAGTGACGCATAAATTATGCAAAAAAGAAGGAGAGAACTCTGGGTAGGTCTCAGTTTAGGTGGAAAGCAGCTCCTGTTAGAGCACTCTCAACACCAGCGACACTCTAGATCTGCTCACCTCAAATGTCTGTTTTTCTATCAAAGTTTTTAAGCATAGGATTAGACAGTGCTATCCATGCCGAGATAGAAAATGACAAAGTCTTTTGCCATTTAAACAGCAAAGTCTTTAAGCATAGGACTTGTACAGTGCTGTCCTTGCCGAGCTGTCAAATAACAAAAGCCATTTATCACTCCAGGCACAATATTACAGCTTTGAATTGGTAAAATACCAACTCAAGCCAACCTGAAATGAATAAAAGCAACCCCTGACACAGTGTTTCGCTCTAATTAGAGCTCTTCAGAGAGGTATAGCTTTGTCCATACACAAGGGAGCACCCAGTATTAAGTCAAAACAAAACCCTTTCAGGCATAGAGTGACGCATAAATTATGCAAAAAAGAAGGAGAGAACTCTGGGTAGGTCTCAGTTTAGGTGGAAAGCAGCTCCTGTTAGAGCACTCTCAACACCAGCGACACTCTAGATCTGCTCACCTCAAATGTCTGTTTTTCTATCAAAGTTTTTAAGCATAGGATTAGACAGTGCTATCCATGCCGAGATAGAAAATGACAAAGTCTTTTGCCATTTAAACAGCAAAGTCTTTAAGCATAGGACTTGTACAGTGCTGTCCTTGCCGAGCTGTCAAATAACAAAAGCCATTTATCACTCCAGGCACAATATTACAGCTTTGAATTGGTAAAATACCAACTCAAGCCAACCTGAAATGAATAAAAGCAACCCCTGACAACAGTGTATGTATATATATATATAATTTTTATATCTGCTCCATGGTCCCTGTGAATGGGCGGGACTATTCAGTGTTTATGACTATTGATCAGTATCCCCTGAAAGAGGAACTGCTAATCATCACAATCCTACGAGTGTGGGAAATCAGACTATTACAGGCCCCAAAAGCTATAAGAATTGCTTGGCAGCAGGTATAAGTAATTTTTACTGCATACTGAACTAATAAACAACCGTTGTTGTGCTCATCTCTAAATTAGATATAGATCGCCACCATGTGGCAGACTGACATAAGACCTTGGTTTTGACAATTAAGTGCTGGTGCCCAGCACCAGAAACCACCTGGTCTAATTAAGCCCTGGAGTGGATGCGTTGCAGGGTCCGACTAGCCTTTAGGGCAATCAGGCAGTGCCTGACGGCTGATCTGACAGGTTAGTATGTGGGGTCGGTTTTTGTCTGTCCGTGGGTCTGTTTTATGGTCTTTTGTGCCAGCTTTTACTATTGATTTCAATGATGTTACCACCAACATTGTCTGCAGCAAGCACAAATGCATGTAGTCTCCCATACCTTCCAACACTCCTATACAGCATGTCTTAATAAGTTGAAAACTGCCTACGTTTGCAAATGTAGGCACTTTTTTAGCCATCTGATTCGTTAATGGAGGCCACTTTTATTTTGTTTTTAGGACTATTTTCTGTCCTAGTCTGACCCTGGTGTATTGTGGGTTTTGTGGGGTGAAGAAGTGAAGGAAATGGGAGGACCTTCATTGAGGAGAGAGTGAAAAGGCGCAGAATAGAAAAGAGATGAGGTGTAAGATATGAAGATAGAGGAGATTGGAACAGTCCAGTCCGAACTGTCAACCCAGGTCCTCCTTCCACCAGAACACAAGTAACCCTTGACAGGTTTCACCCTTATTAGGGCTGATAAGCCAGGTATAGCTTGGTTCCAGTGGCACAGTGGGCACACAACACTTGTCTGGGCATACCAGTCACACTTAGGGCATCAAAAACAAAGGGATGGATAGAATGCTTGAATTAATCCTAGCCACTGGCAGCCACTCGGTCTACATCCCAATCCATCATCATTTTTCGCCCACCATGCCACCTAAGTTTGGACCCAGCCACATGCAAATCACTCTTGACCCTGCTTCAATGGGAACAGTCCAGCCTGAATTGCCGAACCGTACAGCAAGCAGCGAAGTACTGGTTTCACCTTTATTAGGGCTCATCAGATCGGTATAGCTTGGTTCCAGAGGCACAGTGAGTCCGATAACCACGTCTGTGCATGCCTGTCACAGTTAAGGGGATAAAAAATAAAGTAACGGATAGAATGCTTGAATTCCTCTCAGCCACTAGAAATCACTCAGGATGCATCCCAAGCTAACATTTTTCACCTACCATGCCACCTCAGTTTGGACCCAGCCTTATGTAAATCAGTCTTGGCCCTTCTCCAAAGGGAACATTATGAAGGACTGGGATGAAGACCTGAGCACTTACAACAGGCTGAAATTAATTCAAACATTCCATTCATCAATTTTTTATACTTTGGTTGTAGGTGTATGTCAGTTGTTGTATTGTAGATATCGAAGTAATAACAAAAACAGGGAGAGGCACCAAAATATCGGCTGGGTGGCACACTTTAAGAAACACAAAAATTGAGTTTACATTTTTAAGCCACGGCCTTAGTTCCATAGGCCACGCACCTTTTGGGGATACCCCCAAGACACACCTTTTTCATCTCACTTGAATCCCTGCCTTTTCTACAGGGGTGTGCCAGGTGTGCTTGGTTTGAAGGAACATCCCAGATGAGGCTTTCAGACTTGTGCCAGATGTACCTTTTCAGAAGATAGTCTTACACGTCCGCTTTGTAGGAGTCTGGCTGCCAGACTTCCCAGCATAAAAGTGCATTTTTACAGTTCGATAATGTATAAAATGTTTGTTTTTAGGCAACGTGCCACTCGTCTCTATTCTGCAACGTCGCCAGATGTGTGTTCTGCGGAGTCTGCCAGATGTGTCTGCAGGAGTCAAGCAGATGTGCATTGATGGACCTTTTCTGTGGGAGCCTGCCGGATGTACATTTTCTTCAGGACTCAGTCCGACTGGCTTGTCCGCAGGAGCCAGTCATCTACACATTTTCTTCGCTCGTACGTGTCTGTAGTAAAGCAAGTAGCGTGTCGGATCTACTGGAGACACTGCCACATCCAAGTCTGTTTAAGAGGCGAGCTATCAGTGCCCTTCTCTGCCGTATGTAGTTTCCGAGGTATCAGAGGGCCAATAGGGTAAACTTCGCTGCAAGTCACCGGTGCCATACACCGCTTCCTTCCTGACATGCAGCCTGCAGGCCTCAGCGGAAATGAGGGAGGCGCCCTCCCAAACCTTCCTTTTCGAGAACTGAAATTGCACAATTACCAGCTAGACTCGGCCACAACTGTTGCTTATGGAAACTTCTGCGATAAACGACCTTTCCTCTCTACCGTCCAGAGAATCATGGGTTCTGTAGTCTCCCTACCACCCTCACTACCCACACTCAATATCTTATACTGTATACAATACAAAGCTGCTTTGAGGACTATAGTTGAAGGCTAGTTATCAGCAACGTATGGCAAAAAAGAACACAATTTGTTTCTTGAGTGGGCGGCAGTCACTGCCCAGGAAGTGATGCGACCGAACAGGCTCAACCCCCTTCAGTACCTGTACACAGTTAATCTGCCAGATACTCTACCGGATTTCTTGTACAGCTTCTAGACTGGCGGCAGGGCAGAAGCCCTAAAAACAGTGGAAGGACTAATTAGCATGTGGAACGCGCCATGACATTTCTTGCTTACACATCAAATTAAGTGACATCACAGGAAGCGATGCCGCACCACTATGATGCCTCTTACATAAAACTCAAGCTGGTCCTTTTATAGTCAAAGCTGCCATAGTCTTGGCTATGCATACGAATTTAGGTATATGTATAACAAGTATGCAGTTACATTTATACCAAGCATACACGTGTAAGGAAGCATACATCCAAAGCATGGTCCATATACATTCACAGTTGACCATTTACACTATGGTATAGTAGTCAATTGTGCATACCTGATGTGGGAAATATGAAATGGAATCATGCGTAGGGCCTACGAATACTAAGAACAGATTTGCCTGTGCAGAGGCCACACTCCTGGGTAGGATGTGTATTATAAGGTGGAAAGCCATGCTAGTCCAGACGCAAACATAATCGTTTGAAAACAGCTGACCTGTTTGCAGGGAACAAACCTTCACATTTTAAGTGCATCTGAGAGAACGCTCTAACGTAGTGATGTTTACATCGCGGACCCGAAAAGAGATTTTTGGTAATGATTTGCTTCTGATCCCTTTGTAGTCCATCTGCTCTAGGGGCTAATTAATTTCAAAGGTTACTTTGATATTAATAAATGGAAGCTATTGTATCGGTAACGGCCGAAAACCGACCGGTATATGGGTGACAGGTATGTAGGGGGCATTATTTTAACGAATCGGTAAAATTACCGATTCGGTAAAATAAAAAAATCGGTAAATTTACCGATTCTGAGGCACCGAGATGTAGGTGGGACTCTTCAGAGTCCCAGCCTTACAGAATCGGTATTTTACCATCAAATCCAATTTGATGGTAAAATACCGATTCCGGTGTGCATGCACATGTGTGCATGCACACCTATGCCATGTGACAGGCAGACCTGCCCTTAGGGCATGTATGCCTGCCACATGGCACCCGAGCCTGTTTTGGGGGTGCCAGAGGGTGTCAAAGTGACACCCCCTGCACCCTTGTGCAAATCGGTATTTACCGATTCTGTAATTACAGAAACGGTATTGCTTCACAGCCCATAGGAATCAATAGGAAATACCGATTCGGTATTTCCAGATTCGGTAAATACCGAATCTTAAAGATTCGGTATTTACACATCTGGAAATACCTACATCTCCCCCTTCATATTTACCAATTCTTAAATACCGAATCGGTAAAATTCGGTATTTAAGAAGTGGTAAATAAGAATTACCTACATCGGGCCCGAAGTTACGTATTTATTTATGAGGTGCATGCTTTTGAAATTGTCATTTATATTTGGACCTAATGAAATTGGTATAAGGGATAATATATGTTGTTCGTGATTTGTAAGCATGCACCCCAGCCTCGAGCTACCCGTAGATGCATCTCTGGGGTATTTGTAAACCTTTTCGGTGTCAGTACACACAATGATCATGCCTGGATGTTCAGGACCCTTTTTTAGTTGACATTAATATCCCCCCCTTTGCGAGTGTGATTACTTGAGACTGCTGGTGGTTGCAGGTCTTTGTATCTGGGACTCCTGATGGGTGAGCAGCCTGATGGCCTCGCCATGATAAAGTTCTGCCCAGCTTCCTGTAACCAGGTCCTTCACTATATTCAGCATATATGTAGTATGTGAAAGATGTACTGTTGAGTGATAGCATGAGCCAGGAGTGTACGGGCCCTGAGGGACCATAGGTCCTCTGGGATCCATCTAGGATTGCCACAAACAAGATGGTGTACAGAATGGAAGTGGTAGCTCACTAAACACGCCTAGTAAATTACCTGCATTCCTGTACCTTTTGATAGAGAGGGATGGAGACAGTTGGCGCTTTTGAAATTCAGAGAAAGGCCTGGTCATAAATGCCTTTTATCGTTTCTTAATGAAACCCCCACCATCAGGCAAGAAAAGAGGGTGTGGGAATCTGGAGAGAGCTGTCTGTTTTAGAAGTGCAAGGCCATCCCAATGTCAGGACTTATCATTTTGTTTCGCCCACTCCCGATAAGTTTCACTCCATAAACTTTAATAAGGGCCTGGTGTGCAATGTGAAAATGCTGCTGGTATTCTGTTTCTTTGCTGACCACCGCACCTCCGTCCTGTCAAGAACCCCTGGTGGGACAAGGGTCCCAGGGGCAACTTTATTACTGCCACCGCACCATCCACGCTGGTAATTACGATCTGGGAACTGCAACCCCCAGAGTGCACCGCTGTTCCTGCCGTTCCACGCAGCTGCCGCGAGTGAGGGGGAGGCAGGGCCAACGCGCTCATAGCGCAGCCCCTCCCCCGCGGCGCGGGAGTTCCTTTGCTTGCTGCTGGTGTTCTGTTTCTTTGCTGACCGCCGCACCTCCGTCCTGTCAAGAACCCCTGGTGGGATAAGGACCCTGGGGCAACGCCATTACTGCCGCCGCACCATCCACGCTGGCAATTGAACTTTGGGGACTGCAACCCCCAGAGTGCACCCCTGTTCCTGCCGTGAGTGAGGGGGAGGCGGGGCCAACACGCTCATAGCGCAGCCTTTCCCACAGCGACGTGGGACGCAGCCCGGACCAAGGGCAGGCCCATCTGTGCCCGTCAGGGGCCGGAAGAGGTTCGACTGGGCCACCTCTCTGACATCTGCTATTGCGGAAAGCATCTATACTGTAAGTTTTAAGTATTGCAATATAATTGTTTATCTTATTTGAGAGTGTGCTACCTCATGCCCTACAATCGGACTGTTTAGGTTTGTTGGAAAATGAGCAAACGCAGGGGAGCAGCTGGGACACTGGATGCTTTTCTTGTGAGGGCAGAGTCCCTGCTAACCTATGAAATCGAACTCACAGAGCGTCGCCTATCCCTCGACCCTGTATCTTTACAATCTCGTCTATCACTAGGTGGTTTGATTACAGATAGCGGATGTTAGACCTGGCACCATTGGGGTGGGTCTCCCTTCCATTTTTGCTGTTGCCTCATGTGTTTTTGCTGGTGTTAGATGCTTTGGGCACTGCACCACTGCAATTCAGTGCTACAGTGCAAGTGCTCACTATTGTAAATTGATGTATGGATTAGTGATTCCATGTTTGGCTATGTTGGTTTACTTGTCAGTCCCTAGTCTAGTGCACTGAGTGTGCCAGGGAGTGTAATCCAAATGCTGCTGGTGGGCCTGCAGCACTGGTTGTGCCACCCACAGAAGCAGCCTTGTAAAATGTGTCTAAGGTCTGCCATTGCAGAGCCTGCGTGCAGTCTGGTACTGTCATGCTGTATGGGCAAGTGCACCCACTTGCCAGTCCCTAAACCTTTCCTTTTCTTCATATCAGTCACCCCTATGGAAGGCCCAAGTGCAGGGTGCATTGTAAGTATAAGATAGGACAAGCCCTGGTGTGTGTGGCATGTCCTAATAGTGAATTACAGCCATTTTCGTTTTTCACTATTGCAAGGCTACCTGTTCTTCATAGGCCAGAATGGGCTGTTAGAATTGTTACATTTTATAATCCTAACAGACTCAGAGAACATGGTAGAAATTCGAGTTTAGTATGCCTTAACTCAGAATAATAAAATACATCTTTTAGTGAAGTTTATTTTAATATTCTGTGTTTACAAATACCACTTTTAGAAAGTAGGTATTTGCTTGTCTAACCATTCAAACCTGCCTCTGCTAGGTTGTGTATTCCTATATCTGGTTTCTATGAGTGACAGGGCTGGGGAATTCCAGGAGTCAGGCTGAGTCACCCAGTGGTGAATAGAGAGATCTGCATCTTGATGGGTGGGAAGAGTGCACCTGAACTCTGAATAGGGCTGTGCCTGCCTTCCACAATGCTGGCTCCACCTCCTGGCTGATGTCTCTGCCCTGCACACTGAAAGAAGAGAAGGAAGACTGTCAACAGAGTACTCCAGGACTGAACTTGCCTTCCACAATGCTGGCTCCACCTCCTGTGGGGCGTCTGATGTTTCTGCCTTGCACTGTGAAAGGAGAGGAGAAGTCTGGGAAACAGGAATTTGTCTGGACTAGGCACAGGCCCCTATCCCCTCAGAGAACAAAGGATTTCTGGGTATAAATATTGGGACCCTGCTCCCATGAAATTAGATCACCCTGAACAACAAGAAGAAACCTTGACTGAGGAGAGGAACCTGAAGAAACGGAGGAGAGACTATTCCCAAGCTGAAGTGCTGCTTGGGGGATTAGCCTGCAGTGGTTGCCTTACTACCAAAGGAAGGAGAAAGAAACTTTTGAGTAACTTTGCTTTCAACTTGTGAAGGATCTCCAAGGGCTTGGAAAAGAGCTTGCCTCCTGCTGAAGTCTCAGGGACAACAGACTTCACCCCCCCCAGCTCCCCAGAGTTCCTTTGGAAGTGCCTGCTGCTGTTTTGGTCCTTCTGAGGAACTGCGTGTCGCAGGGAGCTGGAAGCGCGACTCGACGAGAAGAAGCATGTCGCCGTCGCTGTGTCTGCCGTCGCAACTCCGGAGAAAGGAGGGTGTCGTCGCTGGAACTGTCGCACTGCACCGCTTCGGAGAGAAGCGTGCCGCAATGAAGAGGAAGCGTGTCGCCGCCGCTGCTGCTGCCGTCGTAACTCCGAAGAAGGAGGGTGTTGCTGCTGTGGTTGTCGCACTGCACCGCATCAGGAGAAGATTCTCGCAACGAGGTCGGAGCTTGTCACCGTCGCTGTGCCTGCCGTCACAACTCCAAAGAAGGAGGGTGTCGTAGCTGGAAGTGTCGCATTGCACCGCACCGACCAAGAGCACCTCGCATCCCCGAGAAGCGCGCCGACGTCGGAGCTGCTGCCGGCGCATCTTGGATGTTGCCGCTGTAGTTGTTGCATCGAGCGGAAGCTTCATGCATCATGGAGAAGAGGGTCGCTGCTGGAGCTGTTGCCGTCGCATCGTAAAGGGTGTCGCCGCTGCAGTACGCGCATCGAACCGAGAGTTTCTCGCATCCCCGAGAAGCGTACCGCATCTGGAAGATCTTCACGTCTTTATTTCTTTGCACCTGAACTTTGCCGCATTTCCCATCGCTGCGACATTGCTTGTCGTGGAAGCGCAACGCAACTTAAGGTACATTGACGCAGCGTGTCGCATCTAAGAACTGAACTGAACTAAGCTTAAATCTACCATCTTAAAGTAATCATAGTGTGTATTTTTGTCGTTTATGGTCTTGTGGTAACTATATAAAGTCTACTTATTTTTTATATAAAACCTGTGTTGTGTCGGTTTGTAGTGTTGTCACTGGGTTACTGTATGTGGTCACAACTGTCAGAACCAGCACTCCTCAGGATCTGGATGATGCAATATTGGGTCCACCTCCAGACATCCCCGAACTCTGAATATATACGTAACAGAGTTATAGGGTTATCAGGTGAGGGAAAAAAGGGGCCAGGACAGCGGGGAGGAGAACCTGAAAGAAGACAAGCAGAGGATCAGAAAACAAAGAGTACGAAAATCTACTCTCATTAATTCTCGCTAACAAAAACCCTTGCATACCTTGGATATCAACTGGATCAGCATACTCTACGTGGACCATCCATCTCAATAGAGCACTCCAAACGATACCATCTAAGGCACAATCTAAAATGACATACAAGCTAGCTCACCGGTTCTAGGGGAAAAGAAGGCAGCATAGAATATCAAAGCAGGTATATAACCAATAAGTTTGTAGGCAAAACATCAATCCTGCTTTGAAGGGTGTTGTTTCTTTGAACCAAGGATTTAATTGAATGGGCAACGGGACAATGAGATCCTATCCCATCTGCAGGCTGGGTTCAGAACCTCAATTAGCACGGTCGACCAGGTGCTGCATTTTGCTATGCTGTACTGGAAGACCGTGATAATTGGACACGGTAGTTTATATGCCGCTTTTATAGATTTAAGAGCGGCATTTGACCTGTTTCCACGCTCTACGTTATGGAATGTCCTCAATGACATGGGTTTGCCTGGGCCTCTCCTATCACAGGTAAAAAGACCTCATGAACAAAACTATGCGCAGATCAGGTGGGGGAGTCCTGGGAGTGTCACCACGCAGTTCCCAGTGGAAACTGGAGTACGCCAGGGCCGTGTCCTGGCGCCAACTCTATTCTCTTTATACATCAATGATGTGGCTAAAATATTAATTGAATCTAATATTGATGCACCGATCCTTGCTGAAGCAAAAGTTCCTATTTTAATGTTCGCGGACGATTGTCTCTTAGTAGCAAAAACTCCAAGTGGGCTTCAAAAGGGTTTGTGGCTCTTCGAAGAATTTTGTACCGCACGGGGTTTATAAGTAAATGTGCAGAAATCAAAGTTTATGACTTTTAATGCCTCTAAATCTTTTAACCCCTTCGACGCTCATGACGAGCTGGGCTCGTCATGGCGTAGCCTCCTCGCACGCTCATGACGAGCCCAGCTCGTCATGCAAAGTGCGCTTTCGCAAAACCCAGCGTACGGGCGGAATTCGCCCCGCATGCATGCGGTTAAGGGTACTGTGATCATGAATAAGCGTCCTCTGGAGAGGGTCCAAGCTTTTACCTATTTGGGTCTTTGTATTCAGCACAATTTGTGCTGGAAACATCAAATTGAGCTGGCCACCCTAAAACATAGGCAGCTTTCTGGGGCCCTGAGCCAGGAGCACTCTAAGTCCCTCACTAAACCTATATCACCGGTATTGGCGGTCTACAAGGGTAAAGTGGTTAGTTCCACTTTAAACGGGGTTGAAATGTGGGGAACTGAAAACCTTAGGGGGATATCAGTCTCTGAAAATTCGTTTCTTAGGAATTTGATAAAACTACCACAGAGTACCCCTCTGAATCCTCTCTTTTATGATTTAGGGATGTCCCCAATAGCGCTTACTGCATCTCTGCGTCCAGTTTTATATTGGAGGAGGATTTGGACCACCCCGGAATTAGAAACCTTTTCAAGGGGCTTGTTGGATATAATTTGAAGTGACATCTCCCATGAAATTAAGTGGCTAGGGCATATCCGGGGCCTCTTGATTGATTTGGGTCTACTGGATTTGTGGGAAGATCCAACAAATGCCAGGTTCCCTCCTAAGAAGGTTCTTAAAGAACTGTATTGGCAGCTTGTGGTCTCCGGGACCTTTAGGTCTATGGATCCTGGGTCCTTTACCGGATTGTTTATGGACATTAAAGAAGCGCCAAAACTGGAAGCTTTCTGGGACGTTATCCTAAAACCCCTGGATCGTAAACTCTACTTTCAATTAAGAATTGGGAGCTTACCAGTCGGGGCATTCACTAGTAGGTGGTCCGCAGGAGCTAAGGCCGCTTGTCCATCATGCTCAGCGCTCTCTGAAACAAGGGTAAAGTGGTTAGTTCCACTTTGAACGGGGTTGAAATGTGCGGAACTGAAAACCTTAGGGGGATATCAGTCTCTGAAAATTCGTTTCTTAGGAATTTGATAAAACTACCACAGAGTACCCCTCTGAATCCTCTCTTTTATGATTTAGGGATGTCCCCAATAGCGCTTATTGCATCTCTGCGTCCAGTTTTATATTGGAGGAGGATTTGGACCACCCCGGAATTAGAAACCTTTTCAAGGGGCTTGTTGGATATAATTTGAAGTGACATCTCCCATGAAATTAAGTGGCTAGGGCATATCCGGGGCCTCTTGATTGATTTGGGTCTACTGGATTTGTGGGAAGATCCAACAAATGCCAGGTTCCCTCCTAAGAAGGTTCTTAAAGAACTGTATTGGCAGCTTGTGGTCTCCAGGACCTTTAGGTCTATTGATCCTGGGTCCTTTACCGGATTGTTTATGGACATTAAAGAAGCGCCAAAACTGGAAGCTTTCTGGGACGTTATCCTAAAACCCCTGGATCGTAAACTCTACTTTCAATTAAGAATTGGGAGCTTACCAGTCGGGGCATTCACTAGTAGGTGGTCCGCAGGAGCTAAGGCCGCTTGTCCATCATGCTCAGCGCTCTCTGAAACCATTGGCCACCTACTTTTCGAATGCCCAGAGTACGTGGCGCCCCGGAGAATATGGCTACGCCCAATGTGCAGATTAATGGGCACCGATAGGGGGGCAGTGGCAGTTAGAATAATTTGTTCCTGCACAGATATGACAGTCTATATAGCTGTGACAAAATTCTTGGGTTGGGCGTGGACTATAAGAAGTAGAAGGCTAACTGATTAATATATATTCATAGTGCCAAATTAAAATCCCTTACCCAATATACAATAATTTGATATTAAATGTGCAATGGATTTATGAATTTTAAATGTAAATATGTGTAATTTTACTTAAACCTTTTAAATGTAAATATGTATAATTTTACCTACACTTGTATTTATATGTACAGTTTGCTTTTATGACAATCGTCAAATAAAGCTTGTTTAACTTGACTTGAATGGGCTTCCACGGTGTAGCATACCGCCGCCCTTTTCAATTTAAGACCAGCCGCCAATGTCAGAATAAAACAAAGAAACCTTGCAGTTACGTCACCGCTGAAACTGTTATTCTTTAAATCCCACAAAACAACCCCAAAGAACAAGGCTTCCACGGTGTTAGTATAACCGCCACCTTTTCTTTAGTTTCCTCCGTGAGAAAATAAGCTTCCTTCAATATCAGGGCCTAGCTTATGAAAGTTAGGAACGCATACGCGTGAGAACAAAAAGTAAATGATGCCCTGTTTGAATATAAGGTGAGGAAAAACCCCTGAGCCCAGGGTTAATGATTAAACCCCACCTCTGTCTCTTCAGATTCCCCCCGCCTAGGAATTCGGCTTAAATGATGTCAAAGAAATCAAAATAACACAAAGCGCATCCGCGCTGATGAAGCTCCAAAGAAGCGATGCTTCCGGACAACAACGGATTACGGGGAACTTCCACCCGTAATCAAAGGGTCTAGGAACTCACCAAAACCTCGGTGAAAAAGCGGAGCGTTCTGTACTGGAGTCCTCTTCGCGGGAACCTCCGGGCAGGACATTCAGGAATCGGAAAAGGAATTACGCACACGAGTGTGCGCGACTGATGCTGTAATAACCCCTGAACGCCTCCCACGGCCTTCTGGGAGTTGAAGTCTTTAGGCAGGTGCGTAACAAGAGCGGATTCAGGAGCGATTCCCGACAACTGCTTAACTTACAACACCTCTGAAGTAAGGCCTTGGCTGCTCTCGCCACGCTACCTTGAGGGTGAGCAGGGGTTATTTTAGAAGTGTAAGCCCCCTTTCCCTGACTAGAGGAGAGGGTCCCTGCTTGCCACAAGTACCTACCTGTGCCAACCAGAGACCCCCAAATCTAACATTGGAAGTCAAGCGAAAAGGATTCCGAATTTGCATTTGTGACTCATGTACAGTGGAACACTACTTAGTGAGTGCAGACCATAAAGATACCGCATACTTTTGGGTAGATTCCTTTTTGATTTTTGAATTGCCTATTTTTGAAAGATTCCTGAATCAGTTATCATGGGAGATACAGAATCCCTAGCCTCTATTGCTTGTGAATGGGAAGAAGAGAAGCTAGAGAGCTACAAAGTAAAGCAGCTGAAGTACTTTTGCAAGAAATTCAATGTTTCTACTTCTGGATTTAGAGTGAAGGAAGAGTTCTACAAGGCACTGAGGGCCTGGGTAGAAGCAAGAAAAACTCCTGTGATTGAAGAGGATGATAATGCAATTGCACAACAGGAAGGGCTATTAGGCCCAGGAGGAAGGAAGCCACCTTCCCCTACAAGTAGCCGTGCTTCTAACAAAAATCTGTCTCCAGAGGAGTTGGAGGACAGGGAGCGATCAAGAAGGCATGAAATGGAATTATCCAGGTTCAAGGTTGATAGGCAGCTAGAAATAGAAAATAGAAAGTTGGATCTTGAGGAAAAGAAAATACAGTTTGAACACGAAAAGGTTTTGAGGGAGTTGGAGTTAAAAGCTAAACGTTTAGAAATTACTCCCTCTGGAAGCAGCACGCCAGCAGTACATGCAGAAAGTAGAGTGTATATTCCCAAGGATGTGGTGAAAGAGTGTTACAAAAATTATGATATTGGTCAGTGGTTCAGAGCCTATGAGGTAGCCATGGGTAAACATCCTTTACGACGCAACTTTTACCACGCAGTGCCTTTACAACGCAGGTTTTTCAACGCAAGTCATTACAATGAATTGCGCTGGGGGGCGCTCTAGGATAGGTAATAGTTTAATTTACTATAAAACACCTTCCCTACTATCCACAGGGACTGGAGTTGGAATAGTAAATTAAACTATTCACTATCCAGCACCACCCAACGCAAGTTGTTGTAACGACTTGCGTTGAAAAACCTGCGTTGTAAAAGCATGCATGGTAAAAGCATGCGTTGTAACAACGTACATCCGTATCCATGTCTTCCCACCGGGTCCCTGAGCGAGATTGGGGAGCGGGGTTGTGGGGAAGGTTCCTTAGTGAGGGGCGGGATACATTGTTAGACCTGCCTTCTGATGTCCACAATTCATACAGCCACGCGAAAGATGCATTGATATGGTTTGACACCTGAGCTCTATAGGCAGAGGTTCAGGAAATGCAAAAAGTTAGAAAACAGTACTTGGGTTGAATATGTCACTTTCTTTCGCAAAGCATTGGATGGTTAGGTAACGGGCAGCAAGGTTAATGATTTTCAAGGTCTCTTTGATTTGATTGCATGGGAGCACTTGTCTGATAATTGTTTTCCAGAGCTGCACCAGCATCTGATAGATAGCAAGCTGACTAACCCTAGGAAGCTTGCTGAGGAGGCGGACCGCTGGGTCAGTACCAGGGTCCACAAGGGTCACATGGGAGACTCAGCCAAAGGTGGGCAGGGTCCCCAGCAGAAGAATGGGGGGGGCAAGGGTAAACAGAAGGAGTTCCACAAAGGGCCTCAAAGTAGTCCCCAAGGGAACCCCGTGAAAGGTTCCCAGCCTCCCTCTGAAAGAAAGCAAGGGGCCCCGACAGGTAGTCCTGTTCCCCAGGGGCCCCTGAAATGTTACAAGTGTGGTGATCTGGGTCATAGGGCGAATGATACCAGGTGCCGCCTGTTTGGTAAACAAGCACCCACTGGTGCTCCGCCCCGGCAGATGGCTAGTGTAGCCTTGTGGGAGGAGGTTGAAGTCCAAGGTGGGGAGTCCCCCATACAGATGACCCTTGTCTCTTTAGGAGACTATGAGACGGTCTAAGAAGCTCAGCTACCCAGGAACACTAAGAAATATGGGCAGCGAGTGACCGTCAATGGCCAAAAGGTGGAGGCTCTTAGAGACACAGGAGCCAGTGTGACAGCTGTCAGGTGTCACCTGGTGTCTCAAGAGCAGATTGTACCTCATGCATTTTGCCGAGTTGTTAACGCCAACAACACAGAGAGTCATTGTCCAATGGCTCAGGTTCCCTTTGAGTGGGGGCGGGGGGTCTCTGGTACTCCTCAGGTAGCTGTGAGGCCCGCCATGCCTGTTAACTGTTTGTTGGGTAATGATTTGGAGAACTCCCCTTGGGAAAAGGTGGAGAAAACAACTCACTTGAAGATGGTTGGATTGCCTGACTGGGCGTGCGTGACCACCCGGTCAATGTCAGCCAGTAGGGGTTCTCAAGAGGACCTGGAGCCTGAGAGGTAGGCCCAGGAACCTGCCGACGAGAGAAGTGGCGAGGGGCATGGGAAACCGGCCCCTGAAGTTCCCACTCTGGGCCGTGGAGGTAGACCCTGAGGGGGATGCCCTGGAGCCTACCGGGGAGCAGATAGCTGAACTGGGAGACCTGCCTGAGCTGACCCATTGGCAGCAAGAAGGAGGTCCCTCCAGGGAGGAATTTTGCAAGGAACAAAGAGAGTGCCCTTCTCTTGTGGGCGTGGGGCAACAGGCTGCAAGCCAGGCAGCAGGTGATCAGTCAGGGTCCCACTTGATTTACTGGGAGAATGGTCTCCTGTATAGTGAGCCTAAGGTTGCTGAACCTGGGTCAGCCCGTGTGCTGGTGGTACCCCAGAAGTTCAGAGCCTTCCTACTGGGGCTGGCTCATGATGTGCCATTAGCAGGACATTTGGGGCAGGACAAGACCGTTGAAAGGCTTGTCACCCACTTTCATTGGCCCCAAATGCGCAAGAGTTCTGATACTCATTGCAGGACTTGTCAGACTTGCCAGGCAAGTGGAAAGAGTGGGAGGAAGCACAAGGCTCCTCTCCAGACATTCCTTTTGGTCAGTACCCCCTTTGAGCGGGCGTGGATTGACATTGTTGGGCCAAGTATATGAAGTCTTTATGGCAGGAGTGTGGTGTAACTTGCAAGCCATGGAATAAGATCACCCTATCTGCCTTTGCCGCTAAATTCTCCCCTCCTACCATCTCCCAATGCACCAACCCTAGCCTGGCCGCCATGAAACTTGAATCGGCAATCACTCTTGTATTAGATGACATAGCACCCATGCGCGAATCTAAACCTCCGAAAAACAATTCGCCCTGGTTTACGCCAGAGTTGAAGCAAATAAAACATTCTACCAGGCTGGCAGAACGGAAATGGCGACACACAAAAAGTGTCCAAGGTAGGGAAAGTTATAAAACTGCACATGTCTTACAGGGTAACTGACAGGGTAAGAGCTTGCATTAAAGAGAAGGTCTCAAAGATGCTTGCACTTGGGGTGATTGAGTCATCTAGCAGTCCTCGGGCCAGCCCAGGGGTCTTGGTCCCGAAGGCTGCAGCGCCGGGTGCCACACCCGAACTCCGGTTCTGTGTGGACTACATAGGGCTCAATTCAGTCACGAAGACTGACGCACACCCCATCCCCAGAGCTTATGATCTCATTGATCAGCTAGGGGCTGCACGGTACCTCAGCATGTTTGATCTAAAGTCTGGGTACTCGCAGATCGCCTTGACTGGTGGGGCAAAGGAGAGGTCAGCATTCTCCACACCAGATGGGCATTTCCAGTTCTGTGTTATGCCTTTTGGGATGAAGAATGCCCCTGCCACCTTTCAGAGGTTGGTCAACCAGGTGTTGGTTGGACTGGATGAGTTCAGAGCCGCCTACCTGGCTGACATCGCAGTGTTCAGTGTCACTTGTGAAGAACATCTGCGCCACCTCTGGGAAGTGTTGTTGGCGCTGCGGAAAGCAGGCCTCACGATCAAGGCAAGTAAGTGCCAGATCGGGCAGGGTTCTGTGGTGTACTTGACACACCAAGTTGGAAGCAGCCAGGTGGCGCCCCAACAATCCAAGATTGAAACCATCCTGGCTTGGGAGCCACCCAAAACCCAGACAGAGGTGAGAGCCTTCCTAGGTCTCACAGGGTATTACAATAGGTTTGTTAAGGGCTATGGAAACATTGTTTCACATTGTTTCACCCTTGACAGAGCTGATTTCCGGGAAGCAGCCCAAGAACGTGATTTGGACTGACACCTGTCAGAAAGCCTTTGAGGCCTGAAAGCTGCCATGCGCACGGCGCCCGTGCTCCTGGCACCCAACTTCTCAAGAGAGTTCATTGTCCAGACAGACGCTTCAGAGCATGGTGTGGGGGCTGTTTGGTCACAGATGAATGAGGAGGGCCTAGATCAACCTGTAGCCTTTATCAGTAGAAGGTAACTTCCACTGGAACAGAGGTGGAGTGCTATTGAGCGTGGGGCATTTGCTGTTGTCTGGGCACTGAAGAAGCTGAGACCATACCTGTTTGGGACTCACTTCCGGGTTCAGACAGACCACAGACCCCTCAGATGGTTGATGCAGATGAGGGGTGAGAAACCAAAGCTGCTGAGGTGGTCCATCTCCCTACAGGTATGAACTTTACGGTGGAGCACCGCCCTGGTACAGAACGCGCCAACGCTGATGGTCTGTCCAGATTTTTCCGCCTTAGTGAAAAGAACTCCCAGGAGTTAGGGTAGTTCTCCCCACTTTTCAGCTGGAGGAAACACGTGTTAGACCTGGCACCATTGTGTGGGTCTCCCTTCCATTTTTGCTGTTGCCTCATGTGTTTTTGCTGGTGTTAGATGCTTTGGGCACTGTGCCACTATTGTAAATTGATGTATGGATTAGTGATTCCATGTTTGGCTATGTTGGTTTACTTGTCAGTCCCTAGTCTAGTGCACTGAGTGTGCCAGGGCGTGTAATCCAAATGCTGCTGGTGAGCCTGCAGCACTGGTTGTGCCACCCACAGAAGCAGCCTTCCCTTTTCATCATATCAGTCACCCCTATGGTAGGCCCAAGTGCAGGGTGCATTGTAAGTATAAGGTAGGACAAGCCCTGGTGTGTGTGGCATGTCCTAATAGTGAATTACAGCTACCTGTTCTCCATAGGCCAGAATGGGCTGTTAGAATTGTTACATTTTATAATCCTAACAGACTCCGAGAACATGGTAGAAATTCGAGTTTAGTATGCCTGAATTCCCAATAATAAAATACATCTTTTAGTGAAGTTTATTTTAATATTCTGTGTTTGCAAACACCACTTTTAGAAAGTAGGTATTTGCTTGTCTAACCATTCAAACCTGCCTCTGCTAGGTTGTGTATTCCTATGTCTGGTTTCTGTGAGTGACAGGGCTGGGGAATTCCAGGAGACAGGCTGAGTCACCCAGTGGTGAATAGAGAGATCTGCATCTTGATGGGAGGGACGAGTGCACCTGAACTCTGAATAGGGCTGTGCCAGCCTTCCATAATGCTGGTTCCACCTCCTGGGGAGCGGCTGATGTCTCTGCCCTGCACACTGAAAGAAGAGAAGGAAGACTGTCAACAGAGTACTCCAGGACTGTACTTGCCTTCCACCATGCTGGCTCCCCCTCCTGTGGGGCGTCTGATGTTTCTGCCTTGCACTGTGAAAGGAGAGGAGAAGTCTGGAAAAAAAATTGTGCAGGAACTGGTTTGGACTAGGCACAGGCCCCTCTCCCCTCAGAGAACAAAGGATTTCTGGGTATAAATATTGGGACCCTGCTCCCATGAAATTGGATCACTCTGAACAACAACAAGAAACCTTGACTGAGGAGAGGAACCTGAAGAAACTGAGTAGAGACTATTCCCAAGCTGAAGTGCTGCTTGGGGGATTGGCCTGCAGTGGTTGCCTTACTGCCAAAGGAAGGAGAAAGGAACTTTTGAGTAACTTTGCTTTCAACTTGTGAAGGATCTCCAAGGGCTTGGGAAAGAGCTTGCTTCCTGCTGAAGTCTCAGAGACAACAGACTTCAACCCCCAGCTCCCCAAAGTTCTTTTGGAAGTGCCTGCTGCTGTTTTGGGCCTTCTGAGGAACTGCGTGTCGCAAGGAGCTGGAAGCGCAACTCAATGAGAAGAAGCGTGTCGCCATCGCTGTGCCTGCTGTCGCAACTCCTGAGAAAGTAGGGTGTCGCCGCTGGAACTGTCGCACTGCACCGCATCGGAGAGAAGCGTGCCGCAACGAAGAGGAAGCGTGTCGCAGGCGCAACTCCGAAGAAGGAGGGTGTCGCCGCTGTGGTTGTTGTACTGCACAGCATCAGGAGAAGAATCTCGCAACGAGGTCGGAGCATGTCGCGGTCGCTGTGCCTGCCGTCGCAACTCCGAAGAAGGAGGGTGTCGCCGCTGGAACTGTCGCATTGCACCGCGCCGACCAAGAGCACCTCGCATCCCCGAGAAGTGCGCCGCCGTCGGAGCTGCTGTCGTCGCATCTTGGATGTCGCCGCTGTAGTTGTCGCATCGAGCGGAAGCTTCAAGCATCATGGAGAAGAGCGTCGCAGCTGGAGCTGTTGCCGTCGCATCGTAAGGGTGTCGCCGCTGCAGTCCACGCATCGAACCAAGAGTTTCTCGCATCCCCGAGAAGCGCGCAGCGTCTGGAAGATCTTCACGTCTTTATTTCTTTGCACCTGAACTTTGCCGCATTTCCCTTCGCTGCGACATTGCTAGTCGTGGAAGCACAACGCAACTTAAGGTACATTGACACAGAGTCTCGCATCTAAGAAATGAACTGAACTAAGCTTAAATCTACCATTTTAAAGTAATCATAGTGTGTATTTTTGTCGTTTATGGTCTTGTGGTAACTCTATATAAAGTCTACTTATTTTTGATATAAAACATGTGTGGTGTCCATTTGTAGTGTTATCACTGGGTTACTGTATGTGGTCACAACTGCTTAACTTACAACGCCTCTGAAGTAAGGCCTTGGCTGCTCTCACCACGCTACCTTGAGGGTGAGCAGGGGTTATTTTAGAAGTGTAAGCCCCCTTTCCCTGACTAGAGGAGAGGGTCCCTGCTTGTCACAAGTACCTACCTGTGCCAACCAGAGACCCCCAAATCCAACAGTGTAATTTGTGCAACTCCCAAAAAACGTACCGGCAACGAAAGCATGCCCCGCTCCTACAAGTCTATCCCCACCAAATCTGGGAGCCTCTAGTAAGGCTTCCCCAGACACGCCTAGTCTTAACACCAGAGCTTGGGCGGCATGTCGACAAAGGAATTCCAAAGTGAAATCACAAACCGCCAAAATTGTAAAAAGAAAAAAGAACATTGGGGCGACTAAGACTAAATATACTAAAGGCTGCAAACTTGTTAATAATGCATCAAACCAGGTGGCCATTTCTACCGACTCAGTGGGCCCACCGACTGACGCTTTCCCCAACCCCGCCTGCAACGATCTTAATACAGATACCATGGGAGCCGCTGTTGACACTGATTTTGCAGTGGAATCCATGTACTGCCAAACCGTAAGGATTTAATTTAATCTAACTTTGACGCACTTTGATGGAAAATGGAGCATTTGGACTCTGAATTGGTCAACCTGAGGGGGGAGGTGGACTTTGTTCATAACGATGGTGGGGGGGTGGATTTCCTCAACTCTCCTGAGCGGCACACATGGTCACAAGCCACAATCTGGTCTTGTCCAGAACAAAGATGTCCCAAATTGTAGTAATTTAAATGTATTTCCAGCACCACAATTTATCAGTGAGCAGAGGGGAAGATAGGATGCTCCTCAACCCAATGTAGCTAACCTAAATTCCGCCCTAGGTAGCAGCAATTTTATTCAGTCACGGACCAGTGATCTGAGCGTTAGAAAGGATACTCCTAGTAGTCTTAGGAAGACTCACATGAGGCCAAATACTGATGTACTAAACTTAACTCTGCCTCCTATCCCTATGTGCTTGTGTTGGCTGGGGTCCCTAACTTAGTGGAGGATCAAAGGGAGTCTTGGGTAAACCTGCGCAAGTCCATAGACTGGCTTTGTAAATGTAAGGGTTTTCACCCTTCCAATATGAATGACATTCTTATGGCCAGAAGAGAAGCGTGGGTTGGCCATTCTGCCAGGAATATGAACGGTGACTGTATTGTTTGAATTTTCGCACACCACACATGGTTTACCGCTTACTGAACATTTTTGATCATCACTCCACACAAAATACCTGTATTAGTGAGCTCCCCTTGGGCTATTTTTATAAGCCACCTTTTAAACCTGTTAGGGACACTTGTGTCCTCCCTTTGTTAACCAACAGGTTTAATGCACTCTCCAGCCTATATGCACAGGACTAACAACCACCATTAATGGCAGACCAACAGTATCATCTGCCCCATCTGGCGGACCCTTCCGCTACTATAGTATCAACCTATAATGATAATGATAAGCCAACCCGAACTATGACGGTTCATCCTGCCACTATGGTATTAACTTACAATGCTAATGATAAGCCACCCTCAATCAAAAGCAGTACTGGAGCAGACTTGAATATACTAAGTTGGAATGTAGCAGGGCTGCAGTCTAAGCTTGGTGACCAGGATTGGTTGCGCCTAGTCAAGGAACAGGATGTAGTTATGTTCCAGGAGACTTGGGCCACTAATGATTTGCATATTGAGGGGTTCCATTGCATTACTATAGCGGCATCCCATTATAAACTGGGCCGCCCATCAAGGGGACTTTTCATTGGGCTTAATGTAGCAGCTGGAGGGAGCTTTAAGTTCCTACCACCAATAGTTCTAATTATCAAGTTGTACTTTACAAAAGAAGAGTTACTTTTTATTTGGTAAACTTTTATAATAATGATTTCCAATCTATTCCTAATAGGAATTTTATTTTGCTTTTTGATTTTATTTCTAATTTAGATTGTAAGCAACACTCGGGCGATACTATCGGGATTATTTTAGGGGGAGATTTTAACACAAAACTTAATGATACATATCATGGTGTAGAGCCACTTAACCCAGGTTCCTCCTCTCGTAGGGGCGCTGAGCTGGCTGTGTTCCTAAACTCACATGACTTGGTTAACGTTATGGACCAGATGGGTCCAGCACACGCCAGTAACTACCAACTTCCGACATTCAGAGGTAGGGGACATTCCTCTACAATAGATTTTGTTTTTATCTCTTTTGTGCTTGTGGACTACTTTACGGCCGCAGAGGTTATCGCCTCGATCCATGGGGATCATAACGCTATCAAATTAGCACTGAAATTGGCACCTCGACCCGCGTTTTCAGTTGAATGTGGGGCAAAAGATTTAACGCCATCCACTGACAATTTAAGATTAATATGGAGGGGCGTTGATAGTGATGAATTGTTTAAGTTACTAGTGGAGGATAATCTACCCCTCATTAATTCATGTCTGTCATTTAAAACCCTGCACCTAGAGGTACTTAATGATTTTTCTAAACTTTGCATGGTCATCAAAACCTTACTGTCTCTGAGGAAGCAGGGCCTAGATTGTTTGATGATAAATGTTCACTGGCGAATAGGAACCTACGTAGGGCCCTTTCAGCCAAACCTAGGTGCGCCTCAGATGTGAAATTGGCAAGGCAGAATTATAATGCAGCGGTTAACAACAGGAAGGGAGTTCTTCTAAACGATCGCTGGAAACACTATCCCAGGCAGCTACTAATAAAAAGGGTAAAATGTTTTGGTCTGTTGTAAGGGATCTCCGATTCACAGAACAGCTACTAACCCCCATCAGCTGCACCATATCCAGTGAATCTTGGGAAAACTATTTTTTCAATATTTATGCCACCCCTTCAATGGTGACGGACCAGTAAGAATTTGGCCCATTCACTGGTATTCAGATAACACTGTTCGAAGTAGAAGAAGCCATTCATCAGAGTATTGGGAATAGCGCCCGAGGCATTTGTCACCCCGAGTGGGATGGGTATGCTCAGACGTGAGTCCCATGCTCTCCACACCACTGGAGTCAAGCTATCCTGGCTGAAGACGCTGATAGCCAGAAACCGGTCCTAGGATGCTTGATTTCGGTCCAGGAAAGACATGGCTTGGCAGTTCGGGCTGGACTGTTCCCATGAGGCACAGGGTCAAGGCTGATTTGCATATGGCCATGTCTGAACTGGGGTGGTGTGGAGTGCAAAAAAATGATGGATTTAGGCCCAGATCTCTGTACTGGGGTGAATGTATGACATTGTTCTGCATTCTGTCCATCAACTGTTGTTTTGCATTTATCACCCCGAGTGGGATGGGTATGCTCAGACTTGAGTCCCATGCTCTCCACACCACTGGAGTCAAGCTATCCTGGCTGAAGACGGCTGATAGCCAGACTCCGGTTCTAGGATGCTTGATTCCGGTCCAGGAAAGACATGGCTTGGCAGTTCGGGCTGGACTGTTCCCATGAGGCACAGGGTCAAGGCTGATTTGCATATGGCCATGTCTGAACTGGGGTGGTGTGGAGTGCAAAAAAACAATGGATTTAAGCCCAGATCTCTGTACTGGGGGGAATGTATGACATTGTTCTGCATTCTGTACATCAACTGTTGTTTTGCATTTGTCACTCCAAGTGGGATGGGTATGCTCAGACGTGAGTCCCATGCTCTCCACACCACTGGAGTCAAGCTATCCTGGCTGAAGACGGCTGATAGCCAGAAACTGGTCCTAGGATGCCTGATTCCGGTCTAGGAAAGACATGGCTTAGCAGTTCGGGCAGGACTGTTCCCATGAGGCACAGGGTCAAGGCTGATTTGCATATGGCCATGTCTGAACTGGGGTGGTGTGGAGTGCAAAAAAACGATGGATTTAGGTCCAGATCTCTGTACTGGGGTGAATGTATGACATTGGTATGCATTCTGTCCATCAACTGTTGTTTTGCATTTGTCACCCCGAGTGGGATGGGTATGCTCAGACGTGAGTCCCATGCTCTCCACACCACTGGAGTCAAGCTATCCTGGCTGAAGACGGCTGATAGCTAGAAACCGGTCCTAGGATGCTTGATTCCGGTCCAGGAAAGACATGGCTTGGCAGTTCGGGCTGGACTGTTCCCATGAGGCACAGGGACAAGGCTGATTTGCATATGGCCATGTCTGAACTGGGGTGGTGTGGAGTGCAAAAAAACAATGGATTTAGGCCCAGATCTCTGTACTGGGGTGAATGTATGACATTGTTCTGCATTCTGTCCATCAACTGTTGTTTTCCAGATGGGCTACCAATAGATTTAATCAAATGGAACCAGGACTTCTGGGCCCCGCTCCTTTTGAATGTTTTTAACAATTTAAAGTATGCCCCACTACCTAGTACCTGGGCTAAGAGTATCATCGTCCCAATATTTAAAAAGGGGGTCGGTCACAGCCCAGTAACTATAGGCCGATCTCACTGATTGATAATACCCTTAACATTTTCGGCAGAGTCGTATATAATAAGATCCTGGAATGGTCAGAGGAATGCAGTATTCTAGAGCCCTGCCAGTTAGGATTCCGTAGCAAGGTTGGTACTAATGAACTATGCCTTAACCTCAACCTTGTAATTGGGAAGTACACTATTGCTCGGAATTCCCCGGTCTACTTGGCCTTTATGGATCTGTACTCAGCATTTAACCTTGAGAATAGGTCAAGGCTGTGTGCTATCCTTTTGGCTTATGGGCTGGATGAGCCATTGGTTCATTTTCTGGCACACCTCCATAAAGATCTCCAGGCACAGGTGAGGATAGGTAGTGGTGGAGAGGTATCGGGAGCCATTAAGGTTGGAAGTGGGGGTCAGGCAGGGATGTGTCTTGGCCCCCCTCCTTTTTATTATCTATATTAATGGTCTAAATTAGTCACTGGTACCCATGACTCAAGATGCCTGTACTACTCTACGCAGATGACACGATTCTTTTAGGCAGTACTCTTAACTCCCTGCGTATCCTAGTACAGTCCTTTGTCAAATATATGGATAGTTTGGATTTGTGCGTGAATTTAAAAAAATCTTTTTTAATGTCCTGCGGCCCCAGGAAATGCCAGCTTAGTTCTATTGTTGCAAGCAATCAAAAATTGACAAGTACCTGTAAATTCCCTTACCTAGGAGTTGTCTGCGAACGGCTCCTGGACTGAGCACCTCACTCACTCTAGGAGCAAGTCCTCAAAGACTATTAACGCTATTTTTAGTTTTCCCCACCCAAAGAACACAGGTGCTAATTTAGCCATCTTAAAAATGTTTAAACTGCAGTGTGTCCCTGTGGTTACGTATGGAGCTGAGATTAGGGGTACTGCAGATAGCTCCTGTATTCAGCAGGAAGAAAACCGGTTCTGCAGAAAGCTGTTGAGCATCCCAATCTCAACCCCACAATACATTTGCCACAAGGAACTGAATTTAAATTATATATCTGATTTTATATGTGCCCGCCCAGCTCTTTTCTGGCTATCAGTTTGGAAGAACCAGGCAGCTACCTTAACAAAAAATATCATACCAGACTGTTTGAAGTGTGAGAAGGGGGTGGACATTCCCTGGTTATCTGGAGTGTATCAGAGCTTACGCAGCGTTAATAAGGGCTCCATTTTCTTAAATCCTAGCGAAGCCGAAATTGTAAATATTTATTTATTTATTTTTTTATTTTTTATTTGACAAGCAAGTCAAGGAGATTAACATATCCAAATACAGAATCAGAAAAATAAAATAAATCGAATTCAATTTGGTGCAAGTTCATATTATGAAAAGACAGAATAAAGTAAGAGAAGTAATTCCTAGTCAGGACAAATCACTAATAATTAATAACATCGTAAACAGAAAGAACATCCATGATCCAAATCATTACTGGCATTGCAAAAAATTACCCCATATTTTAGCAAACTTTGTTTTAGCTTTAATTCCTCTATTCCTGGCAATAGCATCTTCCATAGTATAAATTTCATAAACCAATGTCCACCATTCTGTTATATGAGGAGGGTTCTGAGAAATCCAAGCCCTAGCAATCACCAGTCTAGCACACGCCAATGTAATATTTAGCAAATCTTTATAGCTAGAACTAACCGGGTATATGGACAATAGTACAGCAGCGGCATTTAATGAAAAATTAATCCGTTGATTTTGGGTTAAAATATTTTCTATGTCCGACCAATATTTCGCTAGTGATGGGCACAAGTAAATCATATGTATGAGGTCTGCTGCCACCAGACCGCATTTAGGACATTTAGTACGATCATTATTGAAGTTATTTTGTGCCCATTTTGAAATTTTTAATGGAGTGTAGTAAAGTTGACTAATCGTCCTATACGATTGGAGTTTCAAACTGGAAGACTGGACGGCTTTGCTGATATTGACTAAGGCAGCAGAGATATTCTGGGTTGTCACGTTAGATCCTAAGCTAACAGTCCATTTTAGTGCCAATCTAGGGGCTTCGTCAAAGCTATTTTGACTGAGACACTTGTATCCCAAACTAATGAATGATTTTCTATGCACAGAATAGAAACAAATCCATATATCGGAACTGGTAATTTCTATCAGATTCATTTTACGTATTAAGTAATCCTTAATTTGAATGTATTTATATCTCATTTTTTCAGGCAGTTTATACAAAAGTTGCAATGTTGGAAATTGTAAAAAAACATCGATACCATACAGATCTCCTAATGTCTCAATACCATAGTTAGCCCATTCTCGACCAATTTTATCTCTAAAAATATCTGGAAGCCCAGGATTGTCCCATATTGGCAACTCATTGTGAAAAAAGGAAGTATTCCACTTAGTCAACATCTGTTTCGCTATAAATATAGCATCTCTCGCAGTCTTAAATTTTACACGTTTGAAGTAATTTGGGTCTTGTACTTTTGCCAGGAATTGTTTTGAGTGACCACCGAGCATGAATTGGTGAAAAAAATATTGATTGTTAGCAACAAATAGGCTACGAAGCCAGCCTAAGAAAGAAGCAAAGAAATAAGCTCTGAAATCAGGGAAGTTCAAACCTCCCTTTTCAAATGGGAGTTTTAATATTGTTATAGACCTTCAAGCCTTCTTATAGCCCCAAATGAAACTACTTAGAATGCCGTCTAATTTTTTAAAGAATAAGTTATTAACGCGGCAAGGTATGGAACGGAAAAGATATAAAAACTTCGGCAGAATGTTCATCTTGATCAAATTCATACGACCTATGAGGTTTAATGGGATCTTGTGCCATTTTTTCAAAAGATTGGTCACTTCTTTTAATAAAGGATCATAATTTAATGAATTTATACCAGCAATTTTAGATGATATCTTTACCCCTAGATATACTGCAGATTGATAGAGTCCTTGCACTGGTAAGTTGACCTGATAATTCATAATGACTTGTGTTTTATTTATATTTAATTTATAGCCTGAGATAGTCCCAAAATGTTTAGCTTCTGCCGTTATCCCTATTAATCCATCCACAACATTGGTAGTATAAATAGCTAAAACATCCGCATATGCGGTAATTTTTAGAGTTTTACCTTCGTGCAAAATAGGGGCAATCTTGGTTTGAGCTTCCAAAGCGTTAATAAATGGCTCCATGGAGAGAGTGAAAAGCAGGGGTGATAGCGGGCATCCCTGCCGCGTCCCCCGCAAAATTGAAAAAGTTGATGAGAGTGCCCCAGCATAGCTAATTTTAGCATTAGGGTCCTTATATAATGCCTGTATACTTTTCAAAAAACGCCCTCTGAAACCAAATTGCCTTAGGACTCCCCACAAATAATCCCACTCCACTCGGTCGAACGCCTTCTCTGTGTCTAAAAGTAGTTGTTGCACGATCATCTGCAACTTTATAGGCCAAAAGCTTCCCAACTCTATCCCCACATTCATATTGAGATAATTTATATTTGATAATTTTCTGATAATTTTTCTCCCTAAGAGAGCTTTTAAGAGTTGAGCGCTGAATTACAAGTTTAGTTTCTAATTGAGCTATGCTTTGCGCGTTCATCTCATCAACTTTAAGTCTGTCAACTAGTTGTTTCTCAAGTAATAAAATATTAGCTAGGATAGCCTTAGTCTCTTTCTTGCGCATAAAGTTTTGTTTGAATACGTATTGCTGCGCAACTCCCCTAATAATAGCTTTGCAAGCATCCCAAACTGATAGGAGATTAGCAGTATTGATATTAATTTCAATAACTTCTTTAATATGTTCCTTAAGCTTAGCTACAAATACTGAGTCTGTTAACAAATATCTAGGGAACGTCAAGAATCTAAGTTCAGGTACCCCTAGAATAATATTAAATATGAGAAGTACAGGACTATGATCGGATGAGATCCGTGGTAAAATCTCCATATGTCCTGTATCAATAATTTCATCCGAAGCCCAAGCCAGATCTATTCGTGAGCACCGTTTATGAGGTGGGGAGTAATAAGTATATCCAGGTATATCGGGAAAAAATTTCTCCATACGTCTTTAACATTGTGTATCCTTGCTAATTCTAAGATTGCCGCCCTAGTTTTACGCATACGTCGAAATATACCTCTCTTTGTAACATCCTGATCATAGTCTAACACACAATTAAAATCCACCATCAAAATAAGTTCCCCGTCCCATGTAAGTAATTCCATGTTTAACCAATCAAAAATATGTGGGTCATCGGTATTGGGCCCATAAATAGCACAAAAAACATATTTACGATTTTCCAACTGCAATTGGGTAATTGCCCAACGACCCCCGTTGTCTGCCGCAGATTTAATCACTTCTACACATAATTGTCGCTTTTTCAAAATAGCCACACCTCGAATAGGAGCATTTAAAGTAGTACATATCACCAGCTCATATCCCAATTGACCCAATAACTTCTTATCCTTAAAGCAAATATGCGTTTCGGTTAACAAAACCATATGTGGATCATATATTTTCAATTCTTCATATATCAGATTTCTTTTGTTTTTATTATTCAAGCCTGAAACGTTCCAGGCTAAGCATCTAAAACGCAACATACTGACTAGTTACAAAATCAAAGTAAACAGCACCTTTCCTTAAATTCAAGCTCATTATTAGTCTATAAGATACAAAGTCAATCACCTTTAAACTTGTCTTGTCCTTTTCCGTTTTTCCCCCACCCTTTCCCCCGTTGTCCTTTCCCTTCCCCACTGTCACCCCCTAACCCTGACCCCCAACCCTTAAAGCACCCCCTCCCCGTATCTCCCCGGAAGCTTACCCCTATCTTCTGCTGCCGCTCAAAGGGCAGCCAATCAGAGAGGTCTCCCCGAGAACCACATCTCTCCGTATTAACCTCATACAAAAAAAATCAAGAATCACAAACAAAAAGAAAGTGCCTCAATGAATTTACAGTAAGCATTGCAATCTTAAATTTCTTTCCCTTCCATTTTTTAGCTATTTCTCGTCTTTCCCCCTCTCTCTCATTTCTTCTTTTCCTTCAATGATCTATTTTTAAGCATTTGAATTCATTTTTACAATTAATTGCTCAGCCTCTTTTACATCGTTAAAAAAATAAGTATGACCCGATTTCATAACTTTGAGACGAGCAGGTTCTTGAAGGAAAACTGTGGCACCCTTAGATTTGACAGGATCGATCAATTTACGCAGCACCCACCTTTTATCCATAGTTATCTTACTAAGGTCAGATTTAACGAAAAAAGTTATATTGTCCAGTGTCACGGGAGTATTAGGTCTGGCTTTAATTGAGACTGCTTGTCTTAGCAGATAATTGCCGAAGTAGATCATAATTGGACGTGGATATTTGCTTTCCTTGTTTCTTAAAGTTATGGGTAATCTGTGCACCCGTTGTAATTGGGAGTCCCAGTCCCAGTAGGACAAGTCAGGAAATGCCCGTTCGAATAGTTTGACCAAATAGGCCCTGGCATCTGAGCCCTCTGATCCCTCGGGTATTCCAAAAAGTCTCAGATTCTGTCACCTCTGCCTGTTTTCCAATTCTTCCACTTTATTCTGTAGGGACCCGATTACTTCATTGTGTGGACCTGTTTGGGTCGTAGTAGTAGCTAGGGTTTCCTCCACTTCGACAACCCGCTGTTGTAATCCATCGATCTCTTTCGTTACCCCATTTAGTTTATTAGTAACTTCCTGCAAGCTAAGTTGCATCTTACTATTGTCTTCCCTTAATTGAAGAAAATGTTGTTGAGTCTCTTGACGATATATCATTAAGGTTTTTAAAATTAAATCCAAGGAAGAAGTATCAGAAGATGCATTAGGAGAGTAAGAGGATATAACCATGCACTGTGCAGTCACGTAAACATATTTTTGCTTCGTTTGAATTCATGAAACTGAAACCTAAATGGGAGAATTCCGCGTATCTTAGTTTCCAAAGTTATTGAGCTTTTGACCCTTATTCATGTATGCTTGCCTTGGCTGACGAAGAGTTGATTTTTCGCCTAAGCACATTTTTGAGAATTGCCACCAGGGTGCGCAAGACAATGCTTACTCACTGAGTTTTAATCATGCACGGACAGTTCATAATCATCGAATGGATTGTTTTTATCTATTAGTAATTGATTTATTACTGATGATTTTTTGTGCTATCTAAATTTCATGATACTGTGTTTATACAACTGTAATTCCTACTATTATGTATTGCCATTCCTTTCTGTTATTTTTAACCATTGTCGCACTTCAATGGATACAATGTTTATTCGAATAAAGTTTGTGAACTGAACTGAACTGAAAATGAAGTCCTCTTGTTTGTACCCATGTTCTAGATGTCTGGAAATAGAGCACCATGTAGAGGCCCCAACAGATCTAAGACCCCAGACCCCATGCAGATCTTTCAGATTAGAAATAGCATCAAATCTATGTAATCAGAGACAGACTCATTCATAGAAACAAGATATGTGCTGAAAGGAAGTGGGTTAAGCAGAAACCGTCCGGTCACATGCAGGTTACATTTTACTTCAGTTTCAGGAAACTTGACAAAACAGCTGTGGTTAGTTCAGCTTAGCAGCTGCATGAAAATAGGTCACCACACTTCATCAGCCTGGCCCAATTAGCATTTAGGAAGATATAACCATGCACTGTGCAGTCACGTAAACATATTTTTGCTTCGTTTGAATTCATGAAACTGAAACCTAAATGGGAGAATTCCGCGAATCTTAGTTTCCAAAGTTATTGAGCTTTTGACCCTATCAGTTTGCGGTTACGGCGCATAAATATGACTGCCTGAGTGCAGTAATTCGGTGATCAGGTTTCAACTCCACAGACTTGACTGATTTCCCTAGCCATTTATTGAGTAAACTCATATTACTTTGTCAATTGAGTCTTGTCTTCGTTTGTCTCAGATTTTCCTCCAACATTTGGCGAGCCAGCCAGGAGTTCTGTTTGGCCGCACCGACTACCATTGTCTAGAATAAAGCCTGCCCCTGTCGGATAGATTATTGCGCGACAAGATGAGCAGACACAGATTTCAGGAAAGTTCTGCCTATATCATGGGGGAATATAGGACCAGAAGTTTGCATCTTTAAGGTGGGGACATTGCGACATTTGGCATTGAGATATTGATTATTTTTCTATTCCAATGCAAAATTGTGTATGAATGAAATATACAATATTTGGTTATCCCAGTGGCAAGTCTGGAAGATCCAAGAAACTGGAAAGCTTCGTCGGCGAGGGTCAGGATGCAGTGGGCGGTTCCGCAGGCCAAGGCCAGAACTCCAGAGGACACGATCGGGGACTGCCATCTGGGCCCTGACCTGCGTGGATGCCGGCGGTGTTGGCCCAGCCTGTGTTGAATTGGTGTTGGGGCATTTTCATCTCTTCCACCCGAAGGTTAGAGTGGGTACAGGACATACGCAGAGCTGCCGGAATCACGCAAAGGTTGAAGCCTCCCCTTCCGCCCCTTGAAAGGAAACAATGGAAAAAGCAGTGAATACATCCTGAGCTGATTCCCGGTGAGCTCGCACATGACTAGCCGCCCTACGTGGGCCCAGAACATGGTGCGAGGGTCTGGCCACAAAGAAAATGACCTGCTGAGGTTATTCCGACACGGCCCCGGTGCCGACCAAGTGACGACTGGCCCTGCTTGGCCTAGACTGAAGGCATACCGACAGACGCATAACGACGACCGCAGCTGAAGGTCAGTTGGGAACGGGGGAACACCACTAATAGAGCAGCGGCAGCAGTGGGAATACGGAGGCAGAATTCATTGAAAAGTAAATGCACATTGGCTTGCGAGGAGGTAGCCCAAACTCGGAGAACCAGGCCCCAGCAGTGTGACCGGAAGGAAGCGACCATTGATAAATTGAGAGAGAGGCATCCAGAGAGCAACATCCCAATTGGATCACAGTGTTGATAGTGTTGCGCTCCTAGCACTTGCTGAGAGGGAAGGAGCCCCACGAGAGACAGGAGCCAAGAGGTAGATGGGGTCTGGGTCCCCCCCAACTCCCTATCCCCTTAATAATAAAATAATAATAAAGGGGCTTATAAAGCGCCATGGTGACGCCATCCCGGCGTGTCCCCGCGCTGTGTAGAGAGTGGTGGAAACAGAAAAAAGCAGGATCCGGACTACTGGGTGAACAGGTGAGTTTTTAGGAGTTTCCGAAATACCGTTTCGGTCTTGGCCAGCCTAATTTCGATGGGAAGAATGTTCCACTGGTTGGCTGCCAACACTCGGAAGGAGCGCCCGCCCATTCTGGCCTTCTTTATACGGGGTACTTTCAGGAGGCCCATGCCCGAGGAGCGGAGTGCTCTGGTGGGCTGGTAGGGGATCGCTAAGTCCTTCAGATATTCAGGGGCTTTTGAAACGAAGATCCTATGGCAGATTAAGAGTGCCTTAAATAGGATCCTTTTTTTTTTATAGGAAGCCAGTGAAGGGTAGCCAGAGTGGGTTTAGATGCCGTTCTTTTGGGGAGTCTGAGAACTAGCCGTGCTGCAGTATTTTGTAGCACCTGAAGCCGTCTTAGGTTTTTCTCAGTGGTCCCCAGTAGCAGTACATTAGCATAATCTATGCGGGAAGTAACTAATGCTTGGGTCATAGTACGTCTAGCCTCCAAGGGCAGAAGGTCCAAGGTGCGGTTAAGGGTCTTCATTATCCCAAAGCATTTCCCTGCTACTTTGTTGACGTGGCCCTCAAAAGAAAGTTTCGGATCCACCCAGACTCCCAGATTTTTTGCCTCCCTGCCCGGGATAGGTGTAGGGCCAAGGCAGGGGGGCCACCAATCCTGAGTCCAGCTGGCATCCTTGCCCCCTATCACTAGAACCTCAGTCTTAGAGCCATTGAGCTTCAGGCAGTGTTGGTTCATCCAGCCTGCAAGCGCCTGCATGCAGGTTTTAAAATTGGCCGCTGCTAGGACGGGTGCCTGTGATAGGGAAATGAGCAGTTGGGTATCATCGGCATAGGATACTAATTCTATGCCGTATGATTGGACCACCTCTGCTAATGGAGCCATGTAAAGGTTGAACAGGGTGGGACTCAGGGCAGAGCCCTGGGGCACCCCCTGTTCTAAGGCTATGCTGTCCGAGAGAAACGTGCCTCTCTGGACCTGAAAACTGCGGTCAGAAAGGAAGGCCGTGAGCCAGCCCAGAGCCGCCTTGGTGACCCCAGCACTGCGCAGACACCGTAGCAAGATGGAATGAGCCACAGTGTCGAACGCAGCGCTGAGGTCCAGCATGATGAGAGCCATTGTGTGCCCTGCATCTGCACCAATCCGCAGAGTTTCGGTCGCTCGCAGGAGGGCCGTCTCGGTCGAGTAATTCTTCCGAAAGCCCGATTGGGAGCTGTGAAGTGCCTTATTAGCCTCTAGATGATCCATGAGCTGTATATTGGCTAGTTTTTCGGTCACTTTAGCAAGAAAGGGCAGGAGGGAAATAGGTCTAAGGTTCTCTAGTGTGTCCTGGCTGACATTTGGTTTCTTTTTTATTGGCAGCACTATAGCCTTCTTCCAGTCTCCCGGGAGAGAGGCCGAAGAAAACGAAAGTTGAATGATGTGCCTAAAATAGGGCTCAAGTACATCCAAACTAGCAGTCAGAACTTTAGGAGGGGCCGGATCTCGAGGAGAGCCCGATTTGACACTTTGGCAGACATTTACCAGTACATCCGGTGGGGGGACCAGGAAACTGTGTAGACATGAGTCCGTGGGGCTAACCTCTCTGTCTTCCATGAGATCATAAGTGGCGGTCAGGTTTCCAGAGAAGCTAGCGTAGATATCCGAGATCTTTCCTGCGAAGTATCTCGCAATCCTATTGCAGGTGTCTACTGAGTCACTGGCGGACCTATTATCAGTCGAGAGTACAGAGATCTCCTTAAAGATTTTAAAAAGCTCCTTCGAGGAGTTCTCTGCCTCATCAATCCGATTTTTATAGTGGGTGGCTTTAGAGATGCGAACTTCTCTATAATATTCCCTCTGCAATTTTTTATATTTTGTTTTAATCATTGGGCAAAAGTTAACCCGCCATGCACGCTCCAGCTTTTTGCAAGCAGATTTGAGCGTTTGGAGTTCAGGAGTGTACCATGAAGTGGTTTTCCTCGTATTTTTAGGATTACTCCCATCACGAATGGGGGCGGTTTTATCAAGGGCGCCTAAAATGCGGGATTGTAGGTGACTGTATGCAGTTTCACAGTCCGTGCCTCCTATCGGACCACCTAATGTGAGGTGTTCATTGAAGGTAGCCTGAGAAAAGGATTTCCACTTCCTCCGCGGATATCGCTGCTCAGAGTCTTTTTTTAGGTCATCCTCGGAAGACTGAATGGAGAAAGGAATGACAAAATGATCGGACCAAGGGACCGGGATCGGTGTAAAGGATTGTACTCTAGAGTGGTAACCGAAGATGGGATCTAGGAGGTGCCCAAGTCTGTGAGTAGGGTTCTGATTTAAAAGCTCAAGCTGTAGGGAATGGAGTGCGGACCTAATGTCGCTCGCCTCCCTATCTAAGGGGTCATCAAAGTGGGCATTCAGGTCGCCAAGCACAAGGAAGCTCTTTTTCCTAATCGCATGGTGAGCAGTGACCTCCAACAGGTTGGCAATAAAATCGTACATCCTGCCAGGAGGTCTATACACTAGGATGCCTGAAAGGGAGGTTTGCGGTCCCATGTTTATAGTGAAAACACCAGCTTCACAATGATCAATATTCAGAGGCAAAAGGGTGCATTGCATAGCAGCTCTAGTCGCAATGGCAATACCCCCCCCCCTGCCCTCCTTCCTATCCAGTCTGGCAAGGGAATAGCCAGGGGGCAAAGCCTCTATGATGTCAGGATCAGAGAGTTCTCCCAGCCATGTCTCGGTAAGAAACAGTATATCAAATTCCTCGTCCTCGAGTAGATGGTAAACTTGAGTACTTTGTTTACCGAGAGAGCGGCAGTTAATCAATCCAGCCTTGGCCCTCCTATTTGCAGGAGCCGTCCGAGATGGATTGGGAGGTTTGAAGGAACATATAGGACAAGCATGTAGTGATAGCACCTCCATGGAGTGTAAGCAGTTAAGGGAGATATCAGGACACAGAGCAAGCAGCTCTTCTCTATCATAGCGCAAAGTAGGGGATAATATGAGACCAGGGTACCTGGCCCCGCGCCCCGTCCTGTCGCGGACGGGCGCAGACGGGCTTGACTTTGGCTCGACTTCGGCGCGCTTCCGGCCCCTTGTGAGGGGGCTCCGCTTTCTTCCCCGCCTGGATTGACTTCCCCCCGAAACTCACCGCTATCGGACGGTACTGCAAACCCCACATACGAAAACTGTATCAGCAGAGCCGCCATGACGAGGAGACTCCCGCCCCTCTCTGTGTTACCGGAGCCAATAGGAGAAAAACGCCGACCGGAAACACATCCTTCCGACCCCGGAAGTCCCTCCCAGGAGGCGGCGACAGAACCAGTGAAAAACAGATGGGAAACTCAGAACGCCGTCGGAGAATCGTGGCAGGACGCTCGGACCGGAGGAGAAGACGGAGACGAGGCGACTCTAGAAGAGGACGTGTGGTCAGAAGATTGGTGGAGACCCTGAGGAGGTGGCTGAAGAGCGGCCGCAACTCGAAGGGAGAGTTGCGGCGGACCGTGTGAGTACGAGTAAAAATACCCCAGGGAGCACCCTTGGTGCTCATTGTATATATTGTGTAAAATATCCCTCCCTCTCTTAGGCACCCGTAGTCACGAACCACATAGTATCAGCCCCCTATCTTGCACTGTATATTATCTGTAAAGCACTCCCACTGTGTGGAATTCCTCCCTTCACATACGTCTTATCACTCTTGCTGTATACCCGTCCTTTGTTCCTTCTCCCCATCCCGACCTCCCTCACGGACCCCTTTTTCCTCGCCTCACTGCCCCGGTGTCGGTGGAAGGAAACTCACAGAGTTCCCGTCGGACTAACGGTACCTTCTTGTCTCTTGTTGCCCTCCGAGGTATCTCCCCTGCGCCGGACCTGACCAGACGGCTCCCAGTAAAGTCCAAGACCCCAACTTCGCAGAAGAACCCGGAGAACCCTTGGACATCACTGTTATTCCTCTTGTTCTAGTGGATCGTACTGTTGAATAAATACCGGCATAGCCCACTACATCCGGCCTCCTTGCCTGCTTTTCCGGCCCGCCGCACTCCCACCGTCACACCCCTTTAATTGAGTCGGCATCAGGTCTTACTGGGCTGCAACATCGGTGCGTTGAAGACCGTAGCTGGAGAAAAGTCTGTACACCTCCAAGACAGCCATAATACGACCAATGGGGGCACCCACTCCCCTGATCAATAAACTAGACAAATCCTCTGTATCCAGGTAGACAATGGTGAAAGGGCCTGCAACGTATGGGAGCCACGAAGTGGGGGAGCCCTTTCTGGGGGGCAATAATGGCGACAAATAAAGACCTAGGAGCGACCCTAGAGTCTAAAATTGACAAGGTCACCATAGAGGTAAGCCTCCTCCGGGCAGACATGAATAAAACCTCGGAGAAAGTCACAGTAGCAGAAACTAACATTAGGGATCCCCAGTTTGCCACTCAAAAACTGGAAGAAAGAGTGCAACAACTGTCACACCAACACAAAATAATGGCTGCAAAACTGGAAGGGGAGTCTGGCTGATGTGGGCTGTTTGCCCGAAAGCGGTCCCAGAATGCTTGTTTCTGGTCCAGGGAAGACATGGCTTGGCAGTTCAGGCTGGACTGTTCCCTTGAGGCACAGGGTCAAGACTGATTTGCATATGGCTGTGTCTGAACTGGGGTGGTGAAGTGAGCTAAAGAATGATGATGGATTCAACCCAGATCTGTGACTGGGGGTGAGTGTCTAAAAAGTTTCAGGGCTCCGTCCATCATCTCCTTCTATTTGCTTTGCAAAACTGGAAGACCAAGAGAGGAGGGCCCGCAGAAACAACATCAGGGTATTGGGGGTACCTGAGGGGGATGAAGGGACTTTCAGTGGACCTCTTCTTGGAGGACTTAATCATCAATCAGTTGAAACTGACACGGCTCTCCAATTTATTTTCCATTGAGCGGGCCTACAGAGCACCAGTGCCCTCGCCAAAGCCAGGATCCCCGCCTAGAACAATTATAGTCAGGATACTCAACTATCTTGACCGTAATGCAATACTGTAAGGTGCTCGTACACAGGGGAACATGTTCCTTGATAACGCAACAATAAGGTTCTTTCCTGATTCTGCCCTGTTAGTGCAGCAACAAAGACGTACCTTTGACGAGGTTAAGCGGACACTGAGAGCGGAGAGTCTTAAATATATGATGATGTTCCAGGCTAAGCTCAAAGTAATGGATTGTGGCAAATTGTGGTACTTTACAACGCCAAAGAAGTGTGGGACTCACTCGAGGGAGGACACGCGGCTGGGCTCCAGAGGCATCAGGATCAAGACAGGCATCAGTGCAGAGAATTGAGCAAAGGGTCCCCCAGTGAACTGCAAGAACCTGCTACGGATTGTAGAAAATTGGGGGCAGTAGGTAGTTTTATACCTACAGTGCAGGGTGGCAGGGTGTTAGCAACTGGGATTTGTTGTAGCATTTGTTTGTTATGTAAGACCCATGATTTGTTTGAGTTGGTGTTGGAGACACCAAGATGCAAGGTACATAATATCCAGACACAGAGGAACTGGGGGAGTGGGGGCTAGGGGGCAGGAATGGGTGGTTACGGTTTCCCACAGATTATGAATGGCATCCCGAGCTACAACCACATTGACAGACTTGACGTGGAACGTAATGGTTTAGGTAATAAAATCAAGCGTACCATGGTCCTACAGTACTTATGTTGACAATCCCCGACTAAGTATTACTTCAAGGAGACCCAGCTGCAAGGTAACCATTATCTACCACTCAATCGATTTGGCTACACACTATTAGCCCACACAGGATTTGTTGCGGTGCATGGTGGGGGGCGCCGGAGCCATGGGTATCGCCGTCGTCAACAGTAAAAGGGAAAAGAACTGCATTTCCCATGAGGCGTTGGGCCAGGTATGCACCTGACGTCATCGCGTTGCCGGCTTATGACGGTTTCCAGGGCGCCGGTCGGGTGCAGTTGATTCCGTGTACTGCCGAGACGCAAGGAGGACTGGTAGGGGTGCTTATGGCACCAATCTTCCATATTTTCTATTGCCTTACTTAACGGATTGCCACCTGGTGTTTATTGGTTGCTGCTGGTCGTTTTAGGTGCTGTGCAGTCCCGTTGGACGAACCTTCTTTCTGGTTCATGCGGGGCTGCTCGAGCGATCTCCTACAGGCTGCCATTCTAGGTTGCTCTCAGAAAAGGTTGGTAAACTTTTATCCTGCCTCGATAGATATCTATATATATATATACGGACTGCTGCCTGTTTATTTTCTTCGCTGTGCAGTCCCGTTGGACGAACCTTCTTTCCGGTTCATGCAGGGCTGCTTGAGCGATCTCCTACAGGCTGCCCTACAAGGGGGTTCTCAGATCCGGCTGGTAATGGAGGAACAATAGTTACTTACCTGTAATCTGTGGTTCTCCAGTATTGGTGTCTTTCATAGATTCACATGCCTGAATCATTCCCCGTCGTCGGAGTGGGAGTCCCACGGTACATAAAAAAGCAATAATATGCCATAAATATGTAGTAATACTAATAGAAAAAGAACCAGGAAGTAAAGCAGCCAATGCTACAGTAGGCAAAAAACTTCCACTTCTATGACTCTCATAGTCATTATGTATAGTCCAAACTACAGCCAATCAGGCGCCAGCACCCACCAGAATGTTCTCCCCAGAGGCTCAGGCTCTCAGATTTTCTCGCAAGGAGTGAAGGTATCTCCCCTTCTTCTTCCCCGAAGGCCAGCAATAGCACTCTAACGCAGAACTCAACAGGGGAGAGTAAGCAAGAACCTAACTCTACTCAGTTTGACACTATATTTCAGATATTAACTAACCAACGCACTGTAGCGCAAGAGCACTACTCGCAAGCACGCGAAGATAATAACAAACTTCAATCTGTCTTATCTGATTTAACCTCCAAACTCTGCGGGGTTTCACAAGATGTTGAAGAGCTACAGCATAGAGTAGTAGGTATAGAGGAAACTACAACTCGTACGCAATTAATGATAGACCAACATGATACTCAGATAACGGCACTCCAACTTAAAGTAGAGGATTTAGAAAACAGACAGAGGAGATCAAATCTGAGACTTTTTGGGGTACCGGAAGGATCCGAGGGATCGGACCCGAGAGCTTATCTGGTGGGATTACTGCAAAAGGCTTTCCCGGACTTAGCTGATTGGGACTGGGATTCTCAAATTCAAAGAGCACACCGTTTACCTTTAATACAAAAGAACAAAGAAAGCAAATTTCCCCGTCCCTTTATTATTTTTTTGGGCAACTTTTTACTGAGACAGGCCATATGGCAGAAAGCGCGTCCTAACACCCCTATAGTAATAGGGAATTTGTCTCTATTTGTTAGGTCTGATCTCAGTAAAGCCACAATGGATAGACGCTGGGAACTACGTAAACTGATAGATCCAATAAAATCAGCGGGGGGCCAAGCTTTTCTTCAAGAACCGGCACGGCTGAAAGTTATGAAAGACGGACGCACCCACTTTTTTAATGATCCTAAAGAAGCTGGACACTATCTTTCTGGACTAAGTAAAAGATAAAGCTAAAGTAAAAACTAAGACTATAGAGATCTTGCTATGTAGCTAAGACTATCATGCTTTTTTTTTCTCTCTCTTTTCTTCTCTTTTTCTTTTTTTCTTTTTTTTAAATTGCGCCGAGTTAGACAGTCTAAAACAAAAGAAACTAACTTCTCGAGGCGCAAAGGTATTTAGTGGGGGTGATGGCAGGATTGCTCAGGTGGACTGCTGCAGAAGCTGCCTCCTCATCGGCAGCAGAACCTGAAGGGTGGTCCCTTCCCGTTGTGGGTAGGTGACAGGGGGGTGGTGGGGGGGGTCCATCGATTCTCCGCAGGGTGGGGGGGAAAAAAAATTCTGAAAAAATATATTTGCAAACTAGGAGGGAGACTGGTAAAAAACGATAAAAAAATAAATAAATATTTACTTATGTACGATTTTGAACTCAGGAAGCACTGGTTTACTATTATGGCGGTTGTTTACATCTACAATGCATAGAATAAAATGCCTGGCTTGGAATGTGGCGGGGTTAAACAGTAAAAATAAGCGACGTCTGGTGTCTGAAGAAATAAGGATTTATAATCCTCATTTTCTACTACTTTCTGAAACACATCTGGCTGGTAAAGATAAAAAAATATTACGTCAACTAGGCTATGATATTATCAGTTGTACTACATTTGGGGCTTCAATAAGAGGGGTTGCGATCCTCAAAGACAAACGACTCAAAGCTGAAACTTTACAAACTGCTTATGATAAGGACGGCAGATGGGTAATAGCTCAAATGGATATTGAAAATCATAAATATGTTATATGCGCAATCTACGCACCAAACCTAGATGAACCTAAGTTTTTTGATGATTTGAATATAAATTTGTTGGGGTGGGATGGGGAGCTCATTATAATGGGGGATTTTAATTGTATTATGGATTATCAAATTGATACCGCCAGGAAGCTTTCAGCGGATGCGTAAGACTAGAGCGTCAATCTTAGATCTATGTCGCACTCACAGCATTAAAGATGCATGGCGATACCTATACTCAGCATCTCCAGGATACACCTACTACTCTGCACCCCACAACCTCTGTTCCCGGTTGGATATGGCCTTTGCCAACATAAACTTTTTAAATACTTGCTCAATGGAGGTTTGTCCCCGAATTTCTTCTGATCACAATCCTGTGCTGCTAACATTCGATATTTCTCATAGAAACATTAGCCCTAGATTATTTTCTTTTCCTAGACATTTGATTACAGACTCTGTTTATATTTTACAGCTGAAAGCCCATATTACAGAATTTATAGAAATCAACAAAGATTCTGCTATATGTAACATAGTTTGGGATGCCTGTAAGGCAAGTATCAGGGGGTTTACGCAAGGATATGTGATTAGACTAAATTACGAACGCCAAAAAGCCAATCAATCTTTGATTTCAAGTATTTCGGCTCAAGAATCGCTGTTGTCAACTGCGCTACGCCTTAAACTGCCAACGGCTGTAGAAATAGGTCTCAAATTAAATCAGATGAAGTTAGAAACAAAAGCAAAATTTATTTAAAAAAATAGTATTAAGGGGGCGTGGCTAGCAGCCAACGATGGCGGCCGCAGCTTAGGGAGGCTCCTGCGGTAGGGCGGCTACCCGCATAAATCCGGCACATATATCCGTGCAATTCATCACGCTTTCGGGGCGGAAAGGGTCCGGTGACTGAGCGGCGCCCAGCGTGCGAGCGACAGAGAGTCTGCGGCTCCGCTACCCTCGGAGCTCCGAGGTGAGAGGCGGGGCCTGCAGCCTTCGGACAGACAGCGCTGTATCCTGAAGACGGTGTCCGGGCGGAAGCGAGGTGTGGCCGGGTGCTGACGCCGGAAGTGGCGGCCCCCCGGCACCTCGCAGACAACGCGAGTGGTCTCGACCCCCCGGTGAGCCTGGGACTGGCGGAGGGTGTCCTGCCGGCGCCGAGATCTACACACGGCTCTGGGGACAAGGAAGTGGCCGGGAGCGACGCAGCGGCCCGTGCGTCGGCCCACCTGGGACATAGCCCTGCGGACCCTCAAGCTGGTGGGTCCGCCATCAAGTACCCGGTAAGAGGCCCCGGAGGAGTGTGCTGCGGGGGTCGGGAGGAAGGATCTGCTGAGGGCCGTGAGGAACGGCTTGACGCCGGGGCCTTCCCCCCCCCCCCCCCTCCGTTCTGAAGCACCGGGCGGCGCTGGTGGCGGCCAAGCATCACCCTCACTAATCCGGCAGTCCTGTGGAGGGTTTCCCCAGACAACGGAGGATACCGCGGAGGGGCACAGCTCGGCGTGAGGGGCTGGGGACCAGCGCCATACATCTTGGACTGCGACTGCCTGTCACCGGGTGGACACTGAGAGCGGGGGTCGCATAACTGGGCTACTGCGTCAGTGGACTCTGGTCGCGGGCCCTACGCGAAAAGACCATCCGGGTGGCGTACCTTCGTCCCCTCCCCCCATTCAAGCGACGTCTCAGGCTTGTACACGCTCTAATTGCCGGCTGCCCACTATGGCGCATAGGGGCCCCAGAAACAGCACCACGCAAGCCAAGTTAGACAAGTTTGCCTACGACAAGCATACTCCCCCACAGGAACAACGCAAGCAGCCAGGGAAAGGGGCGGACGCGGAGGGATCGAAGAAGGCCACGCTAGAAGACGTCCTGGCGGCGCTGGCTCAGGTACAGGCGACGGTGGGGGCGACGGCGACGGAGGTCACCCTGATCCGAGCGGACCTCCAGAAGATCAACGAGCGAGTGAAACAGGTCGAGGTTGTGACCAAATCGCTGGTTCAGGATGTCTCGGACCTCCAGACTGAAATGGGTCAGCTACGGGCGGACAACAAACTACTCAAGGAAAAGCTGGATGACCAGGAAGGGCGTTCGCGACGCAACAACGTCCGCATTTTGGGAGTGCCGGAATCGGAAACGACTGGAGCAATGGACCTCTATGTGGAGGACATGGTTAAGAACAAACTACAACCTAAGGGCCTATCACATTTCTTCTCTGTGGAAAGGGCGCACAGGGTGCCGGGGGGAAAGCCAAAAACGGGGGGTCCCCCGAGACCGATCCTGGCGAGACTCTTCAACTTTAGAGACCGTGACGCCATTTTGCAGGCGGCTAGGGTGGCACCGGCCATTCAAATCCAGAACTCTAAAGTGTCATTCTACCCAGACTACACGGCGGAAGTGTCCCGAAGACGGAGGACCTTCCATGAAGTGAAAAGAACGCTCCGCGAAAAAGAACTGCCCTACTCTATGCTCTTCCCAGCCAGGCTCCGTGTGGTGGCTGACAAAAAGGTCTGGTTCTTCGACTCCCCTGATGTGGCTAGAGATTGGCTGGAGGGTTGGCACACAGTGAGCAGGAATCGGAAGTCCAACAGACACAACGCGGACCACCGAGCGGACAGCAGGACAGGTTCGCAAACTTCGGGAGGGGGAGGGCCGGAAAGGTCCCCGGTTCGTGACCTCGTGGAGACCGAAGAAAACGAACGCTTGGAATGAGGCATTGGGGTTGCATTGACTCTTCACCCAGGAACTACTGTTTTGTAGCTGCAACTGGACGCTGGCCTGACTTGTCGCGAAAGTGAGCAGGGATGCCGCCTGCCGGGGGAGACACTCTCCCCCCTACACGCAAGTACTCTGGTTTGGGGAGGGGATAAGCACTCTGCTAAGTTGGGGGGGCGGGCAGTTGGAAGTCCGTTAGGCAGGGGGGCAGGGAGGGGGGATTGTTTTGGAATTGTTTGGAACACGTATGTATGGTCAAGAATTGTAACACATCACTCACGTGACGTAACGGAACGATGGCGGGAGCGAGAATGTGGGGGCTGCGATGTAAGAATGCGGATTGAACATTTTAGTGACACTTGGGACCACAAATGGCGGACGACCCTTCTAATAGACCGGGGGACGTAGACCCGAATTTCGGGGGTTCCCCACTGAGACTAATGACATGGAATGTACGTGGGCTTGGGGATAAGATCAAGCGGGGACTGGTGTTGATCACACTTAAAAGGCTGAAGCCCAGTATAGCAATGCTGCAAGAGACACATCTAGTGGGCGGGGCGACCAAGGCAATGGATCGGAAAGGGTACAAAATGCTGGTACACTCAGAATTCTCGTCCGGATCAAGGGGCACCGGTATATTACTACAGAAATCCTCACAGTTTATTCCACTACAGACCAAGACTGATGATCAAGGTTGCTTTGCCATGGTACAGGGACAATGGGAGGGTAGACTCCTTAATCTAGTGTCGGTATACATTCCCCCTGCACTCCATTCGGTGCAACTCCCGAGATTGGCGGAATTTTTACTGGCCCTTCCTGAGGGTGAGGTAATTCTAGGCGGAGATTTCAACGCCATTGTGGACGCCCGATTAGACCGCTTCCCGGCGGGTGGCCCCGCCGGGGGCTCCTCACACTTCCAGCGCTTCATGTCTGCCATGGGTCTCATTGACATATGGAGGCGCTCCCACCCCCAGTCCCAGCAGTTCACTTTCCACTCCGCAGTGCATGGAAGCCTTACGAGAATTGATCATTTCCTGACCCTTGGCAACAGCTCCCAACACATAGACACCGTTGACATACACCCCAGGGGCGTCTCTGACCACTCCCCGATTACCCTGACGATGTCCACTCATGAAAGGGTGCGCAGGCGGATATTCCCTATACATGCCACATACTTAAAGATCCCCAGGGTCCGTAAGGCCCTTAAGACAGTTACAACGCAATACTTCGCTGAGAACGTGAATTCCGTGAATTCGTCGGAGGTACTATGGGAGGCATACAAGGCGGTACTTAGGGGACAAGCAGTAACCTCGATCGCGGGCCACAAGAAAGACAATGCCCTAGAACTTGCCAATTTAGAATTAAACTTACAGGAACTCACCACAGCACACGAAAGGCAGCCCACGCCGAGTACGGCACATGTACTTGCCATCCAACAACAACTCTACACGGATCATCTGAGGACTCAGGTGAAGGGACACATTGCTGACACTCAGAATAAGGTTTATGAGGTGGGGGATAAGGCGGGTAAGCTGCTGGCCTGGCTCGATAAGCGAGACGGCGGCTCCAGGGGCATCCAGCAGGTGAGGGATGGCCAGGGTGTGACCCATGCGAGCCCCGAACTTATAGTGGAGGCGCTGGCGGCCCACTTCGAGGGGGTTTATACCCCTGAGCGGGAAGTGACTTCCGATATGGCTAAAGAGGCATTGGAACGGATTGAGGTCAGGACACTCTCGGCAGAGGCCGCGGCGGACATGGAGGCCGATATTACGGCGGAAGAGATACAGCTGGCGATTAACGCATTGAACCCGGGCAAAGCACTTGGCCCAAACGGCATTCCTATTGAATGGTACCAAGCGCAACCCGAAACGCTGAGCACCCATCTCTTAACCATGTACACGGAATGTCTAGAGAAGGGGATGCTTCCGCCCGACCAAAGACTGGCCACTATAGTGGCTATCCCCAAACCGGGGAAACCACCAGAGGATTGTTCCTCTTATCGCCCCATCTCGCTGCTTAATGCGGAAGTCAAGATCCTAGCCAAACTCATAGCGACTAGACTTCTGCCTCATCTGCCAGATCTTATACACCCAGATCAGTCCGGGTTCTTGCCGCACAGGAACACGGCGCTTAATCTGCGCCGATTGCATGGGGTACTGGCGCGTGCAGGGGTACTCACCTCACCGGCAGTTATACTGGCCCTTGACGCCAGGATGGCCTTTGACCTGGTGGAGTGGAACTACTTGTTCGAGGTCTTGTCTCGTCTGGGGTTCGGCCCCAAGATTATAGCCTGGGTGAGACTATTGTACGCCGACCCGGTCGCACAAGTGGTGGCCAATGGGCATATCTCGCGCGCATTTTCACTAGGGAGAGGCACGCGTCAGGGGTGCCCACTCTCACCACTGCTGTTCGCAATTTCCCTAGAGCCATTGGCCACCATGATACGAACCTCGCCATTGTTGAAGGGGATTGGCTGGGCGGAGGGCTGGGAGGACCGGCTTTCCCTCTACGCGGACGACATGCTGGTGTATCTCACTGATCCGGAACGGGGGGTGCCGGCCCTCCTACGGCTCTGCAACGGCCATGGGCAAACGTCTGGCTACACTATTAACTGGGCCAAATCAGAGCTGTTTGTCCTGAGGGGCCCGGCTCCGGCGCTGAATGCAGACTGCCCTCTGAGGATCGCAGGTTCCTCCTTCAAGTATTTGGGCATCCATGTAACTAGGGACCCGGTGGAATTCATGGACAAGAATTTGGGGCCCCATGTCGAGCGGCTGAAACAGGATGTAAAATTTTGGGCAGGGCTGCCCCTCACGTTGTTGGGGAGAGCTGCTCTATATAAAATGAAGTCTTTGCCTCGCTTCCTGTATGTACTCGAAAATACTCCATACCCTGTGAGCCCTAAGTTCTTTCAGCGGGTGGCCGCACTGGTGTCGAACCTACTGTGGGGAAATCTCCCACCACGTATCGCGCAAGCCAAACTGAACAGAGGGTGGTATGACGGCGGTATAGCACTCCCCAACTTGACGACGTACTATTGGGCGGCACAGTTAAAGCCCATCAACTGCTGGTTACACACCCCGCAGTCTGAGCCTGCTTTTCAGGCAGACAGGGCGCAACTGGGCACGAACAGCCTACTGGCCCCACTGTATGACCGTACCAAGGCGAATAAACTGGAGGGGCCTACCAGACTGACCACGGTGCTGTGGCACACGGCAACCGCAGCGTTGGGCTGGAAGGGAAAGATAACGAAACTCACACCACTGTGGGATTCAAAAGTCTTTGGCAATCTGCGAACCAGCAGGGGCTTCTCCCAATGGGACACTATAGGCATATCCACGGTTGGGGACCTTTGGGAAAGTGGCGCGGTGATTACTTTTGACAGATTGCGGGAGCAATTCGACCTAGGGGAGAGGGAGTTGTACAGATACCTACAGATCAGACATGCACTGCTAGCGGTCATCCCCCCTGAAAGCGTATTGCCGGAGGCATCCCCACTTGAGGACCGACTTCTCACTGAGTACATGGTTGAAAGGGCGACCTCCCTAATATATCGTAAACTACTCAATAACCTGCCAGACCCACTAATTAGGCTAAAGGAGCGATGGGAGGAGGAAATCGGGGAGATGGATGAACAGGAGTGGAATTCAGCGATAGCATCTCCTAAGGAAGTGGGTATCTCGGCTCGATTGAGACTTGTGCAACTAAAAGTCCTACACAGGGTTTACTACACTAGGACCATGCTCCATCGTATACACAGAACACAACACCCTTTCTGTCTTCGCGAATGCGGAGAGGAGGGCACCTTTTTTCACACTGTGTGGGACTGCCCACGTATCCAGGAGTTCTGGAGACAAGTACTGCGAACGATATCACAGGCATTAGAGATCTCGCTGCTGCCTGATCCGAGGCGGTGTCTCCTGAACATATGGGAGCAGACAGAGGTCTCCAGACAGGATCAAACATGGGTTACAGTGGGGTTCATGGTGGCCAAACGGGACATAGCACAGAAGTGGGGAGCGGCCGATGCACCTACGATGACACAATGGGGTCTCAACATGGACAGGGTAATGGTGACGGAACGTGCAGTGTACTCCAACAGGGCATGCCCGGGGAAGTGGAACAAGATTTGGTCCAAGTGGAATATATACAGGGGGGAGATATGCGATCCCTTAGCGGAGGATGAGTTAGATGACTCTGACGAAGATGAGGAAGGGGGCTAGATGGACAGGGGGCGCCCACTGGGTGGGGGGGGGGGGAAGTTCCATGGATTCTGGATCACGTCAGACACTCTGGCCTTGTCCTGGGCACCGGCAGATGGCGTTACCATAGGACTGTTACCCGGAAGGCCCCACGCACACCTGGTAGTGGGTTGGGGGGGGCTTGGACATTGTTGGAAAGAAATGACTACAGGGGTGGTAAGTCCCTAAGTAGCTATGATACCTAGTTACCCGCAATGATCGACCAATATGTGTTCCATTTAGTTTGTTGTTATGTTTTTGTTTCAGCAAAAAAGAAAAAACTAAAAAACCAAAAACCTCGCTGATTTACTGGACAATTGACGGCATGTACCTTTCTTATGTGAAGGTAACGCAGTACTGTACGGAAATGTGTCAAATAAGTTTGCATTGGACGTTACCACATACTGAAGATGTTGGGATGATGGCGGCCGGCCCGGACGGGTTGTAGGCCATTGGCTGTGTACTTTGTAAGGTGCAATAAAGGTTTTTGAAAAAAAAAAAAAAAAAAAAATAGTATTAAATTACATAAATATAAGATAGAACATTACGAGGGGGGGGATAAAATAGGGAAAATCTTGGCCTACAAAGTAGCAGAAGACAGAGCTAATACTATAATTGCTAGTATTCGAGGCTCTGATAATCTACTACACGACCAACCCCTTGATATACTAGATCAGTTTGTCGAATTTTACAGGACTTTATATACTCCAGAATCCACCCCAAACGAAACAACAATACAGAAATACCTAGATGACCTTCCTAAAGTTCCACTTAGCGAATCAGAATCAGACTTTATGTCTGAAAACATTACCGGACAAGAATTACGCCAAGCTATAACTTCTTTACCCTCTGGAAAGGCTTCAGGAGAAGATACAATACCGCTAGAGATCTATAAGATTTGCTTAGCAGAACTTCAACCTCTGTTATTACAGGTAATGCAATCGATTGGGGAAACCAATAAGGCACCCAAATCATGGAACAGAGCTAAAATAATATTTTTTCTTAAAAAAGGTAAACCAAAACTGGAAAGAGGGTCATATAGGCCCATTTCTTTGATCAACACGGATGCAAAAATCTTTGCAAAAATCTTAGCTTCCAGATTAGCACCTTTTATGCCTAAAATGGTTAATCCCCAACAACACGGGTTTGTCACTGGACGGGATACTACCATACACGTCAACATGGCCATCACAGCATTTGATGTGGCTGAGATTGAGTCGACCCCACTCGGTATGATATTATTGGATGCCGAGAAGGCTTTTGACCGGGTGGGGTGGAACTATCTATGGCATGTTATGAACAAAATGGGGTTTAATGGATATTTTCTAAAGGGGATAAAAGCACTATATGACAACCCCACTGCATGCATTAGCTATGGGGGTCTGACCTCTGTAGATTTTCCGATACTGCGAGGCACTCGTCAAGGCTGCCCGCTATCGCCATTACTATTTGCTCTATCACTCGAACCATTTTTACATTCTCTTCAAACACAACCCAAAATTATACCGTTTAAATCTAATGAACAGGTGCTAAAAATAACTGCATATGCTGATGATATTGCTGTATACTCTTCGGACATTCCCCAGACTTTAGAAGGCATAAATATAGAGGCCCTTAAATTTGGCAAAGTATCTGGGTATAAATTAAATATAAATAAAACACAAATCATAGCCAACTATTTACCAGCAACAGAAGTCCCTGAGATTTGTAAAACCGCAACCTATTTAGGCGTTAAAATCACATCGAAAATACGAGAAATAAATAATCTTAATTACAACGATTTAATTAAATCTACTATTGGTATATTAAAAAAATGGCATAGACTACCCCTGAATTTAATTGGCAGAATCAATCTTATTAAAATGAAGATACTTCCCAAATTTTTATATTTATTTCGCTCCATTCCATTTGCTTTAAATAACTCTTTTTTCAAACAGCTCGACGGGATTTTCAGTAGTTTTATATGGGGATATAAAAAAGCCAGAAGATCGCTGAAGCTTCTCAAAAATAATACAGACAAAGGTGGTTTAAATTTTCCAGACCTAAAACTATATTTCTGGTCGTCGTTTATTAGGCGCCTCCGATCTTTACTACATAAAGAAAATACTTTCTTTTTCCATGCATTTATGTTAAAAGCAGAAGCCAACATGTTTTTACTGCGAGTTAACGACCCTAATTACTTTAAACGGGTGAAATTCAAGACTGCTAAAGACATTATTAGGATATGGAACAATATTTTGACCTACTGTAAAACGCCCTTTTACCACCCGAAATTACCACTCTGGGACAATCCGGGCCTCCCGGGAATATTTAACGATGGAACGACCCAAAGATGGTCAACACTTGGCATTAACACTCTTGGGGATCTATATGGGGCACAAGGATTCTTACAGTTTCATACTCTACAAATTCTTTATAACTTGACGGAAAATATGAGGTTTAAGTATATACAAGTACATAATTTTCTAATTAGAAAGAAAAAGCTATTTAATATCTTAGATTCTGATATTTGGAACTGCTTATACTCTAACAAAAGCAAATCAGTGATAAGCGAGGCATATAAACATCTCTGTGCTGCTAAAATCGATGACTGTCTACAATTAGCTCAAAAATGGAGCAACAAACTGGCTTAAATATAACGCCTCAACAAATCAAATGCTCTTTAGCTAACATAAACAACGCTGTACGCTCATCTAGTTTGAGACTACAACAGTTCCGCACAGTCTGTATGCTATACTACACACCGGAAAAGATTTCAAAGTGGTCCCTTAACGATACTCAAGGAGATCGCACTAAATGTCCTAAATGCCTTGCTTACGCTGCAGATCTAGAACATATGCTGTTTTCTTGTCCAATGCTAAAAGACTTCTGGGGGGAACTAATTAAAATTTTAAAAATTAAAAAAATATCTCTTCCCACGCTTACTCCATCAATTATATTACTCGATCTATATCCTACTGGTATATCACAACCTGTTCTGACAACAATCCTTATGTCTTGCGCCAAACTCACACTGGCTAGAGCCTGGATTTGCCCCAAACCTCCCAATATCTGGGAATGGTGGTCATTAGTTAACGAAATTCGGTCCATGGAATTTGGGTTAGCTAATCTGAGAAGAACTCGTTCACGAATGAAAGTTGAAAAAATATGGGGTGACTTTATTGACGGTCCTGAGTTTGGTTATGCTTAAAATGTTTAAATATCTGTATCATAGAAGTATTGATTTTTCTGAAATGTGCCTTAAACGGGAAACTGAAATCTGTTTTTGTAAAGATCGTGCAATGTATACTTTGTATTTCATTTAATGTATCTTTGTTATGTTTCTCTCATTAGTTTGCAAATAAATAAAAAGTTTAAAAAAAAAAAAAAGGAGTGAAGGTAAACCATAATAGCCTAAAAAGCCTCTGAGGGGAGGTGGGCGGGTTGCATGTGAATCTATGAAAGACACCAATACTGGAGAACCACAGATTACAGGTAAGTAACTATTGTTCTTCTCCAGTATTAGGGGTGTCTTTCATAGATTCACATGCCTGAATCAGAGTAGCTAGCAGTACATATCCTTGCTGAACAGACGCCCATAACGTCAAGCTTGTCAGTTAGTAATGCAAATAACAATGCAAAGTGAAAATACACATATAGTATAAAGCATAACATAATGCAATCATGGAAATATGTGAAAACATAACATAAGAAGCGTCTGACAGCAGAAAACAAGGAGGTGGGAAACAGAGGCTCACCTAATGAAACAGATTCCGTAGAACAGCTCGACCCACAGAAGTATCAGCCTCGCTGATTGACTCTAGACAGTAATGTCTGGTAAAGGTATGGCGACTCGCCCAAGTAGCCGCTTTGCAGATCTGCTGAAGAGGGACTCCAGCAAATAAGGCCGTAGATGAGGAGACCGCTCTTGTAGAGTGCGCTCGGGGCGCAGAAGGCAAAGGTCTCCCAGCCTGTGCATGGCAAAAGGCAATGGCAGCAGATATCCATCTTGCAATAGTCTGTTTTGATACTGCCTGCCCCTTACGAATCGCACCGTAGGTAATGAACAACTGGTCAGAAGTGCGTACAGTAGACGTTCTTTGTAGATAGAATTTAAGACATCTTCTAATGTCAAGCGAGTGTAAAGCTCTTTCCGCAGGTGTTTGCGGGTCTGGAAAGAACGATTTAAGAACAACAGGTTAGTTCAGATGGAAATCCGAAGGTACTTTCGGAATGTATTTAGGATTTGTGCGAAGTATCACAGAATCGCTTGTGAATTGCAGGAAAGGATGATGCACAGTGAAAGCTTGGATATCACTAACCCTCCTGGCGGATGTTAAGGCTAAGAGCAGTGATACTTTCCACGAAAGATACTTCAAGTCGTCTTTATGGATGGGCTCGAATGGGTGACGCATGAGTTGACCCAGGACCACATTCAGATGCCACGAAGGAGGCGGACGGCGTACAGGAGGGAACATTCTAAAGAGGCCTTTAAAGAACTGTTGGATAATTCTTGCTGAGTACAGAGAATTGGACCCATCCTGTCGATATCTAGATATTGCAGCCAGAAACACCTTTAAAGTAGCATGAGACAGACCTGTTCGTGCTAACTGCAAGAAAAAAGGAAGAATTTCCTCAGGTTTTGCTAAAAAAGGGTGAACCCCCGCTGAACGGCACCAGATACAGAAGCGTTTCCTTTTCAGACTGTATGTCTTGATGGTAGCGGGCGCTCTAGCCTTGGCCAACACCTCTTTACAGTCTTCCGGGATGTTCAGGTGTGCGAACTCATGGTGTTCAGGAGCCAGGCCGCTAATCTCAGCGATGCTGGGTCCGGATGGAAGACTTGACCTTCCTGAATACTGAGCAAGTTCGGGATTGGATGTAACTGAATTGGCTTGCTCTCTGACAGTAGGAGGAGTTCTGTAAACCAATACTGGCGCGGCCATCTGGACGCAATCAGGATGAGTCGGCAAGGTTCCTTCTTCATCTTCCGCAGAACCTTGGGGACTAGTGGAATCGGTGGGAAAGCGTACGCAAACGTCAGAGACCAATTGATGGAGAACGCATTCCCCAGAGAATTCTTGTGGGGGTGCCAGCTTGCGAAGCTCTGGCATTTGCTGTTGGTACTTGTCGCAAATAGATCTAGGTCTGGCCAACCCCACTGATGAAATATGTGGTCCCCTGTCTCCTGGTGAAGCTCCCATTCGTGGGTGGTGATCGTTGTTCTGCTGAGTGCGTCCGCTAGGACGTTTTCCGTCCCCGGAACATGCACTGCTTGCAAATGTACATTGTGGTGAAGAGCCCATGTCCATAAATCCTGCGCCTCTTGAGACAGGAGAAGAGATCGAGTTCCCCCCTGCTTGTTGACGTAGTGCATGCTTGTTGTGTTGTCTGTTTGTATCAACACATTGGTGTCCTGAATGATGGCACAAAACGCCTTGAGTGCAAGAAAAATGGCTCTCAATTCCAAACGGTTGATGTGCCACAGTTTCTGTTGCGCAGTCCATTTGCCGCTGATCGTGAGGCCTTGTAGATGAGCCCCCCAGCCCTCGAGGGATGCATCTGTAGTGATGGTCAGACTTGGTGCTTCTTGAAGGAACGCACAACCCTGACTCAGATGACACCTCTGTGTCCACCAAAGAAGAGACTTCTTCATGAGTGGCGTGATTTGAATGAGGTCCTCGAAAGTGCCCGAAACCTGCTGCCACTGCAAGGTTAGTTCCTCCTGAAGCGGCCTCATTCGAAGTCGGCAATTTGGAAGTAATGGAATACAAGCCGATGCCATTGAGGTTCCGTGACGATTTTACTCGTGTTTGTAACATTGTCGTAAATACATAATTTTGGTATCAGTAGACCGCAAATGATCCATTTAGTATATCCTGGTGTTTTCGCTATGCTACGAGCAAGAGCACTCCAGTTACAAACACATTTCTGTCCTACCCATGGCATCCATCTTAGGACACGGAAGCCATTTTGTATTCCTTGCCCTCACATAGTCAATGGACACACAATGACCTCTTTTCATTTAAGGACACGTAGGCCTTAACCGGCGATTCACCTTGCGAGTGACACGTGCACCTTAGGCCAGCAACGCTGTAGCAGCATGACTCGGCAAGAACTGCCTCCCGAGCCTGAGGCCAGTCCTGCTATACTGGTTCTTGTGTTCGTTGGCCTGATCATGATTAGGCGGCCGAAGCTGGTAACCGTGCCCATTTACGACCCACAAACATTTCTTATCCTGGCTTTCTATCTTCCACACCTGGCTCTGCTCTTTTCCTTCTGGGCCTTTATTAGGGGGAGGTAACGAAATTTACGATGAGGCGGTCCGGGTCTTGAATGAAGAATTGACATGGGATTATGATGGACTAGTGGGAACCCCTCATTCGTAATGTTTTGACATCAGATACTGTTGACGATTCCTGTGCAACGCCAAATATTTATTGTTTAAGACACGAATGTTTAGAACTGTGGTAACATGTAAAGAATTTGCCTGAAGCCCAATATTTAGTATATAAGGAGCAACCCTCTTTGTACAAATTGAACAGGCTCCTAGATACTGCCCATGTGTAGTTTCTGTGACTTCTGTGTCCCTGCAGTAATAAACCTTTGGTCTTTGACGCCACCATCGAGAAGCCCGTGTTTCTGTTTGTTTGTGCACCGAGACAGGTGGAACTCCGGGGTCTTCGGGTGTTATCCCTGACACCTCTGGACGGAACCAAAAAGTCCAGAACTCCAATTGGCGCCCAACGTGGGGTGACGTCATTCGGTACCGGTCCAAAAGCCTGAAGAGTTCGAGGAGCTTCGTGTGAAGATTTCAGAGGGAGGCGCCCCACTTCATCGATCCCGGCATATCGCAAAAGTGGCCCCGACGTTCTCTTCCACGAGGGTTCCCGTTCAGACGGCTGCAGTGGTCCGTTGCCTTGACCGTCGCCCTGTCTTGGACCCGAGGTGCAGTCCTTAGTACGGCGAGACGTGACGGGTTTCTCCTTGGTGACGTCTTCAGTACCTCAGTTAAGTATTTTGTGAGGGTTGCTCCTATTTGGATAATCCTTTTAGTTCTCAGTTCAGTTCAGTTCTGTAAGATTATCACTGGTTATTCTGGTTACGATAATCATTCTGTTCAGTTCAGGTATCGATACATTTGTCAGTTCTGGTAGGCCTAAGTTCTTGGTTCGAGTGCGCATCTTTTCTGTTTGTGTCTTGTTTGTGTTTTGTTCCGGATTATAAAATGGTAAGTCGGAAAAATTGTATGTTGTCTTGTTTTAGTTGCAACAGTGATTCCCAGTTGGAGGACTCGTGTTTGGTTCCTCCGATTGGAACTCCCCTTTATGATCTATATTGCAAATTTGGTGTGGGCCCTATCTCTTATAACGAGGTATGGATCCACTACACAGAGAAAGATGGTGTCCTTAGTTGGCCACTACATGGTAGTTTTGAACCTGAAGTTCTCGATAATCTAGAAAGAAGGTTGTTTAAGAAGAAAGCCCGGCCGGCAATGTTTGATTCTTTCCGTTATTGGCGAAAAGAATCTAAACAGAGAGAAATTAAAAAGTTGAAGAAAGAACAGAAAGAGCAAGAGTTGACTTTAGAACAGTCTGCTAGGCAGCTGCAACTCAACGAGTCTGAGAAAGCGATGGAGGTGGCCGATAGAGAGCGTAATTTAGCGATAGACAAGTGCTATCCTGCTTTGCCATCGAGTACGGCTAAGATAGTAGAGGACCCTGAAAAGGATCCCCTGTTGTCTTACTTGTTACGATCACCCCCACCGTATGCACAGGGTGCTACGGCTCCACCTATACCGAATGTTCAATTACCGGTTGCTGGACAACCTGGTGTCCCTGTTCCCGCTCCCCTGAATCAAGTTCCTGTACCTCCTGTGGTCAATATTAATGTTCCTTCGACAACCCCTCTTCTAGGGTTGCCGGCTTCTTTACCTATGCCTGTGTCGCTCACACCTGCTACTTCACAAGCTATTTTTCCTGCTACTCCTACTGTTCCTAATCTATCTGTTCCAACTGCTACTCTATTTACTGCCTCTGCTAATATTATGACTCCGCTTTCTATTCGTCGAAGAATCACTGATTCTGTCTCCAATATTCTATCTCCCTTCTATAAAACTCTGATTAAGACTCCTACCTCTGACTCTGTGCAGAGGCGTAGTCAGCTTCCCAGTACTGAAGAAAGAGGAATATTAGATTCCACTGCTCTTAGATGGGTTTCGAAAGTTGGAAGATATAATGTACAAGATGTATTAGATACATTTATGCAATGGAATGAACCGACACAACGATATGTGTTCGATGAAATGTGTTTCCTTCTACGTGAGGAATTGGAAGAGGATGACCCTGAATCAAATCTAGAAGAATTAATTAATGTTCAGAAAGAGTTTGCTACAGGTATGATAGTTGGTCAAAATATAAAAGAAACGATGGAACTGATTTTAAGTTATAGGAATGACCCATCCCTTCGTTCACCAAGAGAGTTAGAGAAACGCAGTAGGAAACAAAATCGTCAATACCCAATGAGAGAGGTTCCACCAATTTGGCGTGAAGCTGTGCAAGCTAACGCAAACCTTGGTATTGCAGCCGCTCCGGCCCAATTCCAGAGAGTCTGGATACATATTCCATGGAAGCGAGCTGAAGTGTTAGCAGTAAAACAGGCCTTGCCAGATCCACGTAAAAATCCTGCAGGGTACTACAAAGAGTTGGCTCAAACAGTTGACGCTTGTGTATTGAATCTTGCTGACATAGATCTGCTATTTGGTAATGTAGTACCGCAACCAATTTGGGCTAAAATTCGTAAAGAGAATCATCCAGTTGCCCTAGGTGGTGACTGGGCAGCTATAATTGCAGCGGATGGTCAACAAATAGGTGGTTCCAAACCAGAACCCCTAATTGCTAATTTGCCTGGTAGAATAATCGATTTAATGAAAACCTTGATGCCAGCATTGCGCGTTAACTGGGACAAATTGTCCGCGTGCAAACAAAAGAAAGACGAAAGCGTCTCAGGCTTTTTCACAAGATTCGAAGAGACTTTCGTGGATCATAGTGGTCAGGATATGAGCACAGAAGGAGGTCAGAGATTATTTGTTGATAAATTTGTGCACAATCTGTTGCCAGAACTTAGTGGTAAATTAAAGAATTCTGAAAGTGCGTGGGCTGTCTCTACGACTGCGCAAATACTTGCGACTGCCCAGTACTATGAAAATAGGGATAAAGAAGAGAAGGAAAAATCAGATAAAAAGACGAAAGATTTAAAAACTAAAGTACTTTTACAGCAAGCTTATCCGCCTCGCACGAATCAGACTAATATGCAGCAAGGGTCATATCAAAGAACGGAATATAATTTTCAAAGACCACAATACCAATGGAATCAATGTGCTTATTGCAAAGTGGAAGGTCATTACAAAAATGAGTGTCCAGTTCGGGCACAAAATAATGCTGCGGCAGCTCAGAGAGGTCGTGGTAGTTCTATGCAAAACTCTAGAGGTCGAGGACGAGGTGCTATGCCTCCGCAGACGAGTGATCGCCCTTCTAATTATTTCGACCAGCGAAATGGACAATCTGCCCAACAGAATAGGTCTCCACAGTATCATGTTGAAGACTATTATGAAGCTAGTGAGGAAGTTCAGCAAAGTGAGTACTAGGACAGCCATGGACAAAGAGAGGGAGTAGTATCAGTTCCAGTAGATCAGAGTGGGCCTTATGTCGCAGTAGCAACATCAGGTATAGTCGAACCGTTTCTGTTGGATACTGGTGCAGCAAAAAGTTCTATCATACATGCGAAACTCCCTGGCGCACCTTTGTCTGGCTCAACAAACGTTTCAGTAGGTTTTTCGGGCGCCCCTGTTCACAACCCTGTTTCTGGTCCTTTGTCTATTTCTGTTGGACCCTGTCAATTGAAAGCACCCCTGATTTTGACGACAGGTTGTAACGAAAATCTGCTTGGTTTAGACTTGTTAAAACGCCTGTACGCGACATTGTACTGTTCTCCAGCAGGAGTACAACTTACGTTGGGTAAAAGAATAATCTCTCCGATGTACTTGTCGATGGATGCGCTCCCACCAGAGCTGCGTTCACTCCCTGATACTCTTTGGGCGACTGGTCCTAATGATGTAGGTCTATTGGAAATTCCACCCTATGTAGTAACTTTGAAAGCAAATGTCAAACTTCCACGAATTCCACAATACAGAATCTCTAGTGAAGGTGAGCGTGCGCTCCTACTGATAGTACAAGACCTGATCAAGAAAGACGTTATAGAAGAAACTAGAGGTAATGTATGTAATAGACCTGTACTGCCTATTTTGAAACGAACTGACCCTACAAAGCCTCCAGTATATAGGTTCGTAATTGATCTTAGAGAGGTTAATAAAATTGTGATCCCACAGTTTCCTGTGGTACCAGACATTACTACATTGTTAACGTTGATTCCTGCTACAGCAGCATGGTTTTCGGTTGTCGACTTGAAAAATGCCTTTTTCAGCATTCCGATAGCCGAGGAAAGCAGAGATATCTTCGGTTTCTCTCTAGGAGGACGAAGCTTTAGGTTTAAACGCGCTCCACAAGGCTATTGTGAAAGCCCATCCATTTACAGTCAAGCATTAAAAAGCCAGTTAGATTCCTTCGTACTTCCTCGTGGTTCTGCTTTAGTACAGTATGTCGATGATCTTCTAGTGGCTGCCGATGACAAGGAAACTTGCAAAACAGCTACGATTTCTTTATTGCATCACTTGTCAGATTTGAATCACAAGGTGTCACCTTCAAAAATGCAATACTGCTGCCAAGAAGTGACCTACCTAGGTCATCTCTTGTCAAAGGAGGGAAGGAAGTTGACCCCAGAGAGAATAAAAGCAATTACACAGATGAATGTTCCTAGCACGCAGAGAGAAGTACGTGCCTTTTTAGGTATTACCTCATATTGTAGGCAATGGATCCCAAATTTTTCTCTTTTAGCAAAACCATTGGTAGCCTTGACTGGGAAAGGTGTTCCGAGTCCGGTACCATGGTCTGCTGAATGTCAGCAGAGTTTTTCTGAGTTACGAAATGCACTGTGTTCAGCACCTGTATTGGGTACACCCGATTACAGTAAACCATTCACGCTCTATGTCCACGAGAGAGAAGGTTGTGCATTGAGTGTTTTGACGCAGAAATTTGGTGATAAACAACGCCCTTGTGCGTATTTTTCATCAACATTAGATCCAGTAGCTAGAGCATTGCCTAGTTGCTTGAGAGCTACAGCCGCAGCTGCAGCTTCCATTCGACAATCTGCTGGTTTAGTAATGAACAACATGCTAGTAGTTATGGTTCCTCATGCTGTGGATACACTCATGAACCGAACCAAGACGCAACACCTTACCAGTGCTAGATTATCAGGTTATGAACTGACACTGTTAGCTAGTCATATTCAGATCAAAAGATGCAATGTATTGAATCCAGCAACATTGTTGCCGACTAGCCAAGAGTCGAGTGATTCCGAACCACACGACTGTTGTTTCAAAACAGAGGAAGAAACAAAAGGACGAATTGATCTAAAAAACACTCCGTTGTCAGATCCAGATGGCACGTTGTATGTTGATGGGTCTTGCTTCAAATTGGAGAATGGTGATGTGACTGCTGCTTATGCAGTAACGACCTTGAGTACGATTGTGGAGACTGCAAGAGTGAGTCAGAATTCTGCCCAGGCTGCAGAATTGATCGCGCTAACAAGAGCGTGCGTTTTAGCTAAGGGAAAGAGAGTGAATGTGTTCACAGATAGTCAGTACGCGTTCGGCGTGGCCCATAGTTTTGGCCGTTTGTGGAAAGAGAGAGGTTTCATTACGTCCCATGGGACTAAGATTCAACATGGTCAGCTAGTTAATGACTTGTTGGAATCTCTAACCTTACCGACTGAAGTTGCGATTGTGAAATGCAGTGCTCATAAAGCAATCACGGATGATGTTGGTCGTGGGAATGCTTTTGCTGATGAGACTGCAAAACAGACAGCTAGAAATATGATGAGTAGAATGTATGTTGCAACGTCTGCAAGATGGATTTCTGAGTCTGGAATGTGTGAGGACACAGTGGAAAGCGTGAAGGAAATTCAGAAAGAGGCGACTGAGGAGGAAAAACTTGCATGGAGAGAGAGCACGGGTAAATTGGACTCGAGTGGGTGTTGGATTGACTTGTCGGAACAACAGCGTTGGATGTTGCCTGATGCGTATGTGCTTGCAGTAGTAACGATGGCACATGGAACAGCGCACATCAGTTCAAAAGGGATTTGTAAGATGTTGGCTCCGGTCTGGAAGAATGATGGGATTAGTAAGTGTGCAGAGAGAGTGGTGAGAAATTGTATGGTATGCTTGATGCATAATCCTGGCAAGGGAATCCCCACACCTGCAGGTCACTTCGCTCCTCCTTCCTGCCCCTTTGAAGTGATCCAGCTAGACTTCATTCACATGGATCGTTGCAATAATCTGAAATACGTCCTAGTGGTAGTTTGTGCTTTCTCCAGATGGATCGAAGCATACCCACTGAAGGACAATACTGCCTTATCCACTGCCAAAATTCTTCTTAAAGAATACTTCCCCAGATACGGAATGCCACGGATTGTATGGTCAGATAACGGAAGTGAGTTCGTAGGGAAAGTTATGCAGAGTGTGTGTGCCGGCCTAGGGATTAGACAGAAGTTTCATAGTGCGAATCATCCCCAGTCCGCGGGTTTAGTCGAGGGTTACAATGGCACCCTCAAACTGAAACTTGCTAAGATACAAGCATCCACGGGTTTGTCCTGGCCAGACGCATTGCCTTTGGCTTTGCTATCAACAAGAGCAACCGTACATTCTAGAGTAGGGCTTAGTCCTTATGAAATAGTTTTTGGCCGTCCTGCAAATGTTTGGGGGGTACCTAGACCGAAAGAATTTAAGCAGCTGGAATACCCAATGTTAATTGATTACCTTTTCGACTTGACTGCTAAATTGAGTCTTATTCACCAACAGGTTTTCGATGCATTGCCAAAGCCACCGGAGAGTCCAGGCCATCAGCTGAAACCGGGTGATCAGGTGGTCATCAAAAATTTTGCAAGAACAAAAAATCTTCAGCCCAGATTCATTGGCCCTTTCCAAGTCCTGCTAGCAACGAGAACTGCTATTCGTGTGGCCGGAAGGAAAAACTGGATCCATACGACACATGCTAAACGTGTGCCTCTGCCACTTCCTTACGACAACTGGGTAAAGAAAGGAATCGGTACCTCTGAAACGGAACAAATCCCCAGGTTCATACCTTTCAGCGATGCAGAACTGATCACGGATTCACCAAATTCTGACTCTCCTCCTGAAACTGCTCTTTTGAACCCTGAACATTTGTCATCCACACCCAATGAACATTTGCCATCTGCACCAAAAGAACATTTGCCATCTGCGAACGTGAACATTGCAACGTCAGCTGAAAATACATTGTTTCCAGATCAGACAGCTCCTGCAAAACTGAGATACAACTTACGTTCTCGCAATATGGACAAATAAAGCAGGAAACTGCCTATTTTCAGATTTGAATTTGCTATACATTGCCTCCAGCCAGGAAGTTTGCTAATACTTTGTATTGTTTCTTTTTATTTTAAAATTGCCTTGCCGTCTGGGTAGCCGTAGGGTCGTGGCTGTGTGCCTAGTTGAATCTGCGGGGGTCAGACACAAGGTCGATCTTTCTGTTAGTTCTGGGAACTCCCAGGGCTGATAGAGGCATTTTCATCTACGTACACATCATCAGTGGTCGCGAACGGTCGTAGAAGATGGAGCTTCCTGAGCTACAACGAGAAAATGTAATTTATGTTCGCAGAAATAGACTGTACCGAATACTTCACAGCAAATGCTTTCTAATGCAATGTGCAGTTACATTTTTAATTGTTTTGATAACGTTGGTGGGTGGAATCATCTTTGGTGTACATTTGATTTTTATGCCAGTAACTACAGTACCTCCCCTTGATCCTACTACTTCTACGGTTTCTTCTATGCATTCTTTTCACTCATTTCCTGAACACGAACAAGCTCGACGCTCAGAATTTATTAACAATACATTTGTACAGCTCTTGCATCAACACCAACTGGTAGTTAATACTACAGACTGCTGGGTGTGTGGCTTGATACCTCACACTATGGATAAAGGCATTCCCTATTTAGTCTTGCCTTTTAGTTACAATGGATCATTTCAGGCCTTTCAGACCATTTTTTCATATGCCCTTGAGACCTATCCTCCGCGTCCACCACGGTCCACTAAATACAACTCAGCCAACAAAGCTTTAGTCCAGGGAATTATTGACATGATTAAAGACGTCAATAATACTCCATCTTATCCTAGAGATGAATTACGGGTGTATTTGAGTTGGAACTCTACAGAGTATCGCCTTAGTTTGGGAGAAAGCAAGCGTAAAAGCTCCACTTCAGTTTGGGTCGTGCCTCACCGAGGTCAGGTCTGTTTGCAAGGAAATGGGAGAAATCTGAGAGCTCAGCTAGGGAGGAGTGAGTGCGTTGAGACTTACGTATTTCCGTCTAACTCCTCCCCTGCCTTTCTGACTGCTAGGGGTACCTACTTCATCTGTCAGGACAGAGCATATACATGGCTGCCTGCTGACTTTTCAGGTTCATGTTATATTGCTCGATTGTTACCCCCGACATACACTGCTTCTTCAGATTATCACAAAACCAGAGTAGCAAGAGGTGTCTTCAGCAAGGAAGATACCGCTGGTCAAGAAGCTGGAGACTTTTTCAAAGGTTTCCTTCCGTTTTGGGGGCCTATGGCCAATAGTAGAAATCTACGTCAACTAACACGGGTAGTTGAATCTACTATTACAGAAACTGCTGGTGCCCTTAGTAACTTAACAGCTGAGCTTCAGGCGGATCGTCTCATGACGTTGCAGAACCGTATGGTTCTAGACGTAATACTTGCAGATCGAGGTGGGGTATGCAGAATGATCCAATCGAGCTGCTGTGTCTTTATTCCAAATAATGCTCCAACCATCTATGAAGCAATCTCTAAGCTACACAAAATTTCCGACTCTATACACGTAGACAAGGGAAACTGGTCCTTCATGGAGTGGTTTTGGACTCTGATATCAGCGTGGGGATGGAAGGTTCTGATGGTCATTGGTGTCATCCTAGTATTTCTGTTCTCGTGCTGTCTTATTATCCAATGTGGTCCCGCTCTGTGTAGTCTCTGTGCTGCAACCTGTTTCAGAAAACCACCTGCATTAGGAGAAAAGGCACGAGACAGGATGATGATACAACAACATGTCACTGACCTAATGAGCATAGAATTAGACTCTGACTCTGATATAGACTGAGTAATTGCCTATGTAAGGGCAAAAGGAGGGTCTGAGGTTCCGTGACGATTTTACTCGTGTTTGTAACATTGTCGTAAATACATAATTTTGGTATCAGTAGACCGCAAATGATCCATTTAGTATATCCTGGTGTTTTCGCTATGCTACGAGCAAGAGCACTCCAGTTACAAACACATTTCTGTCCTACCCATGGCATCCATCTTAGGACACGGAAGCCATTTTGTATTCCTTGCCCTCACATAGTCAATGGACACACAATGACCTCTTTTCATTTAAGGACACGTAGGCCTTAACCGGCGATTCACCTTGCGAGTGACACGTGCACCTTAGGCCAGCAACGCTGTAGCAGCATGACTCGGCAAGAACTGCCTCCCCAGCCTGAGGCCAGTCCTGCTATACTGGTTCTTGTGTTCGTTGGCCTGATCATGATTAGGCGGCCGAAGCTGGTAACCGTGCCCATTTACGACCCACAAACATTTCTTATCCTGGCTTTCTATCTTCCACACCTGGCTCTGCTCTTTTCCTTCTGGGCCTTTATTAGGGGGAGGTAACGAAATTTACGATGAGGCGGTCCGGGTCTTGAATGAAGAATTGACATGGGATTATGATGGACTAGTGGGAACCCCTCATTCGTAATGTTTTGACATCAGATACTGTTGACGATTCCTGTGCAACGCCAAATATTTATTGTTTAAGACACGAATGTTTAGAACTGTGGTAACATGTAAAGAATTTGCCTGAAGCCCAATATTTAGTATATAAGGAGCAACCCTCTTTGTACAAATTGAACAGGCTCCTAGATACTGCCCATGTGTAGTTTCTGTGACTTCTGTGTCCCTGCAGTAATAAACCTTTGGTCTTTGACGCCACCATCGAGAAGCCCGTGTTTCTGTTTGTTTGTGCACCGAGACAGGTGGAACTCCGGGGTCTTCGGGTGTTATCCCTGACACCTCTGGACGGAACCAAAAAGTCCAGAACTCCACCATCCCTAGAAAAGATTTGTATAGTCGGACTGAAACTGACTGTCTTTGCATGAGATCTTGTGCTAGCTGACTTATTTTCATTTGTCTCTCCTTGGAGACGAAAGCTCTGAGTTTTTGAGTGTCCAAAATCGCTCCTAAGAATGCTCTTCTTTGAGACGATTGTATTTGGGATTTGCTGAAATTGATTGTCAGGCCTAGAGATTGAAACAGGTGCAGACACTGTTGAAGGTGACGTTGAACGGTTTCGTGAGAACTGGCCTTTATAAGGCAGTCGTCCAGATATGGGAAAATTTGTATTCCCTCCAGCCGGAGGTGCGCAGCCACTGGAGCTAACACTTTTGTAAATACTCTTGGAGCTGACCGCAGTCCAAAAGGAAGGACCTTGAACTGGTAGTCCCTGCCAGCCACCCTGAAGCGAAGGAATTTCCTGTGGCGAGGTAGGATGGGGATGTGGAAATATGCATCCTGGAGATCTAAAGTGACCATGCAATCTCCTGCTGCTAGAAGATGCAATATTTCCTGAAGGGATAGCATCCGGAATGTCAATTTCCTTAGATATTTGTTTAAAGCGCGAAGATCGAGGATCGGGCGCCACTCCCCGTTCTTCTTCCTTATCAGGAAGAACCTGGAGTAAAATCCTATTCCTCTCATCCTCTGAGGAACGCTCTCGATCGCTCCTTTTTGTATCATCATTTTGATTTGGGTAAGCAGCTCCTTCAGGTGAGCTGGAGGCGGTCCTTTTGGCGGTACATTTGGAGGGAATTTTTCGAATTCTAGGGCATGGCCCCTGGCCACAATATCCAGGACCCATTTGTCTGTTGTTATAGACTGCCAGTTGGAGTAAAATTTCGATATTCTTCCGCCAAGTCTTTTGTGAGGGTGGAAAGATGGTGGTGGCAGGTGAAAAGTTTCATTGTCGCTTGTCTTTGCCGCGGTAATTAGTCTTACCCCTGTTTGGGGTGTATTGAGATCTTTTCTGCCCATAAGACTGGTAGCGCTGAGTCTGATAGCGCTGATTACCTTGTCGGTATGTGGATTGTTGTTGGTATCCACCTCTATTGAAGGACGTTCCTCGTCCTCTCGCTCCTCGAAAGGGCGGCTTGTGAAATTGTAGAGTGCCCAAGGATCTGGCTGTTTCAGTATCCTTTTTTATCGTTTGTAAAGCTTCCTCCACCTTGGGGCCGAATAAATATTCGCCATCAAATGGCATGTCTAAAACTCTGTTTTGGACCTCTTGCCTGAAAGCAGTGGAACCTAACTATCCCTGTCTACGCAGAACAGCAGCTCCTGCTAATTGACGAAATCCCGTAGATGCAACATCAACAGCTGAATCGATCATCTCTTCAGAGATCCTTTGACCTTCTTGAAGAATTTGGAGTGCTTCAGCCTTGGATTGCTCAGGGAGGAGATCGATAAATGGTGCGATGTCAGACCACATTTGGCGCTCGTACCGACCTAAGATGGCCAAGCCATTGGCCGCACGAACAGTTGTTGCAGCCATGGTGGAAACGCGTTTTCCAATTGAGTCTAGGCGTCTGCCCTCCTTATCCGGCGGAGCCGTAACTGCAGAGGACGGATTTCTGGCTCTTTTCTGAGCAGCCTGGACAATTACTGAGTCAAGTTTTGCCTGTCCGATTAGACATGCAGGCGTCTTTTTGGGAGCTTTATACTTTTTATCAATTCGTGGCAAGACGGGAGGAATGGAAGCCGGCGTTGACATCACCTTAACACCTTCCTTCCAGATGAACTCCACGATGGGTATTGTTCTTATTTGTCGTCTGGGCTGATCCTTGAAATCGTATAAGAAACATTCTTGTTGCGTATGTTCCATCCTTATATGAAATCGTTCGGTTGCACGCTCCATCAATAAGTGAAAATTAGCTACATCCACCGGAGGGGAGGCCGACGCAGTTTGAGGAGATGTTGAAGGAGATTGTACCTGATAGTCATCCCACTCCGACAAATCATCCACTTCTCCCTCTTCTCGTTGGTCCTCATCTTCCGAAGATTGCGGATCTCCTTCGTCAGTAGGTTGTGGGTGTGAAGGCGGACACACCGGTGGGATCACGGTTGGAGGCGTTTCCGAAGTTGGAGTTGCCGGTCCAGAACCTGCTGATTCTGAAGGTGGGAACCTCCGATAGTAATCGTCCAGCATAAATTGTAAGTTGGATATTAAATCCAAAGGCACCTGAGCAACAGGGTTACTCACTGGTATCGATACATTAACAGGAGATTGAGAATCATCACATTCCTCCTCTTGAAGTTTAATATGCAACTCCGATGGACTAGTAGCTTGTCCAAAAGTATTCTGTACCAACTCATCCTCACTTTCAGAGTCCAAAAGTTGGTCTGGCACTTCAGAGGACACCTTTTGAGGTGAAATACAAAGGGGTGAAAGCTGCATTGCTGTTTCGCGCATTTGCCCCGATGCTTGTCGTGGTGTTAAAAACACCGTCGACGGAGACCACACTTGTAGTGCCGTGCATGATGACAACTGCGGCGTCGTCGGAGGATTCCCTTCCGATGATTTTGTCGTCGACGGAACACCTCTCGTCGACGGGACACTTTTCGCCAACGGAACACTCGTCGTCGACGGGACACTCTTCGTCGACGGGACACTCTTCGTCGACGGGACACTCTTCGTCGACGCGACACTCTTCGTCGACGCGACACTCTTCGTCGACGGGATACTCTTCGTCGACGGGACACTCTTCGTCGACGGGACACTCTTCGTCGACGGGACACCCTTCGTCGACGGGACACTCTTCGTCGACGGGACACTCTGCGTCGACGGGACACCCTTCGTCGACGGGACACTCTTCGTCGACGAGTCAGTCTGCGTCGACGGTGTTATTTTCGCCGAAGGCGTGGAGCCCGACGACGAGCTCGTCGACGGAGCCTTCATTGTCGGCGGTAAAGCCTTTAGAGGTGTCGACGACGAGGCGTCGACGACGGACGTCGACGAAACAGGCCTCACAGAAACAAATACCATAGTTGGAGACACCGTCGACGATGACATAACCATACTAGGTTTAGGAGAGGAAAAAGTTACCGTCGATGTCACTGTAGTCGTCGTTCTCGTCGACGAGGAAGCTGAAGTGGACATCGCAGTAGGTGGAGACGAGGTCTGTGGTAAAATCCTCTCAGAAGAATGGGGAAACTTGAGGTTTGTCCCTTTTTTGGAAACAGAAGTGCTTTCCGTGCCCTTGGTTGTGGGGACAGTCTTAGATGTTGAAGGCTTATCCATTCCCTTAGCAGGTGGTTGTTTTTTAGTCAGCTTAGCCTTAGGAGATGACATTCCGTCAGGCGCAGGCCTCTTCCTGGAGGCTGAAGTAGAACCAGAGGTAACGCTTCCTACCTCAGAAACAGGATTAGAAGAATCCTTTAGCCTTTTCAACCACAGAAGTAAACGACCCTCTCTATCCCTGAGAGTCTTTTGAGGCATGGTTCTGCAGATCTTACAGTCAGAGGCCTGGTGATCTGGGTAGAGACAATAGATACACTTTTTATGTGGATCTTTTTCAAAAAGCCGAAGCTTACCACAGCAATCACAGGCTCTAAAGAGAGATTTCTTAGAAGACATCCTTAAAAGTAGAAACAAATGGAGTTAGAAGTAAGAAACTGAGCAGAGCTCAGGGAGACTCCCTTTCACACGACGTGCGGTAGAAAATCTGAGAGCCTGAGCCTCTGGGGAGAACATTCTGGTGGGTGCTGGCGCCTGATTGGCTGTAGTTTGGACTATACATAATGACTATGAGAGTCATAGATGTGGAAGTTTTTTGCCTACTGTAGCATTGGCTGCTTTACTTCCTGGTTCTTTTTCTATTAGTATTACTACATATTTATGGCATATTATTGCTTTTTTATGTACCGTGGGACTCCCACTCCGACGACGGGGAATGATTCAGGCATGTGAATCTATGAAAGACACCCCTAATACTGGAGAAGGATAATTACCACGGTCTTTGTACTTTGTTTCCTGTAAACCGGTACGATTGGTTTTGCGGTAACTGGCTATTGGCCCTCATTTGTTCCATAAAGCCTGGCGATTTCTCTGTGGTGATATTAACCTTGGGGAAGCTGGGCAGTGTTCCAGCACACCGGCTGGGATTATAACAGTACTTGTTTCTTTGTCTTTATGCAGCAGGGGCTTGTTGAGCTTAACCTGGGGCCAGCTCCAAATACCCCCCTGTTAAAGGCCACTGCTAAGTTGAATGGTATGTTTGGCTGTGATTCTTGTCTCCAGTAGTATTCGAAGGATACACTTGAGTTACATGCTGATGTATCTTATTCCGCCCATAAGTTGCTAGTGGCTGCTCCTCTGTGGAAATTCTAGATATTAAAGTATCACTGCGTTATTTTCCTTTACAGGTATTTAAGCCTTGTGTTATTAGTGTATGGACTCAATACTTGTAATAGAGAGTGTTACTTATATATGCCTTGGTGTATATGTTTTTGTCTCATAGTGCCTTGCTCTCGTTACAGGTCTCCCTCCCTGCTGTTGCCATCCTTCCCTTCCCTCGCCTGATCACCCCAACGTGTCTTTAGTTTCACTCAGACCTTGGGGCTGTCGAGAGGTGGAACCCATTTAAGCATCGTACGACTCTGAGGATTCAAGGCCCTGACAGGATTCACATAGTGCTCCAAATGCGACCCCCTTCTTGTCGGGCTGCACTTGGCGGGACCATGCGGGCAGATATGTGGCACTAACTGGGGCATGGGAGGGTTTAACTCTTAATTTCTGATCTATCTACATGCCACCAAAACTGCATGCCAAGACTCTTCCGGAGCTTAACAAAATATTGCTTGGCATACCCCAAGGAATCTTGATTTTGGATGGAGACATGAATGCCACAATGTCCTCAGATGTGGACGTAAGTACGATTTCTTATAGAGCCACAGCGAGCATTTGTAGAGGCGCTAACAGACCTATGGAGGGCACGCAATCTGTATACTAGGCAATATACACATATTTCCGCGGACTTGGCAGTGGGTCCCAGCTAGACTACATATTTACACAATGTGTATCTGCAAGGCTGTTCAGAGATGCGTGACACAGAGCCAGGGGCTTATCAGACCATTTACCAGTAGAGGTGGTGCTCTGGGACCCAACCCAAGGATATAGTCTCCCGCTGTGATGTATTCCTATAGGTTCTGAATCGATCCCCCTATTCCTGACCCTATTCTGGTTAAACAAACCAACAAGTTAACTAGCAGTCAGCCCATGAGGCAGAAAACCCCCATGATGCAGATACCGTTATCTGACGCAGTCACACTACGGCACAGGAACGTGTTATCTGATTAGGTCATAACGCTTGCGATCTAATTAGACAAGCGATATTCCTCCAGCTCCTGATAAGGCATACGGAGTTCTCATAACAAATCAAACCTATGACAACCTGGGCAAAACCCTGCGGCCATTGTTTTGATTTCACCGAGAACTTCAGTAAAAGAATGTGCTAACGAGCAAGTCGTATGACATCCTTATTGACGTATCTATGTCCATCCTTACGTCAATCTCGGCACCTTAAAGGTATAAATATTACCGATATTGCCCTATGCAAACACACGCGTGGTGACGAGACGGAGCAGCCATACTTGCCGAAGCGAAGAGCAGAGCAGACCCCGCTGGCGCAGCCCCGCCTTCCTGACGCGCTGAGAGAAGCTGTTTTCTCCTGCCGAGAAATCCAGCACCTGCGTTTCCGGGTAGCCCTCGCAGGCAGCCTGGAATATCGAGACCAGAGACGAGAGATACCATCCCTCTTTCAACCTAGATTCCAGGTACAGAACTGAATAACCCCTCACAGAGAATTCTTTAGTTATTCACTTGGCAAAAACAAACTTAACTTAAACTGTAACTTTCTATTCCCGCCCACGTATTAGACTTAGGTCAGGTACACGGGGTAGGCGTATTTAGAAACACCAGTTGAGTACGTTTAGTCAAATGTATATGTGTATGTAATATATTTTATTCATTTTAAAACATCTTATGGCTTAGAAACCATATCAATGTTTTTACAGTATTATTTTATACTATTGCTTTTAATGTATGCACTTTACTTAACTATAAGTATTGCAATAATATCGATCCATTTCTCTTGTATGAGAAAAGAGACTGATCAATAAATAACACCTTTTTATTGAACACGCCCGTCTCTTCCTTTTCTCTACAATCTGATGAGACTAAGAATGCACGTACTGACTGAGTAAAATAAATTGCCTTTTGTTCACACGACTCTCGAGATATACTCTTGATTAGGGGAGAGCAAAGTTGTCATGTTCTATGGTTGTCAGAAACTAAATCCCTTCTTGTCTAATCAGGGAAGTTAAGTCCTCCTTGAACATTCGAGAAAGTTTCTAGTGAACTCTGAGCTAAGCTGGCAAACCCAAAACTTTAAGTCTAGTATCGACAGTAGTAGACCTAGTTAACGTCTGGTCTAGGCCTTTACTGCTGTAGGTATTATTCCAATGCGCAGAGCCTATTGGGATGATAGGAACTACACTACACCGCCACGTGTACAAGCCTGGCAATTTGAAGACAGGGAGTTTGCGGAAAAATTCAGGAATGAACAATACTTTAAAGCACATGAGGGATCGGTCAGCTCACAATGTACCCTGTGGGAAGCATTCAAAGTGATGGCTAGGAGCCATGACTGGCATTGGCTGAGGGCAAGAGAAAAGAACGATGCGCTAGATATGAAACGTTAGAACAGGAAATTGTAGAACTTGAGGAAGAAATAGTACGAGTAGGGACACCGGACCCCGCCCTAGGCCATAAGCTGAGGCTCTGGCAACTTGAGCTGAAAGAACTGGAGGGAAATCTGCCAGATCCAATACAAATATCACGCAGAGGCGGCGCTATGATGTCGGTGACAAGGCTAACAAATTAATAGCAAATCAAAAAGGAGAGAGAGGACTAGGTAAGCCAGTCCGGGTCCCCTGGTTATATGTAGAGATATCAATATAGGACTAGCTATGTTGTGTTTAGAGGAGACTCAGAAGGTATATCTGTAGGCAAACCCTTAGGTTTGGACATGAAGCCCTCACACACCAACCTAGTTGGTGTCATGCTTCATCATCGGGCCCACCACAGTGACACCGAATGTGTCCCGGGTGTGCTGCGACTCCAGATTACTGAGGAGCAGGTATTCTTACTGAGTGTGCAGTGCTGGTGAGAATGGAGGTGAAAGGTTTAAAAGCTATCCAGGTGGTCCCAGTTCCCGAGGGTAAAGGTAAATTTAATACCTGGGCCCCTGTTAGCAAGATAAAAAGGCTGTGGACGTTGTGGAGTATATTAGGGGCTCCTACGTCCTTGTGGTCTACATGTTTCAGCCAGGCCTTTTGATTAAAACTGGCTTTCCTCAGGACCAAATGAGTATGTGTGAGTGAAAATAAACTATATTAAGTGAAAGTGTATGGTAAAAAAGTGTTGCACTCGCTAAGGTGCCGTACGTGTAAGAGGGGGATTCCCTCTGCTTTACTGTACATAAAACACAAAACAGTACAGACATACAAAGAGAGTCATTGAGAATGGTATTAACCAAAACACAACAATTGCCGGCTTCTGGTGTGCGTGAGCGACCTAGAGCGGCAAAGAACTTAGCCATGAGTGTGCCATGGCTATAGTGAACTATGGCGGTAAATTATTAAACGCAGTGGCAGTGGTGGGCTACACAGCGAAACAGGCATAGCGTGAGGTACAGGTAAGTGTAGTACATAATTCCTCACACTTGCTACTTGCTGTTAAAGCCTCATGGGTCACTTGGCAGGGAGGGAAAGGAGACCCTAAACATTTGTAGAGGATTACAGTTAGGATATCACCTGTGGAGAGAAATTGCTTACCCAGAGCGTTGTGCAGAGATCAAGCTTACTCACGGTATTTCCGATCAGCGGTTCCAAATTAATAGCGCAGTTGGAGAGGAGGGACAGAGATCGAAATTGGGTTCTAGAATACAGGAGCCAGATGGCTCTATAGGCAGGTCCGGTAACGCTTTGCCGAGACTTTTGCAACTTAGTATGAGGCAATTTACCAGTCGGTCACAGTCAGAACTGAAGATGACAGTGCCAAGCTGTTAAAGGACCTCCATCTTCTGGAGTTATCAATGGAAGATAGAGAGGAAATAGATCGGGATCTGACAGCAAAGGAGATAGTGGGGGCTATCCGGGATTTACAGTCAGGAAAAGCAACCAGCCCAAATGGGCTACAAGACGAACTCTACAAGTGTGTGGCAGATAAAGTGGCCCAACCAATCCTAAATATGTTCCAAACATCGCTAGAAGATGGCCAGCTTCCAGAAGACCTGAGCTCAGCCACCATAGTGATTATCCCTAAAAAGGGCAAGCCCCTCAGAGCTTTGTAGCTCATACAGACCCATCTCAATTTTGAAGCTAAGGTCTTGGCGAAAGTATTGGCCTAACTGTTACATCCGATACTCTCTACGGTAATCCACCCTTGCCAGTTAGGGTTCATGCCGCATAGGAGCACTAGGCTCAACCTCCGGCTTCTATACGGAGGTATGTACGAAACAGCAGCCCAATAATCAGACGCTGTTGCAGTACTTTCTTTGGATGCCTTTATGGTATTCAATAGCATCGAGTGGTCATACCTCTTCGTGGTTTAAACTAGGCTGGGCTTTGGACCAAGGTTTCACGCATGGGTTGGCCGCCTGTACTGCAACCCGATGGCAAGAGTCCGGGTAAAACGGAGAGTGTCAAGACCATTGGTGGAGGAGTGTGGCTCAATGGTTAGAGCGGCAGACCTTGATGCAGAGCTCTGGCCAGGGACCAGGGTTCGATTCCCGCCTCGGCGGGTCTCGGGCTCATAAATTTCTCTGACTGGATATTCTCGCCTCAGTGCCTATTCTAATCATGGGTCCCACGCTGCAACTCTGGGCAATAGCTTGCTTAATCTCCACAACGGCCCCAACAGCGCGAGGGATGCCTGGTTTCACCATGGAGGTGCCCAGGAGTGGACACTTCACAAGGAAAGCCAGGAAGGGTTCCTGAGCGGTATGAGTACAAGCGCCGGGACACCCCGGTCCGGGGTAGCTGTGCGCTATACAAGTACAACACATTTACATTTACATTTACATTCATAGGGGGACACAACAGGGATGTCCGCTCTATCCAGTGATCCTTGCACTGGAGCCGCTTGCGGCATGGGTGCAAGGCGATCCTCTGGCGCATGGCATAGATATCGGGGGCAGATGAGAGATGAGATCTCTCTGTATGCGACATTCTACTCTATGCTCATAAGCCATGCCAGACATTACATAGACTCATGCACATATTCCGGCTGCCAAATAAATTGGGACAAGTCACTGGTGTTCCCTTTAGCCGGAGTGCTCCCACCCCCTATGTCTGCCTGTACTGCTTTGGGACGGAGGGAGGAATTCAAATATTTGGACATTCAAATCAGTAAGTCGAAAGATAATTTCATGGACCTTAACTTGAACCCACCATTGGTGAAATTGAGGGACGACGTGGCTCATTTGCAACGGCTCCCGGCCTCTTTAATGGGTTGTGCTGTCCTATTCAAGACAATGGCTCTCCCTCGCCTGCTATATGTGCTGTAAAATACCCCTGTCTCGGGTCTGGAGTACATTCTTTAGGGAGATTGAAGGAGAAATACGTAGCTTATTGTGGAAAGGAGGAAACCAGCTCATACCAATGCGTACATTGAAACAAGGTGTTTATGAATGTGGACTGGCAGTCTCTGACATCAGGAGCTACTCTCTGGCATCTCAACTCATCACTGTTAATGACTGGGTTTTCACATCCCTCTCGGAGCCCCCATATTGCGTAGACCGGCACCAAGTAGGGAGTGGTGGCCAACTGGCCACATTATATTGCAGGACATTTAAGAAGTATCTGCCTATGCACACACAGACGGAGATGTGAACTTGGTGAAAGGCCGCAAAGCTCTTGGGGTGGGAGGCTAATTTGACTGAACAAACCCCACTCTGGGAGTGACCTGTTAAAGGGAGTGAGACTCCTACATGGCTTTCGTAAATGGAGCCTCATTATTTATTTATTTATTTGAAAGGTTTTATATAGCGCTGGCTACACCCAAGGGTATCAGAGCGCTTCACATCAACATTGAACATAAGAGGAAGAAAATAACAAGAAACCGTACATGAAGCAAATTACATCAGACATCACACGAAAATAAAGGCATAAATAAAATAACAATAAACAGTATATGAAGTAAATTACATCAGACATCACACAAAAATAAAGGCATAAATAGAATAACATAATGAGCATCGTGCATATATCGTAATAGAGAGCAGATTATTATGATCAGTGTGTCATAGTGATAGGAAAGCAATACAATATAGTAGGGAGGACATGGTAGGCAGACTCCTGGGGGGCTACGGTATGAAGAGGGGGGACCTAGGATCTAATTACCCCAAGAATTTAGTGAGGGGGTGAATTTTAAGGTCTCTTTTGAAGCTGGCATAGGAGGGGTTGCATTGGAGGTCATTGTGGAGGTCATTCCAGATGGTTGGGGCCTTGCCAGCGAAGGAGCGGGATTTAGATGTGCTTTTTTTGAGAAGAGGTGGAATGAGAAGAAGAGTGTTAGTGCTTCTCAGCGATCTAGCATCACCAGCTTTTTTGAGTTTCGTTGAGAGGTATGTTGGAGTGTCCTGATAGAGGGCTTTGTGTGTGATACATGCAATTTTGTAAAAAGATCTGCCTTCGATGGGGTGCCATTTAAGGGTCTCGAGGGTAGGAGAGATGTGGTCAAAACGTTTACTGTTAGTTGTTAATATAGCTGCGAGGTTGAGGACGGATTTGATGGGAGTACCGGAGAGAAGGGCATTCCCGTAATCAATTTTTGATTGGACCAGAAATTGGATAATTAGTTTGAAGTCGTTGGCTGGGATAAATGGTTTGATTTCTTTGAGGTGGCGGATAGAGAAGAGTGCACTTTTAGCTGAGTTCTTTACGTGGGAGTTGAGTGTGAGTTTATTAGTAATGGTGATAGCGAGCGATTTGACGGAATCGGTGTGGGAGAGAGGGCAGTTTAGGGCGTTAAGGTCCGCGATCCATGTTTGGATGGGGAGAGGGTTGTTTTTGGGAGAGAAGAGGATGATCTCGGTTTTGTTAGGGTTGAGTTTAAGATGGTTGTTATGGAACCAGGTTTGGATTTTGGTTAATGTAGAGTTAAGGTGAAGGATATCGGCATGTGATTTAATTTTATAGTACAGTTGGGTGTCATCAGCATAAAGGTGGTAGTTGATTTTTGCTTGTTTAAGTATAAGGGTGAGGGGTTCCATGAAGAGATTGAAGAGGGAAGGGGTGAGGATGGATCCTTGAGGGACACCTAGGGAGACAGGAGTAGTTTGGAGAGGCTGTTTGGAATTTTAATTTGTTGTGTTCTGTGTTGGAAGTAGGATGTGAACCAGGTAAGGACAGTGCCATTAATGCCGAAGAGATCTTTGAGTGGATTGAGTAAGGTAGGGTGGTAGACTGTGTCAAATGTAGCAGTATGGTCAAGGAGGATAAGTAGATAGATCTCCCCCTTGTCCAGGGCTAAGTGAATATCATCTACTATGTTTAGCAGTGCGGTTTCGGTGCTGCAACCTTTGCGGAAGCCAGACTGAAGGGGGTCTAGAAGGTTGAATGTGTCAATGTGATTGTCCAATTGGTGGAGGGTGCATTTTTCGAGGGCTTTGGAGAGGAGTGGGAGATTGGAGATAGGGCGGAGATTGTTAGGGTCATTGGGGTCAGCTTTGGGATTTTTGGGGATGGGGTGATTTGTCCGAGTTGAAGTGAGGTGGGCACATTTCCTGTAACGAGGGAGGTGTTAATGATATTGGTCCAGTAGGGGACAATTACGTGTTTTAGATCTTGGACGAGTGTGGACGGGAGAGGGTCTTTAGTGTGGGAGGATGGTTTGAGTTAAGTTAGGATGCTGAAGACTTCCTGTTCAGAGACGTGGAGGAAATTGTGCCATGAGGCATTGTTTTTAGGCGGTGGGATAATGGGGAGGGGATCAGGAGGGATGAGCGATGGGAGGAGGAGTGGAGGAATCTGTGGTGAGTTCGTAGAGAGAAGGATAGGGGGTGGAAATCCGGGGGAGTTGAGGGGTGGGTGGGGGTTAATGGTGGAGAAAAGCACGGTCAAATTTGCAATTTGTTTCACTGACAAAGTTGGTGATTTCTTCACATTTGTTAATGGAGGCCACCTGGTTAGGCGGTGCAGGAGAGGTTTGATTTCTAATAATGGACGTATTGGCTAGGTAGGGAGGGTTGGACGCTTGGAGTGGTAGTTTTAATGGGGGGGATGATGTGGGAGGTTCCGCGTTGGGGGGAGGAATGGGGAAGGCCTGGGGATGTGAGGTGTGAATGAGCCGGAGAGGGGAGGGGGGTTAGGTGTGATGTGTGCTGGGTTGGTAGGGGGAGAGGGGGAAAGGGTTTAGGTGGCGGCAAAGTATGCGGGGCAAGGGGGGAAGTGGAATTGGTGGAAAGGATGAACGTGTAGTTTGTGAAGGAAGGGGTGGAGATAAGCGGGGCAATGTATGATAGAAGACTAGTAAGGAGGGGAGGAGGAGTAATAGGGAGGTTGTGGAGTGTCAGAATTTGTCGCCCATTAGGGGATGTGGGGGATTGGTGGAGTAAATTGTGGGGGTGGCCGGGGGATGGTTCAGGAGATGGGGGAAGGGTAGGAGTGTCATGGAAGAGTGGAGTACGTCTCCTGGGGGGGTAGAGGAAAGTTGGGGGGGTCTGGTGGGGGGTAGGGGAGGTGGAGTTTGATTGCGATAGGGGATGGTTCGAGTGAGGGTGACAGGGTGGGAGCAGCTGACCGGGGACTGTCATTCTGGAGAGGGTTGGGAGTAGGAGCGGCCGAGGGGGGTCCGGAGGGGTATTGGGACTGAGGAGTTGTTGGTGGGGGAGTAGAAAGTGCCAGGTGGTCGGAAAGAGTGTTGGAAGGGAATTCGAAGATTGAGAGGTGCTTCTCGGAGGCTTGGATCAGGATGTTTCCAGTATTGTACATGGAAATGGTTAATTCGCCAGGAAAAAGAGAGGAAGGGGAAGTAGTGAGTTTATGACCATGGGGGATTTTAATCGAGGTAGAAACTGTGAGGTATTGTAAGAGGGTGCTCTTCCATTTAGAGGGGCGTTTGGTGTAGAAAATGTAGTTAGTTTTAATGGGGGATGTGAGGCTGTGATATTTATCTTCAATGAGGGTTTCAGGATGACGGGTGAGGAGTTTATGTTTGAAGTTTTTTGGGGAATTTTTTGAGAGGGTATGGAATTGTCCAAGAGTTGGGACCATGTTTGATGTGAGTGATGTGATTGTTAGTTATATCCCGAGTGGGGGAGGTGTATGGGTAGTATTGAAGTGGGACATGGTGGTGAGGATAAATTGGGGGAGAAGAAAGGGGGGTGAGCAACAAGGGGCGGGCAAGGAGGGGGGTATTAGAGGAAGGAGATTGTGGTGAGGAGTGATGCGTTGGAGGGTGATTGAGGGGCGGGGGAGGGAAGTGCTTTTGGGGTCTCAGCAGCATGGGTGGTGAGTAAAGGAACGAGAGAAGCAGTAATGGCGCGTAAAAAAGGTCAGAGAAGTGTGTAAGTAATAAGGAGGGCATATGTGAGACTTGTGCAAGATACCAGAGGGGTCAGAATATCCACTGGTTTCGTCACAGCAAAGATCGTTGTAGACGGGGAACGGTGAATAGGTCTATAGTACAGTTTGAGTCGTAAAGGTGAGTCGAGAAACAATTGAGTGTGATGAGTGAGACAGTGTATTCTATGCCAATAGGGTCAAAACAGTCAATATACAGGAACATGCAGCAATTGATAAGCTTAGTGGAGAGGTGTAATAAGGAAGAAGCGCATAACGAGGGGGAGCGGAGGAATATGAGAGAGAAAGGAGGAGGATCACAAGTGGGGTGAGTTCAGAGCAGGTAAGGTGGGGGCAGGTGAATGAGGTTAGATAGGTGTAGGAGGGCTTAGTGTGACACAGAGAGACAGTAAGATGAAAGGGTAGAGCGAAAGCATAATAACACTGCGAGAGGTGGGTAGGCGAGATTTAGACTGGAGGCAGGGTGAGAGAAACAAAAAATTGAACTGCGGGCAGAACAGTCAAAAGAGTGATTTCAGGGGAGAGTCAGAAATTCGCACCAGGGATAGACAGGCCTGTCGGTTGAGGATAGTCTCCAAAAGTTCAGGTTTCATGGGCGACGGCATAGGGTTATGGACTCAGAGGAAGGGTCCAAGGTGTTGGGCACTGTCTCCAGACGTTGAGGGGGTGTGCCAGAATTCAGGAAGTCGGTAGGACGTCAGGACAGGGTCTCCAAGAGGCAGGATGGCCACCAGGGTAGAGTCTCAAAGAAGGGGGGCAGAGTGGGCACTGTCAACTCCAGATTAAATTCCCACTAGGCAGCGGATCGGAGAAAGATAGATATAGGTAGGTATTCTTGTGATGTACGAGCAGCAACGATCCTTCAAGTGCAGCACAAAATGGAGGCAGGGCAATGCTTTTTCAAGTCAAAATGGTCGCAGAGATCTAGGAATTAAATAGATGCAGTGAGCAGAGACAGGGATAGAACAAATCGGGGACTTTCTTGGAAACCCCACGATGTGAGGCTGCGAGAAGAGACAGGCCAGAACAAATCAGGGACTTCCTTGGAAACCCCACGATGTGAGGCTGTGAGCAGAGACAGGGACAGAACAACTCAGGGACTTCCTTGGACACCCCGCGATGTGGGTCAGCTAGGGCACAGATGAAGCGCAGGGTTCAGGGTTCTCAGGGCCGTTTTTGGCGAGCTCTCATGTAAGTAGAGGGGGGGCACCACCCGGTCTCAGATTGGTAAAATTGAACAAGTAATGAGGCCAAATCCAAGTGAGCAATGGGGGGGGGGGGGGTGGGGGGGCACTGTGAGGCCCTATTTGGAACAATGGAGTCTAAGGTGACTGGCGGTCTCACCACCTTCATTAGAGTTGAAGGAGTAAGAGTAGAATTAGGCTGGCACACCTCTGATAGAGTAGTGGAGAGCTTCAGGATTTCCGTGAAGATTCTGGGATAGGTATAGGTAGGTATTCTTGTGATGTACGAGCAGCAACGATCCTTCAAGTGCAGCACAAAATGGAGGCAGGGCAATGCTTTTTCAAGTCAAAATGGTCGCAGAGATCTAGGAATTAAATAGATGCAGTGAGCAGAGACAGGGATAGAACAAATCGGGGACTTTCTTGGAAACCCCACGATGTGAGGCTGCGAGAAGAGACAGGCCAGAACAAATCAGGGACTTCCTTGGAAACCCCACGATGTGAGGCTGTGAGCAGAGACAGGGACAGAACAACTCAGGGACTTCCTTGGACACCCCACGATGTGGGTCAGCTAGGGCACAGATGAAGCGCAGGGTTCAGGGTTCTCAGGGCCGTTTTTGGCGAGCTCTCATGTAGGTAGAGGGGGGGCACCACCCGGTCTCAGATTGGTAAAATTGAACAAGTAATGAGGCCAAATCCGAGTGAGCAATGGGGGGGGGGCGTGGGGGGGCACTGTGAGGCCCTATTTGGAACAATGGAGTCTAAGGTGACTGGCGGTCTCACCACCTTCATTAGAGTTGAAGGAGTAAGAGTAGAATTAGGCTGCCACACCTCTGATAGAGTAGTGGAGAGCTTCAGGATTTCCGTGAAGATTCTGGGATAGCTGCTGTTTCCCCTTCCTCGTCGACATTAAATCGTCCGTTTCCACGGCCCTGGCGGGACGTCCTCACGTACGAAGAATGACTACCGGTAATCTTGGGGTGGGTTAGCCTTTTTGGGTTCAGATGAGGGTTCCAGCGAGTTCACTGGTGTTCCATGGATCCTACGGCCATGTGGGAGGGCACTTGTACGGCCGGAGGGACGCGCTGTGCAGAAAAATGGCAGGATTGCAGGGGGAGGGGGGTCGCTACCCACCGTTAGAATCCAGCGAGGGGGGCACAAATCCCTCAGTAGCTCTGGGTGAGTAATCATTGGCATAGGTTGCCCCAGAGACATTTGGCGAAAGGGAGCAAGGCTCACTTTCAAGCACAATACCAGATGGCCGACTCGGAACAATTTCGCTATCTCCAGTTAAGACATGCCTTGCTATTGCTACATAATGAAAGGAGAAATATTACCCGAATACTCTTCACTCTCCACAGACTATTGCTTGACCCAATGATAGATAATATCTACCGTAAAATCATGAATAATTCCCCAGAACCCCTGGTCCCCTTGAAGGAGGCATGGGAAACAAACTTGGGACTCTTGGAAGATGAGGAATGGAGGGAGGACATTCAGAGCCCCAGGAAGATTGCCATATGTACAAGGTTCAGATTGGTCCAACTCTGGATCTTGCATAGATCGTCCTCCCCAGAACAATTCAACATCAATTGGGTCAATTGGGTAACTGCGACACAGACCAATTCGTCAGGGGCTGCGGGGAGGTAGGAACCTTCTTTCATATCATCTGGGAATGTCCCAAAATATAACATTATTGGACTGGAGCACCCCGGATCATGATCAGGGTGGTGAGGCAGCAGGTTCCGGTGGAATGAACATAACATATAATGGAATTGTGACGTAACACAGTACAATATGATATGTTCACCACATACCATACACCGAAATGTGGAAACTCTAAGTTTAAAATGTGCACACTAATCACAGTGCACAAAAAATGTGTGTGTCAAGAAAACATTCTCTTACTCTCTTTAGAACAACCTAGATACAGTGGTGTTATCGGAAAATTCAAAGTATTAGCAATCCTGAAGACACAAAAGGATGTCCATAATTACCATACTATGAAAGACAGTAGTAGGTGAACAAACTTACGAGACCGTCAAAACGGTGAAAAGCAAAGAGGACAACAGAGACCTGGAAGAGAAAGGACACTCGCTTCCAGTTACAAAATCATGGGGAGAATTGACACTATGAGGTGAAATGGGGTCCAATATTTGCCCCCACATGTTGTAGTGATAAGAGTTAGGGGTGTAGTCCTCACTGTTTGTAATTACATGCATACATTCACGTGAACATGCGTTGGTGCGGCAGGGAAAATATTCCCTTATAAAGTTAAGCGTTGATCTGGATGGGGTCTAATTATACATGCATAAAGTCAAATGATCATGCGATATTGCGGCGGGGAGAAACTTTCCCTGAATAAAATAGAGCGTCGATCTGCAAGAGATCTGGGAATAGTGCCCTTAGTGCACACTTAATGAAACTAATAATGTAAAGTGGGAGGAGTGTTGGTACAAATGGTACTAGAAATTGAGATGTTCCACTACATTGCTGTCCTTCTATTCACCGTCACCTGACACAACCCTGTCTCTGAATTATTGCAAAGGTGTACTGATGACTGTTTAATAAAAAGAAAGTAAAAAAAAAAAAAAGAAACTGGAAAGCTTTGTATTTGAATGCAATATTGTGTAACACACAATATTTAGTCATCCCGTGGTGAGTACGTAAAATACAGGAAACTTGACTAAACAGTTGAATGTGGTCAAAGGCAAAGTAGGACTTGAGACTGTGTATTTTCTGTTGTTGCAGAAAAGGGATTGCTGTGCTAGTATCATCAGACTTTACCCTGAGTAAAAATAGAACACCCAAGTCACTTTTGCAATCCAAGACCTTAAGGCAGGAAGTCACAATTTGTAGTTACAAATCGTGAACGTGTATTCTCTCTATGCATTTAAAAGGCTGATTCACTTTTGTTTTATATATTATAAGGCTGCATTCGACCATATTAACCGGACCATCTTATGGTCCAAATTAAAGAGATGGGGGATACCAAGACCACTGTTAGACCTACTGATCAACCTGCACATGGATACCTGGATCCAGATAAAGTTGGATGATGGTACACTCCTGTCAAGACGAATAGCAAGCAACCAATAAGGGTCATCAACAGGGGTGTGTTTTAGCTCCCACACTATTCAATTTGATTTTATGGGAACTAATCCCAGCTCTCAATAGTTGAAACTCCCATGCTCCAAAATTAGAAGGGTTATTATTACCGTGTCTTATCTATCCGGACGACATAGTCCTAATCAGCCATACTAAAGTTGGGCTGGTGAATGCAACACAGCAATACTCGGATATAAATGAACTGACAATAAACTTGGAGAAAACACGGACAATTACAATCAGTAAGAAAAGGAACAAGTCACTCACCTGGTTTTGGAATAATGCTCGTATTTACGATGCAACAGTATATAAGTATCTAGGTGTAAAAAGTGATAACAGTGGCCAGTTTACTGTTCAGACAATGAGCATCGGAGGCAAAGGCGTTGCAACAGCAATTGCTCTAAAAGCATTAACCAGTAAACTTACCGGCCCGTCTCTCCTGCCTCTGACACAGTGATACGAGCTAAACTGTTGCCTACAATAACTTACGGAGCAAAGTACTGAGAGGTAAAGATACCAAGATCCTGGACAACACAGTTATAGCTGCGTATAAGATTTTTTTGAGCTTGCCTAAACAAACCTCACCGGCTAAAATTAGGCTCGAATTTGGCGTCCAGAAACAGCTCATGGTAAGACTGGGGGCATACATAACTGTTTGGGACAAAACGTGTAAAACCAAACAAGGAACCTTAAATGACTATTTATGGAAGGAATTAGCACAACACCCAGCCTCACCAGCCGCGAAGTACCTTAAAAGGAGCCTGTTGAATCTTGGCTTGCATCAGCTTTGGGACACTCCCACAAGCCATATTACGCTTGAAAGATTGGTCAGGAAAACAGTTAAACATCTCTCATGGGTTGAAGACAAGGCATCACTAGCAAAAAGGTCACACGGCTGGATGATCCTGAACACGTATTCTACACAGGCATCGCAGAGCTACCTTGATTTGGGCTACTCAAAAATAGTTGAAATTAAAATTTTAAAGTACAGGCTGGGTCTGTTACCCTGTATTTGGCACCTTCCACACTGGTTAAAGGATAAGGCGGGTTCCCTCTGTCGCTTTTGTGGTACGGTGCCGGAGGACATGCCGCAAATGCTGTGTTCCTGTGATAAATTGCTGGAAGAATGAAAGAATCTGCTAAAATATAATTTTAACCGATGTGGAATTTGCTCACGAAGACAGCCAGTTCTTGCCTGCTTCGCCCCCCACGATCCTCAGCTGAATTGTAGTCTTGTGAGGTTCATGAAGGCAGTGGAAAAGAAAATGCCAAGACTTTAATCTTAACAGTCGTTCAGATATTCTTCGCATCCCACGACTCTCAGCTGAACTGTAGTCCTGTGAAGTTCATGAAGGTAGTGGAAAAGAAAATGTTAAGACTGGTTTCGTAATTGTCTTTTAGATAATTTTTATACTCCACGATCCTCAGTTGAACTGTAGTCTTGTGAAGTTCATGAAGGTAGAGGAAAAGAAACCGCCAAGGACTTGATTCTTAATTAACTTTTAAAGAATTTTATGATAGAACTTAAAAATTGAGATCTTATGATTTAATTGGAAAGGAAAAATTGTGTGTGGTGATAAATTGTTCATTTGTATGTAGATGGAATTTAAAGGTTTTAGTGGTATAATGTTTTTACATGTAGAGGTAAAGTTTAAAGCTTGTATTGCAATGGTTTTAACTAACTACGCACATTAACTATTACTTACTTACTATGCATTTGGAGGGAAGTGACCAATTATTATTGTCCTAGTATGTAGTTTACAATTGATTAATAATTATAAGTCCATGTAAATAGAGATATGTCCACAAAGTAATGTTGTTTTATAATTTTATGTCACATCATGTATAACTTAGGCACAAATGGACGGATTTTCTATCTTGTGAGGGATAGTGTATAATTTCAGAAAAGAAAAGGAAGTTTTAAGTAATTGACAGAGTTAGACAAATGTCTTGATAGCCCGCAAGTGATCAATCCCAAAAGGTCCTCAAGTTACTTATCCTTCATTATAACGATCAGGTTGTTGCATTCTCCAACAACACTGACCCCAATAGACTACCAATACCAGCACTGTCTAATAATCCCTCAAGGGGAAAAATTCTTGAACGTTCAGATATTGACGGTTCATCACCTTTAGGTTCTTGGAAAACATATATGGAGTAGTTTCTTACCTGTAACTCCAGTTCTGTAGTAGGGGTATCTCTGTTATAGTCATAATCTAGTGAATAGTCCCGCCCATGTGCGTTGACCCCGGAGCAATCAAAAATAATCTCTTAAACTGTCTTCGTTGCAGTCCTGCATAGACACTTAAGAGAGAATTAAGACAAATAATGCAGCCTAACATATACAAGGCTGCAAAGGCCACCACTTCATCTAAACAGCAAAAAGGACAGCCCACCATGTCCGGTTTAACACTATTTTACCAAGTTTTCCTCTCAGTGAAAACTCCCCTTCACCAAAATCCTTGAGATGATAGAGAGGAAGGGTTGGACAGGCAAGCCCCCATAGGCTGCCATTATGTGTCTTGAAAAGGGATACTGTGCCTTTAAGGATCTCTCCAGAGACCCTCGGTATCCCAGGATGCACAGCCAAAGTCTTTTTACTTTCAGTTCTTTTTGAAGGTGTATAAAGCAAGGCCTGTAGCATACAGTACAGTACCATTTTCTCCACTGGGGAGGAAGGCGGGCGCTTATGACTATAACAGAGATACCCCTACTACAGAACTGGAGTTACAGGTAAGAAACTACTCATTCTGTAGTAGGGGATCTCTGTGTATAGTCATAATCTAGTGAATAGAATGGCAAGCCCATCCCAACAACCAATCCGGCAGTGGAGGAAAAAGATAACACCACTACTGTGCAAACAGATTTCTCAACGAAGCCTGCCCAACCTGAGCATCCGCTCTGGCATCAGAGTCCAGACAGTAATGCTTAGCAAAGGTATGGACCGACTTCCAAGTGGCAGCCCTGCAGATCTCTGCAATGGGAACATTACGAAGCAAAGCTGTTGTAGGTTGCAACTGAGAAAACAAAGAAGGGCAACACAAAGAGTGGACTAGGCACCCACCAATCCGGCTATATAGGAATATCATTTACTCATCATTCAGAAAATTCAAAAAATTCCTGATAATGCTCTCACATTGATGTTGTTTTGCAATTTCCGACTTTTAAATTACTGTGTATGTGCACCTATAAAATAAAAAAACAAATAAACACAGATGGTTCTATCCTCTGTCTCATTCTGTATTGAGAGACTCCACCCTCCTGATTGAAACTACCAGGTAGACTATACTTGAGACAACAAAGAAGGTTGCAATTCCTCGTCTCTCATAGAAGTAGAGCTTACATCAGAGTTCTATAGTGCACTTAACAATTGTTTCTACTGTGATTATCATCGTGTGTCAATTACTAATTCATGTCTGTGATCTCATGTACCTTTCTAGAAAAAGGAATCTTTGATCATTAAACATTGGAAATTCCGAATCTAGAGACATGTATCATGATTGTTATCCCTGGGCCAGTCTTAGCGTCTCATTACAGTGTTCCAGGGGATGTCGTCATTCAGCCCGGATACATGGCTGGACCTGGACTGGGGGTTGTGATCCATACTCAAGATGCTCTAAAACAGTCCAGTGGATATCTGTAGGGGAGTGTTTATGCTGCTTAAAATGTGTGGTGAATTTGGTGTTGTCTTTGCCACAAACCTTTATTGCTGCGGTGTTCACCAATCCGTAGCTTAACCATCCTCTTGGTCATCCCTACGTATCTCAATTCGCAAGGGCATGTTATTAAATACACGACGTAGCACGTTACAAAGGAGGGGATATCCCAATCGTCTTCTGGGTAAAAGTTACAAGAGGGCACGTAATCAAAATCGCGATGCTCTTCTGGAAAACATCCCAAAAGCAACCAACCAAGAGATACCGTTGACATGCGTTACAACGTACAATGTAGTTTCAAATGCAGTAAGCCGGAGCATCAAAAAACACTGGAGGATTCTGACCTCCAATAACTGCAATTGGGAGAAACCTTTATTCTCTTTTAAGAGGGCTAGGAGTTTGAAGGACTCCTTGGTTCATACCCGCCCACGGCGACAGGAACAGAAAACAAGAAGTGTCCTGGATGCATGGGGTCTTCCTCCTGTATGTGGCCATTTTCCTTGTGGAGGATGTAGCGTCTGTTCCCTCACATCCGTATCCAAAGTACTCACTCTGGAACCAGGAAAAACTTGGTATCAACGACAACACACAAACTGCAACACGTGCAATGTCGTGTATTTATTAACATGCCCTTGCGAATTGAGATACGTAGGGATGACCAAGAGGATGGTTAAGCTACGGATTGGTGAACACGCTACGGATTGGTGAACACCGCAGCAATATAAGATGTGGCAAAGACAACACCAAATTCACCACACATTTTAAGGAGCATAAACACTCCCCTACAGATATCCACTGGACTGTTTTAGAGCATCTTGAGTATGGATCAGAGTCGAGTCTGTTTGAGAAGGAACAGAGATGGATACATCGCTTGTCCAGCCATGTATCCGGGCTGAATGACGACATCCCCTGGAACACTGTAATGAGACGCTAAGACTGGCCCAGGGATAACAATCATGATACATGTCTCTAGATTCGGAATTTCCAATGTTTAATGATCAAAGATTCCTTTTTCTAGAAAGGTACATGAGATCACAGACATGAATTAGTAATTGACACACGATGATAATCACAGTAGAAACAATTGTTAAGTGCACTATAGAACTCTGATGTAAGCTCTACTTCTATGAGAGACGAGGAATTGCAACCTTCTTTGTTGTCTCAAGTATAGTCTACCTGGTAGTTTCAATCAGGAGGGTGGAGTCTCTCAATACAGAATGAGACAGAGGATAGAACCATCTGTGTTTATTTGTTTTTTATTTTATAGGTGCACATACACAGTAATTTAAAAGTCGGAAATTGCAAAATAACATCAATGTGAGAGCATTATCAGGAATTTTTTGAATTTTCTGAATGATGAGTAAATGATATTCCTATGTAGCCGGATTGGTGGGTGCCTAGTCCACTCTTTGTGTTGCCCTTCTTTGTTTTCTCAGTTGCAACCTGTTTTGCAACCACATTCAGGATCGTGAAATTTCTTGAAGTTGAATGACACAAAGAATAGGACCATCTGTTTACTTACAGGTCCATATAAATGGAAATCGTAATTTGTAGAATAACATCTAAACGTAAATATTACCAGTAATTCTAAGAGTAATGGAAATCACCTTGCGTTTGGAATGGTGGGTGTCTAGTCCACTCTTTATGTTGCTCGCCAACCATTACACGTCAACAGTCAGCTGACCAAGCCACATTACGCTCTGAGCGTGGTGACGTGCGCAATGCTCATAACAACATGCGCAAGCCGGTGAACGCGATGTTCAGAGAACAGCGTTTCCCAAAATAGGTGAATGGCGGCGAGTCGCTGTGTTCAAAGTAAGTGTTTGAAGCCTAGTAGCGTTTTTCATAGGGTTATTCTTTAAGAAATGAGGCCACAGTCTGAGTCTGCTGTTTGCAAAACGGGTCCTGTTTGCATATCGTTTTACAGTGGACACGCAGCGTGAAGACTGAGCCGCGCTGTTTTTCTAAGGGGCTTGCTCCTGATCAGACTAGATGTGAGTAGAGACTTCTGCTTATAACCATACTCATAATGTAGAGATTCTAACAGTCGATTTTGTAGTCTAACATGGGATTATTTCCTTTAATAACAGGGGTAGCTTGAGAGAATGTATTTCTTGTTTCTATTTTAAAACAATGTCTTTTCACAAATTGAGAATAAGGCACAATTCCTAAACATGACCGAAGTTTGGTTGAGTTTCAGAACCCACAGACAGGGGGAGTGGTGATATTAAGAATTGCCTAACAATCTGAATACCTCCCTAGATATTGTTCTTATGAGGTCACAGACACAGCACAGCTGTTGAAACATGAAGACAACCATAATGATGTTAGCAAAATGAACTATTGATGCTGAACAAACATGTAATGAATGATGTTTTGCTTTTATATGTTATTTCAGGTTGGGCTCCGGTTGATTTACAGTGAGTACATGACGATACGGTACAAAACCGTAAGTCTTTTCACATAAAGAAAAAACCTTAATTAATTTTTTTCTGTTTTTCACACAAATATCTTCACGGTGTGGACGTGCCTTAGCGTGTACGGACCCCCGGGGGATTACACACTTTTTTGGTCCTGATGAAAGCTGCGCCATAATTGGCTTCTATTGACAGCAGAAACATGTTGACCTTATTATTTTTGTAGGAGATAGTTAATATTACAACAAATATAACAGTCTCCTCATCTGTTTTTAATGTGACCAACAGATCTACGAATAAAGTTTTTTGGGCACTGTTGTTTACTTTTAACTTTTCACCCATATTCACTGAGCACACAGCACTCATATCACTATCAACCTGCTCCGCTGCAATTGCAGGCGTTGTAGCACACGGGGGAGATATTCGATTTCCCCCGTGGGAACCCCATGATGAAGCATATCATCACTAGGATGAGTGAGGGTTCTTTTTACAAATAGTACAATTTTTTCATTACGAATAGGTTGTCTCTCAATTTCACATTTTGATCTGTTTGTTTTGCCTTTTTCACTTGTACATAGTGATTTAACCGTTAGTTGCTCTTTTGTTGTTGAAATATTTTGTAGTGGGGTAGAAGAGTGACTATCTTTAGCCCTGACTCTCTTGTTGTTGAAAGAAAGAATATAACACAACACATTATGGACATCATTGATAATGTCAAGGGGATTGAAAGTGAAAATTGAAGTTGGTCTCCTTTGGGTAATTGGGGTTGGATCCTTAAGGAAATAGTTTATCTTATAGCAGTATTAATATTCTATTGAATTCTCTTTCAATGCCTTCCCCTTTGTTGTTCCTATTGTGCCGCTATTTTCACGCCCAAACAGAAAATATCAGCCCATATTACTGCAGCTATGATGCTCCAAGTTGACGTTGATGGTCTTATGAATATAGATGAGGGAATATTTGAGGACTCATCCCTTCTTGCTGTACCAATTTCTGATGTTGACTGTAAAGTGTGCCCATAGCTTCACCTTGATTACATGTCTCATTTCGGTGCTCTATCCGCTTCTAATGATGTTCCAAATATGTGCCTGTTTTCTCTGTTTTTGCATAACAGAAAATGTCTTGAGCTCATGCTGAAAGGAAGGCTTGTTAGATTATGCTTGCTGATGCTCTCCTACCTGAGAACTCTAAAAAAAATTCTAATTCAAGCCCTCATCCTATCGAGGCTGGACTATGGCAACGCCCTGTATCTAGGAGCCCCCACCTCTGTTATCCACAAACTCCAGATAGTCCAGAACTCAGCAGCAAGGCTCCTTACAGGCACTAACAACCGTTCCTCAGCTAAACCGGCCTTAAAAACACTCCACTGGCTCCCGATGCAAGAGCAAATACACTTTAAAGCTCTCTGCACAGCACACAAAAATTTGCAGGGCATAGGCCTCCCTATTCTTAACAACCTTATCAAACCCTACAAAGCAACCAGGAGCCTTCGTTCTAATGACCTACTTCTAGCCGAGGTCCCCAGAATCAGGAAGTCCCGCACAGGAGGGTGCCTTTTCTCTTACAACGCATCCAGGCTTTGGAACTCCCTGCCTTTCCCCATCCGTCAGGAAACCAACCACCTCGCGTTCTGTAGAAAACTGTAGACATGGCTTTTCCCATAAAACTCCATCTGCTCCTTACCGCACGTCCGCAGCGCTGGGATACTTTCGGGTAGACATGCGCTATATAAGAGCATATTCTATTCTATTCTATTCTAATGCCATGTATTAGTTAGCATTCACTGAGTCATTTTCTTTTTCAGACTCCATTTTGTGTGATATTCGAAACTAATCCCGCCCAGTTCCGAGAAATACCCTTTGCTAAGTTTTGTTTTCGTACAAAGAACTGTTCAGAGCTTTCCCTCTTGGTCAAGGCCCTTTCCCATCTGTCTGGCAGTTTGATCGCAGTGCAGGGTGGAATGGCCTTGAAAATGTTCTGAGTTGTGCAAGAAACAAGATTAGAAGTCTTTTTCTCTTTATGCTGTCCGGCCACATCTGCTTGGAAATTCCACTGTGAGCATGTTCTTAGTTAATCATGCAACATACATAATGTATCTTTATGCTTACCGTTCCTCAGTTCCTTCTGTAGGACTCTTACGAGACTGTGCAGATGGAGCCCAGTTCTGAGCGTATACTAATAAACGATTATTGGTGAATATTCTCCACTGTTTCTCTGACTCTTCATTTGGTATGGAAGGCTGAGAGGTGGATCACTTCCTTCATGACCACAAACTGTATTTCGTATTTCACTAACAATAATAGATGAAGTAAGACGATATAGGTGTCAGGGTACGAGTTCCTACTAGGTGATCTTTCATCGGCCTATTGGGCTGTTAGATGCTTCCTAATAACAAATATAGTTATCCTCATCTGTTTATCATTAATACTTTTAGGTAGTGTTGCTATTCAGTCATAGGTAACACCGGTGTGGAGAGCCCTGATAAGCTCTGTCCTGTCCTGTCCTTCGTAAAAATGAAATGTGGGCCCACTTGACACCAAGCTTTTGTCACACTATGCATTTTAGCCCCTGGACAGGGAGGAAGGAAATTCCAGAACCCTATGTTGGGGGAAAACTCCAGAAGTTTCTTCTACTTCAAAGCAGGTACCAGGTATAAATAGTGGACCCTCAGACCCACTCTTCAGAACACTCCTGGGCCTACAGAAGACTACAGGACTGCCTTGTACTCCAGAGGACTGCCCTGCTGCTTGAGGCCTGGTATGTTTCTAAGAGGCCTGCTCTGCTGCTTGAGGCCTGCCTTGTTTCTCAGTTGTCTACCCTGTTGCTACCAGTGGATTGACCTGCTGCTTGTGGCCTGCCTTAATCTTCAGAGGACTGCCCTGCTGCTTGAGGCCTGTCGTGTTCTTCAGAGGACTACCATGCTGCTTGAGGCCTGCTTTGCTGCTTAAAGGAGAGAGGACTATCTCTTGAATCCAGGACTACCAAGGTGACTCTACGAGTCAGTTGGCTGATCTCCTATTATAAGCTTCAGGGACACAACAAGCACACAAGGCCTCCCTGCAACTGGCAACTGGTCCTGCCTGAATCTGCAACTGGACCTCTGCTGGAGTAAATTCCTAATCCCCAAGTGGTGCCTCCCAAGGTCCCTGTATCAGGCCTGCACTCCATCGTGGTGGGCCTGAACTTGTGAGTTTGTCCCGGTCTAGCACAAACAAAAACCCACCATTGGCGCTTCGTGCTTTTGGGTGCTAAACTGGCCTTACATTTTTGAAACTGCATATCTCCAGTTCTGATTGGACTTTTTACATTTTGTTCACATTGTGTTTATTAAATTGTACTCTATTTTTCTAAATTGATGTGAATTTATCACTTGTGTTGTGTTTTCACTTTATTGCTGTTTGTGTGCTGCATAAATACTTAATACTGTGCCCCTAAATTAATCCTGACTGCTTTTGTGCCAAGCTACCAGAGGATTAAGCACAGGTCAATTTAGTGACTTTTGTGGTTCACCCTGCCAAGAATTGTGGTTGTGGCCTCAGTGGGGTTTCCACCCTCTTAACCAATTGGGCAATTTCTCACGACTTCTAACGCAAAACCGAACACACTCTGCAGATGTAACTACCCCATTAATATCTTGGTATTGCACCTAGGTGGTCTTAGGCACCCATCAGAGAGACAATTCTTCACTCATGCACGAACACTAACTGTCTGCTCCAAATGGTCTCTTCCACCATGAGTCCTCAACTGCCAGGGCCAGATTCAATGGAAGACTCTGGGTCAGCCCCCATCTCCATCACTCCAGGCTGAGCGAGAAGGTAGCATCTTCCTGCGGCAGACACCATATCCACAGCAGGTGCACTGCAACTGCTTTTCTTGGTCAGTCAATATGTTGTTTCACTTGGGTTTGTGAGGAAGGTACTTGTCCCAGGCCTACAGTTTTATGAGTGTTCACCTGCAGTGGGCCTCAGCTTCTGCAAGCTGGGATGCTGCTCCAGTGCCCGCACCGAAGAATGGCGTTTCACAAGGAGGACACTCAGGCCAACTGCTTATAATCCATGTCTTCGAAACAACTGCATCCTCCTGCCTCTGTGGTCACCATGCTGTTGCATGTCACGGTTCTCATCTTTTCTTTTACCCAGAGAGGTGTGCATCTCAAAAACCTTAACCTTGTATGTTGTTGGAACCTAGTCCTCAGTGCAGCTTTCTCCATTTCACATATTTTCTCAACCCTGTTCCTGCTTACCTTTACCTACCTGCACCCCAGGTCCCTATCCACCATCCTACCCATACACACCTCTCCCACTCAAGCCAGCCCTGCCTAAGCCCTTTCTACCTACCTACACTCGTAACTCCGTCTTTCTCGTAATCACTCTGCATCTTCCCTAGTTCCAGATCTCCCCACTCCTGAGCTAGCTCTGAGCATCCTTCCCATCTTCCACTTAACACATCAGCAACCCCTTCTGCCATCCCAACCTCCTCTTCTGACCCTAAACATTCTATCACCTGTTGTGAACGTATCTAGGACCCGATTTAAATATTCCCGATTTATGCCCTTATGTGGTTATATCAAATCATATACTTATAAAGGCATAAGAATCATATCCATATTTAGTCATAGCCAATGCAGTCCAAATATGGCAAGGATACTCCCATAGACTCCTAGAAAGTACAACGTGTTCTTTAAACAAACCAAACCTCCAGCAGCCCGGGGATTCCCCCTGTTTCTGTTCTGATTTGTCCAAGAACTCCTGGAGTCCTGAAAGAACTGCAAGTTCTTAGTGACGTCTTATGTCCAACCTTACGTCAAACTCGGCACCTTCCAGGTATAAATATACCAGCATCTGCCTTAGCAAAACGTCAAACTCGGCACCTTCCAGGTATAAATATACCAGCATCTGCCTTAGCAAACACATGGTGGTTTGGAGCAGATCGGCTATCTACTTGCCCGACGCCCTGCTGATGCGAGTGCCGAAGGAAGCGACCATCCCATTGACGCACTGAGATAGACGCTGTCTTTTCTCTTGCCGAGAAATCCAGCTCCAGTGTTTTCCGGTCACCCTCGCGGGTTGCTGGGAGATCGAGTCCTGAGAGAGAGATACAAGACCTCCTTCATTCTATAACCAAGGTACGGAGCTGATTAGACCCGTAGAGAATTCTTAATTCAGATTCTTGGCAAAAACTATCTTAACTAAAAGTACAACTCATCTACTCCTTCCCACGTACTAGGCTTAGGTTAGGTACACCGGGGGGTAGGCGTATTTTAGAAAGCACCAGTTGAGTACGTTTAGTCAACTTTTATCATTGTATGTATTTTATCCATTTTAAGTATCTTATGGCTTAGGAACCATATAAATGCTTTTACAATATTATTTCATAATACTCTTTTTACTGTACGCACTTTACTTTATAACAAGTATTGCAATTGTGGCAATTCACTTCTCTTGCATGAGAAAGAAGACTGCTCAATAAATAACCACTTTTATTGAAAACGCCCGTCTCTCTATTTCTCTGCATTCCTGGTGAAACTAAGCATGCACGATTGACTGAGTGAAATAGCTATCTATTGTTTCCGCGACTCTGGAGATATACTCCTTGTTCTAGGGGAGCAAAGTTGTCATGTTTATGCGGTTGTCAGAAACGAATCCCTTCTTGTCTATTCAGGAAAGTTAACACATTCCTGTTCACTCGAGAAAGTTTCTAGTGGCCTCTGAGCTAGCTGGCATTCATAATTAAGTCTAACATATTCAATAGAGACCTAGTTGACCTCAGTCCTACGTCTACACTATCGTTTATATTATTCCAATGCGCAGAGCCTATTGGGAATATAGGAACTACACGACACACCGTTTCATCCTCTCACCTAACCTCACTCCCTCTAAACTCTCTCTCTCTATTTCGCCTAACAACTCTTCCACTGTGAGGAGACAGGATGTCTCCCATCGTGCTTCAAGCACCACCATTACTTGCTCCTTTCGGAATCTTAATTTTACTTGAACACTCGATTCCAGCCCTACTTTAGCACACTGTCCACTTACAATTACATAACCTAACAAAAGAAGGCTAATTGCCGTATCTCCTTCTAACTCTATCCCTACATGACCCGCACCTAATTCACCTACTTCATACTGGTAAACTCTCTCTCTTATTCTAGACATCCCTTCTTGAAAAAAGCTTCTAACACTTCTTCTCTATCTCACATTAATAACCAATTGACCCCCAATTATTTGCTTGTGTCTCCTAATTGTCGAAAGGTTCTACTCAACATCCTTGAGCATGAAGACAAATCTTCCCTCTACATCACTTCCTCTCACAATCTTCATCCTTTCCCCAACACTAACCAACAATACCCTTGCATCTGCCAACAACTGACTTGTCTGCACGCAAATACCAGCTAAGTCTATAGGGCGGTGCTAAATGAAATATAACAACATCGGTATGATTGTACACACCAAATTTACTAGTGAATGCCCAAATCTTTTCCTAGAAAAAATAGCAAGCAAAACAATATATCAGGTGATACGATTTATTCTTTTTTCTCTTTCTTTTCATTCCTTCTGTTTGTAAATAAGAGCTTAAACACTCAGACGATACATGTTTTACCACATACAGAGCACAAGCATGGGGAGATGTGTGGATAAAATTATTTTTTAGATATGACAGCACATTAGAGAATGTAGCACAGCTGTAAGTACTTGTTAACTGTGAGTTTGTAATGTTACACAGAAAGGGTAATTTATATAATTTAACTTTAGAAATTGAGTTGAGATGGAAGAAGAGGTCTCAGCTGGAGCTGATATAACAAATGAGAAGATTGTAATCTGTGTTTCAGACATTAATTAACTTTGTCCAGATAATTTGCAGGGTCAAGACTGATTTGCATATGGCTGGGTTCAAATTGGAACGGCATGGGGAGCAAAAAACAATTGATTTAGGCCGAGATCTCTGTACTGGGGTGAATATATGACATTGTTCTGCATTCTGGCCATCAATTGTTCTTTTTGCATTTGTCACCCCGAGTGAGACGGGTATGCCCAGACTCCAGTGCTCTCCAACAACAGTAGTATGGCTATCCTGGCTGATGAGGGGTGAAACCCTGAAACCGGTCCTAGGGTGCTAGTTTCCATTCCAGGGAGGACCTGGCCTGGCAGTTGAGGCTGGACTGTTCCTATTGGGTGCAGGATCAAGACTGTCAGTATGTCACAGGGGTGTGGAATTTATTTAAACATCTACTAGTCCATGGGCAGGTTGCTTCATAAATCTACTTGTCTTGTAACAAAATCCACTTGTCCCTTTGGTGCCATGTGGTTCGGCGACAAATTATGGCAACAATCTCATTATATAAGAGCTCTTATATAGCCTCTCTGATTATGCCAGGGCTGATACCCTAGTAGTTTTTGAATACTCGCAGTCCCTTTATGTTGCCACGTTTCTGCAGGTCTACATACTGGGACTGAAGGTAGTGGTAAGCAATAGTTCCACGGTTGGAATGCCCTTTAAGTCTGTGCAAACCTACTAACTTGCATGTTTTAAGGGTTTTCAATCACTCTTCTCTAATATTTTCCCATACCGAGAAATGTTGGAAATTTACTACTGACAATGGCAGACGTAAACCTGCTTCCAGAGTTGGGAAAAAAGTGGTTGATGGGAAAATGACCTTGCAAACAATCAGGTTTTCGCATGAGCAAATCTACACATGCATATTTGCTCATGATAAACTGCAGTTCACAAATATTTTCTAGAGTACATTTCTTGTCCTACTTCTGTAAATTCTTGTCAATTCACGAAAGCTATATAGCTGCACATAATGCAAGGACATATACCAAGGGTGCACTTTTGAGACTTTCTTTAATAATCGGGCCCCTAATTTAGACTGGCGTTAACCACAACCTTTTTGTGTTTATTAAAATTCTCTCTCCCTCTCTCTGTATCGGCTGGCTTTACTGTGAGTGACGGCATTAAGCTCTTTCACAAGGAGTATATTGGCACACAAAGTAGTTTTGTTCAGTGGAAGTAACTAATGTGGCAGTGTTTCCTTTTTTTAGACCAATTTTTTTTTATTTTGCCAATGTTTGTTATAATGGTGAGGGCCCAACAGCTCTCACATCAAGAAGGCTTTACAAAAACCATGCCAAAACAAGTCACGTATTGGCAAAACTAAAAAGCTGACCACTAGTTTCAGACCTACTGGCTTTGCCAATGCTTGTTTATTTGTATGTTTCTCATAATCTTATTGAAACTGGTTACACTGATTTTCCAATATGAATATTTGTGTGAAATATTTGCATGCATCCACACATTTTACTAAATGATGCTGCAAAGAAATGGTACCTGAAATTCCACAGTAGTTTAGCAAAAAATGTTTTCATACTTTCATTTTTTTAGGAACATTTTATATTGAAAGCAAAGAGTCATTAATCTTGCTTTCAAGCTTCTACAAATATTTGCATCTAATCAGAGAGTTTTCTGGGAGCATTATGTCTAGCCTCATATTGCTAAACTTTGAAACCGTGAGTACACATTTTTATACTGAAATCACTGTCAGTAGTGCAGTCAGAACTTACATTTACTCATCCTAATAATAAAGGCTTTCAATTAATGAACCATAAATATAAGTTTGAACAGAATTAACGTAGGCATACAAATAATAACTTAACTTCAGGTAGTGCCCCACCTGGTCCTTAATGTGCTACTGCAAACTGGCAGCCAATCAATCAATCAATCAATCATAACACTTGTATAGCGCGCTACTCACCCGGGAGAGTCTCAAGGCGCTTGGGGAAGGGGTCCGCTACTGTTCGAACAGCCAGGTCTTGAGTTGTCTTCTGAAGGCGAGATGGTCCTGGGTCAGTCGAAGGTGGATGGGGAGGGAGTTCCATGTTTTGGCCGCCAGGTAGGAGAAGGATCTTCCTCCGGCGGTGGCTCTTCGGATGCGTGGAACGGTGGCGAGGGCGTGTGTGGTCGATCGTAGCTGGCGGGTGGGTGTGTAGAAGGTCAGGCGGTCATTGAGGTACTTGGGGCCCAGGTCGTGGAGAGACTTGTGTGCGTGGGTGAGGAGCCTGAACGTGATCCTCTTGTTGACGGGGAGCCAGTGCAGGTCCCTCAGGTGGCTGGAGATGTGGCAGCATCGGGGGATGTCCAGGATGAGTCGGGCGGATGCGTTCTGGATGCGTTGGAGTCTTCTCTGTAGCTTGGCTGTGGTTCCGGCGTAGAGGGTGTTTCCGTAGTCCAGTCGGCTGGTGACGAGTGCCTGGGTGACCGTCTTCCTGGTTTCGGTCGGGATCCATCGGAAGATCTTGCGGAGCATGCGTAGGGTGTGGAAGCAAGATGATGAGACGGCGTTGACTTGTCTGGTCATCGAGAGGGAGGAGTCCAGGATGAAGCCCAGGTTGCGTGCGTAGTCTGTTGGTTTGGGAGCGGTGCCCAGGGCGGGGGGCCACCAGGAGTCGTCCCAGGCGGAGGGTGATGGTCCCAGGATGAGGACTTCCGTCTTGTCTGAGTTCAGTTTCAGGCGGCTGGTCTTCATCCATTCGGCGACGTCTTTCATCCCTTCGTGTAGGCTGGTTCTGGCGGTGTCGGGGTCCCTGGTGAGGGAGAGGATCAGCTGGGTGTCGTCGGCGTAGGAGATGATGTTGAGGTTGTGTTGGCGTGCGATGGCTGCAAGAGGTCTCATGTAGACGTTGAAGAGGGTGGGGCTGAGTGATGATCCTTGTGGTACGCCGCAGATGACTTCAGTGGCCTCGGATCGAAACGGGGGGAGGCGAGCTCTCTGTGTTCTTCCGGCAAGGAACGAGACGATCCACTCCAGTGCCTTCTCCTGGATGCCGATGTTGCTGAGGCGTTGAACTAGGGTGCGGTGGCAGACAGTGTCGAACGCTGCAGAGAGGTCTAGGAGGATGAGTGCCGCTGTTTCCCCGTTGTCGAGCAGGGCTCGGATGTCGTCAGTGGCTGCGATGAGGGCGGTTTCGGTGCTGTGGTTGGCTCTGAAACCGAACTGTGAGGGGTCGAGAGATCCGTTCGTCTCGAGGAAGGAGGCCAGCTGTCTGTTGACGATCTTCTCGATGACTTTAGCAGGAAAAGGGAGGAGCGAGATGGGGCGGAAGTTCTTGAGGTCGGTGGGGTCCGCTGTTGGTTTCTTCAGTAGGGCGCTGAGCTCGGCATGCTTCCAGCACTCCGGGAAGGTGGCGGTGTTGAAGGAGGAGTTGATGATGTTCCGGAGTTGGGGTGCGATGGTGGAGTCGGCCTTGTTGAAGACGTGGTGGGGGCACGGGTCGGTGGGTGATCCGGAGTGGATGGTGTTCATCGTGCGGGCTGTGTCTTCGGTGGTCACTGTGGTCCAGGTGCGGAGGGTGGTGGTGGGGGGCGTTGGTTTGATGGTTGGGTGCATGGGTGGAGCGCCAAAACTGTTGTGGATGTCGGCGATCTTGTGGTGGAAGAACGAGGCGAGAGAGTCGCAGAGATCTTGTGAGGGAGTGATGTCGTTGTTGCCGGTGCTGGGGTTGGAGAACTCCTTGACGATGCTGAAGAGTTCCTTGCTGTCGTGGGCGTTGTTGTCCAGTCGATCTTTTAGTGATTTCTTCTTGGTGGTGCGGATGAGCTGGTGGTGCTTGCGGATGGCTTGTTTAAGGGTGGTCATGTTGTCTGTGGTCTGGTCGACCCAAAGGGTTTGTGCTGCAGAGGGTTGGGCCTACTTGTCCCAAGGACAAAATACACATTAAAACTTGTTGCCCTTGACCCCAAACAATATGTCCTGGGCGTCGGGCTATAGGAATTCCACATCCATGATGTCAGTAGGTGGAATAGCGTTGTATGTATGTTCAATATGCGCTCTCCAAGCATCCTCCATTATTTCCGAGTTAAAATGGCGGTTCTTGCCATTTGATAGCTGGTTAATGACTTCCCAGAAGACCTTGGAGTCTCTTTGTTTGCTGGCATGATGGAGTTTTGCCCAGAGAAGTTCTCTAAAGTTTCGTAGCCGACTTGATGTCCCTTTTTAGGTTTTTCCTTGATTTTTATATTAGGGAAAGACTGTCCTGTGAAGATTCTGAACCTCGGGTTCGTAGTAGTCTTAAATGTGTATTCAGTTGTTTGTTTTTTTTTATCCTTAGGTTGTTATTAAACCACGCTGCCCCCACTGATCTTCCTACTTTGTGGCCCTTGCCTTGTCTTGTGAATTGCTTATTTAGATCATGAGTGAAAGATACCCAGACCTTTGTAAGTGATGGTTCGACTTTAAAACTCTCCATACGAGCAGTGCATGTGGCCATGATATCACCGGTAATTTCCCTTTTCCAAGTGATTTGTTTCACGTTATAACATTGTGTTTGTTGGGACATTGCTTTGTCTGGTATTACATTTGCAGTACTTATGAGCAAAGAGAAGATTTGGGGATGGTGGTCCTTTCTTTAATTTTGGAAATTTGAGATGTATGGGAGAATCTGTTAGTGTATAATCAATGGTTGATCCAGTTTTTTGAGTAACCCTGGTGTAGGCTGGGAGATACCCCAGCGAGACTCGTCCATTTAGTATGCACATGGAGTGTTCTTCCAGCAGGAATGCGCATCTGTTACCGTGTGGATCACCTCGTTTGCTGGGTCGAGTATGGCCTATTGATCTTTCTTTGCTGCCTTGTAATAGATTAATGTTGAAATCTCCTGACAGTATGATGTTGGCATGAGGGTGAGCAAGTTTGAGGGTAGCAATTGTTGCTGCTATAGTCTCGATACTTGATCTCTTTTGTTTAGGTGATGCGTGGATGTAGACATTCAATATTAGCAGAGTAAAAAAGGGTGAGGACTCTAGTATGATGCATAACACCAAAGTTGAGTCGAGGTCTATTTCAGAAACTTGCCATGAGATGTAGGTCGAGACAAAGATGGAGAGGCCCCTTTTGATCTTTTGTGTTTCGATTCTCTTTTTGCAGGATTTAGATATTCTTTATATCCCACCATTGATGAAGGGTTTGTCAGCCACGTCTCTTGAAAAAGAAGGTCATACTGTTCGATGAATTCCATGAAGTCAGGATCTTCTAGTTTTGTGTTTAGGCCATTGACATTCCAGGAGCAGATGTTACAGCCGTTGTCTGGTTTTGTTGCTCTGGTTGAATTTAATCATGCCATTCTGCCGATGGTTCTGGTTATGTTTGTCTGCCTATGACCTGTATGCTTGACTGCTTCTGGGTGAGCAAACGTGATGGTAATTTTCCTTCTGGTTTGGACTGTACTCTTTGTTGTACTGTGTTCATCCGGGCATTTCGCGCCTTTCAGCATGCTCTCTGGTGGGTTTGGTTGTTATAGCGGGATTGGGTATCAGGGGGGAGCTAGCTTTTTTATGTCTATGCCCCATTTTGCAAATGACTCCTGCTGCCGCCAGATCTGCTCGATGGTGGAATTATCGAAGAAAGTTGCTGTAGTAATTTTGTGACCGGTTGGGTCAGGATTTAGCTTAAACTCTATGCTTTCTAAGTTACTGGTGTCAATATGACTCAAGGAAGGGAGTGCTCTAAATAGTTTTAATAATACGCTTCTGTTGAGGATGTCGTGGGTTCCCCTTGAGACATAGTGGGGGATGAAGTCATGGGTGAAATAGGAAGACACCGGCCACTGTTCGATTTCCTCGCTCTTTCCGATTTGTTTCTCCTCCATGATTTGTCCCGGGATGATCGGGCAGTGATTATGAACATTTTGAACGTTACATGTGATATTTTGGATGTGTGTGTCGTTCTTCTTTACGGTCGTTGCTGCGCTTCTTCCCATGCGCTGATTGTTTATTATTTTAAGGTTGCTCCTGACCTCGTGGTCACCCTCCTTATACGCTGGTTGTGGTTACTTCTGACATGTTACGTCCCAATGTGGTGGTGGTTTTAGTGGTTTGTATGGCGTGGGTTGATGGGTACCGTTTCTTTTCCTTTTCTGTAGGCTTGAATATGCTGTATACGAACTATAGTTACTTACCTGTAAACTGTGGTTCTCCAGTATTGGTGTCTTTCATAGATTCACATGCTTGAATATCCCCCGTCGTCGAAGTGGGAGTCCCACGGTACATAAAATAGCAGTCATATATGCATGTATACATGAAAAATATAACTAATAAAAATATACATACATATAGTGCAGTAAATTGTAAATTCTAAAAGTACCATAGAACATAATAGGCCCATTGAAAAGCCTAAGGGAGAACTCACTTTAGTAGCATATCAGAGTCATTATGTGTTGGATCACATTCCAGCCAATCAGGCTGTAGCCTCCTCTAGAACCTTCTCCTCAGAAGCCCAAGTCCTCAGATTTTCGTAGCACAGAGTAAGTAAAAGTGCCTGAGGAGAAGAGAGCCTCTGAGGGGAGGATGGGAGGGTCGCATGTGAATCTATGAAAGACACCAATACTGGAGAACCACAGTTTACAGGTAAGTAACTATAGTTCTTCTCCAGTATTAGGGGTGTCTTTCATAGATTCACATGCTTGAATAGAGTAGAAAGCAGTAAAAACATCACAGGAGTCATAAAGGTAATACATCAAGCAAAGAAGGTAAATATATATATATATATGGTAATATGCACTAAATACCAAAACATAATTATGAAAAAACCTTTATGACTGGAGGCGGGTAGCAACAGAGGCTCACCTTTACTGGAAAAGATTCCGCAGCACCGCTTGACCCACTGCCGCATCCGCGGCGTCTGTTGATTGCAGGCAGTAGTGCTTAGTAAAAGTATGGCTGCTCGACCAAGTAGCAGCTCTGCAGATCTGGCGTAAGGGTACCCCCGCAAAAAGGGCAGCCGAAGTAGACACTGCTCTAGTTGAATGAGCTCGAACAGGAGCAGGAAGGGGCTTTCCAGCCCGTTGGTGGCAGAAGGATATGGTAGAGGAGATCCACCTGGTTATAGTCTGCTTGGTAACAGGTTGTCCTTTGCAAGTTGGACCATATGCCACAAACAATTGATCCGATTTTCTGATAGGTGCAGTTCGTTGAATGTAGAATTTGAGACAACGTTTCAAATCTAATGAATGCAATGACCGCTCAGCTGGAGTTTGCGGAGCAGGAAAGAAAGTTTTCAGAATTACAGGTTCGTTGAGATGAAAGTCACTGGGAACCTTCGGGATGAACTTAGGATTAGTTCGTAATGTCACAGCCTCTTTGGAGAATTTTAGGAAAGGAGGCTGTATGGTAAACGCCTGGATGTCACTGACACGTCTTGAGGACGTTAAGGCGAGTAAAAGAGCAACTTTCCACGTGAGAAATTTAAGAGTTGCCGAGTGAATAGGTTCAAATGGTGGTAGAAGTAGTTGAGACAAGACCAAATTCAAACGCCAGGCAGGCGGAGGGCGACGGATAGGTGGAAACATCCTAAAAAGGCCCTTGTAAAATTGTTTAATGATCCTTGAAGAACATAAAGATGTGGAACCATCATGGCGGAAACGGGAAATCGCCGCCAGAAACACTTTAAGAGTTGAGTGGGACAGACCTGATTTTGCCAGGGATAAAAAGAAAGGTAAAATTTGTTCAGGTTTTGCAGTCATTGGGTCCAAATCCTTGGTGCGGCACCAGACACAGAAACGTTTCCACTTGAGTTGGTACGTTTTTATGGTGGAGGGTGCGCGAGCCCGCGCTAACACCTCCCTGCAGTCCTTGTCAATAGTTAAACGTGCAAATTCATTGTACTCAGGTTCCAGGCATGGAGTTGAAGGTATGCTGGATCCGGATGACAAATTAGTCCCTGCTGCATCGTGAGGAGGTGCGGCAGAGGATGGAGTGGCAACGGATCGGACTGCGAGAAGAGGAGCAGGTCCGTGAACCATGGACGTCTCGGCCACTTGGGTGCGATCAGGATGATGCGACAAGGTTGGAACCTCATCCTGTGTAACAATCGAGGGATCAGAGGAAGTGGAGGGAAAGCATAGATGAAATCGTTCGACCAATCGATCGAAAATGCATTCCCGCTCAACTCTCTGTGGGGATGCCGACTTGCAAAGCGTGGGCATTTCTTGTTGACAGCAGTCGCGAAAAGATCCATCCGTGGCTGGCCCCACCGCCGGAAGATGTACTCGACCGTGGGCTGATTGAGTTCCCACTCGTGATTGTCTGATGACGCTGGGCTGAGTGAATCCGCCAGAACATTGGCCACACCTGGCACGTGAATGGCTGTGAGATGAATTTGACGTTGAATCGCCCAATCCCATATTTCTTGTGCTAGTTGAGAAAGTGGAAGAGACCTCGTGCCGCCCTGCTTGTTGAGGTAGTGCATGCTGGTGGTGTTGTCCGTCCTCACCAGCAAAGTGTGTCCCCGCACTAACCTCTGGAAAGATTTGAGGGCTAAGAAAATCGCCAAGAGTTCCAGACGATTGATGTGCCAAGTTCGTTGTATTGCCGTCCACTTCCCTTTCACAGACATGCCGTCGAGATGCGCTCCCCAGCCTTCGAGAGACGCGTCTGTCGTAAGCGTCAGAGTTGGAGGTTCGTCCTGGAATGAACGGCCCGCAGATATGTGTGGAGGGTGAGCCCACCACTCCAGCGCTTTCTGTATGCGAGGTGTTAAAAGGACCTTGTCCTCGAAGGACCCCGACACCTGTTTCCACTGCCTGTCCAGTTCCTCCTGGAGAGTCCTCATGTGCAATCTGCAATTTGGAATGAGGTGGATGCACGAGGATGCCATGCCAAGGAATGATTTGAACATTCGGACAGAAACGGACAGTTTTGATTGGAGGGAGCGCACCATCATTAACATGCGGTCCTGTCTTTCCTGGGAAACGAACACTTTTCCCTGCCGAGAATCTAGCAAGGCTCCGAGAAAATTTCTCCGTTGCGATGGTTGAAAGTGTGACTTCTGGCAATTGATTGAAAGCCCCAAGGCGTGGAAAAGGGAGACGCAAACTTGAGTGTGCTGCTCCGTCTGGTGAAAAGTGCTTGCCTTGATGAGGCAGTCGTCCAGGTATGGGTAAAATTGGATACCTTGGAGACGTAGGAAGGCAGCTACGGGGGCCATGATCTTGGTAAAAACCCTTGGTGCTGAGCGGAGGCCGAATGGCAGGACTTTGAATTGGAAGTGTAGCTGCCCGACCGTGAAGCGGAGATACTTCCTGTGTCTGGGGTGGATTGGCACATGGAAGTAAGCGTCCTGAAGGTCGATTGTGGAATAGAACTCGTTTGGATTGAGAAAATTCAGAATTTGGATCAGAGTTAACATCTGAAAAGTTTTTGAAATCAGAAATTTGTTTAGAGCTCGTAGATCCAATATTGGACGCCATTCCCCCGACTTCTTCTTTACTAAGAAAAAGCGGGAATAGAACCCCTTGCCGCGTTGATCTTGCGGCACTAGTTCGATGGCTCCTTTTTTGATCATTAAATTCACCTGGGCCAGAAGGTCCTTGAAATGAGGGGGTGGTGGCCCCGAAGGTGGATGATTGGGTGGAAATGTTGTGAATTCCAGGGTGTGTCCTTTGGATATAACGTCCAGGACCCATTGGTCGGAGGTGATTGTGGACCATTTGTAAAAGTATTTCGAGATGCGACCTCCAAGATGTACGGTCGGCAAAAGGAAGGGTCTGAGGCAGTCACTGCTTTTTGGTGTTTGGTCCACCTCTATAAGTGGATTTCCTTTGGTAAGGCCTGGAGGTGGATTGAGGTAAATCTAGGACTCTTGCCTGTACTTCAGGACGGAAAGTGGTAGAGCGCAGCCAGCCTTGACGCCTCAAGACTGCAGCCCCCGCCAATTGTCGAAATCCCGTGGAGGAAATATCGAGTGCACAATCAATGATTTCGGAAGAAATCAACTCTCCCTCGTGAATAATCGCCTGTGCTTCTGTCCGGATTGCCTCAGGCAGCTGAGGAATCAATGCAGCAATCTCGGACCACATCTGGCGGTCATAACGGCCCAGTATAGCCAAAGTGTTTGCCGCCCTCACTGTAGTAGCCGCCATGGTCGTGAATTTCTTTCCTATGGAATCCAATTTGCGGCCTTCCTGATCAGGAGGAGACGTGAGTGGTGTTGCAGGATTGCGCGATCTTTTTTGCGCAGCCTGAGTAATTACCGAATCTGCCTTCGGTTGAGACACCAAGCAGGCCGGAGAAGACGCCGGTGCTTTGTATTTCCTGTCCAATCTGGGTAAGACCGCAGGAACAGAATTGGGACGTTCCATCAATTTAAGGCCTTCCTTCCAAATATATTCCACGATTGGTATAGTGTGGGATTGCCTTTGTGAGATGTCTTTAAAGTCATATAGAAAGCAATCACTTTCATGCTGTTGTTGTTCGACTTTGAGATGAAACCGTTTTGTAGCCCGGATCATCAAATTGTGGAAATGTGCCATGTCCACTGGGGGCGAATGTAGAGGCGAGGTGGGCGGAGTGGAAGGTGTTTGAGCCCTATAATCGTCCCACTCAGCCATGTCGGCGTCATTGTCGTCGTCATCTGTGTTGTGAGGATCCGGATCCTCGTCGCCAGTGTCAGGGCGAGCACCATCCGGTGAAGCCGGTGAAACTGGTGTAGGTGCCTGAGGAAGTTGCGGTTGAGGCTGCGGAGGAGGCAGTGGTGCTGGAGAAGCAGGAGTAGAAGAAGGAAACCTGCGGTTATAATCATCCAGCATGTGCTGAAGGTTCATCACCAAGGACAGAGGTATCTGGGTAACAGGCTCTGAAGGCACCGGTTCGGACGTATCAACAGGAAACAAGTCAGTCCCATCTTCGACATTGTCCACCACATCACCCTCGTCACTATATTCCTGGCACTTAATGTTCAAATCCGAAGGACTTGTTGCCTGTTTAAATAATCCTTCCACTTCCGAATCGTTTCCGGATTCTTCCTCACCAGACTGGAATAATTTGTCTGGAAGACGAGCACCACTCCTCACAGGACTCAGTTGGATGAGTGGTATGGTCCGCAAAGAAGAAGCAGTAACCACTGTGTAGATGGAAGCCGTTTTTGGTAGAGGTTGGTGCGACGCCAACGAGCCCATTGGCGTAAATGCGGCACCGTCAGCAACACCCTGAGGCGACTTGGACGGGATTTTCTTCGTCGACGAGGATTCCTTGTCCGTCGACGGGCCCGTCGACGGGAGCGGGGCTTTGTTCGTCGACGAGAGTGGAGCTTTGGCCGTCGACGACGAAGGCGTCGACGGAATGAGAGTCGTCGACGAGGCCGTCGACGAAGTAATGCTGGTCGACAGAGACGTCGTCGACGGGGGCACCGTCGACGGGCCCGTCGACGGGGTGCTGGGTGGAGGCTTGGTCTTCGTCGACGATGGATGCGCCGACGATGGATGCGTCGACGGCTTCGTCGTCGACGGGGCGCTGAGTGGAGGCATGCGTCGACGAAGCCGTCGACGCATACACCGTCGACGGCTTCGTCGTCGACGGTCTATCCTTGACGGTCGTCGACGAGATCTTCACCACTGAAGAGATGGGTCTCACCTTCGAGGTCGCCGTCGACGAGGTGGTCGTCGTCGACGTAGCGCCGGTGGACATGGAACATGTCGTCGTCGACGTGGAGGTGGTAGAAATGGATTTCGTCGACGCTGAAGACGTCGACGGGCGCGTCGACGAGCCCGTCGACGAGCCAAAACCAGATTTCTTACTGGTAGGTAAGGCTTTGGGCGCAGACGTCAGAGAACCAGGTCCCGTAGACGTGCCCTGAAGCGAATCCTGTGGGGAGACAATCCTAGAGGACTCCAACAGTCTACTCTTCTTGAGAAAAGGAGAAGGAACCTCGGTCTCAGACCCACGCTTCTGAGAGGACTTTGAAGCAAAAGATGACAGGCTCTCCACATCAGAAACCACAGACTCCGAAGTCTTCAACTTCTGTAGCCACAGAAGGAGACGGGCCTCTCTATCTCTCAGAGTCTTAGGAGGGAAAGTGCGACAGTACTTACAGTTTTTCACCTCATGGTCTGGATAGAGACAGTAAATGCATTTACTGTGTGGATCCTCGTGGAAAAGGCGCAGTTTACCACATGAAGGGCAGGCTTTAAACAGAGATTTCTTGTTTGAAGACATTTTCTTGAAGAAAAAACAGGTAAAGTAGAAGAAAACTGAGCAGAGCTCAGGGAGACTCCCTTCACACGACGTGCGGTAGAAAATCTGAGGACTTGGGCTTCTGAGGAGAAGGTTCTAGAGGAGGCTACAGCCTGATTGGCTGGAATGTGATCCAACACATAATGACTCTGATATGCTACTAAAGTGAGTTCTCCCTTAGGCTTTTCAATGGGCCTATTATGTTCTATGGTACTTTTAGAATTTACAATTTACTGCACTATATGTATGTATATTTTTATTAGTTATATTTTTCATGTATACATGCATATATGACTGCTATTTTATGTACCGTGGGACTCCCACTTCGACGACGGGGGATATTCAAGCATGTGAATCTATGAAAGACACCCCTAATACTGGAGAAATTTAGTGACTGCAAGTGTCCTGTGATGGGTTGAATTTGACTTATTGAGGTGGAGATCTTATTAGTGGAGGGGTCGTTTCAGCCTCTGGGCTGACATCCTCAATGTTTGTTGATGTTATCTCATCTTCCCTTTGAGTCGCATCTTGCTCCTTCATGGTGCTTGTTACATTCTGTGCCTGTCTTTGTTTTTTCCCATTTCTGGCCTTTCTCAAGCGTTTTCTTTCCCGCTTGAATAGTGGGGCTGTTGCTTTTGGTGACTTGATGCTATGATCGGTTGATGGAATGGCCAAGGGGCCTATGTTGCCTAAAACGTCTGTTGGTGGTGCTTTATTTGTATTTCCCTGTGTTTGGGCTAGGTTGGTCTCCAGTGCTTTTACATTTTGCTCCTTGAGAGGGCTGGGACAAACCTGATCCTCTTCCCTCAGGGTTTCTTTTACTTTGTTGACTGGTGGGTTGGTCTTGGATGAGGTGTCCCTGATAACCCCTAGTAATTCAGACATTAAGCCTGGGACTGATGCTAATTGATCTATTATTTGAGTGCAGTAGCATATTTAATAAGTTGTTTCTCGATCTTGCTGCACCCTCGTGATCATATCGTTAAAGTTTTGCAACTTTTGTTCAACCCCCTGTACGTGGATGGCTAAGGTATTTAAAAGATCCACTTGGGTGTCTAACTTGTCTGCGTGGTAAATCATAGCTTTACCAAAGTATTTAATAGATGCAGCCAGACTGTCGTCGGTGGTGAGCTGGCTTTCTCCACCTGTGGTAGTTGGAGATCCGGAGATGGTAAATCCAGTGAATCCGGAATCTCACTTGGTTTTTCCCTTTTTTGTGAATGTGGCACTGTGAGGGAATTTTCAAGGTTTTTAAATTTGAAGGGCGTGTCATTATATTGGTTGAAAAATTAAAGATCCTGACCACTTTGATGCACTGTTTCCAATGAGTGACGTGGCGGAGTTTGTTGGTCTTGCTTCATGGTGTTTATTTCGACAGGGTCCAAGTCGTCTGTAGGCGTGTGCATGTGTGTATTTCCAAACGGACTGAGGATGTTTAAGCTTGTCTCATATGTTGGGATTTCCTCATTGCTACAGTGGTGGCTAAGTGCAGATTGTTTTTCCTGCTGCAGATGAGATTCTGAAACGGGTGGTTGGTAATCTTAATGTAGTGATACTTCCATGGCTTTAATTTTATGGCTTTGTCTCCTTTCTAGAAGAGTTTTGGTTGTGTGAAATTGCGTGCCTTGGGCTTCACTGTTTGTCGCATTTTGAGGGACTGGTCCCGTTTCCCAAAGTTCTTCTATTTTGTGCTTGTGGCTCTTACTGCTGCTTCTCTCCCAGAGGGACTTTGTAGCGACTTCACTTTGAGTGTCGGTGATGTCGTTGCTGAGTTTATAGTATTCAGGGCGTTCAAGTTTAATCCGATCCTGGTTAATCTTGATGGTTTTTATAGCCATTTTAAAAAAATGGTGATCGGCGCCCGTTTACTGCTGTTTGGGTATGAATGATGTCTGGATGGTGCCAGTGGAGTTCCCTTTCTTGCCACCTTCATGAACTACGTGTGGGGCTGACTCAATTAGTTTTTTGCTGGTGGTAGAGATGGTGCTTGTCTTTCCAGTGGTTACTGCAGTGATCGTGGATGAAACTCCCAACGTGTACTGCTTGTCGCAGTTTATTTGTCTTGGCTCTATTTGGATCGCTCCTCCCTGCAGGGAGTCAAGTGGTGTGCTGGTTTCCTCCATGACCAACGCCGGGGGGCCTTCCTTTTCCGCTTCTTTTTTAGAGTTGGCTAACAATTGTTTGTCTTTTTTTCTCGCCTCCTCTAGTCCTTCCAGACGTCACCTTTCACCTAGTGAACCAGAATTGCGGGCTTCGACAGTGTCTTTTGGGGGAGGGTTTGCTTTGACAAGTTTTGGTGTTTGAATCGTTTATTTTGTTAGTTTAATTGAATCAGTCTAATTGAATCAGTTTGTAAAGTGGATGAATACGTTTTTGGCTTGGTCTGTCTGTACTGTGAGGTCTGGGGGGCGGGGGGTTGGTTTCCAAAACAGGATCCCCTCACTCCCACCCCAGCACCAGCTGCTTCTCACCGTTAATCACTGCCTCTGCTACCGGTCGCCATCAGCTGGCATGTGGGCTGGCGTGCATGCTGCTGCTTTTCCACTGCTTCTGCTTCTCCCCTGTGGGTGGGGTGCTCTTGGCTCCTTACTGGGCACTTACTAGACTGTCACTCTGCTCGCTGCTTCCTCTTGCTTCACTTTGCTTCACTCCTCTTCGCACCTCTTCACACCCGGTGCCTGATACCTACTCCTCTCTGCCCTGGAAACCGCCACTCTGCACTGTGCACCATCCGCTCCCCAGCTACAACAGGTTCATTTTGCTCAATTGCACTGAGAGGAGCAGGAGGAGTAGTGGAACAGCCATGCTGACAGCACCGGGCTGGTTGGGCAAGCTGTTAGGAGCGCAATGACTGCCCTTTACCGCCCACGGGTTACTTATTGCCTCGGGTCGAGGTTACCGGCCTCAGTTGCTGGCCTCGGGACCTGCAGGAGCCTCGGGACAAGACTGATTTGCATAGTGGAGAAGTGTGGCTCAATGGTTAGAGCGGCAGACCCTGATGCAGAGGTCTAGCCCGGGACCAGGGTTCAATTCCCCGCCTCGGCGGGTCTTGGACTCAAAATTCCACGGACCTGATAATTCTCGCCTCGGTGCCTATTCCAATCATGGAGTCCCACTCTGCAACTCTGGGCAATAGCTTGCTTAATCTCCACAACGGCCCCCACAACGCTAAGGATGCCTGGCCTCCACCTTGGGGGTGCCCAGGAGTGGACACCTCACAGGGAAAGCCAGGATGGGTTCCACAGCGGTATTCGTACAAGCGCCTTGAGACCCTTGCGGGTGAGTAGTGCGCTATACAAGTATCAATTTACATTTACATTTACAATTTACATATGGCTGGGTTCAAACTGGAATAAATGGGGAGCAAAAAAACGATGGACTTAGGCCCAGATCTCTGCACTGGGGTGAATGTATGACATTGTTCTGCATTCTGTAGTCCATGAATTGTTCCTTTTTAGGTCTCACCTGGCGATAGCAGCGCATGCGCTGTCTCGCCATGCGAGTATCTTTTGCAATCAATTCTCCCAACAGCATACATACATGCACGTGTTGGCATGGACAAAGATGGTTGCTCTCGCCATCTGTCCAAAGCAAACAGTATGCACGTGTCCTTAGGGACTGTGGACAGTCCGACGCCATCTTGTGGCAATAGCTTCCAGTTGTCCATGGCAACCAAGCTTCTTATCAGAAGCTTCATCACGTTAGTTTCCTGTTCCCACCCCCCTCCCGTTTGCCGTGTTCTTCATACCCCCACCCCTTCCCGTTGTCCCTGTTCCCGTTCCTTTTGTACCCGCCCCCTCCCGCTGGCTGTGTTCTCCATCCCCCTGCCCCCTTCCCGTTGTCCATGTTCCCGTTCCTTTGTTCCCGCTGTCCGTTGTCTCGCAGCTTGTAGCGGACATGGACCCGGGCTGCGGCAGACCCACAGAGATCGGAAATCAGAGAAGGGTCGGAGGGAGCCCCAGAGCCTCCCCAGCACCAGCCGGGATAGGAGGTGAGCAGAACCCGCCGGTGTTGACTGAGCTTTGAATAACAGATCACGATAGATGGCAGCAGGGCCCAGGACCGCGGAGAGACAGACAACACAGCCGGGATAGGAGGTGAGCAGAACCCGCCGGTGTTGACTGAGCTTTGAATAACAGATCACGATAGATGGCAGCAGGGCCCAGGACCGCGGAGAGACAGACAACACAGCCGGGATAGGAGGTGAGCAGAACCCGCAGGTGTTGACTGAGCTTTGAATAACAGATCCTGATGGCTGCAGGGCCCAGGACCGCGGAGAGACAGACAACGCTAACACTTCACGCACAAAATAATCATCAACGGCAAAGGCCGCATCTCTGAGAAGAGCACTTTAATGTAAACAGCTCCCTGTCCAAACGGCCATTTCCATGCCATTTTATTTATGTAAAATTGTTCAAGTGCCACAGCAATGCATAAGCCTTGTTTGTAAAAGCAGCAGCCATAAACATTTTAAAACATAAATGAGCTTGGTAAACAAACATGCATTGGATATGCACATTAAACTAATGTTTAGTCTTGGAAATCACTGGGCTTGAGTCATTCTTCCAAAAGCAACAAAGGCCAGTCATGCTCACGTACCACAATTGACATGTTTTGCTTCTGGAAACGGGCCATTCGGCTGGAATTCCAGAGATGGAAAATATGAAAGGATGCACGAATCCGTACACTTGCAGTGCACTGCACTTGGCTGCTTAAACAGACTACCTCGCTAAAATTCAATCACAGGGTTACTTCACAAAATGATGGGTTATGTTTCCTTTCTGCTGCAGGGGGCATTTTATATTACCCCATTAATTATGGGGTGGCAAATCTCACACCATCTCTTAGACTCATTATCTGCCTCGCTCTAGAACTAGCCCCACTTCTTTGTACATCTTTTGTGTCCTGGCGCTCATGACCTCCAGATTTCTCCTTCAAGGGCAGACTCTGTGGCTGGGAGAAGGTGGAGTAAGCTTGCGAGATATTGTCTAAGAGCTTGAATAGATATGCACGGTACAGAAAAGGAAATGCTTTTCAAAGTAATCCATCCGTCCAAAGGTCCCTTAGGAAGGCAGGAGCACCCCAAATCTATACACATGCTCCACAACATCCCAAATGGCCCTCAGTAATCTCTTTTCAGGCACAAACTATTTTTTACATCGGTAACGAGATAATCATTTGGGTGAAAACTGCATTTTGTGGAATGGGGCAAACCATGAACTATTGGTATGGTATTTCCCATTTCAAGGTATTGACATAATCAGGTGCAAACATTGCACACACTAATGTGCAATCACATCCCAAGTCTAGCTGTTTAGTTGTGATCAGGCCTAGGTCTAACCTATCACTGCGGCCTCAGTGGCCCATGCTACTGGTACAACCAGTGTGTGCTACACACCTATCGGTCAATGAGACAGTGCCGTCATGTCCGCGTGTGGGAATTTTCTTGGCTCATTGTGGGGCATTTTTATGGTTTGCAGACCCACTTTTTACTGATGATTTCCCTGGTATTAAAACAACCATTGCCTGCAGCAAGCTCGTAACCATGCAGTATTCCATGTCTTGAAAAGCACTCATACTGTGTTTTTTACAAGTTCAGAACTGCACCAAATTTGCAAACATAGGCTTCTTTTTAAGCTTTCTAATTCACTAACAGGGCCACTTTTATTTTGCCACCCCAGGCCTATGTTCTGTCACAGTCCAACCCTGGGCACAACCGTCAAGAAAGTGTACGTTTGAAATCCACAATCTGCAAAAAAAAACAGAACAGTTCAGGAATTCTGTATGGTGGGGAGATGTAGAGAGAGGGAGACACAATAGGCTGTTGAGGGGTTTGAGAGAGTTCTACAGTCAAACCAAATAAAAATATTCTTTATTCGATCAGTTACAACAAACATCATAAAAGATTACATATACAAGTCAAGTCAAATAAGCTTTATTCGATTTAGCAAGCAAATTATAAAAACACAAAGTTTATTTCCAGTCAAATAATGTATTTTTTATTCATATTTTCATAATAAGAATTTTTCAAATAAAAAGTTCTACAGTCCTTGCCTGTCTTTCCTCAGAGGCTGCAAGGGGAGGCACCAGAGTGGTCTATTAATATGAAACTCGATGGACAACAGCCAGTCTCTTTACACATCACACATTCGTCGTGTGATTTACAAACAGCCCACCGGGTTCTCACTTTGAAGTCTTTATTTATTACATCATTTATAAAGCGCAAACCATCCCCTACACCATGACATCTAGGCGCTCAAAACAGGGGACCACAGACAACACTGCACAGGGATGTATGATGGCTAAGACCTAATAATACAGAAAAAAACTGAATTAAGTTAATGCCATTTGATTTGCTAATAGTATTACATAGCAGAGCAAATGGCTTTAACTTAATTAAAGGCGAGACCTATTGTCAAAGTCAAAGTCAAAAGGTTTTTATTTGCTTTGGTACTCAGCTGAGCACCACAAAATTAAAAAACATTTACAGCAGATATGCATTCACATCAATATAGAGTTAGAAAAGATTTTAAAAATTTATAGAAATGATAACAAACCCATTCTTCTGTTGGATGTTTACATAAAGATAATAAACTATTTACTGTGGTAATGTTGCATTTTTGATATATTGGTTGAAGATATCTTATCCGCGCTTTAACTACACTTGCGTGAGGGCAAACAAATAAAATATGCACAATGTCTTGATCACCACCTAAACAAAGATTACATAAAGGAGAGTGACCTGGTGACCATTTAGATGTGAAGACGGAAACAGGTAAGATGCCTAAACGCAACATAGTTATGGACCTTCTAGCTCCATGAGTAAGACAGAGCCCCAAATATGGCCTCAATTGCTTGTATTCCAGTGACTCTATGAACATTTTATACGTAGATAGCTTGCTACAATGCATAAAGTCAAGATCATAACTTAACCTTGGAGTAAAGCATTTCAAGAAAAGTTTTAGCTGGGATTTTGACCAGGATAACAAGATCTCTTTTGTAAGGTTTGCAATTTTAAATGCTTCAGACATATTCTTGGAAAAATTAAGATACCGAGAGTCTGATTTAAATATCTCAGTCTTTAACAAGAATCTCAGTGATCCTTCTTTTGCATGCAAGATGTTATAGGCCCATCGGATGACATTTGCCACAGCTGTGGCATACGAGCTTGTTAGTGCAAATTCCAGTCTGATAGCCTGCACAGATGTTGATACTGAAACCTTTAATATTCTTTTCAAAATCTTTCCTTCTGTTATATTCATAAAAGACCATTGGGATATTGGTAAGTGTTCTGTTGCGTATGACAGGACCGAGGGTATCTTTACTTTATACACTTTGAGCAGAGAGGAGAAATGCCTATTCCCTGTGGCAGTATACAACCTAGAGAGCGCCCCTGCATGGATCTCAGTTTTTTTCTTTAGATTGATTATTTGTTTAGAATTTTGCAAATTCTTTGCAAAAATCCTCCCAAGGTAGGTGTATTCTTCTACCTCCTCTACTCTTGTCCCATCAAGGCTCCAGCAATACTTGGCACTTTTTTGCCGGCCAGAGAACGCTACCACTTTAGTTTTTGATAAGTTCGGAACTAAAAAATGATCCTTCGAATAAACATTTAAGGAATCCAATAAATTTTGGAGGCCAAAAGGAGTAAGGTCTAACATAACTATGTCATCTGCATACAACAGCGCATGTATGCTCTGAGAAGCAACCTTCGGGGGCAAGCTATTGCATTGTTGTAGGCATGATGGTAAATCGCTCAAATAAAGCGAGAACAAAATTGGTGCAAGAAGGCATCCTTGCTTTAAACCGTTCATAGTATTGATTGGTTTCGTCAGACCTTTCTCACTTCCCATTTGCACCTGGGACCAGGTATTAGTGTGTAACATAATTATTAATTGTAATAAGTTTTCGCAGATCCCCAGATTTCTCAATTTTCTCCATAATGTTGACCTGTCGACGCGATCAAATGCGGTGGAATAGTCTATAAATGCAGCATACACTGGTTGCGATTTCCTCCCAATGTATTTGTCAAGTATAGTTTGAAGAATTGAGATATTATCTGTTACTGAGTGATTGGGGCGAAAACCGGCTTGGTACATAGGTATTATTCCCTTCGAAAAGCACCAGTCTTTTAATCTATCTAGTACTTCCGCAGCGAAGATTTTGCCTGTTGCGTCCATCAGTGCAATTTGGCGGTAGTTACTAGCTATGTTTTGGTTACCTTTTTTATGTATGGGAATTATTGTACTTCCCTGCCATGATTCTGGTATTCTTCTGGTGCAAAAGATAAAATTAAACAGTGATGTTAGTATCTGACTCCATTCTTTAGGGTTAGATTGCAAAATTTTGATCGGTATCAAATCAGGGCCTGACGCAGAAGTGTTTTTTGCTTTTCTAATGTGTGTTTCAATGGAAAAGGCTGTAGTTTTTTCGATTGATATTGGATTATTTTCCATACGGTTTTCAGCAGCATTACTTTCTATTTGAGTTGAGTTTGCTTTATATAGGTCAGTTAGATAAGCTTCCCATTCATGAGGTGGTACTGGTATGGCATGAAGCTTCTTTTTAGACCCAGTTATTTTGGCTATCATAGACCAATATTTCCTTTGGTTATATTGCTTTGCCGCCTCGTGAATATCCACCCAGTTTTTGTCCTGTAGCCGTCGTTTTTTGCTATTCTTTTCTTTTCTTTGTTGGTTCTTCAATTTATTTATCTCTAGCTGTGTTGTAGGTGAATAATTTAGAAATTGTCCTCGTATAAGTTTGTTGAGTTTCCTCCTATTGGCATTTTCATCAGAATTCTTATAAATCTTATTTTGACGTGGATTTTCCCTGTTAAGCAGAATTGTCTTAAGATTTGTCATTATACATTCGAAATTTGTTATTTGATCCTCTGAATGTATTTTTATTAAAAGATTGTTTTGTAAGATCTTTCTATTAATAAAATCTAGGGTCCCAGAGTTCCAAAAAATTCGTCTCTGCTTTTTATTAATTTCAATATTCCCATTAGGATACATAATTGGACTCGATGTGGAAGATTGTAGCGACCATCCAGTATTTAAACAAAGAAGCGCATGGTCACTATCGTCTGTGAAATTAATTTTCAAGTAATGGAATGTGTCTACTATCTCTATGTTACATATTAGATAATCAATGGTTGAGAGGGATCTGTTTCCACGTCTTGTAAAAGAGGCTGGTCTGTCACCCTCTACACATCCATTCAAGATTGACCCATTGATGCTAGGGAGTAGTGCTAATAACATTTTCCCTCTTTTGTCAGCAATTTTTCCTTTAGGGAATATCGGGGTAGGCAAATCAATTGCTTCATCTTCATACGTTTCAGCCCATTTACCAATTTCTGAATTAGAGATTTTCCCATTGATATCACCCACAATCAGAAACGCTGTATTATCTCGCTCTTCGATTATCTTAGTTATTGATTCAATAGTTTCTACGAAGGTAGCATCATGAACAGAACCTGGGGGAATATACATGTTAAAAAGTAGAAGAGCCTTTTTTTGGTCAGAATTATTTGTTTTTAACATAACCTTGATGCATTGGAAATTGTCTGATTTGGAGTTGATTATTTCCTGGGACCATTGATTTCCCTCACTCAAAAGAATAGCCAAACCACCCTTGGCATGACCTCTATTTGTTGCTATAGCCGGAATGTCATAGACATAGTAGCCCTTCTGATTAAATGTTTTTACAGCCCATGTTTCCTGCATGGCTAAAATTTCAGGGTTGTTTTTTAAAGCTATGTTCATTTTATTGATGGTTTTTCCGGCTATATTCCATGAGGTAATCTTTAAATTGTTGTTAAACAGTAGAATGCAATCGCAAAGCCTGTTTGTTGCTGTTTAAGGCCTCCGATACCCAAGCCCAAGATTCAGTTATTTTTCTGACCTCTTTTTCTTCGTGATATTGGCTCCACACGTTCCTTTGGCCATCTTGTACTTGAATTTTCAGAATATCCTTCCTAGAACTGATTCGCTCCGAGTCAACATTTTCAGAGATATTTGAATCCCAATTATTTATTGGGGTATCTGAGAAACTATTCTGGAGACCAGTTGATTTAGTTGTATAGTTCCTAGTTGGATATATTTCTATGACATCGTAACCATGTTTGTGTAATGTTTCTTTTTCCCTTATGATGATTCCAGGGACAACGGATGACCAAAAAGCTACTTTCACGATTTTCATATTTTCTTTAATTGGGAATGTTACTAAATCTATTTCTTTACTCGTGATGGATTTCAGCATATAGATCTGGTGCAGCAGATTGATTATCCTTCCTCTATTGAGTGGTAAATCATCAGTTGGGAAAAGTTCTTCAAACTGCAGATATTTAGTCATAGATTGGTGGCCACCAGTAGATAATATCTTATCGGACCTGCTTTCAATATGTGTCTGTTCATTACTACTTTTCATTCTGGAAGGTATATATTCAGGAGCCTTGAGATTCAATAGTTTCGTGGGTAGTTTGTTTTTTGTTTCACTTGATTCCTCTGCCAGTATTTGACCGGTTATTGCTCTGTCCGACTCACTTTCTCCATTATTGTGATCATTAGTTGAATTTTTGAATCTGATTTTACTTGATTTCTTTTTATTTATTCTTCTTAGTGGTTTCCTATTTCTTAATTTTCTTTTTGTTTCTTTATTACCTTTCTTTTTGGAGGACGTTTGGTCTCCGACTTCAACTAATACTGGTCGATGAGTTGTTGTTTCATCTCCTTCATCCGTTTCTTTTAGCATATTAGTATTCTTTGGCACTGAGAAGATCGGATACTCTTTAGTTTTCATTAGGGGCTCCTCTTTAAACAATTTCTTTAAGGAATATATTCGGTCCTCCTTATTGTCTATCTTAGAAGTAACATTTGATTGGTTGACTAAATCCTGATCAGAAGTTTGAGTACTGCTGTCACGTGAACTTTGTGGGTCAGGGGAAAAAATTTTAGTTGGAGGAGAGGGTTTGAATACTTCTTTACTTTCCTCCAGGATCTGTGTATTATTTATTATTAAATCCTTGTGTTCTTTTTCTTTTTTCCTCTTTTCTTCCACCAAAAATTTCAAAATGCCAATTTGAACATCTAGGGTCTGATCAGAGTTTTCTAAAATGTTACCTAGAAAAGAAAGGACTGATTCGAGTATTTCCTGTAAAGTATATAGAGCCTTTGAAATTGGTGTCGCCATATTAGTAGAGTTCATATTATATGGTAAAAATGTATCCAGTGATGTTTCCAAATCAATTTTAGAATCAGAGTGCTGTTTTTGAGGCTCGATGTGAGAGTTATCAGGATTTAACAATATCTCAGATATATTTTCCATCGGTTTTATATCACTGGGACAGAGATCCTCGATATCCGAAATTTGATTTATTTGTTTTGTTGACATGATATTATTAAAATTAGATGAATCGAGGATAGATGTTTGAAACTCCTGAATGGAGTGCGAAGCCTGAGGTTTTTGATGAGTACCAAGATCATTTGTAGTTGCGATGGTCTTTGTATCCATGGGAGACAAGTCCGAAATCTCTTTACTTGGAGTTTGTTCCAATTTTACAGGCAAATCTATGGCAGGTGAAGAGGAATCTTTTTTGGAAGATAAAGCTGAAAAATATTTGCTGATGGCAGGAGTTCCGATCAGCTGACCATCTTTTACTGCTTTCGCAGAGCATTTTCTTACAGCTTCTTCAGTACCCATTCTCTTCATAAAGATGGTACGGGATCGTAATTTTTTATATGCCATACGAATTAGACTCAATCAGGTCAAAGGTGTTATGATGCTAGTTACCGGGGGTAGGGTAGGTGATGAGTTCCGTGGTATTGGAAAGCAGCAGACAGATACCTAAGGGTACCTTGGCGCGCTTATCCTGGGAGAAAAGACTCTATAGCAGAAGCAGTAGACTAGGTGGAAAAATCAAAACAAAAAGAGAAATATTTTGGTATCAGTTCAGAATATAACACCACAAAGGATAAAAGGTAAAATAAGGTGGCCCGTCCCGTCCTTGGTCGACCTTGGACGGCCTTAGACGGCCCGCCCTTTGCCCGGGCTTCGCCCCGTGCTCTGTCCCGCGCGCGTCCCGCGATGCGCGTAACAGGCAGGACTTAAATCAGCAAGCGTGTGCTAGGGGCGTGTCACTGTGAGGGGGCGCGGCTCACGCGGGAAGAGGACCAGCTGTAGATGGAGAATGCTGGTCCTCGCAGTCCCGGGGCCGGCGCCTCTCCCTCCTCTGCGGCCACACCAGTTACGAAGTCCTTGTTAAAATGAGCACAGCAGCTGCAGACAGGTTAAATGCTACTCCAGTAGCGACGGCTGGACAACAAACACTTTTCCGGATTTCACGAGCGGGACCTATTGCATTTTTAATGCTTGTTGCATTTGTCACCCCGAGTGGGACTTGCATGCCTGGACGTAGGCCCCGTGCTCTCGATGCTATCTTGGCTGATGAGGGGCTAGGATGTTTTTTAGTTTTAGTTCAGGCGGAACTGTTCCCATTGGGTGCAGGGCTTGACTGATTTGCATATGGCTGGGTTCAAAATGGAATGGCATGGGGAGCAAAAAAAGGATGGATTTAGGCCCAGATCTCTGTACTTGGGTGAATGTATGACATTGTCCTGCATTCTATCCATCAATAGTTCTTTTTGCATTTAATAAAAGAAATAACAAACACCAGGGTTTAAGGAAAAGTCAGTTTGTGGTACAATAAAGGAAAGAACGCGAATAACAGCCCATGGCTTAACAAATGGTAGCGAGGTAGATCAGAAAACTATTTTAATGTTCAACAGTAGGTTACAAATTAATAGCTATATCGTTCTGTGAGAGGAAAAATAACAACATTGGGTAATGAGGCTGGGGTGAAAAGTAAGTTGACAGCATGACCTGAAGAAAGAATATGAGTGGGGAAGGTTACTGTAAAACAGAGGATGATCAATTGAGGATAGTGACTGCAGTCCATACAGTTTAGAGCAGTGATTCTTAACCTGTTGTCTGGGGACCCCTAGGAGCCCGCGAAGCCCACTTATGAGGTCAGCAACGGATTAAGACATTTTAATTAGATTAACAGATTAATAATTTTAAAAGTGTTTATAAATAAAGATGTAAAATGTACAATTTTACATTTCAAAACGTTCTATAATTGTGAATGAAATTGAAAATGCTGGCTAAAAATTAAGTTAGTATCCTCAGATTGATTTGTGAGAGTATCGCAAGTGCATCAAACAGAATGTAGTATGGATAATGAGTGACCTCAATTTAATTTAGAGGTGCTCCAACCTTCCTGTTAAAATAATCATTTTGATTTTTTTTTTACATGCTAGTGAATTAAGTAAAGTACTTCAACATTTGGGTATTCCTATGATAAATGCTTGTTTCTGTATTTGTGTCAAATCAGCGAAAATGCTTAGTACGGTGTCCCCGGCTTCCAGTAATGGCTCAGTGGGGCCCCCGAATTCCAATAATGAATCATTGGGGGCCACTAGGTACCAGTTATGATTAAGTGCAGGTTAAGAACCACTAGTTTTAGGGAATTTAGCCCCCAATTCATTTTTGTCAGGTCTGGCATCAGTCAGACATCTGAAGGGGCGGATATGCAGATGTGGTCTGTGCTGTCCAGGGACCACGTCCCAGATACTTATAAAGCATGTCTATTGAAGAAGATGACGGTCTTGTACGTGCAGTAAATTTGTTTTTTAGAATATTATGTAGAATGGTGTGACAGCCCCATTATGCAAGTATAGTCCATGTGATTATATCCGTGTGTAGCATAGGTACACACTGTTCTGACCAGTAGCACCATGTTAGAGGATGAAACAGGTTATCTGAAGAAATACATTTTAGAGGTCATACATATTCTGTAAATTGTTACCCATTATAGAGGAAAAGTGTGGGTTTGGGTTAAGTAAAATGAAATAACCATGGTTATAGTGCAATAATATCTGTATTTGTGTTTAAATTCCATATAATACCAAAGACACAACTACGTCACTTTGTAGAGATGAGAAGCATGATTATAGTGCTGCCTGTTGTGAATAAGTCGCTCAGACAGATAATGTCATATTATGAAAGGAACAATGATCTGACACAAGGAACTATAACCCTTACCAAGAAAGACAAAAGAAGTAAGAAAACTTGGGAGTAATCATAAACTCTAACTCTCACTGATCCAATGAGGGAAGTAGTCAGAAGTCCCTTCTATACACCATGTAAAATGTGAAAACATTTACAACTCCCACGTTGTTAGATGCATAAAAAATGTGGTGTATGAATGGCAGCGTGACCTTGACTGGTGCCAAAGGGCAGAGGAAACAGTATATAAAAGTAGAGGGTGCACTAAAACGTGGGGGAAAGTATGGGCACCCTGGCGCAGATACAGAGAAACTAGTGCAATTTCGGAAGGGTAGGGAGGTTGGGAATGATCTAATTTCCTTGTGACTCCCTATAAATAACTACGATGTCTAATTTTGTGATGTGCCCCACTGTACTGTATTGCAATTGTGTGAGGCTGTATGGTCTCATGAGCATTGTTAATAAAAAGATGTATACAAAAAATAAACACAAATTGATGTATAAGTTCTCTGAAATGTTGTGGGAGGTTAGCACATAGTATCGACTGTATTTCAGAAGAAGACTTTGTAGCTTGTAGATCAAACATGTAACTTATTGTATTGATTGATTTTTAAAACTCACCACTGCCAGCGCATTCACCTGAGGTTGCTCTGACTACTAGAGAGCCCCAGCAACTTCCTGCCTCCTCCCGGGTCCCGTTCACGTGACCACCAGGAGGGGCCTAGGCAACCGGCAGGTAAAAAAGTCGGTTGTAGCCCGGGAGCGGGCACTCGAGAAAGGAGGCCGATAACCCGATCACATCGCTTGTAAGTCGCGTGTGAAATTGAAAAACGACTTTTTAAAAAACATTGAGAAACTGCTTTTAAAAACTGTCACTTATTGTATTGATTGACTTTTGAAACTCACCACTGCCAGCGCACTCACCTGCGGTCGCTCTGACTACTAGAGCGCCCCAGCAACTTCCTGCCTCCTCCCGGGTCCCGTTCACGTGACCACCAGGAGGGGCCTAGGCACCCGGCAAGTATAAATGCCCGCGGGAGCGCCGGCAGCGTGCCAAAGGCAAGCCAGTCGGCGCCCTTCCGCACCCAGCCGGGCCCAGGGCCTAGGCAGTATGCCCAAGTACTCAAATACACCCTCCAGGAATGATGCATTCTGCCTCACCCAAACCCGAAGATATAACTCTGGCTCGCTTGCAACAGCATAACATCGTCATACACGAGATTCCTTCCCAGAGGTCAGGCTGCCCACTGCTCAGGTCAACCAACAACAAAAACAGGCAAACTTAGCTCACAAAAACCTGTCAATACTCTATCTCAATACGCGCTGACTAGTAAAACACCAGTTAGAAATCTTTGATCTCCTCGACTCCGATAGACCAGATATTCTTCTGCTCACGGAAACTTGGTTAACCACAGAATCCTCTCCTGACATTCTAGCCGCCTTACCGAGCGAATACTACATTCTGCAAACTAAACGCCCTCCAGGAAAGATAGGTGGCAGAGTCGCAGACATCATCAACAAAAAATTGAACTTCTCTGTCCTCGCTCCACTCAACCTCCCGGCCACAGACAACACTGTGATCAAATTCGAGTCAAAGTCAGCCACAATTATTTGTATACTTATCTACAGGCCCACCCAACACATGCCCCTGTTCCCCCACTCCCTGGGAGAACAAATAGCACCCATAGTCACCGACTACACTAGTATTCTGCTGATAGGGGACTTCAAATAGTGGGCCAACGACCCCCAAGGGGAGCCACACTCAACTGAAATGACTGAATCACTCGAGTTCCTGAGCTTTACACATAAGATCTCCTCCCCCCACACACACTAAAGGTCACACTCTAGACAAACTCTGGACCACCAATCTGGTGGTCTCAGTCCTATCCATACTGCCCTGTGTCTGGTCAGACCACTATCTGGTAAAATTCGTCCTAAAACTCCCAAACTCCGGGAAAATAGCCACCCTAAAGGGCGGCATAGCGAGGAAATAGAACGCCATCAACAGCGACAAATTTATTCACACACTTAGTAGCACCGCACCCTGCCCAAACACGACATCAACCAACACAAGGAATCTTTCTCGAACTGGCTCTTAGCAGCCAGTAATACCCACGCCCCACTCAAACAAATCAGACTCATCCGCCGGCATGAGGCCCAGAGGCGGTTCTCCCCCAACCTAAAGGCTCAAAAACGTTACCTCCGCCAATCAGAAAGAAAATGGGGGCAGAACTATTCACTAGAAAGGAAAGATACTTATGTCAGGGCCATGAAGGAATACAAAAAGGCCATCTCCACAGCAAAGGCAACTTACTTCTCCTCACGAATCCTCAACTTCAACAATCAAGCCAAAGAAATCATTACTATTGTAGACGAGCTGTCTAGCCCAGAGAGAGTACTAAACGAACCCAAACCTTCTCAGGCCTTCTGCGACTCCCTGAGCACCTATTTTATCGACAAAATAAACACCATTAAAGCTAGCATTCCCCCTAAGACCTTGCAAGGAACCGCCTCACCCACCTTCAAGAACCCCCACACAATGGATTATTTCACCCCCATCGATACAGAGACCCTGAACGAACTATTAGCCAAGGTCAAATCTGCCTCCCCTCTGGACCACTGCCTCCCTCACATACTGAAATCAGCCTTTATGGCTCTCCCAGCCCTGGCCCTCCTTAAGCACTCCTTGCTGTTTACTCAATGCCTTCAAGGAAGCCATTGTAGTCCCCCTCCTTAAGAAACCAGGTGCAGATCCCCAGATACCAGTCCCAACTCTTTACTCCCTTACATGGCCAAATTACTGGAAGCCCATGTGGCGATATGCCTGTCTAACTTCTTGGAACGAAAAGGCTTTCTCGACCCTAGTCAAGCTGGCTTTCGACCATCACAGTCCACAGAAACTGTGATCTTAGCAGTACTGGACTCCCTACGCGAAAAAGCGGACACAGGCACGCCCCAGGCCCTGGTGCTCCTTGATCTCTCGGGGGCCTTTGACATGGTCGACCATGGCATTCTGGCCGATCGTGTCAAGGAGGCAGGCATCCAGGGCCCAGCACTCAGCGGGATAAAATCCTTCCTAAACAACCGCACTCAGGCAGTCGGTACTGGCCTTTTCACCAACCCCAAACTAAAAACAACATGTGGGGTTCCACAGGGCTCGTCCCTCTCCCCCCCCCACCTGTTCATCCTCTACCTCCTCCCACTAATAATCTCCCTCAAAGAAAGAAGAGTCACCATTTTTAACTACGCCGACGACCTCCAACTCCTGTTCAAGATCGAAAACTCCCCCAGTCAATCTCGGACTTCCAAGACACCATGACTTTCATCCGCCAATGGATGGACCACAATCATTTAAAACTGAACCCTAGTAAAACTGAACTGATACTGGCGGGCGCTGCACATAGACACTGGGGCCGCACTACTGGCCTAACAACCTGGGTCCCCCACCCACTCCCACCACCTCAGTAAAAAACCTTGGGGTCACCATTAGCAATGACCTGTCCCTCAAAGGGCTCATAGGCACCGTGATTTCCACCTGCAGCTACACAAAATAAGGAAAATAAGCAGGTTATTATCTCAAACTGCACTGGTCCAGGTCGTGATAGCCCTGTTTCTATCTCGGCTTGACTATGCCAATGCCACTTTCCTGGGAGTCCAACTTGGCCTTACCAGACGACTCCAATTGGTTCAAAATCAAGTGGCAAGACTAATTTTCCAACAACCCAGATGGCAAAACATGCCTCCCCTCTCCTCGGAAAACTTCACTGGCTACCTATTCCCCAGCGATGTGCCTTTAAAGTTGGCTGCCTGGTGTTTAAATCCCTAAAAGGTTGCAGCCATAAATTCATCACCGGTCGCAATGCCCGCTATACCCCCTCATGTAACGTCCGCTCAGCTCATCTCCGCCTCCTCGCAGTTCCGACCTTTAAGCTGAAGCGGCAAGATGGATACAGGTTCGCAACCCTTGCCCCTCTACAATGGAACTCCATTCCACTGGAAATTAGACTAAGCACAAACCTGATCAATTTCAGGGAATCTCTCAAAACATGGCTATTCACATGCGCCTATGAATGATCTGCCTCTGACTGGTGATCCCTTTGCCTCATTAGCGCCAAGAAACCAACCGGTGAACGAGCACTCTACAAAACATTTCTAACATAACATAACAAACATCTCTCTTGCAGATGTTAAAGAAACTTTCTTCTGAAACAATAAGGCTTTCAGTCTGCTCAGACTATTAAAGTTCACATTAAAAATAGGAATTGAAGGCCAAACCGTCACCTCTCTAACCCTATGAGCCAGTGGAAAAAAAACATTTGTACAACAGGTCAAGACCCTGGAAACCGTCACCACATAGGGCACTCTCAGTTTCATCCCAAAGCAACCAAGGTCATTCAACATCAAATTACTCCCATTAGTGAGTAGTCTGCATAGTGAACAAATTGCAGCAGCCAGGGAACTCATCAAATAACAATTTAAGTTTGCCTTGGACGCATTACATGCTCCATGAAGTGTTACCTCCCTACAAACTAAAGAATGGCCGGAAGTATTCTTGCAGTCAGTGCAGCTAAAAATAAAGTCCTACAATTGTAATCGAAAGGTAGGACCCATGTCTCTCCCCTAATGCTTCATACCTGCCTAACTGAAAGTGTTTTAAAAAGGACCAAAAGTGGAATGTTGAAATTGACAGAGAAATAAATCCATGAATCATCCAATCAGCTAATGAGGTTTCCGCCACAGGAAATGGCAATTTCTGTAGATGTTCTTTGTTTATGTTGCAATCTATTTTGCAATAATTTTCAGCTCTCTGATCAAATTATAGAGCAGAAATAAATCAGTAACATTCAAGTGCTTCCACTGAACGCAACCATTCCGCAGCATTTGCAACGTCCAACTTAACAATATGATGGATTTAAGCTGGTTTTGTCCATGTTGTATGAGGGATATGTTGATCTGTATTATATCAATAGTTGATAACACAATGTTACTCCGAGAATAAATTTAGGTTGATAACGTAGTCAAGCTATAATCAACTACTCCTAGAGTCTTTTCCAAATTTACTCTGTCAAACTCATGTTTCAGCCCAGTAACTTCCTGCTGTGACACTTTCCACAACTCGGTGTGTACAGCATACAAAAAGTGTTTATGACTTGGCTTTCTAGGACCTAACAAAAAATCCTGTAAATCCATGTAATCTGAAAGGACAGACAAGTGTTCTTTCACGTCATCTAACGTGGAATGTGTAACCATTGAAGGCATAACTTTCCCATGCTGTACGTTGTTACCACACCCGAGTGTTGTGTCTGCACGTAACATGCATCTGGTCAGTTTATTCTAAAACCATTTGTGTTGTTCAAAAAACGTACATGACAACCATAAGTATACAATGGCCACATTAGCCAACCCTCTGGATTGGACGGTGAAGAGTTGCATGTACCATTCCTAAACATACTGTTGAAGTATTCCTCTGTGTAGTTGGTGAATTGTTGCCAGTTTTCAAAACGTGTAAATGTGAAAATGTTTGGTGCATTCATATCCTTTATCTGGCCAAGCCTAAGCAAGGTGTTTGTTGTACAGTTTTGTTCAGGAAAATCATTTGGCGTGGTATTAGACATTCTCTAAACAAAGCCTCATTACCTTGAACTTGCCAGTCTTTCGTTCCCCAAACCGATTTTAAATCAATATTATCTTTCCAAAAGTTGTACCCTTGTATTGACAACTGGGAAATAAAAAGCACTAGATGAATTAATTTAGTGTCCGTCAGCATATTTTTCTTTGCCGAGGCAGGAAAAAGTTTATAGCAATAAGACTCTTGGTCTACGGGGTTGTTGCTAGAAAAAATGAAAACTTCTGTATGTTTTTGAGCTACCTAAAGGTGATTTAGGGCAATGTTCCCATTGCGTATAATTACATTCTGCATGTGGAGTACTAGCTCTGTGTAAGTAACGGTGCTCAAATGTGATGGTAACAAAACATTTAATTATAATTGGATGTGCCACTATACATATCTTCACTTTCAAATGCAGAATAGTGTTCTGGCTCAAAAAGCACAGATCTTGCAGTGTTAATATCCCAATCAGCAGAGATGCTGCCATGAGGGATAACTTCATTAGGTGATATTTTGAATACATATTGTAGGAAAGTCTCTTTTTACATGGTTACCCCCCCCCCCCACACACACTTTTGTGCCCTAAGTTGGCAGGATACGCCCAGAAGTAGGTCCCTTGCTCACTTTGTCACTGGATTCAAGCTAGCCTGGCTGTCAAGAATACTTTAGAGCTTGTTCAAGTGACAGGGGCAAAAAGGACAAAGAACAGGCACTATAGGAATATGAGGAAATACCCCCAATGGATACAACGGCAATCCGTTCCTAAACTTGTTCTCAAACACTGTGTGAGACTAATAAAAGATTCACCTATTGTTAAGGGCGGCACTAACAAGGACCGCACGATTTCTGGTTCATGGTCTAATGTTTCTAGGCTCGCGACCGGCAGGGTGCCCAATGCGCAAGTTCCATTAAGGAATTGCGCACTTCAACTGTGACCGAGCGTGGAGTGAGTGTCTCCTCAGCGCTCAGGAGTTTTGTGAGGAGAATTAGTCACAAGTAAGACGTGAGTAGTGTCTACTTGCTTCAATAAATTAGTCTTCGCGAGAATGAACTAGTTGGCGTCTGAACACCTGCGCAATGAGGGAGTGTTCCTGTCAAGATTAGAGTCGCTTAGACTAAGTCCGTCTTGAGCCATTGTCAACCTATTGTGAGGTAATATTCCTACATTGGTGTATTCAGCCAGGTGCGGTTCCGAAATGAAAAATGCGGTAAGCCGTGTCCAGAGAGAAGTAAAACGATAGAACCAAGGTACAGAGATTTTCTTACGTTGCTGCTGAGAACAATTGCAAGTAATAGATTGCCAAAGGCATAGATAATATGTGAGGTGTCATTTTCGGAAAAAGATATTGTAAATTCATGTTAAGGAAATCAAAAAGAAACATTATTTGACAATGTATTTCGACATTCAACTGAGAAGCAGTCTTAATAGAGTAAAGGGTAAATACAAAACCTGAATCTAAAGTAGAACAGTTCAATAAATGGTGCAGGATGTTTGTTTTCTTGTCTCCCCATGCAGGTGCTGCTGTGACAAACATCTTCGCGCCCACTGTAGAGAGTAGCTATAGCCTTGGGTCTAAAGGGTAAATATTATGTAGAGATCAATTAATATAAAATGAGTCAAGCAAGGTTGTTAGCTTGTTTACCAGTTGTGTTCCCACTCACAGGTGCTGATAAAGCTGTTGCCCCAACGACACTGACCAGAAGCGAGAGAGGACTACAGTTCTCCAACGCCAAGGCTGTCTCTCTGTTTCTCCCATTTCCCCTTCCCCCCTGACTTTGCTGTGACTCAGGAGTTTTTCTTTGAGTGGCAGTTGAGGTGGTGGGGCAGTGGGATCATCGTCGACTCCTGTGGTCTGGGCCAGAAATCTGACACTGGCTGATGACGGCTGATAAGCCAGAAACCGGTCCCAGGATGCTTGTTTCCGGTCCAGGGAAGACATGGCTTGGCAGTTCGGGCTGGACTGTTCCCATGAGGCACAGGGTCAGACTGATGTGCATATGGCCATGTCTGAACTGGGGTGGTGGAGTGAGCTAAAGAATGATGATGGATTAAACCCATATCAGTTGACTGGGGGTGAGTGCTTGCAATGTTCAACACTCCGTCCATCATCCCCTGTGGTTTTGATTTGTTTGCCCTAAGTTGGCAGGTTATGCCCAGACATGGGTCCCTTGCTCACTTTGCCACTAGATTCAAGCTAGCCTGGCTGATGACGGCTGATTAGCCAGAAACCGGTCCCAGGATGCTTGCTTCCGGTCCAGGGAAGACCTGGCTTGGCAGTTCGGGCTGGACTGTTCCCCTGAGGCACAGGGTCAGACTGATTTGCATATGGCCATGTCTGAACTGGGGTGGTTGAGTGAGCTAAAGAATGATAATGGATTAAACCCAGATCAGTTGACTGGGGGTGAGTGCTTGCAATGTTTAACATTCCGTCCATCAAACCCTTTGGTTCTGCTCTACCCCTCACTTTTTGCCTGGTTTCTGATGTACTTTGACTGAAAGTGCACAGGGTCCCTGCTAATCTGCTTCCCAGTGCCTGTGTTCTTTCCCAAAAATGTACCTTTGTTTCAACAATTGAGACACTGCTGGCGCACATATATGTCCCTTGTAAAAGGTACCCCTAGTACCAAGGGCCTTGTAACCAGAAAGGGTCTCTAAGGACTGCAGCACGTATTGTGCTACTCTTAGAGACGCCTCATCAAACACATCCCGACTGCCGTTGCAGATTGTGGGGTTTGGTGCGGCTAAAACTGAAGAGTCAAAATGGCATACCACCCTGTATGCCATGGCTATAATCCTCTGCCTGTGGCATAGGTAAGACACCCCTCTAGCAGGCCTCACAGCCCTAGGGCAGGGTGCACTATACCACAGATGAGGGCATAGCTGCTTGAGCAATATGCCTCTACAGTCTAACTCCATTCTCAGACATTATAAGTGCAGTGAAGCCATAATGAGTACATGGGCAGGGCGTATGTCATTACGAAAATCCACAGCTCCATCATGGATTTATTGAATGATAAGAAGTCTGATAACAAACTTCCCAGGATAATAAACCCGCACTGATGCCAGTGCTGGATTTATACAAAATGCACTCAGAGCGCAACTTAGAGAGGTGGAAGCCCCTGTGCTCTTGTGGGTCAGGAACAAAGCCTGCTAGGGGTGGAGGTGCTTCTCACCTACCCCCAAGCAGGAACAGCATTCAGGGAGAAGAGCCTCAAAGGCTTCCAGCAGTTTGTTATGCTAGCAAGGGCACCTCCATCTAGTGGCGGTGCCCACTCCCCCTGCCAAGCCCCACCTTTGAAGGCAAGGTCGCCATGAAAACTAGTAAGCAGGCGAGGTGTGTCCTCCTCTCAGCCAGGACCACCTCTAAGGTGTCCCGAGCTGAAGTGCCCCCCCCTTTAAAAAGTGTAGCAAATAGGATTGGGAATACCCCCTCCCCAAATAGAGGAGACATACAACAGGTGTAGTTCTCCTAAAGGTAAGTAGCTCATTGGCTACTACCCGACAGTACCTGTAACGCCCCTAAATTCAGTATTTAGGGGCACCCATGAATGAACATTGATTCACAGATTCCTGTGACCTAAGAAGATGGACGAAGAAGATGCCAGCCCTATCAGCCTGTCTCACGCTTAAAAACTCTGCAAAGAAGATGACACCTGCCCTGCAGCCACCGACTTCCAGAAACCCCAGGAAGACAGCCTGCACTGCAAAAAAGACCAGATCTCCATAGGACAGCAGGTCTGTCTACTAGAAACCCACTCCAAGGACTCAGGATCCAGCTGAAACCGCAACGCCTGCCCACTCTGCACCCAAAGCCCATGGGTAAAGTTAAAGGCCCACCTGCTAAGTGAAGTCTCCCCAGTGATTCTGATCTCAAGACCATTGTAGGCTGACCTCTCCTGGACTCCATGAAGACGCCGGCAGCCTTATTTCGAAGTGTCCCCCTGACCGTGTCCAACTCAAGAACTTCCAATGTCCAAAGGCACCCCTGCATCCTCAGCCCCTGACTTTGGGGAGCCCAGCCGATTGTTCCCAGTCATCCACCGACATCTTTACTTACCTGCCCAGCTGTTGGCTACCTTCTACTAGCCTCCTAGTCCGAGCCTGCACCCTCTTTGTGTGCCCGTGATTTCCCATTCACTTGCATTGGGAGCCCAACACGGATTTGACACCTGCACTTGGCTGCCCCTGTGTCACTGGTGGTCTATGGTTGGTGCTGCCTTGTGGCCCCCTCGGGCTTGCCTAAACTCCCGTGGTCTTTTCCCTAATACCGCGGGTACCTACCTGCAGCCAGCACCTCTGTTGGCGACCCCAGTCTCAATTGACTAACACTGGGCTTAGTGACCTCTGCACCAGGCCGCTGGCGGTGCAGCATCTACCTTTTTTTTTTGTCCTCATACATGCCATCAAAAGCGCTCTAGATGGGATCCCTCCGCACCTTCCACATAGACCCATTCGATAACCGCCCTTGTGGAGGGGCTATGGAGGGAAAGCAGAGTTCACCCAGAGGTAAGGCTGTATCCTGGTCCCACTCCCGTTCACACCAACTAGAGGACCATATGTTAGTAGGGAGGACCGGACCAACAGTCCTCTGGCATAATCATAGGACCACTCTTACTTCTCTCTCCAGGCCTCTAGAGCCACACAGATCTTATTGGCACTAGATTTATCACAGGCCATATCTGAGTGACTAATCATAATGATAATCTTTAGACACTCCGCAAAGGAAGGAGGAGTTACAGATTTCCAAGCTCCACAGATTTCCCTTCTATCGATAATTATTACGTAAAATACAAATTTCAAAGCTGGCATATTCATGCAATAATCCGGCAAAAGACCCAAAAAAATTAGCCTTGAGCTAACTTCAATCTGTTTGAGCAGTACATCCTCCAGGAAGCCACGTACTTCAGTCCAGAAAGAGCCGATCTTCGGGCAGTCCATGAACATATGCAGGTCGTCTGCGGCTGGGTACTTACATCTGGGGCAGTTGTAGATCCTCGCGGTCACCTTAGACAGTTTCCCAGGAGTCCGATAAACCCTATAAGCGGTGTACAGATGATTCCTCCTGAGGGTAGCTGGTTTAACCAGACTGTAACATAGTAAAAGAATCACACCCAAGTTTCCGCATCCCGTCCCAGTCTCCTGAGAAGACACTGCCCCAGTTTGCCCACCTCCGAATCTAGATGGTCCCCTGCATCCACGAGTGCCCCGTACCAAAATGATACTTCACGTTTCCATGTACCCTAATCAATAATCATACTGGCGTCCTCGTTGCCCCACGACTGCGCAGCCCACCATGCACATAACTGATAAAACTTAAATCTCGTTAGTGTCCCACCAGTCAAATTTGAAATGGACTCCCAGCTAATAAGTTGTGAATCATTCCGGAGATCTCCCCACCGACTAATGCCTTTCTAATCTAAGTGACCATTAATACAATGGGGTTAGCCCAGTGAGTCAAAGGACCTGGGTATCAATTAATAAATAATTTCTTTTTTTGTTATATATATTTTCTAATCTAAGTGGCTTGCACAGTTGATCCTTAAGGCATTCAGGGGTGCCTGGGGAACTCCAGATTGGGGCATGTGCTGTATAATACGGTATTTTCAAAATTAATAAATAATTTCTTTTTTTGTTATATATATTTTCTAATCTAAGTGGCTTGCACAGTTGATCCTTAAGGCATTCAGGGGTGCCTGGGGAACTCCAGATTGGGGCATGTGCTGTATAATACGGTATTTTCAAAACTCTCCTGATATACCCCCAGTTATTAAGTGCGGCTAGCAAGGTCTTAAGTCGGACCTTTTTGTAGAACTTGGGGTCGCCAAATTTATAGAGAAAAAACTCCTGTCCCTGCGGAACATCATGTAACATTGCCTGAAATAAGAGGCCTAAAGAGGAAGACTCAATTTTAGTAGCCAAAATTCTAATTTTTTAAAAATGAAAGGCATGGCAATAGGAAAGTAGGTCGGGTAAGGCCAATCCCCCTATCTTTAACCCTCTCCTGAGCTTTTTCCAAGCTATTCTCGAGGTTTTTGTGGCCCATATAAAAGAACCGATTTTACCTTGAAGGCTAGCAAGATCCTTAGAACTAAAGGATAATGGGATTGAATTAAACAAGAAGGTCAGTTTGGGCAAAATAATCATTTTTACGAGGTTGACCCTCCCATAGATATTCAATGGCAGATTCGCCCAGCGTAACAATAGGCTGCCAACCTCCTTAGGAACCTTCTCCCAACTGATCTTTGATGTATCTGTCAGCTTCTGCGCAAGGTATATCCCCAGGTATCTCATCTGACTCTCTGCCCCCTGTATTGTATTCGGGTAATTCCATCCCATTATTTCGTTTTTTTCTCTGTTCATTTTATAGCCTGAAAATTTGCCAAATACCTCAGCCAATTCAAACAACCTGGGTGCAGCATCTACCTTGATCTGACCCTTGCCCAGTGTTGGTCTAGAACCCCGAAAAATGGAGGCTCAAGTCAAGTACTTACCTGTAAATGTGCATAACTGTTTTGCTACATCGCAAAGTATTTTCAGTATCACTGTAAAGTATTCTTGCTTATGCAAACACATTCATAAGGTATCTGAAAAGTATTGCTATTTTAAACTGGTACTTACTTGCAACTGAGTTTCTCGTGGTTCTATAATAAAAGTAACAAAGTAATATTTTTAACAAAACAATTGGTCTTGGATTCAGCATTTTAGTGTGTGTAATAATTTCTTAGCAAAAGGAGGGAGTCCCTATGTTCCACAACTTTGGGAAAATTGTGTCAGTACCACTCTTTTAGAAGCACACAGACCCTACACATTACAGAACCACAGTTTAAAGAATAATTTGCTGAATAATGCAAGTACAAAATTACTTAAGGTTAGAACTGATCGTACAATTTATTAAAAATATCATATATTCCTTAGCACTCTTAGTGCTCACAGTGTTCAGAAAATGATACAGGAAGAACCCAATAGATAAAAACAACAATGATAATTACACAAAAATTAATATAAAAACAACAGTTATTAATATACACCAATTAATACATAAGAGTTAAGGTTAAAAACAGCAATAGTTGTTGCACACAAGTCGACGCAGCGTTTCGGTTTTATTTTTACACCTTCATCAGGACAGTATTCTAATTAAAAAAGAAACATACAGTTAGGATTCACAATAATCACATTTTGTTTTTTTATACATTGTTGTTAAGTCATGTCCATTATACAATTGGAACGTAAGTTCTTCCTAGTACTTTTACAAAAGGGCCGTGTGGTACTTAAAGAGGATACTCTCTTTTTATGGGGGTGAGTTCACTAGAGGTACTAGTTGGATGCATGCAGTACACACAGAGTAATAAAGTACAGCTGTACCTTGTGGTTTTCAAGAAAGGGAATAGCCAGGGGTCCTCTTTTATCAATTCGAGGTGTTCAATCTTCTTGGGCCATTCGATTATGCACTGGCATCAGTACAGTGTATAAGGAAATCTATGGAATAGTGAATAAAGGTCTCACTTTAAATATTATGGGACACAGCGTGAGACAATAGTTCTCAGCTCATCAGGATTGTTCTAATTACCTTTGTGTTTATATTGCACAATCCTTACATCTGAGGGTCGAGGGAGCCACCGTTTTATTTTCTTCGGAGTCTCTTAGAGAGATGATTGTTCTAATTATCATCAGAGAAAGAAAGAGCGGGAAAAAGTGACCATAAGGACTTGATAAATTCTCACCCTCCCCTTTCCCACACAGACGGGTTGAGTTCTGTGGGACTTACCATTTTGAAGTAAAAACATCTAAATGGATGCTCTTGACAACAGCTTTACAGATTGCAGTGTCCGTCACTGAACAGTCGTCCGTTTTCCCGCTCTTTCTTTCTCTGATGATAATTAGAACAATCATCTCTCTAAGAGACTCCGAAGAAAATAAAACGGTGGCTCCCTCGACCCTCAGATGTAAGGATTGTGCAATATAAACACAAAGGTAATTAGAACAATCCTGATGAGCTGAGAACTATTGTCTCACGCTGTGTCCCATAATATTTAAAGTGAGACCTTTATTCACTATTCCATAGATTTCCTTATACACTGTACTGATGCCAGTGCATAATCAAATGGCCCAAGAAGATTGAACACCTCGAATTGATAAAAGAGGACCCCTGGCTATTCCCTTTCTTGAAAACCACAAGGTACAGCTGTACTTTATTACTCTGTGTGTACTGCATGCATCCAACTAGTACCTCTAGTGAACTCACCCCCATAAAAAGAGAGTATCCTCTTTAAGTACCACACGGCCCTTTTGTAAAAGTACTAGGAAGAACTTACGTTCCAATTGTATAATGGACATGACTTAACAACAATGTATAAAAAAACAAAATGTGATTATTGTGAATCCTAACTGTATGTTTCTTTTTTAATTAGAATACTGTCCTGATGAAGGTGTAAAAATAAAACCGAAACGTTGCGTCGACTTGTGTGCAACAACTATTGCTGTTTTTAACCTTAACTCTTATGTATTAATTGGTGTATATTAATAACTGTTGTTTTTATATTAATTTTTGTGTAATTATCATTGTTGTTTTTATCTATTGGGTTCTTCCTGTATCATTTTCTGAACACTGTGAGCACTAAGAGTGCTAAGGAATATATGATATTTTTAATAAATTGTACGATCAGTTCTAACCTTAAGTAATTTTGTACTTGCATTATTCAGCAAATTATTCTTTAAACTGTGGTTCTGTAATGTGTAGGGTCTGTGTGCTTCTAAAAGAGTGGTACTGACACAATTTTCCCAAAGTTGTGGAACATAGGGACTCCCTCCTTTTGCTTTGATTTCTCTCCTTGTCCCTAAACTGGAACAGTAAGGAGACCTCCTTTCTATTTTTGGACTGTAATAATTTCTTGCCTGAGACTGTACAACAAATGCATAACACAACCCTCTGATAAGCCTAACTGCTCAACCACGCTACCACAATAGAGAACAAGGTGTTAGCTACTTTAGACTCTGTAAAGTCTTTGGGGATCCACTGGACTGTGTGCACAATATACCTTACTTTGCTATAGTATATATACAGCCAGATTCGTATATATATAGTATTTGTAAAGTTTCTGTGGGACCAAAAATTGGGAATGGGAACTTATCCCAAAACAATACCATCTGGGACGGTAACTGGAGAAATGTTTGCACGGGAAACGTCTCATCGCACTTTCTGTTATGAAAAATGAGGCTTCAATACCTCAGTTACCAGGTCAACAGCACAGCATTCTGGGAAACAGTGTCCATATAAAAGTAAAAAGAATACTGTCACAAAGTCAATCCAAAATAAAAGGAAAGCCAATCAAATGGAAACCCAAATGTAAATATGTCCCTTTGAGCCAAATTATACATGCACGAGTTCCATGCAATGTTGGATCTGACAAATCAGAGGAAAAGTCATCAATGTCAGCAAAGTAGCCAGAGGCAGTCTGTGCAAAAACATGAACCTCACAGGCAGTGTGGAACTGGTAGGTAACTTTAATGGTGGATCATAATAAACAACTTTGTTGGGGTGTTGTGTTAAAGACCGTGAATTTGCATATGGTGTTTGTAGGTGTAACTGGAAGTAACAAAACTTCATTATCAGATATCCCCTGCCAGGGAACAGAAACTTCTGTGTTGGTTAATGCTTGTAAAGGTATATCCTGTATGGTAACGAAAGGAGGCAGGTAACTACCAAGGAGTCCTTGTGGCCTGCTGTGCGGTACTGGCCATATAATGTGGTTTGATTAGGTCAATCAACACAAATAGTCTGTTTTTCCAACCAGCAAGGGGCAGTAAAAGTACAGTTCTGGTGCCTTTAACTGCCAGGACCAGCGCTTTATAAGATGGACTGAACTCCTTTTTGTCCACAATCTTTTCTCTGATCAGATCCCCAATCTTTGGAATCCAGCCAGTAGTTGCTGGTTGTACCTCCAATTCTCCAGTGGCAGAACATTTATCAAACTTGTTCAATTACTCCTCCCGGAAGTCCTTCAGATCCTGTAAGACAGCCACACATTCAATGATATGAAAAGGAGTCTGTTTAGCCACTGTGCTAGGATTGTCGAGTTCCAGAACCCACATCTGGACCACAAACAAGAGGTCATAGAGAGTCCGACCACCCAAGGATCTAGGCAGATTGTTTAAGGCTCTCTGAACCCCATACAGGTAGTGGGTCTAACTATGACCTAAACCTAATACTCTAGTTGTTAAAGACTGCTTCAAGTCACAGTTTTTCCTCTCTACTATCGAATTTCCTTCAGGATGTTAGGGGGAGAAATAGTCACAGCCACACCAGAGGTATCCATGGTATCCTGGGAAGCCTTAGAGGCAAACACAGGGCCCTGGTCCGAATGGAATGCAGCTACTGCATAGGTCCCAATGAAGACTAGCAAATCTTTTATAACAGTTTGATCATCAGGCAATCGCTGTGGGCATACTCATTGGAATTGAGAAAATGAATCCACTACTAAAAGAATGTATTTAAAGGAGCCAGATATACACAGGCCAAAGGCTTGTTAGACATCAAGAGGGGTGTCTGCGGTGGGCGTACCATGGTAGAAACTTTTATTTGTTGACAAATGTCACATTTAAGGACACAGCCTTTAGTCTGTTTATATAGACCTGGCCACTACAGCGTTGCTGTAGTAATAAAAATGAAACACCACACAAGTGTGGGCAGAAGCTAACACCGCATGTCCTGCCATGATGAATTGTGGACTGCGATCGGAATTTGGAATTACTCTAGTCCATTCTGGCTCCAATAATGTAAATATTTATTGGAAGACACAATAATATGAATTATTATTATTAAAGAAAATTTATATGCAAAGAGCGCAACTAAGCCCGGAGGCATCAAGGCGCTGAGGATGGAAACCAGAGAGCTCAAATATCGACCAGGGAGGAATTAGAGATAGGCCTCTTGGAATAGCCAAGTCTTTAGTGCCTTGCGGAAATGTATGTGAGAAGAAATCCCCTTGAGGTCATTAGGGAGCGTATTCCAGAGTCTGGGCGCAAGGAAGCGAAAAGACCTTCCACCCCATCTGGCCTTGGCGATACGGGGGACAGTGAGTAGGCATTTGCTGGATGAGCGCAGTGTTCTCCCAGGGACATAATGGGCCACAAGGGCACGAATTGCCTCTGGTCCAGATTGATTCAGGGCACGATGAGGAAGGCATAGGGCCTTAAAATTGATCCTTGCCTGCATAGGAAGCCAGTGCAGGTCTTTTCTGATGGAAGTGCCCGAGGAACGTTTAGGGGCACCTACAACAAACCGGGCAGCCGCATTCTGAACGGTCTGGAGGCGCTGAATAAGACCACTGCTAATGCCGAGATAAAGGGCATTGCAGTAGTCAAGTCTCGAGGCAATGACTGCTATTGCTACCTGTTTGCGTGCCCCAGGGGAGAGGTAGTGAGTGATCTTTCTCAGAATCCTCAGGGCATTGCAACTGGTGGACACAGTCCTACTAACCTGCTTGTTCAGAGAAAGGGAGGTGTCCAAAATGATCCCAAGGTTGCGGGCAGAAAACGTCGGCACAGGACAAGCCCCAAGAACAGACGACCACCAATCCAAAGACCAGATCTCACTTTTGCCCCCAAAAACAAGGACCTCCGTTTTCTTGCCGTTCAATTTAAGGAAGTTCTTGACCATCCATCCGGCGACCGACTCCATGCAGTTTTTGAAATTATGCGCAGTGGAGCTCACAGATTGGGAGATGGAGGCCATAATCTGCGTGTCGTCGGCGTAGGAGAGAACTTCCAGCCCAAAGGATCTTATAAGCTTGGCGAGAGGGGCGACATAAATGTTAAAAAGCGTCGGGCTCAGTGAGGAGCCCTGGGGGACCCCACACTTCACGGCCTTAACAGATGACATGTGCTCGCCTAGCTTGACCCTTTGCTTCCGTTGGTCGAGGAAGGAGGCAAGAAGATTAAGTGCAGAACCCTTAACTCCCAGCTCACTGAGTCGGCTAACAAGAATGGAGGGGGACAGGGTGTCGAAAGCCGCCGTAAGGTCAAGTAACACAAGTAAGGTGGTTTGACCGGTGTCGACCTTAGAGCGGATACTATCGACCACCACTGTAAGTGCCGACTCAGTGCTGTGGGTCCTCCGGAAGCCATGCTGAGAGGGATCAAGAGAGTTGGTGCTGTCAAGGAACGCACTTAGATGGAGGTTGAGATGAGACTCCAGAAGTTTAGCAGGGGCAGGGAGAAGGGACGAAAGTTCTTTAATGTCCCGGGGTCCAGTGTAGGTTTTTTAAGTAGGGGCTTTACAGTGGCCAGTTTCCAGGGGAGGGGATAAATTCTCTCTGAAATGGCCATGTTCATCACATCCATCAAAGGGGGAAGGATAGTGTGTCTGCAGTCTTTGAGGACCTTGAGAGGGCATGGGTCCAGAGGTGATCCGGACTTTAGCTTGTCCAGCAGAGAATTCAAATGGGTGAGGGTGATAGCAGGGAACTGGGAAAAGAGTGGCAGGGGGTAGGAACAGGGGCATCCGGAGGGGTCAGAAAGGAGGCAGAGAGAGGACTGGAGTTACGTGATTCCAAGTCTGTGTAAATATTCATGATCTTCTCATGAAAGAAAGTGGAGATCTGGTCACATAGAGCCTGTGAGGATGTTATAGGGTCAGGCATCTGAATGAGGGAGAGGTTATCCACAATCTTAAATAGATCACTGGATGATTTGAGGGAGGACGTGAGTTTGGAATAATGAGCCTGTTTATCTCTGAGTACAGCCGCTTTATAGTTTTTGAGGAGAGCTCTGTGTTTTTCCCTCTCTATAGGGTCAAAATGTGTCCTCCAAAGCCTTTCCTGCCTTCTACAGCCTTGTCTAAGACTCCTAAGGGATTCAGAGTACCAGGGAGCAGAGGGCCGTTTTCTAGCAGAATAGTGGAGGCTAGCCGGGGCGAGTGAGTTGACAGCCTCCGTAAGGGAATTGGAAAGGTCAAGAGCCATCGAGTGTACGTCACCGGTGGAAGAACGCCTGTAGGTGACCAGGAAAGGGGCAAGGGAGTTATTAGTAATCTCCCCAAAATTCCTTCTCAAGACCCACTTGGTGTGATGGTGCTGGATGGAGGCCATTGAGAGAGGGGGGGGGGGGGGAAACGAAAAGGAACTGCAAAGTGGTCTGACCAAGACAGAGGGAAGGGGATACCAATAGAGAGTCGGGAATCATTACTAAAAATTCCATCTAGAGTGTGGCCAGCTAGATGAGGGGGCCCAGTCGCCAGCAGAGGTATGTCATAGGAGGATAGAGCATCCAACAGATGGGAAGTGTCCGGGGAAGTATGTTTTTCCAAATGGAAATTAAAGTCTCCCAAGATGGTTAGGGAGGGCCCATCAATATAGGGCTCAAGAATATTAAGGAGTTCGGAGCAGAACGCCGACCTAGGGCCAGGGGGTCTATAGACCAATATCCCGGTAAAGGAGATAGTGGGGAGGGGGTAAGGGTAAAATGCATTGCCTGAAGGTGCTCAGATGGAGAGGACAGATGAACAGTCCTGCACTTCACAGAGCTGAGGTAAAGTATCCCCAGGCCACCTCCCACACGGCCTACTCTGTCCATCCTAGCCAGCGGGTATCCTTCAGGAATAGCATTTATCAGGTCGGGCTGAGAAGATTCTGAAGCCCAAGTTTCAGTAATGAAGGCCCAGGTGGGCTTTTCCTGTGAAATTAGGTCTCTGAAGGAGATGTTATTTTTGACCAAGGAGCGGGTATTCAGAAGAAGACCCGTGTAGCCAGTGAGAGAGGGGGATGGCTTAGCAGGGAGAGGGCGATGGATAAGGTCATCCGGCAGGGTAGACGTAATGTGTTTGTTCATACAGCCACATACAGGGGTCTTGGCAAGAGTTTCAGGAGTAAGGGAATAATGACAGGGTAGCCTGGAGGGTTTTAAGGCTCGCAGGACAGAAGGTAGATGGAAAGAATCGCCTGCAACATAGTGGCTGGCCCCTGGCGCCTCCTTGTCGCTGACGGGCGCAGACGGGCTGGACTCAGGCTCGACTCCGGCGCGAATGCGGCGCGACCGCTGATCGCGTCCGCTGCGCGGAGTCATAACCAGTTGTTTAAGTACTGGCGACTAGAGCGCCTCAAGCAGGAGTGCCCAACCAAAGATGGCCGCTGCCAAAATGCGGCGCCCTGGAGCCTCGGCCCGTAAATCGGCCAATAGCCGCCCTGGGTGCTAGGCAGAAATATTGCAGTGATGCCGCTGAAATAAAGTGCAAAATCTGCAGAGTCCCTCACCAGAGACAAACAAATGTTAAAAAATTAAAAGCGCCACGATAAACTCCGTGGACGCTGAGGGGGAGGAAGGGAGCGGACACAAAGGGCAGGGATCAAAATACAATGGAGGAAGAGCAGGTAAAATAGTTAAAACGCTATTTCAACAAAGCCTCCTGGCATCCGCCTAGGAAGATAAACGAGCAGCAATCACACGGACGCTCTCGTAGGCTGCTTAAGTACTGGCGACTAGAGCGCCTCAAGCAGGAGTGCCCAACCAAAGATGGCCGCTGCCAAAATGCGGCGCCCGGGAGCCTCGGCCCGTAAATCGGCCGATAGCCGCCCTGGGTGCTAGGCAGAAATATTGCAGTGATGCCGCTGAAATAAAGTGCAAAATCTGCAAAGTCCCTCACCAGAGACAAACAAATGTTAAAAAATTAAAAGCGCCACGATAAACTCCGTGGACGCTGAGGGGGAGGGAGGGAGCGGACACAAAGGGCAGGGATCAAAATACAATGGAGGAAGGGCAGGTAAAATAGTTAAAACGCTATTTCAACAAAGCCTCCTGGCATCCGCCTAGGAAGATAAACGAGCAGCAACAATAAGAGTGAGGATTTCTAGATCCGTATTTTCTCTTGCCAAAATTAGAGCTTTCAGCTAGGCCAGCTGTGCTGTGCAATCACCTAGTGAATGAGTGAATGTTTGGAGAGGCTGGAAGATTACATCCTTCATTTTACCCCTTCCCGCTGTGTAAGCAGCAGAGTATTGATGTTCTGTTCCAACCGCGGGCTGGTCAGAACCATCAGTGTAGATTATGTCGTACTGATCTAGAGATATGATTTCACTGGGCACAGGGTATTCTTGTTCATATTGTAGGTGTGCCTTTGTTTGTAATATAGATTCAAAGACAGGCTACATCTGTTGCTGTTCAAGTATTGATCCACTGTATCCATCTAGGATGTAAGGCATTTGCATTCCGGGTGCTAGCTTTTGTGACAGCCTCTAAGGCTGGAATGGGATTCATGGCAATCATGCATTTTCCCTCAGCCAATTATATTTCTTTCACAACAGCTGTCTGTACTGCTGTTAGTATTTTTTCTGTCGGTACAAAATGCATTTCTGCATTGCAATATAAATGCGATTTATATGCTATTGGTACAGTGTCACCCTCATTGAAAGTGACATATATGTAGCCTGTGGACCCTGCAATTACGCGGATCACCAAGTTTGTGATGTTAACACGTGTGTGTAAATGTTTTGAAGCTAACATGTCAGTCTAGACTAAATGAAAGATCTTTGTATGTTTTGGTGTCCAATGTGTGCTTGAGAAGTCTGGACTTATTAGTTCATAATACAGTTTTGCAGCTTCGTGCCCCTTGTGCTAGTCCGCAAAATCTGTCAGCCGAGTGGAATGGTGTGCAATCAGCACCCTGGCCTGGGCGTATTAGTTCATAAAACGGTTTTACCCATAATGCCTGATCTGATATGTATGTTCTACCAAAATTTTGAAAGCTTAAAAATGATTGTAGCCTTTTCATTGTGTTTGGAGGTTGTAAGCATGCACATTTCTCTAGGAAATGTGGCGCCAAGCTCCTGAATTCATCAGATAGCTCGTATCCCAAGCACAAGACACTGAGAAATAACATTTTTGGAAATTGAATTTGTAGCCATCTGAGCAAATTCCACAACAATGCGATCTACTCTGGCCAGGTGTGTTTCAAAGTTATCATACATAAGGTACATGTCATTGCAAAAGATAAATGCTTCCTGGTCAAAAGATTCTGTAACAGTCCTGTTACTTGGGCAGAAAACAGACCTAGGCTGTTCTTAAACCCTTGTGGTGATTGACAAAATTGTTTTTGTGATATGAGGGTGGTGAATGCTGTCAAATGCCGGGTTTCAGGCACTATGATTCGGCAGAAAAAGCCATTTGAAATGTCTAATGTTGTTTTGAATTTTTTAAACACAAATTTGTTCATTAACACATTTGTTCAGTGTGTTTTTAGCACTGCATATGTGCAAGTATGACTGTTTAGTTGTCTGTTGTCATTTAAGGCTAAGTGGTATTAATAGTCCGGTTTTGCTACTGGAAACAAAGTATTATTCATTGGCGAGTAGCAAGGCTCAATTATGCCTTGATATTCAAGTTGTGTTAGAATTTCCCTAACTGGATGTTTAGCTTCATGTTTTATGGGTTAGTGTGTTTGCACTTGCGGGCTAGACCTTATAGGAATTATATGGTAAGGTGAGTATTCATCCCAGCCCACATGGTTGCGCTATAATTACTGACTGTCAGTATTCTGCATGCCTGTCCTGTTGCTAGACCTGAGATAAGAAAGGCTGTTAGTTCAAGGAGTAGTAAAGTACATTTTAAGTGTCCTGGGGTCAATCTTTGGGAAGCTGTAGGCAGTATTTAGGTAGATTAAGCAGTGTAAGATGACTACTTCTTTAGTTAGGGTTTACCTTGCATTTGGTGCGTTCTTAGAATTCCTTTGTTCAAGGCTGTAGGAATTCTAAACTGCGCTCTCCAATTTGGCTTCATTAGGAGACGACTTTTAAGCAGACTTCTCCCGAGATTTTAGGTTGCCTTTGGAATTCCAGTCTGTTTCCTGAAGGAAAATTCTGAGTAGATCTAATTACTTGTAGTCGCCTACCCATTTGTCTTATGGCTCAACAAAGAATATCGGCAAGAAGAGTCAGTCAGTTTCGAAGTTCAGCCTTCTAGTTTGAAGCAGCTTTGGTAATCGCAGTCTTTCGGGATACAGTCGGAAGCTGTTCCCACACCCCAGGTTTTCACCCAGAAGTGTTGGAGCTTTGAGTCTGCACAGCCGCTTCCAGTTGTTCCTGATCCGCAGAGTCGACGCAGAAGCCGGGTCAGAGAATAAAGGGTGCGGAGCCTGCTCAATCTCCGCTCCGCTGCCTCCACTCGTCAGCTGAGCCTGTGCAAACTCCGCTCCGCTGCCTCCACTCGTCAGCTGAGCCTGCGCAATCTCCGCTGTGTAACTTTCACTCGTCAGCCGAGCCTGCACAGTTCCAGCAGCAGCGGAAAGAGAAGTCTAGCTGTGCTGGAGCTTCAGACCCTTTTAGTGGTCTCCTACGTCATGAAGAAGGTCGCATGAGTAATGTCCTACGCAGAAAACTGCTAAACGTTACCTTTAGAGAGCTTTCCCTTCTGTTTCCCTTTATCCCATCTTTTCTACCCTGAACTTTTTTTGTGAGTAAAACAAGTTTTCCAAAAAGCGTATAACAGTATGAAAAGACATACAACTGAAGAGATTTGATCTTAGAAAGGATCATTTATCAGGAAAACAGTAAGAAAAGAGGTAGTTGGACTGTAAAGAGTCCTTTCACAGTAAATGTCTGACTACAAAAGGTCTTAGGTTTAAATATTCAGAAGAGAGGCAATAACTCCAATTACCCTGGTAAGAACTCAATGGAAACGTATAAATTGTTATCGCTTCAGGTGTTCCCTCAGACAGCAGCCGCAACTAGCATAGAAGAAAATAAAAAAACAGATGAATACACTAAAGGGAGCCCAGCGGTTGACATGAGTTGTCTCTTCTCTGTCCCATTCCCCATTTCCCCTTGCTGGTGATAATAGACTGTTGGCAGTCAGCTGTCACCAGAAGGTGGGCATTGTGAACCAGCTTCCATTTTGTTCCTGTGGAGATTTAAGGGTTCTGACACTGGCATTGCCTAATGTGGTTGTACAGCTTGAACAGCCCTTACTGGGGTTGCCGTGATTGTACGCATAATGAACTGTGTTAGCTGTCTGTAAATACCTGTGTAAAGTACAGAACGTTCTGCTGCAGTGAGGGCTCCTATTTGAACATATGGTCTATAGGACTGGCCATCTTGCCCTGTCATTGCTGAGAGGACCCAGTCTAGTGTTCGCTAATGAATGTAGTAGGGCGCCTCAGAGCCAATTTGTGTGTTCCTGAAATGTTAGTGGAATTTCTAAATCTTCATAAACTACAGTTTAGTGGTATAACCACTAGTACTGGATTAGCCATTTTAACGAATGGAATTCAGAGAAGGTAAACTATAGTGGGGTGTTCCTTTGAAAGTTTCAAGCTTAAACAACCTACGGACAGAAACAGGCGTTCCCTATTTTGCTGAGGGGGAGCTTTCCCTAACACCACAACATCTCTGTTAAGATGGTGACTGGGGGCTTCCGACACATGTAAGAAAATTACTCAGGAGACCCATTTAATAAGTGGCTGACCTTGAAAGTTTGTGGTGTCCTGTTGTACGGTTCCTACTAATTCAATAAGACTATGCGTTTTGGGAACATAAACATCAAAACTATGGGGGACTGTGTCCGCTCATGCCATCAGAATAGGCTGACCTGGTTCTTGGCTAGCTCACAATGCACCATCTTGACTTCTAAACCTTACAATCTACCTGATGGTGTTTGCAAACTCAAGAAATGACAATCCCGATTCCCCCAAGGAAATTGTGGGAACAGATTTACCCTTTTAATGTTATCTCAGACATGTCCAAAGGGATATATAATAGGAGATAAATGAATTGGCATTTCAATCATTTGTTGAAGCCACTTGATTTTTGTGTAAACTATGTGAGCTGCAATGATTAGTAGAATAAAACACAGCAAAGGAACCAGCATTACAAGAATGGTGAAAAGATAAATAATTCAACCACTATAGTTTTTGTATTGATTATATGAATACATACATTTGTTCTCCTACCTAGCACTGCCTATCCTAGAAAGCATAGTGGGGATGCGATTCTGCCAGTTACCTTAGGTTGGTCTAACTCCCCATTTACCTGCATGCGTGTGTCATCTGATAGCCAGTCAAGTGTAGAACAGCCGCTGTCCCTCTCAGGATAGTGATGAGATTCAGCTGGACTAGAACTCAGGCATGGGACGACCATGACAATCCATAGAAATGCTCCTCTGATGAACAAAGGATTGGTGTAGTTTATATAACAAAACTAGCCCCATTAGTTCTATGCCTCAGCTCTGGTCCGGCTGTCATTGCTGATTCTACCCACCCAGAGCTGTTGCCGAACAGACAACAACAACTGAGGACAGTTTGTGCAGTGTACATTGTCCTTGGACAGAATGTACAATAGTATGATAACGTGCTTACGAAGAAATGTGTTTGTAAGCAGAAACTTTTCTGAGGACACTATCGCATTCAAGCATGCAAGCAAAATGTGCTAAAAGTCATCCTGTAAAAAGATGTCAACTTTAAACGTTACCATGTAAAGTGTAAGTGTTTGTGCACAGGGCCTATTAACCCAACGACAAGATAACATCTATGGTTGCAATAAAAACAGAAAATATATGTTGTCACAATAAACATCCATTTCAAAGAAGAAAAGGGCTTCTTTAAAGTGGATGTGGCATAGTAAAATTATAGCTACAAATGGCAACAACTTCACCAAGGACAACAGGGAAGAAGAAAAAATAAAAGTAGTGACTCAATCACAGTGTGATCAACGGAAGGACAGCAATCAGTACTTAATTAATGATTCAGCCAAAAATAGAGGAAGTTAAGATAGCAATCGATGGCGTAGGAGAAAGCAGCAAATAAGAGTGACATTGAAGCCAACGAATGTTAAGCAAAGTGCAGGCTGAGCACCCCTTGTACACAAGCAATAGCGCATGCAGCACATGCCCTGTCGCAGGTGAGATCTAACAATGCACTCCACAGGGACATTGCCCCTCCCTCAATTGCCCCTCCCTCAATTGCCCCTCCCTCACTTCCAAATCTCACCTGGGTCTGCTACACTCAGATCAAGCAATTCGGCAGGCAAGGACAGTGACACATCTGCCATGAAAGGCACTGCCTGGGTACACATTTTAGATCTCTTTGACTCAGTAAAGGGTGGGGGGCCTTGTGCCCCTTGTGCTAGTCCTCAAAATCTATTAGCCAAGGAGATTGGTGTGCAGACAGCAGCCTGGCCAATACCTGTACCATACACATTCTACCAGATAAACCTGGAAAGATTTGCTCTCTAAAGTCAGGGCAAATTCTTTCAACAGTAACATAGGGGGGTAAAATATACACAGCAGTTCTATGCTCAATCTTACACTTACACTGCTATAAATATCCAGTCCAGGTAATCAAAAGTAGCATTCCACAAGGCGATCTGCCACTGTGGAAGTCTGATCTGAATAGGGGTGTGTTGGAAAAAGAGACAGCATCTGTGAGGCCTCCACGAGTAACACGACTACATTTGTCATTCACAGGGAACCAACCACCCAATTGTAGCGCCTGACTCTCAGAGGGTAGCGTTGCAGAGCAGTCTGAGGCTTACTCAAGGGAGGTGGTGTGGGCTAGGAATCGCCATTTGCAGGTGCGCACAAATAACACTCAATAATCTTTCCCCCAATGCAATCAGTTGAACATAATTTGGGGCGTGGGCCTTGCAGACTGGCACCAGCCAGGTTGCGACTCACCCCATTACCTCAACAAGCAATAAAAATGGGTACACCTGCCTTGGCGACACATGACTCTGACTGAGCATCTCCTACTGACCATAAAGTTTGCACCTCTATATCTTAAGGGCTAGCAGTCTGGGGTCTTCACTTAAGTGCAGCAGCAAGAATACATGTTTACGCACACTTTAGAATGACAGTACTCAGCACATTTGTAGATCATTAGAATGCATTGCAATTATAGCCCCTAAAGGCATCACAGATGAAATCACAGGATTACGCATATACGGCCAGACACCCTAGCAGGAATGTCTGACAACATAACCCCACTTCGCTTATGACATCACCTTACACCAGTACTTCACATTACACATGTGATCTTTAACCACTCTAAAAGAAATAACATTTGTAAATGCATTTCTGGTGCAATTACACCTCTTCACCTCCGGAGGATGCCCTTCTCCAGGGGATGTCCTTCTCCAGACATCCCCAACTCAGCTTCTCAATACAACCTCAGCTGTAGAACAAAAGTTCCAGCCCAGAAGGTGTTAATTGCAGACTGAGCTCTTGAGGGGTTATTCCTTTCAAGTCCCCATGTGACTTAGGGAGGGACTTCCAGTTTTGTACTGGGAGAGTCTGCGCTTCTCAAGCAGCTCCCCCTGCACCTTTGCACAAATTTGGCAGTGACCCCGTTCTCCTGGGGCCACCACAAGCACCAAACAATGTTTTCCCCATGCCGTGCAAGGCACTATGGGGCGCTTCATGGCTCCTGCTCTGCGCATAATTGATGAGCGGCTCTCCCGCTGTGCTGGGGAGAGCTGTGCTGGTAAAGCTGCCAGCTTCGTCGCGTTCCTGGGCCTCGGTGGGGGGCCCGGTCCCACCCGGACTCCCAGGTGAGAGTCTGCAGCTCAGGGAGCCCACCCCCGGCCGCTGTTGCCCATGTTCAGGGGCCCGGTCCCACCCAGGCCCCGAGCACCATGTTTTCTCTCCCGGGACCCCTGCCTGACTATTCCGTTGGAGGGCAGCCTGGGGAGCCCACCACAGCTGCCCCCGCCGGCTCCCCCTCGGCCCTCACCCTCGCGTGCTGTCGCGGGAGCCACCCCTTCAATTCTAGTCTGCCCACTCCCGGCGGGAAGACACGGAGGCCAGCGCAGCTCCCGCTGAATATATATTGATGAGGAGCGCGACGGCGCTCCCCAACTTTGCTTCGGGGCCCGAAGATGGGGCCCCAAGCCCATTGGGCACATTTTCCCAGGGGGAGGGGAGCCACGACCTCCTATTCGGCGGGGGCCAGGGTGGGCTACGGGCACCACACGGGGGAACCTTCACGGGTGCGCGACGGCGCACCCCGACTTTATTTCTCCTGGGGGCAGCCCCTGGGACCTGACCCACCCCGGGGGCATCTTTAAGACCGGCAGTGGAGCACCACGTGCTTTGCCGTCTGACTTCTATGGGGTCAAAGGTTGCCTGCCTTCCGTGGGCTATATCTCAGCCCCTGGGGGTCCGATCTGCCCCATCTTTGTGTTCTTGCTCCTGGTGGTGCCCCCCTAGCCACTGGGTGACAGTCAGGGGGTCTCTCCTTCCAACTGCCCAGTGCCAGGCTCCAGCACCTTCCGCCTCAGCAGACCACACCCCAGAGAGAGCTTCTCTTCCTGTGCAAGCACTTTTTAAAATTGAGTAGTTGGCTGGCAGGAAGTCTCTGTTTGTCCTATCAAACAGTGACACATCACTTCCCTGCCCCCTCCTTGTACAGCCTCTGAGTTTGTTCAAAATGGCGTCGTTCAGAGTCTCTGGCCACATGGTTTCTGAAAAAGCCCTTCTCCCCTCGTTGCCTTCCCTCCTAGGTGCAGTCTGGTGCCTGGCACCCAGTGATGGCTGCTGATGGATGAGCCTGTAGCCACACCCATCTTCTCTTCGTGGAGAGGAGGCCTTAGCTTATGGAATAAAGGTTATCAATCCGTACAGCAGAGGTCAGCCCTCAGCCAGGGTCTGGTTATGGCCGGTTCAGAGAAATATGACAGTCCTGGATGACCTAAAAGCAGTACAAATATGACTTTGAACTCTGCAGACTACTCCTTTTCACATCCATTAGAGTGGACTTTAGTACGTGTCTGGAATCTGTAGGCCTTTTGAAAGTTGCTTTAGCCCATGGGCTCCACATCCCCATAGGGGTTTAATGAAGTGAAAAACAGTAAAACACACTGACTTTACCTGGCATGTTTCTTCCCAGTGTATAAAGCCTATTCCATGTAACCACCCCATTCTGCATAAGCCCTGCCACACCAGTCTATCTGCACCTGCTCCTTGGCTGCGCACGCTAGGAATCTCCCTTGCGCAGCCCCGACATGTGTGCACACGCATGTACACATGTGTCTGCACGTAACCAGCCCGGTGTCCCTTACTTCCGCTGCTGCGCAGTGGCCTGGTCAAGCCAGGGTACACCAGCAAAATCCTCATGCAGTCTCTTACATCCTGAGTTCACTGTGGGTGAGTCCCAACTTATGAGGCTCCCCCACAGTAAAAGCTCAACAAATAGGTGCTCAAAAAGCAAAAAATCTGGGCAGCCCATAGTGTCAGGACCACCTTCTAACAGGGTGTTAACGTTTAAAGTAAGTTTCCTTTTGCATAGATTTCCAGCTACAAATCATGTTTTGCTTATCACACAAGAGCAGCAAAACATTAGTCCAAAACAGGCACAAGTAACTTGCCTGTGCGCTGAATAAGAAACCATCCCTCACCCCCTGTAACTGGACTAGGAATTGGTTAGTCCAGCATTACCCTTGGCTATTGAGTCTTGCCCTACCCCAGGTCAAGGCCCATCTCTACCTCTTGATGTGACGCTTGAGCAGATAGTTTTCCAAATGATCACCCTTTCTAAGAGAGGTGACTATTTCTATGAAGCAGCAATTTGAATATGAGCCCTCTGTTCAATTAGAGGGATAGGCCTTTAAAAAATTAGTGGATCGGTCTAAATCTCCTGCTTAATGGAATTTCTAGCGGTATAGCTGCATTCATGCTTAAAGTACACTGAAAGCAGTGAAAGCTTTTGGGAAGCTCTATCATGGTCTCTTATGGTTGGAACGTTTTACCTCTCATTTGCAGGGGATAGTCTTCTTCTTCGATATCCTGGTTCATCATTTTTATCTGCATGAGATTTGCCCTTAGTAATACAGACTGAAAGATTCTGCCTTTTGGGTATCAAATATCTTACAAGGTAGTGTATGTACCTAGAGGCAAAACCTCAACTAAGCACTATAGGTATTGGCACCCTTACCAGTAGGGAGTCTTACCTGCAATTCCTGTCACATTCGCCAAGTATAAGGCTGAGCCCTCAACTCTTTCCAAAGATTTTCCCATGTATTTTTTTTAATTTAGGACATTGAAGAGTTGTTTTTCTTTTAGAATCAATCTTTTCACATAAAATTGTTCTCAGATACTGTTATAAAGCTTTTCTTCTTTAAGATGGTAGCTTTTTGAAAGTGAGATTGTTTGTTTCCTACATTTGTGATGGGTAGACGTAGAAGAAAGCTGCATCTGTTCATAGTAGGTGAGGGAGCCTTACAATTATCACTACTCATGATTATTATCAGCCAAAGCAGCCTCACTTATAGATATATTTACAAGTGAGAAACTGCATTATTGTCAAATGTTCAGGGTGTCACAAACATTTTTAATATGTCTCCAATGGCAGTGAAGGAATACGCACACATCTTTACCACTACAAAGATAATACCATGGCTGTTGAAGTTAGGTTCACAGTATTAGCGCCTGCATGTAGATGATTACATTTCATTATTGATTTAAATAAACATGAGGATGTCAAATGTGATTGCAGTGATGTGTTCATTTTAAGTCTGCTTGGGTAAATTCTCACGGGAAGTAAGGTTTGGGGGGCACAGAAAGAAAAAAAACATACATCTTTAAGTGCCTGCATTGTTATCAGACCCCATCTGGAATGGGCACAGAGCAGACAGGGGCTACTGGGTACAATCCATTGTGGTTGTTTGCCACTGATAACCTGGGGTATCTCCTTCTACAGCTCTGCATAGTGAGCCACCTACAATACTTTCCACACTTGACTCCCAGGGTAGTAAGCGCGAGCAGGGATTATAAGCAACATGCGTCAGAAGGCCAATTTTGCAACTCGAAGTAGCAAGTTTTTAGGTAATCGTTATTTAGGGAATGTGTGATCAGGTCCCGTTGTCAACCCCGCCAGGATTGTACCCCCCTGAACCCTTACCGCTATCAGGGGTGTCACGCACAAACACTTTCCTCCAAACCCCTCGGGTCCGTAACATTGCCGGAGCGGTAACCATGACCCAAAGTCCCCCGCCCCTCTCTCTATTCCAGGAACCAATCAACGACCAGCAACAACCGGAAGCACTTCACCTCGACCCCGGAAGATCCACCCCTAAGGAAGCTACAGAACAAGTGAAAAGCGGAAGCAACAGCGAAGACGTCGTCGGAGCATTGTGGCAGGATTCTCAGACTGGCCTAGGAGACGGAGAAGAGGAACAACCCGAAGAAGACGAGTGGTCGGAGGACTGGTGGAGTCCTTAAGGAGGAGGCTGAAGAGCGGCCGTGGCTCACTGGAGAGCTACGGCGGACCGCGTATCTCCCCAGCAAAGAAGACAGAGCCCAGCCGTGGACCAATCCGAGTGGAGTAGCCGGCCAAGAAGAATTACCCGACCCATCTGGAACACTCTGTACTAGTCCTTTATTCGACTCTTGTAATTTAATAAAACCTCGAAATAGCCCACTACCTACGGCCTCCGTGCCTGATTTTCCGGCCCGCTACACCCCCACGACCACAGAATGCAAAATGGTTTGTAAGAAAATAGTGATTCCCGAACAGAGATTCCTACAGAGTCGCAATTGCAATTAGGGGATCGCAATCCAGAAATGCTACTCCATTCTTTCCTATGGTCCTATGGGCTCATAGGTGCGAATGGTTTTGCATTACCTAATTTGTGATTCCCTGATTGGTAATCACAAATTAGGAAGTGCAAAACCAAGATTGCCCGGAGCCCACCCTGAACAACTCCCTCCCCCACCCCCCAAAAAAGAAGTTTCACATGTAAAGTGTACACATGCCCTTTGTGCCTGTGCGTGCTACATAACACCTTGAAAATGCATTTTTTATGAATTTTCAAAAAATGCACATGGTTACCATCGACTTGGAGTCAATAGTAATAGCATTTCTTAAATGCCCAGTTTGCTTTTTTGGAAATCCTTGGTACATGCGTTAAGGGAATCGCAAATTGCAATTACCTATTGGAGTCACAATTTTGGGTAATTGCAAAAAATTGCGATAACCTAAAATGCACTGCCACAGCCTTTCATACCACTTGAAAGGCCATTTTCAATTCGCAAATGGTCAAATTTAGCGACTCGTACAGTTTGCAAATGCAAAATAGGTTGATGCATGTGGCCCTTAGTGTCAGAGCCAAGAACTAATCAATTAATTAACAGACACAATAATTTAATGTCCAGCCCAGCGTTTGTACTTTAATGACACAAAACAAAATACTACACAATGCAATTATATCAGCCAATACAGGGCTAGATCCCTGGTTGTGTGCTCAGTGTGCTACATTTATTTATTTATTTATTTATTGAAGTTTTGTATAGCGCTATCTGGACCCAGAGGTATCAGAGCGCTTCACAGCAAATATACATAAAACAACAACAAGCAGGAAATAGAGTCCGTGCAACAGTAACTTGAGCGGAGTAAGGGATGGTGATCTGGCGAGAATTGTTCAAGGTTCCGCTAGAAAGCTGACTACCATTGTCCCGTATGAGGGTCATCTTAGGCACCAGAGTGTTCAAGGAAGAAGGCTTTGAGTAGCGATTTGAATTGCGGGAAGGAGGCAGTCATTCTGATATGAGGGGGGATGGAGTTCCAGATTCTGGGGGCATTCCCCGCAAAGGATTTATTAGATGTTTTTCGCTTCTGTGATTTCAGAGGGATGAGTAAAAGTGTGCTGGAGCTTCTGAGGTTCCTGGACTGACCCGCCCTTTTGAGTTTAGAAGCCAGGTATTCCGGTTTGCCTGTATGTAGGGCTTTATGAGTGAGGCAGGCTGTGCGGAAGTTGGCTCTTTGGACAATCGGGAGCCATTTCAGTTCTTTGAGTGCTGGGGAGATGTGGTCAAATTTCTTTGTTCCTGTGACCAAATTTCTTTGTTCCTGTGACCATTCTTGCTGCTGCGTTGAGGGTGGAGGTGAGTGGTTCCAGGTGCGTCTTGGCCGTTCCCGTCAGCACTGCGATGCCATAGTCTATTCTGGAAAGCACAAGTGCCTGGGTGGCCTGTTTCAGGTCTTTGGGGGGGGAGGAAGGGTTTGATCTTGTGTAGAAGTTTCAGGTTCAGGAATGCGCTTTTGGCGGTATTAGAGATGTGTTTGTTCATGTCCAGTTTGGAGTCGAGGGTGATTCCTAAGGATTTTGCGGAGTTTGTTGGTGTCAGAGAGACATTGAGAGCATTTAAGGCTTTGAGTCATTCCACTATTTGTGGGTTTTCATCTTTGTTCGATATTAGGAGAACTTCTGTTTTTTCTTCATTCAGTTTGAGGTGGTTGGCTGTGAGCCACTGTTGGACCTTCATGAGTGTCGCATTTAGTCTGTGAATGTCTGCTATCGAGGTGGTTTTCAAATATAGTTGGGTGTCATCTGCGTAGAGGTGGAATGGGATGTTGGAGTTCCTTAGGAGTGAAGTGAGGGGTTCCATGTAGATGTTGAAGAGTTGTGGAGAGAGTACTGACCCTTGGGGGACTCCTCTGCTGACGGGGAGGGGGTCAGATTCGAAGCTGTTGATCTTTATTTTTTGGGTGCGGTTGTTCAGAAAAGAGGAGAACCATTTTAAGACTGTCTTTTCGATGCCCGCTCTCTCTCGGAGGGCATTAAGTAAGAGGGAATGATCCACGGTGTCGAATGCAGCCGAGAGGTCAAGGAGGATAATAAGGCTGCATTGGTTGGAGTCGAGTGACATGTGCAGATCATCTAGGACATTTAGGATTGCGGTTTCGGTGCTGCAGCCCTTCCTGAACCCTGATTGGTGCGGGTCCAATAGATTGGAAATCTCCAGATGTTGGGTTAATTGTGCAAGCACGCATCTTTCCAGAATTTTGGCTAGGAACGGAAGGTTTGAGACCGGGCGGAAGTTGTTCAGGTCAGTGAGATCAAGGCCAGGTTTTTTTAGAAGAGGAGTGACTTGTCCTAGTTTGAGGCAGTCGGGGATGAAGCCCTCTTTCAAGGAGCTGTTGATGATCTTGGCCAAGATTGGGGCTAGAGTGAGTTTCATATCCTTTGTCAGTCTCGAGGGCAGTTGATCGAGGGAATGAGATGATGGTTTAGCGGCAGCGATAAGATTGCTTATCAATTCTTCCTTAATCGGCTGGAAGGAAGACCAATGGATAGATGGGATTACAAGGGTGTTGAGGTTGGGTGAAGGATTCGTGCTGAATGAGCGATCAATTTTGGCGATTTTTTCATTGAAGAAACTAGCAAAGTTTTCGCACAGGGTCTTCGATGCTACTATGTTGGATGCCTTAGGGATGGAAGTTTGATTCCTGATGATGGTAAAGAGTTCTTTGGAGCGGTTTTTGGCGTTGTCAAGGGCGGAGCAGAAGAAGGATGATTTTTTGCTTTTGATGTGGGTATAATAATTTTTGCGAGCTGTCTTGAGGTGGTCCCGATGGAGGGTGGTAGGGTTGGTCCTCCAGGTTCTTTCCAAGTATCTTAGATGTCTTCTTTCCTCATTAATGTCAGTCGAGAACCAAGACCTGGAGGGGATGCTTCTGGGTTTTTTTAGTTTCAGAGGTGCGAGCTGATCCAGGGCGAGCTCAAGGTTGGAATGGTAGAGTGAGGTGAGATCTGAGGTTGAGAGGGACTCCTTCGTGTTCGGGAGGAGTGAGCTGAGACCTTCTTCTAGCTTGTCTCGGGGGATTCTAGAAGTGTTCCTGACCCACTTAGGGGGGGCTTGGGTGGGTGGGAGGGATAGGGCTGGCTGAGTAATATGAAAGAGAATGATGTGGTGGTCTGACCAGTCAACCGGTATGATGTGATCGATCGAGATTGCATTTTTGTTCGCAATGATGGCATCCAGGGTCGCTCCTCTGTAATGCGTTTCTTCTGAGCAGTGTTGGATCAGATCATTGGCCTGCAGAAGGGAGTTGAGAGATTGAATCAGCGGGTTAGTGGGTTCGTTCCATCTGAGGTTGAGATCGCCTAGAATTAGATTGTCGTCGCTGTTAAGAGTTGATTGGGCGATGAGATCTGACAGTTGAGTTCTAAATTCGTTGGAGTTGCCTGGGGGATGGTATAGGAGATGGCATTGACGTGAGCTCTGACATTGAGATTTGATGTTGATCGACAGGCTTTCAAAGGAACTGTACAGGCCGGAGGGAGCTTCGGAGATGGAGAGGTCATTTTTGTGGATAATTGCTATGCCCCCACCTTTGTGTATGGGTCTGTCTTTACGGATGATTGAGAATCCGGGCGGGACCAGCATGTCCAGAATGGGGAGAGATGCGGTGTTTAGCCATGTTTCCGTGATGAAGGCTACATCCAGGTCATGGGAGAGGATGGCTTCGGCTATTTCCGTTGCATGTTTGACTGCGGACCGGCTGTTGATAAGCATACAGTTCATGGGGGGTATTTCTTTCGCTTTAATCTTGTCGGGTTTGGCTCTGGGTATGGAGGAAAGAAACGGTGGAGGTCTCGTGGCTCTGCTAGGGGGGGGGGTTTCTACCTACACCGGTGATGACTTGTATCGAAGAGGAGAGAGTCGAGTTCGTGTGTGGAGCCTGGGCTGACTGGTTCGGGGGGAGTTCGTACGAGGCAACGAGTGCGCTCACTTCCTGGGGAGAGAGGGAGTCGGTAGTTCTTCTGGGAATGATAATTCGAGGTTCCGACAGGTCCTTAGTGCGAGGGTGCAGGGGATCTGGGTGAGGGTGGACCTGGATGGTGTTGGGATAGTCATTCCTGGGGAGGGGAGGAGGGATGTGGGGTGGAGGGGATGGAGGAGAGGGCATCTGGAGATTCCCTAAGGCAGATAGGGTTTCTTTCAGGCCTAGGATCAGGGTCGCGATCTGCGCCTCAATAAGGTTCAGGCGATGCGCCATCTCGGGTGAGGGGGATAGGAGGGGGGATCTCTGTAGGGGGGAGGATCTCTGCGGGGAAGGGGCTGAGTGCTAGTTGTGGTTTGGGAACTGGGGTGAGCGGGGGTGTGGTTTCTTTGGGGATGAGTGGGGGGCTGAGTACTTGAAGTTAGGGAGTGCTGGGGGGAGGACGGGGGAAGGGGGGAAGGGGGAGCTGGGGAGTGAGAGGATGCAGGATTGGCATAGTGGGAGAGCAAGGGGCGTTGTGGAGGCTGGGGTGGATCTCTAAGGGTGGCGGATAGGTAGCTAGTGGTGTTTTGGGAGCTGGGGAGCGGGGGTTTGGGTGTCCTTTGGGGATGAGAGGATGGCTGGATAGTGAGAGGATGGGAGTGTGGGGTGAAGGCCGGAGGTTGGGAAATAGGGGGAGCTGGGGCTGATGGTGACATCTGATTGGTGGCGAGACTAAGTGACGTAGTCAGGGGCTGTCGGGGTGGCGGGAGCATGCTCTGTGGACCGGGAGTTAGTGCGGAGCTAGTAGGTGGGGAGGGGGTGCTTTTGTGGGGGTAATGGATAGTGGCCATCTTGAGGGTGGGGAAGAGAGAGTCGAAAAACTCTAGGTTTTCGTCTTTCGCCTGAATTAGAATGGTGCCATTCTCATAGATGGTGATGGGGATGTCTCCGGTCAGAGATTGTTGGATCAGAGGGGCGATGGTTAGTTTGAGATTACGTTCGGTGAAGGTCGTTTTGGAGACGGGGAGGGATGAGTAGAAGGTGGTTGCTCAGACGACAGGTCTCTACATCCTCCTACTCCAGTATTATCCCCTCGGGTGACCCTAGGAGTAACAATCTACAGTATTCTGTGGCAGAGGCATGAATCAGACACAGGTGCAGATTACGTCACTGTTCCCACCTGTGGGGTTAGGATGCGCAACTCAGTCAATAGCTCTTACATCAGATTTAAGCTTAGAGGAAAGTCCTTGTGCTCAACTTCCTAACAGCACATCTCAGTCCTGTGCTCCTTTCTCAGGTGAAGCCTTGTGGGACCTGCATGATGATCCCACAGGTCGGGTGACCGTCAGCACCTTTGTTATTTCTTTGATGATCTTAGCACCACAGTTCTGGGGGTTTATGGCATGGCTCCCATTGCAGCTGCAACCTCCAAAACCAACCTGAATTCCACTGCTTAGGCATGTAGTTGCAGTCTACCAACTGACAGGGCTCCACTTAGTGAAAACACGCCTTAGTTCTAGTGTCAGCAGTAGCAGCTCACAACCCACCTGGATGTCAGCAGACATAGTCACACTCAATTTGGTGAATCTTAGTGGCAGTTCTCAGCAAGAACTAAATAGAGAGACAAGGAGATCAACTCCTGGTACACTTTGCTGGACACACTTCTTTCCTGTCTCCGCAGGCAGGCTTCTAGGCACTAGACAGAGACCTTCCAGCAGAAAATGCAGACTTCAAGTGACATCCCATCACCTTTAGGAGACTGGCTTTGAAGCAGATACCAGCCCTGGTAACACAGCACCTCTTCGAGCACTCTGCAGAACACTCTTGTCCTTGATCAATAAGCATTAACTTAGAACTGGAACAAAGTGGATCACACAGGTATACGCATTATACTTCAGAACCAATATGACTTGGTTTTCCATTCAAGTGTACTTCACAGACTGCTCTCTTGACACAAACTTTGTGAAAAGTGGTATTTCTCACAGCAGGTAGCACTGGAGCTGACTCCAAGAAGGAGCACTCATCAAATGGGTACAATGAAGTGTGAGTTTTCTGCACCTGTCATCAGTCTTTCTGAAACAGTATTCTGGGAGAGTCAAAATGGTATGCCTAGCCTAGAAACTTACTCACATTGAACAGAAAATACAGTTCAACCCTTCAATCAATTGGCAGTGCTGAGGAAGAAGTAATCAACAAAAATAGCTAACAAAATTGTCATCAACTATCTAAAGGTAGCCCTTTCTCCATACTCCAGGCAATATACTTACCCTGTCTGGGGAAGCTATCAAATCCCTTCATCTTATGCCAGCCTACAGTCAAGGAGGTCTAAAATGGATCACACAGTGCAAGGTCCTAGTCTTCATATATTTGCAGTACTTCAAACAAGTTAAATTAGGTCACACACTTACTGACATAGTTAAAAACATCTGGTACCACTAAATATTCACAAAAGACGGCACACTGCCACCTTCACTCTAAGTGCTGCATCCAGGGCAGGGAAAGGCCTATGCTTCTGCAAACACTAAATTAGTGTGATGCCAGGGCGATAAATAAAAGTCAAGATATCAGTTCCATATCTGGTTGGGTACTTATGGAGGAACACAGTGATATAGCATTTGTGTACATTTACATCCCAATAGTTGTAAAGATTTTTTCGGCTAATCACTTCTGATGGACCAATACCACACCAGCTACAATGTTTTAGAAAGTCACATAGGAGCCACAAATTCCAGGGAAATAAGTATACAAAAAAGTGGACAGTATGCTTGAATTAATCTTAGCCACTGGTAATTACTCAGACTGCTTCCCAGTCTTCTGATATTTAACACACACAATGGCCCTCATTTTGCAGCCGGCCACATGCAATTCTGTCTTAGCCCTGCTCCAACAGGAGGAGTCCAGCCTGAACCACCCGGCCTAGTTGGTCCTCCCTCAACCGGAACACAAGCAACCCATGACCGATTTCACCTTGACTCAATTTGGTCAGTTGGCTTCAGCTTGGTACCAGTGGCACAATGAGCACAGGACCCATATCTGAGCATACCTGCCGCACTGAGTGCGTCAAAATGAAGTATACAAAAAGTGATGGGTGGCATGCTTTAATTGATCATGGACACTACATTTGTAATTACCCGGGCTGCATCGCAGTCCATCGTTACTTTGCGCACAATGAAATCTCAGTTTGAACCCCACCATATGCCAATCAGTCTTGACCCTGCTCCAATAGGTGCAGTCCAGCCCGAGCTGCCAGGCCAGGTCCTCCTTGAACCAAAACACAAGTAACCGAAGGCCGGATTTGCCGTGAAAAACAGAGGCCATCGAAGAGTAGGAGTCCATTATTTTAAAAATACAACAAAAAAACAAACTATACGACATACAGAAACTGTTAAGATACAAAAATACAGTCTAAAAATCTGAATGCCTGTACTTTCTTAGTCTTGCTTAGTCTTGTTATACATGTTGCACAAAGGCAAAACATTTACTTAGACTTATTCCATGCATTTTTACATAAACCTTGACATTACGTTCAGTAAACTGCTTGGTTTGGTAACCCTTCAAACTACTTGGAAATATGATTCAGCTTCTAGCAATAACTGACCATCACAGGGAAAGATTAATTACTGCCTTAACTTGACGTCATGCCCTGAACAGGCATTTTCTTATACATGTTGTACATCAAAAGCATAGTAAGTAGCATGTAAGCCAGAAGACAGTACCGTGACTATATATTATATGGGCCTTACCTGTCGTCTCCCTTTTGCTTCGTTCCCGTGGCTCTTTGCTGTCTGTATTAACTGGTGTATGGGGCAGGTTTCCTGAAAGATGGGATGATAAGGTGTGATGCTTGCTAGGTTCTTCTGTAGGAGGAAGGGACCCCTCTTGTACTAGTGGATGTGTATGATGGCTTTCAAATGAGGGTTAGGCCACATTAATGAGGATGATGCAATTAGACCAAATGGCATGTAAAGTATACATGTGTATGGCGTTATTTGGTCTTCAGAAGGATGAATATAATTCAAAAGAGGCCTATGACCGCCAAATGTGGGCAAGGTGACATGTACATTCTCTGCAGAGGACAGGTAAATACCTCACCCAAGCGACGATGGGGTTAACGGGGGATCCCTCTGCTGAGGGGCTAGCACTGCCCCCTCTCTTCTAGAAGAAGTGGGGTGGCCAGGGCCCTCCTTCTATGAAGTATGAGCTCCTCCACTAAAGAGAGCACGCTCTACAGCTCTTTTCGGCCTATAAAACGGAAAGTCTCTTTTTGGGGTGATGATGAGGGGGCCCAAGCTTTGTGATCTCCCTTTTTTCCTGCTCACACTCCCACAGCAGGGGTTTGCTATATCATGGGGTCCCCAGGTGACACAGACCTGCTCTTCCGAGAGGAAACCATCCCTCAGCAGAGGGTGGGCGCCTCCAGTATTCGTGTAGGTGGGGCCCGGTAGGTTCTGCCAGGGCAGGGGGGGTGGGGGAAGGCTGGTCGGCTTCCTCCGTCGCATCCCACTGTTTCTCACCCTTATCCGATTTCTGACGCATCAGTAATTTCCGCGCCTGCTTCAGATTACGATGCTGCTGATTGGCTATCGGCAGTCACGTGCTTCAGACCAGCCAATCACGCGTCCGGCCCTTTTCCCGCGCGGCGGTGGCGTGGCGCTCAACGGCTGCTGTTCTTCAGGGAGGCGCGCGTGAGGGGTGTGATGGCGCCTGCTGGGGGGCGCGTGAGGGGTGTGATGGCGCCTGCTGGGGTCTTGGCGGTCCCAGGATGGAGGCAGTCCCCAAGGCTGGGGGAGGAATCTCGCCTGCTTTGACGTCAGTTCTTGAGCGGCAAATAACGGAACAGCTGATCGGGAATTAGAGGGGCCAATATTTTGAATGGGCAGGTACTGTTAATACTGAGTTCCAGGCTGCACTGCTTTAATTTTGAAAAGGTGAGTATATGCAGTGCTCAGCACTGGTGCACTGCTTTTAATGGGAGCGTAGTGGCCCGGCCATTTAGCAAACCAGTTCCTGGGGTAGCGACTATCCGTGCTTCTATATTTCTGTTTAAAGTGTGGCTCAGTCCTCGTGTGAGAACAGCACCAACAGCTGTGCTGGGATGGTGGTATTGAACCTCTTCAATGTGGTCAGCTGCCCATGCGTGTGGTCAATTCCTGTAGATCAGGAGCTGTTGTGTTGGGGTCTGGAGATTCAAGGGGGGACGGGGGGGGGGGGGTCTGCTTGCCTAGTTCTGTCAGAAGCTGCTATGAACGGGGAAGGCACTATTGGAGGGAACAGGGCTGTAAGGAATACGAGTTTGGTTGCTGTAGGATATAAAGGAGCAGTTCCTTAATTCCCATTTCATAAGCATTTGGTGTATTTGTATTAATCAAACTAACTGAAAATCACTGGCAAACTGCAGGATCTAATGCAAGGATGTTATTAGTGATTGACTGGAGGGGTTGCTGGGTTCTGAGAATAGAAGTGGACCATTACTTCAACGTTATGTGGTATTTTTTAAAAGATGTGAGTCTTCAGCTTTATCCTACATGGAGTATATTTGGGGCATTTGTGATGGGTACATGGATGCCATTCCATATATTCAGTGCATAGATGGAGGAGGCTGTACAGACGGTGCAGCTTTGCATCTTGCTCCTGACAAGATTAAGGAATATCCAATGTTACTTCGAATTCCGAAGGATAAGTAAACTTCCCAATCATGCACAGTTCATGCCAGACCAAAAAAGTGCAACTGCTAGCCCAACTCTGCCTTAATCCTTGCTGTTTACCTTTTACAAGCACAGCTACATCATTAACTCAACATGATTGGAGCACTCCTTCAAATGTCACAGATGGCACTGTCATTTTCTGAGAAACATCAGCCCACACTTTACCAATCAAGCACATCAGTTGAAAAAGGCCTTGTTTAACCCCTGAGAACCCTGTTCGCATAGCTCCCACTTCTCTGGTTGACACTCTATACTTAAGTGCATCTGCAAGTTCATTGCAACCTAATTGGAGAACTCCTTCAAATCTCAAATGCATCGAACAGTTCCTACATAGAAGACCCACATATTTAGATTGTTCATGTTTTACTCACCTGGTACCTGACTGCTTGGCTCTTTGATCTCCACAGATCCAAAACGTTGGCATTTTTAGAAATGTAATTCACCTGGAGTCTGACTCCTTGGGGCTTTTACCTACATACATCCAAGAAGTTGGCAATTTTGGTGGTGTGCCACACACACTGAAGTTTTGATGGCCATAAGTATTCCACGTATGCACTCTGTGTGGCAGGTTACTGTGCCTCATTTGCTGTGCAGGGACTACTTGGTTAGTGGTAGATCAGCATTATCTTGGAGTGCTGTGCTGAATATTGGATCCGAGGTTGAGGCCTACTGATCACTACACTAAAGTTGGAAGTTTCCTAGTACCTAGACATCATTCCAACACATAAAAGGAATTGTGGCAGTGTGTATGGCTGACTCCATTAAGGGGCTACATTGTGGAGTGAACACTCTGTCTCAGGAGTTTTTGTTTTGGGTGAGACGGAAACAGACAGTGACCTGTCCCAGGTAAGAGACTGTGCTGACACCAGGGTACATTGAACGTCATTTTCCCTAAAAGTATCCTTAGTGACATTCAAGGAGCATGCTTCCATCACCTGAGACTAATGCTGAGGTAGAAACAACCATAAATGTGTTTTTGTCATTTACACACCTTGCAGCTGTTACCCTCTACTCACCCCTCTCCTGAGTGACATCTGACTGAAAACTCTGAGGCAGTAGAAAGACAAATGTGTATTTATGCTCAGAAGCCTCGTACTGTTTTGCTTGGGAATAAAATGATTTCCAGCCATACGATCTAGATTCATATTTATAAATGTGTGAGAAGCCAGAACACTTTTTAACAAAGAAATGCATCTCTTAACTATAAAGTAAAAAATGAAAACGCAGAAGAAACAATTTTGATTTCATATTTATATTTCATTAAAATTGATGTATTTAAAAATGTGTGCAAATGGAAAATTGATTTAAAAGCACACGCAGCTGGTGCTCCAAACGTTATTTTTAAAAAAAAAACTGTTTTCATAAGTATGCTACCTCATAGAAAGGAAACACTGCACTGTAGCTTTACCCCAATCCCAGCGAGTGTACGAGTGGCACTTGAACTCTCAATTTGTTTTGACAGTCTAGTGAAGGATATATGATTTGATCAAAATGACTGCTTCTCTTACATTTGCTTTATCTGGTGTAGGATTTGTCCATTGTTTATAAATGTAATAAATACTCCAAGAATTGACAACTGTTGTTACGGGTAACTTAATTTATTTACTTCAGCGTCAAGTCAAGTCATAAAATTTGTATAGCGCACTACATACCCAGAGGGTTTCAAGGCGCTGAGGAAGGGGAGGAGGATTATTTGTCAAATATCCACGTTTTAAGCTGCTTTCTGAACGCTAGGTGATTCTGGGTGAGGCGAAGGTAAGCGGGGAGAGAGTTCCATGTTTTGGCAGCCAGGTATGAAAAGGATCTGCCTCCCATGGTGGTCTTGTTGATGCGAGGTACAGTGGCGAAGGCTTGGCTGGAAGAGCGAAGTTGGCGGGAGGGGGTGTAGAAGGACAGTCGAGAGTTGAGGCAATCTGGTCCGATGTCGTAGAGTGATTTGTGTGCGTGGGTAAGCAGTCGGAAAGTGATCCTCTTATTGACGGGTAGCCAGTGGAGGTCTTTAAGGTGACCAGAGATGTGTTCGTTGCGTGGGATGTCTAATATGAGCCTGGCTGAGGCGTTTTGGATTCGTTATAGTTTTTTCTGGAGTTTAGCGGTGGTACCTGCGTAGAGGGTGTTTCCGTAGTCCAGTCGGCTCGTGACTAGAGCGTGGGTGACTGTTTTCCTTGTTTCGGAGGGGATCCAGCGAAATGTTTTTCTGAGCATGCGAAGAATGTTAAAGCAGGAAGAGGATACGGCGCTGACTTGTCTGTTCATTGAGAGTGAAGAATCCAGGATGACGCCAAGGTTCCGTGCGTGGTCTGTCGGGATGGGTGCTTTTCCGAGGGCTTCCGGCCACCAGGAGTCGTCCCATGCAGAGGGGGATGTACCTAAGATGAGGACTTCTGTTTTGTCTGAGTTCAGTTTCAGACGGCTTTGTTTCATCCATTCGGCGACTTTTTTCATTCCTTCGTGTAGGTTAGTTTTGGCGGTGCTGGGGTCCTTGGTGAGAGAAAGGATCAGTTGAGTGTCGTCCGCGTAAGAGATGATGTTGAGGTTGTGTTGGCGGGCGATGGTCGCGAGGGGGCTCATGTATACGTTGAAGAGGGTGGGACTGAGTGAGGATCCTTGAGGTACGCCGCAGATGATTTCAGAGGCCTCGGACTTGAATGGTGGGAGGCGGACTCTCTGGGTTCTTCCGGTGAGGAACGAGGTGATCCATTCCAGTGCTTTTCCTTGGATTCCGATGTTTCTGAGGCGTTGTAAAAGGGTGCTGTGGCAGACTGTGTCGAAGGCTGCAGAGAGGTCGAGGAGGACGAGGGCGACTGTGTCTCCATTGTCCAGTAGAGTTCGAATGTCGTCTGTTGCTGCGATGAGGGCGGTCTCAGTGCTGTGTTTGGCTCGGAAGCCAGATTGTGAGGGGTCGAGTGATTTGTTGGCTTCGAGGAAGGCGGCGAGCTGGTTGTTGACGGCTTTCTCGATGACTTTGGCCGGGAATGGAAGAAGCGAGATGGGGCGGTAGTTTTTGAGTTCGGTGGGGTCTGCTGTTGGTTTTTTCAGAAGGGCGGTGAGTTCAGCGTGTTTCCAGTCTTCTGGGAAGGTAGCGGAGTTGAAGGAGCAGTTGATGACGTCTCGGAGGTGCGGAGCAATGACGGAGTCTACTTTGTTGAAGATGTGGTGAGGGCATGGGTCTGTGGGGGATCCGGAGTGGATGGAATTCATCAGGCGGATGGTGTCCTCAGTGGAGATTGTGTTCCAGGCGTTAAGGGTGTTTACGGGGGGAAGATGGTCAGCAGATGGTGGGGTGGGTTGGCTTCCGGGTTGGTTGTCAAAGCTGTTGTGGATGTCAGCAATCTTGTTGTGGAAAAAAGAGGCTAGGGAGTCGCAGAGGGTTTGAGAGGGGGTGATGTCGTTGGAGTTGGCCGAGGGATTGGAAAATTCCTTGACGATGTTGAAAAGTTCCTTGCTGTTGTGGGCGTTGTTGTCAAGTCGATCCTTGAATGCTGTTTTCTTGGCTTTACGGATAAGTTGGTGGTGAGTACGGATGGCGCTTTTGAAGGCGTCCTTGTTGCTGGTGGATGGGTCTTTTTTCCAGGCCTTTTCAAGGGAGCGGCACAGTTTCTTGGACTTCTTGAGATCATCGTTGAACCATGAGGCCTTCTTGTTGCCAAGTTTGTGTTGACGTTTTTTCAGTGGTGCTAAGGTGTCGGCGGTGCTGGATAACCAAAGGGTGAGGTTGGAGGCAGCTTCGTTGGCGTTGGAAGAGGGGGCTGGGGAGGTTCGAAGGAGCGATGTGGAAATCTGATCCGTGGTGATTTTGTTCCAGTTTCTTTGTAGAGTTGGTTGGAGGTGGATGATGGGTTTCGGCTTGTTGTAGGTGAAGTGAACGCAGCTGTGGTCAGTCCAGAGGAGATCCGTAGTGTGGCTGAAGGAGACATGGTTGCTGGAGGTGACGATGGGGTCGAGTGTGTGACCTGCGATGTGGGTGGGGGAAGTGACCAGTTGTTTAAGTCCGAGGTTGGCGAGGTTGTCTAAGAGGGTGGCGGTGTTGCGGTCGTTGATCTTTTCAAGGTGGAAGTTGAGGTCTCCCAGAAGGATGTAGTCTTTGGAGGGGAGCGCGTGTGGGGTGATGAAGTCCGTGATGTCTTCACTGAATTTTGCGCGGGGTCCTGGTGGTCTGTAGAGGAGGGTGCCTCTGAGAGTTGTCTTGGGGTCGATGTGAATCTGGAAGTGAAGGTGTTCGGAGTTAGCGAGGTTGGCGTCGGAGCTGGTAGAGACGCGGATTGATTTCTTATGGACGATGGCGATTCCTCCTCCTGTATGGTCGGTGCGGTCCTTGCGTGTGATCTTATAGTCATCAGGGATGGCGATGGCGATGTCAGGGGCGGAGGAGGCGTTCATCCATGTTTCCGTCAGGAAGGCGACGTCAGGGGAGATGGTGTCTAGTAGATTCCATAGGTCAATGGCGTGTCTGTGGACCGAGCGGGTGTTGAGAAGGATGCATTCTAGGTGGTTGGGGTCGGGAATCTGTGGTGTGGTCGTAGCGGAGATGTTGTCGGTGCCGCTATATTTGCAGGAGAACGGTCCATGGGTGCGTCCAGGAGCGGCTTGGACGCAGTTGGGGGCGCGACCGGGGTTAAGGGCTAGGAGGGTGGCGGCATTGTAGGTAATGCGGGGGGGATGGGCAGCGCGAGGGGCAGGGGGTCTGGCGCTGGGCGCGGGCCAGGCGCGGACGGGCGTAGACGGGCTTACCTTTGGCGCACCTTCGGCGCGACTGGGGCGCGGTCGCTGCGCGTGAACGCTGCGCGCGGGAACTACTGTCATATATGGATGGTGGAGGGGGAGGGGCGAGGGCGTCTCAGCTGGGAGGCGGGTCGGGCACACGAGGAGGATGATAAACAAACAAAATGGAGGCGGGGGGAGGAGCAGGTCGGAGCGCTCTAGGCAAATGCGCATACAAAGTTAAAAGCAGCCAAATTGAAACACTATAGCGCTAATCAGGCAAAGCGCTACACAAGGCACACAGCAGGTGAAAAGCAATTCCAAGAATCACAGAGATAATGGCAGAGCAGCGCTACGATACCAGCTTGAAGTCAGGAGTACAGGGAGCGACCACTCTATCCTTGAGGAGGAGCGAGTCACAGCGTTTGCAGCGGAGCAGCGCTGTATTAAGCTCGTGGGAGGGCGTCTCAGCTGGGAGGCGGGTCGGGCACACGAGGAGGATGATAAACAAACAAAATGGAGGCGGGGGGAGGAGCAGGTCGGAGCGCTCTAGGCAAATGCGCATACAAAGTTAAAAGCAGCCAAATTGAAACACTATAGCGCTAATCAGGCAAAGCGCTACACAAGGCACACAGCAGGTGAAAAGCAATTCCAAGAATCACAGAGATAATGGCAGAGCAGCGCTACGATACCAGCTTGAAGTCAGGAGTACAGGGAGCGACCACTCTATCCTTGAGGAGGAGCGACTCACCGTGAGATCACCGTGAGTCAGCGTGAGATCTTTGTTAATATTCCTAAACATTGGGAAGGAATTGTAAACTCATCATTTATATAGAAGATAGGAAAAACTTTATAGGATTGCATTAATATCTGTGATATATATTTGCAGAAAATACAGGGCCACTTGCAAGTCAGCTCTTGAGACCACAGTGATAAGCAACTTTCCTGTTAACTTAAACTACCTCACTTTGTCCTTTTGCAAAGTGCATCCTTTGGAAAAAGTCTTGAATGAAGGCATGGAAACCAATTATTTCTGTACTACAGAAACTGAATCTAGTGTAACCCATCCTTAGATCTTTTATCCATCATGCAATTATGGAAATAGCACCAGGATGTAGTTCAAACAACAATTAAACATATGCGAGCTACCCAATATGTGCAGACAGCTCTACAAATAACCAGTATCCATTTCAAATGTCAGAAACTAATGGTTAATGTTTTGTGTTTCAAAAATAGAGACAATATTCTTTCATTCAATGATCAACTGAGAACAACATAACACACACAATGAAGAATTCTTGGAGTGAAGGAGTCACTCCCCTGCATTCCGCAGGCACCACAACTAAGTAGACCGACCGGTCTGCAGATCTCGAGCTCCTCCGGGCACCGTGGGCTCTGCAACACAGGTGGTTGTTTTCCACAGCGCCCGAGGCCTGCCCTGCCCTCTCACCAAGTTTGAGACCAGTATCCCTCCTGGGGGTTGCAACAACCGAACACCTGTGCACTGCACCCATCTTGCAGTTGCAACGGCTTATTGGCTTCTTTGCAAGAAGATCTTCGGGCTCCAAGTTGCCCCAACCTCAAGCACCTCCAGTCTCCAGTGACCAGAATCTTCAGCCACACCCCATTGTGTGCATAGTGGCCTCCATCTTTTGGTGAGCTGCTTGAGGTCCTCTCGCGACTCCAGTGCCTCCAGCCAGTGGGTCCACTTGAGTGTCACACTTGTTTATTTTGGGCTCCCCCGATTGCTCGGGCCTGATCTGATTCCCCATGCTTTTGATGAGTCCCCAGGACCTTGCTGGTCCTGACGTTGTTCCTTCTTTGATTTCTGCGTTGGTGGCATTTGCCAAGGCTTATTGGTGCTCCCTCCGGCCACCGACCCCTCAGCACTCCTCATCCTTCGTGGGACAGCTCATGCATGGCTTCTGGTACTCCTCGGCGTCACCTGATCCTCAGAGCTGCAGAGTCAAGGACATCATCGCCATTCCCTGCAACATCCGACATCGGAGGGCATTCGTCATCCAAGTCTCCTGGTCACCCCTGAGTGACATAGACTCTGTCCCCTCTGCTTGCAGGGACCTCTCATCAAGAATCCATCTTTGGATTCCAACGGACATGTTCTCCTTCTTCAACAGCGCACTTTCCTGAAGTCTTCCGTTGGGTTCAACTGCAGTTTCAAACACCACTTCACACATATACTCCCGACTTCTCTGGTGTAGGTAACGTGGGCACTAGGGTATCCACTGGTGAGGTGGCTCTCCAACCTTCTGTCGTACACAGAGTTTCTTTAGGGTCCACTGGGAATGGTCCTTAATCTTTAAAAATCCAACTGAAACTTGCACATAGAGTTTCTATGGAGCACGTAGTCATGTTTCCACACTGCACACGCTCTCCGTGGGGTCCCTGTCTACTCACCTTCGGTAGTTACTCTTGATTCGAGTCGTGGTTCTTATACCACTTTCTTAGTATATGGTTTGGTCCCCTCCTGGGGCCACTGTATTTCGTGCAATTTACTGTGTTTCTTTGCTAACGTGTTGTGTGCATTGTGTTTATCTCTATCTCCGTGTTAGAGATATTGGAACATACTAGAAAGTATTATATAATAAAAACATATTTTTATACTTGGGGTCAGATGTACAACCCTTTTTTGCAGCCGGGCATGGGAGATACACCTGTTAGGGACTGCAAAAGAGTGTAATGGCATGTACAAATGCTATTTTGCGAGTCACTGACTCACAAAATAGCATGTGCGACTCCCGCTATTAAGAAGGGGCTTCCCTTCCTAATAGCGAGTCACCGTGCCATGTACAATTGTATTGCGGCCGCAAAACACTCGCAGTTTACCACCTACTTTAAGTAGGTGATAAAAAACCCGCAAACAGGAAGGTTTGTGAGTATGTGAGAAAATATTTTTAAGAGCAGTAGGTGGTAACAGGGACCACTGCCTGCCCTTAAAAAAATGAAACAGAAAAGTTTCACTTTTCCTTTTTCAATGCAACCTGTTTTCCTTTTAAAAGCAGTCGCAGACATTGTGGTCTGCTGACTCAAGCAGGCCACCATCCGTGAGAGTGCTAGCCATTCCTAATGGGGTCGCAAATTGCGACAGCTTCATTAATATTCATGAGGCATGCAATTTGCGACCCCATTAGGAATCGCTAACAGTGTTTGAGACACTGTTATACATCTCGCAAATATTGAGTCAAAATGCGACATAATTTGCGAGTCGCAAATTGGTGGGTCGTACATCTGGCCCTTGGTGTGGTTCTTTTTCACTCAATCTAAACTATACGATTGCATTCTGGTAAAACAAGCTGCTTTACACTCTTTCGGGACTAAGCCTGAAGGCTGCTGTCCACAACTACTACTTAGAGAGCTTTCTAAGGTTGTCCAAGACCTCTTAAATCACCATAAGGGTTATCTGGACTGGTGCAAGGTTCCTATTTACATAAGTGGACATCATATACCAGGCCAGCTTCTCACATTGGAGTGCAGCGGTTAGGATTCAAGCTTGCATTGTTTACCAGATGAATCTTTGTATTGATTAATTGAAAAACGATCACTACTGCTAGGCACATATAATATAAGCTTAGAATAAGTAAGTTCTACTGAACTTGGGATTGAGTAAGTCAAGGGTCTAGCACACCCTTTCTCCAACCTAAGAGAGTTTAGTTCCCATTAGGTTAGGTTGGTGCAACACCACACCACACTTATTATGTCTTCCAAATGAGATGCCAGTTGCTCTCTGACTACTAGATGCAGTGAACTTTAGTTCCAAGAACTGAAAGCACTGTGTCCCTCTAGAAATTTGAAGACAGGGAAAGGAGCCAACACTCAACGAATTCGAGAGGTGTTATTGTTAGATAACCTTAGGAAAACCTTAGGGTCAGATGAACAGGAAAGAGTGGGTGGGACAGGGACAGAAGATAGGCCAGGGGGACCCCCCTGACCTAGAAAGTAACCAGGTGGAGCCTGATGACTCCCATCTGGACAATTCAGATCACCCAGAGGAGAATACAGAGGGCTTAGAGGATGCCCCCCATGATCCTCCTGGGAGTGTCCACAGCGCCGAGGGAGCCACTCACAGTAGAGGTATGGCATGGCACCCCTTGCCAAAGCACTCCCTCTCCCCTTTTTGGGGAAGGATCCATTATGTAGGCCTTGGAGTTTCAGAAGCCCCTCTGAGAGAGTCCACTGCGCATAGGGAGCCTCTCGCAACAGAGTTGGGGAAATGATACTACTTCCCCTGGGATCACAGCTTACTGGACTTTGGACGCAGCTTTGACTCATCTACCAGTTTGTGTCCCCGTCATCCTCCCCCTCCTCTTTCCATGCTGTCTCCCTCCCCCCTCCCCCTCCCCTCCTCCTCCATTCTCTGTTTACTTTTCCTGGGATCACAGCTTATTGGACTTTGGACGCAGCTTTGACTCGTCTTCCGGTTTGTGTCCCCGCCACCCCCCCTCCACTCTTCATGCTGTGTCTTTCACCTTCCCCTCCTCAATTCTCTGTCTACTTCCCCTACATATTACACCGCCTAGCCCCCTGTCCTTTTGTATCCTTTGACTAAGCACTCCTTCTCCCCTTGTTGAGGAAAAATCCAATATTTATACTCTGGAGTCTCAACGAACCCGCTGAGAGAGTCCACAGCACCAAGGGAGCCACTCACAGTAGAGGTATAGTATGGCACCCCTTGCTAAAGCAGTCCCTCTCCCCTTTTTGGGGAAGGATCCATTATGTAGGCCTTGGAGTTTCAGAAGCCCCTCTGAGAGAGTCCACTGCGCATAGGGAGCCTCTCGCAACAGAGTTGGGGAAATGATACCACTTCCCCTGGGATCACAGCTTACTGGACTTTGGACGCAGCCTTGACTCTTCTACCAATCTGTGTCCTCGTCACCCTCCCCTCTTTCCATGCTGAGTTTCTCACCCTCCCGTCCTCTTCCTCCCCTCCATTCTCTCTCTACTTCCCCTGCTCCTACCCCCCTCCCCTGAATCTCTCCCCTTGCCTGCTTTTTCTCTTACGTATATGTCCTTTTTGTTTGTCTTAACCTTACATGTAACTATGTTTGCCAAGCTCTAATAATTGCGTAACCTTTGTAACAATGTAACCTGCAACTATGGTCTGATACTCATGTAAAGCGCTCTGATACCTCCTGGTCTAGTCAGCGCTATATAAAACCTTTAAAAAAAAAATACATAAATAAAAATAAAATAAATAAATAAGGTGCAGAGTAGACCAAGGAGGTTTAGATCGCCCTCGGCAGAATCCATTGGCTCAGGACAGTCAGTAGGGGCCTCCAATTCTCATAGAAGGGAGACCTCTTTTAATAGGTAGTACCAACTTCTTGAGCTTCAGAAAGCAAGGCTTAGACTCAGGCAAGAGCAGTTGGCCCTTGACAGAGAGTCATAAATGTAAATGTCATGGTATTTATAGAGCGCACTGTCACCAGACGGTCACCTTGCGGTGTCGCCTATTCTGCTTCCTGGCGCTGATACTCATAGCGCTGTGGAACCCCTCCCAGGGTGAAGCCAGGCATCCTTAGCGCTGTTTGGGCCGGTGTGGAGGCTAAGCAAGCTATTGCCCAGAGTTGCAGCGTGGGGCCCGTGATAAGACTAGGCACCGAGGCAAGAATTAACAGGTCTGAGGAAATTGAGCCTGAGATCCCGCCGAGGCAGGAATCGAACCCTGGTCCCCTGGCCAGAACTCTGCATCAGGGTCTGCCGCTCTAACCATTGAGCCACACGCCTACACTTAGTCCCTAGAAGTCCAGAAAGCAAGGACAAAGTTGGGACTAGAGTCCCATGGTGGCAGCAACAGTGTCCCTAGAGTTAAGGAACATTCCTTTGAACATAGGAACCTGGACAAGATTGTCCTCCCTACCATGTTAGGGATGACATCCACAAATGGATAACTGCTTTAAAGAGGGCCTGTAAAGTTCAGCGGGTCCCTCAGGAGCATTGGGAAGCTATCTTGTAGCACTCCTTTGCTGACAAAGGCAGATATAAGCTCCTCACTGTTAGAGAAGAGGATGCTGATAATTACTCAGTTTTGGAAAGTGCTCTCATTGATGGGTTTGGGGCAACCACTGAACAATACAGGATTAAGTTCAGAAACACCCAGAAAGCACAGACCCAGGACTGGGTAGACTTTGTGAATAGTGATATGAAGCCTCTGAATGTTGGTTGCTTGGCAGCAAAGTGCATGACACCCAATGATTGTATAATTTGATGAGTGAACAGCTCCTTAATAATTGTCAGAACCAGCTTTTGCAGCAGAACTTGGTGGCCTCAGATCTGACTTCTCCCCAAGAATTGGGAAAGAAGGCAGACAAGTGGGTCAGAACCAGGTTGAAGCAGAAAAATCAGAACAATAGCGGTGACCAAAAGAAGCAAGTTTCTTCTAAAACTCAGGATAAGGGCGGGGACAAGTGCAAAGACAAGAAAGAGTCTTCGTCAAGTGCCCTAAAACCTGTATCTGGGAGGGAGTCACTATCCAACAAGAAAGGGGAAAAAAACCTTGGTGTTATCTCTGTAAACAGAAGACCAATTGGACAAGGGATGCTGATTGTCCAATGGCCAAGGAAACTACTACTACCACTGCCCCTAAGGCAACCGCACCCCCTAGCTCCAGTACAAGTGGTAGTAAGCAACCAAGGGATTAGTAGGGTTACCCTTGGGTTCTGGGGTTGGTTCTGACTCAGTCTGAACTCCAGCTCATGCTGTTTTAGTCTGTGATGGTGGGATAGATCTTACCACCTTACTTTTCAGTCCCAGTAACCTGGGCAAGTACAGGCAACGACCTTTGATCAATGGAAAAGAGGCCATGGCCAACAGAGAGACAGGGACCAGTGTCACCATGGTGACAGAGAAACTTGTGTCTCCTGACCAAATCATACTTGGACAAATGTACCAAGTTACCAATGCTAACAATGTCAGGCCTGACCATTCCTTGGCAGTTGTTAATTTCAGCTAGGGAGGGGTAACTGGACCTAAAAAGGATGTGGTATCTTCAGACCTACCTGTAGATTAGTTATTGGGCCTCAGTGCTAACTTGCGGTAGTCTCAGTCCGGGTATAAGCGCCTTGATATCCCTCGGGATGAGTGTTGCGCTCTACAAATACCGCAAAATAAAAATAAATAAATACATTTGGAAACTTCAGCCTGGGCTGAGGCAGAGTTAAGGACTCGTGCAGAAATATTGGGCATCTCTGCAAGCGTGTTTGCTGTGACCAGGTCACAAGTAAAACAACTTTCCACATACAGTCCCTGGATCCTGGAACAATGGACCAGGTGCCTTTCAAGAAGAGGAGCAGAAGGGAAAATGCTGGGCCTACCCCCCAGACTAAGAGTGAGGATCAGTCTCTTGAGGCAGATGATCTTGGGCACTGGGAAGGAACCGCCCCAGATGAACTTGAACCTGATCAAGTTGAATTCTTGTGGGGAGGGGGCTCTTCCAGAGCAAACTTGAGTTTGGAGCAGCAGACCTACCCCTCTCTTGAATCACTCAGACAGAAAGCTGCTGCTGAGGCTGTAGGGAATGTTAGTGGGTCCAGCAGGATCAACTGGGATGAAGGACTTTTATACTCAGAGGGTAGGGACCCCCCAAGCCTGGTGCCACCAGGATGTTGGTTATACCCCAGAGATGTAGAGGCGTCCTACTCACCCTGGCACGTGACATTCCCCTGGCAGGACACTTAGGGCAAAGTAAGTCTTGGTACAGGCATATCTCACTTTCACTGGCCCCACATGTCTGAGGACACAATAGAGTTGTGTCACTCCTGTACCATCTGTCAAGCCAGTGGCAAATCAGGTGATACCACAAAGGCCCTCTTGATCCCACACACAGTGGTTGAGGTTCCCTTTGAGAGTGTTAGGATTGATATCATTGGTCCCATGAAACCTCCAGCTGCATCTGTGCACAGTTACAAATAGTGGTGGTGGACCATATCACTAGGTACCCAGAAGCTATACCGCTTAGGACCACTACAGCTCCTGTGGTGGCAAGGACTCTCTTAGGACTTTTTTCCAGAGTGGGCTTCCCTAAGGAAGTCTTAACTGACAGAGGTATACATTTCATGTCAAGTTATTTTACTGCAATGTGGAAAGAGTGTGGGTTGAATTTCAAATTCACCACACCCTACCACCCTCAATGCAATGGGTTAGTTGGAAGATTCAACAAAACCCTAAAGGGTATGATCATGGGCCTCACAAAAAAGCTTAGGCGAAAATGGGATGTCCTTCTGTCCTGCCTTGTCTTTGCCTACAGAGAGGTCCCTCAGAATGGGGTTTGCTACAGCCCTTTTGAACTTCTGTTTGTGCATCCAGTTAGGGGTCCCTTGTTTTTGGTGAAGGGATGATGGGAGTTCCCTCTCGAACCTCCCAACCAGGACATAGTGGACTATTTACTTGGTCTGCGCCCCCGCATGGTTGAGTACACAAAGAAAGCCACCAAAAACCTTGAGGGAAGCCAAGAATGGCAAAAAACTTGACATGACCAAAAGGCCGTCCTTACTGTTTATCAGCCAGGTCAGAAGGTGTGGGTATGGGTGTTGGAGCCTGTGGCCCCAGAAGCTCTCCAGGACAAATCGGGTGGATCCCATACCATACTTGAACAAATGGGCGAGGTCACATATCTGGTACACTTTGGCACTCCCAGAAGTCCCCATTGGGTACTTCATGTGAATAGGCTAAAACCTTTTGATCGCGGGGCTGACATTGGCTTGCTCATGGCAACTGATGAGGGACAGGAGGAAGAGAGTGATCCTCTCCCTAATCCTCTCACAAAACCCCAATGATGGATCAGTTGATGGAGTAGCCTTGGCAGGCAGCCTCACAGATCAACTGCAGATTATTTGCAAGAAGGTCCTCAATCAATCAATTCAGCCATATGTTCTCTCTGACTCCAAGTCAAACCACCTGGTGTACCAATGAAGTGGACACAGGTGAGAGTCTACCTGTCAAGAATAAAATCTACAGGCAGTCTGACCGTGTCAGAGATTGCATCAGGACAGAGGTCCAAAAGATGCTGGAGTTGGGAGTAAGTGAGCCCTCAGATAGCCCTTGGGCTAGCCCAGTAGTCCTGGTTCCTAAACCTCACACCAAGGGTGGAAAAAGAGAGATGGGGTTTAGTGTAGACTACAGGGGACTCAGTGCAGTTACTAGGACTGATGCTCACTCAATTACAAGGGCAGATGAACTTATTGCCACTTTGGCCTCAGCCAAGTTCTTAAGTACATTTGACCTAACTGCTAAGACATTGGCAAATCAGACGAGCTGAGGATGCCAAACCAAAAACAGCATTTTCAACACCTAGTGGGCATTATCAGTTTATTGTGATGCCCTTTGGCTTAAAGAATGTACCAGCCACATTCCAAAGGTTGGTGATCAAAGTTCTTACTGGTCTGGAAGCCTATAATGCAACATATCTAGATGATATAGCTGTCTTTAGCTCCACCTGGGAGGATCGCCTGGTCCACCTGAAGAATGTTTTGGAGGCTCTTCTGAAAGCAGGTCTCACTATCAAGGCCACTAAGTGCCGGATAGGGCAGAGTAAGGTTGTGTACTTGGGCCACCTGTTAAGAGGAGGCCAAGCTTAACCACTACAGAGCAAAATCCAGACCATAATGGAATTAGCTGCTCAAACTACTCAGACTAAGGTCAGAGCTTTCTTGGGCCTGACTGGGTATAACAGAAGATTTGTCAAAGGATATAGATCCATAGTGACTCCCTTGAATGATGTTACATCAAAGAAAATGCCCAAGAAAGTTCAGTGGCCAGTTACCTGTCAGAGGGCATTTGATGACCTCAAGCAGGCCATGTGCACTGCTCCCATTCTGCAAAGTCCTGACTACTTTAAAACATTCATTGTCCAAACAGATGCATCTGAGTTGGCGGTAGGGGCTGTGTTGTCACAACTTAATGCAGAGGGCTAGGATCAACCAGTAGCTTTTATCAGCAGAAGGTTGACCCTCAGAGAGAAACGTTGGTCAGCTATAGAGAGGGAGGCCTTTGCTGTGGTCTGGGCCCTGAAGAAGTTGAGGACATACTTGTTTGGTACTCACTTCATTGTTCAGACAGACCATAAGCCCCTTTAATGGCTTAAACAGATGAAGAGTGCAAACCCCAAACTTTTGAGGTGGCCAATTTCCCTACAGGGGATGGACTATACCGTGGAACATAGACCTGGGAGTAACCATGCCAATGGAGATGGACTTTCCAGATATTCCCACTTACAAAATGAACCGTCAACTGGGCAAGGTTTGACTCATCTCCTTACGTTGAGGGGTATGTAGGAAAGTAGGATCTACTTCTAAGGTTACCCCCACTTTATGCCTGCTGCTAAGCTGTATTTTGACTAGTCTGACTGGGATCCTGCTAATCAGGACCCCAGTCTTTCTGCTTTCTCCCTAAAATGTTGTGTTGAGTACTTTGGTACACTCCAGATTGGATACTGGGGTACCCTTATCAGTCCTTAGTATATGGTACATAGGTACCCAGGGCATAGGTACCTCAGATGTTTCCCATGAGCTGAAGCATGCATTATGCCACCCATGGGAGACCATGCAAAATGGATCTACAGGTCTGCCATTACAGCCCGTGTAAGTTGGTGCTTGCACCACTTACTTAAGATATAGGTTTCCTATATCTAAGGGTCACTGCACTTAAAACCTATAAGTCACCTGTTAGATTTGGGGGTCTCTAGTTGGAAGAGGTAGGTACCTTTGACCAAATAGGGACACTTGCATCTAGTCAGGGTAAGGGGCTACACTTCTAAAATAACCCCTGCTCACCCCCTTGTTAGCTTTGCACGAGTAGGCAGGCTTATCTCAGAGGCAGTGTGTAAAGCATTTGTGAACACATTCAGTAACCCAGTGACAACACTACAGCTGGACACCACACAAGTTGTAGTATAAAAATAAGTATTTTTATAAAGACTTGATACAAAATCAAGAAACAACAAAAGTCCACAATACTATACTTATAAAATGGTAGAAATCGCTTCTCTTTAGATGTAAAATGCGACACTTTGTACCAATGTACCTTTGAATACGTAATGCTATACAATGAAAGTGTTGCAGGGAAGGTGACGCGTCGGTTCCTTATACGCAGGTACGGTGATGCGTCGGGTCCCTACTGCTGCGTAGGGGATGCGTTGGTCCTTCTCCGCATGGGGAAGTGATGCGTCGGTTTCTTACTGCGCTACCGTGGCCATGTGGCCCATAACGCTGTGATGCGATGAAGATCCGGTGCAATGAAACAAAATGGCTTCTTCTTGATGCGACAACGATGCGTGCACGCCTGATGGCCGTGCAGCGACTCAACAGTTCTTCTGAGCTGCGACACGCTTCTCCGGCGATTGGACGGCCTTTGCTGCAACTGCGACATTCTGCTCCGGAGATGTGATGCGATGGCGGCAGCGGTGGCAGGCACACTTCTCCAGTGATGTGTCTGCTGCGACGGCGACACTCTTCTCCAGGGATACAATGGCTGCGGCAGCAACGCGCTTCTTCGTCTTGAGTTGCGCTCCCAGCGACCCGCAGTCTCTCAGAAGGCCCAGCTCAACAGCAGGCAGTTCAATTCTTAGCAAGGGAAGGCAGAGGAGCTGGTTGGTGAAGTCTATTGTCCCTGAGACTTCAGCAGGAGGCACGCTCTATCTCAAGCCCTTGGAGATCCTTTACAAGGTGATTTGAAAGTAGCACAAAGTCCTTTCTCCTTTCTTTGGCAATCAGGCAACCACTGCAGGACAATCCCCCAAACAGCACTCAGCTTAGGGATAGTCTACTCCTCAGTTTCTCTGGTTCCTCTCTTCAGCAAAGGTTCTTCTTGTTTCCCAAAAGTGATCTAAAGTTCTTGGTCTGGCTCCCCCTTTTTATACACAGTTTTTCTTTGTTCTCTGAAGTCAGAGAGGCCTTTGCCTGGTCCAAACCAGTCCCGGTCAGTCCTGGAGCCCTCTGTTTACATGACTCCTTTCCTTTCACAGTGCAGGGCAGGGACATCAGATGCACCACAGGAGATGGAGCCAGCATTGTGGAGGGAAGGCACAACCCTATTCAGGTCCCAGGTGCAACTCCTCCCTCCCATCTGCATGCAGATCTCTCTATTCAGCCATGTGCTGACTCACCCTTTCTCCTGGAATCCTCCAACCCCGTCACTCAAACTCCAGACAAGGAATACACAACCTAGCAGAGGCAGGCTTGAATGGTTAGACAAGAAAATACCTACTTTCTAAAAGTGGTATTTTCACACACACAATGTTAAAACCAACATCACTAAAAGATGTATTTTATCATTCTGAGTTCAGGCATACTAAACTCGAATTTCTACCTAGTTCCCTGAGTCAGTTAGGATTATAAGATGTAATAATCAAACTGACCATTCTGGCCTATGGGGAACAGTTAGCCTTGCAATAGTGAAACGAGAAAATGGCTGTAATTCACTATTAGAACATGCCACACACATCAGGCCTTGTCCTACCTTTTACCTACAAGCCCACCAGCAGCATTTGGTTTACAAGCCCTGGGCACACTCAGTGCACTTTACTAGGGTCTGACAAGTAAACCAAACCAACCAATCATGGAATCACTAATCCATACATTAATTTACCACAGGGAACACTTGCACTGTGGCACTGGACAGCAGTGGCACAGTGCCCGAAGCATCTATAACCAGCAAAAACACATGAGGCAACAACAAAAAATGGAAGGGAGATCCACGCCAAGGTGCCATGTCTAACATCGCCTCTATAGCGGGCCTTTGCAATCCTGAAGGCAGGGTGCTTGTTCTAAGTGAGAAGGTGCCCCTGCATGACCAGGACACCCCTGCAGCCTACGGAGTCCATTCTCCTGGATTGTCAGGAAGCAGCCATATACTATATAGAGGTAATCACGCAATGACCATCTAAATAAGGGCTGCAACGAATCCTATCATGTTTGTTATCAAACATGTTGGAATCATACCCCCAACCGTAAATGGTGTGGGAGGTGTGATTCCAAGCACTGGAACAGCCCTCTGTTAGGCTCTCAGTGTTCCTGGTACCAGTCTTCTAGACCCAGACAGCACAAAATGGGTGCTGCCGACCAGAGACACAGTTCTGCCTTCCTGCTGCTGAGCCAAGCTCTAGCAGAGGAAGGTGGAACAAAAGGCATCCTGTCACAGGGAGGTGTGACCACCTTCCAGACAGGATTTAGTGTATTGGAACAGGTGGGTGTGCTTACCAGCACCAGAAAGTCTGCATGAGGGGCACACTTTGTGTACCTCTGCATAGACCAGTTCAAACCAGCCGTTGGCTCCCACTCTGGCACAAAACTGGACAAATGATATGGGAGTAACCTCCCACCTGTCCAGACCGCCCCCTCAGAGGGTCCCCTGAATCTTCCCACCCCTTTCCCTAGGGTACTTTAGGGCTTTCCTGGGTGTAGGTCCCTAAATTCGTCATGGGATAAGATTCAGATCAGAGACCACTACACTTCTACCCCCTGGGCACTCTGGACTTCGTTTGGGCCTGACTTCATCGACTTTCCAGTCTGCTGCATCGTCTGTGCATCATATAGGAACCTTCCAAGGCCTGTGAAGCATCAAAGACACCTGAAGACATCTCCCTTGGAGCAAAGGAGTCACTCCCCTGCATTTTCAGGCACTGCAACTAAGTCGACCAGTCTGCAGATCGTGAGCTCCTCCGGAATCCGTGGGATCTGCAAAACAGATGGTGATTTTTTTCACAGCTCCTGAGGCATGCCCTGCCCTCTCACCAAGTTTGAGGCCATTATCCCACTTGGAGGTTGCAATAACCGAACCCCTATGCACCACGACAAACTTCCAATTGCAAATGCTTGTCGGCTTCTTTGCAAGAAGATCTTTTGGTTCCAAGTAGCCCCAACCTCGAGCACCTCCAGTGACCAGAATCTTCAGCCACACCGAATCCTGTGCATCGTTACCTGCATCTTTTGGCAAGCTGCTTGAGGTCCTCTCACGACTCCAGTGCCTTAGGCCTGTGGGTTCACTTGATGGTCACACTTACTACTTTTGGGCTCCCCTGATTGCTCAGTGCCTGCCCTGACTCCCCTGCCTCCCCTGCCATTGGTGAGTCCCCTGGACCTTACTGATCCTGACATTGCTCCTTCTTTGATTCCTGCATTGGTTTCAATTGCCAAGGCTTATTGGTGCTCCCACTGGACACGGACTCCCCAGCACTGGACATCCTTTGTGGGACAGCTCGTGCACGGCTCCTGGTGCTCACAGTTGCAGAGTCCAGGTCATCGCCACCCATCCTGAATCATCTGACATCGGAGGACATAGACTCTGTCCCCTCTGCTTGCAGGGACCTCTGATCGAGAATCCATCCTTAGATTCCACCTGAGACTTTCTCCTTCTACAGCAGCACTTTCCTGAAATCCTCCATTGGGTTTGACAGCTGTTTCCGACACCACTTCACACGTATCCACCTAGCTTCCATGGTGTGGGTACTAGGGTATCCACGGATTGGGTGACTCCAACCTTCTGTCTTCAACAGGGTTTCTTCAAGGTCTACTGGGAAGGGTCCTTAATCTTTAAAAATCCAACCGTGACTTGCACATGGAGTTGTACAGAGCATGCAGTCGTGTTTCCACACTGCAAACACTCTCCCTGGGCTCCCTATCTACTCACCTTGGGTGTTTCCTTGAGGTCCCAGCACTTCTTTGTCCTTTTGACACTGTCTTGCCTCGAGTCGTGGTTCTTATACCACTTTCTTAGTATATGGTTTGATCCCCCCTGGAGCCACTGTGTATTTTGTGCAATTTACTGTGTTTCTTTGCTAACGTATTGTGTGCATTGTGTTTATCTCCGTGTTGGAAATATTGGAACATACTAGAGAGTATTATATATTAAATACATACTTTTATAAATACTTGGTGTGGTTCTTTTTCACCATCTATGCTATAATATTGCAATCTGATAGAGACGTTTAGCTGCAGATTCCTCGAGGGGGGGGAGGGGGGGCCGCACTGCTCCGCCTGACGGTGTCCACGGATGTGACATCAGCAGAGCAATATATGCCCCTCCCGGCGCGCTGACATCAGTTCTCTTCTTTTCCGCGTCCCAACGCAGATCCTTGAAAACCAGCGGTTCCTTGACCTGTTTTTCGGGTCTTTTCAACGCCTTCAGCATCCCGGAACAGTGTGCAATGCCTTCGGCATTTAAGGCGTGTGAGACCTGTGCACGTCAGATGTCCGTGACAGACCCGCACGCCATCTGAATGTGGTGCCTCGGGGTACACCATGACTCCAAAGAGTGCGACGATTGTCAGCGGATGAAACCAACGTCCTTACGGGAGCTTCGGATGAAATTGTTGGCCGCACGGCTGTCCGGTCCTATTCCTTCGCGTCGCTGCTCTCCCTTTCAGGATCGAGGTCGTTCCCGCAGATGTTGTTCGGAGGGTAAACACAAACATAATTCTAGGAGGTCTTCCTCCCCTATCTGTGATGCTGGCACCCTTCTCTTTTCGCTCCCAGCCAGGGACGGACGTACAGCGGTCGTCTCCTCCTTACCCCCCCCTTTCCGGTTGCCGAAGCAACACAAGCCCAAATGGAGGCTTATTCTGAAGCACTCTGCTCTTATTTTGGGTCACCCCCTCTCCCTGGTACACCTTCGGGTCCCATAGAGATGGAAGGCACTCATGTCGGAGGATTTGTCGACGGCTCCGGCTGTGTGCATCGACTCCGATTCTGGAGCTGATTCGACGTCGACAGGACATGGCCCAGTTGGTCCTCCCAGTCGTCCGTCTAGCCCACCTCATCAGTCTCCGCATAGAACTGAGCCGCTCCCTGCGTTGACGGGCTCGATGCCCTGTTCCCCAAAGGTTGCAGTGGGGTGGAAGGCGCCCAGCCCGAGTCCCCCTTGAAAGTTGTAGATGTCGTTCGACTCCCACTTCTCCTTTATTGCAGGAGGTTAATATTCGCGACTCCTCAGACGTCCATGCGACTCCCACGTGGCATCGGTCGGTGCCGGTGCCTATGCCTCCTCTTATGCCACAAGCTGACGCTCTTCTGGACTCCCCTGATCTGCGGCCATTGTGGCCCATGGTGCAGGTACCTTGTGTGGCGTGGACTCCGGATCAGTCTCCGGCTTCTCCACTGTTGCTGTCTAGTGGACGGGTTAGTCTCCAGTCCTCCCCCACAGATGGGTTATTGTCACCCCCCGGACGGCAACTGAAGCTAGTGCTGCCGTTCGCATGGGCTATTCACAGGGCGGCTGCTATTCTTTGTTTTCAGCTACCTATGGTTTCGCTGTCTTCTGATCCCTTGTTGGATCTTCTCCATATGTCCCTTGATGGCTGCTCTTCTTTTGCCAGTCACTGTCTTAGGGCCTTGTTCTGTTCAGTTTAGGCGCAGTTCTCACCACTGACGCCCTATCCTCTTTTTGCTCCACGATACGATCATTATGTGGTACGCTTCTTAGTATTGATGCAACCTGGAAATGCACCCTGGTATGATTGCGTTGATTCTTCCTCTTCTGGTTCTCCCTTCCCCTTTAAGGGATGGGGTAAACATAATTTTCGTACTTAAGCCCTTACTGGGCTTGTCTTTCCAGGTGGCGGTTTAGTCCTGTACCTTTCTGCTGTACCTTGCCTTGTGCCCCCATTTTCGGGGCACTTGCCAACAGGAATTTTTACACATTTCCATGCTGCTTTCTGCACAGGTGTTTTACCTACTTATGTTTGGATTCCTGCTGTACCACTCTCAAGGGGAGTGTTCTCTTTGGGATACTCGCTTCTTGAGTCCTTGGACCATTCGATTGGTCCTGACTGTTTCCAACCGTTGTGTCTAGCTCCGTCTCCTCCTGTATCTTGCGGGGGACCGTTGCTCCTCCCGGGTGAAGGGCTGATGTGGCTTACTAGTCTGGACATTGTTCTGTCCACTTCTGCTTCATCATAACTGTTGGTACTTTTCGCGTCCTCTGTGTTACGCTTCATTTCTAGGCATATTTCTTTGTCTCTATATCTGCTGTGCTGTTACACAGCAAAATCATGCTGTCAACGTTCTTTCAGTCGGTGTCCCTGGTCACTGACCCGATCTGCTCCCCTAAGTGCTCTTATATGGATGTCCAGCTTGCTTGGTGCCTCTTTTTGCTGGTTGCCTTCTTGTGATTGTGTCTCTCGCATCTGGACTACTCATGCAACCCTACAGGAGGGTTCTTGTTCTACTTCATGTGGTTCTACCGTCCGCACAGTATGCTTCTGTTTCGTCCAGTCTTCCACTTGACTAGCATTCTTACTGTAGTCCTGTTGTGGGTGCTTCTGATGGTTGCCGCCAGCCCTTTTACATGCCTCATGACAGAGTGACTCTCCAACGGCGTGTCTTCTGGAGAACGCCAAAATTCGACCTCGCAAGCTGTTCGACTTGGTCAAACACCAATCCAACAAACTAGCGAAAACCTCCAAAGAAATACCTAAACCCCTAATAACAAGTGAGGAATTCTCTTCCTTCTTCTGCGAAAAAATCTCTGCCCTAGGCAACGAACTAAAATCCGCAACTGAACACCAAAATCAAAATCTGCCAGCTCTACCTCTTCTCTCCGCGTTGTCCTCCCAAACCTCACCCAAAAACTTAGCGCACTGGTCCAATTTTAAAATCTATGACAAACACTCTATCTCGAAAATTCTTGCCTCCTTAAACCCGAACAATCACTTCAATGATCCTCTCCCATCTAACTGCCTAGCTGCATCCTCTCAGGCTATCATCCCTTCCTGTACCTCAATAATCAATGCCTCCCTCCTCCAGGGCTCAATTCCTGATTCGCCGGCCAAGTTGTCCCCATCCGGAAAAAAACACGCTGGACCCTGCTTCCGCTGAGAACTATAGACCCCTATCTAATATCCCACTCCTAGCCAAAGTTCTGTAAAAATGTGTGCAACAGCAATTGAGCCTACACATCAACAAATTTCACCTGTTAGATGACTTCCAATTCGGGTTCAGATCCGGACATGGCACGGAAACCACCCTCCTCCAAATTGTAGATGACGCTCTCTAAGCCCTCCACCAAGGCAAAACCTGTCTCCTAATCCTCCTAGACCTTTCCTCTGCCTTCGACACGGTTAACCATCAATTTCTCCTTGAACGCCTCAAACTCAGGATGGGGTTGGAGGGCACCGTCCTTGAATGGTTTAGATCCTTCCTCCAAACCCGCTCACAGAGAGTCCTCATCAATGGTAATCTATCCGCCCCTCTCCGGTTAGGGTTGGAGTTCCCCATCAACCCTCTCCCCTACACTCTTCAACCGTTACCTTGAACCTCTCACCGAGGTTCTACGTGCCGCCAATATCTTCTACCATATGTATGCTGACGATACACAAATCTACATAAAATTCTCTTCCCCTGAGGACATTTTCTCCCTGAATGAGGCCTTGAAGCTGACAGTCCACTGGCTCACCGCCAACCAGCTTAAATTCAACGCAAATAGAACTGAATTTCTTCTGATCGCTCCACTCATACCCAATCCAGACATCCACGAATGGATCAAAACCATCTCAGCACTAAACTGTCCTCCTACCGTTGTTGACTCGGCGAAATCCCTTAGAGTAACCCTGGACGGCAGCCTGAACATGCGTGGCCATATAAACTCGATGGCCAAAACAGCTAGATTCCACCTGAGTTACCTAAGAAACCTAAAACCCTTCTTGGATGTGTCCGACCTTAAAACAGCAGTACAGGCACTAGTCATTTCCAGATAAGAATACGGATGCTCTACTCTTGCAGGGCTACCCAAGAAATCTCTGGCCCCACTGAAAGCCTGCCTCAACACCGCTGCCAGACTACTATCCGGCTCAAAGAAATTCGACTACATCTCTCCCCACCTCAAAGCGCTGAACTGGCTTCTCCTAGAGGCCAGAATCCAATTTAAACTGGCCTGCATTACTCATAAAGCTCTTTATAACAACTCCCCTACATTCCTGGCACAAAAACTTGTAATATCAGGAGGACCCAGAAACTCCCGTTCTGTTAAAGACCTACTGCTGCAACCTGCACGATTCCGGAAGAAAAAAACCTACAATCGGGCCTTCACTGGGGCTGCGCCACAGATTTGGAACTCTCTTCCACCCGCCATCAGAAGACTTCCGTCCTTGGCACACTTTAAGAAGGAGACCAAAACCTTCTTAGTGGGTAAATGCCTCGCCTAATGAACATGTTACATTATTATCTTTCTATGGACGATACCTATTCCTTCCCTCCTGGGCATTCCCCCAAGAGTTGAAACTATGTGCCTTCTTGTACAATGTATCTACCTGTTTTAATTTCTTTCCCACATGTAGCCGGGACTTTAGACTATGTGTTTTCTTGCATTATGTATCCCCTATTTTACCCAATTGATTCCTCCCTTCTGATCGCTTTGTACACCACCCATAATAGTGTAAAGTGCTCTGATACCCTCACGGGTCTGGTTCGCGCTCTATAAAATTAGAAAATAAATAAATACATCTTAAGTCACCATAAGGGTTGACTGGACTGGTGCAAGGTGTCCACTTACATAAGTGGACAACATATACCAGGCCAGCTTCTCACATAGGGTTAATCCCAGTCTGGATCTCCCTCTCCATAGAGAATGCAATCCTCCTCATTCGCCATATCACATTAATGAAGGGACCCTTCTTGTTGCCATAAAGATATCCTTGGAGCTCACTTTTCAGTATAAACAACCAGGGGTCTCTCTTGAATATTAATATCATCAATAGAGTGCCTAGCCTTTGAGGGTTGAAGCATTCCACCCACACTGTCCACATGCGTATATATAGACTCTTGTTCTATTTGTCATCCTCCCAAAACTTCCCTGAATCTGTCCTGAAAGCTCATCGTAATATCATTATCTCCTTGCTTCTCTTGCATCTCTTCTATTCTCACTTCGTGATAGCCATTCTTTGACACTTTCTGATGAAACTATTATGTTTGTTTTCTCCCTCTGCCAAGGTGGTAAACTATCTTCGGCCGTTCTAAGATCCTCATCTCTTCCTTGAGATACTGGCCATTGTGCCATACCTGCAGCCCTATCCGCATAATCACTCCCATCTAGCATCATTTGCATATCTTTGCTGTTGTTTAGACATTTGTTAGCAAACTACCCTTCCTGTTGTGTCTCTTCTGTACATTAAGTGCAATGTTGCTGATGAAGCATGTGACTGGTCAACACTATCTCCTGGACTTTGCTCTATGCTTCTGTCCTCCTGGGGAGAGGCTGGTTCAGGATGAAGTGTAATCTGTGCTTCTAGTTGTCCTGAAAAATGGGAATCACCTACCCTGACTTGCTTCCTAAGCATACTAACATGTTTTGGCTTTGGTATTTGTGGGGCAACACTAGGGATACCTTTTGGAAACTGAAGGGGTCTCAACTTTGGAGTTGTCAAACCTCACAGCTACTTCCTGTAGCTGCACTAGTCAATAAATACTAGGTACCTTGGGGAAAGTACTCATAGGATAATATGGGGGTGGGGGAACATACTGGGTACTAGGGGTATCAACGTTTGAGGAGTACTTAGACTTCTCACAATAAACTCGCCATAAAGCTAAAGTGGCTGCTCGCTTCAGGAGTTTGGCTCTTTTGTATTTATATTTAAGATGTGTACAAATATGCTCTAATATTTTGTGGTCATATGTCCCTTCCTTTGGCCAGGTATATGTGTGTTTCTGAGTGGCTTCGAACCATTCTAAACAATATTTTTGCAATTTTCTCCAATAATTTGGAAAGGTCTTTTGCATATGCATTAAAGGAGTCACAATAATTTCTCGTATTTCCAATACTTTCTATAATTTAGCTTTTATCTATCTGGTCAAATATTACTCCTCCTTTAAAAACGTACTCAAGTCTTTATAAACAGGAAAATTCCACTTGTTTTTTATCAATTATGCATTAAACGTTACACATTACAAGAACATTATGCAACATTACGTACTGTGGCCACATTTAATTCATGCACATACACACACACTCACCATCAGCGTACGAAATATAAACACTTCAACTACTTCTTAATATTAGGTAAAATTTAGCGACATCAGCTTTTCCGCTCTCCCTCTATATCAAGCATTGGAACACATATTCCAATTTCAAATTACCCACATTGCCCACTTCCAACCTTATATTGGGAATAACAAGTTAGCCAGTTATGTAGCGCCTTTTCTGAAACTGTGCAACACATGTACAAATCTTGCATGCGATACCCTTATGTCTCTTATAGCTCTTATATCTACATCTGTGTTTACCATTGCCAAGGGCAAGTCACAAAATATATACAAAAACATGAAACGTAGTCCGCTTGTCCTCACCTTTAAAAGATGACAATTCCCTGATCCTATCCATCCCGCATGTACAGGCAGAACTTCAGAGAACACAGTGTCCGCCTACCTCATCAAAAGGGCACAATAATCTATGCATCGGGGGTAGGTGGTCTTCCGGTGTTAGCAATCAGGCAAGAGGGACTCTAAGGCTGGCCCCCCAACTGTTGCAAGGTGACTTAAAAATGTAAAAAATGAAGAAAAGACAGACTCCTCTTTAACAATGTAAAAACAGCTCTTTGCTGTCGCGACAGGGTGATCGAACGTCCTCACACATGCAAGCAGCAAGTCTTATTTTGTTGCTTCACAGACAGCTATTTATATACAATGGGGGTAACAAAAGTTAAAAAGACATAAGTCATTTAAACAGTTACACATTGGTACATACTACTCATAAAGAATATGAGGTCTCCTATGACCCTTGGCTTAAACCTAATTCTCTACATATCCTTTATTACAGTTCCTAACAATGCTTAAACAAAGTATTCTACTATTTATGAATACAAGTGTATTGTAGGTTGAATGTATGTTTGTTGCCTTGTGCGTTTGTCATTGTGCACCTAAGACCTCTCCTTCAGATTCTGTGTGTTTTTGACTAATTAAATCTCCTGCTACTATTGTCTAATCAAGTTTCAATCTATTTGGAAACACAAAATACTTGCTGGTCAGCCGTGAGCCAAAGACATAAATTCCTTCAAGCTTGCTAACCATGAGTTGGCCGTACCTGCATTTATTCTATTATGTTCTCAAGTGAACTCTTCACCTCCGCATAAGAATTTGGCCAACAGTGCTATTTCAACATGTATAACTGTGTGGCTCTTTCTGATGTTGTCTGCTGTTGCATTATACTTTCATATTTCACTTTTTCCACAACAGTTGAAACATGAGTGTGAGCTAGGAGGAGACGCGTCTCTGCTGGTATCCCCTAGCCATGCCCCCTTATCCAGCATCTAATTGGTTCCCTATGCCTGCTAGCAGATAAGACTGGTGCAGTGAAATCTGCAATTGCTAATTCCTTTGTGCTGGACGTGATTTCCACCATTGTAAATTGTAGTGGTTGGCACTCCCAGACCATGTACTATAACCCGGCCTCCACAAGCCTGCATCGGTGACACTCGGGTGCGGATGTGGGGAATGAATATATGATGTTATCCCGCATTCTTTCATCCCGCATACCATCACTCTGCATTTTTTACTACGAAAATACCATTACTCCGCAAGCCATAATTCCTCAAACTTTTACAACGCATATGACTTTATCACGCATGGCATTACAACGCAAATGCATGTGTGGTGAAGTCATATACTTTGCAAAAGTACCTTATAAATATATATATATATATATATATATATATTATTATTAAAATAAAACATTATTTCTTTTAGATTGTATTATTTATATGTATATATATATTAATATTACATATATGTATATTTTTTTAATTTATTAATTACACGTTACACCCTAAAAACTAATCCCACCCTAGTCCCTTTAAATACCCCTGCACCCCATAATCATAACCTACCCATACTCCTTAAAATACCCCAGCACCCTTAAACACTAACCCATCCTGACCCTAAAAATACCCCTGTACCCCAAAACCCAAACCTACCCCTGAACCCTAAAAATACCCCTGTAACCCAAACCTAGCCCCGAACCCTAAAAATACCCCTGTACCCAAAAAACCAAACCTAGCCCTAAACCCTAAAAATGCCCCTGTACCCCAAAACCTAGCCCTGAACCCTAAAAATGCCCCTGTACCCCAAACCTAGCCCTGAACCCTAAAAATACCCTTGTACCCCAAAACCCAAACTTAGCCCTGAACCCTAAAAATACCCCTGTACCCCAATACCCAAACCTAGCCCTGAACCCTAAAAATACCCCTGTACCCCAAAACCCAAACCTAACCCTGAACCCTAAAAATACCCCTGTACCCCAAAACTCGAACCTAGCCCTGAACCCTAAAAATACCCCGTACCCCAAAACCTGAACCTAGCCCTGAACCCTAAAAATACCCCTGTACCCCAAAACCTGAACCTAGCCCTGAACCCTAAAAATACCCCTGTACAACAAAACCCAAACCTAGCCATGAACCCTAAAAATACCCCTGTACCCCAAAACCCAAACCTAGTCCTGAACTGTAGAAATACCCCTGTACCCCAAAACCCAAACCTAGCCCTGAACCCTAAAAATACCCCTGTACCCCAAAAACCAAACCTAGCCCTGAACCCTAAAAATACCCCTGTACCCAAAAACCCAAACCTATCCCTGAACCCATAACACCTTGTATGCTCATGACGAGCTCAGCTCGTCATGGCATATAGTGCTCGGGTGCTCGTCATGAGCCCCACCCGCGGGGGCGACCCCCGCGGGTGCCCGATTTTCTAAGTTTCTGCAGGGAAGTCAGGGTAAGACCTTCCCCTGCCTCCCCCCCCCCGTCCGCGGCATCAATGACTATAGCGTGCGAGGCGCGCTGACGTCATTGTTCCCTTTCTCCTCCGACGCGCAGGGAAGCCATTTGCTTCCTGCGCGTCCGAGGAGAAAGAGGTAAGTTTGGGGCCTGGGGCGGGTTTGATTTAAACTAAAGAGGCATCGGGGGAAAGGAAAGAGTTTTCCTTTCCCTCGATGCCTCTTTAGAGCATTCCTACTGCACGATCGTGCGATCGTGTAGCAGGAATGCCCACTAGACACCAGAGATTGTGTGCGTTTGGGGAGCGGCCCCTTGGGAAAGGGTCGCTCCCACATTTGGGGGCAAATTGTTTCGCTTTGTCTGGCCCCCGGGGGGGGCCAGAATTTGCCTAATTAAAAAAAAGAAAATCGGCATTTTGGGGCAGTGTTTGTGCGTTTGGGGAGTGGACCCTTGGGCAAGGTTTACTTTCATATTGGGGGCCATTTTGTGCAGCCCTTTTTTTGGGGGGGGGTGGGGGGAGCGTCCCATTGGACAAGAGACGCTCCTCTTTTTGGGGCATTTGAAATTAAATTGTTTTTTACTGGGGCAAAGAACAGTGGAGTTGCCCCCTGGGCAAAGGCCACTTTTTTGGGGGGCTATCTTGTGTGGCCCTATTGTTTTTTTTTGTTTTTGGGAGCGATCCCTTGGACAAGGGTCGCTCCCCTTTCGGGGGCAGCGGCATATAAATGTTTTATTTTATTAACTATACACTGGGGCAAAGAGCAGGGGAGTGGCCCCTTGGGCAAGGGTCACTCTCCTTTTGGAGGCCATTTTGAGTAGCCCTAATGTTTTTTGTTTTTGTTTTGAGGAGCAACCCCTTGGACAAGGGTTGCTCCCCTTTAGGGGGCAATTACTTTTGCTTTGTCTGCCCCCCGGGGGGGGCATTATTTAAATATTTTTTTTATACAAACCATGCATTGGGGCAAAGAGCAGGGGAGGGGCCCCTTGGGCAAGGGTCACTTTCATTTTGGGGGCCATTTTGAGTAGCCTTAATGTTTTTTGTTTTGTTTTGGGGAGCAACCCCTTGGACAAGGGTCGCTCCCCTTTAAGGGGCATGTTGTAAGCCTTTGGCTGCCCCCGTGTGGGGGCGTTCAAATTTTTAGAAAAATAACCTTAATGGGACTGTTTACTGGCTAATCAGCCGTTATCAGCCAGGTTAGCTTGAGTGCAGTGCCAAAGTGAGTAAGGTACCCACGTCTGCCAACTTAGGGCAATCAAAGGGCACAGGGTCTTTATGATTTGCATATGGACATGTCTGAACTGGGTTGGTGAAGTGAGCTAAACAATGATGATGGATTAATTCAAGATCAGTTGCCTAGGGGTGAGTGTTAGATTTGCGCATGCACTCCGTCCATCATCCCCTTTGGTATCACCTGGAAGGGCAGTTCTGTTTTTTTTAAATTTTTGTAGGGCCAATAGGGCACCAGGGTTTATTTTTATTTTGGTGATCCGCCCCATGGTCATGGGTCGTTCCCCTTCCTTTATGGGAAGAGGATTGTGGCCTTTTCTGCCCTCTTTGAGTGGCAGAGTAGCAGTCCCATCTGTTCCCAAGGGGGGCAGAAGCCAGTAGACACCAGAATTTTTAAAATTGTTGTCTTTTTGGGGGTGGCCTCAAGGGCAAGGGTTGCTCCCCTATTGATGTTGTACTGTTAGGCCCACCTATCCCTTAACTTGGCATGTTGGACTAATGTATTTTTTGTGTATGTGAATCTAATGTTTTTTTTCTTTTTAAATCTAGTCTAAAGCTTTTGATTCCTGTTTGCGGTTTCGACAGTGGTTGTTCTGCACTTTTGTGTATTTGCATTTTTGTAGGTAAGAAAATTATTTTTGTTGCATGTACTCCAAATGAGTAATATTGCAATGTTTGGATTTTTTTTTTGTAAGTGGTGTCTTAGTGGCATTTAGTTAGTGTTTTGAGCATGAACATTTTTGTGATGTGTTTTGCATTGTCTTCTGTCTATTTTTTTTCTCTTTCTTTTTTAGTGGTATATTGTTGATCCATACTGTGTCAGTGCAGACTACGTGGTGGTGAGTTTAGTTGCTTCTGGCAGGTGAGTGGTATTGTTTTGCACTGTGTAGTTATTTTTGATAAAGGTGAATTTTGTTTATTGCTTATTTCACATAGTGATTGTAGTTGTTGACTTGTGTGTCAAGTTACCTTTGTTAGTAATCATTATGGCTAGCCGTATAATGACTGCTCAGCAGGTGGTAGGTATGCTTCTTGAATCTTCCTCTGAACCGGATTATGACACTGACAGTGCGTCTGAGGGAGGAGAAGATTCTGGCAGTGAGTTTTCTCTCCACATGGAATCATCGGATGATGAAGGTACTCTCAGTGCAGATGAAGGGCCTGTGTTTGAGGAGGACACTGCTGTGCCGATGGTGCAAGAGGCAGCTGGATTGCAGCCTGGGGCTGCTAGTCTTCCTACTGGAAGTGTTGAACTCTGGGTTGATCCTAACATGGTGCAGCCGGTGTTGCCTGCCTTTAGCGGTGATGCAGGGTGTAGACTGGATTGTGAAAACTTTTTGCCTATACAGTATTTTCAGTTATTTATGGATGATGTGTTTTTGGGTGAGATTGTTGAGCAGACTCATTTGTATGCTGAACAGTTTTTGAGGGTCAACAGTGACAAACTTAGGCCCCACTCTAGAGCTACCCTGTGGACTCCCGCAAATCTGGAAGAGTTGAAGAAGTTTTTGGGATTGACCTTATTGATGGGTTTGTTAAAGAAGCCGAACCTGGCTTCATATTGGTCTACCAGTCCTTTGATGGCAACAGCCATATTTCCAGCTGTTATGACTCGTGATCGGTATTTACTTTTGCTACTCATGTTGCATTTTGTGGATAATTCTGTGGCGTTGCCACGTAGTCACCCTGACTGTGACTGTCTTTTTAAGATTCGGCCTGTTCTTGATCACTTTGTTGACCGATTTTCAGAGATTTACATTCCTGGGTAAGAAATTTCTCCAGTATTAGGGGTGTCTTTCATAGATTCACAGGCTTGAATATTCCCCGTCGTCGAAGTGGGAGTCCCACGGTACATAAAATAGCAGTAATATATGTATACATAAGTAAAATTATTATAATTATACAATATATATATATATACACATAAAATATATAAATATATATAAAATACAATAAACTCAAAAGTACCATAGAACTGAATAGGCCCATAGAAAGCCTAAGGGAGAAACTCAACTTAGTAACATATCCATGTCATGTCTTGGTCCATATTCCAGCCAATCAGGCTGCAGCTCCCTCTAGAACCTTCTCCTCAGAAGCTCAAGACCTCAGATTTTCTACCGCACGTCGTGTGAAGGGAGTCTCCCTGAGCTCTGCTCAGTTTTCTTCTTCTACTAGCTGCTATTTCTTCAAAATGTCTTCAAATAAGAAATCTTTGTTCAAAGCCTGCCCTTCTTGTGGCAAACTGCGTCTTTTCCATGAGGATCCTCACAGTAAATGCATTTACTGTCTCTACCCAGACCACGAGGTTAAGAACTGTAAGTACTGTCGCACTTTTCCTCCCAAGACTCTGAGAGACAGAGAGGCGCGTCTCCTTCTGTGGCTACAGAAGTTGAAGACTTCAGAGTCTGTGGTGTCTGATGTGGAAAGTTTTTCTTCAAGTGTTTCCAAGTCCTCTCAGAAGCGTGGGTCTGAAACTGAGCTTCCATCTCCTTTCTTAAGAAAAGTAGACTTTTGGAATCCTCCAGGATTGTTTCCCCACAGGATTTGCTTCAGGGCACGTCTACGGGACCTGGTTCTCTGACGTCTGCGCCCAAAGCCATGCCTTCCACGAAAAAATCTGGCATAGGCTCGTCGACGCGCCCGTCGACGTCTTCAACGACGACGAAGTCTGTCACCTCTATGTCGACGACGACCTGTTCTATGTCATCCTCTGCCGCGTCGACGACGATCACCTCGTCGACGGCAGCCCAGGAAACGAGACCCGTGACATCCATTGTTAGGATCTCGTTTGCACAGGCGTCAAGTCCATCTGATTTGAACATTAAGTGCCAGGAGTACAGTGATGAGGGTGACGAAGAGGAATAAGTCGAAGATGGGAATGATTTATTTCCTGTTGACGAAGCAGAGACTGTAACTTCAGAACCAGTTACACAAATTCCTTTCTCTTTAGTCAAAAATTTGCAACACATGCTTGATGACTATAACCGCAGGTTTCCTCCATCTACACCTGCCTCCCCGGCATTGCCTCCTCCTCCCCAGCCTCAACTGCCAACTCCACAAACACCTGCTACGGTTCCACTCGCATCTCTGGGAGGAACTCGTCATGACACTGACAATGAGGATCCTGCTCCTCAAGACACTGATGACGACGATGACGTCGATATGAATGAGTGGCACAATTACAGAGCACAAACGCCTTCCACTCCACCCACTTCACCTCTTGCATCTCCCCCAGTGGACATTGCAAACTTCCATAATTTAATGGTCCGAGCTGCGAAACGCTTTCATTTCACTGTAGAGAAACAGCAACATGAGAGTGAATGCTTCCTGTATGATTTTAAGGACATTTCACAAAGACAATCACACACAATTCCAATTATTTACTTTATTTGGGCGGAGGGCCTTAAGCTTATGGAACATCCTAACTCAGTACCTGCAGTCTTACCCAGATTGGACAAGAAATATAAGGCTCCAGCGTCCGCTCCAGCCTGCTTGGTATCCCAACCAAAAGCAGACTCAGTTATTACTTAGGCGGCACAAAAAAGATCTCGTAATCCAGCAACACCACTCACATCTCCTCCTGATCAGGAAGGCCGCAAGCTGGACTCTATAGGGAAAAAGTTTACAACAATGGCAGCCACTACTGTCAGAGCGGCTAATACTTTAGCTATTCTGGGCCGTTACGACCGCCAGATGTGGTCCGAGATTGCCGCATTGCTTCCTCAGATGTCTGAGACCATCCGTGCAGAAGCACAGGCCACTATCCAGGAGGGAGAGGTAATCTCTTCTGAAATTATCGAATGCGCCCTCGATATTTCATCCACGGGCTTTCGCCAATTAGCTGGAGCTGCAGTCCTGAGGCGTCAAGGCTGGCTGAATTCTACGACTTTTCGCCCAGAAGTCCAAGCAAAGGTCCTTGATTTGCCGTACGATGGAGAATCTTTGTTTGGCAAACATGTGGACGATGCTCTTGAAGCGATCAAAAAGGACACTGACACTGCAAGGTCCTTAGCTACTCTCCAATATAAGAAGCAGCCCTTTCGTGGAGCACGAGGTAGAGGTGGTGGCTCCTCTAATTTTCGTGGATCAGGCCAGTATCGCTCATACAATTCCTACAGTGATAACCGGCAGAGAGGTTCATACCAAAACCAAAATCGTCAGTCTTCCTCCAGACCATACCAAAGGAAGACAAATTATAGAGGTGGTGCAAACAACAAAAAACAGTGACAGTTTCAGTTCCTTTCGTCTGCCAACTGCGCATCTTGGAGGTCGCATCTCAAAATTCTTTTGCAAATGGTCCGGAATCACCTCCGACCAATGGGTCCTGGACGTTGTCTCCAAAGGCCATACCCTGGAGTTCACAAAATTCCCACCCACTCGTCCACCTTCGGGGCCACCTTCTCCCCACCTCAGAGAACTTTTGGCCCAGGTGAAATTACTGATCCAGAAAGGAGCCATCGAGATAGTGCCGCTAGGTCAACGCGGCAAGGGGTTCTATTCCCGCTTTTTCTTAGTAAAGAAAAAGTCGGGAGAATGGCGTCCAATTTTGGATTTGCGGGCCCTAAACAAATTCATCCTTTCCAAAACTTTTCAAATGTTAACTCTGCTCCAAATCCTAAATTACCTCAATCCAGGGGAATTCTTCTGCACAATAGACCTCCAGGACGCATACTTCCATGTGCCAATTCACACCAGACACAGGAAGTATCTGCGCTTCACAGTCGGACACCTGCACTTCCAATTCAAGGTCCTGCCATTCGGCCTCCGTTCAGCACCGAGGGTCTTTACCAAGATCATGGCCCCGGTAGCTGCCTTTCTACGCCTACAAGGCATACAATTCTATCCATACCTGGACGACTGTCTCATAAAAGCTCCGAATCTTCAACTGGCAATCCAGCATACACAGTCTTGCCTCTCCCTGTTTCAAGACTTGGGTCTTTCCATCAATTGCCAGAAGTCACACTTTCGCCCATCTCAGCGGCGAGATTTTCTAGGAGCCTTTCTAGATTCTCGTCTGGGAATGGTCTTTGTCTCCCAGGAACGACAAGACCGTATGCTCAAGTTGGTACGATCACTCCAGCCAAAACTGTACGTTTCAGTCCGGATGTTGAAATCATTCCTCGGCATGGCCTCTTCTGCAATACAGTTGATTCCTCATTGCAGACTACATATGAGGGTCATCCAAGAAGAGTTGGACAAGCAGTGGAAACAGATCTCAGGATCTTTCAACGACAGGATCCTTCTCACGCCCCGCATCTTACGGGCTCTGGAGTGGTGGGCTCATCCTCCAAACATTTCGAAGGGTCGGTCTTTTCAAGACACTACTCCAACGCTTACGACCGATGCATCCCTGGAGGGTTGGGGTGCACATATCGAAGGCCTATCAGTACAGGGAAAATGGACTGCGGTCCAGCGCACTTGGCACATAAACCGCCTGGAGCTTCTGGCGATCTTCCTTGCCCCAAAGTCTTTTCAAAGGATTGTTCAAGATCAATCTCTGCTGGTGAGGACAGACAACACCACCAGCATGCATTACCTGAACAAACAGGGCGGCACCAGGTCCCTATTGCTTTCCCAACAAGCACAGGAGATTTGGAATTGGGTGATTTGTCATCAAATTCATCTCACAGCCATCCATGTGCCGGGTGTTTCCAATGTTCTGGCAGATTCACTCAGCAGAACGTTCTCGGCCAATCACGAGTGGAAACTCAATCAACCAACTCTCGAGTTCATCTTCCGCCAGTGGGGCCAGCCGCAAATGGATCTTTTTGCGACTATCACCAACAGGAAATGCCAACGCTTTGCAAGTCTTAATCCCCACAGAGAGTCGAGCGGAAATGCATTTTCGATCAGCTGGTTGAACGCATTCAGCTACGCTTTTCCTCCGCTTCCTCTGATTCCACGCTTACTACACAGAATGAGACTTCAACCCTGCCACATCATCCTGATTGCACCCAAATGGCCGCGGCGCCCATGGGTCTCGGATCTGCTCTTGTTCTCCCAGAACGAGCCAATTCCACTTCATCCACTGCCTCACCTCCTCACAATGCAGCAGGGGCAGATTTGCCATCCGGATCCGGCATACCTCCAACTCCATGCCTGGAACCTCAACACCATGAATTTGCGCGTCTAGCCATCGACGCAGACTGTAGGGAGATGTTGGCACACGCCCGTGCCCCTTCCACCATTAAGACCTATCAGTTGAAGTGGAAGCGTTTCTGTGTCTGGTGTCACACCAAAGCCTTGGATCCGATGACCGCCAAACTTGAACAGATCCTGCCTTTCTTCCTATCCCTTGCAAAGTCAGGACTTTCCCACTCCACTCTAAAAGTCTTTTTAGCGGCTCTCTCCCGCTTCCGCAATGATGGTTCGACTTCACTGTATTCATCTAGAATCATCCAACAATTATTCAAAGGTCTCTTCCGTATGTTTCCACCCATTCGGCGTCCTCCGCCTGCTTGGCGCTTGAATCTGGTTTTGTCTCAGCTCCTCCTACCTCCTTTTGAACCCATCCTTTCAGCAAGCTTAAAATTCCTCACGTGGAAAGATGCCCTATTACTAGCCTTGACATCATCTAGGCGTGTCAGTGACATTCAGGCATTCACGATTCAGCCTCCTTTTCTTCAGTTTTCAAAAGACACTGTTACATTACGTACTAATCCAACATTTATTCCGAAAGTTCCCAGTGATTTCCATCTCAACGAACCAATCATTTTGAGAACTTTCTTTCCTAATCCACAAACTCCTGCGGAACGTTCGTTACATTCCCTGGATGTGAAACGTTGCCTTAAATTTTACATTCAGCGCACTGCATCCATCAGGAAATCTGATCAACTATTCGTGGCCTACGGCCCGATCTGCAAAGGACAACCTGTTAACAAACAAACTATTACTAGGTGGATTTCCTCCACCATTACTTTTTGTCATCAATGGGCTGGCAAGCCTCTTCCAGCTTCAGTACGTGCTCATTCCACTAGAGCTGTGTCAGCCTCTACTGCCCTCTTTGCGGGGGTACCTCTACGGCACATTTGCAGGGCTGCTACGTGGTCCAGCAGCCATACTTTTACGAAGCACTACTGCCTGCAGTCGACAGACGCCGCTGATGCAGCAGTCGGACAAGCGGTGCTGCGGAATCTTTTCCAGTAAAGGTGAGCCTCTGTTGCTACCCGCCTCCAGTCATAAAGGTTTTTTCCTATTATATTTATATATCTATATATATTGTTCAAACAAAGTGCCCTGAAGCATCAGGAGGGCACGCGACGGCGCTCTGCCATGTGGCTTTTCAATGTAGCACGCCTTCCTGCCTCATTTTCACATCATAACTGCCAATGCGTTTCAGGGTATTCCACCCCTTCTTCCTGGGCTAAAAAGGACAGTTGAAACTCGCCGTGTTTTATTTCCTGTGATTTTTATTGGTGTTTCAGCCTCCAGTGGGCGTATGCATAGTGCGATATTTTACCACAAGCACGATGGGACATGGATTCCATACGAGTATTTAGTACACCTTTTAGTAAGATCAAATGTCCATTTTAATTTGAAAAGTCTCATTTTTCCTATAGTAGGTAATGAAAACAGTTTGGCATGCTTAATTAGCATATAGAGCGTCGTGCTCAAAGTCCCGAGAAGTGCAGAACCGAAGCCTCACCCAGCTGGTCTTTCATTCCTTCTCACGCTGGTGATGGTGCTCTATCCCCACGGCCAGGCTGCCGTGTATAATTGTTCAAACAAAATGCCCTGAAGAATCGGGAGGGCACGCGACGGCGTTCTGCCATGTGGCTTTTCAATGTAGCACGCCTTCCTGCCTCATTTTCACATCATAACTGCCAACGCGTTTCAGGGTATTCCACCCCTTCTTCCTGGGCTAAAAAGGACGGTTGAAACTCGCCGTGTTTTATTTCCTGTGATTTTTATTGGTGTTTCAGCCTCCAGTGGGCGTATGCATAGTGCGATATTTTACCACAAGCACGATGGGACATGGAGTCCATACGAGTATTTAGTACACCTTTAAGTAAGATCAAATGTCCATTTTAATTTGAAAAGTCTCATTTTTCCTATAGTAGGTAATGAAAACAGTTCGGCATGCTTAATTAGCATATAGAGCATCGTGCTCAAAGTCCCGAGAAGTGCAGAACTGAAGCCTCACCCAGCTGGTCTTTCATTCCTTCTCACGCTGGTGATGGTGCTCTATCCCCACGGCCAGGCTGCCGTGTATAATTGTTCAAACAAAGTGCCCTGAAGCATCGGGAGGGCACGCGACGGCGCTCTGCCATGTGGCTTTTCAATGTAGCACGCCTTCCTGCCTCATTTTCACATCATAACTGCCAACGCGTTTCAGGGTATTCCACCCCTTCTTCCTGGGCTAAAAAGGACAGTTGAAACTCGGCGTGTTTTATTTCCTGTGATTTTTATTGGTGTTTCAGCCTCCAGTGGGCGTATGCATAGTGCGATATTTTACCACAAGCACGATGGGACATGGAGTCCATACGAGTATTTAGTACACCTTTAAGTAAGATCAAATGTCCATTTTAATTTGAAAAGTCTAATTTTTCCTATAGTAGGTAATGAAAACAGTTCGGCATGCTAAATTAGCATATAGAGCGTCGTGCTCAAAGTCCCGAGAAGTGCAGAACTGAAGCCTCACCTAGCTGGTCTTTCATTCCTTCTCACGCTGGTGATGGTGCTCTATCCCCACGGCCAGGCTGCCGTGTATAATTGTTCAAACAAAGTGCCCTGAAGCATCGGGAGGGCACGCGATGGCGCTCTGCCATGTGGCTTTTCAATGTAGCACGCCTTCCTGCCTCATTTTCACATCATAACTGCCAACGCGTTTCAGGGTATTCCACCCCTTCTTCCTGGGCTAAAAAGGACAGTTGAAACTTGCCGTGTTTTATTTCCTGTGATTTTTATTGGTGTTTCAGCCTCCAGTGGGCGTATGCATAGTGCGATATTTTACCACAAGCACGATGGGACATGGAGTCCATACGAGTATTTAGTACACCTTTAAGTAAGATCAAATGTCCATTTTAATTTGAAAAGTCTCATTTTTCCTATAGTAGGTAATGAAAACAGTTCGGCATGCTTAATTAGCATATAGAGCGTCGTGCTCAAAGTCCCGAGAAGTGCAGAACTGAAGCCTCACCCAGCTGGTCTTTCATTCCTTCTCACGCTGGTGATGGTGCTCTATCCCCACGGTGCATAGTGCTTGTGGTAAAATATCGCACTATGCATACGCCCACTGGAGGCTGAAACACCAATAAAAATCACAGGAAATAAAACACGGCGAGTTTCAACTGTCCTTTTTAGCCCCGGAAGAAGGGGTGGAATACCCTGAAACGTGTTGGCAGTTATGATGTGAAAATGAGGCAGGAAGGCGTGCTACATTGAAAAGCCACATGGCAGAGCGCCTTCGCGTGCCCTCCCGATGCTTCAGGACACTTTGTTTGAACAATTATACACGGCAGGGTGCAAAAACGACAGCTAGGCACTATGCCATAAAAGGGTCAATTTTTAACTGCAAAATTGAGATGGTACAAGGCCGACCCACAGAAGTGAGGTTCCGTTTTTATCGGGAGACTTAGGGTAATTCAGATTTGTAAATCAACTGTTATTAGCTATTGAGTTTTCATGCATTTCTCCCTTCCCATTGAAAGACATTCTGTAAAAAAAAAAATCATTTTGAAAAATGACCAATAATTATCATGCTAGTATGAGTATTCCCAATTTTGAAAATGTGCAAATATATACTGTTTCTAAACTCTATAATTTGTACCCAATTCAGAATTACATAGGTGTCTTTCATACCGATTTTTCCATGTATACATTTTCCAAGAATAAGTACTCTATACCCGGTAAATAATAAAATACCATTGCAAGTTGCTGCTCAGTTTTTGGCTCTGGATTCGTCGGGTTCTTGGTGAAACTACAAGTCCTATATATCCCCACAACCAGGAAGGTCAAACGGATGTAACGGTATATTGCTTTCAAAGAGCTGTCAAAATTACAAGAAGTTACAGATGAAAACGTTCAGACAAAAGGCAGTTTTTTTCAACTAATTTTCAATTATTCCAATATTTAACTGTTAGTTTCTATAAAGAAACCTTCATGGATTTAGACCCCTTTTTGAATTCAGAATTTTGTTTACTTTTCGAAAATGTATAGCTTTCCAGGATCCATTATTGCTTTCAAACTCATTTCTACCATTAACTGGAAGGAGGTTGAAAGATCTAAAAATAGCAAAAATAGGCTATGTCCCAGAAAAATGCCAAAACTGTTTGAAAAATGTTGGTTCTCTGACAAAAGACTGTCATTCCCTAAAAGCTGAGAAAATGGAGATTTCAGCCCCACAACCCCTTTTTTGATAACATTTTCAAGGAAAAACCCAGAGGCATTCATTTGCAGCCTGTTTTTCCCATTTTTCTGAAAAAAACAAAACATTTACTGTATTTTGCTTAATTTCTGGGACCCTTCCAAGGGTCCCACAAACCCTGGGCACCTTTAGAATCCACATCATGTTGGAAGAAAAGAACGCAAATTTGGCGTGGATACCTTATGTGGTCACAAAGTTACAGGGGCCTAAGCGCGCACTACCCCAAATCGCCAAAAAAAGGCTTAGCACAGGAGGGAAAAGGCCTAGCAGCAAAGGGGTTAAAATGCCCCATAACTCCTAAAACATATACCCCAACACCCCCAAACTAAAACCATATACTTACCTTAAACTTAAATATTAAAAACATATGCTTTTACCATTCATGCTTTTACAATGAATTTCGGTGTAAAAGCATGCGTGGTAAAAGCATATAAGATGTAAAGGCATGCGTTATGATAGTATTGCGGAGTAGTGGTACTTTCGTTGTAATGGTATGCGGAGTGAAGGTATGCGGAATGAAAGTTGCGTTGTGAAGGTGTTTTACCGTGGGGAATATGCGTTTGATGTGTTGAGGGAAAGCTATGCGTGATGTGTGTAATTGAATTGTGTAAGGCGGAATCTGGGGTTACTGGACACCTCCTGCACATGTTGGAGCGCTTGCGCCCAGACCTTGTCTGTCAATGGTTTTGGAAGGACATGGTTCCATCGGGTCAGCGCCTTCCCCATCTTCGCCTAAGTACTAGATGTCAGTCCTACATATAGCGTGGAAATGGCTTGATGCGTGCTGCCGGGTATGAGGAGTGCGTGTAGGATGAGTGATGGGGCGGTTCTGTCTCTGCAGCTTCCCAGGGAGCTCTCACCTTGTGCTGGATGGGGTGGTATGTCAGGAACTGACCCGCAGTCAGGGCATATGTGTCCATTATGTCTTGGAAGGACTCCCTTGTGAAAGAGATTTCCCACACTGTCAATCCCTCGCACCCTCCACGGTATCATATCATGTTGTCCAGCCAGCTCCAGCATGCCTGGTAGTTGTCCCAGAGTTAATTATGGTGAATAGAGGATCACGGGATTCCTGTGTACAAATCGATGCCAGCACACCCACGCTGTTATCATCAGACTTGAACCTCTTTGCGGTGGACAATTGCGATCTGTCCGCCAAGTGTAAACACCGTCCGACGTAGCATCGTCTAGACGGCTGTCTGTTCTGCAATATTGTTGCAAGGATTCTGCTCCTACACAGAACTGTGCACAGAGACCCAGGATCTCAGTGATTTGTGGTGGAACCAAAAAACTCACCTCAGTACCTAAAAAAATCCCAACCAGCTAGCATCAGTGTCATATTAGCTCTTCGTCCTATAAGGAACCAATGATTAGACAACCTAGAACATGCGACTTAGGATATACTCAGGAATGGTGGTAAGTGAGAACACTCTTTCATTATACTCTCACAACAGGAGTAAACAAGAGACACGGGAAGGGTTAAAATATTTATTTTAACGACGTGCTTTCAGGTGCAGTATCTTTGCCAACATAAGCAGACATATGATTAGAAATAGTATGATCAGCATTGTTACAATTCCATAAAACACCCTCCCTATCTAGGAACTATGTTTTATAAACTAAAGAAGGTCTCTTAGGCTTGTTTGGGGGACCCCATTACCTCTCAGCTCAGCAAGAGTGAATCACATCAGGATCAGCAAAACCTCTCTGCATCACTGGAAACGGAAAATCTTCCAAGTGCTTGAAATCATGGCTACATTGCAATGATAAAGGTGCCAGAATCACAGTTGGCTCGCAGCTGCCATGTGTTGTGTCTAAAAACGTGAGCCAATCAGTTCGAACAACAGCTACCATGTTATGATATCCTAGAAGGCTTCGGCACTTACTGTGCAGACTAGGGTCACGATGTAAGTCAAGGGATGTCGAAAACAAGCCTTTCTCATGTGAAGTCATTCGCGCGGCCTAACTTACAAAAACAGCTATATGCAGTGTTGTGTGCAAAAAGCAGCAAAAGGTAAAATGGCGTTTTACTTCTAATAAGCCATACTAACATAGCAATGTGTGCAAACCAGGCCTAGCCCACACTACACCCTCCCTTGATCAGAGAACGTACAATAAAGGGGGCAACATTTAGAGAACGCAGAGTTCAAGTTCGAATGAGACAGAACCAAAGTTCAGAAAATTTGCCAAACATCATAATTGGGAGTAAAAATCTGAATTGATAAATATTAAACGTATCAAAACATAAATGGGTGGCCATGGTATCAAAAAACTTCAAAGGAAAAGGAAGTGATTACAAAATTGAGTAGAAGAATTCACTAGTCCAGTAGGTGTCTATGAAGCAGAAAAAAGTGTCACTTCAGTCCAACAGCGTATAGGCACAGTACGTTGCAACCACCTGCTATAGGAAGTCGTTCTTTTCATCAGTGAACATTTCAGCCATCCAATTTAGTAATGGAAAAGAACATACATGTTATTTAACAGCTGGAGCCTCTAGCGCCATCAGAGGACAACTCGGGTGTTCTTCGAGATAACTGCGTGCCGAGAAGTCATGGGCTGCAGACCACATATTCCAATTGCCTAGGACTCCATGAGCCGCTGCGAAGGATATAATGCTGATACCACAACAATCTAGTTCATGAGCAACTAAGGGACTCATTAGTAGATCAGAATCCGGGTTAGGAGCCCATTCAAAACCCCAATCCAGGCAGTGGAAAACAGGCTTCACACATGTGAAGTAGCCAGAGGTAGCGATCCATAGTATTCAAGCATCCGGTTACGAAGCTGGAGCAGCCGGGCAGGTTGTCGAGGAGCAAAGGATGTGCAACCATTTTTCAGCAAGAAAACCAACAGTAGTACACCGGCTCCCAAAGCGAGAATTAACGGGAAACCGCCAAACAGGCTGGAAAAAATAGAATGAAAAAATGCCGGTATCACACCAAATATAGTTTGAAATGTGGTCACAAGGCCAGAACTTTCTACTTTAAAAAAGTGTGCCAAGCCCGTGGTGGAAGAGGCATTGAATATTGTGTGAATCAAAGCACCAAAATGCAGCGGCAGATGAGTATTTAATAAGGCATGCACCTCAGTACGAGTGTTAGCAACGCGACAGACAAATGTTTCATGCGCAGATGTAAGGGCGACTTCTTTCTGGGACAAAAGAGCCCTTATTCGACTCATCTTGTTGAACTCTGCTTTCAAGATCGGAATAGAAGGCCAGATGGATACATCGAGCCTCCCATGCTGAGGCGGAACAGCATATTCTTACAACAGACAACACGTTGGGAAACAGTTACTATGTATGGAATTCCCGCAAGCATTCCACAGCAATCTTCATTATTTAATAACAAATAACTACTGTTTGCTAACAATGTGAATGTCGGTGTACTAGCTGGGGCGGGTGTGCCTTTTAAAACGCACGCAAATTCGGGGCTGATATGTTACAGGAACCATGCAATTGCAGATTCCGACAGACCAATGAGTGATCGGGGGTGGAAGTGCAATCTTCACCTTTTAAATAAACCTCCTCTCCTTCCCTTAAGCACCTGTATGTAAAGGGTAGATTCCAAACTTCATGGAGAAAAGCGCTACCTAAAGGCTCAAATCTGCCTTTGGCATAATGTTTCATGCAAGCTTCAAATGTAAACAGAGGGAATGGTAGAGTTATCAACCCATGAATAAGCCAAACAGCAGAATTCGATTCGGCCACAGAAAACGGAAAAGGTTCCAACTTTTTAATATGTAACAGTGAAAACATGGCATCTTTCATAATGAAGTAGTGTCCATGTAATCCCATGGCACCTTCCTTGCCTTCAACGTTTGCAAAGTCCATGCAAACTGCATAATAGAACGCAATTGATTTTGACCATGATACAGAGCTGCGACATCCTCCTGTACAATATCAACAACAGAAGAAACAATATTATCTAATGTGTAAATCCGGGAAGAAAGCGTGTTAATGCTATTATCTACAACTGCAAGCACTTTTTCTAAATTGGCTTGATCAATAGCTCTTAGTCTAGAAGCAGCTTCAATTTGGGCAATTTCCAAACCTCATTGTAAATAGCATAAATCCATCTTTTTGACCTGCAGTTGCAGGACCTTTCACAGTCATTCAAGTCAACCGTGTCAGTCAATTTGGAGAGATGCAATTTTACTGATGCCAAGGTGGAGTGCTTGAGCCAACTCTGGCATAACTTGCTTACCAAATAGATAGTGACAGAATGTTCACTCTCAAAACAGGGATCTACTCTACTTACTGTATAGCATGGGGTAAGACCTAGAAAACGGTGCTATCAGGAATCTGCACTTTTTTGCCACAGCAGCCAGCCTTCGGGATTCAGACCTGAAATGTTAAAGGAGGTGTTTCGCAACAGGGTATGTAAATCACTAAGGGAAGTACAGGTATAATTATTCCATTGGGGGTATGACCATAAATCAGGAAAAAAGGGAGCATTTAATTTTTTAGACATAGCCAATCGAAAGCAAGTGGTTTGTGAAATAGTCGAATTCAGAAACAACATATGGCCCGGGATGAGACATGCACGGTGTAAAACCTCAGTGCCTTGCACTTGCCAATTTTTAGAACCCAAACAGATTTAAGATCGATAGTATCTTTCCACAGCTCATAGGCCCATAGCCCCCTACAGCCAATTGATCAATAAAGGACTTCGAATACAGTAATTTTGTGTGGGTAAGTATAACCTTGGAGGAGGACTTCTGAGTCACCTTAAAATGAAATGCATCAGGATTTGACTGATCAAAATCAGTAAGGTAAGAAAACATTTTTAGAAGAGTTTTGGAGCTGCCTTCAACAGGAGCGGGACAATGTTCCCATTGAATGTAATTAACCACATACCTAAATGTGTTTGCTTTGTGCAGAAAGTGATTGCCAAAGTGTGGGTAATAGAACAAATCACCATAATTAGCAAAATCTAAATACAAATCTTCAGCATCAAAGGCAGCATAATATTTCAAATCAGAAAATAGAGCCTCTACGACTTGGACGTCCCAATCATCAGCGAATATTTTGTTCAACCACATCCCCCATAGAAACACGAAGTACATTAGGGACATTAATAACCTCTGTGGGGCCATGAATCTGAAATTTGACAGCATCCAGCATCCCATACAATCCCATCCAAAAGAGGCCAAGCAAATATTCACAAATGTCTGGTCCCTCTTCATTCTGTGTGATGAGGAGTGGGGTGCCAAAGTTCCATCAATTATTCTAATTGTAGATCTTTCTTTAACATAGTGTCGTTCACAAGACGGAAAAAATGCACCACAAATCCAATGGACATGAATAAAAAAAAATGAAAAAAGCACCACCCAAATATAAGTCCTAGGGGGAATTAAAAAATGCTTCTTAAACCAAACAGCAAAAATCGAAACTTTTGAAGGTGACTTTGATGTGGTAGAGCCAGTGTCAAATGAAAAACATGATTGATTAGCCACACAGGTCTCCAAATCAGGCATAGATAAGTCAGTGGGGTAAGTGTACTCAGTATCATCAAGAGGATCACCAGCCTCTGGATTCAATAGCTGATTCGTAACTGTATTCACCTCAATGGCAACATCAGGCCTGGTGGTAAGTGCCATAGCCAAAACAGTGTTTCGCATCATTGCTGGGCATGAGACTGCAGGTGTCATGCTAAGAAGAATCGGCCACTCTGTGTAGTTTGACATTGTCAGTGGAGATGTACCTGTTCCCCTTTCGCCCAGGAAGAGGAGGTAAAATGACTGTTCTTGTACCCTGCACGCCAAGCACAGGAACTGGAGATCGATAGGAGGGGCCGAATTCCTTCTTGTTCTCGACCTTCTCTCGGACCAGTTCACCAACTTGGGGTAGCCAGCCAACTACCGGAATCTGCAACGCAGCATCAGATGTGGAGGGCAAATGTTCCTGTGCAAGACTGTCTCTGGTGTTTTGTAGATTCTGGAAAATAGTACAATGCTCAAAGGGGAGCGGCTGACGCCGCTTGGTCTAGACCCTCAAGGTCCGGAACAAACATTTTGATACCAAAGAGCATTTCGTATGGGGTCCGTCCACCCTGGTGACCAAGAGTATGAATTACAAACATGCGTGAGAGCCTCTCTTTAAGTACAGCCACTCAAACCCAGATCATTTTATGTTTTATATGCGACCTTTAGAATCACAAGTCATTTTGAGTCCAAAGAACAAATTGTCATTGTATGATTCAACACAGTAGTAAGAGTCACTTACGACCAGAGTAGTCACACTAGGATCTCAGGGGTGTGGAATTGTTTAAAAAATGTACTTGTCCATTGGACAAAATTGTGCAGAAAACTACTTGTCCTGCAAAGAAATCTGCTTGTCTTACATATTCCCTAAATCAATTAAAAAATCGTAAAAGATTGTAAAAACACGTTGTACACAATAATTAAAAGTGAAAATTTGAAAGATACAAAGAATAAAAGACACTGTGTCGTCATTACTCATCCTCGTTAACAGTTGAAATAAGAAATATTACATTTATAATCAGTGTGGTTTAAAAGTGCTAGGATATTTCATTGAGGAGAGATCAAAAAGTGGTACATGAAAAGGTGAGGGCAGGCCAGTCAGTATTGTGAGAGCCACTCAAGTTGATTCTTGTATTTTGTCTAGTTCTTTGGCTGTTGTTTCCCAGAACGTAATAGCTTTGCAGGACAGTTGCACTGACAGCCCTCCCAAACATTCTATGACAGCTGCTCTGCATGTCCTTAATTGTCTTTTCCTGAAAGTCTCGCAAAGGACAATTTTCTGGGTTTCTAGAAGCGCGGGGAAGATGCATAGAAGATGTAGTAATGTCTCATCTCCCTGTCCACACAGTCTGCATTCTTTCGTCGGCCATGTCCATTTCCATTTCGGGGTCAGGTCCTTCGTGGGGAAGTGCCCCAACCGTAGCATCATCAGATAGTGCTTTTTATGATATGTGAAGTGTTCTGACAAGTATTGTGGTTTCAGCGTCTGATAGGATTGAATCACTGCCCATGCATGTTTTTTTTTTGCAAATGCGGTTTTGTCCATTAACCTCTACCTCGCTACCGCGTTTTCCCGCTGTGCACTGGAATTTCAAAAATGCGCTGTTTATGACAAAGCCAGTTCGTCATCCGCGTAGCGCAGGTAACGCCCATGACGAGCTGGCTTTGTCATCAGCGCTGAAGGGGTTAACAGAGACGTTCGTTTGATTGCTTTGTTCACCACTTTTTTGAACACGGAATAGGAGGTGATTGTGTGCCAGGCCTCTTCGAGGTGTAAGTCTGCAAGTGATTCTTTTAGTATGGTGACAATGGAATTATTTTGTCTTGATTGCTGTTCAATTTCTGGCCAACAAAAGTGGGCTGAGGGGTTTTCTTCTGCTTGCCTCATCCACCAGTAATATTTGACCAGTGCTCCTTGTCGAGCTGGTTTCTGGTTTTTGAGCCCATATTCTAGTCGAATCTGTGACTGAGAGATGTATCGTGGGATTGCGAACAGACTCTTAAAGAGACTCGACTGGGATTGGTTTAAGGCGGTTGCATCTTTTGTATTCATCAGTTCTGACCCATAAGAAATCGTTGGAATGAATTTTGCTGCAATTACCTTTAGCAGGTGACCCGTTGAGCAGCCTTTTAACTTTCTCTCTAGAGTTTTAAAGGCATAGTGGAGTTGTTTTGCCTTCATTTTTCCTTGGTTCCGCTGGTTGTTAAAGTTAAGGTTGTGATCAAGTTGAAACCCAGGGTATTTGTATGAATTCACCTGGGATATTGGTTTGCCATCTAGATGCCAGATGAATTTACCTTTTGACCCTGTTTCCGATGTTTAGAAAAGCATAGCATCTTGGTTTTCTTGGATTTATTGTTAATTGGGCTGTGATTGTGTAACCTCCTAGTTGGGCCATTGGGCCAGTGATCGCTGCAGACCTATCGGTGTTTGAGATAGAAGAACAATGTCGTCTGCGTAGTGGAGGCTAGTAATTGGCGTGTTACCCAGTTTTGGGGGGTCAGTTTGAACTTGTTGGATATGTTTTTCAAGGTCGGCAGTATAGATGTTAAAAAGGCTGGGGGCCAACACGCACCCCTGTTTTAGTCCATTTTCGGTTGGAATCTTGCTTGTTATACTGCGCCTGTCTCCTATCCTTACTTGTACCCACGTGTTTGAGTAAAGGTTCATTATCTCCCCCAGAAGTTTGGTTGGTAACCCCCAATTTTTCATTTTGTCCCATAGCCTTGCTCTTGGTACTTTATCGAACGCTGCTTTAAGGTCGATAAAGCACGCATAAGGAGTCTGTGATTTTGCATATGCTTGTTTCGCTAAGGAGAGTAACCGTTGGGATGTCGGTGAGGGTACCCATACCTGCCGGAAATCCAGTTTGCGTATTTGGCATCAGATTTGTACGGCTCACCCATTCTTCTAGATCTACCAGCAGGTTCGAAGCATAAATCTTAGCCTCAACGTCAATTAGTGCGATCATTCTATAGTTGCCAGGGTCCGAGTGTGAACCTGATTTATATATAGGGTTTAAGATGCTTCCTCGCCAGGAGTCAGGGATTGTGCCTGATGCTAGCACGTGTGTGAAGAGAGGGGTAAGGATACCAGACCAGAATGACGGGTCGTGCCAGAATAAAGCTTTGGCAGACCGTTGGGCCCTGGAGCTCCTTCAGGCCTCACGTTTTTTGTGATGTTAAGGACCTGCTCTTGTGAGATCTCCGGGGTGAAATCTGGTAGTTCTGACTTTATTATGTCTTGGGCTATTCCTGAATTAGAGACTCCGTAATTTGCACTGTCAGTTGGTGGAGTGGCGTTGTATGTATGTTCGATGAGCGCTCTCTAGGCATCCTCCATTATTTCCGAGTTAAAATGGCGGCTCTTGCCATTTGATACCTGGTTAATGACATCACAGAAGCGCTTGGAGTCTCTTTGTGTGCTGGCATGATGCAGTTTTGCCCAGAGAAGTTCACTATAGTTTTTCTTAGCTGCCTTGATGTCCCTTTTTAGATTTTTTCTTAATTTGGGTATTAGGGAAAGAATGTCCTGTGAAAGTTCTGAACCTCTGGTTCGTAGTTGTCTTAAATGTTTATTCAGTTTTTTTTTTTTTTGTTTAATTAAGTTATTATTAAACCACACTGCCCCCACTGACCTTCCTACTTTGCGGACGTTGCTTTTGCTTGAGAATTCCTTATTTAGATCATGAGTAAAGGTTACCCAGGCCTTTATACGTGATGATTCAAATTAAAAACTTTCCAGACGAGCAGTGCATGTGGCCAAGATATCACCTATATTTTCCCTTTTCCAAGTGAGTCGTTTCAGATTGTAACATTGTGTTTGTTTTATCTGGTATTAAATTTCCATGCTTATGTGCAAGGAGGTTTGGGGATAGTGATCGCTTTCTGTCCTTTCTTTAATTTGAAAATTTTAGATGTTTGGGAGAATGTCCTTATCTGTTTGTGTATAATCATGGTAGATCGTGTTTTTTGCGTGACCCTGGTGTATGCTGGGAGACACCCCGGCGAGACTTGTTTGTTTAATAGGCACATGGATTGTTCCTCCAGAAGGGATGCACATCTGTTGCCGTGTGTGTCACCTCGTTTGCTAGGTCGAGTATGGCCTATGGGTCTTTCTTTGCGGCCTTGTAATAGGTTCATATTGAAATCTCCTGACAGTATGATGTTGGCATGAGGGTGAGCGAATTTGAGGGTAGCCAGTGTTGCTGTTAAGGTCTCAATACTTGATCTCTTTTGTTTAGGTGAAGGTGGATGTAGAGGTTCAATATTAGCAGGCTAAATAAGGATGCGGTCTCTAGTTTGATACATAACATCCAAGCTGAATCGAGGTCTACTTCACAAACTTGCCATGAGATGTATGTCGAGACAAAAATAGAGAGGCTCCCTTTGGCTCTTCCGTGTTTCGATTCTCTTTTTGCCAGAATTAGATATTCTTTGTATCCCACCATTGGTGAAGGGTTTGTCTGCCAGGTCTCTTGAAAAAGAAGGAGGTCATACTGTTCAATGAATTCCATGAAGTCAGGATCTTCAAGTTTTGCGCTTAGGCCATTGACGTTTCAGGAGCTAAATCAATTAAACTGAGCATCAAAAGTGTAAGTTTGGTCATAGAGAGTGCATTTTAGATATCCTAGTGCTTGAAGCTGCCTCTTGGGAGAGTAATTTAAACAAAGAGAAAGCATACAGGGATCAGAAATTACACTTTACCCTGTGCACAAATCGTCTGGAACCAAACCGGTATCTACAAAAAATCTGAGACCCAGGCAGGAGTCAGAGGTGGATATGAATGTGATCTGTGGCAATATCTATATATTAGTGCCCTGCACAGTGAACCACGATTTTCCTAGCTCTCCTGGGAAGGGCAGAAGACAACTTCCTTTTTAGGGGATAGTTCTGCAGATTTCAACCCACATAGATCAAAGAATCATTTATCAAAATGTGTGAGCTTTTCACTTGTACAAATTGGACACTATGACATTATGTTATGAAAACTACTGCAGCCAATTTGGGGTGGAGGTTCGTTTAGGCCTGAGCTGTAGAAATTAATTCAACATTCCCAAAGGGAACACAGACGGCTCTAGAGGTATTATTGAGGTGGGCATGAGAGTCAATTGCGATACTGGTTGGCTGGTCAGTAATATCTTCAACAAGCCCAAATCCCAATTTATGTTAAATAGTATTATTAGATTATCATGCACTTTTGAAAGAGATCACAGACTGACAATCTAAGAGGTCGTAAGTAGAGGCCAAGGGCTAACTGCCCTGCACCTGCTAGTTATATGGAACTGGCACACAGAAAGTTCATGTTCTGAATTGCCTATCTAAAATAATTTGTCAGTGGATGATATTGAGACCATGGAAGTACCATTGCTTCTCTTATGGATATGGTTAGTTTCAGCACCCTAAGGCACAAGCTGCAGAAATTTGTGCCAGTGAAAGTAAGCTGGTGTGTATACTGTGACAGTAATTGAACCTTAATTGATTGAACCGTAATGTTCCCTTTGGATTGTGACATGCTTCTGCAGCAGTCTTGGGACAGAAATGTAACCATGAGAAAAGCTGTGGTGTTAGGCTTTATGGACAACTCAGAGCTGCTTTCAGTAGGCCAGGAACATAGGTGGTTAGCACTTGCTGAAACAGCAATTTAGTAATTTTCCAGTCATGACAGTCTGTCCTTAAATAATGATTGTATGACAGAGTATTGTTGACAAACATATTGTCCATTGATAAAGTGAGCTGTGGCTTGATGTACTAGTAAAGATCATGTATGCAGCGTTATCGGGCCCCAAACGTGTTGTTAATCTGTAAAGGTCCGCTTTCAAGATCTGCAACCCCAAAGACTTGCATTTTTTTTATAAATTACAATGTGGTATAGGCAGACACCTAGGAAGAAACAAGAATAAGGTGACTGGCAGAACAAATCTTGCAAAAAAAGAACTCAGGGGTCTGATGACAAAAGCTAGAAGAGTTAACTTGTTTGTTTTCAAAACTTTCCCCATCTTTTTGAATGGAGGCTTGAGAGTACTCTAGCAAATTGTGGGGGCATTTTGAAAGGGTCTTGGGTGCAGACACAGAGGATTTTGACCAGAAACATAAACTTATGAATAGTTTTTACTTTGTGCTATCCAGATGTGCTCAACCATCATTTTGTCCCAGAAAGCCATCTCACAAGTCTGCAGATAGACATAAAGGAAGGAGAGGTTTTGGAATAGGATAAAAAAAATCAATAGAAAGAATGACATAGGTGGGTGTTAAAAAGACAACATAAAAAGTCAGAGAGAGCTGGGAAAAGTGGAGATTTGAGGAAATTTGCAAAAGAAGAAAGAGGAATGAAAAAATAAGATAAAAATAATGAACTTACAGTAGACGTGACAGTCAGCTTGGTCATGAGGTTAATGTAGAGGTGGCTGCACCAATATTCAGCCTCCGAAAATGAATAATGTCCCCAGTATTTGATTATTACTTCTCAAATCTGTAGGTGTCTCCCTCAGGAAGGCAGCCAGAGAACAAGTCACTAGAGACTACAGAGGCAATTGTTGCACCTGTGCACTGCCCACAAGGAGTGTAAAAGGAAGCACCTATCAGTATCCTCCAGGTGTAACAAGTTCTAGGCATGACCTGACACCAGAACATGGGAAACCCCTGCCATCACATGTATGACAGAGGTGACAACACTTACAAACATTCACATCAACATTACTTGGGATGATGAGATGTAAAAGGTGTTACAATGGGAGTCAGTGATGACCAAGAGGTTACATGGAGATCCAGTGATGTACCGGGTGTGCAGGGTGAGTTACAGAGGGAAGCTGTGGTGTACTGAGGGAGGAGTGATGTAACGGGATGAGCAGGAGGAGTTGCAGAGGAAGGCAATGACCCCCCTAGTCTGGGGTTACAGTGGAACCACTGATGGCCCATTAGCCCACAGCTAAAAATGGGAGAGGTGTTAAAGAAGGAACCACTTATGGCTTCAGGGGATTGGAATACAACAAAGCTAGGGTTATGCTGATTGTTAAAGAAGAGAGATGGTTTGGGGTTTAACAGAAATGGGAGATGAGAAACACAGCAAACTATATGGATGGTAGAGGGCAGGCAGAGATAGGAGAGTAGTAGGGCAGGGAAATGGAGGTATAGTGGTTTTACCCTGGTAGTTTGAGAGCAAAGGAAAGAAGCAAAAGTTAGCTAGAGATGTATAAGGATTTAGATAAAAAGCTAGAAAAGAAAGGGGACATTAAGACCCAACCACCAGCACCAAGGACGCCTTCAAAAACGTCACCCGCACTCACCACCAACTAATACGAAAGGCCAAGAAAACAGCATTCAAGGATCGACTAGACAACAACGCCCACAACAGCAAGGAACTTTTCAACATCGTCAAGGAGTTTTCCAATCCCTCGGCCAACTCCAACGACATCACCCCCTCTCAAGCCCTCTGCGACTCCCTAGCCTCATTCTTCCACAACAAGATTGCAGACATCCACAACAGCTTCGCCAACCAACCCGGAGTCCAACCCACCCAACCACATGCTAAACACTCTCCCCCCGCGAACACCCTTAACGACTGGAACCCAATCTCCACTGAGGACACCATCCGCCTGATGAACTCCATCCACTCAGGATCCCCCACAGACCCATGCCCTCACCACATCTTCAACAAAGCAGACTCCGTCATAGCACCGCACCTCCGAGACGTCATCAACTGCTCCTTCAACTCCGCCACCTTTCCGGAAAACTGGAAACACGCTGAACTCACCGCCCTTCTGAAAAAACCCACAGCGGACCCCACCGAACTCAAAAATTACCGCCCCATTTCGCTCCTTCCATTCCCGGCCAAAGTAATCGAGAAAGCTGTCAACAACCAGCTCGCCGCTTTCCTCGAAGCTAACAAATCCCTCGACTCCTCACAATCTGGATTCCGAGCAAAACACAGCACTGAGACCGCCCTCATCGCAGCAACAGACGACATTCGAACTCTACTGGACAATGGAGACACAGTCGCCCTCATCCTCCTCGACCTCTCTGCAGCATTCGACACAGTCTGCCACAGCACCCTTTTACAACGCCTTAGCAACATCGGAATACAAGGAAAAGCACTTGAATGGATCACCTCATTCCTCACCGGAAGAACCCAGAGAGTCCGCCTTCCACCATTCAAGTCCGAGGCCACCGAAGTCATCTGTGGCGTACCACAAGGATCCTCTCTCAGCCCCACCCTCTTCAACGTTTACATGAGCCCCCTCGCGACCATCGCCCGCCAACACAACCTCAACATCATCTCTTACGCGGATGACACTCAACTGATCCTTTCTCTCACCAAGGACCCCAGCACCGCCAAAACTAACCTACACGAAGGAATGAAAGAAGTTGCTGAATGGATGAAACACAGCCGTCTGAAACTGAACTCAGATAAAACAGAAGTCCTCATCCTTGGTACATCCCCCTCTGCATGGGACGACTCTTGGTGGCCGGAAGCCCTTGGAAAAGCACCCATCCCGACAGACCACGCACGGAACCTAGGCGTTATCCTGGATTCTTCACTCTCAATGAACAGACAAGTCAGCGCCGTATCCTCATCCTGCTTCAACATCCTTCGCATGCTCAAAAAAACATTCCGCTGGATCCCCACCGAAACCAGGAAAACAGTCACCCATGCTCTGGTTACGAGCCGACTGGACTACGGAAACACCCTCTATGCAGGCACTACCGCTAAACTCCAAAAGAAACTCCAACGAATCCAAAACGCCTCAGCCAGAATCATATTAGACATCCCACGCAACGAACACATCTCTGGTCACCTGAAAGACCTCCACTGGCTACCTGTCAATAAGAGAATCACTTTCCGACTGCTAACCCACGCACACAAATCACTCTACGACATCGGACCGGAATGCCTCAACTCACGACTGTCCTTCTACACCCCCTCCCGCCAACTACGGTCTTCCAACCAAGCCCTCGCCACTGTACCTCGCATCAACAAGACCACCATGGGAGGCAGATCCTTCTCATACCTGGCTGCTAAAACATGGAACTCACTCCCCGCGCACCTTCGCCTTACCCAAAACCACCTAGCATTCAGAAAGCAACTTAAAACGTGGATATTTGACAAGTAATCCTCCTCCCCTTCCTAAGCGCCTTGAGACCCTCTGGGTATGTAGTGCGCTATATAAAATTCTCTGACTTGACTTGACTTGACTTGATGGGGTAAGAAATACAGCATGGCTCAAGACTGGGTCACAAACCACCACCTCCTCCCAGGCCTTCAAAATTGACCTCAAACTTCTCCTCCTTCAAAAACACTTCCAAATCGAAGTGCCTTCCCAGTGTGTTCTGCCATTTATTGCAGTATTATCCTTCTACCTGTGTTTGGTACTCTTTTGTACTCAGTTAAATTGAGCTGTTATGTTTGTTCTAGTTGATTCAATGCCCATTAGATTCCCAATGTTAGACTAATGTTCAGATTTGTTGCCTTTGCCTCAAATTGTAAAGCTCTCTGATATCCTTCAGGATCAAGTTTGCGCTATATAAAACTTTATAAATAAATAAAAAATGGGAAACTGGACCAGTGGCAGAGACTTCAGACACAGCAAGGGAAAATAGATGAGTTGAACAGGGAATTAGAAAATGACAGTTGCAAACAGGAGAAGGAAAGGGTGGTAGACATAGCTTGTGGTGGTTGGGGTGTTACGTAGCGAGTAGAGGAGGTTCTATAGTTGATACTTTTGTCATTCATGCTGGCTGACAAACAGCATAAGTACACATTCAATTGCTTCTACTGCCTCTCCTGAGAGGTTTTCAAAGTTAACTGTTTCTGCTTTAAGCAGCTTCTAACTGGTACTTTTCCATGTAGTGTATTTATTTGTTTTGCATGTGATTACTTTACAGCAGAATAAAATGTCTTTCCTGACTGCCTGGGATTAAGAGCCTTGGATCTGTGGTGGCATTTCGTGTTCAGCTCCTTCACAAGATGTATCTCAGAAAGAGAATCTGGGGCACTAGAGGCAGATTTCTTTGGACACACTTACCTTCTCAACAGAGTTTACTTTCAATCTATTTTTAAGAAGCCCTTTTCTGTGCACTGCATAAACACACTATCCTGCCATACATGCTGCTTTAACTATTTACCCCTCCCAGTACATTTGAAGTACATTTCTGACTCATGTAGGCACAATGCACCAGGCTCTTATGGAAATGTGGCTTAATTATCGGCTGCCGTACGAGATTGCTGCACCTCTAACCTCTAATCACAACCACTTAACCACATTGTGTGATACTGGGCAAGTGTTAAGTTTTCATGGTCCTCCTGTCCTAATCTTCTATGATTGGTTGTGGTTAGATAAAGATTAACCCCTTGTATCAAGCGCTCCCTAAAACAACTATATCTTTCTAAACAGCAGAGGAGCAAGTGGTTTGACCAGAACTTTAATGGCGTTTGCAGCGCGGTCAAGAAGAGCTTTCAGAGAGTTTCTTGCAATAAATTAGATAAAATGTGTTATTGGGATGCCTGTGGACATGCCTGTCTTAAGTGAGACTAGAGCTTTAGTCCCTGTGAGGGCTGAGGTCACCTATCCCACAGCAGACATTGTAAATGGATGCCTTTCGACCTGGCTGTATAGCAGAGATCACCCTTAGTCTAGCGCCCCAGTGCTTCCCTAAAGTCATGCTTACTGCTGCACAAAAAAGCATGTAAAGTCCCTGACCATTTTAAGTGCAAGATTTTGGTAACATTATTTAATTAAAGTCAATGCTCAGGGCTTTTAATTTGTGGTAAATATATTACTTGCATACCTACCTGCAAAGGCAAACTATGTTTTGCACCTTCTAATTTCTTCTTTTAGCCTCTCATTCCCGGATTCTGAAGGGACAAGTGAAAAACACCTTGTTTTCTAGTTGAAGGCACTGGCAAAAGGCTGGATCAGATAAGCCACGAGGAGAGAAAAAAGCATAGTGCAGGCACCGGGTAAGACATGAGAGGTGCATGGAAAGGAAATTAACGGCCGGTGGGTCAGGAGGCTGCATGAGAGCCGTAGGGAAAGTAAGGAGCTTGCATATAGACCCTGGTTGAAACATGAGATACCCAGGGTGGGGAGCAGGAGCTGCAGGTGAGGCCAGTGGAAAGCTCAAGCACTAGATAAGTGCACAGGGAAAACAATGTGCGATGGCAGTGGCCCGTGAATTACTTCACTGCAGGCCTCAAATGCGAGTGAGTGGGGAGCGACCTGGGGGCTGTATCTGAGAGGCCCAGGGGCAGCACATCCGAAGGGTTAACAAAGAGCCCAGAAGAAAGCAGGGTCTGCCAGGTTTTTACCCGCAGATGCTATGGCTGGTCTCGGACTGCAGAAGCTGCGTCATGTTTCCCTCTTGCTCTGAGGAATGAAAGGGCCAGAACAGGAGCCCCGAAGCCGCAAGAAATCTTTGTGGGGAAAGACAACAACCTCTTAGCTGATAGCCCTGTCCACTTTCTGTATGGATCTCTGTGTCTCTTCAACAGCCTGTGAGTCCGGACAAATCTTTTAATCTCCCTTGCCTAGAGCAATAAAATATGAATGCGTCCTTGTGTAATGTGACTCGCTCTTCTATAAAGCACTTTGTTTCCGTCAGGTGTCTCAATTTACTATACTGCTTGGTCCACTTGTCCTTGGGACAAAACAGACATTAAAACTTCTTGCAACAAATCTAGATGTCTCGGGTGTCGGGCGATACGCATTCCCCTTCCCTGGATCTGCATACTCCAATGCAAGCATCAGAGCGCGATGATCTGCCAATTGGGTGGTACAGTCCCCTAATGTCTGTGTATACACGACATCGGACTTGAACTCACCGTTCACCATAGTACCTACCACAATTGCGCAGGCCGCAGAAAAAGCGTGCTTTAAACCTGTCGCAGGCTGCGCCGATCCGTCAGTGTAAATGATACAATGGAAATCCTCCAGCGGGCGCATGGTCAGAGGGGCTGGATGAACGAATTCATACTGTAAAAACTCTTGAGTCTGCAAAGAGGCGTCAAAAATGAATGTGACATCTAGAGATGTCAAGGTCGTTGCCCATTGTATCCACCTTGGGTGCAAAGCTTTAGAATTAGGTACACTGGCTTTCGTCACTGCCTCCAAGGCAGGATACGGAGTAACAACCAAAATGCGTTTTCCCTGCGACAGTGCATGTTCCTTGAGAATCGCCATCTGCACTGCTGTCAAAACTTTTTCCACAGTGGAAAACCGCAACTCAGCCGAAGTGTACAAGTGTGACTTGTAAGCGATAGGGGCTGTGTCACCCTCATTAAAAGTCAGGTAAGTGAAACCCACGGCTCCAGGGACGATTCTTATCAACAGGTTGGTGTGGTTATCATGAGTCAACAAGAATTTAGATTCTAGGAGATTAGCCTGCAAAGATTGCAAAATGGCTGAATGAACCGGCAGCCAGCAAGATTTGGAGTATGTAGGTTGTACCAAAGCGTAAAGAGGCTTGATACACTGGGCATTGTAGTGTAGTTCCTATTATCCCAATAGGCTCTGCGCATTGGAATAATATCTTCAATAGTATAGACGTAGGACAGAGGTTAACTAGGTCTTCTACTGACGATATTAGACTTAAAGTTTTGTGTGCCAGCTAGCTCAGAGTTCACTAGAAACTTTCTCGAATAGGCAAGGAGGAGTTTAACCTCCCTGGATAGACAAGAAGGGATTTAGTTTCTGACAACCATAGAACATGACAACTTTGCTCTCCCTAATCAAGAGTATATCTCTAGAGTCGTGTGAAAACAAAAGACAACTATTTTACTCAGTCAATACGTGCATACTTAGTTCCACCAGATTGTAGAGAAAAGGAAGAGACGGGTGTGTTCAATAAAAGGTGTTATTTATTGATCAGTCTCTTTTCTCATACAAGAGAAATGAATCGCTAATATTGCAATACTTATAGTTAAGTAAAGTGCATTCAGTAAAAGCAGGATTATAAAATAATACTGTAAAAGCATTGATATGGTTTCTTAGCCATATGATACTTTAAAATGGATAAAAGTTATACATACATATATACATTGACTAATCGGACTCAACTGGTGCTTCTAACTACGCCTACCCCGGTGTACCTGACCTAAGCCTAATACGTGGGCGGGAGTAAATAAGTAGCAGTTTAAGTTAAGTTTGCTTTGCCAAGATTCTGACTCAAGAATTCTCTGTAAGGGGTTAGTCAGTTCAGTACCTGGGATTTAGAAGGCTGGAGGGCTGGTATCTCTCTCTCAGGACTCGGTATCCCAGTTACCCGCGAGGGCAAGCCGGAAACGCCGGAGGCTGGATTTCTCGGCAGGAGAAAAGACAGCGTCTCTCTCAGCGCGTCAAAAGGGAGGGGCAGCGTCCGTGGGCTTCCTGCATCAGCTGGGCTCTCCGGCAAGAAGCGCTGCTCCAAGCTCATCACCACCGTGTCTTTGCTTAGGACAGCGTCGGTATATTTATACCTGAAAGGTGCCGAGTTTGACGTAAGGATGGACATAAGACGTCAGTAAGAATGTCATAAGAACTGGTCGTTCTTACATTCTTTAAAGGAGTTCTCGAACAAAATCAAAACAATAGCTGCGGGGATTTCCCAGGTCCGCTGGTGGTTTGGTTTGTTTTGAGAACTCGGTGTGCTTTCTAGGGGGCTGGAGGAATAGTGCTTGCTTAATGTGACAGCATGCGCTATAACTTAATCTGAAAACGGGTTTCTGTGCCTTTGTATGGAGATTAGTGATTTATTAACCAGACAAGGGTCAGAAATAGGAGTATCGATGTAGGTCCCTAGATAAACATACTACACCCACTCCATGCATTAATGTACATATTTACTAACCTAAGCCATAGTAAACATAACTAATAGTGCACGTGTATACCTAACCACCCCAAAATACATTTTTTGTATTTGAAAAATGGCTTATGCGAAATACACTAATTTAGTATAGGTACTGTATGCATTCAAGCAGTGTAGTCATTCAAAAAGGAGATGCACATTTTATATCAGCATGAATGATTTGCGAAAATTACACATGAAATGGCTCTTAATACAGAAGAAAAAGTGCGAGACGACTTCATCACATATAAATACAATCACTCGTAAATAAGCTAGAGGTTGAGGTAACGTAATGTCTCGAGAGTTCCTAAAAATAGAAGCTCTGTTCTCTAAGAATAGTTTTACTTTAAACAGAAGATAAGTGCCAAAAAGAAAAATATTTTGGATTGGGGAAAAAAAGTTTTCGCTTTTCAGGGGAGAAGAGAGAAAAAACAGTTCACAGTTGCTTTGTTTTTTCAAAGCCGAAGGCCAAATTCAGAGTTCAGGGAACGCTGTGTGCAATTTTGTTTAAAGTCATTCTCTCTCTGTTCTGGTGAAAACATCATTTCAGACAGACTCTCGAAAAAACAGTCTACCGCTTCTGGTGAAAGTTCGACCAAGTTGGAAAATGTCGCTACCATGCAGTCATGAGCATGTTCGCTTTCAGTGATGTTTCGATCAGCATTGCTCACAGAAGGTCGTACCTGATTGATGCTGCTTTCATCTTGTACTTCACTACCCTTCAATCGTAGTGGTGAAGTCTCCACGAATGCCGTCATCAGGCTAGGTAGCCGCTGGGGACAGCACAATGCATGAGCCTTTACTGGACTCAACAAAGTATCTGAATCCAATGGTACTTCTGATTGTAGTGTAAGACAGGTGTCCAACACGCATTCTTCGCCGCATAGCATGCACCTTATTACAGGCATAACACAATTCTGCCACGTGGGTCTGAACGAAAGAAACCAGGTCATATTCAGATCTCGTAGCCGGGCTAATCCAAGGACTTTAGTTATGCGGTCCCGGTAGCGTATAGCTAGGATCGTTTCTTCCATTGTTGCTGGAGTCTTGTCTGTGACATGGCTTGCCATAACGAAGCAGGAGTAGCAAAAATAAAATGCCTGCTACGAGTCCCAACAGGAGTGGAAGTCCGCCAAAGACGGAATGGACGAAATTAGGAAAAATACCCAGGACTGCTTTGAATGGGGTTAACAGTCCAGAAAAAACTGTCTTAAATACATTCGCGATACGACTTGTATCAGAAATATTTAAGATTTCGTTTAGCATTTCTGCGAAGTGTAGGGGGCAATTTGTTGATAACAATGCATGTATCTCACCCGTTGTCCTTGTAACTTGGAGATCATACGTTTCTTTTGATGACGTCAAATGGGTTGGCGTCTGTAGGAGCACAGTCTTCATTCTGCTTAAAGTATCAATTCGAATAGAAGAGATTTTCAAACTGGGCCAAATTCTTCCCTCCCTGTCTGGAGTGTCATTCGGGAACAATACTCGCTCACAGCAGATGACCATGGAGCTTACGCTTATGAGATAAGGTTTTCCTGGCATTAAGCCACAACATCTGTGATCTACAATTAGAATGTAATTCCCGTTAGAAAGTCTTTTAAAGAATGGTTCTATTTGTGTTGCAGGTGTGCCGAGTTGGTGACATGAAATGTTATTTGAAGTTCCTTCACAGGCCCCGTGTAAACTTATACCCTGACACAGAAGTATACCACTTAGTGATTTTTCACAATTATTACCACTAAGAAATGCATTCTGTCCTTTATTACTGTAACATGTGTGTGTATAAGGTAGGTTCCATGTTGACTTAATGTATCCTTTACCCAACCTTTCATACTGGCCTGCCTGTATATATTTTTGGCAGTATCGAAACTGGAGAGTTGTTATTGGAATAGTTATGATCCCATGTATTATCCATTCAATGACAGGTTGTTCTGACATTGTCAATGGTAATCTCTCAAGTTTTTCAATGCTCAGAATTGTATAATCTGCACCCTTTTGTGCCAAGCTGATTTGTGTATCAGTAAGGTTAAAGATACTGAATAATGACGTTGTATTGATTAAACGCCAAGGCACGTAGCCTGAACGCAGATTTTGTAACGTCCAGCCAAGCTGTACAATAGAACGCAATTGGGACTGACCGTGTTGCAACATCAGTAAGTCTTGCTCTATTATATCGATTGCAGAAGATACAATACTGTCCAGTGAATATATTCTGGAAGACAGAGTCATTAACCCATTGTCCACAACAGAAAGTGATTTTTCCAAATTAACACGGTCAATTTCCCGTATTCTCTCTGCTGTCTCAATTTGAGTTTCTTTCCAAGCTTCGTTGTAAGCTGCATATATAGAGGCCGCTATGAAACGTTTTTGACGCTGTTTGCGTGGTCCCATAATGAAATCACGCAAGTCAGCACCTTCTTTAAGTAAAGTCAAGTGTTGCTTAATTTCAACCAGTGTGGATGTATGTAGCCATTCGAGGCAGAGTTTCCCGACACTGTAAGTAGTTACAATCCCTGGATGTTGTCTCTGGGAGTATCTAGGGTCTGTCCTGGTCAATGTGAACCCCTGTATTTTGTTCAGGAATCTATCTTGACAGTTATTTGTGTCTGTGGGTCAGATCAACCATTTTTTCCAATCAGGATGTGTTCTGTTTTGGTTCAAAATATGTGATACGTCTATTTCAACATCTGTAGTGCTATTACTCTCAGGTATTGGTTTTGGAATAGACGGTTTGTTCAAGTCTTTAATTTTGGCTAGGCCAAGACAGGTTGTCTGTTGAATTGTGTCATTCAAGAATATAATTTGTTCTGGGATCATGCAGGCTCTAAATAATGATTCTATACCTTGCACTTGCCAATCTTTTGTACCCCAGATCGTTTTCGTTTCAATATTATTGTTCCAGAAATCAAAACCGAATGTTTTCATTTTTTCAAAAAATGTTTCTGAATAGATTAATTTTGTGTTTGTAAGCATGGTTTTCATTCCTGTCTTATTTAACAATTTAAAATAAAATGTTTCTGCATCACTTGTGTTAAACCCTGAGAAATAAGAACATTTTTCATAAAATGTTTTTGAACTGCCTTTTGGTGGAGTAGCACAATGTTCCCATTGGTTATAATTTAAAACATTTCTAGGTTGAGCAGTTTTATGCAGATAATGGTGACCATAGTGGTTATAACAATACATCTGGTCATAATTAGATGAACCCTGTAAATAGTCATGTTCTGTAAATTTAGCTGACATCACTAGATCTGACATCATATCATTAATACTTTCAAAGTCCCAATCATCAGCGAATGTGCTTGGTTTTACAAAGTCACTCAATGAAATCTTGAATTGATGAGGATACTTCAGGAGCTCGACCGGACCATAGATTTCGTAATCAGTTTTGTCCCATGCTACCCCACCGGGTATAGGATTGGCTGTGAAGTTTACTGAAGAAAGTTCTCTTTTCTCGATGTGTGAAGACTTGTGTGGTTTCAGGACCAAGTTGATATTCTGATTTGCTGTGTCCATTGTAACATATTTTCCCTCAATAAAATGTCCCAAGCATAGTACCATGATGAGCCAAAGTATGAGGATGAATACACCTAGTGCCACCCAAATTTCAATCCATGGAGAAATCAGATAGGTTTTTTTTAGTTGATGAAAGAGTTCCTTTGCTTTGTCTTTAAAAGTTTTTGTTGTTGGCTGTTCCCCAGGTTCGCTTGGATCCTCAGAAAAATCATCGAAGTTGATGAAGTAGCCTGATGCTGTTCTTTCAATTGTTTCAATTGCTTCTGGATTCATTTTTGCTTTTTTGATTTGCTTTGTTTCATTAGCATAGTCAGTGGTTACATCATTGTAGATTGCTGTTTCTTGATGTAAGATTTTGATTTGGGTTTCAAGAGGTTCAAGTTCCATTGCTTTGTTGCATAGTCCTTGTTGATTCACTGTAGGTTTATCAAATGTGATTAGTCTCTCAGTTTGAACCTCTGTATTTGTAGCAAACTTTGGTGTTCTACTACTTCTTGGGAGTCCACTTGGCCTACTACTTGTTATCGGCCACATGATTGTGGTTTAACCAGGTCGATGGATACAACTCGGTTCTCCTTTTTACCAGCAAGGGGCGGTAATACTACTGATCTTGTCCCGTTGACAGACAAGACAGGTACTGCTTTTCTGTAAGAAGGCCCAAATTCCTTCTTTACCGCGATCTTCTCTCTGACCAGATCCCCGATTTTTGGAATCCAGACAGGCCTTGCTGGGACAGGTGGTTTCTCTTCAGTGGTTGTTGGCTGTTGTTTCAACTTTATGGTGCTCAGGTCTTTTCTTTTTTCATTTAAGTCCTGTAAAATAGCCAAACGATCTTTGATATCAAAGCATTTTTCTTTCACCACTGAAGTTTGACTATCGAGGTCCTGGATTAACATTCTAGTCCCAAACAATAATTCGTACGGACTGAGACCTCTTAGAGAATTTCTTGGCAGATTATTAAGACTACGTTGGACACTTATTAAATGTTTGACCCACCCAGCTCCCGAACCTAATATCTTTGCCATTATAGATTGCTCTATGCCTTGGTTTTTTCTTTACACCATCCCGTTTCCCTCAGGAAGGAAGTGATAAGAGTCCCGCAATGCAATGCCCACGCTGGCCATGCCCCCCCCATAAGCTCGAGAGCTAAAGGCAGGACATTGGTCAGAATGTAGCATGCTCCATGCGTATATGCCATTTTAGACTCGCAAATCTTTATATAACAGTTCAGACGTCAGCCGAGAGCTGGGGTCTACATTATAAGTGATAAATAGTCTCTATATGTTAATATGACGCATTATTCATATCTGGTTTTATTGTTTAATCCAATCTGGAGCGAATCGCCATGGTAATATACCGTCTCGGTCGCCACTGCGATCTCTGTTGCAGTCTGGGCAGTTTTTTGCAAATATGTGATGTTCCAGGCTCATTCCTGGCCACCAGTATATTGATTGTAATTCTTCCAAGAGAATCCTTAAGCTTAAGGTGTCTAAGACCCTCACCCATATGTGCGTCTGATATTAACAAGACTCTCCTGTTCGTGTTTGGAATTACTCTATCCCCCACTCCAGGGATTTCAGCAAAAGGAACGGAGTTTGCATCGATTATGTATGTATAATTGAGTGGATAGTTGATGGGTAGCGCTGAGCAGTCGCCTTTTGATGACGTTTTCACCGCCAGCATTGTTTCCCGTCAATGTATTTTTCTGAACGCTTTTTTGTAGATACGGAAGCCGATTTAGTTGTTTCCGCTGTGGCTGTCTCAGCCAATGAATTCCCTGCAACGTGAACGCCATCACGCTGATGACTCAGTGAGTGTATCACGTGAGTCTTTGGTAGTTCTTTCTGTAAAAGAACTACTTGTTCCCAAAGCGATTTTTGCTTGATTGTGGCACCTGTGTCATCTTTGTAACCGTTTTTAATCCATTTCTGTAAATCGTTATTGTATGATTTGACGCAGTAATACGAATCGCACACTATTAGTGTCGGGAATTCGCGATCGGCATTATCTAGCGCCATTTTTAACGCTATTATTTCAGTTTGTTGTTCTGAATTATTTTCTACTGAGTGTGTTTTTGTAAACAGATGTCTCAATTTTCCTCCGTGCCACACGTCTTTTACAATCTCGCATGTGGCGTTGTATGCTTGCTCTACCCAAACTGAGGGTTGAGCATGTCCGTCTGTATATATTACACAGGCGTACTGTCGTATGGGCAGAATGTCGATTGGCAGAGGATATTCTCTTTCATATTCTAAATTTTTAATTTTTTTTATTTCCGGATCAAAATAGTATTTTACTTTGTCTGTAGCAAGAGAATTTTCCCATTGTATCCATTTTGGATTTAGTGCCATAGTAGGCAAATTACATGGGCTTGTTAATGCCTCAAAAGCTGATTCTGCTGTTCTGACTGTAATACGTCTACCGTCAGTTTGGTCTTTTTCTCTTGCTACAGCTGTTTGAACCGCATGAAAAATGTTTTCCTTAATGCTGAACGTTTTTTCAGCTTTTGTGTACAAATGAGATTTGTATGCTATTGGTACCGTTTCCCTCATTGGAGGTTAGGTATGTGAATCCGCATCTTCCAGGGATGACTCGAATCACAAGGTTGCGTGTGTTATCACGTGTTTGCAGTTTTGTTTTAGTTAACATGTCTGTTTGTAATGATCTCAAAATTTTTGTGTGTTTTTGAGTCCAATTGATTCTTTTAAAATCTGGTCTTATTAAGTCATAGAGAGGTTTAACCCTCTCTGCGTAATTTATAATGTAAGTTCTTCCGAAATTCAGGAAACCTAGAATTGATTGTAAGTTTTTCAGCGTTCTTGGTGCTTGGATTACAGCACATTTCTCTAGGAAATTGTCAGCCAGGCTTTTGCCTACACTTGATAATTCATATCCTAAAAACAGGACAGTTAGATGGGCAATTTTTTTTTTTGTGTTAACAGATCTTTATGTGCACTTAATCAATATAAGTTCTATTGAACCACGTTATCACGCATGAAATCAGCTCAATTTCCCAGCATGAGACAGCAAGATGAATCAGAAGGATGAAGACTTAGTTGGCAAACTCTCTTGACATAGGTGTCTTATCAGTCATTGTAATAAGAGGATCTTGAAGCTGGTTCCCATTTCCTTCACATCTTACCTAGCCGCCGTGTCCGTTGCACTCATTTGATGAATATAACAAGAGGATATTTCATAGTTCAGAGAAATGTAGTCCACTTCAAGTTTCATAGTACCAGCATGTATTTATTTCCAACTGTTGGAGGAGTCGGTGCCTGCAATGAGCATGCAGTGAGGGACCAAATTCTGGCTCAGCGGGCACTGCAAAGAGAATAAGAAGAAAATGGGGAACAGCTTGACATCTATCCCTCTATCCAACTTTTTGAATAAATTTAACCTAGGTCTACAAGTTCGGCAAAGAGGTAATATGAGAAAATCTTTCACACACATGCAAAATGGTAAGTATGAATTGCTTTTCTCAAACCTGAAACTGTTTGCATGCACTGCATTTACCTGAAGCAATATATTCTCAGCAAACGAAGATTTATTGCAATTGTAAGGGTGATTGGCTAAGCTGTCCTTTATTGCCTGTAATACATATTTCTGTAAGACTAACTGACACAATCACCTTCAAACCGGGTAATCTTTTAGCAACATAAGTTCTATTACATCTATAGCATCATTCTTTTTTTTAAAGAAATCTTTTTATTGAAAACAAGTCAAATTCAAACAGTGACCGAAATGCAGAAATCACAGTAGCAAGTATATCAATGACTCATAAATAAGCACAATACATTGCGGATAATTTATAAAACAGGCCTAAGAATTCTCAAGATCCACAGGTGCCGGTTCCAGGGTAGGTGGTTCACAGATGTCCCCGCGATAAGAATTCTAGGCACTCCATATCTTGACCCATTTACGGGGTCGTCCCCTGGACACATAGACATACTTCTCGCGAAACATACACCAATCAAGGTCTTCCATCCATTTGCTAGCCCTGGCCGCCCCCCAAAGCTGCGCGATGTTACGTTTAGCAATTGCACACGCCAGGGTCACCCACACCCTCCCATGAATCGGCAGGTCCGTGGGTTCCCACACATTTAACAAACAACGCCGTGCCTCAGGGTCAACCCGCAGCTCCCACACTTCACTCATCTTTACATGGATACCCTCCCAGAACTTGCGGACCTCCCGGCATTCCCAGAGAATATGCATGAATGACACCGGTAGCCCACATCCCCTTCGACAGTCAGGTGAATCCGCCAGTCCCATTCTCTGCAGGTCTAGGCCCGTCACGTAGGAACGGTGAAGGGTCCGGAGCTGAATCAATCTTAACCTCATTGGTACCGCTATCTCCCATGGGGACGCCACCGCCTCCCTCCAGTCCTCGTCGTCCAGTACTAGACCATCGGCGACCCACTGACTGCGAATGCGCACCAGCGGGTCCTCCGAGTGGTTGACCAGCTTACGATACGTGAGGGAAATCGATTTAGTGGGTAAAAGGCCATCCAATAGGCGATCCTCTAGGGGGGAGTAATCCGGTAACTCCTCACCGCGAGGCACCACCGCATGTAATGCATGACTAATCTGCAGGTAACGGAACCGCTCGGTGTCGTTCAATTGGTACTTGGCCTGCAACTCCTCGAAAGTCAAGATCCTACCCTCGCCCCAGATATCACGAATCCGCGAAATGCCAATGAGATCCCACCGGTCAAATCCCTTCGATTTCCAAAGCATCCCCAATCTCTCAGAGCTCCAGAGCGGCGTAGACAAAGTCAAGCGTCCCGCCCAATGAAGGGCGGTGTTGGCCTCGTGCCACACCGTCGCGCAGGGTAGGCCCCGTCAGAGGAAACCGGCCACGGCGAGCATATAAGACACGGGTGAAATCGCCCCCCGGTAACTGGCTACGGTCCATCTCATGGCCAGGATCATTAGGAGAGCCATATATCGCCTGATTGATAGGGGCCAACTGCGAAGCCCAATAGTATTTACGGACATTCGGCAATCCGATCCCGCCATCATACCAGGGCAACATCAGTTTGGAAAGGGCAATGCGTGGCCGTCCCTCCCACAGCAGGCCGCGCTGAAGGGACTCTATCTCACGGAAATACGACGGGGGAATCGAATCAAAGGAGTTCTGGAGAGCACATAAAAAGCGCGGGAGGCCCATCATCTTGAAGAGGGTGGCGCGACCCAGCATGGTGAGAGGCAATGCCTTCCACCGCGCCGTGTCAGCACGTAGTCTGACCAAAGGAGGCAGTAAGTTTAACCTATGGCGCACCGCCGGATCCAGAGAAATATGAATCCCGAGATAACGGAAACTAGTCGACTCCACCCTCACAGGACAGTTAGCGGGAACCTTGGGAGGCTCTCCGCTCAATACAAACAACACCGACTTAGTCCAGTTTATCAAAAATCCTGAATGCCTGCTGAAAACGGCTAGGATGTCCATAAACACGATCAAGGAGGACCGGGGGGAGGAAAGATACAAAAGAATATCGTCCGCATAAAGCGAAATCTTATCTTCCCATTCCGGAGTCCAGCGCAACCCCTTGATGGAACGGTCCCAGCGCACCCAGGCCGCCAGGGGTTCCAGGGCAAGAGCAAATAGCAACGGTGAAAGGGGAGAGCCCTGACGCGTGCCACGCCCAAGAGAAAAGTCGCTCGACTTGTGATTATTTACAACGACTCGAGACAATGGAGCTGAGTACAGGAGTCGGACCCAGCCAATGAAGCCGGGGCCGAAGCCGAGTTTAGTTAGCACGGCGAAAAGATAGGGCCATTCCACCCGGTCGAACGCCATGGTGGCATCCAGAGACAGTAAAATGGCGGGCTCGTAGATATAGGCAGCATTGGCCAGGACACCGTGAAGGCGCCTGAGGTTCAGAGCAGTATTCCTCCGGGGCATAAAACCAGACTGATCTGGATGTACCAAGGTAGATATAACTTTAACAAGCCGTGTAGCAAGTAGTTTCGCCAGAATCTTGGGTTCCGCATTTAAGAGCGAAATCGGGCGATATGAGGAGCTTTCAAGCCGTGGCTTGCCCTCCTTATAAAGGACAACGATATTAGCCACTCGCTGGTCATAAGGCAGTTGACCACACTCCAAACTCTCAGTAAACATGCCCCTCATATAGGGGGCCAATCGATCAGCGTTGGGCTTAAACAGTTCGATCGGAAGGCCGTTGGGACCAGAGGCCTTACCAGAATGCACTCCCCTAATTGCCATTGCCACTTCGTCATTGGTTAGGGCAGAGTCCAAGTAGCTCTTATCGTCATCCGACAAAACCGGCAATACAAGATCGTGTAGCATGTCCGAGTTGTCTGTCTCGGTGAACACTCCGGCGGAGGCATAGACCTCAGAATAGTAACGAGCAAACTCTTCCGCTATTAACTGGGGGTCTGACGTGACCCCAGAGTCCGCGGTTTGCAGCTCCGGGACCAGTCTAGAGCCCCAGTCACCCTTTTCCAACCATGCGATTAGTTTGCCGGCCTTGTCGCCATGCTCATAGATTCTGTCCTGCGTGGTATCTAACTGCGCCCTAGCGGTGTCGCGAGTCAGAGACTTGTATTCGTCCCGGAGCAGCCCAAGGCGATGATCCGCCCACGGGTCGCCCCCAGAGGAAGCAGCGGTCTCAAGGGTCAATAGCTCCGCCTCCACCCTGTCTATCTCGGCCCTTCTCTTCCGTTTTTGCTCGGCAACAAGTGATAAGACCTCCCCCCTGACGACTGTCTTGTAGGCCTCCCAGAGAGAACATCTAAAGGCGACCGAACCCTGATTTTCACTAAAATAGTTCTCAGTCACTCGTCCCAATTCCCGTTGCACCACAGGGTCGCGCAATCGCCAAGCGGGGATTGGGGCAATCCTACCCACGTCACCTCGACCCACACACACACACGCAACCACAATGGCGAGTGATCAGAGATCCCCCGTACTAAGTGCGCCATTTCGCTAATCGCGGCCGCGTGGGCCGCTGGCAGGAGGACGTAGTCAATTCTAGAGAGGGAATGGTGCGCCGCGGATGCATGCGTATACTCCATTCCTCCCGGGTGCCGTGTGCGCCAGCCATCTATCAAGCCAGTAGCCGAAAGGAAATCAGGCAACCACCTGTGAGAGGGCAATGAGGCACGGGCAGGGAGCCTATCCAGTGTACCATCTACAACTGTGTTAAAATCACCCCCGATCACCATAAGCCCCATGGGCAGAGCAAGGAACACCCGACACAGGTCATAAAAGGTATCAGTCTGCAGCGAGGGGGGAACATACACAGACACAAGCGACACAGTCTTCCCAAGCACCAGAGATGGCCACTAAGCATGGGCGTAAAATCCGCTCCGCTCGCGGATTTTTAGGATTTTCGGCAAATTCGCAATCCGCGAACTCTCGCGAATTTGTCGAAAATCCGTGAATTCGCTCGCGGCGGATTTTTTGCTTGGTGATACAATATTGCGGCGCGCGGCGTGGTGCACGGCGTTCACTTTCCGTCATTCAGCGTTTGCCGAGTTGTTTTTCTCGATCATATTTTGCGAGTGCTGCGCCATTTTGGATCTTGCTGCGGGATCCCGCGGGAGTTTGGCGCCCGCGAATACGTAATCGCGACTTGCCACCTTGCACAGCACGCCTCGCGAGAGTTCGCAATTGCGAACACGTAGTTGCGGGGGAAAGGAACAATCTCGCACTCGCGAAATAGAGATTTAGCAATTCTGCACAAGAAATCCACCAGCAAACAGGATAAACCTTCAGAAAATGATGATTTTTATCAGAATCACTCCTCAGGTTGACATTTGCATGGCCTTTTTTTTTGCAAGGAGTCCATTTTTTGGGGGGGGGGGGAAGGAAGTGCCCCACAGTCTCCAGCTTCCTGTTCCTGTCCAGCAGGCTCCTCCCAGTGCTTTCTTCATGTGCTGGTCACTTTCATTTGGACCTTGACCTGGAAGGATTACTTTTTGTGGGTGCTGCTGGATATTTGGATTTGAGGCCTTTTTGACTTTCTTTGGATCACTTTTGGATTAGAAATCAACTTTCACAAGTAAGTTTGTTTGGGGCATTACAGTTGCTGCAACTACAATTTTGGAACTTTTTCAGAACATTAAATAAAATATATTGTGGGTAGCCACAGTATCCAGTAGGACCAGTGTTGGTTATGGGTGCATGATACAACTGTTTTGTTGAATTTAAACACCATTGAGGCCATGGATGGGCTGGGATTGTGCTGATTTTTGTTGTTTTTGTCGTTTTTTTGGGGCTGCTGGTGGGGCCCTTTGCCCAGGGGTGGTGAGTGTTGCATGGGCCTAGTCTTTCTGTGGGGTGTCTTCTTGAATTTAAACACCATTGAGGCCATGGATGGGCTGGGATTGTGCTGATTTTTTTGTTTTTGTCGTTTTTTTGGGGCTGCTGGTGTGGCCTTTTGCCCAGGGATAGTGGTGCTTGAACTGAGTGTGCCTGTGGTGTGGTCTCACTCTCTTTAATGTAAACATCCTGGATGGCATTGGATTGTGGTGATTTTTGGGTGTTTTTCGTTTTTTTTGGGGTGTACTGTTGATGTGGACTGGCCATGTGGGTGGTGGTGGTGGCCATCTTGAGTGCTGGCTGGTAATGCCAACATGTGCTTGGGGTGCAAGGGGCCATTTTGAAGAGAGGCAGTGTCTGAGGCCTGCACTTATTTTGCCTACTTTTCATCCATTATCCCCAGGGGTAGTGAGTGTTGCATGGGCCTAGTCTTTCTGTGGGGTGTCTTCTTGAATTTAACCACCATTGAGGGCATGGATGGGCTAGGATTGTGCTGAATTTTGTGGTTTTTGTCGTTTTCTGGGGCTGCTGGTGGGGCCCTTTGCCCAGGGGTGGTGAGTGTTGCATGGGCCTAGTCTTTCTGTGGGGTGTCCTCTTGAATTTAAACACCATTGAGGCCATGGATGGGCTGGGATTGTGCTGTTTTTTGTGTTTTTTGTCGTTTTTTTGGGGCTGCTGGTGTGGCCTTTTGCCCAGGGGTAGTGGTGCATGGACTGAGTGTGCCTGTGGGGTCTCACTCTCTTTAATGTAAACATCCTGGATGGCATTGGATTGTGGTGATATTTGGGTGTTTTTCTGTTTTTTTGGGGTGTACTGTTGATGTGGACTGGCCATGTGGGTGGTGGTGGTGGCCATCTTGAGTGCTGGCTGGTACAGGCAACATGTGTTTGGGGTGCAAGGGGTCATTTTGAAGAGAGGCAGTGTCTGAGGCCTGCACTTATTTTGCCTACTTTTCATCCATTATTCCCAGGGGTAGTGAGTGTTGCATGGGCCTAGTGTTTCTGTGGGGTGTCTACTTGAATTTAACCACCATTGAGGGCATGGATGGGTTAGGATTGTGCTGAATTTTGTGGTTTTTGTCGTTTTTTGGGGCTGCTGGTGGGGCCCTTTGCCCAGGGGTGGTGAGTGTTGCATGGGCCCAGTCTTTCTGTGGGGTGTCCTCTTGAATTTAAACACCATTGAGGCCATGGATGGGCTGGGATTGTGCTGTTTTTTGTAGTTTTTTTGGGGCTGCTGGTGTGGCCTTTTGCCCAGGGGTAGTGGTGCTTGAACTGAGTGTGCCTGTGGTGTGGTCTCACTCTCTTTAATGTAAACATCCTGGATGGCTTTGGATTGTGGTAATTTTTGGGCGTTTTTCGGTTTTTTTGGGGTGTACTGTTGATGTGGACTGGCCATGTGGGTGGTGGTGGTGGCCATCTTGAGTGCTGGCTGGTACAGGCAACATGTGCTTGGGGTGCAAGGGGCCATTTTGAAGAGAGGCAGTGTCTGAGGCCTGCACTTATTTTGCCTACTTTTCATCCATTATCCCCAGGGGTAGTGAGTGTTGCATGGGCCTAGTCTTTCTGTGGGGTGTCTTCTTGAATTTAACCACCATTGAGGGCATGGATGGGCTAGGATTGTGCTGAATTTTGTGGTTTTTGTCGTTTTTTGGGGCTGCTGGTGGGGCCCTTTGCCCAGGGGTGGTGAGTGTTGCATGGGCCTAGTCTTTCTGTGGGGTGTCCTCTTGAATTTAAACACCATTGAGGCCATGGATGGGCTGGGATTGTGCTGTTTTTTGTTGTTTTTTTGGGGCTGCTGGTGTGGCCTTTTGCCCAGGGGTAGTGGTGCATGGACTGAGTGTGCCTGTGGGGTCTCACTCTCTTTAATGTAAACATCCTGGATGGCATTGGATTGTGGTGATTTTTGGGTGTTTTTCTGTTTTTTTGGGGTGTACTGTTGATGTGGACTGGCCATGTGGGTGGTGGTGGTGGCCATCTTGAGTGCTGGCTGGTACAGGCAACATGTGTTTGGGGTGCAAGGGGTCATTTTGAAGAGAGGCAGTGTCTGAGGCCTGCACTTATTTTGCCTACTTTTCATCCATTATTCCCAGGGGTAGTGAGTGTTGCATGGGCCTAGTGTTTCTGTGGGGTGTCTACTTGAATTTAACCACCATTGAGGGCATGGATGGGTTAGGATTGTGCTGAATTTTGTGTTTTTTGTCGTTTTTTGGGGCTTCTGGTGGGGCCCTTTGCCCAGGAGTGGTGAGTGTTGCATGGGCCCAGTCTTTCTGTGGGGTGTCCTCTTGAATTTAAACACCATTGAGGCCATGGATGGGCTGGGATTGTGCTGTTTCTTGTCGTTTTTTTGGGGCTGCTGGTGTGGCCTTTTGCCCAGGGGTAGTGGTGCATGGACTGAGTGTGCCTGTCGGGTCTCACTCTCTTTAATGTAAACATCCTGGATGGCATTGGATTGTGGTGATTTTTGGGTGTTTTTCTGTTTTTTTGGGGTGTACTGTTGATGTGGACTGGCCATGTGGGTGGTGGTGGTGGCCATCTTGAGTGCTGGCTGGTACAGGCAACATGTGCTTGGGGTGCAAGGGGCCATTTTGAAGAGAGGCAGTGTCTGAGCCCTGCACTTCTTTTGTCTACTTTTCATCCATTATCCCCAGGGGTAGTGAGTGTTGCATGGGCCTAGTCTTTCTGTGTGGTGTCTTGAATGTAAACATCATGGATGGCATGGGATTGTGCTGATTTTTCTGTGTTTTTCCATTTTTTGGGGTGTATAACTGAACTGATGTTCCTCTGTCTTCCATTGCTTTTAGGTGCACAAGACTCTAGAGAACCACCAGTGCCAGGAAGAAGTCCTGCAGCGGTGTGTGTGTGCAGCATAACGTCACGCGACGTCACGTCTGGACACAGACAACTCTGCAACTCGTGCAACTGCTGCCTGCTGTTCTGAAGAAGATGGCCCCAAAAAAAGTTACCCGTAGCTCCTCTAGCAAGAAAGTTGCCAGTAAGGAGCAGAAGAAGCAAGTTACCAAGGAGACTGGTGTGCCGGCCGCCCCTTTTTTTGGGAGTAAAAAAAAAAAGTATGCCTGCAGCAGCAGCGGGATCTGCTGGGGACCAAGCTGGGAGCAGCACCCCCGCTCCATTGGGCTCAGTGCCACCACCACCACCACGCCAACTTAAGTCCAAGCCCTTCACTGCTGCAGAGGCACTTAGTCTAGTTGTTCAATCACCATCGACCAGTGATGTTGGCTCATCGCAAGAAAGTAGCAGCAATGTCCCTCAATCAACACAGGTTGTTGTAACTCATCTGACGAGTGTTGAACAACAGAAATGTTGAAGAAAGTGGTACTCGCACAGCAGGGTATTCCTTGAAAATGAAGACTTGTAAAGAGTTTTCGTGTGCAGGAGGGTGGAAAACACTGTCTAGCCTTGCAGTGTGTCAATGGACATAGTAGAAGAAGCTCTCCCGCCTAGGGAGAGAACAACCCAACGCACTACTTTCAAAGGACCAAAGGTCTGATTCATTACTTCAACTGTGAGGATATTCGTACTCAAGATGAAAGAATGTTCAAATGTGTGATTTATTCATATCCATATCAGGATTTCAATATAGATGGTACATGTCAATAATCTGTATTCCACACGTATGTTCGGGTGTGTTATCACATCACACAACCCAATGCATTTCGGGCATGGCCCGTCGTCAGGGGAATTACTCTACAAACAAAAACATACAAGAACCAAATGTAATACGCATGTAACAATATCAGCAAAAACCAAACTAGAATCCAATCCCAGTAAACGTGTGTTTGAAAAATGAGAAGTGCTCGACTACGTGAACGTGACAGAGAAGCGAGAGTATGTGACCCTGTAAATGAAATTATAGCCTTAGAACCAAAAGTCACAACCGAACCATAAACCATAGTGAAACGCTATATATAGTGACTACTTCAATCAAACGGGTGCACAAGATAGAATATATCTTCAGTAATCCAGTAACCACCACCAATCATGCAATAAGAAAACGAGTCCCCGATCGTGGGTACTTACTCGTGTGAATGTAACAGCGGGACTCCGAAGAGTTCCACGAGGTGAACGCGCAGTGAGAAAGCAGGAAGTCAGAATATACACGACAGTGAACATAGAGATAGGACTAAACGTAATGAATAGAGTGTGGGCGCCATCTTGAAAGGTGCAAACCAGTAAGGCAAAAGTAAAGTAGACAGATCAGAGATAATTCAACAAAACGGGATGACAAAAAGAATCACAAATAACATAAAAATTCAATGCGATCATTGAGACCCAACGGGGCCATCGTGGAAAGGTACCGGATCCAAAAGTTCTCTCTCTTTAGTAGGTGGTTCTTATTGTTGCATGTGATAGGAACTTGTTCCAATATTTGGAATTTAAGCTGAGCCACTGTATGTCTGTGCTCAAGGAAGTGGGTGGCAACACTAGATTTTTGATTTTCAGTTCGAATGTTGCTCTTATGTTCCAAGATTCTCGTGCGAATCATTCTCTCAGTGTGGCCCACATAGCATTTGCCACATGGGCATTTAAGAACGTAGATCACATTCTTGCTGCTACACGTTGCGTTGACCTTCAACTTGATAGGGAAACCTTTCATCGGGTGGTTCATGGTATTGCCTTGGATGCTGTTATGACAGTTGCTGCAATTGTGGCATGGTTTAAAGCCACTGTATATCACTGCGGATTTGGGACTGCTGGTGTTGTTCAGAATCTCTTTCAGGTTTCTGCCCCTGGTGAAGGCAAAGATGGGGGGTTCTGAAAATAAACCATTAAAATCAGACTCATGTGTCAAGATAGACCAATGTTTACGAATGATCCTTTGAAATTGTAAAGAGGCTTTAGAAAACTTAGAGACTACCACCATACGTTCGGTGGGGGTCTTGCGTTTCGGTTGTAGCAAAGATGCTCTACTGAGTTTCTCACTTCGCTGGATAGCCAAATCCAAGATGGGATTAGGGTATCCCCTTGCGCGTAAACGATCAAGGACAGTTTTGATCTGAGTCTTGCTCTCATCAGGCCTGGAAACGATTCTTTTCACCCTGAGTATCTGAGCATATGGCAAGTTGTTTTTGAGTCCCATCCGGTGGAAGCTATGATAATGTAGGGTAGAGTTTCTGTCTGTGGGCTTGCGGAAGACTGTAGTGGACCAGTCTCCCACCTCTCTTAGTATTTTCACGTCCAAAAAATGGACGCAAGATGTACTATGTTCCCAAGTGAATTGAATACGCTGTGTGACTTGATTCCAAGTGTTGAGAAAAGTAATGAGGGTCTCATTAGAGCCTGCCCAAAGTAAAAAAATGTCGTCGATATACCGCAGATATAATCGACCATTTTCTTGCCAAAGGTCTTGGGAGAGAATGTGATTCTCTTCGAAGATTCGCATGAAAATATTGGCGTAGCAAGGAGCAGCCGAATTTCCCATGGCCGTACCGTTAAGCTGTAAAAACCATTTGTCAGAGACGGTGAAATAGCTATGATATAGCGTAAACAAAGTCAGTTCCATCAGAAATATTTTCAGATCTTGGTCAATGTCAGAATGGGCCAAAGTGCTCTCAATCGCATCAATACCCCCGTCATGGGGGATTGACGTATAAAGGGAACTAACGTCCACGGTGCACATGATGAGATGATCATTTTTTAGGGTATTCATGACTGGTTCTAATTTCAAGATGAAATCTGTTGTATCTTTTACAAAAGAATCCGCTGAGATGACAAATGGTTGGAGGTATTTATCCAAGAATTTTCCTACGTTTTCGTGAATGCTGTTTCTAGTAGACACAATGGGTCTACATGGCGGATTTGACGGGTGTTTGTGTAGTTTTGGTAGTAAGTACAAGACAGGAGGTCTAGGATTGGTGGGTGTGAGATATCTTTTGGTTTTGTCGTTAATAGTGCCATTGTCAAACGCCTTGTTGATGATGATCATCAAATCATTAGTATATTCCTTGGTGGGATCTCCAGGGAGAATGTCATATGTGTCGGTATCTCCGACATGAGCTGTGATTTTGTCCATGTAGAAGTTGGTATCCATGACTACCAGAGCCCCTCCTTTGTCTGCATTTTGACAGATGATGTTGGGATTGTCAGCAATTTTCTGGAGTGTGTTTCTCTCTTTACGGGTGAGGTTTCCCCGTTTCGCTGTCTGTATGAATGGAAGTTTTAAAATGTCTTGTCTGACTAAGTTCTCAAACGTGTCGATGATTTTGTGGCTTGATGGTGCCAAGAACGTGCTGTGAGGTCGTAGGCCTCTGAGCATGTCTTCCTCCTGTGTGGTGATCGGACAGATATTGCGAAAGTAGTGTTTCAAACGCATATTGCGTATCAATTTGAACGCGCTCACTTCAAGTTCCAATGTATTCGTACCAGAGGTAGGAACGAATGATTGTCCTTTCTGAAGGATGCGTGTTTCTTCGTCGGACAGGACCGTTGAGGAAATATTGATCACTAGGTTCTCTTCCATGTTCAGCGTCTTCCTTTTACTTTTTTGTTTTTCACAGGCGGTGTTTTTTCCGGTTCCTCGGCGGGTTTTTCCCCCCCGGGTTCTTTTTGTTGAGTGGTACCCGGCTCTAAAAAAGGAACCGCAGTGTTGTTAGAGGTACTGGGAGTTTGGGCATCAGTGTCTGGTCGGCTCTGTGCAGGTCTTGTTCTTTGATCATCCTCTGAGGATGAAGTTTCATTGGCGGAGAATGGATTATATGGCTTGTTAGGACGCCGGCGGGCGTATGCCTCGGCCCAGGAATAGACCTCGCCCAATTTGTAGTCTATAGTATCCCTTTTAAATTTCCTGAGTTTTCGCTCCTGTGTCTCCCGTATATGTTTATCCAATTGGATGTTGATATCCTCCAAGGATTTTTGTAATTCTTCGGCGGTCATGGTGTCGTCTAGTTCCTTTCTCACGTTTGTGATTTCTAGTGTAAGTTCCTCCAAAGTCTTAGATAGCTCCTCCACAATCAATAAAATAAGATCGAGGGAACATTTATTTAAGATCGAATACCAACGTTCCACAAACTTGGTATTATTTTTACAGAGAAGAGGTTTTAGTGGGACCCGTAGGCCACGGGGGATCCGTTGCACACGATGGTACCGGATGAGGGTACTTGCATGAAGTTTTTGATTAGAATGTTTTTTTAAAAGGTAGAGTAATTGACGAAGATTACTTTCTGCACTTCGGGTGTTGCCAGTGACGATGACATCCTCCTGTATCATCCCGTAGATTTTATCTGCATCATCTGTGGTGTATGCGAAAGTGCTTGCTTTCTGGTCGGTCATTCCAGAAACCGAATCAAAATTCATGGTGTAGGCGTGCTGAGTTCCAGTAGCAGAAAAATAGAAATGTTGAAGAAAGTGGTACTCGCACAGCAGGGTATTCCTTGAAAATGAAGACTTGTAAAGAGTTTTCGTGTGCAGGAGGGTGGAAAACACTGTCTAGCCTTGCAGTGTGTCAATGGACATAGTAGAAGAAGCTCTCCCGCCTAGGGAGAGAACAACCCAACGCACTACTTTCAAAGGACCAAAGGTCTGATTCATTACTTCAACTGTGAGGATATTCGTACTCAAGATGAAAGAATGTTCAAATGTGTGATTTATTCATATCCATATCAGGATTTCAATATAGATGGTACATGTCAATAATCTGTATTCCACACGTATGTTCGGGTGTGTTATCACATCACACAACCCAATGCATTTCGGGCATGGCCCGTCGTCAGGGGAATTACTCTACAAACAAAAACATACAAGAACCAAATGTAATACGCATGTAACAATATCAGCAAAAACCAAACTAGAATCCAATCCCAGTAAACGTGTGTTTGAAAAATGAGAAGTGCTCGACTACGTGAACGTGACAGAGAAGCGAGAGTATGTGACCCTGTAAATGAAATTATAGCCTTAGAACCAAAAGTCACAACCGAACCATAAACCATAGTGAAACGCTATATATAGTGACTACTTCAATCAAACGGGTGCACAAGATAGAATATATCTTCAGTAATCCAGTAACCACCACCAATCATGCAATAAGAAAACGAGTCCCCGATCGTGGGTACTTACTCGTGTGAATGTAACAGCGGGACTCCGAAGAGTTCCACGAGGTGAACGCGCAGTGAGAAAGCAGGAAGTCAGAATATACACGACAGTGAACATAGAGATAGGACTAAACGTAATGAATAGAGTGTGGGCGCCATCTTGAAAGGTGCAAACCAGTAAGGCAAAAGTAAAGTAGACAGATCAGAGATAATTCAACAAAACGGGATGACAAAAAGAATCACAAATAACATAAAAATTCAATGCGATCATTGAGACCCAACGGGGCCATCGTGGAAAGGTACCGGATCCAAAAGTTCTCTCTCTTTAGTAGGTGGTTCTTATTGTTGCATGTGATAGGAACTTGTTCCAATATTTGGAATTTAAGCTGAGCCACTGTATGTCTGTGCTCAAGGAAGTGGGTGGCAACACTAGATTTTTGATTTTCAGTTCGAATGTTGCTCTTATGTTCCAAGATTCTCGTGCGAATCATTCTCTCAGTGTGGCCCACATAGCATTTGCCACATGGGCATTTAAGAACGTAGATCACATTCTTGCTGCTACACGTTGCGTTGACCTTCAACTTGATAGGGAAACCTTTCATCGGGTGGTTCATGGTATTGCCTTGGATGCTGTTATGACAGTTGCTGCAATTGTGGCATGGTTTAAAGCCACTGTATATCACTGCGGATTTGGGACTGCTGGTGTTGTTCAGAATCTCTTTCAGGTTTCTGCCCCTGGTGAAGGCAAAGATGGGGGGTTCTGAAAATAAACCATTAAAATCAGACTCATGTGTCAAGATAGACCAATGTTTACGAATGATCCTTTGAAATTGTAAAGAGGCTTTAGAAAACTTAGAGACTACCACCATACGTTCGGTGGGGGTCTTGCGTTTCGGTTGTAGCAAAGATGCTCTACTGAGTTTCTCACTTCGCTGGATAGCCAAATCCAAGATGGATTACTTTTCTCAACACTTGGAATCAAGTCACACAGCGTATTCAATTCACTTGGGAACATAGTACATCTTGCGTCCATTTTTTGGACGTGAAAATACTAAGAGAGGTGGGAGACTGGTCCACTACAGTCTTCCGCAAGCCCACAGACAGAAACTCTACCCTACATTATCATAGCTTCCACCGGATGGGACTCAAAAACAACTTGCCATATGCTCAGATACTCAGGGTGAAAAGAATCGTTTCCAGGCCTGATGAGAGCAAGACTCAGATCAAAACTGTCCTTGATCGTTTACGCGCAAGGGGATACCCTAATCCCATCTTGGATTTGGCTATCCAGCGAAGTGAGAAACTCAGTAGAGCATCTTTGCTACAACCGAAACGCAAGACCCCCACCGAACGTATGGTGGTAGTCTCTAAGTTTTCTAAAGCCTCTTTACAATTTCAAAGGATCATTCGTAAACATTGGTCTATCTTGACACATGAGTCTGATTTTAATGGTTTATTTTCAGAACCCCCCATCTTTGCCTTCACCAGGGGCAGAAACCTGAAAGAGATTCTGAACAACACCAGCAGTCCCAAATCCGCAGTGATATACAGTGGCTTTAAACCATGCCACAATTGCAGCAACTGTCATAACAGCATCCAAGGCAATACCATGAACCACCCGATGAAAGGTTTCCCTATCAAGTTGAAGGTCAACGCAACGTGTAGCAGCAAGAATGTGATCTACGTTCTTAAATGCCCATGTGGCAAATGCTATGTGGGCCACACTGAGAGAATGATTCGCACGAGAATCTTGGAACATAAGAGCAACATTCGAACTGAAAATCAAAAATCTAGTGTTGCCACCCACTTCCTTGAGCACAGACATACAGTGGCTCAGCTTAAATTCCAAATATTGGAACAAGTTCCTATCACATGCAACAATAAGAACCACCTACTAAAGAGAGAGAACTTTTGGATCCGGTACCTTTCCACGATGGCCCCGTTGGGTCTCAATGATCGCATTGAATTTTTATGTTATTTGTGATTCTTTTTGTCATCCCGTTTTGTTGAATTATCTCTGATCTGTCTACTTTACTTTTGCCTTACTGGTTTGCACCTTTCAAGATGGCGCCCACACTCTATTCATTACGTTTAGTCCTATCTCTATGTTCACTGTCGTGTATATTCTGACTTCCTGCTTTCTCACTGCGCGTTCACCTCGTGGAACTCTTCGGAGTCCCGCTGTTACATTCACACGAGTAAGTACCCACGATCGGGGACTCGTTTTCTTATTGCATGATTGGTGGTGGTTACTGGATTACTGAAGATATATTCTATCTTGTGCACCCGTTTGATTGAAGTAGTCACTATATATAGCGTTTCACTATGGTTTATGGTTCGGTTGTGACTTTTGGTTCTAAGGCTATAATTTCATTTACAGGGTCACATACTCTCGCTTCTCTGTCACGTTCACGTAGTCGAGCACTTCTCATTTTTCAAACACACGTTTACTGGGATTGGATTCTAGTTTGGTTTTTGCTGATATTGTTACATGCGTATTACATTTGGTTCTTGTATGTTTTTGTTTGTAGAGTAATTCCCCTGACGACGGGCCATGCCCGAAATGCATTGGGTTGTGTGATGTGATAACACACCCGAACATACGTGTGGAATACAGATTATTGACATGTACCATCTATATTGAAATCCTGATATGGATATGAATAAATCACACATTTGAACATTCTTTCATCTTGAGTACGAATATCCTCACAGTTGAAGTAATGAATCAGACCTTTGGTCCTTTGAAAGTAGTGCGTTGGGTTGTTCTCTCCCTAGGCGGGAGAGCTTCTTCTACTATGAGTGTTGAACAACCACAGCCGCAACAAAAACCACATGTGCAAGTACAAGCCCAAGTACATGTGGAAGGAGAGGCAGCGCAACGAGATGCGCAAGCAGAGGTGCATGGAGGGTCACAAGTGCCCACAATAGTTGTTCCTCCCGAAGTAGGGGCACATCAGGAAATCGACAATCAAGGCGAGGTATCATTTGAGGAAGACACTCCTCCTGATGATCATTCATTGTCTTCCACACCCCTAGCAAGGAAGAGATCAAGGGTGGTGTCTACATCTTCTTCAAGCACACCTCCTTCTGATGATACGGATCAAAATTGGGAACCAGCACCACTGCTGTCTGAGAGTGAGGCACACCATGATCTGACAAAGGTAGTTAAGCGTAAAAGGAAGCTCGTCCAAAGTCTCAGAGTTATGGAGTGTGATGATGAGGCTCAGCAAGAAGTGGCGGATACTGCTGCTGATGAAGACTCTGACAACGACGACCCAGTCATCATAAAGGTCACTGCAGCCCCAGCGGGCATGCAGAAAACAGACATTTTGACCCTAGCCCGAAAAGCTGCTGAGCGTGATGATGATGATGTTGTTGACGAGGCAGTGGAAACACCACCACAATCATTGGAGTTAAGTAGTACACCAACTCGTACCGCTTCCATATTTCTTTCTGGCAAGAAGGGACCTCCATCCACCTCGACCTTAATTAGTGGCGGTGAAAGTGCACAACGTACAAAAGTTGGGCAATCCAGATCCTCCACTTCATCCGGCATTCGCAGCATGACCACCACCAGTATCGCCGCCTCCTCCGGCCCCCACAGACACTTCAAGTCCCCAGTTTGGGACTTCTTTACTGTTTGCCCAAAAAGGGAAAAGTTCGCCATTTGTACCATTTGTAAGCTTGCAGTTAGTCGTGGTAAGCTTGGTACCAACTATGGGACTGGAGGCCAGAGGGGTCATCTTGAGAGACAGCACGCTGTCCAATGGTTTGCGCACCTAAAGGAGATCAAGGAAGCCCAAATTGGAAGTCAAGAAAACGTTGATGTTGCATCTGATGATGACAAGGAGGAAGAAGACGTGTCAAACACTTCACTTACAGCCAGTACCCCTGTCTGCAGCACACCCCATGTGAGGCACACTAAGAGTGTTGGAGCGAGTGAGACACCAACGCGCAAAAGTTCACCAGCGAGCATAATTGGGTCAACGAAGTCATTATCATCCCGTAAATGCTTGGTCCAGGGCAACATTAGAACCATGTTTTCTTCAGACGCGCCATATGAACGCAACCACCCACTGACGCGTCTGTATAACACTAAGCTGGCTAAAATGCTAGCTGTGGACCTTCTCCCTTTTTCTTTTGTAGAAGCGGTAGGTTTTCTAGAATTAGTGGCAACGCTCTGCCCTAAATGGAAGGTTCCTAGCCGGTTCTATTTTGCCAGAGTTGCGGTTCCAGCACTACATGAAGATGTGCTGGAGGCGATTGGGGCAGCTTTGCAGAAGAGTGCTGTTCACACAATACATCTGACAACAGACATGTGGACCAGTGGAGCAGGCGCTGATTACATGTGCATCACTGCACACTGGGTCTCTTTTTCAGGTGTTAAAGCAAAGCTAAACGCAGGTGTTGACCCGGACCAAGTTTTTAAAGCTGCTCGGAAACATGCAACACTAGCCATGTTTGGCTTGGAAAAAAGTCACACATCACAAAACATTTTGGACGAGTTTAACAAAAAGGTCTTTCACTGGCTGTCCCCAAAAAAACGCCAGATTGGTTATGTTTTCACGGATAATGGCGCCAATGTAGTTAAGGTCATGGCGCTGGGTGACTATTTCAGAGTGCCGTGTTTGGCGCACTGTATCAACCTGGTAGTTCAAAAATTCTTGAGTGATAAAGACAGTCCAGCGTGCGAGGTAATGGCCACCTGCCGCAAAATGTGCAACCATTTCAGCCATTCTTTTAAGGCCCGGAAGCATCTGAGGAGCCTGCTACTTGAACGTCGAATGCCAGTGAAAGCACTCATCCAGGAGGTGGCAACACGTTGGAACTCAACCTTCTACATGCTTGAGCGTCTGTATGAGCAGTATACGGTACTCGATCACTATTTCTTAAAAGAGGGTACAGCTCAGAAGGACCTGCGGATGGGTGCGCCGCAATGGGACATAGTTAAAAGCCTGACAGACATGCTTCGTCCTTTTGAGTTCTTCACGCGTGCAGTCAGCCAGGAGGACTGTAATTTGGGAAAAGCTATCCCATTGTTGTGCATGCTGGAGCACCAACTGAAGGCGGTGTCTTCTGAGTTAGAAAAAGATGAAAAAAACAAAGACCCTTTTCTTTTGTCGGAGAAATTATTAGAGCGCCTACGTGGAAATGAACGTCTTAAAAAGATCAACTCAGAACAGCATTACATTTGTGCTACTATTCTGGATCCACGCTACAAAAAGGCGCTGGCAGGCCAAGCATTCTTTCCTTTTGCTGATGAAGATGTTAAAAAGTACAAACGTTGGCTAGCCTGGTCATCCAAGAGGTTTGAAAAAGAACGGCAGGATATTGAAGGAGAAGGCAGTACATCAGCATCAGCAGGCCATCCCCAGTCAAAAGAATCCACTTCTGCACCTGTGGCTGTGGCACAAGTGACCTCTCAGCCGTTAAAGACACCGGCAACCGGATCATCTGCACCACACACAAGAGTAACAGTGGCTGCTGAAGAGGATTGTCTAACTTTGCTTGGGTATGGTACTCGAAAAAAGGTCACAGGCACAGCAAAAAGTAAGCAAAGTGGAGGAACCGTTGAGGACCTTGAGTCGATGGTGCAGGACTATCTGAATGACTCAACAGAGGTCTTTCTTAATGATGAGACATTGCAGTATAGGCATGGGGAAAAAACAATTGTGGCCACAGCTCTCCAACCTGGCTATAAACTATTTGTCTTGCCCACTCGCAAGTGTGTCTTCTGAACGTGTTTTCAGTGCTGCTGGTGGCATTGTAACTCCCAAACGGAGCCGCCTCTCGCCCAAAAATGTGGAGAGGCTAACAATGATCAAGATGAATCAGCACCTCATACCACCAGATTACAAAGTACGAGAAAGCACGCCGCATGAAGACGAGGAGGACGGCAACGTAGATGAGGGGATTTGTTCTCTGTTCGGTGACGCTGACCTCATCCTGCCTGAATTCGCAGAGTATGATGACGAAATCTTCTTATTCCCTGACACCGAGCCCTGAAAATGAGACAATGAATCAATAACTTTCTTTTTCGTCCTTATTCACTTTTATTCCTGTGTGTCTGTCTTTCTCTGTTTTGCACAGTTAATTTAATTCAAACTTTAATCACCTAATCCCAAAAACAAGCCCATCAGCAGAACTGTCTTCACTTGTTTGCTTATTGATTTGAAGGTGCCGCAGTCTATATTCCTCAGGTTCACAAGTTCAGAAGAACATGCTCCTCTATCCTCCTCCTCCTATTTCCCTCAAAGCAGAGAGCTGGATTACGCCCAATGAAGAAAGACTCAGCACTTGTGGGGGTGTTCTACTTCTTTGCGGGTGAGTTGACGGCTCTGGGCCCATTGCTGTGAAGCTCTAATAACGGATAAAAGTGTTTTGGACCAAATATGAGGCGGAAATTTCTTGCCGTTTTTGCTGACTTGCTTGCCTTTGAGGTGCTCTTTGGCGGGGTTCCGGGTGTTTGTGGGTGAGTTTTGGGGTCTGGGAGCACTGCTGCGACAGTCTAATCTTGATTGCATTTGCTTCTCAGGAAATCCGTGGTGGAAAACAGGAGTTATGATGATGACCTAGCTGCACAGCGCGTTTGGACCGAAGGCCGAGAGATATTGTAAGTATGAGATTTTGCTTTTTGGCTGTTTGGGGGTGTTGTCGCGTGCTTTTTTGCGGGTGGGTTGGCGGGTCTTGGGGCATTCCTGGGAAGGTCTAATACCGGATTGAAGTGTTTTGGACAAAATCCATAAGGAAAAGCCTTTTTTTGGCTATTTCTTCTGACATCTTGCTCAATGTATCGTTTTCGGGGGCCTGTTTGGGGGGCTTCCTGGTGTTTGTGGGTGGGTTGCGGGGTCTCTGTCGAAGCACTGCTGCGACAGTCTAATCTTGATTGCATTTGCTTTTCAGGAAATCCGTGGTGGAAAACAGGAGTTATGATGATGACCTAGCTGCACAGCGCGTTTGGACCGAAGGCCGAGAGATATTGTAAGTATGAGATTTTGCTTTTTGGCTGTTTGGGGGTGTTGTCGCGTGCTTTTTTGTGGGTGGGTTGGCGGGTCTTGGGGCATTCGTGGGAAGGTCTAATACCGGATAGCAGTGTTTTGGACAAAATCCATAAGGAAAAGCCTTTTTTTGGCTATTTCTTCTGACATCTTGCTCAATGTATCGTTTTCGGGGGCCTGTTTGGGGGGCTTCCTGGTGTTTGTGGGTGGGTTGCGGGGTCTCTGTCGAAGCACTGCTGCGACAGTCTAATCTTGATTGCATTTGATTTTCAGGAAATCCGTGGTGGAAAACAGGAGTTATGATGATGACCTAGCTGCACAGCGCGTTTGGACCGAAGGCCGAGAGATATTGTAAGTATGAGATTTTGCTTTTTGGCTGTTTGGGGGTGTTGTCGCGTGCTTTTTTGCGGGTGGGTTGGCGGGTCTTGAGGCATTCCTGGGAAGGTCTAATACCGGATAGAAGTGTTTTGGACAAAATCCATAAGGAAAAGCCTTTTGGCACTTTTTGTAACTTAGGGTTCGTTAGGGTTAGCCCTAGCAGCAGGATTGCATGTGTTTCGGGGTGTTCTAGATTTTTGCAACTGAGTTCTGGGGTCTTAGAGCACTCTTGGAGCGATGCTGGCTATGGATACTTTTGCTTGCTTGCAAGTGGTTTGAATACAATCCACGGTGGGTAAGGGGGTTATTGGGACCTACTTTTACTTTCAAAGTACATTTTGTCACCATTTTTCTCTAGGCCTCGTTTTTTGAGATCTGATTGGGGGTCTTCTACATTTTTGCGACTGGCTTTAGTAAGGGTCTTGGTGGGAGCATTGCTAGGAAGGTCTAATTTTGTTCTAAAACACAGTTTACAGTACACCTAGCTTGAGGGGAAAGATCCGCTAAATTAATTTGGCCATACTTATTTATCCTTAAAAAGGTGACTCAGACAGAGTACGCAATTTCAAAAATATTGTACTGTCTATTAGGAAAATCAAAGTGTGACTTTTTGCACCACACAGCGTACATACCTTATATTTATTTATCAGTGGTATTGTAATAGCACTTCCTGTTTTCCGTTCAATAATTACAGGCCGGGTTTCAGTCAACATCCGCCAGGCAGGCAGTGGACAGGGTGTCTTCTGTCAGTGGTCACCAACATTGATGGACGAAGCGTCAGCTGGAATGGAGGAGTGCCGCTAATAAGAGGAATTGTTTGCTGCATGCAACTTACTTACCAAATTCAACAGGACAACTCCAACAACATACAGAATACAGATACAGTATCCATTGTTTTCTTCTATGAGTGTGACTGCATGTGGTTAGCTTTAGTTTGTACCCAAAGATTTCTTTATCTTCAATTATTGTTTGTCCATGCTGTGCTTTTTTTTTCTTCTCTCAACAAAACCTACCCAAAAAGAAACCCCCATTCCCATCCATTTTCCAAACCCTAACCCTCTTCCCCCGGGCTGTGTGGTGTTGCTTGATGTCTGACTAAATGACATCAATAATTCCACACACTTGCTGGGGAGGATAAGGTCATAGCAACAGGCTGGTGAAGGAATACGAGGATATATTCTAGACTTACTCAGCTTCAGTACTATTTCTTGTAGTAGTAGGAGCCAATGTCAAATAAATTCAACGCAAGTAATAGTTATACTTGCAATACTTTACCATTTGTTAGGCTACATTGTGGCACTGTTCTAGTGTACTGTCACCTGCTATATTCTCTATCGTACCGTAACCGTTGTAATGCTACAGTAAGGACAAACCAGGTTTCGTTTTCTTTTTTTCCATAGGCATGCAACTGCCACTGTGTCACACCACTAGTACCACCGCAATGAGGAAATTTCATCCGCCCAGGATTGCCAACCTTAATCCCCATTTCCCGTGGAGCCAGCCCTGGGCCTAGCCCTAATTTCTAACACAAATTACAGGTAAGATAAGCGTTTGGTGGGAGGTAGTATAATGGAGTATTAGGACTAGACGAGAGATTGACGGTAGTACTACTAAAGTCCTAGGACTCTTCAGGAAAACAAACTTACTGTTAAACCCCCACCCACCAGACTGAAAAGCAGTAAAAAACAGGTATGGTCAGATAAAGTTTAAAAAAGTATATTTATGTAGCCCTAACAAAATAATCTCCCTCAAGACCCTCCCTAACCCCAACGATTGTCTTTGAAAAGTCCCTAAAAGAACCCAACTCCCAAATCCCACCCCCCAAAAGTCTCTAAAAAAAGGGCAAGGGACACTCCACTACTGGAGGGTGCTGGTGAATTTTGCGGCAAGGGCATCATACTCCTTGCGGAGGGTGACATGGTCGAAGCGGAGGCCCTCCACCAAGTTCTTGTACCTAAGGACCTCCTGCTCCAGGTAGGACATTCTGACTCCTAGGCGGCGCTGGCGTGCCTTGCAGCTCCTGTGGGGGGCAGCTGGTCTTTTTGCTGCTTGGCGGTGGCGGTTGGCTTTGTTAGCCCGGCTCCGTACCGCTGGAGCACTGCGCTGGCTGGCAGCCCGTGGGGGCACGGAGGAGGATGCAGCTGTCCCAGTGGAGGATGTTGTGGTTCCACCGGTTGACTGCGTGTCCTCCTCCTCCAGGGCCACCAGCCGCCGATATTCGGCGATAGTGGCATCCAGCCTCCGTTGCCGGGCCATTCGAGCCTGCTCCCTCCGTGATGTCGATTTGGAAGGAGCAACTATATGAAGAAAGAAAGACATAGTCTGTAACCAATGCTCCTTAACATTAATAACACAAAGTGATTGAGCCGAAAGTTGTGTCACAGTACAAGTAGCAAATTGAAAGCACAGTACATAACTATTGAGGACAGTATCTATCTAACCTCCCACTTCTGCATCCTTGCTCTAACATTAGTGGGAGTTTAATGAACAAATTCTACGACCACTATGGACTTCCATTACAGTCGACTATGACAGTACACCAGTCTTATTCTTCTTCTTCTCTCTTGTTTAGGAAAATTGGTACGTTATCTTATGCAAGCCGGCAGAATGCCAGCGCAGTGAACTTGCACCCGAGAAAAAACAAAAAGTAGCAGAAAACACAAAAATATAGAGCTAGAAAAATAGAGGGATAGATAATAAGTAAAATAGATCAAATAAACTTCAAACAAGCAAAGGATGGCAGAGATTCAGAGAGGATACAGAAAGCATGCCCAGAACCATAGCAATGAATGAGAAACAAGATGGCCACGCCCATTCACGACCGCGTGGGTAAGTTCGCGCGAGATTTTCTTCGCGATCACGCGCGAAATTGTACTAGCGAGCAGCACACTTTGCGAGATTACACATAGCGGCCGGAAACTGAATTACGTCACGCAAACAAGATGGCCGCGCCCGTGTATGACCGCTAGGGTAACTTCGCAAACGTATAGCTACAAGCGCCTTGCGAACACGCAAAAAATCACGCGAACATACACGCCGCAAAAAAAAAATAGTGTATTCGCACGCATTCGCGGCTTCCGAAATCGATCTCGCACGGATTCGCACCCCGCAAATCGCGCGAAATTGCAGAAAAACGATTTTTGCTAAACTGAAAACAATCAGCAGGTGCGAGAGTTCAAACTTAACATTAGTAACCATTCACTCTAGTGCTTCCTGAGGGGCCCCTCCAGAGTTCAGTTGCCTATTTGCAACTATTCCATGACCCTGCTATGACCCAAACAGCAGGCTCATAGAATAGCTACAAGTAGACCATAAAGGTCCTGTGAAAAAAAATTGCACTGCAACAGAAAGCAAATTACAGATAAGGAAGGAAGCAGGTGCCAGCCAGACTGGAAGTTTCAAAATCACTGACACATTAAATCAACCCCAAATTAATTCATGGCAGTTGAAGCAGGGCAGGTGTGCTTGCTTTTTTTCACCCCCATAATCTACAGTGATAAACAAACCTAATGGGTGGCAGTGAGGATGTACCAGAGGGTGGCATGGGTGTACCAGAGGGTGGCAGTGGTGAAACAGAGGATGCTGTGAACCTGTGATGATAAACCAGACGTAGAAACAACATAGTCGCGGCCGTTGCGAGCCGAAAAGTAAGTTCGCAATTGCGAAATGGTCCACAAATCCTCGTGAACGCTCGCCAACACAAAAAACGTGCAAATCCGCAAGAGTTCGCGGATTTTGCGTATGGCGAATCCGTAAATTCGCAAATTCGCGTACGCGAGATCCGCTAGATCCGTCCATGCTTAATGGCCACATATCGTCCACGATTATCAGACCAGGTGGAATGAATGGTAAACGGAAATGAATTCGTGATCAGAATACCCACTCCCCTGGATCCCGAAGTAAAACCAGCATGTGCCACCAGCTTGTAGCCACCCCTGTGCAAAGCCATACAACGCTTCCCCAACAAATGGGTCTCCTGGAATAGGACGACATCTGGAGACCTCCGTCTAATAAATTGGTTAACGGCAGTGCGTTTTAATCTATCACCCAGGCCATTGACGTTCCAACTAAGGACCGAGAATCCCAGGCCCTGGCTAAATGTGGTCATTGGTGTAGGATAATCGAGTACATTTCAAAGGATTCCTTTGCATACATCGGTCACTAACTACAAACCCAACAACAACCCATTCCCCCAACCCGAAACGAAAACTCCCCCCACCCTGCACCCCTGCATGTAACGTGTACACATCCCCAACTCGCAGTGTGCCTGTCGCCCCCACAAACTACTTCTAAACGTAGAAAAAGGAGGAGGACCTTACAACAGGTCGCCAGCCCCCACCACCCCAGACCGCCCGAATCCCCCCATAGTAAACAAAATTAATAATAACAAGACAAGGAGCAGTTACAGGGTGGGAAGTAAACCCCAGGTAGCCCCGCAATGTGGAGGAAGTCAAAAGAAGTAGTCACTATCAAACATTATCGGACAGGGCGTCATTCCTCGTCACCAACATTAGAGTGGCCCTCGGGACCAGGGTCCCCAAGATGGTCAAGCCAGTCCGCCGCAATCTCTGGTGAAACGAAAAACCACGGCTTGCCAGCATGTTCAATCCGTAGGCGGGCCTGATACAACATAGAGTACTTCATGTCCCGGTCCCGAAGTCTCCTTTTGATGGGCACAAATCCCTGCTGTTGTCTCTGCACCATCCGGGTAAAGTCTGGAAAGAACAACAGTGATGCATTTTCGTAGGCCAGCAGGCCCGATGATCTCGCCGACTGCAAGATGGCGTCCCTGTCCCGAAAATTCAGGACACGGGCAATGATGGGCCGGGGAAGTGTCCCAGTCTTCGGGCGACCACCGGGCACTCGATGGGCCCTCTCCACCGTGAAAAAGTTACTCAATCCCTTCGGTTTCAGATGGTGCAGGATGAGATCCTCTACAAAAAGGTCTGGGGAGGCCCCCTCCGCACGTTCCGGGACCCCAAGAATGCGAATATTGTTCAGTCTTGCCCGCCCCTCGTACTCATCGAGCTTACGGTCGAATTGGGTACGGGCCACCTTGAGGTCCGACACCGCTCTCTGCAGTTCCGACACATCCTCGATGAGACTCCCCGTTTTAATTTCCAAGTCCTTCACTTTCTCAGAAGTCTTGGTTAGATCGGCCCTGACAAGACCCACCTCAATGGTGACGGTGTCCAGTTTTTGATCGATAGACCCCAAAGAGGACTGAATCCCCTTGATGGCCGCCATCACCTCCTTCATCGTGAGTTCATCACCAGTCGGACCCTTCTCTGGGCCCCGGATCGGAGAGCTCTTCGCCTCCAATGAGGAGTCCTTGGAAACAGCATATTTATCGATCCGGTTCGATTGGACCGGACGGGTCGATCTCTGAGTCTTCGGCTTGTCAGGGTCGCAAGATGCCATCTCGATCGCAAAAGAAGGTGAAACCCACCACTCCTCAATCGAGCGGAAGGGGGCTTTGCGAGAGTAGGCTGCAGGGTGTCTCAGAGAGGGCGAGAGCACCTCAATCTCCACCCGGGTACAACAGAAGATGGTACGACCGGCCACTTCCGGTCTCGGTGCCCGATGTTGTCGACTGTGCCCCGGGCAGTGGCACTCTCGGAGTCCCGGCCTTCGGCTTCGAAGGCCCCAATACTTCCGACGACGATAATCGGTCGCCGAAGCAGTCGATCGAGCCCAAATTTCACCTGGTGACTCAGGTGACAGTCCCCCACCAGATAGCGGGGACGGGGTACAGGATATTATGCCGAAGAGGCAGTCTGGATGTGGCGGCCGGCGGAGCCGATGCTCAAGCGGCCATCTTGGTCGCAGGCGCGGCTCCTCCCTCTAGATGGGCAATTTTTGACTTTTTGAAGTTGAATTTGTAACCCTCTGCTGCAAACCCAAGTATTATGGTGTTCACTCTTTTCAAGTGAGTATCCAAGTCATCATCTGTTAGATAGATGTCATCGACATAAGCTACTGCCTCATCATCATATATTTGTAGTAACTCTGTTACTCTCGCTGAGAATAATCCTGGGCTGTTCTTGAACCCCTGTGGCAAACGACAGAAATTTTCTGCGAGCCGTTTATTGAGAACGCCGTCAAATATCTGCTTTCTGGTGCTATATTTTGACAAAAGAATCCATTAGAGATGTCTAATGTTGTTTTGTATTTTTTGCGCACTGTGCTATTCATTAGTGCTGCACTGTGTGAGTTTTGTATTGCAAAGGTCTTGCAATATGAGTTTAGGTGTCTGTAGTCCAAAACTAGACGATATGAATCTGTTTTAGCACCTCTGGTATTACCGCCATGGACGGAAAACCATGTGTTTTTGTATAAATGGAAGCAAAAACTGTGCCCCAAGTGTCACAGTCTTCCACATGTGGTGCGATCCCCATTGGAAGACAGATAGTCAGAATTCTGTGTTTCTCAACAGGGGTGGTATCCGGAAATACCGCCTCTATTTGAGTGATTTTTTGTGCTAACCAGAATGGAATTTGTTCCCTTTTAATGGGTACTTTACCTAGACAGGACTGTATGTTCTGTGGTGTGATTTTATTTGTGTTCCCCTGATGAGGGGTCAGCTGTGGAATTTTAATAGCTGTTTGGACTGTTGAAGTCCGCATTACATATTGGACTAATTGTCTGTGTATTTTAATCAGTATTTTAAGCTGTGTTAAAAGTTCTGGTATTGAGATTTTTTCAATGTCTGGATGTGGTGTGTATCCGGCTAGAACCGGCCACGTTGCTCCTGGTCTACCTAGTGGACCGAGCCTGGTGATGTGATCATTATGTTTTAGGGCGCCTTTAAACCAGAGCAGGTGCTCTTGGTATTTTAGTGGTATTTCCACCTCCTCGAAAGGAGTGTACTCATCCGGAGGTTCCTCTATCTTGTAATAGTGGAATTCTTTTGTTACAGAGTTTGCTGCTGGAAAGTTTATCCATGAATAGAATACCTCTGTCTGCCGATATTCATGTGCCTCAATTACGAATATGACTGTACCACCTCTTGATGTCAGTCCATTTTCTATAAGTTTTAAAGTTATAGTTTTTCTTATGCTGACCGGGATGAGTATTGCGTCCGGGTCAGTTTGCAGGAGACTTGTGTCGTCTGCTAGTAGTTGAGCTGCTATTCTAGCTGTCTCCCTCTCTTCTTCAGTTTCTGACATTTTTTTCTGACAGAAGGGTTTTTTTGCAGATCAGGTTTCCACGGAAACAAAGATTAGGTGCACAATGTTTTGGAACACTGTATCCTTCAACGTTGAATAAACCAAAAACTATGCATAGGAGTCTCCTCCTACTAAGTTTGGCGGATTTAACCTTTGACCCACTCCAGACGTCTTTGGAGTATTTATGGGAGAAAGGGTCTGTGTGAAAAAGCACGACTGAGTTACTCTAATGCCTTGCGTTAGATTTATCGCCTTGCCAAACCGTTGGGCGCCATGTAGTGTAGTTCCTATTATCCCAATAGGCTCTGCGCATTGGAATAATATCTTCAATAGTATAGACGTAGGACAGAGGTTAACTAGGTCTTCTACTGACGATATTAGACTTAAAGTTTTGTGTGCCAGCTAGCTCAGAGTTCACTAGAAACTTTCTCGAATAGGCAAGGAGGAGTTTAACCTCCCTGGATAGACAAGAAGGGATTTAGTTTCTGACAACCATAGAACATGACAACTTTGCTCTCCCTAATCAAGAGTATATCTCTAGAGTCGTGTGAAAACAAAAGACAAGTATTTTACTCAGTCAATACGTGCATACTTAGTTCCACCAGATTGTAGAGAAAAGGAAGAGACGGGCGTGTTCAATAAAAGGTGTTATTTATTGATCAGTCTCTTTTCTCATACAAGAGAAATGAATCGCTATTATTGCAATACTTATAGTTAAGTAAAGTGCATACAGTAAAAGCAGGATTATAAAATATTACTTTAAAAGCATTGATATGGTTTCTTAGCCATATGATACTTTAAAATTGATAAAAGTTATACATACATATATACATTGACTAATCGTACTCAACTGGTGCTTCTAACTACGCCTACCCCGGTGTACCTGACCTAAGCCTAATACGTGGGCGGGTGTAAATAAGTAGCAGTTTAAGTTAAGTTTGCTTTGCCAAGATTCTGACTCAAGAATTCTCTGTAAGGGGTTAGTCAGTTCAGTACCTGGGATTTAGAAGGCAGGAGGGCTGGTATCTCTCTCTCAGGACTCGGTATCCCAGTTACCCGCGAGGGCAAGCCGGAAACGCCAGAGGCTGGATTTCTCGGCAGGAGAAAAGACAGCGTCTCTCTCAGCGCGTCAAAAGGGAGGGGCAGCGTCCGTGGGCTTCCTGCATCTCCGGCAAGTAGCACTGCTCCAAGCTCATCACCACCGTGTCTTTGCTTAGGACAGCGTCGGTATATTTATACCTGAAAGGTGCCGAGAATGTCATAATAACTGGTCGTTCTTACATTCTTTACAGGAGTTCTCGAACGAAATCAAAACAATAGCTGCGGGGATTTCCCAGGTCCGCTGGTGGTTTGGTTTGTTTTGAGAACTCGGTGAGCTTTCTAGGGGGCTGGAGGAATAGTGCTTGCTTAATGTGACAGCATGCGCTATAACTTAATCTGAAAACGGGTTTCTGTGCCTTTGTATGGATATTAGTGATTTATTAACCGGACAAGGGTCAGAAATAGGAGTATCGATATAGGTCCCTAGATAAACATACTACAGCATATTCGGGAATGTAAAAACGCACAAAATTCAAAAAGCCCAGTAAAGATTGTAATTTTTTCAGCGTTTGCCGGTAATCCAATACCAAACGGTACGAGCCATCAGGCTTAGTCACAGTAAAAAGAGGTTTATTCATCGGAGACACACGTTTCAATCACACCTTGATATTCCAATTGTTCAAGGATTTCTGCCACAGGAGCTTTCGCTTCACGCCGCATGGGGTATTGGAGTTGAGGCTGTGGCACAGACCGTAATGGTGTCTCATGTCGGGGGAAAATTTGTCCCATCCACAGTGAGTACGGTACAATGCTGGTGCAAGCACCTTAGCCCAATCTTCTGCAAAACGCAGGGCCTGCTCCTTCGGCACTGTGTGTGCGAAACTAGGGAGGATTATCTCCTTCCCTTGCGGAGCGGCTAAAACAAAAGGTGGGGGCCAGTCGACCTCCGCCATCAAAATATCATAGGTAGTAGTTAGATTTTCCCAAAAAACACCTCTTACAGTACGTTGTTTGACACCTTCAATTAAAAGATCAATTTCAAAAAGCCTTTCAGGGAGAGCCACTTTAGTGTCAGCTGCCTCAACAACCACAAAGGTATCAGTCGCTGTCACCTTCAGTAGTGGACGCAGCGCCTCTCGCACTATGGTAATCTCCGCCATGCTGTACAGCAACGTCAGCGCCCATGTCAGATTCCCAAGCTGCGTTCTCACTATCTGTGGCATATCTCGTTGTTAAAGCTGCAACTTTCTTCTTTTGAAACTGATGTCTTTGACGCAGTGAGTCATCCTGCTTGCCTTTACCATCGGCCTTGCAAGGCTGCTCACGGCTCTGTTGATAACCCTGTCCTCTGCTGCCGCCTCCTCCACCGGTTGGTGAGACCGATGTTTCCTGTAAATAGCAAGGAGAACGTTGATCAGGAACCTGAAGTGTATCAGGTGACTTAATCGTAGTGCGCATACAATTTATAAAGACAGGTGCCTCTGAAAACCATGAATTGCAACTCTTCTTTTTAGCCTACAAAAGTCCTTTTTATTGACTTTGGGCAGCCATTTCTTTTTATGTTTACTTCAAACCCTTTTTTTTGTTTGACGTTTCATACATCTCAAGTATTCTTATATCTTTTTTCAATACATGAAAAACAATTATATCACAATACACTTATATATACACACAAAGCATCATATTCACAGTTACACATATGCCGCAAACAATTAAATCAAAAAGTGTTTTTACATGCAATATTTACAGTTAGATACCATTCTTTTTAGCCATATAGTATTCAATTTCAAGAGTCCTATACTTTTCACAGATGTATACCGGGACCAAAGCTACATAAGTCCTCAGAGTGTCCTAATCTTTATGGTCCTGTATAGGGTCGGAGATTTAGTTTTACAGTCTCGTGAGAAGTAACATGAATGTTTTCCCCTCTGCTGCCCTAACAGGGTCAGTGTTTCTTTTTCTTGGATTCCTCCAAGCCACTATCTCTTTGCTGCCGACGCGTTTCGACCTTATGTATATGGGACCGGATAATCCAAATTCAGGAGGTCTTCCTCAGGGCTCTGCTTTGTTTTGGTAAGACTTCATTTGTACCTATAATGGTAATGGAATAGTTATAGTGTATATTTGACGGTTAATTTGTGCTCTGTATTCATAATTGTGAAGAATATACTCACGTATCTACAAAGACACTTCCACGCGTCTGTTCCACACTTTTTTCTCTTATCAATCTGTTTAAATCAAAGTTACAAACACTCAATCAGTGACCTTGCTCTAAATATCAGTTTTGCATTTATCCTCTGTTCTCAAAGCATACCGGACTTACTTGATTTTAGGTTACTTTCATGGTTTCTATTATTGTAGCAGTAGCCGTTTCTTGTGGGGGACTACAGTATCCGGTATTTCTTAGGTCTGTACTATTTCTTGAATGTTTCCGTACCTACTGGAAAAGATTGAGTTTTAATGTGGGGGTTATGGCCATCTCTTGTATCTTAGTTTATATCGCACATTTCCTCCCGCTAGTATTGCCTTTTTTTCAATGTTCCATTCCCGGCGTTACTGTACAGATCTACAATCTGCCGGCCTGGATATTACTAGGTTTTGTCCCCGAATCTATTGTTCCCCTCTCGAATCGCTAAACTTCATGTTTGCTTTGAAGCCTCGGCGTTTGCATACCTTCCGTTATTCGTTTCGAATTTTCGGTGCTCCTGGCTGCTACTTCCTCTAGCTCCCGATGCTCTGTTAGTCCTTCGTCGGAACCGGAAATGACGTGCAACGCCATTCTTCGTTTGTTGTTTACTTATACGTTTCGATAGAGATGTCACGTGTTTGTGGATACCTTAATTTGAGCCGCAATTGCCTTGTACTTTAAGTGTTTGCTTTAGTCGCTTCCTACATTTACACAGTTGTACATTTGATGTTTACTATACGTATTTGTTTAACTTTAATCGTCATCCTCAGTTCAAATTTCCACTAGCCTGCTTTAGCTTCCATATTAAATTTCGTGTTTTAATGGTTGTTTATGAAGTGTTTGCAACTCGATTCTCACGAGGTATACCATCTCTTTGCACTTCACCCGATACTTGTTGTTGCTGCTAGCCGCTACTTCCTTTATCTCTCAATACTTTATCAATCCTTTGCCGTAGCCGGAAATGACGTACAACGGCATTCTCCGTTTGTTGTTTCTTTACATGTTGCCATGGAGATCTCATTTGTTTATCCATATCTTGCAATATTCTGCAATTACTTCTTATTGTGGGTATTTACACTGATCACTTTCTTATGTAAGTATAGTTCTTACAATAACTTTGCTCCATTTTTGTTCACTCGTGCGTGATATCCAGTTTCCGAGCCCACGTAATGGTTTGCTTATTATTGTAGTTATCTAGAGATTTGTTGCGGGTGGATACTTTTGATGTAGAAGTTCTGGTCACGTTGCACCTACCAGTTTATTCTTTCTTATCTTTCTTTTGGGAATCCTTCTTGTAGTTCTTGTGCTGTGCCCCGTCTTTGATTTTCATTCTTTTTTTTATTCCAATGAACTTTATTGTTTCCTCTATGCACAACATATGGGGTGTTTCCATGAGCTTTATATGCAATTCTTAACTGGCACACTTTACATGTATTCTTATGGAGGCAAATTTATGATCTATTTTTTCGGGTTTATCTTAATACGGTCAAAATTTCTGGAGCCCATATCTGTTTTTTCGATGGTGTTAGCATTGCTAGTTTTTTTGTAAGGGAGTATTCCTAGAGACTGATTATCCACAGTTCCCTAGTTCAGTCATTTCATTCAAGCCATTGTCAGTTGTCCCCAGAAACATGATGGTTCGTGCCTCTATTTTGGTTAGTGTTTGCTCAGTGTTGTTTCCTGTTATGTGGCGCGACACAGTCCATTTTATATCATTCGGACCATGCCCCATCTCTATGCAGTGTGTCACCATTGGTGCGTTAGGTGTTTTGCACCTGATGCGTGAGCGGTGTTGTGAGATACGTGTCTTTACTGGTTGACTTGTTTTTCCAATGTATGCCTTCTGGCAGGGACAGATAATACAGTAAATTACATCATGGGTATTACAATTCGTGAAATCTTCATGTTTCAGATATTTCTTCCCATATGTAAAGTGTGTACCTTCCAGTGTACTTTCACAGAATACACGCAGTTCCCGCATTTTCTATGTCCTTTTATTGGTGGCAGCGCCAACATGGTTCTCAGGGATCTATCCGGCTTTTGGATTGTTGTATTGGCCCTGACGAGTTTATCTCTTATGCTCTTGTTCTTTTTTAGTGCAAATATAGGTATTTTTGCAAACGGTTTTAGACCCTTCATAGTGTTCCAGTTCTTCCTAATTATTTTTTGTACTGCATTAGTTATGCCTGAGAAGGTAGTAACGCATACAAGAGGTGTCTCTTCTTTCTTTATTTTTGGACTTAGTAAGCAATCGCGGGGGTGTACCACGCCCTCTTTAAAGCACGTTTGAGCATTTTTTGGCGATAATGTCGTTCCAACAGTTTTTTTGTTAGTTCAGTCGCCTTCTTGAAGTAGTCCTCCTTCTTGGAACAGTTTCTCCTTATACGAAGGAACTGACTCACAAAGATTTCTCTGATGGAAACTGGAGAAATGTAAAAAAGTGTTACGGTCTGTTTTTTCGTATATAACGTGATGTACAGATGGTCATCTTCATGTTTTATTAGGAGATCCAAAAAATTCATTTCCGTGTTGCTTACGTTTGCCGTAAACTGTATGTCTGGGTTCCTGTTGTTTAGCCAGATTATGAATTCATTCAGTTGTTCTTCTTGGCCTCTCCACAGCAAAAAAATATCGTTGATATAACGACGCCATGTTTTAATGTGCCCTTCGTATGGATTATTATTATATATCCATTTGTCTTCATAGAGGGCCATAAACATTATGGCCATCTCTGGTGCAAAGGGACAACCCATCGCTGTCCCCATTGTTTGTACAAATTGAGTATCATTAAAAGTAAAAAAAAATATTCTTCAAGCTGAGTTTTGCAAGCTGTAACAAAAAATCTGTGGGAACATTCTGTGGTCTCTCTCGTTTTTCCAAAAATATCTCCATTGCCTCTAAGCCCGCCTCTTGTTGGATGTTCGAATATAGACTAACTATATCCAGTGTCACTAGAATTTCATTCTCCTCATCGAATGGTTCATCTTCTAAAAAGGTATTTGCTTCCATCGTGTCTCTTGTGTAGCTTGTGATTCCCCTGATCAATGGTTTCTACGTATTTTGCTGGACGTTCTAGAATTGAGTTTACTCCTGATATTATCAGTCTTCCCGGAGGGTTACTCAGATCCTTATGTATTTTCGGCAAGACATACATGATTGGAGTCCTGGGATGTTCATTTATCAAGTACGCTGCTTCTTTCTTTGATAGCCAGCCCTCTTTTTCTCCAAGGTCGGTCAATGTCTTCAGCTTAGTTTTTAGGTCTCGCGACCTATCAATGCGCGCAAGCGCATTGAGCGGAGCGAGAATTCATGTCCTCAAAATCCTCGTCAAACCAAGGGCTTCTTGCTGCGGTTTTCTTTAAGTTCACGTGAATCACGTGACCAAACAAGCACGCGCATCAGCCTCCCTCCCTCCTAATTGCATTTTTTTTAACGGCCGCACAGCACATCAAAGGGCTTCGCCCAGCGTGCGCTCTGTGGCTTCTCCTCCCCTAATTAATCATGGCTGCCCGGCCGTACTTTCAGTTTCCCGGCCGCTCTTCCTGTTCACACACCCGTTCTCTCTCACTTCACGTCTTTTGTTGACTTCTTTTCCATTTCACTCCCTCAGCCGTTTATTCCTCCTTCTCCTGCCCGCACCTCCTTCCCTGCTGCTCCGTTCCGATTACCTCTGTGTCCTCCACATCACCCGTTCTCTCATTTCACGTCTTTTGTTGACTTCTTTTCCATTTCACTCCCTCAGCCGTTCACTAGATCTCCCACCTAGAGCTTTCGCCTCCTCGGCCGACGCCTGCTCCTCCCTTATTCTTCCTTCTCCTGCCCGCACCTCCTTCCCTGCTGCTCCGTTCCGATTACCTCTGTGTCCTCCACATCACCCGTTCTCTCATTTCACGTCTTTTGTTGACTTCTTTTCCATTTCACTCCCTCAGCCGTTTATTCCTCCTTCTCCTGCCCGCACCTCCTTCCCTGCTGCTCCGTTCCGATTACCTCTGTGTCCTCCACATCACCCGCTCTCTCATTTCACGTCTTTTGTTGACTTCTTTTCCATTTCACTCCCTCAGCCGTTCACTAGATCTCCCACCTAGAGCTTTCGCCTCCTCGGCCGACGCCTGCTCCTCCCTTATTCCTCCTTCTCCTGCCCGCACTTCCTTCCCTGCTGCTCCGTTCTGATTACCTCTGTGTCCTCCACATCACCCGTTCTTTGACTCTAGCTTTCTCGTTACATGCCCATATATGTCTCCCTTCATTTTCCTCCACTTCTCCCAGGTCTTGTGCCGCTCTCCCTGCTCGGCCCCCAGCCCGCCGTGTCGCATTTCTCCTTCTCTGCCTTCCCTCCGTCTTGTTTAGCACTTGAAACATATGTTACGGCCAATCTATATACTTCTTAAGTATGAATCTCTAAGTATCCCTTGCAACGATTAAAATCTGTACCCTGCAGGATATAGACACTCGTCAGCAGCGAAACTCGTGGAATTGTAAGGTGGGTGTAGCATCAAAATCCCGCAACATCATCTGCGTCTCCACGAGGAATAAACACTTCTAACGTTATACCATTTTTCAGTGGAACCGTGTAGCAATTTGTGCACACGGCAACTAATTAACACGCACAGTTCAAATGTTATCGGTCTCATGTTTGTAAAAGTTACAGCACCTAATGTCTCCGATCAGGGAGACGTGGGTGTGAAGTACAGGCTGGGCAGCAGAACAAAACTAGGGAGCAGTCAAGGCTCACTCCAAGAGGTTGTAAAGAGATGTGAACTCGTACACAGGATGACATTTAAATGCTCAATATCCTGAGGAACTATATTTTAAAATGGCTCGATATTAAGGAGGAATTATGAAATGAAACCCAAACAAAAAATGCGCTCCGTGACTCGCAATACCTCCCCACCCCCTCCTAGCAAATGTCTTCCAACATCTCTGAGATAACAAAGTCTCTCCTCACACGGAAAGTGTTCTTCGAAGTGATAATGGAAAGTTAGCCACTCTGACACAGTCAACCAAACTAACACATCCAACATACATGCATTCAACACACACTGATACACATAACCAAAAGCAGCACACACTAACAGACAAACACACAGTCGCGCAAAACACATACGCATGCAACACACACACAGGCACACCCCATATACACGAGCAGGCGTTGTGAGTTGACTACACTGCCACAGGGCCCTTTTGTCTCCAGCTCGCTCAATGTGGCATCTGTCAAGGCCATTAATGCCCATTCGTGCCTGGACGCAAAAAGTTGGAGCTATTGGTTTTGTAAATGAGAAAGCCCTTTATGTTATTGTTGGAAATGGGATCCCCGGCTGGCCAGGGCTTTCGCCAAAGTCAGTCAGAGACCACCACACCCAAGTCAGGGCAAGGGAGTTACACACCAAGATAACCCCTACTCACCCTCTAGGTAACGTGGCGCGAGCAGCAAGGCTAAACTTGGAGGCGATGTAGGTTAAGTATTTGCGCACGCACCCCAGCAACAACAACCAAAGGCCCACCACAAAGGAAACTCCACACAAGGTTATATAAAAATAGCCTTTGTATTACACCAAAACACATTAGATAAAACACACACTTTACAATGTGCCAGAGGCACGGGCAGAATTTACAGGGGATATGTACAAGACAGGGCCACCTGGACCACTGTCAGGAATCAGAAGTAGCACTTTCAGAAATAGCACTTAGTACATAGAATATAGCACAAAATACAGTAATCACTGGTAACCAGGATCTCACTAGCACCACCTGTACTAGGGAGAAAACAACCACCTATGTATCACAATACCTGTAGGGGTGTAAGAGGAAAACACATGATGCAATGCATAACATTCATTCAGAGGTGTAAAAGGCACATGACGCATAACAATACATTCAGAGGTGCAAGGAACAGCAACACAATAGCGCAAAATCCACATTCGCCACCACCTGTGGCAGTCCCTGTGTCCCAATGTCAGGGCCTAAACGTGGCAGCTGCCCACAAAGTGCTGGGCAGCTGGGAAGCGAGGCTAGGGGGGGACAACGTTGGAGCCTCTCAGGCTCTGCACAAAGCACTTGTTTCCCCTTGAGCCTCGCTGGGCTCTTCACGCTACCAAATGCCTCCTCTGAGCCTCTCTGGCCTCTGAAACACAATGTGGGCACTCAGGAGCCTCTCTGCGCTCGAATTATGCCAAATTGCGCCCGAGCCTCGCAGGCTCTAAAGAACAAGGCAGCCCGTCGTTGGAGTCCCCCCTCTGGGGGCTCGAGATCACTAACAGGCCCCGGGAGCCTCTCAGGGCTCTCCCACAATGGCGGCACTCACGTTGGAGCCTTGACGGGCTCGAGATACCCACAATGCCCCCAGGTAGGTTCCTGCAACCCGGATGGCACAGGGGGGAGGGGCGGGCACCGGCAATGTGCCCCGACGCCCTCCTCCCTTCGTCTGTACCGACGGAGTCCCCCCAGGCCCGGCTCCACTTACCGGGCGACTTCTTCCTGGAGTGCTGGACTCTTCTCCCACACCGGGGAGCTCCACTCTGGGCCCGGTCGTGCTGCGGCGGCTCTTGGGCTGGGAAGGCAGGCGCCGCTCTCCCTCCTCACTCACCGGATCCCGGGGTCGGCTCCCGGCAGCTTCCGGCTTCCTCTGTCCTCTCGGCTGCGGTGGGCGGGACTTCCGGTCGGCCGCGCACCGATTGGCCGGCCGGACAACCACTTCCGGGTCGTCGCGGGCAGCGCGGCGGCCCGGCTCAGGCACTGCAGGCGGGGGATGAATTTACCGAGGGGTGGCCTCCCTCGAGGTAAATTCTAATTCGGAAACAGCGGCAATGTCCCGGGCAGGGTGGGCACCTGCCAGGGGACTCTGAAATCAGCAAAAGCGGCGTGGGCAGCCGCGGAAGGGCAATGACAGCGCTCCCAGCGCTTAGCCGATAAATAAAGCGCTTCTAAGGGCTAGGGCCGCAAATAAAGCGCTCCCCAGCGCTACAAGCCACAAGAAAGCGCTCCAAAGCGATATAGCAGAACAAAAGCCCTCCCAGGCGCTAGGAGGAATCTGCAAGCGCTTCCAAGCGCTAAGAGGCAATTCCAGCGCTCCCAGCGCTAGAGGACAGCTCAAAGTCCAGCAAAAGTCCTTTCAAGGGGCAAGGGGCAAGGCTGGGCCCAGAGCCAGCACACTGGGTCTCCAGGCAGGGAGACACCCCAAGTGGCGGTCCTCTGGCCCAGCAGCAGCAACAGCCCCCTCAGGATCCTGGAAGAGAACAACTTCAGTGGGGACACAGCCCCATTTTTATACAGTGCATTCCTTTGTTCAAGGGTGCAGAGTGGGGGCGGAACCAGTCGCAGCTGGTTCTTGAGTACTCTGTTTACCTCAACCACCCTCTCTATTCACTGGCAGGGCTTGGGTCATTAGACACACCACAGGGGGGCGGAGCCAGCATTGTGTGGGGAAAACCCAGCCCATCCAGGACACAGGTACACTCCTCCCACACATCACTCATGCTAATCTCCCACTCACCACCGGGCAGACCCATCCAGACTTCCTGGAGCCTGGCATGCCAGCCAGCTCCAGCCAATCACACGCCAGCACCCTCACAGCACACGTACAGCCATGTCTAGAAATGGCGCTTCGCTACTAGACACATACATGCTGCATACACCATCTCGCAGCATTCACTCTCACGAGTTCACACATACCAGACTCAAGCCTGTACACCCCACGCATCAAGAACTACCAGGGACACATACATTCCCCATGCATTCCTATGGGCGGGCAGGCCTAGCTCAGCACATGCACTCAGAGTGCGCACGCACTTTCCACTGGGACACAGTGAAAGTGCGCAGAATCCCAAAATCACCATCTCCAGGTCACCATTTCAAGCAAAAAGTCTAGGGGTGAACCTGCCCTAAGGGCCAAAGTCCAACAGTTATTAAAATGAAAACAAAAATAAAAGGCATTGTTATTTGCAATTGTAATAGCTCCAACTTTCCTACTGCGAGACCTATTGGCAACCAACGCCAGTGCTTGTTATACTTCTATGCCAGTCTTAATTTGTTTTGCGGTAATATCTTGCATCTGACAGCTGTCTTGATACCTCTGCTTCATATTTTTCACAGGGTGAAAGGACTATGCCTCCGCCCTTCTCTGCGGGCTTAAATATCAGGTTTTTGTTTTCAGCAAGTTGATCTAAAGCTTTTTTTTTCTTGCATAGGCAGATTCCATTTTGTGAAATTTTTTGTTGTTGTCCAGAATGTCAAGGTCCCGCAATACATTTTTTTCGAATGATAGAAGTTCCACAGGCATGTTTGTGTTATTTGGAAAAAACGTTGAGGGGTTCTTCACGCCTGAGAAATTACGTATAAACGTATTTTCGTTTTCTTGGAAGTAACGTTTTAGACGCATTTTTCTGAAAAGTTGTATGATTTCAAGTTTCGTCTGACTCAAGTCAGGTTTCACCGTAGAGATAAACGAAAGGCCTTTTTCTAAAACTCTAATTTCGCTGGGAGATAACCTGTGATCTTGTTTTTTCTCACCAACGGTAGACGTTCCTCCTTGTCGTTATTTCCCCTTGATATTGATTGGATTGACGGTTGAACCAACGATTTCCTTGTGGACGACCCCTGAGTCTCCCTCGTCCTCTGTCTAAAAAAGGGACCGGTTGGTAAAATTGGCGTGATTGATTGCTGTTATTGCTTGTGGAGGGTTATGTATCACTAGAACTTTCTGATGTTGATGATGCGTCAGGGAAGGTAAGAAATTGTCTCCTACTTCATCCTCCGTAGGTTCTTAATACGCCAGTATTTTGAGGTTGTTTATAACAGTCCTTTTCCAAGTACGGATAGCACTTTCTTTCTGAAAAGCTGAAGATATCCCTTTGTAGTTTTTGTTTTTTGATGTCTTCTGTGTTTTTTTTGAAGATCTCGTTTTCCTTTTCTAAGTTCGTTAACAGTGTTCGGGCATTCTCAACTGCTGTATTGTTCAGCAATGCCTCCTCCAGTTCTTTGATAAGTTCTAGCTCCTTTTAACTTAATCTTTCAGCCGTTTTTATTGAATGGAACATCCAGTCCCTGGAGCATTTTGTACCTATGTGGCTGAACCCATCCAAGTATTCTGGTTCATCTGTAAAAATTACTGGAACATTTTTGACTTGGAGTCCAACTGGGATTGTGCCTGCTTTTAAATGTTTAAATAGGACTTCACCGTGAAGAGCCGTTTGAATTTGTTTTTTCTTAAGTCGTGTAATTTTTTCCAGGTCAGATTGTTGGCCTGAATTATTCGGGATGATTAATCGTAGTGCGGTCGCGCAACACATATGTACGCTCAGTAGGTGCAGGTATTGGCGAAGCAGGATGGGACCCCTGTTTCTGTTGCTGTTTCCCCAGTTTTTTATTCTTACTCTAATTTTGTTTCTGAACTTTCTGGCGTTCATCTTTATCAGAATTCGCTGACTGAGTTTGCTGCTGTGTTTGTTTTTTGTTCAAAAGTAGTGTGCCGGCAAGGGATTTTATTTAAGAATTTTTGATCATGAGCCAACGTAGGAAATGAAACAATTAATTACCCACACAAATGTAAATTGAAGGCTGAATATGAATTGGTGTTTTAAGAACAAAAACTATATTGTTACCACACTAACAATATGTGTAAATTCTATCAATAAATGCAAAGAAATACAAAAAAATACAAAGAACCAGGGTTTTGAATCAAAGTCTAATTCTGCCGGATTTTTATCTATCTTCTTTGATTTTCATTTATTCTGCTGATTTGAAATCATTGTACAAACATTGTTTTGCAGTTTTGACTTATTCTTGGAGATTTACAGTAGGAGTATATAGTATGCTTCTCGTTTGTCCCCAATGCATTTTCAAGTACCCTTTTTATTCATAGTAAAGAAAATAATAATTCTTTTGATTCAAAACCCTGGTTCTTTGTATTTTTTTGTATTTCTTTGCATTTATTGATTGAATTTATACATATTGTTAGTGTGGTAACAATATAGTTTTTGTTCTTAAAACACCAATTCATATTCACCCTTCAATTTACATTTGTGTGGGTAATTAATTGTTTCATTTCCTACGTTGGCTCATGATCAAAAATTCTTAAATAAAATCCCTTGCCGGCACACTACTTTTGAACATATTCCTGGCCCAAGCCCGCAAGGGTTCATTGGGTTGCTCACCCTCTATAGAAATATTTTCGCGTTTGTTTTTTAGCAAAAGGCTTAACACCCAAACTATTACTGCCAATGGTCTTATAAGCCGCCGTAATAATTTTCGGTAACTGATGGGGCTTCTCTGCGTCGGGGATATCGCGCTAAGCATTAGACACCTGAAAGCTTACCGCATCTCCCTTAACATTAGCAAGGACGAGATCGGAAACTACGTCAAACACTCCCACGAGTCTCATTCCCAACTCAACAGCCACCTCTGGCTCATGCTCATCCTGAACGTGCTTAATGACGGAGGGTAGGACAGTCATAGACGGTGTGCCGAAGCACCTTGTGTAGACCACCGAAAAAATCATACCCCATGTGGTACAGTCAGTCACTTCTGACACTAAGTCTTTCTGCAAACTTATGGTAAGGATACTGTGTTTCTCCACAGAAGTGGTAAAGGAAATACTGCCTCCAGTTGGACAAATTTCTCGGCAAGCCAGAAAGGCATCTCATCCTTATCCTGGGGGTGCTTGCCCATAACCGCATTAACCATAATGGGACTGAGTTTCATCCCATTCGGCCCAACTAAATGTGCGCACCTCCAGGTGTTTTTTTTCAATATTTTTGTCATTTCCATTATAAGAACACGATATTGTGGTGATGAATAATTTTGGCACATTAGTTTTGTCAAGGATATTGTGTCACTAATCTGGTCCCCAGTGTTTGGCTTACCATGTAGAACTGTCTCCAGGGCAACCCTTCACTTGTGGTTCCATCGCCAGTACATGGCTTCTCGCAGTGCTGCTTTTACTTGAAGCAGAAGAGAATGCACGCCCTGAGACAGTATGACAAGAAAAGGCCTTCATGAAAAGCCATGTTTTGAGGACAGACCCACATGTTCAGGTGTGCACTAAAGATAGTACTGCAAGTAGAGCCATGCATTAAGAGCAGACCCACAAGTGAAGTTATGCATTAGCAGGGCTGCAGGTAAAGATGTGCACAGTAGGAGATTAACACGGGAGACCGAATACAAATAATCTATACTTTGGAGACGCCATCTTAAGTGAAGGCGTGCATTGGAAATAGTACTAGGTAAAAAGATACACAAGCCAAGGCAGAACCACAGCTGAAGGCTTGCACTGAAGCCTGTGTTTCAAGAACAGCTATGCACTGGGGCCAGACCCAAAATTGCAGACATGAACTGGAAATATAACCAGATTAAAACCTTGCACTGAGAACAGAGCCACAAACTAAGCCTCGCTTTTGGAACAATATGTTTTTCTCAGCATTACAAGAAAAGCCATGCACTGTGGACAGAATCAAAAGTGAGGGTTGTGATAGTATTACAATAACCGTGCAGCACCGCAAGGGAAAACATGAACTGGCACATGCTACACCTGGCACTGGACCAGCCTTTGGTCGGGACTGCAGATCCAGAGCAGTAGTGCAGAACGAGGGCAAGAATCAGGAATACTGCACAGTGCAGTATATGTATTCCTGATTCTTGTACTCGTGCTCCGCTACTGCTCTGCAGCCTGCACTGCTGCCAAGTAGACCCGTGTTATGTAGGACGCCTTTAACAATTATGGCTTTTTACATAATAAGTCTAATAATATTAGGTTAAAATCCCAACTAGTTACATTAAATTCAAAATGACGTGTTGCACAGTGACGCCGGTTAAAAGACTGGACCTGGTTAAAAGAATTGCACGCGTAATTGCCCATTTGACAGCTGTGGAACTTGTATTCCCATGCAGATTCTACCGTGAAATGGCACGCCTGCTAGTAAGGGCGGGGGTCTGCACAGGACTGGCCCCCGGTTATGGTCTGCTCTGCATGTTGTTGGCGAAGGGGGTGGGCGCTCGAGTGAGAACGGTCCTTCCAAAAGAGCTGCAGTTGGCACATGTGATGTAACCAGAGTCGGGAGCGGCTGTGTGCTGACCTCACTCAACCGGCCCTCCTCGCTGTCTTGGGACACACGACACTTGATTTAGATCCCAGAAGGGGGCCGGCAGCAGCTGCAGGGGACGGGATTAAGAGGGACGGGAAGGAGGCCTGCTTTGAAACTACAATCCCCGTCATCCGTCACTCATGCCCATCGGGACTGAGCCAGAGACGAGGTTTAAATAACCCAGAGCCGAGCCCACCAAACCTCCTCATCCTGCACGGCTCTACCTTTGCGCGGTGACCATTGGCTATGTGGCAGTCCTGTCAGAGCCTGATTGGTTGACGGCGGGGCCAGCCACAGTTTCCTCAAGCTTGGTGGGAGAGGAACGTAAACAGCATGGACATACCTTTCACTCTATATTTATCTGCTCGAGTCTGTTGCAAGCAGCAGGAGCTGGGGCTGCAGCAGGCATTCCAGATATATGAAGGCTCAAAAAGAAATATATTTCAGCGTCGCTTGTTTAACTGTAAAGGAAATACTTTAAAGAAAATAGATATAGCATTTCTCTGTTATTATTTTTTTAACGCAGCAGGTTTGGGACGGCACAGCTTGCCATGCCTGCCCCTCAGAGCAGATCTCGAGCCAGGGACCGGAACAATGTCCTGAACAGACCAGAGTTTATGTCTTTGAACCAGCCCTTGCGAGGGAACCCAGAGAACCGGGGTTCGAGCAGGAAGCAGAGCGCGCAGTTTTCTCAGTTCGCATCGCCCAATGAGGGCACCAGCAAAGACCGCCGGCAGTCCCAGCAGCTGCCCGAGGAGGACTGCATACAACTGAACCCTTCCTTCAAGGGCATCGCCTTGAACTCCATGTTGGCCATCGACATCTGCATGTCCAAGAGGATAGGGGTGTGCGCCAGCAGTGCTTCATCTTGGGGCAGTGCCCGCTCTATGGTCAAACTCCTCGGGGTCACTGGGCACGGAATCCCCTGGCTGGGGGGTGTCATCATCTGCCTGTGGAGGAGCAGCACGCTGGCTGGGCAGGAGGTGCTCCTGAACCTCTTCATGGGTAAGTTGGCTTCCTTCTCTGCTGAGTGCTGATGATTCAGCCCTAGGGGGCCATGCTTCTGGTTGGCAAGAGATTCCGTTTCACTTGTGACACCTGTTTTCCAGTTCTGGGCTTCACTTTAGCTTTCATTCTACTCTGGTACTTTGGTGCAGTTGGGATAGGTGAAACAAACCAGGACAACTCCAAAACGTAACTGGGTTTTTAAAAGAATCAAAGGACAGAAAACTTGTTGACATGCTCAGATTAATTTAACTGGGAGCACTTAGCTTATTGGAAATAACCTATTTGGCAGATCACAATCTACGCCTATAAAGATTCTGAGAGTTCAGTTTCTTCTCCTGAGTGTAATGTTGGTCATGAGACTGGAACGGAGAAAGCGCAATTTAGGCCTGTAAATATTCTGAGAGTTCAGCCTTTCTCTCCTGAATGTGTGAGGTTGGAATCCACCTTCTCGAAGTATGAAATTGGAGCCACCCTCTTCTGAATGTGAGATTGGAACCATCCTTCTTCCAGTATGAACTTGGCATCCTCAAGCTTGAGGTTCTGTTCTGAACATGGAAAGCTTCTGTCAGGGTTGTGAGTTTGGATATCTCTTCTCTTAACTGTGAGATAGGAGTGCTTCTGTCTTGTGATTGTTAATATTGGAGTCATCCTTTTTTTAGCTTAAACTGTATGAAGTGTGACATTAAAAATTCTGTCTTTACCATATTGCATAACTTGTGCCGCTAAATGTGAGGAATTATTGTACCGTAAGAGCAGTTTTCTGGCCCTTCATGGGAGAGTTCAGGAGTGGCATCTGGTCTTCAGTATGAGAAACTCCTTTTTAGGTCGAGCTGGAGAGCATCCGTAGGATGCGTCCAGTCTCGAGAACTTTAGTGATCAGTCTGGGGGGAATGACGGACAAAAAGGTGTTACGAGCCTGGATTTGGGTGCGCGAACGCGCACGCCCAGCCCGGCGCCGTGCACGTCCCCTGCCACAGATTCCCTGAACACAGACATACACACATGCACATGCAGGCAGGAAGGCACACACGCGCGCACCCCTCCTACTTTCCCCGACTCACCGGCACCCCCCCTCCCCCGCCGCCGCACACACACAGGAGCGCACCTGCACGCACGCACACACACATACAGAGACCACCGCCATACAAGCCCCCCCCACCACCACCCCCCCGCTCGCTCTCACCGCTCCCGGTTTCCTTCCCGCTCTGGCTCCACAACCGGACTCCATAACCCAATCAGAGGCCGATCACCCTGCGCAAGATAGCGGCCGGGACAAAGGACGACAGACGAGAACGTTGCGAAGCAGTGCGCGTGCGCAGCTAAAGGTCACGCCTACTAACATGCCGCCCTCCGGTTGCGTAAGCGCTATGTGACGGACTACGGTTTGCTTCTTCCAGTGCTGTTTGTGACCAGCGGCGTGGTCTTCCTCACTTAGCCTGCCCTGCTGTTTTACACAGCTGAAGTAAAGTTCTGATGTCGGTCAAAGACACACACAGTAAGAGACTGGACAGGACTCGGCTGTGTAGTCAAGCGATTAGCCGCCCAACGCTTTTTGAAATAATTACAGCGCCTGCTGTAGTGTCTCACTCAGTCTGAGGCTTGCCTAATCAATGCCCGGAAGTGCTGCTCTCGAGTCAGCAAGTTTAGTACTGATTGTTGGGTGTTGATTCTGAATTATAAATTAAGCAGCTGAGAGCTTAGCTGTGTGCCTCTAGCTGCAGTGCCTGTGGGGCTGGGAAGGTAGGGTGCGCTGGCGGACAGACGGTATCGGATCGGAACAGGCAGAGCTGACATGAGCAGGACTGGGCCCTGTGGGGTTGGGCCGCTTCTGCACCTGGCCGCTTCAGGCCCTCTCACTGCTGGCCGCAAAGATTGAAATTACCCCATCTCACTACCCGGCTACTCGTGCAGCATGATGATGGCAAACTACTAGGGGTGCCGGCGCCGCACCTGCCACCGCGTTTCCCAGCAGCACTGGGTACAGAGGCCAGCAGAGAGGTGAGCGGACACTGGGGACGGTACAGTAGAGAGAGTCAGTGACTGCCACTCTAACCATCAGGAGACGCTGGCTGAGGGGAGGAGAAGGGCAGGGAGTGTTTAGGTTGTTGTAACTTGTGTAAAGTCCTCTGAGGCCTGTGGCGAAATCGGGACAGCAAAAGGCACACCAATTGCTTGACAATAACTGTCTCGCGCTGGAACCCCGGTGGCTTATTACGTCATACTAGGGACCTAAACTATTCTGTTATGAACTACCATGCAATGTTTTTCTCCACCCCATATCTACACGAGTGGATGCTGTTCGTGTAGGTCCAAATTCAGTGCTTGTGCGTGTTTTCGTCCTTATTTTTGGGTTTACTTTAGCCACGTAGTGTCTTTATGTACAACTAGCACCTCGGACACTAGGGTCAAAGCACTCCAAATGGAAAGTTAAGTGCGGAGGAAAAACACATGTCAGGTGGCATTTTCGGCCGTGTGTCTTCTGAAGAAGCAGCACTGTGCAAAGGGTCCTCGTCATTCCAGGAGACCGTTACTCAGACGGCAATTTTCTAAAAATCAGTCACAAAGAGGCTCCAAACCGATGTTTTAATTACCACTACTTTACGCACCAAGGTGGACAATCTACAACTGACTCTTCAGTAACATATATTTTTAATCATCTTCACTGAAAACCCATCCACCACACGTGAACTATAAATCTTTACACTAAGCATTGAACAGACTGTAATATGTGCAGTATCACTAACCCTATATTTGATTTAACCCTAGACATCGTCCTATAATGTACCTTATAGTACTACTCTACACACCTTGTACCTCTGTGTCTGGTTGCTTAGTGCGCTGCATGTGTTGCTGACGTTCTTTCTAGGTGCCTGCCCCTATCGAACCAGGCAGGGTGCAGGATCCTGAATGATTTTGATTTTGTTGTGGGGCACCACAGGATAGTCAAGCAAGAGCATACCTTTAACATGGTTCTCATGCTCCTGGCCCCCCACCTCCCCCAGACAACAGAATGACTGTCTTTCACTGACGTCCGCCCTTATATTATGATGTTCACACCCAAAGAGCTGAGAGGTCCCATGTACATACCACTTACAGGCTACCAGATTTCCTATATGGATAAAAGTTAGACTTAGCCCAGACTTGATCACCTTGGATTGTGGCTTTATTTTGCGCGCAAGAATGTGTCACTCTTAGTCGTTAAAATGTCACTCATAATTACATTGAAATTATGAAAATGTCACACATAGCAATTTGAAACCTTGGCAGCTATGCAGCCCTGCCTCAGTATATGAACTCATATCGGTTCTTCTCAGCTTTCCTAAGCACGCGAGAGTTCTCTGTACATGACATGCCTGAGGGGTCCAGAATTGTCAAGGATGGAGGGCAACAATTGATGGATGTTAAATTCTTGAGCAAACCTTTCTTAACCACAGGGCCCATCTTGGGTGACATGCCATTGCATTGTTTTTTAGCTTGTATATGCGCTAACAGAAATTAGTCTTTTGCCTGGGTGAAGACGAGTTTGCATATGGTATGCCCCCTGCTGTGCTGAAAAGACGAGCAAGAACATGGAATGGAATGTTAGCCAGAGGCATTCCTGATGGCTCCAACATACACATCAATCACTTTTTTTTGTACTTCCGCTAAATGTGGTAATGTAAGTAAGTATTAAGCACGCTCTTGAAGCCACCATTGGAAAGCCTACTGAGCTCACAAAAATATGACTTCTGTGAAAATAACTATACTGAATTCGTGTTGAAGCTCTAACGCAGCCTTGCAAACAGCACTGATCAATCGATAATGTGATTGATTAGCAGAACGACTTGCTTACCTCAGAGAACAGGCAGTTAAGACGCATTCGTTCCCCAGTTGGGAAGCCCTGCGGCAGCAGACTGAAACACGGGGCATGACGTCACGAAAAAACGTAGAACAAAGATAACTGTTAGACCCATACAACCAGCGCCGTCTTAACGCATGGGCACGCTGGGCAGCTGCCCGGGGCCCCACGAGCATAGGGGCCCCATTCAGACAAGAATTTAACACAGAATTTCCATGAAACATTTGTATTCCTGTGAGTGATTTTGTACGCAGGGCCCAGTGCACTGCTTTGCTCAGGGGCCTACAGTGATGTTTAGACGGCCCTGCATATAACCTGCATTTCACTCATACACGGAAGAAAAATAATCCTTTATTAGGGCTCGCTGGTACTGCATCCGAAGGATGCGTCCAGCTGGGAGCCTTTTAGTTACCTGACTCGGGGGAATGAGGGACAAAAGGGTGTTACGAGCTTGGATTTGGGTGCGCGAACGCGCACGCCCAGCGCCGTGCACATCCCCTGCCACAGATTCCCTGAACACAGACATACACACATGCACACGCAAGCAGGAAGGCACACACACACGCGCGCACCCCCCCTACTTCCCCTGACTCACCGCCCCCCCCCCCCCCCCCCGCCGCACACACACAGGAGCGCACCTGCACGCACACACACATACAGAGACCACCGCCATACAAGCCCCCCGCCCCCCCCCCCGCTCACTCTCACCGCTCCCGGTTTCCTTCCCGCTCTGGCTCCACAACCGGACTCCAGAACCCAATCAGAGGCCGATCACCCTGCACAAGATAGCGGCCGGGACAAAGGACGACAGACGAGAACGTTGCGAAGCAGTGCGCGTGCGCAGCTAAAGGTCACGCCTACTAACATGCCGTCCTCCGGTTGCGTCCGCCACCGCCATACAAGCCCCCCCCCCCCCCCCCCCGCTCGCTCTCACCGCTCCCGGTTTCCTTCCCGCTCTGGCTCCACAACCGGACTTCAGAACCCCAGAACCCAATCAGAGGCCGATCACCCTGCGCAAGATAGCGCCCGGGACAAAGAACGACAGACGAGAACGTTGCGAAGCAGTGCGCGTGCGCAGCTTAAGGTCACGCCTACTAACATGCCGCCCTCCGGTTGCGTAAGCGCTATGTGACGGACTACGGTTTGCCACGATCGATTCCCCAATGAGTTCGTTTCTCATCTTGTAATGGTCTTCCTACACGTAGCTAGTTCCAAACACTATGCTTATTTTGCAACAATTATTTTAGAATATCTGAAATGCAGCTTTTTTGGCTGCTCTAAAAGGAAAGTTTAGGCGGTACTAGGGAAGATAACTAACAACTCGCTTAGCCCCTACCAGCACAAACACTACGTACACATATTTTGTCACGGGACATTAAGCGCATGCATTTTACCAGCACCCTGCAACACTGGGGATTTACAGGAATCCAAACACCAGCGTAAAGTACTCGAACAACAATGACGTCTGTCTTATAAATGTCACAACATTTTTTTAATATTTCACTTCTGTTCTTGGATTTTCGTGAAAATACAACACATATTGCATTACAAAAACTAAAGGTGTCACATTTGTGAAAGCTAAAACTATTGGCATTGTAAATGACAAAGCTATTAATTTAGCTATTTTCAAAACCAACACATAAATAAAAAAAATGTCATTTACAATACCAATAGCTCAAACTTTCCTAATGCGAGACCTATTGCATTGCAAATGCTTGTTGATTTGAGGCGGTCACCTGATCCTAGCTATGAGACTGTTGCACACGTCACAGTGTTTAAATGATGTACAATCATTGTCCTGGAATCTTACGTTCAATCCAAACCTCTCCCAAACTATAACAGAAATGTTTTGGCCCATATCTCACTTGCCACCAAGCTCTTCCCAACTTATAATTAGCTATTTAGGAGAGTGGTTTTGACAGGAGAGCTTTGGTGTACTCCTACATCTAAGAGTTTGTTCTTTTAGTTTGTCTGAGGAAAGTGTTTTGATCCTTTAGAGGGTAGACCCGCAGTGTTGATCAGCTTGGCACATAACAACCAATATCCGGTCCTGGAAGTGATCACACTTTCAGCAGACCACCTTGCACCGCATCCACGTTTTCTTCACTCTGCTGACTTTCTCATACCGATATACACATTCAGTGAAAACAACTTCTTTTTCTTTTCACTGCACAATGACTCCTCAGTCTTACTCCCACATTGCTGTGCACCCATCGTTGACCCATATTAACACGCGTCACATCTTCTTTACCCATGATGCCTTATGTGTCCCCTATGTTTACACACCTATTTGATTTCCACCAGCGTGCTTCCTTACATGTCCTCTAAGCACATGCATGATTGTCCACTCTTGAGCTCCCTTTAGCATACCTTTGTGCTCCACCCCATTAGATTGTGCCCTTCCATGCTGCCTAGTGTGCCATCCTGCAGCCCGTCCTCTGCATTTGACCGATCTTCTCATTCTCCGCAGGATTGCAAGTTCTCTCATGCTGTTCACACACAGCACTTAACCACTTTCCCATTCAACTGCTGTCTTTTGAGTGCATCTTCTGTCCATTTCCAGCACAAGACAGATGTTCTATTTCCTGCTGCCTTATATGCTCTCCTGCTCAATCCCCCGCCATTAAGTGTCCCATTCCTGGTCAAATGGGCCCTTCGCCCTTCTGTCACAGGTCCCTTTTTTGCCCTCTTTAGTTTCCAATTACGTTTCCCCTCCTGTTATCCACTCTAAAATATGGCCCATGCAGTCAGGCCACTCTGGCCATGAAGCTCCCTTTTAACAAGACAAAACAAATCAGGGCCTTTCCAGGGCTTTCCGACCGACAGTCAGATTCCCCTAGACCGTGTCGGAACCCAACGTAATCGGTCAGTTGGAATTGTTCCTGACTGATTTCGATACTCGCGGACGAAAGGGGAACCGTTCCTTCATTCCGAATCGGTTCTGAACGGCATTTGGAGAATCTGAGTCAGTCAGAGCTGATTCATACAGCTCTACGGACAGCGTTTTCGACCGACCGATTACGATGTAGGATTCCAGCAGCCTTTCCGACTCGTTCTGTCCGACACGAAAAGGCTGTCAGAAACTGACTTTGGGTGCTCATAGCAGCCGCCCCAATCATCCTTAGGGCCTCCGGTTTGGGGTCAAGGGGGTACCCAGGGGACCGCCCTGTATACCATGTACAGTGTGACAGGCACCATAGGGTGCCTGCGACAGGGTGCAATGTTTTCCGCAGACACCCATTTTCCCTATAGGAGCCTGTGTTGTTGGTTGGAACACAGGCTCCCATTGAAGTCAATAGAAGTCCTTCCGAACAGTGTTCAAAAGCATAATAATCGGTCAGGGGGAACCGAATGCGACAAGGAATCGGGCAGTTTAGTTTTTGACCGACATCATAATCAGGCCCTTAGTTTGACAGCTTTGAAGTAACCGGTCCGCAGATTTATTGATCTACACACACAATTAAAACACTCAGGCAGACAAATATCATACTTTCATGATCAATGAGTCAAACTCAGCAAGTTCAGGTTATTCCAATCCATTTGGTCTATTTTCTTTTCCAAGTCCACAAATTTGAGGCCATTCTTGGGCCTTCTAAGGTACTGCCCCCATCACAGATATTTATGGCTTAACTTACAAATAGATTGCTTGTTTATGGTGGCCATCCTCTGGTCAGCTTGGGCTGCAAGTGCAAAGTCTGCCTTAGTAGCTGGCCCTGTGATCTTGCATTCCAAGGCCTGCAGAGTCTGAAGGTGTCCTCACTCTGCCATTATTTGTGACCAGTTGGACAGTATTTCATAGCATTTCATTCTTTTCTGCCACACTCCCAATGTGTTTGTGCTCCTGTATAACTTCCCTTATACGTTGCTCCTTTGGATTGACCTAATTGCAGCCCACCATTTCAAGGGTGCCCCTTATCTTCGTGAGATACTTTGCATAACTGCATCAGACAAGTGAACCCCATCTTCTTCGTTAAAAATCTGTGACTTTTAAATTAATTAATTGAGTATATTGAAGCCCATGTTCCTGTAGTATTTTGGCGGGTAACATTCACTTTCGTGTTGAACTTCTTCACAGCACCATGCAATATTCCTCTCCTCAAATTAAACCTGTGGATGATTTCCGACGATAACACCTTTACTGAAAACAGTCTTGCTTCTTCCGTCAAATAGTCCTTTATATCAACTAATAGTTATCCTCTTCTAGGAGTTTCAAGTTGATGCACTCCCAATGGATGTTGACATCTGGCCTTGTTTGTTTGGTTACTTGCCTGCTTCTTCAACGTTGGCACCACCTGTGACCATCATGCTTGGTGTGCCCATCCATATAAATTTGGTGGCAGCAGAAGGGAAGCCAGTCCTTCCTTGCCCATTCGTCTCCCATTGATGGGTTTATGCCACTTGTGAGTGACCAATGAACCGTTTTTTTGTCTGCTGTCTGCTTTGCCTGTCAAGATAATGTGTCTCTATAAAGCACATTGGTTTTCATATGACCTTAAAGACACTGACTTCCGTCTGCCCACATTTATGATGTCTGTCCTTTTTGTACAATCTGGTCTGTGTAGCTGAAGTTTCAGTGCCTATCATGAAAGAATTGGCATCTCATTGTAATGGGGTTACTCTGATACCTTGCACATGATTACAGCAAACAGGAGTCTGCTAAGGAGTGTGCAAAAATAGCCAAGGGACCATGTAGGCCTCCAGGAGGCATAACGTAGAGGCCTCATGAGCTACCACGTAGTCCAGTTGGGTCAGTTAACCCGTCCCCTTCTTGATGCATTTTGACATTATAACCCGTAAGAACCCTAATCTGTCCCCCATCTGTACGTTCTTTCCTCAAGTAGTAGTCTCCTTCCATTGTTTTTATGGTGCCACCAGCGCAGATACTGCAAAAAATGCTATGCTGAAGACTATCCTAAACAGTATAACTTCAAATGCCGAGTGCCATTCTTTGTCAGTGGCTGCCATCATGACTGCTAGCTTGTCAAATTCTATGAGGTAGGTGCTTGTTGTTTTTCTTTGCTGCCTCTATTCATCCCCTTTAATTGTAATTGTAATTGTATTTATCCAGTATTTGGGTGTCTTTCATAGATTCACATGCCTGAATCATTCCCGTCGTCGAGACGGGAGTCTCCGGTATATAAAAAAGTAATGTCCTATAGACATTGGCAGTGTCCGTGTCTTTTTTGATAGTATTTAAGGCCTCATCAATCTTTTCTCCAAAGAGATGCTGGCCGTCATAGGGCATATCAAGAATCTTCGTTTGCATCTCCTGGCGGAAAGAGGTGGCTTTGAGCCAGCCTTGTCTTCTGAGTACAGCAGCACCTGCCAGTTGCCTGAAACCGGTCATGGCGACATCCATTGCGGAGTCAATGAGCTCAGAGGCAGATGTCTGGCCTTCCAAGAGAAGCGAATGAGCCTCCTCTTTTACATCCTCTGGCAGGTTAGATAGGTAAGGTGCAATATCTGCCCAAAGTTGCCGATTGTAGCGGCCCAGAAGTGCGATGGAATTTGCCACCTTTACTGTCATTGCTGACGTGGTGGAGAAACGCTTGCCAATAGTATCCAGTTTTCTGCCTTCCTTGTCAGGCAATGCTGGGCTACGTGAATTTTTCTGTGCTGCCTGGGTCACCACAGAATCTGCCTTGGGGTGACATGTGAGGCATGCTGGCGCCGATGAAGTCACCTTGTATTTCTTGTCGCGTCTGGGTACTACTACTGGGATTGAAGCTGGTGTTTGCATCAGTAATTTCCCTTGCTTCCATATAAAGTCAATGATGGGAATTGACCTGGTTGTCTTTTTAGTTGGTTCCTTGAAGTCGTACAGGAAGCACTCGGTTTCCTGAGATTCCATAGTCATACGGAATCGTTTGGCTGCTCGCTCTACAAGGTTATGGAATCCACCGATGTCTGCGGGTGGTGATTCTGAGGACTGTGGTTCCGGGGAGGCCGGAGAAGGAGCGATATAGTCTTGATCTACATCTGGGTCAGACTCGTCTCCACGGACCTCGCCCTCTTCCTGGTCTCCTTCCTCGTCATCAGACGATTGGATTTCTTGCACTGGCTCTTGTTCCGCACTAAGCGCCAGTGGTGGCGGCTTGTGTCGGGTCAATGGAGTGGGTGCGTGCGTGTACAGATGTAGGTGTAGGCGTAGTGGGTTGGGGACAGGAAGATCCTTGTCAGACACTGAGGTTTTGCCCTCTGAGGACTTCTTGAGAGTCTTCTTAGGAGGGGTGTCTGAGGGGCTAGGGGAAGTAACCCTTGGCCTCTTCAAAGAAAAGTGTGAAGCACCAGATACACTCTCACTGTCTTCTGACACCGGGTCGTCTGTCCTCTTCTTCAGCCTGTCCAGCCAGAGCAGCAGGCGTCCTTCTCTGTCTATCAGGGTCTTATTTGAGAAGGTCCTACATATTTTCCAGTCCTTGGGTAGGTGGTGAGGGTAGAGGCAATATAAGCAGGTTTCGTGCTTGTCCTCTACATGGAGCCTTTTCTTTCCACACGAGGAACAGGCTCTGAAGAGACCCTTTTTCTGTGAATCAGCCATAATGTACTAAGTTTGGTAAATTCGTTTTTTGAAGAAAATCCTGAGGAGAACTCAGGTGGAGACTCCCTAGCACAACGTGCAGTAGAAAATCTGAGAGACTTAGGCTCCTGACAGGAAGGTTCTAGAAGGAGGTAGTAGCTGATTGGTTGGCTTCTTTACTTTGGTCCTTTTTACAAAAGGACATAGATAGGCCACTAAGGTGGGACCCTTGGGCCTACTCTAGTTTGGTCCTTTTTACAAAAGGACGTGGATAGGCCACTAAGGTGGGATCCTTAGGCCTATTCTTTTCTATGTATGTCTATAGGACATTACTTTTTTATATACCGGAGGCTCCCGTCTCAACGACGGGGAATGATTCAGGCATGTGAATCTATGAAAGACACAAATACTGGATAACTGCAGTTACAGATAAGTAACGCATTTCTTATATAGCGCTTACTACCCCTGATGAGGGGCTGAAGCGATTTATGGTGAATAGCACGCTACTCCGGGAATCAAAGTTTGTGTTTAATCAAGCTGTTATTGTGAGTAATTGAAATTAGTCACCTGTTCTCAAGAAAAAACTGCATACATTTACTCCATTTACTTTGTAATAGAGTATGTGAATACTAGATGTGCTCATTAGTGTTATGTGGTTTCAGGTGAATGGTTGGGTGAGATAGATAGGCTGGCAGAGATCAGTTAATGTTAGATTTCAGGGAAAGGGTTTGAAAAAGAAATGTTGTGATCTAAAAAATGAGGTGTCAGCCAATTGCAGAATTACAATAAGAGAGATTAAGGTAGACATACAAGGGACCGAGAGGAGGCTATACTGAGAAATAGAAGGCATGAGGGAGGATGGAAGGTAAGAAGAAGACCACAGAAGAAAGAAAGGAGAGGAATCAAGCGTGAGCAGGTAAAGGCCAACTTTTCATGCTCGGTTTTGAAGTTTAGTGGAAGAAGGTTTTGTGAGATAGCAAGCAATGTGGATGTAAGCTGTGGAATGATACATTATACAAAATGCTCCATATCCGGGGCAGATAACTTAGCATGCGAGTCTTTGTGTACACATCATTGAAACATTGAGAGCCTGAGCCCAGTGTGTGCCAAGCCTGAGGCAGTTCTTTTAAACATAGTCTGGATGATCCCAACCTTACCTTGGTACAGCGCCTGTATGCTGCACAAGGGGAGTTGGCACAGAAAAAACAGAACCGGTCACATTTAAAGATCTTCCCTCACTATTATGTATTACAATTTTTTCCCTTACTACAAATTAGTTATTTGACGCTGGTTGAGAGTGTCTCTGTAATGTGCAATTAAATTGGTACCTTGTTTTGTCACCTAATCCCTTTCTAGATTGTTTCTACGGTACAGCAGAACAACCTCTGATACGAAGGTAGCTACAGCACTCTTCCCAAGTGTATGTTGTGGGTGTATGTGGCCAGTCTAGTATATGCATTGTACTTATGAGTGAAGCAAAGTAATGGAGGCCTGTGGGTTCCCTGGACTTTTCCTGTGCATAAGTTTACTCTTTGGGGTAGTGGTTTGTGGTTCGGACAAACCCTTGGTTAATTTTCACAATATCTAGGCTAGGGCTGCCTAGTGAACCTGTACCTACGCCTGTTTTTTTTCTTTCCCATGAGCTTAACCTTTGAATTACTCCACTGCTGTTTCCCTTTGGGTTTCTTGCGCCAACTTGTTGAACCTGGTCACCTGCGGGGAGATTGCAAGGTACTTTGGTATTGAGAGCCAGTGTATTCTTTATTAGCATGTCCAGTCTCTCTCTGTTAGGCCCCACATATCTTTGGGGTAATGGTGTCATATCCTGGTCTGCTGAACCTTGACCACTGAAACCAAGTTAGGGCATCAGCAACTGTATTGTTAGCCCCGCATCTACATGTCTAACTTTTACTTCAATGTTTGAGAATAGTTGTACATGGGTCGGGTTTCTCACCAACTGTATCCTCCATAGCCATTTCACTGCTCTACTGTTTAATAACTGCACCACTGCTGCGTAGGTAGACCATAGCAGTATTTTCATGCCCCTAAGCGTTGAGCTCCAAATGTGAAATGCAGACACTGTTGAAAGGAGCTGGAGCATGGTGATGTTCTTTGTCAGTCGCCTTGCCTTCAAGGTTGTTGGCCATTTCATGGTTCACTAGGAGACCAACAGCATCCCAAAGCCCTGTCTTCTTGTTGCATCAGTGTACAAAACCTGCTGGTTAGAGGTCAGTCAAGATTGTCTCCGATTGAGGGTGACATTAAAAAGGTCTAAGAACGTCTGTCCATGCTATCAGCTCATGGCACTCCTCTCTGGCCGCAAGCCAGGACGCACTGCCACTTTGCTGCCTGCTTTGCTGCATCTTGCCTGGGAGTGAGGGGACTGGACTTGACTCTCTGCATCCTGCCTCTCTAAAGGTTCTTCAAGGGTTTGATGGACTTGCCTTCTGTTTCTGAAGTCTCATGGTTATCAGAGACTTCACCTGCATCTTGCTACCAGCACTGGGGCTCAACTTCTGAAAATCCTGCTCTGCGAAGTGGTGCCAAATCCAGTCCTGGGCCCTTGGAAATGAGTGTTTGATGCTGCAACCCAAGAAACCAACACATCAACACTAAAGCATTGTTCGGAACTGCTGCATTTCCCTCCAGTATCGACGCATTGCTGCTGGTTGCACCAAAGCCATGGCCACTGCTGACTGCAACAACTTTGACTTCGAGCGCGATCCAGACTTTGCCAACACAGCAACTCTGCATTACCGCTGCTGCACGAGTCTTGGACACCGCATCACCGACGTCTACGATGCACCCTTCTGGCTCGACGCATTCCAGACCCTGTTCAGCTTTAAACCAGCACATCGCCTACAGCCAAGCAGTTCAAAATCAGCCCGATGCACATCGACATTGATGCATGAGTGGGGTTGCCCCAACTTCGTATCTACTCATCGCCTTCGACAGCAGAGCAGCCCCTCCTTTGCTCAACTTATGGTTTGACGCATCCAAGGTACTGTTAGCGGGTCTGCGTCACTCATGTATCTTGGAGGAGAGTGGGGTCTGCAATTCTATGGTCACCACAGATTTTTACCTTTTGCTTCACTGGTTTACGACTTTCCCTGGCTGTGGGCCTGCTAATCAGACCCACAGCCTAGCTGTTCTCTCTCTAAATTAACAACCATGTACCTTAGGTGCATTTACCAATTGGTACTGGGCCACCTTATCAGTCCCTGTACAGTTTACCTTAGGTATCCAGGGCATAGGTGTATCCAGGGCCTACCAGGGGCTGAAGCATGTATTATGCCACCCCTGGCTGGCCATCTAAAATAGACACAACTGGCTGCACGACAGCTGGGGCAAGGTGGTGTAATCACCCTTTGCTATAGATATAGTATACCTATATCTAACCCTAAAATGGACACATATATTCCTATCAGTCACTCCTATGGAAGGCCTTATCAATCCTGAAGGCAGAGTGCTTGGAATTATGTGAGATGGTGCTCTGGCATGAGCTGAGCCCGGTTGCAGCTTGCGGAACCAAGTCCTTATAGCTGTTCCATGATAACACTATACCATATACTCTTAAGTGCATTATAATCCTCGCGGTTAAATGCTAACTCTGGTATAACATTATCAAAACATGTCGAGTATGGTGTCATACGAATTGGAATACTACCCCCTCGCCAATTCTGGCGACGGAGATAGCATTCCACCCTTCTAGAGGGACACGACATGTATGTAACTGAGAACCCCGGTTAAAGTTAACTCGAGCCTTGGCATCATAAAATGGATGCTGCCACCACAGACACAAGTCTGACCTCCTGCTGCTGGGAGTCCTTCCAGCGAGGGAGGCTTGGACAAAGGGTTTCCTGCCTTGGGAGGTGCTAGCACCACCCCAGACAGGATTTTGTGTATTGGGTAGGATAGGCCTGAAAGGAATGAGACATGCCCGGGGCACACAAGGTGTCCTGTGCATACACCGGTTGAAACCAGTTGCTGGGGCATCCCTGCCCCAGCTCTGGCGGGAAACCGGACAAAGGATAGGGGGTGTAGCCACCCCCCTTCCTGGTCCCACCCAGGGGAGGGACCTAGTCAGTAGTGTAGCCCCCTTTAGCAGGATAAAGGTAGGAGCTGGTCCCATTCCAAGTTAGATTAATCCTGAACTACTCTACAAGAAGAAACTCTGGACTTCGACGTTCTGCTCCACAGAAGACTGAAGAAAATCTCCCTTGTGGGCAAGGAGTGTCCACCCTGCAACTGCAGGCACCATCAAGCCTCCAGTGGCTTCACTTTGTCGTCTTCCCTCGAGGATCCAGACTTCAGAGCCCAACGAGACCCGGATTCCCAGACCTCTCCGACCTCAACTCACATCTGCAGCAAAGCTGAGACCCGTGGGTGCGACGAGACACGTGGGACTGGCCATCTTGAACGAACCTGCACTTCGCTTCCAGCACGACTCCCGAGGTAAACTCGACCAAGTGCTTTGGGGACTGAAAAGCCCCAGCCCCGAGCAGCCCCTGCACCGAAGATCAGCCCTCCAGCATCCACGAGATCTGCGTGGGGCCCTTCTGCTTGTTTGCTGCTCGACGCGTTGTCTGGTCACTTGCCGGCTGGCTAGTGGACTCCTAGACGACGAACCTTCGAATCTTTGCTGCTGGTCTGGTTGCTCCAGACTGGCCCTTGCTCCCTTCCAAAAGAGGGGCACCCCGGACTCTCCTAGTCCGCACCAGACGCTTTCTTCACTCACGGCGTGGGTTGCCTTTGCCAAGGCCTGTTGACGCCGATTCCGGATCTGACAGCGAGAGCCTGCGTGGGACAGCTCGTGCCTCCATCCTGGTAGTCGAAGACACCTCCTGGTCCACGTGGCTGCAGAGTCAAGCGTCCACTCTTCACCTGATCGCGACGACGACATCTGGTTCCTTCCTGGTTCCACTCCAGTCACTGGCTAGTGACTTTGAACATTGTCCCCTCTGCTTTCAGGTCCTCTTCTTCACCGATCCACCCTTGGATCGCACCGGACACCTTCCTCCTGGTCGCCTGCAGCATCTTTTCTTTCAGGCTCCGTTGACTTCAACGCGAGAACCCGACACACTTTGGCACCTATGCACCCGTGGGTGAGGTAACGAGAGCATTTCGGTGCTCAAGGGTAGTTTAACTGCCCTAGTGTCCAGTTCCACAGTCGTTTTAGTCCTACCTAGTCAGGATTGTCCGTACTCACCTTTAACTTGAACTGTACTGTCCATAGACGTTGTTACGCATCTCGCGTGTGAGTTCACACTCTGCACACGCGTTCCATGGGCCTCCTATTACTTACTTAGTGTTAGTGTAGCGTGGTCCCAACGATCCTACAGCCTCTGGACAGCTCCATTCCTTCTATCGACTTTCACATTCCACTTACTTAGTATATGGTTTGTCGTGCCCCTAGGGCACCATTGTAATTTTGTGCAACTTATCGTATTTTTCCTAAGAGATTGTTATGTGCTTAGCCCTCTGACCTCATAAAGAGTTCAGAGGTGTTTGTTATCAATAAATATACTGTTTATTTTCATAACAACCTGTGTGGTGTCCTTTCATCTGGTATTCAAGGGGTTATATTGTGGTAAAACAGCTGGCTTCACATGCCAAAAGAGTTTAGCCTAAGACTGCTTTGTCCATGCTACCATTAGGATAGCTGGTCTATAAGGTTGACTTACAACCAATCACCATAAGGGTTGTTTGGATTGATACAAGGTGATCACTAGAACTAGTGAACATCATATATCAGGCCAACTTCTCACATTGGTGTGCAGCGGTTGGGATTTGAGCTTGCTGTTGTTTTTACCACGTATAATCTTGAAATATCATTTAAAAGATCACATAAGGTACTATAGGTACATATAACAAGCTTAGAAATACTCTGAGTTCTACTGAACCAGCTGTTGTAGTAGAAAGGGCGTAGCACACCCTGACTACAACTCTTAGCAAGGGATCAGTAGGAAAACCCATAGTGTAGGTAGGTGCATCACTTACACCTCACTAGAAAGCATGTCTACCCATGGAGAGACTTCAGAGACTCCGCTAGTGGTTAGTGACCCTCCACTGGTCCTTTCCAGATATGCAGCTCTCAGTTTCCAGGAGATGAGACAATTGTGTACCTCCAGGAAATTGAAACAGGGTTCTAACCCTACCACTCCTTTTCTGTTAGGTCTCTTAGAGACATATGATGCCAGAAGGGCTGCTAACACAGATCCCTCTAATCCAGATAGGAGCATGCCCCCCTTAGAAGGTACACCTGGTGATCCAGACTCCAACCTCCCTGAAACAGATAATGTAACTGAGGAAGAAGAGGAAGAGTCCTCTGGGGATGAGGCAGACAAGGGTCCTGTAGTAGTCAGCAGACTCACCAGGACCAACATAGACTTACTTATGGATAGTACTAGGGGACCCCCAGTGCTGTCCATGAGCAGGCCTAACTATGGAGTTAGAAGAGATAGATCACATTCTAGGGGCTCCAATAGATCTGTGCACTCTCATGCATCTGCTCAGAGGAGAATTACTTCCCCTCAGAGGAGAGAGCATGAAGCAAAGATGAGACAGGCTAATCTGAGGATCCAAAGGGAAGAACTTGCTCTTGCCAAAGAAAAGCTTGCCTTTGCTAGAGAGCAACAGTTGAGTGGGATAGTCCCCACTGGTGGCAGCAATATCCCCAGGGATAGAGACAGGAGTTTTGATAACAGAAACCTGAGCAAAATAGTGCCCTCCTATAAGACAGGAGATGATATCCACAAGTGGATAACTGCTTTGGAGAGAGCCTGCAAAGTACAGCAGGTACCCCAGAGTCAGTGGACAGCTATATTGTGGCTCTCCTTTGAAGGTAAAGGAAGAGACAAGCTCCTCACTGTTAGAGATGATGATGCTAATGATTACCAAGTCTTGAAAAATGCTCTGATTGATGGGTTTGGTTTAACCACTGAACAGTACAGGTTAATGTTCAGAGACACCCAGAAAACTCAGGCTCAAGATTGGACTGCCTTTGTTGATTGTGCCACTAAGGCTTTGGAGGGCTGGTTACTGGGAAGTAAAGTTACTGATTACACAGGATTGTATAATCTAATTATGAGAGAGCAAATCTTAAATAATTGTCAGAACCAGTTGTTGCATCAGCACTTGATTGACTCAGATCTGACCTCTCCCCAAGAATTGGGAAAGAAGGCAGACAGATGGGTCAGGACAAGGGTCAAGCAGCAGAACCAGGGTGGTGGCCAGAAGAAAGCAGACCAGAAGGGTAATGAGAATAAGCAAAATGACCAGAAGTCTTCAACAGGGCCCCAACAACCTAAGGAGGGTGGGTCCCAAACTTCCCAAAAGAAGAAGAATGATGGTCCTAAGAAACCATGGTGCCAATACTGTAAAAGTAAGACTCACTGGTTTAGTGAGTGCACCAAGAAAGGCCAAACTCCTACCACTACTGTCCCTAAGACACCTGCACCCCCTAGTACAGTTAGTAGTGGTAGTGTACCTCCCAAGGCTATAGTTGGGTTAACCCTGGGAACTGAGGTGGGTTCTGACCTAGTTAGAATTCCTACTCAGGCAGTTCTTGTTTGTACTGGGGACATGGATATGACCCCTACTGTAAGTCCTAGTACTCTAGGCAAATACAGACAAACACCTTTAATCAATAGAAAGATGGCTCAGGCCTACAGGGACACATGTGCCAGTGTCACTATGGTGACACCAACATTTGTGGACCCTGACTAGATCATGCTAGGTTCAGACTACCTAGTGACCAATGCTAGCAATGTCACTACCAATCACAGTATGGCAGTTGTTAATTTCTCCTGGGGAGGGGTTACTGGCCTCAAAAGGGTTGTAGTTAGTTCAGACCTCCCTGTAGATTGTCTTTTGGGCAATGATTTGGAATCCTCACTGTGGTCAGATGTGGAGTACAGGACTCGTATAGAAATGCTAGGTCTCTCCTCACATGTCCTTGCTGTGACCAGGTCACAGGCCAAAAAATGCCCAGCTGAACTAGTGCTGGATCCTGGAAGAATGGACCAGACACTACCCAAGAGGAAGAGCAGTAGGGGTAAGGCTGAGCCTTCCCCCCTGCCTCAGGTTGAGGATCAGCCCTCTCAGGAGGCTGACCCCAAGACCCCAGAAGGAACTGTCCTAGAAGAGCTTGAACCTGAACAGGTTGAGTTTCTTGAGACAGGGGGACCTTCCAGGGCAGACTTGAGGCAGGCCCAGTTAGACTGTTCCTCCCTTGAACCCCTCAAACAGCAGGCTGCTGCTGAGGCTGCAGGGAATGCTACAGGTGCCCATAAGGTATATTGGGATGATGGACTCCTATACTCTGAGGCAAGAGACCCCAAGCCTGGTGCTACCAGGAGGCTGGTCATCCCCTTGTCTCTTAGAGGTTTCCTTCTCACCTTAGCCCATGAGATTCCCCTTGCAGGTCACTTAGGCCAGAACAAGACTTGGGACAGGCTTGCCCCACACTTTCACTGGCCCCATATGCCTGAGGACACTAAAGAGTTTTGTCGCTCATGTGTCACCTGCCAAGCCAGTGGCAAATCAGGTGGCACCACAAAGGCCCCCCTTATACCTCTGCCTGTGGTGGGGGTTCCCTTTGAAAGAGTGGGGATTGACATTGTTGGACCAATGGACCCCCCAGCAGCATCTGGGCACAGATTTATACTGGTGGTAGTGGATCATGCCACCAGGTATCCAGAAGCTATTCCCCTTAGGACCACTACAGCTCCTGTTGTGGCCAGGGCCCTACTTGGAGTTCTCTCCAGAGTGGGGTTTCCTAAGGAGGTTGTCTCTGACAGAGGTGCAAACTTCATGTCAGGATACTTGACTGCTATGTGGAAGGAGTGTGGTGTAAATTACAAATTTACCACACCCTATCACCCACAGTGCAATGGGCTTGTTGAGAGATTCAACAAGACCCTCAAAGGGATGATAAAAGGGTTACCTGAAAAGCTTAGGCGAAGATAGGACATCCTTTTACCCTGCCTTCTGTTTGCTTACAGAGAGGTCCCACAGAAGGGGGTTGGTTACAGCCCTTTTGAGCTTCTGTTTGGACATCCTGTAAGAGGACCCCTATGTCTTGTGAAGGAAGGATGGGAGTTACCTCTCAAAAAGCCTAAACTTGACATAGTGGACTATGTACTTGGTCTCCGCTCCAGGATGGCAGAGTACATGGAGAAGGCATCCAAAAACCTTGAGGGCAGCCAAGAACTTCAAAAAGCTTGGCATGACCAAAAGGCTGTCCTAACTGTTTACCATGCAGGACAGAAGGTATGGGTGTTGGAGCCAGTGGCCTAAGCAGCTCTCCAAGACAAATGGTCTGGACCCCATACCATCATTGAGCAAAAGGGAGAGGTCACCTACCTGGTGGACCTTGGAACTCCCAGGAGCCCTCACAGAGTACTTTGTGTGAATAGGCTCAAAGCATTTGTTGACAGGGAGGACATGGGCTTGCTCATGGCCACAGATGAGGGGCAGGAGGAAGAGAGTGTCCCTCTGCCAGACCTGCTCACTCAGAACCCTGATGATGGGTCAGTAGATGGTGTAGTCTTTTCTGACAGCCTCTCTGAACATCAACAAGAGGATTGTAAGCAGGTCCTTCAATCCTGCAGACAAATGTTTTCTCTGACCCCCAGTCAGACAAACTGGTGCACCCATGAGGTGGACACTGGAGACAGTCTGCCTATAAAGAGTAAAATCTACAGGCAACCTGACCACGTCAGGGACTGCATAAAGAAAGAAGTACAAAAGATGTTGGAGTTGGGAGTCATTGAACCCTCAGAGAGCCCTTGGGCTAGTCCTGTAGTTCTAGTACTAAAGCCTCACACCCAGGATGGTAAGAGAGAGATGAGGTTTTGTGTAGACTACAGGGGTCTCAATGCTGTCACTAAGACAGATGCCCACCCAATACCTAGGGCAGATGAACTGATAGACAAGTTGGCTTCTGCAACTTTCTTAAGTACATTTGACCTAACAGCTGGTTATTAGCAGATCAGGTTAGCTGAGGATGCCAAGGCCAAGACAGCATTTTCTACCCCAGGAGGTCATTACCAATTTGTGGTGATGCCCTTTGGTTTGAAAAATGCACCTGCCACTTTTCAAAGGTTGGTGAACCAAGTTCTCACTGGGTTGGATGACTTTTGTGCAGCATATCTAGATGATATTGCTGTCTTTAGCTCCACCTGGGAGGATCACCTGATCCACCTGAGGAAAGTTTTGGAGGCCCTGCAAAAGGCAGGCCTCACTATCAAGGCTACTAAGTGCCAGATAGGGCAGAGTCAGGTTGTGTACCTGGGCCACCTTGTAGGTGGAGGCCAGGTTCAACCATTGGAGAGCAAGATACAGGCCATAAAGGACTGGGCTCCTCCAACCACCCAGACACAGGTCAGAGCTTTCTTGGGCCTGTCTGGTTACTATAGGAAGTTTGTCAAAAATTATGGGTCCATTGTGGCACCACTTAATGACCTGACAAGCAAGAAAATGCCAAAGAAAGTTCAGTGGACAGTTAGCTGTCAAAAGGAATTTGATGACCTAAAGCAGGCCATGTGTACTGCACCTATTCTCAAGAGTCCTGACTACTCCAAAACCTTCATTGTCCAAACAGATGCATCTGAGTTGGGTGTGGGAGCTGTTCTTTCTCAACTGAATATCGATGGTCATGACCAGCCCATTGCTTTTATAAGCAGAAGGCTGACCCCTAGAGAGAAACGTTGGTCAGCTATAGAGAGGGAGGCCTTTGCTGTGGTTTGGGCCCTGAAGAAGTTGAGGCCCTACTTGTTTGGAACTCACTTCAAAATTCAGACCGACCATAAGCCCCTCTTATGGCTAAATCAGATGAAGGGTGAAAACCCCAAACTTCTTAGGTGGTCCATTTCCCTACAGGGGATGGACTTTACAGTGGAGCACAGACCAGGGACTGACCATGGCAATGCAGATGGTCTCTCCAGGTATTTCCACTTAGAACAGGAAGACTCACCTGGTCAAGGTTAGTTTAATGTCCCTAAGTTTTTTTTGGGGGGGGGGGGGGGGGGGTTATGTAGGAGAGTGGGGTCTGCAATCCTATGGTCACCCCAGATTTTTGCTTTTTGCTTCACTGGTTTACGACTTTCCCTGGCTGTGGGCCCGCTAATCAGACCCACAGCCTAGCTGTTCTCTCTCTAAATTAACAACCATGTACCTTAGGTGCATTTACCAATTGGTACTGGGCCAACTTATCAGTCCCTGTACAGTTTACCTTAGGTATCCAGGGCATAGGTGTACCCAGAGCCTAACAGAGGCTGAAGCATGTATTATGCCACCCCTGGCTGGCCATCTAAAATAGACACAACTGGCTGCACGACAGCTGGGGCAAGGTGGTGTAATCACCCTTTGCTATAGATATAGTATACCTATATCTAACCCTAAAATGGACACATATATTCCTATCAGTCACTCCTATGGAAGGCCTTATCAATCCTGAAGGCAGAGTGCTTGTAATTATGTGAGATGGTGCTCTGGCATGAGCTGAACCCGGTTGCAGCTTGTGGAACCAAGTCCTTATAGCTGTTCCATGATAACGCTATACCATATACTCTTAAGTGCATTATAATCCTCGCGGTTAAATGCTAACTCTGGTATAACATTATCAAAACATGTCGAGTAAGGTGTCATACGAATTGGAATACTACCCCCTCGCCAATTCTGGCGACGGGGGTAGCATTCCACCCTTCTAGAGGGACACAACATGTATGTAACTGAGAACCCCGGTTAAAGTTAACTGGAGCCTTGGCATCACAAAACGGATGCTGCCACCACAGACACAAGTCTGACCTCCTGCTGCTTGGAGTCCTTCCAGCGAGGGAGGCTTGGACAAAGGGTTTCCTGCCTTGGGAGGTGCTAGCACCACCCCAGACAGGATTTTGTGTATTGGGTAGGATAGGCCTGAAAGGAATGAGACATCCCCGGGGCACACAAGGTGTCCTGTGCATACACTGGTTCAAACCAGTTGCTGGGGCATCCCTGCCCCAGCTCTGGCGGGAAACCGGACAAAGGATAGGGGGTGTAGCCACCCCCCTTCCTGGTCCCACCCAGGGGAGGGACCTAGTCAGTAGTGTAGCCCCCTTTAGCAGGATAAAGGTAGGAGCTGGTACCATTCCAAGTTAGATTAATCCTGAACTACTCTACAAGAAGAAACTCTGGACTTCGACGTTCTGCTCCACAGAAGACTGAAGAAAATCTCCCTTGTGGGCAAGGAGTGTCCACCCTGCAACTGCAGGCACCATCAAGCGTCCAGCAGCTTCACTTTGTCGTCTTCCCTCGAGGATCCAGACTTCAGAGCCCGACGAGACCCGGATTCCCAGACCTCTCTGACCTCAACTCACATCTGCAGCAAAGCTGAGACCCGTGGGTGCGACGAGACACGTGGGACCGGCCATCTTGAACGAACCTGCACTTCGCTTCCAGCACGACTCCCGAGGTAAACTCGACCAAGTGCTTTGGGGACTGAGAAGCCCCAGCCCCGAGCAGCCCCTGCACCGAAGATCAGCCCTCCAGCATCCACTCACCGCGTGGGTTGCCTTTGCCAAAGCCTGTTGACGCCAATTCCGGATCCAACACCGCCGACAGCGAGAGCCTGCGTGGGACAGCTCGTGCCTCCATCCTGGTCGTCGAAGACACCTCCTGGTTCACGTGGCTGCAGAGTCAAGCGTCCACTCTTCACCTGATCGCGACGACAACATCTGGTTCCTTCCTGGTTCCGCTCCAGTCACTGGCTAGTGACTTTGAACATTGTCCCCTCTGCTTTCAGGTCCTCTTCTTCACCGATCCACCCTTGGATCGCACCGGACACCTTCCTCCTGGTCGCCTGCAGCATCTTTTCTTTAAGGCTCCGTTGACTTCAACGCGAGAACCCGACACACTTTGGCACCTATGCACCCGCGGCCCGTGGGTGAGGTAACAAGAGCATTTCGGTGCTCAAGGGTAGTTTAACTGTCCTAGTGTCCAGTTCCACAGTCGTTTTAGTCCTACCTAGTCGGGATTGTCCGTACTCACCTGTTACTTGAACTGTACTGTCCATAGACGTTGTTACGCATCTCGCGTGTGAGTTCACACTCTGCACACGCGTTCCGTGGGCCTCCTATTACTTACCTAGTGTTAGTGTAGCGTGGTCCCAACGATCCTACAGCCTCTGGACAGCTCCATTCCTTCTATCGACTTTCACATTCCACTTACTTAGTATATGGTTTGTCGTGCCCCTAGGGCACCATTGTAATTTTGTGCAACTTATCGTATTTTTCCTAAGAGATTGTCATGTGCTTAGCCCTCTGACCTCATAAAGAGTTCAGAGGTGTTTGTTATTAATAAATATACTGTTTATTTTCATAACAACCTGTGTGGTGTCCTTTCATCTGGTATTCAAGGGGTTATATTGTGGTGAAACAGCTGGCTTCACATGCCAAAAGAGTTTAGCCTAAGACTGCTTTGTCCATGCTACCATTAGGATAGCTGGTCTATAAGGTTGACTTACAACCAATCACCATAAGGGTTGTTTGGACTGATACAAGGTGATCACTAGAACTAGTGAACATCATATATCAGGCCAACTTCTCACATATCTGGCCCGCAATCCATTGCAGTCGGACTGAACATTTGGGTTTGCCCGGTCAAGCAAATTCAGATGGCCCCAGTCGGAGCTATTGATTTCTAAGCACTTAATTTTGATTTAATCTTGCAAAATTTGTATTTTGACTTGGATATGTTTCTATTATTTTGGTCTGGTTTTACTCAGATAAATATTGGTTATTTTTCTAAACGTGTTTGTGTACGTGTGTGTGTGTGTGTGTGTACACACACAATTACTTTACACATTGCCTCTTTACTTTAGCCTGACTGCTCTGTGCCTAGCTACCTGAGGGTGAGCACAGGTAAACCTTTCCTGTCTTAACCCTGACTAGGATTATGGTTCCTGCATACTTTTGTCACCCAGAAACTTGATTTCTAACAGCTAAGATCACATAATGTAAGAAGGAAAGCATGATTTGTCCCAGGTTTTTGGTTTCACTTTACCCAAACCCACCCACAAATTGATATCGGTTTGCCTTTCCTTATGTTAAGACTTGTGTTTTATACCACTTTGTGCAGTTTCTATATAGTGGAAACTGGACCTGAAGGTACTGGAGCACCTTACATCAGTACCTACCAGTTACATTACACATGATCATCATTCTGTGTTTATAGGGATGGGAAGATTAAGCGATATGCCCAGAATCACAGGTTGTTGAGCCGGCGCAGAGACCTGAACCTGGTTCCCTAGTTCCAAAGTCAGCAGCTCTGGCCATAACACCACATCCAGATTACAAGAAGGGAGGCAGCAGAAACCACACGAAAGCTCGGCTCCTAATGGGCTGGAGGTTCCAACAGGACCTGAAGCTGAGCCAGAGCCAGGCTTCATTCTCCTCGAGGCGGGCTCGAGTCTTCAATGGATCGACACGTCCGACTTCCACTTAGATGGGATGGAATGTCATGATTTTAGGTTTTCAAATTATTGTCACCATAGCCTGACGGCAACAGTAACTGAGGAACCCTTCCGAATGTATGACGTTGATGGGGGCCAGAGTCAGTTCAATGAGCGAAGTCCCGACGCCCTGCTATGAGACTCAGTTTTCTGGGTCATTGAGTCGCTTTTGGCTATTTTGGAGCTGTTAAAAGGCTATTTCCTGATACTTCGAGTACCCAAAAATCACAAATTGCGTTTCTCCCCGGAGAAGTGGTGGGGCGACTGAGGGAGGTGTGTAGGCAGCATGTTCCTGCGACAGGATGAGCAAGGTGTAAGTGAAAACACGAACTTCTGGTACCTTCAGTTCTCTTCCAGGGGATCCTCATCAAAGTCATAAGGACATGAATATTCCCGCCTATGTGCGGGACCCCGGAAACTCATCACATATATGTGAAAACCATATATCTAGCTCTATATATCTATCCATATATATATGTGCGAGGCGCGTCGAGATACCCTGAGGCCAAGAGTCAAGTTCACAGCGGCAAACAAAGGGCCAACCGCAAACGGCTTGAGCGGAGGAAGCGTCACAAAGCAAAGTGGCGACAAAAAGAACAACCAGAGAAGATGGAACAGCAGAAAACGGGGACAACAACAGGGACCCCTTCAATAATTAATTTAACCAACATAGTGCTAACGACGAAGGAAATGAACATTTTGGGCCTAGGACTGTCCTTCTGCCCTCCGAGAAACTTTGACTACAGCAATACTAGGTTGGGTGCTTATCGTTTTGTAAGGAAACTCAAATTAACGAAATACCATCGACTCCAACCACGCAAAAAGGACACAACAATGGCGACACAAAGTCCTTCCCTTTTGAATGTGGGGGATGGTCCTTCTTTTGAAGACATTTGGAACGTATGTGAGGAAGGGTCTGACACTACAACAAGGCCAACACAAACTGATATCTTGGGTGCTGGGACCAGTACCACATGTTTCAAGCCTAAATCTACGTTCAACCCTATTTCAACACATGACAATTTGGATATTTATCAGGATCTAATTGTGGAAGACCTAAAGAAACTCTATGTTGCAACGAATAAGAGCAGCCAAGCGATTGCAAGACAAAATCAAAACTACAATAATTTGATTAAGAAACTGAAATCTAATGAAAAGGTGGTAGTCAAACAGGCGGACAAGGGGGGCAATATTGTCCTCTGGGAGCGGGATCTTTACATCCAAGAAGCAGAAAAACAGCTGGGTGATACCGCTTGTTACCGCAGGACTAACATCTCTATCATCAAAGAAGCTTGGAGATAACAAAATTCCAAACTTATGGCTTGGCGCAGCAGTGGTCTGATCTCACAGGATGAATTCAAGTTCCTGAAAAGGGATTTTCCAGTCATTCCTACATTTTACCTTCTCCCGAAGGTTCATAAGAATGTTACAGCTCCACCTGGCAGACCTATTATATCCGCCATTGACAGTTCTACTGAGAATGTGTCGAGATATATTGATTATTTTCTCCAGGAATGGGTAAAAGAATTAAACTCGTATGTGAGGGACACTACGGATTTTCTATGCAAACTGTCTGAAATAACTTGGAGTGAAGAATATTTATTCATAACTCTAGACATTTGTTCCCTATACACATCCATCAAACATATTGACGGACTGAGAGCTGCAGAGTTCTATTTGAACAAACGGCCATTACATAATGTGCATCATACCAAAATGATCATGGGAATGTTACAAATGTGTTTGGAGCAAAATTTCTTCACGTTCAATGGGCAGGCCTACCAACAGTTGAGAGGTGTTGCCATGGGGTCCTGCTTCTCCCCCAGCTTCGCGTGCTTGCACATGGGGCTGTGGGAGGAGCGAGTCCTCATGGGTCAACACAAGGAGATAATGGAACAGCATGCAATGATGTATCTAAGGTGGGAAACATCCTTTACAACACAACTTTTACCACGCAGTGCTATTACAACGCAGGTTTTACAACGAAACCATTACAACGTATTGCGCTGGGGGCGCTCTCGGATAGGGAATAGATTTAATTTACTATCCAACACCTTCCCTAGTGTCCACGGGGACTGGAGTTGGAATAGTAAATTAAACTATTCACTATCCAGCACCCCAAAGCGCTATGCGTTGTAATGGTATGCGTTGTAAAAACTGCGTTGTAACAACATGCGTGGTAAAAGCATGCGTTGTAACGTCATACATCCATCTAAGGTACATAGATGATCTCTTTTTTGTTTGGAGAGGCTCTGAGGATAGCGCCAGGAATTTTATTGAACAGTTGAATGTGAACGACATGAATCTACAGCTCACCTCCAACATTAGTAAAAGTACAGTCAATTTTTTAGATGTAGAAGTGTATGCCAGTGGGAATTGTATAGAGACCAGACTGCACAGGAAAAGTACTGCGGGTAATACGCTATTGCATGCATCCAGCCACCACCCCCGCCATCTCATCCGCAGCATCCCCTATGGGGAGATGCTGCGGTTGAAACGCATTTGTAGCACTGCAACTGAATGTGCGCTTGCTCAAGATTTGTGTAAGAAGAGGTTTTTGGCGAGGGGATATAGCAACAAATTGATTGATGATGCTATAATAAAAACTGCTAAGCTAACACGGAACAAGCACTGGAATCTTCCCAAAAATCCATTAGGATTGGTAAGGGAGAGGAACACGTGCAATGCAGGGCAATAGTAACCTACAGCCAACAGCATGCAGATATCCGTAAAATTTTCACCAAAAATTGGAACTTGGTGCAGGGGGATCCAGTCATTGGTAAATTGGTAAAAGTTAGACCTGACATAACTTTTCGTAAATCCCCATCCATGGCCAATGCATTGGTCAGCAACACTTTGGATACCCCCAAAAAATGGTGGGACTGCATCACTGGTTTCAAGAAATGCCATACATGCAAGGCATGCAAACATGGCATCAACCAAACCCACTACAGCAGCCCATTCCAGGAAAAACCCATTATGATTAACAAGCAATTGGGGTGCAAGACCGAATTTGTGGTATACGTACTGCAGTGCCCTTGTGGTTTGCAGTACGTGGGGAGTACTAGACTTCCCGCCCACAGACGTATTTTGCAGCATCTACGGGCTATTTCGGGGAAGGATCAGTCATACCCAGTTGCGAGGCACTTTGAAAGCTGTCACAAAAGCGACCCAGGCTTGCTTCGGTACTATTTAATAGACTCCATCTTACCACTGAAAAGGGGAGGAGACAGACGGTAAACTACGTCTTCTGGAAACACATTACATCTTGGAACTCAATAGCAAGCAGCCTGGGGGACTTAATATCAGTGAGGACTTGTACACATGCCTTTAAACCATCAGAATTGCTCAGATACTACTACAGTTAATAACTGAACAGATCTACATATAGAGCAAATAGGAAATATATGAATAATATAACATAGAAATGAGGTCTTTGTGGCCAAATTAAACAGATTGGGCAGCTTGTTAAAATAGATTTTAATTAGTATACTTGTTTACATTATGTATCGTTTATCACTTGCACTTTGAATTTGATAAAAAACCTGTAGTTTTTCCCATATTAAGGCATTTGGGCTGAGTGTTACCATAACTAGATTGGTAGGCAGATATTTAACCTCCGGATAACCCACTGGGGTGTCAATGAAGTGTTAAAGTTTTACGGGCGAATTTGGGAATTACGCTGGCAAAAATATAATTGTGAGAAATGAACATGCAGTTGGGAATTATAATTCTTTTTATATGTAAATATATGAATTGTTGTTGTTTCAATGATATTTTATTATATTTTTCATAATGAAAGCATTTAAACATTGAAGCAATATGAAATATTAAAATTTCTCTTCTTTTCCCCTACATGTCAAATACAATATTTTGTTGGAATTATCATATCGTATTCCCAGTACGTACAGGACACTATGTCCTATATTACTAAAACAAATGTCCGTTTGAACTTTGAGATTTGAAATTGTATCAGTCTGCCATTGGTCACCTGCACTATAAATGCCGTTTTCTATCTCCTTGACATGACATGTGATCAAGCCTCGGCTGAGGTGAAACGCATCATGGCGACTTGTGGGCTTTTATTTATGCACAAATAAATGCACTGAAAGATCAGCACGGAGTTGGTGGTTCCATTCTAATTTTCGTTTATCCTTTGGCTTGCCTGGGCTTTTCGGAAACTTTTTGGAGAATATATATATAAATATATATATATATTAACAACGCCAAGTCCCACAGTCCTCGGGACTCGTATTCTCAATAAAGAGCACTCAAAGCTGCTGTAGCGTGGTTTCGCCAAGAAGTTTAATAGCAGAAACTTATTGCAAGTAATTCGCCAAGGTTACAAACGCGTTTCGGCGTTGCCGCCTTCGTCAGTGTGAACCAGCGATTTTTTGTTTAGTGATTTAAATAAAATCCATAGTGACAGCCTGTCACATGTTCTAAAAGGAGTAAACATAAAAAACGGCACAGGACTAGTAATTGCATCATTACTCGTGGCGGCCATCTTATAATAGGTCAGTGCTGTATTCAGTTAATCACATCAACATTACTGTGTACCATAGTATTGAGCCATAAACATGTTTATATACATAATTCATACAGTTGAAACAATTCAATTAATTAATTTCATCATTCATGTTTATGTATGGATGGTAAATCGTAATGTCATATATACTATCGGACGCCTATTTTAACGGTGCCGTTATTTTCGCAAAACCCATAACGATCCCGTTTTGGAGTTTTGTCGAATAGTTCACGTTATTGGGCTGGATGGAACAATAACCTGTCTCAGGTTTGGTGCAGTCAAGCCCTGAATGGGCTAGTTTCATACTATTCATATTATATATTCATACAAATTCAAATTCATTTCCAATTGTTCCTTACTTTTAGATTACGTTTTTCATTACTTTTTCCCCCCCAAAAAGGAAATGGGCAGACAATGTTTTCTCTTTTCTATTCTTAGTTTGTCTATTCTCTCAGGGTTCCAGGAAATTGATAGGGGGACAGGGATGTTAACATTTCAGATATGAGTCCACATCTCTTCTTCGTTATTCATCCCCCCTGGGGTCTTGGTCTGGAGCTGGATAATGAACCTAGATTCTAAGGTTCTCAGTTTTTTCACCCAGTTCCCCCCTCTGTCTGTTCTGACTAATTGATCCAGTATAAAATATGTCAGTAGGTTACTGTTACTGTTATGCATTTGCTCGAAATGCCGAGCTACAGGGTAGCTTTGGTCCTTTGTGGTGATAGCCCTCATATGCTCAAGGACTCTGAGTTTGGTTTGTTTTACTGTGCTCCCTATATATTTCTTCCCACACGGGCATGTTAAACAGTATACAGTGTAGTCAGAATTGCAATTAAGCAGTTTCAATATCCTGGTTTTTGTTTTCTTTCCCGGTACTTGATATTCTTTGACCTTTTTCGAATTTTTACAGGCCTTACATTTCATACATGAAAAGAAGCCAAAGACAGTCGGTTTTTTCTTTTTCCTGCTCTCATAGTGGCTGTCAACTAAATGATCCTTGAATGAGTCTCCCTTCCTATATGAAATGAGAGGATAGTTGGATAGGGATTTACCTATTACAGAGTCTGTCTTTAAAATTTTCCAGTTCTTTCTCATAATATTAAAGGCTTCTGGTGATTTCTCTGAATAGTCTGTAATCATTCTGATGGCTGATTCATTAGATTTAGGTTTATCTATTAGTAGATCATTTCTCCCTACTAAATTGCTTTTGATCTCAGCTTGATCTAAAATCCCTTTGCAATATCCTCTCTGTAAGAATCTCTTCCTAGACTGGTTTTTCACCTTCTCAAATTCCTGTTGGGTCGAGCAGTTGCGTTTCATCCGCAAAAACTCTCCCAGGGGGATGTTGTTGATCACGCTACGGGGATGGTAGCTTTGTGAGTGCAGAATTGTATTTCCCGCAGTGGGTTTCCGATAGACTGCAGTTTGAATTATGCCATCTTCCACATAGACCCGAAGGTCCAAGTAAAAGACCTCACTCTTGCTAATATTGCTAGTGAAGCTGAGGTTTAAGTCATTATTGTTGAGTTTTGTAATGTATTCCTCAGCCTCATCCTGTGAGCCACGCCACACCAAGAACAAGTCATCGATGTAGCGGGTCCTCAGGATTATGTTATTCATCCACCGGTCGTTGTCCCCCGCCCAGGCCACGTGCTTCTCCCACCAGCCCACAAATAAATTCGCGTAGCTGGGGGCGAAGCACGTGCCCATCGCGGTCCCCTGGAGTTGTAGGGGTACAGTTTTCCTGAAAATAAAAAGATGTTATTTCTTAGACAGAAATTTGTCAGTTCCAATAGCATTGTATTGTGGCTTCGATATTTAAGCGATCTATTGTCCAGGAAACTCTTCATTGCCACTAGGCCATCTTCATGCCTAATTGACCCCGACACTGCCAGAACCTGCCTACACGAAGGGATGAAAGACGTCGCCGAGTGGATGAAGGACAGCCGCCTGAAACTGAACTCAGACAAGACGGAAGTCCTCATCCTGGGATCTTCGCCCTCCGCCTGGGACGACTCCTGGTGGCCCCCAGCCCTGGGCACCGCACCCAAGCCAACCGACCACGCACGCAACCTGGGCTTCATCCTGGACACCTCCCTTTCGATGACCAGACAAGTCAACGCCGTCTCCTCATCGTGCTTCAACACCCTGCGTATGCTTCGCAAGATCTTCCGCTGGATCCCGACCGAGACCAGGAAGACTGTCACCCAGGCACTCGTCACCAGCCGACTGGACTACGGAAACGCCCTCTACGCCGGAACCACAGCCAAGCTACAGAAAAGACTCCAGCGCATCCAGAACGCCTCCGCCCGACTCATCCTGGATGTCCCCCGACGCAGCCACATCTCCAGCCACCTGAGGAACCTGCACTGGCTCCCCGTCGACAAGAGGATCACGTTCCGGCTCCTCACCCACGCACACAAGTCTCTCCACGACCTGGGCCCCAATTACCTCAACGACTGCCTGACCTTCTACACGCCCACCCGCCAGCTACGGTCCACCAGCCTCGCCCTCGCAGCCGTACCACGTATCCGAAGAGCCACCGCCGGAGGAAGATCCTTCTCTTACCTGGCTGCCAAGACTTGGAACTCCCTCCCCATCCACCTTCGGCTGAGCCAGGACCATCTCGCCTTCAGGAAACAACTCAAGACCTGGCTGTTCCAGCAGTAGCATACCCCTCCCCCCAAGCGCCTTGAGACCCTCCCGGGTGAGTAGTGCGCTATACAAATGGCATGATTGATTGATTGATTGAAGTGTATAGACTGGCAATGTCAAGTGTAATAAGGATCATGTCCTCCTCCCACTTGACGTCCTGTATGATTCTTAAAAAGTCCTTTGTATCCTTCAAATATGAACTTAGGTCTTTCACAAACGGAGAGATAAAGCTATCAATGTAGATTGAGGTTTTTTCTAGCAGACTGTCTTTAGCAGACACGATTGGTCTACCTGGAGGCCATATTTTACTCTTATGCACCTTAGGTAGGTGATAGAATGTGGCTATTTGAGGAAAATCACATTTTAAGTTCTTCCAGTCTTTGAAGTCCAGGATTCCATCATCCTTCCATTTTGTGATCAAGTTGTTGAAGGCTGTAATACTCTCTACATGTTTCTCCCTTTTTATTTCAGTATAGTGTTTCTTGTTTTTCAATTGGGAAAGTGCCTCATCCTCATATTGGCTGCGTTTAAGGATGACGATGTTTCCACCTTTGTCGCTAGGTTTAATTATGATATCTTCATCCTCTTTTAAACTTTTAATTACTGCCCACTCCTCTTTTCTCAAATTTCTTCTTTTCCAATTGAATTTTCCTTCTTGTAGTTTTTTCAGCTCTTCAATAACAACTTCCTGAAAGGTGTCAATCCCATCGTGTGCAGTTCTTGGATTTATTTTAGATCTAATTATCATTGTGCTTTTGCAGCCTTGTTGTCTAATTCCACACTCTTCCAACATCTGCGTGGGTTGTATTTCCCAATCCTGGGAATCACTTGTTCCAATCATGTTTTGTGCCATAGCAATGGTGTTTAAATCATTTTCAGTCATTGCTGCTAGTGGATCAGTTTCCTCCACCTCTGTCTTGTCATCACTTCTTGGGTTCATAATGTGTATTTTTTGTAGTTTGACTTTTCTGATGAACCTAAATAAATCTATTCGTGTCTGCGTATAATCGAATGCCGGAGTTGGGCAGAAAGTTAGTCCAAGTTGTAGAATCCTTTCTTCATTTTCTGTCAATTCTCTATCCGATAGATTGACTATGGTATTTTGTGCTGCCATTGTTGTGTTTATTTCCAATTCTTCCCTCGGGTGCTCCTCGTTACCACCGGGGTGGATCTTCCTTGTGTGACTCCTCCTACCCCTCCTCGTTTTCCTCTTGAAAAAAAAAATATATAAATATCCGCCCTATTGGAGAATAAAAGCTGCTTCCTGAATTCCCCGTTGTGGCTTCTGCTTCTTGAAAAGGAGGTTTTCGTGGCATACAATTTACGTGTCAGCCAGAGACACGCTACAGAGGCCCCCGTTTCGCAAGTGGTCCTGACTTTACTGGTCTTCAGCCGCCCGCGGCGGTTTTCACATGGTTCCATGAAAATGGTCAATTGGGACCCATTGAGGAGTTTTGGGGTGAAAAAGCGGTTGAGGGGTTATTAACCTCCTTCTGGACAGTACGTATTACCGTTACTGCCCCCGTGGGAAGTATCCTTGAAGCTCCGAGATTGGAACGGTTTGGGGACTGGAGGAGGCGGCTTTTACCAACGAATTTAGCAAGCAATTGGAAAACTACTTTCAGATTGCCCTGCCATCGCCAAAAGAACTTTCTTTGATAAACACCCCCCGCAAAAGACTTACCGGGCCTGACACCGTGCATTCTGGGTGTTGTGGTCTATGCACAATTAGTGGTTATCAACATCAGGTGAGATTACAACACCAGTGGGAGGAGCGAGCCCTCAGCAAATAAGAGGGCGACAAGATGGACACTCGCAATGCTGGAAGCTGCATAATTGCTTGGGCGCTGACGAGGCTCACTGATAGCCGAAATGCATCCGCCCTATTGGAGAATAAAAGCTGCTTCCTGAATTCCCCGTTGTGGCTTCTGCTTCTTGAAAAGGAGGTTTTCGTTTTATATATATATATATATATATATATATATATATATATATATAATCAGCGCAAACTCCAAAAACAGCCACTACTGGTTCCTGTGAGAATCAGAACCCTCCGGGCAATAAGGAGACGGACCACGAACTGGATACACAGCTGTTTAATGTGCAGGGGGTTGAAAATAGCGAGGGCAAGACGCGTTTCGGGCTGCCAAAGCCCTTGTTCACATGCATAGATTCAACGTCTTTTTTTCTTTTTTATAATGCAGTGGTAGCCCGCCATTTCTCTTTCAGGTCACATGGTCATAGACATAAACAAAATAGTTTGTATATACTTAATTTACGATGTACCGGCATAATCACAATATAAAAATAATAAATTATTTTTAACATTGATTAATTACATCCATATATTTTTAAATATAAAAATTACATCAATTAATTTTAATTTTCCTGGATAAATCCATAAAACACTGGCTGTCATGTAAGATCACGCAATGAATATCAAGTCATTGTAACCATATATAGTGTCCATTCCTTAATGATTTGGGATAAATCCCTGTGCAGATTTTAACTAATGCCTATACAAGCAATAGTAATTATACAATAAGGCTGGAAACTGTGGGATAAATCCCCGTGCAAATCTTAGCAAAAGGCCTGTGCAAATATAGCAATTGTGCAAAATTACGCAATTTATATGGAACATGTAAAACAATGCCAGTTTCTTCTATTTGTAACCATTATCAGAGTTTGTAAAGAATATCGCGACCTTTAAATGAAAGATAAACGGGACAAGTGATGAAAGTGCACAATCTAATATAATATAACATTGAATCACAGTCTGCAAATCATATAGATTGTTAAAGTGCATAAATGCAAAAAATGGAGGAAGATTAAACCAGAAACAAAAAAGGAGGGATACAAAGTACTGAGAGTGTATGATGATAAAAAGCCTGTGTATATGGTGCCTATATGTATATCAGGACATAAGGGGATTTTAAATATATCTCCGTTTTCTTAGTCCTAGTAAAAACCATACAAAAAAGCATATTAATACCAGTGTAAATGTATCATCATATTAAAAGAGATATAGAAAAGGACACCACATGTATAAACGAGTGTTAAAACCAGTTCTCACATCTATGGTACATCAATAAATACCTAAAACCCAGTGAAAAAATATATATATTTATATACATATATACAAAGAAGAAGCAGAGCAATGTATGGAAAAGTGGCTGACAAGGAACTTGAACAGCCACTTTAATTTCATATATGAACATAGTATTTTTCACAAGACGATACTTGGAAACCAGATGGCCACCCTAGATCACAGGGAACCTGACATATCTAGGGGGTAGTGAGGCGCTAATAAGAAGCCCAAATTGTTTATGAATAATAGTTGCAGATGGCAGATTTTTAGATCGAGTGATTATAAAAAGTGACGTAGATCCTCAGTATTATTAAGGCCATTCGGCCATTTGCTATCGAATTCAAGGATCAAGCTCGACTCTAATCGCCTCAACTTAAGCTCCCTGTTGCCACCTCTTCTAGATTTTGGGATAGAAGCTATCACATAATAAGAAAGACAATTAAGGTCCTTATCATGTGTGCTCTCAAAATGGCGAGCCACCGGATATGCCTGGTCGCTATGAAGGATAGCTCTGATATGCTGCAATATCCTGACGTGCACCTGCTGTTTTGTGCTGCCTATATAATTTAGGCCGCAGGTGCACGTCAGGACATATACAGCATATTCAGTTTTACAAGTGTGGCTACCCTTAATTGGAATATCAACAGCAGAGAATGGCGTTTTATAATGGGTCTTGTTAATCCCAAATTTACACGCCCGACAGGAAGTACATTTTCGAAAACCTGCTGCTATTAACCAATTGGGCTTTTGTTGCAATTCAGGGCTACTTTGATCAAGAATTGCACCCATATTTTGTGCCCGTCTGAAAGTGACCAGGGGTTTGTCAGGTAGTATACATCCCAAAATAGTATCTGTTTGAATGGTAGGCCAGTGTTTGTTTATGATTTGTCTGATTTTATTTTGCTGGCTACTGTAGTCTGTGATGAACCTAGGGCATACTGTGTCATCAGTTTCAGTTTCATTAATAGACATACTATTTTTGTTAACCAGCAAACTTGTTCTAGACAATTTCTCAGCCTTAACTAGGGCCTGGTTAAAAATCTGGTCAGAATAGCCACGCGCCCTCATCCGCACTCTTAATTCTTCAGTGCATCCTTTGAAATCCTCAGCAGTACTACAGATTCTTTTTAACCTGAGGATTTCTCCATAAGGTATGCTGTGGATCGTATGCTTTGGATGTAGGCTTGAGGCGTGAAGTGTGGTATTGCCCGCCGTGGCTTTTCTGTGTAAAGTAGTCTGGATGCGATTGTTGTCATCTACATATATCTTGACATCAAAAAATTCAGCTTGCCTGGCACTAATGTTGGAAGTGAATCTTAGATTAAAGGGATTGTTATTAATCTCAGTTAAAAATAGACATGCTTCTTCCTCATCCCCTTGCCAAACAATGAATATGTCATCGATATATCTGAGATATTTTACAATCTTCTCTCGCATCCAAGTCTGGTGTAAGACCCTGAGGACCTGCTCCTCCCACCAGCCCACGTGTAAACACGCGTAGCTGGGGGAGAAACAGGCCCCCATAGCCACACCCCTTAATTGTTTCCAGATTTCTTTTCCAAATGTAAAAAAGTTGTTATTTAAACACCAATCAATTAAACTTAATATCACCTTGTTATGTCCATACATTTCAACAGGTCGTTGGCCAAGATAATAAGATATTGCGTTGAGGCCATCCGTATGAGAGATACTGGTGTATAATTGCTCAACATCAAGGGTAATGAGCAACATGTCATTCTGCCATTCCAGATCCTCTATTTTGACTAAAAAGTCAGTAGTGTCACGAACAAAACTCGGAAGTTGTTGAACCCAGTCCTGTAAAAAGAAGTCTATATACTGCCCCACATTTTCTCCACAGCTGTTGATAGCGGAGATAATGGGCCTTCCAGGGATCGGATTTGTTCCTTTATGGACCTTTGGAATTAGATACAAGGACGGCAGTACGGGATGTTCATTGTACATAAATTTGCATTCATCCGCAGAGATGAGGCCTTCTCTGCGATATTTGAGAAGCAGTTTGTGCAAAATGTCATTGGCTTTCAAGTACTCTTTGTTGTTTGATTTTGTATAACAAACAGGGTCTTGCAATTGCCTTAATGCCTCCATAGAGTATTCAGATTTTGGCCATATAACAATGTTACCCCCTTTATCTGCAGTTTTTATTACGATATTGGGGTTGTCTTTTAACTTTTTCATAAGTTCAAAGTATTTGGCCCGTTGCACATTGTACTTCCTTCTTTTATTATTGTTGATACTTTTGTACAATTCCTTGATGTCAGCAACTATGCAGTCCTGAAAAACATCTACTGCATCTTTTACCATGATCGGTACAAAATCAGATTTTCTTTTGAATGGGGTGATTCCAGCACCTTTTTGAGCTACATGAATTTTTTCTAATCTTTTTTGTGTGCTGGTATCACCATCATTAATCAAAGGTTGAGAGTTAGTTGCATTGTCTAAATCATTTATATCTAGAAACAGCGGGACATCAGAGGCTGTAAATTGTGCCATGCTTTCAATATTGTCAATGTCCACATTTGTGTCTTTACTAGTAGTGGATTTAAATTTTTGTAATACAATGCAGCCTTGCAGAGTCATGCTGAGCAATGTTGCAAGGAATTCCCTTGTACATAAATACATTCCAATATAGAAGGGAGAAAGAAAGCATTTGAAAACTGCTTTATTATACAGCAGAAATCATAATCCTGCAAGGAAGAATGAAAAACATTGTCAGCACATAGGCTGTATTGTAGAAACATGAATGTAGAAAGCTGAAAATCCAACCCACAGAAACACTGAGAATAAAACTGACACCGTGCCTACAAGGCAGCCTTGACCCTTAGCTTCCCATCGTGCCTCAGGGGTGGCAGTTAGGTCAGTTGTTCTTTCCGGCTCCTTCTGTCAGGACCCTGGCTACTTAAGCTCTAGCCTTTTTCTGATTTATGTCAGAAAATAATTTTGGTCAAAACCCTTTTACTTCGATGTCTTTTTGGTGTTGGAGTATTACTCTGCAAAAAAGCCCTCTCTTTTTTACCCTTGCCCTTCCTGTGGTAAGAAGAAGGCTAAAACAGACTCCCATCCTGTCTGTATTCTGCGCCTTCCTCCTGAACATAATCCTAAGAACTGCCAGCCTCTATCCAAGAGAACTCTGAAGGACAGGGGTGCGCCTTTATGGGCTGGCTGAGAAGAGAAGATCTCCTTTCAGGGGCAGGTCTCCAATGAAGAAGAGGAAAGAAAAAGCCACCACCCCATCTAGAAGTAAGGTTCCAGTGTGCTCTCCATCGGCGTTGGGCTTGGCGCCTCAAATTCCTTCATCGGCAATGAAAACGTCAACAAGAAGACCAGCGACTGCGTGCTCGCCGTCGAGAGAACACCGGTCGTCGACGAAGAATGCCAGTACGTTTCATCCTCCACCGTCGTCAACCTGGCCACGATCGGCATCGAGGAGTCGCTCTCCGTTGGTGCGGGCTCGCCCAGCATTGAGAAACAGATCTTCATCGGCGACGTCTATTCAACGTCGAGACAGGCGATCGGCGTTGAAGCAGACGTCTCCGCTGCCGTGAAACAGGCGGCGGTCAACGTTGAGATGCGCCTCATCACCTAAGGCTAGGCACTCATCGCGTCAGTCGACATCCAAGCGGCGTTCGACGTTGAAGGCTCAATCCTCTATGACGTCGAATCCTTCGTCGAGAGTAAAATATACCAAATGTCGTTCGACGTCGAGACAGCGGTCTCCGTCGGCAACGAGAAGTGCCCCGATCTCAACTCCATTGACTTCTAGGAGACGGTCAGCGTCGAGGGAAAGATCGACGTCGGGAAGGATTTCTCCATCCACCCCTCTTCGTTGAGGTCTCCTGCACGCTCAATGTCGAAGGCGAGGTCTATGGGATCCAGACATTTGACGTCACTCCATACAACGTCGAAGCATGTGGAGAGATCGACGTCGAGGAGATGATCGGGTTCTGGGGACTCACCAGTGATGGTGACACAGCCGGTCGACGCCGAGACACTCCCCATCGACCTCACATCGCTTATGAAGATGCTGATCACGCTCCAGAAGCCACAGTGAGTCCTATCACTCTGTTCGAAGCTCACCTCATACGATTGCGTCATCACACAGTGCTTCTGTTCATTACAATTACAGTATGGATTTATGATAATTAACTTTATATCCCGAAAACCAGCCATGTTTCTCTAGGATGTGGAATACTGTGGGAATCGTTGCCCCCCTGACACGAGAAAAAACGTCACCCACACCCTCGTCACCAGCAGACTCTAATATGGGAAAGCCCTCTACTCAGGAACAACAACCAAGCTCCTGAGACGACTACAACGAATCCAGAACGCCTCGGCACGACTGATCCTCGATGTTCTCCGACGCAGCCATATCACACCCCACCTGAGAGGCTTGCACTGGCTCCCCGTCAACAAGAGTATCACCTTCAAGCTCCTCATCCATGCACACAAAGCCCTACACAATACCGGACCAGCATACCTCAACAACCAACTCAGCTTCCACACCCCCACCCGAAGCCTCCGCTCAGCCAACCTCGCCCTCGCCACAGTTCCTCGCATCCGGAAAGCCACCGCCGGCGGCAGATCCTTCTCCTACCTCGCGGCCATGACCTGGAAAACTCTCCCCACCAGCCGACGACAGACCCAGGACCTGCTGGCCTTCAGAAGACTTCTCACGACCTGGCTCTTCGATCATTAGCCGCCCCCCCCAGCGCATTGAGACCCTCACAGGTATGTAGCGCGCTTTAGAAATGCTTGGCTGATTGATTTATTGATTGATTGACTTATGTTTGTGGTAAATAAGAGGATATCATCCGCATATAGTGAGAAATGTTTTCCTTCCCTTGGTCGTCATCTGTAGTCCGGAAGCGCTGTACCCCCGGGTGTTGTCTGATTATGCATGCTAGGGGTTCTGTCACTGATGCAAACAGCAGTGGAGAAAGGGGACATCCCTGTCTGGTCCCACGGAAGATCGGGAATGCAGGGAAGATACTGACATTAACTGGTACCGCTGCTCTCGGTTCTGTATATAAGAGGGCAACCTACTTCCTGAATTTCGGGCCGAAGCCAAATTTAACTAGGATGGCATTCAGGAAAGGCTAGTATACCGCATCAAAGGCCTTCTCTGCATCTAATGCCAGAAAGGCATGTGGGGTGGCACAGTTCCTAGTGGCCATCACCCAGTTGTGGGCTCATCAGAGGTATGCCCAATTATCATCATTGGTGACTCACTCTCATAACAGTGGAAAATGAAGACGAACACCAGAAAAAGACCGACAACATATAACAGTGCTTCTTCTCAACATCAGCCCCACAAACTGCTGACTGTCCATACCATAGCAAGTCGACATACAACCTTGCTATTCTTATGTGCACGTATAACACAGAAACCCCATAGTGAGAAAGGAAAACGTGAATCTCACACAGTTAAAATAGAAGACTTCACTGGCCACTCTGGGTTTATTCTGGGCTGTGAATCCTTCCAACTTAAAAAATGACTCACACCATGCAAAGTCTCAGGTGGGTATGACCCACCTGAGACTTTGCATGGTGTTCGTCTTCATTTTCCACTGTTATGAGAGTGAGTCACCAATGATGATAATTGGGTATACTGGCAATTGCTAGTCAGATAACCCGATTGGCGGTTCTTCCGTGAGGGGCTCGCTCTCTTCTCCACACTTTTTCCACAAAAATTGTTTGGTGGGTGATGGTATCACGACAGATTGTATGTGTACCGTGTGTGTACCGTGTTAGTTTCTGACACTTGTATGGGTGTGAATAGCCAGAAGATACTCGGCTGGTGGTAAAAAAAATGTATATCACCATAACCCTTGAAATATTAAAATATAAACAAGAGTGTCCAGTGGGACAGGCCAGTAGTTTCCTGGCCTTGACCCCCACTTCATATAAGTGGTGTAGTGTTGCTAGTCTCTGCTTCTTTGCCTCTTCCTGAGCCCATTCACAATATTCTGTCCTGAAGGCTTCTAGCTATCAGGAGGTCAATGGGTCTGGCATATTTGGAGCGTTCCTCTCTAGGGTAAGTAGGAGGCATTCCTTCAGCTCTATTTGTTCCAGCTCTTTCTTCTTTCCCATGATATCCGGTCTGAGCCTAATCCCGCAAAGCGGTTCTGTATGCCTCCCATAGTGTGGTTCCAGAGTTCGCAGTGCCCAGATTGTCCTGAAAGAAGATCTCGGTATCAGTCCGGAGACGTTTGAGAATTACATCTTTGTATAGATCCCAAGCATTTAGTTTTCAGGTGGAACAGGAGTCTTGGGCCCTAGTGTAACCAGTAGTGGTAAGTGGTCTGACAGGCCCCTAGCGCGGCCTGACTGGGGCCCAGTCAGGCCGCGGCAGGTCTCCTCACAACCCCGGTCCAGGCCCAGCAGAGGCACAACTAGCAGGAGGTGCAGAGGGGGGCAGGAACGGCATACAGGTTGGCACTTTCGCCCGTTGAGGCATAATGGCAAGTCCGCATCCCCCGAAGTGTTACTTGTGCCAATGAGAAGGCCCTCTCACCTGGAGAGGTCCATCGCGTGAAGGGTGGTGCTGCGGCGCCTCAGTGAGATTTAATCTCCAGACCTGCAGCGTCTCTTCTCTCCGTCCATTGGAGAAAGGCAGGGGGGAAATTCAGGCGGCACACCTCTGCTCTGGGCACGCTCTTCAGAGTCTGCCCAACCCCTTCGATCACCAGTGCCACGCGTCCGCCATTTTCTTCATCGGCCCACAGCTCGAGCCCGGGCCTCACCGGGCGTCTTTGGATTCAGTATTTGCACCGTCCGCAGGGGGGGTTTAATCGATCTCTACCCCTTCTGGGTGGGTTTTAGGCAGTGTACATCGGTTGCAGATAGTACACTGGCAGGATTACAGCTCCAGCCGGGAGCTCAAAGAAAGCACGTCTTACTCTGCCATATTTTAGGTCACGCCCCCCCCCCCCCCAGTGGAGCACTATTAACACAAGTTGTGCATAGTCACATTCCTCGAGATTCTGGAACAACATTAATGCTGGGTTATGTAGTCTTAGAACCTGTTAGTGAGTGCAAACATATCTGCCACAGGATCCTCCTCAGAATCACCAGAAGATCCCATTGAAGCCACGGAAGAGTCTTCTGGAGCAAGGATAACTGCATTTTAAAAAAAGTTTTTTATTGAATACTGAAGAACATAAACATCTAATTTGTAAATTATCGGCATTGGTGATTTCCTTCCGACAGGATACAAGTCCACCCTCCCAAAGACCCTGTCCCTTACCCTCCCAAAAAAAAATAAAGCAGATATCTCAACGGAATTCAGTATTGAGGATGGGTGGGGTGCAGATTCCACCTCAAAAGTCGTTCCATCTCCCGCAAATTGTGGACCATTTCTTTGGGCATCCCCTACTTATATAGACTGATTTTTCTGCTATCATGTTGGTTTCCATGTCTTTCTCCCACTCACTCAGGCATGGCGCTGCCAGTGCCCCCCGACACACAGTGAGCTATATTGCGTTTAGCCACAGCCATTCCCAGTATCATCCATGTCCTCCCCTGGAAGTAACCTCTTTCTCATCCCAAATATTTAATAAGCACCATTTTGGCGTAGGGGTGGTATTCGTTTCTTATTTTTCATTCATCTTGGTAACTACCACCTCCAAGTAGTTCCGTATTTTGGGGCATTCCCATATGATGTGAAAAGGTGCCTTTTGGGGTGCATGTACGGCAATAATTTTCAGTTGGAGACCTCCCTATTTTCATTAGCGTAGTACATGCATAGTAGGCCCTGTGTAGTATTTTTAATTGAATCAAGCGGAACCCTGTCTTAATGGCTGTTTCTCAGGGTGAGGCTAGTGCTTCTGCCCAATTCCTCAACGTCCATGTCGCCCAGATCCCCTGTCCACCTCACTCGCAGCTGATGTAGTATGTCGGGTATATTGTTAATGATTTTCGATATATGAGCGATATGGCTTTACGTGCTATATATCAGTCTAGGAGGCGGTCTTCTAGTGGGGTGCAGTCTGGCAGTTCCTCCCCAGTTGGGATGGCTGTCTGTAATGCATGTGTAATCTGCATATAAAGAAAGATCTCTGTGTTCGCAAGATTGTATTTCTGTCGGAGGTTATCGAAGGACAGTACCGCCCCGCTTCCATAAGTCCCCGATTTTAGCTATGCCGATTAGGTCCCTTTGTCAAACCCAGCGTGATTTCCTAGGGTACCCAGGGCCGTTGTGTCCCACAAAGGGGTGGCCCGTGTCACCTTGTTTTGCCAGCCCAGAGCTCTGTGTGTCACGTTCCAGAGGCTAATGGTTTCTGTTGTCGGGTTCTGTTGCTGCACTTCTGGTTGGCTGCAATTTTGACATTTAAAAAAATGCATTTTACTTGATATGGACAGTGACTCCCAGATTTTTTTGATTTCATTGCGTTGATCAGAGATATTTGTAGGTCTGGATTGCAGTCAAAGGCGATTGTCTCAATGTCTGGTCCGCATAGCACACACATCTCGGCTTTGGTTCCATTTAAGTAATGAAAGCTTTCTTAAATCCATTGATTTCTTAGGCACTCCTTGCTGTTCTAAGACCCTCACGATTAGGACCATGTAGATATTGAACAGCTAGGGTGATTGAGATGTCATTTGAGGTTAGGTTGAGGTAAAGACACCAATTGCATAGGCATTTTCGCCATTTCAGTTCACACTTGTCAGCTGTGGTTGATGAGAAAGAACTGGATCCACTCTTCCACTCTGGCGATAGTCCAGCAGTTTGTTGGGAATTCTTCAGTAGTATGATACAGTATAGCTTGGTCAACCATATTATACACTACAGAGCGGTGCATCTGTCTGAACAGATTGGTCATCTTTGTCCAATGAAACGACGAGTTGTGATGTCAATCAAGGTCATTTTAGTTCCCCTAAAGGGTCTAAACCTTGACTGGTAGTAGTGAAAAAGATGATTTTGCTCCTCTGCCTTTCAGTAATTTTGGCACCTCCCTTTTCCTAGATTTTTCGGGGGTGTGGAAGGTCAGTTATAGTAGCATTGCAATGGGTTACTTACAGGCATTAGAAATGAAGAGGAAGTTGCATGGTCAAGGCTTTTTCTTAGAGTACAAGTTGAGGTCATGTCCTCTTCTCTTTTTTATAGCTAAAAAGGTGGCCTAAAGTTGTTGACTCCATTAACGTGGCACATTGACACTTAAAATATAAAGTATGATGTTAGCCAGCATTCCGAAAGTTTCAATTTATTGTATAACATAAACAAACTCATTTAAAAATAATGGCATATTTTGTGGTAGCTTGAATTGCGATGCCCATTTTCTCTCGAGAGTTATTCTACTACACCTCTTGCACCCCCGAATTTCAATTGCTACTTTCACTCAGCTCACTGTATTTCAGTCATGTACTCTGCTATTTGAAATACTAAACTTTCTCTCAACCTAACATGCCAGTGGTATCTTTCAAGCTATCAATATATTTTACTTTCTGTTCCTCTTCGACAAGTAATGTATAAACACACTTAAACGTTGTAAACATATTGTTTTGATAATGCTTTATTTAGGAGTTTTATAGTGCTTTAAGAGTAACATTTCTGTTATTATGGAGCATGGAGGCTAGGAGCACGACCAAGGCTCATGAAAGAGTGACCTAGGGGGACATCGCGTTAAATCGGGCGTTCCATACTAACCAACATAAGTAAGTAAGAGGGAAGCTATGAGGCTCTTACAGGATTCAGAGCTGTGGAAAGCACTGGGCACACGGGGAAGGAGCCTAAGTGGCTGCCTCTGGTAACAGTGGTTGAGATCTTTAGCAGTGCTTCCTGGCTGGAGGACTGGCAAGCAGTAGGCGCTCTGCCTGACACGCTACATGAGCTTCGCAGCGCCCCGGAGGCACCAGAACAGTGTGCGCCTGTAGAAGCCTTCCCTCTTGTGACGAACTTGCTTCTTTCTTTACTGAGAAAACAAGACTCCTCTCCATTGACCTCATCTCTAAGAAGGCCCTACTACCTTCCCCCAGGGCCGTATCACCCTTTGAGCGCTTAGAAAAGTGCAGATCTACCAAACTGATCACCAAGAACAATGCTTCATGGGGCACCTTTACCCCATTCAGTGAAAAGACATCAACAAAATCCTCCAAAATATTAACCCATCCAACCACTACAGTGACCCGTTGCCCCCAACAATCTTCTAAAAAATCAAGAATGCACTCATCCCCTCCTGGACAAGGATTTTAAATGCTTCTCTTTCACAAGGCATGAACCCTGATTGTCTAAAAGCAGCCCAGGTACCTCCTATTCTAAAAAAAAAAAAAATACAAACGCAGGCAAAGCTGATCTCAATAACTTCCACCCTATCTCCAACATCCCCACCCTAGGGAAACTCATAGAAAAATGTGTACAATCTCAACTTTGTGCTCACAAAGAGAATTACCAACTCCTTGACCGGCATCAATCCGGCTTTCGGAAGGGGCACAGCACCGAATCGGTGCTCACTCACGTCAAGGACGACATTTTAAAAATGCTTGAACAAAACGAATCCTGCCTCCTGATCCTCCTCGACCTTTCCACCGCATTCGGCTTGTTAATCATGATAACCTCTGCAATTTTGAAAAACAGGATGGGCTTCTCTGGTCAGGTGTTTCACCACAGATATCAAAGAGTCAAGGCAAATCACGGTCTCTCCCTGCCCCCTCCAGTTCTCATGGGGGTTCCCCAAGGCTCCGCCGTATCTCCTATCCTCTTCAACCTTGTTCTTGGGACCTTTAGCGAACTCATTAAACTCCACTAACATTCTCTTCCATATGAATACGAATGATACGCAACTCTATATGAAAATCTCTTTCCCGGAAAACATCATCTCACTCAACACTACCCTAACTTCTACTCAAAACTGGTTAACTGACAACCATCTCCTGCTCAACACCTCCAAAACGAAATTCCTGCTCATCGCCCCTCCCAACCACATCCCCAAGCTAGACATGTGGCTGAGTCACCTCACTGCCTTCAAATGCACTCCTCTCATCATAGACTAAGCCAAATCGCTCGGAGTGACCATGGACTAGCACCTAAATATGAAAAATCATATCAGCAAGGTGCGTAAGGGAGCAAACCACTTGATGAGGACACTCAAAAATATCAAACCTTTCCTTCCACAAAATGATTTCAAGCAGGTGGTCCAAGCGCTTGTCTTGCAGAGTCTTGACTACGGCAGCACTACCCTCAGTGGCCTTCCCAAATACACCCTGGCTCCACTAAGGGTATCACTGAACACAGCGGCTAGACTGGTTACAGGCACCAAACGAAATGAACACATTTACCCTGTCCTAAAATCACTTAAATGGTTGCCCTACGAAGCACAAATTCAGTTAAAGATTGCTGTTCTGGTGCACAAAGCAACTCACTTTAATCCTCCCAGGTACCTTGCGCAACATTTTGAGCTGTCCTGTGGTGCAAGAGCCTCAAGAAGCACCAGTACTTTCCTCTTGAAACCACTCATCCTTAGCAAAAAGATAACTTGTCACAGAGCCTTCTCCAGCGCTGCCCCAAAGATATGGAACTCTCTTCCTCCGGAAGTACGCAGAATCTAATCAATGTCTGCGTTCAAATTGGAAGCCAAAAGATTCCTTATGAATAATTTCCTGCCCTAATTGGGGTAGGCTCCTCTGTTCGAAGACACTGTTTCCTACATCCATTGTGCTGTTGTGTAGTTCCTATCCCCCAGATGCATCAAGCATACATTTTGCGATTCCTTATTTGCGAAAATTAAGGATTCGCAAAATGCAAAGCATCAAGAAATTGCTTTAAAAAAATAAAATGCGATTTCTTAAAATTCCTTAATTGCGACTCGCAAATTGCGAATCGCAATTACGGAATACCTCCCCATTCATTCCTATGGGCCTAGAGGCCCATAGGAATGAATGGGAAGAAAATCTCAATTTGAGAATCGCAAATTGAGATTGCGATTTCAAGGGTGCAGGGGTGTTCAAAGGACACCCTGTTGCACCCCTGAAGTTGATCTGTGCACATATGTTGCGCACACACATGCCCTTAGGGTATGTGTGTGTGCGCAGTTACCAAGAGGTTGTACTTCATGGTAATTTGCGTGCCCTATTAGCGAAATCGCTATTTTCTAAACTTTAATGCATTGCATTTAAGGAATCTCAATTTGAGATTCCTTAAATGCAAGTAATCGCAATTTAGCGAATTCTCAATTTGCGATTTTTAGGGCTCGTTAAAAAACCAAAGAGAGGGGCTCAATCTTACCCAAAGGGAATTAGAGCTCCAGTATACTGTCAAGTAAAAAGAATTTATTCCTTTTGGGAGGTTCAAATGGTCACCACATTCAGTCAAACGTTCTTATTCAAGTGTGCATGTACACCTTACTGATTAGGGAAGTGCTCAATACAAAAAAACCATTTTTGTTATAAAAATATACATGTTTATTTTTAGTAAAAAAGCATAAGTAAATCATGAAATTCAATTAAAACACAAAGCAATATGGTACAACACAATATTAAAAACCACCCAATGTGGACAAGGAGAAATATAAACACAACAATATACTTTGTCTTTGGTGTGGTTAATTTAAGCACTTGGTTGACAACCCGGGAAGATTTACTCTTTCTTATACCCGATTCTTTTTTGAGAACCTTACATTTAACCTTTTTAATAAAGCGTCGACGCGTTTCGGAAGCTATTGGATGTTTGTGGCTTCCTTCCTCAGGACAGAATATATGGCTTTCTCCTCAAAACAATTTTCTCCTATGCAACAAGCATCTGGGTGAGTTGAATATATTCTATTATTATTCTTATGGCCTCCTGTGTGGGGTCGTGTTTTCAATCGGTTTTAAACTGCAACCCTTGGTGGAGTCAACGATGTATCTCGAACGGGGTCTTTCCACCTATTGCGATTTCCACGTTCTACACCTTTATATTGGTATATGTTCCTGTGGGGTTCGTGTCATTTATCATATGCGATGCTTGTGCACAATCTTCACCAAGCCATCTTTTTCCTGTTAATGGGGTTCTTGGTCACGGTGTTAATCTTTCATGTCCGGGTCACTTGCGCTCGTGGCTTATTCAATTGCCAGGCGTGCTTCCCCGGAGTGCTCCGCTCGCGTCTGTAAGATCGGCGTTTGAATAAACTTTTTAGGGCTCGGCCTACGTCCCACGAAGTGGGCGTGGCTTAAGAGTCCTTTTCTGAGGGCTTCGAAAATCGTACCTATGAATTTCAGAAAGCTTGTGATTTTTGCTAGTTAAGTTATTTATGGTAGCTGCATGGCAATTGGGCCTCGCATGCCTGTGTTTTTACAAGCCAGCACGCAATAGGACAGAGGTGTTAGAGTTGCTCCGCCTAGTGCATATTCCGTGCGGACACGCGCAGCAGAAGGGCATATATCTTTAATTACCAGCTGTTGGGGCCCGCGGTAATTGAAGACAGATGCTGGGCGCACGTGTTTTTTTTTTTTTTTTGTAATCCATTTCACCGAGCTCTCCCTGTCAGCACCTCTTTAAATATGCATCCTTAATCCTGATATGTGTACAAATTACTTTCTGCGAGTAACTTGTTTCTGTTCTTTCGGAAACCATTCAAGCATTTTCCGGAACATTGGCACATGTTTGACGTTTTGCCTGTATTCCCGCTCTGTGTCAAATAAAAATGTGATACCAGATCTTACGTAATCTTGTAAAGAAGCAGATAACATGTACAAGAGTCCTCTAATACTTCCAAAAGTTCTATCTTCATGTCTTAGTGGCAGTTACGGCGCCTTTACTGTTTGAAGATGCCCTCCAGGTAGTAGACGGTAGAAACAATTTCTATGCAAGAACTGGGTAAAAAAGGCATCACGCACTGTTGTGGAGGAAATGGCCAATATAAAAACCTGTGTGATTTAAGCCCTGTTAAATCATATTGCAGACCAGCAGTACCAGGCTCTATTTTGCACATTTGCCCCAGTTCTTCACTCTGTGACCTCACAGCGCTTCTCTGAACTTATTGAATTCACCCGAGTTCTGCACAGCCGGCGTCAGAACGCTTGCTTGCACTTCATGGATTTACCTCTGTCCTGCCCTCCATTAATTCATAGCAGTTGTACCCCCACCTGTGTAGTCATCGTCATCAGCGTGTTTACCAGTCAGGAGGTCAGTGAGTGACGAACGCTGTGTTGTAAAGCGCTCTGACACCTTCGGGTAATGTTCGCGCTATATAAAATCGCATTAAATAAAAAAATACACAAACATGCAACATAAGACAGATCGCCCCGGTCTCTCGAAGCGCTTAGAAACGCTGAACTCTGAGCACTTTAAGAGTGCCAGTACCGCGGCGTGCCCATGCGACGCAGAGTGTGCATCCAGCGTTAAAATGTACACAAAGGAGCGGTGCGCGTGCCCGCCTGGTAATCCGCTCTGGTATTTTACAAAGGGTGACTTGTGTAATCTGATGAACAGCTGTTGAACTTGGGAGGCCCCGGAAATATAATATTTGTTTTGAGCGAACAAGAAATGTGCACTTAAACGTTTCCAGTCTCTGCGGAGGGTGTTAACAGCAGTTAGACCCTCTAAATAAGCACTACATCCAGCGAGCAGGAAAGGGCAATTAACAACCGTTAACGCCCAGCAGCATCTGGACACTAAGGCCTCTCCGGTCTCCTGCAGGTAGGCAGACAGAGTGGCTGTCTCCATCAGCGCCCTGTCTGGCTTCAGACTCGCAGTGCACGCACCCTGCTGCTGAGGGCTGTGTGCAGTGCATCCTTATGAGGTCGATGAAGCGAGTACTGCTCGGTGGGTCACAGTTACGTCTCTTAGCAGTGCCTCAGAGAGTTTTCGAGACAGAACCTAAAATCGGGGGAATATTGGGAGGCGAGATAGTAGGTTTCATTATTTTACAACACAGGGCCGGGCAAAATGCGGGGTGTGGGGGGAGGTATTTCTTTTTGAGGGGTGACCTCAACGTGATGAGGGTGGGAGGGACCAGATCTGATTTCTGATTCTGACTTAACATGTGGCCGCTTCAAGCCAGTGTACTGGGCCACTTGCCTGCACCCGGAAGCACATTCCAATGCAGACTTGTGCTGTGCACGTGAGAGGGAAAGGGTCAATGAAAGGAAATTGACATAGAAAAGGACACTATCAACAACCCTTTAATCACAAATCCAGTGTGGGCGCCCAGGGCGGGTGGTCAATGTACCCCTGCATCCTGGGTGCTCTGGCTGGCACTGGGGCGGTCATTGGTTACTGGGCAGTACCCGTGGTAGGCGTGCCTGTAGTCACTCTCTGGCACTGCTGCACTCTGACTGAATGACTCAGTTAATAGTCTCCATGTGTAAAGTTTACTCACCATCGAGCACAGCAAGGATGCTAGTGCAAGCAAGTGGGGAAGTAAAACACAGCAACCATCAGGGGGATCAAAGAGCCCTCGGGTGACTGTGAGTGCAGAGTGAGTGCCAGAGTTACTGTGAGTGCAGAGTGAGTGCCAGAGTGACTGTGAGTGCCAGAGTGACTGTGAGTGCGAGAGTGACTGAGTGCAGAGTGAGTGCCAGAGTGACTGTGAGTGCAGAGTGAGTGTGAGAGAGACTGTGAGTGCAGAGTGAGTGTGAGAGTGACAGTGAGTGTGAGAGTGAGTGTGAGAGTGAGTGCAGAGAGAGCAAGGTATGCTTGTGCGCTTACACTGTGCACTGACACACAGGAGCTAAAACAAAGAACAGCTGAACACGTGTCTTGGGAGCTTCATGGAGGTAGTCGGCCCTCAGTGAGGGGAGCAGCAAGGAGGGGACACCCCAACCAATCAAGCGCAACTCCTCACAACCTACTGTACGATTACAACACAGGCCAAAGGGCAGAGCTAGGTCTTTTCGCATTACGTAGGGTGAGCAGTGTGTGAGCGTGCAGGGTGAACAGTGTGTGAGCGTGCAGGGTGAGCAGTGTGTGAGCATGCAGGGTGAGCAGTGTGTGAGGATGCAGGGTTAACAGTGTGTGAGGATGCAGGGTTAACAGTGTGTGAGGATGCAGGGTTAACAGTGTGTGAGCATGCAGGGTGAACATTGTGTGAGTGTGTAGGGTGAGCATTGTGTGAGTGTGTAGGGTGAGCATTGTGTGAGTGTGTAGGGTGAGCATTGTGTGAGTGTGTAGGGTGAGCATTGTGTGAGTGTGTAGGGTGAGCAGTGTGTGAGTGTGTAGGGTGAGCAGTGTGTGAGTGTGTAGGGTGAGCAGTGTGTGGGTGTGTAGGGTGAGCAGTGTGTGAGTGTGCAGGGTGAGCAGTGTGTGAGTGCAGGGTGAGCAGTGTGTGAGTGTGCAGGGTGAGTGTGTAGGGTGAGCAGTGTGTGTGTGTAGGGTGAACAGTGTGTGAGTGTGTAGGGTGAACAGTGTGTGAGCGTGTAGGGTGAACAGTGTGTGAGCGTGTAGGGTGAGCAGTTTGTGAGTGTGTAGGGTGAGCAGTGTGTGAGTGTGGAGGGTGAACATTGTGTGAGTGTGTAGGGTGAACAGTGTGTGAGTGTGCAGGGTACGAAAACTCGAACTAAGTCCACCACACACACACAAGACCCCACACACTCACCACCACATACTCTCCACCACACACTCTGTGCACACCATCACACACTTACCACCACACACGCAACCACACACACACACACACACACAACCACAACCACACCGTCAGTGCAAACTTTCACCAGACACAGACACCATAAGACATCAGTGCACGCTTTCACCGGGCACAAACACCACCAGCTGTCAGTGCAGGCTTTCACCAGGCACACACACCACCAGACGTCAGTGCACGCTTTCACCAGGCACACACACCACCAGCCGTCAATGCACGCTTTCACCAGGCACACACAGCACCAGCTGTCTGTGCACGCTTTTACCAGGCACACACACCTCCAGCCGTCAGTGCACGCTTCCACCAGACACACACACCTCCAGCCAGCAGTGCACGCTTCCACCAGGCACACACACCACCAGCCATCAGTGCACAATTTCTACAGGCACACGCACCACCAGCCATTAGTGCACACATCAATTGTTAACGCATCCACAATTAACTATTGTAGCAATCGCAGTATGGTGCACTTTACTTTTAAACATATTCATCTAAAGCACAGCATGCCACTACTGCTACAATTCCAAACAACCCACATAATTCCACTACACACCACATGCATACACTCCATAACACATGGCTAAAAGACATTGCCATTTACAATGCCATTAGCTCTAACTCAAATAAATCCGAGACCTATTGCATTTCCAATGCTTGTTGCATTTGGGATGATGCATCCCAAATGCAAAAATACTGGTCGCAAAGGGGCAGATTCTGAGAATCTGCCCCTTTGCGAGCAGATTTTTGTTTGATGCATCTGGGCCTATATTCCCAATAGGCTCTGCGCATTGGAATAATATATCCTATGGATTTGACGTAGGACTTATGTCTACTAGGTCTCTATCGAATATATTAGACTTAATTGTGAGTGCCAGCTAACTCAGAGGTCACTAGAAACTTTCTCGAATAAACAAGAAGGGATTCGTTTCTGACAACCGCATACACATGACAACTTTGTTTCCCCAAGATAAAACTGATCTTCAGAGTCGTGGAAACAATAGATAGATATTTTACTCAGTCAATCGTACATGCTTTGTTTCATCAGAGGTGCAGAGAAATAGAGAGACGGGCGTTTTCAATAAAAAGTATTTATTTAACAGTCTTCTTTCTCATGCAGAAGAATGAACTGCTACAATCGTGATACTGGCTGTAAAGTATAATGCGTACAGCAGGAAGAGTATTCTAAAATAATACTGTAAAAGCATGGTATGGTTTCTAAGCCATAACATACATACATTAATAAATAAAGACTAAAAGTACTCAACTGGTGCTTCTGAAATATGCCTACCCCGATGTACCTAACCTAAGTTTAGTACGAGGGAAGAAGTATGTGTGGTGTAGCATAAGTTTAGTTTCTTTTTGCCAAGAATCTATCCAAGATTTCTCTTAGGGTCTAATTAGCTCCGTACCTTGGTTTAGAATGAGAAGGTCAGGCTCTGGACTCGATTTCCCAACAGCCCGCAAGGGTAGCTTGGAAACACTGGAGATGGATTTCTCGGCAAGAGAAAAGACAGCGACTCTCTCAGTGCGTCTGCTGGAGGGTCGGCTTCCTTCGGCACTTGCTGCAGCAGGATGCGTCGGGCAAGTAGATAGTCGAACTGCTCCAAACCACTGTGTGTTTGCTATGGCAAGTGTAGGCATATTTATACCTTGAAGGTGCCGAATTTGACGTAAAGGTGGACATAATAACGTCATCAAAGAGTCTCAGTTATTTGAAAACTCCATGAGTTCTCAGTATTCGAGCAAGGGGAAGTCCCTAACTGCTGAAGCCAAGTTTTCCAAGAAATTGCTGTAGATTTTCGGAACTAGTGGAAGTAGCCATGCCATATTTGGACTGCATGAGCTATGTCTAAATATGGTTATGATTTCTATGCCTATATAAGGATATGGTGATTTATACCTATATAAGGGCATGAATCGGGAAAATTACACTAGGGTCCTAAAATGCTATACAACACCCACTCCACTTTAATATGTTCAACATTACTAAGTTCAAGCACTAAAACATATTCTAAGGCATGTGTTTACAATCTCACCCAAAAATACATTAAAATGCATTTGAAAAATGGTTGTTCATGAAAAAATGAGCATTTGTACAGTACGCATTTTAAAAGCAATGATCTCATTGTAAGCATATAGTGTGATATTGGCAATGTTAACTGAATGAATCATGAAATTACATTTTATGAAATGGTTCTTAGATACAGAAGAAAAATTCTAGACCATTTCATAGCAGATTTGTTACTGCTCCTCTTTACCGCAGACTGTGACCCCCTTCATTGCCCTCTTATACCTGTTTATTGTATTACCCTCCATAGTGAAATTGTCCTTGAATCTGCGATTAATCCTGTTTTTTTGTCTTTTTACTCCTACTTGATGACTATTTTGTATTTATGTCTTTCCTTCCATCCCATTGTAAAGCGTTCTGTTATCCCTCGGGATCTTGTTTGCGCTATATAAAACTTTATAAATAAAAATAAACAAATAAGTTCTCTACTGCGCAGAGTTACAGCAGCTCAGACGTTCTGTAGTGCCGTAAGCTCACTGGAGTGATCTAGAACTTCAGCCCGCCACATGAATAGATGGGTACAGTGTTGTATCCAATGCAAGGCACCCTGAGACAGTGTGAGGTAACCACCTGCTGAGGCGAATATAGTGCTTTATAAGTAGGGCCACTGGAATTCTGTGGCAGGGTAGCACCAAATTATGCGTGAGCACTGACTAAATTATGCGTCTAGAAAATGCAAATTATGCGGCACGTTTTTTGAAAGTATTACTTAATTTCTGTACTTTTATACTATTTTTTTGTTAAAATCTGCAGACGATAATTGATTGTGGCAAATCCATATACACAAAAAAGCTGCAGGATTGCATAATTGTAGCCCTGTTTATAAGGGGCTTTACACTGAAGAGGTGTGAGGAATTCTGATTTCTGTGTGACACATGCAGGGCTTTAAGTAGGATGAAAAACTGTAAGGTCTCTCAAAGGGTCGTGGCCAATGTAATTAAGGGTGTGGCTTAAAAACACAGAAGCTAAAAATATCTGAGTTTAGCATAGTGTGTCGCCCGACTTGTATTTTGCTAGTTCTGTCATTGCATCCAGATAGATGATACAAGCAACACCATACCTACAACAAGTCAGGACTATTGGCTTTGTCAATGGTTGTTAGTTGTGTACTTTAAATTTGCAGCAACTATGGCTTGTTGTGTATAATATTGAAAAAGCTTCCACTTAAAGCCCTGGTGATACCACGACAATGGTGCTGCTCCTGATTTTCAAAAAGAGAAGGGAAATGCAGAGAGAAAATGACTCTCTTTAAAGGATTTCCCTTCCCCTACAACGCTCACCTGGCATGACGTCATGCCGTATCTTCTCAACTGGTGAGAAGTGAGCAGTGTGAGCAGCGCACATCAATGTGCCTGCTGTCACTGCAGTCCGGAAAAAACGGACCCGCTGTCACAGCGCACAAAACACAGCACGACAGAGACCCGTTTCGAGGCCCCCTTTAAAAAACTGCCGGTGCTTAGCACCAGTGAGACCCAGCCCACTTAAAGCCCTGGACACAGGGTTGTAGAGCGTTATTAGTTTGCCGCACTGAATCAGGGAGCTTCAGTAGACGCTGTGCCGGGTCAGCGTAAGGCTGTAATGTGTGTCTAGCACATGTCTAGATGGGAGCATCTATTGCGGTGTCTTTGGAAAAACACATGGGGTGTGATTTGAGAGCGCAGGAAACTCCGTGCTGACAGAGACATTTCCATGTAACTGGGCAGCTTATGAATGAGATAAACACGTCTATTCTTAAGACCAGATGTAGGTTGTCAGAAAAAGCTTTCCAACTGCCTTACTACTTATAATTCGAACCCTCTAGACACCCAGAATAACTCTACACATCCAAAATAACTGTCGACTTTTTCCTTGAAAAAGACATCTACATTAAAATTCATAAGTGATACTTCAATGAGGACTCCCTGCTCCCTGGGCATTGATTATAGAGAAAAATCTCTCTTTCTGAAAACATTCTTAAACTTGTTTTATGCAAGATCTGCTTTAGTTCAGGTAGTTGGAATTAATAGTTTAATAAGCAACTCGAGTGCTCGAGCATCGTAAATAAGTTGCCCTTTAAAAAAGAAAGAAATGAATCATCTCCCTGGGGAACCGCAAGCACTATAAAATACATAATCAGGAAAAGAGAACAGGAAATAAATTAAAGGGACCTATAAAAGATGAGAATGACTTGCCAACCAGCCATCCCATACACTGAAGTGCACTAATTTTTAGGTGGTTATGATAAGGCGAAAAGCTGTCACTCACAGGACAATAAAACTAGTGGCTGATGAGTGTTGACTCAAATCCCCTCCATGGGGCCAAATGAGTTGGGCAGATTTAGACGCGGGGATACGGGGTAGCAGAAGTTAATATTTATTGGAAGTAAGTATCCCCACACGTAAGTACGCTTATTTCAGTATATTGTCCCCAGAATGGGGAATACCATGGGGCTCTGGAATTACTGAGCCCTTTTGTCCATGCAGATTTCCCTTTCCGGGGACAATTCTGCTCAAGTTTACCAACCTCTTTGAGAAGAAGGTAAATGGAAGTGGTGGAGCCCATGCAGGCCCAGGCCATTCGCGCTCGCCCATTATTGGACAGCTTTTCCAGTCGATAAACACCCTTTGTTTCCGCATCTGAACATTGCTGGTGCGGGAACACCAGGTCAGTTGTGATTGGATAGCAATATCCCACCTGGCGATAACACTCTACCCTACTCATAATTGGGCTTATGTATGTATATGTTTGTATGTATTTTTAAATGAATATTTCTCTAGCCTGATCTAGAAAGGGCGTTGATACACCACTGCTAATTCCACATGTGAAATTACAAATGAGGACAAAATTGCAGCTGACCAAACAAAATACAAGTACTAAGTGGGTCTAGCACAGATTATCACAGTGCAGATCTCCTACCCCCATGGTTCGTCAGAGGAGATAACCAACACATTGCCTACTATGCTAAACTTTAAAACTTCATGTAACAAAGTGCCAGTCTATCTGTGGGTCACTATTTCACCCTCGATATTTTGGAACAACACCAGTCTAACAACTGCATATTTTTCAAACATTGCACATAAGCAAAGGCTGTAATTTGCAAAGTACCAAGCATGGCAAAATAATAGCTTATTTTTCGGAATAGGTTCGAGTTGGGCAGTGTGGTGTCCTCCCCAGCTCGGGAACATGCAAATTAATTACGCCGCACATGGACCTCTGCAACAAATGTCTTTATTCTTTCAACATACCACTCACTGCAGGCATTGCATCATAACTTTTATTACCACACCAAAACACCTCCCAGCAGATAATATAATAGAAATATAACCGCCACAGCGTTTTGTCCACAATCTGACTTCTTCAGGGTTCACACGTTTTCATATAACTGTTGCCAATGTATTAGACCAATTGATTTGAGAAAACGTATGTCCAAGCAGCAAAATTGTGTCCGTTCAAAGGCTCATTGATAAAAGTGTAACCGAAAGAGTAGATATGCGCTGAGCCAAATTACGAGTTATAATGGAGACTGGTCTCTGGGTGTAATTTCAGATACACTTTTATCATTGAGCCTTTGAACTGACACAATTTCGTTGCTTGGACATACGTTTTCTCAAATCAGTTGGTCGAATATATTGGCAACAGTTATATGAAAACGCACAATGCTTACATTGTGAGCCCTAAATAAGTCAGATTGAGGACAAAACGCGTTGGCAGTTGAAAAAAAAATGTAAGAAAAGAATATGAATAAAGGATGAATTTCAATATCGCAAGATCACATCGCCTTTCGTGGGAAATCAATCTTGTCGTAAATGTATTTAATTGTGTATTTCTCACATTTGATACTTATAAGTGTGCTGGGATGTTTTGTTGTATGGTACTAGAGAGACCAGGTAGGTTTCTTCTGGTTTCTCTATATTGGGACCTAGGGGATTGTGTCCCAAGCTCTTTGCACCTTGTTTTCTTTTTAAACCATAGGGACGTGAAGACTGGTCCGGGTATCTATGCTTTGATACCCAACCTTGTATGATAGATGTCAATGCTTCCACTTTTTCCGGATCAGGAGTCTCATCTGCCCATCTGCGAATATGTGCCCAAAGAATTTGAGTTTGGTTTTGTGAAACTTACACTTTGCAGCGTTCAGAGTGAGACCTGCATCAGTAAGTAATTGGCACACTTGTGTACGAGCCTTGCCATACTCCTTTTGTTTTGTCTAAAATAACAGTATGTCATCACTGTAATTGAAAGCATGTGTGAACAGTTAAATAACTCGGCGGATGACATCTTGAAATATCTACGCATCTAAAAAAAAATAAAAAATCTGTGTTTTTTTTATGTGAACAAACCAACATGAATCGAAAAAGTAGTAATGTACCTACAGTTTCGTCCTGCCCAGCTCGAATTGATAATATCCTTTGTTCAGGTCAAGACTGAAGAAGACTTTGGCTCTATTCAGCTGCATGATCATGTCCGAGATGTGGGGACCAGGATGTCTTTCTCTCTTGATCGCTTTGTTGACCTCGCTCATATTAACGCAAATGCGCACTGCACCGCCACTTTTCCTTTCTTGGCACCACAACTATGGGCAAAACCCTCGGTGCAGTACCGGTGGAGCATTCAATGATGTAATGTTTCAACAATGTTTCTAGTTATTTTTCAACAGCTTCTTGTAAGTGTAAAACAACTCTGCGGTGTCGGTGGGTAACAGGGCGAATGTCCTCGTGGATCTGAAGTTCCAGTTTTATTGTCTGGAGCCTTCCTAGGCAATGACACAACAACAGGAATGGACTTTCTTGGCACCACAACTATGGGCAAAACCCTCGGTGCAGTACCGGTGGAGCATTCAATGATGTAATGTTTCAACAATGTTTCTAGTTATTTTTCAACGGCTTCTTGTAAGTGTAAAACAACTCTGCGGTGTTGGTGGGTAACAGGGCAAATGTCCTCGTTGATCTGAAGTTCCAGTTTTATTGTCTTGAGCCTTCCTAGGCAATGACACAACAACAGGAACGGACTCACAATTTCAGACTGAGTATGGATGTTGTAGTTGAGAGATATCAGCCCCATGTCAGCAGTAGTGGCAAAGCAAAGTTAACATGCATTCAATGACGTTACTTGAAGAACATGAATCGGCAGTTGCACTGACGTCGTTTTAAGTCTCATGGTTCCTGTAAATGACCCTTCACTCTGTAATAGTTTGACGAAGCCCACGTGAATACCTTTATGTTTGACGGGGTAAGGCTTGGCACAGGAGATAAGCCGTTAAATTTCTCTACTGGCATGGCCAGCATATTAACTGATTCACCACCGTCTATAATGAAGGTTCTGGGACAACCATTCACCTTTAATGTCCTTTTAAGGCAGTGTCCAAATTAAATTCTTTGCTCCGTTGGGTGCTTCTCTTTTGACTTTTGATTTTCTATGCTAGCAGCTAAACCCACATGTGCACGTCGTTCTTTGAAAGATATCATCAACGCACATCCATCTTCTTCACTTGTGCTTGATAGTGAAGTAGAAGAGCTTCTGTATGATGAATTTGATGAAGATCGACATTGTTTTGTTTCTACTTGTCGTAACTGATGTTGCCTTTTGGCCTTGTGGGCGTGGCGAGAATGCTCCTGGAACCTTCTGGCGCCCATTTTCTCTTCTCGCTGTGATGCATTTGGTTTCTCTTTTGCTTTGCAAACTGTTATGAAGTGGTTTTCTTTCCCCCAGTCTTTGCATGTTTGTACCATGGCTGGACATTTACCTTCATGGGGAAAGGAAAATCCATAACAGAAGCATAACTTTACTTTGGAGACGCTGGCTTGTGTGCGTCAGTTCTGTACATTTCATGACCAACGCTGGTTCATTGCACTGTACCTGCTTTCATATCAACACCTTGTCAGTCTGCTTGTTTTTCTGCCCTCACAGCTATTAGCATTTTCTCTAAACTGAGTGTCACTCTCAACATGCGTCCTCTGAAAGAGTTTGAGAAAAAACCATCAATGACTCTGAGGCACAAGGGGTCTTCATTATTGAAATCACAGAACTTATAGTGTGTCAGGTCTCGCAACAAACTCATCCATCGTTTCACCAGCCTGTTGTCCTGCTTGGTTGAAGATGTAACTTTCATAACCGACATTTGGCATTGGATTTAACTTGACTTCCAATGCTTCCTTTATGTTTTGGTACGACGTTCTTTAGCACTTCTTTCACTCCATCACCGGCAAGGTTTTTTAGGTCTCGCCTGTCGATGCGCATGCGCATCGAGCTTGCGAGACTATTGGGGCTTAAACAGTCTTTAACCAGGTTGCAAGGAATCGTGGGGATTCCTTGCAGTGCCCGTGACTTTTAAGCTCAATGCGCATGTGCATTGAGCTTAAAAGCGCGTGCACATCAGTTCCCTCAGCCGCACTCCAGGCTCCTGCTGTTTTCACACCCTCTCCCCGCTCCGCCCCCTCCCCTGCCCGCCGTATCGCATTTCTCCTCCCCCCTCCCCTTATCTGCCTTTCCCTCCGTCTTGTTTTTTTTTTTACCCGCTCCGCCCCCTCCCCTGCCCGCCGTGTCGCATTTCTTTTCTCCTCATTGCTCCTCCAGCAGCCAGCAGTTCTGTCACCTTTCCTTCTCTCCTCCCTTGTCCACCTTTTCATTGTTTTTGCCCACCTCTCCTCGTCTCTCGTGTTTCTCCTTTTTTTAATTATAGCCTTTCCTTTTAGTTTGTACACAGCTTTGCTCTGCAGACTTGGAGATCGATGTGCGGAAGCAGTACATGTGCAGCCATTACAGGGCACGTCACTGCTTGTATTTGCTATCTATCACTCTATTACTGCATTTGCAGCTTTTATCTCTCCTCCTCTGCGAGCTTTCCAATCGTTCCTGCCCCCCCCCCCCCTCCCCCATTTAATTTGTTTCCTGTCTCTTCATTGCTTGCCCGTCCCCCAAACCCTGTGCCTTGCTACGGTTTTCAGACTGCCGATTCTGCTGTGAAACCACTGTTTTGCCCTGCCTGTGTTTATGCTGCATGAGTTGTTTCTAACCCTGCAACAACCTTAATTCTCCCGCCCCAATCCGGCTTCCCTCCGGCCATTTGCCACACTCCTTGCCTCTGTCTTGCCTCCCCCTCCATTCTCCTCCCCTCGCTCGCATTCCCGCCCCCCACCAGGCTCTCCTGCCCCCATCCGGCTTCCCTCCGGCCACAGCCCTGGCACTCAGGTACGCCCTAAGAAATGCATGAATCTATTTGCATTACTGTTTTTCCGGAAAAATGTCTATATTCCAGCGAAAACATACCAAGTCTGAGTCATAATGTACATCATAATTGTTGTTCTGCTGATCCATTAAAATAACTTATAATAGAAAGATACTCGCATTCATGTGTGCAATGCTTTTCATGATCAGCTGTGAAAGTCTTCTGCGATGCTATCTCACTGTGATACCATGAAACAGTGCCTGACATGTACTGTTGCTTCATTAATTAAATTAATTAATTAATTAAAAATATATCATTTTGATGTTAAGTTGGTTATCCGATCCATACACCCTCAGTTGTGCACTGCATATTTCTTAAGTGACTGGTGTGACTGGTGTGTCTGTTGATGCACATCTGTGGGCTGTCTGCTTGGAGTGTTCATGCTTACAGTGCTGCGGAAAATAAAGCTCAATTTAAGAACAGTTGGTTAAAGCGTCTAAACCCGTTCCCAATATCCACTAAGCTGCAAAAACGAATTTTCTTTTACATAATTGTCTCGTTTTCTATTGTGGCGCAGCTGGCCGTTTGCCGTTGACAGTTACGTTCCCAAGTGGATTTAAGAAGTAATTCGTGGCCCCAGGCTTACATTTGTTTTCCCCACACAACATTTCTGCAGGCACACCATTTTTTTCCCTCCTTGTTTTGTTTGAGGTCACCACAGGAGCCCACGGAGCTTCAAAGTGAGCGCTCTCACCTTCCGGATTGGTGTTGAGCCCTCCCCCACCCTCCGAGCACGAATGCAACGTCTCCCTCAACCCACCCTTCCCCGTGCATAGAGTGCGCAGCCATCCATGTCCTTACCTAGAAGAGGGGAAACTTTTAAGCCCTTTCTGTGGCATCATTGACCAGCTTGCAACACGCACTCATTAAGCTGGACAGGACGCTTTGCAATCAAACTTTTTTAGATGAATATTTATTTTATTGATAAAGTACCCTGAGCAAACTTGTATTTGCTATCTATCACTCTATTACTGCATTTGCAGCTTTTATCTCTCCTCCTCTGCGAGCTTTCCAATCGTTCCTGCCCCCCCCCCCTTCCCCATTTAATTTGTTTCCTGTCTCTTCATTGCTTGCCCGTCCCCCAAACCCTGTGCCTTGCTACGGTTTTCAGACTGCCGATTCTGCTGTGAAACCACTGTTTTGCCCTGCCTGTGTTTATGCTGCATGAGTTGTTTCTAACCCTGCAACAACCTTAATTGCTGGGGGTTATATACAAGGGTATGGTCGGTGCTTAGGGGCTAAATGTCTGCGGCCGGCTCACCATGATTAAAAAAAGAAATATTCATTAAAAAGGAAATCACCCACGCAACCCCACTCATCCACGCAACCCCACTCATCCACGCAACCCCACTCATCCACGCAACCCCACTCATCCATGCAACCCCACTCATCCACGCAACCCCACTCATCCACGCAACCCCACTCATCCACGCAACACCACTCATCCACGCAACCCCACTCATCCACGCAACCCCACTCATCCACGCAACGCCACTCATCCACGCAACACCACTCATCCACGCAACACCACTCACACACGCAACGCCACTCACACACGCAACGCCACTCACACACGCAACGCCACTCACCCACGCAACGCCACTCACCCACGCAACGCCACTCACCCACGCTACGCCACTCACACACGCTACGCCACTCACACATGCTACGCCACTCACACATGCTACGCCACTCACACATGCAACGCCACTCACACACGCAACGCCACTCACACACGCAACACCACTCACACACGCAACGCCACTCACACACGCAACGCCACTCACACACGCAACGCCACTCACACACGCAACGCCACTCACACACGCAACGCCACTCACACACGCAACGCCACTCACACACGCAACGCCACTCACACACGCAACACTACTCACGTTGCCAATAGGTCTCGCAGTAGGAAAGTTGGAACCATTACAATTGCAAATAACAATGCCTTTTATTTTTTTTTTCATTTTAAAAACATAAAGGGCTTTGTCATTTACAAAACCAATAGCTCCAACTTTCCTACTGCGAGACCTATTGGCAACGCCAGTGCTTGTTTTAGATATTTAGGGCCAGATGTAGGAACCCTAATACCGGTCGGTAACGGCCGAAATTACCGCATTTCGTCAGTTACCGACCGGTATTAGGCATTTGGGATGTAGGTGGCTACATTTCAGATTCTGTAATTTACCGTATCGGTATTTAAGAAATCGGTAAATTACCGAATCGGTATTTACCGAATCGGTTTTCCCCATTCATTCCTATGGGCCTGGAGGCCTATAGGAATGAATGGGGAATACCGATTCAAATTTAACAGATTCGGTAAAAATTACCAAATTATACCTACAAACCATTTACCCATTCTAAAATGATTTTCTTTTTTTTCTTTTCATCTAGCACGTCTATGAAGTCATCTAATGTTTTGATCCATGCAGCCCACTTGGCACCGATGTTCTGTTTTTTTTGCTTTGTCAATACAAGATGGTGGCTTTGTGAATGTGCTCCTCTACAGGGCCTTCAACTTTTTTGATAGCCATGTATGGGATGGACTAGGGCTTTGACTCCATATGCACCACCCGCAGACTGCTTTACATTGATTGTGGCGCACATGGCATGCACAAGCAATTTGCTGTACCATTGTAAACTCTCAGGGAGAGCAGTCTTGTTTCTTTTGGGCGCGTATCCCCTACTCGACTCCAGTTGTAGCGCCCTCCCCAGCCCGGGAGCAGGCAAATGAAATACGCCGCACAAGAAGCTCTGCAACAAACGTGTTTATTCTGTTACATACCACACCTGCACACATTGCGTCATAAGTCACGGGGGGCTTACGGGGCGAGGGTAGTTCATATTTAACACCCCCTCTCCTCCTCCCTACAAAAAAAACCCTGGCCCTCTGCTGCATAATTTTTGTATTCCTTAAATTTTAATGCCAAACTGTGTTGCCACAGGCTGCGCTGAAAGTCGGTCCGGCAACGAGAAATTAGAAAACTAGGAATACCAAAGAGTTTGGTGTCTACTGTAAGCGTTTGTAAAGGGGTTGGGGCTCACGTGGGGTGGAGTTCCTACATCTGCACCTCTTCAATTAGTTCTGCTTTTACATACTGTAGAGAGAAATAGTTATGAATACTATGCATTTTTTACCACCTATGCGCAACAGGTGCAGTCTCTCAGAGTCGCAACCAGGTTAAAAACCTGGTACTAAGGTACATGTGGTATCGTTCATTGCTTGGTAGTGCACAGCAGTTGACAGGCCTGCGTGACAGACCCTTCAGCACTTTTCACCACATTCCTACTGCAGCACGCGCCTAGACACCCATGGGTAGTAGAGGACTTTATTAATCATAATTTCATTTCATCCAACCGTGAGCATTGTGCATATATGAATCCATGAATATTAGAGCCTGCACTGTCCCTGTTGATAGTCTTCTTATGTTGCCTATGCCTTTGACGCTGTCCTGCAGTGGATGCAGCGCTTCTTCTTCACTGCATGCACATACCATGCAAACATTTTATGAGCAGAAAGAAGTAGGATTTTTTTTATGTTTCATGTTTTCAATGACTAATTGGTGGAATGTGTAGCATTGTTCTATGCAGTCTAGTGCTTGGGAGGGCGGAGCTAGGAAGAGGAACGGGAGGAGCCGGGACCGGCTGGTGGGCAGAGTAGGGACCGGGACATGGAAGGAAGTATTCAATAAAGCTCCTACATGATTATATATGTAGAATTGTCTGTCATTATTCATAGACACGACAACTGGTGACGAGGGTGGGATAGGTATGTCTACCACCCACAGAACCCTGCTGGAGCGTCCCGTCCTGAGCAGCGTCAAGAAAGAGAAGTGCTGCTGTGGAGAGTGAAGCTGCCGCCTGATGAGAGAGGCCAGCAGCAGGTGACCCTATTCCCCAGTCAAGCGACTGTGAGGAGGCCAAGAGGGACCGGAGGAGTAAGCGCCGAGACACTCGAGAAAGGAAGAGCTCGTTCGCGGCAAAAACGCGACTCACGCCGGATGCGTGCAAGTTGGCACACACTGAAGAGGCAGAAGTCGGGAGCCCACTCCGACTCTGCCGGCCACCCAAAACAGCAAAGAATTGCCCCTGCCAGTGGGTACTGCCCCAAGAAGGACTGCCGTCGAGCGTAGCAAAAGACGGAGCTCGAGCGGCGCGCGCGACATCGGGATCTCACCCCCGATGCATGAGACTCGGCAAGCTGTCGCCGAGTGAGCGCGAAACGTAAAGAAGCAAGGTGGGAGCCCACCCCAACCTTACCTGAACGTGCTGGCTGTGGACAGGTGTGGAGAACTGGAGAGGTGCTGGTGTCCCTGGGACCGGCGGCCGGTAAGTCCTGTTTTGAATCAGACAGGGTCTGAATGGACAGAGAAAAAGTCTCGTGTAAACTGGGATGTCAGAGACGGCGGCCATTTTGAAGTCAGGCGGCCACAAGGACAGACCCCTGTGCAGTGTGAGAGCGGCCATCTTAAAGTCAGTCAGTGCAGGGAAATGCACCAAGCACAAGTCAGCGCAAGTGTGAATCGGCAAACAAACCCGAGTCAAGGCAAGAATAAGACAGAAAACAAGCACGAGCCAAAGCAAAAGTGGAATATGAAACAAGCAAGTGCGAGAGCAAGGTGACAAAACAAGCCTAAGCATATGCAAGAAGTGAATCAAACAAGTGAACAAGTACAAGCAATATAAGAAGTGTGGTGAAACAAGCATAAGCAAATGCAAAAGACAACAGTGGCACAAGCTGAAGAGGGCAGAAGGCAGTGCCGGAAACAAGTGAAGATCGCACTGAATGTAAAACTGAATGTGAATGAACACAGCAAACACTGGCAAGTGCAAAGGATGCACTGAAGACATGTACTGACAACGTGTGCAGTGAGAAGGCGACATACACGAGCAAAGGCAAGTGCCAAAGTACATGTTCAGCACTATGTGAAGACAAACGTTGCAGAAGCGTGAGTAGATAAATATCAAAGAAGCCTTCTCTCATCAACGAAGTGGAAGCGCGAGAAGAAGATGTTAACGTTGCCACATATCGTTGCAACAGCTCCACCGACCACCTGCAGTTAGCACGCAACACCAAAGAGAGTGGAAAATCGCAGAGTCACGAGTCACACATGGTGCAGCTGAATGGTGACCATTTGACGTCAGGAGATCCAAGCTTAACCCACTGAAGCGTACAGAGACAGTCGCGCCAGTAGCGGACAACATACAATAGTCACCTGGGAGCGGCGAACCTCTCCAGAATTCAAAGAAAACGACCAAACAAAGACTAGCGGCCGGGAAGGGTCAGTAAAAGAAGACAGGAAGAAGGGAACAGTCCTGTGACATTGTCATGCCAGCACATTCCACCATCATGTCGGTGAGAGAAGAAACACATACATCTAGCCCCTGCATTGGAGTGCCACCCCCAGTGACACAGACCGGCAACCAGAGTCTGGGTCCAGAATGGAATCGGTGGCTGGAATCACTGGATGCATTTCTTGACGCTACCGGAGAGCGAAGAGACAGCAAACGACTACTACTACTACTTCAATTGGTGGGTCACGAAGGCCGACGCCTAATCAGAACCTTTTCAGCAAAGGATAGAGGGACATATAGAAAACTCAAACAGACGTTATGTGCTCATTTCACCACAAAGGAAGATGTCGATCATGAACGCATCGCTTTCAATGCAGCACGGCGGGAACCAGGGGAATCCTTATCAAACTTCGTATTGCGGTTACAAAAGTTGGTACGATACTATCAATTCAATACATTCACAAATGAGGAAGCCATCCGCCTTCGGGCGATTGAGAGCTGTTCAAAACCTGACGCACAGCGCAAGATACTTCAAAGGCAATTCTCATTAAAGGAAATCATCAGGAGGGCTAAAGCTGGAGAGCGAGCAGAAACAAGAGAGTTGTCAAGAGAGTTGCACATCAATGCAAGAAGAGAAGACAAGCGAAAGGAGACCTCCCTCAGGTCAGAGCATAAAATTCGAGAGGCAACTGGAACCAGAAAGAGGAAGGACGAAGGTAGACTAGAGACAAGACAGCGGGAGAGACAAAAAGTGACATAAAACACTCTGAGTCAACAACGCGAAGACAAAAGACTGGGATGATCCAGGATTATGACAGCCTCACAGACATAACCTCAGGGAGTTACTCAACTTCAAGGAGTCCCTTAGCAAATGGTACAAACCATTCTGAAGAAGAGTCAAGTGGGATATATCACAGAGATGGAACCGATGTCAGCTTACCCAACGAGTATGAAGGAAAGGCGAGCTACAGAATACCGTACCAGTCATATCAACTCCGGGAGCCGGTACACAAACACACCCGAGAAATCCGTGGGTCACCAATCTTCACAGACAAGTCAGAAGAAACATGCAGCCGTAGAAAACACCACTCCCAGGACACAGACACCAGGGTTCCCAGCGAGCCAGAAGACGAAAGAGACCTCACAAAACTGGATGATTCACTCCGACACCAGAAAGTGATAGGCAAGTACACTCAGGACACACGTGAAAATGAGGGAACTGAGAGGAGACCAGTAACATCATACGAGAAGGGCAGCAACTAAAGGCCTCGGGATCGAACAAAAGAAATACACGCTTGGCTTTCAGATAATCATTTCACTGAAACAGCATGGAAGACATGGCGAGACACATACCCCAAGAAGTGTCCCACAGACGGCTCTAATTCTAAGAGCCGTTTGTCACAGCCTACCAGTTCAAGAAGTGTATCAGTCCAAACACGTTTGAAAGAAGGGTCTTGTAGAAAAGCAGCAAGAGACCTCTCTGATTCAGAAGACATGTCGGTACGATCACTGAGGGCAACAGAATCAAGTTCACGACAACATCCATGGCACCGATCACCTGAACGGACCTTAAACTCTGAGACTACTCCACTCATCCAAAACAATATATCGCACGCAGATGTCTCGGAACATTTGATTACCCCGTCAAGTAACTTGTCCTGTCTGTCGCAGTCATATCCGGACTTGAGGAGGGTACCGTCACCCCTGACGGGGTTTGCGAGGCTGACTCCAAGAGTTTTAAGAAATGGGGCAACCATATGGGACACTACACATTGGCGTGGGAAAGGACTGTCTCATCACTCCCTCACGGAGACAAGGTGTGTTGGCAAAGATGGATCCGCATCGCGGAGACAAGAGGGGACGAGAACGGAACATGCTCGTACCCCCATGCTCAAAGAGTTCAACACTTACAAACGCGAGTGGGAGCAGATAGGATCAATAGAACCTGATACCCCCATGCTCAATGAGTTCAACATTTACAAATGCGAGTGGGAGCAGATAGGATCAATAGAAACTGCATACGAGTCCCAAAACCGAACCAAGACACTCGGTGCTCTATCGTCCAACATGCAGAGTCGTGAGCATGAGAGCATTGATGCCCCTGACCGAAGGGGTAAAGGAAGTGAACTCACAAGCGGATGCTTAGGAAAACATGTGCCACAATGGAGAACAGACCGCCACTGCCACGCCGAGATATCAGTAGTCACACAGCAAAACGAAACCGTGACAAGTGTGGAATCTGAGAACAAGCCATTCACGCACGATGTCTCACGTTTTCAAGAATGCGCTCCCGTGGTCAAAGATGTTTGTGGTGAGACAACCGAAAGATCGACCAAAGACAGAACCATCACTGATTCGACCTTACTGATGCTTGAAGACCGGACTGAGTCTGAGCTCATGCATGGGGACACCTTCCTGTGGCCCAAACAGACTGTTTGCCGACTCATGGGGCTGAGTGGACAATTGCGAACTTGGTAGAAGTTAATTTCATTTTGTTAAGAAAGGGGGAGATGTAGCATTGTTCTATGCAGTCTAGTGCTTGGGAGGGCGGAGCTAGGAAGAGGAACGGGAGGAGCCGGGACCGGCTGGTGGGCAGTTAGAGTAGGGACCGGGACATGGAAGGAAGTATTCAATAAAGCTCCTACATGATTATATATGTAGAATTGTCTGTTATTATTCATAGACACGACAGAATGTTGAGGTCTGTGGAAATGACATTACAGGGGCATAGTCATTAAAGGTGCAGCAGGTTAAGTGACACCAGTCCTTGGGGACTGAGGTGCCCAGTGAAACTGAATATTTTTGTATTTGATTAAACAGCCAGTGGTAAGGGAGACCAGTTTTCATTGCTTGATCTAAGACCCGTGGCATGTTCCTAACCGACTACCGTATCTCTCCCAAAGATCTTGCTTTCTTCATACTTCTAGGGCATTGATAGTACCACAGAAGAATTATGAGCCTGTTTTTATGTCTACCACCAAGGCTTAGAAGGGCCTCAGAGTGTGTTTGTTTACGAACTATAGGGAGGGGTGTGACTGTCTGGAGGTGCACATCAATCTCAATAGTATTTAGAAGGTCAGGGAAGAGAGAATAACGGTTGTGGAAATTACCAATATATGATTAAAAATTAGATTTAGTTAACAGGCGCCTGTAGGGCAAACAATAAAAAGGTAGTGGGTTAGGGAGTGGGAGGGAAGGAAAGCTAGCAAGTAGGAAGGGAAGAGGAGGGAAAAGTAGATGCAAGTAGTGTATAGTGTCATTTAGGACAGTTGGTTAGCTCGGGGTAGTGAGCATCAATTTTAAAGGAAGGCAGGGTAGACAATATACAGGGTAGAAGTGAAAATAGTAAAGGGCAGGAAGAGGAGAGAACATGAAAGGCAGAGTAAAGCAAGGGTAGAATGCATGCAAGGAAGAGGACAGGAAGCATAGACGGGCAGAATGACCGGGTGCTGGATGCCAGGGTACAAGCTAGGGAGAGTAGGGCAATCTTCAAGCATGAATGGAAGCAGTCAGACTCCGAGTGGAAGGCAGGGAGTGTAAACATCACAGAACTTCACATCACAAACCCAGAGGAAATTATCCCGAGGCTTCTAAGCCATATGATCTCATGAAAAATACGTAATGGCATAAACAAGGGACTGTTTTGCACTCTCTCCACCCTTACAGTAACAAATGCATCGCTTTAATATCTCTAGTCATTATTTGTCGTTCCAGTCCTAACTCTGAGTTTGATTCTTACCTTGGAGCAAGGTAAGTACTTCGCTACTCCAGAAAAAAACCCATGTATTTTAGTTTGCACCCACAGTTACATAATGACTCTCCACCCACCACCTTTTCTGTCTCTATCCAGAAATTATTAATTTCTTTCGAATCTGCTTATTAGCTGTAAGTTTCTCAGGTGTTTTCTTATTCTCAATGTCCTTCAGCAAACAGGTATTTTTGTCCTCAAGCTGTGGCATGGCTTTAGCCGGTGCAGAGCTCGTCTGCTGTACCTTACATGCCAACGTTTGGTGATAGATAAGGGGAAACTAAGAAAACAAAATCAGGGAACTTTAATCTCATATAAACTAACATTGAAATGCAGAAAGTTTGAAGTTTGTGATCCAAAATCGGGAGTCTGTTGTCTACATTGGGAGTTTTGTCATGTATGACTATACTGGAGGGGTCTCCTGGTCTTAGAGCAGTCCTGCTTCAGTGGGTACAAGCTCTATCCTTTTGGTTTTGGGATCCTAGTGCAAGTCTCTCTCTGGATGGATGGTGGCACACTCCCTCTAGGTTCTGCTGCCTCTCCGGGAGTTCCCTTGTTGATACTGGGATCTGTTTCTTTTTGCTTAGGGCCTGGTCTTTGAGGATTTTCTTAACAGCTCTAACCTTTGGCTTCGCCTGCACTTGACTACTTGGCTGTGCTAAATGGTGTTGAGGTGGATGGAGATAATTTACCTTTTGTCTCTGCCACAGTGACATGGGTGTGTTTGATGTGGATGGTATGTTTCTCTATTTTCCTTCTGTCTTCCTCTCTGGGATTCACCTGTTTCTCTGGAAGTGCCTCTTTTGACATCTTGTTTAACTTCCATGGTTTCTATTTTTGAGCCAGGCCTTTCTTTCTTTTACTGGTCTTCTGTTCTATCCATTCTCCTTAGAGTCAGTGTTGTGCTGTTCTTGGTTGTTTTGCTTTACAAACTTTGTTCTGGTAATTTTGCAGTTGTTATGGCTGCTGTTTGTCATGTGTCAGTGCTCATGTCGCGTCTTTGTGACCTTGGCTTCTCTTATGCTGGTTTCTGGCATGCTGTGTTGCGCTGCTTTGCTCTGCGGCGCCCTACATTTGTGTGCATTTGGAGCTGTCCAGTTGTGTCCCTCTTTTGGATTATGAAAGTGATTTGCCAATGACTGTTGTGAGCTAGTCTGCCTCACTGCTCTTCTTCTCTATCTTCAGCCATTCCTACCCTACCAGGGCTCTCAATTAGTACGTTAGGGTCCTTGTCAGCTGTTCCAATTTTCCCTTCCTACTTTTGTTCCTGGTTTGCAACTCTTGGTTTGTGGCCAGTCTCGAGGCCTATCTGTTCGAGGCATGTGGGCTGCTAAATTCATATCTATAGCATAGATCGCCGCCTAGTGTTGGGTCCGGATGATTGCACATTGTTGTCCTGGAAGAGTCTTCGAAGTATCACGAGATAGGTGGCTCTTCCCCTGGACTACAGTGCGCATGGGCATCGACTCCATCCCCAGATTGTTTTTTTCCGCCATTGGGTTCGGATGTGATTTCGACGTCTCCTGTTCGGAATCGTTATAGAACTTTTCAAAGGCCAAAAGGCCTTCTTTGCACCGTCGGTATTGTTCGCGTTCGGTCCCGTATTTCTTCCAACTCGTTGAATTGGATATCCGGGAGTTCGTGTGACTCTTCGGTGATCGAGGCCTAATCGACGCAGCAAGACCTTCGACGACGACATGGAACGGAGCCCGTTCAAGAAGTGTCCCGTGTGCGGATCGAAGTACCCGCACATCGACGTCCATCCTGTGTGCAACAAGTGCCTGTCGCCGGACCACGACGAGGCCAGCTGTATGGCCTGTTCGACATTTTGATCGAAGAAGACGATCAAGCTTCGGCGCGTGGCGCGCCTCGAGGCCCAGCGATCGGCTCCGGCACCGGTGGACATCTTCGACGACCCCGCATCAGAAGAGCAAGTTCGTCACCTGCAGATTTCACCTACACCGGTGGAGGTCGAGTCAGACTACGGAGCGGACGTCCAAAGCCAGGATATAGAGGAAATCGTCGAGAAGGTAGGGGACGACGAAGAAGCATATGGGGCCACGGAAGATAGCTCGGAGGAAAAGCTATGCCCCGTTCGTACTCTTACAATGGCTCAGGTCACGGGTTCGCCACTCGGCCTTACCCACGACCTTACACCTCGATCCACGGCCCCGCCTTCCGGCCTGGCTAAGGACACCTCCGCGGAGCCGTCATTATCTAAATCGAAACCGAAACTAAAACCCTCGGTATCGACGCAAACAAAGATGGCCGAGACGCCATCGAAACCGAAGACGTCTGCTCCACCATCGACTCCGTCGTCTTCGGAGGCCTCCAAGCCCATGAAAGCTGTCGACCATGCAAAGGTGCCGACGGTGGTCAAGGAGCCAAGCTCGAAGAAGGCCGTCGAGCCGGTGTCAACCAAGGCGGTCGAGCCAAAATCCAAGAAGGCTGTCGAGCCTACATCGGGAAAGTCTGTCGAGCCGAAGTCCAAGGGGCCCGTCGAGGCAAAATCAGTCAAGGGCGAGGAGCCGAGGCCTGGGGTCCTGACACCAAAAGGAAAACCTGCCGATCCGACGCCGTCGGCGTCAACGTCTGCGGCCGTAGACAGTGATCGCAGCGCACCGGTCAAGGGTGCTCCTGCGCCTCGACCAGACAAACAGAAGTCATCGACGCTCAGATCTTCCCCTGGGGGCGGACCGAGGGCATCGGTCGGGTCGACGAAACCTTCCGCTTCCTTTACGAAGCAGGTCTCGGACTCCCTGAAGCGCCTTAAGGACAAGGCCTTGGCATCGGAACCGAAGACTCCTTCCGCACCGAAGCCGGCTGACCCACCGAAAACCGCCTCGACGCCGATCCTCTACACGTTACCGCCTAAGGTGGCGCCGAAGGCATTTGCACCACGGTCGGTGCCCAAAGAGACTGTGTCGAAGTCAACTCACCCGGCTGGGACTTTGAGTCATCGACAGCCTTTACTTGAAGAACGGTCGGAGCATTTCATCGATGCCGACACCGGAAAGCTCACGCTCTATAAGAGGAAGATAACTTCACAGCCTTTGGAGTCCTTTACAATTCCTCTGAAACGCAAGAAGCCGGCACCAGAAACACCAATACTGGTTGAACAGATTCTTCCACAGCCTGGGAGGAATGCAACACCTTCACCCACATACTCTGATGGGGATGAAGGGGAGCAAGATGAGGAGTACAATTTTCCCGCGAATACAGAGCCTGATGAGCAACAGGCCTCATGGATGGACACAGGTGATCAAGGGGACCAGCAAACGGTCTATGATCCTCAGGTTTATAACGTAAAGCCGTCTCCCACTGAAGATTCTGCGGCATTCAATGCCTTGATTGAAAGGGCAGCTACAAACCATAAAGTGGAAATGCATGCTGACCCAGTGGAGGTGGACTTCCTTTTTGACACTTTCTCTACTGCTGAAAAGACTGTCAAGACTCTCCCAATGTTGAAAGGGGTCCTTAAGCATGCGGCAGACATTTTCAAGGAACCCACGAGATCGAGGGTTGTCAACCCTAGAATAGAGAAGAAATACAGACCGGCACCTGGAGACCCGACCTACATCAGGGGCCAGTTGCCTTTGGACTCTTTGGTGGTCTCTAATGCCCGCAAGAGGGCGAACTCCCAAACCACGGTTGAATCTCCTCCCCCAGACAAAGAGTCAAAAGTGCTGGAGGCATCTGGGAAGAGGGTAGCAGCTCAGGCGGCCAACATCTGGCGCATCTCAAACACGCAGGCTCTGTTGGCCAGATACGATAGGGCACACTATGACACCCTAGAGCAGCTGCTGCAACACCTTCCAGACCAGTTTAAAGAGGGAGCTGAAATGCTTATCCAGGAGGGAAAGCTCATCTCCAACGCTGCTAGAAAGTGTGCGCTAGACGTTGCGGACACGGCAGCGAGAGCAATCAACACTAGTGTAATGTTGAGGCGTCAGGCATGGCTCCGCATCTCGGGATTCAAGCCAGAGATACAGACTACTATCCTCAACCAGCCCGTTAACCCAGACAGGTTATTTGTTCCAGAGGTGGACATCACCTTGGAAAAGATCAAAAAAAGATACTGAGACTGCCAAGTCCATGGGGGACCTCCAGTCACAACAATTTAGAGGGAACACTTTTCGTCGCTCAGGCAATCGAGGTGTTAGCAGAGGGCACATGTCGCAGCAGACGCCATTCAATAAAGGCGGTGCGCAATCCTCGTACAACAAGCAGGGCAGAGGTGGATACAGAGGAAACAGTGCCAAGGGTAGAGGCAGAGGCAACAACAGTTCCCGTTCCTCTGCCACCAACAAACAGTGACTCCCTGTCACTGCCCCCCGACCATCCAACACCTGTCGGGGGGAGACTCCAACAGTTCCTGCCAGTCTGGAAGTCCATCACCACAGACAGGTGGGTCAGGAAACTTATCCAGTTCGGCTATTGTTTGGAGCTGACATCCACACCACCAAACATAACCCCAAGACAACGTCCTATGTCAGCAGAGCACTTGCACTTATTGCAGCAGGAGGTTCTGGTGATGCTGCAAAAAGGCGCAATAGAGCTCGTTCCAGTGGAGGAAGAAGGGTCAGGGGTTTATTCCCTGTACTTCTTAATCCCAAAAAAGGACGTCTCACTCCGACCGATTCTGGACCTACGCCCCCTGAACCAGTACATTCTTTCAGAACACTTCCACATGTTGACACTGCAGCAGGTTCTTCCATTGTTAAACCAGGGAGACTTCCTCGCAACCTTGGACCTCAAGGATGCTTACTTTCACATACCACTCCACCCATCCCACAAGAAACACCTCAGGTTCACCATCCAAAACCGGCATTACCAGTTCAAGGTCCTCCCCTTCGGAGTGACCACTGCTCCCAGAGTGTTCACGAAATGTCTGGCGACAGTAGCGGCACACCTCCGGAGACAGAGCATACATGTCTACCCTTATCTAGACGACTGGCTCGTTCAAGCCAAGTCAGCTCAGCAGTGCGCCGCAGACATGTCCCACACCATTCACCTCCTTCACAGTCTGGGATTTTCGCTAAACTATCCAAAGTCGCACCTTCAGCCGGCACATGTGCGGCAGTATTTGGGCGCGATGATAAATTCTCTGGCTGCCACAGCTCAGCCAAGCCCAGCGAGAATCGACAACATCCAGTCGCTAATCCAGAGGTTCAGACCGCAACACTCACTCCCAGCAAGAGTGTTCATGCAGTTGATAGGCATGATGGCCTCCTGCATCTTCATAGTCCCGCACGCCAGGTTGCATATGAGTCCGCTCCAAGAATGCTTGGCGCATCAGTGGACTCAGGCTCAAGGACAGTTGAACGACCTAGTGTTGGTGACCGGTCGGGCATACAGCTCTCTGCATTGGTGGACTCCACACAACCTTTGCAAGGGCCGACCGTTCCAAGAGCCTGTGCCACAGATTATCCTGACGACGGACGCATCTCTCCAGGGATGGGGAGCTCATGTGCTCCACTACACAGTGCAGGGGCTATGGACGACGCAACAGAAGAAGATGCACATCAACTACTTAGAACTGATGGCAATCTTCATGGCACTCAAGTCCTTCAAAGTACATCTGTGCAACAAAGTCGTGTTGATCCGGACGGACAACATGACAGCCATGTACTACATTCAAAAGCAGGGAGGTACGCACTCTCCACAGTTGTCTCATCTGGCTCAGAGCATGTGGAAGTGGGCCATTCAGAGGAACATCTTCCTCATGGCGGAACACCTCCCGGGCAAGGACAATCAGATGGCGGATCTGCTCAGCAGGTACAGCCATCAAATGCACGAGTGGGAGATACATCCATCAGTACTCCGCCCGTACTTCCAGCAGTGGGGTCATCCAGAGATAGACCTGTTCGCCACAAGGGAAAACGCCAAATGCCAAAGCTTTGCCGCCAGGTTCCCTCATCCACAGTTGCAGTGCAATGCGATATGGATGAACTGGTCAGGCAGATTTGCGTACGCTTTTCCCCCAGCACCTCTCATACCGCTGGTGGCACGAAAGCTAAAGCAACACTCGATGACACTCATCCTGGTTGCTCCAACGTGGGCACGCCAACCATGGTACACCACGTTTCTGGAACTCTCCGTGGTACCGCATCAAAGGCTGCACCTCACACCCAGGCTCTTGACGCAGAACCATGACGACATTCAGCATCCAGATCCGCAACAGCTCAATCTGGCGATCTGGCTCCTGAGGTCTTAGAGTTTGGCTACCTTAATCTGCCTCCTGAATGCATGGACATCATCCGGGAGGCAAGAAAGCCCACTACCCGAGCTTGCTATGCAGCAAAATGGAAACGTTTTGTCATTTACTGTACGGAACACAATATCAACCCGCTAGATGCATCCATTCCTAACATCATCTGCTATTTGTTACATCTTTACAAATGCAATCTAGCATATGCTTCCATTCGGATACACTTATCCGCCATAGCGGCTTATCTTCAGAACATCACCACCCCTTGTTGTTAAATATCTTCAGAACAGGCAGCATCTCTCTGTTTTCAAGGTGCCTGCCATCAAAGCATTCCTGGAAGGGCTGAAGCGGGTCATCCCTCCCAGGACCCCGCCAGCTCCTGTGTGGAACCTCAATGTGGTACTCGCCAGATGATGGGTCCCCCGTTGAGCCTCTGCATTCATGTGAGATTCAGTTCCTGACATGGAAAGTGGCTTTTCTCATTGCCATCACATCTCTACGACGTGTTAGTGAGCTACAGGCGCTCACAATACAAGAGCCATTTATACAAATTCATTCAAACAGGGTGGTGCTGCGCACTAACCCCAAGTTTCTTCCGAAGGTGGTGTTGCAGTTTCATGTCAATCAAACCATCGAACTGCCCGCATTCTTTCCAAACCCAGAATCAGTAGCAGAAAGAATGCTCCATACGCTTGATGTCAAAAGAGCGTTAATGTACTATATTGACAGGACACAACATTTTAGGAAGACACAACAACTCTTTGTTGCCTTCTCAGCCCAGCATAAAGGCAACCCCATTTCCAAAGCAGGAATAGCCAGGTGGATCGTTAAGTGTATTCAGATTTGCTATCAGAAAGCTAAGCGCACTTTAACGGTCCCCCCCAGGGCACACTCCACACGCAAATTGGGGGCCTCCATGGCATTCCTAGGTAACATTCCTTTGGAAGACATTTGTAGAGCAGCCACATGGTCTACACCACATACGTTTACAAAACATTACTGTGTAGATGTGCATTCCAAACAGCAGGCAGCTGTAGGACAGGCTGTTTTTAAAACACTTTTTCAGACTTCTGCAGCTGGCACGGGCGGCCGCCGTTAATGGAGGGACTGCTATGTATTCTATGCTATAGATATGAATTTAGCAGCCCACATGCCTCGAACTGAATATGCTACTTACCAGTATGCATCTGTTCTTGGCATGTAGGGCTGCTAACATTCATATCGCCCGCCCTCCTCCCCGGCGCCCGTAGCGGCTGCAGACATTTCTTGCATTCAATCTCAGGCATGGCCATCACTTACACTATTACACTCCATCTTTGCCACAAGGGCTAACAACAATCTGGGGATGGAGTCGATGCCCATGCGCACTGTAGTCCAGGGGAGGAGCCACCTATCTCGTGATACTTCGAAGACTCTTCCAGGACAACAATGTACAATCATCCGGACCCAACACTAGGCGGCGATCTATGCTATAGATATGAATGTTAGCAGCCCTACATGCCAAGAACAGATGCATACTGGTAAGTAGCATATTCAACACACCTCTCTCTGTTTTGGTTTGCTACAGTCTAGGCTTGCCAGGCTAGTACTTTTGTTCATTAAGTTGCTTTTGGACTTGTTTGATTGCTCTGGCTGGACTACTGCTGGGCCTTGCCCTGACCGATTCCCTCTGTTGATTCGATACCCCCTTGGCCATATTGAAGGTGTCTGAGTCTATGACAGGCAATATACTGTCATGCCTGCCGCAGTGGCTTTGGCATTACCACCTTGGTTGATGGCTCTTCCTTTGGGTTCTCCATATCTCCAGTATCTCGCTCTAGTATTTGGGTCCAACTGTCAGGGGGAGTTGGGCTTACTTTCACCCATCTCGAACATGTATTTCTTGCGAGGCTACTGTTTCAATGTTCTAGTGAGTGTTGCAGCGTCGGCACACCCTGTGGATTGTGGGTGTATGTCCCCTGCATTGGTTACAGTTGAAGTTTTGCAAGTGTGCTGTTCTCCTGTTCGGTTTTCAATTCCATCTGTTTGTTCATGGTTTGCAGGTTTTACCCAGCTTTAGTAGGTTATCTTCTTGCCTGGGCTTCCTTCTGTTTGATAGCCATGCTGGGGTGTCTGCTTTCAGTGGGTTTTCGTGGTATTTTTTGGTTCTCTTAGGTCACTGGGCCTGGTTGTCTTGGCCTCCTGTTCTTCATGGATGGTCGTTGTTTTGGTTTGTATGCTGTTTCCCTTTTCTTCTCGTACTGTGCTTCTGTTCAATGGCTGTTGACATTCTATCAATTGCACTGTGACTTTCTTCCTCAGGATCTCTTATTGCCTCTTTTTCTTTGCTCGGTCACATTGTGGTTGTGGCCCTTTTTATATGTTCCATCCTGTAGGTTAGCCGTGCTTGATCAAACCTGTTCCCTCTAGGCGAGGGGTTCCTTGCTTCCGCTCTTTCACTTGTGTATCTGTGTGTCTTTCTTCTTCAAGGTTTAGAGCTGTGGGTCTCTGTTTAGCATGTTCTTGTTGGTCGTTTCCCTTGTGGATTTTGTTTTGCAGTTTATTTTGTGCCCTTGGATTCATGTAGTGCTGGCTGCAGCAGCTCATGTCCTCATGTCTGTACTTCTTTTTTTTTTTTAATAAGCCAATGGCTTTTCCTGGTACTGAGCATAGATCCGTCTGCAACTGGTTCATGTCCTTCAGTGGATTTTCTGGTGGTATCTGCTTGCCTGCCTGATGATGCATGGTGCCGACCCAATCAGTTTATCCTACAGTGTATTATTTGTTATTCAGGCAATGTAGCATTTCTGGACCTGTATTTTTCTGATTTGGCCTCTTAGCTATTATTATTTTTATTATTATTGCATTTCTAGCGCGCAGCAGCTACCCACGAAGGGTTTCCCGGCGCGAATTTATGGAGTTGTGTAAGTAGGGCTAGGTCAGGAGGAGTGTCTAGATGTTAAATAGCCAAGTTTTTAAAGCTTTACGAAAGCTCATGTAGTTAATCTCGTTGCGTACTGAGAAAGGCAGAGAATTCCATAGCGAAGGCCCTAGATAGGAATAAGATTTGCCGTCCATACGAGAGAGCTTGATTTTGGGGATGACAAACTTTTTTGATGTGGAGGAACGGAGAGAGCGAGATGGACAATATGGGTGAACGAGCGAGTGAAGATATTTTGGGGCCTTGCCCATATTAATTTTGTGCATGAAACCGAGTGCTTTAAATTTGATTCGGTTTTCGACCATAAACCAATGAAGGTCATGAAGGTATCGGGTAGTGGGAGTGGTTCTGGGGATTTTACACAGCAGTCTGGATGCTGAATTTTGGATCCCCTGCAGTCTGCGAATGGTTGCTTTCTTTGAGCCAGGTAAAGCACATTGCCGTAGTCAATCCTAGAGGTAATCAAGGCATTGACTACGGTTTTCTTTGTTGATTCAGGCAACATCCAGCAGATCTTTTTTAGCCATTTTAGGATGGCAAAGCACGTGGCCGATGTTTTTACAACTTGCTGGTGCATATTAAGGGAGTCATCAATGATGATGCCTAGATTGCGTGCCTGTGAGACTGGGACGGGGAGCGTGCCCATTTCCTGAGGCCAGTGGTGGGGGCCCCACAAGTTTTTATTTTTGCCGAGAATAATGACTTCAGTTTTTTCCCCGTTTAATTTCAGAAAATTATTCTGCATTCATCCTGCTATTTTAGTAGGAACTTTTTTGAGTGTGGAGGAAGTATCAGTGTTCCCTGAAGAGAGGGAAAAGATTAGCTGGGAATCATCGGCATATGATTACATTGATAGGCCTGAATCTTCCACCACCTTGGCTAAGGGGCTCATATACAAATTAAAAAATAGAGGACTAAATATGGAGTCCTGTGGTACACCATGTTCAAAGACCAGTGTGTCTGAGCAGGCTGAAAAGTACGTTCAGTCAGAAAGGAAATGAGCCAATTAAGTGCAGAGTCGCGGATACCTAGGGAGCGTAGTGTGTTAATTAATACAGTATGTGATACCGTATCAAATGCTGCACTTAAGTCCAGTAGTACAAGGGCCACAGTCTCTCCCTTATCAAGCTGGCAGCAAATGTTTTCTGTGACTCCTATTAACGTGGTTTCTGTTGAGAATCCAGCTCTGTAACCCGATTGACAGGGGGGCAGCAAGTCTTGGGCAGTGACAAATTCGGTTAGAGTTTGATGAACATGTTTTTCCAGAATCTTGGAAAACACCGGGAGTAGAGAAATGGGCCGAAAGTTGGAAGGTTGATATGGGTCGTCTCCAGCCTTCTTTAGCAGGGGATGGATCATTGCATGCTCCCAGTCAGCTGGGACAGTATCTTCCTGTAGGGAGGTATTAAGAAGATCTGTAATAATGCCCAGTGACAGAGGGCCAAGCTTTTTAAATATGGAGCAGGGTAGGGGGTCGTTTGGGGACCCAGAATTAATAGCATTAAGTAGTTTGGTTAGAGTCACGGTGTTAAGTCTGGGCCAACTATCCAGAGTACTTCTGGGGTTCTGAAGGGCATGTGAGTCGGAATCGCTAATGTAATTGTGAGTGGAAGGGTCCGGTGAAATAGTTACCAACAGAGGGCAACTGTTCTGAGCTGCTGCTATTCCTTGTTAGATTTTGTCCACTTTTTGTATAAAGAAAGTGGCCAATGTGACACATTGCTGTTTTTTTAAGTCCAGTGGCATGGCTGATGTTTTAGATCCCGCAAGTTCTTTCACCATCTTGAATAGGGTTTTGGAGCGGTTTAGAGCCTCCGAGATGGTGGAGCACACATGGTCGGCTCGTGCCTTATTACAGAGGATATGATATTTAGCTAATTTACTTTTGTACATTTTTTTTGCTTCAGTTGAGTAGTTTTTTCTCCATTTACGTTCAAACGTTTTACATTTAGATTTTTCTTGTTTCAGTAGTTCCGTGAACCATGGGGCGTGGGGTCGCTGGCCCTTACGTTTTAATTTGGTCAGAGGTAGGAAGGTGTCAATTGCCGTCAGGAGCCAATTCTGTACTGCTGTAGATAGGGAATGTACAGATTGCTTTGAACAAGGAAGGTGATAGTTTAAGAAGGTGTTCAATGTTTCAATATCTAACTTTTTCCAGTTCCTAATTAGCTTGGGTTAATCAGAAAAGACCTTAGACTTCTGCATGGCTACTTGAAATGAAAACATAATCAGATAATGATCTAACCAGCAAATTAGCAGTGCGGGAAGAACATTGATTTCCTTAAGGTTAGAGAAAATGGGGTCAAGTAGGGGACCTGCCATGTGTGTGGGTCCAGCATTTAGCAGGTTTAAGTTTAAGGAGGCTAGATCGGAGATAAGCTCAGAGGTTGATGTACTAGTTTGATTTTCTAAATGTAAGTTAACATCCCCAATGAGGGAGAAATTGGCAGCCTTCATCACTAAGGGACTTATGATTTCTGGGAGGGCAGTTGCCCATGCTGTAGCAGAGCCAGGTGGACGATAAACAAGTATACCAGAAAACGTAAAATTGGGGGTGAGAGCAAGCTTGAATATATAGCTGCTTCACAGTTGGGACTAGGCAGGTGCGTAGCTATCCTGGTCCTTGTCTGTTTCTGTTGCTGTTCTGAGCTATTGCGTATAGTGGCATGTTAGTACTGGGCTCTTTGCCATTGTGCCTTATTTTTCCTTGCTGTTGACACCCACTGCTTTTTGCTCCTGTTGGCTGGTTTCTGGTCGTTTGCTGTCTATTATTTTTGTGGGCACCCGCTGAGATTTTACTGGCCTGTGTCATTAGTTTTGTTATGTTATGCAGATTTGTAGAGAGCACTATCACCCGGGAGGCTATCCTGGTGCGGAGCAGGTGTGAGTTTAGGCACACCTAAGACCTAGTGAGACTATTCAAAAAGCTAGGTCTTCAGAGTCTTGTGGAATTCAAGAAGAGAGGAGGAGGCTCTTCTGTGTAACGGCAGGACATTCCACGCTTTAGGAGAGACATAGGAGAAGGCTAGACTACTGGATCTGGTTTTCCGTTTGCATAGGGTTTGTGCAAGTAGGAGTCCGGATGAGTGGAAGTGTCTGGGAGGTTTGTGAAAGCAGATGCGATTGTTGAGGTATGCTGGGTCTGTGTTATGTAGTGCCTTGAAAGCATGGCTAAGGAGTTTGCAGTGTGATTGTTGGTGAATCAGTGGAGCTACTTCAGGTTTGTGTTTTGATGTGATTGTAGCGTGGGAGGTTGAGAGTTTTTCTGGCTGCCAAGTTCAAAATGATCTGCAGCCTTCTGGTGAGTTTTTTGATGATTCCGACATAGAGAGTCGTCCCGTAGTCCAGCTTGCTTATGACCAGGGCATGCAAATCGTTTTGTGAGTGCTGATTTAAAGCTGTTTGAAAATTTCCCCCAGCATTTTCAGAGTAAGGAAGCATTTGGCGGTGATGGCATTGACCTGGACAGTCATGTCAGGTTTGCTGTTGATGAGGATTTTGAGGTTCATGAGTGGCAGATGGGGGGTGGATGTTGATCCGAGCTTGCTGGCCACCATGGCGATGTACTATTCCCAAATATCACAATTTCAGCCTTGTCGGTTTTCAGCTTTAGATAGTCTTCATCCAGTGGGCGATTTGAGTCATATAGGCATTTAACTTGATCTGGGTAATGGGCATCTTGTCCGTGAGAGAGTTGAATGAGTTGGTGTCGTTGGCATAAGAAAAGACGCTGATATCCTGCATCCTGTTCCCTGTTTCTGCAACTTTTTTTGGACTATGAAGATCTTTCTGTTGTTTTTGAGGATGCATTGATTGTTCCGGTGAATCTTCTGGTCTCTGGTGACGTGAAGGAGGGTGATAGTAAAGATAATCAGCATGTGTTCAGGCCATCATCAAATATATCTGTGGAGTGCAATATGGTTGGTTAGTGGCTATCAGCTAACAAGGCATGTATTTCAGATCATTAGATAACTTTCAGAGGAATTTGGGGTAATTTCTTCAGGTGCAAGGTAGCTTTGATCTGACAGATTGAATCCACAGATTTCCCAAAGTCATTCAACGACTCAGATAAACCCCTAGAAGCTATAGAGTTACAGCAGAAGCAGTGCTATGGGGGCTGCATGGCTGGCACCCTGGAGCTCCTGCAGTAGACTGAGCTGTATATATGCATTTGCTGTTCACAAGTAGTGTGCTGAGTAGTGTTTGATGCAGTGGACCTCCTCAAGCACTGGTAGATTGTAGAGCGAGATTAGTGTGAGGTAATTTTGTGTCTTTGTCCTGTGTTAGTAGCTTAGGACCGTCCTGCTAAGTCTTTACAGTTGCTAAGGTTATGTGAAGTATGAGGCCCTTGCTTCATTAGTTCCCTGCAGTATGGTTAGTGGAACTGTGCAACTTAAATACTTCTCCATCAATGGAAGTTTCTCTGGTGATACTGTCCTACAGTGGTAAGAGTGAATGTGTTTAACATTGGTATCTGTCTGTGTTTTTCGTCAGCATGATGGGTAGCAAGAAGTGGATCTTTCCATCAATGATACCTGTCCCTTGTGGTGCTGGGCAGTCAACTCAGTCAACCCTCCTCGTCGCTGGTACCAAATAGTGCCTTGCAAAGGATCTATCACTGGAATCTTTTTCTGACAGTACTGGGTGCGAGACGCAGTTGTCTAGAACTGTGCACCATGAGGATGTTGACTTTGGACTTGTGGCTGCAGGTTGGACATCTCCAAGGTCAAAGAATATATCAAAACCAACAAGTACATCAAGAAATTGATACATAGCAAGTCACTGCTGGCAGCCCTGGAAAACAGTAATCAAGTGCAGAGGGGAAGACATTTAAGGTGCTTGGAAAGTAAATTAAATATTACATCTGATTAGCTGTTCCTCTCAGGTTACCCCACCAGATTGTTCAAGCTGTAAAATTCTAATTATATTTACACGTTTCTAGTGTGCTCCTCAATTCTAAATGTGATTGTGCATCTTCAGAACACACATACTTTGGAAAACCTGTAATGCATATAAAATCCTTTTCTGCTTTTGGTTGTGCTCTATTTGCACATATACATTCACAACTGAGTTGGCTGAGGTTATAGTGAACTCCAGCAACTTTGCAGGAGATTCACACTTACACAGTTGACATTATAAGCCAAATCCTCTGTTCATGTTAACCACAAGACCCAATACCCCAAGTGTTAGGGAACACTTATACAACAGATATTTTGTTCATGTCTTCAGCAAACACATTCTTTTTTTTTTTAATCTATTTTTTATGAAGTTACAAATCAACACATGGCCAGTTTACAACAATGATCAACATCCATAAGTCTCATCATATTAACAATCCTAGCACCCTCATGGTCTTCCGCACCAAGACATTATTGCTTTACAATGTTAATACAGTATTATCCCCTCCACGATAATCTTCCCAATGGGCTCATGAATGCTGTAATAAAACAGGTTGTTAGGTTCTTAAATGCCTTCAATTACCAATACGAGTCGTATAATTTACAATAAGCCATCCCAATCAAACACCCTCCCACTGCCACCGGTGTGTCCGAACCCCTGATCACCTATTATAGTAACAGCCTCAGTTCTTTCGCCTCTTGAATCAGGATGATCGGGGGACAGTACCTCTTGGTCCTGGTACTCCTCTTGACCCCCCATTCCATTGTCACAGGGCTAGATCTATATTCCTATGTCAGTTATTGGTTCCTCATGGAGAGCCCATCAGCCCCTCTCAACAGGATCCCCTTCCGAGCCAGTCTCTAGATTATGCAGCGCTATTACTAGTGCCTCCCATGCCCTTGCTGCCTCCATCACCTTCTCATTATTGGTGCGCATAGCCTGCTGCAATCTAACTGTGCCCTCACTCCTAGCCCACGTAAGTAGTTCTGATTTCCACTTCTCTATGCTAGGCCCTCGTCGTGACTTCCATTGGGCCGTGATCTCTCTCTTCGCCAGTAACAGACCTAGTTCTATAAACTTGCTCGTGATTTTTGTTTTAAGAGTATGAGGAAACTAATGCAAAAGCAGAATAGAAAAGGGGGAAACCCTGCCAGGGTCAATTTTAAGGTCCCACTAAGGAATCCTCATGTTCGAACGAATGGTGACAGAAGTTTACGTATCAGAGAAAACATAGAATAACACAGATCCATACAGTTCTCTAGGAAAAATAAATATATTTTATTTGTAGTTGATCAAAATAAATTTTAACTGTACAATATGTCATACGGGTTTATACATCTCAAACATTTCTTAGTATTCCACTAACTCCCACAGGCATCCAAACACATGTATTCTCATTCATAACCTCAAACATCACAATATTTACACATTCATACAGGGACCATAGGGTGGATGCATAACAGTCCGGGAAAAGATATTTTTAATAGCCTCTAGGACTGAAGCTATAACATGGAGGCAGGGTGCAATAAAAAAGATGGAGAGGCTTGTACTGCAATGGTGCCATCCAAGTAAGTCACGCCAAAGAAACTAATGCAAAATACAGTTGCCTATTTCAGCCTCTATATTTTGGTCTGTGACACCACATAGGAGGCCAACCACCTCCTGCCAGTACGTTCCTAACTGTCCCCAACTCCACAACATATGGTGCAGCTCCGCCCCCTCTAGATTACAGCGCGGGCAGTTTCTATCTGGAAATACCGATTAATCTTGGCCGGCGTCAAATAGGCCCTATGCAGTATAAAGAAGTGTATCAATTGAAACCTAGCGTTCCTAGACCTCTTCCAAGCCCTCCGGGTCAACTGCGCCCACGTAGCATCCGGTATTTCCTTCCCACGTTCAACCTCCCACTTTCTCTCCAGGTCTTGCAAAGGTTGCAGGCCTTCCGTGACCAGTCACCTGTAAATACAAGTGACCGCCTTAAATGTTCCCGCCGCCATCACTACATATTGACATGCCATAGAGGTCTGTGGTTCCGATAGTCCTCCCTTCCAATGGCATTGTATCGCTGAGACCAGGGCTGCATGCAATAAATAATCTCCTCGCGGCAGGTCGTACCTTTCCTGTAGCGTTTGAAAAGGCAATAACACCCCATCTTCATACAAATCCCCCATTACCTGGACTCCCATCGTCTCCAAGTCTGCCAGTGCCGACCAATCCCCTCCATGCGGGAGGGCAGTACACATGCCCAGGGGTATCTCCGGAGCGTATGGGCGACTAATGCCCGCTCTACGCTGGCTCCGGTTCCAACACTGTCTCAGCGTCCGCTCTTCCGCAGTTAGTGTCCCGACACGCAGACCCTTCTGTAAAATTGTAAACGAGAGCACGTGGCGCTGTATCCACTGGCACTCTGGACCGTCAGGGCCCCTGAACTCCCGAGCCACCAGCTGAGTAAGCCACTGCAGCTGAGCCGCCAGGTAATAAAATTCAAAGTCCTGTACTGCTAATCCCCCATCCGACCGTGGCCTCACCATTGTAGGCAAAGCCACCCACCGTCTCCCGTGTCCCCATATGAAGCCGCTAACCATGGATCTAATCTGCTTGAAGATGGCCCCCGGTATCCACAACGGCAATGTCCTAAAATAATATAGCAATTGTGGGAGCGCCACCATCTTCAGGAGTGCCACCCTGCCAGCCACAGCCAGTGGGAAAGTGCTCCAAAAGGCCAAGGTTCGAGGCATGTGGGCTGCTAAATTCATATCTTAGCATTAGATCGCCGCCTAGTGTTGGGCTCGGATGATTGCACATTGTTGTCCTGGAAGAGTCTTCGAAGTATCCTGAGATAGGTGGCTCCTCCCCTGGACTACAGTGCGCATGGGCATCGGCTCCATCCCCCAGATTGTTTTTTTCCGCCATTGGGTTCGGATGTGGTCTCGACGTCTTACTGTCGGAACCAAGAAAGACTAACTTTTAGCGGCCAAAAGGCCTCGATTTTCTTGCGTCGGTATTGTCTGCGCACGGTCTCGAGTCTTCCGTCTCTTGGAGCCGGAATAAGCGGAGTTTTCTTCGCTCTCGGAACTTTGAGGCCTTCTCATCGCGACACGACTGCAAGCCTTTTCGGCCATGGAGCGGAGCCCGTTTAAGTACTGCCCGCTCTGTGGGTCCAAGTACCCACACATCGATCTACACCCCGTGTGTAACAAATGCCTTTCGCCTGACCACGACGACGGCAAGTGCAAGTTGTGTGCACAATTCCGCTCGAAGAAGACTCTCAAGCTTCGGCGCGCGATGCGCATGGAAGCTAAACAAGCGGCCCCGGATCCGGAGAACATCTTCGGCGACCAAGACGAAGAGGACCAGGGTCATCATCTCCAAATCTCCCCACCCGAGACGGAGGTCGAGGCGGATCCGGGAGACGACGACGGAGTCGCGGGTCAAGGCCTTGAATACGTCGACGAGGTAGGAGACGACGATGAGATTTATGGGGCCGCGGCAGACAGCTCAGGGGACGAGCTCTGCCCCGAAGGTTACGAGGATACCGACCGGGACACGGGATCGCCTGTCGGCCTTACCCAGGACCCGTTGCCGCAAGCCACAGCCCCGCCTTCGGGCCCGGCCACGGACTTACTTGCTGGGCAGACTGTTTCGAAACCGAAACCGAAACCATCGGGATCGACAACACCTAAAATGGCCGACCCGAAAACGAAACCGAAAGTTAAGGACTCGAGTGTCCCTAAGATGGCTACCGTGCCGGTGAAGGCGACCGTGCCCGCTACCCCATCGACTCCGTCGACCTCCGGTCCGCAGAAGTCGAAGAAGTCCGTCGATTCCGATGCTGCGAAATCGAAACCGACGCCAGAGGAGGGGTCCTCCAAGAAAGATGGTCGGCACGGGTCAGCGGCTACGACGCCGTCAAAACCAGCCAAAGTCGGCTCCAAGGAGGCTACGCAGGCACACGGAAAGAAGTCTGTGCCCCGAACGCAGGAATCGGAGGCGGTAAAGACAGGATCCGCGCCCAAAGCGCACAAGGCCCACAAGGACGTCGGATCCGAGGGGAAAATCAGACCATCCTCGTCAGCGCCGACACAAACTGTGAGTGTGCCGTCCCCCATAGCCGAATCACTGAAGAGAATCAGGGAGAAGGCCTTTGCCCCGTCGGCTCCGATACCGTCAACGCAGCCGCGAAAAGACACTCCAGAGAAGCCGTCTGGGAAACTTCTCTTTATTTTGCCGCCGAAGGAGGCGCCAAAAGCATTTTCAACCAAATCGGCACCGAAACAGGTGATTTCTTCACCGACTGGCACACTTCCACGTCAGGTACTCGAATCCGAGGACGATTCGGAGCATTTCATCGACGCTGACACAGGCAAACTGACCCTCTATAAGAGGAAAATCACTTCAGAGCCAGTGGACCCCTATGTCATCCCACTAAAGAAGAAGAGGGTGCCCCTTGACGCCTCAGGCCTCACGGAACCAATCCAGCCTCCTCCGAGACGGAGCCCTACTCCCTCCCCAGAACACTCTGCGGGTGAGGGGTATGATGAGGACGAGCAGTACAATTTCCCAATCAATGAACCTGATGTGCAACCGGATTCATATGATGACACTGGTGACCAGAACACCCAAGGTGCGGGGCAGGACCCGCAGCCTTTTAATGCACGGGCATCCCCGACTGAGGATTCAGCAGGCTTTCATGCACTACTCGAAAGGGCGGCAGCCAATCACGATGTGGACATGCATGCCGACCCTGTTGAGGAAGACTTCCTTTTCGACACTTTTTCAGTCTCTGAAAGGACAGTAAAGACACTGCCTATGCTTAAAGGAGTCCTCAAGCATGCTGGGGACATATTTAAGGAGCCTACGAGAGCGAGAGTGGTCAATCCTCGCATTGAAAAAAAGTACAGACCTGCTCCTGGAGACCCCGCATACATTCGGGGACAATTGCCACTGGACTCTCTTGTGGTCGCCAATGCCAGGAAACGTGCCAACTCCCAGACTACGGGTGAAGCTCCTCCCCCGGATAAGGAATCCAAAGTGCTAGAGGCAGGGGGCAAAAGAGTAGCTGCACAGGCATCAAACTTTTGGCGCATCGCCAATACACAGGCGCTCTTGGCGCGTTATGATAGGGCGCACTACGACACCCTAGAACAGATTGTACAACACCTGCCTCCACAGTTCCAAGAGGGCACCAAACTGCTTATTGAGGAAGGGAAGCTAATCTCAAACGCAGCCATCAAGTGTGCACTTGACGCTGCGGACACAGCTGCTAGAGCTATCAACACTAGCGTTATGCTGAGACGACAAGCGTGGCTCCGCATCTCAGGGTTTAAACCGGATATTCAGACAACAATTCTTAATCAGCCAGTCAATCCTGATAGTCTGTTTGGTCCGGATGTTGACACCACCCTAGAGAAAATAAAGAAAGACACAGAAACTGCTAAGTCTATGGGGGCCCTACAGTCACAACAGTTTCGTGGCAGCAATTTTCGTCGCTCAGGTGCACGTGGAGTCACCAGAGGACAAATGGGTCAACAATCCCAGTTCGCAAAAGGTGGGGCACAATCCTCATTCACTAAACAGAACAAGGGAGGTTACAGGAATAACAGCAACAGAGGTCGCGGCAGAGGAAACAACAGCTCCCGCACCTCTACTCCCAGCAAACAGTGACTCTCTGTCACTGCCCCCCGACCACCTAACACCTGTCGGGGGGAGACTGCAGCAGTTCCTGCCCGTCTGGAGAAACATCACCACAGACAGGTGGGTGCGACAACTAGTCCAGTATGGTTATTGCCTAGAGTTGAAGTCCACTCCACCCAACATCCCGCCAAGGCAACGGCCTATGTCCGCAGAGCACTTGCTCTTATTGCAGCAGGAAGTAGTGGTGATGCTGCAAAAGGGAGCAATCGAGCTCGTGCCGGTGGGGGAGGAAGGCACGGGGGTATATTCCCTGTACTTCCTTATTCCAAAGAAGGACGGATCTCTCAGGCCCATTCTAGATCTACGTCCCCTCAACCTGTACATACTATCAGAACATTTCCACATGCTTACACTGCAACAGATTCTTCCCTTGCTAAACCAGGGAGACTTCTTAGCAACCTTAGATCTCAAGGATGCTTATTTCCACATTCCACTACACCCGTCACACAGGAAATACCTCAGGTTCACTATTCAAGGCAGGCACTACCAGTTCAAAGTCCTACCCTTCGGAGTCACAACAGCCCCGAGGGTGTTCACCAAGTGTCTGGCGACAGTAGCGGCGCACCTCAGGAGGCAGAACATCCATGTCTACCCCTACCTAGACGACTGGCTCGTGCAAGCCAAATCAGAGCAACAGTGCGCCGCAGACATGTCGACTACAATTCACCTTCTTCACGATCTGGGTTTCTCTCTGAACTACCCAAAATCGCATCTTCAGCCGGCGCATGTCCGGCAGTTCCTAGGTGCGACGATCAACACCCTGACGGCCATGGCTCAGCCAAACCAAGTCAGGATAGACAGCATGCAGGCTCTGATCCAAAAGTTCAGGCCACAACACTCGCTTCCAGCGAGAGTGTTCATGCAATTGATAGGCATGATGGCCTCCTGCATCTTCATAGTCCCTCACGCACGGCTACATATGCGCCCGCTCCAGGAGTGCTTAGCGAATCAGTGGACACAGGCTCGTGGGCAATTGACAGACCTAGTGTTGGTTACCAGTCGGGCATACGACTCTCTGCATTGGTGGACTCCACACAACCTTTGCAAGGGCCGACTGTTCCAAGAGCCCGTGCCGCAGATTGTCCTGACAACGGACGCATCTCTCCAGGGATGGGGAGCTCATGTGCTCACTTACACAGTGCAGGGACTATGGACGACGCAGCAACAAAAGATGCACATCAACTATCTGGAACTGATGGCAATCTTCATGGCGCTCAAGTCCTTCATTGTACATCTGTGCAACAAAGTCGTGCTAGTCCGGACGGACAACATGACCGCGATGTACTACATTCAAAAGCAGGGAGGCACCCACTCGCCACAGCTGTCTCATCTGGCTCAGAGCATGTGGAAGTGGGCCATTCAGAGGAACATTTTCCTCATGGCAGAACACCTCCCAGGAAAGGACAATCAGATGGCGGATCTGCTCAGCAGATACAGCCATCAAATGCACGAGTGGGAGATACACCCATCTGTTCTCCACCCGTACTTCCAGCAGTGGGGTCATCCGGAGATAGACCTGTTTGCCACAGCAGAGAACGCAAAATGCCAACTCTTTGCCGCCAGGTTCCCTCACCCACAGTCGCAGGGGAATGCGATATGGATGAACTGGTCAGGCAAATTTGCGTACGCTTTTCCGCCAGCCCCTCTAATACCGCTGGTCGCAAGAAAGCTAAGGCAGCACGAGATGACTCTCATCCTGGTTGCTCCAACGTGGGCGCGCCAGGCTTGGTACACCACGTTCCTCGAACTCTCAGTGGTGCCGCATCAAAGACTGCGCCTCACGCCCAGTCTTTTGACGCAGAACCATGGAGACATTCAGCATCCAGATCCACAACAGCTCAACCTGGCGATCTGGCTCCTGAAGTCCTAGAGTTTGGATACCTTAACCTACCTCCGGAGTGCATGCACATCATCAAGGAGGCGAGGAAACCAACTACTAGAGCATGCTATGCTGCAAAGTGGAAGCGTTTTGTCATTTACTGTACAGCCAATGACATCAACCCGCTAGATGCATCTATCCCCAACATCATCTGCTATCTGTTGCATCTTTACAAGTGCAATCTAGCGTACACTTCCATTCGGATACATCTATCCGCCATAGCGGCTTATCTCCAGAACAGGCAGCACCTCTCTGTCTTCAGGGTGCCTGCCATTAAAGCCTTCCTTGAAGGTCTGAAACGAGTCATTCCCCCAAGAACACCGCCAGCTCCGGTGTGGAACCTCAATGTCGTTCTCACCAGACTGATGGGACCGCCATTTGAGCCACTGCACTCGTGTGAACTCCAGTTCCTTACGTGGAAAGTAGCTTTCCTTGTAGCTATTACGTCTCTGAGGCGTGTCAGTGAGCTGCAGGCGCTCACAATCCAAGAGCCATTCATTCAAATCCATCCAAATAGGGTAGTGCTACGCACTAACCCCAAATTCCTTCCGAAGGTGGTGTCACAGTTTCATCTAAACCAAACTATTGACTTACCAGCATTCTTTCAAAACCCGCAAACGGTGGCGGAAAGAATGCTCCATACCTTAGATGTACGGAGGGCGTTGATGTACTACATAGACAGAACACAACCCTTTAGAAAAACAAAACAACTCTTTGTTGCCTTCGCACCACAACACAAAGGCAACCCGATTTCCAAAGCAGGGATAGCCAGATGGATTGTTAAATGCATCCAGATATGTTATCAAAAAGCCAAGCGCACTTTAACAATACCCCCCAGAGCGCACTCCACACGCAAACTGGGGGCATCCATGGCTTTCCTAGGGAACATTCCTTTAGAGGATATTTGCAGAGCAGCCACGTGGGTTACACCACACACCTTTACTAAACACTACTGTGTTGATGTGCATTCCAAGCAGCAAGCTGCTGTAGGACAGGCTGTTCTGAAGACACTTTTTCAGGTTTCTGCAGCTGGCACGGGCAACCGCCGCTGATGGAGGGACTGCTATGTATTCTATGCTAAGATATGAATTTAGCAGCCCACATGCCTCGAACTGAATATGCTACTTACCAGTATGCATCTGTTCTTGGCATGTAGGGCTGCTAACATTCATATCGCCCGCCCTCCTCCCCGGTGCCTGTCGCAGCTGCAGATATACTATTGTATTTATTCATTAGCATGGACATCCTTTACACTTTTCACTCCATCTTCTGCCACAATGGCGAAAAACAATCTGGGGATGGAGCCGATGCCCATGCGCACTGTAGTCCAGGGGAGGAGCCACCTATCTCAGGATACTTCGAAGACTCTTCCAGGACAACAATGTGCAATCATCCGAGCCCAACACTAGGCGGCGATCTAATGCTAAGATATGAATGTTAGCAGCCCTACATGCCAAGAACAGATGCATACTGGTAAGTAGCATATTCATTACTGCGCAGTCCCTTTAAAGCCCTTCCCACATTCCCTTCTAGTAGATCAGCAGGTGCATGATATATATTGGTCCCCAGATAGGGTAAACAGCTCGGCTCCCACCGAATATCCGTTACCGGGGCCGAGCCTGCTGTTGAAGGGATCACCGGAAAAAGGCAAGTCTTCCCCCAGTTGACCAGCCCCGAGATCCCCCAAATACCTTCAGCAGGCTCATCGCCCCCTCCAGTGCCTCTCCAGTGTCCGCCAAGAAGACAAGGAGATCATCAGCATACAGAGATATATTTACTGTTCATCGCCCCGCAAGGTCAGACCCCTATAGTACCGCCCCCTCCTAGCATGCTCAGCCAACTGTTCGATGGCCATCGCAAACATCAGTGGCGACAATTGACATCCCTGTCGCGTTCCTCGTTCTATTGAGCAGGGGGAGGATATCACCATCCCCGTCCGCACCCTGGCAGTAGCCGTCCTATACAATAATCCCGTCCATCCCACAAACGCCTCCACAAGGCCAAATGCACGCATAACTCGGTACAAGTAAGGCCACTCCAGGCTATCAAATGCCTTCTCAATGTCCACCGACAATACTGCAGCATTTGGAGTATCCCCATGATCTGCGTCCAGTATGCTAAGTAAGTGTTGCACATTAATGGCCGCATTCCGGGTCGGGATAAAGCCCGCCTGATCACAGTGGGCCAGTTGTACCATGTGGAGTAGGAGCCAAGTCGCCAGAATTCTGCTTAAAATCTTATAGTCAGATGTCAGCATAGATAACTGGCGATACGACGATCTGTCTTAATGGGTCCCTTTCTGGTTTCGGAAGTGGGATAACGATGGCCTCTCTCCTGGAAGCTGGGAGACTCCCCTCTGCCCGCGCCTCTTTATAAACCGCCACCAATTGTGGAGCAAGTAAATCAATATAAGTGAAATAAACTCAATGGGCAGACCGTCTTTACCCGGTGTTTTATTACGTGTCATGTGTTTAATGGCACACCGTATTCCCCCCAAAGTAATGTCTTGCTCCAACGATTTCGCTTGTGCATCTTCCAACTGGAGCAAGGTTATATCAGCCGGGAAGTCTTCCAGGGCCTCACCGGTGCCCCCCAACCGACACCTATATAAGCCCTCGTAATACTCTAAGAACAAATCGTTAATCCCTCTCTGGGTATAGACCGGTGTTCCCAGCGATGAATTCAACGCCAAGATAGGAGTGCCCCGAGGCGCCGGATTAGCTATCTAAGCCAGCAACGAGATCGGCTCGTCCCGCTCGGCATGCGCCCATGCCAGATAAGCCCTGTGATCATAGCATCGTAACCTCTCTATCTGGGTCGCCATCTCCGCTCTGGCCCCCACCATTTCTTCCTGCTGCTCGGGGTGCTCAGGCAATCTGTTTTCTGCTGCTTCCACCTCATTTAGCAGCGTCTTCCGCACTCCCGCCGATTTAGCAATGCACAATCCTCTCATCACCACCTTGAAGGCGTCCCACTCCACCGCTATATTAGATGCCGTCCCACCATTTTCCGTAAAATACTGACCCGTTTCTATATCCTTACGGAAGGCTGCGTCCTCCAACATCTCTGGGCGTAGTCGCCACATTGGTTTCGCAGATCTCTCCCGAACCCAGCTAATCGTTAACAAGAGCAGATTATGATCCAAGAGTGTCCTCGCCAGATACTCACTGTTAACAACTTTTGCATGTACGTCCGGAGTGCACAATATTGCATCCAGGCGCACATGTAAGTCATGTAAGGCTGAGAAGAAAGAATAGTCACGGTCGTCTAGGTGTTGCATTCGCCATGTGTCTACAAGCCCCCACTTCTCCTGCCAGTCCCTCCTGGCCCTAGCAATCCTGTGTATTGGAGCCTCCGGCAATGGTGGGTGTGACCGATCCATAACAACATCAGCTATCGAATTAAAGTCTGCTCCCAATATCACAGAGCCGGTCAGGTAAGGCGCCAGCTTTCCCGACAACTGTTCAAAAAAAGCCACCTGCTCAACATTATGGGCTTATATGCTACACAATGTCACATCCAGGCCATTCAGCCGCCCCCCCCACCACCACAAACCTCCCTTCAGGGTCAACAAATTGGTGGGTCATCTGGAAGGGTACTCCCGCTCTAACCCATATGAGCGACCCCCTCGCAAACGCAAAGTAAGTTTTACAATAAACTTGCCCTCGTCATTTACATTGCAACGCGCTGCTCTCCGCTTTGTTAATGTGGGTTTCCTGCAGAAAGGCCACCTGCACCCCCTTCCGTATGAAATAAGTGTGTACCATGTGGCGCTTTCTCATCGTATGCATCCCCCTCACGTTCCACTTCAGGCATTTAAAATCAAGTATTGTCACCATGTTGATCCGTTACCTCTTGGTACCTCTGCACTTTCCCCCGGGCACACCTGCATCTCCTACAACTCCAAACAAACCATCTAACAGTCCCCAACAGCCCCACCCCAGAACAGGTCCCAACAAAGCAGCACCCCTCCAAACTCTCAACTAAACAGTTTCCCTGGTAGCTACCAGGGATCTCTACTCACAATAGAGGGGAGGTGGCCAAGAACCAGACGGCCCGATTCCAACTCTGTCAACCTTCTCACGCCTTACCCCGTCCCCGCTAATGCTACAGCACCACTGTACCCCCCCGAAATAAGGGAACTCCTCCCCAAGTCCTCCCTTCCCACCCCCACCACATCACACCTTATAAAACAGCAACAGATAGAAAAGGGGAAGAATTTTGTAACCAAAAGCACCCTCCATTCCTGGAGAGAGTCTTACTGTACTATGCATCAGCAATCTCATCAGCAGTCCCTGGAGTGACATGTAACACTAGCGAGTCCGATTCTTCATACACCGTCCCGGCCGATCCCTTCTCGGAGTCAGTCGCTCCCCTCTGTTCCGGCTCTTGTCCGTGAGATATCTCCGTCACTGCTTTCAGTGCTGCTAAGCGTTCCGTCTCCATCTGAGAGACCGTCGGCTTCTGGGATCTGAGCCTTCCAGTGCGCCTTGGTCGGGGAGGACGCGGGCCCCCCCAGCAGCCTCCGAGCCGCGACCAGCCTCTCCCTTTCCCGCCCTGTAGGATTCCAGCCTATCCCATTCTTCCTCCGGGGTGCTAAAGAAAAAGGTCTTGTTGTCCATGGCCACCCTCAGTCGCGCTGGAAACATCAGGGAATATTGTAACCTTTCTGTGCAAAGTGCCTTCTTTACTTCCAGGAAGGAGGCCCGCTGTCGTTGCACCTCGAAAGTATAGTCAGGAAACAACGTCACAGTGCCATTTTCCACCCTGAATGGGCCCACGGTGCGCGCTCTATTCAGAATTAGGTCTCTATCTCTGTAGTGTAATAGGCGTGCCTCCACAGGTCTGGGCAGCCTCACGGGGTTCAATGGGCACGCCGGCACCCTATGCGCCCTCTCCAGAGCGAAGAAAGAGGACAGTCCCTCTGGCGCAACTTCCGTCTTCAACCAGGGCTCCAAATAGTCCACCAAACTGTCTCCTTCCACTCCTTCGGGCAGGCCCACCACTCGTACATTATTCCGTCTGTTCCTCCTCTCGGCATCCTCCGCCCTCTTCTCCAAAGCCTGCAGACGTCGATGCTAGTCTCCCATCTGTGTCTCAAGAGCTTTGTGTGCCGGCTCCAGATCTCCGTGATGGCTTTAAGTATCACCTCCACTTGTTGCTGCATCATCACCCCTGGATGCGACTCCGATGCCTCTGTTTTTTGGTGATCCTCTTCCTCTTGTTCCGGGGGTCCGTGCCCCCCCCCATTTGCCTCATGGCTTGCCTATGGTTGTCCTCCTTGCCGGTCTAATACCTCCCGGCCGGTGCCGCTCTCCGTCCTCCCCTGTCGCCTGAGAGTCTTCGCCGTGGTCCACGCCTCAAGGCACCCTGCACTTCTTACGCCGTAGAGGGCTAGCCCCCAATATGCCCAGGTCACTCCCCTGGTTGCTTCTCTCAACTCCTGGTGCCACATAGTGTGGCGCTCAACTGTCCACATAGTCGTGTAGGCCATCACTCTCCTGAGTGTACATCCCCATGGTCTGGGGCCTAGACCAACAGTGTCCGGCAGCCCCACCTTGAATCCTGGGCACCCGGCCATTAACCACAAGTATGCCCGCCGTTGTTCTGGCGCACACCGTCGCCCGGGGCTCAGTCCCTGCACGCCGTGCCGTCCCCACAGACTTCAGCCTCCTTGCTGCAACATATGGGACAGACCATCAATGTGCTCCCTCTTTCCGTCAGGTGCAGACCATTAGCACTAGGGCACCCGGGAAACCTCCACTCACAGCTTTCCACTGACCCAGGGAAGCTCAGGCATCCGATCCAGGTTGCACCCGCAGGGTTCCACCGCCTCTTCCCACCGCAACCCCCCCCCCCACCGCAACCCCCCGTCGCTAAGTCAGCATCCCATCCAACCATCACCTCAGGCTTCTCAATGTGTCCATTCGAGCCCCACCACATCCCAGGGTCCATCTCAGGCAGTATTCTCCCACAGGGGATTCACCTCCTACTTACAGGCCTCCAGGGCACGCGCCGACCTCTCACTTGCCTCCTAGCGTCCCAATGTTTTATTCTTTCACTGGTGGCCGCACGCTCACCATAAGCTGTTTGCACCCATCTCTGCTCCCGGTCTATGCGTGCTGCAGCGCTACCTCACAGTGCGTCCTTGCCCTGCTGCGCCCTACTGCACTGTGCCTCTCTTGTTACAGCCGCTCTAGCCTCCTCGCTTTGCTCCAGGAGGGCGGAGGCCAGAGGGGGGCAGGGGGAAGGGAGAGCTTAGCGCTCCGCAGCAACTACCGCCGCCCCAGTACTTCTGCTACCGGTAGCTGCCGGAACATCTCCTCGGGCTCCTCTACCCAGCGGTCAGCGTACAGCAGTCCGGCTCTCCCTCACGCCAGCCGCTGCCACTCAAGATCAGCTCAACGCTCCTCCGTATCCGCCGCCGCCATCTTGATCGTCCGGGAACCCGGCACCAGAATCCCTCCGGATTCCCTCAGCCACGATCTCGTCCCCCGTAGGCAACGCAGTCAGCACCAGGGAGGCGCGGCACACCGCCAGCTCCATTTTGCAGGGGCAGAGTCGGCCCCCAAGCAGGAGAAATTCCAGGGTTGGCGCGGAGCTCTTAGCTCACGCAACCATCCGCATCGGCCCTGAAGCCACGCCCCCATCAAACACTTACATTCTTTACGCTATTTTCTATTTACCAAGTTGATTCTTAAACCTACAATATTCTTTCGTAGGAGATTTCCATGTATAGTCACTGAATATTGCCGCCCATGTGCGGGGACCCTAGGACACTTCTTCAATATGTATCTTCTTAAGTGTAGAGTTTCGCTTTTCTTCAGGAAGGCCTGCAAAGACACAGGTACAATGGCATATTTCTTCATCATGAAGTCAAAAAAGGACAAGCACAAAAAATGTATGTATAATTTCATGATGTTGTTGCAAAAAGCATAAACTCCCTCACAAACTTTTTTTTCATGATAGAGATGCACAAGGAGGACGGAATAGCTTCATAGGCTGTCACCATATGGCTAAAAATGAGACTGCGCCTTCAAGAACCCAGACACCACCAGTATCCCATCATGCTCAACAGGTAGCAGTTGCTTCAGTGTTGATAGGACTCTGGAGCATTGAGCTCAGCCAAGTTTTGACTTTCCTTTTCAAAATTCTCTATTGAATTTTGGTGACAAACTTTTCATTCAGTGTTTTTGGTATATCCCTGGTGTTTTCTGACAAAGTAGAGTTTTTTTTACAGAAAAATGCTTTCTTTTTTTACAAATACCTAGCTTGTGGGAGAAAAAAGGCCAAGACAGATCCTCTTGAGGTGTGTATACTCTGCGTCCCAGAAGATCATGTTCCTGCATCTTGCCATCACTGCAGGAGCTTTTCAAGACGCACCCTGAGAGACCAAGAGAAGATGTTCCTTCATGGTACCAAGGAGTGAAGAAGACGACAGACGCAGTCTGGAGGTGGAACCTTAGGGCAAGAAGAGGGTCAGACTTCTTCTAGGGCTCTGTCATCTGTCTCTGGAGGGCATGCCAGGAAGAAAGTGATATAAAAACACCATTGGTCCTGGTCAACGTCGAGAGCATCGACGTTGAGGAGTGGTACTGCGCCAACCTTTTCGAGATCCAGGTAGACGTTGAGGCACACTCCAACATCAAGGCACGATCGACAGTCGCCATTGACAAGCAGGTTGAGGTCGGTCAACGTCAAGAACTCTCGTCATCGTCTAGGCTACAGGAGACACGAAAGAGAAGACTCCTCCCCAGATTGGGGGTGCTGTAAAGCATATTCACCTTCTTCAGGGTTCCAAGCATCTTCTCCACCACCAACTCCATCTCCTCCTCCGCCCCCTCCACTGCCTGCTCCATCATGGCCTCCAACTCCACCAGCTCCACCATCACCGGTCACTCCAAGACCCAGGTCTTGTTCTAGGTCGCACCATTATTCTAGACACCATTGTCACAGCCCAAGGTTCACTTTTACCTCTTCCAGGCATCCCGCCATCATCATCACTGATGATCTTGGTCAGACATCTTATAGCCTCGTCCATTCCTAGTGGACGATATTCCCCAACACTTTCAGACTCTCCACCTATATCACCGGTGGATGATGCCACCACATTTCAAGAGGTCCTCGTGAGGAGCGTGGCAAAACGTAACATTCCTGTGTCAACTCCAACACCAACAACATCAGTAATTTCTGAGAGGCTACAACACAGGTCAGCACCAAGGCTTTTGCTGCCTCTAGTACCAGGTCTACTTGAACCTTCCAAGGACCTCTTGCTGAAAGCAGACTCGTTCCTATTAGCAGCTCATGAATACGGCCATAGCGTCGCTCCTAGAAGGTACTCTTGGCTCCGCCTTACATCCCTTAAGCCAGCATCACAGCAAAGGAAATTAAATCTGCTGTTCTCTGGTCCCACTTTATTTGGAAGCCATGCTGACGATTAGATGGCACGGATTAAGGTGAAAATGGAAACTCTATAGGCAGTCGGTATAGAGAGACCCACAGGAAATCTTTCCGACCCTACGAGCGCAGCTCCTATTCCCAGGGGGTTCAAACTAGGCCTGGGTGATAAATTACGTTCCGCTCCCGGAATTTGGGTAATTTCGCATTCCGCAGAGAATGCGGAATTGCCCAACATTTCGAGATCCGCGGCTTCGTGGAATTTTTTGCTTGTTTGCAAGATATTTCCCCCTGAACATGCAAACAGCGTTCGCGAACAGGAAAAAAGCATTGCGAACGGGCAGAACAAGCAATTCCGCAGAGCTTTGCGTAGCACGACTACACAAATTCCGCCCACCCCTAGTTCAAACCCTTCTCTGGTATCAGGGTCACCAGCAATACGGTGCACAACAACAGCACCAACCTCCCTACCAAACATATCAAAGAAAGCAGCATATAGGGAGATCTACCCAGCAGCTTGCTCAAGGGGGTAAGCAACCATACGAGTCAAAACCATGAGTAATTACTTTACCCTCTTCTGTTATCTTCTCCAGTGGGGGTAAGCATCTGACATTATCCAGCAGAGTGGCATAAACCTAATTCAAGACACCTGGGTACTGAACATTGTTCGTAATGGATATTGTCTGAGGTTCACCACTCCTCCACCGTCCATACCTCTAAAACCATCCAGTTTCCAACTCTCCATGCCACAAGCAGAGTTCAACATCCTCTTTAAAAAGCTGGCTGTGAAACTGTTCCTCAGCAACAACGAGGTACAGGCTTTTATTCTAGGTACTTTCTTGTCAAGAAGAAAGACCAGAATTATTCAGACCCATTCTCGACCTCAAAACAGCCAACAAGTAGATTCCGTTAGAACATTTCCAGATACTGACATTGCACCAAATGTATCCTCAATTACACCAGGGGCATTGGCTCTGTTCCATCGTCCTTCAAGATGCATACTGTCATATACCAGAAAGCATCAAAAGTTATTGAGGTTCATAGTGGGGCAGGAGCATTATCAATCCCAAGTACTTCATTTGGCCTGAAGTCAGCTCCCAGGACATTCTCCAAGTGCATGGCAGTAGTGGCTACCCATCATAGGAGACACAAAATATATTTCCTACCCATACCTAGACGATTGGATAATCAAGGCATCCACGTCTCAATAAGCTCAGCTTCATTACGATTGGACTTGCAATCTCTTACAAAGGTTAGGCCTTCAGGTCAACTGCAACAAGCTGACCGTACATTATTGGGGAGCCTCCATCTATACAATACGGGCAAAGGTGTGTCCTTAAAAAGAGAGACTCCTATCAATCCTTCTTAAGTGTCATGCTCTCGTGAAAGCTTCTCATTCAACAGTGAAAACAGCATCCTCCCTCCTCGGTTCGATGGCCAACTGCATCTTTCTCACACTGGATGCCCGTCTTCACATGCTACCTCTACAGGAATGTCTCGAGGACCAGTAGGGCCAACAGACTGGCAATTAGTAAGACAGGATCCATGGAAAGCTGTACCTGAAATAGTGGTGTTCTCCAACCAGTCTCCTTCGAGTTGCCCCATTTAATCAGGAGATTCCTCCTCAAACCATAGTCACAGATGCCTCTCTACTGAGATTGGGAACCCACATAGATCAATCACCTCCAAATCCAGGGTAAGTGATTGCAGAGAGAATTGACATACCATATTAATCTCCTCGAGCTGCGCGTAGTCCATCTGGCGCTGAACACGTTTCATCCGTTGTTCAGATCCCACTTCCTCCTTGTTCAGACGGACAATACAACAACCATGTATACTGCCCCAGCAAGCAGGGTGGCACGAGGTCCAGGCCCTTGTCACACAAGGCCCAGATAATCTGGAAATGGCTTCTAGCCAGGGACCTTACGATCACGGCAACTTACCTACCAGATGTCCAAAATACTCTAGCACACTCCTTCAGCAGACTACTGCAAGAAAACCACAAGTGGGTCTTAAACGACAACGTAATCAAAAACATCTTCCAACGGTACAGAACTCCGGACATCAACTTGTTCGCCATCACAGAAAACAACAAATGCCTAAGCTTCACATCGCGGTTCTTCCAAACAGAAACTCGAGAGATTGTCCTATGGATCAGCTAGACCGGCAAATTTCTGTACACATTTCTGCCGATTCCCTGATCATGATGGTCCTCATCAAGTTGTCCCAATCCACAACCATGATAATCCTCATAGCTCTGGAGTGGCCAGTTCAATTCACGGACCTCCTTCACCAGTCCCTCTGTCCATATCTGAAGCTGCCATGCAGACCAGACCTACTGACGAAATTTGTAGCCCAGATGTTATACCCCAGTCTCTCCTCTTTGAATTTTGCCGCATCACTCCTGAGCTAGTGCAGTATGGACATTTTAATCTGTCGCAAGACTGCATGGAGATCCTCAAAGAATCTAAGCGGCCTTCCACACATTCTGCATATGCCTTCAAATTAAGAGATTTTGCATAGAGTGCTCATCTAAGAACGAGGATACTACCACTTGCCAGGAAAATGTCATTCTTCCATACTTGCTACATTTTGCAAAATCTGACTTGCTATTCTTTTCTTTAGAGGTTTAGCTGGCAGCTCTTACTGCCTACAGAAAATGTTCTTCACAAATCTTTTTTTTTCCAGAATCCCCGTCATCAGGGATTTCTTAGAGGGTTTGATAAGATTTTTTTCTCTCATGAGGCTCCCTTCCCCCAGTGAGCTTAATGTAGGCCTTTCACGCCTGATGCCGGACCCCTCGAGGATATACATGAGGCATCTCTCCAACACTTGTCTTGGAAAACCACCTTCCTTGTGGCGATAGCATCTGCCCCCATGGTTAGCGAGATCCAAGTGCTCTGCTCTCATGAACCATACACTGTATTTCATTGTAGCAAAGTGGTTATGAGTACTAACCCAGAGGTCCTCCCTAAGGTTGTTTCGGACTTCCATGTCAACCAGACAATCTCATTACCAACAATCTTTCAGAATCCCTCTACTCCATCAGAAAGAACTTCCCATTCCCTGGATGTGAGGAGAGTTCTAAAATTCTGTCTATTCGAGACATCCGCAAATCGAACCAATTGTTTATCAACTACGGTCTGGTTCGTACAGGCTTACCCACCGCCAAACAATCCATTTCATGATGGATACTTTTTTGTATTTTGTTGTGCTATCATAAAGCTAACAAAAAACACTTAGCTATACCTAAAGCACCCTCTACCAATGGAAAGCGGCTACAGCTGCTTTACTGTGCAATATCCCTATTCCAGAAATGTGCAAAGCAGCTACCTGGAAATCAGTACATACATTCACCAAGCACTAATGTCTAGACTCTGATGCTAGAGCAGATGTCCAAAAATATGGCAGGCTTCCCTCAGAAACCTATTTGCTTAAATTTTCTTGATGATCCTCTGTTTCCTCCACTGCGCAATGTGGGGATGGGCTTTCTACTCTATTCAGTGATTATGACTATAGATGGAAAATCTCCTACAAGAGAAGGAATAGTTTCTTACCTGTAACTCCTGTTCTCTCGTAGGGGAGTTTCCATGATAGTCCTAGGCAACCCTCCCTCCTCGTGGAGCCAGTTAAACTACGGAAATGATTTACAGGGTGCAGCAAATAAGACTCTCATGGTCAAACTACAGGTAGTTCAAAACACCGCACCTAGGCTTGTTCTCAATCTTCCACCTGAAACTCCATCTGCCCCTTCGTCGAAATCTCTACACTGGCAGCCAGTAAGGAAGAGAAGCATTTTTAAGATCTTTTGCCTCAACTTCAATACCTTAAGACGGCAAGGCCCCAGTTATCTCCAAACACCAAATCAAAGCGGCATATATCCACCAGAACTTTAAAATCTAAGGACAAAGCCCTTTTGAGCGACCCCACATCCGCTTTGCTAGATGTGGTGGGAGAGCTTTTTCCTATCTGGCTCCTTTTTACACAAACAGACTTCCTGGGCATATTCGTACCTGTACCAGGAGTTACAGGTAAGAACCTTTTCCTTATTGGCCAGGTGTCTGGAGTACATCGAAACCATTACTTTTACTGGTGATGTATTTGGGGCACCCATTGAGTGTATGGACACAGTGCCTTAATGCACAGCTGAACCTCTGGTGCTCCTAGCTTTTTATCAAATATGTACTTAAACTGTGGATGATTGCTACTGGCCATTTCCACTAATTCTCGCAAATATTCCTTGGAGATAATCCCCAAGTCTCGTCTGAACTTTTATTAATTTACAGTTCAATGTTCACAAATCTTTATCAGTCCAATGTACTTTTAATGCAGCACCTTCCACGATGTTTGAAAAATCTCATTTGATGAAGACCACATAACCCACACGTAGAGCTTTCCATAAACTTCTTCCATTTGTCAGAAATATGGTTATATGCTTTATGCACAACAGAGAAAACGCATTTTCCTGACAGTTCCTTGGACAGACTGCTCTTCTGGTTATTTCTTTTCAAACTACATTGTTTTGACTTATATGCTTTAAAGTGTACATTTTTCACATGTTTCCCAAACGTCACTGGTGAAGAACAGAACTGTTGTAAAAATTGCAAAAGAAAGTGCACGGTATGCATTAAAACCTCCCTTGTGCTTCAGCATTATATAAAAAATGAGAAGGAAATTGCACTTCCCCTCCTCGAATCGTCCTTATTGTTAGCACTGGGGGCCCTGTCCCCAAAAACAAATACCCCTGGCTGTGGTCCTGGACATGAACGATGTATCAGAATAGAGAGAGAAGACAATGTGAACAGATGGTCGGTGTTAGAACTTTTTCCCTGATTCTATCTACTGCAGGGAACATCTGAATGTTATTCCGACTTGCCCTGTACCCTAGCTGCATTGTTTATCGGGGACTCCTTAGTTCCCTTTACTCCCCAATGCAGGAAGTCCTAAGTGGAGAGCCCACTCCACGTGGAAAGTGCTGAATAACGGGAAACATCATTTACTACGAAGCAAATAACACGCATAACGTTTACCACGCGTCACTCACCACGCAAAGGTCTTTCCCACGCGTAAGCCTTCAACGACCGTCTTTACCACGCGAGTGGTATTCCTTCCAGTCGTCGTTCTGCAAGTACGATCTGCGTTGGCTTTGGGGGGCTGGGGGGAGGGGGGGATTAAGGGGCTGGGGGGGGGGACTGGGGGGAGGCTAGGGGGGGTTGGGGGGGTCTCCCCCCCCAAAAAAAAACCAAGCGGATATTAATAAATAAATCTACAATGCCTCAAAACGCTGAAGGAAAAGAGCACGTCATAATAGAAGTCCGTTATCAGTTTTGATAGACGTGTGTTGACGCTTGTTTCCGTGGTCGGTGGAAGAAAGGGCTGATGGTGAAAGACGTACAGGGGTAAGATATGAATCAAAACTTTGTAAATTAGGGTATTAATTAAGCGCATTATGAAAAAAATAAAAATATAATGTAAGGGAATCTGTTTATTATTGTTTAAAACATCGATCTTTTCCTTCGTACTGCATGTAGCCTATCAGTATCATTATGTAAATGTGAATGGGACGTCAGATGTTTCGTAACGTTATGATTGCGGAGTAAAAACATGCGTTGTCAAATGCTGCGTGCAAAAGACACATGCGAAGTAAAATTCGCGTGGTAAAGGCATGCGTGGAACTTGAAATCGTTGAATAATCATATTTCACACTCACTGTATAATTTGGTGAAGTGCCATTGTTGACTAGTGGGAATATAATACGGTAGAGAACATGAGAAGGGAACACACTGGAGAAAGTATATTAGTGATGAGTTATGTTTCATTCTACACAATAGGCTGGGATGCTTTTTAGACTGGGAGCTTGTAGAGAGAATGTGGGATGGCCATAAGGCTGTGAGTCGGAGAAAGGACCCTTGCGCTGCAAAGATTGTTACAGGTATGTAATTTGTTTGTTCTTCCTGTATGCTACTTTTCTGATATTTCCCTTTTGTGTCATCACAGCCCTGATACTGGACATCCTAATCGTGGCAGCAGTACAGAAGCTTGTCAAGCGGAGGAGCCCATACGAGCTTACCCTAGGCGTGGTGGACTATATAATGATGGACCTGTATGCCTTCCCTGCAGGTCATGCCAGCCGGGCCATGCTGGTTTCTAAGTTCTTACTCAGCCACCTGGTGTTAGCTGTTCCCCTCCGGATTCTCCTCATTCTATGGGCATTCGGCGTGGGATTCTCACGTATCATGGTTGGACGACACCATATCACTGATGTTTTTGGAGGCTTTGTGATTGGCTACCTAGAGTTCAACGTGGTAGAATTGCTATGGATGTCATCCAACACCTGTCAGCTGTTGATATCAATGTGGTGAAGGCTCTTGTGCAGGATCACACTCTTTAAAAACTTTGTGCATGCAGGCAACTGATGGATTGATTAATGGTTGATTGTTTTTTATGACTCTTGATCCTTGTTGAAATCAAAAGATTCTACTCAATTGAACACTGTATCATGATCTTTTAAGCTGTTGTTTATTTGGACACAATTTTATGCCCTCCTTGTGTATTGGTTGTGGATTTGAGCCTCGGAGACTTTCTGAACAACATGCCTGACGCACCGTGTCCCCATTTAAACTGTTTTTGGTGGATCCTGTAGGGTGCCCCATTTCAGTGGGCCACACACAGCACTACTAGGCAGGAGGCACCTAGTCTGCAGCGTGTGATTGTAAAGAGCTAAGCTGCACAGTCCCATTTTAGAACCCCAAAATGAGATGGGTATTGGCCATGGTGTTAGAGGCAAGTGTAATGATGGAGCACAAGCAATGGGGTTCGCTCAAATGATGCTACTTCTGCCCCTTCAAGCAAGCCCATGCTGCTTCAGCTGTTTTCGCATTCTTCTTCTTAACGTTTGAGTGCATGACATGCCCCTTTGTATTTTCTCACCTTCATCATGACATTATTTGTGGTCGATGCTGCTAATACCAGCCCCCTCTCTCTGTTTCTTTGCTGCTGAACAGAATGCATTTCTAAAGCGCAGCTCTTCGACTCCATGCTGTGTCTGTGGATAGTATTTCCCTTCTAACTGCTGTGCAGCTGACTCAGGTATCATTCTCTACCTGTGCCCTAGGTTTCATGAAAGAACAGCAGCATTTGCCCATCATCCTTGACTACCATTCTTAAACGCTTATGCCTGCCTTCATTTCTCTTGCTTCAGGCCCCACCCTTGCTGTCCTTAAACCGTCCAGACATTTGTCACATCTTCCACATCCCAGGTTCTTAGTCGAGGCGGGTCCTCCTGCCCCGATGAATTCAGGTGCCTTTCTTACCTTCAGCAATTGCCCCTGGTCTGTCTGTAAAGCACATCCTGTTTAGGGATGAAACATTTGCATAGGCAGGTGTCCCTCCTGTGTAATGAGAGCTTGCTTTACCCATGTGCATCGTATCCTCCAGGGCCAGGTACTTAATAGAGGCCCCACTCAGGACATCTAACATTTTTACATACATTGGGAGAGAAAATAAACTGCAAATTAGAAAGAATTTCAAGACGTGAAATATGTTGATGAGGTTGCCGAATCGCATAGCTGTTTGCCTTTAGCCTGTAAGGATTTAAAGATTTTCTATACTACCTTGCAGTCTGTGAGGCCCTTAGTACAGGGTCTCACAAATTACAAGAGTCTATTTCCAAACTTTTTATCATCCTAAATTCCTAAATTTGGTGTTAAAGTTGATGTATATTTTACCATTGCCAGCTGCCATGGAATGGTATGGGTGGTATAGGGGTGGAGGGGGGTTAGAGTATAAAATAAAATTTCACTTACCTGGCTTCTGGCCGCTGCCTCTCCTCCGTCCTCTTCTGTTCTTCTGTCGACGCACGCAGGCTCCAACACTCCCCAAAGCCAATCACCACGCTGCTGTCACCAACATGACAGCAGCGTTGTGACTGGTCTGAACGCCCTGGTTTGGCGCTTAGAGAGGAAGTGGGAGCCGGTGCATGTTCCTCACCCAGGCTGTGCAATGCAGCCGGGTGGAGAACGCTCTAAGTGCGCATTACTGTTGGGCCAGCCCATGACAGGCAGCCAAACCATCATGGACACTTAAGTGCGACAACCTATCCTCCCCCAGCTGACTTTAACGACAGCCCCGCCTGCAAAACTGCCTCCGTAAGTAAAAATAAAATTATAGTAACATTGAGTTATCAATTTAATTTTCCTTTTTTTTTTTGCTTAAAAGCAGTGGGGTGGCCCTCCTCTGCCTGAGCAGAGGAGCCGCCGCTGGATTTTACTGAAAAGTTTCGCAGCCGATCTCCAACTCTTTGAAAGCGCTGTGCCTTTGCTTCAAGCCTTGCTTCTCTTCGTTTTGAGCATAACCTCTGCCCAATAAAATAGTCTTCTCCCCGTTGCCTTACTGGTGTGTTTAAAAAAAAATGCTTGGGCCTTACTGTCAAGAGGTGGTTTGCAGAACAACATGGAAACCATTGGACATTCAGCACATATAATGAAGGCCTTTGAGCTCCCAAGCCGGGTGGTGATTGCTTGGGCTTTAAGTCTGTCGCCTTATCAAGGGAGTCCCTTATCACACGTCCTCTCGTTTTGTCCGCTCTCACTATCATTTTGTTTTATGTGTAGGGCAGATACACTCCAGATGGACTTCACAGGTGATGGTTGCACCAGGTAATGTACATGACCCTATAAATGTAGCTGAGCTATCAATTGCCAAATGCATACCTAATCTTTTCACAGCACTACTTTTAGATCCTGAAGGACACATTTTTAGTTTTATCTCAGCCACCTAACACTTTATGTGAATTCCATTATTACACACATCTTAAAAATCCACACTCTACCCAGTGGCATTTAGTGTAGCTATACAAACTATAAGGTACTGCATGCAAATGAGGCTTGTCATACAAGACCCCAGCAATGAAGTGATTTTAATATTGCTTTTCCTTGCCATATTTTAGCCCCATGCTGTCTCTAGTTGGGGCTAGACGCAATACTTAATTTATCAAATTAGTGCTGGAGCCCACACTTTTAAGGTAGTCCGCCAGACATTTAGGGTTACCAAATATCAAGACTGTATAGTCTCAATTTCACTACCTGCCGCTTTCTTACACCAACAGACTCTCCCTGCATCTTTATATCAGTTTTACAGGTTCTGATTCACTGGCTCAAACCTAGAAATGCCTGACAGTCCACAGGATGAGAAAACCTCATGTGCACTTTGGAGTTGAAGGGGGCATCTCAAGCATCTTTCAGAGAACTCTGGGTCTGTGTTGGGTGGATATTAAATAGCGGGGGTATAATGCCCGGTGACCCGAGGTTTCTGACCATCTTCTAATGTCAAGTGAAAGTGAAAAAAATCAGCAAATAAATTCGAAAATCAAGAAGTTGTAATGAGTGATGTTGACAATCTCATTATGATTACAAAAAAGGATTCAAACCAGATGTTATTTAATTAAACACACAAGGTAAGCTCCTTGACACACAGGGAGCGGTCGTGAAACCAGGGCTTTAACACATTCAATCTGGAACCCTCCACTCAGAGGCCCGTCACATTATTCCAAAAACCACTCAACCGCAGCAAACTAGGTAGAAAAGGCTTGTACCCGAAGCCCTCTCCTTCTCGACCATCAGACTCGAGAGTAAGTTTCTGCATTAACATTTGAAAATGGAGGAATCTTCCCGAACCCACCTCCAATGACCTCTTGGTTACAGTGGTGAGGTTTGTTGCTTCAAGTGAAAGAACCCCGATTTCGCTGTCCATTACAAACTCACTCTTTCCATTTTCAGTTAATAATTTTAAATGTAGAAATATAACAGAGCTACGTAGAAGCCATCCTGCCGTGACTCGCTCTTCGTCTTTCAAGCTTCTGATGTTTAATGCACAGACAGGAAAAGAGGAATACAGCTGGAGACACTACAGAAGACACGGATCGCGTCATTTGAAAATCATAAAAGTACGCTTTGTAAAACTGGGGGGGAAATACATCGGCGCGAATCCATCGAGAACATTGTTTCTCATGAATAAGTAACAGCACGGTTTGTTTTTCTCGCAAATAATTCCCAGTTTGTTCTGTCGCACACATACGTATTCCAGTTTATTGCCGAATAGCCCACTGTACCCAGGTGCATACCCCAGGGCAGCGCGGTGTCTGCAGAGGTGGTGCGGCCTCCTGTGCACTGAGAGGGGCCCCGAGCCCACCCCAGGGCAGCGCGGTGTCTGCAGAGGTGGTGCGGCCTCCTGTGCACTGAGAGGGGCCCCCGAGCCCACCCCAGGGCAGCGCGGTGTCTGCAGAGGTGGTGCGGCCTCCTGTGCACTGAGAGGGGCCCCCGAGCCCACCCCAGGGCAGCGCGGTGTTTGCAGAGGTGGTGCGGCTTCGTGTGCACTGAGAGGGGCCCCCGAGCCCACCCCAGGGCAGAGCGGTGTCTGCAGAGGTGGTGCGGCCTCCTGTGCAGTGAGAGGGGCCCCTGAGCCCACCCCAGGGCAGTGCTGTGTCTGCAGAGGTGGTGCGGCCTCCTGTGCACTGAGAGGGGCCCCGAGCCCACCCCAGGGCAGCGCTGTGTCTGCAGAGGCGGTGCGGCCTCCGGTGCACTGAGAAGGGCCCCCGAGCCCACCCCAGGGCAGCGCTGTGTCTGCATAGGCGGTGCGGCCTCCAGTGCACTGAGAGGAGCCCCCGAGCCCACCCCAGGGCAGCGCGGTGTCTGCAGAGGTGGTGCGGCCTCCTGTGCACTGAGAGGGCCCCCCGAGCCCACCCCAGGGCAGCGCTGTGTCTGCAGAGGCGGTGCGGCCTCCTGTGCACTGAGTGGGGCCCCGAGCCCACCCCAGGGCAGCGCTGTGTCTGCAGAGGTGGTGCGGCCTCCTGTGCCCTGAGAGGGCCCCCCGAGCCCGCCCCAGGGCAGCGCTGTGTCTGCAGAGGTGGTGCGGCCTCCTGTGCCCTGATAGGGGCCCCCGAGCCCACCCCAGGGCAGCGCTGTGCCTGCAGAGGTGGTGCGGCCTCCTGTGCCCTGAGAGGGGCCCCCGAGCCCACCCCAGGGCAGCGCTGTGTCTGCAGAGGTGGTGCGGCCTCCTGTGCACTGAGGGGCCCCCGAGCCCACCCCATGGCAGCGCTGTGTCTGCAGAGGTGGTGCGGCCTCCGGTGCACTGAGAGGGGCCCCCGAGCCCGCCCCAGGGCAGCGCTGTGTCTGCAGAGGTGGTGCGGGCTCCTGTGCACTGAGAGGGGCCCCCGAGCCCGCCCCAGGGCAGCGCTGTGTCTGCAGAGGTGGTGCGGCCTCCGGTGCACTGAGAGGGGCCCCCGAGCCCGCCCCAGGGCAGCGCTGTCTGTAGAGGTGGTGCGGCCTCCGGTGCACTGAGAGGACCCCCGAGCCCACCCCAGGGCAGCGCTGTGTCTGCAGAGGTGGTGCGGCCTCCTGTGCCCTGAGAGGGGCCCCCGAGCCCACCCCAGGGCAGCGCTGTGTCTGCAGAGGCGGTGCGGCCTCCTGTGCACTGATAGGGCCCCCCGAGCCCACCCCAGGGCAGCGCTGTGTCTGCAGAGGTGGTGCGGGCTCCGGTGCACTGAGAGGGCCCCCCGAGCCCACCCCAGGGCAGCGCGGTGTCTGCAGAGGTGGTGCGGGCTCCGGTGCACTGAGAGGGCCCGAGCCCACCCCAGGGCAGCGCGGTGTCTGCAGAGGTGGTGCGGCCTCCTGTGCACTGAGAGGGCCCCCGGAGCCCGCCCCAGGGCAGCGCTGTGTCTGCAGAGGTGGTGCGGCCTCCTGTGCACTGAGAAGGGCCCCGAGCCCACCCCAGAGCAGCGCTGTGTCTGCAGAGGTGGTGCGGCCTCCTGTGCACTGAGAGGGCCCGCCCCAGGGCAGCGCTGTGTCTGCAGAGGAGGTGCAGCCTCCTGTGCCCTGAAAGGGCCCCCCGAGCCCACCCCAGGGCAGCGCGATGTCTGCAGAGGTGGTGCGGGCTCCGGTGCACTGAGTGGGGCCCCCGAGCCCACCCCAGGGCAGCGCGGTGTCTGCAGAGGTGGTGCGGGCTCCGGTGCACTGAGAGGGCCCCGAGCCCACCCCAGGGCAGCGCGGTGTCTGCAGAGGTGGTGCGGCCTCCTGTGCACTGAGAGGGCCCCCCGAGCCCACCCCAGGGCAGCGCGGTGTCTGCAGAGGTGGTGCGGCCTCCGGTGCACTGAGAGGACCCCCGAGCCCACCCCAGGGCAGCGCTGTGTCTGCAGAGGTGGTGCGGCCTCCTGTGCCCTGAGAGGGGCCCCCGAGCCCACCCCAGGGCAGCGCTGTGTCTGCAGAGGCGGTGCGGCCTCCTGTGCACTGAGAGGGCCCCCCGAGCCCACCCCAGGGCAGCTCTGTGTCTGCAGAGGTGGTGCGGGCTCCGGTGCACTGAGAGGGCCCCCCGAGCCCACCCCAGGGCAGTGCAGTGTCTGCAGAGGTGGTGCGGGCTCCGGTGCACTGAGAGGGCCCTGAGCCCACCCCAGGGCAGCGCGGTGTCTGCAGAGGTGGTGCGGCCTCCTGTGCACTGAGAGGGCCCCCCGAGCCCGCCCCAGGGCAGCGCTGTGTCTGCAGAGGTGGTGCGGCCTCCTGTGCACTGAGAGGGGCCCCGAACCCACCCCAGAGCAGCGCTGTGTCTGCAGAGGTGGTGCGGCCTCCTGTGCACTGAGAGGGCCCGCCCCAGGGCAGCGCTGTGTCTGCAGAGGAGGTGCGGCCTCCTGTGCCCTGAGAGGGCCCCCGAGCCCGCCCCAGGGCAGCGCTGTGTCTGCAGAGGTGGTGCGGCCTCCTGTGCCCTGAGAGGGGCCCCCGAGCCCACCCCAGGGCAGCGCTGTGTCTGCAGAGGCGGTGCGGCCTCCTGTGCACTGAGAGGGCCCCCCGAGCCCACCCCAGGGCAGCGCTGTGTCTGCAGAGGTGGTGCGGCCTCCTGTGCCCTGAGAGGGCCCCCTGAGCCCGCCCCAGGGCAGCGCTGTGTCTGCAGAGGCGGTGCGGCCTCCTGTGCACTGAGAGGGGCCCCCCGAGCCCACCCCAGGGCAGCGCGGTGTCTGCAGAGGTGGTGCGGGCTCCGGTGCACTGAGAGGGCCCCGAGCCCACCCCAGGGCAGCGCGGTGTCTGCAGAGGTGGTGCGGCCTCCTGTGCCCTGAGAGGGGCCCCGAGCCCACCCCAGAGCAGCGCGGTGTCTGCAGAGGTGGTGCGGCCTCCTGCGCCCTGAGAGGGCCCCCCCGAACACGCCCCAGGGCAGGGCTGTGTCTGCAGAGGCGGTGCGGCCTCCGGTGCACTGAGAAGGGCCCCCGAGCCCACCCCAGGGCAGCGCTGTCTGCATAGGCGGTGCGGCCTCCAGTGCACTGAGAGGAGCCCCCGAGCCCACCCCAGGGCAGCGCTGTGTCTGCAGAGGTGGTGCGGCCTCCTGTGCCCTGAGAGGGCCCCCCGAGCCCACCCCAGGGCAGCGCTGTGTCTGCAGAGGTGGTGGGGCCTCCTGTGCCCTGAGAGGGGCCCCCGAGCCCACCCCAGGGCAGCGCTGTCTGCAGAGGTGGTGCGGCCTCCTGTGCACTGAGGGGCCCCCGAGCCCACCCCATGGCAGCGCTGTGTCTGCAGAGGTGGTGCGGCTTCCGGTGCACTGAGAGGGGCCCCGAGCCCGCCCCAGGGCAGCGCTGTGTCTGCAAAGGTGGTGCGGGCTCCTGTGCACTGAGAGGGGCCCCCGAGCCCGCCCCAGGGCAGCGCTGTGTCTGCAGAGGTGGTGCGGCCTCCGGTGCACTGAGAGGGGCCCCCGAGCCCGCCCCAGGGCAGCGCTGTGTCTGTAGAGGTGGTGCGGCCTCCGGTGCACTGAGAGGACCCCCGAGCCCACCCCAGGGCAGCGCTGTGTCTGCAGAGGTGGTGCGGCCTCCTGTGCCCTGAGAGGGGCCCCCGAGCCCACCCCAGGGCAGCGCTGTGTCTGCAGAGGCGGTGCGGCCTCCTGTGCACTGAGAGGGCCCCCCGAGCCCACCCCAGGGCAGCGCTGTGTCTGCAGAGGTGGTGCGGGCTCCGGTGCACTGAGAGGGCCCCCCGAGCCCACCCCAGGGCAGCGCGGTGTCTGCAGAGGTGGTGCGGGCTCCGGTGCACTGAGAGGGCCCCAAGCCCACACCAGGGCAGCGCGGTGTCTGCAGAGGTGGTGCGGCCTCCTGTGCACTGAGAGGGCCCCCCGAGCCCGCCCCAGGGCAGCGCTGTGTCTGCAGAGGTGGTGCGGCCTCCTGTGCACTGAGAAGGGCCCCGAGCCCACCCCAGAGCAGCGCTGTGTCTGCAGAGGTGGTGCGGCCTCCTGTGCACTGAGAGGGCCCGCCCCAGGGCAGCGCTGTGTCTGCAGAGGAGGTGCAGCCTCCTGTGCCCTGAGAGGGCCCCCCGAGCCCACCCCAGGGCAGCGCGGTGTCTGCAGAGGTGGTGCGGGCTCCGGTGCACTGAGAGGGGCCCCCGAGCCCACCCCAGGGCAGCGCGGTGTCTGCAGAGGTGGTGCGGGCTCCGGTGCAGTGAGAGGGCCCCGAGCCCACCCCAGGGCAGCGCGGTGTCTGCAGAGGTGGTGCGGCCTCCTGTGCACTGAGAGGGCCCCCCGAGCCCACCCCAGGGCAGCGCGGTGTCTGCAGAGGTGGTGCGGCCTCCGGTGCACTGAGAGGACCCCCGAGCCCACCCCAGGGCAGCGCTGTGTCTGCAGAGGTGGTGCGGCCTCCTGTGCCTTGAGAGGGGCCCCCGAGCCCACCCCAGGGCAGCGCTGTGTCTGCAGAGGTGGTGCGGCCTCCTGTGCCTTGAGAGGGGCCCCCGAGCCCACCCCAGGGCAGCGCTGTGTCTGCAGAGGCGGTACGGCCTCCTGTGCACTGAGAGGGCCCCCCGAGCCCACCCCAGGGCAGCGCTGTGTCTGCAGAGGTGGTGCGGGCTCCGGTGCACTGAGAGGGCCCCCCGAGCCCACCCCAGGGCAGTGCAGTGTCTGCAGAGGTGGTGCGGGCTCCGGTGCACTGAGAGGGCCCTGAGCCCACCCCAGAGCAGCGCTGTGTCTGCAGAGGTGGTGCGGCCTCCTGTGCACTGAGAGGGCCCGCCCCAGGGCAGCGCTGTGTCTGCAGAGGAGGTGCGGCCTCCTGTGCCCTGAGAGGGCCCCCCGAGCCCGCCCCAGGGCAGCGCTGTGTCTGCAGAGGTGGTGCGGCCTCCTGTGCCCTGAGAGGGGCCCCCGAGCCCACCCCAGGGCAGCACTGTGTCTGCAGAGGCGGTGCGGCCTCCTGTGCACTGAGAGGGCCCCCCGAGCCCACCCCAGGGCAGCGCGGTGTCTGCAGAGGCGGTGCGGGCTCCGGTGCACTGAGAGGGGCCCCCGAGCCCACCCCAGGGCAGCGCGGTGTCTGCAGAGGTGGTGCGGGCTCCGGTGCACTGAGAGGGCCCCGAGCCCACCCCAGGGCAGCGCGGTGTCTGCAGAGGTGGTGCGGCCTCCTGTGCACTGAGAGGGCCCCCCGAGCCCACCCCAGGGCAGCGCGGTGTCTGCAGAGGTGGTGCGGCCTCCTGTGCACTGAGAGGGGCCCCGAGCCCACCCCAGAGCAGCGCTGTGTCTGCAGAGGTGGTGCGGCCTCCTGTGCACTGAGAGGGCCCCCCGAGCCCGCCCCAGGGCAGCGCTGTGTCTGCAGAGGTGGTGCGGCCTCCTGTGCCCTGAGAGGGGCCCCCGAGCCCGCCCCAGGGCAGCGCTGTGTCTGCAGAGGCGGTGCGGCCTCCTGTGCACTGAGAGGGCCCCCCGAGCCCACCCCAGGGCAGCGCGGTGTCTGCAGAGGCGGTGCGGGCTCCGGTGCACTGAGAGGGGCCCCCGAGCCCAGGGCAGCGCGGTGTCTGCAGAGGTGGTGCGGCCTCCTGTGCCCTGAGAGGGGCCCCCGAGCCCACCCCAGGGCAGCGCTGTGTCTGCAGAGGCGGTGCGGCCTCCTGTGCACTGAGAGGGCCCCCCGAGCCCGCCCCAGGGCAGCGCTGTGTCTGCAGAGGTGGTGCGGCCTCCTGTGCCCTGAGAGGGCCCCCCGAGCCCGCCCCAGGGCAGCGCTGTGTCTGCAGAGGTGGTGCGGCCTCCTGTGCCCTGAGAGGGGCCCCCGAGCCCGCCCCAGGGCAGCGCTGTGTCTGCAGAGGTGGTGCGGCCTCCTGTGCACTGAGAGGGGCCCCCGAGCCCACCCCAGGGCAGCGCTGTGTCTGCAGAGGTGGTGCGGCCTCCTGTGGCCAGAGAGGGGCCCCCGAGCCCACCCCAGGGCAGCGCTGTGTCTGCAGAGGCGGTGCGGCCTCCTGTGCACTGAGAGGGCCCCCCGAGCCCACCCCAGGGCAGCGCTGTGTCTGCAGAGGCGGTGCGGCCTCCTGTGCACTGAGAGGGGCCCCCCGAGCCCACCCCAGGGCAGCGCGGTGTCTGCAGAGGTGGTGCGGGCTCCGGTGCACTGAGAGGGCCCCTGAGCCCACCCCAGGGCAGCGCTGTGTCTGCAGAGGCGGTGCGGCCTCCTGTGCACTGAGAGGGCCCCCCCGAGCCCACCCCAGGGCAGCGCTGTGTCTCCAGAGGCGGTGCGGCCTCCTGTGCACTGAGGGCCCCCCGAGCCCACCCCAGGGCAGGGCTGTGTCTGCAGAGGTGGTGCGGCCTCCGGTGCACTGAGAGGGGCCCCCGAGCCCACCCCAGGGCAGCGCTGTGTCTGCAGAGGTGGTGCGGCCTCCTGTGCACTGAGAGGGCCCACCCCAGGGCAGCGCTGTGTCTGCAGAGGTGGTGCGGCCTCCTGTGCACTGAGAGGGCCCCCCCGAGCCCACCCCAGGGCAGCGCTGTGTCTCCAGAGGCGGTGCGGCCTCCTGTGCACTGAGGGCCCCCCGAGCCCACCCCAGGGCAGGGCTGTGTCTGCAGAGGTGGTGCGGCCTCCGGTTCACTGAGAGGGGCCCCCGAGCCCACCCCAGGGCAGCGCTGTGTCTGCAGAGGTGGTGCGGCCTCCTGTGCACTGAGAGGGCCCACCCCAGGGCAGCGCTGTGTCTGCAGAGGTGGTGCGGCCTCCTGTGCACTGAGAGGGGCCCCCGAGCCCACCCCAGGGCAGCGCTGTGTCTGCAGAGGTGGTGCGGACACGTGTGCACTGAGAGGCCCCCAGCCCACCCACCCTCTCGTCTAAGCATACCCAGGCCAGGCACCCTCGGCGCCGGGCGCTCTGCTCTCGCCTCGACTCCCCACCTTTTAATTCAGAGAGCAGAAAATGTTCACGGGATTATGGAGCCCGGCGAATCAGGATTAGAAAAGCGGCATATGGAGGTATTTTGTCCCCTAAGCTTGTTTCATTGAGGCGACCGCTTCAGTTTATTTTTAGAAATGTCTCCCGCAGGGCTCCTCGCATGAAATGCTGTAAAATTAATGCAATAATAAAAAAAACAGACTAAATCGGCTTTCCCGAAGGAGTGGTCAAGGGCAGGGTGCTGTTTATCCGAAGAGATGTTTAGTGGTGGCCCTGGCCTGCGTTCTAGTGCTGAGATCCCAGCTGCACACTCCTCTGCACCCCGGCTCTGCCAGTGCTCCTTTGCTGTTCCAAGATGGGGGGGCTGACGAGTGTGTCTTAATCCTCATTTAGTAGAGACTAAGATTAGGATTTTGCTTTCTTGTGGGTTTTGTCGAGGTAGAGTGCTTGGAGGCGCCTGGTACTCTTCTAGGAGCAGGCAATGGCAGTATAAGGGGATGGGAGGACAGCATAGTTCACAGGTTTAGAGGCTGTATGTTGTACAGTCGCCTTGGAGGAACCTGTGGTTCCCTAGAGAGGTGCGTGTTCCAGTCTGTTTGCAAGAATCCGTGGTGTAAAAGGGGATGTGTGCTGCAGTCTGCTTGCAGTGGTACATAATGTGAGATAGAGGATGTGTGCGGCAGTCTGCTCGGTGCACTCCACGGTGTGAGATAGAGGATGAATGGTGCCGTCTCCTCAGAGTGGGCCACAGTGTGAGATAGAGGATGTGTGCTGCAGTCTTCAGCTCAGAGCGGTGCATGGTGTGAGATAGAGGATGTGTGCTGCAGTCTTCCGCTCAGAGCGGTGCATGGTGTGAGATAGAGGATGTGTGCTGCAGTCTTCAGCTCGGAGCGGTGTATGGTGTGAGATAGAGGATGTGTGCTGCAGTCTTCAGCTCAGAGCGGTGCATGGTGTGAGATAGAGGATGTGTGCTGCAGTCTTCCGCTCAGAGCGGTGCATGGTGTGAGATAGAGGATGTGTGCTGCAGTCTTCTGCTCAGAGAGGTGCATGATGTGAGATAGAGGATGTGTGCTGCAGTCTTCAGCTCAGAGCGGTGCATGGTGTGAGATAGAGGATGTGTGCTGCAGTCTTCCGCTCAGAGCGGTGCATGATGTGAGATAGAGGATGTGTGCTGCAGTCTTCAGCTCAGAGCGGTGCATGGTGTGAGATAGAGGATGTGTGCTGCAGTCTTCAGCTCGGAGCGGTGTATAGTGTGAGATAGAGGATGTGTGCTGCAGTCTTCCGCTCAGAGCGGTGCATGGTGTGGGATAGAGGATGTGTGCTGCAGTCTTCCGCTCAGAGCGGTGCATGGTGTGAGATAGAGGATGTGTGCTGCAGTCTTCCGCTCAGAGCGGTGCATGGTGTGAGATAGAGGATGTGTGCTGCAGTCTTCAGCTCAGAGCGGTGCATGGTGTGAGATAGAGGATGTGTGCTGCAGTCTTCCGCTCAGAGCGGTGCATGGTGTGAGATAGAGGATGTGTGCTGCAGTCTTCAGCTCAGAGCGGTGTATGGTGTGAGATAGAGGATGTGTGCTGCAGTCTTCCGCTCAGAGTGGGCCACAGTGTGAGATAGAGGATGTGTGCTGCAGTCTTCCGCTCAGAGCGGTGCATGGTGTGAGATAGAGGATGTGTGCTGCAGTCTTCCGCTCAGAGCGGTACATGATGTGAGATAGAGGATGTGTGCTGCAGTCTTCAGCTCAGAGCGGTGCATGGTGTGAGATAGAGGATGTGTGCTGCAGTCTTCAGCTCGGAGCGGTGTATGGTGTGAGATAGAGGATGTGTGCTGCAGTCTTCCGCTCAGAGCGGTGCATGGTGTGAGATAGAGGATGTGTGCTGCAGTCTTCCGCTCAGAGCGGTGCATGGTGTGAGATAGAGGATGTGTGCTGCAGTCTTCCGCTCAGAGCGGTGCATGGTGTGAGATAGAGGATGTGTGCTGCAGTCTTCCGCTCAGAGCGGTGCATGGTGTGAGATAGAGGATGTGTGCTGCAGTCTTCAGCTCAGAGCGTGCATGGTGTGAGATAGAGGATGTGTGCTGCAGTCTTCAGCTCAGAGCGTGCATGGTGTGAGATAGAGGATGTGTGCTGCAGTCTTCAGCTCGGAGCGGTGTATGGTGTGAGATAGAGGATGTGTGCTGCAGTCTTCCGCTCAGAGCGGTGCATGGTGTGAGATAGAGGATGTGTGCTGCAGTCTTCCGCTCAGAGCGGTGCATGGTGTGAGATAGAGGATGTGTGCTGCAGTCTTCCGCTCAGAGCGGTGCATGGTGTGAGATAGAGGATGTGTGCTGCAGTCTTCCGCTCAGAGCGGTGCATGGTGTGAGATAGAGGATGTGTGCTGCAGTCTTCCGCTCAGAGCGGTGCATGGTGTGAGATAGAGGATGTGTGCTGCAGTCTTCAGCTCAGACCGGTGCATGGTGTGAGATAGAGGATGTGTGCTGCAGTCTTCAGCTCAGACCGGTGCATGGTGTGAGATAGAGGATGTGTGCTGCAGTCTTCCGCTCGCATCGGTGCATGATATGAGATAGCGAATGTGTGCTGAAGTCTTCCGCTCGGAGCGTTGTATGATGTGAGATAACAAATGTGTGCTGCAGTCTTCCGCTCGGAGTGGTGCATGATGTGAGATAGAGGATGTGTGCTGCAGTCTTCTGCTCAGAGAGGTGCATGATGTGAGATAGATGATGTGTGCTGCAGTCTTCCACTCGGAGCGGTGCATGATGTGAGAAAGAGGATGTGTGCTGCAGTCTCCTCAGAGTGGGCCACGGTGTGAGATAGCGAATGTGTGCTGCAGTCTTCCGCCAGAGCGGTGCCTGATGTGAGATAGAGAATGTGAGCTGCAGTCTTCCGCTTGGAGTGGTGCATGATGTGAGATAGAGGATGTGTGCGGCAGTCTTCTGCTCGTATCGGTGCATTATATGAGATTGAGGATGTGTTGTGCAGTCTTCCATTCGGAGCGGTGCATGATGTGAGATAGCGAATGTGTGCTGCAGTCTTCCGCTCAGAGCGGTGCATGATTTGAGATAGCAAATGTGTGCTGCAGTCCTCTCCTCGGAGAGGTATATGATGTGAGATAGAGGATGTGTAGTGCAATTTCCTCAGAGTGGGCCACAGTGTTAGATAGAGGATGTGTGCTGCAGTCTTCCGCTCAGAGCGGTGCATGGTCTCATATAGAGGACGTGTGCTCTAGTCTTCCGATCGAAGCAGTGCATGATGTAAGATAGAGGATGTGTGCTGCAGTCTTCCGCTCGGAGTGGTGCATGATGTGAGATAGTGGATGTATGCTGCAGTCTTCCACTCGGAGCCGTCCATGATGTAAGATAGAGGATGTGTGCTGCAGTCTTCCACTTGGAGCGTTCCATGATGTGAGATAGAGGATGTATCCTGCAGTCTTCCGCTCAGAGCGGTCCATGATGTAAGATAGAGGATGTGTGCTGCAGTCTTCCGCTCAGAGCGGTCCATGATGTAAGATAGAGGATGTGTGCTGCAGTCTTCCACTTGGAGCGTTCCATGATGTGAGATGGAGGATGTATCCTGCAGTCTTCCGCTCAGAGCGGTCCATGATGTGAGATAGAGGATGTGTGCTGCAGTCTTCCGCTCGGAGTGGTGCATGATGTGAGATAGAGGATGTGTGCTGCAGTCTTCCACTTGGAGCGTTCCATGATGTGAGATAGAGGATGTATCCTGCAGTCTTCCGCTCAGAGCGGTCCATGATGTGAGATAGAGGATGTGTGCTGCAGTCTTCCGCTCAGAGCGGTCCATGATGTAAGATAGAGGATGTGTGCTGCAGTCTTCCACTTGGAGCGTTCCATGATGTGAGATAGAGGATGTATCCTGCAGTCTTCCGCTCAGAGCGGTCCATGATGTGAGATAGAGGATGTATGCTGCAGTCTTCAGCTCAGAGCGGTGCATGGTGTGAGATAGAGGATGTGTGCTGCAGTCTTCCACTTGGAGCGTTCCATGATGTAAGATAGAGGATGTGTGCTGCAGTCTTCCGCTCAGAGCGGTCCATGATGTAAGATAGAGGATGTGTGCTGCAGTCTTCCACTTGGAGCGTTCGATGATGTGAGATAGAGGATGTATCCTGCAGTCTTCCGCTCAGAGCGGTCCATGATGTGAGATAGAGGATGTGTGCTGCAGTCTTCCGCTCGGAGTGGTGCATGATGTGAGATAGAGGATGTGTGCTGCAGTCTTCCACTTGGAGCGTTCCATGATGTGAGATAGAGGATGTATCCTGCAGTCTTCCGCTCAGAGCGGTCCATGATGTGAGATAGAGGATGTGTGCTGCAGTCTTCCGCTCAGAGCGGTCCATGATGTAAGATAGAGGATGTGTGCTGCAGTCTTCCACTTGGAGCATTCCATGATGTGAGATAGAGGATGTATCCTGCAGTCTTCCACTCAGAGCGGTCCATGATGTGAGATAGAGGATGTATGCTGCAGTCTTCAGCTCAGAGCGGTGCATGGTGTGAGATAGAGGATGTGTGCTGCAGTCTTCCACTTGGAGCGTTCCATGATGTGAGATAGAGGATGTATCCTGCAGTCTTCCGCTCAGAGCGGTCCATGATGTGAGATAGAGGATGTATGCTGCAGTCTTCCACTCGGAGCCGTCCATGATGTAAGATAGAGGATGTGTGCTGCAGTCTTCCGCTCGGAGTGGTGCATGATGTGAGATAGTGGATGTATGCTGCAGTCTTCCGCTCAGAGCGGTCCATGATGTGAGATAGAGGATGTGTGCTGCAGTCTTCCACTTGGAGCGTTCCATGATGTGAGATAGAGGATGTATCCTGCAGTCTTCCGCTCAGAGCGGTCCATGATGTGAGATAGAGGATGTGTGCTGCACTCTTCCACTCGGAGCGTTCCATAATGTGAGATAGAGGTTGTGTGCTGCAGTCTGCTCGGGGCGTTCTATTCCGTATTGATGTAGGCTGTAGTTCAAATAGAGCGGCCCATGGTGTTGAAAAGTGTGCTTTGGCCTACAGGTCATGGTATCAGAAGATGTATCTGGGTTATACTCAATGTGGAGCAGTTTGTGCTGTCAGTGGGTTGATCTGGGCTTCTCAAAGGTGGATCTAGAGGCAGACTTCCTGGAAGGGTCCATAGTGCCAGAGAGGTGTCAGGCTGTAGGGGGTTATGACTCCAGTCTGCTTGGGCTACGCCGTGATGTTGGGGTAGAGTCTGGCTACAGTCTGCTTGTGGTCTGCCTTGATTTAAGAGTGGAGTTATGGTTAGAGTCTGCCTGAAGTATGACACGATTTACAGGGAGTATTCCTCAAGTCAGCTTGGAATATGCAATGGTTATCAGAGTAATTGTAATTGCATTTATATAGCACTTACTACCCCTCACTGGGCATCCAAGCACTTTTTCGGTGAGTAGCACACTACTCCGGAGCCCAAAAAGGATTAGTGGTGAATTAGTATAGAGAGATATGAAATTAATTTGAGCGGCGGACATATGAGTTAATTATTTTGATTGAAAAAGGATAGTGGAAGGATAGAAGAGGGAAGGGTTTGCATTTATATAGCGCTTGCTACCCATGCTGAGGCGTCAACTCACTTTTTGGCACGTAGCACGCTACTCTGGAATCCAAACAGTATTAGTGGGGAATTGGAATAGAGAAATATGAAATTAATTTGCGCGGTGGGCATGTTAGTGTGTTAGTTGGATTGGAAAGGATAGTGGAGGGATAGAAGAGGGAAGTTCTGGAGTTCTTTTTCCGAGCAGTAGGAGGAAGTTTGGTATGAGAAAAGGAGAGGTGAAGGGGGAAGAGTCAGAGGGGCGGGTTTGGAAAGGCTTTTTTGGGAGATCAGAATAGTAAAAGAGGTATGAGATGATGCAAGGAAGGAAGAGTCTTAGAAAGGGTTATTTTGGGGGTCTCAGTAGTAAAATGGGATTTGGCATTAGTCAGAGTGGAGGTAAAGGATATATTGTGAGAGGTATAGGATGAAAAATAGGGTAGTGCATTGGGGAGAGTAGTAGAATGAGGTTTGAGATGAGTGGAGGTAGAGAATATATTAAGAGAGATATGGGGTGAGATACAGGGTAGTGCATTGGAGGTGCTGAATTAGAAGTAACATTATAAGTAGAAAGATACATAATAACATGGAAGGTATATATGTATAAGGAAGGTAATATATATAGATTTAAGTTGTATTTAATAAACTCAGACTTTCAAGTGTTGCTGTACTTTAAGTTAATGTATTTATTTTTATATATATTTGTTTTGGTAATTTAATAGTGAAGCAATTGTAGATAAATCATTATGATAAAATACTTATTTATGCAGTCACCTGTATACATGTTAAACAGAGAATAATATAACCATAAGTAATATGTGCATTTGTTATGCATAACTAACAGATCTATATATTTATAAACATAATTATTATACACGTTTATACAAAGCAAAACACATGTAGGAACACATCTCTATTCCAAATAAATGCTTTTACACAGATGGATATACTGTATAGTTTTCTCTTGAGTATGGTGGTTATGTGGGAAGAGCCAACTCTTGAGTAGTCTTCTGCAGATAAGATAGTTATCCGTGGATCTTATGTTTGGGGGTGAGGAGTTCCATTTTTTTGCTGCTTAAACAGAGAAGGATGTGCCACCTATGGCTTTTTTGTTGAATGGTGGGATGTTGAGGCGAGATGCCAATCTAGAGCGGTGGTCCCTTTGTTGAATTTATTTGGTGATTTTATTCCTGATGAAGCGTGGCCCTGTTCCATGTATTGCTTTGTGAGTGATACAAAGCAGCTTGAAAGTGGATCTTCTGGCAATCTGTAACCAATGTAGGACCTTCAAGGCAGTTTATGTATAAACATAAAATACATACGATAAAGGCGCCAGCCGAAACACGTCTGGTTGGCCCGAGTCCGTTCTAATAAAACTATGGAAATTCGCCCCCGGGAGTGCTTTCTTCATTGATGGGTACGATTACCCTGGGGAATTTGGAAGCTGATATATATTAACCTTTTTCTTCCACAGTTCACTATCTCCAGAAACAGGAACGGACTCTGCTTATTTTGTGCAGATTCTTTTATTATTTAATTTGCTTTGTGCGCTGTGCTGCCATGACGTGTTTCGGCCTGTGCAGACCTTGATCACATGACGTGCCTACAAGACTTTCCCATTTTTAAAGTGCAAGTGCATACCATAAATATAGAAAACAGACTGTCGTTAAAATTGCATTGTGCAAAATAGCAGCTCAATATCACAATGTTAAGAACTTTTTGATCACAAAGATGCTGACCATGTGCAAGTAAGTGTATATATAATAATTTTTTTAAATAAAATAAATATATACTACACATAGATAAAACCATTCCTCAGTTAGTTTTTGCCTGCGACAGCTCAAGGCTTTTTACTAACTGTTTAATACATTTGTGCATTTCCTGTAGGCAGAGGAATGATTGATTCATGTTTGGTCAGCATTTACAGCATTGCATTGGAGATGTACTGCCCTTGTAGGCTTATGCTCAGCTGCTAAAACACACATAAAGTGCAAAGAGATTTCTCAGTGTCAGTTCATGCTAGTGTATACCCTGTGATTTAGCGTGTGCTTCTACTCCGAAGAGTTTGGCAAACGCTTTTATAGTGACAATGCGGAAATGTATACTTGAATATTAATAAAACCTATTGCCTAGGTTACACATTACTATGTTTGGGAAAGTATTGTGCAGGGCTCGTGATAGCAGCAGTATTTTCCTATGTTTGCCTCAACGCAAGAGTTTGATAGTGGGGATGTTTACAGATAATAATAGTCTAATGGATGAAAAATGTTTTAACATCAAAGCCAGGTGTATAGGTCCTCTGTGGTATTGACCCCGTTGGGCTTTTGCTGTCAAGCTCTAAAATGTACCTGGTTTCAAGTTTCCTTATGAGTGCCTCCATCCACCTCGCCTCAGTGGGGGAGATGAATCTATGGCATAGAATTTGAGATGTTGCAAATCATTGCCATGCACCTCCCTGAAGTGGCGGCCACTGGATAACTTGAGTCTGAATTGGTTATGGCCCTTAGGTGCTGGGGGATGCTCTTGTGGACCTGCAGTTTTGTGCTTCCCACATACAGCAGTCCACAAGAGCATTCCATCACATAGATGGCAAACTCCTTTTTACAGGTAATCAATTTGTTTATTTTGTTAGGCTTGTCATCAAACGGCGACTGGAAGGATGTTTTACTAATACCAAACCTACATGCCTTACACGAGGAACATCTCACGAAGCCCTTTCGTCCAGATAACCAACTGGACCCTGTTCCCACTTTTGGGCTACTACTGACTAGGAGATCACTGGTAGATGGGGGCCTTTCTATAAGTTATGGTGGGAGTTACAGGTAGTGTGTCCCCTATCACTGGAGTACTACGTGCCAATTTCTCTTTATAATCTTCCTAAGACTATCCTTCTGTTTGTTGTAAGTGAGGATGAGTCTGGGATCCCCTTTTCTAGCTTCTGTATCTGTGCCCTGCTTGTCCTTGCTGTGGGATGGTTTAAATAGCAGGTCGTTTCTGGGTATCTTCCTAGTACGTTGTATCGCCTTGTCCACAATCTGCTCAGAATAGCCTCTCTAAGAAGCGTGTTTTGCTTTCCTCTTGTGCTTCGAATAGATCTTTCTCATTACTACAGATACGGCAAATTCTGAGCGTTTCCCTGTACGGATTCTATATATAGTATGCTTGGGGTGGAAACTTGAGTAGAGGAGTATCGTATTTCCTTCTGTGGGTTTCCGGTGCAATTGTGTTTGTAATTGGCCTTGGGCTACATATACCTGCACATCTAGAAAGCAAACTGACTCATTACTTATGTTACTTGTGAAGTGCAGATTCAAAACATTTGTCATTTATCTTATTGACAAATTCTTCTGCACTCTGTTTAGTCCCCCGCCAAATTACAAATAGATCGAGTGACCTAGCTTAGGACACCCCCGCGCCGCACGGCCACCAGCTGCTGCGTGTGCCTCCCGCCACCCGCCTGCCTCGCTGACCCTGCCGCCGCCGTCTGACCACGCCCCCTGCCACCGAGCGGCGTGGTGTCCTGCGGTCTAGTGCTGTGTTCACTGTTGTTACCTTTTAGGCTCCTGTGCCCCGTTTTTCCTTGCTGTGTGCCCCTCTGTGCCCCTTTGTGCTGTGTTCACTGTTGTTGCCTTTTAGGCTCCTGTGCCCCGTTTTTCCTTGCTGTAACTGAGATTGTCTTTTTGTTAGGATTGTATTTTTCATCGCCTGTCCCCCTGTACTCGCTCCCCCGGTTCCTCCCGCCCCGCTCCCCGCTTCCCGCCTCCGTTAGCCACGCCCCCTTCATTTCTGTGCCCTCCCCGCTCCCGCCTCCCAGCTGCTGCCCTCCCTCGCACTTGGCCATATATGGCGACCGTGCGACGCAGGTGAGTGTGACATAGCTTAGGACACCCCTGCGCCGCACGGCCACCAGCTGCTGCGTGTGCCTCCTGCCACCCGCCTGCCTCGCTGACCCTGCCGCCGCCGTCTGACCACGCCCCCTGCCACCGAGCGGCGTGGTCTCCTGCGGTCTAGGGCTGTGTTCACTGTTGTTACCTTTTAGGCTCCTGTGCCCCGTTTTTCCTTGCTGTGTGCCCCTTTGTGCTGTGTTCACTGTTGTTGCCTTTTAGGCTCCTGTGCCCCGTTTTTCCTTGCTGTGTGCCCCTTGCTGTAACTGAGATTGTCTTTTTGTTAGGATTGTATTTTTCATCGCCTGTCCCCCTGTACTCGCTCCCCCGGTTCCTCCCGCCCCCCGCTTCCCGCCTCCGTTGTTAGCCACGCCCCCTTCATTTCTGTGCCCTCCCCGCTCCCGCCTCCCAGCTGCTCCGCCCTCCCTCGCACTTGGCCATATATGGCGACCGTGCGAACGCGCAGCGGTTACGCGCCGAAGACGCGCCAAAGGTAAGCCCGTCTGCGCCCGTCCGCGCCTGGACCGCGCCCAGTGCCAGGACCCCTGGCTCCCGCAGTCACCAGCCCTCCCGCCAGACCTACGCCGCCACCGACCTCTATGCACTCAACGCCGGCTGACTCCCGGGCTGCTACCGAGCCACCCCGAGACGCACCCACGGACCCTTCTGCTGCAACACCTGCAAGTTCACCTGCATCCGGACCAGCACCACTCCAGCAGTGCCCAAGACTTCGACGAGCAACAGCAGCAGCCACCTGAGATGCATCCTGCTCAACACCCGCTCCGTCCACAGGCACGCCATCGAGATCTGGAACCTGCTCGACACCACAGCCCCAGACGTCGCCTTCTTCACGGAAACCTGGATGAACGCCTCCTCCGCGCTTGACATCGCCATCGCCATCCCAGGCGGCTACAAGATCATCCGTAGGGACCGCATCAACCACACCGGAGGAGGCATCGCCATCGTCCACAGGAACACCATCCGCATCACGACCAACGCCGATGACACCCTCGCTACCGCCGAGCACCTGCACTTCCAAGTCCACATCAACCCCAAGACCACCCTCAGAGGCACCCTCATCTACAGACCCCCTGGACAACGCATACAATTCAGCGAAGACATCGCCGACTTCATCAGCCCGCACGCCCTCTGCTCCGCTGACTACATCCTCCTAGGGGACCTCAACTTCCACCTGGAGAACAACAACGACCGCAACACCACCACCCTGCTGGACAACCTCGCCAACCTGGGACTCAAGCAACTGGTGACCACCCCCACCCACTACGCCGGACACACACTCGACCCCGTCTTCTCATCCAGCAAGGACATCGCCTTCAGCCACGCCACCGGACTCCACTGGACGGACCACAGCTGCGTCCACTTCAGCTTCGCAAGGACCACGATCCACCAGCAACAGGCTGCACGCAGGAACTGGAACAAGATCACAGCAGACCAGCTCACGTCCGCCCTGAGCACGAACCCTCCCACCAGCACAACGAACCCTAGCCAGGCGGCCACCAACCTCACAAAGTGGATCAACGACTGCGCAGACGAGCTCGCCCCCCTGAGGACCCCGCCCAGCAGACCCGGCAGCAAGAAAGCCCCATGGTTCACCGACGAACTCAAGAGCTCCAAGAAGAACTGCCGAGCCCTCGAGAGAACCTGGCGCAGAGACCCAACACCGGACAACATGACTGCCCTCAAGCTTGCCACCCGGAAACACCACCAACTCATCCACGCCACCAAGAAAACTGCATTCAAGGAACGACTGGACAACAACGCACACAACAGCAAAGAACTCTTCAACATCGTCAAAGAGCTCTCCAACCCCAACGCCGGAAACAACAACATCACCCCTTCACAAGACCTCTGCAACTCCCTCGCCTCCTACTTCCACAACAAGATCGCGGACATACACAACAGCTTCAGCACTCAACCGACGAGCACCACGACCGAACCACCGCCCCCCACCACCACCCTCCGCGCCTGGACTCCGATCAGCTCCGAAGACACCGTCCGCACGATGAACTCCATCCACTCCGGATCTCCGACCGACCCCTGCCCTCACCACGTCTTCAACAAGGCCGACACTATCATCGCACCCCACCTGCAGGACATCATCAACACCTCCTTCGACACCGCTACCTTCCCGGAGAGCTGGAAGCACGCCGAACTCAGCGCTCTTCTCAAGAAGCCATCAGCCGACCCCTCCGACCTCAAGAACTACCGCCCCATCTCGCTGCTCCCGTTTCCTGCAAACGTCATCGAGAAGACCGTCAACAAGCAGCTGGCCGCCTTCCTCGAGACGAACGGATCCCTCGACCCCTCGCAGTCTGGCTTTCGGGCCAACCACAGCACCGAGACCGCCCTGATCGCAGTCACCGTCGACATCCGAGCGCTGCTCGACAACGGAGAAACAGCGGCCCTCATCCTCCTCGACCTCTCCGCGGCTTTCGACACTGTTTGCCATCGTACCCTAGTACAACGCCTCAGCAACGTCGGAGTTCAGGAGAAGGCACTGGAGTGGATCATCTCCTTCCTCGCCGGAAGAACACAGAGAGTCTGCCTCCCCCCGTTCAGATCTGAAGCCACCGAAGTCATCTGCGGCGTCCCTCAAGGCTCCTCGCTCAGTCCAACCCTCTTCAACATCTACATGATCCCCCTCGCAGACATCGCACGCCAGCACAACCTCAACATCATCTCCTACGCCGACGACACCCAGCTGATCCTCTCCCTTACCAACGACCCCGCCACCGCCAGAGCCAACCTTCACGAAGGGATGAAAGAAGTAGCCGAATGGATGATGAACAGCCGCCTGAAACTGAACTCGGACAAGACGGAAGTCCTCATCCTGGGATCCTCACCCTCCGCCTGGGACGACTCCTGGTGGCCCCCCACCCTAGGCAGCGCACCCAAACCAACAGACCACGCACGCAACCTGGGCTTCATCCTGGACTCCTCCCTCTCCATGACCAGACAAGTCAACGCCGTCTCCGCGTCGTGCTTCAATATCCTGCGCATCCTACGTAAGATCTTCCGGTGGATCCCCACCGAGACCAGGAAGACGGTCACCCAGGCCCTCGTCACCAGCCGTCTGGACTACGGCAACACCCTCTACGCCGGAACCACCGCCAAACTCCAGAAGAGACTCCAGCGGATCCAGAACGCCTCAGCACGACTCATCCTGGACATCCCCCGTCGCAGCCACATCTCCGGACACCTGAGAGATCTGCATTGGCTCCCGGTCAACAAGAGAATCACCTTCCGTCTCCTCACCCACGCACACAAAGCCCTACACAGACAAGGCCCAGGATACCTCAACAACCGCCTCAACTTCTACGCTCCCAAACGCCAGCTTCGTTCGACCAGCCACGCCCTCGCCGCCGTCCCCCGCATCCGCAGAGCCACCACAGGGGGATGGTCCTTCTCCTACCTCGCCGCCAAGACATGGAACTCCCTCCCCACCCACCTCCGCCGGACCCAGGACCACCTCGCCTTCAGGAAGCAACTCAAGACCTGGTTGTTCGAGCAGTAGCGGATCACCCCCCCAGCGCCTTGAGACCCTCTGGGTAAGTAGTGCGCTATATAAATCCGATGATTGATTGATTGATTGATGTATCGTGACCACTTTACTACATGCTCTGCTATGGTGTCAGCATAGTTGATGTCTAATACCACTTCCTCCCACCACCCCATGTGGAGGCAAGCATAGCTTGGCGAAAAGCTTGCCCCCATTGCTACTCCTCTCACTTGTTGGTAGATCTACTGGTGAAATAGGAATAAGTTGTTATCAAGGCAGAACTGTATCAGACTGATGAGCATTTTATTATGCTAATAATATTCAGTCTGGTGCCTAAGAAATGTTTCACCTCTCTTATTCCATCCTTGTGATGGATTGACGTGTATAAATTGGACTCATCCAATGTCAATAACCAATACTCTTTTTGCCATTGCAAACTGTGTATTCGTTTTAAAAAGTCAGTGATGTCCTGAATAAAGGATGGAAGAGCTTTCGTGTGGCTTTGCAGGAAGAAGTCTATATAAATTGACACATTTTTAAGCAGGCTTTGTTTAGCAGAGATTATATATATATATATATATATATATATATATATATATTTTTTTTTTTTGAACAATCCTGACCGCTATCGAAGCGGTGTCACAGCAGGCGCAGACCTCTTCTCATTCACATAAATTATGTTCGTAAGTAAAACGTCATCACTCCATCAGTTAAATTCGCAGTGGAAATTTATTACAGCAAAAGTGCAGAGCAAATGCTCTCCTTGACGCGTTTCGCTCCGCAGGTGAATATATATCCACACAAGAGAGGTTACCCACTCGAAAGCACCACACACAGGTAGGTAATCTGTCCACGTTTAATGGTAGAGAGTTGCAGAGCAGGTAAAGGACACTTCAGCAATATATTGAAAGCCGATGCGTTTCGTGCTCCCTTCACACTTTTTCACAGGCTAAGTTCTTTTAACAACGTGAAGCTTAATGAGCACCAGATGTAGTCAATGACTCCCGTCCCAGTGGGCGTGGGCAGTCGCACTGCTTGCTGGTCTTTGTGGTGCTCTGATGTGTTACTCCAGTGAGCTGCTTGAACGTTGCTCCATTAAAAGTTAATTAACATGCCCCAGTGGGCTGTGAAGATGTCCAATTCACACTGGGCTGCACTGTAGATCTCTCTCACCCATGCCTCCTGTTCAAACACTACTGACTGCCGAGTGATGTCAGCATTGATCAACTTCCATGCGGCGGTGCGCTATATATGTATATTTTGGGGTCTGGCTGCAGACTCCTTGCGATATGACTTGGTCTGAGAGTGGGGGTATGGCTACAGTGTGCTTGGAGCATGCCTTGGTCTCAAACGGGTCTCTGGATACACTCTGGTGGGGTGGGGTATGCCATGGTCTCAGAGTTAGGTATGGCTACAGATGGCTGGGACTATGCCATGGTCTTACAGGGGGCGAGTGATACAGTCTGCTTGGACTATGCCTTGGTGTCAGAGTGGGATCTGGCTACAGTTTGCTAATGGTATGCCTTAGTCTTAGAGTGAGTGTATGGCTACAGTCTGCTTGGAGTATCGCATGGTCTTACAGAGGGGTGCAGCTCTAATCTGCAGGGAGTATGCCATGGTGCCTTAGTGGGGCTGGGCTGCCTTGGTCATAGAATGAGGTTATGGATACAGTCTGCGTGGTGTATGCCGTAGTATCAGAGAAGATTCTGGCTAGTTTGCGTGGAGTTTGCCATGGTGTTACAGAGGGAGACGGTTCTGTCTGCGTGAAGTATGCCATTGTGTCAGAGTGTGTGCGGCTACAGTCTGCTTGGAGTATGCTTTGGTCTCAGAGGGGTGGTATTGCGCCAGTCTTCTTGAAGTATGCCGTGGTGACAGGATGGGGTCTGGCTACGATCTGCTTGGAGTAGGCCTTGGTCACAGAGTAGGGGTGTAGAAATAGTCTGTAGGGTGTTCTGGCTACACTCTGCTGGTGTATGCCCTGGTCTCAGAGTTGGGTAAGACTACAGACTGCTTGCAGTATGCCTTGAGAGTGAATGTATGGCTACAGTCTGCTTGGAGTATGCCTAGATTTTGGAGTAGAGGTATAGCTATAGTCTGCTTGTCTTATTCCATGGTGTCTGAGGAGGGTATGGCTACTGTCTGCTTGGATCATGCAATGGTGTCAGAAAGGGTTCTGGCAGCAGTCTGCTTGGAGTATGTCATTGTCTCAGTTTATGGCGATAGTCTGCTTGGAGTATGACCTGGTGTCAGAAGAGGCCTGGCGGGTGATCTAGTTGCTTGGTAAATCTCCAAGTGCCTTCCCCTGAGGTCCTAGTGGGCTTTAGAGTTGTAGTCCTGTGGTGAATTGGGACTTACACGACTAAAGTCATAAGGTCAAATCTTTGATCAGGTGAACATGTATAGTGTATCTAACCCGTAACGTGCTACAAAACATTTGAAATAGCAGATGGGGTCTGGCAAGAGCCAGTTACTATCTAGGCTTTTATCTGGCCTTCAACCAAATCCTAAATCTTCTCTTCCAGGGGATCCTCAACAATAGGCATAAGCACTGAATAGTCAGTCCATTCGTGGAATTCCGGATCACTTTACAATATGCATGTGTGTATAAAAATGTCTGGATTTCATTTAATTTTAATTAAAAAAATTGACCGAGTTCAATAAAATAATCACAAAATGCATATAAGTAACCATAGAAAATCTTTTGCAAACCTTTTCTAAAATGACAAGGAATGAAGGGCAGTGTTAGCAGAGAAGCTGCAATGTAAAGCATAAATTTTGCTTTAAGGGCCTCACTGCACTTCTTGTATCCCATCATGGCCCTCCTGGAAACAAAATCCTGAAGCACGGAGCTCAACCGTTGTGGCTTATTTTCATTGGAAACCCTTCAAAACCTTTACTATTTTGATTACAGTCGATGTCTTTAAAGACTTCGATTACATTTAGAGATATTCTGTCTGAAAATTCCTTTTTTCCCCATCAGGATGCTTTCATTTTTGTGCATTGCCCTGCCTGTGGGAGGAAAATGGCCCAATCAGACCCTTACAAACAATCATCCAAAAACCTGAGGAAGAGGTGTGGCGCCACGGCTAGGGCGACTGACTCCAGAATCTGGGGATCACGGTTCGATCCCCGGCACCGGCGGCAGATTAGCCCAGCACCATGTGACTCTGGGCAATAGCTTGCTTAATCTTCCCGACGGCCCCCAGCGCCTAGAGACCTTTACGGGTGATTGTGCGCTTTACAAATGTGGATTATTATTATTATCATCATCCACTGTCAAAAGTTATCCAGGGAAACTCTTTTTAAAGACAGAAAGTATCTGGCTGGGCATCCTTGAAGAAAGATGAAGGGAAGCTGCTGTTTGAACATCTCAGGGCTTAGGGAAAGGTCATCCTTCAACCAGAGTACCCCAATTCCATTCCAAGGACTTCCATAGTGGGAAATGTTTCCCCACAAGGCGTACCACAATTGCCTTATCCACACATGTGCCTTAACAACACATATGCGTGGTTAAGGCAATGTGCTGTACAGTTGCCAAGCGGAGGCACAGGAAGAGAAAGGACTATCAGGAATCGTGAGAGGAGACGGTGAGGTAAGTGGGGCTAGGGCTAGCTCTTGGGGGGGTGGAGGGTAGTGTTTCGGGGTGGGTGTTGGTTTTGGGACTCAGCAGGGGGGTGGGGTCGTTTTTAGGGCTAAGGACAGGGTAAAAGGGGACAGTTTACTGGGCAGGGCGGGTAGTTTAGAGATGTGGGGGAACGTTTTCAGGGCTGGGGTAGGGGTAGTTTTTGGAGCGTGGCTTATTTTTTAGGGTTCAGGGCAGGGGGAGACGGGACAGTTTACAGGGTAGTTTAGGGATGTAGGGGATAGTTTTTAAGGGCTCAAGGCTGGGGACAGTTTTAGGCCTCGGGGCAGGTGGGGGGCTGGGTCGGGGTACTTCACAGAGGTAGGAAACTGTTTTTTTGGGCTCACAGGGGGGCTGGGGTCGGGGTAGTTTTTGGGGCCTGGTGTTAATTTTTAGGGCACAGGACAGTTGGAAAAGGGACAGTTTACAGGGCAGGGAGCAGGGTCGGGTAGTTTAGGGGTGTAGGGGATAGTTTTTAAGGGCTTGGGGTTGGGTAGTTTTAGGGGCATGGGCTTACTTTTTAGGGCTCAGGGGAAGAAGGGACAATTTAGAGGGCAGGGTCAGGGTAGTTTTGGAATTATGGGGAGAGTTTAGAGCTTAGGGCAGGGGGGCTGGGTTCGGTGTCGTTTTTGGGGTGTGAGATTAATATTTAGGTGGCGGGGTAAAAGGGACAGTTTACAGGGCAGGGGGCATGGGTATGATCTTTAGCCCGCATGCCCCTTTACCCATCATGTCTTTAGAATGAAATTGTTGGTAAAGGCATGCGTGGTAAAAGCATGCGTGCTAAAGACATGGTCGTGGTAGAGTCCGCGGGGGACAGGCATGCGTTGTACCATCATACAACCTCCCCTAGTGGTAGATCAAGGGAAAAGCATCACTTTAAGAAGAGGCACTGCTCCCAATCAACGTTGAGAAGCATGATGTAGAAGCTGGGCAACATAACCACTTGTTTGCCGCCGACGGGTATGTCATCGAATGTCTGATGGTACTAGGCATATTAATAACACACGTGCCATTACAACGCAGGTATTACTATTCTAGTACCCCTACAACGACCTAGCATCACAAAGCATTCTTTTACCATGCATATGCCTTTACCATGCAAGGCATACACTTGGTAAAATTGTCTAAGATAAGTTACACCCCCGACCCTACCCTAAAAAACTACCCCATCACGACACTTCCCCCGACCCCCAGTCCTCTCTCTACCCTAAAATACGACACTGCATGACCCCCGACCTTACACTTAAACACTACACCTGCACGACCTGACCCCCAGTCCTCTCCCGACCCTAAAACACTACTCTACATGACCCTACCGTAACCCTAAAACACTACCCCTGCATGACCCTCCCCGTGACCCCCAGTTCTCTCCCTACCCTAAAACATTACCCTACACGACCCTGTCCCTACCCTGAACCCTAAAATACTACCCCTGCATGACCCCCAGTCCTCTCCCTACCCTAAAATACTACCCTGCACAACTCCTGACCCTTTTTTACTCTAAAATAGTATCCACCACCCCAGAGCCAATCCACCGTACCTCTCTCTCCTTGTGGTTCCTCCCACTCCTCCTGGTTCCTCCGGTCTGAGGGAAGGTGAATGTCGTCGTGAGGAAATGGAAAAGCCTCTGTTTCCTCACAACGATGTGGATTGTCTATATTTGTTTACAACATATGTGCTTTTACCATATATACCTTTACAACAAAATTCGTTGTAAAGGAATGCGTGATAGAAGCACATCTGTTGTAAAAAAAATTGTAGTAAAGACTACACGTTGTTACAATGGATGCGTGGTAACGCTTGCGTGGTAATGGCATGGGGGGTAACAACTGCGATGTAATTGCTGTCCCCCATGTCATCCAGACATCACACAATGCTGAAGAAGTCTGAACAGTCGCATCAAAGCATCCATCGATGTTGAAACTACCTTGGACATCCAAAACCACCTAGCATGCCGTAGAAGCCTCGTTCAACATCAGGACCAACATCACAAACGACGTTGATCTGTATTAGTGTGTAGTGGCTTAACGAGTTAAAAAAAGGACAGTACCTCTGACATGGGCATCACTCCTAAGGTAATCCTTTCACGCACTATATCACCAAATGATTCGAAATCTCAAGCGTTTTGTTCCCGGGCACCCCATTTACTCAAATGCCTTTTGCGTCTCCTCTCCTCCACGACGATTCCACCAGCTCGTTCCTCTGCTCCTGTAAGACCTGCAATGCAAAGTAGTCATGACACACCAACTTCTCCTTATAGAAATCTGAGAAGATATTCAACCAAGAGTTCCCATAGAAGACGGAGATCATTTTCCAGATCATCCAGAGGGAGTTCTAGAAGATCTTCTAGAGGGAGAGGAACCTCCCACTCCCAAACTAAACGCTCCAACAGACAATCTTGTGCTCTACGAATAACACGATCTCCATCTTGGACCTCTTTTTCAGGTCATTCTTCCATCACAAACTACTCTCCATTTCTCTGATTTTCCTCAGGCAAGAGTGTTAGCAGTAAACCACCTTACTACATTAAATGAGGCACTGACTAGGGAAGCAGCAAAGTTGAAAATTGCGTTGCACACTCAAGCTGCTACAACCTCAGCGATGTTGGAGATCCTGCATCAGAAAACAACATACAAACCCACTCTTCTGCTGGTTACTGGGTTGCTTGAGCCTGCTATGCAGTTATTTCTTACACCTGCTTCAATAAAGTCTGCACCAGCTAGACTTTTAAAAAAAGGGCAACTACCAGATTAGGACCCTCACTTCCTAGACATGGAGCCTCTTCAGGACTCTGTGATTGTTTTTGCAGCAAAGAAATGACATGCAGTAGCTCCTTCTGTTGTAAATGACGAAGCAAGAAGATGAATTCATTAGGAAAATGTGCTTAACCTGTGCTGCGATAATGAAGTCTGCCACTGCACCTTTGGGGAGACATGACAAATCACTCTGGGATGAGAGCTTATGGAATGAAGACAGGCATCATATTCAAGAAATCCTTAATGATGGTCTCCAATAAATAATTGTTGCAGAGGCAGACACTTCACGCCTAGCTGCTCAAGAATATTGTCACAGAATCTGCCTCAGAAGGAGTTCATGCGTGAAACTACCCAGTTTAAAACTTGCAGTTCTGCAGTGTATCCTGAGTTTATAATTCTCAGGAAACTCTCTTTTGTTTCCATGCAGATTAGGAGATGAGTCACATGAAAACAGAAATGCACTGTCATGTTATGTGTATTTGTAGAGCGTGGCTAATCAACCATAAGGGTATCCATGCATTGAGTAAGTCAGGACTGGGTGGGGGAGGTGATTATGACTGTTTTGTCTGGAAAAGTAATATCTTGAAGTTCCTTCGGAAGTCCATGGGCAGGGTGAGGTTCTGCTGTGTTTTGAGAGGTCATTCCAGGTCTTGGATGTGAGGTATGAGAAGAAGTGTCTTCCGCTTCTGGCTATTTGATACGAAGGAGGTTTGCTCTTGCCTGGGATGCAGATCAAAGGTGTCTGGTGGGTTGGCAGAAGTTGAGGTGGTCGTTGAGGTAAGCTGGACCGGTGTTGTGTAGAATTTTGTAGGTGTGGTTGAGTAGCCTGAACTTACATCTTTTCTGGACTGGGAGCCAGTGGAGATAGTTGAGGTGTGGAGAGATGTAGCTATTTAGCCAGATGTTCAGGATGACTCTGGCGGCGGCGTTCTGGGTGGTTTTAAGTTGGTGTAGGACATGTGCATGGATTCTGATTTCCGTAATCAAGTCTACTTGTGAGGGGGGGGGGCGAGGGACTGGGGTAAAAGCGTGCCCAAAGGGAGAGTATTTACTCAACAAGTCTGAATGTTGTCAGCAGGATCATTAATGTGATCGATAGACTTGGGGATGAACAGGTGAACAAGAATGGTTCTATACACTACATTATTTTACTTTGTGTATTACTTGAACCTTTGTTAGGATTCTAGTCTATACACTACAAGGCACCTGCCTACCCTGTTTTAGTTACTAAGGTTAAAGGGGCGACAGGCGCTCTGCAAGTTGGGGAGGTGGGTGGTTTGTTAACCCGCCTAGCAGGGTAGCACGGAGGGGGATGTTACACAGTTGTGGAATACAGTACTGTTCCCGATATATCGGGACTGTTTATAGTTTGTTAAAGAAACATTAAATTGCAGAACAACTAAAGTGTCCAACACATGGGGTGGTAATTATAAGTCAACTGGCTAAAAAGAGAAACTTCAACTCCCAAACAGAAGTTCCTGTCTTGGAATGTGAATGGATTAGGTAATCGAATAAAGTGCACAATTCTCCTGCAATATCTGCTATGACATAGCCCTGACTTAGTGAAACACACCTGAAGGCCAATAGATATAAAGCATTGGATATATATATGGATTCAAACTATTATCACATGCAGGATACACAATGGGGTAGAGAGGGGTGGGAATACTATTTAGGACCGCCCTCCCGTTGGAAGTGAGGAAAATTTGGCACAACTCACTCTGGAGATATGTGGCATTAACAGGGTCGTTGGAGTGGTGACTACTAAATGTAGCCTCGATATATATACCACCATCTCTGCACACAGACACACTACCGGGGGACCCTAATATTAGGGGGGGACATAACCTTAACCATGGAACTAGAGAGAGATAGGAAATCAAAAGCAAAAAGGGAAAGGGGATTGACCACTGAAGGCATTCGTAGAGGCCATGGGGCCGACGGACCTTTGGTACTTACATAACCCCTGGGAAAGGCAATACCCTTATTATTCAGTGGTACATGGGAGTTACCCCCATCTAGACCTAGTGGAAGTGGTCCTTCAGGGCCAATTGAGAACAACAGTACTACCACCTAGACTAGATCCCTGGGTTTTTAAGAACAAGGACCTGGTAGACCAGATTAAGGAAAGGGTGGAACTTTACTTCCTAGATAATGATGGGTCGGTGGACTCGGCATGCACCCTCTGGGAATCATTTAAAACAAGTATGTGGATATGTACAAGCATTACTCTGGGGACAAAGGAAAAAAAAGTAAATCCAGTCAAAAACCTAGAGGGAGAAATAGTTAGGTTGGAAGTAAAAGCACTAGCAGGGAAAGAGACTGATTCACCAATCATGCATCGTGTTGGTATCAAGCACCAAGAAATGAGAGACCTAGCAGAAAACGCGGCAAGGTCCTTGGCGTTAGCAACACAAAGGAGGCTATATGATTTGTGTGATAAAGCCAACAATTTGATAGCATGGCTGGAAAAGAGGGACAGGGAGAGAAACTGTGTGATAGAAATACAAGACTCTAGGGGAAATATAGAGGCAACCAGGGAAGAGATAGCGAAGGTCTTTGCAGACTACTATGAGGGAATATACACCTCTAAACCTGCTAGGACAGAAAGGGACTGTCGAGAATTACTTAAAGACGTACGGCTCCCAACGCTGGCTGACAAGGACCGAGACGACTTGGAAAAGGACATCACAGTTGAAGAGATTACAGGGGCTATAAGGGATTTACAGGCGGGAAAAACCCCAGGCCTAATGGCCTGCCGATGAAATTGTCTAAAGGTACAGCGAGTGTGGTGGCACCGCACCTGCTAAAGATGTTCAAAGAAGCGAGAGAAAGGGGAGACCTACCGAAAGATCAACGAACAGCCACCATAGTAGTGATCCCCAAGATAGGCAATCCTCCGGAAGAATGCAGTTTCTACAGGCCTGTCTGTTAAATACAGAGGTTAAAATTTTCCTGGCAATTCGTCTCTGGGCAGTGATCACATCTCTGGGGCATCCAGATCAATCGGGATTCATGCTGCATCGGAGTACCAGACTAACCCCCAGATTCATCAAAGTCCTGTTTTGCGAGTCCTTAATAGCGATTTTTAAGGAATCGCTATTGAAGACTCGCTAAACGGGATGCATGTAGAAATCGCAATATTTTTTGCGATTTCTACTGCTTCCTTATTTGCGATTCGCTAATTGCTAATCGCAAATAAGGAATGGCTTTCCCATTCATTCCTATGGGCCTAGAGGCCCATAGGAATGAATGGGGAGTAATTCCTTATTTGCGATTAGCAATTAGCGAATCGCACATAAGGAAGCGATTTCAAGGGTGCCAGGGTGTCCGAAGGACAACCTGTAGCACCCCTGAAATGGTAATGTACACTGGTGTTGCGCACACACATGTCCAAAGGACATGTGTGTGCGTTACATACAACTTAGAAAAATGCACTAAAGTGCATTTTTTTAAGTTTTTGCTATTTACCACGTAGTTAGACTTCGCGGTAAATAGCGGCCCCAGATTGCGAATTCGCAATTTTAAAATGGTTCATGAATTGCATTTAAGGAATCTCAAATTGAGATTCCTTAAATGCAATTATTCGCAATTTAGCGCTTTCTAGAATTGCGATTTTTGCATTTGGGATGATGAATCCCAAATGCAAAAATAGCGCTCGCAATGGGCTAGATTCTCAGAATCTGGCTTTTTGCGAGCCGATTTTGGTTTGATGAATCTGGCTGTAAATCTCAGGTGCCTGTATGGGGTAATGCACTTGACCAAGTCCTACCCAGAAGAAGAAGCGATGTTGCTTTCATTGGAGGCACGTACAGCATTTGACAGTATCGAATGGCATTATTTATTTACGGTCCTAGAGAGGATCGGATGTGGTCCCTGATTCCAGTCATGGCAGCCTCGGATTGGTAACGCGGGCATTCAGGCAATGCCCGAGGGGCCGGTGTCTGAGTTCCTGCTGTGGGCTGCTTTTTTGAGCAGTCTGGGGCCGATTTGGGCGGTGTCTCTATTTTCGGAATACATCCAGCGGCCCAGTGGGTGGCTGAGTGGCCTTTCTGCAGGCAGATGGGCGCTCATTACCACCCTCCCCCGCCACCAACACCGCCGATCCCCCACCCCCGGTTTAGCAACAGGCAGAGGTATCACTCCCTTTGTCTCGCTGGCCGGCCCATTAATGTATGCACATACTGAGCGGGGCAGGGGGCCTCAGTAGAAGTGGCCTCACTTGTTTTCAGGTGTGTTTCACTAGTGTAAACTAATGCGTGCATTTTTTTAAGCCCCCCCTCCTTTTTAATGCAATTACGCTGAAGCAGTGATTTGAGGAAAGGCATTATGCAAATGGGGGGCGATATCTTTGTGTGCCCGGGCCGATTTTCAATTCCAATCCGACCCTGAGTCATGGGCCAAGTTACTCTACACTAATCCATTGGCTGGGGTGCAAGTGAATGGGTTGATCTCCCGCTCTTTTGCCTTGCATAGAGGGACATGGGAGGGATGCCCACTGTCCCCCATGTTATTTGAGTTGGTGCTGAAGCTGCTTGCGGACTGGGTACGAGCTGATCTTTAAGTGTCGGGGATAGTGGGTGACGGGAACTGGGAGCAAGGTATATCTTTATATACAGACGACATCCTACTTTATGCCACTAGGCCCCGCATTACAATAGGCAGACTGCTGCAAATATTCCAACTATTTTGCAGCTATTCAGGCTGACAAATTAACTGGGACAAGTCTCTCCTTTTCAGACTTACGGACAGAGCTCTTCCCCTGCCGACTAGGGAGATCAAACTCCCAACCAAAGATATATTCAAATACTTAAGCGTTACTATCACGAAGACAGAAACAGACTTTCTGGAAGTAAACTTGGTGTCCCAACTAGAACGCCTGAAAAGAGATGTGGCACATTGGAAGACCTTTCCAATTTCCTTGATGGGGAGGGCGGTGCTTTTCAAAATGATGACACTGCTGTGCATGCTGTATGTCCTGCAAAATACTCCATACAAGCAAGATACTAGACCGGTTCTTTGGACAGTGAATTGAAGAAGCTCCTCTGGGATGGGGTGGCTCAAGGATAGCACTGACCAAATTCCAAAGAGGTGTATACGAAGAAGGTCTTGCAATTCCAGACATTATAAAATATTATTGGGCATCGCAGATGGTAACAATCAACAACTGTCTCTTCGCAGATAGAAATGAGCCAGCGCACAGGGTGGATCACCTGCTAATGGGGCAGAGGGGCTACCCGGGAGCGCTGTTCCGGAAAACAAAAGCCCCTACACACACAAACACTGATAAGCGCATGTGAAAGGGCCACTAAATTCCTAGGGTGGGCACATAGTTTGACAGAACAAACTCCACTTTGGTATAGTAACATTTTAGAGGAAGTGGGTAAACTACAGGGATTCAATAAATGGAAACTACTAGACATAGCACACCTAGGAGATGTATGGGGAGGCGTGGCAATAATCTCATTCGAAGACCTGCAGAAGGAATATCAACTAGCAGACACAGAAAGATATAGATATATGCAAATAGGGCACGCACTCCAGAGACATATCAGAGAAGGGGAGCAACTTCCTGAATACAACCCCCTGGAGGACCGGCTATTAATGGACCCCGTCTGTGACAAGGCTACATCCTTAGTATATAGGAACATAATCAATAATTTGCCTGCCCCACTGAGGGCCCTGCGGGAAGCTGTTGGAAAATGACGACTGGACTGCGCAATACAGAGCCCGAGGGAGGTAGCGGTTAGAGCGAGATTTTGACTGGTCCAGCTAAGGATCCTACATAGGTCCTGCGCTACGGGGGTACTGATGCATACAAGGGGTTGCAGATAAAGGGGTACCTTTTTCTATATCATCTGGGGATGCCCTATTATACAGAAATATAGGGAAAGGGTGGTACGAACCATGTCTGAGGTACTAGGACAAGAAATTCCCCTGGAGGCCAGATGGCACATCCTGTATGTGACAGGCGAGCAGACATGGCAAAAGGATCAGACACTGTGGTTAATGGTGGTGGTAATGGTAGCCAAGAGAAACATCGCCAGGGCCTGGGGGGTGAGTCTCCCCCCAAGGGTAGGGCAATGGAAGTCTGGCCTAGACTGGTGCAGCACAAACAGAAAAGGTGGTCTATGAAAGTAGAGGCTGCCCTAGAAAATGGGGAAAAATATGGAGCAGCTGGGTGGAATATTGGGAAATTTGAAGAACGGGGGCGGGGAAGGGAGAGGGAGGATAAACCGCAAACTATTCAATGAAACAAAGTTAGCACCAATTATTAAAACGTTTCATTGGGGCAGAGTCCAGAGTAAATGATGTAAAATTGAAATGCAAATCTAAAATGTAAAGTTTTCTTTGTACCACCAATGCTCCTGTACATGTGACATGATGGAAGTTTAATAAAAAAGACTTTATTAAAAAAAAAGTCTACTTGTGATGAGAGCCTGGGTGACCGTTCGTCTGGTGTTGAGTGGGATCCACTTTAAAAATCGTGCGTAGCATTCACAGGATGTGGAAGCATGATGAGGAGAAGCTGTTCATCTGTCTGCTCATGGAGAGGTTGGTGTCCAGGATGATCCCGAGGTTTTTGGCATGGTCCGCAGGGGTGAGTGAGGGGCCAATTTCAGAGAGCCACTAAAGAGGCGTCCCAGGGAGTGTGGTTGTTGTTGTAGATTAGGACTTTGGTTTGGTCTGTGTTGAGCTGGAGGCGATTGTTTTTCATCCAAGCAGCGACATTTCTACAGCAGTTGGCAACGTTTGCTTTGGCGGCGCTGGTTGAGTCTACAGCAGTTGGCGACGTTTGCTTTGACGGCGCTGGTTGAGTCTGTAAAGGAGAGGATGAGCTGTGTGCCATGGGCAATGAATACTATGTTGATGCTGTGGGCTCTCACGATGTCCACGAGGAGCATCATGTTGACATTTAAGAGTGTTGAGCTGTGCGTTCATCCTTGAGGGACTCTGCAGAATACGTTTCTCGGGTTCTGAGGTGTAGGGGGGGGGTGTCTAACTCGTTGAGTTCTGTCTGTTGGGAAGAAAGATATCCACTTGAGGGCTGGTCTGCAGATTTCCAAATGCTGAAGCTGTCCGATGAGTGACTTGTGGGAGACTGTATTGAAAGCTGCGGAGAGGTCGAGGAGGAAGAGTGTGGTCGTTTCTCCTCGGTCGAAATGCTTCTGATGTCATCAGTCGCAATGAGGGCTGTCTTTGTGCTGTGGTTGGTGTTAAAGCCTGACAGAGCTGTTTAAGAGCTGATGGAGTGCTAGGTGGTCTGCGAGTTGGGCATTGATGGTTTTCTCCATTACTTCATCTGGAAAAGACAGGAGAGAGATGGCCCTGTAGCTGCTGGGGCTGTTGGGGTCCGCTGTTGGTTTCTTCAATAGGGTGTTGACTTCTTCATTTTTCCAGTAAGACCAGAAGGTCGCATTGGTTATGCATGTGCTGATGAAAGTGTTGAATGTGGGGGAGATTATGGTTCTTCCAAAGTTGTATGTGAATTGCCGGTCTATGGTCAAGCATTCTTTTGACATTCTGCAATCCCTCTCTAATAATGATTGGGATTTTTTGTTTTTGACCGAGACCTGGCTTATTGAGGAAACTAATCCTGCCATTGCCCTGGCTATCCCTGAGGGTTTCAGTATTATTTGCGCCAACCGACAAGGCGGTAAGAAGGGAGGTGGAGTGGCCATTGTTTACAAAAATAAGTGGACAGTCGCCTCTTCACGATTTGACCCCATTGATACCATCGAGGGGCTTCCTTTTTGCATGAATCTTTCAGCTTCTGTTGCTTTTTCGGGTCTTTTATTATATAGGCCCCCTAATTCTAGCCCCTCCCACCTACCGGCATTGCTGGACTACATCACCCAATCATGTACCCATTAGGCTAACTTTACGGTCCTTGGAGACTGCAACCTGCATGTCGACGACCTTTCTTGTCCAACTAGCACCAATTTTTTATCCTCTTTGGCAGCTTGTGGACTGTTTCAGCTAGTGGACTATCCTACTCACAATGCTGGGCATATATTAGATCTAATTTGCTCCAATCTTCCGGAGATTTTCATTGAGGACCCTATTCCTGTAATATGGTCTGATCATTTTATAGTTCCTTTTTCGGTTCTTTTGACCCGCACAGACAAACCTACGTCTATGCCGCGGTTGCTGGGAAGAAACTGGAGCAAGATTTCTCATAGCTCTCTCTCTGAGTATTTTAAAGACAGCTGTCCTCCTCAGGCGGAGAACCTGGATTCCCGCATCTCCAATCTCAATGAGTGGATATGTAGTGCAATTGACTCTCTGGGCCCCCCCAGGCCGATAAACACTTTTAGGGCTTCACCAGCGGCCTTCTGGTACTCGGATGAACTACGCCAGCATAAATCAGCCTGTAAAGTATTGGAACGGCGCTGGAGATCAGGATACACAACAGACAGTAAACTTGAGTACCGTAGAGCCCTCAAAGAGTATCGAAAGCTGATCGTCAAACACAAAAGAGATTTCTTAGCTGAGAGAATTGAAAAAGCTAGCAATGCCCCGCAAGAAATTTTCTCTATTGTTAGATCATTTACCGACCCACAGGCACTGATTCGTCAGCAGCCTGCTTCTCAAGAACTCTGTTCTAAGCTTTCTGAATTTTTGGAGGACAAGATAGCCCAGATTTATGCCTCTTTTTCCATTAGAGAGAGCATTGGATCCCCTGTGGAACAGACTGATATGTATAATCAAGGTCCTACCCTCTCTGAGTTCACCGAAATACCCGAGGAGTCCTCTTTCAGGGAACTACTCCAATGCAGGTCAGGCGCTCCGGGGGATCCTTGGCCGATAAAACAGTATAAAGTGTTAGCTTCTTTCCTCAATCCTTACTTCAATTCTATATGGAACTCTTCTTTGAGCTCAGGTATCTACCCGGAAGTCTGGAAGCATGCCTCTCTAGTGCCGATTCTAAAAAAGGCCAATTCAGATCCTGACAATCTGGCTAACTACAGGCCGATATCGCTTCTTCCCGCTCCAGTTAAAATCTTGGAGCGACTAGCCCATCAACAAATTGCGGGCTTCATCGAGAGCCATGATCTTTTCCATGATTCTCAGCACGGCTTTCGCAAAGGCTACAGCACGGAGTCGGCCCTTATTGAGATGGCAGACTCTGTCCGATGGGCACTGGATCGGAGCTCGAGGGCGGTGCTGGTGCTGCTGGATTTATCAGCAGTATTTGACACCGTCTCTCACCCCATACTCCTGGACAGATTGAAGAAACTAGGAATACAGGGCAAGGTCCTTGAGTGGTTAGGCTCCTTTTTAACAAATCGTACGCAACGTGTTCACACCCCTCCTTTCACTTCCACACCTAGACCATTGAAATGGGGCGTCTCTCAGGGCGTCTCTCAGGGCTCCTCATTAAGTCCTCTTCTTTTTAATGTTCTATTTTGCTCCGTTAGCTGATATGATTTTCAAGTCTGGCATTAAAACAACGTCGTATACCAACAACATTCAGCTACTTTTTACCTTTTAGAAGACTTCTTCTTCCACTTTTGACCCTCTCAAATCTTGTATCAGAGACATCGCTAATTGGATGGACCTTAATTTTTTGAGACTGAACGCAGCAAAAACCAAAGTGCTTTTTTTCAATCAGCCATCCCCTATTGACTCTAATATCTGGTGCCCGGAAGATCTTAGCCAAGCCCCGATACCGAAGGATTCGGTTAGAAATCTAGGAGTCCGTTGGGATCCACAGCTGTCATTAGGGTCCCAGGTCCAATCAGTCTCTGCAGCATGTTTTACTAAGATCAAAACGCTAAAAAAACTCATAAACTACTTGCCTAGTGCTAATAGAGAGACGATTGTTCATGCATTAATTATCTCGCATCTGGATTATGCGAATGGACTCTACCTAGGTTTATCTTCTGGCCTCTGCCATAAACTTCAAACGGTCCAAAATGCTGCGGCCCGTTTGATTGGAGGTCTTTCACGCAGGCAGCACATTTCTCCTTACCTCCGCGAACTACATTGGCTGCCTATGAATAAACAAATTGAGTTTAAAGCTATGATATTAGCCTACCGCTCTACTCAGGGCAAGGGGTCCGCCCATCTCAGAACCATTCTCCGTCCTCACTGTAACAGCAGAGCTCTTCGCTCTAACTCTAAACATCTATTGGCCATTCCTAGATTTAAAAAGTCCTGTGCTGGAGGGAAAACATTCGAGCTAGGAGCCTCCCAACGCTGGAATAAATTGCCTATGGGTCTCCGTTCGATCAAATCTGAACCCGAATTCCGTCGGGCGCTGAAAACTCACCTTTTTTGCCTATAATTTCATGTCTGCAGGGACTAGTGGTTAATCATTCAGCGCCGGGACACCCCGTTGGGGTAGCTGCGCGCTTTATAAAAGACACAATAATAATAATAAGTTGGGACATGGGTCTGAAGGAACTCCTGAGTGGATGGTATTCATCAGGGCAGTAATTTCATTGATCGAGAGGGGCTTTCCAGTTGCTTAGCTGCAGTTTGGTGATGAAGGCGGTGTCTGGCTGGTCGGGGGAGATCATATCGGTATGCTGTGGGTCGAATGTGTTGTAGCTCTTGGCATAGAGGCATTATTAGCAGTTGGTCACGTTAATAGCAGTTGGTCTTGAAAAGAAGAAAAAGTATAAAAGAAGGTATGAACCATATGACAGATGCCCATTTCTCCAAAGGGTTCAAGCTCCTCAATGGTCACAGCAATATCGGAGACAGCCTTGTTGCAAGTCCTTCAGAGGTAGAGGAGGCCAGCCACCATCTGAGATCACAGGGAAACCCCCTACCAATTTTTACAACAATGGAGAGAGAGAGGGAAAAATAATAATGCTAGGCACTATGTGAGGTGGGAACTCCTGGTCCCCCAATTAATCTAGAAAAAACAATAGAGGAGTAACCCCTCGTGGGTAGGGAGAAAAATAACTCTCTAATAATGAGCACAAGAGCTCTGGTTAGCAAATTTTGCCCCAACCTGTTACTGGATAAGGCATATCCTTATAGAAGACCCCTCACTCACCAACCTGGTTGGTGACATGCTTCATCATTGGGGTCCCACCCCATAAGCCGAGTGCCTACGGGGTGTGCTGCGACACCTGATTACAGTGGAGCTGGTTTCGTTTTTATGTGTTCAAGACTATCAAAAAATGTGTATTAAAAAGGGCCAACACTACTCACTTCAAGTATTTATTCTTGAGCGCTTGAACCCTTAGTAAAAATCAAGTGTGGCACCTTTGCCTAATTAGGAAGGCTTTGGTGTCAGAAAGTCGTGTTAAAATATATAAAAATAGCGAAAGTGTGCTATGTGAATGTGAATATACAAAATTATTGTTTAAAAAGGTCTACATGTTTCAACCCATACATGGATTCATGGGTTTTCGTCAGGACCGTAGGTGATTTGAACTGGGTGGTCCGCCCGCGCTAAGGAGCGTCCTGCCCTAGTTCAATTTAGAGATTGTAAATAAGGATCTCGTGCAAAAAGGTGCGTTTTTCACTTTTGGAAAAAACCTGTGAAAAGACAGGGAAACAAAAAACAGGAAGGGGTCACACACAGGGGTAGACAAAATGGATTGTACCACATATAACATATATATTCATGATCATTAGGACAATCATAATATCCACGTGTGGAATCATACCAGCATATCACTATTGTGATTAGAACATATCTATTGCGTGGGTGGCAACAGAAATATAGTGATAAAATGCCGGGAGGTGCCTTTCAATCAAAGGGCAGCCGCCAAATGGGGGGTGTCGATATGGTTTGGCGTCTGTAATACGTGAAAAACAGGGGTCGATAAATGGGAGAGTGACCTATTAGCGTGCTGCGCTGTGATCGGCTGCCAAATAGATGTGAGCAGTCGTGAGAAAAACCGTCTCAATAGTATTGGGGCGGCTAGATTGTGCTTACGCTTGGAAGCGAAAGTCTCGCTTCATAGGCACCAGCGTAACCAAGTTGACAGGATTCCGTCTCCTGTAGATTAAAAACAACAACAAGTATCCAGTGTTAGCGCTTTGGCAAAAGCGCTTTGACAGTCGAATATTGCCCCAAGCAAAATTACGGGTGATCGTTCCCGCATAGCGATCCTTCAAGTGTACTTACTTGTCGCTTCTGTTCATCAGACCGATTAACCTACTTGGTTCTTGCTCGGCGTGCCCCGTGGAGTGTCTCCGGTGTCTGTTTGCCGGTAATGTGAACACTTCCTCGTTGGGCGTGGCCGGGTCACGTGTGGTGAGCACGTGATCCGGAGGTGGCCAATCACAGTGTTCAGTGAACACTGTTGTAGGACAACCCCAAGTAAAGCAATGTTTACTTCGCCATAGTAACGGTTGTAATGCTCTAAGGCGGACAGCGCTCGCTTAGCTGAGTCATAGTTCTAGGGTATTTTTAACGTGTTTCTGAGCAAAAGCATAGATGTGAATGGGGAATATTTACAAGGTGTTAAGTGTACAGAGAATACTTTCAGGGCATTGGAAAACAGGCAAAGTTGCCGTTTGGAGGCTTTTGTAAACCGGAACAGGCATAGGATAACTCCATGTGGTGGGTCTGGATTCCAACATGCTCTCTTATGTCAATACATTGTTCCACGGGATATTATCGTTTAAGCCGGTTTTGTGCGTGGAAAGTCTGTAGACCCATCTCTGTTCCTTCTCGTATAGGCGTTTGTCTAGGTTTGTACCAGGTTGTACTTGTTCAATTATTGTCCATTTTATGTCATCAGCAGTGTGACCTACCGATAAAAAATGTTCAGTAAGCTTTGTATTTGTCTTTTTGCACCTGATGGTGCTCCTGTGCTCTCCGATGCGAAGTTTTATTTTTCTACTGGTCATTCCTATATAATGCAAGTCGCATGGACATGTCAATCTGTAGATGACATTCTCGCTATTGCAGTTAGTCTGCCCTCTTATTGTCCACACTTTGTTGGGTTCCAACAGTAGTGTTTTTGTATTTGTGGTGAAGGGGCAGACACTGCAACTTCCGCATTTATAGTGACCAGTTACCTTAGGTAGACCCCAGAGATTAGTTTGTGTTTCTTTTCTAGGGTGTAACGCTAGGGGTCTGGTATTGACTACTGCATCTTTTATGCTTCGTGCTCTTTTGAAAGAGAATAAAGGTTTGTTCCATCTTAGATTGCCTGTGTTCAGAATGTTCCAGTGTTTTTTTATTATTCTTGATACGTCATTGGATATGGTGTTATATGTTGTAACACACGTCAAAGGTATCTCTTCCGGGACCCTTTCTTTTGGTTCCAAGAGCGCTGCGCGAGGCTGATTACGAGCTCGCTTCTGGCTTTTCTGGAGGATTCTGTTTGGGTAACCTCTGTTTTGAAGTTTCTGAGAAAGGTCTTTGGCTTGGCTCTTGTAGTCATTTAGTTCACTACAATTCCTACGGATTCTAAGGTATTGCCCGTATGGTAAATTTTCGCGTAGGGGTCTGGGGTGAAAGCTTTCAAAACGGAGGAGGTTATTTTTGGCAGTAGGTTTATAATGGGTAATAGTAGTCAATTTCCCATCTTTTTTTGTGATTTTTACGTCTAGGAAGACCAGGGTGTCACTGTTTTTTTCATATGTGAACTTTAGGTGATTGTCTCGAGTGTTTATCCAGTTGAAGAAAGAGGTTAGTGACTCCTCTGAGCCTTTCCAAATGGTTAGCACATCGTCGATGTACCTACGCCATATCAGGAGACTAGAGCTATAGGGGTTTGTATCGCTGAGGATGTATTTCTCTTCAAAGTCAAATACATACAAACCCGCTATGCTTGGAGCAAAAGAACTGCCCATGGATGTCCCACCTGTTTGTAGGAATATTTGACCTTCAAACTCGAAATAATTCCTTTTTAGTGCTAGCCTTGCACACTCGAGGATAAAGTTTTTGGGTGTTCTTGATGTCCATGTTTCCTTCTCTAGAGCTCTTTCTAGTACTTCCAGCGTTGCATCCTGAGGGATGCTGGTGTACAGGCTCTCAATGTCAAAACTCACCAGGATGGTGTCATTATCCACAGTGAGTTGGTCAAGGATTTGTAAGAGACTCTTTGTGTCCTGTAGGTATGTGCTGGTTCTTTGCACCATGGCTTTGAAAAAAACGTCACAAAATTGTGACAGTGGTTCGAGGACTGATCCCAAACCAGAGACGATTGGTCTACCTGGCGGTGGTGTCCTGTTTTTATGTATCTTGGGGAGGGTATAAAAGTAGGGGATTTTGCCTTCGCTTTTGCAAAGGAAATTTGCCTCCTGTTTCGATATGAACCCCTCTGTTTCTGCATATTCCACTAGCGATGTTATCTCGCTTTTCAAGTCTTCTGTGGGATCCACTGGTAGTCTCCGATAACTGTTGTCATCTGCTAGAAGTCGCAGACATTCGGTTTGATAAGCTGTGCGATCTTGCACAACAATTCCTCCACCTTTGTCCGCAGGTTTTATTACAATTGTTTCACAATTCCGCAGAGTTTCGAGGGCGACCCTTTCCTGATTGGTCAGGTTCATGAATTGTTTCTTAGGTTTAGTGTTCTCAATTTCATTGAAAACTGCCTGCTCGAAAGTGGAAACTTCCACAGGTATCAAGTGTGGCGGAGGGGTGAAAGTGGCTTTGTTTCTCAGACCCGTTTCGTTAGGATCTGGATTCTCCTCAGAGATTGGTCTTTTTTCGAAGAAAGCTTTTAGTCTAAGTTTTCTAAAAAAGGAGGAGAGTTCACAGTGAAGTCTGAATTTGTCCAGATTCGCTGTCGGGACAAATCCTAAGCCTTTATTCAGAACTGATTCTTCGTCTGTGCTCAGTGGTCTACTTGCGAGGTTGGTTATTAGGTTTTCCGGTTGCTCAGTCCTGCCTGTTGCGGTCTGGGCTTGTTCTGATTCGCACTCGGATCTTCCGCTGCCCAGTGTACATGTGCTCCCTGGTTTTGATTTCTTCGTTTTCCCCTTCCCCTTCCGCCCCGGTATAAAAAAGGGGGTGTGTATGGGTTTGGTTGAAAAAATGGCTGCTGGAACGGTGGTTGCCAGCCATACATTGGCATATTTTGTGGGTGGTAGTATGGATCAGGTGGTCCTTGCATTGGTACCGGTGCGTAATGTGACCAGTTCCCTTGACCTCTACCCCGTCCTCTCCCTCTTGGTTTGGAATTGCTTCCTCCAGAATTTGTACTCGAATTAGAAGTATTGCTTGAGGCATTACTGGAGGCATCTGAGGTATCTTCTCCTTTAGATTGAGGGGTAAACTCTGGGTCAGAGTATGGGTATGCCTTGGTATAAGAGAATTTCTTTAGATCCTTCTGGAACTTTTGTACTTTTTGCTGGGTCAAATTGTCTTTATAGTCTGTCATTTCCTTGTTTAATTCATCCAGTTTTTTCTTAAAGCCTGTAATCGTAGTTTTCATGTGGCTTTCTGTCACCTGGATCTCGACTTGTATTTTTTCGGACAGTCTTAAGGCTGTCTTTAATATCAAAACGATCCAATCGTGCGTGCAGTGCCATGCTATGGCCGCCCAGTCCTTACGAAAAGCTTCGTCTTCAAGAAAAATGCGTGGTGCATTTGAAACCAATAGCCCTTTAGGAGCCATACTGTTACTCAAGTATTCTTTTAGAATTGTCCCATGCAAGATGGTCCTGATTCTGTTTCTTTTCATCTCTGTAAGATTCTCCCAATCTTTTGTTGTTGAAATACTTTGTGCTATATTAGCATCTGCGAACACGGATAGGTCACTCATGATCTCATCGACCTCTGCAGAGGTATATGATAGACCCTGGTTTTCGGCCATGTTGCCAAAGGGTTTGGCAAATGTAGTGTGGTGTCTTATGTGTTTTATCCAACTCTCGCAGCTGCGCGCTGCCTAAATCTTTACAACAATGGAGAGAGAGAGGGAAAAATAATAATGCTAGGCACTATGTGAGGTGGGAACTCCTGGTCCCCCAATTAATCTAGAAAAAACAATAGAGGAGTAACCCCTCGTGGGTAGGGAGAAAAATAACTCTCTAATAATGAGCACAAGAGCTCTGGTTAGCAAATTTTGCCCCAACCTGTTACTGGATAAGGCATATCCTTATAGAAGACCCCTCACTCACCAACCTGGTTGGTGACATGCTTCATCATTGGGGTCCCACCCCATAAGCCGAGTGCCTACGGGGTGTGCTGCGACACCTGATTACAGTGGAGCTGGTTTCGTTTTTATGTGTTCAAGACTATCAAAAAATGTGTATTAAAAAGGGCCAACACTACTCACTTCAAGTATTTATTCTTGAGCGCTTGAACCCTTAGTAAAAATCAAGTGTGGCACCTTTGCCTAATTAGGAAGGCTTTGGTGTCAGAAAGTCGTGTTAAAATATATAAAAATAGCGAAAGTGTGCTATGTGAATGTGAATATACAAAATTATTGTTTAAAAAGGTCTACATGTTTCAACCCATACATGGATTCAAGGGTTTTCGTCAGGACCGTAGGTGATTTGAACTGGGTGGTCCGCCCGCGCTAAGGAGCGTCCTGCCCTAGTTCAATTTAGAGATCGTAAATAAGGATCTCGTGCAAAAAGGTGCGTTTTTCACTTTTGGAAAAAACCTGTGAAAAGACAGGGAAACAAAAAACAGGAAGGGGTCACACACAGGGGTAGACAAAATGGATTGTACCACATATAACATATATATTCATGATCATTAGGACAATCATAATATCCACGTGTGGAATCATACCAGCATATCACTATTGTGATTAGAACATATCTATTGCGTGGGTGGCAACAGAAATATAGTGATAAAATGCCGGGAGGTGCCTTTCAATCAAAGGGCAGCCGCCAAATGGGGGGTGTCGATATGGTTTGGCGTCTGTAATACGTGAAAAACAGGGGTCGATAAATGGGAGAGTGACCTATTAGCGTGCTGCGCTGTGATCGGCTGCCAAATAGATGTGAGCAGTCGTGAGAAAAACCGTCTCAATAGTATTGGGGCGGCTAGATTGTGCTTACGCTTGGAAGCGAAAGTCTCGCTTCATAGGCACCAGCGTAACCAAGTTGACAGGATTCCGTCTCCTGTAGATTAAAAACAACAACAAGTATCCAGTGTTAGCGCTTTGGCAAAAGCGCTTTGACAGTCGAATATTGCCCCAAGCAAAATTACGGGTGATCGTTCCCGCATAGCGATCCTTCAAGTGTACTTACTTGTCGCTTCTGTTCATCAGACCGATTAACCTACTTGGTTCTTGCTCGGCGTGCCCCGTGGAGTGTCTCCGGTGTCTGTTTGCCGGTAATGTGAACACTTCCTCGTTGGGCGTGGCCTTTGCAAAAGCGAAGGCAAAATCCCCTACTTTTATACCCTCCCCAAGATACATAAAAACAGGACACCACCGCCAGGTAGACCAATCGTCTCTGGTTTGGGATCAGTCCTCGAACCACTGTCACAATTTTGTGACGTTTTTTTCAAAGCCATGGTGCAAAGAACCAGCACATACCTACAGGACACAAAGAGTCTCTTACAAATCCTTGACCAACTCACTGTGGATAATGACACCATCCTGGTGAGTTTTGACATTGAGAGCCTGTACACCAGCATCCCTCAGGATGCAACGCTGGAAGTACTAGAAAGAGCTCTAGAGAAGGAAACATGGACATCAAGAACACCCAAAAACTTTATCCTCGAGTGTGCAAGGCTAGCACTAAAAAGGAATTATTTCGAGTTTGAAGGTCAAATATTCCTACAAACAGGTGGGACATCCATGGGCAGTTCTTTTGCTCCAAGCATAGCGGGTTTGTATGTATTTGACTTTGAAGAGAAATACATCCTCAGCGATACAAACCCCTATAGCTCTAATCTCCTGATATGGCGTAGGTACATCGACGATGTGCTAACCATTTGGAAAGGCTCAGAGGAGTCACTAACCTCTTTCTTCAACTGGATAAACACTCGAGACAATCACCTAAAGTTCACATATGAAAAAAACAGTGACACCCTGGTCTTCCTAGACGTAAAAATCACAAAAAAAGATGGGAAATTGACTACTATTACCCATTATAAACCTACTGCCAAAAATAACCTCCTCCGTTTTGAAAGCTTTCACCCCAGACCCCTACGCGAAAATTTATCATACGGGCAATACCTTAGAATCCGTAGGAATTGTAGTGAACTAAATGACTACAAGAGCCAAGCCAAAGACCTTTCTCCGAAACTTCAAAACAGAGGTTACCCAAACAGAATCCTCCAGAAAAGCCAGAAGCGAGCTCGTAATCAGCCTCGCGCAGCGCTCTTGGAACCAAAAGAAAGGGTCCCGGAAGAGATACCTTTGACGTGTGTTACAACATATAACACCATATCCAATGACGTATCAAGAATAATAAAAAAACACTGGAACATTCTGAACACAGGCAATCTAAGATGGAACAAACCTTTATTCTCTTTCAAAAGAGCACGAAGCATAAAAGATGCAGTAGTCAATACCAGACCCCTAGCGTTACACCCTAGAAAAGAAACACAAACTAATCTCTGGGGTCTACCTAAGGTAACTGGTCACTATAAATGCGGAAGTTGCAGTGTCTGCCCCTTCACCACAAATACAAAAACACTACTGTTGGAACCCAACAAAGTGTGGACAATAAGAGGGCAGACTAACTGCAATAGCGAGAATGTCATCTACAGATTGACATGTCCATGCGACTTGCATTATATAGGAATGACCAGTAGAAAAATAAAACTTCGCATCGGAGAGCACAGGAGCACCATCAGGTGCAAAAAGACAAATACAAAGCTTACTGAACATTTTTTATCGGTAGGTCACACTGCTGATGACATAAAATGGACAATAATTGAACAAGTACAACCTGGTACAAACCTAGACAAACGCCTATACGAGAAGGAACAGAGATGGGTCTACAGACTTTCCACGCACAAAACCGGCTTAAACGATAATATCCCGTGGAACAATGTATTGACATAAGAGAGCATGTTGGAATCCAGACCCACCACATGGAGTTATCCTATGCCTGTTCCGGTTTACAAAAGCCTCCAAACGGCAACTTTGCCTGTTTTCCAATGCCCTGAAAGTATTCTCTGTACACTTAACACCTTGTAAATATTCCCCATTCACATCTATGCTTTTGCTCAGAAACACGTTAAAAATACCCTAGAACTATGACTCAGCTAAGCGAGCGCTGTCCGCCTTAGAGCATTACAACCGTTACTATGGCGAAGTAAACATTGCTTTACTTGGGGTTGTCCTACAACAGTGTTCACTGAACACTGTGATTGGCCACCTCCGGATCACGTGCTCACCACACGTGACCCAGCCACGCCCAACGAGGAAGTGTTCACATTACCGGCAAACAGACACCGGAGACACTCCACGGGGCACGCCGAGCAAGAACCAAGTAGGTTAATCGGTCTGATGAACAGAAGCGACAAGTAAGTACACTTGAAGGATCGCTATGCGGGAACGATCACCCGTAATTTTGCTTGGGGCAATATTCGACTGTCAAAGCGCTTTTGCCAAAGCGCTAACACTGGATACTTGTTGTTGTTTTTAATCTACAGGAGACGGAATCCTGTCAACTTGGTTACGCTGGTGCCTATGAAGCGAGACTTTCGCTTCCAAGTGTAAGCACAATCTAGCCGCCCCAATACTATTGAGACGGTTTTTCTCACGACTGCTCACATCTATTTGGCAGCCGATCACAGCGCAGCACGCTAATAGGTCACTCTCCCATTTATCGACCCCTGTTTTTCACGTATTACAGACGCCAAACCATATCGACACCCCCCATTTGGCGGCTGCCCTTTGATTGAAAGGCACCTCCCGGCATTTTATCACTATATTTCTGTTGCCACCCACGCAATAGATATGTTCTAATCACAATAGTGATATGCTGGTATGATTCCACACGTGGATATTATGATTGTCCTAATGATCATGAATATATATGTTATATGTGGTACAATCCATTTTGTCTACCCCTGTGTGTGACCCCTTCCTGTTTTTTGTTTCCCTGTCTTTTCACAGGTTTTTTCCAAAAGTGAAAAACGCACCTTTTTGCACGAGATCCTTATTTACGATCTCTAAATTGAACTAGGGCAGGACGCTCCTTAGCGCGGGCGGACCACCCAGTTCAAATCACCTACGGTCCTGACGAAAACCCATGAATCCATGTATGGGTTGAAACATGTAGACCTTTTTAAACAATAATTTTGTATATTCACATTCACATAGCACACTTTCGCTATTTTTATATATTTTAACACGACTTTCTGACACCAAAGCCTTCCTAATTAGGCAAAGGTGCCACACTTGATTTTTACTAAGGGTTCAAGCGCTCAAGAATAAATACTTGAAGTGAGTAGTGTTGGCCCTTTTTAATACACATTTTTTGATAGTCTTGAACACATAAAAACGAAACCAGCTCCACTGTAATCAGGTGTCGCAGCACACCCCGTAGGCACTCGGCTTATGGGGTGGGACCCCAATGATGAAGCATGTCACCAACCAGGTTGGTGAGTGAGGGGTCTTCTATAAGGATATGCCTTATCCAGTAACAGGTTGGGGCAAAATTTGCTAACCAGAGCTCTTGTGCTCATTATTAGAGAGTTATTTTTCTCCCTACCCACGAGGGGTTACTCCTCTATTGTTTTTTCTAGATTAATTGGGGGACCAGGAGTTCCCACCTCACATAGTGCCTAGCATTATTATTTTTCCCTCTCTCTCTCCATTGTTGTAAAGATTTAGGCAGCGCGCAGCTGCGAGAGTTGGATAAAACACATAAGACACCACACTACATTTGCCAAACCCTTTGGCAACATGGCCGAAAACCAGGGTCTATCATATACCTCTGCAGAGGTCGATGAGATCATGAGTGACCTATCCGTGTTCGCAGATGCTAATATAGCACAAAGTATTTCAACAACAAAAGATTGGGAGAATCTTACAGAGATGAAAAGAAACAGAATCAGGACCATCTTGCATGGGACAATTCTAAAAGAATACTTGAGTAACAGTATGGCTCCTAAAGGGCTATTGGTTTCAAATGCACCACGCATTTTTCTTGAAGACGAAGCTTTTCGTAAGGACTGGGCGGCCATAGCATGGCACTGCACGCACGATTGGATCGTTTTGATATTAAAGACAGCCTTAAGACTGTCCGAAAAAATACAAGTCGAGATCCAGGTGACAGAAAGCCACATGAAAACTACGATTACAGGCTTTAAGAAAAAACTGGATGAATTAAACAAGGAAATGACAGACTATAAAGACAATTTGACCCAGCAAAAAGTACAAAAGTTCCAGAAGGATCTAAAGAAATTCTCTTATACCAAGGCATACCCATACTCTGACCCAGAGTTTACCCCTCAATCTAAAGGAGAAGATACCTCAGATGCCTCCAGTAATGCCTCAAGCAATACTTCTAATTCGAGTACAAATTCTGGAGGAAGCAATTCCAAACCAAGAGGGAGAGGACGGGGTAGAGGTCAAGGGAACTGGTCACATTACGCACCGGTACCAATGCAAGGACCACCTGATCCATACTACCACCCACAAAATATGCCAATGTATGGCTGGCAACCACCGTTCCAGCAGCCATTTTTTCAACCAAACCCATACACACCCCCTTTTTTATACCGGGGCGGAAGGGGAAGGGGAAAACGAAGAAATCAAAACCAGGGAGCACATGTACACTGGGCAGCGGAAGATCCGAGTGCGAATCAGAACAAGCCCAGACCGCAACAGGCAGGACTGAGCAACCGGAAAACCTAATAACCAACCTCGCAAGTAGACCACTGAGCACAGACGAAGAATCAGTTCTGAATAAAGGCTTAGGATTTGTCCCGACAGCGAATCTGGACAAATTCAGACTTCACTGTGAACTCTCCTCCTTTTTTAGAAAACTTAGACTAAAAGCTTTCTTCGAAAAAAGACCAATCTCTGAGGAGAATCCAGATCCTAACGAAACGGGTCTGAGAAACAAAGCCACTTTCACCCCTCCGCCACACTTGATACCTGTGGAAGTTTCCACTTTCGAGCAGGCAGTTTTCAATGAAATTGAGAACACTAAACCTAAGAAACAATTCATGAACCTGACCAATCAGGAAAGGGTCGCCCTCGAAACTCTGCGGAATTGTGAAACAATTGTAATAAAACCTGCGGACAAAGGTGGAGGAATTGTTGTGCAAGATCGCACAGCTTATCAAACCGAATGTCTGCGACTTCTAGCAGATGACAACAGTTATCGGAGACTACCAGTGGATCCCACAGAAGACTTGAAAAGCGAGATAACATCGCTAGTGGAATATGCAGAAACAGAGGGGTTCATATCGAAACAGGAGGCAAATTTCCTTTGCAAAAGCGAAGGCAAAATCCCCTACTTTTATACCCTCCCCAAGATACATAAAAACAGGACACCACCGCCAGGTAGACCAATCGTCTCTGGTTTGGGATCAGTCCTCGAACCACTGTCACAATTTTGTGACGTTTTTTTCAAAGCCATGGTGCAAAGAACCAGCACATACCTACAGGACACAAAGAGTCTCTTACAAATCCTTGACCAACTCACTGTGGATAATGACACCATCCTGGTGAGTTTTGACATTGAGAGCCTGTACACCAGCATCCCTCAGGATGCAACGCTGGAAGTACTAGAAAGAGCTCTAGAGAAGGAAACATGGACATCAAGAACACCCAAAAACTTTATCCTCGAGTGTGCAAGGCTAGCACTAAAAAGGAATTATTTCGAGTTTGAAGGTCAAATATTCCTACAAACAGGTGGGACATCCATGGGCAGTTCTTTTGCTCCAAGCATAGCGGGTTTGTATGTATTTGACTTTGAAGAGAAATACATCCTCAGCGATACAAACCCCTATAGCTCTAGTCTCCTGATATGGCGTAGGTACATCGACGATGTGCTAACCATTTGGAAAGGCTCAGAGGAGTCACTAACCTCTTTCTTCAACTGGATAAACACTCGAGACAATCACCTAAAGTTCACATATGAAAAAAACAGTGACACCCTGGTCTTCCTAGACGTAAAAATCACAAAAAAAGATGGGAAATTGACTACTATTACCCATTATAAACCTACTGCCAAAAATAACCTCTTCCGTTTTGAAAGCTTTCACCCCAGACCCCTACGCGAAAATTTACCATACGGGCAATACCTTAGAATCCGTAGGAATTGTAGTGAACTAAATGACTACAAGAGCCAAGCCAAAGACCTTTCTCAGAAACTTCAAAACAGAGGTTACCCAAACAGAATCCTCCAGAAAAGCCAGAAGCGAGCTCGTAATCAGCCTCGCGCAGCGCTCTTGGAACCAAAAGAAAGGGTCCCGGAAGAGATACCTTTGACGTGTGTTACAACATATAACACCATATCCAATGACGTATCAAGAATAATAAAAAAACACTGGAACATTCTGAACACAGGCAATCTAAGATGGAACAAACCTTTATTCTCTTTCAAAAGAGCACGAAGCATAAAAGATGCAGTAGTCAATACCAGACCCCTAGCGTTACACCCTAGAAAAGAAACACAAACTAATCTCTGGGGTCTACCTAAGGTAACTGGTCACTATAAATGCGGAAGTTGCAGTGTCTGCCCCTTCACCACAAATACAAAAACACTACTGTTGGAACCCAACAAAGTGTGGACAATAAGAGGGCAGACTAACTGCAATAGCGAGAATGTCATCTACAGATTGACATGTCCATGCGACTTGCATTATATAGGAATGACCAGTAGAAAAATAAAACTTCGCATCGGAGAGCACAGGAGCACCATCAGGTGCAAAAAGACAAATACAAAGCTTACTGAACATTTTTTATCGGTAGGTCACACTGCTGATGACATAAAATGGACAATAATTGAACAAGTACAACCTGGTACAAACCTAGACAAACGCCTATACGAGAAGGAACAGAGATGGGTCTACAGACTTTCCACGCACAAAACCGGCTTAAACGATAATATCCCGTGGAACAATGTATTGACATAAGAGAGCATGTTGGAATCCAGACCCACCACATGGAGTTATCCTATGCCTGTTCCGGTTTACAAAAGCCTCCAAACGGCAACTTTGCCTGTTTTCCAATGCCCTGAAAGTATTCTCTGTACACTTAACACCTTGTAAATATTCCCCATTCACATCTATGCTTTTGCTCAGAAACACGTTAAAAATACCCTAGAACTATGACTCAGCTAAGCGAGCGCTGTCCGCCTTAGAGCATTACAACCGTTACTATGGCGAAGTAAACATTGCTTTACTTGGGGTTGTCCTACAACAGTGTTCACTGAACACTGTGATTGGCCACCTCCGGATCACGTGCTCACCACACGTGACCCGGCCACGCCCAACGAGGAAGTGTTCACATTACCGGCAAACAGACACCGGAGACACTCCACGGGGCACGCCGAGCAAGAACCAAGTAGGTTAATCGGTCTGATGAACAGAAGCGACAAGTAAGTACACTTGAAGGATCGCTATGCGGGAACGATCACCCGTAATTTTGCTTGGGGCAATATTCGACTGTCAAAGCGCTTTTGCCAAAGCGCTAACACTGGATACTTGTTGTTGTTTTTAATCTACAGGAGACGGAATCCTGTCAACTTGGTTACGCTGGTGCCTATGAAGCGAGACTTTCGCTTCCAAGCGTAAGCACAATCTAGCCGCCCCAATACTATTGAGACGGTTTTTCTCACGACTGCTCACATCTATTTGGCAGCCGATCACAGCGCAGCACGCTAATAGGTCACTCTCCCATTTATCGACCCCTGTTTTTCACGTATTACAGACGCCAAACCATATCGACACCCCCCATTTGGCGGCTGCCCTTTGATTGAAAGGCACCTCCCGGCATTTTATCACTATATTTCTGTTGCCACCCACGCAATAGATATGTTCTAATCACAATAGTGATATGCTGGTATGATTCCACACGTGGATATTATGATTGTCCTAATGATCATGAATATATATGTTATATGTGGTACAATCCATTTTGTCTACCCCTGTGTGTGACCCCTTCCTGTTTTTTGTTTCCCTGTCTTTTCACAGGTTTTTTCCAAAAGTGAAAAACGCACCTTTTTGCACGAGATCCTTATTTACGATCTCTAAATTGAACTAGGGCAGGACGCTCCTTAGCGCGGGCGGACCACCCAGTTCAAATCACCTACGGTCCTGACGAAAACCCATGAATCCATGTATGGGTTGAAACATGTAGACCTTTTTAAACAATAATTTTGTATATTCACATTCACATAGCACACTTTCGCTATTTTTATATATTTTAACACGACTTTCTGACACCAAAGCCTTCCTAATTAGGCAAAGGTGCCACACTTGATTTTTACTAAGGGTTCAAGCGCTCAAGAATAAATACTTGAAGTGAGTAGTGTTGGCCCTTTTTAATACACATTTTTTGATAGTCTTGAACACATAAAAACGAAACCAGCTCCACTGTAATCAGGTGTCGCAGCACACCCCGTAGGCACTCGGCTTATGGGGTGGGACCCCAATGATGAAGCATGTCACCAACCAGGTTGGTGAGTGAGGGGTCTTCTATAAGGATATGCCTTATCCAGTAACAGGTTGGGGCAAAATTTGCTAACCAGAGCTCTTGTGCTCATTATTAGAGAGTTATTTTTCTCCCTACCCACGAGGGGTTACTCCTCTATTGTTTTTTCTAGATTAATTGGGGGACCAGGAGTTCCCACCTCACATAGTGCCTAGCATTATTATTTTTCCCTCTCTCTCTCCATTGTTGTAAAGATTTAGGCAGCGCGCAGCTGCGAGAGTTGGATAAAACACATAAGACACCACACTACATTTGCCAAACCCTTTGGCAACATGGCCGAAAACCAGGGTCTATCATATACCTCTGCAGAGGTCGATGAGATCATGAGTGACCTATCCGTGTTCGCAGATGCTAATATAGCACAAAGTATTTCAACAACAAAAGATTGGGAGAATCTTACAGAGATGAAAAGAAACAGAATCAGGACCATCTTGCATGGGACAATTCTAAAAGAATACTTGAGTAACAGTATGGCTCCTAAAGGGCTATTGGTTTCAAATGCACCACGCATTTTTCTTGAAGACGAAGCTTTTCGTAAGGACTGGGCGGCCATAGCATGGCACTGCACGCACGATTGGATCGTTTTGATATTAAAGACAGCCTTAAGACTGTCCGAAAAAATACAAGTCGAGATCCAGGTGACAGAAAGCCACATGAAAACTACGATTACAGGCTTTAAGAAAAAACTGGATGAATTAAACAAGGAAATGACAGACTATAAAGACAATTTGACCCAGCAAAAAGTACAAAAGTTCCAGAAGGATCTAAAGAAATTCTCTTATACCAAGGCATACCCATACTCTGACCCAGAGTTTACCCCTCAATCTAAAGGAGAAGATACCTCAGATGCTTCCAGTAATGCCTCAAGCAATACTTCTAATTCGAGTACAAATTCTGGAGGAAGCAATTCCAAACCAAGAGGGAGAGGACGGGGTAGAGGTCAAGGGAACTGGTCACATTACGCACCGGTACCAATGCAAGGACCACCTGATCCATACTACCACCCACAAAATATGCCAATGTATGGCTGGCAACCACCGTTCCAGCAGCCATTTTTTCAACCAAACCCATACACACCCCCTTTTTTATACCGGGGCGGAAGGGGAAGGGGAAAACGAAGAAATCAAAACCAGGGAGCACATGTACACTGGGCAGCGGAAGATCCGAGTGCGAATCAGAACAAGCCCAGACCGCAACAGGCAGGACTGAGCAACCGGAAAACCTAATAACCAACCTCGCAAGTAGACCACTGAGCACAGACGAAGAATCAGTTCTGAATAAAGGCTTAGGATTTGTCCCGACAGCGAATCTGGACAAATTCAGACTTCACTGTGAACTCTCCTCCTTTTTTAGAAAACTTAGACTAAAAGCTTTCTTCGAAAAAAGACCAATCTCTGAGGAGAATCCAGATCCTAACGAAACGGGTCTGAGAAACAAAGCCACTTTCACCCCTCCGCCACACTTGATACCTGTGGAAGTTTCCACTTTCGAGCAGGCAGTTTTCAATGAAATTGAGAACACTAAACCTAAGAAACAATTCATGAACCTGACCAATCAGGAAAGGGTCGCCCTCGAAACTCTGCGGAATTGTGAAACAATTGTAATAAAACCTGCGGACAAAGGTGGAGGAATTGTTGTGCAAGATCGCACAGCTTATCAAACCGAATGTCTGCGACTTCTAGCAGATGACAACAGTTATCGGAGACTACCAGTGGATCCCACAGAAGACTTGAAAAGCGAGATAACATCGCTAGTGGAATATGCAGAAACAGAGGGGTTCATATCGAAACAGGAGGCAAATTTCCTTTGCAAAAGCGAAGGCAAAATCCCCTACTTTTATACCCTCCCCAAGATACATAAAAACAGGACACCACCGCCAGGTAGACCAATCGTCTCTGGTTTGGGATCAGTCCTCGAACCACTGTCACAATTTTGTGACGTTTTTTTCAAAGCCATGGTGCAAAGAACCAGCACATACCTACAGGACACAAAGAGTCTCTTACAAATCCTTGACCAACTCACTGTGGATAATGACACCATCCTGGTGAGTTTTGACATTGAGAGCCTGTACACCAGCATCCCTCAGGATGCAACGCTGGAAGTACTAGAAAGAGCTCTAGAGAAGGAAACATGGACATCAAGAACACCCAAAAACTTTATCCTCGAGTGTGCAAGGCTAGCACTAAAAAGGAATTATTTCGAGTTTGAAGGTCAAATATTCCTACAAACAGGTGGGACATCCATGGGCAGTTCTTTTGCTCCAAGCATAGCGGGTTTGTATGTATTTGACTTTGAAGAGAAATACATCCTCAGCGATACAAACCCCTATAGCTCTAATCTCCTGATATGGCGTAGGTACATCGACGATGTGCTAACCATTTGGAAAGGCTCAGAGGAGTCACTAACCTCTTTCTTCAACTGGATAAACACTCGAGACAATCACCTAAAGTTCACATATGAAAAAAACAGTGACACCCTGGTCTTCCTAGACGTAAAAATCACAAAAAAAGATGGGAAATTGACTACTATTACCCATTATAAACCTACTGCCAAAAATAACCTCCTCCGTTTTGAAAGCTTTCACCCCAGACCCCTACGCGAAAATTTACCATACGGGCAATACCTTAGAATCCGTAGGAATTGTAGTGAACTAAATGACTACAAGAGCCAAGCCAAAGACCTTTCTCAGAAACTTCAAAACAGAGGTTACCCAAACAGAATCCTCCAGAAAAGCCAGAAGCGAGCTCGTAATCAGCCTCGCGCAGCGCTCTTGGAACCAAAAGAAAGGGTCCCGGAAGAGATACCTTTGACGTGTGTTACAACATATAACACCATATCCAATGACGTATCAAGAATAATAAAAAAACACTGGAACATTCTGAACACAGGCAATCTAAGATGGAACAAACCTTTATTCTCTTTCAAAAGAGCACGAAGCATAAAAGATGCAGTAGTCAATACCAGACCCCTAGCGTTACACCCTAGAAAAGAAACACAAACTAATCTCTGGGGTCTACCTAAGGTAACTGGTCACTATAAATGCGGAAGTTGCAGTGTCTGCCCCTTCACCACAAATACAAAAACACTACTGTTGGAACCCAACAAAGTGTGGACAATAAGAGGGCAGACTAACTGCAATAGCGAGAATGTCATCTACAGATTGACATGTCCATGCGACTTGCATTATATAGGAATGACCAGTAGAAAAATAAAACTTCGCATCGGAGAGCACAGGAGCACCATCAGGTGCAAAAAGACAAATACAAAGCTTACTGAACATTTTTTATCGGTAGGTCACACTGCTGATGACATAAAATGGACAATAATTGAACAAGTACAACCTGGTACAAACCTAGACAAACGCCTATACGAGAAGGAACAGAGATGGGTCTACAGACTTTCCACGCACAAAACCGGCTTAAACGATAATATCCCGTGGAACAATGTATTGACATAAGAGAGCATGTTGGAATCCAGACCCACCACATGGAGTTATCCTATGCCTGTTCCGGTTTACAAAAGCCTCCAAACGGCAACTTTGCCTGTTTTCCAATGCCCTGAAAGTATTCTCTGTACACTTAACACCTTGTAAATATTCCCCATTCACATCTATGCTTTTGCTCAGAAACACGTTAAAAATACCCTAGAACTATGACTCAGCTAAGCGAGCGCTGTCCGCCTTAGAGCATTACAACCGTTACTATGGCGAAGTAAACATTGCTTTACTTGGGGTTGTCCTACAACAGTGTTCACTGAACACTGTGATTGGCCACCTCCGGATCACGTGCTCACCACACGTGACCCGGCCACGCCCAACGAGGAAGTGTTCACATTACCGGCAAACAGACACCGGAGACACTCCACGGGGCACGCCGAGCAAGAACCAAGTAGGTTAATCGGTCTGATGAACAGAAGCGACAAGTAAGTACACTTGAAGGATCGCTATGCGGGAACGATCACCCGTAATTTTGCTTGGGGCAATATTCGACTGTCAAAGCGCTTTTGCCAAAGCGCTAACACTGGATACTTGTTGTTGTTTTTAATCTACAGGAGACGGAATCCTGTCAACTTGGTTACGCTGGTGCCTATGAAGCGAGACTTTCGCTTCCAAGCGTAAGCACAATCTAGCCGCCCCAATACTATTGAGACGGTTTTTCTCACGACTGCTCACATCTATTTGGCAGCCGATCACAGCGCAGCACGCTAATAGGTCACTCTCCCATTTATCGACCCCTGTTTTTCACGTATTACAGACGCCAAACCATATCGACACCCCCCATTTGGCGGCTGCCCTTTGATTGAAAGGCACCTCCCGGCATTTTATCACTATATTTCTGTTGCCACCCACGCAATAGATATGTTCTAATCACAATAGTGATATGCTGGTATGATTCCACACGTGGATATTATGATTGTCCTAATGATCATGAATATATATGTTATATGTGGTACAATCCATTTTGTCTACCCCTGTGTGTGACCCCTTCCTGTTTTTTGTTTCCCTGTCTTTTCACAGGTTTTTTCCAAAAGTGAAAAACGCACCTTTTTGCACGAGATCCTTATTTACGATCTCTAAATTGAACTAGGGCAGGACGCTCCTTAGCGCGGGCGGACCACCCAGTTCAAATCACCTACGGTCCTGACGAAAACCCTTGAATCCATGTATGGGTTGAAACATGTAGACCTTTTTAAACAATAATTTTGTATATTCACATTCACATAGCACACTTTCGCTATTTTTATATATTTTAACACGACTTTCTGACACCAAAGCCTTCCTAATTAGGCAAAGGTGCCACACTTGATTTTTACTAAGGGTTCAAGCGCTCAAGAATAAATACTTGAAGTGAGTAGTGTTGGCCCTTTTTAATACACATTTTTTGATAGTCTTGAACACATAAAAACGAAACCAGCTCCACTGTAATCAGGTGTCGCAGCACACCCCGTAGGCCCTCGGCTTATGGGGTGGGACCCCAATGATGAAGCATGTCACCAACCAGGTTGGTGAGTGAGGGGTCTTCTATAAGGATATGCCTTATCCAGTAACAGGTTGGGGCAAAATTTGCTAACCAGAGCTCTTGTGCTCATTATTAGAGAGTTATTTTTCTCCCTACCCACGAGGGGTTACTCCTCTATTGTTTTTTCTAAACCCCCTACCAAACCATGACTTCCTCTTTCCTTCCTCTCCATAAGTCACTCTGGAGGGGGTACACATAGCCAAATCTACAAGAGTGGCTCTTAATACTCTCAGACAGATGAGCTTTGAATATTGTTCAGAATGAAACCTGACCATCACTCCAGTTCACCTGTACATATTACACTGAAGTTTCCCAAGCACTTAAAAAAAAATCTTGTTACACGTTTTAAGACATACAGCCTATATTATTTAGTTGTCTTCCTGCATCAAGAGTGCCGGGTGGTGCTGCCGCCTTATACTAGGGATCTGAGTTCTAGGCTCACACTCATGCTACAAGCCTTTTCCCAGCTGACTCCCTGCCACAAGAGTGCCAGGGGGTGCTGCCGCCTTATTCTATGGCTCTGAGTTCTAGGCTCACACCCATGCTACGAGCCTCTTCCTAGCCTTCTCCCTGCCTGAAGAGTGCTGAGTGCTGCTGCCGCCTTATACTATGGTTCTGAGTTCTAGGCTCACAGCCATGCTACGAGCCTCTTCCTATCTCCCTTAAGAGTGTTGGGTTTTGTTGCTGCCTTATACTATGGTTCGGAGTTCTCGGTTCACACCCATGCTACGAGCCTCTTCTCAGCTGTCTCCCTGCCTCGAGTGCCAGGTGGTGCTGCCGCCTTATACTAAGTTTTAGAGTTCTAGGCTCACACCCATGCTATGAGCTTCTTAGCTGTCTCCCTGCCTGGAGAATGACAGGTGGTGCTGCCCTCTTACTCACACCCATGCTACGAGCCTCTTCCTAGTTTTCTCCCTGCATCAAGAGTGCCGGGTGGTGCTGCCGCCTTATACTAGGGATCTGAGTTCTAGGCTCACACTCATGCTACAAGCCTTTTCCGAGCTGACTCCCTACCTCTTGAGTGCCAGGGGGTGCTGTTAATATACTATGGTTCTGAGTTCTAGGCTCACACCCATGCTACGAGCCTCTTCCTAGCTGTCTCCCTGCATCAAGAGTTCCAGGTGGAGCTGCCGCCTTATACTTTAGCTCAGAGTTCTAGGCTCACACCCATGCTACAAGCCTTTTCCCAGCTGACTCCCTGCCTCAGGAGTGCCAAGTGGTGTTGCCGCCTTATACTAAGGTTCTGAGTACTAGGCTCACACCCATGTTATGAGCCTTTTCCTAGCTGCCGCAAGAGTGTTGGGTGTTGTTGCTGCCTTATACTATGGTTCTGAGTTCTAGGCTCACATCCATGCTACAAGCCCCTTACTAGCCTTCTCCCTGCCTTAAGAGTGCAAAGTGGTGCTGCCACCTTATACTATGGTGCTGCCACCTTATACTATGGTGCTGAGTTTTAGGCTCACACCCATGATACGAACCTCTTCCTAGCCTTCCTTCCTCAAGAGTACAGGGTGGTGCTGTTGCCTTATGCTTTGGCCCTGAGTTCTAGGCTCACACCCATGCGACAAGCCTCTTCCTAGACTTCTGCCTGCCTCAAGAGTGCCGGGTGATGCTGCCGCCTTATACTATGGTTCGGAGTTCTAGGCTCACACCCATGCTACGAGCCTCTTCCAAGCTGTCTCTCTGCATCAAGAGTGCCGGGCGGAGCTGCCGCCTGATACCTTGGCTCTGAGTTCTAGGCTCACACCCATGCTACAAGCCTCCTCCTATCTTTCTCCCTGCCTCAAGAGTGCTGCTGCCGCCTTATACTATGGTTGTTAGTTCTAGGCTCGCACCCATGCTATTTGAGGTGCAACTAAAAGTCCTAACGAATTTGCCTTTATTTGACTTAAAAATGTAAACAATTAAATCGAAATGGTTTACACAAGAATAAAAGGAAAATACATTTTCCAGTGGGCCTGCCAAAGCTCAACCCCTCTGTGTCAGTTTGTAATCCCAACCGACGACAACATTACAAAATTCATAGTACCTAAGGGGCTTTTTATAATGCGGATGATATAATGGCAAAATTGAACTAACACCAAAGATAATCAGAGTCACGGTGTGAAGAACAGTTGCTACATCTGTTATGTCTGGAAGCCACAGAGCTGATATCAATTAAAGTGAAATAAGTGTCTGTTTGTAGAACTTTTTGTCGATTCAATTTCTTTTGATGTAAGGATATAGATGTAAATTGTTTTATAAGAACAAATACATTTGTCATTAGAGATTTTCTTATTGTGTTTTTCTTTATTTTTGGATTTATTTACAATTTTTCTAATATTAGCTATCACTGTAAAAATAAATTGTGGGTGTCCAAGATGGCGGCGTGATCGGACGCAGGTCTCCGAGGCTCCCTGCCCGATCCTGCCTGTACGCCACGTTCTTCGCCTAAATCTCCCCTAAAGCACAAGAAAAGCACTGGGAGAGGTGTCACACGACAGCTGGGGCCCCGAAATCGAGCCACTGACCTGCACACTCCGTGGGGGCACTAGACGCGAGAGGACACCAAACCGCGGCCCGTAATGGCGGCCGCACCGGAGACCTAACCGACCCGGACGCCCGCTGCCCGGGGTGTCTGGGGGCGGGCCTGGCTGATCGAGCGAGCCGAACGCGGAATCTGGTGTAACGGGTTCCTGCTGCGGTTCCCGGAGCTGCAAACCCTCATCACAGCACATCGCCACCCTCGCGACCCGGCCGGAGATCAGGTGAGACCCGGCCGGAGGGCATGAAAATCGAGGCCCCGGCTTTGGGCCTCCACCCCAGGCGCTCACGGCACTTGGCGCGGCCGGCAGGAGCACCTCAACGAGGCAGGAGCGGCCCCTGCCCACGGAGCACAGCTCAACGCTGCCCCCCCACAGGGATTTGTGCTTTGAAAGTGCCCCAAATGGACCACGGTGACCCCGCAATGGCCCTGTAGCCCCACAGCACCGGGGTACACTTGGACGGAGACGGAGCGGTGCTGAAAGGCCAGAAGCGTGACGGAAGACCGCTCCCAGGCCAGCGGGCACGAAGGTGAGGAGAGTGGAGGGGGGCACCTTAGAAGGTTCGGGGGGCACAATCGAGCCCCCGGCGCGGGGTTAACTGGAGGGTCCTGGGCGACGCCACACCTCAGACCTGGGAGGTTGATCTGGACAAGCTAACATTAGGACATTGGAGGCCGTAATTCACAAGCCCTACTGCACAATACTGAGCAGCAACCTGGTTGGGGGTTGTGTGATTAACTACAGGGGAGCCAACTTCGCTGCACTCTTGCCTGGCTTGGGGGTAGGGGGCCGCATCTGCTGTCTCGGCCTCGGGGGGCACGGGGAGTGAGCTGCCCTGTAACTACGCGACTCGCCCCTTAAAGCTGCACCGTCGGCCTGCTGCACCTGCCACAGGCCCCCGAGACCCACCGCCTGCCGGTCTCCGGGGCTGCCCACAACATGGCGGGACAGAGGGGAAAGAAAGGGCACCAGACGCTCCCTGAACTACTGGCCAAGTCCCAGCCCAAGCCTAACAAAGATCCACCCTCCCCGGTGACTGCGAAATCGCCGCCAGCACCGGCAGATGACCAGATACCCGTCACCAGATGCTTTCTGGAGACATTATTTAATTCACTCAGGGAGGACTTCAAATCCTTAAAGCAGGATGTGGCAGGTGAAGTCCGAGAGCTCCGGCGTGATGTGGAAGGCCTTGGAGAGCGAGTGGTCGCATTGAAGAGGCGGACCAAACCAGAAGCAATGAAATTGAGCAGCTCCAACAAGAGGTCCTGCGCCTCACTGACCAGCAGCTGGACCTCCAAGCCCATGCGGAGGACCTTGAAAACCGTTCCCGCCGAAACAACATACGGGTACGGGGGGTCCCACAAAAGGAAGAGGGGACTGATATCACAGGATACCTGCAAGCCCTCTTCAGGAGCATACTGGGGGAGCCTGAGGACTTTGCCATTCGCATCGACAGGGCTCACAGGGTTGGGATGCCTCGTCGAGCCCCGGCCCCGCCACCGGACATCCTGGCCTTCCTCCCTGACTTTCCGTTGAAGGAGAGGATTCTCCGGGAGGCCCGGCGAGCCCAGCCCCTTCAATTTCAGGGTCATCCCATTGCCCTATACCAGGACCTCTCCTCCATCACTCTACAAAAAAGAAAGGAATTCAAACGAGCGACGGACCTCCTGCGACAACAGGAGATCCCCTATTCGTGGGGACACCCATTTCGAATAATATTCAAAAGGAATGGACGTCTACATCAGCTGCGCTCAATCAGAGATACCTGCACCCTCCTGGGCCTTGACCAGGAAAATGATGAACCTATGTCAAGAGACTCACAAGGACCGTCCAAGGGGGGCTGGCGGACTGTGAGTTATAGACGATCCCCGTCACACCGCCTTAAACCAGACGCCTCTGTCATTTCACAGGAGCGCGAAACTGCGGTGGCAGAGGTGGCCAAAGAAACTTCTACATCTGAGTGAATGATTCCTCTTCGGGGGAGGTTACATATAGCACACGCTTTGCCCATGCGGCGGATGGGGTCGGGTGGGGGGGCCGGAGAGGCCGCCGTCGGAGATGACCCTTTCAGTACACTATACCACGGCCCTGTCCGGACTAACAGGACTGGGACTATGCATTTCTATGGTGTTGGGGTTTGGAGGGGGGAGTTGGGAGGGGGGGGAGGCAGTTCTCCAGCCTCCGAACAGACTACTTCTCATTTGCACATGCAGTTGCACAGGCAGTTTGATTTTGGGATTGTTTGGGGGGGTTTTGGGTCGCGGGAAGGTCCGAGGGCGGGAACCAGTGTGCCAGACGGGTTCTATCGACTGCAGAATTGACACGTCCTTATTACGCCAGTTACGATACACGACACTTAATTGCCACCAGGGAATCGAAGGGGATCTGCGAGGTCACTGCGATCTGATGCGCCGCTGCACCACAATACATGGGATGATAACTTTGAGCTACGCCGCATGTTCACTGGGCCATGACTGACACCATCCTTAGAATACTGACCCTCAACGTGAAAGAGTTGAATAACCCTGTTAAAAGGAGGGCTATTATCTCCTACCTAGAACATTCTGGGGCTGATATCTGTTTATTACAGGAGACCCACCTCTTGCAAAAGGACTGGCATAGAATGCGTTCCCGCACCTTCCCACAACAACTCTTCTCCTCTCTCCCTACGAAAACTGCTGGGGTAGCGATCCTCATATCTAAACGCTTTCAGGAAAGGGTGGGAAACAAAGTGGGGGGATTAAGGGTCGCCTGTTAGCACACACATTTCAGCTAGCAGATACACATATCACAATTGGCTCCCTATATGCCCCGAACACAGGACAAGAGGCCTTTCTAAAAGGCGCAGTCTCAGAGGCGCTTCAATCCTCACACTCACCCTTACTCCTGGGCGGGGATTTCAACATCGTTATGGATCCACTTGCCGATAGGTCGGGGCACCGCTATGGAGGGACTGGTGTGGTCTCGTCAAATGGCCTTGAGTGGCTAAAAGAGAGGGGATTGGTAGACCTCTGGAGGGCCAAACACCCAACTGCATCGCAGTTCACCTTCTACTCGCATGTGCACCACACATACGCTAGAATCGATCATTTCCTAGGCTCCTCGGAACTACTCAAAACTCTTGCGGATGTTAGCATATTACCTGCAGCCATTTCTGACCATGACGCGGTGGAACTGTCACTCAGACTTCGCGCGGCCCACCGTCCCCGTGGCGCCTACGCGAAACCTTATTGCAACAACCAGACGTCACTAAAAGGATTAGTGATTGCATTACTGACTATCTGGCCACTAACGACACACCGGGAATCTCCAAGACGGCTCTCTGGGGATCCCTGCAATCGGTCACTCGAGGCGAGTTAATTGCCATAGCAGCTGCTGAGGCCAAAGATCGCAAGACTAAAAGGGACGACCTCACAGCGCTCGTCGCGGAATTGAAAAGGGTCCATAGCCGCACCTGCGCTCCGCGCGTTTGGAAGCAGTTAAAAGCAGCTCGAGCCCAGCTAGCTAGCCTGGATACCGATAGAGCGGAGTTTCGGCCCTCCGTCTTCGGCATACCTATTACGTCGGGGGTAACAGAACCGGCCGCTTACTAGCCAGCGCTTTGAAGGCCAAGACCCAACGCTCTTTAAGATTACTGGTCTCACAGACGACAATGGGGCAGTCCTCACGGACAACATTCAAGTGGCCGAGGCGTTCCGATCTTACTATGCCTCGCTGTACGGGACGGAAGAGACTTCCCCTGCGGACGTAGAGGCGTACTTGAGCACGACGGCCCTTACCGAGGAAGACGAACGCGGATGCCCTGGATGCCCCCATCCACCAGGATGAAGTACTGGCAGCCATATCCCGCTAGCGCTCGCTCAAATCCCCGGGACCCGACGGATTCTCGGCGGGATTTTATAAAATCTTTAGTCGGCAGATAGCCCCAGTGCTCACCCGCCTCTTCAATTCTGTTATATCCTGGTAAGGAATTCCAGAAGACTTGGATAGGTTACAGATGATAAGTTTATTCTTCTTAGATGGTTAGATAGGTTTTCCAGGGATGTATGACGTTACAACGCATACTTTTACTCCGCGTACCATTACAACGCGGTATTTACAACGAATACCGTTACAACGCATAGCGCTTTGGGGTGCTGGATAGTGGTAAGTATAATTTACTATTCTAACTCCAGTCCCCGTGGACCCTAGGGAAGGTGTTGGATAGTAAATTAAACTTACCTCTTATCCTAGAGCGCCCCCCAGCGCAATGCGTTGTAATGCCATGCGTTGTAATGCCCGCGTTGTAATGGTAGTGCGGAGTAAAAGTTGCGTCGTAACGGGTGTATACCGTTTTCCAGTATATATGTAATCAAAGCCCCACCAGGAGCATCCTCTCTGCTGCTCAGCCCAGGATCCAACTGACAGTCCACTCACAGCATATCAAACATTCCAATGACATCACAGTCACACTTACATTCCACTCACACTGGCTGAACAGCAGAGGCAGAGAAACAGGGAAGATGTAAGGTAAAAACCTAGGATATAACACACCTTCCCTCTTTATAAAATGAACAAAGAGAAAGCAAATGTTAATACCAACACTGCTATAACATCACAGTATAATCAATAACAATTGCAGTAGAAACATTGCAATAACATCACAGTATAATCAATAACAATTGCAGTAGAAACATTGCAAAAGCACATAAGTATGAAAAACATACTAAAAATAAGCAAGGTGAATTGCATGTAATAAGGTATAAAATGAGAACAGTATGACAAATAATACAGCATGAAAGTAATGCAAAAATAGAATAGACACACATCTCCTTCCTTAGCAGAAAATTGGAGTAAGAAGTTTCAAAAATATCAGAGGTAATAGAAGTTTCAAAAGGAAGATAAGAGTAAAAGAACAGAAAGCAAACTGAGAAAATTACATAAGCAAGAAGTATTAATACCACGAAGACTAACAAGAAGTAGTGCACGAGTATGACGACCACAACTACACCAACTGGCCAGGCTAGTGAGAAGTATGGAACCACTGAATACAGCAACAGGAAGAAGGAAACGAGGAAGAAATGAAAGTAAAGAAAGAAAATAGGTGACGTACACTTAACACATCAACCAAAAAGTAAGACATGTAGAAAAGGTCTGTGATCTGCGTAAACTATACCACACCGAGGTAAGAGTACAGTCACACCTCAAATTAGATCACAAGTGAAAATTGCAGGGAAAGTGCGATCTGGGAAACTGAACTAGACAGCAAAGAAAATTCAGTAACACCTTAAATTAGACCACATAAGTAAACCTGCGTTCAAAATAATAATTAAACAGTAAATATCAAGTACTCAAGTCAGGATTCAGAGGAACAAAGTTTGTTCCAGGAAAATGCGATCTGGGTAAATAGAACTACCATTCAAAGAAGTTCATTCATTCCTCAAGTTAGACCACATTTGAAACTGCAGGAAAATTACGATCAGGGTAAACTGAACTACACTGCAAAGAAATTCAGTCATGCTTCAAGTTAGACCATGGTCGAAAACCTGTGCACTAAATGGAAAATGTATTGTAAATATCATCATGAAAACATTAGAGGTATAAGAAAATGCTACAGGAAAAGTGATATCTGCGTGAACTGAACTACACAGTAAAGAAGATTCAGACACGTCTCAAATTAGACCACATACAAAACTTGCGCACAATATAATAAGGGCATTATAAATAAATCTATGTACAGGACAGAGGAAAGAGGAGATGTAGAAAACCTGCATGCCCAGCAAAGATTCATTAATAAATGCATCAGAATAATATGGCAATATTACCGTAAAACTGAGCTTTAACACTTGTAACATTAAAGAAATGTAAGAATGAAAAAGCAAATTTAACTGGAAAGAAAATGCAATTAGTGAAAATAAACTGGTTGCAAGTGTACTCAGTATGACTTGTAAATCAACGCTCAAGGTGAAGTAACCAGGAAAAGTGAAAAGTGTCTCTAGTCCAAGGGTAATAAGGTTGTAGAGAAATATATAATAATAATGTCTCGAAATATTTCATAACCTGGCTCCAAGGAAATTAAAATTAAAAGTTACATTTTAAAGAAGGTGTGCGCGTCACCGCGCTGAAAAGTACTTACAGGAAATAACATTGAAATGCCGCCGGTAAAGGTTTACCTCTTGTGTTGTCATAGTTGGTCCGATTAATTTTTTTTCCGTAAGTAATGAAACCAATGCAAAATAAGAATGAACTTTAATAAATGCGTAGCGTGGATGGCAATGACAGAAATTGAAGAGTTAGCTAGTTGTCGCAAAATGGCGTCACGTAGGGGACGCAATACTGAGTGGCTGCAGGCACGTCTTGGCAGTTCATCAAAGAGGCAGCAGGGCGCTGCGCGAGGAGAAGACAGTGTTCGCGCAGCTACCAAGGGACGTTGAAAGAGGTCGTGCTGCTACCAACTGACGTTGTAAGTAGATGACGTTTTATTCTATATATATGGCGCAGATACGAAATGTAAAGGCAAGGTTCACTGTATTTCAGCACATCAAATTTGCATCCACGGTGATGTTGCACGTAAAACATGAGAGTTCATTAATATGCTAAAGGCAGTTTTAAAAGTAGAGTCAGGTTTCATGCGCAAGACGTGAAAACAGAAAAGGTTTTAAGTCTCAATGTAAACGACATTGCATAAGTTGCATAAGGAGTCGCTCTCAAACACTCTGCCTGTTTGTTGGAAAACACCGTAAGACAACCACTGCCAGTTACTGAAAGAGTTGTTGAAAAGTTGCAGAGACGAAGATGCACTTACTAGTTTGACTCCTGACACATAGTAGAAAATCAGAAGAAGCCAGCAGCAAATTTAAACAGTCATTGAACACTGCATAGTAACACTTGCGTGGTGAAGTAGTTGGTACACTGTAGATCAGATTAAAACATTGCTCAGTAAATGGGTCCTTAGATGTGGTGTCAGTTTTTATAGATGCCACAGGGCCACACTGCAAAAGCAGTAGGGTGACAAAATTAAGGCAGTAGATGTCTAAGGTAGAAGAAGTCAGGCAGGAGGAAACAGCAGCAAAGTTATGTTATGTTATGTTATGTTATAGATTTTTATTATGCGCGCAGCTACTCCAGCTAAGGAGCGTCCTGGCGCATTGACGAGGAATAGCATGAGAAACATAACACAGCTAAAAGAGCCAAAAGGACCACCTTAAATACATAGCACATACTGAGGGTAAAAAAAACTAAAACAGGAATGTTTTCAAGGCTTTCCTAAAAGCCATAAGATCTTCTAACAGGCGCAGTTCCACCGGGAGGGAGTTCCAAGCTGATGCCGCCTTTACTCCAAAGGAACGGCCACCCATGCGGCAGAGCCTATATCTGGGAACTACCGCCAGGGCCTGGCCCTGGGAGCGAAGAGTGCGCGTAGAGACATAAAAGAGAAGAGAGCCAGACAAAATTTCAGGACCCATGCCTCTCAAGATCTTAAAGGCAAGGCAGAGTATCTTAAAGAGAATCCGCTTCCGTATTGGGAGCCAGTGTAGGGAACGGAGAACATTCGCGACCAAACAGAATTTAGGGAGGCCGACGATTGCCCTGGCTGCGGCGTTTTGTACTCGTTGTAATCGAGTAAGTTCGGCCTGATTGTCCCCGGCGAGAAGGGAACTCGCGTAATCCAAGCGAGAGATGACAGTAGCCTGGATTACAAGCTGTCTAGTTGGGGCATCAAAGTACTTAAGAACAGGTCTTAAGCCTCTCAACAGACCGAAACAACAAGCCGCTGTTCTTTTAGTGTGCCCTACAAAAGTCAGGCCCGAATCTATCCACACGCCCAGATTTTTCAGCTCCAGAACCGGCGCCGGGGATGGTCCCAGCTCACGTGGCCACCATTGGTCACCCCAAAGTTCCGCTCCCCTACCGACAACCATAACCTCTGTTTTAGTGGCATTCAGCTGGAGACAGTTTCCTGTCAGCCAGCTTGCCACCGCCTTCAATCCATCCTGAAACCTGGGGGCATCCACTTCTGCGTCCCCGCTGAGAGTAACCGCCAGCTGTGTGTCATCGGCATATGAGACCAATGTTAGGCCCCACTGCCTCGCGACATCAGCTAGCGGTCTCACGTAAAGATTAAACAACGTGGGGCTCAGCGAGGACCCCTGTGGGACCCCCATGGCCAGTGGTTGGAAGTTGGACTTGAAGGGAGAGATGGAAACACAGAAGGAACGATCGCCAAGGTAGGAGCGGAACCATTGCAGGGCCAATCCACCGACACCTATCTCCTCGAGCCGATGCAGGAGGATGCTGTGCGAGACGGTATCGAAAGCGGCGCTGAGATCTAACAGTATCAGCGCCGCCGTCTGTCCAGCATCCAGCACCGCACGGAGATGTTCCACCATCACAAGAAGGGCGGTCTCCGTGCTGTGGCCAGCACGGAAGCCTTCTGTGTGGGGTCGAGGGCATTAGTTCGTGTGAGGTACTCCGACAGGGCCAAGTTGACATGGGCCTCTGTGATTTTCGCCGGCCAAGGCAGCAGCGAGATGGGTCGATAGTTCTCGGGCTTGGAAGGGTCAAGGGAAGACTTCTTGAGGATGGGAGACACCACCGCCTGTTTCCACTTAGTTGGAACCACCCCTGTCTCCAAAGAAAGGTTGACAAGGGAACACACCGTATGGCAAGTGTATGGCAGTTGTAATTAGGAAGCTCATACTCTGTTAATGGTAGCAGGAATCAGGCAGAAAGAAGCAGGTAATAGGAAACTTATGTCCAGTTTGAAGCAGGCAGTATTATTTATACTGAAGGAGCAGGTTAGAGTAAAATTTACGCCTTTTCCATGGGCTGTCCGGTGAAATATGGACACTGGTGGGGCGGGAGGGCGTAAAATCCTTAAGTAGGTTCTTTTGATTAAAATCATGAATAAAAGTACCTTTAAGAAGCTTGAAGAAAGTCCTCACGTGTAGTTTTAATTCCACCTCGTCGCCAAATTTATGTTATATCCTGGTAAGGAATTGCAGAAGACTTTGATAGGTTACAGATGATAAGTTTATTCCTCTTAGATGGTTAGATAGGTTTTCCAGTATATATGTAATCAAAGCCCCACCAGGAGCATCCTCTCTGCTGCTCAGCCCAGGATCCAACTGACAGTCCACTCACAGCATATCAAACATTCCAATGACATCACATTCACACTTACATTCCACTCACACTGGCTGAACAGCAGAGGCAGAGAAACAGGGAAGATGGAAGGTAAAAACCTAGGATATAACAAATTCTTTCGAGGGCATAGGCGCTATCCCTTCGGACATGTTGGCCGCGGAGGTGGTGGTATTGCCAAAACCCGGTAAAAAACCCACGCACTGCTCTGCTTTCCGCCCTATTTCATTATTGAACCTTGACTTAAAGCTTTTTACTGGCATTCTCGCTGCTCGCCTTGGCCCCTGCCTTCCTGGAATTTTGGAACCAGACCAATCAGGCTTTGTACCCAATCGGCAATGCAGCGACAACACTAAAAGGGTACAGGGAGAGGTGTGGCGCCGCGGCCAGGGCGACTGACGCTGGAATCTGGGGACCACGGTTCGATCCCCGGCTCCGGCGGCAGGTTAGCCCAGCACCATGTGACTCTGGGCAATAGCTCGCTTAATCTTCCCGACGGCCCCCAGCGCCTAGAGACCCTTACGGGTGATTGTGCGCTTTACAAATGTGGACTTTACTTTACTTCATCTAATTGACATCGCATTTTCAAGCCTCCGACTCCGCGTTGCTTGCCATTGATGCGGAGAAGGCATTCGACCACGTGGACTGGACATATTTACAACAGGTCCTGCGGCGCTTCAGACTGGGTGACCATTTCTGCTCTTGGATAGCATGCTGCTACCATCACCCTCAGGCTAGGGTCCGAATGGGCAGCTTACGTTCAGACCCATTCGAAATTCAGCGCGGCACCAGACAGGGGTGTCCACTTTCCCCCCTTCTATTCGCCATGTATATAGAGCCACTAGCGCAGAAGATCCGGGATAATCCCGGAATTAAGGGTATCAACTTCGGGCACGAACCCCATACGATTAGTTTATACGCAGATGACGTGATAGTCGCCCTTGACCACCCAGACAGCTCTATACCCGCCTTTATGGAGGAGCTTGACTCATTCGGCTCCGTCTCGGGATTCCGAATTAACATAGGTAAATCTCTGATATTGCCACTGGGCAAAAATGTACAGACACACGACTCTGCCATTGGACGAGGGAGCGGTCTTCAGCTGGCCGCCCAAGTCCCGTACTTGGGGATTACCCTTACCTCCTCAACAGAATCGACAGTATCAACTAATTACAACACTCTCACCACCCAGATCCGGACGGATCTGATGCGCTGGTCAAAACAGCCGCTTTCTCTACTGGGAAGAGTGGCAGCGGTGAAAATGTCGATCCTGCCTAGAATCCTCTATCTCTTCCAGACCATCCCAGTCAGGCCCCCCGCGGGAACCCTGAAGGACCTACAGGCCACTCTTCATCATTTCGTCTGGGAAGGGAAACGCGCATGTGTCCATAAACAACTGGCGTACAAGAGCATGGACGAAGGAGGCCTTGGAGTCCCCAACCTGCTGCAATACTTCCATGCCTCTCAACTCCTCTATTTAGTAGAGTGGTACAGGCCAGAGTTGGAGAAGAGATGGCTCTTCCAGGATAGAGCTATGGCACAGACTCCGCTTTGGAGGATTCCATTCCTCGCTAGGCAACATCGATCAAGATACGTATTAAAATCACCTATTACCCGCACGACTCTACAGGTATAGGATAGGGTGGCACTCAAGCACGATCTAACAACCTTTCCTTCCCCATTCACCCCCATATTAGATAATCCAGAATTTCCTCCGGGCAATGGGGCAGGCACATTCCCCCAGTGGCGAGGTACGGCGTGTCGCTCCGCCGGCGACCTTTTCGATCTATGAGGTTTTCAACCTTTCACAGACATCAAACAGGGGTACGGCATAGAGAATCCTCACCTTTTCCAATACTTTCAACTTAGACATTGGCTCACTGACCCAGACACCGCCGCCATGGTGGGCCGCCCTATGACGCCCTTTGAAAAATGGTTACCTACTAAGGACACGGATAAACACCTCATTTCGGAAATTTACAAAATGCTCGCACCACCACACACCCCAGATAAAACACCAAGTCAGAGGCGCTGGGAGGCTGAACTGGGTAGGACCTTGACATCTACAGAATGGAGTTATGTATATTATAGGGCTTCGCACACTACAAGTAATACCGCGGCGAGGGAGGCGGCAGTGAAATTGGCTATGTACTGGCACCTCACCCCGGTCCGACTTCACAAGGGGAACCCAGCACGTAGTGAGCTTTGTTGGAGGGGTTCCAGGGAAAAGGGCACTCTAACCCACCTCCTTTGGGACTGTCAGGAACTTAGGGGCTACTGGGAGACGGTACTTGACGATATTGACTCCACCTTTGAGACTGAAATCCCGAGATTCCCTGCATATGCTTTATTAGGTCTCCCCAATGCCTTAACTTTCCCTCTGAAATCACTGGGGGGTCGTCAAATGGGGATCACCATACAAGCGGCCACGCAGCATATCCTATCGTTGTGGGGCTCAGCGACTAAACCCACACACACCGGGTGGCTCCACAAGCTTTGGTTTACACTTGGGATGGAACGCATACAGGCCACACTTACCAACTCCACCGATGCATTTCGGAAAACGTGGCTTCCACTACTGTCCCTCCTGTCCAATGAATTCAATGAAGTCTCATGTCCTAAGTATCTTAAAATTCTACGCCTCACTGACACCACCCATGACTCTCGGTGATTTCTCGGACAATTGCACTGATCCTCATTGGCCCGTTGACGGACCTTTTGATACTACATGGCACACTGGTTGGGGTGGGGGAGGGGGGACCGGGGTTGGGTTGAATGGGGGGTTTTGGTTATTGTTGTCTTTCTTATTTTACCTTTTTGCAACGCTGGACATTTGCATCCATGATTTCGTAATATGTCTTTGGCATATGTGCCCAGCTTTACTACTCAATTTCAGGGAAGACATGCTTGTCTGTCCCGTCCGCTGTATATGCCTAATGCCTTTACAATCTGTCACGACGTCTTCTTCTACGTCTACTGGAAAAATCAATAAAACACATTTGAAACTAAAATAAATTGTGAATTGTGACTCAGAAAATCTGGCAATCACTTACTTTATTTTTGTGCATGGCGTGAAAGCACTTTAAGGACATAAAAGCAAAGTAGTGTATCCGTGATAATGTTGACATGTTTCACTGCCTCTTATGTCTGCAGCTTCCTGAGGATAAACCTGTCTTTACAGGACAGTGCGTACTCAGAGCATTTGGTATTTGTCATTAAAGCCCACACTTTCGAACATCTTAAAGGTGGGTAATCTTACTGAGGGCTTTATAACCTGCTCTTAAATAAAGATTTTTCATTTAAAAAAATACATGTTGACTTATGAGATAAATCAACATTCACACTGCTGTGCGATTTTAAAGTTGCAATCGAACAACTTAGAAGTAGCCCAAAGAAGACTACAAATACTAGCTACTACAATCCACTCGATGGACAATTGTCCTTAAATCAAAAAAGTGTCCCCCGGGCTCAAGACTTTTTACTAAATGGAGAGTCAGTTTAAAACACCAGCCAGAGTGTTCACTCGGTGTTGTTAAAGGATGTGCAGCCGTTGCAAGTGGTGCCTCTTCTTAAGTGCGTTACTGCTGGCCTTTCTTCTAGGCCTGGGCAGTGAACTTTGCTCCGTTCGCGGAGTTTGCTGCACTCCGCGGAGCTTGTGCAGTGCAGAAAACTCTGCTTCGCGATGTGCAGCGGAGTTTTTTTCCCCAATCGCAAACGGTGAGTTTACAATCGCGAATGGTAAGTTTGCGAACGCGAGCTGCTACTCGGGTAGAATTTCTACCCGAGTGGCAGGAATACCAGCAAAAACTGCAGTTCGAACTGCACTCCACCATTCGCGGAACTTTGCAGAGTTTTTTTGTAACTTCGCGTAGCGAAACTCCTTCAGCTACGCCCAGGCCTACTTTTTTCAAGGTTTGGTCCTCTGCCCCTTTGAAAGCATTGCCTTATTCAGAAACTGCAGATTCAAAGACCTCAGGGACCTTTAAAATAAATGGCCCAATTTACAAAGCCATTTGCATATGCAAATCTGTTTTACACAAACAAATGGCTCGATTTAAGATTACAAGATATTCCCAAACAGTAAAGTCACAAATCCTTTTACTCCTGAGCAATATTATCCCACAATTGCATAATATTGCGCATAGGTGAATTCCACTCTAGTGGTCGGAAGTGTAGGTTGCACTGTGCTGGTTTCCTTGGAAAGTTAGGAACAGTCACAACCTGCCAAGTTTTCTGATATTCTTAAACTGCTCTCCAGCTGCTTCTCACTCTACAAATAAAGAGTTACTCTTGTTAATGCACAGGGTAGTGGAACCTCCCTAAAATGTGTGGGAATATAGGCTGTGCTGTTTCTCCACAACACAAATATCTTTCCATTGAGGAAAATAACACAGAAATAGTTGTACTGTACAAAGAAACTGGCATATCAATATATTTAATTGTATAATGTGTACAATTGCACCTTGGGGAATGTTTCTGTCACAGTGAAAAAGGTTGCAAATAATTTCCAGGATTATACCTGGAAAGCTGCAACTGGTGTAGGTAGTCACACATACACTAGATTTTTTTAAAAAATTCTAGAAAGTGGTAAAACTGGGCCCATGTGAGGGTGTAGGTCAGTGGTTGCAGGTTTACAACATGCTCTGTGGATCTGTCCCAAGGGGTTGGCCATGGGCGATCTGCCACCCTATGCATTTGGAGGCTTAGTATTGCACGGGTACACATTAGGAGGCAGATGTACTACCTTTTTTTGTGGTCGCAAACGGGAATTTGGCCCGTTTGCGACCACAAAATTGGTCACCCCATGTACAAACCATATTTTGCCAGTCAGTAACCTATTAGCGACTCGCAAAATATGGTTTGCGACTCATAATTAGGAAGGGGCGTGCCAAGGGCATCCCTTCCTAATAGCGAGTCTGACTGCAATGTATGATTTTTTTGCGACAGCATTTGCAGTCGCAAAACACTCACAGTTTACCACCCTTATTCAAAAGGGTGGTACGCGACTTGCAAACAGGAAGGGGTCTCAAGGGAACCCCTTCCCCTTTAAGAATGGGTGCGAAAATATTTTTTAAGAGCAGGCAGTGTTCCCAGGGATCACTGCATGTCCTTAAAAAATGGAACTGAAAAGTTTCATTTTTCTTTTTAAAATGCAACCCGATTTCTTTTAAGGAAAACGAGCTGCATTTTAAAAAAAACTGCTTTATTAAAAAAGCAGTCACAGACATGGTGGTCTGCTGACCCCAACAGACCACCATCCCTGTGAGTGCTAGCCGTTGCCAATGGGGTCGCACATTGTGACTGCCTCATGAATATAAATGAGGCATGCAATTTGTGACCCCATTGGGAATAGAAACCAATGTCTGAGACACTGTTGTACATTCACTTTTGCGAGACGCAAATTGGGAGTCGAAATTCGGCACACTTTGTGACTTGCAAAAGTGAATTTTGGTATATCTGCCCCTCAGATTCCAGAGCATACCACCAAACATTCCACAACAAAAATCAGCCTGTCCACTCCATCTCAACTGGTTGCTTCAAGAGGAACAAGCGTGCCAGGCAAAAAATGGAAGAAAAGCAGGACCATAATCGTATATGGAAAGTCTTATTCGTCCACTACGCGTTGTAAACTGCTATAGAAGCAATATAAGTGAAGCTAAAAAGTAATAGTATTCTGGTGGCATATCAACGGAAAGAGAACACAGACCATCTAAAACGGTAAACAAATGTTATACCAAAAAGATGAAAATGGTTCACCAGATGTTTCCACAACTTCTGTTAGTCATTTATGTTGATAGAGCCCTTCTCAAAGCAATTTAAATCTTTTTCCTACCCATATTAAATTATAGGAACTCTTGAAGAACTTTCTGGCTTTGATTGCCCATTCTCCAATGTTCTCTAACGCATGGGCATCGGGATAAACCACAGCAAGAGGACATCCCTCCTAGCGACGAGTTCAAAATATTTGGAAGCTTAGTTGGACACAAGAAACACAAATGTGTTACCTTCAGGAGACAGATTATTAAATATGTGCCTTATGTTTCAATTCAATCTTCAACCAACAACAGAACATATATTATTTGATTATAGAATCATTAACATCCCACAACAGTGTCTCATGCTGGTCTGCACTTGAGACCTCTTCAGGAAAAAGTTGAAGACTTATAGCGTCAGATATGTGGAGGCTACAAGGACAAGCTGGTGTTAACTCGTTTAGTTTTCTGATCTCTGGGGTGGTAGTGTTTGAGTAAACATGATTCAGATCATTTCCTTTTAAAAACAAGGACATCAGTTCTATAGCTCCTTTCAAAACGGCCCCCTGGAGAAGCTTCTAGAGGTTTTCGAGAAAGCGCGCAATCGTCATAGATTTCCAGAATCTTTGCAGGAAGCCCTTGATCTGATGCTGTTGAAACCGGATAGGGATCCCGTGGAATTGGGGGTTATAGACTCTTTTTGTGATAAACACGAATGTGAAACTGCTGGCTACAGATTTAGCAAACAGGCTTCTTCCAGTGATGACCTCACTGGTCCACCCAGACCCGTGCAGAGTCCTACTAGGCCGGAGTACCCGAATGAAATTGTGTAAACTCCACCACATCATGTCAGAGATTGGTCTAGAGGTATCATTGGTGGCTTTGGACACAGAAATGACTTTTGGTATGCTGGAATAGACTTATATGTCTGCAGTGCTGGGGGCTAAGGGGTTCAATCCCAGATTCCAGGGTCGGATCAACTTACTCTATACAGCTCCGGTGGTCAGAGTCAAGACAGGGCATATATTTCAGAACAGTGGCCTACAAAGAGAGGTACTAGGCAGGGATGTACACTTTTGCCCTTACTGTTCTTGCAAGCTGTGGAACCTTTGGCCTTACCACTCCGGGAACACATGAAGGACTGATGTATAGTGATAGGCAACACGACGCACATAGTGCCCATGCATGTAGACGATACCTTGGTGTACCTTACCCATTCGATAGAGGCCATCCCAAAGCTGCTCCACAAGATTCAAATGTTCAGGAGCTTGTCTGGATTGCACCTTAAAGGGCGCAAGGCAGTACCATTCCCACTGGCAGCATATACTCTGCTATCTCCAGAGGGGCTGCCAGAGGTCAAACCGACATGGGAAATTGACCAATATGGGTATCTGGGCATACAGACTGAGAAAAAGGATGAACTCCAGCATGCAATAAATATTGTTAGCGTACTTACGGAGCTAGAACTCTCTAAAATTCTCGAACAGGCTTCTAATATCGGTAATGGGGAGAGGCATTGGCAAACATGGTCTTCCTCTCCAGATGCCTCTACACCCGCCCAAATTCTATTACCAGAATCCCTTGGGCGACATTCTGGGAATTGGGTAGACTACTGATTTCCCTGGTATGAGCGGGGAAGAGGCGCACAGTACAATTGGTGCATATCAAGAGGGATACGACAAAGGGAGGCCTGGGACTATCAGTTATGGAGCTTTATTATATAGCCATTGAGCTCCAACGTGCGGGCCAGTGTTACAAAGAGTGGGATAACAGGTAGACAACATTTCTGAGCAGTTTGACTGATACTGATGGTGTCCCATTATTTGATGCAAGGCCAGAATCAAACCAGAAGACAACCAGCAGTAGTTAAAGGGTAGCCACAGCATGGGGTGCAGAGGTCGCCAGGGTAACGCAAAGACCGCCGTTTTCTAGGACACTGCCATTGGAGTGGATCAAACCATTCTGGGACATAACTTAGAACATTTCCTTACCTCCCGAACAGCCGATTTCGACGCTGTCACGGGGGAATCCTTCCTTTCTGCCGCCATCACCAGCGAGTGAGTTAGCCCCACCCACTTACGCTGGCCACGCCCCCCTCTTTCAGGTTAAAAAGGGCGCGCTGACTACAAGCGCCGCCAGTCAAAGAACCTCCTGAGGCGGAAAGCTGGGAGCGCTGTAGAATTGCTTTTAAAACGTGTAAATTACTGTGTTTTTATTTACCTGCACTGAACTTAGGCTCTCATTTCCTTACCTCCCGAACAGCCGATTTCGACGCTGTCACGGGGGAATCCTTCCTTTCTGCCGCCATCACCAGCGAGTGAGTTAGCCCCGCCCACTTACGCTGGCCACAACCCCTCCCCCCTCCCCATCGCCCCCGACGTTCCTATAAAACTATGTGCATTAGCCGGAAGCGCAGCGGGCGCGACGATGGCGCGCCTAAGGCAAGCCCGTCTGCGTCCGTCCGCGCCAGACCGGGCCTCAGGGCACTGCACTACAACCCTCCTATCACATACTCGGCCCAATCCCTCCGGGATCTTCAACTCCCCGCAACCATGACCTCTCCCACTATCATCCGACGTATATCCGCCCTAGGCATTTCTCGCCATGACCAATCTCACCTAGACGGACACCCTCCCTCAGCCACACCCTGCAGGAACTTCACCTCGCTCAGGGTATTATACTTAAATAATCGTTCGTTGGTGAAACATTCCGAGGACATCTTTGTCCTCTTGTCCAATTCTAACCCTGACCTGCTCCTACTCACAGAGACCTCGCTAACCTCTGAATCCCTTCCTGATATTCTGGCAGCCCTCCCCCTGATTACTACATCCTCCATGCCGACGCCCTGACGACCGGCTCGGAGGCGGGGTGGCTGCCATTATATCAAAACGTCTGACCTCTATCTCCTCTGATTCCCTTGCCCTCCCGGGGGTTGATAATATACTCTTTAGCGTACAAACTGACATCGGGGCCCTTACCCTTCTCCTTCTATATCGGCCACCCTACTCTATGCCCTCCTTCTCTTCTATTCTGAGTGAACAACTGTCCACCCTGCTAACAGTGCATTCCAGCTTCGCCATTTTTGGTGATCTAAACTATTGGTTTAACAACCCCAATGCTGGTCCGCATGCCACAGAGCTCTTCGAGACCCTTGAAAATCTGAACCTCACTCAGCACGTTTCCCAACCCACTCACATCAAGGGTCAGATCCTGGACCAGATCTGGTCCAGTAATCTGGCCTTGTCCCTACCAGATATTCTCCCCTGTACCTGGTCTGACCACCACCTGGTGGACACCACCATCACAGTCGCCGGCCAGACTCCCATCCCTCTAATGGCCGGGGGTCAGTCACGGAAATGGAACACTTACGATGCCCAGGGCTTCCTCACCACCCTTGCCGATTCTCGCCCAGACATTCACCCTTCCAGTGACATTGATCAAGTAGTACAAGACTTAGATTCCTGGTTAGAATCGGCTAGCAACCAGTTTGCGCCTCTAGTCACTTTTCCCCGTACTAGGCATCGGAACTCCCACAGGTGGTTCTCGGACGATCTTAAGACCCTTAAATTAAAAACGCGCCAGTCAGAACGAACCTGGAGACGTGACTATTCCGACTCTTCCAGACAGGTTTACCTGGACATACGTAAGGATTACAAATCTGCCATTAGGACAGCTAAAATGGAACACTTTTCCAATAGGATCGCATCGGCGGCAGATAAATCCAAGGAAGTGTTCAGAGTTCTGAACGAACTGACCACTGATGAAAGAACCCTGCCAGCCCAGACCCCTACTCAGGCCGCCTGTGACACCTTGAACTCCTTTTTCTTGGAAAAAGTTATTAAAATCAAAAAATCAATCCCCCCCCCCAGTCTCCTCCCCCTGACCGCTCCTCCAGCAACCCTCTGACCTTCACCACCTTCCCCGCTTTAGACACTATCTCTTTAGCGGAACTTGCTACCTGCGTGAAATCTGGATCCCCTAAGGACTGCTGCCCACCCTCTGTCTTGCGGAGCATCTGTCTCAACTTGCCAGACAATATTTTACATTTACTCAATAGCTCGCTCAGCAGCGGCAGCGGCCCCACTCCCTTCAAGGAGGCTATCCTAGTGCCCCTTCTTAAGAAGCCGGGTGCTGATCCTGCTGAGCCATCGAACTATCGTCCCATCTCCCTCCTTCCGTTCTTTTCTAAAATCTTAGAGGCCCATGTCACTCGCTGCCTGTCAAACTTTATTGAATCCTCCCACCATCTTGAGCCCAACCAGGCTGAATTCCGACCTGCCCATTCTACCGAGGCGGTCATTCTAGCAGTCCTGGATACACTCAGGAGCAATGCGGACGCTGGGACTCCCCAAGCCCTCGTCCTCTTGGATCTATCTGCCGCGTTCGACACGGTGGACCATAACATCCTTCTCCACCGTGTCGAGCAGGCAGGCGTCCAGGGCCTCGCTCTTGAGTGGGTTAGATCTTTCCTTACTGGAAGAACACAGGCAGTCCGACTGGGCCCTTACACGGCTAAAAAATCTCTCACGCCCTGTGGAGTCCCTCAGGGCTCCTCTCTTTCTCCCCTTCTATTTAATTTGTATCTTCGGCCCCTGATTCAATCACTTCTTAAATGGAACATTACTATTTTTAATTACGCCGATGATCTACAGCTTGTCTTCTCACTCAATTCCCCATCGGCCACTAACACGTTTCATGCAGTCATGATACACATCCAACACTGGATGGACCAGAACCAACTCAAACTGAACCCCGGTAAAACTGAGCTCCTTCTCCCTGGCCTTAGCCATTCTCATTGGGGCCCTCAGTTCTGGCCTCCGGAGCTCGGTCCCCCTCCTACTCCAGCCAAAACAATAAAAAGTCTAGGCATAATTATTGACATCGAACTCTCCCTCAAAGCCCAAGTTGGAGCGGTAATTTCATCATGCATGTTTCAACTTCGGAGGATCCGGAAAGTTCGCCACCTTCTCCCCCCTGCGGCACTTACCCAAACTGTCACCTCACTTGTGCTTTCCCGCCTGGATTTTTCTAACTCTATCTATCATGGCCTCCCACTTTTCCTGCTAAACCGCCTTCAGGTCGTCCAGAATCAGGCAGCCCGCCTGATCCATGGTTCGCCTAGATGGCAATCTGCTAAGCCTCTGCTTCACAGCCTTCACTGGCTCCCTATGAATCAAAGGGTCGCCTTCAAGGTGGCATGCCTCACCTTCAAAGCTCTCCACTGTGCTAGTCCAGGGTTTCTCAAGTCCCTTATCCACCCCTACCGTCCCACACGCAACCTACGGTCCGCCCACTGCAACTTACTCATCACCCCTAAAAATAAAACTAAGAAATTTGGCGGACGACGCTTCTCTTATCTAGCCCCAACCCTCTGGAACCTTCTCCCCCTGCCTATTAAATCTTCCCCCTCTCTCCTCTCCTTCAGGAAACACTTAAAAACCCATCTCTTCCCATCCCTTAGTTAGGTTGTCCGTTCTTTCTTCCTCTTACTTTGTCTAGCAGCGCCAGGAAGCTTCGGCGTTAGTGCGCTTTACAAATGGCACCTAACATAACATAACATGTCAATGTCAATGGAGCAGTGGCTAGAGGGCAGTTGCCTCTCCCTGACGGATCATTACTTGCAGACTCCTTTATCACCTTTGAGGAAGCCTGCAAGAACTTTGAGGGTAGGTTGAGGCCAATTCCTGCAGTTTGCTAAAATAACTAACACTGCAAGAGAAATCTGGTCAAAATGCTCCAATTCTTACAAGGTGCGTGCCTTGGTAGAAGAAATTATAGATTGGTGGGGGCCGCCACCCGATAGCCTGACTCTATATGGCTCTGATGGCTCATATCAGGATGGTGGCAAGAACACGGTGGGAGGAGGGTTTCGGGGAGGCTGTACCCGACTGTGAATGGGCGACCACTTGCACCCTAGTCCAAACGATCGCCAGTAACCCAAGGCTTAAATTGATAGACTATTTCTGAATAAACCCTCCCACTTGTCCTAAATGTGGGTCTGATAACATCACATTTGTACATATGCTCTGGGACACCATACAGATCCAACATTACTGGGAAGAAATTGCAACAACACTCAGACGAGTGACACGGATAAAGCTGGTCCTCACAATGAAACAGTGTGTGCTGGGGCTCATTCCGAAACCCAGGAAAGGGAGAATGGTGTACACATTCACTGTGCTGGGTCTGGTGCTGGTAAAGAGGTGCATACCCATACATTGGATCTCAAATAGGGTGTCTACATCCAAGACCTGGTTGAGTGATAAGATTGAAAAAGACCTCGGCAGAGGAAGGATGGCTGAGGGTGGTCCAGAGGGATGACAATGCTTCGGATGAGCTAGAGCTATGGACTGAGATGAGACACCTGCTCCCTTCTCTTTGGAAGCAGGCGACTGGTGAGGAGACAGAATAATCAGACGACTGATTGACTGGTATTACCTACAAGTATCTCATAGCAGATTGCTGGACTCTAGGTTGAGCCACATGGAGGCCAGGGGAGGGGGTGTAGGAGGGGAGCGGAATGTGATATCTGTTCCATCATTATGCTGAATGAAAAGTGTTGTACCACAGACCTGCACAGGATTGTTTTGTTTTCTCTCATCTTTTTCTGAATACATTGTTTTTCTCAGCAAAATTGGTTAAAAAGAAGTTTAAAAAGGCCACGAACAGGCAATGTCAGAATTGAAGAGGACTTCCTCTGTAAGACCACTGGCTTCACACTCTTCTGTTGCTGAACTTGACAGCATGAGTCCTGAAATATCTGAAGAACAAACATTTCCAATTTACTACAGACTGTATGAGCAGTCCATAAGTTCTTCCACTGCTTCTCAGTGAAAGTGATTCTGCTTATGATGCTTGAGCAAGTGGAGGGACCCTTGAACATGTCAGAGCGAACTCCCTCACCGTCGTTACTTGACCAAGCCTTTTCTACAATTCATTGTCATCAAAGTGGATCTAGCAACATTTAAGGCTTAAAAAAGCTCTGCTAAGACATCTTTCTTCAGTATCCCAGCAATTAAGTATTTTTATATAAAAGGTCTGTCCACCTGCAGGAAGGTCATGTTCTCCTTGGGATTCAACTGTAGCCCTTTGTAAATTAATAGAACCTCAATCACCTGTCTTGACTAGTAGAATACTCAGTGGATATTACATTTACTAGAAAATTGAGAAGAACAAACTTTTTGTGTGCCAAAGAGTTGTACACCACAATAACTTGTTGTTTTCTCCTTCTGAGGGGATTTTTTAATTTTCTTAAATGTCAAACAGCAGAGAAATGGTTTTATATATTCAGTGTCAAGAGAGGTAGTAAGCCCTACTTTGACTAAATCAAGCTTATTGAGAATCCAGAATAAGTAATTGCAATTTATGGAGCAATTTGTAGATTATTACGCTTATGACAGAATCACCTGCTGCTACTTCATTTATGAAAAGGAGACATGGGAAACCCTACTCACTTGGAACCAGGGTACGTAGTTTATAAACAGAAACAGTGGTTCCTTTGGACTAATGTGGTAATATTGGTAATTATACGCGCAATCGCAATAGAAAAGGGTTAAATCGATATCCAAAGGAGAAGTGACCATACACTACTAAATGTTTAGCACTCACAATCAATGTTTACATATAATGCAATAAACAGTTACAAAAACAAAGAATTTATACACAAAGAGAGTGTGTCCCCGGTGAAAAATGTAAACTACAACAATAGTGACAAATTGTCCAGTGTAAGTGGGGAGGGGTTTTCCAGGGGGCCTGGAGAGGACAGGAGTATGGGTGGGGGTGCACAGGGTGGCGGGAGAAAAATTCTAAATAGTCCTCATAAGTCAGCCCTCTTTCAGTTCTTTTTTGAGACCGGTAATGGCTGCTTTCAAGCCCTGTGGTGTCTGAATCTGTTTCTATTCAAGCTTGGGATGTGCAATATCGGGTGGGACGGGATGAGGAGAGATAAAAATTGAGAGGACCTCTCTTCAATACTTATCCTGGAATGCCAATGGTCTGCGTGTGAGGGGCAGAAGAGACCGCATTTTTCAATACTTGAGGGACTCTCCTGCGCAGGTCATTGCCTTACATGAGACACATCTCCTTAAAGCGGAGACTATGGACCTTTTAAAAAAACAGAAATGGGTCGATAAATTTGCATGCACAGATCAAACTGCAAACATAAGAAGGGTCCTCTTTATTTTCAAGAAACAGGTAAAAGCCCAAATACTGGAACATAAGGAGGACCCTAGCGGAAGATGGCTCTTGTTAAGAGTTTCATTATGCAGTTCGATTTGCTCACTAGTGGCCTATTATGGCCCAAACCAAGACGATCCATCGTATCTAGATATTATCCGTAATCACCTGGTAATTTCCCGCAATCCAGTTATTTGGGTCGGGGACTTTAACATAGTGTTGAATCCCAAGCTCGATAAGTCGCCCAATTCAAGAGCTTGCGTGTTCTCTAAATCAAGGCAAACTCTTGTGTCAATAATGGCACAATTGGGTTTAGCTGATTTATGGAGAGAAAGGGCTGGTAACAAATTTGGGGTTTCCTTCAGGAACCTTAAATACAAGCATAAGTCAAGAATTGACTATGCATTGTTTAGTTATTGTCTCAGTGATTCACTGGTGGAAATAGCTTATCTCCCCTCCCATCTTTCCGACCATTCGGCCATTCTTTTTTCCTTAAAACCCGACAAGCAAATTAGTCATGCTTGATGGTCCTTCAACAGATCTTTACTATTAGAAGCCAACAAAATTAGTTTTTTATTGGCCGAGTCTAAACTCTTCTTGGAGATTAATCTTGACTCTGCAGGCATGGCTATTGTGTGAGACACTCTGAAAGCCTTTTGGAAAGGCTGTATAACTAATAGAGCCTCTCATAGACGGAGGCTGTATAAGGAGAAGATTACAAACTTAGAGTCGGAAATGAGCCTTATCGAACAAAAGCACGGCACTTCCCTAGGCTCTAAAGAAGAGCAAGAGAAATTGGCTGAGCTTAAAAAACAACTGAAGAACACCCTACAAGAAAGTGTTGCCAGGAGATGGGAGACAAGTAAAATTTCCCATTTTGAATTTGGGGAAGCAGCAGGGAGGGTTTTGGCTTGGAAAATAAAATCAGACCAAGCAAAAAATTATATCAGAGAAATAAAGCTTGAAGGCAAACAACATCTTCGACCTCAAACTCGGATATTGGAAGTGCCTTTCATGAATTTTTTTCAGGCAATCTATAAAGAGGATATCATTGAAGACCACTCTGCTAGGGATTCTTGGCTTGATGGAATTTCCTTGCCGACTCTCTCGCCTGCGCAAAGTAGTCGCTTGGAGACCGAAATATCAGAAGCAGAAGCGAGCAGAGCCATTGGACAACTAAAGCAAGGGAAGGCGGCCGGCCCCGACGGGCTACCAGGCGAATTCTATCGAGCGATAAAGGAAGCTATTATTCCAACTTTGACGGCCCTTTTTAATAGAATTCTCTTGTTGGGTGACGACCCCCCAAAGTCATGGAGTGAAGCAACGATAGTGCTGATCCCTAAACCAGGGAAAGACCCCACTGAGTGCGGCTCCTATCGCCCGTTATCACTCCTCAACAATGATTATAAAATCTTCGCCACAATCATGTCTAACAGGTTTGGGAGTGTAATTGGTTCAATCATCCATCAAGACCAGAAAGGGTTTATAAAAGGGTGTCAGCTAGCTGATCTTACTCATGACTTAGTCGGGGCCATTGACATCGCCTCTACCTTCTCTCTCCCTCCGGCAACTCTCACTTTGGACGCAACCAAGGCCTTTGATAGGGTGAATTAGCCCTATCTGGCTGCGGTTTTGAAAAAAAATAATTTTGGGGATGGATTCTGTCGGGTCATTTCTCTCCTGTATAAGGCCCCGGTAGCTAGGCTGCTAGTCAATAATACTCTGACAGAGCCCTTCAAAATTACAAGGGGCACAAGGCAGGGCTGCCCGCTTTCCCTCCTCTTTAATGTATATATCGAGCGGTTCGCTCAGGTACTAAGAGAAGAGGACAACATCCCTCCCTTCAAATTTGAGCCCTCTACGCAGATGATATTCTCATCTTTACATCTGACCCGGATTTAGCGTTCCCTACAGTCATCAAGCGGGCAGAGGAATTTGGGCGCATTTCTGGGTATGAGATAAACGCAAGCAAGACTGAAATAATGGCTTGGAACATCACTACTACGCAACTTGATGTGACTTCCTCTATGCGTTATCTCGGAGTTCGTATCACCCAAGAGGTTGGGAACATTGCGCAGGACAATTTAGACCGGGTCCTAAAAGATTGCCAGAAAAAAACTAAAAGCTTGGACCTACCTCCCACTGTCCATTCTAGGGAGGATAAATCTGGTAAAGATGTCTATTCTTCCTAAGTTCACATTCATTTTTAATACCATCCCTCTGGCTTTTGACTCAAAACAACTAGACAAGAGCCAGCGTGAGATCAATTCTTTCATCTGGAAATATAAAGCCACTAGATTGGCTTGGAAGAAGCTGAGAAGAAGGAGGGAAAAGGGTGGGCTGGCATTACCCGACTTACAGTACTATGCATGGGCCTTTCAGCTGTCCTATTCTAGAATGCTTTTGAAAACACCGTCTAGCTCGTCTAGAGGATTAATGTTTCGGGCCATGCTAGCAGGGGCTGATTTACCAATTGACGGTTTCTTGTTTAAATTCGGAGACAAAAAATTCTTTAAGAAGGTCAAACTAAAAATTCTCCAATCTCTGGCTAGAGCCTGGGTGCAAATCAAAAAGAAAATAGGGCTGTCGTATTTCTCAAATGTTGCCCCTATGTGGGACTCCCCAGGTCAACCACTGTGTTTGAGGGACAGTTTGGCAACTCCTGTAAAGGAAGCTGGGATTATAAGATGGGGAGACCGGCTTGTAGGGGGCTCAATGGTGACATGGGAAGAGTTACGGGATAGGGTAGGCCCCGGGTTATCGAGGTTCAAACATATGCAGCTTGATAGCTGGGCTCGGGCCCTATGTGGGAAAGGTATCCCTTTGGGGAAAGACAGTAACTTGGACCATCAGCTGGTGGTGAGGCAAGGGGGCGGTAAAGAGGTAGCTCTGTGGTATTGGAGTATTTTGGAGGAGGTAGATGGTGTTTTTGATCTCCCTGATGAACTGTGGGGAGGTGAGTTAGGCGTTCAGTGTGAGCAGTTGTGGCTTGACTCATTCACCCTTCTATACAAGATCGTCAAACCAGCATGGTTGAGGCGTAACCATCTTTTCACTGTCCACGTGCATACCTTTCCCCACTTAGGCTATCAACATTCCAGCCTGGAAAGAGATGCAACAAATGCAATCTCCCTGAAGCTTCAGATGTGCATATGTTTAAAGACTGCCCTTCCATTTGTGAATTTTGGGAGAAAGTAAAGGCGACGTTGGACTCTATCCTTAACACCTCATTGTCTATTACTTTGTCGCTTGTTATTTTTGATATAGATGAAAACATCTCTGGTCAGGCAAGATCTTTCCTTTTCTATGCCATCTTGCTGGCAAGAAGACAAATATGCAAGTTTTGGGTAGACACGGTTGCTCCAACACTTGCAGACTGGCTGACATCCCTATATCACACATCTAAGGTGGACTTGGCTAGAGCATGTACCAAAAAGAATTTGGCTTTTTGGGACTTATTGGTAAATTGCATATAGGTCTACCGGGGTTTTTTTTTTCCCCGGGTCCTATGATTATGCCTACTTCACTCCATGGACCTTGTGTCATCGGTCTCTCCGGTCATGGTAATGGCCCAACTGGTTGAAACACACCTTGATGGAGTACTTTTGTTAGCCCCAAATTCACCTCTTGGTTAGATCTCTTCTTCAGCCAATCTCTATGTCGGGTCTTGTTCTGCGAGAGATAACTAAAATCATGTGTTTCCTCAATACTAAGACACCTTATGGTGGTTGGCGTCTCCTTAAAGAGGGTAAGGCAAATGAGAACAAAAAAAAATAGTGACATATTGTGACATAACCAAAAAAGTGTTCCCAACATAAGGTGAAGATGACCATGAAAAGGTTAGTGATATCAACAACCTCCTTATGCAATCATAGGGGCTGTTAAAATGGTTCGCTTTGAAAGATTGTCGACGGCGTTTCGACCCCTGTAGCAATAAGGAGTCTCTTCAATGTTCGCTTTTTGCCCCCCCTAATTTTAGATGTCTCCCCCATGGTAATAAACCTGTATAGGCCATGTGTGGTGTGAGACACCTTGTTAATATGTAATGTCATGCAAGGGTGTGAGCACTTGTCAATTTCCCCCATTGTAAAATGTACACTGGTGAAATGTTGTGTTTTTAAAATGGCTGCCATGGCTGTGCGTTGTGCCACCTGACTGCAGGAGGTTAGCAATCTAGTTGTTAGGTACCCAGCCATCCCTGCATTTGGAGGGAAAGCCTGGCACCCAGGGTGCTTTACTCCTCCCCCTGAGCCAGTTAGAAATAGTTCGCCTGTCTGAGGTGGGTTAGCGGTCTAGTTGTCTGGTACCCAGCAATCCCAGCATTTGGAGGGGGACCCGGGTGAAGCGCCGGTGCGGGGCCCCCGTGGTCGAGAGGGAGCCCCGTAAAGGTCGAGCGGAGCGGGAGCCCACCCCGCCGGTCTGTGCCCCGAAGCGGGAAGGCGGCCCGGGCATTGAGGAGAGAACCCGGAGCCCGTCTGCTCCGGATCGAAGTCCCAGGTTTCCGTGAGGCAGAGGGAACCCGGGCGAAGCTGGCCGGATGTGCAGAGTGCCTGCGGGGCTCCCGTGAGGAAGAGGGAGCCACGATTGTACTGCAGGGGCCCGGGTGAAGAAGGAGAGCCGCCCGCAAGACTGCCCCGCCTGCAGGACTCCGTGTGGAGGGGGAGCCCTGCCATCGAGAGGAGGAGCCACGGCAGGAGAGAAGCCGGCCAAAGGAAGTCTGCACTCCTGCGGGGCACCCGGCCAGGGAGGAGAACCCCACACATCGGTACAGTGTAGTCCCAGGTCCCCGTGAGTGAGGAGGGGCCCGGGGGAAGCAGGAAGGGGACCCAGAAAGAGTCCGCAAGCCCCGTCAAGCGCCGTGCAGCAAGGGCCTCGAGGCACATTTTCGGTGCCTGGCCCCTACCGTGGAGGAGAGCCCTACAGAACCCTACGAGGACATCAGGAGCTCCGTGAGTGGGGCCTGCGTAGAGGGTGGAGAGGGCAACGGGGCACAGGGTCGGTGCCCGCCCCCACCCATGACTTGTAATCTTAAGAGACCTTGTGATAGGGCACAAGGTTTTAGGTGCCTCCATTTCGGCCTGTATAGGTGGTCCCTGGAGTGGGCGGCCGCCTGAAGAGCGAACTGGCAGTGATGCCTATTGGTTGCCTGTTACCTTTTGTGCCTAGGGTACCAGACAGGTCGTGAAACTCATTTACAGGTGCTCCTGCCCCCGGAGGTTAGGCCTGACATCCAATCTATATGTTTATGCCCCGAGGAGGGTTTGCCCTATGTTGAGGTTCATAGGCCTAGAGTCAGGTCCATGTTAAATGCATAAATGCCCCCAGGTTCAATGCGATTTGGGCCTAGTGTTCATGTGACTGCTATCTGCATGACCTCCATGTGTTAGGGCCGAGTTTTATGTTAATGCTGGGTTGATGCTTAGGCAGATGGTTTCGCGCCCAGTGTGCTGATGGCCTAGTATTAATGCCTGATGGGGGGTTATGTATGGTGTTGTATACTCCCTGATGTTTTATACTAATGGTCCTGCCCCTATGCTGGCCTGACGTGTCATTCCAGGCCCCTGGTTACATCCCATGTTAAAGAGCAAGCCTTGCTGCTTTATTACAGGTGCTCCTGTCTGTGATCATGTGCTGTGGTGCCATGACGTTTTACCTTACAGGGGTCGGGTTGGAGTTATAGTGCATGGTGTGAACTTATGCTAATGTTGTATTTTGCAATTACAGCCTACTACTAAGGATTAGAGCCTGAGTTGGCCCCGCCATATTGACCCCAGGTTTAATGTCAATTTAATCACATTCTTGTCATTTCAGCCACGGACTCATGGACTCAACCATTTTTCCCATTGTCCCCTTGTAAATAATCCCCCCGGATATACTTGGCTCTGGCGCCAATTGGCGCCCTGTTGTGATTACCACGGTTTTTGCATTTTTGCCTTGCAGGTTATAGATATACTAAACTTCTTATTTTTCCAACTCAAGCTGGTGTCCTGCCTCTTTTGTGGTGTGCCTGGTGAGTCGTATGTGGGTACTGCGTGGATGCTTCACATGTCCTCTGAAGTTTGGCCTGCCCGCTCTGCTCCATGCTACCCCCTGTAGAATTGGCAACCCCATTTCTGACAAAGACCAATTGATGTAGGGACATCTATGAATGAAGAAAAAGAAGGATGGCGTAAGTGTGAGTATAGGAACATCTACTGGGAGGTATAGGTTACACTGGAGGAGGTCTGCACCTGAGAGGTAAAATGTCAGCGTGACACGGGTGCACCACAAGAATGTGATAAAATGGAGGGTTACTTACATGGGACCCACCCGGGCACTGTATGTGTGGAAGAAAGAGAGGATAATGTTAATAATAGACAGTAGGAGATCTACTGTGCAAGGTTAATATGTCGGTGGAAAACTTACCCCGGTGAGGGGATCTGACAAGGGAAATCTGTTGCAGTGGTTCTTTCGATAAAGTGTATCAGACTGCAGGTAGGACACGTGTGTAAAATAAGGAAAATCTGAGAACAAGTGACACTCGTATGAGAGTAATGGAAATGGTGGAGATATATGGGCGCGAGATAAACAATGGGCAATGAGGTAGAAGGCTTCCTTGCCCAATGCAAAGCAGTGAACGCTTAGTGCGCTTTACTTAGTCCACTCCAAGCATGGAGTGTGCTTGCTTGAATGTTATCTTTTCTTAGTGACTGTACACGTGAATCCGCCTGGACCTGAAAGTAAGGGAGAATGCCCATGGGAAAAACAATCTTTCAAAGCGAACCATTTTAACAGCCCCTGTGATTGCATAGGGAGGCTGTTGATATCACTGATCGTTTCATGGTCGTCTTTACCTTATGTTGGAAACACTTTTTTGTTTATGTCACAATATGTCACTATTGCTGTAGTTTCCATTTATCACTGGGGACACTCTCTCACTGTGTATAAATTCTTTCTTTTTGTAACTGTTTATTGCATTATCTATAAACATTGATTGTGAATACTAAACATTCAGTAGTGTATGGTCACTTCGCCTTTGGATAACGATTTAACCTTTTTCTATTGCGATTGCGCGTATAATTGCTACTTCATTCATAGCGAGGTTGATACTGGCATACTACATGCTTTTAAAGCACCAAAACACCTTATATGGGGAGTTCCAGAGTCACAACAACCAGGGCAAGAGCCAGGTAGTGCTGCACATCTGTGTGGGCAGTGGTGAGATTGTCATCACAGCTACTTGAAGGTCAACCAATCAAACAGGACTTATGAAGCGCAGCCAATCACCCAAGAGGGTATCCATGCGGGTCAGTTCATACCTTTGCAAGGCATAGCACCTGAGGATAGTCTGTTTTCATAATCTTTGTTTTTCCTCAGTTATCTCCATGTTTGCCTTTAATTCTGATGATTTTGACATCCCTCTTGGAGTGGAGGATGAGCTTACTGTGGTATTCCGCGTTTATGCATATTATGAAGATTTCATGTCAGTTAGAGGAATGAATTAGTGGTGATCCTAGTGTTCCATTGTAGGCACCTCTATCCAGAGGTGAATGTACATGACACCAAAGGACTTGTATTGCTTTAAAATCCTAATCATGCATTCAAAGGTGGGCATTACTAGATGGCAACCACACAAGAGCGTTTAGTATCAACGCTAATCTAAACTTACGAATTTTACTCTCTGTAGCACTACTTACCTCATAATCAATTGGTGAAGAATATTTGTGCCAACCAAAAACAGGAGTAAATAGTGGGTAGTAATGAGGCCCATAAAAAAAACTCATAGAGACCACCATTCCCCCCCAAAAGAGCATAGTGAGCAACAATACAGGTTGTAGTACCTCATCCCATCCACCGAATCCTGCAATTGCCAACATATGAACCCAGGAGAAGTCGGCACATATAATAAACAAAATAAGGATCACATTGTTTGAGCTACTAAAGGAGATCGTAAAGCAAAGAATACATATTCAATAATAGGATCATATTAGATATAATTGAAACAAACATTGGCAAAGCCAACAGGTTTTATTATCCAAGAGCTTTTAGCTTTTTCAATGTCTTTTAGCCATGTTGTACAACGGCGTGGAGTGGAGTCGCATGGTGTAGAGTGAAGTAGAGTGTTATAGAGTGGAGTGGTGTATAGTCGAATGGCGTAGAGCAAAGTGATGTGTACTCATGTAAAGTAGAGGGGTGTAGAGTGCAGTGGTATAGAGTGGATTGGCATAGATTAGAGTTAAGTAGGCCAGACTGGTGCAGAGTGGAGTAGGGTAGATTAGAATGGAGTGGCATGACAGAGAGGTATGGAGTAGGGTGGCACTGTATGGAGGTGAGCAGGGTAGAATGGTGTAGAGTGGCACTGTGTGGAGTCAAGTTGTGTGGCGCAGAGTAGAGTGGCATAGAGTGGAGTGGTGTTGAGTGAAGTAGAGTAGAGTTGAGTGCACTGGTGTAGAGTGCAAAAGCATAGATTTGCGTGGTGCAAATTAGAGTGCAGTGCATTGAATGTTGCAGATTAGAAAGGCGCACAGTGAACTGGGCTTGAGTGAGTGATGCAGAGGAGAGTGTTGTAGAGTACAGTGGCATAGAGTATAATACTGGATAGTGCAGTGGTATAGAGTGTAATAGCAAAGAGTAGAGGGATGCAAAGTAAAGTGGTGCAGCATGCAGTGACGTTGGGTGTAGTGTGTAGAATGGTGCAAAGTAGAGTAGAGTGGTGCAGAATAGAGTGATCTAGAGTGAGGTGACATATAGTGCAATGGTGCAGAGTAGAGTGAAGTGGAGTAGAGTGGTGCACAGGAGAGTGGCATAGAGTGCAGTGGTGTAGAGTGGTGATGAGTAGAGTGCAGTGGCGTAGAGTGGTCAGAGTAGAGTGGAATAGAGTGCAGTTGCACAGAGTAGAGTGGCATAAAGTAGAGTGGTGCAGAGTAGAGTTCAGTGGCATAGAGTAGAATGGTACAGAGTAGATTAGAGTGGCATATAGAGCACCGAAGTAGAGTGGAGTGGCATAGAGTGCAGTGGCTTAGAGCACAATGTAGTGGTGTAGTTTATAGTATAGTGGCGTGGAGTAGAGTGGTGTAGAGTAGAGTAGCATATAATGCAGAGGTTTAGAGAAGAGTGGTGCAGAGAAGAGTGGCATAGAGTGCAGTGGAATAGAGTGGTGCAGAGTAGAGTGCTATAGAATGCAGTGGCCTCGAGTCATGCAGAGTAGAGTGCAGTGGTGTGGAGTAGAGTGGCATATGGTGTAGTGGTCAGAGTAGAGTGGCGTAAAGTAGAGTTCAGTGGTGTAGAGTACAGGGTAGGGGGGTGGGAGGAAAAAGAACCAACATGGAAGGGGGACGGGTGGGAGAGAATCGAAACTACATGGATGGAGAATATGGGAGAAGAACTGAAAACACAAACACTCACATGGAGTGCTTGAACACAAAGAAAAAAAGTAGTTTAAAAAACAGGAGCAGTGGATGGGCACAAGTACTTGATCTATGCTCCAGGGAAGGGCCAAACACAAGAAGAGGACATAATGGCCACATGCCGTGACAAAAGATAAGCTATGAATGGGCTGTGAGCCCAATGTATAGCGTGGAGCTCTGGCTCCTTCTTTAGCACATGTGCAGCAGTAGCTGGTTTGGGGCATCTTAAGGAGTTTGGGGGCTCTAGGCCAAACATATTTTGGGGGCCCCTATTTGGAGCAACTTTGACTTTATTGACCATTTTCTGCTCATTTATGACTGTTTTGGCCAGGTCAATTCTTACGGCATCCATGGTAAGAAAAACATTTCTGGGTAAAATTGCACTTCCCCAAGACACAATTCCCTGTACTGATTCATAAGTAAAGAAGAAAGTTCACAATTTCAAGAGCCCATCAACTTACAAGACCTACAACCATATATCATGAAACAGCAGGCCCAGATTTGAACATCAGTAAACTTAAAAAGGAGAAAGATATTTAGGTTTGTTAGAAAAAAATTACTTACTGTCAAAAAGATATGGGGCATACTGCAGCCTTTAGAAAACTGGATTTTGTTCATATAACTTGTAGGAAGCTGGCTATGTATATGGTATCTCCACCAGGTGTTCCCCAAAAGTGTACCGGGCTCAATGTAAAACCCAAAGTGCTCTATTAGTGGTAGTGTGGGTGAGCAGCCTTAGGGCTAACACAGAGGAGTGTAAGTCATCTAGGGCCCGATGTAAGTAAATCTGATTTACCGACTCTAGAATACCGAATTTTACCGATTCGGTATTCTAGATTCGGTAAATCAGATGTAGGTAAAAAATCTGTAATTTTTACCGAATCTGTATGATTCGGTAATTACTGAATCTGTATTTACCGATTCGATAATTGCCATTGATTCCTATGGACTTTGAGGCCCATAGGAATCAATGTCAATTACCGAATCGGTAAATACCGATTCTGTAAAATTACCGATTTTGCAAGGGGGACAGGGTGTCACTTTGACACCCTGTTGAACCCCTGATTCTGGCATGTGTGCCATGTGACACACATACATGCCCACATGGCGCAGGTGTACATGCACAGATGTGCATGTACACAGGAATTCGTTATTTACCATGTAATAGTATTACATGGTAAATAACGAATCGGTAATGGCCTGTGACACTGTTTGAAGTGCCACCTACATCTGTATTTACCGATTCGGTAAATTTACCGATTCGGTAAATATACCGATTCTGTAACTGTAAGGCCTCCTACATGTCAAACTGCAAATACCGGTCGGTAACAGCCGAAATCGGCCGTTAGCGACTGGTATTTGCCGTCCTACATCTGGCCCTTGGTGCATAACATTGATCAATAATGGATACAATACTCAACAAGCATTTGCAATGCAATAGGTCTCGCATTAGGAAAGTTTGAGCTATTGGTATTGTAAATTACACATTTTTTATTTCTTTTTATTTTGAAAATAGCTAAATTAATAGCTTTGTTATTTACAATGCCAATAGTTATAGCTTTTGCAAATGTGACACCTATAGCATTTGTAATGCAATATGTGTTGTATTTACGTGACTTACATGTATTGATATTACAAATAACAATGGTTTTTAATTTTTTAAAATAATTAATACTTAAATAAAAGTTATTGCGATTTATAATGGCAATAGCTTAAACTTTTGTAAATAACTTTTGTGAAGATTATGTTCAGTGTATTTTATTGTGACGAAAATCCAAGAACAGAAGTGAAATATTAACATATTTTTGTTACATTTGTAATAAAGCTTGAGACATTGAGAGAACATATTTGAACCAGTTGTTATTGAATGGTTACACAGATTGATGCTGTGGTGGCGCTGAGTGATGTTGTGATGCGAACGAGTGATGCTGTGGCGTCCAGTGATGCTGTGGTAGCGCAGTGATGTTGTGGTGCCCTTGAGTGATGCTGTAGTGCCCCTGAGTGATGCTGTGGTGGAGCTGAGTGATGCTGTATGCTATGCCATGTTTTGCTATCCTATGTTTTGTTATGCTATGCTTTGATTTGTTATGCTATACTTTGTTTTGTTATGCTATACTTTGTTTTGTTATGCTATGCTTTGCTATGCTATGCTTTGTTATACAATGCTATGTTTTGTTGTGTTCTATTATGCTATGCCTTATTTTGCTATGCTATGTTTTGTTGTGTTTGGTATGCTATGTTTTGCTGTGCTATTATATGTTTTGCTTTGCTATGCTATTTTTGGTTAAGCTATGCTATGTTTTGTTGTGTTTTGCTATGTTTTGTTATGCTATGTGTTGTGTTTTGTTATGCTATGTTTTGTTATGCTATGTTTTGTTATGCTATGGTTTGTTTTGCTATCCTATGCTTTGTTTTTTATGCTATGCTATGTTTAGTTTTGCTATCCTATGCTTTGTTTTGTTATGCTATGATATTTTTTGTGTTTTGTTATGCTGTTTTGTTGTGTTTTGCTATGCTATGCTTTGTTTTGCTATGCTATGTCTTGTTTTGTTATGCTAGGTTTTGTTTTTCTATCCTATGCTTTTTTGTTATGCTATGCTGTGTTTTGTTATGCTATGCTATGTTTTGTTATGCTATGCAATGTTTTGTTGTGTTTTATTATGCTATGCTCTGTTTTGCTATGCTATGTTTTGTTATGCTATGTTTTGTTATGTTTTGTTATGCTATGCTTTGTTATGCTATGCTTTGTTATGCTATGCTTTGTTATGCTATGCTTTGTTACGCTATGTTTTGTTATGCTATGCTAAGCTTTGTTTCGTTATGCTATGTTGTGTTTTGTTATACTATGCTATGTTTTGTTATGCTATGTTATGTTGTTTTGCTATGCTATGTTTTGTTATGTATGCTATGTTTTGTTGTGTTTTGTTATACTATGCTTTGTTGTTTTGCTATTTTTTGTTATGCTATGTTTTGTTTTGCTATGCTTTGTTATGCTATGTTTTATCTTATGCTATGTTTTTTGGGGTTTTGTTATGCTATGTATTGTTGGGTTTTGCTGTGCTATGCTTTGTTATGCTATGCTATGTTTTTTTATGCTATGCAATGTTTTGTTGTGTTTTATTATGCTATGCTCTGTTTTGCTGTTTTTTTATGCTTTGTTCTTATATGCTATGCTATGTTTTGTTATGCTAAGCTTTGTTTTGTTATGCTATGCTATGTTGTGTTTTGTTATGCTATGCTATGTTTTGTAATGCAATGCTTTGTTTTGTTATGCTGTTTTATCTTATGCTATGTTTTGTTGTGTTTTGTTATGCTATGCTTTGTTGTTTTGTTATGATATATTTTGTTGTGTCTTGTTATGCTATGCCATGCTTTGTTGTGTTTTGCTATGCTATGTCTTGTTTTGTTATGCTAGGTTTTGTTTTTCTATCCTATGCTTTGTTTTGTTATGCTATGTTTTGCTATCCTATGCTTTTTTGTTATGCTATGCTGTGTTTTGTTATGCTATGCTATGTTTTGTTATGCTATGCTATGTTTTGTTATGCTATGCTATGTTTTGTTATGCTATGCTGGTGAGGGTGTGTGAGGGTGAGTGAGGGTGTGTGAGGGTGAGGGTGGGTGAGGGTGTGTGAGGGTGAGAGGGTTGTGAAGGTGAGGGGGTGTGAGGGTGAGTGAGGATGTGTGAGTGTGATGGTGGTGAGGGTGGGTGTGAGGGTGAGTTAGGGTGTGTGAGGGTGAGGTTGTGTGAGGGTGTGGGGTGTGAGGGTGAGTGAGGGTGTGTGAGGGTGATGGTGAGGCTGTGTGAGGGTGAGGGGGGTGAGGGGTGTGCGGGTATGAGGGTGAGGGTGTGTGAGGGTGAAGGTGTGTGAGGGAGAGGGGGTGAGGGTGTGTGAGGGTGAGGGGGTGTGAGGGTGAGTGAGGGTGTGAGGGTGTGAGGGTGAGTGAGGGTGTGTGAGGGTGTGAGGGGGTGAGGGTGAGTGAATGTGTGTGAGGTAGGGTGAGGGTGTGTGAGGGTGTAGATGTTAAATACGCATATGCCAGCTGCTGGGTCTTCATAAACCATTTGTTACTGCTCAACTGGAATTTCCGTAGACGGCGTCCCATCTGTACAAATATGGCAGCAGTATGTCAGACTTTGGGGAGGAAGGGTCTGCCAAGACTATTAACATCATAAATATGTCATAAATTGTTCATGAAAACTTAATCCCCATCGGCTTTTGGAATACTATTTAATAAATTATGTATTTATCCTGTGGCGCAGTTCCTTTTAATAGCTCTGGTTAGCAAAGTTCCAGTAAAGCCTCCAAAACAACGTAGCAAAAAAAAAATACAGTGTTTGATCCCAAATAAACAGCAAACTGTTTTCTTACCGTGGCGGCTGCTGACACCTCGAGATCCGAGGCGTTTAATGGAACGACAATGCATTTGTAGATATTTCCCCACAGTCTTTGAGTAAAATAACTGCGGGCTGTTGATACGGCGCACAGCCTGCGAGGGAAAAGCAGGCGGCAGACTGTGAACTTAATGAACAACGCAGCGGGGCACCGCCACATCTTATACCGCGCCTGGATGCTCCTACAAGCCACCGGCGGCCAAGCATATTTTCTAAAAAAAAAAAAAAATCGATCTAAAAAGATTCGCATAAATGCTCCCAACTCAGAAGCATCTTACTATCCATACTCTTCAAGGCGCATAGGACTTACACGTATGATAGATAGGACATCAGAAAAGGCACATGTCATTAGAGTTCAAGGGAGTTTGATTTCAGTTATGAAAAAGTTAAGAAACCTTTTGACAGATGAAGGTGAAACACAATTTGTAAAAAAAAAAAACGGAAAGGCCTGACTGAAATGACCTAAATGTTTTTAGCAGAACACGTTTTAGGGTTTTCTTTGCGCCACATTTCACTTCATTGTGCTCCCGTCACCCGTGAAGCACCGCAAGCAGCTGGGTCATTACCTACCGTGTGGCTTCTCGCGAGCGGTCAGGTATGAGCGCGCTCGCGGCGCCTCGCCCTCATTTGCCTATCGTTGTGGTTTTTACACATTTTCCTGGCTAAAATATCGGAGTGAAGTACTCCTTAGTTTGGACACATCAATCTACCCATAACTTGACTGATGTTGAGTGACCAAGTTGTCTTATAGCAGCTCCCTGTAGCGTGCCTCTACTAAACATCTATTTGGTCCAATCTCATACCCGAACACTCCTTGTTCCTTATAACGTTGTAAGAAAATAGGCACAATTTTAAGATGTTCGACGCTGCTTAGTACCTACGTGTATACTCTCCCGCATAACTGCCAGTTTCAAGATGGCAGCCACAAAGCTTCTGCGTCCACAACTCCCGTCAGCCCCCACGCTCTTCTCTTCCGAATCCCGCCCCTCCCTTCTCGGACTTCTAGGAGTCCAGTGCCAAGATGGCGGCAAAGCGGAGTCGGTGGGAAGATTCCAGAAGGTTCTGTGGACCGGAGGAAACCGAGAGTTCACTCGAGGAGTCTAAATCTCGCCAGACATCAAAGAAAGAAAAGAACCCCAGTGGCGAGCCTAGCCCTGGGGACAGTAGCAGCTCTGGTGGAGAGAGCAGCCCCGAGCCTGGGAGCAGTACCGAGCATAGTGATGGGGGGGGAGCAGAGGTTCGACGAGAGCCAAGATGGAGGAGTCCACCCAGACGAGGAGGAACGTGGTAAGCCACCGAGAAGGGGCGCGGGGCTCCCAAGGCATCAGAAGAAGGGTCCGCCGGTGGTCCTGGGGTGAACATCTTTGCCAATGACGGAAGTTTCCTGGAGCTCTTCAAGCGAAAGATGGAGGCGGCGCAGAACCCTGAGGCCCCGGCTGCAACCGTTGCCCAGAAGAAAGCAGGGATTCCGGGACTGCTGGGGTTCCCGGGAGAGAGCAGGCAAGGCATAACAGTGCAAGCGAGGAAGGTCCTCCCAACTCCCAGAACATCCCGTGACGCGACGTAAAAGCCCGGTGAGTGGGAGGGAGTGGGGGGTGTGTGTGGGTGTGTCTGTGTGTGTGCGCATGGGTCTGCGTGTGTGTATGCAGTGTGTGTGTGTGCCTGTGTATGTGCGCATGCGTGAGTGTGGAGTGTGTTTGCGCACGGGAATGAGGCACGAGAGGGGCACGGCGTCGTGCGCGCTCACGAGGTAAAATCTGAGCAAATCTGCGCTCGTGCACCCTCTCGTGTCCACATTCCCAAATACGGGCAACATTAGTTGTCTTGCTGACAGCTTTCAATGCTTTCGCATTGAAAGCTAGGTCAGCTCGACCTAAAAAGGAGATACACACCAAATTTAGAAAAAAAAATGACTTTGTATGTTATTTTAAGAACAAGATCTTTGCAATAAGGTAATTACATTTTTGAATAAAAATGCTTTTCAGTTGTAAAAATCAACACTTAGATTATTTTCAGCACATTTTAATGTTATCCTAAGGGGAAAATAATATTGCTGTTAAACAGGTAAGTATCACACTTACAAATCCAGTCTTCGGGCCCAAAGGTCAACAAGGAGCATGCGTCAGGTTAGTACCAAAACTGCACCACCAGCGGCACAGGGACAAATGGGTGCAGAGGTCAAAGTCAGAGTATGCCCAATGCTTCTCAATGGATACGGCGGATGTCTGGAGCCACCCTGCTTGCAGGTAAGTGGATCGGTTGCAGGGCCCAAGCTTTTTGGGTTAGGACCAGAAAAGGGGGTCGACAAAGCAGCACCAAACATATACCACCAGTGGCAGAGGGGCACCCGGGTGCAGGGTGCTATTTCTGCGTCTGGCACCCAATGCTGTTCATTGGAGATTCTTCTTTTGGCAAACAGGCTGAAGGCATTTCACCAGAGAATGCAGGAGGGAGACCAACAACAGCAGAGGTAAGTAGAGATGTAGGTCATAGGGGCACCGTCGGTTCGTCTCACCACGGCCCAGGGGCTTCGGGTGCATGGGTGCCTTCCGACATCAGAGTCTTCTTACTGGAGCCGGTGGCGGTCAGTGGGAGACTCTAGGTCCACACTGGAGGTGCTGCCATGGAGACCAGGAGAGGTCAGCCAATGCTGGATTCGAGGTCAGGATTGCTGGGGAGACTTCACTGCACAGGTGAGCCACTCAGACTCGGGCCGTGGGTACCGGGTGCAGAGTGGGTGGGAGAAGCAGATCCTCCGAGGGTTTTCAGGTATTGCTGGCTGCAGTACAGGTTGCAAGTTCACAGAATCTGGAGACAGGCAGGTAGGGTTGGGGCCAAGGCAGTCGCTGTCTTTAGTTTTTTCTGCAGGGATGTCTTATGTCTTTTGAAGTCATTGCAGATCTGGGTTCCAGGTCTCGGGACACCACCTCAACGCTATATTTAGGGGTGTTTCAGAAGAGTAGCGGGTAGGGCCAATGGGCACCTCTCCTGGGGTGACTACACCCTCTATTATGCCACCCACCCTTCTGTGTGATGGGGCATTGGCCTAGCCCTGATCGGAGGCATCCCCCCATCTTAAAGATAGCGGGGATTGAAAGATATGCTTCTCCTTGTCTCCCCCAGCTTAGGAGTGGAGTTGACAGAGGTTGGTACACCTTCTATTCTTGTAAGTTTTCCTGCTGTGTTTCCCGCCCAAAGTGGGGGTATAAACTGGGGGCTACCATCTGCTGCTAGCAGCAGAGGCTGGGATTTGCATTACTAAGCAGCAGGTCTTTGGAGCTTCCCCTTTCGAGCACAGGTCCATCCTGGATTAGGAGGTGTGACACCTCTGCAAGGATGTGCATTGTTTCTGGTCCCAGAGAGCAGGGGCTCTCCACCCAGGGGTCCAGAAACATGTCTGGTGGTGGCTGGCTGCCTACAGCCGGTCAGTGGACCACACCAGAGTTTTTAGATTTTCAGGGGACACCACTGAGGTACCCTCTGAGTACATGGTGCAATAGATCTCACACTCACATCAGTGTGGATTTATTGAGAAGAGTAGGTTGTTACCAAACACTTCTTTGTTCAGTTAAGCCATCATGGTGCTGTGGAACTCGAGTCGTCAATTTTCCAGCCCATGTATTTTCTATGGCTTCACTGGCACTTACAATATTAAGGAATGGACCCTAATATTGCATGGGCATATCTGCTAATGCAGATCTGCCCTCACCTGTGCTATATTGCACCCTGTCTTAGGGCTGTTAGGCGTGCCAGAGGGGAGGCTTACCTATACCCTTAGGCAGTGCTGGCAAGTCGATTTTGTCACGCTCTTCTTCATAGGGACATGCAGGCTGCAAGGGCAGTGGCATGGCCTCATTGATGGGAGTCCCGAGGACCCTCTTCAGCTCCCAGGCCCTAGCTACACAGGGTACCATTTACTAGGGCATTACAGGGAGCAGAAGTACCAATTGTGGCTATGTTTTGGGGAAGATGCACTCGCACAGGGGACCTGGTTTGCAGGAACCATGTGCACAACAATTGATACCACATCAGAACCAGGCAGAAAGTGGGGGCTAACCAAGCAAAAAGAGTCACTTTTTCACATGACAACCCCCACCCCCAAACGAAAGAGGATGAAACGAACCTTCCCCAGGAGACTCTTCATCTTCTAACTGGAAGAACCTGGAAAGGCTATCTGCATTGGCAGGAGGAGTCCCAGGTCTGTGTTCCACTAGCCGTTTGGGATTTTCACCTTTAATCTGCTCTAACCACCTGAGAGGCCTCTGGTCTGTCTAAACTATAGGTATGGCCTCAATATATATATATAAAGACACTTTTATTTGATTTCATAAAATCATAAAAGGGTGGAACATACCACCATAGGATATACAATGTAACACAGTAAACACGATTAAAAATTGCAGCAAAACATCTTTTTTATAAATAGTGAAGTAATTATTTCCAAGGTCCAAAATCTTGTAAAAAAGGTACCTCGACCAGAGGTCTTTAAAATTGAGTTGTAAACATGTCTATGCCGCCTGCTTCAGGGAAAGTTCTTGTGCCAAAGAGGGGAAAGGGAGAGAATAAATCTGTTTAAAAGTTCCGGAGAGAACTGAGCCCGACTGCATGATGGAAAACTGGTCAGCTGTCCTTCTTATCAAACTCTTGATTGCTGAGTCCTTGTTTTACAAGACAGTTGAACAGAGGAACCACTGAGACATTTTATGACTGCCGCTCTGCATGTCCTTAATTGTTCTTCTCTCAAGATTGTCCATAAAAGGGTCTTCCTCGTATTGTGTAAAGCTAGGCGAATACATTGTAGATGTAATAGACTTGCTATCTATCCAGATGCCCCATATTTTACTGCGTGCTTGGGAGTGGGAGATGGTTAATGATTGTGTTATGTACATGCACCAATCTGGATACAGGTAAGTTGTTTCATCAGCTTTATTTCAGCTCAGTGTAGCGGACCATCAGCTGCCCCAACCGTCCTTCCACTCCAATCTCTTTCAATCCCATTCGGCTAACCTATTGCATCACCCAAAATTTCAACCCCAAGATTCCATCTTAACGCATACACAAAGCGAGATATAAATACAACACATCTTTTTCCCTTAACAAATAAAACAATAGTAATACAATATAAACAAGGAAGAAAAACTTGGAGCAATAATAAAACAAAATGTACAAATAACAAAACAATAAACTTTATAATACTTTAGAACTTTAAACATTTTACATGTGGAAGGCACTGTATGAAATGATGTTACCTTAAACACAACTCCCTAAGCACTGCACAGTGAAAAACTGGAGCTTCACACACACCTTACATGTGAAAACTACTATGCCATAAAGGCCTCCTCTTAAACACTCTTACTGGTCTATTAGAGCTAGAAGCACTGCTTCCTATTGAAACATCCAATTCAGATAGCGCACACATTTTTCTGTACACCCTCCTATCCAGCCCTCAATCAGAACTAACACAGGTACTCACATCACAAAACTTCACAAGTCTGGACATATTCCACACCTCCCCAGAATCTAGTACAACTACATTCTTCTTAACTTCACTGATCAAGAAAGGACCCATAAATGTTCCCCCTCCCTTTCTTACAAAACTTGGTCTTACCACCAACACTTTATCACCAGCTTCCCATTTGTTGATCTTCACCGCATTCTTAGAATCATATCTGGACTTATACTTCTGTTGAAAGTAATTCCTTCTATCAGAAATTTCAATTTGAGAAAATGTGAGACTATTCCCTATCACTTTGCCAAGATTTAACCATGCAGGATTCAGTTTAGAGGACAACCTTTTACTTTATGTAAGAAGGAAGGAGACTCTGCACTAACACAGTGGGGAGAATTACAATGTGCCCACCAAGTTTCACGTAATACCTCCTTCAAAGACAACTTCCTGTCAACTGCCCTCTGAACACAACTCTTCACCAACCTATTGGTTCACCCAATCAACCCACTGGCTTGTGTGGTATATAATGATTTCTTAAGATGATATATCACTAATCCTGACAAAAACTCATTCTATTTGTTGAAAACTAAACTGCACCTCATTATCAGTTATCAGAGTTTTCGGAATACCATCACAAGAAATGTAATCTTTCAAAAATTCAATGACAACATGTGTCCACCTTGGACACACATCTGGTCACTACCCCTTTAGACATTTAGTCCACCAACAAAAGAACATACCACTCATTTTAAGCTAAAAATTCAAATGGTCGTGCAATATCAAGTCCCAGTTTCACCCAAGGCTGGGATGAATCCCCATTGGTGGAAGCGGAGCATTCTGTACTAATTTATTTATTCTTATTCTGTGCACACAATGACTATGGTTTCAACATGATGGTCCATTCTCAGACACCAATACCACTCACGTAGTCTACACTTGGTCAAGTTCCTTCCCAGATATCCTTCATGTGCTAAATTGACCAACTTCTCCCTTAAAACCACCGGTGGTACTCCACATTACCTTTACAAATTGTATTGTCCCAAATGCAAAGTTCTTCAAGCAAATTCCGAACTCCCCTCAACTCCTCTGAAACATCCTGAAAGTACAGCCATCCTTTTACTATATATTCTTTTAACAATTCCAACACTCCATCTAGCATCAGTCCAGTCACCATTCTCACTTATCCAGCCTACCAAAACACATAATCTAAATGACTCTTACTTTCAATAGGCATTCTGGATAAACAATGTCCAGCATTATTCTGTGGCCCAGGAAAATACTCCAAAACAAAACTGATCTTCTTAGCCTTGGTGAAATACAACCAGAAGACCTGCAAGTGAACATTTGAGTCAAGGCATGATGATCTGACCTCACAATGAAAGGCAATCCCCACAGATAAAACTTAAAATGGAATATTGCTCAATAAACCACTGGTGCTTCATCCTCAATAAGCTACCACTTTCTCTTCCCCATCAAAATATTGAGACAATACTGCTCCTAATTCGCTTAAACTTGAAAATGGGTCAAAATGACCTAACACTGACAAGGCCCCAATACGTTTTTATAATACAATGTAAAGCTGATTAACATTTATTGGTCCAGTCAGATTTCACATTCTTCTTTAACAGAGATCTTAATGGTATTGACAAACTGGCAAGATTGGCAATAAACTTAGAGCAAAATTCTGCCATACAGAGAAAAGAACAAAGTTGATCCTTGCTAACAGGCTAAGGTGCCTGTAAAATGCTCTTAGCCAAATCCAACTTAGGACTCACTCCTTCATTAGATATTTTGTGGCCAAGATACATAACTGTTGTAACCCTAAATTTGCAATTTTCCTTTTTATGAGTAAGTACAGCTTCTTGCAATTCACACTAAACAGATCTGAGAGTAGTGTTGCTTTTCTTCTGATCCTTTCCATAAACCAAAATGTCATCCTAGAAGAACAACATCCTGGGAAGACCCTCAAAAACCATTTTTATTACCCTTTGAAAATATGCTGCAGCGGACGCGAGGCCAAAAGGCATACATAAATCTGTAAGCCCCCAAAGGAGCAACAAAGGATGTAAGTTGCTGAAACCCTAGACTCAGGGGAACGTAATGATAGGCAAATGACAGATCCATCACACTAAAGATTTTGCATGCTTGATCAATGCTAAGGTTTCAGAAATATTAGGTAGTGGTTGCTGATCCACCCAAATGTGGTTGTTCAACCACCTGAGATCCTCACACATTCTTATCTTCTTACCACCTCACTTGGGTGCCAAGACTGCAGGGGCAAGCCACTGCAACTAATGAATCTCCTCAATCACTCTGAAATCAAGTAATTTCTTTAACTCCTCCTAAAGTGGATGTAAAATCATTTTCGGCACCTTTTCAACTTGTACACAGAAGGAACAGCACTCTTTTCAATATGATTTTATGTTCAAAATTTGTGATCATGCCCAACCTCCCATCAAAGACAACTGGAAACTCAGACATAACTTCGCATTCAATATAAGCATCACATGTTCCTGTGAGTTGGGGTTCAATGTAACAGCCCTATAACCCTGGTGTCTCCATCCCAATAAATTATCACCACATATGGCTCCATACACCCTCCCCACAGTTTTCCTGCCCTTGAATTGAATTTTAATCACTGAAAAGCCCACACTTCAATCTTCACACCACCATAACCAAAAGGATTAATATCAGGGGGAGACATCTCCTTGACATCCACACCTAATCTACTGTCCCAGTCCTGGTCCTCAATCATGGTGTAAGGTGACCCTGAGCCTGCCAGAACCATGATTCTCTTACCACCGATCTTCACTTCACACTCAGGCATAATCACCGGCTCACCATCAACCACACCATCATTCTGAATACTCAAAACCATTTTCCTCTCATCGTCCATACAATTCAAAGCCACCAACTTAACAGAACTGCCACAGCATCCAGGAACATAGAGCCCCTTTTTACCACCAGTTTTACATGTCAGAAATCTGGCAAAACATCTTTGGCTGTTTGAAAGATGAACATCACTCCCACAGCGATAACACTTTCGCAGTTGTTCCTTGTTTTCCTTACATTTAACATCTTTACTCTCCTCCTTAACTCTCCTTGCACACACCCTGTTTCAATGATGATATTAGCAATTTATTTAACAACATTCATAATTCCCTCAGCACCACTCTTGCATTCTCTCATCTTACGTTCACACAAATTGTTGTTTTCCGTGTCCTCTATAATGGCTATCGCCTCCTTCAGATTCGGATTCCTAGTAAGAAGATTTCTTTACACTCTGGTTATTAGTGCATCTCACTAACTGGTCCCTAATCAGTGAGTCAGTAAGATTCCCAAAATCAAAAGTTCAAGCTAAAGTTTTAAAGGAAGCCACATAACTTCCAATTTTTTCATTCTTCCCTCTAACTTTTGTGAAGAACTTGTGCTTTTCTAAAACCACATTAATCTGTAAACGAAAATTTCCTTCCAGGATTAAAACCGGCATTTAATAGATATCCCCAGGATCACCTTCAGCTGTTCCCAACTGGACTTCATCTAAGCTTTAATAAATGTTTCTGCCTTCGACACCAATGGTATGAAATAGAACAGCTTGCTTCCTAACTGCAGAAACTTTTTCACCTTCAATGGCTAGAAGATATGAATCAAATAATTGTTTCCAGTACTTCAGATAAAAGTTGTGGTGGCTGAGACATGTTTGAAACTGCCATGGTTGAATTAATCAGCACAAATTTGAATACAGAATGTTACCTTGCAGCTGTCTTCGTGCCACTAACAAACAGCTAAATTATTTCTAAAGTAATGTTCTAGCACAAGAAGTAGACTCTCAGTCAATCAGCAACTTCAATACCCAAAAAGCTGCAATCACATATATCCACCGAGTGGAGTGCTGTATTTGATCGTCAAATTGCTCCTGTGATTCACAGAATTTTCCAATTAAAAATGACCAGCCTAACCTCACAGGCGACCTACAGAACGACTTATCCGATTTCAACAATTGGATCTCAGACTGCACCAGCACCTTGGCCCCCACAAAATCATTAGAATTCATGCTCAAGCATGCTGGTAAATAGCAGACCTAATATACTCCAAGTACTATTGCAAACAGCAGGAAAGACAATGGAGAACCAGCATTGACAACACCTCTAGAGACACCTACAAGTCTGCACTCAGTAGATACCATGCACAGATCAAAGATGCCAGGAAAGCGGGCCTAGTGCTCAGACTCGAATCCTGCTCCATCTCCAGTAAAAACCTCTTCAACATAGTCAAGGAATTCACCAACCCAACAGAAGCCCCCAAAACCATCCTCCCCTCACAGATCCTCTGCAACAATCTTTTGGACTCCTTTCACAACAAAATACTCAAGATCTACTTCAACTTCGCACCCCATCCCACTGTAGAGGACATCATCATGCAACCCCTCACCACCAGCAGGAGCACCCACCTCCTAACGAACTGGAGCCCCCTCACTACAGTTGACACCACAGGAATCATGTGGACCATCCTCTTAGGGTCTCCCTCAGACCCCTGCCTCACTACATGTACAAACTGGGAAGCACACTGCTCAGTGCCAACCTCTTCACCATCAGACCCCCCAGGATATAGCGGCATGGATTAGCAAATTTAGCGGCACAGATATGGAAATTTAGCAGCATTTTTGCAGCCCTCTATTTTATTCATAATAATTCATTTTCAGCCTTAAATCAATGGAAGCTTTTTTAGCAGAGTATTCCACTTTGAATAGGCAACCTGGGACATGGAACAGAGGAAGCAGTCCATAGGTGAAGGCTCCTTAACCACCGCCTCCCCTTCCACACACCCACCAGGCATTTCCGCTCTGCCCTACTGGCCCTGGCCCCCACCCCACGGGTCCACAAGACTACAGCTGGAGGAAGATCCTTCTGCTACCTTGCTGCGAGGTGACTATCCAAAGTATCCTATCTGGTCCCCTAGGCCTCTGTCCTGTCGGAATTGGTCTCCCAACCCAAGCCGGAGTTGCCAAACTGTTTCAAACTTTTCAAAAGTTTTTATTGACCAATGTTTGGTTGCGGTTGTATTTAAAAGTAATATTATTGTCTAAAATCTGTATCTCCCGAACCCTTTGGTAGATTTTGCTCATCTTGGTCTCAAAAAATTCATAAAAATATAATCTATGTTTATAAATTGGTGTCCTCTTCCTTTCGTATTTTGTGACTTTATTATTTCATTGTTTGGTGCTGTTAAATACTTTACACATATTTCTTTTGCTAAGTCTTATGGCTTACAGGCATAGTTACCCAGGGTTGAGCTTGAGGTTAAGTAAACAACCCTGAGTGGACTCAAGATGGTATTTGTGAGTGTACTGCACGATAAGGCCCCACAGCCCTATGATATAGTACACCTAAATACTCACAGTTAGAGAGAGGTGAACTGAGCATGAATGAGCATTATGCTGCTGTGGCATTTTCGCAGTGGTCTGCAGGCCAGAAGACTTCTTTCAGAGCAGGACTGACTAGCATGACACATCCATGCCCCCATTGCTCTAGTTTAGTCCCAGCCTGTTGCACTGTAGGGCTGGTTTTTGTTACGGTCTGGTCCATTAGGTGAGGTTATGAGAGGGAAGTGGATAGAGAGAGGTGGAAAGTTGTATTGGAAGAGGTGAGGTAAAAGGAACTGAGCGCAAGAGTGTGGGTGGGGCAATGCCGCTCAGGGGCAGGGGCGCTGGGTCGGGGAACATGGCAGGGAGGCTTATTATCTCTGCTTTTGTTTGCACTTGCAATAAAGTTATTGGCCATATGGGCATGTGGAGAAATTCGAGACTGAGGCATGCAAATTGGAGAGGTCCAGAATGTCATTTTTCTATATGCCAAAATATGCTTTGTTTTATCTCTCTTCACCCAGGGTTGCTTTGCCATGGCTATTGCAACTGCTAGATGAGTTTGGCAAAATCTTGGGTCTTCACCTGAATTGCCATACGCCCTTGGTATTCTCTCTCACCTCACTGGTGGGCACGAGGGTGGATCAGCTACCCGTTATGGGCATGCGCTGGGAATTGATGTAATTTGGACATTTAAGGAATCAAGTAGCACACGTAAGATCACTACAAAATCGTCTTAACGTGGGCAGGGTCTTAGAGGTATTGAGGTCCCCAGTGGCCTTTTGAAACACGCTGCTGCTCTCTTTAATAGCCAAAATGGTACTGCTACCAAGATGTTTGTATATGCTGTAGAAACTGCCTTGCCCTCTCCCAACCACGATGTTTAAGCAGTTTGATTTCATTCTTATCTCACTCCTATGAGCAGGCCAATGCATGAGAGTGGCCATGATGATGCTGACTAAAAGATTTGAAGATGGGTACTTGACGTTGCACTCCTTGATCTGTATAATCACACCACACACCTTCAACATGCTGCCAGATGGCTGGACCCTGGAGCGAATTGGGAGAAACTGCTATTAACAGGTAGAGTTGCAGCAGAACAGCTACCAGACTCATTGGTGGAATGTGCAGGGACCTCAAAGAAACTTCTTTATATAGTCCGACAAACCACCCAATTTTCTCAAACTCTTCTGCAACGGGCCCTATTCCACAGAAAATTTGGGGTATGATGTTGAAATTGATTAGGCAGTTAATGAACAGCATGTCCTCCCAGGTGTGGCAGAAGGGTGGGTGAGCTCACCTTGGGTGCTTACACTCTGGAGAGATATTAATCTCCTTATGAGGAGGTTCTTCAAGAATTCACACTCAACCCAAGTCATGTCTTGCACCATGCTGGCCTGACTGAAATAGCCAAGGTTACCTGGACTACTTACCCTGCAGCACCCACATCCTCACACACGCTAGGGGTCCTACTAACCTGCGGTTCAGGATGCCACCTAATAGCATTGCTATGCAGGGCCATGCATGCGGATTCGGCTCGGACACAGTCCAGGGCCTGCATAGCATGGGACTTAGACTTAGACACCCTGTTGAATGAGGGGTACTGGGCACAGGTAAGCAAACCAACGCACTCATTCTTGTGTAATGCCTGCTTTAAGCTGGTACACTACGAATTCCTTCATAGGTGGTAAGTAGCATTCATGCAGTGTGAGCGTGACTGTGTCCTGTGGGGTACTGTGTGCTCAATGTACTGGGAAATCTATGCTGTAATGCTATATTTGAACTATGTGCACTTTGCCTTCTACCTTGCTGTTCTATACAACTGAAAAATTAAGTTTAAAAAAAAATTCTAATTTGGAAATGCGACCATAAAATGTTTTTTTAATGAACTAATTCCATTTTACAAATCAGTAGACTTTTAATGACCCCTAAAATAGGAATGTGACCCCATACCGATGCGGTTTTTGTAAGGGGCATGTTATTATAGGCTTCCCTTCCAAATATCGAGCCTTCATGCAAGGTAATGATTGTTTTGCAATAGAATTCCACAGCAAAGCACTCAAAAGTTGCCGACCTGGAGTGGTAACCCACACACATTTATTGTGAATGTAAAAAAGGTTGTAGGAGAGAAGCCATCTTTCAAACTTCAAAAAGAAAAAAAACTCTTTTTTAAACACAGATCAGTTGCCTTTAATACAAACAGTCTGCCTTTTAAAAATATGTTAAATTATATTGAAACAAGGATCACAGACCAAGTGCTCTGCTTGTCCTTGGAGGCCACTATCTATGTTATGGCTTCCAGTCCGAACTAGTCTCAATTTGTGTCTGCCCTTATTAATCAGACCCCCCAGGACATAACGATTTTGCGGGCACTTTTGAAAAAAATCTTGGAATTTTTACAAATGTGGCGATTTCCCGGCACTTTTGTAAAAATCGCGGCATTTTTACAAAAGTGCCGATTTTGCGGCAAACCGCGAAATCGTGAAATCCTGGAGGGTCTGCATAAACTACTGCATGCTCAGCAGAAACTTGCCAGATAGCTGGAAACACATAAAGGTCACTGCCCTGCTTAAGGAACCCTCGGCCAATCCCAAAGATCTCAGCAACTACAGGCCTATCTCGCTCCTACGCTTCCTGGCCAAAGTCCTGGAGAAAGAGATCAACAAACTGCTCTCCACTCATCTCTAACAGTGTTGCGGGGATTCTGTGTGGGCACAGAACTGTGCACAGGAAACCAGGACCTCAGTGACTTGTGGTGTACCAGAAACTCACCTCAGTACCCAGAACCCCTATCCGACTAGCATCAGTGTCTCATTAGCTCCTAGTCCTATAGCGAAGCTACCAATGATTAGACAACCCAGAACATGCAACTTAGGGTACTCTCAGGAATGGTGGGAATCAAGAACACTCTTTCGTTTTTATTCTCAAACTTGTCCACAACGTGAGTAATCAGAGGCATGGAAAAGTTTAAAATGTTTATTTTAACGACGTGCTCTAAAATGCAGTATTTTGGCTAACATAAGCAGGCATATGATTAGAAATAATACGATCAGCATTGTTACAATTCCATAAAACACAAAGGAAGAAATCATGCTATAATGATAGTGGAAACAGGTCATATTGTGCCTTGTGAAGCACCCTCCCCTGCTAGGAAGTAAGTTTTATAATAATAGAAGGTCTCTTAGGCTTGAATGGGGAACCCCATACCTCCAAGATCAGCAGTGGTGAATCACATCACAGGATCAGCAAAGCTCTCTCACTGGAAAAGGTTTTTCTCCAAGTGCTCAAATCATGCATGCAGTGCAATATTAAAGGCACTAGAATTTCAGTTGGTTGCAGCTGTGTGCTTGTTGTGTCTAGAGAGGTGGCCGGTCAACCTGAATAACAGCATACATTGTTATGGTGTCCTTGAAGGCTTCTGCACGCAGTGTACAGACTAAGGTCTCGATGTAAGTCTAGGCATGTAAAAAACAGACCGTTCTCATGCTTCTCATGCAACGAACTCAAGCAGTCTAAACTACAAAAACAGTTACATGTAGTATCGTGCGCAAAAGCTGCAAAGTGGCAAAATGGCATTTAAACCAGGCCCGGACTGGCCGTTGCAGGCACCGGGCAATATTCCGGTCGGCCGCGAGGGTGGGGGCCGGTTTTGGGCCCCAGGGGGCCGGTTTTGTTACAGGGTCGTTTTTTGCAGCATAGCTGCAAAAACGGCACTGTAACAAAATCGGCTGAAAACCGTCCCTAGCAAAAAAAACGGCCCTAGCAAAGAGCGTGGTCGCACCCCCCAACCCCCCGGGGGGAGGAGGGGCTGGCCGAGCACTTTGCCAGGGCCGGTTTCGGTTCCCAGTCCGGCCCTGATTTAAACTTTTAATATGCTTATTCTAACATAGCAATGTGTGCACACAGGGCCCTGTCTTCACTACAACAGCACCACCTCCTGGACTGCACCAAATCAGGGTTCTGCAGCAACCACAGCACAGAAACCACCCTCCTGGCAGCAACAGACATCTGGTTAATCATGGACAGAGGAGAACCCGCCGCTCTCATCCTCTCATCCTGCTCGATCCCTCTGCAGTGCTCAACACTGTATCCCATTGCACCCTCATCACAGGAATCCAAGGGCCCGCCCTAAGCTGGATCACCTCCTTCCTATCCACCAGGATACAATGAGCCACACTCTCTACTTTCACCTCCAAAACACAAGAAGCTTGTCTGTGGGGCCTCCTAAGGCTCCTCCCTCAGCCCAACCCTGTTCAACGTCTAAGTGGCACCTCTCGCCCATATCATAAGAATCCGGAGCATCAACATTGTCTGCTATCTCAATGACACTCAACTCATCCTCTCCCTCACCGACATGAACAATACCACCAAACCAACTTCACTGTCTGCATGTCCGACGTGGCTAACTGGATACGAGAGAACTGCCTTCAGCTCAATACAGACAAAACGGAGACCCTGACCTATGAGAATAAGAATTCCCCCTGAGACTCCTCCTGGCAGCCATCTGATCGGGGTGTAAAGCCTACCCCCAAGAACCATGCCAGAAACCTCAGCATCATCCTTGACAACAAACTCTCGATGAACAAACATGTTAAGGTTGTGATCACATCCTCAGTATGCTTCGGAAGATTTTAAAGTTGCTCTCGATGCACACAAGACGCACCGTCAGCCAGGCACTCATCACCAGCATACTCGTCCATGGCAACACATTCTACATTACCATCTCCAACCATCTCAGGCAAAGACTCCAAACCATCCAAAACACCGCTGCCAGACTCATCCTAGATGTCCCCTGAAAGTCCCACTTCACTCCATACGTCACAGAATTGCACTGGCTACCCATCCAGAAACATTAAATTTCAAGCTGCTCATTCACGCCTACAAAGCTGTCCACGACACAGGACCAGCCTACCCCAATGACCGACTCCAACTCTACCAACACTAGACAGTCTCTCTCTCTCTCTTTCTATCTCTCTCTCTCTCTCTCTCTCTCTCTCTCTCTCTCACACTTTCTCTCTTTAATCCCCTGCATCCGCAGAAGCAAGACAAGAGGACAAATTTTCTCCTTCATCGCCGCCTCATATTTATGAGGCCATGTAGTTTTGCACCTCAGATTTGTTTTCTGATGGTACAAGATTTAAAATGCTTTCCTCTGAGACTATCTCTTCATTCCCATTGGGTGTTAGACTTTTTCTCCCACATTCCCCGGTTTTGTAGAGCTTTTACTTTAGTCTCTTACGGGCACATGCAGCAAAGGAAATTGCATTCGCAAACGGTGCGAATCCCAAAATTCGGCCGTTTGCGAATGCAATTTCCATTTTTGGGATGCATTATGCATTTTGTTGTTCTCGCAATTTAAGAAATCGCAAAATTGCAATTTCTTAAATTGCAATTGCATTTAAGTAATCTCAAATTGAGATTTCTTAAATGGAATGCATCAAACTTTTAAAATTTGCGAATTCGCAAATAAGGGGTGCAAATTACCTTGAAGTTGACCTTCATGGTAATTTGCGAAAACTTTGAAAAATGCACAAAATTGCATTTTTCAAAGTGCCATTTTACACACACACATGCCCTTTGGGGGCATGTGTGTGTGAAAAATGCACTTAATGGCAAATTTCAGGGGTGCAAAAGGGTGTCCTTTGGACCCCCCCCTGCACCCTTGAAATTGCATTCTCATTTTGCGAATCCTTAATTGCGATTCACAATTCCTTAATTGCGATTCTTAAATTGAGAATCGCAATTAAGGAATTTTAAGAAATCGCAATTTATTTAGCGATTTCTTGATGCATTGCAGTTTGCGATTCTTTAATTGCGATTCCTTATTTTGCGCAATTAAGGAATCGCAAACTCCAATGTTGATGCATGTGCCAGTAAGGGTGCAAGATGTTTTCTCTTTAGTTCTCTGGTGTTAAGTCAGGATTGCAGTACATCTTTCGCACTGATATTAGAGAGGAGTTTTTTGGTGTTTCAGAGCTTTTCTCCAGGAAATTACAAGCTTTTTCATACTATTTCAGAACGCTGTTATTTTTTGCTTATGTCTCTGAAGGTTTTTCTTGGCTTATAGCTGTAGTTTGCTGTTTTACCTCTTGTTAATAAGCCTTTCCCTTATACTTGAGAATTATCTCACTGTGTCTGAGTCTTTATCCTGGTCTTTGGGACCTTTTTCTTGTTCGAAGTTTTCTTTTCATGTTGTGATGGTTGTTCAGTTTTTCTGTATTCGTCCAGAGCTGTGCTCCTAATCTTTTATCTTGTGTTTCCCTTTTCGTTTGGTGGCTCGGGGCACATTTCCTGTACTATTAACCCTTAAGCGGAGCATCTGCACTGAAATAATTAAATTTAGGGTCAGTGAGACTGCCATGTGATGTGAAACTGAAGCCGTGCCTGACTCAGCAGGTTATTAATAACTCCCCCACCACAGACAAGCAGACCACAGGCTGCTGAGCCTCACTGCAGCAACTCTCAGGCTTGAGGTGGTTGCATTGCCCTCACCACACCCATGCACCCCGCAGCCTGCAGTGCCCTCAGTGCAGCAGCAGTCCTCTGTGCTTAAGGTGGTAGCATTGGCCTCACCACACACAAGCACCCAACAGCCTGCAGTGCTCTCAGTGCAGCAGCAGCAATTCTGGGGCTTGAGATAGCTGCACTACAACAGCCCTCTGTGACTATTCCTCTTATGTGAGGTACACAACACACACAATATAAAGATACTGCCTCTTGTGTACATTCACACACCTGACACAATCTTTTATGTACACACAGACACAAACAGGTACAATACATGCAGGGCAAAGACATTACCTCTTGTACAAACGTACACATAATCACATGTGCACATAATCACATGTGCAACACCACTGACAGTAGCATACATACAGCGATAGAACCTACGGTACATATGTGCATTAACACAAACAGAAACTAACATACTCAATTTCTTAACCCCTATTGTGCACGCGCATGCACACGCACATACCTGCACACAAACACACACCTATATATATATATATATATATATATATTAACACACAAAGTTTGCCTGTCAAGGAGTTGCTCCACAACGAGTAAATATGCTGCCAAAATTATTTAATGCAGGTACAGCAAAGTCGATACCACCCAGCACTCGAATTCAATCCAGTAAGCGCCTGACGCGTTTCGTGTTGCAGGAACACTTTTTCAAAGGCACTGGAAACATCGCGCTCTTTGTTCAGTTGATGGCACCACCTGTAGATCTCTTAATGTCCCGCCCCAGTGGGCGCGGCCACCCCTTGGCCTCCTGGACAATGTAGTGCCTTTCTTTTGCTCATGTGAGCCGACAAAGCTGTGCATTATTTCAAAATTTCACCCCAGTGGGTTAAATGATGCGTGGCATACCTGCCTTGCTGTCCCGTGTTTTCTGCACCAAAACGGCTGCTCGTTCCAAAAGCGGTGGCGGCTTTCACGTCACCGCTGGAGTGTTGCAAGCAACACCGGGGCTTCTCCGCGGCTCAGGCAGGCCGCCTCAACATTAACACACAAAGTTTGCCTGTCAAGGAGTTGCTCCACAACGAGTAAATATGCTGCCAAAATTATTTAATGCAGGTACAGCAAAGTCGATACCACCCAGCACTCGAATTCAATCCAGTAAGCGCCTGACGCGTTTCGTGTTGCAGGAACACTTTTTCAAAGGCACTGGAAACATCGCGCTCTTTGTTCAGTTGATGGCACCACCTGTAGATCTCTTAATGTCCCGCCCCAGTGGGCGCGGTCAAAATTCCAGCGGTGATGTGAAAGCCGCCACCGCTTTTGGAACGAGCAGCCGTTTTGGTGCAGAAAACACGGGACAGCAAGGCAGGTATGCCACGCATCATTCAACCCACTGGGGTGAAATTTTGAAATAATGCACAGCTTTGTCTGCTCACATGAGCAAAAGAAAGGCACTACATTGTCCAGGAGGCCAAGGGGTGGCCGCGCCCACTGGGGCGGGACATTAAGAGATCTACAGGTGGTGCCATCAACTGAACAAAGAGCGCGATGTTTCCAGTGCCTTTGAAAAAGTGTTCCTGCAACACGAAACGCGTCAGGCGCTTACTGGATTGAATTCGAGTGCTGGGTGGTATCGACTTTGCTGTACCTGCATTAAATAATTTTGGCAGCATATTTACTCGTTGTGGAGCAACTCCTTGACAGGCAAACTTTGTGTGTTAATGTTGAGGCGGCCTGCCTGAGCCGCGGAGAAGCCCCGGTGTTGCTTGCAACACTCCAGCGGTGACGTGAAAGCCGCCACCGCTTTTGGAACGAGCAGCCGTTTTGGTGCAGAAAACACGGGACAGCAAGGCAGGTATGCCACGCATCATTCAACCCACTGGGGTGAAATTTTGAAATAATGCACAGCTTTGTCGGCTCACATGAGCAAAAGAAAGGCACTACATTGTCCAGGAGGCCAAGGGGTGGCCGCGCCCACTGGGGCGGGACATTAAGAGATCTACAGGTGGTGCCATCAACTGAACAAAGAGCGCGATGTTTCCAGTGCCTTTGAAAAAGTGTTCCTGCAACACGAAACGCGTCAGGCGCTTACTGGATTGAATTCGAGTGCTGGGTGGTATCGACTTTGCTGTACCTGCATTAAATAATTTTGGCAGCATATTTACTCGTTGTGGAGCAACTCCTTGACAGGCAAACTTTGTGTGTTAATGTTGAGGCGGCCTGCCTGAGCCGCGGAGAAGCCCCGGTGTTGCTTGCAACACTCCAGCGGTGACGTGAAAGCCGCCACCGCTTTTGGAACGAGCAGCCGTTTTGGTGCAGAAAACACGGGACAGCAAGGCAGGTATGCCACGCATCATTCAACCCACTGGGGTGAAATTTTGAAATAATGCACAGCTTTGTCGGCTCACATGAGCAAAAGAAAGGCACTACATTGTCCAGGAGGCCAAGGGGTGGCCGCGCCCACTGGGGCGGGACATTAAGAGATCTACAGGTGGTGCCATCAACTGAACAAAGAGCGCGATGTTTCCAGTGCCTTTGAAAAAGTGTTCCTGCAACACGAAACGCGTCAGGCGCTTACTGGATTGAATTCGAGTGCTGGGTGGTATCGACTTTGCTGTACCTGCATTAAATAATTTTGGCAGCATATTTACTCGTTGTGGAGCAACTCCTTGACAGGCAAACTTTGTGTGTTAATGTTGAGGCGGCCTGCCTGAGCCGCGGAGAAGCCCCGGTGTTGCTTGCAACACTCCAGCGGTGACGTGAAAGCCGCCACCACTTTTGGAACGAGCAGCCGTTTTGGTGCAGAAAACACGGGACAGCAAGGCAGGTATGCCACGCATCATTCAACCCACTGGGGTGAAATTTTGAAATAATGCACAGCTTTGTCGGCTCACATGAGCAAAAGAAAGGCACTACATTGTCCAGGAGGCCAAGGGGTGGCCGCGCTCACTGGGGCGGGACATTAAGAGATCTACAGGTGGTGCCATCAACTGAACAAAGAGCGCGATGTTTCCAGTGCCTTTGAAAAAGTGTTCCTGCAACACGAAACGCGTCAGGCGCTTACTGGATTGAATTCGAGTGCTGGGTGGTATCGACTTTGCTGTACCTGCATTAAATAATTTTGGCAGCATATTTACTCGTTGTGGAGCAACTCCTTGACAGGCAAACTTTGTGTGTTAATGTTGAGGCGGCCTGCCTGAGCCGCGGAGAAGCCCCGGTGTTGCTTGCAACACTCCAGCGGTGACGTGAAAGCCGCCACCGCTTTTGGAACGAGCAGCCGTTTTGGTGCAGAAAACACGGGACAGCAAGGCAGGTATGCCACGCATCATTCAACCCACTGGGGTGAAATTTTGAAATAATGCACAGCTTTGTCGGCTCACATGAGCAAAAGAAAGGCACTACATTGTCCAGGAGGCCAAGGGGTGGCCGCGCCCACTGGGGCGGGACATTAAGAGATCTACAGGTGGTGCCATCAACTGAACAAAGAGCGCGATGTTTCCAGTGCCTTTGAAAAAGTGTTCCTGCAACACGAAACGCGTCAGGCGCTTACTGGATTGAATTCGAGTGCTGGGTGGTATCGACTTTGCTGTACCTGCATTAAATAATTTTGGCAGCATATTTACTCGTTGTGGAGCAACTCCTTGACAGGCAAACTTTGTGTGTTAATGTTGAGGCGGCCTGCCTGAGCCGCGGAGAAGCCCCGGTGTTGCTTGCAACACTCCAGCGGTGACGTGAAAGCCGCCACCGCTTTTGGAACGAGCAGCCGTTTTGGTGCAGAAAACACGGGACAGCAAGGCAGGTATGCCACGCATCATTCAACCCACTGGGGTGAAATTTTGAAATAATGCACAGCTTTGTCGGCTCACATGAGCAAAAGAAAGGCACTACATTGTCCAGGAGGCCAAGGGGTGGCCGCGCCCACTGGGGCGGGACATTAAGAGATCTACAGGTGGTGCCATCAACTGAACAAAGAGCGTGATGTTTCCAGTGCCTTTGAAAAAGTGTTCCTGCAACACGAAACGCGTCAGGCGCTTACTGGATTGAATTCGAGTGCTGGGTGGTATCGACTTTGCTGTACCTGCATTAAATAATTTTGGCAGCATATTTACTCGTTGTGGAGCAACTCCTTGACAGGCAAACTTTGTGTGTTAATGTTGAGGCGGCCTGCCTGAGCCGCGGAGAAGCCCCGGTGTTGCTTGCAACACTCCAGCTGTGACGTGAAAGCCGCCACCGCTTTTGGAACGAGCAGCCGTTTTGGTGCAGAAAACACGGGACAGCAAGGCAGGTATGCCACGCATCATTCAACCCACTGGGGTGAAATTTTGAAATAATGCACAGCTTTGTCGGCTCACATGAGCAAAAGAAAGGCACTACATTGTCCAGGAGGCCAAGGGGTGGCCGCGCCCACTGGGGCGGGACATTAAGAGATCTACAGGTGGTGCCATCAACTGAACAAAGAGCGCGATGTTTCCAGTGCCTTTGAAAAAGTGTTCCTGCAACACGAAACGCGTCAGGCGCTTACTGGATTGAATTCGAGTGCTGGGTGGTATCGACTTTGCTGTACCTGCATTAAATAATTTTGGCAGCATATTTACTCGTTGTGGAGCAACTCCTTGATAGGCAAACTTTGTGTGTTAATATATATATATATATATATAAAACTACATTTCACACATTCATACGCGCACACACATACATTGGAACACATATATTTGATACAGAATACGGTATATGTTAACTCAACTCTTGGTTCAGCAAATAAAGTTTGAAAAACATGTTTTTGGTGGTGACTCGAGACTATACTAGAAGGACTCAGTCAGGCTGCATGATTGTACATTTTTACAGTATCATTCTTCCCATAATATAAATAGTTTGGTGGACATTGTCACACATTGTGAAGTATACTTTCCATCAAGATCCAAGCACTACAATCTATTAGTTTATTAAGGCCATATTTCTAATCCTTCAACATTAAGATCCATTTGCATCCCTTAAAGAGACAATGTTTTCCTCTTTCGCCATGTCATTGATTTTTGCGGATTTGCTTCCTCGAGTGGGCTTTCTTGTTGTTATGGAGTCTACTAAAAGGGGTAATTTCTCAGTGTCTCGAGACAGCGTAGCATAGCAGCATAGCAGCATTCAGCAATCCAGCCCTTTCTTCTTTCCGGATGTCTGACTAATAAGGTAAAGATTGCACAGACATTTGATAACATAAACAGAAGCACTCTTACAATTAGTATGACCCATTACCTTCAAGTGCTATTGTTGTGGCGGAAGTCTTTGTCATAGGACTAAGTTACACAAATTGAACATTTTTCTCTGCCTTTTGACTGAAGGACAAACACCGACTTTCAAAACAGCAAATGTAAAACAAATTTCAAATACTTGTATTCATCAACAAAAATAATTATACCATAGTACAATTAATGTATCTAAGCCGTCAATCCCTTTTGATCAGGTTAGCAATCCCAATTCTTGCACAAACAGGAGTTGGTTTTCATATTAAGATGACAAGGTATGTGAAATTACAACATAGACTATGCAGTTTTTCATGCACACATGTTGGCAGGTGAAGCCAATAATATATCTATAATAAATAAACATTGCCAAATTTTGCAGCTCAATTCACTAGAAAGCAGGTGCTACTCCCATGTTACCCCACCCCACCTGTAGAACATGTCATGATGACATAATCATGAACCTGAGAAAACGCAAATCCTGTATTATTAGTAATTACCAGTGTGTATTACCACATCCTTTTACCATACAACTCAAAATGAGCCCCCTTAAACCTTCAATGCAACAATAAAAATTCAACTTTTATAACCCAGGTACACCTTGAAATTGAATATGTACAAACTTAAGATTGTACAAATTGACAATGATTTTATGTTATGTTAAAGGGACTTGTAAAGCGCATAGCTGCCCCAGAAACAGGGCTTCCCAGCTCTAGACCTTGCAGATGGATATCTATCAATCAATCAATCAATCAACAAATTTATTAAGCGAGCTACTCACCCAGAAGGGTCTCAAGGCGCTGGTGGGGGGGATGTGATAAGTTACTGTTACTGTTCTTGAGGAGTTTTCTGAAGATCAGGAGGTCCTGGGTCTTGCTTAGTTTGGTGGGGAGGGAGTTCCAGGTCTTGGAGGCAAGGTAGGAGAAGAATCTCCCTCCGGAGGTGGTGCGACGGATGCGGGGGACTGTGGCGAGGGCGAGGTCAACCGAACGGAGGAGACGAGTGGGTGTGTGTACTATCTATCCAGCAGCCTGATAGAAAAGGGCAGGTATTAGTTGGAAAAGATCCATATCCTCCGGGATTTCCCGAAGTGCAGGTGGGAATAGTTATTTTGACCCCTTTGCTATCCAACACTTTCCCTACTGTTGTACTGATTTTATTGTGAAATGTAAGTTTAAATATTGTTTAATAGTTCCATGTTTTAATTTATTTTAGATTTTTGTTTTTTTATATTTTGAATCCTTAATATATACTGTTATTTTTTATATTGTTTTAAACTTTTAACATAAATTACAAATAACAGTTTATTAATTGTTTTAAAGTTAATATATATGTATAAATTATGTTTGTGTATTTATTTATTTTATTACGTTAATTTGTTATATTTTATTAAAATGCATAATAAATTTATTTAATTTTGTTAAAATTATATATAACATTTAATATAATTAATATATATTATTGTATTTTCTATTTATATAAAAAACTATATTTTATACATCTATATTTTTTACACCGATATTTTTTAGTCAATATTTTTGTACTTACCTGTTTAAGTATAGGAGCCGATATTTTGTTGGCTATATTTTTTACATCGATGTTGTGTCAGTGAACCCAATCAGTTTCCACTTAGCATTGTGCCTGGGCTCAGTGGCACAGCCTTGGGTTCATATGAGCCATGGGGAATAAACGATGGCGCCCTTCAGATGGGAAACACCATCATTACATGAAAAGGTTAAATATGGTGCATTGGTGATTGCATTTATTACATCATATCCTTTCAGAACCTCAAAGGCCTGTGGGAAAAAAACTTGCATTAAAGAACGTTCTGGTTGAAATCAATATAAATTGTTAGATGCTGGATTTCACTAGTTATGGCTGGTTATGGTTGTCAGCACCAGTGGACCTGTTACTCGCCCACGCTTAACGGACAAGAATCCAAGTGTTGGGGTGAGTTATGCTGGAGGTGCCGATAACCTGGACTGACACATTTCATTGTGTTTTTTTTAAGTTTAAGCAGATCTAAAATGTGATGAGCTTCTGCGTACATTTTGTCAAGGAAGACACATCCCATCTGTTTATCACTGGCAGGGAGTCCATGTGTGCCTTTTCTATGGTTGGCATCACATGTCTGTCATGAAAAGCATGAAGTGAAAAACCCACTTATGGAGATTCCAACAAGCTCTGGTAATATGGTTGAATTACCGCCACAAAGGTGAATGATTCGTTCCAGTACCCACCTTAAAAAGGTGCCCGCTGTGCTGAGAGCTTTAATCAAGGACGTCAGAAAAATTTGCTAGGCTTAGAAGTCAATACCGAAAATGTGATGTTACAACGCGGTTGTTACATCGCGGTACATTACATCGCAGTTGTTTACAACACAAGTCGTTACAACGACTTGTGCTAGAGGGGCTGGACTTAGGAATAGTATGATTTACTATTCCAACTCCAGCCTACGCAACAGTAGGGAAGGTGTTGGAATAGTAAATCTACTGTTCCTTAGTGTATAACCCCATCCAGCGCAAGTTGTTGTAACAACTTGCTTTGTAATGAACACAATGTAAACCTCCCACGGTGTAACAACCGCTTCGTAAAGGTCGTTCGCCCTCAAAACCACCATAGTTTACAGGGCAGTCTTGCACGGAAGTGATGTCACAGAAAATGGCGACTCTGGAAATGACTAAATGGCACTGGAAATCCAGTGACTTTTCTGTTGATATTACCAAGGCCTCATTGTGTTAATGACGCAAAGCATCAGTGGCCGTCACCAGGAAAGATGCCACCCTGCACCCTGTCAAAGGGCGGGAGATTCATCAGGATGAATATGACTGGTGTTTTACACAAATCGATTACCAGCCAGCCCCATGTGAATGAGTTCCCTACTCTCCAATTGTCACTTTTGTATTATTCTAAGACCGAGATCTTCAAACAATTTTTGCTCTGAGCCACACTAAGCTAAAAGTTTTGAAGTGAAGCTCCCATCCAAATTATTATGGCAAGGGTTGGAGGAGTGGAATGGGCTGGGCTGAGCGCGGTGGGGGCAGGTATTATGAGGTCATTTCAGGTGTATGTGCTCTGTAGCTCAATATCTACACTAAATGTGAGACTCATAAAAAGAATCAATGCATAAAAAACAGAAATTGATCAACAAACACTGCTCTTCTTAACTGAATAGTACTATGAGTACCTCATAGTACTATAAATACACAAGTGACTATTCCTCACTGCACCAACCAGGACTCAGTTCAGTGATTCTCTGGGTACACACATATATCTGCAGTGATCCCATGAACCAAATGAGGTTTCATAATGTAAGAGTGCTTTTCCCAATGATTAATTTACATTTAGTGTTCATCTAAGGTGCTTGTGTTATTTTACATGCAGTTAATCAGAGATGAAAACAAGCATTTGCAATCCAATAGGTCTTGCATTACTTAAAGTTTGAGCTAATTACGTTGCATTATTGGAACCCCAGTAGCTCAAACTTTTAGTAATGCGACACTTATTGCATTGCAAATGCTTGTTTATCTCTGCTGACATGCCGAGGGTTGTTCCCTTATTTACAAATGTCACGGCCTAGGTAATGTATTTCCAATAAGGGCTGGGGCACACATTGAGGATATCAATTATGCATGAATTTGTGCATGAATTTGTGCCCTTGAGTGTGTGTGCTGCTTGCCAGTGTTACACGAAAATCATATACAAAATATAAATAACATGTAATACAGCCAAGTAATTCCGACACAATATTACTCTAGCTTAAAATGTCCCTGTGACATCACCTGCATTGTTTAGACAAGTGCCAGGGGGGAGGCCCGAAGTAAGAGCTGTGAGCAGGAGACCAGGACATCCCCTTCCATAAAAACGGAAAGGTAAACACAGCACTTGGCAGAGGACGTGAGGGCAGAGCAGCTTCAGCAGGCAGATTGCAAGGAAGGGACCAAGCCCAGCAAGGTTTGGAGGGCGGAACCGGGCGGTATGGGGAAGGCCGCTCTTGTTAAAAGTGAAAGCGATCTGCAAATAAAAACAAGCACTGTAAAAACAAACAAGCACTGTTTGTTTAATACTAAACTCGGGCAACAACATGGAAGGTTTGGAGGGCGGGACCGGGCGGTATGGAGAAGGCCGCTATTGTTAAAAGTGAAAGTGTGCTGCAACTAAAAACAAGTCTGTGGCGGAACAGGGTGGAGGGGAGCAGCTGTGGGATCAGGCATCCGTCCTGTGCAGCCTTCAGAAACTAGCATGGTAAAGAGAAGTCCAAGAGGCTTTTAGCAGGCTTCAATAGCTAGTAAGAGGTGCACGTATAAAAAAAAAGGACAAGCCCAGAAGTGCTGCGCGCGCTCGCCACAGCGAGCGATCTGTTTTCCTAATTGAAAACAGATGTCGCCATGCGGGTAACGCAACAGGAAGGAGGGGGCCGCTCATGGAACCTTTTATCAGCGCCGCGCGCCTCTCTGCAGACTCCCCTGCATTCCAGAGAGGCGCGCGACGCGATCCGATCCTTTCCTGCCATGCTGTGGAGACAAGACCTGGCCGCGCGCACAACGTTATCCTATGGAGAAACGCTGCGCGCGGCCAGGTCTTGTCTCACTTCGTCGGTCTCAGACTGCTGAGACGACGACTATAGTTCTCGCTTGCGAGAACGCGCTTTCAGCGTGTTCGTCGTAGGCGAGACCTAAAAAGCAGAGATACATGTCTTTGGCCCTGCCACCACATACAGTGACCCCCCTATCCCTATGGCACCCCCAACCAGAGTTTCCATGCTCTCTGTAGGATCACAAACACAGACAGAACCATGCAGAGACACCTCTATATACCCATGACATAGACCCATGAGTATACAACTATACATGCCAATCAGGGCCAGCCTTTAGCATGGGTGAGCTGTACCCAAGCCCAAGGCGCATGGAGCTGTGTGCATTGAGCTTATGCCAACAGCAGCGCCCTGCTCATTTTGCACCAGTCTTGTCCTTGTCCCTGCCTCTTCGTTTCTGTCTGATTTGCCAGTTTAAAGTGGTTTTAGTCCTTCAATATCATAGGGCGGGTGGGGTTTTAACACCCTTTAGCCCCCTTCCTTGCCCTCCCTTCACCCTCTGACACCTGCTGACACACATCAACAAAACCATCATCTGTGAAGGCAGCTCAGCCATTGGTGGTTCAGGTGAGATGGGTTAGGTCCGCGGGGGTGTTTGTGCCGAGGGTCCAGTCCCTGCTCATCCAGGCACTGACCAGTGAACACAAAATGGACCCCCTCCTGCTTCAATTAATTCACTACCCTCAGCGAGGGCGCCAAATGTCTCTCCGCCCACGCCCATGGCGCTATCTTAGCTAAGGCGGCTCTGATGCCAAAAGATCCAATTCAGGCGGGAGACTCTGATTTTTTAAGAAAACAAAATGGTGTTATTTTAGTTGTTTCCCGCCTAAAATTATATTTGCTGCAATTTTAACCGATGGGGAAAATACATTCTCCCGATTTATTTTGTCTGTCTTCCACTTCAAAGTTTGAAATGTTGGCATGTATGTACAACCTGGGCTTTAGGTGGGGTATCACTTCCTGCCAGGCCTAAAGCTGACTTGGAAATGGATAACCACCAGGCTTCTAGCCACGTCCGGAACTTCACAGGCAAAAACACTGATCAGTCTCTCGACCACCCTTTCAAAAGACCCTGGTAATTTTTCAATTCCAGTATCATGTTTGTAGATTTTAAACATTTTCAGATCTATTTACTAACATGAAAGCCATTGTTGTTGCTCATTTATCTGATGCAAATAATTGGAAAAGCGGATAAGTCCGGTGATATAACAGAGAACACACAGAGAGGCACCCGCACACTGGCCAGGTGACACACCGTCGTCTGTTTTGTTTTCGTCTGTCAGATTCCTTTTGGCAGTGGTGAGTTTTTGGATACCGAGGCAGTAGCTTCATTACTCCACATTCATTTTGAATTTTTTAGTCGCTGTTTAGGTTGCCTTATTTATGTGTGACACTTTGTCACAGTTGAGGTTCAATAGGCCCCCGACGAAGGGTTTCCTGTATAACCCGAAATGCATTGGGCATGTTGTATTATTTTGGAGTTTTCATGAATTAAATGAATAACCCAATGGAACCGATTTTCATCAAAAAATGAATTTCCTCATGAATAAAAGCAATTTTCAAGAACCTATTGTTTTGAAAAAGCCTTTTTTACGAAAACAAGATTGAAAAATCCTTTAATGAAAGGAGAAACCATACAGGTTTCATGTTAAAAGAGAGCATCCTTTGTGATCATGTGACGACATCTTCTACTCGTTGTATCACAAGGTCACATCTTGGGTGAAGCACAGGTTTATACTCACAAGTTGTAAGCCCCGCCCTTCCATACATAGGCCACGCCTCTGGGAAGGATTCCTAGCTAGGCATCTTTAGCCACGCCCATTTCAGAGACCCACACCTTTTACTTAGTGCTTGTATACACCCCTCAGACAAACATATCACATCACACAGACTCCTTTAGAAACACATCACACAGGCGTGTGTATGAACACAAACCAGACACAGAACACACTGCACACGACAAGCGGAACACACACAAGGCTTGTATTGTAAACCCACGCCCACGTGGATCACTACAAAGGTTATACATGAGCTGGGCCACAAATTAATTTAATATTTCCCTATACTAATTCACCACTAATCCTTTTTGGGTTCCGGAGTAGCCGAAAAAGAGTCTCGACGCCTTGTCATGCAAGTGTTATATAAATGCAATTACAAGTGTTATATAAAATGCAATTACAATTACAATTTCTGTCTGCATTAAAACTCAGAAGGAAAGTCGACTTAGAAGTGACAGCAGTCAGGTAGCGTGTCTGGGGGCGCAGCGCCCTCTGCTGGAGCAGCATGGGCACTGCCACCTTTGCTTTCCATCACAGGGGCTGAGCTGACAGCCGTGGCTGGTTCTCGGCCTCGCTTGCAGTTTTGATGCAACCAGTTATATTTAGAGTCTATTCAAAGACTGTAGCTTATTACTCGAGAACTTGTGATTCAGATCACTTACTCTTATCTCTAAATACGTATTCGTATTTCTTTTTCTATCCCCCTCGCTTTGTCTTTCACTCTTAAATTGTTATTAAGATACATCTATAATAGTTCGATATCAATAGGAGTTTTTGAGTATTATATAAATTGCCTTTTTTGTATAATGCCGCATTGTTTCTTGTTTTATTCTGCATATGGTGGTAAAGTATGGATATTAGGACCATTTCAGCTCATATTTTATTCTGTTAGGCATTGGAATTCTCTTAAATCTTGTGATATCACAACACTTGTCTATAATTCTCCCAAATTGGCATGTATGGATATTTTATTTATTTTAATGTACAGTACTTTAAGATCATGAAACTGAGTGTCTTAGCCTGACGCCTTGTTTCTCAAAAGGGTGAGGTCTTTCTGAGTCTGATGGGTGGTAGTACCAGTCCAGAATTGAGGAGTTCTACCAGCCTGGAACTCTGTCCCCTCCCCATACCATACCCACCCCCACCTGGCATAAAGCCAGGACAGAGGTCCTACCGCCCACAGAGCTTCCAAAAGACGCGATGACTCCTGCACCCTCTGTGACCTCGTCGCCACCAGAGGTCAGGCCCGGACTGGCCGTTGCAGGCACCGGGCAATCCCCCGGTCGGCCGCAAGGGTGGGGGCCGGTTTTGGGCCCTGGGGGCCGTTTTTGTTGCAGAGCCGTTTTTGCAGCATAGCTGCAAAATCGGCCCTGTAACAAAATCGGCTGAAAAGCGGCCCTGGCAAAGCGCTCGCCCCCCTCCCCCCCCGGGGGGGGGCGGGGGGCCGGCCGAGCACTTTGCCAGGGCCGGTTTTGGTTCCCAGTCCGGCCCTGGAGGTGAGAGGTGAGCCACATGCAGCAGCCACGCCCCTAAGAGAGGAGGAGACAGCAGGGAGCAGGGGGCAGAGGGAGAAGACAGCAGAGTATTCAACTCCTTGGGAGGGGGGAGACAGCAGGCAGAAGGTAATTCCTTAAGAGTGGTGGGGGCAGAGACAGCAGGGAACAGCCAACTCCATCTGAGGGAGGGGTGGAGCAGCAGAGTATTCAACTTTTTAAGAGGAACGAGAGAGCAGGGAGCAGCCAACTCCTTAAGAGGGGAAGACAGCAGGGGGCAGCCAACTACTTAAGAGGGATGGGAGACGCAATCTTTGCATTTCTGCTTATGTTCCCCCTTTGCATTTCATATATTCATTTTTTAAGGGAATATTTATAAGTTGTGAACACATGCTACATATACTAATATTTCCACATGCATGACATATTACATATGTTTTATTGCAGTTCGATAGCACATCCTTTCTTCATATATACGTATTCACATGATTTATAACACCTTATAGAATTACCCGAAGGTGCAACAGGATTAATATGTTAATTCTTGCGTTTGACATCATTCCTTGTGAGGCCTGCCTCTCTCAAAATTGGAAAACTGTTTTAAGATTGCCACATACAAGGTTTTTTTTAGAAGACTTACATAAAAAATGTATTTGACTCTATTAATTTTCCTCTGTATCTTGCACAGCCCTTGGCAGCATGCTAAACGTGTTTGATCAATGGAGGGAAGAAGTCCCCTGCTTTAAATTTCCTGAGTTTGGTGTCCCGATTATAATAATGTTGTGGAAGGCTTTGTGCTTTTCACAAATTTACTGTGACAATCCCTCTAAGTTTCACCAGTCTATTTCTTAACTGAGCAGCAAACTCTATTAGAGTTTTGTCATCTCCCTTCTCTTCTTCCCATGCTTTCCTAGTCATTTCCAAAAGGGTCCAGAGTTTTTGACCATACAGTTGTTTAAATGATGAAAGCCCTGAGGTTAACCTCTGATACCAAAAAGGACTAGGGGGAGCATCTTTTCCTGGTCCCGACCTTCATCCTAACAGATGTTCTTCAATGTTAACTTTAAAGTCACATTGGATCGTTCGATGAGACCATCGGTCTGCGAATGGTATGTCAATGTTCTCAAGTTTTTTATTGCCCAATTTGCAACTGACTTCCCTCATTAATTTAGAGATAAATGGACTACCGTGGAGGGTTCACCGGTGGTCATTGAGTATACTTTTAGGAAACCCAATGCTAAAAAAGGCTTCTAAGAGAGCCCTTGCTTTTTTAACTAGTAGTGGTCTGTCTGAGACAAATGCTTCAGGGGTACGAGTTGCATCATCTACAATGACTAGAATGTATCAATAATCTTTTTCTGAAGGAAGTAAAGGTCCTGCAATGTCCATCCATGCCCACTGGAATGGGGTTTCTACCAGGGGCATTCAGTGTAGCGGTGCCTTAAAAAGTTTATAATGATTAGTTACATGACATTTGGGACACTGCTGACAGTATTTTCTTTTACGTGGGCAAACATTCCATGCCAGTAAAAGTGTTCAGAGACCTTTTTTTTTACATTTTCAGGTTAGCCGTTTCTCATTGCTGTTCTATGGTAAAGGTAAGTGTTGTTTGTATGTACTTTCTACTGTTAGCATGTATGGTATGGTGGAGGGTTGTTACTAAGATTAGTTTCTGTATGTTAATTATTTTTTTAGTTCTTAGTTAGTGTTGAGCCTTGTTGTAGTTGTTTGAGGTGTGTGCTGTAGGTCTATTGATGTTTAAATTTATATTCTTTTTATTGTAAGATAATATGTTCTCTTTTTAACTGTTTGTGTTAGAGATTCTGATGTGTGTTACTACTTATGTTGTTTATGTTGGTTTAGATGTTGGTTTTTCTGAGTTTTCCTTTACAGTCATTTTAATTAAAGTCAAACTTAACTAACCATTTATTTTTTTAGCATTTTGTTATTTTCCTGTAGCATTTTCTTATTAATATTCAATGTCTTTTCAGTTTAGGAAGGCGCCCCTGGATATTCTCTGGTCAAAATGGATGGATTTTATTTTTTAACATATTTTTATTGATTATATATTGTTTTGGGATGTCATTATGTATAAGGAGGACTTCAGCTACAAATCATGAGAATGTCTTTTTTTATATAATATTTGTTGGGTGAGGTTGATCAATTTATTGTGTTTGTATTTTGCTATTCTATAACTATATGTCATTCTATTTTGCTATATTATGTAGTGTTTTTATCTATGTGTGCTGCATATTATTGTATGTTTATTGTGTTATTTTGAGATAGTTATATTTCACAATTAATAACTGTTATATTTTTATCTTTCAGAATTTATGTTCCTAGTTAGTTTCATTGTATATTTAAAGTGATAAAAATGAAGCAATTTATTATTCATGAAATTGTTTAGGTTGCTTTAGGTCTGTTTGTAGTTTAAATTATTTTCTGCTGATATTTTTATGAATTATTATCTTCTGATTTTTACGGTAGAGCTTCGGCTATATAGATTTTTCCCTAGTAACCCTACTTGTTCTCCTTATTAATCTTTTAAGATTTTCTATGACAGGCTGTTACCCAGTCCTTCTTCAGTAACTTGGGGAATGTTATTTTTTACTATTGTTTTTATGGGCTCTTGTGAGCTTGTACTCGTATCTCTTAAGTTATACAGACTGTTTCTAACTTGAATTTCAATCATATTTCAAGGGTGGTTGTGTTCCTTTACACTCTCAACAAAACCTACTTTGGTGATGGACCTACCATAGCAATCATGTCGTAATATTATGAGGATGTGCAATGCATCCTTTCACAAAAAGTGCTTTCTCTTCTATTGGTGTATCCCCTTTAACTTGACAGAAGTTTCCCCTTTTGTGAGTTGATATATGTTGCAGTTTCCAATATTAAGTCTTCATTTACAGAATCATTTAACATATGTTGCTTTTAAGTATATTATATGGTATTTAATAAGTTAGATAAAAAATGTATAACATGTTTTACATTACGTACTTAGATTTTTTGTCATTCTTTTTTTTCAGGTTTTGTGCTTGTTTGGAAAATGTTCTTTTTCTTCTTTTTGTAATGCATATTTTTGCTATATTTTTATTGGCTATTTATACATTAAGAAATATTTGATAATGATTTATTAAGGGATTATGGTTATGCTTTATTTGGATTTATTATTCTTGCATGTTGTTTTATCTTTCTTGCAATAAGTGTATCTAAAATTGTGTTGCTTTGTCATATTTTTGTGGTTTGTTTTTTTGCATTACTGTATCTGTGTTTTAGGATATTTCTAAATATGTTAGTCATTTTTTCCTTTAATAAAATAATTACATTATGTTTGTAGTTAAGTTTTAGTTATGTCTTAATTCAGTATTTACTTTGTAATTGTAGGAGCTTTGTCCTGATTTCCCTCAGGAAAAAAGGGTAATTGTAGGAGCTTTGTGATAGTGTAACAGCCTTTCTGTCTATAGCTATAATTAGGCTGAGTGATGCTTTCCAGCAGTGGTTTACTGCAATTAGTTGCACATTTTGTTTCCTTTTTATACTGTTTTTTAAATGGGGAAGTATGTCTATTTGCTAACTGTTTTTAAGATTCATATCATTGGTTTCAAGGTTAGTAACTCATTTTTTTACTATGTTTTTGAAACCTTACATGGTAAACACAATTGATGTTCTTTTGGTTAGTATTGGTATATGTTTAATTAACATATGCTTAATATGTTTCATATAAGTATGTACATTTTTATTGTTTTGGAGATATTGTGTTTATCGTTGTTGTTTTTAATGTTTAGTTACAACTATGTTTCTGTAGTCGGTATTTGTGGTTTATGTATAGGATGGCGATAGTTGGGCACTCAATATTTTTTAATGATATTATTGTGTCTCAAAATTATTTATCTTGAAAATATATCATAGAAGCCTATGTCCAAAGATCAGGCACCTCCAGAAGAGGCTGTCTTACTCAAAGGAGGTTTTGCTTCCTCTGGACGCCTGGATGGAAATTCCTGGTGCTGCACCACACGGAGGCTGCTCAATCTTGGGATCTGCTCCATTCGAGGCTGGCATGACGCACAGGTGGGGGAGGGGGAGTGGAGGGTCATGAGGGGAGGGCGAGGGGGGGTGTTAATAAAAAATTAAAGCGTACCATCCCCTCCGGTCCCGGACTCCTGCGTCTCGTCTCCTGCTCTCTCTCTGCTCACAGGAAGCAGAAGCAGGCAGCCTCCCTCTCCTCCCCTAACCAATCACAATGCTGCAATGGCAGCGTTGTGATTGGATAGGATATTGTCCTTACAGGCGCCTATGGGGAGGCCGTTTTCTTCATGCAGGCTGTGCAGCAGCCTACATGGAGAAAACGGAAAATGCTATGACTGGTCAGCGCCCATAACATTGGGCTAGCCACTCCTGTCCGACCCGCCCCCAACCAGGCCCCACCAACCTTCTTCTGCTTTCTTGCAGTGCAAGAAGCAGAAACGTAAAATGGTATTTATACCATTTTACGTTTCTGCTTCTCGCACTGCGAGAAAGCAGTGGGGTGACGTTCTGACGCCCCCGTGGAGGAGCCGCCCCCTGATCAGCTTTGGATATAATTATAGAATCTAAATCCAGTTCATCGGGACCAAGAGGCCGATGTGGATAACTTTTCATTCGAGGTCGCTGGTCAAAGGACAAGTTAGGACATTACATCAACTTCCTAGAGCTACTGAGAGGTTCATTTGTGAGCTGCAGTTTCTTGAAAAGTAGGGTGAAATGTAGATTATTGTTGAGGAAGGACAATATATAAGCGATATGTATATATAAGGTTTAACAGACTTGCAGACATAGCCAAATACTTTTGGCACTTCTGAATGGAGACAGGAATTTTAGGGCTGTGCACCTCCAGAGACAGAACAATATAGTGGAAGACTAGCACTCCTGATACCTGAAGAACCCAAAGCTATTGGCATCTTCACCTGCAGATCTTCGGGATCTCACAAAGAGATGAAGAGTTCCCAAGACAGACGTATACGTCTCCAGACTGAATACCTTTGTTTTTCAGCTGCAGACCAGGCCTGGAGATGGCTCAGGTGGAAACCTTATTGCAGGAATGGGCCAAAGGGCTACACTATGGTTTTCCCATTTTCTAATGAAATCTCGAGTGGTAGCACAAGTCAAGAGACAGCAAATGGAACTGAATCTGGTGACTCAATTTTGGAGGACTCAGGCACAGTTCCTGTGCCTTTTGAAAATGTGCAACTGCCCTGTCTCTCTTCCCCTCTTCCAGAACTTCTTCTGTGTCCAAGGGAGAGAACGTTATCCCATGATTGAAGACAACACTCTCTCCCTCATGGCAGAACAACATTCAGGGACATATGTTTTGAATGTGGCTTCTCACCAATAAGCCACACCCAATCACTGCAGTCCCACCTGGGAGGCAAATATAGCACTGCACCTTTGAATAATATACACTTTTGAGCATGTCTTACCACCCCTGGCACAGCAAGATTTCAACACAAAACAAACAGCACCTTTTGAAAAGGAGTATTATTTAACAAAATGCAAAGACTATCCCTTTTAGAATAAGGCTTGGGGTTTATTACATAATACTCTCTAAACAAAGGCTGTCTCAGATACCAAATGCATTAGATTCAAATATATGTAGCAAACTTATAATCTAACGGCATGAATCAATAACTGAGCAAACTATAATACTGATTAATAAACAAGCAATAACTGATCTAAGATAAGATACACTGGACGTCCTGCAAGAGATCCGAAAGATATATATATATATATATACACACAGTAGAGGATCACTCTGGATGTGCACCTCCCACACCACAAAGAAAACACCTCACACGATCACAGCCACTGGCATAGATCTCAATGGCAATAATCACAAAACTCAATACATCACCTGATGCATACACAGCCCACTTCTGGCCGGGGGAAGCCTTCACACAGCTGGGGATCAGAGCCCAGCAATCAGGGTTCAATCCGAGATAGAAACGTGTGCCCTCGCTCAGAATCCAAACTCCCAAACTTCCACCAAACCAGTGGATGCTCCCCCTCTTAATACAAATCCAAACATAACGAAGCTTCTAGCAAGCCTCGCCCCCTCGTTCTCACGAGAGCCCGTACCTGTCTGATCCAGAGCCACGGCATGGGTTGATCAAGCCTTTGCTATGGCTTCGAGACGGACCATGTACATTCCTCTGATAGGAACCGGTTTCCTCTAGTCAGAAAAGTGTGAAAAACAGGAGGAAAGCAAAACATACCCTCTTCAGCTCTGCAGCTTCGTGCATGCACAAAAAATGGCTTCAGTCACACAGAAAGGCCCAAAGCAAGATGGAATTGAAAATCAAGATGACATGAGAGCATGTCAAAGGCAATAGTCAGCACTGCCATAAATCAAGGTAAAGTCAGAAAACAGAATGGTCAAAGCCAATAGTAAGAACTCATAATTCTCACCAATGCACAATACAATACACATTCCTGCACAACTGCACACCTTTAAATGCACATCCCACACGCTCTGCTCTTGGCAAGACTGTTCCACTCCGTAACAGCTCCCTCTGAAAGACAGCAAGATTACAGAACAGAAGAGAAGCAGGCAAATGCGGATCATCCTACATTAAGGAACACACTAAAGTCAATTAAAATGGTGGTGGTGAGGGTCATCATAGGGTGCCAAAATCACAAGAGTGGCTCATTTATTACAGACATATTAAACCTACCAGGAATTTCACAGAAATCTTCTTTCTTTGTTGAACAGTCCTTATCAGCAAGAACCTATAAGCAGTTCCAGTAAACATGGCACTCTTGGTGTGGATGGTGTGTGGAAAGAGACATTCAACCCTTGGGGACCAACAGTGTTCACATCCTACACTTCCTTTCAGAGTTAGTGAAAATGGGGAAATCCTATTATACTATAAATTTGTTCCATTCTGCTACCTCAGTTGGTCATGTGTGGTCACGGATAGAACTGAGTTGTCACCCTGTTGTAGGTAAACTTATGAGAGGGATCAGACTTTCCAACCCCTCAAAACCAAGTACTTGAGGTTATGGGATGTAAAACAGGTCCTACACCTTTTCAGTAACTAGCCAGGCAATGATGGTCTGCCGAGAAAGATGTTATTTGTGAAATTCACCATGCTGTTGTGTCTGATATCTTGTAAAAGGATGTCTGACTCTGGATTTGTCTGGGTGATCTCATACACCAAATTGGGTACTTTTTCTGATTTTCAGACAGACAAAATCCAACGCATGGACGGTAACCTGCCCAGCTGTCCCAGTCAGCCGTAGGCTGTGTGTAGTCGATGCCTGCAGGAATATGAAAATATGTCTGGGGTTATGAGACCTAGGGCCAGATGTACGACCTAAATTGAATGTGCAAATGGGTTTGCGACCCATTTGCGCATGCAAAATAGCCCAGGGCCATGTATAATTCCTAAATAGTGATTCACAATTTATTTGCCACTCGCTATTTAGGAATTGTGGCTCGCTATTAGGAAGGGGTATTCCCTTCCTAATTGCGTCTGCAAAGCAATGGATGTTTTGTGCTTCGAATTATGGTCGCAAAACACTCGCAAATTACCACCCTCTTCAAGAGGGTGGTAATGCAGACATAATTAGGAAAGGGTCACCAGGGGACCCCTTCCACTTTGTGACTGTCTCTAAAAATATTTTTTAAGGACAGGCAGTGGTCCTAGGAACCATTACCTGCCCTTATAAAATGTAACAAAAACGTTTCATTTTTATTTTTAAATGCATCCCGTTTTCCTTTAAGGAAAATTAGTTGGATTTTTTTTTTTTAAAATGCTTTATTTTAAAGCAGTCCCAGACATGGGGGTCTGCAGAGCCCAGCAGGCCGCCATCCCTGGGAGGCCTGTCCTTCCCCATGGGCCCGCAAATTGTGGGTAGCTCATGAATATTCATGAACCTCGCAATTTGCGACCCCATTGGGAATCACAAACAGTGTTAAACACACTGTTGAACATGCCAAATAGCGCCTCGCAAATTGCGAGCCGCAAATGAGTCGCAATTTGCCAGGCGCTATTTTGCAGGTCGTACATCTGGCCCCTAGATTTCTTGATCTTCTTCAAGAAAGTCTTTATCACCTTTTCTTCTTCCTTTTTAGCCCGGTGGGTCAGGTGAGTTATGCAAGAGTAGGGAATCGATTTGTTCTATTTTGGGGCGCACTCTGCCAGGAGGCAAGACTAAAAGAGACTCTAAGGGCGGCAGTCTGGTCCTCAAATTCTACCCTTAAAAAAGCTTCTACAAACCAATCTTTGATATTATGACATTAGTTGTGAATAAACTTTGAACTAGCATAATCGGAGTCACCGGTCCTGACAAAGAATTGAAACCAATTCTAGCTAACGTGAAGCAAAATCTCAGTTCTATTACGGACACAGAGGCAAAGATTACTTCACCCATTGGATACCTCAGGGTTGTTGCAGTTGAGGCATAGTAAGGTATATGTCCTGACTTGATTGTATTAACAGTTAGCTATGATATACTTCTTTGTATGGTTTGAACAATGATGGGCATAAGAATATTTTCATATTTAGAAAATGTGAAGCGCAGTACAGTTCAATTCTGGCCCCTTCAGCTTTGAAAGAGAAATAATTGTGAAAGAGGATGACAGATGATCCATTCAAGGCTATCTGGCTTCTCTTTGTGCAAAGGAAGAGGCAGAGTTTAGGAGAGAATCATTTTATGGACGTGGTATGTTGTTTATGGATGTATGACGTTACAACGCATACTTTACAACGCGGTATTTACAATGAATACCTTTACAACGAATAGCACTTTGGGGTGCTGGATAGTGAATAGTTTAATTTACTATAGTGGGGAAGTGTGGCTCAGTGGTTAGAGGCGGCAGACCCGGAATCTGAGATCGACCGTGGACCAGGGTTCGATTCCCCGCCTCGGCGGGTCTCGGGCTCATAAATTCCACGGTCTCGACAATTCTCGCTCCGGTGCCTACTCGACTCACGGGGTCACACTCTGCGACTCTGGGATATAGCTTGCTTAATCTCCACTACGGCCCCTCGCAGCGGGATGCCTGGCTTTCACCTTGTGGATACCCTGCCGGGGTTTCTCACAGGGGAATACCAGGACGGGTTCCCTAAGCAAGCGCGGAGATGCCCCAGGGTAAGTCCTGCGCTATATAAGTTTCATACATTTACATTTACATTTACATATTCCAACTCCAGTCCCCGTGGATAGTAGGGAAGGTGTTGGATAGTAAATTAAATCTATTCCCTATCCTAGAGCGCCCCCCAGCGCAATGCGTTGTAATGGTTTGCGTTGTTAAAATTGGGTCGTAAAGGCACTGCGTGGTAAAAGTTGCGTTGTAAAGGATGTTCCCCGTTGTTTATTGGTGCTTTTGACATGTATTTTGTGCGCTTTGTGTAATGTAGTGTCAGAGGGATGGAATTATGGCTTCAGAGGCATGTCAGATTTTTGAATGATTGTTTTACTGTAGGGCTTTTACAGAGAAAAACATCTTCAAGAAGGAGGATAATGGAAAAATAACATGGGGGGGTGATTCTCGGAGTTATCCGAATATTCCGATGAGTGTTAACCATGCATATCTTCCAGTTTTCTATGCGGATGGGTTTGTTTTCTGTTCTTCTATGAATCCTCTTTCTTTTACTTAGGTGTTTATCGAACATCACTAGAGTGTTTTTTACTCTTTCACAAAACCTTATAGGCCTTCATCCACATGTATTCATGCACTGGAGGGGAGCTGCAGGAGATGGTGTCACTGGGCCTTATTTGACCAACTTTACGAATCCCTCTTCCTTTGTCGCAGCATCTCTGTCTCCCTCAAGGTGTCGATCGGTATACCAGTGTGGAGTGGTTAGGTCTTCTTTTCACTTTTTCCTGTGCTCCACCAGTTCCCACCCCAGGAATAAAAATTACAGCCCAAAAACCAACAGTGTGCACCCCATTATTCCCCCCTCTAGTTGGCATGTAATCAGAGGTCCCATTCACTCACCTGGTCTGCCACAACTCTCCTAAGTGGTGGCAGACTTTCTTGCAACCACTGGCTGCATCTGCCACTCTTTGCAGCACTCTTTGGCGTTCTCGCCGTCGGTTTAGGTGGCCCCCTCCCTGTTCCTCGGTCCGAACCTTGAGCTGTATGAGGTCTGTGTCATCCCCCTGTGTGATGTCTTCCCTTCTCCGCAGCAGTCCTCCGACTTTGTTTCCTCCTCCCGCTGTTCTCGACTCCTTCTCCTGCTCTCGGCTTTTGCTTTTCCCCTCATCAACTTCCTGCGCTCTTTTGACATCCTTTGTGCAGTCCCCTTCCTGTGGAATGTTTTCCTTCATAAGTGTCTCTGGGCCTCATTAGGATGACGGGCGGACTTTGCCCGCCCGTCATCCCATCGTAAATCGGGACCTCCCGCCATAAGGGCAGGGGTCCCGGGGGTGCTATTAGGATGTGCCCGCCACAGTGGCGGGCACATCCTGTATTTTCAGCATTGTGGCGGGCGGTGCTCTCTGCACCGCCCGCCACAATGCTGAAAATGCACTTTCACATTGTCATTTACGAAGCGGCAGGCACCGCGCGGTGCCTGCCGCTTTGTAAATGACAATGTGAAAGTGCATCCCCCATGTGCACCCCCCACCTGTACTTCACCAGAGTGAAGACCGCATGCCTTTCCGTGGCGACATCGCCGCCGCGGAAAGGCACTGAAAACCAGGCATCATAATATGGCTGGCGGTGTCTGTTAGACACCGCCACCATATTATTCCTATCCCAACCCCAGCCGCAAGGCGACCGGGGCGGAAAAGCGGCGGACGGTCTTTCCGTCCGCCGTGGTCCCCCCCGCCATCCTAATATAGCGGGAGGAAATCTGGTGATGATATCGGGCGGATTGCCTCCGCCAGGCTGGCGGTGTCTACCGCCAGCCTGGCGGAGGCAATCCGCCTGATATCATAATGGACCCCTCTGTTTCCTCATGTCTCCTCCCCTCAACCCTTCATTCCTCTTTGTCCTTGTCTCTGTTTCCTATTCTCCTGTCTCCACCCACTGTCTGACACCTCTCCTTAGGTGGAGTGGCGCGTCAGGCGGCCAGTAGGAAGAAGTCTCGACTGCAGGTACGTTTTCCTTTTCCTCATATGTAACTTGCTATAACATTGGCTGCTGTGACTTACAGTAAAGAGAGTACTGCATATTCTTAGCCTCAGAGACCTTAATAGAATTGAAACTTTCCTTCATGTAGCTAGGAATTATTTCATTCTTCTCTCTATAAGGTTGTAATCTATCTGTGAAATGCTGAATGATGTGCAGGTCCCTTTATGAACTATTGGAAGCCCTGAAGGTGCCCATCGTGAGCACTGTCCAGAGATGACATGGATGAAGGCTGGAACCAACAAAGCATTAGAAGCCTCTACGCCCCTCGCTGCTCTGACTTCCTTGTTTATCTTGTCTCCCTATGAAAGAAAGGTGTATAGGAGCAGGTAGGCAGAAGCCACAACAGAGACACCTCCTTTTCTTCCAGGAGAGGGCTCTGCCCCCATGGATTTTTGTAGATGGAGGGGTCAATTTTTAATCAGCCCCAAGAAGATCACGCGACCCAAAATTTGTTTTAATCAAGGGAATTATTCTTTCTTTAATTTATTTATTTGATGCTTTATATAGCCAGGACCACATCGTGGAAACACCAGAACGCTGTACAGTTGAGAGAATGAAACGCACATCATGAGATGTCCACACATTGGTATGCATTGATATTGCAAGATTACAGTGTCGGTGTCTAAGAGGTTCAGCATAAGCCATTAGTACAAGGGCACTTAAGTATTTGAGAGTCAGGCGTAAGTCATATTTGCTTTTTATTGTTAGAGTGACATAGAACTGCTGAGTCAGAGAATTTATTCAAATGTGATGAGGCAAATTTCAAAAGGTTAGGTGTTACTGAAAAGCCAACAGGGTTAGGGCAGAAGCAGCCACTTGGTTGAATGCTAGAATATTGTTTGCAAAAACATTGACATAAATCCTAGATACATTTTATTTAAAAACCGCACCATTGTGTGTACATTTTCTATCTGTAACTCCAATGAAACGATATTTTTCTAAAGAATATGTAGGTCACATTTTGTTTGTCAAATACTACTTTGATTGAGATACTCTAGTACCGTACATAGCCACGTGTCAGGGTGGCAACTTTTAAAGGTAGCGGAGAGCAACGGCCACAGGTTAAGCAGGGGCCTTTGATAGGCTTGTACAGTTGGGACGGAGTCAGTCTAGGTACACCAGTTGAGTGTTGCTCAAAGACTGCCAGGGGCAGGATCGGGGTAATCGATTTTTTGGGGTTCTGGATACAGCACATAAAACCTCTGGGAAAAGAGATATTTACAGCATGGTACGTGATATATAAAGTGCGGTTGAAGAAAGTCAATGTGCATTATCAGCGGACCTGGAACAGCCTCCCCATACACCCCGGACCATCGACTCACTTCCAGAATTCTGAAAGGCCCTCAAGACCTGGCTGTTCGAATAAACTCCAGGAACTGCAAGCGCCTGGATACCCTATTGGATGATTAGCAGCACTTTTTATAAATCCTGATTGACTGATTGGTTGTGGTACTGCTCAGAGTAGAATTCAACTTGAGATCTGGTGGGTCTAGGCTCAGGTGAAAAGCACATATTACAAGAGGACTTTTAAAAAATGCTCTTTGAGGTCCCTCTTTAAGGGGCAGATTGACATGGCCTGGGTGATCAAATGGGGTTCTATTGTAGTACCCCCATTTTTAGCCTGTCATGTGATGCAACTTTGACTGTAGAGCACTGGTCCCTGCTGTCCAGTTTTCCAGTACCAGTGTTCTTTCCCTAAAACTGATACACAATCGTCCCTTCAGGTCCCTTGTAAGTCGCTAGTAAATGGCACCTGAGTACCTAGGGCATGAGGACTGAAGAGGGTCCCCAAGGGGCCCCTCATCTAGGCCATGCAGACTGACACTGCAGCATGAATGCCGTGGTGCAGACAAAACAACAAAGTCCACATGGCACACTGCCTGTGTGCCATGCCAACTAGCACTGCTAAGGTATAGGTAAGTCAACCCTCTAGCAGGCCTTACCAGCCCTAAGGCAGGGTGCACTATATCACAAGTGTGGGCATATCTGCATTAGCAGCTAGGCCCCTACAATATAAGGGTATATGCCTTTATTGTTGTAAGTGCCGGGGAAGCCATAGAGAGTGCATGAGCTGGAAACTCGAGAACTCGAGTTCCACAGCACATGATGGCTTCACTGAACACAGGAGTGTTTGGTACCAAACTACTCCTCACAATAAACCTACACTGATGCCAGTGTGGGATTTATTGTAACATGTATGTCCTCAGAGGGCACCACAGAGGTGCCCCCTAAAAACCCACCGACCCTGATGGGGGCATTGACTGGATTTAGGCAGCCTGCCAGACACAGGCATGTTTCTGGGCCCCTGGGTAAAGAGCCTCTGCTCTCTTGGACCAGAAACAATGCACATCCTGGGCAGGGGTGTCACGCCTCCTCCCCCAGGATGGGCCAGTGCTCAAAGGGGAATCTTCAAAGGTCTGTAGCCTTTGTAATGCGAACCCCAGCCTCTGCTGCTAGCAGCAGATACCAGCCACCAGTTTACACCCCCACTTTGGGCTGGGTAACCGGCAGGAAAACTTAGAAAGGCTCAGAGGTGTGCCCTGCTTTGCCAATTGCACCCCATAGGTGCTGGAGGTGAAGTGAAGCACATTTTTCAGTGCCCACTATCTTGAAGATGGTGGGGCTTATCCAATTAGGGCTAGATCTATGTCCCCTCCCACAGGAGGTTGGCATTATAGAGGGGATCAACTCCCCAGGTAAGGGACCCATTGGTCCCTACCTGTCACTCGCCTGTAATGTCCCTAAATCTAGTAGTTAGGTAGCAACCCCAGACCCTGAATTGTAGATTTCTGATGACTTGTGAAGCCCGACACCGGAGAGCCGCAACAGCAAGGAAGAAGAAGGACCAGTGATTGACTTGGCACCAGCCCTGCCGGCATGGCTGCTGCCTTTCACCCGTGCTACAAAAGTCAACTTATCCTGCAGGCCCAGTGACCTCCAAAAGCCTTGGAGGACTGCCTGCCTTCAATAAAGACTCCAAATCTCCGGTGAACAATGGACCTATAAAAAAAAAACCTTTAAAGACTAAGAGCGCTGACCTGAGGAACTGCGAAACCACCTACTGGACCCACCTCTGCATCCGACGCCTACAGCCTGAGTCCAAGTGGCCCACCAGTCCTGCAAAGGATTTCCAGCAATTCTGAGCAAGAGTCCATCGTGGGTTGACCACTGCCGGACTCCCCGTCGACGCCTGCAGCCTCTTCATGATGACCACCATAACCAAGACCTGCTCTGGTAAGCCTTTTATGACGTCCAAGGACATCCCTGCACTTGAAGCCCCTTTGTCTTGGGAAAGCTTGACCTACGGTGTCCCTACATCCCCAAGCATCAGAACTTATCGGGGCATCTGGTTTTGTTCGCCCGGCCTCCTGGCCAGAGTCTGCAGCCGTTGTCTGAAATTGATCTCTTCCATTGGTTTGCATTGGCCACCTGATGCTGCATTGGTACTGTGCACCAGGCCGCAGCTTGTGCCGCTGAAGGTGTATGTTTGGTGCTGCACTGTGTCCCTCCAGTGCTTGTTTAAGCCCCCCAGAGATTGACCCCTGACACTGCTTTTACTTACCGGTAAACAGAGCATCTTAAATCACCCCCAGTCTCCATTGGTTAACATTGGGCATCCTACTCGGCTGCCCCTGTGCCACTGGTGGTACAGTTTTAGTACTAAATTGAACCTTGCATTGTGTTAACCTGAAACCCCAAAGACTGGATTTGTAAGTCATGTACTTACCTACAAAACTGCATTTGTGTTTTCCTCCTATAGGTTAACAGTGGCAAACTGAAAATTGCACTGTGCCAACTTTTTCAAGTGAAAAGTATTTCTTATAAAAAACATAATCAACTTTGAACGTAGCTCTTGGTCTTAAGATACACCTTGAAAGAAGCATATTTTTCTAAAATTGGTGTGTATCTCTTTTTCGTGTCATTTATTAATCACAGTGCGTACAACAAATGTCTTACACTCCTCTGTGTTAAGCCTAAGGTTGATCTACCATACTATCACAAATAGAGCACTTTGGGTTTGCATGGAAGCCCTGCTTGCTTCTGGGGGAATCTCTGGACTCTATGCACATTATAAACAATTATTGGTATTTCACATATCCAGCCAGCGCTCCACACTCACACAGACCAGCATCTTGTGCCAAGATATACACATGCAGCACATGAAGACTTACTCAGATGCAGTACCCAGAACCAGCAACAGACAGAGGATGGTGCTGCAAGTGTATATCTTGGCAGAACATGCTTCATCGCAGCCTAGGCCTTGAAAACTCAGTCAGATGTAGTACCCAGACCCCGCCACAGGATGGCGCTGCATGTGTACATCTTGGCAGAACATGCTGCATCTCAGCATAGGACTTCGAGAATCACTAAGGTGCAGTAACCAGACCCAGCCACAGGATGGCGCTGCATGTTTACATCTTGGCAGAACATGCTGCATCTCAGCCTAGGCTTTGCAAACTCAGTCAGATGTAGTACCCAGACCCAGCCACAGGATGGCGCTGCGTGTGTACATCTTGGCAGAACATGTGGCATCTCAGCATAGGACTTCGAGAATCACAAAGGTGCAGTAACCAGACCCAGCCACAGGATGGCGCTGCATGCATATATCTTGGCAGACGACGCTGCACATCAACCTGGACCTCGCACAGACCCGCCTCTGATTTTGAAGACTCACTCAGATGCAGTGTCCAGACCCAGCAACGGAGTGGCGCTGCATGCATATATCTTGGCAGACGACTCTGCACATCAACGCAGTGTCCAGACCCAGCCACGGGGTGGCGCTGCATGTGTATATCTTGGCAGAGCATGCGCATCTCAACCTAGGCCTTGAAGACTCAATCAAATGTAGTACCCAGACGCCGCCACGGGGTGGCGCTGCATATGTACATCTTGGCACAAGATGCTGTAGCTCATCCTGGACCTCACACAGACCGACCTCTGGCTTTGAAGACTCTGTCAGGGTGCAGTACTCAGATCCAGCCACAGGATGGCGCTGCATGTGTATATCTTGGCAGAGCATGCCGCATCTCATTTTATGCCTTGAAAACTCAATCAAATGTAGTACCCAGACCCAGCCACAGGATGGCGCTGCATGTGTATATCTTAGCAGAAGATTCCTCATCTGAGCCTTGGACTCACAACTCAAGCCTCTGGCTTTAAAGTCTCTGTCGGGTGCAGTACTCAGAATCAGCCACGAGGTGGCGTTCCCTACCTATATCTTAACAGGAGATAATATATAGGCGTGCTGTATTCCTAAAGTAATTGACGAGTCAGATTTGAACAAGGATGGAAAAGACCGGTCTTCCCGCTCATTTTCAAGTCCAGTATAGAAGAGCAAAGGGACTCACCTCCAGGGGACCCTGGGAGGGCCCTAGGTGTCCTCAGGCAGCCCCCACCCCCTCTCCTGCTCCCTGCAGGGGATGGTGCCCTCTGTCTTGCATGGACTCTTCCAAGTGTATTTGCGTCCACTCTGTGGGTCACGTCCGTCACCGGAGCCTGTGAGATAAGATAGCTCGGTGGGTGCAGCGCAGGCTGCTGAGCTCTCTGTGTTACCTGCAGCCAGTGCAGCTCGCAGGCTCGGATCACGCAGGGCCACTGAGTAGGTCTCAATATTCGGATAATAGCGCCTGGTTACAGCGCCACGAACCCCGTGGTGATACGAGCGACATTAAAACTTAAGTATCCAACTGTGAGGCATCTTCTTGGGACTACTGGGTAATCAGTGCTTACATGGTAGTAGTGTCTGTGGTGGTTCCTCCCCTTTCCCCCCGATGTGCCAGGCTCACAAGTGCTGCGGCGTTCTAAACTAGACTGCCAGGGGGCTGCCCGCAGGGCCTTGTCTGACCCATGGTGGAGAGAACTGCAGTCCTAGCTAGCTCCAGAAGTCCTAGCTAGCTCCAGAAGTCCTAGCTAGCTCCAGAAGTCCTAGCTAGCTCCAGAAGTCCTAGCTAGCACTAGAAGTCCTAGCTAGCTCCAGAAGTCCTAGCTAGCTCCAGAAGTCCTAGCTAGCTCCAGAAGTCCTAGCTAGCTCCAGAAGTCCTAGCTAGCCCCAGGAGTGGTAGCTAGATCCAAGCTCCAGAAGTCCATCCTGGCTCCAGAAGTCCTAGCTAATTCCAGAAGTCCTTGCTAGCTCCAGAATTCCTTGCTAGTTCCCGAAGTTATTGCTAGCTCCAGAAGTCTTTGCTATCTCCAGAAGTTATTGCTAGTTCCCGAAGTTATTGCTAGCTCCAGAAGTCCTTGCTCGCTCCAGAAGTCCATCCTGGCCCCAGTAGCTGTGGGGCTCTCAGAGACTGTGGTATCTAACACGGTAAATACAACTCAAAGAATTCAAGGCAAGGTGCACGAATATCTGATTGCAAAATACTGCTTGCAAATTAAGGCCAGTCAAGACTTTTAAGATACGACTAATAGGATGATTCCAAAAAATCCTTAATCATAGTGGGTTGCAATCTGATCTACAGCATGAAAATGAATGAAGTATGGTGCAAATTGTTACTCACTACGAGTGCCATCATACGGATGATGGCCTGCGGAGTCGGCCGACCACCATATCTGTGATTGCCTTCCAGTAAAGCACTTTTTCTTTTTAATGCAGCCCATTTTCATGAAAGGAAACAAGTTGCATTTGGAAAAAAAGTTTTTGTCTTTAAGAGGAGGCAGTGGTGGAGAGGTGTGGTGCAGCGGCCAGAGCAGCTGACTCTGGAGAGCAGCCCTCACAGTTCGATCCCCAGCGCCGGCCGCAGCTCAGCATCATGTGGCTCTGGGCAATAGCTCACTAAAACTCCTCAATGGCCCCCCAGCGCCTGGACACCCTTAGAGGTGATAAGTCGTGCTTTACAAATCTGGAATTATTATAGTGTTCTGGGGGACCAGACCACTGCGTCCTCTGAAACATATGTTGTTTTACATTCAGAAAGGGACTCGTTCCTTTTTGAGAATATGTTACCACCGCCTTTAAGGTGTCAGGAAAATATAATTGATTTCCAGACGGATTTCGGTTGCAAAGCATCGATACATTATGGAGAACCTGACCTTATGGGCCAAGCGGCGCAGGGCACGCCTAATATCTCCGGTTCACCTGCCTTGATAAACAGAGACACGAGACACTCTGTTAGGCGTAGAAAAGCAGATTTATTAGCTGCAGCTAAGCACAGTTATCCTAGAAGTTACACACAAGGTGGATTCTGAGGAGACTGCCACTTCATTCCGTGGCGTACAGTCTATTATACAGAACGAGTTTACAATGACAACTCCCAAAACACATAAAACTGACAAATAGGAATAGTTCGAAAACAAGCTATCGGATGTCTAAAACACACCTTCCTTTCAGACCCCGTGTGCTCTCCTCCCCTCAAGTTAATCAACACTAGTGCCCGTAATTCAATTTGCAGGTGGTAGAACATGTGTAGAATGCTTCAAAGGATAGGCTATGTAACAATAGAACACACGAAGAGAATAGTGAAGGCCAGTTAAACAAGATAAAGTCGAGAAGAATGTTGGGACCTAAACAGTGGAGTAAGACATGAATTAATCAGTCTAGACATGGCTTTATGAACTCGTCCAGACCCTGACATCGGTTTCGTAAACATGAACAGGAGTTACTCTTCAACACCAAGACACATAGCAGCTGAAAAGGCAAAAATACACCATGTTTACCGCGTTAGCCGTGCTGTCTGAGTGAGGCAACACAAAATGGCGGCTAAGCACAAAATGGCGGCTGAATAGGAAGCGAAGTCGAAAACTACGTAACCTCAATTATATACCGACAGTATTTGGAAGGGACTCAAACGACACGCGCCTTCCAGATTCCCAATCGGAGTCCACTTTAAATCTCGTTTAGCAGTCAGAAAAACCTTTCGATTCCGAGAAAGCGATTAGTGTATAATAAAAAGCATCTTAAAGGTTCCAAAGGCTGAACTGAACTTTTGCGACTGTTAAAATGCTGAGTATATCTGCCTCTCAATGCCCAGCCAGTGCTGCAACCTCAAAAAAAAAATACTACTTTTATTTATAAATAGACATATAAGTGACAATTTTGACACAGAAAGAAAAACGGGGCATATTAGCAAGAACCTTGTTACAATTATCGCTGTTTTAGCGGCAGGAAACTGCTGCTAAAACGGCGATAATAGGCTTGCTTATACGGGTTATACAATTCCAATAGAAGCCCAGGTTAGATGTGCAGGACATCTAACCCGGGCTTCTATTGGAATTCTATAACGCATATTAGCAAGCCCATTATTGCCGTTTTAGCAGCATTTTCCTGCTGCTAAAACGGTGATAATTTTAACGAAGTTCTTACTAATATGCCCCAACATCTTTTTGACCCAGGATCCCAAATGTTTTTATGGCGGTTACTTGTTGGGCACGACGGGGCAGATTTACAAGCCCCTTGCGCCACTTTTGCGTCACTTTTAAGTTGGGAAAAGTGATGCAAAAGTGGCAACAAGGGGCTTGTAAATCTGCCCCAACATTTTTAACAACTATGAGGGGGCAGATTGACCAGCCCCTTGCGCCAACCGTACACCACTTTTCCCATGTTAAAAATTACGCAAAAGTGGCGCAAGAGTCTTGTAAATAAGCCCCGAGCTGCATAGCAAGCACTTGTGTCACCTGAATTATGCAATTCAATAGCCTCCTTATTTTCAGCTTAATTATGGATTCATCGCTCTTGCCACCTAGTCCACCACCTGCGGCATAATTTGCAGATTTTAACAAAGAGCTGTTTCTAGCTCAGGTAAAATATTAACAATCTAATTGTGGCTCTGGAGGTGGAGGCCCATGGGAGACACCTGCAGAAGTTAAGTGGTCCCTTTTCACCGTTGGTTGCTGTATGCAGGTGTTAACCTGCTGCTAATGAGGTGATATTTTTGCCAAGAAAGTGTTAATGTCTGCGGCTGAGCGGAGGGGGAGGGGCCTTTGTCTGCAGCGTGAAAAAACATCCTGCAATATTTAAATGCAATTCAAACAAGATAGAAATAGTAATTGCTTCGTCATGAAAATGTTTTACTTTATTTTTCCTACAAGATCATGTTACACCCCGGATGTGAACAGCAGCCACCTCAGAGGACAGAGGTGTGCTCGGAGTGCTGAGGTGTGACGCCCTGAATCACACAGTGCGTCCCAGGGAGACGCTGTAACACTCCTGTTCTGAGACTGTTCCTTGAGGGAAGCAGGCGTCCTCTGGGTGGACACAAAGTGTATCTTTTATTAGGAGAAGTGTGCCCTGAACACTTGTTATCTGCAGTGTGCAACATTGTATCTGTTCCACAAACTAGTTTACTCTGCAAGTTGGATAGGACAGTGCAAAATGGTGTTCTTGTGCTTGCATGCAATATACAGGATTTTTTATTTACAGTTAATAATTTTCAAGGAATCTTCTAAATGTTACTTTTCTTACTTAAACCTTTGTATTTTATATACCTTTGAGACCTTTTTGTGTCAATGTGTGAGAAAATGACAAAATAGCAGGATAAAACTGGCAATGAATGTGACACCGAATGCAGTATAATTTACTTGCCGCATAATTTAATGAACCTTGCAGCATACTTGTGCCCTCTGTTTCCCAAAAATCACGGCGGCTCAGCCTTCGGCAGTGTTTGATCACTTCCTGTGATCTACTGGATTCAAAGGGATCACTGCTGTGTTTGCAAACATTGCCTAGTCAGTTGAGCTGAGGTGCCAGGGAAGGAAGGTGCAGTCTAACCGAGTTTGCTTCGATTAGCCTCTCGCTCTGATTTCAGTATCTTTGGGTTGAATCAAGACAGCTCAGTGAGATGTATCTTCAACTAGTGAATTTCCAATGAAATGTGGCCTCCAGTCTCTTAACCTAGAAGCCCACGTGCAAACGACACAAATGTCACCCCAATCAAGGAAATGGAGGTTTCGGGGTGCCCGTCTAACAGGCACAAGAGCTCGTAGTGGGTGCAAGATGGCAGAATCCATTAAAGTCCTAGCAGGACTCTCAACGTTCACCAACTCTTTTGGATAAAGTTGCAGTGGGTGTCTACAATATCGTTCCCCGGGAGTCCCAAAACCTTGGAGCGTGGAACTGGGAATGGGCCGGTCATTGTTTTTACTGGCAAAAGCACCCATGGGACTAGGTACAGCCACCGCATGAGGCTTTGCCACCTCCACATTTGTTCTGAACATTGTCGATCCATGTGTTCAAATCATGGCAACCCCAGAAATGTCTGAATTAGGAGAATAATCCAATAATGCAAACATAAGGAGATGATGCACGGGGCACTGACAGTTTTCGGACACTCACCCCCAGTCACAGATCTGGGTTTGATCTATCATCGTTCTTTAGCTCACTTCGCCGCCTCAGTTCAGACCCAGCTATATGCAAATCAGTCTTGACCCTGTGCCTCATGGGAACAGTCCAGCCCGAACTGCAAAGCCAGGTCTTCCCTGAACCGGAATCCAATAATGTCAGAATCAGCGTGAGTCAAGCCCAAGTGGGACAGGTGTGCCCAGACGTGGGTCCCGTGCTCTCCATGCCACTGGAGTCAAGCTATATTGGCTGATGAGGGCTGAAAGCCCAAAACCGGTCCTAGGACGCTTGTTTCCAGTACAGGGAAGACCTGGCCTGGCAGTTCGGGCTGGCCTGTTCCCATTGGGCGCAGGGTCAACACTGATTTGCATGTGGCTGGGTCCAAACTGGAATGGCACAGTGAGCCAAAAAACGATGGATTTAGGCCCAGATCTCTGTATTGGGGTGAATGTATGACATTGTGCTGCATTCTGTCCAACAATTTTAACCGTGTTACAGCCTGTGCACACTTGTGCAACTTTTAAACATTGTATTAGTGTGTGTGTTGAATGCGAACGCGCACCTAAACCTTCTTGTATTTTAAAATAATATTTCTGCACGCTGATTACTATGCGCCAGAAGTCACCGCGCTGACTTTCCCTTACCTGATTCAAAAGCAGGGAAGCAGCGTTTCAGCCTGTCACAGTCAGGAGATAGCGAGGAGTAGTGGTGGTTCGAACTCTACTTCCTGTCCGCCTCGTTCCGACAGGGTAATTAGTACCGTTGTGCGGAGGGCGGACAGGTGAGAGCCACACACTGCAGACACTTCCGGTTTCACTGGAGCGGGTAGCGCTCTAGTGTCTCATCTCAGTGACTATTTAGGCTGAGCCCCAGACGCAGTGCACTCGCGGCAGGAGATGGTGGCAGCGTCTCTAACCCGCTTTTGCTGATGCTGCTACAGCGCTGTTGGAGATTCCTTTATTGCTGATAAGCCTACAGTAATTTTTAACCGTGTTACAGCCTGTGCACACTTGTGCAACTTTTAAACATTGTATTAGTGTGTGTGTTGAATGCGAACGCGCACCTAAACCTTCTTGTATTTTAAAATAATATTTCTGCACGCTGATTACTATGCGCCAGAAGTCACCGCGCTGACTTTCCCTTACCTGATTCAAAAGCAGGGAAGCAGCGTTTCAGCCTGTCACAGTCAGGAGATAGCGAGGAGTAGTGGTGGTTCGAACTCTACTTCCTGTCCGCCTCGTTCCGACAGGGTAATTAGTACCGTTGTGCGGAGGGCGGACAGGTGAGAGCCACACACTGCAGACACTTCCGGTTTCACTGGAGCGGGTAGCGCTCTAGTGTCTCATCTCAGTGACTATTTAGCCCTCGCCCCCCTAAGAGCGCGCAGCGATCGCGCGCAGCCGAATAGCCGCCGAAGACCCGCCTAAGAGCTGCCCGTCTGCGCCCGTCCGCGCCAGGACGGTGCCAGGAGCACGGGGATATGCTCGTCGCCAATATAGAGCAGAGAACACTCAGGTATTCCACTCAAAATCTGTTATCCCTGAAACCCGCCATCACACCAAACTGTGTCAATGACAACTGGCCGACACCTGAGGGTCCATTCTCGTGCAACATCTGTCATTTTCAAACGACCTATATTAACCCCATAGAATCCTCATCAATTAGAGTAGGAAAACCCGTAGAAGGACTAAAATGCATACTACTCAATGTACGCTCCATGCCCAAACACCAACTGCAAATATGGGACTTACTCCAAACTTCACAGCCAGACTTATGTTTCCTGACCGAGACGTGGCTTAAACCCCACACAACCCCGGCCATAGCATTAGGAGTACCTGCTGGCTATAAGTTCATAAACATGGACAGACCCACTAAAATAGGAGGCGGTCTGGCCATAGTTTATAAAGATCATATGAAAATCACCATGTTGGAGAAAAAATGCTGCTCGAGATTAGAAATTCTATTCTTCAGAATTAACCTGTCCACCAGAATAGCCAATAAAGGGGCTCTCATTTACCGCCCACCAGGACCACACCCAGGGTTTTCTCTCGCCCTCCTGGAACTGCTAGCCCCCTACATCAGAGCCAAAGAAGACTTTGTTCTCTTGGGCGACTTCAACATTCATGCAGATATCCCTGAATTAGCCGAAACAAAATCTCTGCTTGCAGATCTGTCCACCTTAGGTCTAACACTACAAAATAACGGGCCCACTCATGAAGGCGGACATTTTTTAGATCTGCTCTTCTCAAACTGTGCCGTAACTACTCCCAATGCTGCTACCCAGCTAGACTGGACAGACCACTATATGGTAGAATTCCATTTGCCCGTTACCAATAAACCCCCCGATCAAAAAATCCTCCCTCCTATATGGCGCCGTCAATGGCACCGAATTACAGTAGAAGAACTACAGAAGGTCTGGGAGAACCCTAAATTTCTAGATACAGATAGTGTGGAAGACACATTAAGTAAATTTAAGATTTCACTCACTGAAGCAATAGATAAACTGGCCCCTCTCAAACGGCACAAACAATTTCCCCCCAATAAACAAGAGAAATGGTATACAGAGGCACTGCGATCCGAGAAGCAAGGATGCAGAAGACTAGAAAAAAGATGGAGGAAGACACATCTAGAAGAGGCAAAAAAAGCATATCTTGAAGCACAATCGAAATACTACAAAAACATCAGACTGGCCCGCAAGAGTAGCCTGACCCAACAATTGATAGAGGCCGGAAACTCCTCAAAGGAGTTATACAGAATTCTCGAAACATTTGTTAAACCCGCAGCCTGTGTTAGTTCAGATGATTTTTCCCTGCCTTTATGCAATGAAATATCACAGTTTTTCGAGAACAAAATAAACAACATCTATGAGAAAATCCAGAAAGCCACCAATTCATACTGTGGCACCTCTACTCCCCCTGCACCAAAACAAATGAAGTCGTCCCTACTAACATTCTCACCAGTTGCGGACACAGACCTCCCCTCCCTTATTAACCATATCAAATCAGGCTCTCCTAATGACCTTGTACCAGCCAAAATGATGACCTCCTTATGCCCCTTCCTAGGCCCCCACATCCAAACATTAATAAATCACTCTCTTAGAGAAGGACGAGTGCCTATTGAATGGAAACAAGCTGTGGTCAATCCCATCCGAAAAAACACCTCTCTCCCCTGGACGGACCTCTCCAACCTAAGACCCATCTCCCTCCTGCCCTATCTCAGCAAACTCACCGAGAAGCATGTGAACACCCAACTGTCGAAGTACATCGAAGCAGTGGATGGCCTGGACCCCTCTCAATCCGGGTTCAGGCCCGATCACAGCACAGAATCAGCCCTCCTCTCAGTGACTGACAACATCAGAATGTCACTGGATGGAGGGAGCTCAGTGATTCTGGTGCTGTTAGATCTTTCCGCTGCTTTCGACACGGTGTCCCATGAACTTCTTCTCGACAGACTGAGGGATATAGGTGTGGAGGGAACGGCCTTGTCTTGGTTGGAGAGCTTCCTCTCGGGACGGACACAAGGGGTCAAATTGGGCTCCCACTCCTCGACTCTAAGAGAGCTCACTAAGGGAGTGCCACAGGGCTCATGCCTAAGCCCCACGCTCTTTAACGTGTACGTGGCCCCCTTAGCCAACATCATAAGATCCTATGGATTTACCCCGGTGTCATACGCTGATGACACCCAACTCTTGTTTCCATTCCAGACCCTCACACCCACAGTACAAACAACTTTTGCAGACGGGATGAGAGCTGTGGCCCGATGGATGGCACAAAACTATCTTCAATGTAATGTCACAAAGACCGAAGTAATGCTGTTTGGAGGGGCAACTCTCCTGTGGTCTCCAGATTGGTGGCCCCTAGAGCTGGGTCCGGTCCCCAACCCCAAACAAACAGTAAAAAACCTTGGTATAAAACTTGACCAGGCACTGTTACTCAAGGAACACACTACCCAAGTGACAGGTGCATGCTTCCATGTGGTGGGGTTGCTCCGACGTGTTTTCCCCTTTCTGCCAGACAACCACAGAAAAACACTCATCCAAACTCTCATAATAGGCAGAATGGACTACTGTAATGGCCTTTACGTATCGGCTAATGAAGAACAACTGGAGAAACTACAAGTGGTCCAGAACACGGCGGCAAGACTGGCCCTAAATGCTCCCCACAGAACCCCTTCTCGTCCCCTTCTACATCAACTCCACTGGCTGCCGGTAAAGCATCGTATCAAGTTCAAAATATGCTGCATGATACACCGATGTTTGTTCGGTACAGGTCCCAAATATCTTAAGAAAATATTTGTACCGTACATCCCCGGCCGCGCACTGCGCTCCAGCAACCATCTACTGCTACAGGTTCCAAAAGTACGGAAAGCCAGACAAGGTGGAAAAGCTCTATCATACAAAGGACCAATAATATGGAATTCTCTACCAATCGCATTGAAACTGATCCCTAGCCTTGAATCTTTCAGGAAAAAACTCAAAACATACCTTTTCACACTATCCTAATATAATCCCCTCTTTTACTCTCACTCATAACTGGAAAACTAACAGCAATATAAACAGCAGAAGCAAAAAAAGCGCAGAGATATCCCTTCGGGAATTGAATCAGGCGCTCAATAAGCAAATAAATAAATAAATAAATAAATTGTTCTTTGTACAGAATCAGTGTGAGGGCACGGAACCTTGGAGACCCACTAGTACAAGATGGAGGCAGATCCTGGTGCCCGCGGGTACCGAGATGTCCAGACGGAGCAGGTTAGCCACAGATGCCTCAAGGATGCAGATACTCTGCTCACCAGCCTCAGGAGAGGTTGTGTCTTTGTCTTTTGTTCCTTATTATAGCTCCTTGAAGGCTTAGCATCCCCCACAGAGATCATCACCCCGCTGGCCTTCGTGCAGGTCTTTCAGGCAGCCAGAGATTGGCTCAGGTGCAGCGTCTCTTCTACCACATTACTTGTGGCAGAACCAATGTGTTCTAGGATCCCAGGCTTGGCCCCGGCCTGAGGGAGGACCACGACCACCAAACATCCACTCCCGGGCAGACGTCTCCCCAGCCCTGAGGTGAAGGTAAGACAACGTATAGGGCCCGAGGGCCACATTTATCTCACTTAGAAGACACAGGTAGGAGGTCTGGACCAACCAAAGAGTTGCCTTTTTCAAAGTTCAAACTTCTGTGGAAGTCCACACTGTCCCTAAGACCTGCTTTGACAGACTCTCTTGCAGGTAGAAGTATCCAGTCCAAACTGGTCATGTGGATTGACTGGGACCGGTGAATCCAAAGAGCTCATGTCGCTGGCAAACCATGAAAAGGATTCTGAGCCAACACCAGTGAAAGAGAAAGTGTCATCCAGGACTGCATGAGCTGGCTGCACTTCAATGGAGCTTCTGATGTTACATCTCAGTGCAGCGGGGTCCAGGCCAGTCCAAGAGCCCCAGCATGTACCTTCCTCCCACGCTCCACACGCACGCACACACACACGTGAGTTGGTTCTATCCTCACTCTCACACCACAGACAACTGCACATACACCTCGTCCTCGCTACACTCCATACCTCATCCATTACAAGAGCCATTCTAAAGTTGTCCCTTTGTTCCCCCGTACCCAAGTCTGCTCTTACTCCCTGTGCGACAACTCAGGAGCGGACTCACACATCCGTTGACCCTTAGTAGGCTGTCCTCTACCAGATGGGGTGGTAGCTATTGGGAGAGAAGGAAGAGGGCTGGGAGCAGTACTTAATTTGAGCCAGTGGTTTCCATGTTCAGCACTGGCACTTAATTGTCAACACCAGTGCGTGTTACAGTCTGCCACAGGGTGGCACTGCTTGACTAAATTTAGAGATGACTACAACTACAGGTAATTATTAATTCAATATACATTAAAATGACTAAATATTACCTGCCGTCCAAGCCATTCTTATAGCTTGGGAGGCCTGGAATAGTCTGAATAGTCACACTTGTGGGAGTGCGATGGTCAGTGATTGTGTTGGTACTGCCTTTGGCAGCTCTGGAAGGGGCAATGTGTGGTGCAAGCTGCAGTGGCCTCCTGACGAAAGCCTTGGCCTTTTTTTTTTTTACAAATTAAGTACTGGCTGGGAGTGTTAACAGTGCCAACAGGAGAGTCAGAAATAATGTGAAAAATAAATACCATCCTAGTAGCCCTTCAAAGGACTGAGGCAACAATTGTATTTAAAAAAAGAGCGAGAGAAAAGCTAGCTCCGAGTTGGTGGGTTGAACACAAAAACTGTGACCGGCAGGCTCCTGACGCAGTGAAAAACCTCAGGAGGTTGAGTGCCAGCTGCTGTGACCTGTGAGTAGACCTGCTGGCAGTAAGATGCATTGGTGGGCTAATGTACGTGCTGCACAAGATATACACTCAAGCACGAAGATTCATCTGAAGAAAGTATCAAACTGAAACCACAAATCAACCAATAAAATCCTTTACTTGCAGCTTGTATGGAATCTTTCACTTCTCCAGGCAGCATGCAATTGAGCTGGTAAAAACAGGCACAGCTTTTGGTTCAACAAGTCTAATGTCTTTTCCCCAACACTTAACAAATGATGTTGAGGAATTTCAGTAAGCAACAATGGGGTAACCCAGTATCCCTCAGAACCTGGGCAATGTTAAACTATATAGATAATGGTTCTGTCGGGTTCAGACCTACTGCTTCCAAAATCTTCTGAACAATTCACTCAGTACTTCATTGTTTATCATTGTTGTTAATCAAAAACCAGGCAGCAAAATATATGCAAATTAATCCAGACTTTATAGGGTATAACAAGGTATTTTTATGAATTATTTTCATTCATAGATACCCTACTCATATTGCAAAACATTTCCAATAGCCTACACAGACGGCGCAACAGTTTATAGAAAGACAAGTCTAATGTGTTGTTTCCCAACACTTAACAAATGATGTTGAGGAGTTTCAAGCAGGGAGGCTGGCATAACTTTCACTGTGTGGTCAGAATGTCACCCTGGAAAGCAGGACCCACGCAGGGACACATTGTCCGGGTCAATCACGCCACCTGCCTTCGAAATACAGAATTATCAGTCTTTGTAGCAATGCTTTAGTACTTAATTGCAAAATACAAGCTTTACTGTCTCAGCATTCTTCATCGAAAAGTTGTGCCAAGCACAGACTGTAACATACAAATGGAAGGTTCGAGCACAGTCCGCTGCGTGCCCTGCTCTCCTTAAACCTCACATTCCACGGTAGATGGGCTGGTGTGAAGCTTAGAGGGAGCAGATTCACTTCTATGAGGCTGGTCGGTTGGGGCAGAGTCAGGCAGATGGCTGATTGTGTTCTGTGCCTGCCAAACCAGCTTCTCAGAAGTGAAGCTGTTACCTTTAGACTTCATGCCGCCACATCCGTGATGCTGACTGTGTATGGGCGGGGTCAGCCATATGTCTGGCCAGAGTCTGTCTGTCTGTCTATCTATCTCAGTCTGTCGATATGAATTCTTGTAAAAACCCATAACTAAAGGTTAGTTATGCTTCAGCGAGCACAAGGCTGATATAGTTCTGACAGTCATTGTATGCAACGCCCATCATAACTCACACCAATCGTCACATGCCATTGGCAGATGGTTATACTATGATTGTCGGGTGCAATGATTTATTGTGTGTGACAAGGGTATGTCCTTCAAAGACCGCCTCAACAACAACGCACACAACAGCAAGGAGCTCTTCAACATCGTAAAGGAACTCTCCAACCCCAGCTCCAACACCAACGACATCCCGCCGTCGCAAGCCCTGTGAGACTCCCTCGCCACCTTCCTCCACGCAAGATCGCTGACATCCACGACAGCTTCAACGCACAGACAGCCCCAACAGACATCGACACTCCAGACACCCCACACACTATCGACCACGACCCCCTGCCAGCCTTGGCCAATGTGAACATAGATGACACCATCAAGACCATGAGCACAGTCCACTCCGGCTCCCCGTCAGACCCACTCCCGCACCACGTCTTCAACAAAGCCAGCAGCTCCATCGCACCCCACCTGCGCAACGTCATCAATCTCTCCTTCGAGACCGCTACCTTCCCAGAGAACTGGAAACACGCCAAGATCAACGCCCTACTCAAAAAACCCAACGTGGACCCGAGAGACCTCAGGAACTTCCGGCCCATCTCCCTGCTTCAGTTCCCAGCCAAGGTCATCGAGAAGATCGTCAACAGACAGCTAATCCGATACCTCGAAGAAAACAGCATCCTGGACCCATCCCAGTCAGGGTTCCGCAGCAACCACAGCACAAGACTGCCCTCATCGCCGCCACGGACGACATCAGGACCCTGCTGGACAACAGTGAGGCCGCGGCCCTCATCCTTCTGGACCTCTCCGCCACCTTCGACACCGTCTGCCACCGCACACTATGCACATGCCTCCATGACGCAGGGATCCGAGACAAGGCCCTGAAATGGACCACCTCCTTCCTCTCCGGCAGAACTCAGAGCGTCCCCCTTCCCCCATTCCGATCCGAAGCCTCCAAGATCATCTGCGGCATACTCCAGGGATCATCCCTCAGTCCGACACTGTTCAACATCTACATGGCCTCGCTCGCACAAGTCGCCCGACAGCACGACCTCAACATAATCTCCTATGCCGACGACACTCAACTGATCCTCTCCCTCACTAAGGACCCTATCATCACCAAAGCCAACCTCCACGAAGGAATGAAGGCCGTCGCCGACTGGATGAAGACCAGCCATCTGAAGCTGAACTCGGAAAAGACTGAGGTCCTCATCCTCGGCTCCAACCCTTCAGCCTGGGATGACTCCTGGTGGCCTACGGCACTGAGAGCAGCCCTGACACCCACCAACCACGCACGCAACCTTGGAGTCATCCTCGACTCAGCACTCTCCATGACCAACCAAGACAACGCAGTCTCCTCCCCCTGCTTCAACACCCTCCGCATGCTCCGCAAGATCTACAGGTGGATCCCGACAGATACAAGAAGAACAGTCACCCAGGCCCTCGTCAGTAGCAGACTAGACTATGGAAATGCCCTCTATGCGGGAGCCCCGGCCAAGCTCATCAAACGACTGCAACGCATTCAAAATGCCTCTGCATGCCTGATCCTCGACGTACCACGCCAAAGCCACATCACCCCTCACCTGAGAAACTTGCACTGGCTCCCCGTCAACAAGAGGATTTCCTTCAAGCTCCTCATCCACGCACACAAGACACTCCACAAGACCGGCCCAGCCTACCTCAACAGACGACTCTTCTTCTACATCCCCAACCGCCAGCTCCGTTCTGCCAACCTCGCCCTCACCACCGTTCCTCGCATCCGAAGAACAACGACCAGCGGCAGATCCTTCTCCCACCTCGCCGCCAAGACCTGGTTCACCCTCCCACTGAGCCTACGACAGACCCAAGACCTGCTGACCTTCAGGAGGATACTCAAGACCTGGCTCTTTGACCAGTAGCGCCCACCCCCCCTTTTTTCCCCCAGCGCCTTTCAGACCCTCACGGCTAAGTAGTGCGCTCTACAAATTCTTGATTGATTGATTGATTGATTGATGAGTCCAGTGCTCATTGTGCCACTTGGAAGCAGTCTGTACCCGGCTGATGAGCCGTTATCAGGGCAAAACTGGTCCAAGCTCGCTTTTGTTTCAGTCCGGTGAGGGCCTGGCCTGGCAATTCGGGCTGGACTGTTCCCATGAGGAGCGGGGTCAAGACTGATTGGCCTATGGCTGGGTCTAAGCTGAGGTGGCATGGTAGGCTATTCTGTTCAGACAGCCACTTGGGGAATTGAGGTGTGTCCTACCTTTCCAGGGTGAGTAAGGGCTGGGCTGAATAGACCTGGGCTGCATTTAGAGTAGGGGAGGAGCACTGGCGTAACGAAAAGTGAGGGGGCCTCCCTGCACAGGTACTTAGGGGGGCCCCCTCCGGGCTCAATCAGGAGCTCTCCAGGCCAGAGTTTAGTGCCGAGGGGGCCCCTTGGAGCTAGGGGCCCCCCCGCACCGCGTGGGCTGCGGGGGCCTGTGTTACGCCGCAGGGGAGGAGGTTTCCTTTCACCTGAACGGCCTTGTCTGCCTTACACAATGCTGTCTCCATCTCCTGCTGGGCAGCTGCACCAGAGAGGACAGAAATGGTTTTGGCTGGGCCAAGAGCTTCTCTGCCATTAGAGAGCAAAGAAATGTGTGCTATAAAGAGTGAGGCCCGGGCCCCTGAACTTTAGATTACTTCTGGAATTCAAGAGGAACCTTTGCCAAGGAGAAGAGCTGGAGAAACAGAGGAGAAGTACTGCCCATTTGCTGTGTGCTGTCTGAGGTTGGCCTGCAGTGGCTGTTTCTACCAAGGAAAGGACAATCAAGAGAAATCCACTGGAGAGTAAAAACTGATATCATCCCAGATGTACCGCTATTCCCTAAGGGAAAATAATTCCTTTTTCTTAAAATAACCCTCACCCACCAAAAGCCCCCTCGGTGGCATGCTTCATCATCGGGTTCTTCCCGCCCTGCTGCGGGCCGGGGCGGGCTGTGACCGACGGAGACGTGGGAGCACTTTTTGGAAGGTGTGGGATATATTACTAAAAATAGGAGTGGAACGGTCAGGGAGATAGTGAAAAAATTCAAAAAAATTCCTGGCCTCTAGGATCCTAAACTTTATTCAAACCTGTGGCTGGTATTGTTAAAAACAAAAAGGGGTGATTGGAGGTGCACAATATAATGTATGTGTTTGCTCCGGGTCTACACGTTTCAAGCCTCCCCTGCGGCTTTTCGTCAGGACAAGCTGAATTGATTCCTTGTTACCACTCCTGAATTACAACTGATAAAATACAGTGTCTTTTCAAGGTTTATTTACATGTGTTCATACAATACCCGATTGGTATGTTGACTCAGTTCTACCTATTTGGTAAGTTATCTTAATTCAATTTTCAATTATTCTAACATTGCCCCATGAGCTGTGCTCGGCAGGGGAGGGACGCTTGTAGTCACACTTGCTTCAAAGTTACTCCCTTGCGCAGCATTTGCTGCCTACCCGTGGCTCCGTGGGTGCCAAGGAAAGAACAGCACTTTGCTGTGTGCTGTGTCCCCTGCTTGAGGAAGATCTCCAAGGGCTTGAAGTAGAGCAGCTCCCCTGCACTCTCTTGCTGAGAGTTCTGACCTGCTAAGAGTTGCCTGCTGCTGTTCTGGGCCTCTGGAGGTTGTTTCTGCTATTGGCAGCTGGAAAAGTAACGCAACGAGTAGAAGCGCGATGCATCCGTGCCTGTTTCCGATGCATTGCAGAAGAAACCAACGCGGGACCTGCCCGCGGCTCGAGAAATCACTGCACGCCGCATCGAGTGTACCAATCTACGAAGGCCGAGATCACTGCACCGATTCTGATGTAGGCCCTGCTGTGCGGCTGCAAGTACCAACGCATCATGGGATCACGGCTGAAGAAACCAATGCAAGGGCCGTTGCCGCCACCGCATCGAGAACCGACGCATCCCTGATCCTCATGCATCGCACTGGGGCGCCAAGTCGACAAGGACACCGGTAGTAGGAAACTGATGCATCACCTCCCCGCACAGTAAGAAACCGACTCATCAACTCCTCTTCAGTAAGGAACAGATGCATTACCTCCCCTGCGTGGCAGTAAGGAACCGCTGCATCACCTCCCCTGAAGTAAGGAACTGACGATTCACTTTCCCTGCGCGTAAGAAACCGACGCATCACCCTCCAAGGTACTTTGTGTTGAAAGTGTCACATCTGCAACTTGCTTTGAACAGAACTGTTCCTACCTTTTGAAAGTCATATTTTGATTACTGTATTGTGAATTTTTGTTGTTTTGGTCTTTTTTAGTTTAGATAAAAATGACATTTTTCTAAACTGCTGTGGTTTCCATTTGTAGTATTTTCTCTGTATTACTGTATGATTGCACAAATGTTTTACACAGCCTCTGAGATAAGCCTGTCTGCTCGTGCCAAGCTACCCAGGGGGTGAGCAGGGGTTATTTTAGAAGTGTATCTCCTTACCCTGACTAGTAAGAAAAGCCCATACGTGGACAATGGTGCAAACCATTGCCGACTAGAGTCCCCCATTTCTAACAGTGATTTATAGAAATGTTTTGCTCAATGCTACAGTTTTTGGAGCAATTCTATTGTAATATTCTTCCAATCACGTCCTACCCGCCAGAGACTGGTAGGGCTGCATAATCTTATCACAGGCTTGTCTGAGGAGTTACAGATCTGTAACTGGGCTGAGTGTCTGTAAAGTTTCAGCGCTCCGTCCATCATCTCCTTGTGTTTGCTTTGTTTGCCCTAAGTAGGCAGGGTATGCAAAGACGTGGGTCCCTTGCTCACTGGATTCAAGCTAGCCTGGCTGATGAGGGGTGTTACTCCGAAACCGGTTCCAGAATGCATGTTTCCTGTCCAGGGAAGACCTGGCTTGGCAGTTCAGGCTGGACTCTTCCCAAGAGGCACAGGGTCAAGACTGATTTGCATATAGCTGGGTATGAACTGGGGTGGCGAAGTGAGCTAAAGAACAATGATGGATTCAACCCAGATCTGTGACTGGGGTGAATGTCTGCAAAGTTTCAGCGCTCCGTCCCTCATCTCCTTGTGTTTGGTTTATAGCACTCATCAGCCAGATGGTTGTAATGCTCTGTTCTGAGGAACACAGATGACAATGACTCTGATGCTGTAGTTGACCACTCTGACCATTCCAGAGCCTCACAGAAACATCTGGTGCCAGTTCCTAAGAAGTTCACGTCCTCCGAACCTCAGTCCAAAGTGCAGGCAGAAGCTGGTGAGTCTTCAGGACTGTTGTCCTTTGATCCCGATGATATTGCACACCACTGGTCATCTGATTGTGTTCCCCTTCCCGGTGTGGTGGATTATCTGTAATGCCGATTTCATAAGTACTTCAACAGAGACATTCACAATTGCCTGATGGCAGAATGTCCACGCCCTGCGTTGGCTGAGACCCCAGAGGTAGAACGTAATATGGAGACAACTTCTTTAAAAGAATTCCATGGATCCCAAGAGTGGGGTAGATACGTCCTTCAAAGACAAACTTCTAGATTTATCTGAATCTTTGGCAAAGATCTTGGAAATGGGGGTGCATGCAAAGGGTTGAGGGAGCCCACTGACTCACAGGTGCTTACTGAACAGGCTCAGAGGGCCACTTGTCAGTTGGGGAGTGCCAACTGTGCCATGTCGGAGGAGCCCAGTAAGACATACTCAGGAGCTTAATCCCAATTTGTCAGAGCTTGAGTCTGTGGAAGTCATTCAAATAGTCAAAAATCTTTTATTTGGAGTTCCTTTTGTGAAGGACCAAGCAAGATGGTCAATACCTTAACCACTCTTGACACGGCCCAAAGCTCTTCCAAAAATATTTTCAATCTGGCCTTTTTACAAGAGCCAAGCAGTATTATAGATGATTGCCAGGCCAATCCTTTTACCAAGGTCCTCCAAGAGGATTAGTCAATTGAAGAAGGGGAAATTGGAATGACAACAGCAGAGGCACATTCTTCCCTTTCACTCTTCAACTGTGTCAGATAAGGCAGAGGTGACTTCAGATTTGGGAGTCAATTTGGAGCAGGTTCCTATATTACAGTTAAAGCTAATTCAGGTTTTAAAAGGCATTCTGTGGGGGCCGCATTCAGTGTTCTCTTCACAATTTATAGCAAGATGTGTGGGTGTTGGAGACCATTCAAGATTTTAAAATGAGTTTTATGGGTCCCTTGTAATCAAATCTTCTCCCAGATGGCAAATTTTTTCAATTACGAAAATAATTTCATAGACACAGAAACATCGGAGTGGAGCTCGCTTCCAGACGGAATTGTCTCAGTCGTGGGTCGGCATGGTACAGCCTTGATGTTACGCAGATAGTTTACTCTCACCCGCTGGAAAACAGAGAAAGACAGGAGAGTATATTTAACATAAGAAATACTACGGTACGTGGTTGGGTAGTGTCTTGCGCAAAACCAATACAAGTAAAAGAGAGAACAATTATCATGTGGCAAATGCTCAAGGGAACAGGCAGGCAACGACCACTAGCGTGCCAGAGAAATCCCTCTGTGAACACAGAAGGAACTAGATAGAAACAAACTTGATTCCCGAGCACAACAGTACAGTATTAAATCATGAGTATCAGTCCAAAGAAGGTTCTTCAGGTTGTTTCAAAAATAGAGTCTTTATTGTTGAAATACAGATTTCTGTTGGTGATCTTACGTGAACAGGATCATCCAAGGTAGCCAGACAAAAGAGCAGCCAACACGTGTTTCGTCTTTGGGAAAATACCCAAATGACTTCCTCAGGGCTACAAAGAAGAGGAAATACCAATAAGTTGTAATCAATATAAATTATAATCTATGAATGAACCAAACCAGCACCACAAGAAACACATATCAAGTGTATTTGTGAATAACATAAAGGATTATTAAAACACTTTTATGGTGCAGAAAGAATAAAGTGAAATAGTAGAGCAAGTCAGAAAGAAGTACCAAGCAGAAGACAAAGTGAAAATAAGAAACTAGATCAAAGGAAGTGCCAAACAAAAATTTGGAGAAATTTAGGTTTAAGATCAGCAGCCACCATAATATCTCCTATCCCAGAATCATAGGGTAACCCCATAATAATCGGTTGAACAAAATAGACTAATCGAGACAAATACAGAACTCACCCAAAGAGTTCTGTCAAGATCACGTCTAGAACTTCACCGTATTATTACGATTTCTCAGGTAGTGGTATCCTAAGAAAAACACAGGAAGTGCAAGAGAGAATAAATGCAAACCGATCCTCAGTCAGTTTAGGTTTGATATTCTTCACAGAGATTTCTATTATTTATTTGTTAGAATTTTCTAAGGACGAAATACTTAAAAAAACACCAAAGGCATGTTTTGCTGGCACAATAGGCTCAATATACTAAAAACAGGAGGCGCAATTCAAGAGACACAAGCAAGATCATGTTAGTCCAGACTGGTAATAGGTTTGAGCAGCCTCATTATCGCCTCGCCCAACTTATATATTCTTCTCATAGAGAACAATTTGGTTAGCAGAAAGCACAGAAATTTGTGCCATCTTAAATACATTTGTTTCCACTCATCACAACATGTACCTCAAATTGACGAAAATTCCAGAGAAATAGTGTGTTCCATAAGTTCTCATGTAGAATCAAGAATTAAAAGTCTCTGGAAGAAATTAACATGGATGCATAACATTATTAATATCCCAAAGTAACTCACACTAAATTACAGCGGTGCTTAATGCATAAAATTATAGGTCAATTTATATTTGAACTGAATATCGAGTTATTTAAAACTGAGAATTTAAAATTTAGGACAGGCAGTCATTTTTAATTAGTATGTCGTCCATCCAATAGCTTCTATCATGGTTATGACTAAAGGACAAATATATAGTCCCAATTAGCATGTTCTCTCACCCATTCGGTAGATTCATCTTAGTAGAAGTGAAAAGCAGGTCCAAAATAAGTAGTTAGAGTAGTTTCTAGATCTAAAACAAGAAACAATCAGAAGTTTAATATTTATGGGTTAGTTACTCCAACCAATAAATAATGTTCCTGAAAACAGTCGACATAGTCAGGATTACATGGACACATTCCGAGGTGAGTGCATCTTTTTAGACAAGTAAGGAAGACACATTGTTTTGTAAGAGAAAACCATATAGGCGTCCCCCAAAGATTACGATGAGTATGACCTATATGGCGCCGTAGGATGTAAGTGAGCGCCAAACTACTAAAATCCGAGTATAGGCGTCAGGCAGTCTAATACGGTCTGAGTCCTTCAAATACAAACATCAATCACAAGCTTGCACTCCAACTCATTACCTACCCGGTCCCGGAGAGTGCTCCCGCCAGATACAAGCATCACGATGAGTAAGCCGAGTGACTAGTATCCAGGACTTAAATACCGGACGCTCCACCATTGGTATCCCAATAATCAGAAATGGAAGGCGGACTGCTACGTGTCATGTTTACAAAACGGCTGTAATAGCAGCTAACGCCATCTTGGAACAGGAAAGCTTCGCAGTCTAATTAAGTATATAGTTACGAAAAGGAGCAGATTGTTGTGTTTTTGGACTAACAGTCATAGATCTTATTTATTGGGTACGACTATTACGATACTTCATCAGTTGTTTTAGTTTAAAAAGCGGTAATTATCTGATAATCTACATACCGGATAGTTCATGTAAAAGGCTCGTTTGCCCCGAAAAAGGACCTGTAGAATTAGTTATCAGGTCTGATACAATGAGGTTTTGTCGCTCTTGTGCCGATTATTTACTGAAGCTTATTTCTAAGTAAATAAGGGATAATAAGATTTTTATCTCCTGTCTGAAATATATCTGTCAGCAAAGATAAGAAGTGACCAGTAGAGTCAAAAGGTAGGTGAAGAAAAGAGCAGAAGAAGGGAAGACAATAGGTAATGTCTATGACATTCCTAAGAGGTGTCAGTAACATACAACATTTCTAACAATGGCGTACTCTTTCATGACATTACATGAATAATACAGTTTACACAAGGTACACAGAACATAAATTAAATACATTTCACCAAAGAATGCATTTTATAGTCTACAGTATAAGGACACAGTATGCATGATTCAATAAATAACCATAAACTCTAAAGTCAAAAGAGAGACAGTATTCAGGCATAACTCATTTCAGTCACTTTTAGATACATCCCAAAAATATCTGTCGCCATTTGACACCAGGTGTTATACACGTATAGAGTTGGCTTATACATCAAGAAAAGAATGAAGCTCATGGTCTACATTGATTCCGCACTCCACGGCACGTAGCCTCAGAATCCAGCGAGCCTCACATTGTCTCAATTTGAGCATTCTATCACCTCCTCGGGCATCATTATACACCACCTCGATACCAAAAAACTGGAAGCCAAGAGAGCCCCTTTGTGACGCACATGTTTTTTCATGGCAACCAATTGGGTATCTGACGTCTAAGCTTTTTACTACACGGAAATGTTCAGCTATTCTATCCTTAAGGGGGCGGATCGTGCTCCCGACATATATCTTTTGACATTTACATTTAAGGATATATACCACATATTTGGTCAAACAATCAATATGTTCAGTTATCCTGTATTTCCGTGAGTTGTTAAACTCGAATTCTTTGATTCCTTTTTTCGCAAATCTACACATGCTACAACTCCCACATGCATGTGAGCCTGAGTTTAGCTGTCTTAGCCACATTGTCTTAGCTTTAGGTGGTGTTGGGTAACTCGGGCTAATGATACCTTGGATGGTCTTACCCCTCCTATAGGTGATACTCGGGGATTTGTAGATATATTTGGTCAAGGTTTTGTCTGCCATAAGCAGATGCCAATTTCTTTTTAGAATCCCAAATATTTTGTGTGACCATGGGTGGTAATTAGTTATCACACGTACCATGTTTTCCCCATTTTTTGTCTTTTTGTTTTTGTTCTTCAGGGTTTCAGATCGTCTGATATTCAGCGTTCTCTCTTTAGCTTTACCAATAGATTCCCTGGAATAACCACGTTTTTGGAATCTGTTGGCAATGTCTCCCAAATTGTGTATGAAGTCCTCCTCTCTACTACAATTTCTACGGGCTCTTAGCATCTCCCCATAGGGGATAGCATCAATCTGGTTCCTGGGGTGGGCACTATTGGCATGCAGGATGGAATTACAAGAGGTGGATTTTCGGTACATTTTACTATGTATTTTACCATCGTGCTGAAAAGTCCAAGAATACAATCTTGTTCAAGTCTGACATCATTGTAAAGTCATATTGAACTCATTATTGTTCATATGATTGAAGAATTCCAACAGCAATTCTTCCGAACCAGTCCAGATGATTAAACAATCATCTATATAGCGGCCATAGTACAGGATATATTCCTGCCATTTGGCCCCGGATGGGCCCCAGATATGCCCCGCCTCAAGCCATCCCATGAAGAGACAGGCAAAAGACGGAGCAAATCTGGAACCCATCGCGGTCCCACAAGTCTGTAGATACCACTCGCCATTGAACTAGAAAGCATTGTTCTTTAAGATCAGCCATGCCATCTCTATCAACATTTCTGAATGTTTCAGTAGTTCAATCGGTCGTCGGAACAAAAAATGTTTGAGTGCCTGTATACCATGTTCGTGCAAGATGTTTGTATATAATGAACATACGTCCATAGTCACAAAGATCATGCCCTCATCCCAATTCAGGTCATTCAGTATGTTCAGAACATGTTTACTGTCACGAATATATGACGGAAGGTTAGTCACAAAATTCTGTGTACCTTGTGTAAACTGAATTATTCATGTAATGTCATGAAAGAGTACGCCATTGTTAGAAATGTTGTATGTTACTGACACCTCTTAGGAATGTCATAGACATTACCTATTGTCTTCCCTTCTTCTGCTCTTTTCTTCACCTACCTTTTGACTCTACTGGTCACTTCTTATCTTTGCTGACAGATATATTTCAGACAGGAGATAAAAATCTTATTATCCCTTATTTACTTAGAAATAAGCTTCAGTAAATAATCGGCACAAGAGCGACAAAACCTCATTGTATCAGACCTGATAACTAATTCTACAGGTCCTTTTTCGGGGCAAACGAGCCTTTTACATGAACTATCCGGTATGTGGATTATCAGATAATTACCGCTTTTTAAACTAAAACAACTGATGAAGTATCGTAATAGTCGTACCCAATAAATAAGATCTATGACTGTTAGTCCAAAAACACAACAATCTGCTCCTTTTCGTAACTATATACTTAATTAGACTGCGAAGCTTTCCTGTTCCAAGATGGCTTTAGCTGCTATTACAGCCGTTTTGTAAACATGACACGTAGCAGTCCGCCTTCCATTTCTGATTATTGGGATACCAATGGCGGAGCGTCCGGTATTTAAGTCCTGGATACTAGTCACTCGGCTTACTCATCGTGATGTTTGTATCTGGCGGGAGCACTCTCCGGGACCGGGTAGGTAATGAGTTGGAGTGCAAGCTTGTGATTGATGTTTGTATTTGAAGGACTCAGACCGTATTAGACCGCCTGACGCCTATACTCGGATTTTAGTAGTTTGGCGCTCACTTACATCCTACGGCGCCATATAGGTCATACTCATCGTAATCTTTGGGGGACGCCTATATGGTTTTCTCTTACAAAACAATGTGTCTTCCTTACTTGTCTAAAAAGATGCACTCACCTCGGAATGTGTCCATGTAATCCTGACTATGTCGACTGTTTTCAGGAACATTATTTATTGGTTGGAGTAACTAACCCATAAATATTAAACTTCTGATTGTTTCTTGTTTTAGATCTAGAAACTACTCTAACTACTTATTTTGGACCTGCTTTTCACTTCTACTAAGATGAATCTACCGAATGGGTGAGAGAACATGCTAATTGGGACTATATATTTGTCCTTTAGTCATAACCATGATAGAAGCTATTGGATGGACGACATACTAATTAAAAATGACTGCCTGTCCTAAATTTTAAATTCTCAGTTTTAAATAACTCGATATTCAGTTCAAATATAAATTGACCTATAATTTTATGCATTAAGCACCGCTGTAATTTAGTGTGAGTTACTTTGGGATATTAATAATGTTATGCATCCATGTTAATTTCTTCCAGAGACTTTTAATTCTTGATTCTACATGAGAACTTATGGAACACACTATTTCTCTGGAATTTTCGTCAATTTGAGGTACATGTTGTGATGAGTGGAAACAAATGTATTTAAGATGGCACAAATTTCTGTGCTTTCTGCTAACCAAATTGTTCTCTATGAGAAGAATATATAAGTTGGGCGAGGCGATAATGAGGCTGCTCAAACCTATTACCAGTCTGGACTAACATGATCTTGCTTGTGTCTCTTGAATTGCGCCTCCTGTTTTTAGTATATTGAGCCTATTGTGCCAGCAAAACATGCCTTTGGTGTTTTTTTAAGTATTTCGTCCTTAGAAAATTCTAACAAATAAATAATAGAAATCTCTGTGAAGAATATCAAACCTAAACTGACTGAGGATCGGTTTGCATTTATTCTCTCTTGCACTTCCTGTGTTTTTCTTAGGATACCACTACCTGAGAAATCGTAATAATACGGTGAAGTTCTAGACGTGATCTTGACAGAACTCTTTGGGTGAGTTCTGTATTTGTCTCGATTAGTCTATTTTGTTCAACCGATTATTATGGGGTAACCCTATGATTCTGGGATAGGAGATATTATGGTGGCTGCTGATCTTAAACCTAAATTTCTCCAAATTTTTGTTTGGCACTTCCTTTGATCTAGTTTCTTATTTTCACTTTGTCTTCTGCTTGGTACTTCTTTCTGACTTGCTCTACTATTTCACTTTATTCTTTCTGCACCATAAAAGTGTTTTAATAATCCTTTATGTTATTCACAAATACACTTGATATGTGTTTCTTGTGGTGCTGGTTTGGTTCATTCATAGATTATAATTTATATCGATTACAACTTATTGGTATTTCCTCTTCTCTGTAGCCCTGAGGAAGTCATTTGGGTATTTTCCCAAAGTCGAAACACGTGTTGGCTGCTCTTTTGTCTGGCTACCTTGGATGATCCTGTTCACGTGGGATCACCAACAGAAATCTGTATTTCAACAATAAAGACTCTATTTTTGAAACAACCTGAAGAACCTTCTTTGGACTGATACTCATGATTTAATACTGTACTGTTGTGCTCGGGAATCAAGTTTGTTTCAGTATATTTAACATGCCGGAGAGAATAGGTAATGACAAATAAAGATACAAGCTTGCAAGCCTCTTCAGCAGAGGTTGCATGTTGAGCCTTGGGCAACCCAAGAATCCAGCTGCAAGCCCCAGGACTCTCCCACAAATGCACAGGTGATATGAAACTACAATAGGGTAAACATACCAACAAAAGGTAATGTGACAAAGGGAACCAGGAAGGGGAAGGACCAAGGGAACCAAAGACCGAGAACATAGGACAAGTGAGGGATGGATATAAATGAGAACAGGCCTCTAAATGTTATGTTATCTTATGTTATGTTATGTTATATGGATTTATATGGCGCTCAGCTGCCCCAGCCAAGGGGTGTCCTGGCGTTGTCACTAACAAGAAGGGCAGGCTGCCCCAAGGAGGAAGGACAACAAAACTCTACATAACAGCAGTTCTGGAGCTTTTTTCAAAGGAAAAAGGTGGGTCTTAATGGCCTTTCTGAAAGTCAGCATGTCCTCTAAGCCACGGATCTGGGTCGGCAAGTCGTTTGATAATTTAGCAGCAAGATAGAGGAACGAGCGGCCGCCCATCCAGGAACGTTTCATCCGTGGAACCGCTACCAAGTGCTGACCCTCAGAGCGCAGTGCTCGCAGGGGAACATACGGGGTCAGTAGCGTACAGAGTATTGGTGGAGTGGCGAGCTTTAGGATCTTTAAAGAAAGACAAAGAGCTTTAAATTGGATCCGCTTTGCCACAGGGAGCCAATGAAGTTTGCTAATAGCATCGGCAATAGGATGGAAACGTGGGAGTCCTACCAGGGTTCTCGCTGCCGCATTTTGTATACACTGCATTCTCCTGATCTCTGCTTGGTTAGCCCCTAGCAGCAAGGAGCTAGCATAGTCCAGGCGAGAGAGGATAGTCGATTGCACTATTAGCTGGCGGGTAGGAGGGTCAAAAAGGTACGGAATCTATCCATACACCAAGATTTTTTTTATTTATTTTTTTTAAATTTTTTTTTATTGAAATTAAAACATAACAAACAACACCAAACACTTCACAAGGCAAAAAGTCATTTTCCGGAAGCACGTAGGGACGGGGGGCAAGTCCAGTACTTATGCATACAGGATGTCAGTTATCAATTCCAAGGTGAGGTGGGGGGCAGCAAGGAGACTATGCAATACATACATTTAAAGTGCGAAAACCAGGAATGTCATTTAGGGAGACAATGGGATATTAAGGGCAAAATCCTGAGGGGGAGTACATATATTCCCACGATAGGCATTCCATTGATACCAAATTCTGCTCCACTTCTTAGGTCTGCCCCGGGACAAGTACACCGTCTTTTCTCTGAACATGCACCAGTCCATATTCTCCTTCCATGCAGATATAGTGGGCAGTCTGTGGGAACCCCATAGTTGCGCAATGTCCCTTTTTGCAATCATGTTACCAAGGGTTGCCCAACAGATCTGTCATACCCCAAGATTTTTAACCTCTGTTTTGGGATCCGGGATTTTACTAAGTGTATTCGGCCACCACTGTTCACCCCAGAGGTTGGAGTTTTTACCCACTAGCAGAACTTCTGTCTTACTCGCATTTAACTGCAAGTAATTAGCGGTCATCCAGTTAGCCATGGCCGTCAGACCATTCTTAAACCTGGAGGCGCACTGAGTGGAATCATCTGCCAGGGCAACCACTAGCTGTGTGTCGTCCGCATATGAGACTATTGAAAGTTCCCATTGCTGGCGACCGCAGCCAGTGGCTGAACATAGAGATTTTTTTTTTTTACTTTTCAAAACCTTTATTTGGTCACCATACAGTACACAGCTCTTTGCCCACAACCCGGAGGCCGGCAGCTATCGTAGAAACAGGTATAAACACAGCTGTTTTGCCAACAACCTCTGGGGCAGGCAGCGTGGTAGTCAGGTGCATGGGCGTAATCAGTCGTGTGATTGTAATCACCTCAATGCAATATGAAACATCAGGCATCTCATCATCGACATCTTCCATTTCTATCTTTTGAAATCGCAAATTACAGTTTTTCGTATAATAGACAGTGTCCCCCATCGCACATCCTGTCTGAGTGACTCAGTATATGCACAGTATGTGTCTTACAGTTACCCTCCGCAGAGTGTCCATGGCCTCCTTATGGTCAGCCGAGTTCGAGCTACTCTGTCTGGAGGTCCGCACCTCTCATTCTCAGCCAGTCCACAAAAGGGGGCCATATATCCGTGGGCCTGTTCCCAGTATCCCTCAAGTTGATCCTTACAGTATACAACCGCCTTTATCCAGGCCGCTACTGTCGGGGGTTGTCTCTTCCGCCATTGGATGGCCACCTGTCTCTTTGCCATCAGCAGAAGCATTGCCGTGAGTTTCCGCCGCTTCACCGGGATATCTCCCACATATCCCAGCAGCGCCAGGTTTATCGTCCTCCCTACAGTGGTGCCTATTATGTGCTCAATATGTGTGAGGACCTCCCCCCAGTATCGTGAGACTACCGGGCATCCCCAGGCCATGTGTGTGAAGTTGGCATGTTGTTCATTGCATCTCCAGCACCTGTTATCGTCGCTCAGTCCCATACAGCACATCTGAGTGGGCGTGCGGTATAGACGATGCAGATAATTAAAATGAATAAGCCTAAGCCTATAGTTGGGCGACAGGTACTTCAGTTGGGTGCAGCAATATACACACTGTTCCTCCGTAATGTCCAAGTCTGCCTCATCATTCCAGGCCTCTTGCGATTTAGTACTTATTAATGGGTTTTCCTTCTGTGTGATGCTATATATGCGCGTGACCAGCTTGCAGGGCGAGGCGCTAGCTAGTACATTCTCTAGTGCCGGTAGTGAAGTCGGCTCATTGGGAAAGTCACCGTAAGTGGCTCTGCACGCGGCTCTCAGCTGGTAGTAAAGTAAGGTATCGGATTCCGTGGGGGCATCTGTGCCGCATAGATCCTGTAGCGATAGGAATGTTCCAGCCGGGTATAAGTCACTCCCTTTGTTTATGTTGTACGACTGTGCTCTTTTTGCTATTGCCTCGTCCGTCAGCGGTGTCAGCAATGGATTGCCCCTCAATGGCATCGACGGAGCATATAGTTTATCAATGTGTGCTCTTCTTGCTCTCTTCCCCCAAGCCCACCGTATACTTTCAGCGGTGTCAACGTCTTGTCGTGGGTGTTTGTAAGGTTGAAAAACTGCCGTGTTTAAGGGGGTAGGGGAGACTCTATCTATTTCAATTGCTACATGCGGTTGATAGGGAACTGGATGTTGCCAGTAATGTAGGTATTGTGCTTGCGCGCTGTAGGCATAGAGTTCAAAGTCTGGAGCCCCCAAACCACCCTGTGAGTAGGGTAAAGTCAGTACCCGCCAGGAGACTCGAGGTTGCTTATTCGCCCATAGCAGAACCAGCACCGCAGTGCGTAAGCGTTTGAAAAAGTGCGAGTTCAGAGGAATAGGCAGGTTTACAAAAAAATACAACAGCTTGGGGAGAATTATCATCTTAGCGATGGCTATGCGCCCCGTCAACGACAGCGGAAGGTTTTTCCACCTCTCCACTTTGCCCTCTATCCAGTCTATTACTCTGCCATAGTTCAGTGTCCACAGTTCTTGTAACGACCGGATCAGCTGAACGCCCAGATATCGCACCTCCTCAGTCGCCCACTTTATAGGAAATTACCCTGAGGTAATCGGGGCCGTGCCGTCAGTCAGTGGGAACATAGTGGATTTGGCCCAATTAACCCGAATGCCTGTCAGGCCACCATATCTAATGAACTCGCGCATTATCGTGTCAAAGTTGTCACGAGGGTTGTTGAGATATACAGTGATATCGTCAGTGTATAGGGAGATGAGGATTCCACGCGTAGTGAATCCTATACTTTTATGGGCATGTTGCTGTCTCAATTTGGCTGCCAGGGGCTCCATCGCGATAGCAAATAGCAGGGGAGACAGCGGGCAACCCTGTCTCGTGCCTCTGGTTATGCTGATATGCTCAGATGTGCGCCCGTTCACCCGAATCCTGGCAGAGGGTTCAGTGTATAATAACTGGAATTGTTTCAGGAATAGAGGGCTGAAACCCAGTCGCTGCAGCAGGGTGAACAAGAATTTCCACTCCAGGGAATCAAACGCCTTCGTGGCGTCCAGCAGAGTAGCTGCTGCCTGTACGTGAGGGGCTAAGTAGTGGAGCATACCAAAAAAGGTTCTCAGGTTATTCGCTGTGGATCGTCCCGAGACAAACCCTGACTGATCTGTCAAGGCGATTTGCGGTACCATAGGCGTCAGTCGATCCGCAATCAATTTAGCATACATCTTAGCATCTAGATTAATGAGGGATAGCGGGCGGTAAGAGTCTGTCTTAGTGGGGTCTTTATCTGGCTTCAGGATCGTGATAATTATAGCTTCTCGTATAGTGGGCGGTAGTTTACCGACCTCCAACGCCTCTTGATACATGTGATGTAGCCAGGGAGCCAGTGTTTCAGCGTATTCCTTATAAAAGGCAGCCGTAAGTTCGTCTGCTTCCGGAACCTTACCCCCTGGCATAGCACTTATTACCTTTCTTATATCTTCTACAGTGAACGGTAGCTCCATGTATTGCTGTGCTCCGTCATTAAACCATGCAAGGCATATCTCGTCTAGATAGTTAATTAAATCAGTCTGTGACGGGGATATTTTAGAGGTGTATAGCTCAGAGTAGTAATCAGTAAATTCCTTCAGTATGTCCGGCGGTGTACGTACTGTCTCACCACCCATCGTCTGTATCTCCGCTACATAAGAGGTGCCTCTGGGTGCACGTAGTAAGTTTGCAAGTGTCCTGCCAGGCCTATCCCCTTCGCCATATTTCCTTGCTTGCGCGTGTTTATGTATGTAAACTACCTCCCTTTCCGCCTCAGCTTGGTATTCAGTGAGTTTGGATCTAATGTGTGCTAGAGTCTCTTGCGATGGACTGTCTACTTGCCGTCTCTCTAGGTCTTGTATTTCTCTCTCTAATCTCTGTAGGGTGTTTCGTATGTCACGCAGTACTCCAGTCTTCAAGGCTATGCAATCTCCCCTCACGACAGCCTTAAAGGCCTCCCACAGCACTCCAGGGGAGTCCACCGAGCCCTCATTTAGCGCGAAATATTCTTCTATTTTGGTCCTAAGGCCCTCACAGAAAACCTGATCTCGTAAGGCTTCGGACGGGAATCTCCATGTAAAAGGCTGGGTGTATGTCGGGGGGATCCTGATGTTTATCTGTACGGGGGCGTGATCCGACAGAGTGCGGGCGAGATGTGAGGTCTCAGTCACCCACGCATGTAAGTCTCTGGTAAGCAGCCAGTAGTCTAATCGTGACCAAGCACTTCTGTGGTGTGTTATGCAAGCGCCCTCCCTACGCGTCGGGTGTGCTACTCTCCATGCATCTACCAGAAGGAGATCCTCTATTATTTCACGGAGTAATTCTGCTGCTTTAGGGTGGTGTGCCCGTGAGGCTCCCTGTCTGTCTAGATCCGCTGATAGGGGAATATTGAAATCACCGCCCCATAGGAGCGCCATAGGGCCCAGCTTCTGCAGTTCGTGCCATATTATGCTATAAACGTCAGGGCTGTCAGTATTAGGTACGTATATGTTCACTAGGGCGATAGGTGTATTATACAGCGCTCCCACTAGTATTATGTATCTGCCGTCCTTGTCATCAATTGTGGAATGTGTTCGCCAATGTAGGCCCCTCCTTATCATTATCGCTACCCCCCTGGAGTAGCTAGAGAACCCAGCCGCGGCTATCACCTCCCATCTCCTGTTCCTCAAAGTGGTCGTGTCAGCGCTGAGCAAGTGCGTTTCCTGTAAATAACAAATAGCTATACCATGTCATGTTAAGTATGAGTGTGTGAGTCGGATTTTTCGTCGGTCGTTAAGGCCCCTAATATTCCACGTGAGACACTTCAATGTGTTTATAGTAAGTGCATTCGTATGTTCCGCCATCTCACAGGTCATGTAATAGCATCTGCCGGCGGCATCCGCCGATATCTCAGTTGTCGATTGGATCTGTCAAGTGACAGTCCAAGTGTTTTACAATTAGTATACAGCGAGTATGTCTCATATACTGTAAAGCTGACAGGCCCAATGTCCCATCGTGGTTGCATGCATGGTGACCGAGAAATTAACAATAGTGCAAAAAACAACAGCAGGTTCCCCATCCCCCCACCTCCCACACCAACCCCCCAACTAGGTTGTGCATCATTGCCCTCCCCATCCCATAACTCATCCCAACTCTCAGTGAAAGAACAATCACCAGGGATCAGTTCAACTAGATCAGTAATTGCGGGAATCATCCCAGAGGGAACGCAGTGTGACCACCTACTTGCCCCGTACTTATGACAGGGTGACCAAGCGCTGGTGTGAGCACTGCCTCTCAAGGACCCACCCAAGCCATACCATACATCGTGTCTGACGATTAGTCCAGTGTTCTCCTCCACTCGGGTATGTCTCCCTCCTCTCCGCTGTGGTATGGTCTCAGACATCATTCCACAGAAAGTCGGCGCAGGGGGTCATAGATATTATTCAACATCACTTAGCCGGTCCGGATTGTCCTGCTCCCCCTGATTAGTTCTTTGTTTCTGCTCTTTCGCCAAGTGCTTAGTGTATTGAAGTGCAGCTTTCGCATCCATGAAAAACGTTGGCTTCCCCGGACCCTGCACTCTCAGTTTTGTGCAGTGCTCACTATTCTAGTGATCACTATATATCAGTCCAAACAACCCTTATTGATGATTGGTTGTAAGTCAACCTTATAGACCAGCTATCCTAGTAGCATGGATACGAGCAGTCTAAGGCTAAGACTCTAGAGGGCGTGTTAAGCCAGCTGTTTCACCATCACATTACCCCTTGAACACCCAGTGAAAGGACACCACACAAGTGTTATGAAAATAAACAATGTATTTATTAGAATCACAACAACCCTGTACTCTTTATGAGGACAGGGTGCTAAGCACACAACAAAACTCTTACGAAAATACTTTTAAGTTAGCACGTTACACAAATGCCCGAGGGGCACGAAAAACCATATACGCTAAAAGTGGAATGCGAATTACTAGCAGGTAAGTAACAGTTCTAATAGGCTTTGGAATCGCTAGGACTGGACTAGGGAATCGTTAGATTACTACTAGGAGGCCCAGGGGACTCGGGTGCAGAGTGTGCACTCTCACGCGGGATGCGGGACAAAGTCTATGGAAGCTAGAATTCACAAAGTTAGTGTTCACGGGCGAACCCGACCTGGTAGGGAGAAAATGACAGTGGATCCTGACCCTCGGATAGTGAGGCTATGCTGGGACACCGGAGTGCCGAAGTTACCTAGCCCAGGGGCTGCAGCTGCATAGGTCTGAAAAGACGTCGGGGATCTCGTTGCCGGACCAGGAGCCTGGAAGGAAGAAGTTGCTGGCAGGCGACCAGTGAAGGAAAGTTCGATGGATCCAAGCCTGGATCAAGGAAGAAGAAAACCTGAAAGCAGAGGGGACCAAGTTCTTGAATCACTAGCCAGTGATTAAGTGGGCACCAGGATGGCACCGGGCGAAGTCACCGCAGTCAGGTGAGTGGGCACTGCTGGGCTCTGCAGTCTCTCGGACCAGGAGGCGTTGTCGGCGACCAGGATGGAGGTGCGAGCTGTCCCACGAAGGATGAAGTCGTTGGCGTCGAAGTTACCCAGGATTGGGCAACAAGCCTTGGCTAATTCAAGCCCACGCGGTGGACTCAAAATGGCGTCTTGAGTGGACCAGGAGGGTCCGGGGTGCTCCTCTTCTGGAAGGGAGCAAGGGCCAGTCTGGAGCAACCAGACCAGCAGCAGAAATGTCGTCGGGCGTCGTCAGGAAGGCCACAAGCCAACGGGCTAGTAGCCAAACAACGCGGTGAGCAGCGGAAAGCAGAAGGGCCCCACGCAGATCGTGGAGATGCTGGGGGGCTGCACTTCGGAGCTTGAGCTGCTCAGAGTCGGGGCTTCTCGGGCCCCAAAGCACTCACCAGGAATTCACTCGGCGGGCTTGCTGGAAAGAAGTCGTGCAGTCTTGAAGATGGCCGGTCCCTTGAGGTCTCGTCGCACCCACGGTTCTCAGCTGGGCTGTAGAGGTGGGTAGAGGTCAGAGGTGCCAGGGAAGCCGGTTCTCGTCGAGCTGGGCAGTCGGATTCCGGAGGAAGGACTTACAGCAGACCGCAGTGTTCTTAGGTGGTGCCTGCGGGTGCAGGGTGACTACTCCTTAGTCACAAGGGAGAAATCTTAGGAAGAAGTCTTGAGTTCCTTTCGCAGAAAGTAGTTTCAGGATTCAAAGATGATCTGATTTGGAAGGGGGCCAGTCTCTACCTTTATCCTGTAAAAAGGGGCTGGCACGCGACTAAGTCCTGCCCTATGGGTGGGACTAGGAGGGGGGTGGTTACACCCACCTCCTTGGCGGGCTTTTCCCCAGCACAGGGTCTGGAGTGACCCTGGAACTGGTTCCAGCCAGCCTATGCACAGTGAGCACCGGGGTGCCACGTGCAGTCACCTTCCTCTAAAGCCCTGCCTACCTACAATACACAAAACCCTGTCTGGGACGGTGCTGGCACCGCCCCTGGCAGGAAACCCTTTGTCCTTATCTCCTGCTCTGGGAGGACTCCCAGCAGCAGGAGGGCAGACTTGTGTCTCGGTGGCAGCATCCATTTTGTGGATGCTAAGGCTCTGTCTGACTTTTAACCGGGTTATAGGTTACAGGCATGTCGTGTCCCTCTAGAAGGGTGGAATGCTAACCCCGTCGCCAGAATTGGCGAGGGGTTAGTATTCCAATTCGTATGACACCTTACTCGACATGTTTTGATAAAGCGATACCAGAGTTGGCACATAACCGCGAGGATTATAATGCACTTAAGAGTATATGGTATGCGATATCATGGAAACGGCTAAGGGATGGATCCCGAAAGCCGCAGACAGGCTCAGCTCATGCTAGAGCACCATCTCACACGATTCCAAGCACTCTGCCTTCAGGATTGTTAAGGCCTGCTATAGGAGTGACTGATAGGAGATCTGTGTGTCCATTTTTAGGGTTAGATATAGGTATACTATATCTAAAGCAAAGGGTGAGTACACCACCTTGCCCCAGCTGTCGTGCAGCCAGTTGTGTCAGTTTTAGTTAGTCAATCCAGGGGTGGCATAATACATGCTTCAGCCCCTGGGAGACTTCTGGGTGCACCTCAGCCCTGGGTACAGGGACTTGGAGAGGGCCCAGTGCCAATTCAGTACCTAAGTACAATTTGGATAGAGAGAACAGCTAGGCTGTGGGTCTGATTAGCAGGCCCACAGCCAGGGAAAGTCGTAAACCAGTGCAGCAAAAAGCAAAAATCTGGGTGATCATAGGATTGCAGACCCTACTCTCCTACATGACCCCCCCCCAAACTTTGGGACAATAAACTAACCTTGACCAGGTGAGTCTTCTTGCTCTAAGTGGAAATACCTGGAGAGCCCATCAGCATTGCTGTGATCAGTCCCAGGTCTATGCTCCACTGTAAAATCCATCCCCTGTAGGGAAATGGACCACCTAAGCAGTTTGGGGTTTTCACCCTTCATCTGATTTAGCCACAAGAGGGGCTTATGGTCTGTCTGAATGGTGAAGTGAGTGCCAAACAAGTAGGCCCTCAGCTTCTTCAGGGCCCAGACCACAGCAAAGGCCTCCCTCTCAATAGCTGACCAATTTTTCTCTCTGGGTGTCAACCTCCTGCTAATGAAAGCAATAGGCTGATCATTACCATCAAAATTCAGTTGAGACAGAACAGCTCCCACACCCAACTCAGAAGCATCTGTTTGGACAATGAATGGCTTGGAGTAATCTGGACTCTTGAGGATAGGTGCTGTGCACATGGCCTGCTTTAGGTCATTGAATGCTTTCTGACAGCTTGCTGTCCACTGAACTTTCTTTGGCATCTTTTTGCTTGTCAGGTCATTAAGGGGGGTCACTATGGACCCATAATTTCTGACAAACTTCCTATAGTACCCAGTCAGGCCCAAGAAAGCTCGAACCTGAGTCTGGGTGATTGGAGGAGTCCAGTCCTTGATGGCCTGTATCTTACTCTCCAGTGGCTGAACCTGGCCTCCACCTACAAGGTGGCCCAGGTAGACAACCTGTGACTGCCCTATCTGGCACTTTGTGGCCTTGATAGTGAGGCCTGCCTTTTGCAGGGCCTCTAACACTTTCCTCAGGTGGACCAGGTGATCCTCCCAGGTGGAGCTAAAGACAGCAATATCGTCAAGATAAGCTGCACAGAAGTCATCCAGCCCAGTGAGGACTTGATTCACCAACCTTTGGAAGGTGGCAGGTGCATTTTTCAGTCCAAAGGGCATTACCACAAATTGATAATGCCCTCCAGGGGTAGAAAATGCTGTCTTAGGTTTGGCTTCCTCAGCTAACCTGATTTGCCAATACCCAGCTGTCAAATCAAATGTGCTTAAGAAGTTGGCAGAAGCCAATCTATCTATAAGCTCATCTGCTCTTGGTATTGGGTGGGCATCAGTCTTAGTGACTGCATTGAGGCCTCTGTAGTCTACGCAAAACCTCATCTCTCTCTTACCACCCTGGGTGTGAGGCTTTGGCACTAGAACTACTGGGCTAGCCCAAGGGCTATCTGAGGGCTCAATGACTCCTAGTTCCAACATTTTCTGCACTTCAGTTTTGATGCAGTCTCTAACATGATCAGGCTGTCTGTAGATTTTACTCTTGACAGGCAGACTGTCTCCAGTGTCAACATCATGGGTACACCAATCAGTTTGGCTGGGTGTCAGAGAGAACATATGTCGAAAGGATTGCAGAACTTGCCTGCAATCCTGTTGCTGATGTTCAGTGAGGCTGCCACAAAAGACAACACCATCAACTGATCCATCATCAGGATTCTGAGTGAGCAGGTCTGGGAGAGGGTCACTCTCTTCCTCCTGTCCCTCATCTGTGGCCATGAGCAAGCTCATGTCCTTCCTGTCAACATATGCTTTGAGCCTGTTAACATGGAGCACTCTGAGAGGGCTCCTGGGAGTTCCAAGGTCCACCAAGTAGGTAACCTCTCCCTTTTGCTCAATGATGGTGTGGGGCCCAGACCATTTGTCTTTCAGAGCTGCTGGGGCCACTGGCTCCAGCACCCACACCTTCTGTCCTGGCTGGTACACAGTCAGTACAGCCTTTTGGTCATGCCAAGCTTTTTGAAGTTCCTGGCTGGCCTCAAGGTTTTTAGATGCCTTTTCCATGTACTCAGCCATCCTGGAGCGGAGACCAAGTACATAGTCCACTATGTTGGTTGCAGGCTTTTTGAGAGGTCTCTCCCATCCTTCCTTCACCAAACACAGGGGTCCCCTTACAGGATGCCCATACAGAAGCTCAAAAGGGCTGTAGCCAACCCCCTTCTGTGGGACCTCTCTGTAAGCAAACAAGAGGCAGGGGATCAGGACATCCCATCTTCTCCTAAGAGGTTCAGGTAGTCCATGAATCATCCCTTTCAGGGTCCTGTTGAATCTCTCAACAAGCCCATTGCATTGTGGATGATAGGGTGTGGTGAACTTGTAGTTCACACCACACTCTTTCCACATGGCAGTCAGATATCCTGACATGAAGTTTGTACCTCTGTCAGAAACGACCTCCTTAGGGAAACCCACTCTGGAGAACACTCCAACTAGGGCTCTTGCCACTACAGGGGCTGTAGTGGTCCTAAGGGGAATAGCCTCAGGATACCTGGTGGCATGGTCCACCACCACCAGTATAAACTTGTGTCCTGATGCTGTCTGGGGTTCCATTGGACCAACAATGTCAATCCCCACTCTTTCAAAGGGAACCCCCACCACAGGTAGTGGTATGAGGGGGGCCTTTGTTGTGCCACCTGACTTACCACTGGCTTGGCAAGTGACACATGAGCGACAAAACTCCTTGGTATTCTCATTCATATGGGGCCAGTGAAAGTGTGAGACAAGCCTGTCCCAAGTCTTTGTCTGACCTAAATGACCTGCAAGGGGAATCTCATGGGCCAAGGTGAGAAGGAAACCTCTCAGAGACAAGGGGATGACCAGCCTCCTGGTTGCACCAGGCTTGGGGTCTCTTGACTCAGAGTACAGGAGTCCATCTTCCCAGTATACCCTGTGGGCACCTGTGGCATTCCCTGCAGCCTCAGCAGCAGCCTGCTGTCTGAGGGGTTCAAGGGAAGGGCAGCTCAACTGTTCCTTCCCCAGGTCTGCTCTGGAGGGTCCCCCTGAGCCCAGAAACTCAACTTGATCAAGTTCAAGCTCTTTAGGCTCAGTTTCCCTCAGCTCTGCTAGATCAGCCTCCTCAGAGACTTGATCCTCAACCTGGGGCAAGGGGGAAGGCAAAGCCTTACCCTTACTGCTCTTCTTCTTGGGAGGTGTCTGGTCCATAATTTCAGGATCCAGCACCTGTTCAGTGGGGCATTTTCTGGCCTGTGACCTAGTCACAGCAAGCACATGTGCTGGCAAGCCTAACATCTCCATGTGAGTCCTCTGCTCCACTTCTGACCATTGTGATGACTCCAAATCATTGCCCAACAAACAATCAACTGGGAGGTCTGAACTGACTACAACTTTCTTTTGTCCCTTCACTCCACCCCAGGAGAAAGCTACAATTGCCACACTATGACTAGTAGTGACATTGCTGGCATTGGTCACCAGGAAATCAGTACCTGGCATGATCTGTCCAGGGTCCACAAAGTTAGGTGTCACCATGGTGACACTGGCACAAGTGTCCCTATAGGCCTGAGCCATTTTGCCATTAATCAAAGGTGTCTGCCTGTATTTGCCCAAGGTATTGGGACTTATTTCAGGGGACATATCCATATCCCCTGTACAGACAAGGACAGCCTGAGTGAGTGTGCCAACTAAGTTGTCAGACCCCTCAGTACCCAAGGTTAACCCAACTAATGCCTTGGGAGTGACACTACCACTACTGACTGTACTAGGGGGTGCAGTTGCTTTAGGAGCTGTAGTGGTAGGAGTTTGTCCTCCTCCTCTTTTGGTGCACTCACTAAACCAGTGAGATTTACTTTTGCAGTACTGGCACCACCTTTTGGACTGGCCTTCTTGAGTCTTCTTCTTCTGGGAAGCCTGACCCCCACCCTCTTTGGTTTGTTGGGGACCTGGTGAAGACTTCTGGTCATTTTGCTCATTCTTGACATTACCCTTCTGGTCTGCTTTCTTCTGACCACCCTGGTTCTGGTTCTGGTTCTGCTTGATCCTTGTCCTGACCCATTTGTCTGCCTTCTTTCCCAATTCTTGGGGAGAGGTCAGATCTGAATCAACAAGGTGCTGGTGCAGCAACTGGTTCTGACAATTGTTCAAAATTTGTTCTCTCATCATTAGATTATACAATCCTGTGTAATCTGTAACCTTGCTACCCAGCAACCAGCCCTCCAAAGCCTTAGTGGCACAATCCACAAAATCAGACCAGTCCTGAGACTGAGTTTTCTGGGTGTCTCTGAACAGCAACCTGTACTGCTCAGTGGTTAAACCAAACCCATCAACCAGTGTATTCTTCAGGACCTGGTAATTGTTAGCATCCTCCACTCTTGTAGTGAGGAGCTTATCTCTACCTTTACCATCAAAGGAGAGCCACAGTATAGCTGCCCACTGACTCTGGGGAATGTTCTGCACAGTGCAGGCCCTCTCCAGAGCAGCCATCCATTTCTGGATGTCATCCCCTTGCTTAAAGGGGGGCACTATTTTAGTCAGGTGTTTAGTATCTAAACCCTTCTCTCTATCTCTTGGGAGATTGCTGCCACCAGTGGGAGCTAGCCCACTCATCTGCTGCTCTCTTGCCAGGGCAAGCTTCTCTTTGGCCAGGGCAATTTCTTCCCTTTCAATCCTCAGTTCAGCTTGTCTCATCCTAGCTTCATGCTCCTTTCTCTGAGGGGAAGTAAATCTCCTCTGTGGAGGATTCCTTCTCCCCTGAGAAGAGGCATTAGAGTGCAGAGATCTATTGGAGTCCCTAGAAAGAGATCTATCTCTCCTAACTCCAAGGTTAGGCCCACTTCGGGTTAGTACTGGGGGGCCCCCAGATCCTAGCCCAAGTAAGTCTAAGTTGGTCCTAGTTAGCCTTCTGACTACCTCAAGACCTTTGTCTACCTCATCCCCAGAGAGTACCTCCTGATCCTCCTCCTCAACTGCTGAATCAGTGTTGGGGAGGTCTGGATCCCCAGAGGTTCCCTCTAAGGCTGGCATGCTCTCATGTAACTGAGAGAGCTTTCTGGCATCATATGTCTCTAAGAGACCTATCAGAAAGGGAATGGTGGGGTTAGACCCCTGCTTCAGTTTCCTGGAGACACAGATTTGTCTCATCTCCTGAAAACTGAGAGCTGCATATCTTGAAGTGACCTGTGGAGGGTCAACACTGACCAGGGGAGTCTCAGTAGAGTCCCCCTGAGTCGACATGCTTTTCTAGTGAGGTGTAAGTGATGCACTTACCTACACTATATGTTTGCCTACTGATCCCTTGCTAGAGTTGTAGTTTAGGGTGTGCTAGGCCCTAGGAGCTACAACAGCTGGTTCAGTAGAACTCAGAGTATTCTAAGCTAAGTTATATGTACCTTTAGTACTTATGTGATCTTTCACAAGATATTCTTAGGGCATGTGTGGTAAAACAACAGCAAGCTCAAATCCCAACCGCTGCTCACCAATGTGAGAAGTTGGCCTGATGTGCAGTGCTCACTATTCTAGTGATCACTATATATCAGTCCAAACAACCCTTATTGATGATTGGTTGTAAGTCAACCTTATAGACCAGCTATCCTAGTAGCATGGATACGAGCAGTCTAAGGCTAAGACTCTAGAGGGCGTGTTAAGCCAGCTGTTTCACCATCACATTACCCCTTGAACACCCAGTGAAAGGACACCACACAAGTGTTATGAAAATAAACAATGTATTTATTAGAATCACAACAACCCTGTACTCTTTATGAGGACAGGGTGCTAAGCACACAACAAAACTCTTACGAAAATACTTTTAAGTTAGCACGTTACACAAATGCCCGAGGGGCACGAAAAACCATATACGCTAAAAGTGGAATGCGAATTACTAGCAGGTAAGTAACAGTTCTAATAGGCTTTGGAATCGCTAGGACTGGACTAGGGAATCGTTAGATTACTACTAGGAGGCCCAGGGGACTCGGGTGCAGAGTGTGCACTCTCACGCGGGATGCGGGACAAAGTCTATGGAAGCTAGAATTCACAAAGTTAGTGTTCACGGGCGAACCCGACCTGGTAGGGAGAAAATGACAGTGGATCCTGACCCTCGGATAGTGAGGCTATGCTGGGACACCGGAGTGCCGAAGTTACCTAGCCCAGGGGCTGCAGCTGCATAGGTCTGAAAAGACGTCGGGGATCTCGTTGCCGGACCAGGAGCCTGGAAGGAAGAAGTTGCTGGCAGGCGACCAGTGAAGGAAAGTTCGATGGATCCAAGCCTGGATCAAGGAAGAAGAAAACCTGAAAGCAGAGGGGACCAAGTTCTTGAATCACTAGCCAGTGATTAAGTGGGCACCAGGATGGCACCGGGCGAAGTCACCGCAGTCAGGTGAGTGGGCACTGCTGGGCTCTGCAGTCTCTCGGACCAGGAGGCGTTGTCGGCGACCAGGATGGAGGTGCGAGCTGTCCCACGAAGGATGAAGTCGTTGGCGTCGAAGTTACCCAGGATTGGGCAACAAGCCTTGGCTAATTCAAGCCCACGCGGTGGACTCAAAATGGCGTCTTGAGTGGACCAGGAGGGTCCGGGGTGCTCCTCTTCTGGAAGGGAGCAAGGGCCAGTCTGGAGCAACCAGACCAGCAGCAGAAATGTCGTCGGGCGTCGTCAGGAAGGCCACAAGCCAACGGGCTAGTAGCCAAACAACGCGGTGAGCAGCGGAAAGCAGAAGGGCCCCACGCAGATCGTGGAGATGCTGGGGGGCTGCACTTCGGAGCTTGAGCTGCTCAGAGTCGGGGCTTCTCGGGCCCCAAAGCACTCACCAGGAATTCACTCGGCGGGCTTGCTGGAAAGAAGTCGTGCAGTCTTGAAGATGGCCGGTCCCTTGAGGTCTCGTCGCACCCACGGTTCTCAGCTGGGCTGTAGAGGTGGGTAGAGGTCAGAGGTGCCAGGGAAGCCGGTTCTCGTCGAGCTGGGCAGTCGGATTCCGGAGGAAGGACTTACAGCAGACCGCAGTGTTCTTAGGTGGTGCCTGCGGGTGCAGGGTGACTACTCCTTAGTCACAAGGGAGAAATCTTAGGAAGAAGTCTTGAGTTCCTTTCGCAGAAAGTAGTTTCAGGATTCAAAGATGATCTGATTTGGAAGGGGGCCAGTCTCTACCTTTATCCTGTAAAAAGGGGCTGGCACGCGACTAAGTCCTGCCCTATGGGTGGGACTAGGAGGGGGGTGGTTACACCCACCTCCTTGGCGGGCTTTTCCCCAGCACAGGGTCTGGAGTGACCCTGGAACTGGTTCCAGCCAGCCTATGCACAGTGAGCACCGGGGTGCCACGTGCAGTCACCTTCCTCTAAAGCCCTGCCTACCTACAATACACAAAACCCTGTCTGGGACGGTGCTGGCACCGCCCCTGGCAGGAAACCCTTTGTCCTTATCTCCTGCTCTGGGAGGACTCCCAGCAGCAGGAGGGCAGACTTGTGTCTCGGTGGCAGCATCCATTTTGTGGATGCTAAGGCTCTGTCTGACTTTTAACCGGGTTATAGGTTACAGGCATGTCGTGTCCCTCTAGAAGGGTGGAATGCTAACCCCGTCGCCAGAATTGGCGAGGGGTTAGTATTCCAATTCGTATGACACCTTACTCGACATGTTTTGATAAAGCGATACCAGAGTTGGCACATAACCGCGAGGATTATAATGCACTTAAGAGTATATGGTATGCGATATCATGGAAACGGCTAAGGGATGGATCCCGAAAGCCGCAGACAGGCTCAGCTCATGCTAGAGCACCATCTCACACGATTCCAAGCACTCTGCCTTCAGGATTGTTAAGGCCTGCTATAGGAGTGACTGATAGGAGATCTGTGTGTCCATTTTTAGGGTTAGATATAGGTATACTATATCTAAAGCAAAGGGTGAGTACACCACCTTGCCCCAGCTGTCGTGCAGCCAGTTGTGTCAGTTTTAGTTAGTCAATCCAGGGGTGGCATAATACATGCTTCAGCCCCTGGGAGACTTCTGGGTGCACCTCAGCCCTGGGTACAGGGACTTGGAGAGGGCCCAGTGCCAATTCAGTACCTAAGTACAATTTGGATAGAGAGAACAGCTAGGCTGTGGGTCTGATTAGCAGGCCCACAGCCAGGGAAAGTCGTAAACCAGTGCAGCAAAAAGCAAAAATCTGGGTGATCATAGGATTGCAGACCCTACTCTCCTACACCCCACCTCCCACACCAACCCCCCAACTAGGTTGTGCATCATTGCCCTCCCCATCCCATAACTCATCCCAACTCTCAGTGAAAGAACAATCACCAGGGATCAGTTCAACTAGATCAGTAATTGCGGGAATCATCCCAGAGGGAACGCAGTGTGACCACCTACTTGCCCCGTACTTATGACAGGGTGACCAAGCGCTGGTGTGAGCACTGCCTCTCAAGGACCCACCCAAGCCATACCATACATCGTGTCTGACGATTAGTCCAGTGTTCTCCTCCACTCGGGTATGTCTCCCTCCTCTCCGCTGTGGTATGGTCTCAGACATCATTCCACAGAAAGTCGGCGCAGGGGGTCATAGATATTATTCAACATCACTTAGCCGGTCCGGATTGTCCTGCTCCCCCTGATTAGTTCTTTGTTTCTGCTCTTTCGCCAAGTGCTTAGTGTATTGAAGTGCAGCTTTCGCATCCATGAAAAACGTTGGCTTCCCCGGACCCTGCACTCTCAGTTTTGCTGGATAGATTAACGCATATTTCGTGCCCGTCTGCTGAAATATCTTCTTTGCGGGAATGAACTCTCTGCGGGCTGCCTGTACCTGGAGAGTAAAATCTGGATACATTTCTATGTTATTGCCATTGTATTGTATCTTGCCTTTTTCTCTGGACAGTCTCAGTATCGCGTCTCTGTCTCTGTAGTTCAGGATTCGGGCCAATATTGGCCTTGGCGGGGCTCCCGGTTTAGGCGTGGGTCCCAGCGATCTGTGCGCCCTTTCCACTAAAAACATTGAGGACAGGCCATCGCCAAAGAGGTCTTTCAGCATGGTCTCCATGTATCGCTCCATGTTCGGAATGTCCGTGGATTCCGCCACGCCCGTGACGCGTATGTTATTTTGGCGCGAGCGCGCTTCCAAATCCTCATTTTTCTGCTGAATTAGTTCCAGAACCTTGTCCATGCCTCGCACTTTCTTTTCCAGCTCCGTCTGGCCCTCTTCCGATTCGGTCACTCTTGTTTCCAGCACGCTCACCCTGCCCTCCTGCTTGTCCATGCGCCGCGTGATGCCATCCATGCGGGCGGCCAGGGTGTCCATTTTAGCATCGATCGCTTGCAGGCTCGTTTTCAAGTCCTGGAACATGTGACGAATGTCCTCGGCTGGGTACTGTTGTGTGCTCTCTCCGCCCGTATCCGGCTCAGTTTGGTCCTGATTTGCAGCTTTCTGCTTAGTTTTATCAAATGTAATTTTCGGTTGCCTCGTGTCTGGCTTCCCCATGGTGCCTCAGGCGACAGACCCAGGCGTCCGCCAGGCCCCGTCCAGGCGTGTCTCGCACTGCGACTAACTCCACGCAGGTATCAGGCCCGGTTAGGTCCGCCCCACACGTACCAGGTGTCTCTACTCTGTAGATTCGTCACTGGGATTACTCCCATCACCAGGTCTACATTCACCTCGATATCATCGGATTTATAAGCTATAGGCGTTTCTTCTGCTGTCCCTCTCGTCTGCCTATGGATTGCGCCGGCGCCCACGTGGTAGCAAGGCCTAGGTCGTGGCTCAGGGTCTGGTTCGCTCCATATATCGCCTTCTCAGGGTGCTGCTCACCGCTAGTCGTCCCGCCGCCGTCCTAATTAGCAGTCATTAGCAGTCATCGAGTGTCCCTGGCAGGGCTCGAGAGGATTCCTGCTTCCGCTACTATCAGCTAGTGAATGTATTACTGTTTGGTATCGCAGGCCGTCCCGTTCCAAAATGGCGGCCCGAGTGCAGCGCTTCTCGCAGGCGAGCTCACCTCGGCGATTCCGATGTTGCGGCCTGATATGCTAATGGTGCGATCACCGGGCGTCCTGCCAGCATGGCACGGGCCCGGATCGTCTATCTACCGCTCTCACTGTCCTGCACACAGCCTCGGGCCGCGCAGCTGATCTCAGCAGGGGCGCCGCACGTCTCTCTGCCTCACCTTGTGGCGGCCGCTCCGTCTCCACTCGCTCCGATGTTCCGGCCGCAAGGCGGTCAGCGGCGGCACTCACCCCGTCTGGTGGTGGCTGTGAGGGGTCGCCTCCCGCAAGGTAGCTGCTGCCGTGCCCCAGGCGCCAGCAGCGGTCCGCTTCAGCCCTCCTTTCCACTGCGGGTCCGCTCTATCACCTTCACCCTGGGCGTAAATCCATCCCCGGCTTGACTCCGCACGCAGGCTGCACCCCCTCAGCCAGTCATCGGTCAGCGGAGCTGGTTGCTTGCATTCCGCGTCCCTGGATCCGCTGGAGGATCAACCGGAGGATCAGACAGGTAGGCAGGCACTCTTTGGGTCCGAGATGCAACGTCAGTTAGTCGGATAAGTGTCGGATTAATAGCTTGGTCGGCGGAGCCGCCGAGTTAAGCAGCCATTCCGCTCTGCAGTCAAGCCACTCCCCCGGCTGAACATAGAGATTGAACAAAGTGGGGCTGGGCGCCGAGCCCTGAGGGACCCCCTGCTCAATAGGTCGTTCCTGGGATAGAAACGGGGGACTGGAAACCCGAAAGGATCTTCCGGTTAGAAAGGATCTGAACCACTCCCAGGCCAGGCCCATGACACCCGCTTCTTTCAGACGATGTAACAGAACACCATGCGAGACCGTGTCAAAGGTGGCACTCAGATCCAGTAGGATCAGTGCCACCATTTGCTCAGAGTCAAGAATGGTCCGCAGGTGTTCGGTCATGGCTGGAAGCGCTGTCTCTGTGCTGTGGCCGGAGTGGAAGCCATGCTGAGAGGCATCCAGAATGTTGTTGGAGCACAGAAAGCTGGTAAGAGTACTGTTAATGTGTAACTCTGCTACCTTAGCCACCCAAGGGAGAAGGGAAATTGGCCTGAAATTCTCAGGTTTGGTGGGATCCAGCGTTGCCTATTTGATAATAGGGGATACCCACGCCTGTTTCCACTTCGTTGGTATCACAGCCGACAGAAAGGAGGAATTGATTAGGTTTTAGGGGGTCGGCAGGAGAGCCAGACTTAATTTTTCCACACAGTCTGTTGAGCTCTTCATGGGAGATTTCAGGGATCACCATGAGTCTGGCGGTCGGCTCAGGACTGGAAAGGATAGATCCACAGGGTACTGATATTGGTGGAAAGGACCTGTAAATTACACGAACTTTCTCCACGAAGAAGGAAGCCAATTCTTCACAGTGTGATTCAGAGATGGTTACAGGTGCCGAGGATCTTCTGGCACTAAGATCTTTTAAAAATGTGTAAATGCATTTTGAAGGATTCGGGCTAAGCCTAATCTCCTTGGCATAATAGGCTGCCCGTGTCCTGCAAGTGACTCTATGGTAGTTTTTGAGTGCTGCTATATGGTGAGCTTTTATTTCCGGGTCATAATCTTTCCTCCAGTCCCGTTCAGTTTTTTTACACGATTTCCTCAGTGTAGTTAGGGTATCATTATACCATGGGCTGGATTCTTGAGAACCTCCTTTGATCCAGCTGGCCGGGATCAGAGAGTCCAGAGCCTGAGTTATACAGGCACAAAACCTCTCGTAACCGGACTCTACATTGTCAAAAGATTCGAGGGGGTCTGTTCTAAGCAGGGCGTAGAAATCATCTAGTCTTAATTTTCGCCATGGGCACTTGCGAACTGGTTGATTGGTTATCATACCTAGAGGTTCTTTTAAAGGTAGGGACATTCCAACCAACATATGATCTGACCAAGGAACCGGAGTGGGGACAGCTACTGTGGCTGGTTCAATATTGGAAAAGATGGGATCCAGCAGATGTCCTCTGCAATGAGTGGGGCTCGCGACTAATTGGTGCACCTGAAATGCTGCTAAATCTGCTAGCAAGCTGCCAATAATCTTATCTTGAATGAGATCGAAATGAAGATTCGAGTCCCCAAAAATGCTAAAATTAGCAGTTCCTACAGCAAGTGTCCCTACTGCCTCCAAAAGTGCATTTTTAAAACTACTGGCTTGACCAGGCGGCCTATACACCAACACCCCTGAGAGGGTCAGATGAGGGTTTATCAAAATACTAAAACAGGCACATTCGCACCCCTCTATATCAACTTTAGTAAAGGGGCATGAGTAGCGAGATTTAACAATCACTGCCATGCCCCTGCCCCTTGTTTCCATATTTTTAGTATACACGGAGTAACCAGGAGGCGCAGCTAGGTTAAGTACCAATGTCAAGTCATCCTGCAGCCACGTCTCAGTAAGGAAGAAAATATCCGGACTTTTATCCCTAATGAGATCATGTATTTCAGCATGGTGCTTAACTAAGGATCTTACATTCAGCTGAAGAATTATGAGCCGTTGTTGAGGGCAAGTGCCTTGGGGGGGTGGGAGTGCTGTTGGTTTAGGGAGTGAAATATCCCACATGCACAGTGAAAGGGGGCATCCAGAAGGTGTAGTGGGATCCTATCACATCGTATACCCGACGGGTTCAGATGTAGAAGAGTTTCCCTTGTGTAGGTGCACGCATCCGGCTCATCTCGACCAGCATTCCTGGCGAGAGGTGACGTACTGGCGTGGATGGGCGCAGACGGGCTTGCCTTTGGCGCTCCTTCGGCGCACCGCCGGTGCATCCGCAGCACGTTTGGAGGGGCATCCCACTTTATACTCAGGGACCAGTTAACTTGCACTACGATCTAAAGCGGACGTCTACTCACTTCCGGTGTGTGCAGCGAGTCCGTCTTCCCTCCACATCAATCCGACCGAAGTCAGTGGTGGACCAGGGAAGCGGCAAGAAGATAGGTAAGTTAAAAACAAATTAAAAAGTAAGCACACAAGACTCCCAAAGTGACTAATGCAGCCCTTCGCGCATAGCGCAGCAACAGCGTCTCCTTGCTTTGTGAGTCAAGCAGGAGAAAGGGAGGATGGCCCTTAAATACTCCGGGAAGAAAAGAGCTAGACTGCTAACTTGCACCACTATCTAAAGCGGAAGTCTACTCACTTCTGGTGTGTGCAGCGAGTCCGTCTTCCCTCCACAACAATCCGACCGAAGTCAGCGGTGGACCGGGGAAGCGGCAAGAATGTAGGTAAGTTTAAAAAAAAATAAAAAGTAAGCGCACAGGACTGCCAAAGTGACTAAAGCAGCCCTTCGCGCATAGCGCAGCAACAGCGTCTCCTTGCTTTGTGAGTCAAGCAGGAGAAAGGGAGGTTGGCCCTTAAATACTCCGGGAAGAAAAGAGCTAGACTGCTAACTTGCACCACGATCTAAAGCGGAAGTCTACTCACTTCCAGTGTGTGCAGCGAGTCCGTCTTCCCTCCACAACAATCCGATCAAAGTCAGAGGTGGACCGGGGAAGCGGCAAGAAGGTGGGTAAGTTCAAAACAAATTAAAAAGTAAGCGCACAAGACTCCCAAAGTGACTAATGCAGCCCTTCACGCATAGCGCAGCAACAGCGTCTCCTTGCTTTGTGAGTCAAATGGAGAAAGCCAATGCAGCTGATGACACATTGCCAAGGGAAGACTCTAATATGAGTCCACCACTGTTAACCTGGATTGGACCTTAACACCAGGAAGTGAGAGTGGGATTTCAAGCAGTTAGCGGCCTACTGTTCCGGGTCATGAGTGTACACTGACCTGTCTTCCATCTTTTTCCAGCCCACAGGCATGCTATCCTGCCTGCTCTTGCCCTGAATCCTGACACTATGACAAATAAATGGACTCACTGCTGATACTCTGCAGGGAAGAGAGAAAGAGCAGGGTGCACATAATCTGCTGTGAAAAAAGTTGACATCAACAAGAAAATGCAGCTTCCTGGCATCAGAAGCTGGTCCTGGGACCTCATTAATTCAGGCCAAAAATTGGATTTCTTAAGGGAATTCTCTATTGTCGTCACCAAGATTTAAGATTTACATTTGCTCAGTTTTCGAAAATTTCTGCCACCAGAAAGCTGACAAGGTGAATGCGACGTCCGCAGAAGAGGAGTTGTCAGTGGTGTTCAATTGGTGTTATTGGCGTAAGCGGCATCAAAAAAGTCCAGAAGAGTTGCGCGAGGTTGCCGATAAAAACAAAAAGCAGACATGACAATTAAAAACAGAGATATCTTAGCTGAATCATGAGGCACAGCCCAGATTTTGAGGATTATTTGAAAAAAGGAAATGGTTTTGGATTGCGAGCGCACCCAGAGAAAAATGGGAGCCGTTCCCTTCATCATAGATTTGACGAGCCACTGGTGCAAGAGTGACTGACAACTTACTACTAGGTTTACTGAGAAAAACCTGCAGGGGTTGGCCAACCTTCAACAGAGACAAGATGTGATACAGTGGGAAGAAGTGCCTGGTAATTTTATAGAATGGTGCAGTAACATAATGATGCAGGTGGTACAATGTCTAAAGGTGGAGTTGATTAATACTAGGGACAAGCAGAAAAGGGCTTGTGTAGACATAAGAAAAGAGAATGTATGGTTCCACAAGGCATTAAAAAGCCAGATAAGGATATGGGAGAAAAGCCTTAAGATAAAATGTGATTACAAGACTTGCTCCTTGCTTCTCAGCACCAAGAGGTATTATAAAAAACTGAGAAATAGCAGACAAAAGGGTTTATAAGGAGAGATGCTGGAAAAATATGATGGATACAATTGAATTGAGGAATATAAAAGATGTTCTGGCAGCTGGCGGGACAAGGATCAGGGGAGGAAAAGAGGATAATGAGGTGTGTAGTAGAAGAAGAAGGATGGATAAAGCACCCAAAAGAAATATATGGTGCTTGATGTGAGGAAGAGGAAAGGGAGGAAGGGTCTACTATAGATGGGGACATTAGTTCACAGTTATCTCTACGGAATATCAAAGCCACCATGCTGGCATTAAAATTAACCAGAGCAGATCCTATATGTCAGGCAACCCCAGGTAAACCTAGAACCACTGCTCTTGGAAATCACCCGCTTTGGCGAGCACTCTGGCCTTCGTAATAACTGGCACAAGTCGGTTATATTCCCGCTTACGCCCAGTACGGTCGAATGGCCCAACTCTCTACCCCTCGCGTGGTGCCGGGATTCTGTGAGGTACTTAGGCATCCATATACACTTGGAGACTGTGTCCATTATCAGACTGAATTACGGAACTGCACTGACGACCCTTGAGGAACAGATTGAGAGGTGGAATAGACTACCACTGTCCATGGCTGGCCGTGTCGCTATCATCAAAATGATTGTTCTGCCGAGGTTTCTTTACCTATTCAACAATATACCTATCCCCCTTACCAAAGTTTTCTTCACGCAGCTCCGTTCTCTGCTTCTGAAACTAGTGTGGGGCGGCAAGACCCCCCGTGTGGCCTGGCGCGTGCTAACGCTCCCATATGAACGGGGTGGATTAGGCGTTCCTGATTTCTACCTTTATTTTCTGGTGGCGCAGTGCTCGTACGCTCACCCGTGTTTTCACCCTGATGCCAGGATCCCGTACCTGAAACCGGAGGCCGATTTGGTGTTGCCGGGAGCATTGTCCACCACTCTCCCGTCGGGCTTTCCCAGAGATCCGAGAGATATCCAAACAGTTTCGGCCACTTGCTGGGCATGGAGTAGGCTGAGCCGTCTTGTCGGCTTGCCACAGCTGTATTCTCCAGCCCTTCCGTTACCCAACGCCACCTGGCTCCCAATAACTGAGGAGACTGTGGTGCGACACACGTTGACCAAGTTCCACTTGACTTCTGTCGGGGACTTGTTCCCGGACGGTCACGCATTCACACTGACAGAGGATCTCCGTTTTACGGAGAGGACGTTCATGGACTCATTTGTACTAACCAGGCTGCGCTCACTGCTACGCGCTTCTTTCTCTTCGTACCCCCTCCCTCCGGAGGAGATGACACCACTCACTTTTATCATACAGCACTCATTGGGCGCGCACTTAGTCTCTAAATTATATCAGATGTGCAGCAAACTCCTTCCCTCTCAAGACCAGGCAGTGCGTGCTGCTTGGGAGACGGACTTGGGGTACACCATCTCAGATGATCAATGGCAGTAAGGCGACCCAAAACGTCTCTATCAACAGCAAACACAAACTTTTACATCTAAAATTTTTGCGTAGGCTGTACTTCACACCAGTGCACCTACACAGGATTGACCCATCGCGGCCTCACGCCTGTCCCAAATGTGGTGGACCATTTGCAGATTTCGCACACCTTTCATGGACCTGTCCCAAGTTGCACGAATATTGGTCTCAAATACACAACACACTCAGTTTAATGTTGCATTTAACCCTGACCCCTATCCCGGAGATTGCTCTCCTGGGATACGTGGCTGAGTTTCCAAAAGCTGTGCACGGGCTGGCGGCACTGTGTTTCCTGCTGGCCAAACGGGAAGTTGCGCTGCGATGGTACGACCGACGACCCCCGTTGCATAGCTCCTGGCTCCGGAGCATGGCGCACTGCAATATTAACAGTACCGAATACTCAGACAAGGTCCCCACCACATCCAGGCCTGTTGACATTTGGGGCCCATACCGCGCATACATCGCAAGCACCATTACCAATAGTCAGCCCACCCCTACATACCCGGTGGTCCCCGAGGGTATCGGTTGAACGATGCGGGTATACCCTGACAGTGTACATTTGATCAAATTCTTCCTTTGTGAGATTTCCCCGCCTCCACATTCCCGCGGAACTGGGGTATTGCATATTGTACGGGTGTTGATGGGTATGTTGAGTAATACTGTTGCCTTAAGTTGTGATGTGGAAATGTTGCCCCACTGTGGGCCTCTACCCCTGTTTTTGACCATGCAGCTGGAGTGTAATTGGACGCTGATATGCATACTGTTTGTGACTGAAGTGACACCTTATGACTCCTCATTGTATATTGCATTTGTGTACCTTTCTTAATTTTGAATTTCTTTTGGAAAATAATAAAGAAAATTGAAAAAAAAAATTAACCAGAGCAGCAGGACCATATAATCTACCTGCCGCTATAATTAAAACAAATGCAGATTGGTGCTCCAGTGAATATTATAAACTGTTCTCAGAAAATTGGAAGGGTGCAGTTATAAGGCCGATATATAAAAAAAAGAGGACACTAAAACCCCTCAAAACTATAGGGTAATTAATCTTCTCAACGTAGGTGACAAATTGTTTTAAAAAATGATTTAAGGCTGGCTTAAGGAATGAACAGAATTATGTAACATAGTGCCATTAGAACAGGGTGGATTTAAGGAGGGACATTCTATGACAGACCGCTGCTTTAGCTTATGGGCGCTTGCACTGAAGTCTGTGGAACAAGGGGTCATTTATTCTACTGCTTTGTAGATTTCTGTGCGGCATTTGATTCGGTGGACCATAAATGCTTATGGGAAACATTAACATAAGTGGAAATCCCTAGAACCCTCCTTGTCATCTTAAAAGAAATCCACTCGTAGCACCGGGCTCAGGTAATTATTGACACAGATGAAAGTTTGACCTGGAAAATCCCAATTAATACCCGCTGCGACAGGGTTGTGTCTTGGAGCCCATACTTTTTTTGTTATCATGTATAGCTGCTCTTTTCTCAGTATTAGTTGCATCAAAGGGTCTAAGCCTAAAAACGAATTGGATACACACTGCATGTCTTCTGTTTGCGGATGATCTTGTCATTCTGGATATGACTGAAATAGGCCTACAGGAGAAACTGGACACATTTAAGGAGTGCTGCAACAAGAAAACGTTAGTTGTAAATATGGATAGGACCAAAGTGATGCGATTTGGGAAAAAGTTTGTAAACTATGAATGGCACCTATAATCCGATCAGGGCCGGACTGGCTACCGGGCGTTTGGAATGCTGCCGAGCTGGGGGCTGATTTCACTGTGGTGGGGGCTGATTTCACTACGGTGGGGGTTGATTTCACTGCAGTGGGGGTTGGTTTCACTGCGGTGGGGGCTGATTTCACTACGGTGGGGGTTGATTTCACTGCAGTGGGGGTTGGTTTCACTGCGGTGGGGGCTGATTTCACTGCAGTGGGGGCTGATTTCACTGCAGTGGGGGTTGGTTTCACTGCGGTGGGGGCTGATTTCACTGCAGTGGGGGCTGATTTCACTGCAGTGGGGGTTGGTTTCACTGCGGTGGGGGCTGATTTCACTGCAGTGGGGGCTGATTTCACTGCAGTGGGGGTTGGTTTCACTGCGGTGGGGGCTGATTTCACTGCAGTGGGGGCTGATTTCACTGCAGTGGGGGTTGGTTTCACTGCGGTGGGGGCTGATTTCGTTGATGGAGACCTGTGTGTGCTTTGAAATAAACAAAGCAAAAAGAATTTCGTTCATCACACGCAGGTCCCCATCAATGAAATCAGCCCCCAGCTCAGCAGCATTGCAAACTGCCCGGTAGCCAGTCTGGCCCTGAATCCGATAAAATAGAGATAGTAAATGAATATAAGTGTCTAGGAGTGTGGTTCGAAAAGAGGCTACTGTGGAAAGATCATTTCGAATCACTTAAAGTCAGAGCGCTGACCTCAGTCGGTGGACTTTAAAAATTCAATACAGATTATGGAGGCATGTCCTTAAGACCCGTGGTAACTACCTATGATTCACTATGGAGTCGAATTGTTAAGTCTAAGCGGTAAATAGGGCTGGGAGCATGAAAGGGGAAATGTTTAAAAAGCCTTCTGTCATTACCAAAGGCAACAATGAAACAAGCAATCAGAATGGAAACAAGCATTTTCAATTGTTAACCTTTTTTCTTTAAAGTTTACTTCTTCAACTAAGAAAGAAGATGTGGTGTAGTGTGTAAGTCAACCTGGGGACATTCTGAATCCAGCTCGGCACTTGATTTAAAATAGGGCAGTTCTGAGCAAATCAATTAATCTATGAGGTCGCCTTAATTGAGTGTAACTGTGTGTAAACCAAAGATCATAGCCCTCACTTGATGTATGCAATCTTGCTTTGGCTCCCTTCAGCCTCCATAATATGCAATGCTCCGTTGCACTACAGGTTAGTCTGTGCTATAAAAAAATAAACACAAACATGTTATTACATTGTGAAGTTACCCCGCTTACTCCACGCAGTGAACGCGCCTTCCTTTTGAGCTGTTTGTGACCCCATCCCCTCGTTTTGCAACATTCAGATTGAATTCCCATATAATTATCTTCATCCCAGTACACGTGTCACTTTTATTAGGGTTCATGTACATTTACTTCGTGATGCCTGTGGGAGCCCTTTCTTGTGTTTTTTTGGGGATCCCCATGCACTTCTTCTTGTTCCATAGAAGTATTTGTTTATTTGTCTTTAGTTGCTTTTGGTAAGAGAAGGCACCGTTCCAATGAGGCTTCAGTGCTTTCTTTTCTGTGTGTCAGAAATAAACCCATGCACAAGACCATCTTGCAGACATCCGAAGCTCGCAGGTGTGGGGGATACTCTCAAAGCATCAGCAGCGCTTAGTGTGCGAGTGGGATTATTACCCTATCTAGAGTGGTGAAACCACTCAACTTTTGCGCACTGTTGCACCTGGTCAGTAGGTCAGACCAGAATCACCTTTATCTGTTCTATACAATTTTATACCAACCTTAACCACATGAATCTCAACACTTCAACATAAATACTTGCTTTTTAATTTGCAAAATTCAACAGAAATAATTATTCAATTGTGTTATTAACAATGCATAACAGTTTCACAATAGAACTCCATAATTGTGCTTAGTAATGAACAGTTCCTTAGTAGTGAACAGTTGTTGAAGCCCTTGTAGTAGCCCGATGCATTTCGAGTCCCTTCGGACTCTTCCTCAGGGGCCTGTAAATGGGGACCAATTTTTACACATTAGTGAACCTAGCTCGTTTTTAACAATCTAATTAATCTGGCAATGTGATGCGAAAACAACAACGTACAAGTTAAATATCTGAAAATATGTCAAAGGACATTAGGAACCGGATATTTCGTTATACCTAACAAAACAGAAAAAAGCCACCACCACACCACCGTGTAAAAGAATGAACAACCTCAAGAGTACTCATACTCACATTGATGATAAACACACTTCGCCCTGCCTGTGGACAAAATCACAATTACTAACAAGCTCTAACCACGAGGTTTTTTCCAAAAATAACCCTACTCCGTGAAAGACCTTACCTCGGTTACTTGTAACTGCGCTCTACCGCGTTCCTCCCCCTTTTTTTTCAACAACCAAACCGTATCTGTAAACAAACATAAACAACCCTGCTCAAACCTTTCTCCTTTTAGTACTTTCCTCCGCAGTAACGGCGCACACCGCCAAAAACGCTACATACCTTGCTTGTCAAGTTTCTCCGTATACTCCAAATATCTCCCCGGGAACACTCTATACCACATAACTGGCCCGTGGCGTTTTTAAACTCCCAGGCTCTTTCTAAGCGTATCCACAAAAAGAGAAAACGGACTCCCACTGAGTTTTCCAACCTCCAGATTAGCAACATAAAGGACAGACTGCAAAACACTACCGTGGTCGCCATGTTGGCGCTATCAACAGGAATAGTACAAAAAAATCGTGAACATAAATGAACTTAAAAATGTGATTAAACGAAAATAAATGCAATGAAGGAACCTGGCAAATAGGAAAATGTTAACAGAACATAATCCGTGTACATAAAACATCACTCGTGTGGAAGTACAGGCACATATTTACAAAACAACATGATGGAAATATCAGTACGAAATACGTTCCTATACATAGGTGATCACTCATATAAGCCCTATAGGGTACAGTCACATGTTTACAGGAAACAAGTATAATCAATTTTTTCGTTCAACCCTCTCGGTTCCTGTGTTCCAAGGAACCTGATCCAGAATATTTCTCTCTGAAGGAGTGATCTGGTGAGATCACCTCCTTCATGGTTTTCTGTTCTCTCCAGAACTGAAAACTTCAATTGAGAAATGTTGTGCCTATTTTCTGACCAGTGCCTAGCTAGATTGCTTTTTACATTCTTATTCCTGATGGTACTTTTATGTTCAGAAATTCTCGTCTTAATTTTCCTTTCTGTTTTTCCTATATATACTTTGCCGCACGGGCATTTGATATAGTAAATAACATTTTTAGAATTGCAATCGCTATCATGATATAGCTCTATAGTTTTCCCAGTCTGAGGATGATTTATGGTGGTCCCAGTAATAGCATTGTGACAGTGCACACAGTTCAAACATCGTTTCATCCCTTTGTACATCGGTTTTCTCTTTATTGAAGGTGCTTTCAACAATTCCTTCAGGTTTTTTGATCGTTTATAAGCAAACATTGGCCTTTGTGCAAAAATCCCTCCAAAGTCTGGTTCGTGCTGTAAGAGATCCCAGTGTTTTGTGATGATGTTCTTAATTTTAACTGAACTCGTGGAGTATTTTGATACAAAAACTTGTCTCTTCCAGTGTTTTTTTGGTTTTTGCTATAAAAGATGATCCCGGTTGAATAATTCAATTTTCTCCTTGGCTTTATTTAATACTACATCAGGGTAGCCTCTCTGGACATATTTCTGTTCTTGAAAATGTTAAGTGTTTACCAAAAGCATTGGGTTCCGAACAAATACGTTTGATTCTCATGTATTGTGACAATGGAAGATTGACTTTCAGATTCTGTGGATGAAAACTCTGAAACAAGAGAGAGTTGTTAACATCTGTTTCTTTACGAAATACTTCAGTGTGTAACCTTCCTTGTTTGATCGAAACTGAACATCTAAAAAAGCAATTTCGTGATCACTGATGTTGTGGGTGAATTTAATTTGATCTACGTGGGTGTTTAGAGTCAAAATTTTCTGCTCCAGTTTCTCTCTGCTTCCGGACCAAAGTATAAAAATGTCATCAATAAATCGCTGGTACAATAAACTGTTGTCACACCATTCTTCATCAGAAAAAATAAAGTCAGCTTCAAATTTTGCCATGTACGTGTTGGCGTACGCAAGGGCTCCTGAAAACCCATACTGGTCCCATTCTGTGCAAATAAAACTTAGAATTCCACTGAAAATAACTGTGATATAAACAGAAATGCAACAGTTCTAATATGAATGTCTTCTCCGCTCTGATGTTCTCAAGTTCCAACAAAGCCCACTCGACGGCTTCAAGTCCTGCATGGTGTGGTATGGAAGTATAAAGGGATTTGACATCAATAGTACAAAGTACTAGATCATGGGTGGTCGAAATATTCTTCAGTTTCAATAAAAAATGGTTGGTATCTTTTGTGTAAGATGGCCAATTTTGAACAAATTGCTGCAAAAAGGTGTCAATATATTGCCCCAATGGTTCAAAAAGGGTTCCACAACCTGTCACGATCGGTCTCATTGGTGGGTTTAGTTTGTCCTTGTGGATTTTAGGCAACATATAAAGGCGGGGCCGCCTTGGATGTTGTACTGTCAAGAACTGTCTTGGTGGCGTGAGAAATATACCCTAGCTCAAAAGCTCTTTCCAAAATGCGTTGTAGAGTGTCTTCCAATTCTTTTGTAGGGTCATCTTCCAATTGCAGATATGTGAGTTTCATCGGACACATGCTCATCCACTTTGTTAACGTAGAAATCCCTGTCCATAACAACCAATGGCTCCTCCCTTATCTGCTTTTTGAATATGAATACTCTCATTTGTTTGTAGTTTTTTCAATGTACTCCTTTCAAATTCTGTCAAATTCTTTGTTTTAGATCTTTTAAAACGCAGTTTCTCCAAATCATTCCGTACTGATTTTTCAAATGCATCCAGAATCTTGTGGGATACTGGTGATTGATATTTAGATTTTGCTTTGAACTCCATTAATTCTGATGGTTCTTTATCCTCTTGTGTCGGAATAACATTCGTGAAGAAATGTCTGAGCCTTAAAATCCTCATAAACTTGAACAAGGCTATTTCAACCTCCATTATGTTCGTGTCATAGGTAGGGACAAAACCTAGCCCTCGGTTTAATACTTTCAACTCATCTTTGGTTAAATCTGTCTTTGAGATATTCATCACCAGATTTACCTCTTGCTCCTGGTTTGCGCTCCTTCTTTTACCTCTCCTTGTTTTGGTTTGGTTTTTCCGGGAGGTTGGGTTAAATCCCCGACCTGGGGAAAAGAAGACGGCTTGGATGTAGCTGCGGTTTCAGCAGTTTCTATTTGTTGGGACTGACCAGAAGCTTCTCCATTTGTGCTGTCGCTGATGTCTTGAAGCACTTAAATCAGTGTCTGAAACCCAAGCTCTCCTCTGAAGTTGTTATGATCTTTTTCCTTGGTTGATATACTCTTCTTTGCGCATACACTTCAGCCCAGGTGTACACCTCATTCAACTTGTAATCAAGTGTATCTCGCTTGAACTTCCTTAGTTTCCCCTCCTGGATTTCTCTGGTATATTTATCCAGCGTATTTTTAGTGTCGTTCAATATTTTCTCCCACTCATCTTTATCCCATTCTTCTCTCCAAATTATGTTTGATCTCCTCGATTTCATGAGATAATTCAGCTATGACTCTAGCTAGTTCCTCGATAAGTAATAAAATCAAATCTAAAGAACACTTATTCAGAATTCGGTACCATTTCTCCATGAAGTCCTTGTTTTGATGAAATCTGTAGAGCATAGGTTTTATGGACATCCTCAATCCACGAGGAATCCTCTTCTCCCTATGATACTGTACCAGGGTCGATGCATGAAGTTTCTGACTCACTTCTCTTTTAGCCAGGAATTGTAATTGTTTGAGTTGTTGAAATACTGTGTTGCCTTGCGCATCTGTTGCCTTTATTTCTTGGACTAATGAATATATGTCACTAGCTTGTTCAGACGTATATGCTAAAGTTTTTGCTCTCACGTCTGTGAGGCTAGAAATCTGATCAAACGACATTTTAGAATGGGTGCTTTCTCCGTAGGACAAAGTGACAAAATGAAATTTACAAGTGAGAAGCACACCTCCTTTTTTACGGAAAATTTTTTAAGTAATGAATTAATTTTTGTTGTGTTTATTTACCATGCGTGCTGCAAAAGTGGCACGTTTGTCCAAACACCATGCCTCTGAAATAAGCACCCTATCTAGAGTGGTGAAACCACTCAACTTTTGCGCACTGTTGCACCTGGTCAGTAGGTCAGACCAGAATCACCTTTATCTGTTCTATACAATTTTATACCAACCTTAACCACATGAATCTCAACACTTCAACATAAATACTTGCTTTTTAATTTGCAAAATTCAACAGAAATAATTATTCAATTGTGTTATTAACAATGCATAACAGTTTCACAATAGAACTCCATAATTGTGCTTAGTAATGAACAGTTCCTTAGTAGTGAACAGTTGTTGAAGCCCTTGTAGTAGCCCGATGCATTTCGAGTCCCTTCGGACTCTTCCTCAGGGGCCTGTAAATGGGGACCAATTTTTACACATTAGTGAACCTAGCTTGTTTTTAACAATCTAATTAATCTGGCAATGTGATGCGAAAACAACAACGTACAAGTTAAATATCTGAAAATATGTCAAAGGACATTAGGAACCGGATATTTCGTTATACCTAACAAAACAGAAAAAAGCCACCACCACACCACCGTGTAAAAGAATGAACAACCTCAAGAGTACTCATACTCACATTGATGATAAACACACTTCGCCCTGCCTGTGGACAAAATCACAATTACTAACAAGCTCTAACCACGAGGTTTTTTCCAAAAATAACCCTACTCCGTGAAAGACCTTACCTCGGTTAAAAAAAAAAAAAAAAAGGAGGTGTGCTTCTCACTTGTAAATTTCATTTTGTCACTTTGTCCTACGGAGAAAGCACCCATTCTAAAATGTCGTTTGATCAGATTTCTAGCCTCACAGACGTGAGAGCAAAAACTTTAGCATATACGTCTGAACAAGCTAGTGACATATATTCATTAGTCCAAGAAATAAAGGCAACAGATGCGCAAGGCAACACAGTATTTCAACAACTCAAACAATTACAATTCCTGGCTAAAAGAGAAGTGAGTCAGAAACTTCATGCATCGACCCTGGTACAGTATCATAGGGAGAAGAGGATTCCTCGTGGATTGAGGATGTCCATAAAACCTATGCTCTACAGATTTCATCAAAACAAGGACTTCATGGAGAAATGGTACCGAATTCTGAATAAGTGTTCTTTAGATTTGATTTTATTACTTATCGAGGAACTAGCTAGAGTCATAGCTGAATTATCTCATGAAATCGAGGAGATCAAACATAATTTGGAGAGAAGAATGGATAAAGATGAGTGGGAGAAAATATTGAACGACACTAAAATTACGCTGGATAAATATACCAGAGAAATCCAGGAGGGGAAACTAAGGAAGTTCAAGCGAGATACACTTGATTACAAGTTGAATGAGGTGTACACCTGGGCTGAAGTGTATGCGCAAAGAAGAGTATATCAACCAAGGAAAAAGATCATAACAACTTCAGAGGAGAGCTTGGTTTCAGACACTGATTTAAGTGCTTCAAGACCATCAGCGACAGCACAAATGGGAGAAGCTTCTGGTCAGTCCCAACAAATAGAAACTGCTGAAACCGCAGCTACATCCAAGCCGTCTTCTTTTCCCCAGGTCGGGGATTTAACCCAACCTCCCGGAAAAACCAAACCAAAACAAGGAGAGGTAAAAGAAGGAGCGCAAACCAGGAGCAAGAGGTAAATCTGGTGATGAATATCTCAAAGACAGATTTAACCAAAGATGAGTTGAAAGTATTAAACCGAGGGCTAGGTTTTGTCCCTACCTATGACACGAACATAATGGAGGTTGAAATAGCCTTGTTCAAGTTTATGAGGATTTTAAGGCTCAGACATTTCTTCACGAATGTTATTCCGACACAAGAGGATAAAGAACCATCAGAATTAATGGAGTTCAAAGCAAAATCTAAATATCAATCACCAGTATCCCACAAGATTCTGGATGCATTTGAAAAATCAGTACGGAATGATTTGGAGAAACTGCGTTTTAAAAGATCTAAAACAAAGAATTTGACAGAATTTGAAAGGAGTACATTGAAAAAACTACAAACAAATGAGAGTATTCATATTCAAAAAGCAGATAAGGGAGGAGCCATTGTTGTTATGGACAGGGATTTCTACGTTAACAAAGTGGATGAGCATGTGTCCGATGAACTCACATATCTGCAATTGGAAGATGACCCTACAAAAGAATTGGAAGACACTCTACAACGCATTTTGGAAAGAGCTTTTGAGCTAGGGTATATTTCTCACGCCACAAGACAGTTCTTGACAGTACAACATCCAAGGCGGCCCCGCCTTTATATGTTGCCTAAAATCCACAAGGACAAACTAAACCCACCAATGAGACCGATCGTGACAGGTTGTGGAACCCTTTTTGAACCATTGGGGCAATATATTGACACCTTTTTGCAGCAATTTGTTCAAAATTGGCCATCTTACACAAAAGATACCAACCATTTTTTATTGAAACTGAAGAATATTTCGACCACCCATGATCTAGTACTTTGTACTATTGATGTCAAATCCCTTTATACTTCCATACCACACCATGCAGGACTTGAAGCCGTCGAGTGGGCTTTGTTGGAACTTGAGAACATCAGAGCGGAGAAGACATTCATATTAGAACTGTTGCATTTCTGTTTATATCACAGTTATTTTCAGTGGAATTCTAAGTTTTATTTGCAACAGAATGGGACCAGTATGGGTTTTTCAGGAGCCCCTGCGTACGCCAACACGTACATGGCAAAATTTGAAGCTGACTTTATTTTTTCTGATGAAGAATGGTGTGACAACAGTTTATTGTACCAGCGATTTATTGATGACATTTTTATACTTTGGTCCGGAAGCAGAGAGAAACTGGAGCAGAAAATTTTGACTCTAAACACCCACGTAGATCAAATTAAATTCACCCACAACATCAGTGATCACGAAATTGCTTTTTTAGATGTTCTAGTTTCGATCAAACAAGGAAGGTTACACACTGAAGTATTTCGTAAAGAAACAGATGTTAACAACTCTCTCTTGTTTCAGAGTTTTCATCCACAGAATCTGAAAGTCAATCTTCCATTGTCACAATACATGAGAATCAAACGTATTTGTTCGGAACCCAATGCTTTTGGTAAACACTTAACATTTCAAGAACAGAAATATGTCCAGAGAGGCTACCCTGATGTAGTATTAAATAAAGCCAAGGAGAAAATTGAATTATTCAACCGGGATCATCTTTTAGAGCAAAAACCAAAAAAAACACTGGAGAGACAAGTTTTTGTATCAAAATACTCCACGAGTTCAGTTAAAATTAAGAACATCATCACAAAACACTGGGATCTCTTACAGCACGAACCAGACTTTGGAGGGATTTTTGCACAAAGGCCAATGTTTGCTTATAAACGATCAAAAAACCTGAAGGAATTGTTGAAAGCACCTTCAATAAAGAGAAAACCGATGTACAAAGGGATGAAACGATGTTTGAACTGTGTGCACTGTCACAATGCTATTACTGGGACCACCATAAATCATCCTCAGACTGGGAAAACTATAGAGCTATATCATGATAGCGATTGCAATTCTAAAAATGTTATTTACTATATCAAATGCCCGTGCGGCAAAGTATATATAGGAAAAACAGAAAGGAAAATTAAGACGAGAATTTCTGAACATAAAAGTACCATCAGGAATAAGAATGTAAAAAGCAATCTAGCTAGGCACTGGTCAGAAAATAGGCACAACATTTCTCAATTGAAGTTTTCAGTTCTGGAGAGAACAGAAAACCATGAAGGAGGTGATCTCACCAGATCACTCCTTCAGAGAGAAATATTCTGGATCAGGTTCCTTGGAACACAGGAACCGAGAGGGTTGAACGAAAAAATTGATTATACTTGTTTCCTGTAAACATGTGACTGTACCCTATAGGGCTTATATGAGTGATCACCTATGTATAGGAACGTATTTCGTACTGATATTTCCATCATGTTGTTTTGTAAATATGTGCCTGTACTTCCACACGAGTGATGTTTTATGTACACGGATTATGTTCTGTTAACATTTTCCTATTTGCCAGGTTCCTTCATTGCATTTATTTTCGTTTAATCACATTTTTAAGTTCATTTATGTTCACGATTTTTTTGTACTATTCCTGTTGATAGCGCCAACATGGCGACCACGGTAGTGTTTTGCAGTCTGTCCTTTATGTTGCTAATCTGGAGGTTGGAAAACTCAGTGGGAGTCCGTTTTCTCTTTTTGTGGATACGCTTAGAAAGAGCCTGGGAGTTTAAAAACGCCACGGGCCAGTTATGTGGTATAGAGTGTTCCCGGGGAGATATTTGGAGTATACGGAGAAACTTGACAAGCAAGGTATGTAGCGTTTTTGGCGGTGTGCGCCGTTACTGCGGAGGAAAGTACTAAAAGGAGAAAGGTTTGAGCAGGGTTGTTTATGTTTGTTTACAGATACGGTTTGGTTGTTGAAAAAAAAGGGGGAGGAACGCGGTAGAGCGCAGTTACAAGTAACCGAGGTAAGGTCTTTCACGGAGTAGGGTTATTTTTGGAAAAAACCTCGTGGTTAGAGCTTGTTAGTAATTGTGATTTTGTCCACAGGCAGGGCGAAGTGTGTTTATCATCAATGTGAGTATGAGTACTCTTGAGGTTGTTCATTCTTTTACACGGTGGTGTGGTGGTGGCTTTTTTCTGTTTTGTTAGGTATAACGAAATATCCGGTTCCTAATGTCCTTTGACATATTTTCAGATATTTAACTTGTACGTTGTTGTTTTCGCATCACATTGCCAGATTAATTAGATTGTTAAAAACGAGCTAGGTTCACTAATGTGTAAAAATTGGTCCCCATTTACAGGCCCCTGAGGAAGAGTCCGAAGGGACTCGAAATGCATCGGGCTACTACAAGGGCTTCAACAACTGTTCACTACTAAGGAACTGTTCATTACTAAGCACAATTATGGAGTTCTATTGTGAAACTGTTATGCATTGTTAATAACACAATTGAATAATTATTTCTGTTGAATTTTGCAAATTAAAAAGCAAGTATTTATGTTGAAGTGTTGAGATTCATGTGGTTAAGGTTGGTATAAAATTGTATAGAACAGATAAAGGTGATTCTGGTCTGACCTACTGACCAGGTGCAACAGTGCGCAAAAGTTGAGTGGTTTCACCACTCTAGATAGGGTGCTTATTTCAGAGGCATGGTGTTTGGACAAACGTGCCACTTTTGCAGCACGCATGGTAAATAAACACAACAAAAATTAATTCATTACTTAAAAAATTTTCCGTAAAAAAGGAGGTGTGCTTCTCACTTGTAAATTTCATTTCGAGTGGGATTATTGACAAAGTCAATAGATCTGGCTGTAATGTGTTGAAGCACGAAAACACAGACATGCACAAATGCAGTGTTTGTATGTCTTAGCACATTAAACCCACCCAGATATATTGGCAATGTTTTCTCTCATACTGGCTCTGATGATGTTTCAAGCCATATTGCGTGACATGACATAGTAGCCCCACCACCGCAGGTTGAAGAACTAGCCTCACACCCCCGGGGGCGTAACACAGGACCCCGCAGCCCCCGCAGTACGGGGGGGCCCCGAGCTGCAGGGGGCCCCCTCAGCACTGACTAGAACTCTGTGGCTGCTCGGAGTTCAGCAGGCTCAGAGGCCTGCTGCAAAAATGCCTTTCTGCCCTCTGTAATAATAGCCTCCCAGTCCCCTCCGCCTTTTAACTCCTCTTCGTTACTGTTCTGCACAAAAGCTGGCAAGTGCTCAAAACTTGCTTGGCACTGCCAGTGCCACCGGAAACACCAAACTCTCTCTCTTCTCAGTTCTCACCACTTTCTGCATGTCTGTGCAGTCCTTGCATGTTTGCAGCGCCTGTGACACCCAGGGATGTCTGGTGACTGATTTTAAACACCATGGCATGCCATATTATCTTATCTTATCTCCAGTAGCATTTTAGTTGAATTGCTGATCCTTTTAAATTAAACCCGGTCATTATTTTAAATTTAAAGGTGTTGTTGGATGTACAATTTATTTTACAAGGGATGCTAACGTATTTAAATGCTTTAGAAGATGAAAACTTAAGAAAATATGCTGCAGGTGAAAAGTACACACTGGAAAGACTTTGTCACGAGTTTCCCAAACAGACATGACACCCTCGTGGTTAACATTTTCACTGAGTCAGTATCACTTTCAGCGAAATAATTACTGCACAAAACATAACAGAACGTGTATTATTTGTAAAGCGTACATTCACTGCCAAGGATATATTGTCGCTGAATAACAGATGCTTACTGTTAACTAACTCGAAGTTACTTATTTTATCGACCTCAGAAGGATGACAAGCTGACTGGACCCACCGGGATATGAACCTGTGACAGTGAAGGCATTAGTCCACTAAGCCACCAGACCTAACTGAACACTTGCAGAAAAGTTGAGTAAACAGTTCATATCTCATGCACAGTAAAGTACGCTTCCACTGTTTGTGTGCTCATGATGTGAAAAAGTGAGATGGGGGTGCAACTGGATGGGAATTTAGATTACAAGACATCACCTGCCACACCCATAAAATATGGGCCGGTGTAGCTGTTCATGGTGAGGTGAGGAGTATTCAAAGGAAAGAATGCTGGGGTGACGTCAGAGATACCTTGGGTACAGATGGAAGGGCAACACTCTTCTCAAAGGTAAACAACAACCTTGCAGCTCGTCAAATCTATCCAAACATTGAGGTATCTTGTATAAAATGATCTTGTGAGTTGAGTCCACGCCTAGAAGATATGTAGCTCTGGAGAAAAACCAACATTTATCACTCAACTCAAGTAGGCCGAACCCAAGGAAGGGGCCATGATTTTCCAAACCTCCAAAATTTGACACACAGAAGAGCCTTGTTCCAAGTTGTCCAGTTACAACGAATGAAAAAACACCCTTATATAAGGGCCACATGCAGTGCTTAATTTTCCGGAGCTGAGCACCAGCCCTTATTTGTAAACACTGGCATAGACTTCTGAGAAACCACTACGTCAGGGCGCAGTGTGCATATTTTCAAGCAACGTTCATTAGTGGCAGGGTATGCTCAGACGTGAGTCCCTTTCTCACTTTGCCACTGGGTTCAAGCAAGCCGGGCTGAAGATGGCTGAAATGCCAGAAACCGGTCCTAGGAAACTTGTTTCCGGTCCAGGGATGGCATGGCTTGGCAGTTCGGGCTGGACTGTTCCCATGAGGCACAGGGTCAGACTGATTTGCATATGGCCATGTCTGAACTGGGGTGGCTGAGTGGGCTAAAGAATGATGATGGATTCAACCCAGATCTGTTGACTGGGTGTGAGTGTTTGATTGATTCAGATGCTCCGTCCATCACCACCCCCCTTTTGTACCACTAGACAATACAGCTCAGTCAAATTTGATTATCTTTCTCAACTTATGAAAAACAGGTTTAATCCTCAGTCCTTCACCTTTATTGTGTTTTATGATCCACCGTCACTAACTCACTTCTCGTGACCATCTACCCACCCTGCCAAAGTCATTGCTCAATAAGCTGCACACACCCAGTCAGTGGTCCTCAAACTCAACATGGAAACACTTCCCACATAGCATCAAAACAAATACAACACCCTTCCAACTACACAAAGTGTAGCTTGCTACTCATGTAGGCAAGCAGCAAGCACTTCAGTGCTCCATATAGATGTAGGAAGCCCTCTATAAATATAACAATACATTACATTCAAGACAGCTGCAGCCCCTTATCGCCTGTCTTTTTGACTCTGTCCCTTTAGCTCCTGCCTCCTTGCGGCCATACATTTAGATCATCCCTTCTTGCATTTATCCCTTTAACTCCTGCATTATTGGCACTTCTTGTCCTCATCCAACTGTTGAGTGATTACCTCCTAATCCCATCCCTTTTGCTATTTCCTCTTTTGTATCTTTCTCTTGAGTACTCGCCTTCTTGCATCCATTCTTTGATTTTACAAAATATGCTTGATTTTTGTATATGGCTGGACTGGTGATTGTTTTATTTTGCACTTTGAAAGTATTTGCACTTTTTCCTTTGCTTCACCAACTGTAGTTGTATAGATTCTGACATTGGGTACTTGCTGATACGGTTTGTTTTTATGCTACATGCTGTGTTATTTATGCTTTTGCTTTCTCTTGTCTGTAAAACGTGGTCCTTAAATCTTGCAGCTAGCATTGTTTACAGTCCAGAAATTATAAATTCAAACAGACAAACATCTGCAACTATGTTCTGATGCATCCAAGTAGTTTTCATCATCAGCCTTGGTTACCTGCCTGTTTTTGTCCTGCTTACTAATAAAGACATGTTGGTAGAAATTAAAAGTGCTTCCTCAGGTCACGTTATTATCATGCACACCCTTGACAGTAGCAAGTGTGTGGCTTGCAGATAATTCACTAGTTTATCTCTCTTGGGGCTGGCAGGATACTGAGTTATATCTTGTGAACTCCTCATGTATATTGTCAGTCGAGTCTGTGAAATTGCAGGTTTGGGTTTCTCTTTCAAAGTTTCAAGTTATTGTCTATCAATGTAAATTCTAATTCAGACCCAAAATATTTCTTTGTATTCAGCGACAGGCAGTTCCTAAGTGAATCGGACCACTCTTTGGCATTGTTCTGAATGTTGTCTGAGTTAAATAATCTGCTCTTGACAGTAATGTTACAAATGGTGTAGTTTATATATTAAGAGTGCTTCCAACTTTCTTATGAAAACTTTCAAGGAAAGGCATTTCATTGTTTAAAAAAAAAATATACCAGATTTTTGGGTGGTGGGGAAAAGAGGTAGGTGGTGGGCTGGGCTGCTGGCAGGGTGCCCCCTCCATGTACGTTGCAGGGGGACCCCCTCAAGTTTCATTACGCCACTGACCCCCCCCCCTCTGAAGTTCGAGTCCAGTTGCACCCCTGAATCAGAGCAGACAGCTTATTGATTTAGTTTTTTAGAGATGTTTTAATTGCAGAAGAACCTGTCCAAATCTGTTCGCAACAGATTCTCTAATGGGGTGGTAAAAAACACAGGGAGGAGGCGTGGCTTCCACCACTCTCTGCCCTGTGATTGGCTAAAGCTATATTAAAAAAAGCTTGGGACACTCAATCTCCACGACGTACATGCGCGTTGCTCGCAAAATGCGCAAACTGTGTCGCTGTTGTGGTGTGCTCAAGCCAGCGGTACAGTGGGCAGCCAGGCTGCGAGATTGTATTGGAATAGTTTCAGCTTTCATGCCTGGTGGGGGCATATTCAACCTAAAAATGCAAATAGTAAGCCTAGTGGTTCAGTTGCCACACATTCTGTGAAGAATAAAACACAGAAAGAGTGTAGAGTCACTGACTATTTCATGACAAAAGAGAAACCTCTTCCTTCTTTGTCTAATAATTCCACTTCTTCCAGGTCAGTCCCTTTGAAGAAGGGGAGCTTCTTTTTACCTTGGGTGGCGAACAAAAATCCCTGACGTGATCACACTGAGGAGAGTAATGACCCCAGAACTTATGGCAACTTTACAAGATGTGAGTCCAAGGAGATTTTAATAACCAGGAACAAAGCTGTGTCTGTAATGCTGAACCCAGCAACATGGATTTATTTTCATTTTTGGTTGGTTAGTAAAGGAATACACTAAGGCCAATTAGTGTAGGCCTACACACAAAAATATGCCCCTCTAGCAACCTTTATTTGGAAACCTCACATGACACGAATGGAGAGCGGCCCCACATCCCATGCACTAGAAGCCACTGCCGAAGCGCTATTTTTAAAATCAGATAAATCAGAGGTAGAAATTAAGCTCCTTCAATGATCTCCAAAGTGGATCTATTGATGAAAAGTTGGGCTGTTTAAGTGGATGAGTTGCACAAATAGTGGGACCAGGTTTAGAAACGTTGCTACACTTCCAGTAATGTTAACAACACTGGTGGATCAGTAAGGTCAACAGAGAAGGCTTGTCCTGCAATGGGTATAGAAAACAAGCATTGGCATAGCCAATAGGTCTCGCCTTTGGTACCTTATAATTGTTTAGCCATACAGCACATTATCCATCACATTACATCAGCCATTAAAGACATGGGAGTTTTCCCTGTGTGTGGGTAGGAAGTGGAGCATTTCTGTGCACCCAAGGAGTAGCGTTTTCAGGATATTGTAACCATTGTGTGAACACAGCCCTGGATTACCAAACAGCACAGTCTATGTTCCAGCAAGGGACTGTGTGTTGGTGTCCATTCCCCTCTGCTCTGGAAGGCTCTATGCTGGGGTGTAGAGGGTTAAAGCATCGTGTGGTACTGAAGTCTGGTTGGGGTACACCATGATGAAAAATAAGGTGGCTGTAAAGCGTACGGCCGTAAGCAAAGAGTAACACGCGCAGCAGTGGCGTATCATGGTCAGGTTCTACCTGGTGCGGAAAATTTCTTGTCACGCCCGGCTTGACAAAATGGCTAAAAATGTGTTTTAAACACATATTTTTGCCATTTTGTCACCCCCCTCAGTGATGACACCCGGGGCGACCTGCACCCATCACACACCCCTTCCTACGCCACTGATGCGCAGGAACCAGTTAAAACATGAAAAATGTGCAGTCCAAGACATTCTAAAGTGCAAAAATACACAATGAGCCGTATTACATAATTTGCATAGGTACCAGGCTATTTTTGCATTAACGTTTGCCCCAAAACAGCAATGCAAAAACTACATTTGTAAGGAATGGTGAATGTAAAAGTTGGATTAATAGTGTTTTACAGAAATTAGAAAGCACGGAGGTCACTCTTCACATCTAGGAAGTGTTGTTTTAAGACATTTTGTAATGAAATGGCACCAGAGTTCTCAGCGGCTGCCCCCAACATAGACAAGGGGGAGAAGGAGGCAGCCGCACCTCAAGGAGAGGTAGCAGAGAGCGACTATCAGTGAAAGATAAAACACAGCGTCCGTGAAGCGTGCACCGTGCTGAGCAAGGAAAACGCTTGTTTAATTAAAACAAGCGGGAGGTGTTTGGTACACGGACCGCATGCAGGAAACAAAGAAATGTGTGCGTTTGTAAACTGAAGCCATCAGCTCAATGCATGCAGCCTGCCTTTTGTCTTTTTGCACTCAACATGTTACAGGGCATGCACATAAATAAAATATAAAAATACACTTAAAACAAGCAGGTACGGGGAAGGTGGTAGGAGAACGTCACGACACAGGGAGATTAATTGAATAGGGAGCAGCACTGTGTGCCAAAGGTGAACCTGAAGCTGAAAACTCACTGAGGACACGGGCAGCGGGAGCAGCGATGGGTGCCAAATGAGCAGAAAAAAAACCAAGCACGGACGGTGCAAAGCGGGCGCCGAAAGCCAAACAAAACAAAAAAAGAGAGCTCTCAAAGTATTCTATATAACCTGACGAACAGGAGCGCATATAACAGGCAGTTCTCATGGGAGAATACAAAAGTCAAAAAGGAAGGACTACTAAGCGTATTCACGAAACAAAATCCAGCATTTGCAAAGGACACTGAGAGTGACCAATGAAAAAGATGGGTGGTGAATGAAGACCATATTGTAGATACAGCATGTCTCGAAGAGACAGTGCGCATGCACTGCCTAGACGAGACCTAAAAAGGCATCAATCAGAACAAGCACTGGCAAAGTAATTAATAAGTCTTGCCTGGTTGACCTATTGGCTGATTTTTCGTGAATGTGCCTCATCAGTAAAAAAGAAAAGAGAAAAAATAAATGATGCATCACCATGTAAGGCGCACCTAAGGAATGACACAGGTGCCATTCTTTTTGTATTTACCTATCCAGGATTACAAATAATAAATGTGCAGGTCATGAGAAGGGGTTTAAACACAGGAAAGTTGCATACCCCTAAAGCTTCGTGCAAGTTCTTCCTCTGAAGGAATTGAAAGGAGTGTTCAAGAAAATGATACATTGGTTTACCTACAAAGTTGAGTGCACAGCAAAGTGGACCTTTTTTATTTCACACAATGTTGTGCTTGACTGTATATTTGTATGAAAATGGTTAATCAAATCTGGGGAGAACCAATGGTAAAGGAAAATGTGAGTTCAAAAAGAATGATGAGAAAATTATTAGGGGCCACTGAACCAAGGAAATATGAAGGCGTATTTCGCACTAAACACACCAAGGAAAACCATAATCTTTATGTTGACCAAGATCCTCAAAGTCAACTATGGATTCACCTTTTTACCTAATAACATAAGTTATCAATTTATTACCACAAATCCTTTGGTGTATATTTTACTAAATGTTTGCAACCATTGGTAGGATATATGAATATGTATGATTGTGATGCACCACACTTCTTGCAGAGGTTAGAACACATAAACACTCAAGTTCAAACAGTCATGATGTGTACATAATATGAGAGAGCACACTCCACTTCGATTTATATATGACACAAGGAAGGACTGCAAGCTATCGAACAGAATATACTTGGAGAAACAATTAAGGGAGCAAATTAAATATGTGTATCGGAGGCAGTACAAATGTTCCGGAATCACAATTTGTATATGGTAATGTAAACAGTATTGACAATTAATGGGAACATCAATTGGAGTCAAATAAGGCCCGTCATAATCAAATTTGTATATGTACCAATTTGTAAAGTAGCAAATACATGAGTAAGGCGACCGCGGCGGAAAAGCGGTCGACGGTCTTCCCGTCCGCTGCGGACCCCACAGCCATCCTAATGTGGCGGGGGTCATTTCAAGGAGGATGGCGGACGGATTGCCCCTGCCAGGCCGGCGGTGGCTACCGCCAGCCCGGCGGTCGTCCTTCCGTCCGCCATCGTAATCGACCCCTTAGAGAGGGAGAGAGGAATTAATTCAATTGTTATCAAATTTACATACAGTAATTGAAAAGAGGGTGTCTTTGACTTAATCAACCTGAATATGTAGTAGCCCAGTGTAGTCATATGTCTGAGATGGGTGGCTCATGAGGATGGTTTTTCTCCCACTGTGGCAAAAGAGTTCCATTTACCCATCTGGGATAACTTTGGCATAGATCAGGCTAACTCCAAGGCTGGCAGCCATGCTACCACAGTTGAACCAGTGCTACATCTGGACACAATTTCCTTGAGAGAGTTGAGATGTGAACGGGCTAGAGGAGGCTGTAGTTTGCGCTTGGCTGTTTTTATCTACTTCATTTTGAATCACTTGATTTTATTTTCTCCATAGATCCTTTTGCTTAGCTGTCTCCTCTTCATTCTACTTCTCTCTCTCTCTTGTTTGAGTTAATCATCTCCAACTCAAAGTCTCTGGCCTTCTCATCATTTCTAGTCTTTGCCTCCAGGTTGGCCAAAGCTATTGTCTTCAACACTAAGGTCAACATGGGTACAAATAGACACCTGTGGTTGGGTGGTCTTCAGAGTCATGAAGCAGGAGCAGGCTGCTGGGAAACGCAGCACAAGGGCGAATGGAGGACCATCCCCACTGGAGTTAGAAGCAGAGCGGCAGCACTCAACGCATTTCTATTTGGGTCCGGTGGGCTGGCTCCCTGGCTCTGCACATCTTCTGTGGTGATGATACCTGAGGCCCATTAGTCCCTCCACACCTTGCCTTGCTATCAGCCACTCTTAGTTGTCTCTTCCCTTAAATACATCTGACTTTAGATAGCATTTAGTGACCTTTGAAGTCTAGAATATAGTGTTCTCTTTCTTGGAGTGAATGGAAAGACACTTGTTACTGGGACACCTGGGTCCTGGAGCTACCTTTACCACTGAGCTGTAAGTGGATAGCCAAGTTAAAGTCAAGAATGTATTTAGGAGGATGTAGGCATTTGACACAGTCACAAACATTTTATAGTGCTTCCGTTCTTGGTGTTCGGCCCCATGGGCAAACTTACTCCAGAGGCCACAGGTTTGTATTGTATATAACGCAAACATTATCTAGGCACATCAAACAAGAAAGGCACATTAGATGCTGTCAGAAAGTAGGGTGGTCAACTTCTCCTTAACCCCTTCCATGCTGATGACGGCCCCCGGCCGACATGCATCACAGTGGGCGTGTGCTGATGTCGGCTGGGGGCCGTCATGATCCCGCCTACTCTTTAAAACGGCCGCACAGCGCGACAATTCACCGCGTATGCAAGGGGTTAAAGCTTTGGAAGTCCTGTAAACAGTCTGAAGTTGTTGCCTCCTAATGTCCACCTTCAAAAGGAAGGAATCCTCAACACCCCGCTAGAAGCAGAGCGAATGAGGCCTTGGTTAATGGCAGCCCATCTGAGAGTGTCAGATCCTTCCCTATACTAACCCCTGGGACCATTCAACGAATGCTGAATTAGAACAGGTTGCAGCAGATACCCAGTGTTGTCCTCTCAGTGTGGAGGACAAATGAGTGGCACGTGGTAACCCTTTCACAATCATGGCAGTCTAACACTTCATTCGCTGGAGGATGCAGATCACCTTTGTGGTTCAGAAAAGGGGGTGGTGATGAACAGAGTGCCTGAATTAAGCAGACCACTCTTACCCAGTCCAAAGATCAGGGCTTGATCCATCACCGTTTTTTAGCTCACTGCACCATCCCAGCTCAGAACTTGGCTATATGCAAATTAGTCTGTTCCTGTCCCAGTGCATGATGGGAACAGGGCAAACCAAACTACCAAGCCAATTCTTATACTGGGAAGGAAACAAGCTTCCGGGGACCGGTTTCTGCCATTTCAGGCGTCTTCGGCCCGGCTTGCTTGAATCCTGATGGTGCAATGAGCAAGGGACTCACATCTGAGTATACCCTTCCACGCTTATGGTGGACAAAATGATTCAGAAAAGGGGGTGGTGATGAACAGAGTGCCTGAATTAAGCAGACCACTCTTACCCAGTCCAAAGATCAGGGCTTGATCCATCACCGTTTTTTAGCTCACTGCACCATCCCAGCTCAGAACTTGGCTATATGCAAATTAGTCTGTTCCTGTCCCAGTGCATGATGGGAACAGGGCAAACCAAACTACCAAGCCAATTCTTATACTGGGAAGGAAACAAGCTTCCGGGGACCGGTTTCTGCCATTTCAGGCGTCTTCGCCTGACGGTGATGGATCAAGCCCTGATCTTTGGACTGGGTAAGAGTGGTCTGCTTAATTCAGACACTCTGTTCATCACCACCCCCTTTTCTGTATCGTTTTTGGCCACTATAGGTGTGGCAGGGTATACTCAGACATGAGTCCCTTTCTCACTGCTCCATCAGGATTCAAGCAAGCCGGGCCGAAGAGGCTGAAATGCCAGAAACCGGTCCCCGGTAGCTTGTCTCCTTTCTGGTGAAGAATTGGCTTGGTAGTTTGGTCTGCCCTGTTCCCATGATGCACTGGGCCAGGGACAGACTAATTTGCATATAGCCAGGTTCTGAGCTAGGATGGGGCATTGAGATAAATAACGGTGATGGATCAAGCCCTGATCTTTGGACTGGGTAAGAGTGGTCTGCTTAATTCAGACACTCTGTTCATCACCACCCCCTTTTCTGTATCGTTTTTGGCCACTATAGGTGTGGCAGGGTATACTCAGACATGAGTCCCTTTCTCACTGCTCCATCAGGATTCAAGCAAGCCGGGCCGAAGAGGCTGAAATGCCAGAAACCGGTCCCCGGTAGCTTGTCTCCTTTCTGGTGAAGAATTGGCTTGGTAGTTTGGTCTGCCCTGTTCCCATGATGCACTGGGCCAGGGACAGACTAATTTGCATATAGCCAGGTTCTGAGCTAGGATGGGGCATTGAGATAAATAACGGTGATGGATCAAGCCCTGATCTTTGGACTGGGTAAGAGTGGTCTGCTTAATTCAGACACTCTGTTCATCACCACCCCCTTTTCTGTATCGTTTTTGGCCACTATAGGTGTGGCAGGGTATACTCAGACATGAGTCCCTTTCTCACTGCTCCATCAGGATTCAAGCAAGCCGGGCCGAAGAGGCTGAAATGCCAGAAACCGGTCCCCGGTAGCTTGTCTCCTTTCTGGTGAAGAATTGGCTTGGTAGTTTGGTCTGCCCTGTTCCCATGATGCACTGGGCCAGGGACAGACTAATTTGCATATAGCCAGGTTCTGAGCTAGGATGGGGCATTGAGATAAATAACGGTGATGGATCAAGCCCTGATCTTTGGACTGGGTAAGAGTGGTCTGCTTAATTCAGACACTCTGTTCATCACCACCCCCTTTTCTGTATCGTTTTTGGCCACTATAGGTGTGGCAGGGTATACTCAGACATGAGTCCCTTTCTCACTGCTCCATCAGGATTCAAGCAAGCCGGGCCGAAGAGGCTGAAATGCCAGAAACCGGTCCCCGGTAGCTTGTCTCCTTTCTGGTGAAGAATTGGCTTGGTAGTTTGGTCTGCCCTGTTCCCATGATGCACTGGGCCAGGGACAGACTAATTTGCATATAGCCAGGTTCTGAGCTAGGATGGGGCATTGAGATAAATAACGGTGATGGATCAAGCCCTGATCTTTGGACTGGGTAAGAGTGGTCTGCTTAATTCAGACACTCTGTTCATCACCACCCCCTTTTCTGTATCGTTTTTGGCCACTATAGGTGTGGCAGGGTATACTCAGACATGAGTCCCTTTCTCACTGCTCCATCAGGATTCAAGCAAGCCGGGCCGAAGAGGCTGAAATGCCAGAAACCGGTCCCCGGTAGCTTGTCTCCTTTCTGGTGAAGAATTGGCTTGGTAGTTTGGTCTGCCCTGTTCCCATGATGCACTGGGCCAGGGACAGACTAATTTGCATATAGCCAGGTTCTGAGCTAGGATGGGGCATTGAGATAAATAACGGTGATGGATCAAGCCCTGATCTTTGGACTGGGTAAGAGTGGTCTGCTTAATTCAGACACTCTGTTCATCACCACCCCCTTTTCTGTATCGTTTTTGGCCACTATAGGTGTGGCAGGGTATACTCAGACATGAGTCCCTTTCTCACTGCTCCATCAGGATTCAAGCAAGCCGGGCCGAAGAGGCTGAAATGCCAGAAACCGGTCCCCGGTAGCTTGTCTCCTTTCTGGTGAAGAATTGGCTTGGTAGTTTGGTCTGCCCTGTTCCCATGATGCACTGGGCCAGGGACAGACTAATTTGCATATAGCCAGGTTCTGAGCTAGGATGGGGCATTGAGATAAATAACGGTGATGGATCAAGCCCTGATCTTTGGACTGGGTAAGAGTGGTCTGCTTAATTCAGACACTCTGTTCATCACCACCCCCTTTTCTGTATCGATCACCTTTGTGGGGCCTTAAAAATATGAGCTGCAAAGTCCAGTTCAAGACCCACTAACAGCGCAGGCAATAGTTTCCCTAGCCGGTTCATAGATGAAAGAGTGAAGTTTGCTGTTAGAGGATATTTAAATAGAAAACACATTTCTTAATGAGATGATGCAGGTGGACTTTTATGCTAAGCTGGGAATCAAACTGAAAGACAAGGGTTTTAGTTTTGTGAGACAAATTATTCTCAACTGACTCAATACTCAGGGGGCTATTCACAAAGGTCATTTACACTTGTGAGTAATTTACATGTGTAATTCACTCTTACTCTTTTGAGAAACTTGACAACTTTGGGCAACACATGAGATTATTGTGTAAAGTTACTCAAAAGTGTAGACTTACACATCTCCACCCCTTTAAATAAAGGGGTAGAGCCAAATCTAGGAGTGTAAGTTACTAATGCCAAAATGAAACCATAGTACGTTGAGCATCACACATGGTCAACCACGGATACTGTAAAACTCCCGTAGGAAATAATGGAGATAGGGACTTAAAATGAAACTCCACAGAAAATAATGTTAAACTAAATTAAAGTATTTAAAATTGTAAAAAATATAACTAAATATACTTTAATGTTAAGAAACTTTTCTAAAAATAATACTTTTTTTTAAAATTATTAAATATTTTTGCAACATTTTATGATTTGAAAAATTAAAGGACCTCGGGCCAGCTCCCCCTGCTACGGTCTTCCTGCTCAGCTTACCTGTAGTCCCTCTACTCCCTTCGGTTTTGTGCCTCCTCTGCTTGTTTTCTGCCTCTTCTCTGCTCACTTCTGCCCTCTATTTTGCCTCGTTCTGCTTGTTTTGACCTTTATTTTGCCTCGTGCTGCTTGTTCTGACCTTTATTTTGCCTCGTGCTGCTTGTTCTGACCTTTATTTTGCCTCGTGCTGCTCGTTTCTGACCTTTATCTGTTGTTGCACCCACAGAGCCCAGATACCCGTAGGGGTGACAGTGCTGCGCTATACAAATGCTGATGACTGATTGATTGATTGATTGATTGTGGGACACCCCCGCGCCGCACGGCCACCAGCTGCTGCGTGTGCCCCTGCCCGCCCTCTGCCTCGCGCTGCCTCGTCTGCCGGCTGCCGCCGCTGCGAGTGTTGTTTTCCCTTGTTTTGCCTGTTCTTTGTGCCTGCTCTGTGATTCTCTGTGTAACTCTCTTTTTTCCCCGTTTTTCGCGGTAATTTGTGCTTGCTTTGTGATTCTCTGTGTAACTCTCTTTTTTCCCCGTTTTCTCGGTAATTTGTGCCTGTTTTGCATTTATTTCCGTGTCAGCTCCTTCCTTGTCCTCCGCCTACCGCGCCGCCCCCCGCCCTCCCTTCCCGCCACCGCCGCTTGTCCCCGCCCCTTTTGTCTTCTGTATCCCTCCCCGCTCCCGCCTCCCAGCTGCCCCGCCCACCCGCGCACTTCGCCTTAAATGGCGACCGTGCGAACGCGCAGCGGTCACGCGCAGCGGGCGCGCCGATTGTGCGCCGAAGGCGCGCCAAAGGTAAGCCCGTCTGCGCCCGTCCGCGACCGGATCGCGACCAGCGCCAGGACCCCTGGCCCCCACCGACGGAAGCCGACCCGACGAAGCTACAGCGCCGCCGACCTCACCGCACTCAACACCGGCCACATCCCAGGATGTCACCGAGCCGCCCCGAAGCACACCCACGGACCCTTCAGCTGCCTCGCCTGCAAGTTCTCCTGCATCCGGACCTTCCCGGCACCCGACAAACCGAACTCCAGCAGCACCCACCTCAAGTGCATCCTGCTCAACACCCGCTCCATCCACAGACACGCCGTAGAACTCTGGAACCTGCTCGACACCACCGCCCCCGACGTTGCCTTCATCACCGAGACCTGGATGAACTCCTCCTCAGCCCCTGACATCGCCATCGCCATCCCAGAGGGCTACAAGATCACCCGGAGGGACCGCGACAACCAGACCGGAGGAGGCATCGCCATCATCCACAGAGACACCATCCGCATCACGACCAACACCGACGACACCCTCACCACCGCTGAACACCTGCACTTCCAGATCCACACCAACCCGAAGACCACCCTCAGAGGCACCCTGATCTACCGACCCCCGGGACCGCGCACACGATTCAGCGAGGACATCGCCGACTTCGTCAGCCCGCACGCTCTCCCCTCCGCCGACTACATCCTCCTGGGGGACCTCAACTTCCACCTGGAGAACAACAACGACCGCAACACCACCACCCTGCTCGACAACCTCGACAACCTCGGACTCAAGCAACTGGTGACCACCCCCACCCACCTCGCCGGACACACACTCGACGCCGTCTTCTCATCCAGCAAAGACGTCACCTTCAGCCACGCAACAGGACTCCACTGGACGGACCACAGCTGCGTCCACTTCACCTTCAGAAGAACGACGATCCACCACCTCCAGCAACAGGTTGCTCGAAGAAGCTGGAACAAGATCACAGCCGACCAGCTCACCGCCTCCCTGAGCCAGCACCCTCCCGCCAACTCAGCGAACCCCAGCCAGGCCGCCGACAACCTCACGAAGTGGATCAGCAACTGCGCGGACGAACTCGCCCCTCTAAGGACCCCGCCCAGCAGATCCTGCAGCAGAAAAACACCATGGTTCACCGACGAACTCAAGTGCTCCAAGAAGAACTGTCGAGCCCTCGAGAAAGCCTGGAGAAGGGAACCAACGACGGACAACATGACCACCCTCAAGCTCGCCACCCGGAAACACCACCAACTGATCCGCGCCACCAAGAAAAATGCATACAAGGACCGGCTGGACAACAACGCACACAACTGCAAGGAACTCTTCAACATCGTGAAAGAGCTCTCCAACCCCAACGCCGGAAACAACGACATCACACCGTCGCAAGACCTCTGCAACTCCCTCGCGTCCTACTTCCACAACAAGATCACGGACATACACAACAGCTTCAACAACCAACCAACGCAAGCCACAACCGCAACGACGCCACCATCCACCACCCTCCGCACCTGGACCCCGATCAGCACCGAAGACACCATCCGCACCATGAACTCCATCCATTCCGGATCTCCGACTGACCCCTGCCCTCACCACGTCTTCAACAAGGCCGACGCTGTCCTCGCACCCCACCTGCGGGACATCATCAACACCTCCTTCGACTCCGCCACCTTCCCTGAGTGCTGGAAGCACGCCGAACTCAGCGCTCTCCTCAAGAAACCCACAGCAGACCCCACCGACCTCAAGAACTACCGTCCCATCTCGCTCCTCCCGTTCCCGGCCAAAGTCATCGAGAAGACCGTCAACAAACAGCTGGCCGCCTTCCTCGAGACGAATGGATCCCTCGACCCCTCACAGTCCGGCTTCCGAGCGAACCACAGCACCGAGACCGCCCTCATCGCCGCCACCGACGACCTTCGAACTCTGATGGACAACGGAGAAACAGCGGCCCTCATCCTCCTGGACCTCTCCGCGGCTTTCGACACTGTCTGCCACCGCACCCTAGTACAGCGCCTCAGCAACATCGGAATCCAGGGGAAGGCACTGGAATGGATCACCTCCTTCCTCGACGGAAGAACACAAAGAGTCCGCCTACCACCGTACAAGTCAGAGGCCACCAAAGTCATCTGCGGCGTACCCCAAGGATCCTCGCTGAGCCCAACCCTCTTCAACGTCTACATGAGCCCCCTCGCGGCCATCGCACGCCAACACAACCTGAACATCATCTCCTACGCCGACGACACCCAGCTGATCCTCTCCCTGACCAACGACCCCGCCACCGCCAGAGCCAACCTGCACGAAGGGATGAGAGACGTAGCCGAATGGATGACGACCAGCCGCCTGAAACTGAACTCAGACAAGACGGAGGTACTCATCCTGGGCTCCACGCCCTCCGCCTGGGACGACTCCTGGTGGCCCCCCGCCCTGGGCACCGCACCCGAACCGACGGACCACGCACGCAACCTGGGCTTCATCCTGGACTCCTCCCTCTCCAAGTTTCCTCTCAATGTTAAGAAACTTTTCTAAAAATAATACTTTTTTTTAAAATTATTAAATATTTTTGCAACATTTTATGATTTGAAAAATTAAAGGACCTCGGGCCAGCTCCCCCTGCTACGGTCTTCCTGCTCAGCTTACCTGTAGTCCCTCTACTCCCTTCGGTTTTGTGCCTCCTCTGCTTGTTTTCTGCCTCTTCTCTGCTCACTTCTGCCCTCTATTTTGCCTCGTTCTGCTTGTTTTGACCTTTATTTTGCCTCGTGCTGCTTGTTCTGACCTTTATTTTGCCTCGTGCTGCTTGTTCTGACCTTTATTTTGCCTCGTGCTGCTCGTTTCTGACCTTTATCTGTTGTTGCACCCACAGAGCCCAGATACCCGTAGGGGTGACAGTGCTGCGCTATACAAATGCTGATGACTGATTGATTGATTGATTGATTGTGGGACACCCCCGCGCCGCACGGCCACCAGCTGCTGCGTGTGCCCCTGCCCGCCCTCTGCCTCGCGCTGCCTCGTCTGCCGGCTGCCGCCGCTGCGAGTGTTGTTTTCCCTTGTTTTGCCTGTTCTTTGTGCCTGCTCTGTGATTCTCTGTGTAACTCTCTTTTTTCCCCGTTTTTCGCGGTAATTTGTGCTTGCTTTGTGATTCTCTGTGTAACTCTCTTTTTTCCCCGTTTTCTCGGTAATTTGTGCCTGTTTTGCATTTATTTCCGTGTCAGCTCCTTCCTTGTCCTCCGCCTACCGCGCCGCCCCCCGCCCTCCCTTCCCGCCACCGCCGCTTGTCCCCGCCCCTTTTGTCTTCTGTATCCCTCCCCGCTCCCGCCTCCCAGCTGCCCCGCCCACCCGCGCACTTCGCCTTAAATGGCGACCGTGCGAACGCGCAGCGGTCACGCGCAGCGGGCGCGCCGATTGTGCGCCGAAGGCGCGCCAAAGGTAAGCCCGTCTGCGCCCGTCCGCGACCGGATCGCGACCAGCGCCAGGACCCCTGGCCCCCACCGACGGAAGCCGACCCGACGAAGCTACAGCGCCGCCGACCTCACCGCACTCAACACCGGCCACATCCCAGGATGTCACCGAGCCGCCCCGAAGCACACCCACGGACCCTTCAGCTGCCTCGCCTGCAAGTTCTCCTGCATCCGGACCTTCCCGGCACCCGACAAACCGAACTCCAGCAGCACCCACCTCAAGTGCATCCTGCTCAACACCCGCTCCATCCACAGACACGCCGTAGAACTCTGGAACCTGCTCGACACCACCGCCCCCGACGTTGCCTTCATCACCGAGACCTGGATGAACTCCTCCTCAGCCCCTGACATCGCCATCGCCATCCCAGAGGGCTACAAGATCACCCGGAGGGACCGCGACAACCAGACCGGAGGAGGCATCGCCATCATCCACAGAGACACCATCCGCATCACGACCAACACCGACGACACCCTCACCACCGCTGAACACCTGCACTTCCAGATCCACACCAACCCGAAGACCACCCTCAGAGGCACCCTGATCTACCGACCCCCGGGACCGCGCACACGATTCAGCGAGGACATCGCCGACTTCGTCAGCCCGCACGCTCTCCCCTCCGCCGACTACATCCTCCTGGGGGACCTCAACTTCCACCTGGAGAACAACAACGACCGCAACACCACCACCCTGCTCGACAACCTCGACAACCTCGGACTCAAGCAACTGGTGACCACCCCCACCCACCTCGCCGGACACACACTCGACGCCGTCTTCTCATCCAGCAAAGACGTCACCTTCAGCCACGCAACAGGACTCCACTGGACGGACCACAGCTGCGTCCACTTCACCTTCAGAAGAACGACGATCCACCACCTCCAGCAACAGGTTGCTCGAAGAAGCTGGAACAAGATCACAGCCGACCAGCTCACCGCCTCCCTGAGCCAGCACCCTCCCGCCAACTCAGCGAACCCCAGCCAGGCCGCCGACAACCTCACGAAGTGGATCAGCAACTGCGCGGACGAACTCGCCCCTCTAAGGACCCCGCCCAGCAGATCCTGCAGCAGAAAAACACCATGGTTCACCGACGAACTCAAGTGCTCCAAGAAGAACTGTCGAGCCCTCGAGAAAGCCTGGAGAAGGGAACCAACGACGGACAACATGACCACCCTCAAGCTCGCCACCCGGAAACACCACCAACTGATCCGCGCCACCAAGAAAAATGCATACAAGGACCGGCTGGACAACAACGCACACAACTGCAAGGAACTCTTCAACATCGTGAAAGAGCTCTCCAACCCCAACGCCGGAAACAACGACATCACACCGTCGCAAGACCTCTGCAACTCCCTCGCGTCCTACTTCCACAACAAGATCACGGACATACACAACAGCTTCAACAACCAACCAACGCAAGCCACAACCGCAACGACGCCACCATCCACCACCCTCCGCACCTGGACCCCGATCAGCACCGAAGACACCATCCGCACCATGAACTCCATCCATTCCGGATCTCCGACTGACCCCTGCCCTCACCACGTCTTCAACAAGGCCGACGCTGTCCTCGCACCCCACCTGCGGGACATCATCAACACCTCCTTCGACTCCGCCACCTTCCCTGAGTGCTGGAAGCACGCCGAACTCAGCGCTCTCCTCAAGAAACCCACAGCAGACCCCACCGACCTCAAGAACTACCGTCCCATCTCGCTCCTCCCGTTCCCGGCCAAAGTCATCGAGAAGACCGTCAACAAACAGCTGGCCGCCTTCCTCGAGACGAATGGATCCCTCGACCCCTCACAGTCCGGCTTCCGAGCGAACCACAGCACCGAGACCGCCCTCATCGCCGCCACCGACGACCTTCGAACTCTGATGGACAACGGAGAAACAGCGGCCCTCATCCTCCTGGACCTCTCCGCGGCTTTCGACACTGTCTGCCACCGCACCCTAGTACAGCGCCTCAGCAACATCGGAATCCAGGGGAAGGCACTGGAATGGATCACCTCCTTCCTCGACGGAAGAACACAAAGAGTCCGCCTACCACCGTACAAGTCAGAGGCCACCAAAGTCATCTGCGGCGTACCCCAAGGATCCTCGCTGAGCCCAACCCTCTTCAACGTCTACATGAGCCCCCTCGCGGCCATCGCACGCCAACACAACCTGAACATCATCTCCTACGCCGACGACACCCAGCTGATCCTCTCCCTGACCAACGACCCCGCCACCGCCAGAGCCAACCTGCACGAAGGGATGAGAGACGTAGCCGAATGGATGACGACCAGCCGCCTGAAACTGAACTCAGACAAGACGGAGGTACTCATCCTGGGCTCCACGCCCTCCGCCTGGGACGACTCCTGGTGGCCCCCCGCCCTGGGCACCGCACCCGAACCGACGGACCACGCACGCAACCTGGGCTTCATCCTGGACTCCTCCCTCTCCATGACCAGGCAAGTCAACGCCGTCTCCTCGTCATGCTTCAACATCCTGCGCATGCTACGTAAGATCTTCCGGTGGATCCCCACCGAGACGAGGAAGACGGTCACCCAAGCCCTCGTCACCAGCCGACTGGACTACGGCAACGCCCTCTACGCCGGAACTACTGCCAAACTCCAGAAGAGACTCCAGCGGATCCAGAACGCCTCGGCGAGACTCATCCTCGACATCCCCCGACGCAGCCACATCTCCGGACACCTGAGAGATCTGCACTGGCTCCCGGTCAACAAGAGAATCACCTTCCGGCTCCTCACCCACGCGCACAAAGCCCTACACGACCAAGGCCCGAGCTACCTCAACAACCGGATCAACTTCTACACTCCCAAGCGCCTCCTCAGATCAACCAACCACGCCCTCGCCGCCGTCCCCCGCATCCGAAGAGCGACAACAGGAGGAAGATCCTTCTCCTACCTGGCCGCCAAGACCTGGAACTCACTCCCGACCAATCTGCGCCTGACCCAAGACCACCTCTCCTTCAGGAAGAAGCTCAAGACCTGGCTGTTCGAGCAGTAGCGGCACCCCCCCCCTCCCAGCGCCTTGAGACCCTACGGGTGAGTAGTGCGCTCTACAAATGACCTGATTGATTGATTGATTGATTGATTGATTGAAAGTAAAAGTTACTTTGTAATAAAATACGATTAATCTACTTTTAATGCATTCTATACATAATGCTTAATAATTATTAATGCATAATTCAAAATATTTATAGAACTTTTGCTGAGAATTTATTTTTAACTTAATCTTCAGAAACACATTTTTAATTTAATATAATATATTTAAATTAGTGAGAGGTGCATTTAAAAGTTAACTTAATAGTGTTGTAGAATTTGTTATGTTTTGTCATTTAAAATTCAAATGTAAAATTAATTTACATGAATATTCAACATAAAAATAATTGTACCAATTTATATTAAAGATTAATAAACTAATTCATTTTCACTACACTTTACCATAGGGAGACCTCCACCCCAACTATGGAGTCGTCCTACAGTAAAGTAGAGTCTAGTCTAGTCTAGTCTGGATACTTGTATTGCGCAAGATATCACATCCCGAGGGAGTCTCATGGCGCATGCGGACGATCCTGAGGTGGGAGAATGAGCCAGAAGATGGAACTAGCAGAAGAGCCAGGTTTTCAATTTTTTGCGGAAGCTCATAAGTTCCGTTGTTGTACGTGGGCTTAGAGGAAGTTCGTTCCATAGGGATGGTGCCATGAAAGAAAAGGCACGACCGCCATTTCTGGCAGTTTGAACTCTGAGCGGCGTGAGCTGTGACTTAGTGCTTGATCTCAGCTGTCGACCAGGCAGGTACCAAGTCAATTTCTGAGTCCAGTATTTTGGTCCTCGACCGTACATGCGTTTATGAACCAGACACATGGTCTTGAAAATAGTTCTTTTTTTTACAGGAAGCCAATGTAGGATTCTCAGGCATGGCAATGAGGGGGATCTTTTGGGTAGGCCCAGAATCAGACGAGCAGCCGTATTTTGTACAACCTGCAGTTTCCTGATATGGCATTCGTTTATGGCGAGGAGGAGTGAATTGCCATAATCTAGCCTATTTACGATGAGGCCCTGAACCAGAATTCTGCGTGCTTCGGTTGGTATCCATTTAAAGACCTTGCGTAGACTCCGCATGATTCCGAAGCAGGTGCCCACCGTATGATTTATTTGATCCTTCATGGATAATTTGTTGTCCATGCGGAACCCTAAATTGCGGACTGATTCTTTTGGGATTGGACACTCCCCTAGTTCCGAAGGCCACCAATCTTGGGTCCAGTGTTCACTTGCTCGCCCAAATAGCATGACTTCAGATTTGGTGCCCTTCAGCTGGAGATGGTTTTGACCCATCCAGTTTTTTACCTCTACCATACACATTCTAAAACGCCTTTTGGTGTCGCTTGCGTCAGGGCCAAGTGTGACCAGTATTTGCGTATCGTCCGCGTAAGATAACACGTCAAACCCGCATGCCCTGATCACTTTGGCCAGGGGGGCCATATAAACATTAAAAAGCAAAGGGCTCAAAATAGAGCCCTGAGGCACACCTCTTATGACGGGCCGAGTACTGGCCAGAGTATTGTCTACTTGTACTGTGGTTGTTCGGTTCGTCAAGTAGCTGACAAACCATTTTAAAACCTGCCCTCTGACACCACACTCCCACAGTCTTCTAATCAAGATCTGGTGGGAGATGGTGTCAAATGCAGCCGACAGATCTAAAAGGACAAGAATAGAGGATTGACGTTTGTCCAGTGCAAGCCTAATATTGTCGGCAACTTCGATCAGTGCTGTTTCCGTGCTGTGGGCAGCACGGAAACCTGACTGTGAGGGATCGAGTAAGTTGTTCGTCTCCAAGTAGTTTACCAGTTGTTCATTTACAAATGCTTCCAACACTTTCCCTGAGTATGGCAACAAGGAGATAGGGCGATAGTTTAAAAAAGCATTTGCATCAGCGCCAGGTTTTTTTTAATATGGGTTTAACTCTTGCCGCCTTCCACATTTTTGGGAATTCTGCTTCTTTCAGGGATTTGTTTAAAAGGCCAGAAAGAGAGTCTACTAGCGCTGGGGCAAGGATGGCAAATAGTTTGGAAGTTAGTTGGTCACTAGGGGAGCCTGATTTAATTTTCCGTCCTACTAGCATAGTTTTTTCATTGTCCAACAAATCGAAAGTGGCCCATCTCGGGGAAGGATCATTTGTATATACAGATTCTTTTGTGTATGGGTCCTGTTCTGAATATTGAAGGGGTGTGTTATCCAGTTCGAAGGATTTGCATATGTTTATGATTTTATCATCTAAGAATTTAGAAAGGTCTTCCGTCCATTCTTCAGTTTTTGGTGTTGATTGTGGACTTTTAAAGGAGGTGAATTCCTTTAAGATGTGCTGAAGCTCCTTAGATGAGTTCTCAGCTTTAGTTATTCAAGTAAAAAGGTTTATGCAACTAAACAAAATTTAAAATATGTTTATTATAAATATTAATGTAAATCAACGGTACGTATTTATTTTAACTGTAAAACAAAATGCTACAGCTCTATTTACTTAATTTTGATTTACAAGTTTAATTCATTCAAGTACATTACATTAAATAAAAGATATTTTTCTGAAGTTTAAACTAAAACATAAATTCCCACCTAAAGTTAAAAAATGTATTACGCATTAATAATTATTAAAAGTGACATACAGCATTAATTAAAGGTAATTTAATTATGTTTTCATAACAATTATTAATACATTCATTTATAAATTCAACAAAAGGTTAAAATATTTTACAATGAAATAATAAATATTTTTTTAACATTACCTTATATTTATTTACACTTTTAACTATTTTAAACATGTTATTAATTTTACCATCATTTGCTATGGGGTTCTATTTTAAGTTATTGCCTTTATTATTTGTTGCAGTACCAGTGGTTGGCCATGTGTAGTGCTGTACTTACTCCAGGTCTGAGCTAGAGTCATTCTTGGCTATAGTTGCTATAAAAAGGAGATTTGTGAATAGCAATAGACTTACTCTTTTGTGGGTGGGTGGATGTCTGTAGCTCCTTAAACCCCTCCTTAACCCCTGCTTACACATTCCTAAACCCCTCACACTGAGGGCCTGATTACGATCTCGGTCGGAAAGCCTCCAACCCTAGGTCAGAGGCTTTCCGACCAAGAAACTGGCCAGTCATTACGACTGGATTTCAACAGGCTCATGGAGCCCATCGGGCAGTCGGAGACCAGCCCGGAATCCATATGGACAGCATTTTACGCCATCCAGATTATGATGCTTGGTCTCCGACAGGCTTTTCATGCCTGGCTTTCCAACATAGAAAGCCTGTTGGAGAGTGAGTTTGGGGGCCCCTAGTAGGGCCCCCTTCAGTTTGCAGCCTCAGGTTGGTGCCCCCTTGTTGATCCCTGCACCGTGTGGCAGGCACCCTGAGGTGCCTGCCACGCGGTGCAGCGATGAACACAACCTTCCATTTCCCTATGGGAGCTTGTGCTACGGCTGGTTTACGGCTGCAGCACATGCTCCCATGGGCAAATGTGAGGATGCGACCACACCACGTGTGGTTGCTTCGTAATTAGGAGGTCAGGACCGCTGATTTGGTCCTGTTTCCCCGATGGCCTCCGCCCAACATCATAATAAGACCCTTAGTAGTGAGTATGCCCTTTTTTTGAGCCACTCCCCGGGTCCCTCCCACATTAATTACTAAGTAGTAAACTTATGTTTATGAGGATTTCTTCTTAAAAAAGATAGTAAAGGTAGAGCTCATAGGTTTGTGAATAGCATTTTGTAGTACTGTAGTAGTACCGTTGTAGTACTACTAAATATATGTAGTTTGTTAATAGGCCTCTCTCTTTTTGTGTTGTATTGTCTTCCCCCACCCCATTGCTCCACCCCATGCTAGGCTACGCCGGGGTGTATTGTAAGCAGCCCTATCATGAAGCATGTCACACATCTGTGGCAGTGAGGGCAGAATAGCATACAAGCAGGAGCCATCACAGATAACCATTGTTTTACTCCCTACTCTTTTTGGTGGATTAAGTATGGATGGGGGGTCAGAGTAGATGAGTATGTACCCTCACCCCTTCTTTTGTGTTTCCTCTGTATATGCTATACCAAAGGAAGGTATAATGTGCACTTAGTCCAGTGGATCCCCAAAGGTATCGAGGCTAAAGTAGATAATACCTTACTCTGTGTCTGGTGTGTTGGCGAGCAGTAAGGCTTTATCAGAGGGTAGTGTTATGCATTTGTTGTACATACTCAGGCAAGAAATGATGTCCCACATTCAGAGACTGAATCCAGACCAATCGTTTCTATAACAAGTTATTCTATTGTTTTATTTCTAGAACCAAGGCTTACTTAGTGGCAGGTAAGTTATACTTTTCATGCAATGTTACTTCTCCAAATAGAGTGAGCACTAGTTTTGTAGAAACACTCAGATTACTTTGCAGTTGAGGAAGTGGATTGTAAGCTATTCAAAAACACCTGAAATTACTTTCAGATTACTTTGTAGTTACTCTTCTAGTTTTGCATGAAACAAACTCCCAACACAGTTTAAGCAACACAGGACATCAGTAAACAGGTTATCTCTTTTAAAGGCCCTAAGTTACTTTTGTTGCTGTTCAAAACAGTTCAACATAGAAGATTTTTCAGGGAAAACCCATCATACAATCCTATGGAGAAAAACCAAGTGTTGGGTTTACAGGTAAGTAAATGGTTTTCGATAAGGAATTTTGTGGGATAGAACCAAGGTTCCCCAAGGTTCGGCTTGGCACTCAAGGGGCATCACCAGCGGCACTAGTGCGGACGGTTGCTAAATGCCAATGTAAGTCAATGGGGCCAGAGGGCACCTCGATGGGGGGCTGCTCATGGGCAGGCCTCTCAGTCTTGGGAGTCAAGCTTCTGGGGTTAAGGTAAAGGCAAAGGGGGTTGCAGGTTAGCACCAGGTCCACACCACCAGTGGCAACGGGGATGCCGGGTGCAAGTTGCTCAGGGGGTGTTGGGAGCCCAGTGCTTTCCTGTGGAAGATGTCAGTCTTGGAAAAGGACTGCAGGCTGGAGCCAGAAGACTGGATGAAGGGAACAAGTGACTGGAGGATGAAATTGAAGAGCTGCTCAACACCAGGACACTGTCTGCCAGGCACCTCAGGACTCAGGGGCTGTGGCTGCAGGGGTGTCTTTTCATGTCAGGTTCTTCTCACCGGTTCTGGTTGTGGTCGGTGGGACCCTTCAGGATGAGGCTGAAGGCGTCAAGGAGAAGTACGGTTCGGTGGGCCACTCAAATTCTGGCCGTGGCCATCGGTTACAAAGTAGTAAGGACTCGCAGATCCGGCTCGATCTGGAGTACTGGCGCATTTCCAGGTTTGCGATTTCTCATAAATCTGGAAATGCATCAGTGGACATGGGTGTTGCGTGGGAACACCCACAGCAACACCCATGTCCCACCCCTAACATGCAAAGTGCTGCGTGGACAGGGGTGATATTTACAAGCACAGGTTAAGTCATGCAGGGTGACTTTACCTGTGCTTGTAAATATCCCTTAGCAGGCTGCGCCACCGGTGCGTCACGCAACGTGATGCACCGGCGGCGCATGGGGCTTGTAAATCTGCACCGTAATGTTTCTCCTTCTGTGGGGTTGTCTGTGGTTCTGTGACGCACTCATTGGCTGTTGGTGCCATCTCGAACCTGTGTCTTTGGTGTCTTTTCCCTTAGGCTGCTAATAGAAGTAATATTTCCTTGGTTGAGGTGGATATCTGGAGCTGTCGGCTCTATTCCATTGTGGCAAACACTGCACCTTATCTAATCCTTACATGCAATTACAATGGAAATAAACTGATCACTGTTAGTAATTCATTGAAAGCAGCACTATTAGCAAAGCATAAGGGATGCCAAAACAGTTCCATGCATTGAAAAAATAAACATGAGGGTGCAGACAACCCAGATAAACCTAGGAAGCAATGCTGGAGACCCCTTGCTGCCCACATGCAGCAATGCCGGAGACGCCTCGCTGCCCACGTGCAGCAATGCCAGAGACCCCTCGCTGGCCACGTGCAGCAATGCCGGAGAGCCCTCGCTGCCCACGTGCAGCAATGCCTGAGACCCCTCGCTGCCCACGTGCAGCAATGCCGGAGACCCCTCGCTGGCCACGTGCAGCAATGCCGGAGACCCCTCGCTGCCCACGTGCAGCAATGCCTGAGACCCCTCGCTGCCCATGTGCAGCAATGCCAGAGACCCCTCACTGCCAATGCGCAGCAATGCCCGGAGACCCCTCGCTGCCCAATGCACAGCAGAGTCGTGAGACCCCCTCGCTGCACATGTGCAGCAATGCCGGAGACCCCTTGCTACCCACGTGCAGCAATGCATGAGACCCCTCGCTGCCCACGTGCAGCAGAGTCATGAGACCACTCGCGCCCACATGCAGCAATGCCGGAGACCCCTCGCTGCCCATGCCAGCTATGCCGGAGTCCCCTCGCTGCCCACATGCAGCAATGCCGGAGACCCCTCGCTGCCCATGCCAGCTATGCCGCCGACCCCTCGCTGCCCACATGCAGCAATGCCAGAGACCCCTCGCTGCCCACATGCAGCAATGCCGGAGACCCCTCGCTGCCCACATGCAGCAGTGTCGGATACCCCTCGTTGCCCACGTGCAGCAGAGTCGTGAGACCCCTCACTGTCCACGTGTAGCAATGTCGGATACCCCTCACTGCCCACGTGCAGCAATGCCAGAGAACCCTCGCTGCCCACATGCAGAAGAGTCGTGAGACCCCTCGATGCCCTCGTGCAGCAATGCCGGAGACCCCTCGCTGCCCACATGCAGCAATGTCGGATACCCCTCGTTGCCCACGTGTAGCAGCATTCACGGCTTTGAGTTCGAGATCTCCCAGATAGCATATAATACAACTTTTTATGGTTAATACACTGGCAATCTTTCTCATTTATCCAGGGGGTGGACTTTGATGTGACCCTCGTGGTGGCCCCATCTCCGGTTATGTGGCCTCTGACCATCAGCGGTAGATGTTCAATGTCCTTTTATGGTTAATGCCTATGTGTTCTTCTCCTGTCCCTTAAATCCAGTTAAGTGTTCCAAACTTCCCAACACACGCTTGTGTTCTTACCAATGATGGATATCTTCAGTCCTCATAGCATGGGAGGTGTCCTGCCCATCCAGGAAATTTCCTACCTTTGTTTGAGTAAACAGGGAAAGGCAATCTAGCAATATTTCGAGCTCATTTCCACAATTCTTGGTAGCAAATGCCCTTAACAAAAGTAGCAATGCGTTCCCTTTTGGGCCCACACGCGATAACTAAGCTAAGTTACCCTTGTTAGATGCTGAGGTTTTTGTGCAAACCCTTCATACCATTCTCCACCCTCTGGATGCTGGGTGAAAATCGGAAGACCCTTTTCGAAAACACCTAAAAACCTAGGGGCATTTCATCAAGGGCATTATCGCCTCTTTAGCGGCACTTTGTTTCCCGCTAAAGCGGCGATAATTTTAACGTCCTATCAACAAGTTGGTGTTAACATGCATCAGAGCCTGTTAGCTGATGAATTCCCAAAGCCTGGCATCTCAGCGATAAAGATCGCTAATGAGATGCAAAGTAGGCGTGGCTGGGAATATTACATGGGAAATTATCACTAAGGCAGCTTCACGATATCAGCAAAGAGCCTTAGCGATAATAATCATAGCGTTAACTATGCCTTAACGTCTGTTAAATTCCTGACTAAGGCATACCTAACATGGGAGGTGGATTATGGTGATACGACCACAGGGTCGTATCACCAAGGCTATCGCCGTTTTGAGTGCAACATCGCTGGTTCTCCAGCAATGTTGGCCCATTTCCCTGGATATCGCTGGAATATTATCGCCCTGGAGTAATGCGCTGTTGATAACGGGCTAACCGGGTGATAAATTCCAGCGATAGATGGCGATAAATATAAAAGCGCTAAGCGCGCTTTGCGATATTTATCGCCTTCTGTTGCTGATATGCCCCCTGGCTTTTCTCTTCTTAGGTCTAGTGTCCCAGAAGGAGTTTAGGAATTCCTGAGCACAGCGCCTTGATACCTGCGGGTTTAGAGAGCTATATACATTTCTTTTTCATTTCTTTTTTCAAGAGTAGACTCTGGGCCACTCCATGTCCCCCTTTCACCCAATCTGGCTGGGAGACTTGTGTCTACCAGGGGCTGGGCTGCTTTCTGTGGCTCTCTCTGCTTCTCCCAGGCTCATTTCCAAGCCTGTTGCTTCTTTCTGAAAAGGGGAATCATTCCATATGGATGGTGTCAGTTTCCCAAACAAGAAGGATCCGTTCTGCAGTCCCTTCCACACTGTTGTGATCTCTTGAGTCACCAACGCCCCCAAACCAGTACTGTTAGCCACTGACATTACACAGCATTATGAAGAGCAAGGTCTTAGGCAAATATAGACAGACAACATTTATTTTCTCGTCTGTATTTATTTTTAAATATGGATAAAAACGGAAATGGTGTTGCTTTTTGATTCATTCTAAATACTGTCTGCCAGGCTAATAGCTGTGTGGATAGATAAGTAAGGAGGCTAAAAAAGAAAGGACTTTTATTAAAGAGGCTTTAACAGCAGTAGATATGCACACGGTTGATACTGAAATGTACATATTTTCTTAGAAGTACGGCCAGATTATGATGGCGGTAGGATCAGCTACGGACGGCATGTCTGTCCGCCGCTGATCCGCGGGGTGTTGGACGCAATTTGGTGGCGGTGTCTGCAAGACACCGCCAGCCAAATTACGATGGGTCTGTAAACATGCTTTTCCGCGGCGGATTTACCGCCGTGGAAAGGCATGTGGACAATAGCTTCTGGGGGGCCCTTGCGGGCCCCCAGGGTGTCGTGGGGTGGGGGGTGCACATGGGGGTACCTATGGTACCCCCTTGCATTTACATGGACCAAGCGGCAGGCACCGCGCGGTGCCTGCCACTTTGTGCATGCAAATGCACAGCATGCATATTTAACCTTGCGGCAGGTGCTGCTTAAAACAATACCCGCCGCAATGTTACATATATGGAATGCGACCGCCAGGGTGGCGGTCACATCCTAATTCCACCGAAGGGACCGCCGCTGCCCCTGCGGACGGTCCCTCCACCTCGGGGGTGGCGGACGGACGCAGGTCCGTCCACCATCCTAATAGGCGCCTAAGTACAACAGCGGATGTGAACGATTCTGATTTGTGATAGGCATCTTTCGTTCCTACCAACCTTGTACTAAGAGAGTACCGACACATTCCAAAGTACCTAAACATTGAGAACTTTGTTTTATAGCTCACTGATAGCCTTCACCACACTATTTTAGTAGATACAATACCCTTTGAAACATTAGGAATGTATGGCGTCTGCGTTGAGACCATAAATGATCTGAGTATATTACAAGGGTCGGTGTGTAGTTGACTATGAGTTGTCAACTCTGCTCATGTGTTTTGTGGCATGAGCATTGGCACGGGGAGGCCTCACCTATGCACCTGTAGCATGACTATCTACAGTGCACCCAGAAATGCTAGGTATGTGCATGCTCCTAGGATATTGTGATTCTGATGATGGAGTTCTTTGATTTGCTCGGACACTAGAAGCAATCATCGATGCGGGGCATGGCTCACACACGGGCTGATGCATGATCGATCATTGGTATTTTACCAATGATATGCATGCGCTTGACACATGGACCACATGATTCAGGTAATACAGTGCCATCATTTTTGTAACAATTTGCCCTCCCATTTGTTTCCCCAATAAGATAATATTACCTAGGAGAGATACTCATTGAGTCTGTAGACAGGTTGGATACTTGAGCCCCTGTGTTTCCAAAATAATTGATGTTAGATTAGTTTATTAAGCGTTATTTCATGAGATGTTAAAGACAGTCAATGGTGACTGGTTGCTTTTCCTGAAGGTTCATCACCTATACGAACAAAATTAGAGTAAGTAACTAATGTGTGGTTGCTAGGTATCTGTCTTCATCTCTCGCAGATCATAAGCCAAACAACCTAGTCCTGAGGAGACCCTTATACTCCGCTTGGGTCAAAACGTCGACATCCCATTCCTGGCTTATTTTTTAACTGTGTCAATTATGGATGTGCATTAATCTCGATCATATTTTTCGTTATCAAATGTTGGGTGGGTCCAGATTGTACAGTTTCTTGTGTTCACCTTTATGTATTGTCACATTCACTTGAGCACTGTATCGTTTGCACTTTATATACAAAAAGTATACGGATGAGTACTGAGATCTGTTGAGAGAATATATATCAGCAAAAGAAACACTTGTCAGACATTTTTGTTTTTTTGTGTGTTAACTGAGAAATGTTTTATATATATATATATATATATATATATATATATATATATATATATATATATATATATATGTATATATATATATATATATGATGGCACTCCTCCGCTGACATATATGCTTTAAGACACAATGACGTAATATTTTCCAGGAGAATCTGTACTGTGACATGCTATTCCTGATCTACACGTGTACCGACCTGTACTCTGAACTACCTACTATCAATGTACTATACATTTAAAAAACCTGTAAACACACAAATGTCTAGAACAGTACCCCTTGTTTCAAATGCACACCAACTGTCATGCAATCTAATGAATATGTGATGTAACATATTTACAAAGAAAGTCACAAATACTAAACAATATGTGTACTACACCTTTAATAAGCACCTCTTTCATCTTGTGACATAAACAGATCTGAAAGCCTATGTTTTCTATTTCCATGAACATGACTGTGTGTAAATGCACCTATATATACCTGCACTTTGGAGACGTGGGTCATGTGACCAAGACCACGGACGTGGTCGAAACGCGTCGTCTTTTCTGTTGAAAATAAAACTTACTTGCTGCAACTGCTGTGGGCTTGCCTGAATTCCTTTCCTATGGAATCCTTGGATCGCAACATATATATATATATATATATATATATATATATATATATATATATATATATATATATTCACTGAAAAAAACACAGGTTATAGACCATATATAGTTAGGAATTAGCATTTAGAAAACCTTATTTTACTCACACAAAACCATTGAAATTCCATATATAGTTAGTTGCACTAACTATATATCGTGCACCCGCAATCCACTGCTGATGATGTCACATATTACATCATTCATGACATGGTCAGTGACATCACTGATGACATCACTGATGACATCTCAAATGACATCACTGATGACATCACTGATAACAACATCCAGTGATTTTTTGTTTCTATAAAGTTTAAATATGTCTTACATATTGAAGAATGAGTGGATGTGTAAGTGTCTGGACGAAGGATTTAGTAGGTGCATGACTGACTGTATGAGTGAGTGATTAAATGTGTCTCACTGACTGCATGGGTTAGTGACTAAACTGTCTTAATTTGTGCATCATTATGTCTGTTGTTCTGTAAACTGCTGCATGTGTTGATCAGTAGCTATATGAGTAACTATATGGGTTATTGATTGATTGCCCAAGTATTTGTATGGGAGACTGAGTGTGTGTGTGGCTAGCTGGGAGGTGTGTGACTCTGTGCAGATCAATCTGTACTTGTATCAATGATTGTATAAGAAGGTAAGTATGTGTTAGTATATGTTTGAAAATGTAAGGTGCTCTATGTTTAACTGTATAGACAAGAAAATGGAAGTGTCATTGATTCTTTACAGGACTGACTAGGTGTGTGAGTAACTCCATGGATGAGTGGCAGACTGTGAGTGTCTGTATAGGTGTATGAGTGCATATGATAGTGTTGTAAAGATGAGTGATTGTATGTATGAATGATTGTATGGGTGAATGAGTGAAGGTGTGTGTAGACGTAGCAATCAGTGAGTGCGTATGTAGTAACTAGTATTGGTGTGTCAATGGTTTCAAAAATTATACTCTCTTTTTAACACTGGGTGAAACAGAGGTTATATTAAAATGTGAGGAGATGCATTGTATTGTCACATGAATGATATCATCAGTGATGTGGTCATTGATGTCAAATGAGATGTCATCAGTGATGTCATCAGTGATGTCATTTGAGATGTCATCAGTGATGTCATCAGTGATGTCACTGACCATGTCATGAATGATGTAATATGTGACATCATCAGCAGTGGATTGCGGGTGCACGATATATAGTTAGTGCAACTAACTATATATGGAATTTCAATGGTTTTGTGTGAGTAAAATAAGGTTTTCTAAATGCTAATTCCTAACTATATATGGTCTATAACCTGTGGTTTTTTCAGTGAATTTTCAAGGTTTTGTAAATGCTAATTCCTAACTATATATGGTCTATAACCTATGGTTTTTTCTGTGAATTTCATTGGTTTTTTAACAGCTAATATCTGTAGCTGTAAAATGTATTCTTCTTTAAATCCAAAAATATATTTTATATGTTTATGAATAATTTTTTTTTTTAATATTTTTTTTTCTTCGTTCCCGCTTCGCGAATCGGGAAGCTTCCCGTTAGCTGACCTTGATGCCGCGAAATAGACCGCGAGCCGGTAAACGTTTCTTTACCGCAAGTGCCGCGTTAGAAAACAACATCGTGACGCCTCCCGTCCGCATGACGTTTCACGTTGTCGCGTGATACGTCATATGACGTGCTACGTTAGCGAACTGGTACGCGAAGCGAGTCGCAAAGCGCAGGTTTCTGGAAGCAAACCGGGAGGCCCTGCAAAGCGCTTAACGTAAACACAGCAAGTCATGTGACTTGGTAATAACACTTTTCATTGGTTCATTTCACTTTTGGTTTCCTAATGATGTAAGACTAGGTCATATAATCTAAAATGAACACTTTTGATTGGTTGAGAACTCTTGTTTTTCCCAAATGATGAAAATCCCTCCTTCTTTCCTCACTCTGACTTTCATCATTGTGAGAGAAAGACCCTTTGTGATCACTGAGCAATGGCTTCTTTAGTAGCTTCAGCTGGTGCTTCCCCACCACCTCCACCACATCCAAGGAAGAGTGGACCACCTGCTCAAGTTATAATTCAACAAGAAGAAGAAGAAGAGGAACAGGACGACGAGCACGAAGAGAGGCAGTTTTTGCCTGAGCAGCCCAGGACGTCTCACCGGAAAGAAAACTTCATTTGGCAATTTTTTTTAATTCCCAAAGGTCAGAAAAAAGTAAATGCAAGATACGTAACTTGCCTTATATGTCAAGATAGACTGTCCAGAGGAACCGAGAAAAAATACAGTTTCGGAAACTACACAATGCATCGCCATATGACTAGGTGGCATCCTAACAACTACAGTGCTGCACAGTTTCGGAACGACCTAGATAATCTCCCTATTATGGCCAGAAGATCTGTTGTACCGGAAGTAACGGGACCAGAGGGCAGGGAGATGGTGCCAAATATACAAATGAAATTTGGTGAAGTAAAACACACCTGCGTATTTTGCGATGGATTCATTTCCTACGGAGAAAAAAGCATCACTCTGATCAACAGAGCTATTGACTATCATATGCAAGTTTGTACGAAACGCCCAAAATAATAAATACTTCTTTTTTTGTTTTGTTGCTCCTGTTGAGCCCTTTACAATGAATCGTTTTCATTGCCCCCTCCAAGAAAACCCCAAAAAAATATAAAACTTCAGAAAAATTCAAAAAAAGTAAAAAAATGTTCCGAAAAATAATAAAAAAAATATAAAACAACAAAAACAATAAAAAAAAAAGTTCTTTTCAGAACTACCCCCCGTTATTAAAAAATTGGTACAATATTTGGAACTGTGCCAACCTCTATTTCTCTTAGTTCGCTTCCCAGTTCGCTCGCCGGTACGCGAACTAGAAGCGAACCAAAAACAGTAAGTATAAGGGAAGGAAACAGACACTTATGTTAAAAGAAAGACAGCTATAGGGGAGTAAACTAGAGATACTATTACCCGTAATCCACTGCTGATGATGTCACATATTACATCATTCATGACATGCTCAGTGACATCATCAGCAGAGGATTGCGGGTTTTTTGGCAACGTGCCTTATCCACGGTTTAATAACGCTGCCTTTTGCTTTATATAAGTTTTCAAATTGTATGAAATATATACCAATAGGTCGTTATGAACCTTTAGGTAGTGCTTTTCTTCATGAGGTCTGGTCGCTTCCATACACATACAGATGTTTCAAAGATGATCAAGAAGTTTATCTGAATGGAGAGGAATGCACTGAGACGCCAGATCATTCACTAATGTGTAGGCACATACAGTTACACGGTTCATGCAACAAACACCGACCAAATATGGCTTGCGTGTTGCAAGGCATGCCAGTTCCTGCTATCATCCCCACGTTCAATTTGTTGGAAAATGGTAGTTATTTGATGCTCAATAATGAAGATTGTTCTGAGTTAATTGAAAAGGGTCTGCACCTCTGTACGGGTGTTCGCTATGTGAAGCACGAAAGTTTCACGGGCCGAACTCAAGGCCACCTCTCTCTGAGACAAAAGAGCTCTTATTCTTGCCATGCCGTTGAAATCTGTCCCAAGGTTGGTATTTGTGGCCAGATTGAAAACTCCCTATGTTCATGTGTGGGAGGAAATAGAACATTTCTGCAGCAAATAACCCGTTCACTTACTGTTACGATAAAAGGAATACTTTTAATTCAGATTTGCCTTTCAATTTCAGCAAGATGGTTCCGACTATCTTTAACGCATCCTCCACAAAGACCCTGGCGCACTTTTTTAAAGTTGTTACCAGTGGTCTTGTGACTTCATTTGAGAAAATCTTTGGAGTCATCCCTGCTTCCTTTCATTCCATTTTCTCCACTCCGGTTCGTGGATTGGCATTTTTACTTGCATTACCAGCGGACGCTCTTGTGCTTTTTTACATTTTTAAATATGGATGTCCCTCCTATGCAACCTCCCACCCTGCAGCTGCTGACACTGTTCCGCAATCGCATGCTAGAATATTATGGCACAATGCCGTTGGCGATATTAAGCACGGCATATGGATTATCTTTTCGATTCTCCTACTTCACCTGTGTCCAGCCTGTATTTCACTGCCTGACCTGTGATTTCGATTGGGCCATTGATTTGTGTCTCTGCGGACCGGTTTCTCCTGACGTCGACTTTAATCAGCTGATGACTCCTATCATTACTCACGAGTTGGTTTGTCCTGGCGAAAGGATTATGGCTGTGGCATTGATGCATGGACTACTTGGTCCCTGGAATTTACTGGCGGCAGCACAGTCTTTCTTGGAACAGAGCTTTCTTGAAAACCCACCGAGCTGTCCTCTGATGGTGATAGAGGATCCGGTGCTGGGAGAGCACGTATGTTCTTTTCCGCTTTTAAATTGGATGGCTGAACTGTTTTCGGATGAAGACGGTGACTTCCTATTGGAGGCTGTTGCAGCTTATTTTGCATACACAGTTATGTCATAGACCTTTTTCATGTTTGATATGCTGAGTACTAGCATTTCATTGACAATTCATTGACTTATTTGTCAAGTTTTTATTATTTACCTTGCCTATTGGCTTAAGACTCGATAAAGTACTTGGCTGTTTTATTTTTCTTTAGCATTAAATTTTCCTAGTTTTTAATGCTTTACCTTGCGGACCGTCCACATATAAACTTGCAATCTGCTCTCATGAGATGGCACTTCTATTATCTTATTCAGTTCGTTTCCGGATCATGGGGAGGTGTCATCTAGGTCCTGGATATCTTTACACCGTGTTAAGTTAGCATGGGCTCATTACCGGTTTAAACGCCATTTTTCCTTTTTTGCAACTTCTGCACACGACACTTAGTTGTTGCTTTAGCTTTCCACCTAGTAGTTCATCGTGGTTTACATGAGAATAATATGTTATTGCTCTACTATCTGCTTTGCTTGTTAAACTATATCTGTACAGCGAGTGCTAAAGTTTCAAGAACAACACGATACAGAATTGTTATGAGGTCTGATCTCCACGACTTCATACTCATAACATAAGTGCAACTTCTGCCAATTCTGGGCATGAGGCGAGTTTTATATTGCTTTGCCGAACACACATACACAACAGTTGATGCGGTTCACATGAAGAGAGAGCTGGTGTATGCTGATGTGATTCCTTCAAATCTAAGACACTAAAGTATGGGCACGCCCTAAACCAACACAAAGAGACCTTCTTAGCAAATAATATAATATGTGTATTAGGGAGGGTGAGATATAAGCAGGCGCGGGCCGTGGAGGGAGTTACGGTGAGGCAGGGAGGCGGGGAGGGGGAGAAGCAGGGTGGAGCCCTCTCTACCTTGCCCCTCCCCCTCCCCGCCTCCCTGCCCCACCGTAACTCCCTCCACGGCCCGCGGCTGCTTATAAGTGTTGCTAACTCTTATTCATTTACAGCATGTTAACATACTGTCACCATTCGCTTTTTATGTACTAGTAACTATGCTGGTAATTTTGCTACTGATAATATGTGTACTTCTATTATCTAAGATACTATGCCTGAGAATACGGCATTAGTAAATAAACATTTCAAATACACATGTGTTCTTCTTAACTCCATGTTCTGGTTTCTAAGAAATATATAACGACCGACTGTTCATGAGTTCCACGTATCCTGAGGTACTATAAGTTCATATTCTGGATTGTCTAAACATTGAGAGTTTGTTATATCCAATGTGACACTGTACCTAGCTTGCTAAGGAGTTTTTGATTACTAACGTGAGTTTTGGGACACCCTAATTCGCCGAGGTTCCAATCCTCTGTCCACAGTTCTGTGTGAGAACAGAAACCCTGCGACAGGGGCACCCCCGACCCTTGCTGGAGCTTCATCACACTTGCGATACAACTCCAGCAATGCGCCACCTTTACGGCACAGATACATCACGCATCTGTGCTGTTTTTGCCCCATGATGCGCCGCATTGTAAATGCAGCACACCATAGGTGACGGAACAGCGGCACAGAATGACTAACACATCCCTGGTGATGCGCCAGTCATCATAAATGTATCCCTATGCTTCTTATCTTGTTAGAGATGAACCGTCATATGTATCATCAAAGTTTTTTGCATTTCCTAAATAGCGAACTTTAAGGAATAAATAGCGATTCTTTACCATTCCTAGTTTGCGATTAGCTATTTGCTAATTACAAATTACCCATTCATTTCCTTCATTTCCATAGGGCGGTTGGACTCACTTTTAGCTCGAACGGCTGAATGGATTTCCACGAAACTTGGCAAAATTGTAGGGACTGGTAGCCCGATGTGCCTTTGCTATGTCTCAAGATATATGCTCCAGTGGTTTTTACGAAAATTAACTTTGAAAAATATATATTGGGCTACATTGGCCTATATATATGTTGGAGCCCAAATGTAGCCCAATGTAGCCCAATGAAGCCCAATGTAGCCCAATGTAGCCCAAAGATGGCCGCCAGACACACAAAAAAACAAATGTAGCCCAAATATCAGCCAGATGTAGCCCAACTATAGCCCAGTGACAGAATGACCAATCAGCTTCGCAAACCTCCGTTACGCGAAGCGGAGCGCTGTTACAGATATATATCTTTTTTTGAACGTTAATTTCTCAAAATCCACTGGAGCACATATATTGAGACCTAGCAAAGGCACATCGGGCTACCAGTCCCTAATATTTTGCCAAGTTTCGTGCAAATCCATTCAGCCGTTCGATTATTATTATTATTATTTTTTTTTGCCCCGCGGGGCCCTTTTAAAACCTCCACATCAAACCTAGGGGGTCAGCGAGGATCTACTATGCCCCCTTATAGTTATTTCCCCCTTTGTTTTGACCTCCTCTTGTCTCTCGATCCTACCGAGAGACAAGATGGCGGCCGCTACGGACTTTTTGGAATGTTGACAGACGCCGGAGAACCAATCAGCTTCGCTTCACAAAGCTCCGTTGCGCGTAAAGTACGCGAACCGGAGCGCTGCCTGGTCCGCTGTTACAGATATATATCTTTTTTTAAACGTTAATTTCTCAAAATCCACTGGAGCACATATATTGAGACCTACAAAAGGCACATCGGGCTACCAGTCCCTACAATTTTGCCAAGTTTCGTGCAAATCCATTCAGCCGTTCGGGCTAAAAGTGAGGCCAACCGCCCTATGGAAAACTCAATGTTAAAAACACGTTTTTGGACCCCCCTTTTTTCTCGGCCCCCCCTTGACGAACCCCCCCCAAATTTTCAAGGGCTGCTCAGAAACAAAATGTGCCATTTTCCTGAAAATTTCAGCCAATTCCGTCCACAAACGCCAAAGTTATTAGACATAGAATTTTCAAAAAACCCATAGAGAAAAAATCCTAACTATATATACCTACTGGCGACCGCCAGTAGGTAATATATATAATTATATATATAGGAGTGATTAACATCCATTATTGAAGCTTCAATGCCTGAATATTCCCATCTGTTGAAGGGGTTAACATACTCAGAGCAGATTTCCCTATCTGAGGAAGCCAGGGAGGAGATGACTTGGTGGATGGACCATATGAAGGCTTAGAACGGCGGAGCCATTTTCAGCTGCATTCCGGGTGTCATTATGGAATCAGATACCAGCAGATGGGGCAGGGGAGGAATGTGGCCCTATTTCTATGAGAGGCTGTTGGTCTCCGGAGGAGTCGCAACTACATATCAACTGCCTGGAACTTGTGGCCAAGTTGTTTGCGATCAAAACGTTATCTTCTCACAAGATTCAATGCTGTATGCTCCTGCAGATGACAAAATCTCTGCAGTAAGATTCTTCAACAAACTGGAGGGTACCCAGTTTGTCTCCCAGCAGAAATTGCCAAAGATTGTTGGCGCTTTTGTTTCCAACACCAGATTTCGGTGATAGTGGAGTACATTTCAGGGAAGATGAATGTGGTAGTGGACTGGAGTTCCCGCTTCCTGAGAGACTCGAGCGACTGGATGGTGCACACCAGGGTTTTCAGGTGTGTCAATCAGCAGTGCTGCCATGTCTGACAGATCTTTTTGCCTCAACTCCTTATCTTTTTCAGCTGGAGGTCGAATGCCCTAGCAGTGAGTTTGGATGCTTTCTTCTAGATGTGGTCAGGAAACCTTCAGTATGCCTTTCCCCCTTCATATTGACTGAGAGTGTCATTTCTCAGATGATACGTCAGTGGGAGAAATTGGTTCTGGTGACCCCCTTTTGGAAGCCGCAACCCTGGTTCCCGTTGTTGCTGGTAATGTCATGTCAGAATCCGCTTCAGAGTCCAACCTTCCAGGACCTTCTCTCTGACCCTTTAGATTTTCTACATCCTCTGAATCTGTCAGGTCGGTTGACTCTGATGGCTTGGAGGTTTTCAGGAGACACTGGCAAATGCTGGGTCTTTAGGAATGTGCTTCCTTCTACCTCAAACAATCTTGGGCTTGGGTGGAAGAGGTGTGGCACAGCGGCCAGGGTGCCTGACTCTGGACCACAGGGTTCACGGTTCGAACCCCAGCAGCAGGTTAGCCCAGCACCATGTGACTCTGGGCAATAGCTCGCTTAATCTTCCCCAGGGCCCCCAGCGCCAGGACACCTCTCCGGAGGTAGCTGTGCGCTTTACAAATGCTGGTATTTCATTTCTCCCAGCAGTCACAAACAATATGCTTCAGCATGGAAATGGTGGGTTTGTTGTTGTAACCAACGAGGTGTGGATCCCGTGGCTACAGATTTACATCTGATTGTTAATTTCCTCTCACAATTAGCAGATCAGGGATTGGTTATTGGTCTGTTAATAATTTTCATTCTGCTATTCCTGTGGGTGACAATCCTCTGGAAGGTAAACCAGTGGAGGAACACCCTTTAGTTTGTAAGTTGTTAAGGGGCTTCTGTGAGAAAGTGCCCTCTTTCTGCATGGTTGCCCCCACTTTTTGCTGAATTACTGATGTGCTTTGACTGAGTGTGCCCTGGGCTCCTGGTACTCAGGTACCCAGGGCCTATGTTCTTTCCTTAAAAACTGCATTGAAGCCTACACTCAATTGGCATCTCTAGCCACCGGTCTGCTCCTGGTAGATGGCACCACAGGTACCCAGGGCACTGTAATCAGAGAAGGCCACTTATTGTGCCACCCTTAGAGGCCCTGTACCATTACACTAACACACTGCCTTTGCAGGCTGCGTGTCTTGGTGCAGAGCTATGTGAAGAGTCGACATGGTATGCATACAACCCACTGCCCTGGCATAGGTCAGTCACCCCTGTAGTTGGGTTCACTATACCAATGGTGAGGGTACATGAGCCCTGTACCACTAGAGTGTCTAAGTCAGTTCTTAGACATTGTAAGTGCAGTGCTGCTATTAAGAGTATATGGTGCTGGGAGTTTGTCATTACGAACTCCACAGCACCATAATGGCTTTACTGAAAACTGAGAAGTTTGGTATCAAACTTCTCAGCACGTTAAACCCACACTTATGGCAGTGTGGGATTTAATGAACAATGCACACAGAGGGCATCTTAGAGATGCTCCCTGAAAACTAACCTACCACTAGTGACCAGGCCGAGTGGCTGTTTTCAGCTGTTACCACCAGACATGTTTCTGGACCCCTGGGTTGAGAGCATGCTGCTCTCTGGGGCCTGAATCAATGCACATCCTGGGACGAGGTGCCAAGCCTCCTCCCCCAGGATGAGCAATGTTCATGAAGGGGAAGCTTCAAAGGCTTGCCGCCTTTGTGAGCTTCCCCAGTTCCCACTGGTTATGACCTCCACTTTGAGCTGGAGAACCGACGGGAAAAACAAGTGAAGAAAAGAGGTGTGCCCACCTCTGCCAACTCCACCCCTCAGGTGGGGGAGGCGAGGTGAAGCACAACTCTCAGTCCACGCCATCTTGAAGATGGGAGGACTCAGCCAACCAGGGACAGGCTGATGCCCCCCTCCAGTAGAGGGTGGCGTAATAGGGGGTGTACCCACCCCAAGGAAGGGACCCATTGGTCCCTGCCTTTTACCTACCTGCAATGCTCCTAAATCTAGTACTAAATCTAGGCACCCCTGAACCTCAGACAAGAACCTGCAAGAAGAAGAAGAGGGACCGAACCGCTGTGCACCAACTAACAAGAGGAAGACACCCACTGACATGGCCCCAGCCCTACCGGCCTGTCTCCCCCTCGAACCTGCTCCTTCACAATCCTGGTGTGTCCTGCAGCGATCAACCTCAAAAACCCCAGAGGACCTCCCTACCTTCAACTTCAAAGACTCTGTCTCCTGTGAACACCGGATTTGTTCATCTGCAACCTGTGGCTCCGTCCGGACTCTGCGGATCCGCCCCACTCTGCACCCGCCGTCCTCGGGCCGAGCTCGAGTGGGAAAACACCACGAGGAGGTCACCCCGGGATCCTGACCCAAGATCCGATAACCCCTAACCTGCATCAAGCCTCCAGCCGACGCCTACAGCCTAAAACCAGAAGGTCCCCCCCAAACGCGACCAGGGGCTGGTAAGAAGATCTGACCCCAAAAGGCATCCTTTCAACCAACGCCCTACGGCCTTGTGTGCCCAAACTGATGGTGCCTAGCCAACTCCTAAATTCTCAACTTACCTCTCGAAGTGGTGGTCGCACCCAGTAGACCTTCGTCCCTGAGCCTGCAGTGCCTCTGCAAACCGGAGGTTCCCCATTGAAACCAAGCCCGACATCGAAACAGCACCCTTCACCCAGCCGCCCTAGTGCCGCTGAAGGTGCATATTTGGTGCTACTTTGTTTCCCCATTTGCTCTGAGCTACAGTCCAGGAGCTTTGCTTCCACAACCCAGTGGCCTGCTAGCCAGCAGCCACCAACCGGAGGCCCCCTATCCCCCATTGGAAAACATTGGGGCTCAGCACTCTGCACCCGGCTGCCCTAGTGCCGCTGAGGGTGAGAGAACGCCAGAAGCTCAACTCCAAAGACTGATTATTTACCTGGTAACCGTTACCTTCATTTCTCTCCAAAGGAATCCATTGACTGTTTTTTTCTGAAAAATGTTCTACGTGTGGAGTTGATTTGTATGGAAACCTGAAAAATAACAATTGTGCAAAACTGACTTTACTTACGTTTTTTGTAGGAAATGTCCCAGTGTGATATCTAGGCATATCACACTGAGTAGAAAAGTAATCTCAAAACTAATGTAAAAGTAACTTACTTGTAATATTTATTGCAAAATCGATACAAAGTATATGTACTGCATTCCACAGTATTGCATTACCAGTAATTCAAACTGTAACCATTTCAAAGTACATTTACAATTACATTCAAACTGTATATTTACTGCAAAGTATTTATCAACTTACCTGTGCCAGGCTTGCTTGGTTCAAGGAAATAAAATAACAAAAAGAATATTTTTATACAAAAACAATTGGTCTGAAGTTCAGTCTTTGAGTGTGTGAATTCATTTGTTAACTGAGTGTGAACAACAAATGCTTAACACTGTCCTCTGGTACTGCCTTACTGCTCGATCAAACTACCACTGTAGAGAGTAAGGTTCCATCTCACTTTACCTTTGCCTACCTTTGGTGATCCACTGGACTCTGTGTACACCATACCTCACTTTGGTATAGAATATACAGAGCCAGCTTCCTACAGCATCCATTTGATTCAACCTCTGAAACTGAAGTATTCGGTTTTGTAGGATGTAGATATAGTTATCAGATCGTTGAAGTCCTAGTCTGCTAATAAATATCTCTACAGGAAGCTGCTGTCAGCGAAGCTTACGTTGCTTTTGTGTCTCATTTCATGCAGACGAATCTTGGATATTCGTGCCCTGAATTTAACAGATAGAGGTTTTTTTTCCTTGTAGGGTGATTTTTAAGATATCTAGTCATACCAAGACACATCTCAATGTGTGAGTAATCCGGCTTACACAGACAATCATAAGCTTTGTGTAGTATGCTATTTGAAAATTTGTGATAATTGCATGAGGGAGTTGTGTCAATCCACTGGGGGACAGTTGCTTATTGCTTTGCAAAAAACCTTTGGGCCTGTGAGATCAGCCTCCTTGGCCAGATGGGTTAAGTGGGTGTTGTCCTAAGCAGTTGTGGACACTTCTTTATTTGGGGCACACTGAGTGAGAGGGCTATAGCTTTCATGTCTAATTCACTGGGATCCCACTTAGAGGACATTATAGCGGCTGCCAATTGGTCTTCTGACTATACTTTTAAGTTTTTTTTTATCATAAGCAGATAGTCGATGTTGGTTCGGTTGTTGTGGGTCAGCTGTGAAGAAGCATAATCTGAAGCCTCCAGTCCTGACATAGAATTAAAAAATGTATATCTATCACGTCAAAGAGTTTTCAGTTCTATTAAGCACACGGGGCGAGGATTATCCCACCAGTATGTATCTTACTTTATTTTATACGTATTTATTCAATGATCTTACTGTATTCACGTGTGATGTTAGTGATACAGATGCTGCCCACTTTTGTTTTTAGGTTGAGTCTAGTGCAGCACGCATGCGCTTCTCTTCGAGGCATGCTGTATCTGGTATATATAGTGCACAAACCACCCATCTTTTCTATTGTCTTCTGTTAGTGCCCGTCTTAAATGCCTGCTTTTGTTTGGTGGATATGCTAAATGAGTCCCGCCTTTTGGACCCTCCCAGGTGACTGCCCCTGTCACGTGAGGTATTACTTTTTTTTAATATATGTTTGTTCCTGTGCACTCTCTTTTTCTTATTTCCCTCTGCTCATATACCAGCACGTTACCTGCTTCACGGACACCATGTCATGATTTGGACAGCATTTATTGCATTTATATTATGCTTGCTTTATATTTCCCTTCCATCGCTGCCTCTTTGTTTTTGGTTTTCCCCCTCCCACCTTGCATTAGGAGCCCCCCACCCTCCTACCACAAATGCAGCTGTGGGTTTCTCAGTATCCGGCGGAGAGCAAATGCCAAGACCTCAAACTGTGAAGCCCCCCACCCCATCACAGCACCTACAGGTTGACTGCCTCTGTTTACTTTGGCGGAGGCATGTGCAGGTTAGTTAACCCTTTATAAACCTTGCCAATACTTTGGACAGTGTGCAGTTATATGCGGTGTGCTGTTGCCGTAAATTGTCCCTGCACCTAGCTCACTGACTTGCTGCTGTTTTCATACCCCCAGACATTCAATAGACTAACAAAAAACAACAATATGGCAAATCCATATATTTATTTCCGTTACCAACAAGTATAAGCAAAAAAGACGAAAACTCAGATTAGAGGTTGACTCTGTGAAGCCACAGAGACGTAGGTGAAATGCGAAATGCCAAGTCTGCTTCCACCCTTTCCCATCCAAACTCTCTGTCACTCTGATTCTGTAGCACACTAATCTGAAGGGAAGCCACAAAACTGACCTTTATGTATAAAGTCCAGAGGCTTCTGATGAAGGAGATATAAAAAGTTTATTCAGTGGTACTCAGAATGTAATTTACTGATAGTTAACAATTCCGCTTTCCACTGGCACATTTGCATAAGTTCTCTGTTCTGCCCTTCTTGCTCTCATCTTCCACGTATCGGTTCAACAGCTTTGTGTGGTGGGTAGGGTTTGGTGAGAGTTACATGGCGTTTTATGTTTGAAGTGCCTCTGAATAATATGATGTATTCCTGGATGTTGTGATTTTAGTAAGATAGTGTGATGTGGCTGGGGTGTTGAATTCTTTGAGATGATATGCTGTGGCTTTGTGTGACACTACGTGGTATGCATGTTGTTGTTGTACTATCTGGTGTTATATGATGTGGTATGATGTTCTGTGGTGCAGAATGGTAGGATGTGGAGTTCGGTATGATGAAGTGTGATTTGGGGTAGTTTTGTATGATGCGTTATCGTGTTATGCCGTATGGTATAAGGTGGTGTATGCAGTAGAATAGTGTGATGTGGTGTGTTGTGATGTGGTGTGTTTTGTTAAGCAGGATGATATGATTTTGGAAAGCGGTATGTCGTTCTATGATGAGAGATGGTGTTGTTTTGTGTGGTGTGTCTTAGATGCTTTCATGTCTTATGGTCAGGTGTAGAATGAGGTGATATTAAGTGTTGCAGTGTTATTTTCTTTTGAATGGTGTCTTATACATTGAATGGTATTGCATGTGTAAGGTATAGGTTTGCTTGGTAAGTATGATGTGCTGTGGTGAGGTATGTTGCTGTATGGTATCATGTGTTATGATGTACAATGACATGATGGAGTGGTGTATGAGATAATGTGGCATGATCTATTGCATGAAGTATTCTGTATGTTCTGGTGTGCAATACAGAGACTGGTGTGGTGAGAAAGAGGCAGTTTGCGGTTTGGGATGTTGTGGTATGGCCTACTGTAGATTGTATGCTGTATGAGTGGTGTAGTATGATGATGTTTCGTAACGTGTAACATGGTGTGTTGCATAGTCTGGTAAGATATGATTAAGTATTCTATGGTGCTGTAAGGAGTAATGTGTTACAGTACCTGTAATTTGACTTACTAGAGCTTGGTTCAGTCGCAGAAGTCTCTCCCTGCAGCGCCACATAATTAAGTGCCACACAATTCCACACAAATGCACACAGCATAATTCCACTACACAACACATTTCAACACCTCATAATACCACACCACACAATTCAACTCCACATCACTCCACTACATGCCACATAATTCCACTTCACATAATACCACTCAATGTAAAATAATTTCATTACACTCCGCACAACACAATTCAACTCCAGGTAACTCCATTACACATAATTACACCCCAACCCACATAATTACACTTCACAGCACATAATTGCACTCTGCATATATCCACTCAGCTCAAAAACACATAATTACTCTCAACAAAATTCATCTCCACAACACACCCCATATTTACACTCCACATAATTCTACACAAAGCCACACCACTCAATTCCATACCACACAACATAAAATCACTCCACTCCATATAAATATACTCTATGCTGCATAGCAACACGCCACATAAATACACATAAATACACTCCACACCATGCTACATAATTCCGCTCAACATAATCCACTCAGTGCCACACAATTCCATGCAATGCAATTCAACTCCACACATTTCCATTCCACAGCACAAAATTCCACTCCACAACACATAATTCAACAACACGCCACATACTTTGAATCATAACATGCCACTCCACGACACACACCTGAGCTACACATAAGTCCACTACACTTAATACCACATAATTACTATCCACATAATTCCATTGCACAAAAACACACTGAACCAACATTTCTCACATTGGTTCACTTTAGGTCTTTCAGCACAGTTTCTTTACCATAACTTTTCAAAAAAAATACAAACTGCACACACTCTCCTCCATAGCTACTTTGTCCATCTATAACCTAACTATTGGTGATATTGATAGAGCGCGCGAGGCCACCCGACCAATAGTTTTCGCCGTTTCCGGCTTCAGGGCCCATATACTTTCAAATCACCATATACATCGATCAGGTGACTTCACGAGCTCTACCAAGTTGTGTGTGTGTGTTCCCTACTATTATTTTCAGTGCACCCGACTTACCATCCACCGATGCGGGTACCTAATGACCACAATGAATCAGGGAGCTAGCTGTAAAAGAAAGGCAACAAACTACAAACCCAACCAACAACATTCAAAATACTGTTTAAATGACCACGGACAACTGGAAGTTTTAAAAATGTTTATCTAAAGTTAATTATTTTCTTGCATGAGGTACAGTAAAATAAGGCAATCAATAACCAAGATAACGTAAATTATATAGGCATAAAGAAATAATGACAGAGTAATCATTAAAGTACTGATAAAATGTAATGAGAAAATTACTATGCAATTCAGTATTATCTAACATGGGCAGACTAAGTGTGGGTAACTATAGGAGGGCCTACAATGAGTAACACGCTTCACTTAAAGTAAAGGGGCCTTTGAACAGTCTAGGCAATGAAGTTCTAGACCATATCAGAAAATGACAAACTGCAATGCAAAATATAATTTCTAACAAGTGAGAAGACATAGGAACAAACTTATGAAAATATGTAATTGACTTTCAATAGTTGCGGAAAGGCATGGAAAATATAACATATGCAATGATGAACTTTATTAAAGCAAAAGTTAGAAATTCAGAAGGTGCAAGAATTTAAGAGTTTTCAGAGCAATATTTACCTAGAAAGGTGTGGAAACCAAACCCTGGCCACGGGTCAGTTAAGGACAGGAAACCCTCAAGGAAGGATACCCCTCAAAGGACGGCAGGTGCAGAATGGACACCCAGGACAGAACAGGATACCCTTGGAATAGGAATCAGGACAGGACCCTCAGGACAGGACCTCTTCAGGACAGGACCTCTTCAGGACAGGACCGGAACCCACAGTTCGGAAGCAACGCCTGCGCTCCACCCGCTCTGCAGCTATCGATCAAGACCCCGATTGGGTCAGCGAACTCCCAGCTAAGTGCTTCGCCAGCACTTTAAGGTTCAGTAGAACCTCAGTCTATGGTCAAATTCGGACAGAGTGCTTCGCAGCGCTCTGTATCTTCAGTCACCTATTGAGTGCGTTGGGTCAGTGACAGGTCAGCTAAACCAGACAAGTCGGACGGTTCACTAGGTGAACCCAGGGTAAATATACAGTTTGGGGACAGTGTACCACCCCCCAATGTTGCAAAGTGTCAGAATCCCTCAATTTCGATTGGTCCTAAGGTAAGATTTGGGTAACACACCAATCACGACATAGAGTTTCAAGCCTACATTTGCATAATAGGGTACCGCCTAACTAGATTGGGGTTCTCATGAGAACTGGTGCAGAAATACAATGGCAACTTTAACAATGTTGCGCCGTGAGAACATATGATTGGTTCAGCCGAGTTTTCAGGTCGTTTCTCAGGAGCATCTTGCTCATCACTGCCAACTGGCTGTGTTCCATCAGTCAAGGTCTGCTATGCCTCGGCAAGTCGCGCAGGCGCAGAAGGACCTCCAAAATGGTTCTCGGTACAGACAAACCCCATTCCCCGCGGTACATAAAAAGTAAGCGAAAAACAAATTAATACATAGTAATGTCATTATGAAAACACATCACAGGATTTGTACTTTTAACTCATCATCAAGAAATAAAACTATTGCGTTTAAATGTTAGCCACATTGATACAGTCACAAGAGCAGTGGCACGAGTATTACCACATGATAAGCACAGCTATGAATTACGCATGCGCATAACTTTCCCTCCACTTCTGCAGACGCGTCAGGACACGTGAGTGTGGCTGACGCATGCGCAGTAACTAAATACAAGCGGCGGCCATTTTATAAACACGGATTAAAATAGTTAGGAATACACATAGGCAAGCGTCATAAACTTTACTCAAACTTAATATAAATGTTAGTAAAACGTACATTGATTACCCTGTTATACATAAACGAGGTTCTTGACTTCGGCAAGCCGCAAAATATGCGAAGCTTTGCTTCATCAATCCCCTCTTTGATGATATTTACTATCATCACAAAATATAATGGAACCAGATGCCAACTTTCTTTCACACTTTATAAAGTTCTATCTCTTCCAGCAATCGTTCTAACTTTTCTCTTTCAGTTCTAGTAGGGTGAGAAGTCTTCACCTTTTTGTATATCTGGTCATTCACTTCCTCTAATTCAATCTCATCCACACTTCGTTTCACTCCTCTTGCATTTACCTCGTGCTTTTCGGTGCGCTTGCGGTATTTACAGCACAAGAAAATGAAAAGTATAATAAGACCTATAATACCAATTGGCATCAGTATTTTGAACAATAAGCTTTTACCTACGCTAGCAAGCCAATGACCTACATTTGAGAGACCATCTACCAGTCTCTTCCAGGCACTATCAACCTCGAGTGGTTTGAGTTCCTTTGCCAAATTAGTAATGTTTTTCACATATCTTTTGATCTGTACACTTTTATCCGGAATATAAGTGCAACAATGTTGCGCCTTCAACATCCGGCAGACTCCGCCCTCTTTCGCTAATAAGGTGTCAAGAGCAAGTCGATTCTGCAAAACCATTGATCTGATCGCAACCATTTCAGTATTGACCAGCAGAAATCCATGAGCTGTTTCAGTAGACAGCACATCCACTATAGTAGACAATTTGCAAATTCTGTGAGTGTTCAGAACCACTCCCACTCCAGGTATCAGTGCACTGAAAATACTACCCATAATTTCACCTATACTTTCTCTTTTACTACGCACTAAGCCATTAGTATCTTCATTGCTTCCAGCTTTCCCATTCACATGGTATATTTTCGGGAAGACAATGCCAAAATAGCAGCTTCCATACCAGTGATCCGGCAATTTGAAATAAGCCTTGTCCCCACAAATATAATAAATTCCAGGAAACACAGGCTCTGACCCATTTTTGAAACCCCAACCCCCAATTACCTTGTAATTATGTTCGCATTCACTGGAACCAATGAAAACATTATTATAATAGCTAGTCTTCTCGCGGTGAAGACATAGCTTGCCTTTCTTTTCAAAATCCAGCAACAGAGCAGGACCCGCTCCACCAGATGAGGTGCCTTCCATGTTCTCTGCCCACTTTGGCTTTCTCTGACTTTCGTCATTAGCCTTCTTTTGAATTTTAATTCTTCTTTTCTCTGCCATGTTCAGGAACATCTTTTCCTGCTCACGCAAAGAACAAGTCAAGTTATCTCTGTGTGCGTCTGCTATGTCAATGTTACCTATAGTCAGAAAGTAGTCGCCCATATATTTTATGGTGTCACTTTTGGTATGTACAGGATTCAAGTTCCCACGTATAGGAAGTTCAGAAAAGATCACGTCATTATTAGAGTAATAGTACTGTAACGGTCCTCTTTTGTAAAATAAACTAGCTAAAATGCTACAGGAGATTCCATATGTCAATGGCAGGTGATGGTATGTCACGCCTTCAGCCACAGAAGTAGGTAGCTTCATGCAGACATAGCAATCTTCAATTTCCATAGTCTCTACATAGTGTATTAACAAGTTTGCAAAAACATTTAAGTGTGTCCTGTTCTTAATTCCATGATAATGTAGTCCTCCCTCATCTGATGCTTCTAAGTCTCGTTTTGTTTGTCTCAGTGCTCTCTCATGTCTTGCTACACTCTGTGTTGTCAACTCCTCACTGTCAGTATTTACAGTTTCAGTAGGGACAATGTTAGTATCTTTACTTACAGCAAAGGGAATGAAAATTGTTAGTCCTATCCAGATGACTATCAGTACTACTACACTACATATACACACCTTGCAACACGTCTTAAAACGGCTGCAACTAGGTCTACCATTCACTGTTGAATCAGACATTTCGACTCAGCAGGAGTTTCTCGACCCCTCTTTTTGGCTTTACACAACTAGCTTACTTTGTGCAAATTCACGGTGGTTCGTCTTCTTCTTCAGCTGTGTACTCAGGGACGGGCTCTCCGTCGCTCACGTCAGTTATATCAAGATCTTCAAGTTCTTCCAAAACCAGTGTCCATTCAGGAGACTTGTACTTTTTGTTTTGTCTTTTTATTCGTTCACTCCTTCTTTTGGAAGAGTTTTCTTCTTGCTCTGCTATCCGAGCACTTCTTCTTGCTTCTGCACGTTTTTCTTCCACTGTCTTTATTCTTAGCCTCAATCTTTTTACGAACCTAGGCTCAAGGTTGTTTCTTTTCTTTAGTCTCTTAGTCGGTACCTGGACTTCACTTTCTTCTCTTATTCTCTTGTTCTCTTTCGCTTGTGGCAATTCTTCTCCACTTTCTTCTTCTATTTCCCCTATCTGGCTAGTTCCAGGGCTAGCATCAAATTCTTCTGCCTGGTTGCTAATCTGGCCTTGTTCAGGAATATTTTGTTTTTGGCTTTCGATTGTCTCTGTTTCTGTTTCTGTTTCCTGAACCCGTTCTTCTAACCCTATCTGATCCTGTTCAAGCACTTCGATCTCTTGATTTTCTTCTGCTCGAACTATCACTCTATTTCTAATCTCTCCCTTATCCGCATCAGGTGTTAGCGGTGGTGTATCGAACACCTGTTCTGTCCCTGTCTGACCTTCTCCTTCCTCAGTTTTGATGTGAATCTCAAGCGGCCGAGGTTCTTCGCCTGTGCCTTGCTTTTCCTGACTAATCCACTCTCTACCTTCACAAAGTCGTTCTCTTGTTCTGATGGGATCTTCGGTCAGATCAATCATCGGTATCCATTCTTCTGGCCATATGCTTGGCAGCTCGTCTTCAGCTACTCCTGGCTCAGTTTCCTGGACCTCTTCAGCAGGCTGGATCCTTGGCAGTTCGTAGTCAACTACTCCTGGGCCAACGTCTGCTGTTCCTGCAACCTGACTGGTGCTGGGCTGCTCGTTGTCAGCTGCTTCTGGACTGGCTCCTGCAGGGTCCTCTGCTGGTTGCCCTTCTTCTGCAAATTCTTTGTCTGGTAATACCTTCTGGGTGTGTCCAGTGTGGATCCACTGGGGAACACCTGCGACTTTCACTGCAGTGGTTGTTACCAGGATTACTTGGCGTTTCTTTCCCCACCTTGGTGCCAGACAATTTGATCGAGTGTGCTTCTTTATTTTGACCCAGTCTCCTGGAACCAAGCTGTGGAGAGGAGTCGTTGGATTGAGGATGCCGTCGTCTCCAATCTGGCGAGAGATAGAACGCACTTGGTCACCCAATCTTCTGCAGTATTCAAGCACCAAATCATCAGTAATACTCAACAGTTTGCTTCCTGGCACCCATGCTTGTCTCATCACTCTTCCCATAATGATTTCATGGGGACTTAGGCCTGTCTTGCGGTCAGGAACACTTCTCAGTCCCATCAGGACCAGAGGCAGGGCCTTCACCCAGGTCATGCCAGTAGCATCTGTCAGCTTTGCTAGTCTGTTTTTGATAGTTCCATTTACTTGTTCCACTATTCCAGAAGCCTCTGGGTGGTATGCACAATGCAGTTTCTGCCTTATTCCAAAGGCCTTACAGAGTTCAGCCAGTATTTCATTCTGGAAATGTCCACCCTTATCTGATTCAATAATGTATGGTATCCCGAATCTAGGTATCAGTAAACACTTCGCTACTGTCAGTGCGTCACTTTGGGGAGTAGGGTAAGCTTCTACCCATTTTGAAAATACGCAAACAATGACAAGGACATATCGCTTCCCTTCACAACGGGGCATGGTGATGAAATCAATCTGTATCCTTACAAAGGGACCCCCTGATCTCCCAATCTTGCTCAGTTCAACCATTGTCCTCTTGCCTGGGTTCATCTGTTGACATGACAGGCACCTCTGGCAGAGGGATTCTGCTACCTTCCTGAACTTTTTACTGTACCAAGTCTGTTGAAATACCAGAATCATGGCATCCCTACCAATGTGTGATCCTTCGTGTATTAATCTTGCCATTGTGCCAAGCAAGTGTCGGGGTAACACAGGCATACCAGTTGGGCCCAAAATCACACCATCCACACGTCTCGGTCTACACCCATCCTCCTTCCATTTCTCTCTTTCTTGCCAAGGAGCCGATTCCTGCCACTCTCTCACTTCATCCCATGTAGGCACTTCTTCAAACACCTGAAGTTGGCAGCTGGTTCCTGGCCCCCCTCGTTTTGGATTTACAATATACCGATCTCTGGCGCACCATTGGGCCACTCGATCAGCATAATCGTTTCCCAGTGATACTTTGTCCATGCTCTTCTTATGAGCACCGCATTTTACCACTGCCAGTTCCTTGGGTAACTGGATGGCCTCTAAAAGGTCATGAACAACCTTTGCATTCCGAATGGGAGTACCTGAGGAAGTCATGAATTCCCTTTGTAGCCACAATTGGCCAAAGTCATGCACAACTCCATAACAGTACTGACTGTCAGTATACACTGTTATGCGTAAGTTCTTCCCAATTTTGCAAGCTTTTATCATAGCAATCAATTCGGCTACTTGTGCAGACTTAGGTGTCGATTCTGATCCGGTAAAATGCGCTCCGAATGGTCGTACGGAGAGTTTTTTCCCCGTACGAATCGTATCCGTAGACGTCCCATACGTACGATGAAGTACGATCCGTACTAGGTGCCGAACTCCGTACGAGTCGTACAGGACTCCGTACGACTCAAATCTCCATACGAATCTCACTCGGAACCCGCTGTACGCGACATCGCGGCACGTTTTTACGACCCAGCAAGTACGATTCGTGTCGGGTACGTGCCGTACGACCCTTTTCCTACGGGAGCCGAAAACAGTCGTAAACGCAGAGTTCGCGCCGAAACAGGTACGGAACGCCCCCCCCCGGGTACGGCACGTACCCCCCATGATCGCAGGGGTACGCGGCGTACCCCTCTGGTCATGCGGGGTACGTGCCGTACACCCAGCGTACATGGGGTACGCACCGTACCCCATGTACAGTGGGTGTACGGCACGTACCCCATGTACGCTGGGTGTACGGCACGTACCCCGCATGACCAGAGGGGTACGCCGCGTACCCCTGCGATCATGGGGGGTACGCGCCGTACGGTGTGTAGGTGATCGTGCGCTTTTCCGTACGAATCGACGTGTACCGTACAAATCGCGTACGGGTCGGCCGATCGGGATCGGAATCGTCCGGTCGTACGGCGTCTGTACGAGTCGTACGGAAACGGCTCCGGATACGATTCGTACGCCGGATTATTTTACCGGATCGGAATCGACCCCCTAATGTTATATAGGTAACCTGCTTCTTCAATTTTTGTTAAAGAGACTACTGCATAAGCAGCACTCAGGCCTCCTAGTTCATGTCTTAGACAGGAACCATCCACAAATAGTTCTTTATCATGTTCAGGCAGTGGCGCTTCTTTTATGTCTGGGCGTGGTTTAGTACTGAACTCTGTCAGGTCAATGCAGTCATGTTCATCATCATCCCCACCTTCTATTTCCAAGGGGTCGGGGAGTAAAGTGGCAGGGTTCAGAATACCGCACCTAACAATGCTTACATTTGCTGCACCCACAAGAATCCTCTCGTATTTAGTCAGCCGACTAGGGGTGAGATACTGCGTTTTAGTTCTGGTCAATAGAATTACCACTCCATGTGAAACATACACGGTCACAGGATGTCCCATGACAATGGACTCACTCTGTTCCAAACTTGCACAGGTAGCAGCTACTGCTTTCAGACATCCTGGTAACCCAGCAGCTACTGGGTCCAAAGTGGCAGAAAAATAGGCCACAGGCCTTCTGGTCGTGCCATGTTCTTGAGTCAGGACTGACAATGCGCAATTATCGCGAGTGTCACAGAATAAGGCAAATTCTTTGGAATAATCAGGCATTCCCAGCGCAGGGGCTGTACACAGACAGTTTTTCAGTCTTGTGAAAGCCATTAGGCTTTCATCGTCCCACTCTACAATATCTGGCATTCCTCTCGTGGTCATTTTTATCAAAGGCCTGGCTAAAGCTGCAAATCCCAGAATCCACTGCCTGCAGTACCCTAGTACACCCAAGAACATTCTGACGTCTTTTTGAGTACGGGGCAACTGCATCTTTTCAATTATTCTCACTCTTTCTGATGTAACTTTTCTGACACCCTTTTCTATCTGGTGTCCTAGATATTTCACTGATTTCGCACAGAACTGTAGTTTGTCAGGGGCCACTTTATGCCCTTTCTCACACAGATGATTTAGGAGGGCAATGGTGTCAACTACACAGTCCCTATGACTTTTAGACGCCAGTAGAAGGTCGTCTATGTACTGCACTAACACAGAGTTCCCAGGTAAGATCAAAGTCTCTAGACATTTTTTCAAGATCTGATTAAAGATAGAGGGGCTCTCTGTATACCCTTGAGGGACCCGGTTCCAACAATACACGTGACCTTCGAAGGCAAATGAGAAAAGAAATTTGCTGTCGGGGTGCAGGGGTATCGAAAAGAATGCATGACATAAATCAATCACAGTGAACCACTCAGCATCCCAAGGAATCTGGTACAGAATCACTGCAGGGTTCGGGACAATAGGGCAGCAAGGAACTACAATTTTGTTTACCTTTCTTAGGTCCTGCACTACCCTATACTTGCCACTAGGCTTCTTGATGCCCATAATCGGTGAGTTGCATGGGCTGCTCATCACTTCTTGTATGATGTCTCCTTCTAATAATTTTTGAATTTCCAGAGTGACACCTGCTTTCACTTCAGCATTCATTCGGTAGGGCCTAGTGTTAGGATATACTGCATTGTCCTTGATGGCTATCTGTATGGGGTCCACATCTTTCATTAACCCCACATCCTTTCCAGTGAAATCCCACACCTCTGGCTTTACTGCTTCCTTGAGTTCTTGGGGCAAGTCCTGCAGGGTCAATCTTTTAATTTCTGAGTCAGGTCTGAGTAACAATAGTTTATAAATGCCATCTTCATCTGGGGTCTGTATTTCAACACCCTTTGGTGTGCAAAAGATGGTACAGTTCATTTTGCACAGCAAATCACGACCCAGTAGATTCACTGGACTGGTGTCACAGACGACAAACCTATGCATTTGTTTAAAATTTCCAATTGAAATCTCCATTGGTTCGGTAACAGGAGTACTAATCAATTGATTAGATACACCCACTACTTGGATATTTTCTCCCGAGAGGGGTAGGTTTGGAACGTCCACTGTTCTTACAGTAGAACGGGTAGCGCCAGTGTCCAACAGAAAGGTGACATCATTTCCGTCAACCTTTCCTTCAATGTATGGTCCAGACTGGTCTACCGGCAAGGAAGCGCCAAGTACGCACTCCTCGTCCTCCCCTCTCAGGCCCCGTCAGTCCTGTTCATTACAAAGGAAGGTATCATTTAGCAGATACTGCGAAGTTGCTGTATTTCTGTTCTCCCCACTTTCCCAAACTTCTATCTCCTCACCCTCTGCCTGTCTTCCCCTGTATACCTGCTTGGGTGCTCGAGGCACCTGGACTGTTTTTACCTGGGGTTGAGTCTTTCTTGGTCTTTCTTTCTGCGTCTGTGGAGTTAAATCAGGAGTTTTTGCATTATCATCTAATAATTGGGGACACTCGTTTCGCCAGTGTCCAATTTCGCCGCACTGATGGCAGGGAAATTTCTTCATAGCCTCTTCCCTGCTAAATTTGGGCCGGGGCTTTCCTCCACCCCCTCCCCCAGGATTTTGGTTCTCAGCATTTTTAACCATGTTACTCAATTGTTTTTCCTGCTGTTCTGCGAGCTTCACCTGAGCCCACATCACCTTTTCCTTAAGGGCCTTTTTCTTTTCTGCCATCTCGTCCTCACAGTACTTAGCGTACCGCAGGACCTCATCCATTTTCTTAGTATGCCAACAGATTTTATTATCTTTTATCCACTGACAAATTTCAGGTCTTAAACCATTTACAAACCTGTAAATAAAGTGCGTCATGTCCTTCAAATCGATGTTATCAATACCACTGTATGTTTTAAATACCTGCAATAACCTCTCATAGAAGGAGTGCACTGTCTCGTCCCTTTCCTGTGTTGTTCTATCTATTTTTGTCCAATCAGTTTCCTTTGCGGGCACCTTTTCTTTCAAATGCTGAATTACCTGCTCATATTTTCGCATGACATCCTTTGATGGCTCCCCTGTTTCCTTATTTCTTGGGTACTCCTCACTGGGCCAGTCTATGGCTATTTTACACTGGGTCCACAAATCTACCGGAACCACAATGTCGAAAAACCCATCCAGGTCTTTCCACAGACATTTCTGTACCTTCACGAACCTCTCCACCTGCCTGTACCAGTCAACTGGTTTCTCTCGTAATTTTGGAAAATCGTTCGTGAAGGACACAATATCCTGCCTAGACCAGGGGACATGTACATATTTCCCTCCTGGAACTTCGCGCATGGGGCATAACTGCTCAGGTTTTTCCACCTCCCTTAAAGCAAATTCAGGAGTCACTTGTCGGGAGCGAACCTCTTCCCTCTTTTTCGCCCACCTGCTTCTCCATCTTTCCACATCTCCCCATTTCTGCAGTACCCCCATTAATTCTTTAATCTGCAGCTTTTTCCCCGCCACATTCAGGTGCTCTATATCTTTGTCTGAGAAGTCTGCTCTGTACGGTTTCTGTAAGGGCTTGGATTTTGAGATATCTACCCCCATACTAACTGCTGTTTCGCTCAGTTTTTCGTGGAGCACTCTGGTGTTCCTTGTAAAGCTTTTACATATGAACGACAATTCTTCTTCAGAGTAAGTGTTCAATCGATCCAACCCCACATTTCCTGCCATTAATTCTTCTATTTCTACCCTCAGTTTGTAGAGGTCTAAAGGTTTCGTTTGCGGAGTCTGTTTCTCTAATTCACGACTCCAACTCTCAATTTCATCCGGAGTTACCAGAGAAACATTCCTAGTACCTGTTGCTGACTCTAATTTTATTTCTTTTGTATTAAAAGGGTTATGCCTCTGCTGCATTCCCTTTCCGGTCTGTTTGTTTGGCAAGTCCAAGGACGCAACTTCAGACTCGCACTCACTGGACTGATCATCTATGATTATCGGTTCCTGTCTCGGGGGTGCCATGACTGGGGTCATAACTGGAGTAATCGAATTTCCCTGACCATTTCCGTATAACGGGACCACCGGTCCAATAGTTACTGGAATAGTCAATGCCTCAGGACTGGTATTTAACTGGGAGATTTTCCGAATTATTTCTGTCCTTTGTCTAGCTAGAGCCTCTTGCTCCTTTTCCACTAGTATCCTTCTTAAAGTTGTGTCATGTAATATCTGTGGGGTCAATGGAGGAGTAAAACTCGGGGCAGTAGGATGCGTTTCACTTGGTCCTCCACCATAATTTGGTTTCGGGAATAAAGTCCCAGTATTAAAGGACCTGCGTTCTTCCTCATATGGAGGCTGAACAAAAGGCAATCCTGAATTCAATGGTTTCTCTTCTTTTTCATACAGGGGTCTGGGAAGGAACATTTTTGTACGTGAGTATTTTTCTTCCTGACTTACGGGCACTTTGGGATATATATCCCTTGTTTCCGTCGGTTCTGGTTTCTCAAAATAGGGTAACCCTTGACCACCCCCTCCCAGTCCTAGGGACCTGTCTTCTTCCTTGAGGAGGTGGCGTCGGGGAGCATCTCCTACACTGGAAGGTCGGGTTCCCTCATTATAAGGTGGCGGACTTCTGGTACAGATGTCATCTATCAATTCATCATCTGATTCCCCCGGACCCCCCCAATGTTTACACTTTTCGGTGCTTTTCTCACCTGCTCCAACGCTATGACATGCCGGCATCATGGGAAACAGACCCTCAACAATCATGCTCTGCCTCCACTGTTTCATCCTTTTATCCCTGGACTCCTGTTTCGGCCTGGGGTACCACTTGGTCAAACCCTTGTCCATTCGGGGTCTTTCTCTTTCAAAAGCCTCAATCTCCCATTCCTCTAATGCCTCATACTGCGTTAGTCTTGGCCTGGGATGCAGTTCATTCATTCGGGTTCTTAAATTAAATAAGATCCTACCATTGAAAGTACCATCTAACGGAAACGCCAATACTCCGTCATCTTTTGTGTACTTCACCCAATTCTCCAACCACACACAGGTATTGTACCCTCGGTCAAACATCATAAATGAGGCAGGAGTATTAGGTGGTGGGACAAGAACACCTTCTCTAGATTTAATCGGTTTGTCCGTTTTGAAATAATTTTTCACCTTACTTACAAGGGACATTTTTCTCTTGGTTCCGTACATAATATCGTATCTATTAGTCTTCCACTGATCCCTTTCAAACCCTAGGTGCCTTGGATCAGGTCGAGTTCCTGTAGTCTGCGAGTGCCACATACGACTTCTACGCTAAACTTTGTTTACAAACTACCTCCACTCAGAACGTGCTTCAGAAATTCGTGCAACCAATGGGTGCGCGACACTAAATAAGCTCCGCCAATGGGTGCGCGGCCCCTTCGTGAGACAGTTCCCACGCTCCGGCGCTCACCCCTCCTTTACAATTCCAGCTCCGCTACCCGCCCGCTGCTTCTACCAATCCCAGCGCGGCACAGAGTGACGTCAGAGGCGCTTCGCGACTGACTCCCTCCCTTCACAAGGTAACGGAAACTTTCTTTCTTTTAAAGTGCTCAGTGCTTGGTTATTTTACAACAAATACACATTCGCCACAGTGCTCAAGTGTCTAGACAGAGAAAGAATTGTTTTACTGCAAGTAAACTACTTCCATTTACTTTTCACTCGCTGCGGGCAGATCCCTTCCGCCTACCCTTCACTCTAGCATCGGTGAACCTGTTATTCCCCTAAACTCATCCACTTCTTTCCGGGATATATTCCGAGTTTAGGGTTTCTCAGCGGACCCCTCTGCTTTCACGCTAGCTCCGAGGAACCTGCTACTCTTCCGATGTGACCCTTACTAGGTTACGCCACTATGGGAATTTTGCCAATGAACCCCGTTACTGTCATTTATTCACACATGTATTCAGAAAACCCTAGTTAGTGCTTCCCGGTTATCCTAACCTGCACCTAACTTTCCTCGAGCCTGTGACCTCAGGACAATGGATTCTATTCACCACTTGCCCTTTCAATTCCCCGGGGAGTTCGGACAACATGAAACGATACGGTTTACAAATGCATGGATTAGTACATATAACAATATAAGAACAAGAATAATAACAATGCAAAAATTCATGAGTTTCAGCAGCGTATTCACAAGAGAATGATCAGGTCTCTTAGAACAGCCGCTCTTCTAGCAGCATCAATATACTAGCAGCTTCCGACTCAACTAGTCCAACTAATCCCTGCCTTACTCTCAACTAGTCCCTAACCATCCTCTAGCTACCAGAAAACTGATAGAGCGCGCGAGGCCACCCGACCAATAGTTTTCGCCGTTTCCGGCTTCAGGGCCCATATACTTTCAAATCACCATATACATCGATCAGGTGACTTCACGAGCTCTACCAAGTTGTGTGTGTGTGTTCCCTACTATTATTTTCAGTGCACCCGACTTACCATCCACCGATGCGGGTACCTAATGACCACAATGAATCAGGGAGCTAGCTGTAAAAGAAAGGCAACAAACTACAAACCCAACCAACAACATTCAAAATACTGTTTAAATGACCACGGACAACTGGAAGTTTTAAAAATGTTTATCTAAAGTTCATTATTTTCTTGCATGAGGTACAGTAAAATAAGGCAATCAATAACCAAGATAACGTAAATTATATAGGCATAAAGAAATAATGACAGAGTAATCATTAAAGTACTGATAAAATGTAATGAGAAAATTACTATGCAATTCAGTATTATCTAACATGGGCAGACTAAGTGTGGGTAACTATAGGAGGGCCTACAATGAGTAACACGCTTCACTTAAAGTAAAGGGGCCTTTGAACAGTCTAGGCAATGAAGTTCTAGACCATATCAGAAAATGACAAACTGCAATGCAAAATATAATTTCTAACAAGTGAGAAGACATAGGAACAAACTTATGAAAATATGTAATTGACTTTCAATAGTTGCGGAAAGGCATGGAAAATATAACATATGCAATGATGAACTTTATTAAAGCAAAAGTTAGAAATTCAGAAGGTGCAAGAATTTAAGAGTTTTCAGAGCAATATTTACCTAGAAAGGTGTGGAAACCAAAGCCTGGCCACGGGTCAGTTAAGGACAGGAAACCCTCAAGGAAGGATACCCCTCAAAGGACGGCAGGTGCAGAATGGACACCCAGGACAGAACAGGATACCCTTGGAATAGGAATCAGGACAGGACCCTCAGGACAGGACCTCTTCAGGACAGGACCTCTTCAGGACAGGACCGGAACCCACAGTTCGGAAGCAACGCCTGCGCTCCACCCGCTCTGCAGCTATCGATCAAGACCCCGATTGGGTCAGCGAACTCCCAGCTAAGTGCTTCGCCAGCACTTTAAGGTTCAGTAGAACCTCAGTCTATGGTCAAATTCGGACAGAGTGCTTCGCAGCGCTCTGTATCTTCAGTCACCTATTGAGTGCGTTGGGTCAGTGACAGGTCAGCTAAACCAGACAAGTCGGACGGTTCACTAGGTGAACCCAGGGTAAATATACAGTTTGGGGACAGTGTACCACCCCCCAATGTTGCAAAGTGTCAGAATCCCTCAATTTCGATTGGTCCTAAGGTAAGATTTGGGTAACACACCAATCACGACATAGAGTTTCAAGCCTACATTTGCATAATAGGGTACCGCCTAACTAGATTGGGGTTCTCATGAGAACTGGTGCAGAAATACAATGGCAACTTTAACAATGTTGCGCCGTGAGAACATATGATTGGTTCAGCCGAGTTTTCAGGTCGTTTCTCAGGAGCATCTTGCTCATCACTGCCAACTGGCTGTGTTCCATCAGTCAAGGTCTGCTATGCCTCGGCAAGTCGCGCAGGCGCAGAAGGACCTCCAAAATGGTTCTCGGTACAGACAAACCCCATTCCCCGCGGTACATAAAAAGTAAGCGAAAAACAAATTAATACATAGTAATGTCATTATGAAAACACATCACAGGATTTGTACTTTTAACTCATCATCAAGAAATAAAACTATTGCGTTTAAATGTTAGCCACATTGATACAGTCACAAGAGCAGTGGCACGAGTATTACCACATGATAAGCACAGCTATGAATTACGCATGCGCATAACTTTCCCTCCACTTCTGCAGACGCGTCAGGACACGTGAGTGTGGCTGACGCATGCGCAGTAACTAAATACAAGCGGCGGCCATTTTATAAACACGGATTAAAATAGTTAGGAATACACATAGGCAAGCGTCATAAACTTTACTCAAACTTAATATAAATGTTAGTAAAAACGTACATTGATTACCCTGTTATACATAAACGAGGTTCTTGACTTCGGCAAGCCGCAAAATATGCGAAGCTTTGCTTCATCAATATGTGTTCACAGGGTTGGGGATCTGTTGCAAATGTTATGGTTTTGTTCAGAATAAGACACTGGCAAAGAAAGAGGAAAGACTATGGGAGGTGGGGAGTGGTGGGGGAGGGAGCGGGGGGCCTTATAGACCTTCCCAGGGCCTTATTGGTGAATGAAGTGATGCTGTCATGGGAAACAAAGTTGTTGTTGTGTTTTACCATAGTATGATTGGCTGCTGTGTTTTTACAGTAAAGTTTTTATTTATTTATTTATTTAATGTGATTTTATATAGCGCGAACATTACCTGAAGGTGTCAGAGTGCTTTACAACAGAACCAGTTGCGTTATATAAGGACTTTGGATGACATGAGTTACATAAGAGATACAAACAGAAAAAATTGCAAATGTACAAGTTGTAAAGTCACTCAAGGAAGAGATATAAACAGAGAAAAATCGCAAATGTACAAGTTGCAAAGTCACTCAAGGAAGAGGTATAAACTCTAAAAACACATAGGAATGGTAGTAAGTACAAAGGTCTACTACATATACTAGTGGTTAGATTTCTATATATACAAATAGTAAATTCACTATTACATAGGAACATAAAACATATTACACCGTTTCATGCCAAAAGATAGGTGGGGTAAAGAGCTGGGTAGAGGGGGAAGTAAAAGGGTCGGAATGAGGAGTGGAGGAGGAGGAACAGGTAAGGGTGAAAAAAGAAACTTAAAGGGAAACCAAAAGTCAGGGTTAATGTCAGCAAAACCGGTTGGGGACCCGCAAACAAAAAGGCCAAAGTCGGGTTCAGATTTTGCAATAAAATAATTTTGGACAAGGTAAGGGTTAGAGAGGGGTGTCAGGGGCACAAGGCATAGTCCAGGGTAAGAGAGGCACAATCCTCTCCTCCATGTCTTAAATAGAAGTGATTTTTTTTTACACTGTAACTACAAAAAATATTCTTTTGACCAGTGTTGAACCTCCCATGATTAATACAGAACCTCTGGCAAGAATCATGTTCATACTGCCTGCTATAATCTGAGTCTGTGTCTCGCTTTATGTTGACTTTCACGTCTAAGGCACTGTGCAGAAGACCTCGAAGATATGAAAAGTAGCAACAATATAGGTTTTCCGTCTTACTCTTCACTCTCCTAACCTGCATGTTGTCTTTACTTTCTGAATAGACCAATCACAGCCCTCTAAAGGAGGCGGGTGATTCCCACTCCAAGATGGCGCCTGCCTGCGCACCATCCAAAGGAGGAGGGGCGAAGTACCAGTCTTTCCTTTATGTTTAGCGCTGCCGTTTTGTCCCTTTTCCATATCGACGTTGTACATCCCTTGACTGACAGGTCTGGACCGGAAGAAGAAAAAAACAAGGGAAAGAACGAAGGGCTCCGTGTCTGAGCCGAAGCGAGCGGCGGCAGCAGCAGCACAATCCGACGCCATCCTCGGCCTGCGCAGCGCCCCTGGGCCCCGGGACCGAGCAGCAGGACGCCGAGGGCGCGCCGCCGCAACGCAGGTGGGTCTGGCCCTCCGCAGCCGAGCCGGGCTTTGTCTGCGGGGGAGAGGGCGCAGAGGCCCGGGGGTGTCTACGGTACCTGAGCCCGGGGAGGGGCCTAGGCCTGGAGGTGGGGGTTCGCGGTTACTGACATCGGGGAGGGGCTACAGGGCTGGACCTCGGGGCGGGGGGACCCACGGTACCGGGAGGGGCGGGGGCGGCTGCGGTACCTCACCGGGGGGGGGGGCTAGGGGGCCTGACCCGGGGGTGGCCCTGCGTTAACGCCGCCCGGGGAGGGCTCTGCCCGGAGCCGCGGGGGAGGATGCACGGCAGCATCGGCCCCTGGGAGGCCGGGGCTGCAGGGGAGGCCCTGATGGCGGAGGGAGATGCACCTGGCTGGGGGAGGGGGGCCTCTCGGGCAGTGGGGGCCCCAGAGCCGCATCTGGGACTCGATGGGACCCTTGTGGGGGAGGGAGGGGTGTCCCCCGTCCCCGGGAGGGGCTCCGCAGAGTGCACCATGACTGGTGGGGAAGACTGCAGGGCCCTCCCCGGGTGCAGGCCCTGCGGTGGGCCTGGCAGCGGAGATGCTGCGGGGAGGGGGGTCTAGGACGGAGGGCACCCCTGGCTGGCCCTAGGCTTGCACACTCTGGGAGGGGGCATCTGACAGAAGGTGGCGGCGAGCACGACCGGACAGCTTGTGCCCCTCCCCCGGCCTGCCTGGTGTGGTGTGTCGGTGGGGTCACCCTCATTGGATGAGATCTGCCTGTCTCAGGACCCAGATCTCTCTCTGCACCTGGACCAGATCTCTCTCTCTGCACCTGGACCAGATCTCTCTCTCTCTCTCTCTCTCTCTCTCTGCACCTGGACCAGATCTCTCTCTCTGCACCTGGACCAGCACCCTCCCTCTCTGCACCAGCTCTCTCTGCACCCTGGACCAGCTCTCTCCCTCCGGACAATAATCCGTGTATTCCAGATCACCGCGGGGGGGAGGGGGGGATAGGGTACTAGTGCCACGGCTGCGTGGGTCCCCCCCTGATCCATGACTCTTTAAAGGGTGCTGTCGGATCCCGGGGCTTGATAACCACTTCACTAGAGAGGGACTCGGCACTCGGTGGGCTTTAAATGTCCTGGTCACCCCTTTAAATGTTCTGATCACCCCCGGGCTCCGCTACCAATCGCTCATTGTTTTGTTTTTTCCTGACGATGTCTCTCTTGTCCCCATGTCGACCCTAAATCACTTTCATTTTCATTTGTCTTTATTTCGAATAAAATTCATAAAAGATGACATACATTACATAAGATTTTAAAAAAACTACTTCAGCATGCCCACAAATTGTGTATATATATATATATATATAAAAAAAGTTTAACAGTAGTCATTATACAATCATTTCCTAACAATTAATTTAAAAGGGTTTTCAATTTCATTGGATGTTCATGTATATAACGGTTTTTGCAAAGCCGCTGAATATTATAGTGAGTGCATAGGTGTGTGTTCCAGGCTCTACCGTGCCAGAGGTAGTCTGGTGCCCTGTACGGCTTTCAGTCTTTTTATCCATGATTTACACTTGTACGTGTTATGTTGTGTGCGGACAAACTGATGGGGTGTGCATGGATTCTGGGTATTTACATCAGTGTCCTTAGATCACCCTCCCCGTCTGGCTTTGTTGCCGTTATTCCCTCAGTACAGTCCTGGCTTCATAGGAAACTCCTTCTCTGGGAGCCTTGCTAGTGATACTGTGATGCCCAGGTGTGTCAGTCCCTATTCCCCCTTACTCCGGAGTCATGGGGTTTGTTGAAGTAACGTGTGTTTTCAACCGTGCATTATTTTGTACGTTTTTATTGGTTCTAAGCTCATCGCCTCTCCCCAGTCATGTTCCTCTATGCAGGCCTCAGAACAGTTTGTAAACACATACTCTGCCGGGTTACTTTCTCTCCAGGCTTATTGGGATCAGTCGGTCACTGTGGTACTTCATGGTGGCACAGACAGTGCATATTTGGCTGCACTCAGGCGTTCACTATTTTTTGTAGTATAAACACATAACAGGTGAACGCAGGACTGGGTTATACATTCCCACCAGGTGTTACAAAAGACCCAATGCTCACCAATATTTAATCTGCGATAGACCTACACATTACATTTTAATTATCTGCAGGTATGGTCATCCCTTGTTGGAACTGCAAGCCACAGACTATCCCAACGTTCGATCTTCACATTATATTTTATTTGCAGGCAGTTATCCAGTGTTGGAACGGCAGGCCACAGACTATTTAAACGTTTGGAGTTTATGACCAAATGCAATATGTGTGATCCGGCATAGATTGTGAAGTAACGCATGACTGGTTTTGCAAACTCTACGTCTGTTTATAGACATTCAGAATCTTTGTTCACACATTTATTACCGGTATGCTGCGCTTTGAGGTGCCGGGGCTCTTTGCCTATAACTCCTAGCCTTGAAAAAGTCTGTTGGGAGGGGGGGGTTTGGTTTTTCTTCTTGTTCTGGTCGGTTGACTTTATTGCATGGCACCTTAACCACATCATCGGCACTGCATTTATGTATCGGCATATTTTTCCTGCTTACTTAATGACCTTTAGAGAAGACGTGCCTGTCTGTCTCGTTCGCCATATATGTCTGCTGCCTGCCTACTGTTTTGTGCTGTCTATTTTCGCTCTCAAAACCAATAAAACAAATTTGAAATTGAAGTCTGTTGGACGAAACGCGTGTAGGCTGCCAGTGTGTATTTTATGAATCTTTGAGAAGAAAAGAATAAGCGAATGGAATACTTTACCGGGCTCCCTGTGATTACTGCGTTGGTTACTGCCTATGTTACAATATGGACTAATTCTGTGTGCCTCGGCATATGTGCATGTCTCCGGTCCCTATTCCCCTTGCTCTGGAGTCGTGGGGTTTGTAGAAGTAAAGTGCTCTTTCAACCATGCATTATTTTGTACAGTTTTAGTGGTTCTAAGCTCATCACCTCTCTCCAGTCATGTTACTCTTTGCAGGTCTCAAAACTGTTTGTAAACGCATACTCTTCCTCCGGTTTATAGCATGTACCTCTGTTAAAGGCTCCTTTTTGGGGTAAGCTTGATATGTGTTCTGAAATCCTTTGATCCTGGTCAACTGGCAGTAATGATGCACCTTTCCCTGGTTAACAGGGGTGTGGAATTTAATAAAATATCACTTGTCCACAGGACAGGCTGCTTCATAAATCTACATGTCCTGTAAAAAAAAATCCACTTGTTCCTTTGTTACCACGTAGTGCAGCAACAAATTATGGTAACCATCTCATTATGTAAAAGCTCTGATATTAGCCTTTCTGGTTATGCCAGAGCTCATACAATAGTAGGGTTTGAAGTCCAGCAATTTCCTTATTTTGCCAAATTTCCACATAATTACATACAGGTGCTGGAGGTTGTGTTGCGCAATACTTCCAGATTATGAATGCCCTTTTCAGTCTGAGCAAGCCTACTAAACTACATGTTTTAGGGTTTTTGCCATCTCTTCCCATACTGAGAGAGGTTGGAAATTTACTCATGACAATGGCAGAAGTAACATTTCTTCTATGGTTGGCGGAAAAAGTGGTTGGAGGGAAAGTGAACATGTAAACTCCCAACAGATCTCAAGAGCACATCTACACCTGCATATTTACTTGTGTTAAAAAGCAATTCACAAATATTTTCTAGGAGTACAATTTCCTGGCCTACTTCCATACATTTTTGTGAATTCATGAAAGCCGTTCTGCTGCATTATTGCAAGGACATATACCATAGGTGCAGATTTGTGACTTCTTTTAAAGAATCGGACCCCTAATTAGGTTTGGAGTTAACCATGACCTTTTTGTCTTTATTAAAAATCTATCGATTGACTGGCTTTTGCTCTTTCACAAGGAGGATATCTGCACACAAAGTAGTTTTGTTCAGTGCCAGGGACTACTGTGGGAATGTGTGCCTTTTAAGACCAAAAACGTTTTTTGTCAATGTTTGTTATAATGGTGAGGGTCCCTTGCTCACTTTGCCACTGGATTCAAGCTAGCCTGGCTGGTGAAGGGTGTTACTCAGAAACCGGTCCCAGGATGCTTGTTTCCGGTTCAGGGAAGACCTAGCTTGGAAGTTCGGGCTGAACTGTTCCCATGTGGCACATGGTCAAGACTGATTTGCATATGGCTGGGTCTGAACTGAGGTGGCAAAGTGAGCTAAAGCATGATAATGGATACAACCCATATCTGTGATTGGGGGTGAGTGTCTGAAAAGTTTCAGCGCTCAGTCCATCATCTCCTTGTGTGTTGCGAGGGTCTGGCAGCTCCCACAAAGCTTTACAAAATCATATCAAAACAAGATGCACATTGACAAAACCAAAAGGCTGACCACTAATATCAGACCTATTGGCTTTGCCAATGCTTGTTTTGTCACGTTTCCCAATGTCTTGTTGAAACTTGTTGCACTCCAATTGTGGTTGCTTGCTATCCCACAATTGGAAAACAGGCTTAATGAGTTTGGCTTTATCTCAGGGTACCTTGCTAATTCGGCAAAAACTGAAGTAATGTGCTGGAATACCCTTTATAGAGGCGGTCCCACTAGTAAGGAATTGAGGTATTTAGGCATTAAAATCGTCAAGGACCTGTCCAAAATCCCCTTGATAAATCTGGGAAAAATTGAAAAGGAGATTGATTACCTTTTACTCTAAATGGAAAAAATCTCCCTTTGACCATTTATGGGAGGGTAAGTCTTGTGAAAATACCTGTTTTACCAAAACTGACATACGTTTTTAATGCAATTCCATTAACTTTCCCCATAAAACATATATGTAAGATCCAAGGGAAAATTGGTAGTTGTATATGGGGTCAAAAAAGTGACAGGATGTCTTGGAAAAAAATTAAGACGAAAGCTTTTAAAAGGTGGGTTGGCCCTTCCGGACGTTAATTGGTATTTGTTGGCTTTCCAATTTAAGGGCATTAGGATGCTGCTGTCCACTCCGGAGGAAACTAAGTAGGGTAGAGTGCTGGGCGAAATGGCGCTAGCTGAGGAAGGTAACGGGCAAGAAGGGTTCCTATACAAATTTGGGGCCCCAAAATTCTTCAAACTGGTTCGCCTTAAGGTTCTCAAGACCGCTTTGACTACTTGGTATAAAATAAGGCGTATCTGGGGCATAGGCTATTTTTCTAACTTTGCTCCAATTTGGGATTCCTCAGGGACCCCCTCTTGTATGAGTGATGGTTTGGCTATTCCGATTAAAAGGGCTGGTCTTATGAGGTGGTCGGACTTGGTGGATTCAGATGGGATTCTTACATGGGAGGTTATACAAGCTAAGATAGGCCCGGGATTTTCTAGGTTCAAGTTTCTCCAATTAAGATCATGGTATGAGACAAAAGCTGTGGAAATTACAGGGAACCTAGAATCGTTGTTAGAAGACACTCTCTAAAAAGAAGGAAAAATCCCTCTAGTATACAAGAATCTTAAAAGCCGAGGGAAAAGAGAGCCCATCCCAAATATCAGTTTGGAATCCAACACCACTAGCAAATGGAATTGAGGAATTATTTGACCCATCACTCAAGTTACTTTATAAATATATAAAGCACGCTAGTCTGAAGAAAAATCACTTTTTCGTGATTGACAGGCTTTATTATACCCCGGTCAAGATCACCGAATTTGCCCCAGCGCCAAGCTGTCCTAGATGCAAATTCCTCAATGCCGATGATATTCATATTTTTTTGAATGCCCAGAGTTGACTTCTTTTTGGAAAAATGTCGGAGATACCTTAACATCTATTTTTGAAAGCACTATAGAGATGGATCTCCATTTGGTGATATTTGGTAGGAATGATTCAACCAGTGGTGTTCTCTCTCAGATCCAAATGGGCTTGTTGTTATATCTTATCCTATTGGCAAGGAGGGAGATTTGCATAAGATGGAAGGCTGTAATTCCTCCAGTGAGGGAAGATTGGCTTAAAGCCGCCCTCAATATGGCCCGTTTAGATCAAGATGGCAGTGAGGGAAACTCATCAAATACTTGGCTCCCACTGTTAAGATGGGGTCTCCGCCTGCGACTGATAAATGGTTAAAAACAGGCCCAGATGCTGAGTCCTATGATTAAATCAGTCCTCAAAAGCGTGAGGAAGGGCTTGGTTTGCCAAGGCAGACTCAGTTAGCTGAAGGGCGCCCAGTAAGAACTTAAATTAAAAAAGCAGCAAATCTGCTAACGTCTTTGAGATGAGGATAATTTTTTTTTTTAAGAAACTGGTTGCACTAATTTTCCATTATGAATATTTTTGGGAAATATTAGCATGCATCAATACATTTTACTAAATGATGCTTCAAAGAAAGTTACCTACTATTTCACTTTAGTTTAGCAAAACCTTTTTTTCCTAGTTGCATTTTTTTTGTGGGCATATTATTTTGAAAGCATAGGATCATCAATCTTGCTTTTAAGCTTCTACAGATTTTTCATCTAATTAGAGCATTCTGGTAGCAATGTATGTAGCATCATATTGTTAAACTTTGCAAACGTGTACACATTTTTACACTGGAACAGCTGTCAGTCGTGCAGGCTAAGCTTATGTTTCCTTAGAGCGCTCACCCTAATAAGAGAGGATTTGTATTGATTATCCATAAATAAAAGTTCGAACAAGAACAGCATTAACATATGGACACAAAATTTACCTTAGCTGCCGACACTACCCTTCCCTGATCCATAAAGTGGTACTGTAAGCTGGCAGCCAAAGGGTTTGTGCTGAGAGGGAGTTGGGCCTATTTGTCCCAAGGACAAAATAAAAATACAAACTTGTTGTCCTTGACCCCAAACAATATGTCCTGGGAGTCCGGCTATAGCAATTCCACACCCAAGGTTATTAATCGTAGTCTGACTTGGGCATGCTCTTATGAAAGCAAAAGTTGCATTGAATGAGGCATGTGCAAAATGTGTGTAATTTGCTTTGGTGTAATTACAAAAAATGCTGAAGCTGCCGTTTAAATACTGTATTTTGTCACAAAATAGATCCATGCGTCTATGTTGGGCCCAAGGATGCATTTTGCACACAAAAAACAGGCCAACCCTAAATCCACTCTAACAGTCGCAGGGGCTCTGTTGCTCACAATGTTAATATGTGTTTGCAGTACTAATTTTACTTCGAACTGTGCCCAATTATGCTATGTGGCATAATAACATAATTTCTGGGATTTCATGTCACGTGCATAATGCAAAATGATGCTCATTACTCTGATATAACACCAATTTTAGTCCAGTCTAATTGTGCTACATTTGATTTTTAAAAGAATACCTTTATAAAATGTAGATTTTCACAAGGTCTCTTATAGTTATTTGCATAGTAATGTTGTTTCTTATGCCTCGCCACCTTAGTAGAGAGTCACGGCCTCCGAATGGTGTCTTATGCCGACGACACGCAGTTGGTCATCTCCCTGTCGCGAGCGCCCGGTCCTTCGGCGGACATCTTCAGAGCATGCATGCAAGACCTTGCTGCCTGGATGTCCGCCAATTGCCTCAAGCTCAACGGAGGCAAGACCGAAGTGCTGGTAGTGGGGGGAAGCCAGTCGGCGTGGACGTCGGCATGGTGGCCGCCTTGCTTAGGTCCAACACCCATCCCTTGCCAGAAAGCAAAGAACCTGGGCATTTGGTTTGATTCCGACCTTACCTTTGGCCCCCAGATTAATCAGGTGGTTGGATCATGCTTTGGGACTCTCAAAAGTCTCAGGAAGGTATTGAAGTTCTTACCCATCAGAGCCCGTCAAACCCTGGTACATGCACTAGTCACGTCAAAAATGGACTACGGCAATCTTCTCTACTTAGGGACTCTGGAGAAGAATCTGAGTCGTCTACAGGTTCTACAGAATGCCGCGGCCCGACTAGTGCTCAGACTTCCCAGAAGAGCTGCGTCCATAGCGGCCCTCCGGTCTTTGCACTGGCTCCCGATTAGAAGCAGGGTAGAATTCAAGGCATTATGTACGTGTCACCGGATTATCCATGGGAGGTCTCCTCTCCCGCTAAAAGGGCTGCTGACATCCTACGAGCCGTCCCGCTCCCTGAGATCTTCCGGCTCAGGACTCCTAGTCGTTCCCAAGATATCCAGAGCTCGGATGGGCGGAAGATCTTTCAGGCACCTTGCAGCTGTTAGATGGAATAAGCTGCCCACGGCGTTGCGATTGGAATCATCAGAACCACTCTTTAGAGCCAAGCTCAAAACTGCATTATTCGCATAGTAAGGTGTCCCGCTTGTGTAAGTTTCAGTAAATTCCGCTCCTCAGCGCGGGGACACGCCGTTGTGCGTCACCAAGTGCTTTATAAAACCCCCTAAATAGAAATAGAAATCGTACCAAAGAAAATAAAACCTTTCTATAGTCGGAGGTATGATGATTGGTTATTAGTAACCATTTTTAAAGCATTTTACAGCTGATCCAAAGGTCCTTCCTCACTGTCGCATTGCCACCAAATGGTATTCCCAGGGTCTTGGAAAGAGAGGTCACTATATAGTTCTCCTAAACCAGGGGACTCCAACCTTTTCTGTATTAGGGACTACTTCTGCTGAAGGAAATTCCTCCGAGCTACTTACTAGCAAATACTATAACTGTAAAATAGTGACATCACGTGTTAACGTTACACTATGACCACCATAATCAGGATTGACCATCAAATGTTCCAGGCGAGGTTACCAGCAGAAATACCTGGAAGAAAGTCGATCAATATTAAATGCCTCCACCTAACATCTTCACATGGCCCAAAGGACATAACCACAGCAGTAAATATCCCCAATTCTGCTTGAATTATCATTCACCTGTAAACTGTGAACATGTTTTGGAACGGCATTCCTTTGTTTTCGTCAGCATATCAGTTTTTCAAAATGCAAATTTTCCTATCAAATGCCACTGTCCATTTTGGGCAAACAATACAATTATTTTTGTCTTTAAAATATAAGATTCCTTTTTTTTTTAAATAGGAAATACAGTCCACGAACATCAGCTTGTCATTTTCATAAAGTACTCGCATGTACCAATGCTTCACGTAGACAGGAGGTTTTGAAGGCTTGGTATTAGTCATAGGCATGGATGGAACCAGTTCTTATTGATCAGGGCGCAAAGAGCGGCACCCTACCACTAGACCTAGTGTTGGTGAGGGTTCTTGATGTGAGGTTGTACTCCATGGCTTTAAGTGGGATGTAAAAACTGCATGGTCTCTCAAAGGGGTGTGGCCAATGTAATTAAGCGCATGGCTTAAACACACAAGCTAAAAATCTGTGCTTCGCATAGTGTGCCGCCCGACTTGTATTTTGCTGTTTCTGTTATTGCATCCAGATATGATCATACCTACAAGTCAGGAATATTGGCGTTCTCAATGGTTGTTAATTACATAATATTTTATTTTATTTATTTTTTATTTAATGAGTTTTATATGTCGCTGGCTAGACTAAGGTATCAGAGCACTTTACATTAGGTTCCACAAAGTTACAAAAATTACATCAGTTACTAGTAAAACATTTAAAGAGTATAGAAAATGAGATAAATGGAGCGTAGAAGGACAAGGGGGTAGGGTGAAGGGGTAGGAGGGAGATACGAAGGCAAAACGAGGGAAAGTCTGTCCCAAGTACGGCTGGGTAGGTGATGGCCTAGGGGGAAGTCCACAACCCATCTTCTGTTTAGCTAACAGGTAGCTCCACCGGGCATGGGTCAGCTAGCTAGGTCCCAATGGTCGGAGGAAGATCACATACTTTGTCATGATGTGAGAGCCGGGTGGGGGAGCACCCCTAGCCTCGCTGGTGAAAGCTCGATGAGCCAGGCCACGGAGTCTGGTGTGGTTGGAGGGACTTCTCTATTTGCTGCAGACCAGTGGAGCGAGAAGGGGGTGGGTGGTGTAAGGGCTTCGAGAGTGAGGAATAGTAGGTAGGAGCCTAGTTGTTCAGTCCGTTTGTGTGGTGGCCATGGCGAGGTCAGGCACCCGGATATTCTGAGAACCCTCATCCGCTGCCTCCTGATGATTGGGGCGCACACTGCTGCCATGTTGGAGTCAAGCATCCTCCTCCATGAGTGTATTCTCCCCTGATTCCCCCCTTTACCCCCACACTGTGTCTCTGAGAGGTCAGTGGGGTCCAGGTGTAGACAGCCTCCCTCTGTAGCCCCCTGTTGCCGTCCTGAATGCACCGCACAACTAAGAGGAGGCGCCGGGAGCGCTCACTTCTGCTTTTAGTTAAGTGTTTCTGGGCTCCTGCGATACGATAAGCTAAATAAGCAGCAACTATGGCTTTTATCTTATATTGAAAAAGCTTCCACTTAAAGCCCTGGTGACACCAGGACAATGTTGCTGCTTTTGAGTTTCAAAAAGAGAAGAGAAATCCAGAGAGAAAATGACTCTTAAAAGGATTCCAGACTCACCTGACATGACGTCATGGCGTAACTTCTCCACTAGTGATCAGTGTGAGCAGGTGGACATCGATGTGCCTGCTGTCACTGCAGTCCGGCAAAAACGGACCCCCTGTGCCAGGGCAGAGACCCGTTTTGAGGCCCCTTTAAACTGCCGGTGCTCCGCACCGGTGAGACCCGGCCCACTTAAAGCTCTGGTTGTACTGAGCCCCAGTCTTTGCACTGCATTATGATTCTGATCCCGGGGAGCCTTCCGTGTGTTGCGTGCGGAAAAGCTGCTGCACCCACCTCGGATATGAAGAACAGGGCACTGTCCGCGTCCTTCCTAATGCGGGATGGTGTACAGGCCCCTTGGGCTGGACGCAGGGACCCTTTTACACTTCCTACTATGGACTCTACTGAGACCGAAAGGCGCCCCACTGTCCACAGGGTTGTATTTGAAGACTCCGCTCTTGCCTGTCCTTTCCTGTTCACGTTTAGTGTTTTCACCTGGGCCCAGACTTGCACAGTGACTGACATCTGTCAAGTTTCTCATTGCATTGCCCCTGCAGGCTAGTGTTTGCAAGGGTGGGTGGGTGTCATTTTCACACTCCCCCCTCGGTCCCTGCACTCTCGCCAATGTACAGTTTGCAAGGGATCTCCCATTGCCGGATCTTTGAAATACTCCTGCTTTAGACATTTTGGGCTCTCGGTCTTCGAATTCAGTCTCGGGCTGCCTAACTGCAAACCCACACGTCTCACGGTATTTTAAAAGTGTTGTAAACTTGTGTTGGCTGTCTGCTGCTTTTAATGTCTGCTGGAATTTGCAGGTGGAATTTTTGGCAGGTATCCGTGGGCTCTTTGAGCGCCCTCGTTATCCGAAGCGGGCATTGATGCACCGCCCTAGGGGCGTCTTAAAGCTCTGACTGCTGGTATTTCTTGGGCTGGTGCCCTTTCACCCTTTATCCCATCCGAACTCAACTTTTCAAATGATCCTTCGTAAATAGCCGTTTCAAGAGCCTTGGCTTCTCCACACTGGAAAAATGCTTGTTATGTGGAAAGTACCATTTTATGACGGAGAATGGACGGTTCCATCCCGGGTGCCAGGTTTCCAGCCCAAACATGCATCTATTTATTGGAGTGAAGTCTGAGGCCTCACCTGATGCCCGCAGCTCTCCTGAACCGTGCACCCCATGTCCTTGGGAGCGGCCATGCTTAGATAGAGCCGAGGCCCCGGCTACCGCTTCCAGCCCGCGTCCCTTTAAAGCCCAGGGTGCCTCCCTCTGTGCGCGGCCGTGTCCTGCTTGGAATGTAAACATCTCCTTTGTACAACGGCCTTCCCCCTGGAGGCCGGGCCTGACGCCCTGCCTGCCCCGGATCCTTCTCAGCAACACACTTGAGTCTGGGACGCTTGAGCCGCAGGGGCGGGTGTCTGTCTGCCAGACTTCCTCGCGTTGAACATGATTTCATGGCGCTTTATAATCGTCTTCTCCTGCGATGCACAGCCTTTCAGTCCGTTGTGATGTGAGGAGAAACTACACGTGGGACGGTTCTAATCTGTCCTTATTGCACCATATTCTCTTAATCCCAACACATACCATTTACATGTTCCCTGTTTCGCCTGGTTTTAAGCAATACCCTAACCGCAAATCTTAACTGTTGGGATGACTGGAGACCCCCAGGGCGGGTTCAGTGGTGCCTCATCCGAAGGATCCGGATTGCAGAGCGAAGCCCTTTGCAGCGTAGCCAGTCCAGAATCGTGTTCCTGTGCACAGCTAACAAGAGGGCCACTTCCCCGCCCCACCCCCAACTTCCGCCCACCTCCTTCTGCATAGCAGGCAGCAGAGTCCTGTACAGGGTCACCGAATTTCACTGTAGATGTCTCTCTGTCACTCTGAAACAAGTACTTCAGTGCACTTCATTTCGAGGCTGAAGGTGGCTTCTCAAATGTTCTTTCCAAGCTCTGTGATTTAAGAAAAAGCATGAGTTGGGTAGTTTTGGTGAGCCTCATGCTGTTTGAGGGCTTAGGTCTGTTCACTAAGTGGGGAAGGTATTCCGTTCTTGCTTCCAGGTCACTGGCCTGCTGGTGGTGGGTCACTGATTTTAAGGACTCCACAAGAACACTTGGTTTTAATTTAACGTCTTACCAGGGTGCTCTGACTGGCTCCTGAATGTTTTGGTGTTTTTAGGTCTCGCCTTGCGCCCATAGCGCGAAGCACTGTCGCCAGCGAGATCTACGGACTTGCCTCGGAAGGGAGACCAGACAGTGGCACGCGCATGCCGGACTGGAAATGTGAACGTGCGCTAGCATGCTCTGCGAGCCATCCCCCTTCCGTCCTCAGCAGCCTCAATCACTTTCCATTCTCCCCATTGGCTGCACGGCGTGAAATACACTACACAAAATGCCCAAGACGTGTCGGTGCACTGGCGCTTAAAATAAAATATGCCTCCGATTGAGTGGCCCACAACGACGGGACCGCTCAGAACAGGCAGTGCTAGTCCCAGCATGCAGCCCCACTCACCGGGCTGCTGTGCAGAGACTCTTCTCAGCAGCCTGCGCGGGGTTCCAATGCGATGCCCTGCAAGGGCTCCCTCAGCATACTCATGGGGACTCCTAAAGCGTAGACGGGCGGCCACCTAGCAATGCGGCCCCTCTTCAAGAGAATGCAATTGTTCGTCCTTCGCACCGATAAGACAGATTTTACTCCCGACAGCCCCTTCTCGTTTAACCCCTTTGACATACAAAGGCACGTTCAAAACATAACCGCCTGTGGGGCTGCTGATTTCCAAACCACTGCGCCTGAGCAAACTTCTTTCATACTTTATTTTCGTGTTTATTCCAAAACAAGTATGATGTGTACGGTTAATGTGAAAAGTTGGTTTTTTGGAGTTGTTATGCTTTCAACGGGATCAAATATTCAGACTTCCTTGAAAACAAAAATGTGACAGGGGTGTGGAATTTAAAAAATATCTACTTGTCCATGGGGCAGGCTGCTTAATAAATCTACTTGTCCTGTAACAAAATCCACTTGTCCCGTTTGTGCCATGTAATGCAGCAACAAATTACGCAGCAATCTCATTATATAAGAGCTCTGATGTAGCCTCTCTGATTATGCCAGGGTTCAAACCATAGTAGTGTTTGAATACTAGCAATTCCCTTATGCTGCTATGTTTCTGCAGGACTACATACTGGATCTGAAGGTAGTGGTAAGCAGTAGTTCCAGGGTTGGAATGCCCTTTTTAGTCTGTGCAAACCTACTAACGTGCATGTTTCAAGGGTTTTCACCAATTCTTTTCTAATCATTTCCCATACTGAGAACGGTTTGAAATTTACTACCGACAGACTTAACACTTCTTCCAGGGTTGGGAAAAAAGTGGTTGGAGGAAAATTGAACTTGAAAACATTCAGATTTTCACATAAGCAAATCTACACCTGCATATTTGCTCATGCTAAAATGCACTTCACAAATATTTTCTGGAAGTACTATTTCTTGACCTACTTCTGTAAATTCATGGAAACTGTACACATGCACTTAATGCAAGGATATATACCATGGATGCACTTTTGAGACTTTCTTTAATAGTTGGGCCTCTAATTAGGCCTGGCGTTAACATGACCTTTTGTTTTGTTTTTTATTCTGGCTCTCTCCGTCTATCAGCTGGCGTCCCTGAAGTGACAGTATTTTGCTCTTTTAGAAGAAGCACATTGGCACACAAAGTTTTGATCAGTGCCCAGAACCGCTGTGGCAATGTGTGCTGAGACCAACATTTTTTTGTTTTGCTTTTGCCAATGCTTGTTAGAATGGTGAGGACCCAGCAGCTCCCACACTGTTAAGGTTTTACAAAAACCATGCCTAAACAAGTCGCGCCTTGACAAAACCAAAAGGCTGACCACCAATTTCAGACCCACTAGCTTTACCAATGCTTGTTTGTTCTTGTTTTCCATATTCGTATTTAAACTGGTTACACTGATATTCCATTCTGAATATTTTTGGGAAATACAAACATACATCAACATGTTACTAAATGATGCTGCAAAGATACGGTACCTAAAATCTTACAGTAGTTTAGTTAATGTTTTCTTTTCTTTTATGCATTTTTTTGTGAACTTTTGAAAGCAAAGAATCATCACTCTTGCTTTCAAGCTTCTGTAAATATTTGCATATAATCAGAGCATTCTGGGTGCATTATACAGAGCCTGGTATGATTAAACTTTGAAAATGTGTGTCCACTTTTATACTGGAACCACTGTCAGTAGTGCAGGCTGAGCTTAAACCATTTACTTTTAATGCTCACCCTAATAATAAAGGTTTTGCGTTGATGAACCATATATACAAGTTTGAACAGCATTAACACACATTACTTATAACACACACTTTACCTTAATTGTAGAGAATGCCCTTTCCTGAGCCACAATGTGGTACTGTAAACTGGCAGCCAAAGGGTTTGTGCTGCAGGGGGTTGGGCCTCCTTGTCCCAAGGACAAAATGCACATTAAAACTTGTTGCCCTTGACCTCAAACAATATGTCCTGGGCGTCGGGCAATAGGAATTCCACATCCCTGATGTGAACCGCAGTCCATTTATTGGAGCGTGGACTGAGGCTCAAAGTCAGATCTCCATCTCCCGAGTCCACAGCTTGCAGGGTGGTTACAGTGGAAAAGGGCTGTCTGATTGGCTGTGCCCTCTCTCCTCCCCTCCTATCCCTCCCACACACTACTTGCCCGCCCCTACCACCCCTACAAGACATGGATGCGGTAACCAAAAGCAAGAGGAAATGCCCCGACTGTCTGTTTCCCTGCTGTTAACATTTGTGCATTTTATATAGTGGGGGCGGACAATAAGTGATTTAAAAAAAATTACAAATATTTACAGCATATTGAGCCTACACTGAGGCTCGAACACCTCTACATCTCCCGAGTCCACAGCTTGCACGGAGGTCACAGTGGAAAAGGGCTGACTGATTGGCTGTGCCCTCATCTCTCCACACCTTCTATCCCTCAAACATTACTACTGTCTGCAGCCTCCTGCGGGGGCCAGAGTGGCTAAAAATAGGATCTTTCTCACATTTTGTTACGGTCCTAGCGGTGTACTGACGAGAGGACATCTAAACTACGCAGCGCACTTCTGGGACTCCTAATGCGCAGCAGACTGCTGTAATGGCTGCGGAGCAGCCGCGCGGCAGCTGTACTTTGGCAGGCAGGACTCTCTCCTAATGCTTTTTAAAGTTCTTTATAACACAAACACATTTGCAATGCAATAGGTCTCGCATTTGCAAGAGTTTAAGCTATTGGCACTCCGTTGGAGGAACTAGGCACTCTATAAGCTGTTTAATAATAATTGACAATGCCTTTTATTTATGTTTTAAAACACATAGATAAAAGGCATTGTCATTTACACAATAGCTCAAGCTCTCGTAAATGCGAGACTTATTGCATTGCAAATGCTTGATATATAGTGCAAACCTATCTGTGACTTGACGGGCCGCTGTGGGGGGAGGGGTTGGGAGATTATCATAGATTGTTTACATCAAGTGGTGATTGCACAGGGGGGGCGGGGGGGTTAAGTGATTTGCCCATACCCACAATATTGGGTCTAGTGGCGAAGCCAGGATACCAACTTGTGTTCCCATATTCCAAAGGCAGCAGCTTGAGTTTACTGGCTAGGTTTCCTTGCCATTCTTTAGGCAGAGAACTCTTCGCAGCATTTCAAGTCCGGCTGATTCCCTTAGTGAGCCTCTGGTTGAAAGCTTAGCAATCAGTCTTCTTTGGTGTTCATTTAAGTTGCGTAGTGGAGTTTTTAGCTTTGTCTACCATGGTCTTCCAGAATCTGAAAACCTTGTGGTGTGTAGTTCATCCTTTGTTTGTCATATGGTATGTAGTGCTTCTAGGGACTTTGCTAGACTTTTTTGGCCACTGTTGTCTCAACTTAGCTCTGCAATAACTTTCTATCTGTTTAATGTTGGCACATGCTCCCTGAGGTGTGGGTTGGGTTCCATGTCACTTATTTTGCAACACCTTTTATGGTCTTTTCCCCAATCTGAGGATTTGGCAATTTGTAAAATGAAATGTGTAGAACTAAAAGCTTACCTAACTATTGCTCAACTACTTAGTTTTGGTTTCTTTAGCACATTGCCTATTAAAGGAAGACATTTGTTTGAACAAAGCCTAAAATGCTAGATTTTCGTTGGGGTGTAACTTTATTTTGTCGTCTTTGGTGTTTTCAGGGATACCATGCATCAAACATGGCATTGTGGCAATTTGAAAAATGTAAAGCAGCAGGCGCTAATGTGTATTTACAATGACCCCCAGGATAAAGTGAATTGAGGCCAGTGTGATGCTATAGCACTCTGAGGAAGAAGCTATGCCATTACTGGTGTATGTGGAGCTAGGGGTACATTCACTGGTATCCATTACGATAATGTACTCTGAGGACAAAGCCAACCAGTTATTGGTGACAATTCTGATCCCAAGCTAGGATTAATTGAAAATGTGTTTACTTGTACTGAGCTGGAATTAGTTGGTGTCTACTTTTATCCTTGGAAGGCATTCTTTTCTCTGACTCACTCTGATTATACCATGGATTGCTAACCCTTTCTAGCACTGGTATGTATGTGGCTTTCCCAACAGTTGGGAGAGTATTGGGGCCTTGATGTTGGGATGGATGCACAGGCCCTTGGCCATCAGGGAAATCCAAGCCGACAAGAATACAAAGAGACATTAATTGAGAACGAATGAGTGTTGAGTTGGCTGGGTAGTGAATAACTGTAACGGTGGCAAGTGCATTGCGTTTAATGAGGGCGGCGTTGTTGGTTTGGTTCGATATCCGTCTACCATTCAGGAAGTAAGATAGGGTGTCAGAACTTTCATACAAGATGTGATTAGCTTATGAAACAAACGGGCAAATGTATTTCAGGGCTTGCAACCCATAATATACCTATATCCATTGATCGTGCTTTTTTTAAGGACACTCATGTGGGGGTGTGAGCACATATGACCAAGGCTGCTTGCCAGCCGAAACGCGTTGTGTGAGTAAACAGTACCCTGCAGCAACTTGGTTTTTACTGATGCTATATGATGAGAGCGTGCTTACTGAACGTGTGGAACAGTTATAGCAATCCGATTTGGCTCTGCCGGCACGCGTCCCTCCGTTCTAGAAGGAGAAACGAGTTTCGCTATATATATCTAAATTTTAGAGCAGTGTTTCCCAAACTAGGTTTCAACTTTATTTTTGGTAGGTTGCGAAAGTTCAACAATAAATAAAGAGGACTTTAAATTCTGTATTTCTCTCGTCACATTTGTTGCACTTCAAAGAGGAAGGTCAAATGCTGCGCTTTGTCTTCTGACAAATTGCTGCTTTTGGGGATTGGGGTTTACAACCTCCTTACTTTGCAGTCTGAGAAAGTAAAGTGAATTATGTGACCGTCTTGCTGGCTTCAAAGGAAAGGCTGCAGGATGCCATTTTTTGTAACACAAAATGTAAATATCAGCAAATTAACTGTACATGTTATCCAGTTTGGAAAGTAGTTTTTTTAAGTTTGACGTTTTTTATTAACTGTACAATTAATTAAAATCTTTACAGTAAAAAAGATCAGGACAAAAGGGCTAAAAACTGTGATTTCAAACCTTAGTGCTGGTTAAAATGTGACACCCCTCCCTGCAACCGGTATAGTCTTTCCCCAGGGTGTGAGCACGTGTTCTTGGAGCCCCCATTTGTGCCCTGAAAATCTAGTTTGCGGGGCTCTTCGACTGCCCTTCGTGGCGCACTAGGTGTCTCTCAAGGGGCGATGTTCTCTTGGAGAGCATGCAAGGAGGGCACAGTTGGTGCAACATTGGTGCGTCGTTAAAAAAACCCATTAGCTTTCCTTTACGGAGATTACCATGCTCTTTCCCAGGGTTTTGCTACTTCTGTTAGCAGCTTTTAAGGCTTTCCTGAGTTGGTGGATGAATTTCGCCAGTCTTGCTAGTGCCATAGTGTTGGTGGTTGAAAAACACGGCTGATACTTTGCTGCACAACTTTATTCCATTTTTGATGCTGATCGGGCCCAGGAGTCGCCGACGTTCGTTGTTAAAATTGGGGCAGCAGCATAGGAGATGCAGCCAAGATTCCCTCTTATAGTGGCACAGTCTGCAAGTTGTGATTTCCACTCTTCGGGCCCATGCCGGGTTAAATTTCGCAATCCCTAGCATGGTCAGCCTCATGAATAAGATTTTACTTCAGGCCTCTGTGGTGAGGGCCTTGCTTAGGTAAGGTTGTGCTTTACCTGCCGTGTAGGAATTATTCAACGGATCTAAGTGAGCGCTTCGTCGGAGAGATTTAAAATCTCATTTGAAGGAGATTTCATGCACTTGTTTGTTGACTGCTCTCTTCCAGGCATTCAGGGGGATGTCCGGCCGCTTGATGCTTTCTTCCTCGATCTTAAGTGCTTTAATTGCGTTTCCAAGGCTAGAGTGCCATGCAGAGCCTGGCCCCTCAAAGATTGATTTTTGCTTATTTTTTGTAAAAAATGTTTTTTTTTTTTTAAGGGAGTTAGTCGGTGCCCTTAATATCCTTAGATATAACTTTATGATCTCCCCCTGGCACATCAAATCTGGGCTTGCCAGACCTAACTCCAGTCTTAGCCTTGTTTTTGTGGCTACCCTTGGAATCGAAAGCCCTTCCTTCTGCGCCTTTGCTTGGGCTGTGTTAAGGAGGGCGTCCAATTTATCGGGAAAGGCAAGGTGACCATAATTAATTATTGGAAGGAGCTAAGCTCTTAAGACTGAAAATTGGGCTGGCGGACGGGCTCATCAGATGCTGGCTTAGTTGTTTTAATGGGTGTATAGCCATGCTGGCCTCGGAGCTCTGCTGTTTTAGGTGTACGTTCGCCTTAGCCCGTTCCGTCAGCCAGACCCCTTGGTAGTTTTATGAGGCCGCCGAGTTGATTTGCACATTTCCCAGTTGCCACAGTGCATTCTTTTTCAGATGATAGGATCCAAAAATGATGACCTTTGTTTTTCCTTGGTTGACTCAAGATATTAGTGATGTTAAAGTGGTTTAGGGCTCTTTGTAGGCCCACCTTCGTGTGGTCCATTATAACTGTCATCAGCATACTGGAACTCTGGCAGCCTCGCGCTTCCTAGTCTTTGGGCTACTAAACTGGCTCCCTTTTAAGGCCTCTCCCAAATCCGCCGTATATAGGTTGAAGAAGATGGGGGCCAGCATGCATCCTTGCTTCAGCCCATTCTCCATGCTTATTTTAGGAGATACTGTGCTGGCACTTGTTTTAACCTGCACCCAGGTGTCCTCATATACTCTTATTGCCCTCAGAAGGTTTGGTGGCATACCCCAGTTTTCTAGATTCTACCATAGTCTTTTTCTAACTACTTTGTCGAAAGCTGTACTGTAATCCACAAAGCAGCAGAAGAGTGGGGGGTGATTCTTCAGGCTTGCCTGGGCTGAAAGATACGCTATCGCTAGAACGTTGTCCATGGTTGATGCCTGTGGCCTGAAGCCAGTCTGGTGCAAAGGTATTCAGTTACTCTCTTCAACCCACTTCTCCAAGTCTGTTAGTAGTAGACAGGCGTAAGCCTTAGCTTCTAAGTCGAGCAGGGAAATGAGCCTATAATTAGACAGCTTTTGGCGTTCCCCTTTTTAGGTTTCGCACTGCGAACCGATTGCGAAGCGATCGTCGCAGCAAAACTCTTTTGTAATCGTTTCTGCTTTCAAGGAGTCAAGGGAGACAGGAGACAAGTGATGTGCACGCGCGCGTAAACTGAGGGCGGCCCAGCCAAGAATCTAGGTATCTGGTTTGGTGACTACCTTAGGTTCACAGAGCACATAAAGACTCACGGGCGTCTGCTTCGAGACCCTTAAGTCCTTAGGCAGATTCTTTCCTTTTCTCCCTCAACCAGCCAAGGAGATGGTTGCCCGGGCACTCATCTTGTCCCGATTGGACTATGCCAATGCACTCTTTCTCGGCATTCCGGCATACTTGATCAACAAGTTACAACTTATTCAGAATTCTGCAGCAAGACTTCTTCTCTGCATCTCTAAACGAACCAGCATAAGATCACAAATGTGCTCGCTCCATTGGCTGCCGGTGCCCAGACGGTACAATTCAAGGCTCTTGTCCTAATACACACAGCCTTACACGACTTTGGCCCCTCCTACATCAAGAAGAGAGTGGCCTTCTACATCCCTCAACGATCTTGAAGGTCAGCTGCCCAGCGACTAATGGTAGTCCCCTGCTTCCGTCGAGCTAGGATGGGTGGCCAGTCTCTCTTTCAGTTAAAACAGCCATTCTCTGGAATGCCCTTGTGGCCGGTTCGGTGGGAATAGGCAATAGACGAGTCTTGGTGGGATTCAAAGAAGGTTTTATTGAGTGGAACAGTCTGTCGGTAAAAGTAGTACGAACGCGTACAGGACGGGGTGACCGGCTTCTCTCCCTCCTTGTCTTTCGGGTGCCGTCCTGCTCTCGCCGCCGGATCGGACTCCTTCTCCCAGGCTCTTCGGGCTCCGTCTTGCCCAGACTCCACCGAAGGGGGGGTGACAAAAACAGAGAGGAGGTCTTAGTATCACGTCAATTCCTACAGACAGTAACAGGGAAGGGGGGTGAGGGCTACACCGTGCTACCAGGCTGTTTCACTCCGTGAGGTGAGTGCAGGGGTTACGTTACCCTAAGGGACAGCGGGTCCTCCCTTCCCAAACCGCAACCACCCAGTAACCCGACCCCCGTACCTCTGTTAGCCACGCCCCTCCGGGGGAGTGGCTGGGCGAAGCGTGGGTCCGTTGCCCTCCTGGGTCCGTCGCTGCCGCAGGTCTCCAAGCAGCTCCTTGCCGTCTGCTTCCCGTCTCCTCCTCCTTTCCTCCGGATACTCTCCGTCCTGAGGCGCCGCCGCCCTGGTGCTTTACCGCTGCCTCTGGTCCGTTCCCGATCCCAGCTCTGTCCGAGGTCCCAGCTGATCCGCCGCTCCGCTCCTCTCCCGCTCTCCAAGCCTTTCCTCTCTTCCAGTCTTCTCCTTCTCTCCACTCCTCGATTCCCTCTTGCTCCGCTCTCCTCTTCTCTTCTATTCCGCTGCTCCACGCCACTCCGCCACTCTCTTCCTCTCTGACCGCTCCTCCGGTGAATAGACACACCTGATCCGGGTTCTGGGCGTCTCTTGTAGGGAAGACCAGCCCCTCCTCCTCTTCCTCCGCGCTGGGCCAGTTAAAGGGACCGTGCTCGCATTCCTCCTCGTCGCAGCTATACTGGACGGCTCCTGGGGTCCATCCTGAGGTCTCTGACACCTGTTGAGAGAAGAGGGGGGGGTCACAGGTTATGGGCTCAGACCGGGGCGCAGGGGGGGGGGGGCGCCCCTCCTCCCGGTTACACACCTCCTCCCCCAGGACTCTTCCGTTCGGGAAGGGGATTCCGGGACAAATAGTCAGCCCCCGTGTTGTCCACCCCGTTTTTGTGGCACACCGTGAAGGAATAAGGTTGCAACGCCAAGAACCACCGCAATACCCTCGGATTATTGGAACGATTGCGGGCCATCCATAGGAGGGGGGCGTGATCGGTATACAGAGTGAAGGGCCGCCCCTCCAGGTAGTAGGCTAGTTTGTCCACGGCCCAATGTATTGCCAAGCACTCCTTCTCCACTGTCGGGTATTTCAGCTCCCTGGGGAACAGCTTCCGGCTCACATACAGTATCGGATGATCGACTCCGTCGTCAACTGTCTGCGATAAAACCGCTCCTATGCCGTAGTCCGAGGCGTCTGTATGCAGGGTAAACGGCTTGCTGAAATCGGGGGATGTTAGGACAGGGGTCGTTGTGATCGTTCTTTTCAGCTCTGTGAATGCACCCAACATCTCCACCGTGGGGGATAACAGCCCTGATGCTTTATAGTCTGTCCGGAGGGTGTTCGTTAGGGGGGCCGCGAGCTGTGCAAACCTGGGGATGAACCGCCTGTAATAACCGATTAAGCCCAAGAAGGCACGCATCTCCTTTTTGGTTCCGGGAAAAGGGGTTTCGACGATGGCTCTGACCTTCTCGATCTGCGGCTCTATCATGCCGTGTCCTAGCATGTATCCAAGATACTTCACTTTCTGGAAGGCTATCCGGGTTTTCTTAGAGTTAATTTTTAGCCCCGCTTGGGCGAGGGTTTCCAGTACCCTGTCCAGATGGGCAAGGTGGGTTTGCCAGTCGGGACTGAACACGACGATGTCGTCCAGATAGGCTGAGGTGAAGTGTGTGAGGTCTTTTAGGACATTGTTCATCAATCTTTGGAAGGTGGCAGGGGCTCCGTGCAACCCGAATGGTAGGACGTTGAACTTAGTGTCCTGAGTCCGTGGAGAAAGCGGTTTTATGCCGGTCTTCCTCCCGCAGGGGCACCTGCCAATAACCTTTGGTTAAGTCGATGGTACTGATGTACTTCGCCTCTCCAAGTTTCTCAATCAGTTCGTCTATCCTGGGAATCGGATAGGCATCAAAGGAGGATATTTCGTTGAGTGCTCTGAAGTCCATTCAGAACCGGCGACTCCCGTCCGGTTTGGGTATCATGACTATCGGACTGGACCATTGACTGCTGGATGGACGGATGACACCGAGTTTCAGCATGTCCTCTATCTCCTGTTGAATGTCTCTTCTTCTGGCTTCGGGGACGCGATATGGTCGGATTTTCACTACTTGACCTGGTGGTGTTCTTATTTGATGTTCTGCCAGAGATGTCCTGCCTGGCTGATCTGAGAAGACCGCGGAATGCCGTTCTAGGGTGGTCGTCAAGTCTTTTCTCTCTTGTGTCACCAAGTCCTCGTTGATCACTAGATGGTTTAGGGTGCTCCCGTTGGTTGGGGGAGGACTGTCTACCATGTGTATTCCAGACGGAGGGGGGCCCAGCCACTTTTTTAGCAAGTTTATATGGTAGACCTGGGTTTTCTTTGGGTGTACCTGCAGTTTGTAGCTGGTTTTTCCGAGGGTGGACACAACCTGGTACGGCCCACTCCATTCAGCCTTAAACTTCTGTAGGGAGGAGGGCAACAATACCAAAGCCCAGTCGCCTTTCTGCAGTCTCCTCCATTTTTTTCCTTTGTCGTAGTACGATTTCTGCTTCTGCTGACTTTTGTCTAGGTGGGCATAGGCCAGATCCCTCATTTTGCCCAGTTTTGATCGTAGATTCCGGGCATACTCCAAGGTATGCATGGCCTCTTCTGGGATTTCGTTCTCCCACGCCTCTTTCGTCATGTCCAGGAGGGATCTGGGCTGTCTCCCGTAAAGCAGTTCAAACGACGAGAACCCCAAGCTGCTCTGTTTTTGTCCCCTAATCACATACAAAGCGAGGGGCAAGGCTTGATCCCAGTCCGCCCCGTTTACTTCCAACATTTTCCTTAGCGTGGTCTTCAAGGTTCGGTTGTACCTCTCCACGAGGCCGTCGGTCTGGGGATGATAGACTGCGGTGCGTATTTGTTGTATGTTAAGCATCCTGCATACCTCCTTCATCAGTTTGGACACGAATGGGGTCCCTTGATCGGTTAGTATTTCTTTTGGAAACCCCACTCGGGAAAACAGCTCAAGCATTTTATCTGCTACCTGGCGAGTGGTGGTGGAGAAGAGAGAAAATGCCTCGGGAAACCTGGTGGCGTAGTCTACCATGACCAATACGTATTGGTGCCCTTTTTTCGTCTTGGGCAGGGGTCCGATCAAGTCCATACCAACGCGTTCGAAAGGGACTCCTATAATTGGGAGAGGCTGTAGGGGTACCGCCGGAGGTCTAGTCCTATTCTTTTTCTGACAGGTTTCACACCTCTGGCAGTATTCCATGGCATCTCTGTAAATGCCAGGCCAAAAGAAATGGCGGAGCAGCGTCTGGGTCGTTTTCTCGGCCCCAGTGTGGCCGGCGACAAGGTGGGCATGCGAATAGTACAAGACCTGATCCCTGAACACCAGGGGGACCAACAACTGCTCTGGATCGTCTTTCTTTCCTTGACGGTAGAGTAAGTCCTTTTTTTTAAAGAAGCGGGGATACGACACAGGGTTCTGACCTTGGGTCCTTTGTGCGTGGTCCCAAGCGTTGAAGAGGGTGTTGTCGTTGGCTTGGGCGAACCGGAAACTACGGTCCAATATCCACGGTTCTTGGGTCACTAGAGCGGGCTTGGGACTCCTTCCCTCGTTTTGTCCCAGGCTGTGGTTGAACATCTCCAGAAAAGCAGGGTTGTCCGTCCCTATATTGAGGTCCTCTGGGAGGGAGTCCAACACGCCCACCTTGATGTTTTGAGGTCTAACCCCCCCTGGGATATATGGGGAGGTTGGCTACCGGATAGGGGCGGACGTCCCCATGAACACACCGAATGTATACCCGGTCATCAGGGAGAAGGTTGGATTTTAGTACATGCTGGGTCTGTACCACGGACTGACGACACCCCGTTCACCCTCACACTTACTCTGAATGTGGGGCCCATCTCGGCGGAGTAAAGGACGGTTCTGGGGAGATACCCGACCTCCATAGGCTCTTCGGGGGTCCTTCTCCTGGGGCACATCCTCGCTATGTGTCCCCAGTTGCCACAGTCCAAGCACTGCGGGCCGTTGTGTGCTTGAGGTTCGGGCCTCCAGGGTTTGGGTTTCACGGCCTCTGTCACCCGTAGCGGTTTCCTTTCTATTTTCAGGGGGGTTCTTGATTTCTCCGGCTCCCACGCCACGGTTCCATGTGGCTGGGCCCTCGTAAACGTGGTAGCCATCTCGATGGCCTGAGCTGTAGTCAGATCGTGGTGTTGCCGTAACCATCTTTGAGTGGCATAGGGCAGGGCCTCCAGGAATTGTTCCAGATACACCCTGTCCATTATCTGTTCTTTGGTACATAGCTGGGAAGTTAGCCATTTGTCGGCCGCCATCTTTAATCGCACAAACAAGGTCTTGGGGGTTTCTCCCGGGACGCCCCTCTCCTTCCTGAATTTGATACGATAGGCCTCAGTGTCCAACCCCAAGTGGTCAAGGATTATTCATTTAATGTTTGCATAAGGGGTGTCTCCGGTGGGGTTGGCCACCTGATAGGCGGCCTGGGCTTCTCCCACCAACAGCGGGGCCAAAAAAAACGGCCATTTGGCGACAGGCCATCCACATGCGCGTGCCGCACGTTCGAAATTCAACAAACGCATCGGGATCCTCACCGGGTATGTACTTCTGAAGGGACACCCCTCCTAGGTTGTGAGGTGTCGGGCCGGCCGAAGGGGCTACTGAGGCGATAACAGGGTCCAGTGCATGGGCTGTCACGGCAGCCTTCATTATTTCCCTATCGGCGTCAGCCGACTGTATCTGCTTCTCTACTACCCATTCCAACCGTTCTTGTCCTTAAGCCAGTCTCTCAAGGATCGCTTCCATAGTAGTTACACTGATGGGTTGAATGCCCGCATTCTCCACCACTGTGGCCGGTTCGGTGGGAATAGGCAATAGACGAGTCTTGGTAGGATTCAAAGAAGGTTTTATTGAGTGGAACAGTCTGTCGGTACAAGTAGTACGAACGCATACAGGACGGGGTGACCGGCTTCTCTCCCTCCTTGTCTTTCGGGTGCCGTCCTGCTCTCGCCACCGGATCGGACTCCTTCTCCCAGGCTCTTCGGGCTCCGTCTTGCCCAGACTCCACCGAAGGGGGGGTGACAAAAACAGAGAGGAGGTCTTAGTATCACGTCAATTCCTACAGACAGTAACAGGGAAGGGGGGGTGAGGGATACACCGTGCTACCAGGCTGTTTCACTCCGTGAGGTGAGTGCAGGGGTTACGTTACCCTAAGGGACAGCGGGTCCTCCCTTCCCAAACCGCAACCACCCAGTAACCCGACCCCGTACCTCTGTTAGCCACGCCCCTCCGGGGGAGTGGCTGGGCGAAGCGTGGGTCCGTTGCCCTCCTGGGTCCGTCGCTGCCGCAGGTCTCCAAGCAGCTCCTCGCAGTCTGCTTCCCGTCTCCTCCTCCTTTCCTCCGGATACTCTCCGTCCTGAGGCGCCGCCGCCCTGGTGCTTTACCGCTGCCTCTGGTCCGTTCCCGATCCCAGCTCTGTCCGAGGTCCCAGCTGATCCGCCGCTCCGCTCCTCTCCCGCTCTCCAAGCCTGTCCTCTCTTCCAGTCTTCTCCTTCTCTCCACTCCTCGATTCCCTCTTGCTCCGCTCTCCTCTTCTCTTCGATTCCGCTGCTCCACGCCACTCCGCCACTCTCTTCCTCTCTGACCGCTCCTCCGGTGAATAGACACACCTGATCCGGGTTCTGGGCGTCTCTTGTAGGGAAGACCAGCCCCTCCTCCTCTTCCTCCGCGCTGGGCCAGTTAAAGGGACCGTGCTCGTATTCCTCCTCGTCGCAGCTATACTGGACGGCTCCTGGGGTCCATCCTGAGGTCTCTGACACCTGTTGAGAGAAGGGGGGGGTCACAGGTTATGGGCTCAGACCGGGGCGCAGGGGGGGGGGCGCCCCTCCTCCCGGTTACAGCCCTCCACATGGCGCTGCGTCACACTCAGGACCTAAGATGTTTTAAAAAGCTCCTTAAAACTTACCTTTTCAAACAGGCCTATTAATTCACTTTTCTTGCCATCAGTTTACTACTGCTCCGCGCCAGGATACTCAAGAGTAGTTGTGCGCGCTACAAATACCAATATAACATAACATAACATGGATACCCGCTATCCCCACTGCTTTCACACTTGCATTAGAGCCTTTGGCTGCCTCAGTGAGGCGGGACCCCCCTAGTGCATGGATTTGATTGATCCACCGAGACATTGGGCAGGATCGCACTGTATGCTGATGAAGCCGCATTCTTCCTCACAGACCCATGGTTTACAGGTCCATGGAACCTGCAGATACTCGGAGTATTTGGGGAAACTTCTGGACTTTGTACTAACCTGTCAAAATCAGTGCTGTTCCCAGTGTGTGGAGACCAGGGGAGGGGTGCATGGGCATCCCAGCTGACCTATTCTTTCAGGGATTTCCAATACATGGGTGTAAATGTCTGTCTCTACATATCCAAGATGAGGTGAAGGCGTGGTCCCTCTTACCCCTATCCTTTTTCGGTCCGTCTGCTATCTTCAACATGGGCTCATTACCGGGGTTGGCTCCATAACTTCCCCAATGATATCCCACCATACATCAAGACATCTACCTGAATTTAACCCACTTGAATGGCGACTGCTAATGGGAAGAGAAATGAATAAACCGCTGCACTCCAATGTGTATGTAGTAAGTAAGTTGTCCTTAATGTTCAAGTCTTATAGGTACTCCAGGTGTTCACCTCCTGGGTCAAAAGGTGCTATACATGAACTGCGGGAAAACCTACAGAGAGTAGGGGTAACCTGAAGTACTCTTGAAGCACAAAAGTGCTGTTTCTTGAAAAACGTGGTTGATCCAGAAATAAATTTTCAATTTGTTTTCTATAGTTTTTATGTATTTCAATCGTTTATTTGTTAATCAACATATTCCATTCATATGATTGAATATTGTCATCATCTTCTATTCCATTGTTGAATTTTCAAACAACGTGATACAAATCCACATACTTATGAATTCCCCAATGCATTTCGCACAAACGTGCGCTTCCTCAGGGGGTCTGCAATTAAAGTAGAGATAACAACAGTCGGTATACTGATACATAACCAGGAGGCGGAAAAATAAAAGCGGTTGTACGTCAATTTACGTGAAAACGTAGAGTCTAGTGCAAAGTGAGTGGGAAATGTAGCAAAAATGAAAGAAACATGCAAGGTATACGCCAGAACCAGAATAAACTCATTACAAGCACCCAAAGTGCAAGTCCTAAATGCGTAGTATAAATAAAGAAAAAAATTTTTCCCCGGAAAAAAACGCGAGTCAAAAAGAAAAGCGGTGACTGTTTTTAACTTTAAGGTGAAACCGGGTTATGTGACTCAAGAGAGGAACGGTGTACGGCGAAACCTTAAATTATATCCCTTCGTGCAGTTGAAGCAAGCAGTCAGAGAGCAGTGGGTTTACGCATAAAACAAATAGAAGCAGCAGTGTCTTACCAGTAAAAAAGGCAATTCGAAGAGTCAACGTGGAGTAATCAAGTGTTGGCGAATGCCCGGCTCCGTGGAACCCGGAAGACGCCACGCATGCGCAGTAGCGCATTGAAAAAGTGTTTGGAAAGTAAACACAAATGAAAGACTCACGCGACCTACGAGTATGAGAAGGTAGCCAAAACGGAACTTAAAAGAGTGAAGGACATGCATCCATAGTAGCCAAATTATAAGCAAACAATATTAAAAACTGTACGCCATGCAGTATAACGGAATGGAAAAGTAGATTAGGAAATTAAAAGACGTGAACAAAAAGTAATAAAAATAGCACATTCGTGACTTAGTTAAATAAACCAAAAGCTACAGCTATGCTAAACTAAAGAGTGTGTAGTATAAAATGTGCACCGACCTATAGGTACAACCTCTGTTGAAAATTGGAACTATATGCAAATAATTATTAATACACAGCTAGATGGAGATCAATATTTACAGTATATTCAGTGAGTATCAAATATTGTCAATCAAGAACTTAAATCATAAATGACAACCAAATTCAAGACGCTCATTAAGTCCCTTAGGCTGCAACGCCTGCAGTCTATATATCCAATGTAGTTCTCGCTGCAGTAATCGTCTGTTGTTGTCCATGTGTGGTTGTTTCTCCACTGTTTCCAGAATCAGGAACCGTATCTGGCTTGGATTATGTGACTGTTGGATGAAGTGTGCCGCAATGTTAGATTTCAGATTTTTTGTGCGGATATTACTCCGGTGTTCATTTAACCTGATTTTTATTTTGCGTTCAGTTTTTCCAACATAAGGGAGTCCACATGGGCATTTTATCATATAGATGACATTGTTCGTGTCACATGTAGCATTTACTCGGAGATTCATGATGGTCCCTTGGGTAGGGTGTGTCATGGTAGATCCAGGAATTATACTGTTGCAATGACTGCAATTAAAGCATGGGATAGTTCCTTTGAAAATGGATTGTATGGTAGTTGTGGGTTGCTTAATGAGTTGTTGGATGTTCCTGGTACGTTGGTAGGCAAAAATGGGTGGTGGTTCAAAAATATGATTGAATTCGATTTCTGATTGCAGTAATGGCCAGTGTTTGCGAATAACCTCTTTGATTTGTCTAGATTTTGTAGAAAATTTGGATACAAAAACATTACGGGTCACTTGCTGTTGACTTTTCACTTTGGGTTTCAATAAATCATCTCGGTTCTTGAGTTTTACTCTGTTTTCAGCAGCCGCTGTAATGTGTTCTGGGTATCCACGTTGGTGGAATTTTTGAACAATTGTTGAACTGTTGATATTGTACAACTCCTCAGTGGAAGCAATGCGCTTGGCTCTCAGTAGTTGTGAGTACGGAAGATGCTTTTTCAAACTCGGTTGGTGAAAACTTCTGTGATGCAAATAGTTATTACGGTCTGTAGCTTTGGTAAAGATAGAGGTAGTAAATTGATTGTCACTCAATTTGACAAGTACATCCAGAAAAGAAATTTCAGTATTGTTTAGTGTATGTGTGAATTGAATCCTATCATTCACAGTGTTGAGATGGTTAAATGCAACAAGAAATTGAGTCTCTGTGCCTTGCCAAACAAGGAAAATGTCATCAATGTATCTGTAATATGCACATATGTAGGGTTGCCAAAGTGCATTTTGAAGTATGTGTTGTTGTTCGAATGCATACATGAATAAATTAGCATACGCTGGGGCAGCACAGTTGCCCATTGCTACTCCAGATAGTTGCAAATAGTACTGATTGTCACATGTTTTGAAGTAGCTATGGTGTAAAGTAAATTGCATCAATTCCATTAAGAATACTTGGAGATCCAATGGTTTGTCGGTTTGTACTAAAGCAGTCTCAAGGGCTTCCAATCCCAAGTTGTGGGGGATTGAGGTGTATAATGCGTTAACATCAATCGTACATAAAGTAGTTGGTCTATCATTGGGTATAACAATCTGTTTAAGTTTGTTTAGGAAATCGGTCGTATCCTGAATGTAAGTACTCATACCTTTGACACTCGCTTGTAAGTGTTTATCAATGTAAGTGCCCGTTGGGGCATGTATTGAGTTGGTAGTGCTCACAATTGGTCTGAATGGTGGTTGACTGGAGTTCTTGTGAATTTTAGGCACTAAGTAAATATATGGTACTTGAGGATAATCCTTAATAAGGTATCTTTTGTCTCTGTCAGTGATAGTGTTTGCAGATACAGCTTGGTTGATAATCTTAGTAAGTACATCTTTGAAAGCTTGCGTAGGATCTGATCTCAAAAGCATGTATAAATCTGGTTGTTGTAGATGTTCATGTAGGCCGTGTTGGTGGTACGTAGAATCCAAAACGACAATGGCGCCGCCTTTGTCAGCTTTACATATAGTCACTGTTTGATTGTTGGCTAGTTGTTTGATAGCTTGTCTTTCTTTCAGCATGAGGTTGCTACGGCTGTTTGTAGGAATATCGAACAGAGCGTGCAATTCTTGTTGTACTGCTTTCTCAAATACGTCAAGAACCTTGTGGCTGATGGGAGCCATAAAATTACTAGAAGGACGTAGGCCCAAAAGAGTGTCTTTGTCTAGAGCAGAGGATGGTACACAAATATTCTCAAAAAAATGTCTAAGTCGTAGTGTTCTCATGAACTTATAGAATGAGATAGAAATATCTAGTTCATTGGTTTGGTATGTAAGAACAAAATTTAAACCTTTTTGTAGAACCTGTATTTGTGCTTGGCTCAGGGGGCACTTAGAGATATTCACAACTAGATTCTGTGACTCCTGGTCGATTTCGCTGGTGGGGGTAAATTGTCTCTGACATTTAGACCTCCTCGATCGTCGATTGGTTCGGGACCAGCATCTAAAAAAGAATCCCCAGTGGTAGCGATAGTAGGTTCAGTGGTGGTTTTAGAGGTAGTTGGTTGTTCAGGTCTTGTCTTCTCAGTAGGAGTTTCTTGTCTTGGTCTGCCTCGTGGAGGCATTCTACGTGTAGAGTCCTCTGAAGATGATGTATCTCCATCCGTTGATTTATTCGGTTGGTTACGATTTTGTCTCCTAGCAGCATATATTTCAGCCCAATTATAGACCTCCCCTAATTTATAATCGACCGTGTCGCGTTTGAACTTTCTCAATTTTCTTTCATTAATCTCTTTAATATACGTGTCTAACTTGCTGTTGATGTCATCTAGAGTGGCACTAAACTCTTCTGGAGTAATTTTTTGGCTGAGTTCATGTTTGAGTTGCTTTACTTCTTTTTCTAGTTCCTCTAATAATTTAGAGAGTTCCTCGACAATCAAAAGAATCAAATCAAGTGAGCATTTATTAAAATGGTATGGCATACTTAACATGAACTCAGCCAAAAAATTACTCCAGAAGAGTTTAGTGCCACTCTAGATGACATCAACAGCAAGTTAGACACGTATATTAAAGAGATTAATGAAAGAAAATTGAGAAAGTTCAAACGCGACACGGTCGATTATAAATTAGGGGAGGTCTATAATTGGGCTGAAATATATGCTGCTAGGAGACAAAATCGTAACCAACCGAATAAATCAACGGATGGAGATACATCATCTTCAGAGGACTCTACACGTAGAATGCCTCCACGAGGCAGACCAAGACAAGAAACTCCTACTGAGAAGACAAGACCTGAACAACCAACTACCTCTAAAACCACCACTGAACCTACTATCGCTACCACTGGGGATTCTTTTTTAGATGCTGGTCCCGAACCAATCGACGATCGAGGAGGTCTAAATGTCAGAGACAATTTACCCCCACCAGCGAAATCGACCAGGAGTCACAGAATCTAGTTGTGAATATCTCTAAGTGCCCCCTGAGCCAAGCACAAATACAGGTTCTACAAAAAGGTTTAAATTTTGTTCTTACATACCAAACCAATGAACTAGATATTTCTATCTCATTCTATAAGTTCATGAGAACACTACGACTTAGACATTTTTTTGAGAATATTTGTGTACCATCCTCTGCTCTAGACAAAGACACTCTTTTGGGCCTACGTCCTTCTAGTAATTTTATGGCTCCCATCAGCCACAAGGTTCTTGACGTATTTGAGAAAGCAGTACAACAAGAATTGCACGCTCTGTTCGATATTCCTACAAACAGCCGTAGCAACCTCATGCTGAAAGAAAGACAAGCTATCAAACAACTAGCCAACAATCAAACAGTGACTATATGTAAAGCTGACAAAGGCGGCGCCATTGTCGTTTTGGATTCTACGTACCACCAACACGGCCTACATGAACATCTACAACAACCAGATTTATACATGCTTTTGAGATCAGATCCTACGCAAGCTTTCAAAGATGTACTTACTAAGATTATCAACCAAGCTGTATCTGCAAACACTATCACTGACAGAGACAAAAGATACCTTATTAAGGATTATCCTCAAGTACCATATATTTACTTAGTGCCTAAAATTCACAAGAACTCCAGTCAACCACCATTCAGACCAATTGTGAGCACTACCAACTCAATACATGCCCCAACGGGCACTTACATTGATAAACACTTACAAGCGAGTGTCAAAGGTATGAGTACTTACATTCAGGATACGACCGATTTCCTAAACAAACTTAAACAGATTGTTATACCCAATGATAGACCAACTACTTTATGTACGATTGATGTTAACGCATTATACACCTCAATCCCCCACAACTTGGGATTGGAAGCCCTTGAGACTGCTTTAGTACAAACCGACAAACCATTGGATCTCCAAGTATTCTTAATGGAATTGATGCAATTTACTTTACACCATAGCTACTTCAAAACATGTGACAATCAGTACTATTTGCAACTATCTGGAGTAGCAATGGGCAACTGTGCTGCCCCAGCGTATGCTAATTTATTCATGTATGCATTCGAACAACAACACATACTTCAAAATGCACTTTGGCAACCCTACATATGTGCATATTACAGATACATTGATGACATTTTCCTTGTTTGGCAAGGCACAGAGACTCAATTTCTTGTTGCATTTAACCATCTCAACACTGTGAATGATAGGATTCAATTCACACATACACTAAACAATACTGAAATTTCTTTTCTGGATGTACTTGTCAAATTGAGTGACAATCAATTTACTACCTCTATCTTTACCAAAGCTACAGACCGTAATAACTATTTGCATCACAGAAGTTTTCACCAACCGAGTTTGAAAAAGCATCTTCCGTACTCACAACTACTGAGAGCCAAGCGCATTGCTTCCACTGAGGAGTTGTACAATATCAACAGTTCAACAATTGTTCAAAAATTCCACCAACGTGGATACCCAGAACACATTACAGCGGCTGCTGAAAACAGAGTAAAACTCAAGAACCGAGATGATTTATTGAAACCCAAAGTGAAAAGTCAACAGCAAGTGACCCGTAATGTTTTTGTATCCAAATTTTCTACAAAATCTAGACAAATCAAAGAGGTTATTCGCAAACACTGGCCATTACTGCAATCAGAAATCGAATTCAATCATATTTTTGAAACACCACCCATTTTTGCCTACCAACGTACCAGGAACATCCAACAACTCATTAAGCAACCCACAACTACCATACAATCCATTTTCAAAGGAACTATCCCATGCTTTAATTGCAGTCATTGCAACAGTATAATTCCTGGATCTACCATGACACACCCTACCCAAGGGACCATCATGAATCTCCGAGTAAATGCTACATGTGACACGAACAATGTCATCTATATGATAAAATGCCCATGTGGACTCCCTTATGTTGGAAAAACTGAACGCAAAATAAAAATCAGGTTAAATGAACACCGGAGTAATATCCGCACAAAAAATCTGAAATCTAACATTGCGGCACACTTCATCCAACAGTCACATAATCCAAGCCAGATACGGTTCCTGATTCTGGAAACAGTGGAGAAACAACCACACATGGACAACAACAGACGATTACTGCAGCGAGAACTACATTGGATATATAGACTGCAGGCGTTGCAGCCTAAGGGACTTAATGAGCGTCTTGAATTTGGTTGTCATTTATGATTTAAGTTCTTGATTGACAATATTTGATACTCACTGAATATACTGTAAATATTGATCTCCATCTAGCTGTGTATTAATAATTATTTGCATATAGTTCCAATTTTCAACAGAGGTTGTACCTATAGGTCGGTGCACATTTTATACTACACACTCTTTAGTTTAGCATAGCTGTAGCTTTTGGTTTATTTAACTAAGTCACGAATGTGCTATTTTTATTACTTTTTGTTCACGTCTTTTAATTTCCTAATCTACTTTTCCATTCCGTTATACTGCATGGCGTACAGTTTTTAATATTGTTTGCTTATAATTTGGCTACTATGGATGCATGTCCTTCACTCTTTTAAGTTCCGTTTTGGCTACCTTCTCATACTCGTAGGTCGCGTGAGTCTTTCATTTGTGTTTACTTTCCAAACACTTTTTCAATGCGCTACTGCGCATGCGTGGCGTCTTCCGGGTTCCACGGAGCCGGGCATTCGCCAACACTTGATTACTCCACGTTGACTCTTCGAATTGCCTTTTTTACTGGTAAGACACTGCTGCTTCTATTTGTTTTATGCGTAAACCCACTGCTCTCTGACTGCTTGCTTCAACTGCACGAAGGGATATAATTTAAGGTTTCGCCGTACACCGTTCCTCTCTTGAGTCACATAACCCGGTTTCACCTTAAAGTTAAAAACAGTCACCGCTTTTCTTTTTGACTCGCGTTTTTTTCCGGGGAAAATTTTTTTTCTTTATTTATACTACGCATTTAGGACTTGCACTTTGGGTGCTTGTAATGAGTTTATTCTGGTTCTGGCGTATACCTTGCATGTTTCTTTCATTTTTGCTACATTTCCCACTCACTTTGCACTAGACTCTACGTTTTCACGTAAATTGACGTACAACCGCTTTTATTTTTCCGCCTCCTGGTTATGTATCAGTATACCGACTGTTGTTATCTCTACTTTAATTGCAGACCCCCTGAGGAAGCGCACGTTTGTGCGAAATGCATTGGGGAATTCATAAGTATGTGGATTTGTATCACGTTGTTTGAAAATTCAACAATGGAATAGAAGATGATGACAATATTCAATCATATGAATGGAATATGTTGATTAACAAATAAACGATTGAAATACATAAAAACTATAGAAAACAAATTGAAAATTTATTTCTGGATCAACCACGTTTTTCAAGAAACAGCACTTTTGTGCTTCAAGAGTACTTCAGGTTACCCCTACTCTCTGTAGGTTTTCCCGCAGACTGCTAATGGGAGACTTAGGTGCCCACAAGATCTGACAAATTTACGAAACCCAAGTTGTACATAGTCTTAACACGTTGGAGTTATGGATGGCATGGGAGGGCGGTATCACAGAACTTATGGATGGCGACTGAACAGAGGCTCTGGTGAGCCCTCGAGACCTTTTCTAATTCAGTTCAGATACATACACCGTGCTTAATATACTAGGTCCCATCTCTGGCGCATGGGGGTGACATTGTCTCCCACATACCTCAGATGCGGCAGGGAGGCTGGGACCTTCCTTCATACAGTATGGATTTGCAGTTTACTCCAACCCATCTGGCGCGGGGTAACCTCTTGCCTCCACAAATGTTATCCTGGAAGCCCCCCCCCCTTTCGAACAAAAGTTAACCCTTCTACACAGCACAGATGGGATCAGAGGAAACTGATACAAACACCTCCTGTTCCTGGGGCTCACGCTGGCCGAGCGAGATGTAGCCCAACACTGGAAGGCGACCTCTCCACCATTGGTGGGCAGGTGGAAACGTGCCACTAACAGATGTATGGATATGGAACTGCCAGGATTTCAGGCACGGGACTGCCCGCAGAAACATAATAAAATATGGAAACGGTGGACTGAATACAGGGGTATAGTCACATAGTCATGGACACACCTGTAACTCGTAATGCAAGCTATCCCAATGCATCAGTTTGACATTTTTCCGGAGGGGGGGTGGGATTCTTTGGTTCTTCCTTTGTTATAACTCTGAAATATTGGTACTGCACAGAACTGTACTGTATCTTGCTGTTGACGTATGTACCATGAATAAAACCTTAAATTTTTCACAAAAAAGGGATCTAAAGTGCTTTTAAATGGGACAAAATAAAGTGCTTAGTATCTTGAGTAACTATGGCGTTAGATACATGGACGGCAGTCCACTGCGAGACCATCCCTTGGGGACGGTAAGTAAAAAGTGAACCATATTTAGCCTGAAATGGGTTAACAAATAACTGAGTGTTAGACCTATCAAGTAAAAGGTAAGACTGCTGTTGACAAAGTGGACTGCACGAGGCATAGTTAAAGTTAGATTTGTATAGCGCGGCTTATCACCTGTGAGGGTATCCAGGTTCTCATCATAGGCACGAGGAGATTAAGTGATCGGCCCTCCTGTGTCCACTAGCTTATCATATGGCAGGTTATTTCTAATTCTAATACTGCCCAAGTTGCTACTCTCTTCTGAGTTGGCCATGTAAAGAAGTTTCACCTGTTCTTGTGTCTCTGTCCCATATCTTCTTGACATCCCCCCCCCCCCCCCCCCCCCCCCCCCCCCATCTCCCACAGCCACCCTGTGGAAACTAGCTCTGCTAATTCCCCCATCTTACTGAGCCTTTGATGAATCTGCCAGTTCTCTGTAACTTGCGGCCCATCTCCGCACTGCCACGTCCCTCTAATGGTCTTGAAAATGACATCCATAGGAACATTTCCCACTTTCCTCAGCTATTCGATTCCCTCCCAATCTGGATACCCGTCTTTTAACAAAAATATTGATAGCACTGAATCTGTATACTCTTCAGTATCGGAATCCTTCCTGGAAACCTTGGACAAAGGCAGAAAAACTACTCTTGTTCTCAGAATACTCTGAGTATATCTGTCAGTGTCATTTGCTGTACACTGTCCCATACACTTTACATCATGTGCATTTGTGTTTGAGTTTAAGTGGTGATAATATAGCCCTGGGGAAGGCAACTTACCTTGAGGGGCTTGAGCACTGCCTGAAGCATGTTAACTGAGGATTGTACGAATAACTAACAAAACTCACTTAAAATAGTTTGGATATTATACTAGATAATTTTTATCAATTCTATAAATTTGCATCCCTTTCCAAATATCCCGATATCCCGTAACGAATATGAGCTCGCAGTTCAGTCCATTCAGACAATTTATTGTGCGCGATGTGGCTAGAACCCAGTGATGAAGCATGCCAAAATGTGTTTTACGTCCAAATTAAGGAAACTCTTATTTTTTTTTTTCCTGTTAGCTAGGTCACACAATTTTGTTTCTAATCTAGTTTGCTTTACTTTTGTGTAGATAATTTTGAGAGTAGGTATGTGAAAACCTTTAAATTCTCTCTTCCCCATTCTATGGCATGTGTACGGTGTACCTCCTTGACTTTAGCGTTTGTGTGCTCTTAGGTCTGCTTGTCTAGTTACTTTGTTGTTGGTGTGTGCTCTGGGCCTGCTCCCTTGGTTCCTTTGCTGCAGATGTGCGCACTAAACCTGCACCTAAGGTTGATACTGACATGCAGTTGTGATAAAAGGTGCATTATTTACTTAAAGGTTCTTTGTACCTCTGAGTCTTGTGATTTCTACACAGTCCCTTTAGGCCCAGACTGCCTCCTTTGTTCAAATTCTCAAGATTAGTTGCCAAGGACATGAGCTCAGAAGCCGCCTCTGGGTTCAGTGCATTCCCTTGGGTGGACACTTAGTACCATGTGTGGGACCAAAGGCATTTGAAACTGTTTTCACTCTGCAAACACTGGTGTTAATAGGGTTTTCCTAATATTGGCTGAGACCTTTCTTTTTTGAATAACTCATATACTTAACCTGACCCAAAAAGACCAAAACAAGAGCTGGTCTGCTGTAATGGTTCTGCTCGGCCGTGACTTTGGGTGGAATCGGGCTCATAACTGCAGATTTCTAGGAAAATCTGCATTTCCACATGGTTCCCCTCCATTTTCTCTTCTGGATACTTCTGGTATTAACTGCACATTGAGAACCCACCAACTGTTTCTTCATTTGTGTGTGTTTTTTGAAAAGTGAAAAATTCTAAGACCCATTGAGTGCAGTGCTTGTAATTGCATGTAAATGCACTGTTTAGCATCTCTGATGCAGAGGCATAGGCTTGCAGGCTGAAAGAGGTGGGAGGCTCGGTCTCGACTCCCTGGTAGGACATAGATGAGCTAATGAAGGACAAGAGGGGGGGGGGTTCATCTCCCCACTCCTCATTTTATTTGCCCTGGACTGATAGCTGGGCCCAATAAAAGAAGGGTCTGCAGGCAGGTTAGGTTTTTATGAACTCACTCGCCTGCTTGTCGCAGCTCCCTGGAGCAGTCTTGCCTCCTGGACCTGCCCTGTTGTCACCTGCACCTCCCTGGACAGTTCAGAATGAAGAAGAGAAAAGACTGCTCAGATTGGAACACAACCACTAATACTTAAGGTTTTTGTTGTGGTCCCTGCTCCTGCAGTTTCTCCCCTGCCCTATTCCAAACACAACTTTGTGCTCTATGTGCCTTTCCCTCTTTAAGTCCCTACATGCCACGGCAATAATCAAATTAAAATCTGCCCGCCAATGTGCAGCAGGTGGTGGGCCCACCGCTATCCCTTCCATACCCTACCCTCCCTCTTCCCAAAAATAGAGCTCACAGCGGACTCGGTCACCCCGCACCCAGCCAAAGGACAAGGGCCCCCTCCACTCAAACGTTTGTACGGCCTGCAGCGCTCCAGGACCCCTCCACCTAAAAGTATGTTTGGTCCACACAATGCCTCACTTACCCCCACCTTACCGAAGCACGAGTGACTCTCCCTCACCCAAAGTATGTTGAGCCCATGGTTGAACCCAGTCATCTGTTCCCACCTACAGTACCAGTGCCCCCACCATCCAAAATGTTTGTCCCCCAGTCAATGTTACCCAAAGCCAGTACCCCATCACCCACCGCCAAAAAAGCTTGTGGAACACCCACCTTCTTGTGTTACGCCTTACTAAAATAAGTTTCTTGTGTTCAGTTCTAAAAGAATGATCGATTAAGGAATTGTAGTAATAAAGTGGAGTTTCAGATTTGCCTTGGCTTACGTTAGGTGGTGTAGGCTGCTGCATGGCAGGTCAAGACCTGGACACAGATCCCCAACCAGAAGGAAGAGATTGGAGGTTCTGTGGACTGAAAAAACCCAGTGTAGTGTCTCACTTTTTTCTCGCTTGTGAATATGGATGAACTTGGCCTTGCATGAGCTGGATTGTTTGTTGTATGTCTGGATACACTTAAACCTATGAGCTTCTGTGAGTAACTTTTTTTCCTTCAGTGAGGGAAGTATGTCTTTTGTCTACTGAGTTGTGGTTGTTTTGCCAGCGAATGGCAATATTTGTGAGCGAAGTCATTCTGGGCCTGGTGTGAGCTGTAAGTAGGCAAATGGATGCATGTTGTTGGCTAAGTGAGCAGCTCTTTCAGACCTTTCTAGCATGTATCTCACTTCTAAGCTTGTGTAGCAGCTCTGTATTGCTTCACCCACACCCTCCAGTGCTTTATCATAGGCTTTCTGTCCTTCTGTCCAGCTCTGTGGGATAGATGTTAGGGGTACACTTGGGCTGTGTCCCTCAGTCAGTGGCATTCTATGGCACGGTCTTCAGTTTATCACCTGCTCTGATTGACCGCACTCTAAAGGTGTGCTGAGGACTATGTGCGGGATCTCGGATTCTGTTGCCAGGAGTCTTATTTGGAAGTAGTGTGCACCCCGTGATCTATTGAACTTTTGCAGGATGTTCGTCATAATTTCTTTTGCCTTGTGTCTTGTGAGGAGTCCCAACACACCAACGTTTCTGTTCTAGGTAGACCCAACTGGCCAGACTTTTTAATTTGCATCTATTTTTTACAGCAAATTAATTTTTGCTGTTCACTTATTTGGGGCAGGTTTACCTTTTGGAGCAGACAATGTCTCCTGGTGTGAGAAGCGGCTCCATGCATCTTCCTGCCAGCAATATGGCCAGGATTTCATGTGCACAAACATTCCAGTTGTTGATGGGCAATATACATAATTATGAGATCTTACTTGAGACCGTGAAATAGAGACCTGTCCTGGAGTAATCTTTTCCACCTCATGTTTAGCTGAAAAATGTCAGCTCTGTTGCATCTTTACATTTATATTTTTCTGCGGTTGTGCTTGAATGGAGGCATTCAGGAAGATTGCACATTTATTTGAGGACTGGTAGAATTGCTGTGGTGTGTTTCTGGAGTATCTTGTTCAGACAGGCACCTTGGAGCCTGCTGAATAGAAGAGGAACCTTGCTGCGGAGAGGACTCAACATAGATTTTCTGACATAGGAACCTTGCTGTGTACAGGACTCTTTGGTCGACTCGCTTGTGTGGATGCCCTGCTTTTGGGATGACTTGCAGCCTTTACAAAGGACATTTATTTGGAGTATAGGAGGGGAAAGGTATGGTGCATCAGCATGCTGGTGTCCTGAGTTGATACTGACCCCACCTTTTGTGCATCAACCGCAAGACTTGGGCAGTCGGGGAATTCTTGCAAGCATACAGATTGGCAAGAAGTGTATGGAATTGCCCCGCATCCTGATGCAATCCAGTTTTAATGTGGAAAAATCTGTGTGCACCACTTAATTCTTTGTATGCCCTATGACTGTCTCTTCTGCTATTTTTTTGAGCTAGGCTATTGCATAGTTCAGAAATGTTATCCGAGGGGACAAAAAGCAGAACAGTTTGATGGCAGATGTGTTCTGATTAAGTGGAGTGTAGCAAGATGGCGCGCTGATGGGTGATCGAAATGTGTAGGTGGAAATGTGAAGGTTTGTGACTTTCAAGAAGGGGATCAAAAAAGTTTACGCTGGAATGGGTGTTGGTAGGGGAAGGTTCAGAACAAGTAGGTCTGTAAAGGAAGAGCAAAGAGGAGCAGGTCAGTGAATCTCTTTATCTTGCTGCACTGTAACTTTGCATTAGTGTGTTGGCTCATACTGGTGGAAGATTTTGAAAAAGCATAAGTCCAGTGTGTGCTTTATAGACTCTAGAAGAATTTGCAGTAGGTTAGAATGTGTTGAAGATGGAGAAGGGGCTCAAGTAGTTGCTTGAGAGGATGTGCATGGATTCCTGCTCTGCAAGAAAGCATCTGTGATAGAATATGAGCAGAGCAGACCAGACTGAATCTATCAAAAGGGAGAATGCACCTGAGACTGAAAAGTTGAAAGTTTAGCTAGGTCATAGAATAGTCTGAGATTTGGGGGATGTGAATCACAAATGTCCCACTTAAAAAGCAATGGGCTGTTGGGTGAACGGGTGCGTGGACCATGGTCCAGGGTGGACTGTTTGTATGAGGAGCAGGGTCAGTACTGGTTTGCATTAGGTAGGCCTCTGAAGCTAATTTAGAGTTTGGTGACATGTATACAGTGACGGAATACCCGGTCTGCCAAACTCTAGATTCCCCCTTCCGATTTGGAGTCTGGCGGACCTAGAGTTTCAGTGATGGAGTAAAATTTACTCTGTTGGTGTAAAACTTCCTGTGTTGGCCCAAAGAGTAGATGGCATTAGAAGTAAGCCATTCAACCACCCATTCTAAAGAGTGGATGGTTGGGTTGCCCCCACCCCCTTTTTTGGGGGAGGGGGAGCAGTTAGTAAAGGAAGTTGTAGGTGTGTGTAGGAATTGGAGTAAGCTCAGAGCGAGAAGTGGCGATTGCGTGGGTATTCTAAACCACTGTTTAAGAAAAATAATGTAGTTGGTATTAATGCTGCTATGAGTCTATTGTTTACATTCACATAGAAAGCAAAGTAGTGCTGAATGGGATGTATGGTGGATTTGTAGAGTGCTGCTTGTCATCGGTTAGGGTATCCAGGCGCTTAGTAGGTGAATATAGGTGTGTTGTGAGGCTGGACCGGAGTACAGGTGTTCTCTGTGGTCCCAAGAAGACTAATTGAACAAGCATTGAAAATGCAATAGGTCTCGCCTTTGATTAAGTTAAAGCTATTTGCTTTGCTAATGGTATTCTATAGCAAAGGCAAATGGCTTTAACTTAATCAGAGGCGAGACCTATTGCATTTTTAATGCTTGTTGATGTGATGCAATTGTTTACTGTTTGCATTCCGCTGTTTTTCTGTCTGGCAATAGTGTACTAATAGTTTGTCTAAATGCACTGACATTTAGTTCGCTGTAGAATGCTTTTTAGCACACGCCTCACTAAATTAACTTCTTTATAAATTTCCGATGTTCCCCAGCGTTAACCAGAAACCATTACTGCCATTGTAGCGAGAAAGTTGGAGCTAGACACCCTAGGAGGGAGAGCCGACCAAAGTGTGGCTAATAATTGGGGGCGGTGCTGGCATTAACTGCCCGGGAAGCTCGTTAAAAACAGTTTTTGGGGTTTGTATTCACACGCATGTGCTCTACACATCATAGCAGCCCCCCTGCGATAGTTATACAGCATCTGCCATGTAATGATCGGTCGTTACAGAGAGGCGTGTAAATGCTTAGTGAATCCTGTCTGTACAGCCTCCGTTCGATTTCACCCCGCTTCCCACAGCTCCTTATGTGGTCCGATATGAAGTAGTATAGTCACCCATTCCAGCAGCCACTGTCATGGAAATGCGGTATGTCAGCCGGGCTTTGGATGCAAACCCTCCATTCAGAGCTGATTTTAATATCCTGAAAGCACCATTTCATATTTGATTTTGTGTGAACCTTGTGCAGGAAGCTGCATTGGGCAAGATCCACAGGTGGTGCAGTTGTAGTCGCGTTTTATTCTGATAAGATTTTCCTTCTTTCTAAGTCCATGAGGTTTCTCCTGCACATTCACCTCTGCTGCACGTGGTCATCTGTGCTAAAAGCTGGCACCCAGTCCCTGGTGCTTATTGTGAAGATTGCCACACTGGCAGCCTCTTGGGCAGGGAATTGTGAAAACCACTGTGGTGTAGATGTTCCTGAGAAACATTACGTTCCCATAGCTCATTTTATCATCTTAGCTTAAAAGTATGTTGTACTCTACCCATTAATTACTCTGGAATCTTCTCACATTGGTAAACCTCATGCAACAGGGTTGTCCTTTGTGTTTGTGAGAGCCCGTCTGGAAAGAACACATTACTGTATGAAATTTGAACTGCCGTGCGACTTTGCCCATCACAGAATTTCTTACATAGACGTTTTACTCCTGTGTTCTTAATTTTTTTTAAATGAAAAAGCAGTGCCAGTAAAACTGCCCACAATTATATCTAAGATTGAGTCTACACCTGTGGCGTTGAGGGGGGAGAATTTTTCAGTCCTGAAAATCCTCTAGACCAGATTCTGCAGCAAGAATACTAAACTAGCCTGTAGTTATATATATATCTATATATATATCTATGCAGCACATTATTGTGGGTACAGCGACATTTACTGTGCACAAAGCAGTGCACAGTAGTACCACAGGCTGTAACTGTGCCCAGTCCAGGAAACTACTAATCCAGGGGCTAATACTATCCAGACTGGACTATAGCAACGCCCTGTTCTTAGCAGCTCCTGAAGCAACTATCAACATCCTTCAACGGGTTCAGAACGCAGCAGCCAGGCTGCTTACGGGTGCCTCAAGAAGATCTTCGGCTAGACCAGTCTTGAGAGCACTTCACTGGCTGCCCATACGAGAAAGAATCACCTTTAAAGCGCTATGTATCACCCATAAGGCTCTCCAGGGTAAAGGACCCCCGATTCTCAGGAGTTTAATCTGCTTCTATAAGTCTTCCCGGGCTCTCCGGTCGGACTTCGGAAACCTGCCCAAGATTCCCAGAGTTGGGAAGGTGCGCACTGGGGGTCGCTGTTTTTCGGTAAACGCGGCAAAGATTTGGAATGCCCTCCCTGGCCGGATTCGAACGGAACCCTGTTATCTCAAATTTCGAAAGTCTCTTAAAACATTTCTTTTTCCCAAGGACCCCTAAGTAATGGTACCCTCTTCAGTTTGCTCTTTGTTCTTTTCTGTTAGCGCTGGGACGCTCTCGGGCAGCCATACGCTTTATAAATCAAATTTCATTTTATTTCATTCCCTTGGGTCCTCTTTTAGCCACATAAGATACTGCACCCTGCAACATGGTTAAAGGAAGGATATCGCTCAGTGGCTCGAGCTCCCAACAGGGGAGGTGGGGATCTGTATTTGTTTGGTGTTGAATCAACATCCTGCGGTTGTGGACTGATCCTTTCATTTCCCCAGAGTGCCGGGATAGCTGTGCTATATAAAAGAAAGCTACTAATTTAAAATGACACTAAAAATCAGTGCAGCGATCTGTTGTGGGGGCTGGAAAGCAGTGTTGGGAGTGTGCGGTACCACAGGCTGTCACTAGGTGTCCCTTGGGGACCTCTTCTAGTTACATAAGGCATTGCACCCTGCAACATGGATCGAGATAGGGAAGCTGGGGATCCGGGTTTAAGTCTGGTGTCTGTTTCAACATCCTGTGATTATGGGCTGATCCTTTAATGTTTCCTGAGCGCCTGAATAGCTGCGCTATATACATGAAAGCTACTAATTTAACCCTTTTACTGCTGCATACATTCCGCTGCGGTGCGGGTGTTCTACTGAGTGCACGAGGCTGTCGGCCAACGGTCGTGTGCAACACCTGTAAGGTAGTGCTCATGCTGGCCATTGGCCGACGCGAGCACGGAACGGGTTAAAATGACTAAGAAAACAATGCAGCGATCTCAGTGCTCAGTGGTGGATGCGGGCAAGCAGTGTTTTGGGGGGGGGGGGGGGGTAGGGAAAGACTACCAAGGGAGATTAAATGAGGGCATCGAACTGCAAATAATGCGAAAATTAAACTAATGAAAAAATTAGCAGTGGCCTTGGAGGGGTGATGGGTACCTGCGAGCAGTGTTGTGGGATGAGTGAGGGAAGGCACCAGGAGATTAGGGGACAGCAAGCAAATGAAGCGGACCGAAGTTTCATTGCACAACTAAACACAGAACACTTAACGAGCAAAAAGGCAGGCCAACTAAAAGTGCTCTCAAAGTTTAAATAACCTGAAGAGTAAGAACACATGCAATAGGGGCAGTCATCATTGGAGGATACACAACTACTAAAAGGGGGGGGGGGCTACTAAGAGTATTTGCCAATAAAAGCCAGCATTTCTAAAGGACAGCAAGAGGAACAAATTCTAGAGATGGGAGTATTTTGAAGCCAATATCCTGGATACAGCATGTCTTGAAGAGACTGCGCTGCTTAGGGGGGGACGTAAAAATACATTCTACCACAACAGGGATGTGGAATTCCTATAGGCCGACACCTGGATATATTGTTTGGGGTCAAGGGCAACAAGTTTCTGTGTATTTTGTCCTTGGAACAAGTAGGCCCAACCCCCTGCAGTACAAAGCATTTGGCTGCCAGTTTACAGTACCATAATATGGATCAGAGAAAGGCATTGCCTGCAGTTAAGATAATATTTGTGTTCATGCTTTTCAAACTTGTATTAATGGTTCATTCATGCAAAGCCTTTATTATTAGGGTGAGCCCTCTAAGTAAATGTTGTAAGCTCACTGCACTACTACCAGGGGTTAGAGTATAAAAATGTGTACACACAGTTTCAATGATTAAAAATATGAGGCTACATATACTGCTCTCAGAATGCTCTCTGATTAGATGCAAATATTTGTAGAAGCTTATAAGCAAGATTGATGATTCTTTGCTTTCAAAATAAAATGTTCACAAAAATTTCAAAAACATTTAGCTAAACTGTCAGTTGAGGTGCCATTTCTCTGCAACATCCTTTAGTAAAAAGTGTTGATGTACGTCCGTATTTCCCCAAAATACTTATAATGGGAAATCAGTGTAAACCGTTTTAATTTGTTTATGTGAAACAAAAATAAAGCCGGAAGGTCTTACATTTTTGGTCAGACTTTTGGTTTTGTGTGTGGTTTTTGTAAAACCTTATTAGTGTGGGAGCTGATGGGCCCACACCATTATAACAAACCTTGGCAAAAGCAAAAATTGTTTAGATCTAAAAAAGCACACATTGCACAGTAGTTCCTGGCACTCCACAAAGCGACTGTCTATATGCTCCTTGTGAAAGAACAGAATGCTGTCACTCACAGTGAAGCTAGCCGATACAGACAGAATTTTAATAAACACAAAAGTCATGGTTAACATCAGACCTAATTTGGGGCCCAATTATTAAATTAAGTCTCTAAAGTGCACCCATGTTATTGTATTTAGTGCAGCGATGACTTTCGTGAATCCACAAGTCTTTACAGAAGTAGGCCAATAGTACTCCTAGAAAACATTTGTTAACTGCATTTCAGAATGAGCAAATTTGCAGGTGTACATTTGTTCATGTTAAAATCTGAGTGCAAGTTTACTTTCCCTCCAACCACTTTTTCCCAACCCTAGAATAAGTTCCATGTCTGTCATGAGTACATTTCCAACCTTTTCTCGGTATGGGAAAAGATTATAGAAGAGTTGGTGAAAACCCATAAAAAACATGCAAGTTAGTAGGTTTGCACAAACTCAAAAGGGCATTCCAACCCTATAACTGTTGCTTACCATTGAATTCAGCCCCAGTATGTAGATCTGCAAAAACGTGAGAACATAAGGGAATTGCTAGCCGAAGGCGAGGGACTTTAACAAATCAGCTGAACTTTAATTGCTGGTATAGCCCTGCTACAAAGGGCTATAAGGCTATTAAAACATTCTGCCACTAGAGGGCAGAATGTTCTAACAAATTAAACAAAGCCTTCAGGGAGCGCAAGGGGATTGAAATCCCCTCGGGCTCCATGAAGTCTTTGTTCACAGCCAGAGCTGCGAACAAAGAAACATTGGAATGTTGGAGCTCCGGACTTATACCAGCCATTCTAAGCCTGGAGCGCTCCATTGTTTTCAATGGAGCTCCCAACATTCCACTGTTCAAATGAGATTTATACCCTAATTTGTCACCGCATTACATGGCACAAAAGGGACAAGTGGATTTTTGTTGCAGGACAAGTAGATTTATGAAGCAACCTGCACAATAGACCTCAAAAGTATTGTTCTACTTGTTTCATCCTAAAAGGGAATAGAAAAGTAGTACCTGATTTGCTACTGAACTACAGTGTTCCTTACTCCCTGATAAACTTGGGCCAAAATTAGATCATTGATATTCCACAGACGGGTAGCTCTCGTTATGTGCATTCTGTACTGATTTGCAATATTACAGCTCGGTTGTCTCCTGCGCCAGGATGCTCCTTCTGGAGTGAAAGTTGCCCTTTATAAGTACCCAATTCAATTCTCCTGACTGCTGAGTAACGCTGCATTGATTTTTGACGCCCCTCCAGTTTAGTGCTAGTCTCTGGTAGATTGGGAGGACGTTGAAGTTGAAATGTTTTGTAAAGCTCTCTAACACCATGCGGTTTCTTGGCGCTATGAGGTGACAGCACTGAGGGAAAACGGGAGGGTTATTGCGGTGGATATGCCTGGGAAAAGAGATGAGTTTTTTAGGGCTTTACGGAAGTCCATATAGGTGGGAATGGACCTGATGGAAAAGGGAAGGGCATTCCGGAAGTAGGGGCCAAGGGTGGAGAACCTCATGCCTCCAAAAATTTTTCCTACGAAAGCGAGGAACGTTCAGGAGGGACTGAGTGGAGGAGCAAAGGTTTCTGCTAGGAACATAAGCACAGATCTTCGAATGAATGAAGACTGGAGCAGTGCCAGCCAGGGCCATGAAGATCAGGCAACCCATCTTGAATAAGGATCGCTCCAGGATTGGCAGCCAGTGGAGGGTTTTTAACAAGGGGGTGACTCGATGGGACTTCGGAAGCCTAAAGATAAGGCGGGCTGCTTGATTTTGAATTAATTGTAAGCGCCGAAGTTCGTAAGCCGGAATGCCTAAATAGAGGCCATTACCGTAATCTAGGCGGGATAAAATCCTAGCCAGATGGATGAGTTTGAGGGCTTCAACAGAAAAGAAGCGGGAAATTTTACGAATGATTCTGAGACAAAAAACAAAATGAAACAGAAATGATCTGGGGACGCATAGTGAGATCATGACTGATTTTAATGCCCAAGGTTTTAACCGAGGTAGAAGGATGGAGGGGGACCAAGGGCTAGGGGCCAGGAAGCAGAGGTCTAGGGTTAAGGAGGCCGCCGGTAAGGACCAACTTTGTCTTATCAGGATTGAGTTTTAAGTGATTATAGTTCATCCAGTCATAGTTGAACGTAAGAGTGGTTTGGAACTTAGAGATAGAATCAGAAGAAGAAGAGAGATTGAAGATGAGCTGGAGGTCATCGGCATAGTTAAATACCGTGACCTCCATTTTCTGCAGAGCGGCTGTAAGAGGATAGATGGAAAGGTTGGAGAGGAGAGAGAAGAACCCTGGGGGACCCCACAAGAGACAGAGCAGGTAGGGGCAGAGAAACCCTCCAACTGGACGGCCTGGGTGCGGACTTGAAGGATAGAGGTGAGCCAGGCCAAAGCTGACCCCCGAATGCTGGCGCCCCCGACACGATCGATAAGGATGGAATGATCGACCTTGTCGAAGGGGGCGGACAAATCGAGGAGAACCAAGGCCGGAGGAGAATTGATATCAGCACTTCTCCTAAGCTCGTCCAGCATGGAGAGGACCACAGATTCCGTCGAGTGAGCTGGGCGGAAACCGGCCTGATGAGAGGCCAGAAGGTGGTTCTGTTAGAAGATGTTTCTGTGTGGGGATGACTCGTATCCCCCTCCCTTCCTCCCATAACAGTCTATGGAGAGGCGGATGGGAGGTGGCTCTTGATCACCCTATGTAGCTCCATGCAGGAATGTCCGATTGCATGTGGCTGTAGGATGTGTGCTGTCCGTGTTACGTTTGATTCCTTTTGTGAGAACACACTTTGTCCAGTACAAACTGGTGGTGACATCTACATTTTTTGAGGCCATTCTGGCTTTGTTCTTTCGAGCAGCAAATGGGTGTGGACCTCGGTGAGGCTATCTGTTTGCACCTGTTGTGACCTGCATCCAAACCTGAGGCTATCCAGAGTATGAAAGACAGACCCAAACAATTTCCCCCTGCTTTAGCAGATCTGCCAGTTATTGGCTTCTCTGCCTGGTCAGGGTTGTCGGAATTGCTTTGGGCCCAAAGGCCATTTGTGACCTCCTCCTAGAGTTGTGCTGAGACTGGTCTGCAAAAGGTAGGGGTCCGAGTTTCTCTGGCCAGTCTCTCCTCGAATAAATCTTATTAGTCACTTGGTGCTGGTTCCCTCCCCTTCTTTGTAGGAATGTCTGAAAACACTAGCCCTCCACTAAAGTGAGGGCAGTTTTGATTTCTTAAGAAGGCACATTTTCACTGGCTTTGCATTCCCACCAGTGACCAGGACCTGGATGAGAAGTGGCCAGTGGCCGTTCTTATAGTCGTAGGAGCGCTAGAGTACACATTATGGAAGCTGTCTGAGCAGAACACCTTGTTGCTGTAGTACCCAACCCCTCCTTCGAGAAAGCCTTGCATGACTGAGCTGCCCTAGTTTTGTGCCTGGTCCTGAAAGAAGAGCTACCCCTAGTACATTGTGTAGTGTTTACCTGAGCCTGGATACTTTGATACTCAAGGGAGGTATCTTTGTATGATGACTGCCAAAATCTCTCATTTTAAACGGGCTGTTCCATTTAACACAGAAGGTGCTTCATCAGTCTACTCATTGATCACTGGTCATGGGGGTCATGTTTGACCCTTTGCATGCCTATATTTGTGATTAGAGTACCAAACCATCGGCTTGACTCTGGTCTTTTTGGAGAATGCTTTACTTTACAGCAGTACGGGTCGGCTGCTGCTTAAAGGGCTCATCCCTCAAATCTGGCTCAAGGAACTGTTGGCTGCAACTTAGTTGATTGTACAGGGCTTTGGCAGTCCAAAAAAACGATTTCACATATGTATTTGGAGGGCTGTATCCATGTTTTGTTCAGAGAAAATAACTTTGTATGCTACCAGGACCCACCAACACCCAAACGCACATCTGGCGGTGGCTGGTAAATGGCTATGGCGATGTTGGTGAACTCAAGGGTGTCCCTGCTACGTAGTGTCTTTTCAGGTCTCGCCTTTGCGAAAGCGCTTTCTCGCTGCGAGAACTATAGCTGTCGGCTCAGCCGACAACGATTGGAGACCAGAGCTGGAAACGCGCAGCATTTTGCAATGGGATTAGGACGCACGTGTGAGCTTCTGCCATAGACAGCATGGCAGAAAGAATCGGAACACGCCGCGCGTCTCGTGAACAGTTCGCATGACTTTTTAGCCATTAGGTTTCGGTTTTGGTTTTTGTGCTCGTGCGTGGTAAGGTGCCCCCGGGGGAGGTGGAGGCCGGTGGAGAGGAGGAAGGAACGGCGGAGAACCCCTACTCGGAGAACCGGGGTGAAGAGGAGCAGGGCAGCGGGGAGTTGGGGCAGAGTGTCTGCGCCCGCGGAGGCACTCACGTGATCCGCTTGAGTAACGATGTTTTGTTTGTTAAAATCTGTGGATGATGGATGACTTGGCAATTCCCTAATTATGCGGGAACAGTGGCAGCCCCAAAATCATGTCATCATTCAAGTGGCCCTGGTTATGGAATTTCCTTTCCTTTCTTTATTCACTTAACACTCTGATCCCTCTCTTTTGCACGCTCTAATTGGGCAACCTATCTGTTGGTTTTTACTTATTGAAATATTTAATTATTGCATAAAACCAAATCAAGACGTGAGACAATGAATTAAATACATTGTATCTCTGTCTTGGGTTGTAGTGGCTTTTGTGTTTTTTTCACTTAGGATTATTAATTTAAATTGGAGCAGATTCAGCTGAAGTGCTCCCGAATGTTTAAATGATTGAACAAAAATTGATTGGATCAATTATTGTGATCAATAGGTCTAGGACCACTGTTTATTTATATCGCAGTATACCCAGGTCCATACCTTGTGGGCTACCCCATTTTCTTAAATGCCCTCGTTATGGAGGCGCAGTCCATGCAGCACTATTGAAGGGGAGGAGGGAGGCTGGAGATATGTCTGACTCGAATTACTGTCATTTATGTGCGATCCTGGTGGGGACAGGGAGGTTTCTGGTGACTGGTATGGTTGCGTGTCCCGTCTGTCACTGTGGCTTTCTGAAGTGAGTGAGCTCTGTGAACGCGCCCAGAGCCCAGCCTTCCCAGAGTCCTGCAGCGCCCACGCGTCCTCAAGGTGCCGGGGCAGCGTTTATTCGCGGGTTTACTTAGTCGAAAAGCGGAATGAGGGAGCGCTTGTGACTTGACGATAATTATAGGAAAGACAACGGCACATCTGCATGGGCTCTGTGACATGCGCCGTGTGGGCTGCGAGGAGGGCGCTGTGGGGCTGAGGAGGAGAGGGGTCTGCGAGGCGTTATAGGTTGGTGTGGACTGCTGCCATCCCATGAGTGGCGCATTCCGACGTCTCAGCAGACCTGCCCGTTGCATTCTGGTGCTTGTTTCAACACTTTGCAATTGTTTAGTGGCAGTGGTGATGTTTTGTTCTGTCCTCTCTGTTCCTATATTATGCTGTTCAGTGTGCGGCTCCTCTGTGTAATGCTTCATCCCCCCCCCCCCCCCCCCCCCCCCTCTGCTGGTACTTTATTACAGTCAATGCTGGTGGTTGCCACAGCGCTTCGATCTGTTCTGTGCTTTCTCTGCAGTCATGCAGCGCTATGACACCTGTGGGCCAGTCCCCGACACCACAGACTGAACAAGAGCCCTGGACATGGGGAAAAAGCAGTGTCTAAGGCGCCCGCGTCCCACAGCTTTGGACTGGACTCAAAGGTCGTGCGTATGCCTCCTATGCCTGCCTTTAAACGGCGGGTAAAGCTCTTGTTCCACTAAGACACCATGGACGTCATTTAGGGGTCGTCCGGGGTTGCAACTGTGACCCCTGGCCTGCCCCATGTGACACCTGGCCTCAGGGGGTGAGATCAGTGCCTGGAATAGAGCGGCAGCTCGTCCCTATGGATATCCTCTGGGCGCCATTCTCCTTGTTTTCTATCAACTGAAGAGGTGTGCGCTTCATGGTTCAGTTTGTCATTTTTTGTTGCCATTGTGTTGATTTTAATACATGTTTAGTGGTCTTACACATTCACAAGTTGGACAGCTGAGCTGTCCCTCAGTGTACATAGATGTTGAGACCTCAGGCTTTTGACAGCAATGCTGTCCCTCTGCTCACACGGATCTGACAGCACATGTACGCATTCTTCTACTGGACAGATACAGCAGCAGAAACTCTCTCTCGTGTCACACAGATGTTGATCTGATAAACTCGGCTCTTCACATGCAGTCTAATTCATCTTAGCCTATCCTCCTCGGCTGCAGAGATCTTAAGTGCTCCTGGCTTCCATAGCAGAGAGGCCCCCTTAGGTTGCAAAGATTTTATGAGATAAGGCCTTAAAGAGCAGCGTTAACCTCTGTGCATTCCCAATTCTCTCGGGCTCGAGTTCAGCTGGAACAGCCTTGCCTGATGAACACATCTGGCTCAGATCTCAGACAGAAGAACTATCTATCCCACAGGATCGTTCACCCTCTGACCTTTACTGATACCAGCATTTGCAATTCGATAGGTCTCGCATTTACGCAACTTTAAGCTATTGGTATTGTAAATGACAATGCCTTTTATTTATGTTTAAAAACGAAAACAAATATAAAAGGCATTATCATTTGCAATGTCAGTAGCTCAAACTCGAGTAAATGCGAGACCTATTGCATTGCAAATGCTTGTTTATTTTTAGTTTTATATAGCGCAAACTAGATCAGAGACATCGGGGTATCAGAGCGCTTTGCATAGCACCAGTTTCGTTACAGAAGGACATATTCCTTTTTTATTAGGCACAGGGAGATTTAGCGATTTGCCCAGAATCACAGGATGTTGAGCGTTGTTGCTGACACTCGAACCCGGTTCCCCAGCTTTGAGGTCGACCGCCCTAGCTGCAAGGCTACATCCTCTCCCCAACGTAGTTTGTTAAAGTATCTTCTCTTTACCCCCCCCGCCCCCGTGTTTTGAGTAGGAGGATATGTGGATATGTTCAAGTCAACTCTGTTCTTGTCGGATTTATGGTTGCAGGTCGAGGAGGAGAGTCAATATATTTTCAAACTGACTGTTCTTATAACATGGCAGACAGTTGACCCGGTGACCTTTACAGAACCTGGGAAACCAAGAATGTATTTGTTGAGCTTGCGCTGAGCAGAAGTACATTGTGTGAAATTTCTGTAGCAGCAGTTAATTCCATCCGCAATGGACCAATGTTTTCATTGTCATTCTGCTCTTCATAGTGTTTCTTTTCTGTCTGTTTATGATTAAGATACCAAGGCACAATGCTACTGTACACACGTACTACAAAGAAGCGTACATTGGCGATTTCCAGTGTACTTGTGGGATAAGGGGAAGTGATGTTTTGCAAGGCAATATGACCAATCTTTCGATGCTTCGTAGATGGTGTTGTAAATGTCTTTGTCCTGACCCATAAGGTGCTTCATTTAAATGACAAAATTATTGGTTACTTGCATCTCTTGATGCACGTAACCGAGCCTCTTGGGTTGGCGCAAACAAGTTCTCTGTGACTGCCTTCTGTACGGTTGTTGGTTTATACTCTGTAGAATTCTTGGATGTTCATCCCCTCTGAAAGCTTTGGTATTTACATGTATTCAGCTGCCTTGCCCAGTCAATATACCCAGAGGAGACAGGAATAAAGTCATGTTCTCTTGTCCATCCTTTGCTGCTGAATCTTCATTTAACAATACGTGGCCTTGTTTTATACATCGTGGTGTTCGCTCTGACTATATAATTTAGGATTTTGGGTGCTAGGAGAATGTGTTAATCCACCAGTTTGATCCTCCTTTTGTAACTGAACAGAGCCATGATGAGTTTCCTTCCAGGGGGCCTGTCCAAATAGTTTCACTGTGGGAACCTACCTTGGAAATGTTGAATGGATGGGCATCCACGTGATGGGATATTTGACCGCCAAGACTTGTTATGCTTGCCTCTTCCATACAAGGACTAGTAGTATCAGTCACCAGCCTGATGCATACACCGGTGAATTAATAGTAGCTAATTATAATTAGAAAGCATTGATGGGTGTGCCTATGTGATGCATCCATTGCGGCATGGTGGAGACATTGGCAATTGCAGCACTCCTGCTTTTGCACGCATCCATGTTGCCATATAATGATGGGTCAAGATTGCAGTTATGTTTCTCATCATTTTGCTGCTCCCCTCCCCGAGAGTATTATCTGGCGGCTATGCTTTGTTGTATTTATAGTGCGTTGTCTGTTTCCTGAAAACATTAACAGGTAAATGTTGATCCAATTGTAGGTATCTTGCGGACAGCAGATTGTTTGCTGCTTTACCTAGTTCTGGTTAATTGTTATTCCTTGTAAATCTCTACAATCAGACATATTTTTTAGAAAAATTGAAATGCTACAGGTGCATGTAGATAACCAATGTGAAGGTTAACCTGTGCCTGCTTCCTTAAATTGATTCATTCTCTGGCCATACACCCAAAGCTATTTTAAAATACAGGTTGTGTTCCCTATCTGTCAGTTTTTGGAATATGAATCGTACTGGTATATACACTTCCTTTTCACGTATCATCAATTGGTGGAGGGAGAGAGAGTAGAGATCCTTTCAATAATTATAAATCAATGTGGAAAGGATCACTGGTCCTGCATAACCAAGGTCTGCAGGTGGATCGGTAGGTGTCTCCCAAATAAAAGACCCTCATACACGTGTTTTTTCAGAGTCGTGTAGCGGTATATGATGTGTCCCCGCTTCTTGTAACACGTGTCCGTGTGTAATCCTTGGGTCAGTTTTTGTTTGCACCCTCCGCCAGGAGGTTGTACCATTGGTTAAAACAGTAGTGATGGTGAATAAGTGAAATAGTGCTATAAAGGTGTTCTAAAATACCCGGACAGCCTGAGGTTCAACTTTAATATTTCTGGATTCGGGTAGAAGGTTAAGGCGTGTCGCTATGGAATTATTTAGGAATTCTAGCGCACTAATCTTGTGAGGTTAAAAGTGGTCACCTCACAAGATTAGTGCGCTAGAATTCCTAAATAATTCCAGGACCAGTGATCCTTTTCACATTGATTTATAATATACATTTCCTTGCCATTGACTACTTACTTTATATGGAGTGGGTGCTATCTGCCAACCTTTAACATGGCCATGGGCACCAACTCCTGACATCTGAAAAATTCGTACTGGTGCGAGTGTGTGGCCAGTAGCTAAGGATTAAGCTATCCATTGCTTTTGCTTCCTTTCAATTGGTGGCATTGACTCATTGAGCACAGATGGTGGTACAGTTTTCACCCCTTTACACTTATTAATCTAAGCTAAAGTCCAACCCTTTTCCTCCTAATGAAGATGGTAAATAGTCCTATTTCCCACTCCTCCGGGTTGGTGGAAACGTGGAAAATATCAGTGGACTGTACCAGTTGTAATAGTAGCAACATCAGTACACCATTTTTGTGAATTCGTTTTTCCATTCCCCACATGTTAGAATTTCTGACCTTGAGGTTTTGAGTTTGTTGACAGTATCATCCTTGTTGGCTTCAATGTAGCCATTTAATTTGTTGCGCTCTGAAAGTAGTTGGCTTTATTTAGCATGAGGATTATATGGATATTGTTTGCATGTTTTGATGCAGGTGAGGTTGATAGCATGCCTTGTTAGAGTTGTATAATATACCCGTTTATTTATTTATTAACAGTTTTCTATAGCGCGGACATGACCCATGGTTATCAGAGCACTTAACATCAAAGGGTAACAAAAGGTATAGGTTACAAATAGATTTTACATATAGCGATGAGCTTGAGATGAATGTCTAACGATCATGACAAGTATTCAGTAGTGCAAAACAAGGCTATGGGAGGAATTTGCTCATAAAAAAGTTATTAATTTCTTTCTTGAATGTTGTTGTGTTTCTAATTTTTCTAATGTTTGCAGGAAGGGAGTTCCAAATCTTGGGAGCTACGCCTGAGAAAGTCCTTTCATATGTTTTTTCTTCTTAAAGATGGGTGGTTTCAGGAGCAGATAATTCGCACTCCTGACAAGTCTGTTTCTTCCTGTGATTTCTATTTTGTGGGCGAGATATTTAGGTGTGTTATGGTGGATCGCTTTGTGGGTGATACATGCCATTTTCATTTGAATTCTGGCCTCGTACAGTAACCAGTTTAAGGCCTTCAGGTGAGGTTTGATGTGGTCGAATTTCCTCGATCCTGTAAAGTCTTGCCGCAGCATTGAGGCGTGCTTTTAAAGGTGCATTAGAGATTTTTGGTAGGCCAGCAAGAGTAGTACAACCATATTCGATCCTAGATATGACCAGTGATTGCACCGCCAATTTCAGGTCTGTCTCTGTTAGAAAGGATTTCATCTTTCTCAAGTAGTTCAAATGGAAACAGGCATTTTTAGGTTTTGACTAGCGATGCATGCGTACGAAGTACGCATGCGCTAGCAAAATCTAATGATATCCTCTAATCCTCTATGTGGGGTCGGGTATCTGCCCCCTCCTCCCATTGGCTAGCTCCATAAATGGAGGCTAGCCATTGGTAGAGGGCTCTGTCTGTCAATCCCAGACCAGATTCGGGGGCGTTCCCGAGAATTTTTCCCTTTTGGCTACGTCACGCGACGTCAGCCAAAAGCCGGGAACGCCCCCGAATCTGGTCCGGCATTGAGCCGGCACCCGCCTTCCTGCTTGTTTCCCCTTGCACTCGGGAATGTCTTCTCCGCCTGTCACTGCTGTTTGCCTCCATCCCACCCGGCATTGCTCCGTGTATTCACCGCCGCGGCCCCGAGTGAGAGGAGGAAGCAGCGCCCGCCTTCAAGGCCGCGCTGGGATTGGCCCAGCCGGCCGAGCCCCCTTCCGCGTCATCGCAGGAGGAGGAGGAGAGAGCCGGAAGGAGGAAGCAGCCTGCATTGACCGTCCCTCTCCCCGTGCAGCAGCCTCAGCTCCATGCCCCGCTCTGTTTGCAGGATGGCCGGCTACCTCCGAGGACTGCACTTTGTCTGCAGCAGAGCCCATGCCAGCGGCGTTCTCAACAAGAGCGCGGGGACCCTGGGGCCCGCCGTGAGCCAGGCACAGCAGCGTAGGAACTGTGAGTAGTAAAGGGTAATGGAGCTGTGCGAGTATCACCGGCAGTGAGGGCAATGGCGTGGGCACTGCAAAGCCTAGCAGCGGTTGGGGCCAGAGTCACATCGGAATGCAATGAGGAGGAGGGGTAATACATACCTACACAAAGAAGAAAAATGCACAGGCAGTGGTCCATTCTGGTTGAGGCGAGGATCGCTGGGGGCGGGGTCCAGCGGCAGCATGCAGTGCTTTGATGCATCCGATCTGGGGGGGACAGCCCCTTTATATGGGCTACATGATCTTGCCCGCTCTGGATCCATTAACACCCTCTCTGATCGAGTCCGGGTATTATTCATGCTCGGGAGAACGGGCGGCGAGGGATGCTGCCGTGTATTATCCTTCAGGAATGTGCCTTGTGCTTTGACCCCCTTTGTTTTGTAAAGGGTGGACTTGTTGTCTGCCTGATGTGCTATTGCTTATACTTTACATATGATTGATGCTCCGATGTACATATGAGCCTTTGAGATGCATTATCCTCAGGGTTTCCTTTAGTGCGCCGCATCTGCGTGACTCGGGGCAGCAGATCCACCCGTTACCATCCCCGGAGGGAATACAAAATATTACCGAGTAGACAATGCTGTTCCCTCGCTTGCCAGACGCGTTACAAAACGAAAACAAAATAGTCTGCTCTCTTTTTCAGCCTAAAGCAGCAACTGGAAGACTGCTACCATACTCAACCCTAGGCAGCCCACCGCAGACCACACACCCCCTCCCCCCGCGCCACACACTTAATAAGGCATCTCCTGCCCCATTTCCTCCCCTCACCCGAAGGAATTCCAGGACCGACTTCCCCTCCTTCCTCTCCAGTATTCCACAGCAGACTTGCCCCTCTGTCCCCACGTCAGCCCCAAGAAAAATAAACTTCATTTTCAAAGCTCTGGCGGAAACCTCCCTAAAATTGCCAGGCTGACTTTCTCCAACTCTCCTGGAAGCAGCCACTGACGGCCCCCACCCCCTCCTCCCAGGAAAAGCCTCTCCTGGCAGACTGCCACCCTCGCTCCCTGGTGCAGCCTCTGGCACACTTGCACCCCTCCTCTGTCCAGAGAAGCCCCGGCAGTCTAACGCTGCAGTTCACTGCACAAACCCCCTCACACCCTCTTTTACAGGCAGCCCGTGCACAAAGCAAACTCTTAATATACTTCACAAGTATCCTGGCAGTCTCTGCCCCTGTTCCCCATCAAATATATATATTTTTAACTTGTAGATCCCACCCACCCCTCTGTCAAACCAATCCTGGTGCTGACAGCAGCCGGCACATGAGCGCACTGTGTCCTATGGCAGCCAGCCCTATTTTACACACTTTACCACTCTCCCCCGAGGGCGCTACTGTTGGAGTCTCACAGGCTACCACTCTCCTTGCCCCCGCCGTCAATTAGAGGCGCCACCGCCGAGGGCCGATAGACGAGGGCCAGGCTGTCCCAGGAGACCGCCGGCGGGAACATTAGTGAGGGCGATGGAAAGGCGGGGTACAGCTTTAATGTAATCAGCGGTAACTCAAACTGCCAAACACGCTTAATGACTTAATCCCCATCTGCACGGGCGCCGAGTCCGCGCCCTCATTTACCCCCGTGCGATGGAATTCCATCCGCTCCGGCACCTCGGCGGGTTCATGCGCCTGCTGCGCGGGAGGGTGTGTCATTTCCTTAGTCTATGTGAATCCAGGTGAGACCGAGTCAGTGCTGTATCTGGGCCGTGTGTCTTTGATGTGGGATGATGAACGCGTCAGCGGGTATTGGGGCCAGAGGTGATTCAGAGAGTGGCGCGCGGGACACCTGGATCCAAGGGCTGTGACGAGGGAGCTTGTTGTTGTCTCAGCCTCAAGGTGGCAATGATGACACACAGAGCAGGAGTTAGGGGGCACAGCAGCGGCTATTTCAGGCCTGCTCATCACTTTGTGTGTATCCTTTATGCACGTAGAAAGAAGCCTGGCTGGTCATCCCTCTGCAGGAGTGACCCCAGGTCTAAATGTAAAATATTCATCCTAAAGCTACTTTCAAGTCATGTTTACCACTATATAAAACCCTAATTCCCAAATAAATGTCTCATAGGTTTTTTTAAAAGTAAGGGTTTCCAGCCATTTTTAAGTGCTTCTGGTTTTGGCAGACATGGAAACGGGGGCACGGGGAAATAGGTACTTCATCAGCATCACCGGTTACGAACATATTGGAAAACAGGGATTTTATCCCTGGTTTGCTGGTTTCGCTGCCAAAAACATACCCACTGGTCCTCATCTCATGTCAAGTGGGGCACGCGGAAAAAATGTTGTTTGACTACTGTTGATAGGCAGAGGGGCTATGAAGATAGAATTCTTTTCAAATAAGGAAGAGTCTATTTATTTCCCCTTTCCCTGCTTGTTTCCAGTCCCAACAGATATAGTAGAGCGACTGTCTAAGTCCACTCTAGTTACTGTGCATACATTCCGATTTGCAGGGCTTTAAGTGGAGCGGGTCCCTTCGTATAAGACTTGGCAGTAATTGAAAACGGAATTTGAAATGGGTCCCAATTAAGAGGTCATTAACTTTACTGTTATGGAACTGATCGATTTCGCAACAATAACTGTAAAAATAATGAAGGTAATGCATGTCAGTGAGTGATGTATGCATACCTTGTTTTTACACTATGAACCAAGCCGAAAAAAGGCTGCAGAGCGCTGTACATAGCTAAAGACCAGCATGAAGGCAGTGAGTGACGTGAGAGGAACCTGGAGTGGGGACGGTGAATGAATTGTGATCAGTTTTTAATTTGGAAACAAAGAAATGCCAGGGCTCTCGTCAGGAGGCAGCTTGCACCAGCCCATTTCTCCTGTTAGCGCCGCCTAAAACAGAACCAACTACTAGCCATGAAAGTGGAGAGAGGATGCCACGTAACGGCCAGACCTGCCTACTTCGGAGCGGGGGAGCCAGGTTCGAGTCTCGTCGTCAGCTCAACATATTGTGATTATGGGCAGATAACTTCTGAAGTGTCCTTAACTGGTGCACGTGAAAAGCACTGGTGTTCATTATTAAGTTCCGGTACTGAGCACTGAAAACCACCGGCTCAAATTAAGCATGGATTGTGATGTAGTGTTCTTTAAAGAGGTGAGTCTTCAACTCTTTTCTAAATTCGAGCAGTTTAGCGACGTTCTCATGTATACAGGAATGTTGTTCCTGATCCAGGAGTGATGGAAAAAAAAAAGAGTCCTGCTGTCTTGTTTTTTCTTTTTTACACCTCCTGTGTGTGTGTTTGCCTTTGTGTGTGTGTGTGTGTGTGTGTGTGTGTGTGTGTGTGTGTGTGTGTGTGTGTGTGTGTCTCTGTGTGTATGTGTGGGTGCAAATGCAATAGGTCTCACATTTGCGAGAGATTTAGCTAATGGCAATGTAAATGACAATGCCATTTGTTTATCTGTTTTCTAAACAAACACATAAATATAAATTTTGTCATTTACAATGCCAATAGCTCTAACTTTTCCAAAGGCAAAACCATTGCATTGTAAATGCTTGTTTGCCATGGAGTTAATGTGAGTTTTCATATCCAGGTTCTCATCCAGTGTGATTCCGAGGGATTTCGCCGAGTCAACTAGAGTTGGGATGCAATGTAATGCTGTAATCCTTTTGGACCATTCTTTTGTTAGGGATTGATTTTTAGGTTTCGCTGGAGGGCGGAGCTCTTAGCTCCGCCTCCAGAGAAATCTCTTGATTTCAGTAAGGAAAATGGAATACGCCCCCCTGTCCCATTGGCTAGCTCCATAAATGGAGGCTAGCCATTGGAACAGAGATCTGTCCGTCAAGGCCGGACCAGATTCGGTGGCGTTCCCGAGATTTTTTCCCAGGGCGGAGTTACGTTTTTTCCCGTTCCCTCCCCTTTCACTGAAAGTCTGTCCATTCCCGCCCCCTCCGTGTGCCTTTCCGCCCCCCCCTCGCTGTCCTGTGCACGTTTCCCGCCGTCCGTGTCCTCTCCCGCCCCCTCCCGCCGTCCGTGTCCTCTCCCGCCCCCTCCCGCCGTCCGTGTCCACTCCCGCCCCCTCCCGCCGTCCGTGTCCACTCCCGCCCCCTCCCGCCGTCCGTGTCCACTCCCGCCCCCTCCCGCCGTCCGTGTCCTCTCCCGCCCCCTCCCGCCCCCTGTGTCCTCTCCCGCCCCCTGTGTCCTCGTAGGTGCTTGTTGATAAATTGCACGGTGTGGAAGCTGGTCAGCTGACTTCCTGCACTGCGGCCCAGAGCTCCGGTACACTCCCGCCCCCTCCCGCCGTCCGTGTCCTCTCCCGCCGTCCGTGTCCTCTCCCGCCCCCTCCTGCCGTCCGTGTCCTCTCCCGCCCCCTCCCGCCGTCCGTGTCCTCTCCCGCCCCCTCCCGCCGTCCGTGTCCTCTCCCGCCCCCTCCCGCCCCCTGTGTCCTCGTAGGTGCTTGTTGATAAATTGCACGGTGTGGAAGCTGGTCAGCTGACTTCCTGCACTGCGGCCCAGAGCTCCGGTACACTCCCGCCCCCTCCCGCCGTCCGTGTCCTCTCCCGCCCCCTCCCGCCGTCCGTGTCCTCTCCCGCCCCCTCCCGCCGTCCGTGTCCACTCCCGCCCCCTCCCGCCGTCCGTGTCCTCTCCCGCCCCCTGTGTCCTCGTAGGTGCTTGTTGATAAATTGCACGGTGTGGAAGCTGGTCAGCTGACTTCCTGCACTGCGGCCCAGAGCTCCGGTACACTCCCGCCCCCTCCCGCCGTCCGTGTCCACTCCCGCCCCCTCCCGCCGTCCGTGTCCACTCCCGCCCCCTCCCGCCGTCCGTGTCCTCTCCCGCCCCCTCCCGCCCCCTGTGTCCTCGTAGGTGCTTGTTGATAAATTGCACGGTGTGGAAGCTGGTCAGCTGACTTCCTGCACTGCGGCCCAGAGCTCCGGTACACTCCCGCCCCCTCCCGCCGTCCGTGTCCACTCCCGCCCCCTCCCGCCGTCCGTGTCCACTCCCGCCCCCTCCCGCCGTCCGTGTCCTCTCCCGCCCCCTCCCGCCTCCCGGTGTATGTCAGTGGTTGTCTTATGTCTCTGGATACAATAACAGAAAGCACAGCGAGGAACTAAAATACAGGTTGGATGGGACACTATGGGAATCACAGAAATTTAGTTTAGTGTTTAAGTCACACCCTTAATTAAATAAGCCACAACATTTTATAAAAACCTCTATGGCTCAAAATAATCTTATGCTGAGGATTGCGGCTACATGCAGAAGACATATAAACTCTTGGTTCTGAATGTATAGCCAAATTATATAATGAGCCATTTTTCACACGTATTGAATATTTGCAGAAGGGGATGAAAGGATCCTTTTTTAATTTTTGGAAATTGAAGTGGATTAAACTTTGCAAAGGAACTACGTTTTATGTGATTACTTAATGCGTAAAACTGCTGCATATAGTGTCATCTGCGCAGCAATGGATATAGAGTTATGGTTCTCTATGATAAAAAGAGGAGTGAGAAATGGGGTCTTTCAAGGTAAAGCTATGGTAACCGTATATGCCGTATGCAGTGGCAATTGTGTACTGTGAAGCAAAGTCTAGATTTTACTGAACCCTTTCATACCCCAAGTAAATCGTCTAGAAACATAGGCCATATTACAATGTGGTCATCCCATGCCTCCACGTGGTCTCCGCAAAGAACCTGCTCCTCCCACCGCCGTCCGTGTCCTCTCCCGCCCCCTGTGTCCTCGTAGGTGCTTGTTGATAAATTGCACGGTGTGGAAGCTGGTCAGCTGACTTCTGCACTGCGGCCCAGAGCTCCGGTAACGAAGGGAACAGAGGGCTTTGCGTATAGTTTGAGTCTGTCTTGAAGAGCCGAGCAATCCATTTCGCAGGCAGCTATGAAGTTGCTGGTCGTATTCCCGTTGGTGTTAGCAGCAGGTAAGGGCCCTAGTTTTTCGGATACACCCTAAAAATACAAATGCCCCTAACTCTTAACGCATTGCACAATCCCTCCCGTATTAGGAGGCTCGGTGGTGGTGTTTGGGGATGTTGAGAGGGAGGAATCTTTACTGTATGAGAGATAGATAGCATTGACCTCTCATCCTGGCTATAGAAAGGGAGAATCAATTTGTTTACGGGGCGTTGGGGTATCCTGGTAATGTGGAGTTGTAAAGAGGATGACTAGATCTTGAAACTCAGGATCCACCCGAAAGTAGACTCCTATTTTTTTTTAAAAAAAAATAGGAATTTAACCGTGCATAGGTATCTCTTTATTAGTCTTGTATGCTCAAACGTCACTCTAAAATAATCGCCTACTTTTACTTCTACTCCTCCCGTACAATCGGTGTGTGCACTAATTTTCAAACAAGTTTACCTATGACAGGACCTTATTCCTTTGGTGGGATCATTAACCGAGGATCCACCAGAGCCGTTCCTGTACTGCTTTAAATGGGCTGATGCAGTCTGTTTTAAGAGATGACCTACGTTCCATACTAGAGCCACACCCGTGGAAGTCAAATGCTCCCTCCCTCTTTTAAAATAATAAGATCTGTATTTGAAGTTGCTAAAATCACCGTAGCAAGCTTCTGAAAACCAATACGGCCTCGTGAAATATGGGACATCTGGTCACTCTCATTCATTGCAGTTTTATATAGCGCGGACATTGACCAAAGGTGTCCGAGTGCTTTACAATAGCGCCATAACCTTAACAAGCATTTACAATGCAACGGTTTCGCCTTTGGAAAAGTTTGAGCTATTGGCATTGTAAATGACAACATTTGTATTTGTGTTGGTTTTGAAAACAGATAAATAAATGGCATTGTCCTTTACATTGCCAATCGCTCTAACTTTTCCAAAGGCGAAACCGTTGCATTGTAAATGCTTGTTTGGTGGTGAGATGAGTAGGAATTCGGTTTTGTTAGCGTTGAGCTTGAGATGATTGTTGGTTAACCAATTCAGCGATGTTTTGAGGGCATCATTCATCGTAGATATGTCTTCCAGGCTGATGATCTTGATGTAAAGTTGCGTGTCGACTGCATACATGTGATAGGATAATTTTGAATTCCGTAGGATTTCTGTGAGAGGTTCGATGTATAAGTTAAACCGAGAAGGAGATAATGTGGATCCTTGCGGTACTCCGAATGTGTTTGGGCATGAAGGCGATAGTGTTTGGTTTACTAGGAATCTGTGTTCTGTTCTTTAGAAACGATTCGAACCATTTCAATACCGTACCAGACATTCCCATCCTTTCTCGAAGTCTGATGAGTAATTATTCATGGTTTACTGTGTCAAATGCTGCTGACAAGTCTAGGAGGATGAGTAGACACGATTGATTTCGATCGAGGGCTTGCAGTGCCTCATCGACAATGTGAAGGATTGCTGTTTCCGTGCTATGATTAGCTCTGAATCCTGATTGGCAGTAATCAAGTAATGAGTAATTGTCGATGTGTTTACTCGGTTGATTCTGTACACATTTCTCTATGGGTTTTGCGAGAAAAGGGATGTTGGTTATTGGGCGGTAGTTGTTTGGATCTGTTGGGTCCACTGTGGGTTTTTTAATGATCGGTATTACTTGTCCCGTCTTCAGGCATCCCTGTGAGAGTGAGGCGTTTACAATGTCTGTCCATATTGGAATCATATTATGGCTGATTTCTTTCAGGCATTTCAATGGTATAGGGTCATTAAAATGGTTATTGGGTTTCGTGGATGCAAGTGTTTTAGCAATCCAGTCAAGGATATTTCCTTTGACACCCATATCATTTAGTTATCTGAGTATGGTTTTATGATGTACAAGGTCCAAAGCTGCAAATAGGTCTAAGACTGAATGCTGCTACTCCTACTTTAGCAACTATATTTTTTGTTGTCCCAAATGGAGAGGAGGGAGAATTAAGTGCCTCTTAAATGAAAACCTATTTGGTAGTTGGATAGTAAAGAGTTTTGCTCCAGGTTTCTGAGAACTGGAAAAAGTTGAACCCTTGTCAGTTTCCAAGGAGTAGTCCATTAGAAATTGGTACATAGGAGTTTGGGACGTTCATACCAAAGTAGTGGCCGTATGTATGATGCTTTGAATGTTTTTAATTCTAAAGGATAGATCCCTGTGGTTCTGGACTTGTTGATGATATGCAGTATTGGGATTGCTGCTGCACTGGTTTGGATTGGTTTGATTACATGGTGGTAAGATCCAATTGTGGACCCCTGACCTTGATCTCACAAGCTCAGGGAATTGCGTGGGAAACAGTTGCTGCAAGAAGAACACAGTGGGTGTGGACGTCTGTTCAGCGAGCTTACTTTGAGATTTTGAGACTGGCTATTTTGTGCAATTTTGACTGCAAAAGTCTTATAGAATTTGTGCATTGGTCAGTGGGAGTGACATGTTGGGGGGAATTTAAACAGCACTGGCAACAGAGTGACAAATGGACATGAAGAGCACAAGGGGAGGCTGGAGAGAGTGGTGTTACCTCCCTTTTATTTAAAATGCTTTTACCCACTCAGTTCCCCAGTTATGCAGAGGTCAATTTGGGTGTTTGTAAATACAGCTAGAGGATGGGAGGATTTACTTTACCTTGTGTGTTCCCCAAAGACGTCACCTCGGATTTAAAAACAACGTATTGAGTGTGTGCACCCAGACATTTCAATGTGTTAAAATAGACAATTTAATACTTGCTAAGCGTTAAACAGAGACCAGAAAGGATAGACAATAAATTCCAAAACTAAACTGTGAGAATAGCACAGACATTGTGATGCTTCTTATTGTTTTGAGTACTGTTAACACTTGCACCATGAACACCAAACTCGGGACAAAAAATGCTTACTTTCCTTGTTGTGTAATATCCTGCGCAGGCCTTTTTATATGTACATCTTGAGCACAGTCTTGAAACTGGATTCACAACAGGATGGCAGCAAAGTGCGCTTCAGAACTTAACTTGTTGTTCAAGGTTTGTGTAATGCTTGTTTGTATGGGCAGCTTATTCTGTGATGGATAGCGGCTGTTGTCTGGTGTATCCTATCACTGTGTTCAAGGACAGACTGTGGTACTCGTGGTGGCATAAGAGCCGATTGGAACAGATGTGTGCTGGTCATTCACTGGGGCAGAATACACTAGGTACATTGGGAATCTTAACACTGCATGCTGTGATGGAATTTTGTCCTAATAGTATGTGCAGGAATAATTGAAAAATATAAATTCTCCACTTTGTCCTCGAAATTGTATGTTGTGTAATGTTATACAGATGCAATCAGTTTTATCCCTTAGCTCTCTGCCAATAGGCCCTTTTTAGGTTTCGACCTGGCGAGGGCACTGCAAAGCAGTGCCCCGCCCAGGGCGAAAACTTTTGAGTTACAGTATGGATGTTCGTCCCGCCTCTGTTTCCCATTGGATAGCTCAATAAATGGACGCTAGCCATTGGCAAACAGAGGCGTTGTCATCCTGCGAGGCGACTAGTGGGCGTTCCTGGGATGTTTTTCCCATCCAGCCCCTTTGGACACGTCATGCGGCTGGGGGCGTGTTGTGTGTTTTTTTTTTTTTGGCCGCCTTTCATTTTGTCATTTGCCCCGACCTCTGGTGAGTCCTTGCTGCTGTCCTGCCTTCCTCCGTGTCCCCCCTCCCCCCCTCCCGCTGTCCCCCCTCCCGCTGTCCGTGTGCCCGTCCCCCCTCCCGTGTGCCCGTCCCCCCTCCCGCTCTACGGCCTGCTGGGCGTACCCTTCCAACTTAGGGCGAACCAGTTCCATCCGGCCTCTTGCGTGCCGCCTGAAAATAATCAAGAGACATGACAAGGGTTCAAGCAGAAAATAATTCTGCTGACAAATGGCTTATGATGAAGGCAAGGAGGGCAGTCGCCAATGGCCTGGATTGCCTTTTCTACGCCTACTCTCCATGCATACAGGCCAGTCCTCTGGATAGGCAGTCCCGTCCCTGCCGGTGCAGCCCTGTGAAACTCGCCGTCTCCTCCCGGGAACAGAAGGCGCTGGCTACCGTCCTCACGGCCGCACAGCGGCCTTCTTCGCAGCATGTTAATCCTGCAGAGAGCAGGCCCGCCGGTGATTGTAATTCAGGAGCTGAAGGGGCTTTCGATGTGACGCTCCCGGCGCCGCAGAGGCCCTGAGATGTGCTGCGGGAAGTGATGCATGTTACAGGGAAAGCTGGCTCCAGGGAGCGCTCAGCGCACACTTAATAAAGGAGGCCCCGGGGCATACTGCTCTACACACTGCGAGAGCGGCTTCTGTCGCACACGGTGAGGGCCGCCTCCCCACCACACGCACCCTGCCCGCCACACCACGAATTCTGCATGCCTGAAACGGCGTGCATGTCACACAGGGAGATCCGTGTCTAGCGCACAGGGAGTGCTGCCTGCTTGTGAGGGCGACTGACGCCTGCCTAAAGCTGTCCACCACAAGCAGCGAGCTCCAGCCGCCACTGAGGGGCTCCGTCACGAACCGCGAGTGAGGTCTGCGTGAGGCTGCCCATCACACACTTGCTGCAATACGTGGCACTCCAGAGAGTGAAGGTCGCAGAGACTGTTCAAGAAACACCGAGCTGTGGCTAAGGGGCTGTCCGTCTCACGCACAAAATGCTGCTCGAGGGAATCTCTCTTTCACATACTGCGAGCGCCGTCTCAAGCAGTCACACCCAGCCAGTGCGGCTTGAAAGAAGCTGTCCTTCACACAGAGGCCGTCACCTGCTTTAACTAGGCTAGCCGGCACACGAGACTGGTAACAGAGGCTGCCAGCAACAGTGTACTGTTTTAGACAGTCTACTGCACTCACAGTGAGTGAGTGTTGAATGCCTCAGACAGGCAGTCACATAATGTAAGCGCTGGCTGAGAGCCTCAGTCGGATATTGCGAGGGCTGACTGACATACTGTGAGTGCTGACTGACAGCTGCTATTCTTCCCACAGGGGCTACTTCCTGTTTTAGAAAGGCTGGGCGTCACATATCGTGAGTGTTGCATGAGAGAGGCTGTTTGTGACACGGGGCGCTGTGTGCGAGAGGCTGGCCTTCGCACAGCAGGTGCCGCGTACGTTAGGTTATATATTTTTGCATGGCTGCTCCACACCGTGGCGTCCCAGCGCTGGCGGTCGGAAAGTCAGGGAAGGAGAAGCTAGACAGCTAAAACGTCGACCAGGTATAATCAGTTTCTAAATGCCCAGGGGACATGTGTGCACCATGCCTTCACACCATGGAGCTAGATGGACGCAAACAACTAAATTTTGATCTGTTTTTTTGAATGACCAGTGGTCTTGTGTGCTACGAATGGCAAGAGGAATGGAGTTCTATAGGGTGGGGGCCAAAGCCCTAAATGAGCACCCCCCCCCCCTGCTCCCACGCACCCGAGTAGTGCAAGCCAGGTACAGATCTGCGGAGCGTAGCGCTCGCGCTGGGACATAAAATGTGTCTCTGGCCATGTAGGATCTTATGGGTGCTACAGAGTTTTAAACTGAATTCACCGTTCAATAGGCAACCAGTGAAGACGGCGCAAGAGATGAGGCGTGACAGTCCTTAGGGAGGCCAGGGCAAAAAGTATGTGAGCAGCCGCATTCTCCGACATGTTGTCCATCACATATTCCTAACACTTCACGAGGCTCCCCGTTACCCACACGGACTGCCACCTCCTTGATATACGCCACACCGAGCGAGTGAGGCCTGAAAGTCTGTGCGTGACACACAGCAAGGGCTGCCTGTCTATCAGAGCAAGCGCTAAGTGTGAGGCTGTCTCCCATGCACAGCAAATGCTGCCAGCAAACACAGTGACGGCGGAGGGAGACTGTCAAACGCAGTAAGCATTGCTCGAGAGCGGATGCCGTTTACTCTCGAACGAAGTGACGCCGTCCATCACACACGTCACGGCTCTGCAGAGGATGCCAATCACTGGCACATATTCACGTCTACCACAACAACCAACTGCGACAGGTCCACACATATAAATCATCATATACAGTTACCACACGCAAGCAGTGACTGCCTCTGACCCATACTGCCACAGTGTGAGTGTAACATTTCTGCATGCACTACACGGTTGTATGACAAAGGCACGCATGGTTGAACCACGCGGGCCTCTACAACGCTGTCCTAACCACAAAAGCGTCTAAACCACTTTCAATTTCGTGGTAAAGGCATGATTGGTAAATGTATATGGTTGGTAAAGATTACTACTGCCCCAACTCCCCCCCCGCCCGCCCTGAGGCCTAAAACCTGCTGTGTACAAAACTTGAATTTGGAACATTTTGTTGATTTGTATTGCTTTCCATGGGCACATTATAGCATATTATAGAGCGAACACTGGTATGCGAGCTAGCACTACATTATAGCGCCTTTTCTATAGAACATCTTACATGAGCCACATTGCTGTGGGGTGGAGCGGATGTCTGGCAGTAGTTTTCTGCCGCTGGCCATAGTAAGTTCTGAAGTTCAGGCCTTCCCTCTGCTCTTCTACAGATAAGAGACCCTCAAGAATAGCTTAAGAGTGAGTGTGGACGATGCTGCCACAATGCACCACAGCTAAATTCTAGTGCATATAGTTAAATGAGCAAATGTATGCATGCACCTGCACGAATAGCCTCCCTCTCCTTTCTACCTCTTTTCCTTCCTGCCCTCCCTCTCCTGCCCTCGCTTCCTTTTGACCTCTCTTCCTTCTTCCTTCTTACTCCTGCTCTCCTTAACTTCTATATCTATCACTTCTTCTCTTGCACTCAGTCTCCATCTCTCTCCCTCTTGCCCTCTCTCTTTATCTTACACTCTCGCCTTCTTGCCCTCTCTCTCCTGTCTTCTCTCACACTCCTGGCTTCACTAACATGCTAACATGCTTTATGAAATAACGTGTATTCTAATTCACTGTGCATCTGCAACTAATTGCATTATAAATGCAACCCATATTTCTGTGTAAAGTAAAACACATCAACGTTTTACATATAATTCAAAGAAGTTAGAAAAGACCATTTGTCAAAAGCAATACCAAAAGCTCAAACTTTAACAAAGGCGAAACCATTGCATTGTAAATGCTTGTTCGAGGAAGTGGAGAAGACTTGCCGAAAGCCGTAGTTGAATGAACTGCAGCTTACAGTTAATTGGTTGATCGCTTTTTACAGCACTTTATGCCAGCCCATGGTTATTTCAATTTGGAGGAATTATGGAACACACTGACCAGAGGAAAAGAAAGAAGGCGGACAAAACGAATGATATTTCTAACTATGTATTCCTCGCCATAAAACTATACCCAGATGTTAGACTGGACCTGGAGAATTTTCCAAGCAAGGCCTCCAGTTGCCCTGTGGTTCCACGGTGACTCAGGTCCGCTCTGGAAGTGTTGGAGGGAATCTCCATATAAGCGCCACCCCTTCATTTCTTTCCTTTCCTTTTTATGCGGATCTGGAACTCGCTCCCAACTTGTCAGTTTTCTAACAACTTCAACAAGCATTTACAATGCAATAGGTCTCGCAGCATTAAAGTTTGAGTTACTGGCATTGTAAATGACAATGCTTTGCATAAATGAATTTTTTTATTTGCAATTAATATATAAACATGGTTTGTGAATGGTTAGCTGTTGCTTATGCGAAGCAAAGTTGCCAGTAATATAGAGTGCTAGTCTTGCTTGTTAGTGCACAAGTAATACGCGTGTGAGCAACACCACAGAATCATGCCCACACTAGTCACAGTCACTTGCTAAAAGCCAGGAGAAATTGGGATAGCCATCAATCCACCTTCCTTATGCTCACCCCAATCAGAAATGATCTACTTTGTGATCTCCCAAAAAGTTTACTTTCCTTGTTTTTCACGGATAGACCTGGGTTACGTTAAGGACAGAGATTCAGGCCTGGGTATGGGAATTGGTGCCTGGTCTGTACACAATCTGCCAAGACCCGGGCACCTCAGGCCTGGGGATGGGAAGCACATGGTCGATTTAACAGAAGGCGACTCTTGCGCCTGCTCCGACCTGATTCTAGCCCCAGAGGTCACGCACGCTGCATGACGCATGAGAGGTCACGCACGCGGCATGACGCATGCAGCCCACAGTGCCAGCGCAGCGGCTCCGAACCCATCTTGTCCTACCTGTCAGATTTGGCGAACTTCCGGAACGCCTGCCTGGTGAGGTTGTGGTAGGACCTGTAGCTTTGCGGCTCAGCCGAGATGCCCTGCGCCCGGGTGGTCCTGGGCCCTATGTGCGGGCTGTTGGTGGGCATGGGCAGCACAGACTGGTACTAGTGCAACTTCTGCTTGAGCTCCTGGATTTCCTCGTCCTTGTGAGCCAGCTGGCTCTCCAGGTCCTTGATTCGCTCTTTCTTCAGCATCAGGATACTGGCGAAGTCCTCCGCCAGGTAGCTCATCGTCTTGCCCTGCAGGAACTTTGCGATGCCAAAGGGGGTCTGAGGGGATCCCCGGGCATGGGGACAGCCTGGCACCGGTTGCAGGTGATGGTGAGAGAGGTGGGGTGGCGGAGGACGAGCAGAGAAGGAGCGCTGCCACTGATGGGAGGTGAGGGGCGATCTTCGATCCGTTCACTCCCTGCTGCCGTGAATGGGCTTGAGTGGAGGGGGGGGGGGGGCGGGGGAGCAGAGGAGCTTGAGTGCTGTGCAGCGGGGATGGGGAGTGCTGCTAATCCGCCGGGACCTCCTGCCCTCGCCCCCCGCGGAGACGGTGAGATATTCCGCTTTTAATCGAGCCAAGCATCTCTACAAGAGAGCAAAAGAGAGGGAATGAGCAGCGAGTCTCTTCACATGGTTTCAAAAATTCCGGAGAGAGCAGATTTCAATTCATAGTTTCAGCCTGAATGATCCGCGTATGAAAAGATTCAACAATAAATAAGTGAGGAGCAGGTGGACAGGTTGCAGAACTTTATCTTTCAACCCTGAAAACGAGCCGAAAGACTACCACTTGGCTCTCACACGTCTCCCCATTTGAGTTCGCTGACTGGATGCGTCATCTTCTCACTGACCCGACTTTCTCAGCAGGTTGCAATAAATTCAAAGAACTGATACGTTTTATCAAAAACAGTGGTGACGCGTTCAGCGTAATGACAGAAAATGCATGGCTGAATAAAAAAATATACATATAAAAATATTTTACTTGACGTGGACATCCGTGTTACTTTCTTTAAGGCAACATAATGCTGCACCGCCACCCCTCCTGCCCTTTTACCAACTCATATTTAATGTCCTGTGCCTGAAATTATAGGTATTAAATGAGAAGGACAAGAGCAAAGAAAATACACAACAAAAAAAACTGAAGTCCCGAAGCCCGCTTACCGCGGGTGCTGTGGTGCGCGTGACGAAAACTACCGTGGGGCGGGACTTCCGTTTCCTGCTGGAAGCTCGCGCCCACGGATTGGCTGGCCAGGAGAGGAGCAGTGGTGACGCGGGGCTCCTATGCCCGATGGAGAGCCCCGTGGTGGCGGCTGAAGTCCGGAGTTGCGCCGATGAGGTGAGTGGGACTTAGTTGTAGCGGGGGAGGGGGGAGGGTTCTGTGCACTCGTGTGTGCGTGCGCTCTTGTGTGTGTGCGGCGGGGGGTGGTGGTGTGTCTCTGTAGTGTGCGCTCTTGTGTATGCGTACATGTGCACTAGTGTGTGCGTGCGTGTGTGTGTGCGCGCGTCTCTGTGTGGGGGTGTGTGTGTGACTAGCCTGCTGGATTAGGAGCGCGTGGTTGTGCGCGCCACCCGCTCCGATCCCATTCTGGCAGATGCGCGCGGCCAGGTCTTGTCTCCTGGAAAACGAAGCCAGTGACAATAGGTCTCTGGCGAGTTTGCGCGGTCAACGCCACAAGACCTAAAAACTACTCCGTTTTTGCCAGGGACCGTGTATGCCTCGGAAACTACATAATTCTGGCCTTGCTGGGACTGCAGGAAGCAGATGATGGTTATGGACTTACATGGCGTGTGTCTTTGATTCTTGGGGTCTAGTCATGGCTCGAAGTTGTGGGAAAAATACACCCTTATGCAATTGGAGTTGCAGGCAAAACTTTCATTGAACATAAGTGTGCACGATCTCAAAATAACTCCAGCTCCATGTTGTGTGGTCATTCGTGGTCATGTTTGAGCAGTAACCGGTCTTGTGGGACATACAGCTCCAAGTCTTCCGGTTATTCAAAGATGCACCGTAAGCTCTAGTGGGCCATACAGGACTTTGGTCTCATCCTGTTGCTTGAAATCTGTCAAGAAGGCATGAGGGAGTTAATCTAAAGGTCATTCTCAGTAGTGTGTGCCAGCAGTGTTCTGGTCCTGCAGTGGATGCTGGCTTGCCCAAAATTCCCTAGACCGTTATCGCCCCCAATAAGGCTGCCACCCCTTGTCCTCCCTGTTTGACAAACCGCTGCATGCCTTTTTGCCTTGCTTACCGGCCAGGAAATACCTGGCACTTGCGTGGCAGGAGCAGGCCTAGTCCTTTGGCGGCAGATGTTGTGGTGGCGAACCAAGGCTGTTTGCATCAGCAGGGAAAATTATTTCTAACTCTTTCCTTACTGCTCCTTTAGCTTGCCCTCCCTGACCCATACTTAGCTGTTAAGAGACCAGATATAATATTACAACCCAAATCAAACATCCCTGCCTTTCACTTCCTTCCTGACCCATCTCCCCCACCCACCCACCACAACACAGATTTGGTGGATCTCTGTGATCTTGATACAAGAAGTAAACATTCTCTTGTTCAAGGGTGCTATTGAGCAGGTGACACTGGGAGGGAAAAGGGGTCCTGCTTGCACTGCTTCTCATACTGAACCACTACTATGGCCTCTGGCCTATACTTTTCGTCTAGATCTTAAAGTTCTTTCTGCAGAAACACAAATCCAAAATGCTGACACTTCTGATTCTTTTGTATATTTTCATATGCTCGTCCTGCAGTCTTTCTTGGTGTTAATCTGTGGTCCACAGTGGCACTGGACACCTCCAATTTGCACTGCTTCCATTTGGCCTCACCTCTGCCCCTCGGGTGTTCACAAAAGTGATGTTGGACTCTGCCCTACAGAGGTGAGAAATACACCTGCACCTGTACCTCAATGACTGGCTGTGCAAGTGGAGCTGGACACAATTGACCTATACCAACACAACTAATCTAGGATATAAGTGAGGAGTGCTCCACTATTTCTTGTTTTGCAAGTGCTGAGGTTGGACAAGATTTTTCTAGGTTTCTATGCTATAAATCCTGAAGAATGTTGCAAATCCTTCTTTGGTAAAATTAAGTCTTATGAATGCGCTGTGTTAGTCTGCACTCTGTGTCCTAGATTAATGCAGGGACACTTCTGCACTCGTTGAATAAACCCATGCCCCAGCCTTTTGTTTCCTTCAGTTTTAGAGGTGGATTCAGCCTGGTGGCTGTAGTGTATTTGCCTACATGGCTCCTGCATATGCTTGATCGGCAGGGCATGTACTACTAATTCCAGTTGCTCACAGGGGTCTGAATTCTCTCTCGATACTAGCCTGTACTAAATGTTAAAATGCAGGATTATCCACAGCAAATAACAGACACTTGCTGCCCAAGGGGTAACTTTAGGGTTTTAGACTGTAAAGGGAGATTCTTCTGCACCACGAAATAAGGATTTAGCTATTTGGTATTGAATGTGTATGTCCCTCTTCACTCATGATCTCTAGCAGGTGTAAGCGGATTGGGTTGCTCGGCTTAAAGGAGTTTGGGATACCAAACTGGCTAGCCCACCACATACAGTAGATGAGGTTGAGCCATTGGTGCCTGGATTACTCCTAAAAAGCAATGCTTGGCCCTTACTGTTCTAGCAGTGTTGACCCTGAAGTACCCAAGTACATCGAGACTTGAGACCTGCTGTCAGTGATGTGCAGCAAACAGCCATCCCACGGCCGCAGCATTAACCATATCATTTACAGGTGAGAAGCTTGACTGAACCCTATTTTAGATGCTGCACAGGACCTGAAACAGCATTTACGAGAGTCTCAGAATGGAGGAACTTCCGCTTTTGTGTTCCACAGTCTAAGCTATGGATTAGTGAAGATTTCAGTCTGGTTATCTAAAAAATATTTCACTCTGCAGCACCATGATTCATAAATCCTAAATGAAGAAAATATAACTCTGTTGCTGCTTTTATAAAGAACAGCTTTGCCACAAGGGCGTTCACTTTTATGGGCTTTACCAACCCTGATTGATTGTTTTGAGTTTTCATCCCATGATTATGTTGTTGGGAGAGAGCTGGGGCAACCCTCTGCAGAAGTGAGGTAAGTTAGTTTATGCAAGGAGCACCACAGTGAGACTTTCAATGCAATCCTCTACATAATCTCTTCTTGGTGAGGCGGTGGCATCTGTAGATACCATGGCGAATAAGAAAAGCATGAGGATACTCTGCTCAATGTGAAAAGTTTCAGCTTTCTCTTGATGAGGTTGAACTAATATTTGGCTGCCCAGCTTGACCCCTGCCATGTCCACTGGTCATCCATGAAATTTTTTCTATGCCAGCTGTGTTCATTTCCCATTAGTCCTCCTTACTCAGTCTAGTCTGCTGCTTGGCACTCCTTCGAACGAGTTCCTGTAGCCATTTGAGTTATTTCACAGGCCTGGCACTACACATTCTAGAGATTCCCCTTGTGTAGCTAATAAACCTTTATTTCGACCTTTCCTTCTTGCTTTTTTTGTAGGGGTTTTATTGTGAAACATCTTGAGCTTTTAATCTTGTACACCTTCGCTTGCCTTGGCCTTTCCATCTTTTTGCCTACGGTAAGCTGGATGTGATGGACACTGTGAGAAGTTGGCCTGATGTGCAGTGTTCACTATTCTAGTGATCACTATATATCAGTCCAAACAACCCTTATTGATGATTGGTTGTAAGTCAACCTTATAGACCAGCTATCCTAGTAGCATGGATACGAGCAGTCTAAGGCTAAGACTCTAGAGGGCGTGTTAAGCCAGCTGTTTTACCATCACATTACCCCTTGAACACCCAGTGAAAGGACACCACACAAGTGTTATGAAAATAAACAATGTATTTATTAGAATCACAACAACCCTGTACTCTTTATGAGGACCGGGTGCTAAGCACACAACAAAACTCTTACGAAAATACTTTTAAGTTAGCACGTTACACAAATGCCCGAGGGGCACGAAAAACCATATACGCTAAAAGTGTTCTAATAGGCTTTGGAATCGCTAGGACTGGACTAGGGAATCGTTAGATTACTACTAGGAGGCCCAGGGGACTCGGGTGCAGAGTGTGCACTCTCACGCGGGATGCGGGACAAAGTCTATGGAAGCTAGAATTCACAAAGTTAGTGTTCACGGGCGAACCCGACCTGGTGGGAAGAAAACGACAGTGGATCCGGACCCTAGGATAGTGAGGCTATGCTGGGACACCGAAGTGCCGAAGTTACCTAGCCCAGGGGCTGCAGCTGCATAGGTCTGAAAAGACGTCGGGGATCTCGTTGCCGGACCAGGAGCCTGGAAGGAAGAAGTTGCTGGCAGGCGACCAGTGAAGGAAAGTTCGATGGATCCAAGCCTGGATCAAGGAAGAAGAAAACCTGAAAGCAGAGGGGACCAAGTTCTTGAATCACTAGCCAGTGATTAAGTGGGCACCAGGATGGCACCGGGCGAAGTCACCGCAGTCAGGTGAGTGGGCGCTGCTGGGCTCTGCAGTCTCTCGGACCAGGAGGCGTTGTCGGCGACCAGGATGGAGGTGCGAGCTGTCCCACGAAGGATGAAGTCGTTGGCGTCGAAGTTACCCAGGATTGGGCAACAAGCCTTGGCTAATTCAAGCCCACGCGGTGGACTCAAAATGGCGTCTTGAGTGGACCAGGAGGGTCCGGGGTGCTCCTCTTCTGGAAGGGAGCAAGGGCCAGTCTGGAGCAACCAGACCAGCAGCAGAAATGTCGTCGGGCGTCGTCAGGAAGGCCACAAGCCAACGGGCTAGTAGCCAAACAACGCGGTGAGCAGCGGAAAGCAGAAGGGCCCCACGCAGATCGTGGAGATGCTGGGGGGCTGCACTTCGGAGCTGGAGCTGCTCAGAGTCGGGGCTTCTCGGACCCCAAAGCACTCACCAGTGGAATACTCGGCGGGCTTGCTGGAAAGAAGTCGTGCAGTCTTGCAGATGGCCGGTCCCTTGAGGTCTCGTCGCACCCACGGTTCTCAGCTGGGCTGTAGAGGTGGGTAGAGGTCAGAGGTGCCAGGGAAGCCGGTTCTCGTCGAGCTGGGCAGTCGGATTCCGGAGGAAGGACTTGCAGCAGACCGCAGTGTTCTTAGATGGTGCCTGCGGATGCAGGGTGACTACTCCTTAGTCACAAGGGAGAAATCTTAGGAAGAAGTCTTGAGTTCCTTTCGCAGAAAGTAGTTTCAGGATTCAAAGATGATCTGATTTGGAAGGGGGCCAGTCTCTACCTTTATCCTGTAAAAAGGGGCTGGCACGCGACTAAGTCCTGCCCTATGGGTGGGACTAGGAGGGGGGTGGTTACACCCACTTCCTTGGCGGGCTTTTCCCCAGCACAGGGTCTGGAGTGACCCTGGAACTGGTTCCAGCCAGCCTATGCACAGTGAGCACCGGGGTGCCACGTGCAGTCACCTTCCTCTAAAGCCCTGCCTACCTACAATACACAAAACCCTGTCTGGGACGGTGCTGGCACCGCCCCTGGCAGGAAACCCTTTGTCCTTATCTCCTGCTCTGGGAGGACTCCCAGCAGCAGGAGGGCAGACTTGTGTCTCGGTGGCAGCATCCATTTTGTGGATGCCAAGGCTCTGTCTGACTTTAACCGGGGTTAGGGGTTACATACATGTCGTGTCCCTCTAGAAGGGTGGAATGCTAACCCCGTCGCCAGAATTGGCGAGGGGTTAGTATTCCAATTCGTATGACACCTTACTCGACATGTTTTGATAAAGCGATACCAGAGTTGGCACATAACCGCGAGGATTATAATGCACTTAAGAGTATATGGTATGCGATATCATGGAAACGGCTAAGGGATGGATTCCGAAAGCCGCAGACAGGCTCAGCTCATGCCAGAGCACCATCTCACACGATTCCAAGCACTCTGCCTTCAGGATGGTTAAGGCCTGCTATAGGAGTGACTGATAGGAGATCTGTGTGTCCATTTTTTAGGGTTAGATATAGGTATACTATATCTAAAGCAAAGGGTGATTACACCACCTTGCCCCAGCTGTCAAGCAGCCAGTTGTGTCAGATTTGGATGGCCAGCCAGGGGTGGCATAATACATGCTGCAGCCCCTGGTAGGCCCTGGGTACACCTATGCCCTGGGTACCTAAGGTACACTGTACAGGGACTGATAAGGTGACTCAGTATCCAATTTAGATATGTACCTAAGGTACATGGAATCCATTTTACAGAGAGAGCAGTAGGCCTGGGGCCCTGAATAGCAGGGTCCCAGGTCAACTAAGTCAGAAAACCAGCAAAACACCAGGCAAAAAGTTGGGGGCAACCATAGTCAGGGGTCAACCTTCCTACATAACCCCCCCCCAAACGAAAGGAGATAAGGCTATCCTTGTCCAGGTAAGCCTATATTGCCTAAGTGGCCATTTAAGGAAGTACCAGCACTGGCATGGTTACCCCCTATGTCATGGTCCACTAAGCAATCCCTCACCCTAAGGGTGTCTGAGGGTCTCCACCATAGGGAATCTCTACCTGTGGTGTGTTTTGTCAAAGAAAAAGGCTGGTGCTGAAATGGAGTACTGAAGTGAGGCTCCACTAACTTTGGGCTCAGCTTCCTCCAATCATCATCCACCATAGAGGCCTTTCTTTCCAAGACTGAGTTGTTTTGGGCTCTCAGGGTCAACCTCTGGCTACCTACAGCTGGAGGTTGGGTCCCTCTGTTTGGCTTACTGGAGGGACAGGTCAGGTCTGGGGCCCTCAGGTCCCAAGTTTGGCTGTGCCCAACAGTGTCCATCTGTGGGAGGTCCCTACCTAATTTTAAGGGGGATCCCTCAGGAGTATGTTTTATTTTCACTTGGCTAGGACTACTAGCTTCAGTGCCCTCAATCTGCTGATTGGGGAATTCTTTTGGACAGGGGGCCCTTTGGGGTCCAACACTGGCCTCCCTGACCTCTACAGCCCTGGGCTGACTGAGGCAGGGTAGAGAGGGGCAGGTTACCTGCTCCAGACTGGGTCCCACCTTGGAAGGGTCCACTGGCATCAGGGGTTCTGCCAGGCTAGGCCTGACTACCTCTGTGGCAGTTTCTTCACAAGGGGTCAGATCAGTTCCCTGAGGAGGCTGATCCTTTCCTAAAGTCTGGTGGGAGGGAGATTTCTCTTCCTCCTCAATACTCTCTGTCTGAGTGGAGTGATCCATAGTTTCAGGCTTCACAACACTGTCATCTGTCTGAGTTTGAGCTGTGGCCATCACAACTCTCCCAACCTTTTCAGGAGGGGGCTCAGTTTGGGTGTGGGCTGTTACCATGACAGCCTTGACAACCTGTTCTGGGAAGGAAGTTGTCTGAGACTGGGTTGTGACTGGCACAACCCTCCTGACCTGTTCAGGGAGGATATCTTGGACTGGGGCTGTGGCTACCACTGCCCCACTAACCTTACCATGGATGTTTACCATTCTAGAATGGGTTTCTTGCTCTACTTCAGCCCAGGCTGAGAGCTCTAAATCATTCCCCAGTAGGCAATCTACAGGCAAGTTTGGTGACACTGCCACTCTCTTGTGGCCAGTGACACCTCCCCAGCTGAGATTGACCACTGCCATGGGATGATCTCTCTGCACTCCATCAATATTGGTCACCTGGTATGTGGCACCAGGTAAAAGTTGCCTTGAGGGGACTAGACTCTCAGTCACCATAGTGATGCTAGCCCCTGTATCTCTATAGGCCTCAACTTTTATACCATTGATGAGGGGCTCCTGTCTGTACTTGCCCAAAGTTTTGGGACAAGTTGTGAAGTTGGCAAACCCCATGCCAGTCTCACAGACAAGAGTATCTAAGTTTGGGGACCTGGTTAGGCCAGAGTCCCCAGGAACTCCCAAAGTAAATGCACCCAAATTCTTGGGGGCACTCCCACCACCTGGGGGATTACTACCAGTAGTAACAGGAGGTTTGGGAATGTTACTTGGGGGTATGTTCTCCTTATTGTTATTCTTTGGGCAACTGCTGTCAGTTTTCAAATGACCCACCTGTTTACAGGGATAACAATAAGGTTTCTTCTGATTGTTGGAAGGATTCTGGGACCCACCCCCCTCAGAGGATTTTTGGGGCCCTGATGTGGTTTGATCTGTAGATTTATTCCCACCCTTCTCTTGAGGCTTGGTTGATTCCTTTTTCTGGTCACCACCTTGGTTCTTGGGCCTAATCCTGGTTCTGACCCATTTGTCTGCCCTCTTACCCAATTCTTGTGGAGAGGTCAGATCAGAGTCTACCAGGTGCTGGTGTAATAACTGGTTCTGACAATTATTTAAGACTTGCTCTCTCATAATTAGATTATACAATCCCTTGAAATCAGTAACCTTACTACCCAGTAGCCAGCCTTCCAGAGCCTTAGTGGCACAATCAACAAAGTCAGACCAGTCCTGAGACTGAGTTTTCTGGGTGTCTCTGAACAGCAACCTGTACTGCTCAGTGGTTAAACCAAACCCATCAACCAGTGCATTTTTCAGGACCTGGTAATTGTTAGCATCCTCAACTCTAGTAGTGAGGAGCTTATCTCTACCTTTGCCATCAAAGGAGAGCCACAGTATAGCTGCCCACTGACTCTGGGGAATGCACTGCACAGTGCAGGCCCTCTCCAGAGCAGCCATCCATTTCTGGATATCATCCCCTTGCTTAAAGGGGGGCACTATTTTAGTCAGGTGTTTAGTATCTAAACCCTTCTCTCTATCTCTTGGGAGATTGCTGCCACCAGTGGGAGCTAGCCCACTCATCTGCTGCTCTCTTGCCAGGGCAAGCTTCTCTTTGGCCAGGGCAATTTCTTCCCTTTCAATCCTCAGTTCAGCTTGTCTCATCCTAGCCTCATGCTCCTTTCTCTGAGGGGAAGTAAATCTCCTCTGTGGAGGATTCCTTCTCCCCTGAGAAGAGGCATTAGAGTGCAGAGATCTATTGGAGTCCCTAGAAAGAGATCTATCTCTCCTAACTCCAAGGTTAGGCCCACTTCGGGTTAGTACTGGGGGGCCCCCAGATCCTAGCCCAAGTAAGTCTAAGTTGGTCCTAGTTAGCCTTCTGACTACCTCAAGACCTTTGTCTACCTCATCCCCAGAGAGTACCTCCTGATCCTCCTCCTCAACTGCTGAATCAGTGTTGGGGAGGTCTGGATCCCCAGAGGTTCCCTCTAAGGCTGGCATGCTCTCATGTAACTGAGAGAGCTTTCTGGCATCATATGTCTCTAAGAGACCTATCAGAAAGGGAAGGGTGGGGTTAGACCCCTGCTTCAGTTTCCTGGAGACACAGATTTGTCTCATCTCCTGAAAATTGAGAGCTGCATATCTCGAAGTGACCTGTGGAGGGTCAATACTGACCAGGGGAGTCTCAGTAGAGTCCCCCTGAGTCGACATGCTTTTCTAGTGAGGTGTAAGTGGTGCACTTACCTACACTATATGTTTGCCTACTGATCCCTTGCTAGAGTTGTAGTTTTAGGGTGTGCTAGGCCCTAGGAGCTACAACAGCTGGTTCAGTAGAACTCAGAGTATTCTAAGCTAAGTTATATGTACCTTTAGTACTTATGTGATCTTTCACAAGATATTCTTAGGGCATGTGTGGTAAAACAACAGCAAGCTCAAATCCCAACCGCTGCTCACCAATGTGAGAAGTTGGCCTGATGTGCAGTGTTCACTATTCTAGTGATCACTATATATCAGTCCAAACAACCCTTATTGATGATTGGTTGTAAGTCAACCTTATAGACCAGCTATCCTAGTAGCATGGATACGAGCAGTCTAAGGCTAAGACTCTAGAGGGCGTGTTAAGCCAGCTGTTTTACCATCACATTACCCCTTGAACACCCAGTGAAAGGACACCACACAAGTGTTATGAAAATAAACAATGTATTTATTAGAATCACAACAACCCTGTACTCTTTATGAGGACCGGGTGCTAAGCACACAACAAAACTCTTACGAAAATACTTTTAAGTTAGCACGTTACACAAATGCCCGAGGGGCACGAAAAACCATATACGCTAAAAGTGGAATGCGAATTACTAGCAGGTAAGTAACAGTTCTAATAGGCTTTGGAATCGCTAGGACTGGACTAGGGAATCGTTAGATTACTACTAGGAGGCCCAGGGGACTCGGGTGCAGAGTGTGCACTCTCACGCGGGATGCGGGACAAAGTCTATGGAAGCTAGAATTCACAAAGTTAGTGTTCACGGGCGAACCCGACCTGGTGGGAAGAAAACGACAGTGGATCCGGACCCTAGGATAGTGAGGCTATGCTGGGACACCGAAGTGCCGAAGTTACCTAGCCCAGGGGCTGCAGCTGCATAGGTCTGAAAAGACGTCGGGGATCTCGTTGCCGGACCAGGAGCCTGGAAGGAAGAAGTTGCTGGCAGGCGACCAGTGAAGGAAAGTTCGATGGATCCAAGCCTGGATCAAGGAAGAAGAAAACCTGAAAGCAGAGGGGACCAAGTTCTTGAATCACTAGCCAGTGATTAAGTGGGCACCAGGATGGCACCGGGCGAAGTCACCGCAGTCAGGTGAGTGGGCGCTGCTGGGCTCTGCAGTCTCTCGGACCAGGAGGCGTTGTCGGCGACCAGGATGGAGGTGCGAGCTGTCCCACGAAGGATGAAGTCGTTGGCGTCGAAGTTACCCAGGATTGGGCAACAAGCCTTGGCTAATTCAAGCCCACGCGGTGGACTCAAAATGGCGTCTTGAGTGGACCAGGAGGGTCCGGGGTGCTCCTCTTCTGGAAGGGAGCAAGGGCCAGTCTGGAGCAACCAGACCAGCAGCAGAAATGTCGTCGGGCGTCGTCAGGAAGGCCACAAGCCAACGGGCTAGTAGCCAAACAACGCGGTGAGCAGCGGAAAGCAGAAGGGCCCCACGCAGATCGTGGAGATGCTGGGGGGCTGCACTTCGGAGCTGGAGCTGCTCAGAGTCGGGGCTTCTCGGACCCCAAAGCACTCACCAGTGGAATACTCGGCGGGCTTGCTGGAAAGAAGTCGTGCAGTCTTGCAGATGGCCGGTCCCTTGAGGTCTCGTCGCACCCACGGTTCTCAGCTGGGCTGTAGAGGTGGGTAGAGGTCAGAGGTGCCAGGGAAGCCGGTTCTCGTCGAGCTGGGCAGTCGGATTCCGGAGGAAGGACTTGCAGCAGACCGCAGTGTTCTTAGATGGTGCCTGCGGATGCAGGGTGACTACTCCTTAGTCACAAGGGAGAAATCTTAGGAAGAAGTCTTGAGTTCCTTTCGCAGAAAGTAGTTTCAGGATTCAAAGATGATCTGATTTGGAAGGGGGCCAGTCTCTACCTTTATCCTGTAAAAAGGGGCTGGCACGCGACTAAGTCCTGCCCTATGGGTGGGACTAGGAGGGGGGTGGTTACACCCACTTCCTTGGCGGGCTTTTCCCCAGCACAGGGTCTGGAGTGACCCTGGAACTGGTTCCAGCCAGCCTATGCACAGTGAGCACCGGGGTGCCACGTGCAGTCACCTTCCTCTAAAGCCCTGCCTACCTACAATACACAAAACCCTGTCTGGGACGGTGCTGGCACCGCCCCTGGCAGGAAACCCTTTGTCCTTATCTCCTGCTCTGGGAGGACTCCCAGCAGCAGGAGGGCAGACTTGTGTCTCGGTGGCAGCATCCATTTTGTGGATGCCAAGGCTCTGTCTGACTTTAACCGGGGTTAGGGGTTACATACATGTCGTGTCCCTCTAGAAGGGTGGAATGCTAACCCCGTCGCCAGAATTGGCGAGGGGTTAGTATTCCAATTCGTATGACACCTTACTCGACATGTTTTGATAAAGCGATACCAGAGTTGGCACATAACCGCGAGGATTATAATGCACTTAAGAGTATATGGTATGCGATATCATGGAAACGGCTAAGGGATGGATTCCGAAAGCCGCAGACAGGCTCAGCTCATGCCAGAGCACCATCTCACACGATTCCAAGCACTCTGCCTTCAGGATGGTTAAGGCCTGCTATAGGAGTGACTGATAGGAGATCTGTGTGTCCATTTTTTAGGGTTAGATATAGGTATACTATATCTAAAGCAAAGGGTGATTACACCACCTTGCCCCAGCTGTCAAGCAGCCAGTTGTGTCAGATTTGGATGGCCAGCCAGGGGTGGCATAATACATGCTGCAGCCCCTGGTAGGCCCTGGGTACACCTATGCCCTGGGTACCTAAGGTACACTGTACAGGGACTGATAAGGTGACTCAGTATCCAATTTAGATATGTACCTAAGGTACATGGAATCCATTTTACAGAGAGAGCAGTAGGCCTGGGGCCCTGAATAGCAGGGTCCCAGGTCAACTAAGTCAGAAAACCAGCAAAACACCAGGCAAAAAGTTGGGGGCAACCATAGTCAGGGGTCAACCTTCCTACAGACACAGACCGTTGTTGGGTGTGAAGTTAGGTGAGACATGACAGACTTCAGCACTGATTTCCTAGCATTATTTTAGTCTAGTACTTGTACCGTCTGTTCTCCCACTCCCATTGTTCTGCTGCAGCTGTTCATCTTCCACCACCTCTGTGACATGTTACATCTCAGCTAGACAGCGCTTGAGCTGTCTCTTTGAGACATGTTGTATATACTTTGTGGGCTTCAGCCTGCCCATAGGCTTCCCATTTGCTGGCTGCATTGTCTCTCTCCTATTCTTTCTCCCCATTTGTCCATGGCATGCATATGTCCTGCTTCTTGCTGTGTTTAGCCCTCCCCAAGAGCATGGACCAATTACTATCTCAATCCACTAGTCAATTTTTTTTAGCTTCGGACGTATGAACTACTTTTCTTTGTTGAAAAGCAATTCACATGATTGGTCCTGATTTCACTTTCTCTGAGCTCTGCTCCTGTAAATAAGCGTTCAAATCTTATGCTCATCTGTTCACATTTGCTGAGCATTCAAAGACCAAGATCAAATGTCGCACTGTTTTCAGAGGGTGCCTGTTCTGTACCCTCTTCTCCCTCCCTCATCGCTACTTGTTAATTTGGTTAAGAGCACTTCACATGAGTGCTTGTGTTTTCGCTTTGAGCTCTGCTTGTTTTAAATAGTTTTTCTGTGAATGGAAGTGTGTGTCTGACCTCTGTGGTGCCGATGATTTTCTTGCAGTACCTTGAGCTGAAAATAGTGCTGGTGTATTAGTCAGTTGCTTCCGCTCACTGGGGCTCACAAGGGTTTGGCTACGCCTGCAATGGCAGGCTTCATAGTGTGATGGAAATCCCAGTGCTGGCACAGGCGTCCTGGGCTCTTTCCTTGCCCAGTAGGCAACCCAGTTCAGACCTGATATGCAACTGACTTTGGTTGGTCAGTTCATGGGAGTGGCGCCACTGGGGGCACGCGAATGCCCCCTTAGAGGGACTGTGAACAGACATTTGTCACTTTCTAGTCCCTACCCACACTTTGTCAGAAAAAACACCCTCTTCAGTTGTAACAATCCCGTTTTTTTGCCTGTTTCCACATTTCCCATTTGCTTATGCAGTGCCGTTAAGGTGACCGCCACCTAACCATGCACACACTTATATTTGTTGTGCCACTTGAAATCTGGCTTTGCAAAATGTGCGAATGTGGGGGGTGCACGTACTTCATGATGCAAATAACAGCAAGAATACCATACGATACAGGAAACTATACATATGTCCTGTGTTTAGCTCTCCCTAAGGGCGTGGATAGCTTTATTTTCTATAATTCACGTTCTTCTGTTGTGACATGTCTTTTCTCACTTTGCACTCATTTTCTTTTGCTTTTTGCTAATGGGCACTGGCACACTAACATTAACACATTTACATTAACACACCAACACTATCGCAGTTACATCAGTTAGTAGACCAAATTTGGCTTAAATACCTTCACATTGACAATGCCCGTTTCTAGAATCCTGGATCTGTTGTAGACCTGGGTGAGGCTCCTCTTCATTCCTGGTATAGAAACCCTGAATCCAGAGCAGTTTGAATTATAGTTCTGGTCCCTGTGTTGGAGCTATAACTGGCTATTCGTGATCACTTTTAACCCTATTTTGACTGTTGAAATTCTACTGTGGGCAGCAGATATTAAGATTGCAGGCCCTAACAAATAAAATCTATTAAGGACGTATAGCGACAACTGGTCCTCTCCTGTGCTATTTATTCCCAGCAGTGTCCAGTACACTATGGCTTAAGTATCTACATGGCTGTGAAACCTAGCGCTTACCAGCATACAGCCATCTGGCCACCATGAATCCAGGTGGAAATGCCAAGAACTCCAAAAAAGAGGTTATTCTGTTAAAGTGGTGGGTTTTGGGCTAGCCATTTTTAAGCTTGAGTTGAGTTTTTTGGGTGTGCGCTTTAATTATACTGCATTAATTGGTGCAGCTGCATCAAATGAGAGCATTACTATCTCTAGCTCTTCTTGCATCATTCAGACTGAGCGGTTATGCTCAGAACCGAGAAGTAGAACTTTGGCCATTAGTCTTAAAGTTAAACATTTCTAGCACAAGACATCAGTAATATTTGAGTTGGTCCTCTGTGCCAGAGGATGCTAAAGACTTTGGTAGACTCCCATAAGTGTGTACTATAATTTACTCACCTGTAATCCTGTTCTTCTTTAAAGTTCAGAACTGATTAGAATTTCAATTACTGGTTGTCTGTAGTATATATTATCCTGCTTGAGATCCTAACCGGTCACCACCTCCTGTAGTAATTATTTAGTGCTCACCACCAACTATCCCGAGAGTTTAGTGGTAAAAGTGGGAATCCCAGCATGGTGACCATAAGTGTTACTATCCAATAATCTGCCTTCAAACATGGGCCCTGCTTAAGTTGCACTCGATGCCTGCAACACGGCTACAACAAAACAAGGTGTGCTCATGGGAGTAGATTCAGGGTGGTACTTCCAAGATCCCTACTTATCGTGTACCCTGAACATCAACTTTGTGCGGAGGATAAGCGCTTTGTGGTGAAGAAAATACCCTGCCAAGTGCACCTTCTGTGTGTAAAATCCTCAAACCGGTAGTGACAGGAGTTTAATGAAATATGTCTTATTTCAGTGCAATTTAGGTACCCTCAACTATAGGCTTAGCCAAAAACCGATCTCTATTTTGATGTTTAATCAAAGAGTTCATACCAGGGAACCTGCTGTTTCTAATTTCCGTACAGGCAGCAGCTAGGGAGAGGTTGCCATCGCACACCCAACAACACTCGTGCCTAGGGAGAGACAAGTTGCCAAGCTGCAACAGAAGTGTAAAGAATGCAGCTGAGATTTTTCTCAGAAGTTCCTTAGATAATTGAACATTTGATTTCGACTTGACTTTTCATGCTGTTCGTTTTCTTATGGGCTGTTGACATTTCCCAACACATTGATCACTTAAGCATTATTTTTAAAATGACCCAACTCTAGGGCATGTGTATCTGCTGTTTTGTGGCATCTCTGCTCTTCGTCTGCCCTCCTGTTTGCTGATCCAGCTATGGGGTGACCATTGTGTTGAACCTATTACTCATGGCAAGTTACAGAGGCTGCTCCCAGTTTAGTGACCAAGGTTTTGACAGTGTTAGAAAAGTGGGGACATCTAACTGAAAGTTACGGACTGGTCTCACACACAACCTGGTGCCATGCTACGTCATTGTCCAGTCCTCGCCCTCCAAAAACTTGGTTTGATCGAGGGCTAAGTTGGGGCCCGCGAACCGGATGAGTGAGTGGTTTTAAAAAGCCATTATGGTTGCCTAATAAATTTTAATGTGAGTGGCAGCCATATGGTATTAAAAACAAGTGGACGGTGTGTTGGGGGTAAATGTTTACACCGTTATATATGTGATGGTCGACATGTTTCTGCATTGTGGCCCGGTCGGGTCCATGGCATACATCAGGACCCAATATGGAAGGGCTCCGTTCTTACCCTACTTTAAAGAGTAAATACCACTTTGTGGGGTGATGATTGTCACTGTCCACACGATATATGTGTTATGGCTCCTTTAAGCCATGGGGAAGGAGATACTAAGCCCACAGGAGGAAGTGAGGGGAAGACCCCTGTTCCTAAGGGTCTCCGGGTGCGTCTCCCGTAATAGCACCTAGATGTTGCCTCTCCTTCTCCTCGCCGGGGCCAGAGGGTACCATGCTTCTCTGTGGGTTGTATGTGGTTGGAATAGTGTTGGCTTGTAACTATTTGCAGTTACCAGATTGTCCTTTCATAGTGTCTCCTGTATCTGCAATAGAGAAAAGATGAGTGAGCAATTGAACTCTCAAACTTGGTAGCCTTCTGTCCCCTCATTGTCAGCTATGTTGGAGATCATCTGCATTAGTAAGAACTTTGACTATGCTCTCAAACACCAGGGCAGCAGGTGTAGGAAGTGTACCGGGATGTAATCCCCTTAGAATTGGCATTGGGGCGGAATTCTTTAACACATGGGTTCCAAAGTAAGGTGGAATTGTTGTATGAGGCAAAAGGTCTTTAGTGGGTGATGTAGGGAGCAGATCTTTACTTCAAACTTTGTTGCTGCCCTTTTCTGTTCCTTCCACCGCCTCCCCGCAGGCTCTAACACCCTGGAGGAGTGCCATGATATTGCTATTGGTTGTGTTTCCCAGCCCTGCCGAGCCCCAGCTTACCTCCTCCACCTTCTCTCCGCTTGCATGGTCTCCCAAGAAACCACGTAGTAGTCAAACCAACTATTTGTAATTTCACTCCATGTTAATATGGTTCTCCAGTATTAGGGGTGTCTTTCATAGATTCACATGCTTGAATATCCCCCGTCGTCGAAGTGGGAGTCCCACGGTACATAAAATAGCAGTATATATGCATGTATACATGAAAAATATAACTAATAAAATATACATACATATAGTGCAGTAAATTGTAAATTCCAAAAGTACCATAGAACACAATAGGCCCATTGAAAAGCCTAAGGGAGAACTCACTTTAGTAGCATATCAGAGTCATTATGTGTTGGATCACATTCCAGCCAATCAGGCTGTAGCCTCCTCTAGAACCTTCTCCTCAGAAGCCCAAGTCCTCAGATTTTCTACCGCACGTCGTGTGAAGGGAGTCTCCCTGAGCTCTGCTCAGTTTTCTTCAACTTTACCTGTTTTTTCTTCAAGAAAATGTCTTCAAACAAGAAATCTCTGTTTAAAGCCTGCCCTTCATGTGGTAAACTGCGCCTTTTCCACGAGGATCCACACAGTAAATGCATTTACTGTCTCTACCCAGACCATGAGGTGAAAAACTGTAAGTACTGTCGTACTTTCCCTCCTAAGACTCTGAGAGATAGAGAGGCCCGTCTCCTTCTGTGGCTACAGAAGTTGAGAACTTCGGAGTCTGTGGTTTCTGATGTGGAGAGCCTGTCATCTTTTGCTTCAAAGTCCTCTCAGAAGCGTGGGTCTGAGACCGAGGCTCCTTCTCCTTTTCTCAAGAAGAGTAGACTGTTGGAGTCCTCTAGGATTGTCTCCCCACAGGATTCGCTTCAGGGCACGTCTACGGGACCTGGTTCTCTGACGTCTGCGCCCAAAGCCTTACCTACCAGTAAGAAATCTGGTTTTGGCTCGTCGACGGGCTCGTCGTCGCGCCCGTCGACGTCTTCAGCGTCGACGAAATCCATTTCTACTACCTCCACGTCGACGACGACATGTTCCATGTCCACCGGCGCTACGTCGACGACGACCACCTCGTCGACGGCGACCTCGAAGGTGAGACCCATCTCTTCAGTGGTGAAGATCTCGTCGACGACCGGCAAGGATAGACCGTCGACGACGAAGCCCAAGCCTCCACTCAGCGCCCCGTCGACGACGAAGCCGTCGACGCATCCTTCGTCGGCGCATCCATCGTCGACGAAGACCAAGCCTCCACCCAGCACCCCGTCGACGGGCCCGTCGACGGTGCCCCCGTCGACGACGTCTGTCGGCCAGCATTACTTCGTCGACGGCCTCGTCGACGACTCTCATACCGTCGACGCCTTCGTCGTCGACGGCCAAAGCTCCACTCTCGTCGACGAACAAAGCCCCGCTTCCGTCGACGGGCTCGTCGACGTGCAAGGAATCCTCGTCGACGAAGAAAATCCCGTCCAAGTCGCCTCAGGGCGTTGCTGACGGTGCCGCATTTACGCCAACGGGCTCGTTGGCGTCGCACCAACCTCTACCGAGGACGGCTTCCATCTACACAGTGGTTACTGCTTCTTCTTTGCGGACCATACCACTCATCCAACTGAGTCCTGTGAGGAGTGGTGCTCGTCTTCCAGACAAATTATTCCAGTCTGGTGAGGAAGAATCCGGAAACGATTCGGAAGTGGAAGGATTATTTAAACAGGCAACAAGTCCTTCGGATTTGAACATTAAGTGCCAGGAATATAGTGACGAGGGTGAGGTGGTGGACAATGTCGAAGATGGGACTGACTTGTTTCCTGTTGATACGTCCGAACCGGTGCCTTCAGAGCCTGTTACCCAGATACCTCTGTCCTTGGTGATGAACCTTCAGCACATGCTGGATGATTATAACCGCAGGTTTCCTTCTTCTACTCCTGCTTCTCCAGCACCACTGCCTCCTCCGCAGCCTCAACCGCAACTTCCTCAGGCACCTACACCAGTTTCACCGGCTTCACCGGATGGTACTCGCCCTGACACTGGCGATGAGGATCCGGATCCTCACAACACAGATGACGACGACAATGACGCCGACATGGCTGAGTGGGACGATTATAGGGCTCAAACACCTTCCACTCCGCCCACCTCGCCTCTACATTCGCCCCCAGTGGACATGGCACATTTCCACAATTTGATGATCCGGGCTACAAAACGGTTTCATCTCTAAGTCGAACAACAACAGCATGAAAGTGATTGCTTTCTATACGACTTTAAAGACATCTCACAGAGGCAATCCCACACTATACCAATCGTGGAATATATTTGGAAGGAAGGCCTTAAATTGATGGAACGTCCCAATTCTGTTCCTGCGGTCTTACCCAGATTGGACAGGAAATACAAAGCACCGGCGTCTTCTCCGGCCTGCTTAGTGTCTCAACCGAAGGCAGATTCGGTAATTACTCAGGCTGCGCACAAAAGATCGCGCAATCCTGCTACGCCACTCACGTCTCCTCCTGATCAGGAAGGCCGCAAATTGGATTCCATAGGAAAGAAATTCACGACCATGGCGGCTACTACAGTGAGGGCGGCAAACACTCTGGCTATACTGGGCCGTTATGACCGCCAGATGTGGTCCGAGATTGCTGCATTGATTCCTCAGCTGCCTGAGGCAATCCGAACAGAAGCACAGGCGATTATTCACGAGGGAGAGTTGATTTCTTCCGAAATCATTGAGTGTGCACTCGATATTTCCTCCACGGGATTTCGACAATTGGCGGGGGCTGCAGTCTTGAGGCGTCAAGGCTGGCTGCGCTCTACCACTTTCCGTCCTGAAGTACAGGCAAGAGTCCTAGATTTACCTTATGACGGAGAATTATTGTTTGGCAAACATGTGGATGATGCCCTTGAGGCAATAAAAAAGGACACTGACACTGCGAAATCCCTGGCGAGCCTACAATACAAGAAACGGCCTTTTCGGGGTGCACGGGGTAGAGGCGGAGGCTCCTCTACTTTTCGTGGCTCAAGTCAATATCGTTCATTCAACACCTACAACGATAACAGACAGCGGGGTGCCTATCAATCTCAAACTCGACAATCCACCTCCAGGCCTTACCAAAGGAAATCCACTTATAGAGGTGGATCAAACACCAAAAAGCAGTGACTGCCTCAGACCCTTCCTTTTGCCGACCGTACATCTTGGAGGTCGCATCTCGAAATACTTTTACAAATGGTCTACAATCACCTCCGACCAATGGGTCCTGGACGTTATATCCAAAGGACATACCCTGGAATTCACAAAATTTCCACCCAATCATCCACCTTCGGGGCCATCACCCCCTCATTTCAAGGACCTTCTGGCCCAGGTGAATTTAATGATCAAAAAAGGAGCCATCGAACTAGTGCCGCAAGGTCAACGCGGCAAGGGGTTCTATTCCCGCTTTTTCTTGGTCAAGAAGAAGTCGGGGGAATGGCGTCCAATTTTGGATCTACGAGCTCTAAACAAATTTCTAATTTCAAAAACTTTTCAGATGTTAACCCTGATCCAAATTCTGAATTTTCTCAATCCAAGCGAGTTCTATTCCACAATCGACCTTCAGGACGCTTACTTCCATGTGCCAATCCATCCCAGACACAGGAAGTATCTCCGCTTCACGGTCGGGCAGCTACACTTCCAATTCAAAGTCCTGCCATTCGGCCTCCGCTCGGCACCAAGGGTTTTTACCAAGATCTTGGCCCCCGTAGCTGCCTTCCTACGTCTCCAAGGTATCCAATTTTACCCATACCTGGACGACTGCCTCATCAAGGCAAGCACTTTTCACCAAACGGAGCAGCACACTCAAGTTTGCGTCTCCCTTTTCCACGCCTTGGGGCTTTCAATCAATTGCCAGAAGTCACACTTTCAACCTTCGCAACGGAGAAATTTTCTCGGAGCCTTGCTAGATTCTCGACAGGGAAAAGTGTACGTTTCCCAGGAAAGACAGGACCGCATGTTAATGATGGTGCGCTCCCTCCAATCAAAACTGTCCGTTTCTGTCCGAATGTTCAAATCATTCCTTGGCATGGCATCCTCGTGCATCCACCTCATTCCAAATTGCAGATTGCACATGAGGACTCTCCAGGAGGAACTGGACAGCCAGTGGAAACAGGTGTCGGGGTCCTTCGAGGACAAGGTCCTTTTAACACCTCGCATACAGAAAGCGCTGGAGTGGTGGGCTCACCCTCCACACATATCTGCAGGCCGTTCATTCCAGGACGAACCCCCAACTCTGACGCTTACAACAGACGCGTCTCTCGAAGGCTGGGGAGCGCATCTCGACGGCATGTCTGTGAAAGGGAAGTGGACAGCAATACAACGAACTTGGCACATCAATCGTCTGGAACTCTTGGCGATTTTCTTAGCCCTCAAATCTTTCCAGAGGTTAGTGCGGGGACACACTTTGCTGGTGAGGACGGACAACACCACCAGCATGCACTACCTCAACAAGCAGGGCGGCACGAGGTCTCTTCCACTTTCTCAACTAGCACAAGAAATATGGGATTGGGCGATCCAACGTCAAATTCATCTCACAGCCATTCACGTGCCAGGCGTGGCCAATGTTCTGGCGGATTCACTCAGCCGAGCGTCATCAGACAATCACGAGTGGGAACTCAATCAGCCCACGGTCGAGTACATCTTCCGGCGGTGGGGCCAGCCACGGATGGATCTTTTCGCGACTGCTGTCAACAAGAAATGCCCACGCTTTGCAAGTCGGCATCCCCACAGAGAGTCGAGCGGGAATGCATTTTCGATCGATTGGTCGAACGATTTCATCTATGCTTTCCCTCCACTTCCTCTGATTCCTCGTTTGTTACACAGGATGAGGTTCCAACCTTGTCGCATCATCCTGATCGCACCCAAGTGGCCGAGACGTCCATGGTTCACGGACCTGCTCCTCTTCTCGCAGTCCGATCCGTTGCCACTCCATCCTCTGCCGCACCTCCTCACGATGCAGCAGGGACTAATTTGTCATCCGGATCCAGCATACCTTCAACTCCATGCCTGGAACCTGAGTACAATGAATTTGCACGTTTAACTATTGACAAGGACTGCAGGGAGGTGTTAGCGCGGGCTCGCGCTCCCTCCACCATAAAAACGTACCAACTCAAGTGGAAACGTTTCTGTGTCTGGTGCCGCACCAAGGATTTGGACCCAATGACTGCAAAACCTGAACAAATTTTACCTTTCTTTTTATCCCTGGCAAAATCAGGTCTGTCCCACTCAACTCTTAAAGTGTTTCTGGCGGCGATTTCCCGTTTCCGCCATGATGGTTCCACATCTTTATGTTCTTCAAGGATCATTAAACAATTTTACAAGGGCCTTTTTAGGATGTTTCCACCTATCCGTCGCCCTCCGCCTGCCTGGCGTTTGAATTTGGTCTTGTCTCAACTACTTCTACCACCATTTGAACCTATTCACTCGGCAACTCTTAAATTTCTCACGTGGAAAGTTGCTCTTTTACTCGCCTTAACGTCCTCAAGACGTGTCAGTGACATCCAGGCGTTTACCATACAGCCTCCTTTCCTAAAATTCTCCAAAGAGGCTGTGACATTACGAACTAATCCTAAGTTCATCCCGAAGGTTCCCAGTGACTTTCATCTCAACGAACCTGTAATTCTGAAAACTTTCTTTCCTGCTCCGCAAACTCCAGCTGAGCGGTCATTGCATTCATTAGATTTGAAACGTTGCCTCAAATTCTACATTCAACGAACTGCACCTATCAGAAAATCTGATCAATTGTTTGTGGCATATGGTCCAACTTGCAAAGGACAACCTGTTACCAAGCAGACTATAACCAGGTGGATCTCCTCTACCATATCCTTCTGCCACCAACGGGCTGGAAAGCCCCTTCCTGCTCCTGTTCGAGCTCATTCAACTAGAGCAGTGTCTACTTCGGCTGCCCTTTTTGCGGGGGTACCCTTACGCCAGATCTGCAGAGCTGCTACTTGGTCGAGCAGCCATACTTTTACTAAGCACTACTGCCTGCAATCAACAGACGCCGCGGATGCGGCAGTGGGTCAAGCGGTGCTGCGGAATCTTTTCCAGTAAAGGTGAGCCTCTGTTGCTACCCACCTCCAGTCATAAAGGTTTTGTTTTCTAGTAATAATGTTTTGGTATTTATTGCTTATTACCACATATATTTACCTTCTTTGCTTGATGTATTACCTTTATGACTTATGTGATCATTTACTGCTTTCTACTCTATTCAAGCATGTGAATCTATGAAAGACACCCCTAATACTGGAGAAGAACTATAGTTACTTACCTGTAAACTGTGGTTCTCCAGTATTGGTGTCTTTCATAGATTCACATGCGACCCTCCCATCCTCCCCTCAGAGGCTCTCTTCTCCTCAGGCACTTTTACTTACTCTGTGCTACGAAAATCTGAGGACTTGGGCTTCTGAGGAGAAGGTTCTAGAGGAGGCTACAGCCTGATTGGCTGGAATGTGATCCAACACATAATGACTCTGATATGCTACTAAAGTGAGTTCTCCCTTAGGCTTTTCAATGGGCCTATTGTGTTCTATGGTACTTTTGGAATTTACAATTTACTGCACTATATGTATGTATATTTTATTAGTTATATTTTTCATGTATACATGCATATATACTGCTATTTTATGTACCGTGGGACTCCCACTTCGACGACGGGGGATATTCAAGCATGTGAATCTATGAAAGACACCAATACTGGAGAACCACAGTTTACAGGTAAGTAACTATAGTTCTTCTTTTTGAAGAATTGTGTACCCTCCACCCCTGCCCTACCTTCCCACCCGGTCCTTGACTTGCAGTAGGTTATACTACCACTCAACTGTGTCCCTCCCCATCTCTTCTTTTGGGCTCTCCTAAAACTCTAGCGCTCCCATCTTGGGCAAGTACCGTCTTGATTCTGTTCATCGGGGTTGCTGTAGGCTTCTTGAGGTCAGGGAACGAGCATAAAATACTGACTGACTATTTCAACAGTGCTTCTTAGAGAACGTTTCTGACTGAAAACTGTATGCAGAGTAGCTGATGAACCCTGGAGGTCTTTCCTTCTCTCTTGCTAGCTCTCATCAGCTCTGACCTTGGTCTCACTTATCTTTGGAAGTATATCTGCAATCAAGTCCTGTCTTTGCACTGAACATTATGTTCAGCTTACTTGCAGCACCGTCAGCAATTCTATAATTAATTTGTACAGTCCTAAACCATCTTTGTCTTGGCTCCTTGCCAGAAAGTGCCTCGGGTTCTAATAGGTGGTTAATGCTGTCCACTAATATAGGGCTTCCTTTAGTAGAACGGAGATTGGTGTGTTCCTGGGCAGGATAGCCTCTGCTAGAGCAGGTTCCCACTTACATTTAAAATGTTTGTGTTATGTTGTTTATATATGATTTAGTATTGTATTGTTACTTTAAGTGCTCGTGATGCCAGAGCCATGGAATGAATGGTGATGTGCCATTCTGGTTCCATGGTCACTTGCTGAGTAGCTGCGAGAGCGTATGCTGCTTCCCTGGCACTCACCTGTTGTACCTTCTTTATATTCAATTTATAAATAAAGGACTTCTTAATCATTGGATTCTCTCTCTACAGTTTGTTATTGAATTAGGCACGGTTAGCTTTAGCTACAGTTAAGTGAAGTGTTTGAGCTATGTACATTTCTTACCCCTTAACTTCATTTAGAATGTCTTAGCAAAGTCCAGGGCTGTGTTAAAGTTCAGCAATCAGCTACTCTGAGACGTGTCTGATGGCCAGTTGATGTGGTTCCAAGCTAAGAGCAAGGTGCCACTCATTTAGGCCTTTTTGTGTGTTAAAGTGGGGACAGTGAAACCTTGTTAGTTCCAAATTTCCACTCCCAGGGATGAAAACAAGTCCTGCATTTCTTTGCCAAAATTGAGCTTTGGAGCGAGTGTTTGTATTGTGCCTGCATTTGTAGCTAGCCATGAAAGGTTTTCAGGACACGTTGAATCTAGCCTTCAAAGTAAAAGCTGCGATGGTGGTCTTCTTTACAATGCATTGTATGAGGCCCTTTCTGTAGGCCCTCATCACATGCAAAAAGGTGTCCTTGTTGCACAGCCAAATAGTCCCTAATCTGGGAATATTGTTGAATAGGCTGATCTGTATTACTGCCCCAGCTCTTGCCCACCTCCTGTGTTTTGGAAGCTGTAACACTGGTTTTGGATCTGCTGGGGCGGGATGTGCTTGGAAGCTATCTGAAATGTGTTACACTGGACGCATTCACTCTTCTGTTGCAAAACAAGACTTCATGTAATCATTTTCCAGAACTTGAAACCTGGATGTGAATTGGGAGCCAGCGGTGCCTCTCCCTGAATACATACCTGCACTTTGCCTCTTGTTTCGCTGGTGACCCACGGAATGTGATCAAAGAAAATCAGAATCCTTTGTAGGTAGGGCTTTATCTTGTCCAGAGAGGGATTGCTTGATTGCACCGGACAGAGGTTGTAGGGTGGTGTAATGGATGCATTCCAGACCATTGTGACGACTGAACTGAGAATAATAAGGTTAAACATCAAAGTACAGGACCGTATGGATCACCTGGATGTTTATTGCCTTGTGTAACTCCATTTGAAACATTTATATTCAAAACTTGTTTATAACCTTTCTCTTAGTGACGTTTTGGCCTGGTCCAGTTAAATGGTTGTCTTAATTTCCCAATTTTGGAATCCTGTTTAGGGGTCTGCTTTGAAGGCCCGATACTTCACTGTTTCGTGACATTCGATGGAAATGTAGTCTGCTTTCTGTATAGTTGCCTCTATGGAAATGATGCCGAAGTATTACGCTTGAGACAGAAGGAAGTGTGAGTCTTGTAGGCCAGAGGGGAGGCTAGTTGTGGCTCCCAGTACTCTCTTTAAAGCATCTGGTGTTGGAGAGACCAGTGAGTAAGGGACCACTTCTTTGGATGGTAAAATCAGGTAATGTATGCAAAAGTGGCTTGAAGGTAAAGGCAGATTATGAATGTTGGATAATGTGGCGAAGTTGGAGCTGCTTCCAGTTATTTGTTGCATCACTTGCCCTGTACTTTAATAGCCAGTATGCACACTTACTTGGAAGTTCATAGATCTGTTTGCTCCTGCCAGTGTAGGAAGTAGTAGTCTTCATTCATGGATGGCGGTGGTTCGTGTTACTTGTGCTCTGTTCTTTAAACGTATGACATTTTGGTCCAGTTAAGACTGCAGACTATGGCTGACAACCGGCAGTAAGAGTGCCGGCCATAATATCTGTTACTGGGCTTTAATTTAACTGCATTTGTATAAAGTGGCCAACGACTTTCCTGTGTGCGACATTGACGCATCCATTTATTTCTTCATATATAGCAAAAAGGATTTGGTTGGAATTTGAACCAATTTTAATTACTCTTGTGAGCATTTCATTCGGTTGTTTAGTTCATTGATCACTGTGGCTAGGCCAACCCTATGTCCGTTATTATTGGCCCTGCTCCTATGGACAATCTAGGTCAAACTGCTAGCCCACTTCTCCTCTGAATAGGTTCTCTCCCAATCTCTGATGCATTCCGGCTTGATTGGGCCTTTGTCACTGTTTCAAATCCCTACAAAAAGGCACACTATGAGCCCCTGACTCCATGACTGGTCCTGCATGTTTCACCATGAGTAGTTCGCTTAGTGACTAATGAAAATATCTGAACCGACCAGCCTATCTAGTTACCTCGTATCATTATTCAAATGTGTACTCCATGGAGGCTTTGAGAGTTTTTCTAAATTTTGGTTTTTACCAGTGTTAAAACTTACCCACATATGCTAAATATGCACATTAATAGTTTTACTTGTTTAATATCTTGCCTACTTGGTCACTAACATTGGGTGTAGATTTTTGTACACAAGCTTGTTACCATGAACTTAAAAGGCTTCTGTGGAGCATGAATAAGGTGATTTTAATTTTGATCAAGTTCATGCTGACATGAGGTGTTCTCTGCATCTTGAAATGGACTGAATTTCAGGATACTAATAGCCAAAAATGGCTCAGCAGAAATATTGTCCTAAACTGATTTGACACAAATATTGCTCCACTTGGTGCGGGATCACCAGGGAAGCGAGTCCTTGCTGTGTGTGGCTCCTTAGCTTTCTTTTAGCGCTGTATGTTCAGGATGCCTTGCTTGTGCTAGTTTCATCTTGTAGTTTTGTCTGACATGAACTTTTTTTTTTTTATGTTTAGGGACATCGGGAAAGGTGCAAAGAAAAGTTTCCTACTCGATGACATTTCATCGCAATGTCCGATCGTTTGGGGCAAATAACAAAGGGAAAGGATGGGAAAAGCAAGTACTCGTCTCTCAATCTGTTTGACAAGTATAGAGGGAAGTCAATAGAAGCTATCCGCACCTCAGGTAAGACTCTAGACGTGAGATCAGTTTTGTACACTGCCGGTTTCATCCTATGATGAACTGTGTGTCTGCTGATGTTAATGAGCCATGGGTAAAGAGTCCATATATCAACAATGCAAATTGTCCCTAGTGGGTCAGTGCAGATGCTTATGTTCATTTGTCGGTGTTCCACCATGCCCCACTGTTTTGCTGCCTTCATATTACTCCTTTCGTTATTGGCTCAGTGTTATTATAAACCCACTACGCCTTGCCTTCTGATCCGTACACCTGCTTGTAATCAATGAAATGTTTACTGTCTATCAAGCTCCTCTCATTAAGTGGGGGGCAGCAAACCGAAATTAACTTTTTTTTAAAAATTTTTTTTTTTTTTTTTTAAAGCTCCCTCAGATCTTGAGACCATCTTACAGGGTCAAAATACTCTCTGGCTCAATGAAATTTTAATTTGTATTATCGGTTCACCCTCACGTGTGATTTGGTGATTTTGTTTTTTGTCTGCTCATTCAATGTTCCCTCTTCAGTTATTCCTAGACATGGCTTACAGAGTCTTGGGAAAGTTGCTGCTGCTAGGCGTATGCCGCCCCCTGCAAACCTTCCAAGCTTGAAGTCTGAGAACAAAGGAAACAACCCCAACATAATTCTCGTTCCCAAAGACGGTACAGGATGGGCAAACAAACAGGAGCTGCCAGACCAAAAGAGGTAAGGGCAATGAGGGCATCTGCCCTGCTAGCCTATTCGAGGTGTTGAGTTAGACAGGAAGTGTTGACATGAACTAACTTTTGAATACTAGTAGCAAACACAGATCAACATCTTGCCACCTCTCTACTTGACATTGGGTGGCTGATCTGCAGGCTTTGCAGCAGAGCAAGAGGAGACCATGTGGTAAGAGGATGAGGCTTTCTGTGCAAGGGAAATACACTTTGAATGTGTTGCTGTTCACTTTCTGTATAGTCGTTGCATGTTTCAGCAATGTGTGTGTTCAACTCACTAAGCTATCTGACTGGCTTAGTACGAACAGCATGGTAGGCCGTTTAGTCCGCAACCTTCTTCCAAAGGAGGGGAGGGGACGGGCCCTCAATTTCTTAATAAACGCAGGCTGAAGATGCTAGTTGTGGATCTTGCTGGGGTCTGTTCTTTCCAAGTAAAGGTCTTGAATATTGGCTTAAGTGTGGTATGGGAACATATGTGCTGTCAGTGGAAAAAAGCAGTCTATGGAGTTTGTCTTCATATATCCTTAACTAGAAGTCCTATTGAGATTCTTTTAGTTAGGTGCTTGGTTTCTTGTCTGGCACAGTTTTGCTAAATTTCTCAATTTTGAAGATTTTATGGTGGTAATAAATTCTAGGCTCGGACTGTCCTCATTGCTCCATCAACAATGGCTTCTGGGAGTCTCTGTTGCCTTTATATTCACGAATGGCCTTGTGATGCAGTATGTTTTTCTGTTGGTGCCAGTTTTACAGTTTGTAAGAAGCTGGCTCTGTATATACTATACTTAAATGAGATATTGTGTGCACAGAGTCCAGTGGAACCCCAAAGATAGGCATAGGTAAAAGTAGATAGCACCTTACTCTATTTGTTGTATTGTGGGCGAGCATTAAGGCTCGAACAGAGGGTAGTGTTAGCATTTGTTGTACACACCATCAGCAAACGATTGCACACTCAGACTGAACTCAGACCAATTTGCTTTGTATACAAATATTTAGATATATTTATTTCTTAGAAATAAGCAAGCCTAGCAGTAACAATCCTGTTTGAATTGCAGTTTTATATATTCTTTGGTTACAGTAGAATTACTGGAAATGCAATACCTTAAAATATTGTACAGATACTTTATAATGACTTTTCAATAGCAGGTCATGTATATTACTTTGCAGATTACTTTTCTTACACAGTGTAGTATACCTGGATACTGCACTGGGACATTTCCTGTTAAACGGTAAGTAAATGCGTTGTGGTTCGTGTACACAGTTGTATAGCCTTTTATAAATTTTCGAACTCCTCACTTAGAAACTTTTTCATAGAAAACAGTCTGTGTTAACCCCATTTCCTATTATAGGATATCGGTTAACAGTTAAGTACTTTGTTGTGGGAGTTTGTTTTCCTGTGGTTAGACTCGGGAGGGGTCTCCTAGGGTCGAGGATGCACTCTCAAAGCACCCTCAGCGGCACTAGGGTGGCTGTGTGCAGAGTGCTGAGGCCCAAACTTATCCAATAGGGGATAAGGGGCCTCCGGTTGGTGGCTGCTCAAGAACAGGCCACAAGGTTGTGGGAGAAAAGCTCCTGGACTTTAGCTCAGGGCAAATGGGGGTTCAAGTTAGCACCAAAGATGCACCCTCAGCGACACTAGGGAGCCGGGTGCAGGGTGCTGTTTTGGCGTTGGGTGCCCTGTAACTTTCATTGGGGATTCTCTGGTTTGTAAACACCCTGCAGGCTCTGGGACGAAGGTCTTCTGGTAGCGACCACCACTTGGAGAGGTAAGTTGGGATGCTGTAGGTTGGCTAGCCGCTGTCAGTTGGGCCACTCAAGGCCGTGGGGCGTCTGGTGCAGGGGTGTCTTTTAGGGTCGAATTTTCTTACCAGCACCTGGTCGCGGTGGGCAGTCCCTCTGGATTGAGGCTGCAGGTGTTGGCTTGAGGCAGCTCGGGGATCACTGGACCTCAGGTCAGGATCGCCAGGGAGACCCCCTCATGGTGTTGGGCCACTCTAACTCGGGCCGTGGGCGCAGAGTGATGGAGATTAGCAGATTTTGCCAGAGCTGGAGTCTGAACAAATCCAGTGTTCACGGGAGATGGTCTTTTCCTTGGAAGGCAGGGCAGGTCCGGTCCTCGTAGTTCTTGAGGTTGCTAGCAGCAGAACACACCGGAGTTTCACTTCTGCAGATTCGAGGTGGGGACAGGCCAGTAGGGCTGGAGCCAAGTCAGTAGGTGTCCTTTTCTTAGCTTCGGCACGGCTGTTCGGTCCTTCTTTTAGTCATTCTTGTCTGAGGAGGCAAGCTTCAGGGGTGCCCCTAAATACTAGATTTAGGGGCATTACAGGTAAGTAACCTGTTGGGACCAACGGGTCCCTCCCTTGGGGTGGGCACACACCCTATTATGCCACCCTCCAGTGGGATGGGGGGCATATGCTGAGTCCCCCTCCTCACCCCCCCCCCCCCGGCTGCAAGATGGCGGGAGCTGAGAGTTGTGCTTAACCTCTCCTCCCCCACCTGAGGGGTGGGGTTGGCAAAGGTGGGCACACCTCCCTTCCTCACTTGGTTTTCCTGCTGGTTCTCCCGCCCAAAGTGGCGGTCAGAACCGGTGAGGACCAGTTGCTGGAAGCAGCAAAAGGCCTGGGGAAAGCTCACAAAGGCGGCAAGCCTTTGAAGCTTCCCCTTCATGGACCCTGCCCATCCTGGGGAGAAGGCTTGGCACCTCGTCGCAGGATGTGCATTGTTTCAGGCCCCTGAGAGCAGCAGGCTCTCGACCCAGGGCTACAGAAACCGGCCTTGTGGTGGCAGCTGGGGAGCAGCCACTTAGCCTGGACACTAGTTGTAGGTCATTCTTCAAGGGGCATCTCTTAAGATGGCCTTTGTGTGCATTTTTTCATTAAACCCACACTGATGCCAGTTTGGGATTTAATGTGCTGAGAAGTCTGATACCAAACTTCTCCGTTGTATGTACAGCCGTTGGTACTGTGGAGTTCGTAATAGCAAACTCCCAGCACTTTTTATACTCTTAATGGCAGTCCTGCACTTACAATGTCTAAGAATGGACTTTGTAGTGGTACAGGGCTCATGCACCTGTACCCTCACCACTGGTATAGTGCACCCAGCTAGAGGGGTGGCTGATCTATGCCAGGCCAGTGGGTTGTGACTCTTCCCTCTGTTCTGCACCAACACGCAGCCTGCAAAGGCAGTGTGTGTGTAAAGGTACATGGTCTCTAAGGGTGGCACAATAAGTGCTGCAGCCCTTAGAGGCCTTCCCTGGTCACAGTGCCCTGGGTACCTGTTGTAGCATTTACCATGGGCTGAACTGTTGCCAGAGTGCCAATTGGGTTTGCTCTTCAATGCAGTTTTAGGGAAATAAAACAGGCCCTGGGTACTTGATTGGCAGAAGCCCAGGGCACACTCAGTCAATGTACATCAGCAGTTCAGCAAAAAGTGGATGCAACCATGCAGAAAGAAGGCACTTTCTAACACAGTTTACAACCTTAAACAGTTCTGTGATAGACTACTTGGATGAATCTAATATACATCCTCCCAGTCACACAATTGCATCACAGTTCCCTATATAGACTGTGTTCCGCCAGAGCAAACGGTACTCGATGCATCACAATGTAGTACTTGGCATCCAATCTTGCAATCAAGCACCAGACTTGGTAGATATTAGACCATACTAGTTTCCTACATAAAGATGCACAGTTTGAGTGCGCTAACACTACCCAGATTATGGTCGTTGGTGGCATCCAGTTAAAACCAACGTAGTTCTGCTTGTTCTTGCACTTCAACACACATGCACTCTTCTGAAGACTTTTGATGGAGCTAATATGTTGAATTGCTGGAGCCTAGCACATTAAAGTGTGAAAGACATGCACATGTAGTACTTTGACACTTTTAATCGGTCTGTATTTTTAAAAACTTTTGGGACTCACACTCACACACTCTGTGTAACCTTTTTTGGGCTTCCGAAATTTTAAACTGAGATCCGGTAGTACATTAGGATTTAATCCAATCCAGCTTTTCTTTCACACAATGGAAGTTGGTGACTGACTGAACAGCATGACCACTAACTAGTCTAATTGGGTATGGAGTTTTGATGCTCTCTGCATAGCCTCGGTTGGACCCAGTCAGTGACTGACCAAAGGAATCAAGCACCCGTCTCTGCAAAGTAAACTTAACACTTTTGATTTAATGGAACATTTTGTGTACACAGAATGTTAAACCATTCCTTCAAAACTAATTCAAAAGTGTCATGTGCATGCAAATTGCCTGTTTAGACTAGAGTTGTTGAATCCACAAGAACTTGCTTCAGCTTTAAAAATGGAATTTAACCAATGTCATACCACCTACACATCACCTGTAGGTGGTTAGATTCAGGGGTGATGTGATGCTGTAACTGTTGTAAGTAGCAAGTGGTGCCTTTCTTGGTGCTTTTGGCAGGTGGCAGGAAAGGGTGGGCACGAGATGTCAGGTGACATTAGAGGAGTGGGAATGTCAGTTATGTGCACTGGTGGGATTGAGGAAGTAGCTGGATGGGCTTTAATATTGCCATACAGCCAAGGCTAAACTGCTAAGCACGATGTAAAGTGCTGAGAGGTTAACTCCCTTCCTGTTCCTGGGGGGCTGGTAAGGAATCTTCACACATTTTCCACGTTGTGATGAATCGAAGTGTTAAAAGATGTCGAATAAAGCCCAAAAATATCACCCCCAACCTTACCCACCCACAAAAAACACTGTTGTTCAACCAAAAAAGCTGCCTTACTAAGGCAGCCGTGTTAGGCAGTCCTTCTCTTTGGAGTTGGAAAAGCAAACCATCTTGTTGTCTCTGCTCGGCATGATACAAAGTCTTGCTTACTCGGGAGTTTCTTAAAGTAGCAGTGTCTATTTGGCAGTGTGTTTGTTTTGTCTTACCCAGCCTACTATACTCTACCAACATTCACCTAATTTAGTTTCTTTTTTTAATGGGGTATTGATATTGTGTTTTCAGCCATACATTTAGCAACTTGGATTTACTTTCCAAAAAAGAGGAAAATGTTGCCTCTCCCATGTGAGTGGAGATATTCTGGTGTTTATGGATCATAAAGACATCTCTTCCCTCACAGGGTATTGATGTATTTTAAGTCGGTGTGAGCCAGACACAATGGTCTCTGATGTGGACTACTTTGATACTCGCCACTGCACCAGTAAGAGTCTAGTGCAAGATATTCTCAGCCTGGACTCTGTTTATGCAACATTAGGGTGATTTCAGCCTTTGGACGTGGACTGGGCAGACTAGTCGATTATGGAGGTGTTTGAATTAGAGTGCAGCTGAAGTTAGTAGACTTGAATCTCGCTGTAATTAAAAGAATGACTTGTTATTACTAATAAATTGCTTAACTCCTACTGCGCCCACCAGACTGGTTACTTATTTCATACACTGTAGAGGATCCATTGGCTCTTGATTGAGAGTTATTGAGGCAGATGGTGGTATAATAGTTTATGTAGAACACAGTAACGCAGTATCTCATGCAATGTATATCCCCCACAATATATCCTCAACCTGATTGAAGTGGTTTCATTGGGAAGAGTTATAAGTGACAATATAATGCAATGAAGAAGTGGAGAAGTGTGGCTCACCGATTAGAGCGGCAGACCCTGAGGCAGAGGTCTGGCCCGGGACCAGGGTTCAATTCCCGACGCGGCAGGGTCTTGGGCTCAATTTCCTCAGACTCGATAATTCTCGCCTCGGTGCCTATTCTAATCATGGGTCCCACTCTGCAACTCTGGGCAATAGCTTGCTTAATCTCCACAACGGCCCGAAAGCGGTAGGATGCCTGGCCTCACCTTGGGGGTGCCCAGTAGGGGGCATCTCGCAGGGAAAGCCAGGAAGGGTTCCACAGCGGTATACAGCGCCAGGACGCCTTAAAGGCGATAGTGCGCTTTACAAGTATACATACAATGAGCTGCAGTTTTTACTTTTTTTTTGTTGGTTTCAACTGAGGCAACTTGTTATATCAAGTAGGAGTAAATGTTCATCGGTGCCTGTTCACTGGTAAAGTACTTGAAATGGTATCCAAGGAAAGCTGGGTACACTGCAACAGATAACAGATGCAGGTTTTTAGACCATCTAGTCTGCCCGCCCCAACCACCATGACAGAATCTGTAAAGAAAGATAAATACTTCCTAACTTTAACACATTGATTCCATACCAGTGTCATTTCTTCCAGCAATCATAGGTGTTACAGCTGATGTTGGGATATTTGTATTGCAGTACTTGAAGAAGATGATTCTAATTCTACTTTGAAACTTTGTGCTTTTTTGAACAGTATGCTGCCCCCCATCCCAGCACAGATTATCAAATATCAGTGGATATAATGAGTCCATAAAAAATAGCTGGACTTGCGCTGCCACCAAAAACATTGACTGAATCAGACATAATTGTTCTAACAAAGGTGTCTAAAAACTCAAGCGTCCCTATGGTTTAATCATCGCCACCCCAAGAACATGCCCACAAAGCAGTCATACTGAACTGCATTTGTTTGTTTGGAGGCTGGTACAATGAATAGTAGTGTAACTTGTGAGACCGCCTTTCGAGGTGTTTTAAGTGAATTCTCAACGTTTTCCCTGGCTCAAATGGCGATCACATGAAATGTAGCCATTCCTTTGCAGGTAGATGTGGTAATAAGAGTTCACTGCCCTTGTTACACAACATTCTGCAACCGTAGGAGACTCAGCCAGTGACACAGGAGGATCCGCTTGCATATTCCTGGGAGTTCTGAGTGTAGTAATGAAACTGCACAGTTCCACTAGCGAAATGGGGTGATAAAATTAAACCCTTAAAAACTGCATTTATCCCTCCAAAGATGTTGATGGGTAGAATAGTGTGAAGCATGCGTTTAGTTTTAAACCTTATTTGGGTTTACCTGGAACTGCAACATTACCTGACCAGTATGGGTGGCATTAATTGTATTTGCTACAACATCATAGGGATCTGGGCTTCACTTGATCTATTAAACCAGTCATGAAATTGAGGTTGGAGAACTCTTCCTCTCTTTGGCCAAATAATTCTAGGGAGCCTTTCAGAAAGGTTGCAGCAGCTTCTAAATCGGATGCCGTGAAGACAGACCTCTAATAATCTGGCTTTCCCATATTTGATTTGGTCACTGGTACAGGTTCAGATCACTTGGTTGGGAAGTTTTATATAAAAGCCATATTTTGAAGAGTTCCTAACATCCCCGTAGGGTCGTTGAAGAATGGGCATCGGCTGCACAGGCTATGAGCTCTGCGACATTTATTTGGGATGACTCACAAAATGGGTTGAGATAGGCATGCCATCTTGGTTATCTTTGTCCTAGTTATGCATACCACTCCCATAAAAACTTCTAAATGATCATTTGAAGGTTGCCAGTATTTATTTTGGGGATTAGAATTAGTACAAACAGGACCTGGACCTCTCTTGTAAAACATGGGTCCAGTTATGTATTAGTTTGTGTCCATCTGAGAATAGTTTACCCCATTAATTACTGTTTTGAATGTTGGCTCTGTTGGTTAATAGCATCTTGCACTATTGTCTGATGCTAAATGCATGAAAAGTTGGACATCATGGCTAATGCATGTGTACCTAGGTGACAAAGGTTAAACTAGGACGGTCTTGTGCATCTGCAGCTAGGTCTGCTGGGTCAGCTTGACACACGGTGGGCTTTAGGCTCAAATGTCTGAATATTTCCCTGAAACCTGTTGTGATTCTAGCAATTATTCTGTGATTTGACCTCAGTAAGGCTTATGAAGTTATCTTCTCTTGCACCTTAAGACATTGGAGGACTATTACGGAAATAAGGTTAATGTGAGAAGAGGGCAAGCTGAAAAGTTTCAGGTTTTTTAGATGACATTAAAGTTTTGTTGGCATCTGGCGGTCTATTTTCCTGTTCTGTTGACTATATGGAAAAGTGTTTCTGCTATGCTGGAATGGATTAATGCCAGCAGTCCCAAAATTAGAGAGACTGAGGCAGGGGTTAGAAGAGTTTCCGCCTGCTGTTTCATGAAGCGTTGGCTGGAACTTTAGGGTTGTGTCCCCATCTGGCTTACAAGATTTAAAAACTTGGGCATTATAATAGAAAGTTGTGAGTTGGTGAAATTCAAAACCTTCCCTCCCCCTTATTTTCCCTTGTGCAGTTGCACCTAAAATGTTTGATTTTCATGCTTCCTTGCCCACACGTCATGGTGCTTCTGTACTCTTCTGTGAACTAGGACACCCTGCTCTTCTGAATTCTTTGTTGCAAAGTGCAAACCGCTTCAGAATATGGCCATCAGAAGTACTTGAAATTTACACAAATAGGATCACATCATTAATTTCGAATCTGTTTAAAGACCTTGTATCTTGCTCATCATGCTTGTTACAAGACTGGGCCAGCCTTCTTGACTGGGTTTGTGTGCCTGTTTGAAAACCGTGCCTTTCAGTGCACATGTGGTAGTACGCCTTCTGCGCTCTAGCTCCTAACTTGTGCTGTAGTTTGTATGTGGATCATGTAAAGTTCTGTAGCGTGCTTCCCCCCGAATCCTATCACTGATGCCCAAGAGTAAAAGTGCTCGCTCTGAATAAATAGTACATTTATAATAATCTATGGAGAGTTCTGTTAAAGGTCACTCCAAGGTTATCCACATTGCAAGTGAGATGTCTGAAGAAGGGGTGGAACATTACATTTGCTTTCCTGCAGATTGCTATGATCGAGTACTAGAATTAAAAGTAGCTATTCCTTTACTGTTTTTTAAATTTATTTTAAATGTTATGTTTTTCCTCTGACCCCTGTAACGGCTCCTCTACCCCCCCTCCCGCCCTGACCCCATGTTGTGCATAGTTGCCTGAAACTGAGCAGTTTTGCTTCTTGTCAGATTCTTGTACATGGATTACATATACCAATTGCTGTATGTTCACAAAGGTTAGCATCCATATTTTCCAACTTCAGCCTCTAAACTATTGTCTATAAAGGTGGACTGATATGAAGTACAATACATTGCTAGTTTGTTTTTTTAAACAGTAGCTTCAGCAATACAAACCGCATTGAGGATTACTTTCAGATTGTCTGTTCCTATTCATGCTAACTCTAACCCCTCCTCTTGCAGTTCCAATGTAACGACCACACAGCCGCCGGAGTCGCAGCTGCAGCAGGCTTCGCAGAAATCTGCCTCCACTTTTCAGACACCGACCCAACAGAACAGTCAAGAGGTATAGTCAGTCTGACTGCTGTGGCAGCTGTCTTCCCTGTGTAATCTGTATTCCTCCATGGTCTTGACGTTTGCGCTTTCCTGGTAGCTGTGCTAACCTACACCACGTGTTTTTCATCTAATCTCATAGCTGTACTCGCACTGCCTGTGATTAGCTGATGGCAGAGTATTCTTCTAGGAGTCAATCGCAACCTTGACGTTTGTTGGGGCACTTACTTTTTCTAATCTGGACTATTTTGTTTCAACATCTGTTAGATTTACTTAATTACTGTTGAAGTTATAATCAGTTTCTATTTGTAGATTGTTTTGCTGCGAGTCCAGTGGATCCCTCTAACTTTATGTAAACATGTAGAAGATTGATTGAGGAAGATTGAGGTGAAAACCATCCTTCTGGCCAAGATCTCTTGATCGTTATAGATGTTGGTACAGAGACTCTGCATTGCGTTGTATCACTGCTCACCCTATCCCCTGGCACTATATTCTACTTGTTGGGGGCACTACTACGCTACGCTCTTACTACCGACCAAGATATGATACACGTTGGTTTACTGATCCACCTGTACACCTCTGTAGTGTGATCAATGACCTGTGCTGTTCCTATATTACTCCCTTACCTGATTGTATATGGATTGGTTGTATGTATGTTTTTATTATCCATGTTATTACCATGTTATTGACTATTATACTGTCTCCCATTATCTCTGTTGACTCCTACTGCCCCTTCCCTGTCTTTGTGAAGCGCTCTGATATCTGTAAGGATCCTGTTCGCGCTATATAAAACTTTGAATAAATAAATAAATACATTTGGGTCTTCTTGATTTAAACTAGAAAATTACAGCCAAACTGACAACTGTTGATAGGAATTCGGGTTTATAGGGGTTTGGTGGGTGGGGGACATGTACTACCAGTGTTTGATCACTTCACTGACTGCCCAAAATGTTTTGGTCAACATTTAATTTTCTATACCTGGTATTCAGCTGCCATATAGGTGCCAGACACTGCTTCCTCCTTAGGTGCCAGACAACCATATCACAGTGATTTCAAGTTTTCTTGGACAGAATCCTATTGTCCTAACCCCATAATGTGTTGCACTTCCATGAGTGATTGATGCCATATCTGTTTATATTTCATATAGTCCTTAAAAGTCCGCTCTGGCTATTCTTTCTATTTCCAAAATGTTAGCACCACGAGCTTCTCTTCCCAAAATCAATAGTTTCTGTCAAGAGAAAAATAATTGCTAGGCAATGCATGTCAAAACCTTGCACCAGATGTGAAACACATCAACGTTCTTTGGAGAATATTCCATTATACAAAAGAGGTGAGTTTATGAAGATATCGCATCCAGTCTTGATCTGATTAAAGCCTTATTCCTTGTGGCCACATATAATCCATCTGCACGATTTACACATTTTCTTTATTGCCACAGAGGGCTATATAATTTTTTTTCTTCTTCAGATAATACATTTAGTGCCAGGAGGACCAAGGTCATGGGCGCAGCTGAATGGAAGGCCAGTAGGACCCGGTGGTGGTAAGTGTCCTGTTTACTTCTAGGTCTGTGTTGAAGTTGCCCCAGCTGCACTTTAGTTTCATGTCTTTGTTAATGGTGGAAACACCTGATGTAGTCCGACAGAAGATTAGAGTTTGGTTTTGTATGCTGTGAAGATTATTTTTATGATATCGTTTTTATGTTGGCCGTAGGTGCTTTTTACTATGACTTTTTTCAGGAATCACATGATATGTATTCTGCCTTTTTGTCCCTGATATGTGATGTCTGTCGTCTTGTGATGTCAGACATGGGCTCCAGACGTCCCTATGCATGGTCCCGTCCCTCTGTTTATTTGTTCGACCATTAAGGTCTGGAAGCAAAGGTCAGAACTCTAGGAACGTTAAAGAACAGGAGAGATTCCTTGACTGAGCAGCAAGCCGAGCAGCTGGGAGACCAAGGCCTGTTGAAGCATGACTGATAACCACCAGGTGAAAGTAATGTGCTCTGTGGGGAACCCCACCCCACCAGATGGTCTGAGAATGTTCAACCTAGGGGTTGTAACAGTCTAGGGAAGAGGACAACACTCCCTTTAGGATGTACCTCAAGTGCCACAAAAGGTTTGCGTAAAAGGACTTCTTTAGTAGGGGATCTCTGTGTATAGTCATAATCTAGTGAATAGTCCCGCTCATGTGCGGGGACCACGGAGCAAACAAAAATCTCTTAAGCTGTCTTCTTTGCAGTAGTGCATAGACACTTAAGAGAGAATTAAAGACAGATAATGCAGCCTATACATGGAAGGCTACACTGTCCAGTACTTAAACTACAAATGCAAAGGATATTCCACCAATATCACATTTAAACCTGTCTGCCAGGTTTCACCATGGAAAACACTTCCCCTTCACCAAATCCTTGGAATGATAGAGAGGGACAGGACAGACAGGACAGACAGGCCCCCATAGGCTGCCACTATGTGGCTTAAAAAGGGATACCGTGCCTTTAAGGAAACTTTCCAGAACACTCCTGGTATCCCAGAATGCACAGCAACTCCACTTTCAGTTCTTTTTTGCGGCTCCTGCTAGCTAGGATGTCGAAGACCACTTCGTTGTCGAGGTACCACCGACTTCGAGAGGGGTCTAGCAGACACCGGCGCTCGCTGTCGAGGTGACACCTCCGGTCGTTGGCGAATCTGCATTCGTTGTCGAGGAGGCATTCCTCGGCGTCGAGAAAGGTCGGCGTCGACGCGTTCGACGTCTAGGAACAGATTGGAGTCGAGAAGAAGAGAGTCCAGGTCCCGATGGCGTTCTAAGGCCAGGACAGAGTCCCAAGGCTCCGTTATCAGCCTTTCTTCTTCTAGACCACGAGCTCACGGTCGCATGGCGCCGTCGCTCGTCAAGGAAGCGGTCGGCCTCAAGGCCCTCTTCAAGGGTACAGAAGCTATAGAGAAAGAGGGTGGAACAGTCTCCGGGCTCGGGGTACTCGCAACTCTACTCACCCTCTATGCATGGAACACCGCCCCATCCGTTACCTTGGGGCCTTCCCCCGAGGATACCTACACCTACACCTCCTCCGAGGACTCTTCCACCTCCACCTCCTCCTCCTCCGAGGTCTTACTCGTTGCATCTACCTACGCCACCCTCGGGCCCTCCAAGGCCTAGGCTGCCGTCTCAGCCTACACAACCCGCGCCTGTATGGCCAGTGGAGCGACCAAGACCAAGGAGACCAAGGTCCCACTCCGGACGGACCTGGTCCAGAGATGATGGTCGGTCGTCTACTAGATCCAGACGACGCCGCTGGAGAGACAGGTCCAGGTCCCGCCACACGGAGTCATCCAGTGCCAGGCACTATGCCCGACTCTTTCGGATTTGCCTTGGACGAGGGTGTCTCCGGTAGACGACATTGCCTCCTTTCAGGAGGTCTTGTTGCGAGGAGCGGCAAAACTGGGCATCACGCTGACTGTTCCTACGTCCTCAACCTCAGTGATATTCGAGACCCTACATAAAAAACAGCTGTCTCGTCCTCTACTACCTTTGGTGCCAGGGCTAGAAGAACCAGTCATGGACCTCTTCCTTACGCCTGCCTCTACGAAGTCTGCACCGCCAAGGCTACAAAAGAAGTTCGGATCCTGTACCGGACTCCGTGATAGTGACGGCAGCCAGGAAACCCCATTCCACTGCGCCATCATCAGCGGTGCCTCCTGACAAGGAGAGTCGATTAATGGACTCAGCTGGCAGGAGAGTATGCGGTACGGCCTCCACGTCCATGAAGGCCGCCAGTCCCTCGGCGTTATTGGGGCGGTACGATAGAGCATTGTGGAGTCCCTGCAGCAGTTCGCAGAACATCTTCCCAGTGAACGCAGAGAGGACTTCCAGGAGATCATCACGGAGGGGATGATGGTCTCTAACCAGATAATCTGCTCCGCGGCGGATTCCTCGCTGTTGTCAGCCCACGGGTACTTATACAAAAAAGGGGAGACGGAGATCATTTGCGATCTCAAAGGGCAGTAGTACCACTCGCGGGGAGTGGAAGGTCCAGCCACACTGCCACTGTATTAACCTGCGCCGACACGCCTGGCTGCGTCTAACGTCGCTGAAGCCCGAAGCTCAACAGAGGGTCGCCAATCTACCCTTTTCTGGAGCGACCCTGTTCGGCAGACATGCAGATGAGATGGCCCGCATGAAGGCGGAGGCTGAGACCCTGACGGCTGTTGGGTTAGAGAAGCCGAAGGAGCAAAGGAAGGCCTACCGCCCGTTCCAAAGGCGTTACGGGGCACAGGGCAGAGGACAGGGTGGGCAGGCTGGACAGCAGCAACAGCAGCAGCAGCAGCAATACCAGCGGCGACCGTTCCAGAAGCGCCAGAGGGGCAGAGGTGGACAGCAGTCCTCCGCAGCGAATAAGGGGCCGGCTGGGTCTAAGCCCTGAGGTGCTACTTCCAACATTACTTGGCAGAGTGGAGAAAAATTACTCCGGACAAGTGGGTGCTGAATATTGTTTGCAATGGATACAGTCTTCGTTTCATCAGCCCGCCTCCAGCGATTCCACCGGTTTGCTTGCAGTTCCAACTAGGTGAGCTCCAGACGGAGGCCGAGACCCTGTTAAGGAAAAGGGTGATAGAAGACGTCCCTATGTCTCAAAGGGGAAAGGGTCTTTACTCGCGCTTCTTTCTGGTGCGCAAGAAAGACAAGAACGAGTTCAGGCCCATTCTGGATTTGCGGCAAGCAAACAAATGGATTCGCAGGGAGAAGTTCCGCATGCTATCTTTGCACCAGATTTACCCTCGGCTGCAAAGGGGAGACTGGCTGTGCGCGATAGACCTGCAGGATGCATACTTCCATGTGCCTATCACACGGAAACACCGGGAGTTCCTGCGATTCTTTGTCAGCACCAATCACTATCAGTACACCGTACTGCCGTCTGGACTGAAGTCTGCTCCAAGGACTTTTTCAAAGTGCATGGCAGTGGTGGCGGCACACCTGAGAACACCTGCCAAACATGTAAGCGAAACAATAAAAACAGAATGCAGACAGTTCTCGATCTCCACACAAGAAAATCGATATTCACATGCAGACGGAGCTGGACAGCCTGGTCAAGGTAAAGTAGAGAATGAGTAATAAAGAGCAAGGGGTCTGCATCTGGCGGGGGAGGGGTGGGAGTGTTTGGCGGGGAGTGGGGGGGGCATTCTGGTTATCCGTTCTTGAATTGAAGTGTGAGATGCGGGCCTCCATTTTCATGCTATATACCCCTTTACAATAGTTCATTGCAATCCTATTAATGTGCGACTACACTTGGATCCACCCAGATCCTTTTACATCCCGAATAGTAATATTTTCAGTTTAAGATTGATGGGTTGATCTACCACTTCCAGTAATGAGTTCTGTATCTCCCTTCAGTATTATTGGATTTTGTGACGGTACCATGCAACAATGTGTTGATGGCGTTATGGTAGTGAGTGCATGTGGAGGCGTCCTGGTCCCCATCCTCCATGAATTGCAATTCATCCTATGAAGGTTTTTAAGTTGGCTAGACAGAGCTGCGATGTGGAAAGGCCAAGGCGTTGCCACGTTTCATTGGCGTTTGCTATCCTCCATAGGTCCCAAATTTCATTCCCAACTATTTCGGAGGATTGTGTTTGGGTTTAGTATATTTATCACTAAGTAACAGTAACATGAGCGAGCCTCTTTAAAGAGTGGGTCTAATATTAGCTTCTCATCTAGAATGTTAGCTGGCTCATTAACGATGACAGCAGGCTTGCTTAAAATTAGAAAAAAATCTTAATCCATTTTACTGAAGACCCTGGAAAGCCCACGTTCTGAAGCATGATGCCTCCTTTGTATGCCCATCAATTGTCTTCGTTGTGGTGGTCAATGAAAAAGGGAAAGACTTTGTTAGCTTCTGTGTGAATAATTTGACCTACCTGTGTTATGTCAGCTTGGGACTTCCTTTTTTCTGTTCATGTCTTAAAGGTGCTTTGAAAGAACATATTTGAATGCTGTACATTCAGATCGTTACCCTCAAGGGACACTGCAGAGGCCCATTTGTAAACTCTTAAGTACCCTGTAAAAAAAAAAAAAAAAAAACTGTGCTTGCATGGGGTGATGAAGAATAAAGGACAGCCAATGATAATCATCCCTGATAAAATGCAGTTCATTTATTCAAGTATTGGACTCCCTTTAATCTCAATTTGCTTTGCATGTGCTTAAGTGACATCTACCTGTATCATTGATGTGCTGTTTTTTTTTTTTTTTACAGGTTCAAGGGTCTTAAACCGACCGTTGTCCTTCTCTCCCGAGGAATTTCCAACGCTGAAAGCAGCTGGCGAGCAAGACAAGGCTTGCAAAGAAAAGAGCGTCTTCGATCCGTCGTATGGGCCCGGACCAAGCCTCCGCCCCCAAAGTAAGCATCTCTAGTGTTTTCCTATTCGTTGACCACCTCAATATAGTGATGCTCCTTGCATATATTAAATAGTGTATTTTTAGTAACCTCTATTGCTGCAGTTGGCCATTTGAAGATACTTTACTGTAAATAATTTGAGCCCTAATGGACCGCTTGTAAATATGATCTCGTAATTATCATATGATAAGGCAATTGTCTGATTCTTTGCCAGAGTGATTTTTCTGGTTTAACTAGTTTTGTTTTTGTAATGGAGAAACTTCCAGTCTAATGTGGAAGAGACCCAAACTCCTACTTAAAACTGCCTGATGCACTTAGCCAGATGCAACACGTACAAGATTCTTTTTTGTTTGTGGGTGGGTGGTGCCTGTGTGTGGGTGGGTGGTGCCGCCTGTGTGTGGGGGTGGTGCCGCCTGTGTGTGGGGGTGGTGCCGCCTGTAGTGCCGGTATGTGGGCGTGATGCCTCTGTGGGTGTGGGCGTAGTGCCTGTGTGGGTGTGGGCTGCCTGGGGATGTGCGTGCAATGCTGGCGGGGTGGGGGCAGGATTCAAATTTGTATAGGTATCAGAATGCTAACACTGTCAAAGGACTTTAGTTAACGCCTCGGAGTAATAGGCCCAGTATTTCATAGATGATTTACCGCACACTTTAATGTTTTTAATGGCTAATGTAATTAATGCTCCCTGTTTTCCGTTTTTACTGATTTTTACAGATCAATACTGACAGACCGAAAACCATTTATTTTCTTGTGTGTATTTATTTTTAAATGTGGATAAAAAGGGAAATAGTGTGCTTTTTGAGTGGTTCTGGATACACTCTGCCATGACTGCCAGGCCAATAACTGTGTGGATTGATGGGTAAGGGGGTTTAAAAAAAGGAATTTTAGTAAATAGGGTTGAACAGCAGTAGATATACCTAAGGCTGATGCTGAAATGTGCATATTTTCATGTAAGTGCATTTATTTGTCTTCTGCTTGTGTTCATATCGCTGAAACCTGGCAGGCATTCAAGCATGACTGTATATTTATTAGTTAAATAAATGTGTAAATATAACAGTTTCAACCTTATTTTTTTCATCAAACTCATGGATAAATACAGACTCATGTCAAAAATAAATATAACACCGGGAGCCCTAAATATAATGGATAATGTGTTTCTTGGTTAAACGCTAGACTATTGGCTGTGCCAATGCTTGTGTTTAATTCTTTTTAGTGATCCGGTTGATAGATCCAGTTTGTTGATTCTGAACTTTTGTCTTACATTTTAGATGTCACTAGTTGGAGGGAAGGCGGTGGGAGAAGCGCTATTGGTATCTCTCCTACATCTCCAACCGCCTCCCCTACTGAGCCGGGCATCAAGACCACAGCAGCAGGAGATGGAGCCCCCTCCTTGGCCCCCATCAGTGATCCTAAGGAGCCTTCTCTCCGCCCGGCTCAGCCTACCCGCAAAGGGGCTTCACAATTCGCAGGAAATGTGTATCATCCACCAACCTACCACGACATGTTACCAGCTTTTGTATGTATCCATTATTCCTTTACACTGATTTATCAGCCTTTTCCAGGCAAAGGGCCAAGTACAGTAGATTCAAATGTTGTGTATGCACATAGGGTTTGGAGCATATGAGTAATCATTCATGTTTTAAGTTTGACACTACATCATAGTCTGTTTTGTGTGACTCCAGCCACTACAAGTCAAAATTGTCAGCAAAACACTATAGCCATTAGTATTTGCAGAACAGCTGGTCTACTATTGCCTAATATTGAATTAAAACATTGCATGTTGTGTATGTATGAATGATTTTTTACCAAGATGGCAGTCTGACTCTTGGTACATCTTACGGTATCCTGGCATGCATGGAAATCTTGCTTGTAACCAAGCTACTTTGTTTGTAGGGTCTGTCTTTGTACTGCAGAACCCCAATTCACCCACCCAACCGTTAGCATCACTAAAGTGTGCAGCCCCACACCAGAAGCAGTACTAAGCACAGTGCTGTGATTGAGCCAAAAGCCTGCTCACAAGGTTGTTGGTAAATGCCTTGCAGCGCATTTATCCCAGCATGACCTCCCTGTTTTATCTGTGCTGTACACATTGAAAGGTATACTGTTCTTTGGTTAAATGTAATTCCATCCCTTTGGTTTCTTTCCTGTAGATGTGTTCTCAGCCATCCAACTCCACTGGGACGTCCGAACGTGCTTCATTTCCTCTTCCATCACAGGCACGCCTTGAACCTCGGGTTCCTTTTAGACAGTATCACATGAATGATCAGGAAGGGTAAGTGAGTGTAGCTTCTCCTGGTTATACCTGTGTTAGTGGAAGTTGTTTTGTTCAATACGCATTAGGTTGTTTTGTTAGTCACTACTGTGGAACAATATTGCTACAAGACCTGGCTCTGGATCTAGAGCAGTTTAGAGTTTGCTGCTTTGCTGTTGCTTGCCAGCCACATGTCTGATTGTTGGATACAGCCCCTCTCATCCAGTCTAGTGGGAATTGAGAGAAATGTTGAAAAGCAGGCCCTCCGCCCACATCTGGATCAAACCGAGGCTTGGCCACTGGGCCCTACTGCTAGTGACTGATGCAAAAAGTAAATGTTTCCTAACTGCTTTGCTGAAGGCTTGCTTACTTTTAGGGCTTATGGGTGGGGTAGGAATAAATTCTAGCTGTTCGAGGCCAGCTAGTGGTGACTTCTGTTTTTTGGATTCAGGCGAGGTTAACTGTGGCAGGCAGTTGAACTGCAACATGTTTTGGTTTGGGAAGTGCAACGGGCTGGACATGGAGTAAATCCTCCCTTACGACCATTGCACTGCCATAAACCATTTCAGTCCTTTCTGAAGGTTTGTTTTCCCTGCTGCGCCTGAAGTGTCACCTCTCATTTTAACACCCCCCTTTTTTTTTCTGGAGTTCACAGGTCAGTGGGGCTTGCTTTGTAACACTTTGCTGTGGTGCACCCATATTTGGTCGTGGAGCTTTTTTTGTGTTCCCTTCATTTTAATAGCCCTTCAGATCTCCCATAATGTGCATGTGCAGTAGTTTGTGCTCCTTTCTCAAAACCAAACTCATTTGTTGACACAAGGATGAGCTCGCTGGAACACTGCAGCAAGGAGTGGGACTGACTTCTGTTGTCTAAACTTGGAAGACTCAGCCAGTGCGAGTATGTCACTTGTGGCAGAAGCTGGCTCTTTACGTGGTATTTCTACTTTCTTATAGATCACATGAAGAGCCCTGGGTTCCCCATGAGTGGACGGGTTTGCTATGCAATCACAAAGTGCTCTACTAGGGGGTAGTGTGGTCGAGCAGCTGAGGCGAAACACTGGAGTACAAGACAGTTGCAATACACACCGAGATCAGTAAATGACACGCACGACTCGGGAATGAGATCCAAACCATTTTATAAAAACAGCAATTATCGTTATATATGTTTAGGCATCAGAAAAATTGTTCAGGTATGTGATTTTTAATATAAATTATTTTAGTGGAGTTATTTATTTAGTGTTTTTATAGAGCGAGAACATGACCCTTATCAGAGCGCTTTACAGGGATAACACGTTGTTTACAAATAATCAAAAAAAAATTCCATAAGTAGGAGGTGAAACCTTTGGGGAATAACAGGGTGTATACAATGTTCAGATCATAATGCACAGAAATCCAGCAAATACATTTGTGGGAGTACAAGGTCAGTACAAGATGGATAGCAGCCAGTCAGTCCAAACTCTAGATGCAACAAAAATAAGCAAAGCCACTGAGCGGTGTGCGCAATGCATGATTTATAGAAGAAACTTGACCATTAGGATGGTTTTTGCTTCCTTTTTAAATAACGAGAGGAAATTTTTCTGATAAGACGGCAGTGAGTTCCAGGTTCTTTGTGCGGCCCCAGAGAAAGCACAATTGTACGTTTGTTTTTTTCTATTCTGAAGTGGGGTGCCTGGAGCGCAAACTCTCTGGCCGACCTGGAGTTTATGGCTCCTCCAGATATGCTGTGTATTTAGTGTATGGAGTTTTGTGGGTGATACATGCCAGTTTGAGTTGGATTCTGCTTTAAGAGGAAGACCGTTCAGCGCCTTCAGAGGTGGTGATATGTGGTCAGATTTTTTTAAGCCTGTTAAGAGTCTGGCGGCGGGGTTGAGGCAAGCTTTTAGGGGCCGTGGAAATCTTGGGCAGGCCTGAAAGGGTTGAACATCCATATTAGACTCTGGAGATAACTAATACCTAGACTGCCAATTTTAGGTCCGAGGCATCAAGGAAAGGTTGTAGTTTCCTCGGGTAGCTCAGGTGAAACTTGCCAGATTTAGCCATCAAGTTGATGTGGTCTCGCATATTCAGGTTGCTGTCTAGGATTATTCCGAGAGGTTTGGCAGATTCCACTATGGTTGGTGTGCAGTTTAGTGCTGTGATTGACATGGTCCATTCCCGGATGTCAGTGTTACTTTTAGGGGAGGGGGGGATTAGAAGGAACTCCGTTTTTTGTGCATTTAGTTTGAGCTCGTTGCAAGCGAGCCATTGAACAGTCGGCTGTAGGGCCTCATTCAAAGAGTACATCGCCTCTAGAGATGAGATTTTGATGTAGATCTGGGTATCAGCATAAACGTGGAAGGAGATGTTGGCAGTACGTAGGAATTTAGCTAGCTGTTCAAGGTAGAGATGGAAGAGGGTTGAGAAAAGCGTTTATTCTTGGGGGACTCCGATCATTAGCGGAGAAGGAACAGATAGATTACGGTCAACTAAGAATCTCTGGGTGCGGTTCCGGAGGAAGGATCTAAACAGTCTAATGGTTCCCCTTACTTCCATCCTGAATTCGAGGCCTTCAAGTAGTTTCTTGTGGTTTACTGTGTCGAATGCCGAGGATAAATTCCGTAGAATTAGGAGACCTGTTTTGCCTTGGTCAAGGGCTTGGAGAGCATCATCCACAATATGGAGAATAGTAGTTTCCGTGCTGTGCCCAGGCCTGAACCCGGATTGGAATTTGTCTAGCAGATTAAAGTTTGTGATATGTTGGCTCAGTTGAAGTTGCACACATTTCTCCAGAGCTTTCGCTAGAAGTGGGATATTGTTCTGAGATTGTCTGGAGTAGCAGGATTCTGGGTGTTTTTTTTAGGCCTGGACGACTTGTTCGGATTCGGATTTTAGAGAGTCTGATATGGACCCTTGTAGTAAGGAAGCATTGATTATTGTAGTCCAATTGGAAATGATCATTTGGGAGATCGCTGCCATGCACCTGGAGGGGAGTGGGTCATTAAAGTGGTTTTTCTGATGTAAGGAGCATAGAATTTTCGAGATGGAATGGTCGACATATAACTTGAAGTTGGAACAGTATGCTTGGTTCTTGGGTGTTGTCTGTGGGGGGGAAGAGAGAAGAGATGCGACCCGGCAGGAAGAGGTCCGATGTTGGTGGCGGAATTAAGTTCTCCTTCTTTACAGCCAAAATTACCTCCCTAGGAAAAGAACTCCTCACAGGTTATTCGGGATTTTGAGGTTTCTTTGGACGTTTTAACCAGTTTGTTGGATAGGTGTTTGACCATTTCAAAGAGCTTAAGAGGTCTGTTCTTCGCGTTTTCCAGTTCCGTTCTAAAGAACTTTTTTTTTTTCTTTTTTTCTTTGTGATTTGAGGATGTTCCTGTTGTAAGCATTTCTGGTTTGTCTGAGAAGTTTTAGTTGGGAGGCTGTGGGGTGCTGTCTTCAGGTTCTTTCTGTTAGCCGGAGGGTTCTACTTTCAGTGTTGAGGGATCCGTTGAACCAGGGTTTTTTGTCTTTAACTATCTTTTTAGCGGGGCAAGATCATCAATTATGTCAGTCTAGTTGTAGTGTTCTGTGTGGTCGTTGACCTTTGAGCAACAATTGGGGGGGGGGTGTAATTCTCGCAACGTGCAGACTTGTTCTGCTGACATGGTTGGGTAGCTTGGTAGTCGAGCTCTACATCTATGTTTCTGAGAGGAGGGCTGTGTGAAGGGCTAGGCACGCTCAGCAGAGTGGGTATAGGGCTATTGGGGCAGGGTGTCTGCTGTGATTGACTAGTATGTTAGTCACTATGAGTGATGGAGAGGAGCGAGGGTTGGAAGAGGGCAGCAGCGGTGTTGTCTTATTGAGAGATGGAAGGGGGGGGGTGGAGGGAGGTTATTTATTTATTTATTCAAAGTTTTATATAGCGCGAACAAGATCCTTACAGATATCAGAGCGCTTCACAATGAAAGGGGTAAGGGCAGTAGGAATGAACAGAGGTAATGGGAGCAATGTAGTAGTCACTAACATGAAAGGATAATAACAACATATATAAAACATATCAAAATACAGTCAGGTAAACAAGTAATATAAGACGGTACAAGTCATTGATCCCACTACAGAGGTGTTTAGGTACACTTTGGGTGTGTGGAAGGCTTATAGCAGTGTTTTAGTATAGAGAGAGCACTGAGTGGGGGCACCGGGAGGGTGAAACAGTGACCCAACGTGTATCATATATTGGTTGGAAGTAAGAAAGTAGCGTAGTAGTGTCTCCCTCAAGTAGAGGTATAGTGCCAAAGGACAAGGTGAGCATTGTCACAAAGCAATGCAGAGTCTCTGATCCAACACCTATAACGTTCAGGAGATCTTGGCCAGAAGGATGGTTTTCACCTCTTTCTTGAAGAGTGCAGTGGAGGAGATACGCCTGGTTTCAGGAGGGAGTGCATTCCAGATCCTGGGTGCCATTCCTGAGAAGGAGTGCTTGTAAGTTTTCTCTTTCCGGAATCTACGGGGTTTCAGGAGTAGATTTTTTGAGCTTCTGTTGGATCTCGAACCTCCTGATATAGACAACTTTTGAGCGAGGTAGTTGGGTGCATTGTGGTGCACTGCCGCGTGTGTCATAGCTGCAATTTTTAGTTGTCTTCTGGCTTCAAAAGGCAGCCATTTTAGGGACTTTAAGTCTGGGGAAATATGCGAATGTTTTCTTGAGCCAGTAATGAGTCTTGCGGCAGCGTTCAGGGAGGCTCTTACGGGTGCTGTTGTGGATAGCGGGAGTCCGCTGAGGGCCACAATTCCGTAGTCTATTCGAGGGATGACTAACGCTTGTACAGCAGTTTGGAAGTCTTCAGCAGGGAGGAAGGGTTTAATTTTCCTCAGTGTGTTTATTTGGAAATTAGCTGATTTTGTGGCTTTGCTGACGTGCTGCTGCATGTTGAGCTTGGCATCCAGTGTGATGCCTAGGGATTTCGCTGAGTCCACGATGGTGGGTTGGACATTGAGTGCTGTTAGGTTGTTGAGCCATGTTTGGGTGGTTGAAATTTTCGCCGGGGGTGAGATGAGAAGGAACTCAGTTTTCAGAGCATTTAGTTTGAGGTGATTATCGGCTAGCCAAGATTGGGTGTTAATAAGCGTGGAATTCAGAAGTTTGATATCTTCCGGGGATTGAAGCTTTAGGTATAGTTGTGTGTCGTCGGCGTACATGTGAAATTGGACATTAGAAGCTTGGAGCAAGGTGGCGAGCGGTTCCATGACGAGGTTGAACAATGTGGGGGAGAGGGAGGATCCTTGTGGAACACCTAGATCTGCAGGCACAGGTGAAGATAGCACATTGTCGATCTTGAACTTCTGAGACCGGTTGTGAAGGAAGGACGAAAACCATTTGAGAACCGTTCCCGATAGTCCCATTCTAGTGCTTAGCAGCTCCAGCAAGTTCTCATGTTTGACCGTGTCAAATGCTGACGAGAGGATGAGGAGGCAGGGCTCATTGCGATCAAGAATTTGGAGGGCGTCATCAATTATGTGCGTCATAGCTGTTTCCGTGCTATGTTTCGCTCGGAAGCCTGATTGATGAGAGTTGAGGAGGTCAAATTGGTCAATGTGTCTTGTTAGTTGGACACATTTCTCCAGCAGTTTGGCCAGGGTGGGGATATTGGTGATGGGCCGGTAATTGTTTAGGTCAGACGGATCAGCTGTAGGTTTCTTGAATATAGGCGTGACTTGCCCCACCTTGAGGGAGTCTGGAATGTGGCCTTGTTGCAGGGAGCAGTTGATGATTTTGGTCCAGAGAGGGAGGAGCAAGGGGATGAAGTCTTTTACAGCATTAGCAGGTAGAGGGTCTGTGAGGTGATTAGAGGGCTTCAAGGTGTAGAGCAGATTGTGTATTGTTTCTTCCGAGTAGGTATCGAAGTACAGCCAAGATGCCATGTTTTTGGGTTGAGTGTTAGCCATTCTGGTGTGGTTGGGGAATCGGCTTACATCCATGATGAGGTCATTTCTTATGTTGTCAGTCTTTAGCTTAAAGAAAGCAGAGAAGTCTTCACAGTGTGGGGAGTCGCTTGTTGTGCTATTTGATTGTAAGGGTTGTGCCTTTGTTTGGGTCTTGATTAGTTCGAACAGTTTTCTTGGCCTGTTTTTTGCTTGGTCCAACTGGCGGCTGAAGAAGTCCAACTTTGTGCGCTTTATTTTCCTGAAGTAGGCATTTCTCTTGTTTTTAAGCCTTTTGAGGTGAGGTGCTGAAGGGTCCGCTCTCCAGGTGCGCTCTGCCATTCGCATCGAACGCCTGTCGTCATTGAGTCTGTCGTCATACCAGGGGTTAGAAGTTTTGGTGGAGACTCTCTTCAGTTGCAGTGGGGCGACTTCATTGACTAAAGTATTCATAGATTCAAGGTAGTGGTCAGTCAGTGATTGAACATCCAAGGCACCTGAAGGGGGGAAGGAGGAGATTGCCGATGTGGGGAGGCAGAGTAGAGGGGTTGAGATTCTTCATGTCCTTTTTCCATGTTTTGGATTTGATTGGTTGAGCCGGGTAAGGTTTAACTTTTTCATTGATAAAGGTGATAATTGTTAAAACCTGAGTCGGGTCGGGGACAATCGATATTTGCCCGGCGGTATTGCCTCTGTGACCCTCTAGTTATTTAATCAATGAAGAGGCAGGCGCTGGAGACTGGAAAGCAGGAAACAAGGTTTTTATTCTCTCCGGAGGAGAACACAGCAAAACGGACAGCAGGTATCGTTCTGAGGTGCTCCAACTTACGTTTGAGGCCTGGCCCCTTATATACAGTGTCTGTGGTTTTTATTACAGTTTACATACATATGATAAAGCTTTGATGTACGGAAAGACATTCCCGGAATCCCCCTTCGGGCCCGTTCCCACACATATCTACAGTAGAAGTCCCCACCCTGGTCACAGCAGGTGATGACTATCGTGCAGCTGGAAATTCCGCCAATTCATGGAATGCGGGGTTCGATCGGATCTCATGGGGTGGGGGCTTTGATCAACTCGGGGGTCCTTTGATGAGGGAAGCTTTCTATTGCACGGGGAGGGGCAAGGGATATTATCGGCAGAGCTGGGTGTCGGCCTGGGAACGGGGAAGACAAACGGGCACACGGGGAAAAGGGGGTTTGCATCTAAGGGCCGGGGATCATGAAAGGGAAGAAGGGAGGTGTCGCGCTGGGAACAGGATGAGGGCCTGGGGCAGAGCAGCGCCGAAGAGGGGTTTATGATTCAAGGCAGGTGCAAGCAGGGGGTTGGTCAGCGTGCAGGCTTAGTGAGGGCGAAGGGCTATGTCAGGGGCCAGCGGCATGCGAAAGGGTTCGTTCTGATCAGGGCATCTTAAAATGGCGGGTGCGCACGACAAAAGTGTGGCATCAGGGGAAGAGGCAAGATGGCGCAGATAATGTTCACCAAACCGTACTAATTTTCAACAATAATGTGGTGGTCAGACCCGTCGCAGGGTAGAATCGTCTCCAGTTGTGTAGAATACTCTTTGGCAATGATGAGATCAAGTATCGCACCTTTGTCGTGTGTTGGTCTATCGCATATTTGGGAGAGGTCAAGCGCATTAAGGAAAGTTTTGAGACTATTCACCACTGTGTCTTTCTGATCATTCCAGTGGAGATTGAAGTCACCCAGGTAGACTTGGGTGGTCTGCCGACCGGCATTGGAAGTGATCATGTCCATGAGTTGTTGGGTGAATATGAGATTGTCACCAGGCGGGTGATAGATGAGATGTAAAGCACAAACTTGTTTGCCCTCGCTGGTGATGTCGAGGCAGAGGAGTTCACAGGAGGAGAGGCAGGGGGAGGTGACTTTAGTAACGGAGAGGTTACTTCTAAAAATGCATGCAATTCCCCCGCCCGTCTTGTCTGAAGACCTGTCTAGCCTAATGATGTGATAGTTGGGGGGGACTAGTATGTCCATAATCGGGGTAGAGGCTTCAGTGAGCCAAGTTTCTGTTAGAATGGCCAGGTCCTGATCCCTAGCTGAGACGAGATCAGCGATGTCGGAGGCGTGTCTCTGGGCCGATCTGCAGTTGAGTAGGATGCATTTGAGTTTGGGAGAGAGAAGGGTGGTCGAGCTTTCTAGAGTGAGGGGAACTTTTCTGAGGTTGTTTGGGACGGAACCTCTGTTGTTGAGTGTTGGGCGCCTGTAGGAAGGTAGATCCCTGACTATGGTTGCCCCCAACTTTTTGCCTGGTGTTTTGCTGGTTTTCTGACTTAGTTGACCTGGGGCCCTGCTAATCAGGACCCCAGGCCCACTGCTCTCTCTGTTAAAATGGATTCCATGTACCCTAGGTACATATCCAATTGGCACTGGGCCCTCTCCAAGTCCCTGTACCCAGGGCTGAGGTGCACCCAGAAGTCTCCCAGGGGCTGCAGCATGTATTATGCCACCCCTGGGCTGACTAACTAAATCTGACACAACTGGCTGCACGACAGCTGGGGCAAGGTGGTGTAATCACCCTTTGCTATAGATATAGTATTCCTATATCTAAACCTAAATGGGCACACAGATCTCCTATCAGTCACTCCTATGGCAGGCCTTAACAATCCTGAAGGCAGAGTGCTTGGAATCGTGTGAGATGGTGCTCTGGCATGAGCTGAGCCTGTCTGCGGCTTTCGGGATCCATCCCTTAGCCGTTTCCATGATATCGCATACCATATACTCTTAAGTGCATTATAATCCTCGCAGTTATATGCCAACTCTGGTATCGCTTTATCAAAACATGTCGAGTAAGGTGTCATACGAATTGGAATACTAACCCCTCGCCAATTCTGGCGACGGGGTTAGCATTCCACCCTTCTAGAGGGACACGACATGTATGTAACCCCTAACCCCGGTTAAAGTCAAACAGAGCCTCAGCTCCACAAAATGGATGCTGCCACCGAGACACAAGTCTGCCCTCCTGCTGCTGGGAGTCCTCCCAGAGCAGGAGATAAGGACAAAGGGTTTCCTGCCAGGGGCGGTGCCAGCACCGTCCCAGACAGGATTTTGTGTATCCTAGGTAGGCAGGGCTTCAGAGGAAGGTGACTGCAAGTGGCACCCCGGTGCTCACTGTGCATAGGCCGGCTTGAACCAGTTCCAGGGACACTCCAGACCCTGAGCTGGGGAAAAGCCCGCCAAGGAAGGGGGTGTAACCACCCCCCCCCCCTCCTGGTCCCACCCATAGGGCAGGACCTAGTCGCGTGCCAGCCCCCTTTTCCCAGATAAAGGTAGGAGCAGGCCCCCTTCCAAATTAGATCATCTTTGGAATCAAGACACGACTTTCTGCGAAAGGACTTCAAGATTTCCTTCTTCAAGATTCTCCCTTGTGGCTAAGGAGTAGTCACCCTGCATCCGCAGGCACCATCGCAAGAACACTGCGGTCTGCTGTAAGTCCTTCCTCCGGAATCCGACTGCCCAGCTCGACAAGACCCGGCTTCCCTGGCACCTCCGACCTCTACTCACCTCTACAGCCAAGCTGAAAACCGTGAGTGCGACGAGACCTCAAGGGACCGACTATTGCCAAGACTGCACGACTCCTGCACAGCAAGCCCGCCGAGTAATTTCCTGGCGAGTGCTTTGGGGTCCGAGAAGCCCCGACCCTGAGCAGCTCCAGCACCGAAGAGCAGCCCCCCAGCATCTCCACGATCGGCGTGGGGCCCTTCTGCTTTCTGCTGCTCACCGCGTTGTTTGGCTACTAGCCCGCTGGCTTGTGGCCTTCTGAACGACGCCCGACGACATCACTGCTGCTGGTCTGGTTGCTCCAGACTGGCTCTTGCTCCCTTCCAGAAGAGGAGCACCCCGGACCCTCCTGGTCCACTCAAGACGCCATTTTGAGTCCACCGCTTGGGCTTGAATTAGCCAAGGCTTTGTTGCCCAATCCTGGGTACTTCGACGCCGACAGCTTCATCCATCGTGGGACAGCTCGCCTCTCCATCCTGGTCGCCGACAACGCCTCCTGGTCCGTGAGATCTGCAGAGCACAGCGTCGCCCACTCACCTAGTCGAGGTGACTACCATCCGGTGCCCTCCTGGTGCCCACTGACTACTGGCTAGTAGTCACGAACTTGGTCCCCTCTGCTTTCAGGTGTCATCCATCTTCCAGATCCAGGCTTGGATCACTTCGAACTATCTTCACTGGTCGCCTGCCAGCATCTTTCTTCCAGGCTCCTGGTCCGTCAACGAGGATTCCCGATGTCTTCTGAGACATATGCAGCTGCAGCCCCTGGGCTAGGTAACTTCGGCATTTCGGTGCCCCAGCATAGCCTCACTATCCAAGGGTCAGGATCCACTGTCGTTTTCTCCCTACCAGGTCGGGTTCGCCCGTGAACACTAACTTTACTAGCTACCATAGACTTTGTCCCGCATCCCGCGTGAGAGTGCACACTCTGCACCCGAGTCCCCTAGGCCTCCTAGAAGTAATCTAACGATTCCATAGTCAAGTCCTAGCGATTCCAAAGCCTATTAGTACTGTACTTACCTGCTAGTAATTTCGCATTCCACTTTTAGAGTATATGGTTTTTCGTGCCCCTCGGGCATTTGTATATACTGTGCTAACTTAAGTATTTTCGTAAGAGTTTTGTTGTGTGCCTAGCACCCTGTCCTCATAAAGAGTACAGGGTTGTTGTGATTCTAATAAATACACTGTTTATTTTCATAACACTTGTGTGGTGTCCTTTCACTGGGTGTTCAAGGGGTAATGTGATGGTAAAACAGCTGGCTTAACACGCCCTCTAGAGTCTTAGCCTTAGACTGCTCGTATCCATGCTACTAGGATAGCTGGTCTATAAGGTTGACTTACAACCAATCATCAATAAGGGTTGTTTGGACTGATATATAGTGATCACTAGAATAGTGAACACTGCACATCAGGCCAACTTCTCACAGCGCCTCAGAGGGTTTGTAAGAATTGTGGGTATGGGGATGTGTGTGCTAGATATGTGTTTTTCCGGACCTGGTCCATACGAGCGTAGGAGAGAGCATAGGTCGCGGTCCGACAGTGGGTTGAGGACACGGCGGGGGCGGTGGGAGTTGTTGCGAACGGGGATAGTCGGCCAGCGCGGATGTCGTTGGAGGCGAGGGTATGTAGGGCGGGTGCGTCCATTGTAGGGTAGAGGGATGATGGGAGGTCGACTGGGCTGTGATGAGAGAAGGTCTCTGATTGCGTGGACATCTTTTTTGATTTGTAGAATATCCTCTTTAACTTGTTGGAGGGTGGGTAAAGTCAGGTCAGGGGGTGCATTGGGGCTGGCGTAGGTGGTGAGAGCCCTTGGTGAGTGGTTGTGTAGTGAGCTGGAAAGCGGGCAGGGAATCGAAGGGGGGGATATACTAGCGTTGTTGGAATGTTCTGCGGAGCAAATGGGTGGGATGGCAGTCAGAGTGGGCGTGTTTGTGGGCGGGGGGTGTGGGTGAAGTAGGCGGTGAAGGCGGTGGGTGGGAGGCATAGGTGGTGCCGTCAGTGGGAGACGGTGCCGGTGAGTGGTAGAGTGAGTGAAGGCTGAAGACAGTGGGGGAGACCAGAGGGTAGTGAGGGCTGAGAATAGGTGGTGGGAGAGAGGGGGATGCTAAGGTAGGGGAGGTGGTATGTTCTGTGTGTGTTGTTGGGAGTGTGTGGGTGTCATGGGTGGGAGTGGGGAGGGAGCTGGGGGGGAAAGGTGTCCGCCGTGCGGGGTATGGGAGGGGGGGTGGATAGACTCCGAGTGGTGATGTTATCAGATGGTGGTGTGTTGTGGGTGAGAGTTGTTCTGCCAGGTGTGAGTGTCGTGGGTGAGAGTGGGGAGGGAGCTGGGGAGGGAGAGGCCTCTGTCGTGGGGGGGATGGGAGGGGGGTGGATAAAGTCCGAGCGGTGGTGTGTTCAGGTGGCGTGTTGCGGGTGGGGGTTGTTATGTCGGGGAGGAGAGGGATAGGGGGGATGTGAGTGGGGGTAAAAGGGATCATGTTAGAGGGGCGGTTAGTATAAGAGGTGGTGTCGATTGTGTCTGTCCTTGGGGAATGTAGGGCGTTGACAGCAAGTGGGCCATTTACTGGGGCGCTAGGGGTATCTGTCCTTGGGGAGTGTGGGGTGTTAACAGCAGGTGGGCCATTTACTGGGGTGCTGGGGGTAGAGGTGTTGTAGGTGGGGGCTGCGACGTCAGGGGTGATAGTGCTGGTGGAGATCTGGGTGGGGGTCCGCAGATTGGAGAGGTGCTCTTTGAACTTGGGGAACAGGTTGTCTAGTAGTTCCAGGTTCTTGTCCGTGGATTGAATTAGGACAATCCCGTTGTTATAGATAGTAATGGAAGTCCTGCCAGGGAAGAGGAGGGAAGGTGTGATAGAGAGAGTTAGGCCATGAGTTGTTTTCCTGGTGGAGGAGACGGTGAGCAGGGTTAGGAACGCTTTTCTCCATTGGGCTCTGCGTGAGGTGTGGAAGATGATATCGGTATTCAGGGCTCCATTGCCCGGTGAGAAGTAGGTGTCGGCAAAGGGTGTTTAGGGTGCGATCTCGTGAAATTATGTTTAAAACGTTTAGTGGCTTTTTTGGTGAGGGTGGAAGGGTAGTTAATTCTAAAAGTGTGCTTGCCGTTGCGCTCCATTTTAGAGGCTGTGATGTTGGGTGTAGGAGCTAGGGAGTCATAAGTGACACTAGTGAGCATCCAAAAGAGATATGAGGTAGCGTCCAAAAGAGATATGAGGTAGTATGTATCTAAATCTAAATCAATGTGTCTAAATACAGTAATCACAATCCGACTCAGCGGTCATTGTAAACCTGGTCAGAATCAGAATCTAAATACAATAATCACAGTCAGACTCAAAATACAACGAAAACAGGATGTAGGAAGTGGTAATTTTTGCAGTCCAAGGAGAGGAGTGGAACGGGTTCACCTTACCGCAAAAGATGGAGACAGATCGTAAATCAAAAATCAATCAATGAGGTATATGGATCAGTAGCAAAAAACATTGCAGCCAGAGGTTAAAAATAGGACCTAAAGTGACACTAGTGAGCAACCAGAGTATATGAGGTAGCAATTGGTGCATAGAGGTGAGGAAAAAGTGGGATGTGCAGTATATCATTAGGGATATAGACATATAATAACACTGTAAAAGGCAGACACCCTATCCAAATAATCTTGCGTGTAAACATATGATGCAAATATGAGGCGCAACTTCACTAATGATCCCTGCTCAACCAGCGCAACAGCCCACGTCTCTGCCGTGGAGGTGAGGGTAGTTTAATGAGGATGACTAGTTTAAGATGGCCACCAGAATTGAAGACTAGTCTAAGATGGCCGCCAACAGGTTCATAGTAAATATAGGGGAGATGCTGCCCAGAGTGTTGTCTTGCGTGGGGAGCACCATAGGTAGTCTGGTCAGTCTGAACCTTAGGAGAGGGGGTGCAAGTGGGAATGGCTGTAGCTTTGGTGGATATTAATGGAAAGCCCTTGTCCTTCTAGCTGCATAGACCAGAGCTATGAGAAGAGTCAGATGGCTTCAATCTACTTGGAGCCCAGGGGGAAGAAAGGAAGAGGCCGCCCCCCACTCAAACCATTATAAACACAAGGCCCCTCCCTTGCCCCTCCCCAACCACCAGCACCAAGGACGCCTTCAAAAACGCCACCCGCATACACCACCAACTTATCCGGAAGGCCAAGAAAGCCGCTTTCAAGGACCGACTAGATAACAACGCCCACAACAGCAAGGAATTATTCAACATCGTCAAGGAATTTACCAACCCCTCAGCCAACTCCAATGACATCACCCCCCTCTCAAGCCCTCTGCGACTCCCTAGCCTCTTTCTTCCACAACAAAATTGCAGACATCCACAACAGCTTCGACAACCGTCCCAAAGACCAACCCACCCAACCCCCTGCAGGACCCCCACCCCCCCTGAACATCCTCAATGACTGGAAGCCAATCTCCACGGAGGACACCATCCGTCTGATGAACTCTATCCACTCAGGATCCCCCACAGACCCATGCCCTCACCACATCTTTAACAAAGCAGACTCCATTATAGCACCGCACCTCCGAGACGTCATCAACTGCTCCCTCAACTCCGCAACCTTCCCAGAAAGCTGGAAACATGCCGAACTCAGCGCCCTCCTGAAGAAACCCACAGCTGACCCCACCGAACTCAAAAACTACCGCCCTATCTCACTCCTTCCATTCCCGGCCAAAGTCATCGAGAAAGCGGTCAACAACCAGCTCGCCGCATTCCTCGAAACCAACAAATCCCTCGACTCCTCACAATCCGGCTTCCGAGCCAAGCACAGCACCGAAACCGCCCTCATCGCAGCAACAGACGACATTAGAACTCTACTGGACAATGGAGACACAGTCGCCCTCATCCTCCTCGACCTCTCCGCAGCCTTCGACACGGTCTGTCATAGCACCCTTTTACAACGCCTCAGAAACGTCGGAATCCAGGGAAAAGCACTGGAATGGATCACCTCGTTCCTCACCGGAAGAACCCAGAGAGTCCGCCTTCCACCATTCAAGTCAGAGGCCACTGAAGTCATCTGCGGCGTACCACAAGGATCTTCTCTCAGCCCCACCCTCTTCAATGTATACATGAGCCCCCTCGCGGTCATCGCACGCCAACACAACCTCAACATCATCTCCTACGCCGACGACACTCAACTGATCCTATCACTCACCAGAGACCCTAACACTGCCAAAACCAACTTACACGAAGGAATGAAAGAAGTAGCCGAATGGATGCAGCACAGCCGTCTGAAACTGAACTCAGACAAAACAGAAGTCCTCATCCTAGGCACCTCCCCCTCCGCCTGGGATGACTCTTGGTGGCCAGAGGCCCTTGGAAAAGCACCCATCCCAACGGACCACGCACGGAACCTGGGTGTCATTCTGGATTCATCACTCTCGATGAACAGACAAGTCAACGCCGTTTCTTCATCTTGCTTCAACATTCTTCGCATGCTCAAAAAAACATTTCGCTGGATCCCCACCGAAACTAGAAAAACAGTCACCCACGCTCTGGTCACGAGCCGACTGGACTACGGAAACACCCTCTACGCCGGTACCACCGCCAAACTCCAGAAAAAACCAACGCATCCAGAACGCCTCAGCCAGGCTCATATTGGACATCTGTGAGAAGTTGGCCTGATGTGCAGTGCTCACTATTCTAGTGATCACTATATATCAGTCCAAACAACCCTTATTGATTGGTTGTAAGTCAACCTTATAGACCAGCTATCCTAGTAGCATGGATACGAGCAGTCTAAGGCTAAGACTCTAGAGGGCGTGTTAAGCCAGCTGTTTTACCATCACATTACCCCTTGAACACCCAGTGAAAGGACACCACACAAGTGTTATGAAAATAAACAATGTATTTATTAGAATCACAACAACCCTGTACTCTTTATGATTACAGGGTGCTAAGCACACAACAAAACTCTTATGAAAATACTTAAGTTAGCACGTTATACAAAAATGCCCGAGGGGCACGAAAAACCATATACTCTAAAAGTGGAATGCAAATTACTAGCAGGTAAGTAACAGTACTAATAGGCTTTGGAATCGCTAGGACTGGACTACTGAACCTTTAGATTACTAGCAGGAGGCCTAGGGAACTCTGGTGCAGAGTGTGCACTCTCACGCGGGATGCGGGACAAAGTCTATGGGAGCTAGAATTCACAAAGTTAGTGTTCACGGGCGAACCCGACCTGGTAGGGAGAAAACGACAGTGGATCCTGACCCTTGGATAGTGAGGCTATGCTGGGACACCGAAGTGCCGAAGTTACCTAGCCCAGGGGCTGCAGCTGCATAGGTCTGAAAAGACGTCGGGAATCCTCGTGCCGGACCAGGAGCCTGGAAGGAAGAAGTTGCTGGCAGGCGACCAGTGAAGGAAAGTTCGATGGATCCAAGCCTGGATCAAGGAAGAAGGAAACCTGAAAGCAGAGGGGACCAAGTTCTTGAATCACTAGCCAGTGATTAAGTGGGCACCAGGATGGCACCGGGCGAAGTCACCGCAGTCAGGTGAGTGGGCGCTGCTGGGCTCTGCAGTCTCTCGGACCAAGAGGCGTTGTCGGCGACCAGGATGGAGGTGCGAGCTGTCCCACGAAGGTTCTTGCTGTCGACGTCGCTGGACCCAGGATTGGGCAACAAGTCTTGGCAAATGCAAGGCCCACGCGGTGGACCTAAAATGGTGTCTTAGCCGGACCAGGAGGGTCCAGAGTACTTCTCCGATGGAGGGAAGCAAGGGCCAGTCTGGAGCAACCAGACCAGCAGCAGTGTTGTCGTCGGGCGTCGTTCGGAAGGCCACAAGCCAGCGGGCTAGTAGCCAAACAACGCGGTGAGCAGCAAAAAGCAGAAGGGCCCCACGCCGATCGTGGAGATGCTGGGGGGCCGCTCTTCGGTGCTGGAGCTGCTCAGGGTGGGGGCTTCTCGGACCCCAAAGCACTCACCAGGAAATTACTCGGTGGGCTTGCTGTGCAGAAGTCGTGCAGTCTTGGCGATGGCCGGTCCCTCGAGGTCTCGTCGCACCCCCGGTTCTCAGCTGTGCTGTAGAGGTGGGTAGAGGTCAGAGGTGCCAGGGAAGCCGGGTCTCGTCGAGCTGGGCAGTCGGATTCCGGAGGAAGGACGTGCAGCAGACCGCAGTGTTCTTGGATGGTGCCTGCGGATGCAGGGTGACTACTCCTTAGCCACAAGGGAGAATCTTGAGGAAGAAATCGTGAAGTCCTTTCGTGGAAAGTGGTATCTTGATTCCAAAGATGATCTGATTTGGAAGGGGGCCAGTCCCTACCTTTATCTGGGAAAAGGGGGCTGGCACGCGACTAAGTCCTGCCCTATGGGTGGGACCAGGAGGGGGGTGGTTACACCCACTTCCTTGGCGGGCTTTTCCCAGCACAGGGTCTGGAGTGTCCCTGGAACTGGTTCAAGCCAGCCTATGCACAGTGAGCACCGGGGTGCCACGTGCAGTCACCTTCCTCTAAAGCCCTGCCTACCTACAATACACAAAACCCTGTCTGGGACGGTGCTGGCACCGCCCCCGGCAGGAAACCCTTTGTCCTTATCTCCTGCTCTGGGAGGACTCCCAGCAGCAGGAGGGCAGACTTGTGTCTCGGTGGCAGCATCCATTTTGTGGAGCTGAGGCTCTGTTTGACTTTAACCGGGGTTAGGGGTTACATACGTGTCGTGTCCCTCTAGAAGGGTGGAATGCTAACCCCGTCGCCAGAATTGGCGAGGGGTTAGTATTCCAATTCGTATGACACCTTACTCGACATGTTTTGATAAAGCGATACCAGAGTTGGCACATAACCGCGAGGATTATAATGCACTTAAGAGTATATGGTATGCGATATCATGGAAACAGCTAAGGGATGGATCCCGAAAGCCGCAGACAGGCTCAGCTCATGCCAGAGCACCATCTCACACGATTCCAAGCACTCTGCCTTCAGGATTGTTAAGGCCTGCCATAGGAGTGACTGATAGGAGATCTGTGTGTCCATTTTAGGGTTAGATATAGGTATACTATATCTACAGCAAAGGGTGAGTACACCACCTTGCCCCAGCTGTCGTGCAGCCAGTTGTGTCAGTTTAGTTAGTCAACCCAGGGGTGGCACAATACATGCTTCAGCCCCTGGGAGACTTCTGGGTGCACCTCAGCCCTGGGTACAGGGACTTGGAGAGGGCCCAGGGCCAATTCAGTACCTGAGTACAATTTGGATAGAGAGAACAGCTAGGCTGTGGGTCTGATTAGCAGTCGTAAACCAGTGCAGCAAAAAGCAAAAAGCAAAAATCTGGGTGATCATAGGATTGCAGACCCTACTCTCCTACAACATCCCGCGTAAAGAACACATCTCTGGTCACCTGAAAAACCTCCACTGGCTCCCCGTCAATAAGAGGATTACTTTCCGCCTCCTAACCCACGCACACAAAGCACTCTACGAAATTGGACCCGAATGCCTCAACACACGACTGTCCTTCTACACCCCCTCCCGCCAGCTACGATCCTCCAACCAAGCCCTTGCCTCTGTACCTCGCATCAACAAAACCACCATGGGAGGTAGATCCTTCTCCTACCTGGCAGCTAAAACCTGGAACTCACTTGTTATGTTATGTTACTGTTTGTTTTGTAGAGCGCTCAGCTGCTCCAAAGAGCGTCCCGGCGCTTAAGATCATCACACCAAATACCAGCAGCAAACACACAGCCATAACAGAAAATAAAACCAGAATTAACCATAACAGCATTACATAGCAAACAGGTGAGTTTTCCCACTCACCTTCGCCTTACTCAGAACCACCTAGCATTCAGAAAGTAACTTAAAACGTGGATATTTGACAAGTAATTCCCCACCCTTATTCAAGCGCCTTGAGACCCTCTGGGTATGTAGCGCGCTATATAAATTTATTGACTTGACTTGACTCCCTGAGAACACTAGTTTCCTTTTTAGACGTGACCCATTGGGGTATTCAATCTTCTTTCATTCCCTTCTATATATGAATTTCATTTATTCATATAGGTCAAAGTGTCACATTTATAGACAAAAAAAATGTCCCTTACCATCTACAATCCCCACCTTTCATGCACTGAAAAAATGTGAGGAAAGAGAGAGCACCTCACGGTAGAACCGCCACACGGGGTTACTGGCTGACAATTACCAGTTTACCCACTTATCATTGGTAACTCTCTCTCAATCGTGAAAAGGAGAAAAAGGAAAAAGTAGGTGAAATCAGCAACTAATTTCACTATTAAAGAGACACAAATAGTAACTTCCACTCGTGCGCAAGTCAACAAAAAACACCCCTCGTGAAAAATCCTAAGTGTAATTTACACCATTAAAATTGAGAAGCTTGCTAGCCACTCCGACTTTATTCTGGGCTGCAAACCTTCCAAACTAAAATGTGTTCCTATTGTACCAAACCTAATGCTGAATTGCCAACATGTTTCGTTGCTAACTTGTATCGCAACTTCATCAGGGCTTACAGGGGTTCATCCTTTCGCTCATTCACTGTGTTTTTCAGTTCAACACCTGTAGTGGTAGATAATGACATGTGAATAACATTAAAATTAGCTATACAAAACCAGTCCCATGCCTGCATCCCAGACATGGTAATAGCCAAAGGGTATAGTGGCACTTGGATCATTTAGAACATCATTACCTGCCAGTTCAAATTGAATGTGGTCTACCATTCTTCCAACCCCTACAGGGATAATATCTCCCTGTGGAGGAGATATATTGAGGATGTCCTCTGTATCTGGACAGGTACAGAGGACCGTCTGTTAAGCTTTTTGACATGGCTCAATCAGGTTGATGACAGCCTCCGGTTCAAATGGTCAATTAGCAGCACCTCCGCTGTGTACCTGGATGTGGATATCACAGCAGAAGGACGAAGATTGGCCACGAGTGTACACCATAAAGCTACAGACAGGAACTCCCTCCTCCATTACCGGTCGTTTCATCCTCGAGCTCTAAGGGACAATCTTCCTGTGGGCCAATTTTTACGCTATCGGTGTTTTTAATGGTGTAAATTACACTTATGACTTTTCACGAGGGGTGTTTTTTGTTGACTTGTGCACGAGTGGAAGTTAATATTTGTGTCTCTTTAATAGTGAAATTAGGCGAGGGCATGTGGGCTGACGAAGTCTGGGATGTCATCGCTGAATTGAGTGCGGGTTCCCGGAGGCCTGTAGATGAGAGTGCCTCTAAGTGTGGTACTAGGGTCGGTGTGGATCTGGAAGTGGAGATGTTCGGCGGTCGCAAGATTATCGTCGAAGCTGGTCGTGATTTTGATGGTGTTCCTGTGGATGATGGCGATGCCTCCTCCTGTTTGGTGGTGCGGTCTTTTCGGATGATCTTGTAAGCGTCCGGTATGGCTATAGCGATGTCGGGTGCTGATGATGTGTTCATCCATGTTTCTGTGAGGAAGGCGATGTCCGGTGACGCAGTGTCGAGTAAGTTCCAGAGTTCAGTAGCGTGCCTGTGGACCGAGCGGGTGTTCAGCAGGATGCACTTCAGGTGGTTAGAGTCGGGGGAGTGTTTGGAGGAGATGGATTTGGTGAGGGTCCTGAAGCAGGTGAACTTGCAGGAGAGGCAGGCGAATGGTCCGTGGGTTCGTCCTGGGGTGGCTTCGCAGCATTGTGGTGCGCCTCCTGGGTTGAGAACGAGGAGAGTATCGGTATCGTACGTGACTCTATTGGGTTGGGTGCGGCGGGGGCCAGGGGGACAGGCGCTAGGCACGGTCCAGGCGCGGACGGGCGCAGACTGGCTTACCTTTGGCGCACCTTCGGCGTGCATGGGGCGCGACCGCTGCGCGTGAACGCTGCGCGGAAGTACATCAGTCATATATAGATGGTGGGGGGGAGGGGCGAGGGGGGAGCAGCTGGGAGGCGGGAGGCGGGGTGGATATCCGGGGATGGGAGGCTAAACAACAACAAGATAGTAAACAAGATGGCAGTCGGGGCACAGACTTTCAATCACACGCTAATAAACTACTATTTGGGCACAGGGAGACAAAATAGTGAAAGCAAGGCACCTCAGACAAAGCTCAGCGTTACAGCGCGCTATGGAGGGCTAGCGCTATGCTAGTATGCTAATTAGTCCAATTGGGACTAGCGCTACGCTGTTAAAATAAACTGTTCAGACAAACTGCACAACAGCTAATTTGATGGAGCGCTATGTAATTGAATTAGTAATCAAATTGGGCGCAGCAGAAAGCAGCAAAGCAGCTGAATGCACGATACCGCAGTGAGGTCGGGGAGGCAGCGTGAGGAGGAGCGACCGCTTCTGACGAGTCAAATTCGCCTCATCTACAGGCCTCTGGGAACCCGCACTCAATTCAGCGATGACATCACAGACTTCGTCAGCCCACATGCCCTCGCCTCAGAGAACTACATTCTGCTAGGAGACCTCAACTTCCACCTTGAAAACAAACACGACTGCAACACCAACTCCCTTCTGGACAACCTGGCCAATCTCGGACTCAAACAACTTGTGAAAACCCCCACCCATATAGCCGGGCACACGCTCGACCCTATCTTCACCTCCAGCAAGCACATTTCCTTCAACCGCACCACAGCTCTCCATTGGACAGACCACAGCTGTGTTCACTTCAGCTACAAAACCACCTTGACCCACTACCACCCACAACCTATTCCTCGCAGAAACTGGAACAAAATCACCTCCGACCAACTCCTCACATCTCTCAACCAAAACCCTCCCACCCTCTCATTGGACCCTAACCAAGCGGCCACCAAACTCAAGCAATGGATCACACACAGCGCTGACTAATTGGCACCCCTGAAAAAGCACAAGTTCAATTCATGCAACAAAAAAGCTCCCTCGTTCAATGATGACCTTCTAAAATCCAAGAAGCTATGCCGCACCCTTGAGAAAACATGGAGAAAAAACCCAACCACCGACAACATGGCCACCCTCAAGGCAGCCACCCGCAAACACCACCAACTCATCCGATCCACCAAGAAATCAGCTTTCAAGGATCGTCTCGACAACAACGCCCACAACAGCAAGGAACTTTTCAACATCGTCAAAGAATTCACCAACCCCGCCGCAGCATCTAACGACATCACTCCCTCCCAAGACCTCTGCGATGCATTATCCGCCTTCTTCTACAACAAAATTGCCGACATTCACAACCGCTTCAAAAACACTCCTGGCGAACAACCCTCCCCACTCCCCTCTAACACACCACCACCAACTAACATCCTCAGCACATGGAACCCAGTCACCACTGAAGACACCATCCGCCTGATGAACTCAATCCACTCGGGCTCGCCAACCGACCCCTGCCCCCACTACATCTTCAACAAAGCTGACTACATAATCGCACCCCATTTCCGTGACGTCATCAACTGCTCGTTCAACTCTGCCACCTTTCCAGATAGCTGGAAACACGCCGAACTCAGCACCCTTCTGAAGAAACCCACAGCAGACCCCTCGGAACTCAAAAACTACCGACCCATATCCCTCCTCCCATTCCCCGCCAAAGTCATTGAGAAAGCCGTCAACATCCAGCTCGCCGCCTTCCTTGAATCCAACAACTCCCTCGATCCCTCTCAGTCCGGATTTCGAGCCAAACACAGCACCGAAACAGCCCTCATTGCAGCAACAGACGACATCCGAACACTTCTGGATAACAGAGAAACAGCGGCCCTCATTCTTCTCGACCTCTCGGCCGCTTTCGACACAGTCTGCCACAGTACCCTTATACAACGCCTTAGCAACATCGGGATACAAGGAAGGGCCCTGGATTGGATCATCTCATTCCTCGACGGGAGAACTCAAAAAGTCCGACTTCCCCCATTCACCTCAGAGGCCACTGAAGTTATATGTGGAGTACCACAAGGCTCATCACTCAGTCCCACCCTCTTCAACGTCTACATGAGTCCACTCGCCCCCATCACGCGTCAACACAACCTCAACATCATCTCTTACGCCGACGACACCCAACTAATCCTTTCCCTCACCAAAGACCCCAACACCGCCAAAACTAACCTCCACGAAGGCATGAAAGAAGTAGCCGAATGGATGAGACATAGCCGCCTAAAACTCAATTCAGACAAAACGGAGGTGCTCATCCTAGGATCCTCCCCCTCTGCCTGGGACGACTCTTGGTGGCCTTCAGCTCTGGGCACAGCTCCCACACCCACAGACCACGCACGCAACCTTGGCTTCATACTAGACTCCTCTCTCTCGATGGCCAGACAAATCAACGCAGTATCATCCTCCTGCTTCAACGTTCTTCGTATTCTCAAAAAGATCTTCCGCTGGATCCCCCTCGAAACAAGAAAGACTGTCACCCACGCACTAGTCACGAGTCGACTGGATTACGGTAACACACTATACGCCGGAATCACAGCAAAATTACAGAAAAAACTCCAACGCATCCAAAACGCATCAGCGAGACTCATATTGGACATCCCTCGCCAAGACCACATCACCGAACACCTAAAAGACCTCCACTGGCTTCCCGTCAACAAGAGGATTACATTCCGCCTTCTCACCCACGCACACAAGGCCCTCTACAAACTAGGACCAGAATGCCTCAACACTCGACTGTCCTTCTACTCACCCACCCGCCAACTTAGATCGTCCAATCAAGCCCTCGCAGCAGTCCCGTGCATCCGGAAATCCACCATGGGTGGCAGATCCTTCTCCTTCCTGGCGGCTAAGACCTGGAACTCACTCCCCACTCACCTCCGCCTCACTCAAAACCACATCTCCTTTAGAAAAGAACTCAAAACCTGGCTATTCGACAAAAACTGAACTCCCCCTCCCCAAGCGCCTTGAGACCCTCTGGGTGAGTAGTGCGCTATACAAATCCTTGAACTTGTTGATTTCACCTACTTTTTCCTTTTTCTCATTTTCATGATTGAGAGAGAGTTACCAATGATAAGTGGGTAAACTGGTAATTGTCAGCCAGTAACCCCGTGTGGCGGTTCTACCGTGAGGTGCTCTCTCTCTCTTTCCTCACATTTTCTCAGTGCATGAAAGGTGGGGATTGTAGATGGTAGTGGACATGTTGGTTTTTTGTCTATAAATGTGACACTGTGACCTATATGAATAAATGAAATTCATATATAGAAGGGAATGAAAGAAGATTGAATACCCCAATGTGTCACGTCTAAAAAGGAAACTAGTGTTCTCAGGGAGGTGCCTTGTGTTGTTTATAAGAGTCAGATGGCGACAGCAGGCGCTGGGGGAGCATAGAGGGTCTGAAGTCGAGCACGTTTTTTAAGTAGGGTAAAAAAATCTGCAAATTTGTTGAGATCTGAGTTTGCCACTTGGATCAGAACGGTGCTGTTAGGCCTAAGGCTGCTTGCCCACACTACCACTAATAGAGCACTTTGGGTTTTTACATTGATCCCTGTAGAGTTATGGGGAACCCCTGGACTCTGTCCATGGTATTGCCACCTGATGGCAATATCCTATACAGAGCCAGCTTCCGTTAAATGTGTACTGTGATCGTCAAACAGATGAAACACATCAGAGTTCTAAGAAATATTAGAATGATGAAAAATGCTAACAATTCAACCATGTTAATTTTTCCTAATGTTCTATGTATTAGTACTACTTCTATTCTAATCAAAGCATAATGGAAGCCTCCTTCTGCCAGACCTATTTGGATTGATCCAACTCCATACCTTGGTGTAATGTCTCAGGAAGCCGGCCTCAGTGCATTAACAAATGCACATTATCTGAATGTGCGAGCCTGCACACCTCTCTGCTTGCACAGTTGTCTTCCTCCTTATAATGAATGTCTGTGCCTGCGGGGCTGGATCTCCTTCACAGCTCTCTGCTGCATTCATCATAACTCCCATGTGAAGTGGCTCTCCCTGACTTGGGCACAGTTAAGAATAAAAACACCCGTTATCACATTCTGCTAGAGACGCAGTGTTGCTTAGTCTGAAGGTATAAAGTGGTCTTCTATGAACACATAATAAAAAGGACATTGCATTCTTCTAATATTTGTTCCTGGAACTGACAGGACAGACTGTAGAAAGTCTACTAAAAATGTATGCGTGCATTGCACATTCTCATGTTGGTGAAAAGACGTGCAACCCACCATCTCAAAAAGATGCTAAGTTAAAAACTAAAATGGAGACCAAGTTAATCCCTTCGATGTCAACCCCACTCACGAACCAAAACAAGCATTTGAAATGCAATAGGTCTCTTATTACTGAATGTTTGAGCTATTGGCGTTGAATTATTTGCAACGCCAATAGCTCAAACTTTCAGGAATCATGCCTGTGCAAACTCAACCCCCAGTCCCGTACAGTCCCACAAGTCCCCTGGCAATGTGGGCGATCAATAGCAAGGCACTTAAGTAATTACCAAGCACTTCATGTTCTGGCTCGTGGGGAAATAGAGAGGATGAAGCATGACTGCTTCATTTAAGCCTGCCCTATGTCGCTCTGTCCTGTGGTTTGAGAAAAAATAATTTGTTTTCATATATGGCTTGTAGGGAAGTGCACCTTTTTGCATGGTTGCCCCCCACTTTTTGCCTAATGTTGGTACACTTTGACTGAGTTTGCCCTGGGTACCTACCAACCAGGGACTATGTTCTTCCCCTAAACTGTACTGTTGAAAAATCGCTTTTGGCTACTCTTTGGCCATAAGTAAGCCCCTTGTAAAAGGTACCATAGGTGCCAAGGGCACTGTGGCCAGGGAATGCCTCGAAGAGCTGCAGCACTTATTGTGCCACCCTCGATCCCTGTACCTTTACTCACTCACACTGCCATTGCAGGCTACGTGTTTTGGTGCCGAGCAAAGTGAGGTCGACATGGCGCACATCCCTGTGTGCCACGTCTACAATCCACTGCCCTGGCATAGGTAAGACACCCTTCTAGCTGGGTGCACTATACCAGTGGCGAGCGTACAGATGCATGTGGTATACACTGAAGGGTAGCTGTTCCTAAACAAAAAAAGTGGCAACCTAATGTGGTTTGCACATAGGTGTAAGAGTTGCCTCTCAGTAGAGTTGGGATGTCTAGAGTGATGGGGAATTCCTCCTTCTGAATATAGTGCCTTCGCACACCCTTACCAGTGTCATGCTTCATCATCTGGCGTTGCTCCTCGTGGGGTTGGCGATGCTGTTCCCCACGGGCCCTGCAAGAGGGCTCTTTGTCGGAGATCTTTTAAGGAGATGCCGCAGTTGTGCATGCGGGTGTGTGGGCCTGGGACAGTGAGTGAATGGACGAGTTAAAATGATCAGCCATTACCTAAAACCTAGTTTTATTTTGGGGGTCCAGGTGATACGGTTAAAAATAGATCAGATGTGGCGCTACTCTTGGAAACGGATGTGTGGGGGGGGTAAATGTAATCCTGTTGCTCTCAGTCTCCGTGAGGGTGTGTGAAAAAGAATGGGGTCAACATGTTTCACGCATCTTAACGGTCCATAAGGGATCCAAGGGCGTTTCGTCAGGACCAAAAGGTGAAAGGAATATATATAGAGGAGAAAGTGAGCAGGGGTCAGGGAAAAAGACCCCTGTAATACCTATAATCCGGTGTTGATGCGTCCCAGCGTTAGTAGGAACGGGTACTTCAAGTTCCTTTGCCCAACCCCCAGATTAGAAGTGAAGGGCCGCGTCTGCGTTCACTGCAGATATGAGGGAGAGTATAGTTGCTCGTCCCCTTTGGTGCCCGGTACCCAACAGTCTGTCAGAGAATCGCCCTGACAGTGTCTAAGTACATTCTTGTACATTGTAAGTGCAGTAATACCATAAAGACTATATGGTCTTGGAGTTTGTCATTATGAACTCCACAACACCATAATGGCTTTACTGAAAACTGGGAAGTTTGGCATCCAGCTTCTCTGCACATTAAACCCACGTTGATGCCACTTATATTTTTAAATGTATGGCAAATAGACAAATTAGTTTGTACATACTTTTCCTAAACAGTACTGTCCGTACTCTGACCCATGCCGTGCACAGTTGCTGCTTTTGCTAGTCCTTCCTGCAGAGCCCTCATTCCCCTTCAGACTCATACGAACAGAGAATTACAGTAAACTGGACATGACTCTGGTGTCCTGTCGGCTGTTTTAGTTTAGAGCGAGCAATGGAGTCTTGGGCTGACTTGCAGCTATATCTGCTAATCTCGGAACACCATGTTTTTTTTTTTTTTTAATAACTTGTGTTTTTCTTTGGGCAGAAAGGACAGGTTATCTGGTGCCCCAGTACGATCAACCCGTGTAGTCCGCCCTCAAGCTCCAGGCCAAGTGGAACAAGCACCCAGGGCTACCATCATACATGCAGAAGATCTGAAGGAGCTCGATGAGCTTGACAATGACACAGAGGATGGCTGGGCAGGTGAGCAGCTGCTAGGTTTCATGTACCGTTTAATGTCTCGTCATTCATTTGGAGGCAAGGTGATTTATTTTTTTTAAAGAATGGGAAGGCAGTTAATGTAACCTTGCAAATCCCTGCATGCATTAGTTGATAAAGCAAAGGTAGTTTTGCACCCCTACTTGTAAGTTACACATGCATGTTTGTAAGTTTTGCAGTGTGAATCTTTCAGGATTCACTATAGTGTGCATTATTCCGCGGTCTAGTGGTTTGGTCCGGAATCGTAGTCCTTTTTTTTTTTTTCCGTAACCCAGGTGGGTGTCGACGTTCCACCTTTTTGGTGTATTTCCTGTGACGTCAGCACGCTTCCTGCGGAAGCTCTCACCGTTGGGCGCCATCTTCAGATTCTTTTTTCTGCCGATGGGTCTGGATCGTTCCAGAGAGGCTCGAGTTTTGGAGGAAAGAACACACAGAAAAGTCGAATTTTGCACGGAAAAGACCGAAGACGGCGAGGAACAACACCATCGAGCCGACGAAGAAGGAGAACTTCGACGTCCAACGGAGAATGCGCGCACAAGAGGCCCCCTGAGCGCAAGAAATGGACAAGACACCTTTTAAATTCTGCCGTAACTGCCACCACAAATACGCGCAGAAGGACTAGCACCCGGTTTGTAACATCTGCCTACCGGTCGACCAAGAGAGCAAGGACTGCATCGCCTGCTCCGCCTTCACACCGAAGACTCCTCCGGTTAGAGAGCGACGAGAAGAGCCAACTGCAACATGCAAGCAAAGGACAACCGCCGTCGCTTCGGGACCTGGGGCTCCTGAGCAACGAGGAGGACAACGTCGCCGGAGAAGACGACGATTACACGGTCGTAGAGACCGATAAGAAGACTTCTAAAGAGGTAGGGGAGTCGACGCCCCCATAGCCCCCGACAGACCCTCGCAAGTCTGAGTCCATGTCCTCGAAGGGAGCACTGGCGCTGAAAATCTCGACGGCCGCAGCTGCATCCAACGACAAACAGCCCAGCAGATCCTTCGGAAAGGACTCCCAGGCGGCGAAGCCTGGAGAAAAGCCAAGATCGTCGAAGCACATGCCCGAAAAGGAACGATCGAAGGAGAAGGACCCGAAGGTCGCTTCGAAGTCGACGAATACGTCTAAGAGATCAGCCGAAAAGGCAGCCGAACTGGAGAGAATGGAGAGAAAGGGGAGACTGCTCGAGGCCGAAATGGATAACATCCTGCAAAGAAAGGAGGAGTTCGACAAAAAGATGAAGAGGTTTGCGATTCAGTTGAAGCCAAAGACGGTGATCGTTGAAATAGAAGAAGAGGAGGACTTCGACGCCGAAGGGCCGCCAAAGTCCCGAGACCCAGGACCATCCAGAGGAAGAAGCCTTATACTACGAGGTGGAGGGCGACTATCAGCGGACAACCCTCGACTCTGCATCCTCGGGGACACAGGACCTGGAGTGGTAGGACCTCGACACCGAAAACCTAGAAGAGGCCGTTCACACGTACCCTTCAAGGCCTTGGCCACCAGATGACATTGGGGTCTACAATATGGTCATCAAGAATGCGGCAACAGCCTTTGAAGTCGAGCTAGATGAGGAAAAACCAAAAGCAGACTTCCTCTTGGAGACCCTGCTCCCCACACAAACTAGGAGCCAGTACCTCCCCATGCTTGAGTGTCATGGCCCAGGGGAAAAAGGCGTTCAAGGAACCGGCAACATGCAGGTCCGTCACGCCTTGGACGGAGAAGAAATATAAACACTCCTCTAAGGATCCTTCCTACATCCGAGGATCAGTTACAGCGGACTCCATTATTGCGGCGACCGCCAGGAAAAGGGCAAATGTGCCAACAACATCAGGGCCACCACCAGACAAGGAAAGCAGGAGGATGGACCTAACTGGCAGAAAGATAGAAAGAAATGCAGCGATGCACTGGCGCATGGCAAACTCAAACGCCCTGCTAAACAGGCACCAGTACCAAATTCTGGACGAGATAGGACAGCTGATCAAGCGCCTCCCAGACGAGTACCAACAAAGAGTTCACACCTTGTGGAGGAGGGGAAAAATGTGGCAAATTCTTGCCTCAAAACAACCTTGGATGGAGCGGATACGTCCAGCCGACTGATGATGTTGGGAATCACAGAGAGAAGGCAGGCCTGGCTCAGCATCTCAGGCTTCAAAACCAGAGGTACAGCACAACATTCTAAGCACCCCGTTCAATGGGGAGACACTGTTTGGGGTGCCGGTGGATGAAAAGCTCACCCAGCTCAAGAAAGAAAATGAAACTGCAAGGTCCATGGGGGCCTTACAATTCAGGGGGTTGAAAAGGGGTACCCCGTCACGGAGACCGAACCGAAGAGGGGGAAACCAGCCAGGAACGTCACACCAGACATTCCAAAAGTCCCACCAGGGCGACAGTCAAACACAACAGGGACATCAAAAACAAACCTGGCACTACCAGCAAAGGGGCCAGTCCTTTTGCGGGAGGGCGAACGGATGTGGACAAAACAAGAGGGTGTCAACAACCCACCTCAAAGTGACTCAGTCACGCAATACGTGCCCACCCACGCAACTCCTCCCAGGGTGGAGCACAACAAGACCAACAGAGGGTTACACGGACCAAACATCAACGAACATGTAACACCAGTAGGAGTCGGGCTAAGTCATTTCTTCCGGGAGTGGAAGAAGATGACCACAGACAAATGGATACTCAACATCATACAGTTCGGATACTGCATAGAACTGGAAAAGACACCGCCAAACAGGAAACCAAAAAGGAAGGCGCAGTCCGGAAAGGAGCTAGACCTACTTCAAAAGGAAGCGAAGGAACTCCTCCAAAAGGAGGCCATCTAACCAGTACCATACAGAGAAAGGAACAAGGGAGTGTACTCGACCTACTTCCTGGTACCAAAGGTGGACGAAACACTGAGACCCAGCCTGGACCTAAGGTTCCTAAACAAGTACATAAAAACACAAAATTTCAAGATGTCCCTACAAGAGGTCATTCCTCAGATAAGAGTCGGAGACTTAATGGCCACCATAGACCTCAAAGATGCTTACCTGCACATCCCAATGAACAGGCAGCACAGACATCTACTGAGATTTACCATCAGCAAAGATCACTACCAGTTCACAGCCCTAGCATTCGGACTAAAATCCGCACCAAGGGTCTTCAAGTGCCTCGCAGCAGTGGCAGCGCACTTGAGGGAACCGATCCATGTATACCCTTACCTAGACGACTGGCTAATAAAGGCAGGTTCACACAGGACATGCAAAGAACACGCACAGCGTGTGACAAGTACACTGATGGATGTGGGATTCTCCATTCACTGGGGGAAATCCTCAATGAACCAGAGCAAGTAAGAATCTTCCTATGAGCACAGATCAACACCATACAGAGCAAGGTGTTCCCCCAGCGACAAGAGAACAGTGGCCCTGCTGAAGGAGACACGCCTCTACCAGAAGGGGCGCGCTCGGACAGTGAGGACAGCGAGCAAGGTCATGGGCATGATGGCCTCCTGCATACATCTGGTACCAAATGTACGGCTCCACATGAGACCATTCCAGGAATGGCTGCAAGAACAATGGTCACAAGCTACAGAGAGTTGGGAAGATCTAGTGGTTGTAACGCACGCAGTGCAGGAGGAAATATTGTGGTGGAACAAGGAGAACATAACAGAAGGGAAGCCTTTAATACCACCAACCCCAACGGTGACCATCACCACAGACGCATCCCAGAAGGGATGGGGAGCACACATGAGCAAGCTCAGGGTGAGGGGTCTGTGAACTCCAGCGGATGCGGTCAAACACATCAACTACCTGGAACTAAAGACCGTGTTCCTCGCCCTGAAAGCCTTCCAGACAAAACTGTACAACCAGAGTGTGTTGATCCAGACAGACAACACAAAAACTATGTTCTACATCATCAAGCAGGGAGGAACAAAATCAGCCCCGCTATCGAACCTAGCACAGGAGATAAGGAGATGGGCCATCCCACTCAAAATAGACCTGCTAGCCATACACCTACAAGGGAAGGACAATGTGAAAGCAGACTGGCTCAGCAGACATCGGCATCCCACGAGTGGGAGCTCAATACACAGGAAACGCAAAGACTATTCAGAAGGTGGGGAACACCGACAATAGACCTATTTGCAACAAACCAGAATGCAAAATGCAGAGACTTCGCATCCAGGCAACCAAAGGAAGGGTCCCTGGGGAATGCCCTATGGATAAGCTGGTCAAACATTTGCTTACACTTTTCCCCGATACCACTGATGCAAAGAGTACTCAAGTGCAGAACCAGCAACATGACTCTGATCCTGGTGGCACCCCAGTTGGCCAGGCAGACCTGGTACTCACAGATAATGGAAATGGCACAGGGTGCACCCCACAAGTTCGGGATAAGGAAAGACTTACACTCCATGCAAAACCGAGAAGTACTACACCCAGAGCCAGAGAGCCTCAGCCTAGCAGCATGGCTCCTGAAGACATAGTTTGCACACCTAAAGTTACCCGAGAGCACCCTGCGGGTACTACGAGAGGCAAGGAGACCTACCACACAAAGGTGCTATGTGGCAAAATGGAAGAGGTTTACACAATGGTGCAGCAAGAAAAAGCTACACAAGAAGATGACAAGGGAATCAACGGTGCTAAGATATCTCACGCACCTGCTGATGGCAAAACTAAGTTCATCCTCGCTAAGAGTACACCTAGCAGCGATAGTAGCCTACACAAGAGGAGAAACGGGGAAGAGTTTCTTTACATCACAGATAGTAAAGAGATTCCTGGAAGGGGCAAAGAGGATCGCACCACCAAAGAGGATGCAGCCACCGGCATGGAACCTTCATTTTGTCCTAACGGAGCTCATGAAAACGCCCTTTGAACCCATTCATAAGGCCTCCCTACAAATGCGGACAATGAAAACAGCCTTCTTGGTTGCAATCACCTCGCTGCGCAGGGTGAGCGAACTACAGGCGATAACGCTACAAGAACCCTACATCCAAATACACGATAGGGTGGTGATGAGAACTGACCCACATCTTATGCCAAAGGTGGTGTCCAGGTTCCACATCAACCAGACAGTACAAATACCAAACCTCTTTCAGAAACCGGCCACAAGCGCAGAGAGGGCACTGCACACTCTGGATGCTAGAAGGGCAGTAATGCACTACATAGAGAGAACCAAGGAGCACAGTAAAACCAAGCAGTTCTTTGTGTCCTTCGCAAGCAGTTTCCTGGGTAGGCCAGTAACAAAGGGAACCATCGCACGATGGATCGCACAAACTATACAATTCTGCCACAGACAGGCAAACCAAGAACTAGCAGAAGGGGCACGGGACCCACTCTACCAGGAAAAAGAGAAACAATAGCCTTCCTGGCTCACACATCCATTCAAGACATATGCCTGGCGGCAACATGGGCTTCAGTGCACATGTTCACTAAGCACTACTGTGTGGATATACAAATGAACAAGGAAGCACAAGTAGGACAGAAGGTGCTTCAACATATTCAACAACCAACGCTCATCTTCCACCCAGCCGACACAAACCTAACAAACCGCTACAAAGTCTATGCACAGCATAGTGAATCCAGAAAGATTCACGCTGCAAAATGAATAGTTTCTTACCTGTCTGTGTAGTTTTGCAGCTTGAAGATCTTTCAAATAATTGAAATGTTTCTGTATTGCCTGGCTACTCAGCAACACACACTCCACACAATACCACTCAGTGCCACATAATTATATGCTACATAATTACACTGGGCTCAACGCAACATACACTCCAAATACCACTCAGTGCCACATAATTACACGCCACACTCCAAATACCACTCAGTGCCACGTAATTACACGCCACGTAATTACACGCCACGTAATTACACGCCACGTAATTACACGCCACGTAATTACACGCCACGTAATTACACGCCACGTAATTACACGCCACGTAATTACACGCCACGTAATTTCACGCCACGTAATTTCACGCCACGTAATTACACGCCACGTAATTACACGCCACATAATTACACGCCACATAATTACACGCCACAATGCAAACCACTCCACACTATACCACTCAGTGCCACATAATTATATGCTACAATAATTACTGCGCTCAACGCAACATACACTCCTAATACCACTCAGAGCTACATAATTACACGCCACATAATTACACTACTGAATGCAACACACACTCCACACTATACCACTCAGTGTCACATAATTATATGCTACATAATTACATTGCACTCAATGCAACATACACTCCAAACAATACCACTCCGTGCCTGTGAGAAAGTGGCTCTATATATACAGGACCAGAATAAGATACAGTGTGTATAGAGTCCATAAACCCCAGAGGTATAACAGAGGTTAAAGACAGTTGTGACCTTACTCTCTAAAGTGGTAGCTTGGTCGAGCAGTAAGGCAGTACCAGAGGACAGTGTAAAGCATTTGTTGTACACACTCAGTTAGCAAAAGGTTTCACACACTCAAAGACTGAACTCCAGGCCAATTGTTTTTAATATCCAAGATAGTTTTATTTTTAGAACCAACAGGTATCAAAATATACTGCTCTCAATATGAGAGGTCTCAGATGAGTATTTTGCAGAAAGGCAATAAACTTTGTAAACACAATAGGTACAGGGGTTGCAGTAGGCAATACAATTCTACACACAATTTTGACTTGAGCTCAATGGATTTTCTTATATAAACAGTTGATTACTTTGTAGGTTACTTTGGTAGTTCCAGGACTGGATCCTAGATTCAGTCCTGGCTTCTAAGCTGAAAACAATTTAGTAAAAACGTTTTAGTTATTGCAGTCATTTTTCAGGAATATAAAGCTATTTTAAAAGTTCACACTTAGAAACTTTTCAACAGGAATCTGGCAATGTTATCCAAGGGGAGAAAATTCAGGTTGCAGGTAAAGTACGTTCTCGTTACTTTTGTAATCCAGTACTGGGTTCTTAGGTCCAGCACCGGGGTCTCAACTTAAAACAGGTAAGTAATTTCGTTTCAGTATTTCGTATGTTTTTTAAAGAATATTTCAAGTTTTCAAAAGTAGACACTTCAAAGAAATTTCATAGAAAAGAAGACAATGGGTTCCTATGGCGAAAATACAGGTTACTAGTAAACCCGGTAAGGATCACTTTTGCAGTTCAGTACTGGGCTACAAGGTACAGTACTGGCTTCTTCCCTGATCACAGGTGAGTACTTCGGAATTCAGGTGATTTTATATGAATATTTTTAGTTTCCAAAACTTCACACGTAGAAGATTTTTCGAGTCAAACCAGTCAATGTTATCCAATGGCAGGAAAGTAAGTTATCGGTTTCCAGGTGAGTACTTGGCTGGTGAAGTTAGGGTTCTGGGCATAGACTCGGGGTCCCCCAGGGTCAGGTAAGTACAGTTGGTTCACCCCCAGCGGCACAGGGGCGGCCGGGTGCAGAGTTAGTTAGGCCCAATGTTATCCAATGAGGGAAAGGGAGCCTCCGGTTGGTTGCCGCTGGCTAGCAGGCCACGCGGCTGTGGGAGCTGGGCTCCTAGTCACTTGCTCAGGGCAAATGGGGAAGTTGGATAGGGTACAGGCTGCACTGCCAGGGGCACTCGAGTGTCTGGGTGCAGGGTGCTCCATGTTATTCAATGAGGAACTTGAAAAGGGAACAAAGGCTGCAGGCTCGGGGACGAAGGATCTTCTGGAGCGACCAACACTTCGAGGGGTAAGTTTGGATCTTGAGGGATAGGTAGGCACCCAGGAGCTGGGCACAGGGGGCCATGGGGCGCCGGGTGCAGGGGTGTCTTTTGAGGTCGGGAAATATTACGGTCGGAGGGGTCCTCTGTCCTGAGGCTGCAGGCGTCGTCGGTTGTCGAGAAGGGTCTTTGGGCACTAGACTTCGGGTCCCAGTTACCGGGGGGGGATGTCCTCGTGGTCCTGGATCACTCTGGCACAGGCCGGGCTCGGCGGGTGCAGAGTGGGTTGGCCTGGAGCTTCCTGGCTGGCACCAGGGGTGTTGTTGCAGCAGAGCCTCTGCTGATGGGAGTCCCAGGCTTTAAGAGGGTCAAGGCAGGCAGGTCCTCTGGGTGTCCCAAGGTTGCTCTCCGCAGGAGTCGCCGGGATTATGCATTAGCAGCTTCCTGTATCAACAGGCCGGTAGGGCTGGGGCCAAGTCTGTCATCCTGTTAGCAGCTGCACGGCGGGTCTTCTTCTTCTTGATCTTCTTTCTTCTTTTCTTATCGGGATCTGAGGAAGGAAGGTTCAGGGAGCCCGTAAATACTGAATTTAGGGGCGTTGCAGGTAGGGCAAGGACAGGGACCAATAGGTCCCTGTCCTGGGGTGGGGGCCAGCTGCTGGGTACAGCAAATGGTCTGGAGAAGCTCACAGAGGCGGTATGCCATTGAAGCTTCCCCCTGCCCATCCTGGGGGAGGAGACCAAGCACCTCGCCCAGGATGTGCATGGTTGCAGGCCCAGGAGAGAGGGGGCTCTCCACCCAGGGGTTCAGCAAAATGTCTGCTGTGTGGCAGCCTCTGCAGCCACTCAGCCCAGACGTGGATTGTAGGTCAGGTTTTCAGGGGGCATCTCCAAGATGCCCTCTGGTGCATTTTAAATTAAATCCCACACTGGCATCAGTGCGGGTTTAATGTTCTGAGAAGTTTGATACCAAACTTGTCAGTCTTCAGTGTAGCCATTATGGTGCTGTGGAGTTCGTAATCACAACCTCCCAGCACAATATACTCTTAATTGCATCACAGCACTTACTGTGCCCAGGAATGGCCCTGAGTTCTGTAGGGGTACAGGGCTCATGCACCTGTGCCCGCACCTCTAGCATAGGGCACCCAGCTAGAGAGGTGACTGAAGTATGCCAGGGCAATGGGTTCTGTGGGCATGGCACACAGGGATGTGTGCCATGTTGACTCTGTTTGTTCTGTACTTAGACACTCCGCCTGCAAAGGCAGTACGTGGGTGTCAGGGTACAGGGTCCCTGAGGGTGGCACAATAAGTGCTGCAGCCCTCAAGGGTCTTCTCTGGTCACCAGGCCCTGGGTACCTAGGGTACCATTTACTAGGGGCTGACAGGTGCCCAGAGATGCCTATTGTGTTTTAGTTTCAACACAGTTTTAGGGAAGGAACACAGGCCCTGGGTACCCGGTTGGCAGGCGCCCAGGGCACACTCAGTCAAAGCACATCAGCAGTGAGAAAAAAGTGGGGGCATACAAATGCAAGAAAGATGGTACTTTCTCACACAAGTTTATTGCCTTTCTGCAAGGTACACATCCGAGACCTCTCATATTGAGAAACGTATATTTTGATAATGTTGGTTCTAAGAATAAAACCACTATATCTTTTGATATACAAACAATTGGCCTGGAGTTCAGTCTTTGAGTGTGTGAAACCTTTTGCTGACTGAGTGTGTACAACAAATGCTTTACACCGTCCTCTGGTACTGCCTTACTGCTCGACCAAGCTACCACTTTAGAGAGTAAGGTCAGACCTGACTATAACCTCTGGGTTTGTGGCCTCTATACACACTGTACCGTACTTTGGTCCAGTGTATATATAGAGACACTTTCTCACACAGGCTGTGTGCCATGTCGACCTTTGTTTTGTCTGCACCAGGCCATGCATGCTGCAGTCAGCATGTCCTAGGTGTGGGGTTCTTGGGTGACTCTTCAGTCCCCATGCCCTAGGTACCCAGGGACCATTTACTAGGGGCTTACAGGGGTCATGAATATAGCTAATTCAGATACAGTTTTAGGGAAAGAACAGTTGTACCAGGACCCTGGACAGTAGGGACCCTGTAATCTACAGTCACTGTTGCATCAAAAGCCATGCAAAAAGTGTGTGTGGTGGTTACTGTAATAGAACCCCATTTTCGCATGCTACCCTTAGAAGTAGCAGTGTGACTCTGGTCAGTATTTTCTCCTACTTTTGAATGGCTGAAGTTGTCTAACCTAGCTGAAAAAGTACAGTGGATGTACCAGTGGGTCTAAAGCAGTTTGGCAGCCTTCCAGACATAGTTCGAAGTGCCATATGTATCCAGGGCCATAGGACAGTCTATCCTTCCGTAGACTGCTAGGGATCCTGGGCGTGGCGGGCGCATACTGACTTGGTCTTAGGTGCGTTTGCACTACGGCCACACTAAATAGGTCCAGTCGTACAACAACTGGAATACTACGTCATGTTACCAGCGGCACCTAAAAATGGCTGTCCAATCGAAACGAGCACTTAACCATGTGCTCCTCGCTTCAGAGAAAGTGCATGTGCAACATAAAGAAGGACCCAACCTCTGATTTCTTAAAAGCAGTTGAACAAGGCCTAAAACTAAGTTTAGCAGAATTCTCTTGAAGAGGTGCCAGTGACACCCTACGTCCACCAAAGTGTGGGTATCAAATTTGTTTCTGTTGCTAAAAAAATCTTTTGTATGGACTGCAAAACTTCAATCACCCCATCACCTTTTGGATTTTACCATTTCTGGCATATGGTCCTATTCGAAATAGTTAACCCATTGATGCAGTTGTGCTTGGACCGCTGATGCCACCCATTTTGGATTGCCCGGATATCTACTAAAGACTGTAGAGTCCAGAATGCGGCAGCAGGCTCCTCGCCCGAAAGGACTCCTTGAGAATAAGTTTAGCTGTTTTTATAAATGTCCACGAGTTTACTATGTGAAATGGATGCATTTTAAGGCTTAGATGCTACTGTCACATTCTGATAGAATCCTGTAGACTGAGAGATTCATCATGTATTCACCCTAATGGGTTTGTGTGGATGGTGCTTGTAATTCCATAGCCAGGGCAGGAGGAGTTTGAAAGGATGATGATCCAAGCTTCCGGTGACTTAAAGCACATTTTATTCCAAATGAAATTCTGTAAAATTATCATATTTGCGCTTTGTCAATAGCTGCCTTGTTCTACAGCCACAAATGGCTACTTGTAATCTGGATGCATGTTTTGCATGATACTTTTATTGCTCTTCCCCAAATTGTGCGAAAATGTGTAAATTTCCTCACTGCCTTACTTCCCTCATTTGATAAAAGGGAGAGTTTGAGACAGACCCTGGAAAAAAATTAAACCCTGAACATTTACATTGAAAGCAGTGCTTGGTAATGATGCCAGAGAACGTGGTTTTGCACAAGCTCTTTGGTTTTACCTCTAATAAGTTGCCTTCCTATGTTGGATTGGAAATTGCATCTCATAACTATCCTTATGTTGACAGACAAGGAATACCATTGATGGAATCAATTTATTCATTTTGAGTTTTCTGCCTTGATTTCCTCAGGCCTTCAAGAAGAAGTAGATTACGCTGAGAAATTAAAGTTCAGTGAAGATGAGGAGGATGAGGAAGCACTGAAAGAAGGGAGGCTTAAATGGTAAGATCTGTAATTTGGGTCACAAGAAAAATCATTTCGCTCCTACCCACTCGCTGCTCCTCCCTTGTCTTCATTTTATTTCCATTCACTGCATCCTCATGATTTTTCACCACTCCCACCCATCCTTTTCCTAGCCTCCACACTCACAACTCAAGCTGCTTCCCCTCTTGTCTTTCTGTTTTTTTGGTCTGTCCTACTCGGGTTGTCTGTGTCCCTTCCGCTTTCTTTTTCTTTACCTGAGCCCCTCTCATCTATCCATCTTCCACCCAGTCTACACTCCACATGCCTCGTCCACACCTTCATTCCCACTTCCACACCTTCATTCCCCACCATCATTGACCCTGGGGGAACCCTGGTTCTAACCCCAGAATACCAACTCCCACAAACTTGTACTTACCTGTGAACCGATAACTCAATTTGCTTCCATAGGATTGCATTGACCACTTTTCTTAAATTGTTTTAAGTGTGGAATTGGTTTGCATGGAACATTGACAAAACTGCAAATGTTATAAAAGTGATTTACTTACCATATGTCTAGGAAATGTCTCCGTGTGATCTCTAGGCATATCACACTGATTAGCAAAAGTAATCTGAAAAGTTATCCAATAAGTAACGTACAAAGTCATTTGAAAAGTAACTGAACAGTAATTTCAAAACATTGACTTACCTGTAATTCAATAAAGTGCATTTGAACCTGCATTCAATTGTAAAACATTGCATTGGGCATTTGGTTGGAGCAAGATCTCTCCCTCAGGACCCAGGCCTCCAAACTAGCTGGTGTCTGTTTTGGCCTTCTCCGATCGGTGCGTAAAGTGCTGCCGCTGATTCCATTCCCATCTCGGAAGCTTTTGATCCAGGGACTGATTATATCCAGATTAGATTTCAGTAATGCAATCTACCTGGGTGCCCCTGAGATCACTCTGAACAAACTTCAACAAGTTCAGAATGCGGCAGCACGAATGCTCTAACATCCCCATGTCACGATCGGCCAAACCCGCACTGAGGGCGCTACACTGGCTGCCAGTGCGAGAAAGGGTCAAATTTAAATCTCTCTGCCTTGCACACACAATCTTGCAAGGCAAAGGCCCTCCTGCCCTCCAAAAGATGGGGACCCTGTATAAAGCAAGTAGAACTTTACGCTTTGACCAGCAACATTTGATCGTGGTCCCCAGGGTCAAAAAGGCTCGATCAGGAGGGAGGAGATTCTCCGTACAGGTCGCAACCCTTTGGAACTCACTCCCCCTTAGTTTACGCTCGGAGCCATGTCTTCTACGTTTTCGTAAACAACTGAAAACTTTTCTTTTCAGCTAAACTGCTGTGCCTCTTTTCTGTCTTTATTTGTACTCTGTTTGGTGAAGCGCTGGGATGCTCCAGGGTAACCACGCGCTGTACAAAACTGTTTAATAATAATAATTAATAATAATAATTCGTTTGTGCAAAGTTTTATTTCACTCAACTGCTCGCAAATCTTGCTGATCTTCTTTAGGAAGCTTAACTACAAAACGACCCAGGGAATCCCATAAGGACCTGTCGTATCTTCCCAATAGAGCAGAGGCACTGGAAACCTTCATGAAAGAGACCGATGTGTTGCACATTTTCCTGCCCATGGAATCCATTACTTTGCTGTCTCTATCTGGAGAAGCTGAGGAGGAAGACATAGATGACGGAGTCTTCCTAGATGCTGCCACAATGATAGGATCTGGAGGCGGATCAGAGTGAACAAATAATGTATCCTGATCAGGGGCCTTATATTTCTTAGCTATTCGTGAAGGCACAGAACCCACTGTTGCAGGAGTTAAAAAAGTCTAAGTGGCAAGGTCAATAATGCCAGGAACAAGTGGGAGCAACGGTCTGGCTGAGTAACGGTGATGCAGGGTCTCAAAGATTACTTAGGTAGACACAGTAGGAACCAACATCGTTATTTGCTCGCTCCTCGACATAACACCTCAATGAAGGTAGTGAGATCGTCCACAGGTGAAACTCGTGATGGAGGTGTAGAGGTACAAGTAGGAGAGTAATCTCTCATAGAGGTCTTATAGACGAGGTAGACCAGGTGCGAGGTCTTCGTTGTCGCCTCCTTGGTGAAGAATGAAAAGATCTAGATCTATCCCTTGAATGCCTATGACTGGATTGCGGAGAGCGTGATCTAGTCGGAGTTCTTCTTCTTGAAGATACCACAGTGGGTGTCCTTTATCTTCGTGGAGATCTCCGAGGTGTTTGAATTGGAGATTTTGACAGGCGGGAAGGAGAGTAGGTACGGGAGTAGTCTGAACCAGGACTGCTGATAGACCTAGCTTTCTTCCGCCTAGGTTCTTCACCAACTTCTGGAGAGCCCTCCGGTGAAACCTGTACAATACGAAGATCTTGAGGGAGAGTAAGATGCACCGGCAACCTCCTCCGAGGCCCCAGCATTTTCCTTGTCCCTAGACGTCGATGGCCTCGACGTCGACAAATGCCTCTCCCTCGACGTCGAACCATGGTGATGCCCTGTAGGAGTCAAGGGCTGTGCAGATTTCGATGTCTTCAAAGGGGACCGCGACGTCGACCTGGCATGACGTCGTGGTGTTCTAGACGTCGAATGGTGACCTGCTCTCGACGTCGACTGGTCTTCAGGTCTCGTCGACGTTGGCGAGCTTCTCGACGTCGACCTACGACGAGTTGACGGAGAGTGTCTCAGCGTTGATGGGTGTCTAGACGACGATACATGTCTAGACGACGATACATGTTTCGACGTCGATAGACCCGCAGTTGACCATACCTCGGTTCCATAGCAGGACTCTTTGACGTCGAGGCCTTTCTAGACGGCGGAGACTTACGCTGTCTCGACGACGGAGACTGTGCAGGCCTTTTTTTCGACACACACACACACTCACACACTCTCACACTCTCACACTCACACTCACACTCACTCTCACTCTCACACTCACTCTTCACTGCTTATGACTTTGAGTATACCCCTGGAAGAGAACTAGGATTAGAGGTAAGTAACTTATCCTTACTGGAAATACTCGGCTTTCATTTCCTGTGCCACAGTTTGAAGAAGTTTCTCACTTAGCATCTTGCTCAATTGCATTAATGCTATATATTTAACAATACTAGTTCTTGGATGTGCTAGACTATTGCCTCTCAAACAGTGTTAAGCCTCCTTTAAGCTGCTGCTATTGTTTATTAAATCTCACTAAACACATTTGTTTGGCTACAAATAAGTCCTAAAATGCATCTACTTATGGGTTTTTAATAATGAAAATATTTATGAAAATGTTTCTGCACGCAGATGAAAATGATTTGTATACGAACTCAGCCTTTAGTTAAAAGTAACTTTTCCTTCTCCATTGTCATGTATTAGTAATTTTATGAAGGCTTCCAACTGGGTCTTGTGGATTCCTCAGCATTTGCTGTGTGGAGCATATGTGGGCTATGTCTCTTTGGTCTAAAGAGGATTTCCCATTTGTTCAGTGATCTGGAATGCTTTCTGTAGCTGTCCTAGACCACGTTTCTTCTTTCAATAGCTCAGAATGATTTCATTTCAGATAAAAGCCTGTTTGCAGAACTGTATCACAATTTTTTTTTTTACCCAAAAATATAAATCTCCAAAACCTCGTTAACGATTGGGTCATAATTCATCCACCGCTGGTCCTCTGCAGAGTGAGAAAGCATGTAGAGCAAGAATTGTTCTCAGTGACCTTTTTGAGCTTGTTTAATATTGCAGCCTGAGGTTACGTGGCTGAGGAAGCTTGCACTGATTGTTCAGAGGCAAGACTGGCAGTGCTAGGCAGTGTGAAAAGATGACCCTACTCAAGGACTCTCCTTTGGGTACTTTATGAAATCCAGCTCAGGCCCTAAATTCACCTCAGTTAATAAAAGTGAAATTGCAGTGGTAAGGGCAGACCTGTACTACGTAAACATTAGGCTGACAGCGGCCGAACAACGAATCAGTGACTCAGAAGACTCCGCCCACAGCACAAGAAAAGAAGTTAAGACCTTAGCAGAAGCGACGACCTACCTGCACAAACAGCAGAGTTGGAAGACTGGAATCGCAAGGGAAACTTATGCATACTCTGGATCCCTGAAGGGGCAGAAGAGGCGGCGGTGTCCTGTGCCGCATTCCTGGAAGACCTGATCCCCTAGCTCACCAACCTAAAGTTCAACCAGCAATTGGAGCTAGATAAAGCATTCAGAGTACCTGCGACAAAAACAGCAGTGTCCCAATGTGCTAGACCCATCATCTGCAAACCGTTGAAATCACAGCACACTGAAGACATTTTTAACTATGCGTGTAAGAATCACCAGATCAACTGGAAAGGTCACAATCATTCTGACAGGACTATAATCGAAACCGACAGTGGACACCAGGAAGCGTTTCCTGGGCCTGCGTCAGAGCCTCGGGAATAGAAACATCCAGTTCTCCTTCGTAGTGCCTACAAAATTCAAAATTATCGACAAAGGGAAAAACCTGTTCACAGATCGGCAGGAGCTGCACAGATATCTGGAGGGTCCTTCGACGCAGGCCATGGCCACTGCCCTTCTGGGCACGGCAAAGAGAGGCCCCTCTCCGGATCCCAACTCTGATGGGGGGGAAGAGTGAAACCGCACAAGGACCACAAGCCCCCACGTGCCACTACCTCACGAAGAAGGGGACCGAGACCCTTGAAATACAATATCTACCTCACAAAACGGACAAAATACAGAGAAACCAGCGTACTGGTGCAGAAAAACTGATGAACTGTACGCGACAAGAGAAACTCTGGGAACGCAGCGTATCCTTTTTACTTGTGCCTTAAAGGACAAGGGAGTTCACAACAGAACTTTACGAGACAATCAAGCTCCGGGAGGTGGAATGACAATCCTGCCGTCGCTACTTCTGTACTCTAGTGTAAGGGGGGGGATGGGGTGGGTGGAGGGCAGGGGAGAGAGCTTCTGCAGCATATCTCAGGTACCTATACTTAACTTTTTCCTATCCTTTCTTTCAATTCCCCTATAACAAAGCAAGAGTTAGTTTACTAGACCAAAAGACCACACCCAAACACCACAATCACCCAAATCACCCACGACAAGAAAACCAGCGCAGAACCTGGAGAGTGGGGCAAGTAGAACTTCCGCACGAAAACAAAACTAATGGCCAGTAAACAAAATCTCACCCTAACGAAGGACCTGAAAATAGTCTCCCTCAACGTCCAGGGCCCGAACCACCCCATTAAACGTAGGGAGGTAGTGGAATACAGAGCAAAGTCCAAAAGCGACAGTGCTCCTACAGGAAACAAAACTAGGCGAAGAGGACACCAGGCTAGTCCATGCCAAATGGTTCTCAGACTACTAGCTCACCGGCAGACAAAAAAAATTGGGGGGTTATGACCATAGTTTCTAAAGGCTCAATGCTAACAATAGACACACACAGGACAAGGAGGGCAGACTACTTATAACAACCCTCTCGAGAGGAGAGGAACGGCTCCACATAACGAATCTATATGGCCCTAACACAGACGACCCAGTGTTTTGGACGGCGGTAGCTGGCTCGCTGGCCAAACTCCCACAAGACAAGCTCCCTATAGTAGCAGGAGATTTCAACATCCCACTAGACCCCTTAAGACAGCCAATCCCCCTGCCAATACCATCCATCCAACTCCCAGCAGTGCAGAACATTTGCGCCAGATTTAATCTCAAGGATGCATGGAGACTACAACACCTGGACACGAGAGACTACACTTTCTACACCAACCCACACAAATCCCACTCAAGAATAGACTATACTCTAATCTCAGGCAACCTCACACACTTAATCGAAGAATCGACAATCGAACCCAGGGTAGTCTCAGACCACTCAGCTATCAGTTTAAAACGAAGCGACTGCCATAATGAAGCTATTCCCAGGAGGTGGTGGTTTTGAGCCGACACCATCTCGAACCCGAACAACAAAAAGGAAATTGAGGAAGCCATGGAAGAATACATAGCTAACGACAACCAGGAAGTTAACACTGACACACACTGTGATAGGCACTGAAAGGGACAATCGGGGGCAAAATAATTAGCATCAGAGCAAGAATTAACAAAAGAACGAACTCTAGGATAACCTATCTAGAAGAATAAATAAAAAAGCTAGAACATATAAAAGCTAGACATGACAACACAATAGTACAGAAGGCAACGCAAATACAACAAAATCATAAGCGAGAGAGAGTGAATGTGGTTCAGCAGATGCAAAGCTCTGAACCTATGCGAATCCAATAGAGCAGGGAAACTCCTAGCATCCTACCTGAAACACAAGCGCAACCAAGTAGCGATCTCAACAATCAACGACGCACATGGCAAAACACATACAAAGTATAAGGAAATCCTCAAGACCTTCAAAGAATTCTACTCAGAACTGTACAAAATGGACCGGATACTAGATGGGGAGGAATGCTCACAATACATATGAAGACTGGGACTCTCCAAACTAGAACAAACAGACAAGGTTTGACTGGGACAAGAAATCCCCCACACTGAGATAGAATGGGCAGTGAGATCACTGAAAAAGAACAAAGCCCCCGGCCCAGACGGGGTTCACTGCTGACTTCTATAAAGCCTTCCTACCCCAACTGGCTCCAACTATGAAAAAAGTATTTAATCAGGCTGCAGCCTCTGGTAGGGTGCCACTATCCATGACCGTAGCAACAATAATAGTTGTACCGAAGGAGGGCAAAGACCACCAACTACCGAAAAACTACAGACTTGTATCCCTCATCAATGTAGACTGTAAAATCTACGCCAAAATACTAGCAGATAGACTAAACAAACTCCTACCCAAGCTAGTAAGCAACACTCAAGTGGGCTTTATGAAGTACCGGATGGCGAGCGATAACACGTGGCTATTCTGCCATAAACTAGAACAAGTCGCCAAGAAAGTCGCCAGCAGTAGCCATAGCACCAGATGCAGGGAAGGCCTTTGACAAGGTCTCCTGGGCCTTCCTAGAACAGTGCGTGCACACCTTTGACCTAGGGGAAGACTATATCAGGATGACAATGCCACTGTACCAATACCAGTCAGCTCGCATCTCGGTAAACTGCTTGCTCTCCGACTCATTCAAATTACAACAGGGAACGAGACAGGGGTGCCAGCTCTTTCTCCTTGCACTAGAACCCCTAATTCAGGACATAAAACTCAATGATACAATTCAAGGGATAGACATTAACGGAACGACAAACTGGCCGCCTATGCGGACGATATACTGATAATGACCCAACAGCCGAAGGCCTCCATACAAGCCCTAATGACCACAATAAAACAGTACTCTGAGTTAGCGGGGTACAAACTTAACAACGAAAAGTCAGAATGTAAACCACTAAACATCCACTGTACCAGGGACATGTTAGGGGAGTCGGGCCTGGTCTGGCAGACGAGTCCCATTAAATACCTAGTGTGAGAAAGTGGCTCTATACACACTGTACCTTACTTTGGTCCAGTATATATAGAGTCCACAATCCCCAGAGGTATAACAGAGGTTAAAGCCAGGTGTGACCTTACTCTCTAAAGTGGTAGCTTGGTCTAGCAGAAAGACAGTACCCAAGGACACACTCCAGGACTAAACTCTAGGCCATTTGGTTTTATATCAAAAGACATAGTTTTATTTTTAGTACCAACAGGTATCAAAATATGCTTTTCTCAATATGAGTGGTCTCAGATGAATACTTTGCAGAAAGGCAAACTTTGTAAACACAATAGACATAGGGGTTGCAGTAGGCAACACAATTCTAAACAATTTAACATTGAGCTCAATGGGTTTTTCTACATAAATGCAGTTGATTACTGTATAGATTACTTTTGTAATCCCAGGACTGGATCCTAGATTCAGTCTTGGGGTCTAAGCTGAAAACAGTTTAGTAAAAACGTTTTGGTTATTGCAATGATTTTTAAGGAATAAAAAGATATTTTTAAAAGTTGACAAACTTCTCAATGAAAAACTGGCAATGTTATCCTATGGCAGGAAATTCTAGTCACAAATAAAGTAGGTTCTCGTTACTTTTGTAATCCAGTACTGGGCTCCTAGGTCCAGCACTGGGAAATGTACCCAAGACAGGTAAGCAATTACGTTTCAGTAGTTGGTACGATTTTTAAGGAATATTTGTAATCTTCAAAAGTAGACACTTGGAAGAATTTTCAGAGAAAAGCAGTCAATGGTTTCCTATGGGAGAAAATTCAGTTATGGGTCAGTATGGTTAAAAGTACTTTTGCAGGTCAGTACTGGGCTGAAAGGTACAGTACTGGCTCCTCTCCTGATTCCAGGTGAGTACTTCAAAATTCGTTACTCGGATGATTTTATAGGAATATTTCAGTTTCAAAACTTCACACTGAGAAGATTTTTCGAGTCAAACCAGTCTGTTATCCTATGGCAGGAAAGTGAGTTATCGGTTTCCAGGTGAGTACTCGACTAGTGAAGTTAAGATTCTGGGTATAGACTCAGGGGTCCCCCAGGGTTAGGTAGGTACAGTTGGTACACCCTCAGCGGCACAGGGGCAGCCGGGTGCAGAGGTAGTTAGGCCCAATGTTATCCAATGAGAGGCAGGGGCCTTCGGTTGGTGGCTGCTGGCTAGCAGGCCACGTGGCTGTGGGAGCTGGGCTCCTGGTCACTTGCTCAGGGCAAATGGGGAAGTAGGTTAGGACACGGTGCATGGCCAGAGGCACTCGGGCGGCTGAGTGCAGGGTGCTTTTGAGCCTTCGGGCGCTCAATGTTATTCAATGGGAAAGGTAAAAAGGGAACAAATGCTGTAGGCTCGGGGACGGTGATTCTTCAGGTGTGACCACTTCGAGAGGTAAGTATTGTAATTGCATTTATATAGCGCTTACTACCCCTGACGAGGCGTCAAAGTGCTTTTTCGGCGAGCAGCACGCTACTCCGGGACCCATAGAGGATTAATGTTGAATTAGTATTGTGAAACAAGCAAGTACATTTTAAGTGGTTGATAGGTTATTCAGTTTTTTGGATTTGGAATTGTAGCAGAAGGATAGAGGAGGACAAAGGTTTGTATTTATATACCGTTTGTTGACGCACGCTATTCAGGAAGCCTACATAGGATTAGTGGTGAATTAATATGGTGAAATATGAAGTAATTCCAGTGTTGGATATTAGTTACTTGGAGTGAGAAGGATAGCGGAGGGATAAAAGGAGAAGAAAGATTTGCATTCATATAGCACTTGTTACCCCTTATGGGTGTTGAATCGCTTTTCTGGCGAGTAGCACGCCACTCCGGAACCCATAAAGGATAACTGTTGAAAATTAGTATAGTAAAAAAAGAAAAATGAAGTAATTAGAGTAGTGGATATGTTCAGTTATTTGGGTAGTATATTAGTATAGTTTAATATGGCATTTGAGAAGTGAACATGTTAGTGTGTTAATTTCGATTGAAAAGGATAGTAGAGGGATGAAAGTGAAAGATTTTTGTTTTTTAGGTCTTCGCAATAGGGGGAGGCTTTTGGATGAGTAAAAAGTTTTGGAGTGGAGGACTCAGAGGGAAAGAGTTTAGAAAGGTTTGTTTTAGGGGATCGGTATAGTAAGAGGTGTTGGATAATGCAAGGAGGGGTAGAGTAGGGGAGAGTCTAGAAAGGGTTATTTTGGCAGTCATAGTAGTGGTATAGGGTTTGGGATAAATGAGAGTGGATGTAGAGGATTGTTAGATTGGGCGGTCTCTGGTGGGCAGAGGTAAGTACTTCTGTCCCAGCTGGGACCTGCCTCCTCTAGTTAGGATAAGGGGGTATCCCCTTAGTAGTATCACCAAGCAGTCAGACTGAACCTCGAGGGCCAGTGTAAAGCATTTATGATCATGTACAGTAATATTTTGCCACACTACAAACGGACACCACACCGGTTTTCCCAGAGGGTCTCAAGGCGCTGGAGGGAGGGGTTTACTTTTTATCGAATAGCCATGTTTTCAGTTCTTTTCTGAAGGAGATGTGATTCTGAGTAAGGCGGAGGTGGGTGGGGAGTGAGTTCCAGGTCTTGGCAGCCAGGAAGGAGAAGGATCTGCCACCCATGGTGGTTTTTCGGATGCGCGGGACTGCGGCGAGGGCTTGATTGGATGATCTTAGTTGGCGGGTGGGATAGTAGATGGACAGTCGGTTGTTGAGGCATTCGGGTCCTAGATTATAAAGGGCCTTGTGTGCGTGGGTAAGAAGGCGGAAAGTGATTCTTTTGTTGACGGGAAGCCAGTGGAGGTTTTTTAAGTGACCGGTGATGTGCTCTTGGCGCGGAATGTCTAATATGAGTCTCGCTGATGCGTTTTGGATGCGCTGGAGTTTTTTCTGCAATTTTGTTGTAATTCCGGCGTAGTGTGTTGCCATAGTCCAGTCGACTCGTGACCAGTGCATGGGTGACAGTCTTTCTTGTTTCGGGGGGGATCCAGTGGAAGATCTTTTTGAGAATGCGAAGGACGTTGAAGCAGGAGGACGATACGGCGTTGACTTGTCTGGACATTGAGAGGGAGGAGTCTAGAATGAAGCCAAGGTTACGTGCATGGTCTGTGGGTGTGGGCGCAGATCCCAAAGCAGAAGGCCACCAGGAGTCGTCCCAAGCTGAGGGGGAGGATCCTAGGATGAGCACCTCCGTCTTGTCTGAGTTGAGTTTTAAGCGGCTCTGTTTCATCCATTCGGCTACTTCTTTCATACCTTCGTGAAGGTTGTTTTTGGCGGTGTTGGGGTCTTTGGTGAGGGAAAGGATTAGCTGGGTGTCGTCGGCGTAGGAGATGATGTTGAGGTTGTGTTGACGTGCGATGGAGGCGAGGGGACTCATGTAGACGTTGAAGAGGGTGGGACTGAGTGAGGAACCTTGAGGTACGCCGCAGATGACTTCGGTGGGCTCTGAGTAGAATGGGGGGAGTCGGACTCTGTGTTCTCCCGGCTAGGAATGAGATGATCCAGTCCAAGGCTTTTCCTTGTATGCCGATGTTGTTGAGGCGTTGTATGAGGGTGTTGTGACAGACAGTGTCGAAGGCGGCGGAGAGGTCGAGTAGAATGAGGGCCACTGTTTCACCGTTGTCCAGGAGTGCTCGGATGTCGTCGGTCGCCGCAATGAGGGCGGTTTCGGTGCTGTGTTTGGCTCGAAAGCCGTTCTGTGAGGGATCCAGGGAGTTGTTGGATTCAAGGAAGGCTGCTAGTTGGCTATTGACGGCTTTCTCGATGACTTTGGCCGGGAAAGGGAGGAGGGAAATGGGTCGGTAGTTTTTCAGATCTGAGGGGTCTGCTGTTGGTTTTTTCAGAAGGGCGCTGAGTTCGGCGTGTTTCCATATTTCTGGAAAGGTGGCGGAGTCGAAGGAGCAGTTGATGACATCGCGGAGTTGGGGAGCGATGATGGAGTCAGCTTTGTTGAAGATTAAGTGGGGGCAGGGGTCAGAAGGTGAGCCAGAGTGGATTGAGTTCATGAGGCAAATGGTGTCTTCAATGGTGATTAGGTTCCAGGAGTTGAGGTAGTTAGTTGGAGGGGTGGGATCTGAAGTGGGTGGGGTGAGTTGGTCATTGGGAGTATTCTTGAAGCTGTTGTGGATGTCGGCAATTTTGTTGTAGAAGGAGGATAGCGCATCGCAGAGGTCTTGGGAGTTAGTGATGTCGTTGGATGCTGCGGGAGGGTTGGTGAATTCCTTGACGATATTGAAGAGTTCCTTGCTGTTATGAGAATTGTTGTCGAGACGGTCCTTAAGTGCTGATTTCTTGGCGGATCGGATCAGTTGGTGGTGTTTGCGGGTGGCTGTCTTGAGGGAGGCCATGTTGTCTGAAGTTGGTTCTTTTCTCCAATTCTTCTCCAGGGTGCGGCATGTCTTCTTGGATTTTTTAAGGTCATCATTGAACCAGGGAGCTTTTTTGCTGGATGGTTTCGACTGGTGTTTTTTCTGGGGTGCTAGTTCGTCCGCACTGTGGGTAATCCATTGCCTGAGGTTGGTGGCCGCTAGGTCTGGGTCCGTTGCCAGGGTGGGAGTGTTTTGGCTGAGTGATGTGAGGAGTTGTTCGGTGGTGATTTTGTTCCATTTTCTTCGGGGAATGGGTTGTAGACGGTTGTGGGTCAGGGTTGTTTTGTAGCTGAAGTGAACACAGCTATGATCCGTCCAGTGGAGGGCTGTAGTATGATCGAAGGAGATGTGCTTGCTGGAGGTGAAGATGGGGTCGAGCGTGTGTCCGGCTATGTGAGTGGGGGTGTCAACAAGTTGTTTGAGTCCGAGATTGGACAGGTTGTCCAGAAGGGTGGTGGTGTTGTTGTCGAGAATGTAGTCGAGGTGGTAGTTGAGGTCTCCTAGAAGAATGTAGTTCTCGGAGGCGAGGGCGTGCGGGCTGACGAAGTCAGTGATGTCGTCGCTGAATTGAGATCGGGTGCCTGGGGGCCTGTAAATGAGAGTTCCTCTAAGTGTGGTCCTGGGGTCGGTGTGGATCTGAAAGTGGAGGTGTTCGGCGGTTGCCAGATTGACGTCAGAGCTGGTTGTAATTTTGATGGTGTTTCTATGGACGATGGCGATGCCTCCTCCAGTTTTTTTTATTGGTGCGGTCTTTTCGAATGATCTTGTAATTGTCCGGTATGGCTATGGCGATGTCTGGGGCAGAAGATGCATTCATCCATGTTTCAGTAAGGAAGGCGATGTCAGGTGACGCAGTGTCGATTAGGTCCCAGAGTTCGGTTGCATGTCTGTGGACCGAGCGGGTGTTTAGTAGGATGCATTTCAAGTCGTTGGGTTCGGAGCTGTGTGTGGAGGAAGTGTGTTTGGTGAGGGTCCTGACGCAGTTGAACTTACAGGAGAGGCAGGAGAATGGGCCGTGGGTACGTCCTGGGGTGGCTTCACAGCAAAGTGGAGTGCGTCCGGCGTTGAGGGCGAGGAGTGTAGCGGCATCATAAGTTACTCTGGGGGGTTGGGAGCGGCATAGAGCAGGGCGACGGGCGCTGGGCGCGGTCCAGGCGCCGGACGGGCGCAGACGGGCTTACCTTTGGCGCACCTTCGGCGCGGCCGCAGCGCGTGGACGCTGTGCGTTGGGGCATTCGACATAAATGGATAGTGGAGGGGGCGGAGCGTGGGAGGTGCAGCTGGGAGGCGGTAGCGAGGAGGGTAGGTGGGCCAGGGGAATGAACAGGGAAATGGAGGGCGGGATAGCAAGTCAAAAAGCGGGGGGGCAGGAGGATAGAGGGTCTGGGCAACAGCAGGGAAATATTACCAAAGTAGTTCAGATACCTTACAAATTAAGCAATCCGAGAACCCAGTGCACAATGTTAAAAAGCCTCATGCAACAATTACAGACAGCAACAGGCTACAATTGCAGACAGCAAAGTCGCGCTATTGAGGGTGACTGCAGCGCGATGCTTGGCGCTGTAATCTGGTGAGAAGCGCTAAATAAGCTGAAATACACTTCAGAACAGAGACTCACGATACCAGACACCAGCGTGGTCGAGTCAATGGCCAGTGAGGGAGCGTGGGGCGAGCGGCCGCTTCGGATCAGATCCGGACGGTCACAGCTGCAAAGAGGAGGAGGTGATCTCTCTGTTTGTGGGTGGGAGGGGCAGCTGGGAGGCGGTAGCGAGGAGGGTAGGTGGGCCGCCAGGGGAATGAACAACAGGGAAATGGAGGGCGGGATAGCAAGTCAAAAAGCGGGGGGGCAGGAGGATAGAGGGTCCGGGCAACAGCAGGGAAATATTACCAAAGTAGTTCAGATGATAGTTCAGTAGTTCTATGAAAATATAGTATCCTTTATATATTGAATTATCACAAGGCCCAATAACAGTGCAAATCCACAATAAGGTAGGAAGGTTGGGGCGACTGTTCGGGGGTTGAAGATGGGGATGGGGTCAGTTCAGGTTGGGTTCGAGTAGCTCGGGCGACTCGGATACTCAGTCCAAGATTAGGGGTGCGATTCTCCAGGTACGAGCTCCGCCAGTCAGCAGGACTCGTGATGGTGAAATGCCTTGCGTACAGGAGGTACGAGTCTCAGGGTACGAGCTGCGACGAAGTCAGCAGGGCTCATGATGGTGAAATGCTTTGCGCACAGGAGGTACGATTCTCAAGGTACGAGCCGCGACAAAGTCAGCAGGGCTCGTGATGGTGCAATGCTTTGCGTGTCGGAGATACGATCTGTGAGCCGCGACTAAGTCAGCAGAGCCCTCTTGTGTTCAAAAGCGATCTGCTCTCCCCTTAAAGGGTTCCCCTAGTTAGATCTCAAAATCTTTCATCAGGTAGGTTGTTCCCCTCCACCCTGGTTTCTGTTGTTGTTCGTCTTTTCCAGATGGCACCCGTCCTTCGAAGGAGGGAGGCCAGGGTGTCAGACGCTCAGCGGGAAGTGGGGCCGGCATTGTTGCAGGCAGGGCACTTGCCAGAAACTACCCTGCCTCTCTTATTGGACGGCAGCAAGCTTACCCCCAGGCTGTGGGAGACAACCCAGACATTTGACTACACATCTGGGGCACATTACGAGGTTAGGAATCTAGAGATTTTTCTACCAAGGCCATTTCTATGCTCGAGCTAGCCTTCATTCCCCGAAAAGAATGTCTCATATACCCCTGATGTTAGGGACACCAATTTGAAGTTTCTACCATTATCCCTGGGTCGGATACAAGGTTCATGGTTATACTTGGAAAGGGAGCACTTGCACCGTGGCCCTGGTTAGCAGGGGTACAGCACTCAGCGCGTCTTAGTCCACCACAAAAAAGGGGTCAATCATGAAGAGGATGCCAGGTCTAACAAGGATATATTGATGTATAGGATGAGATAGGGAAGTGCATTGGAAGGAGTAGTAGAAGAAGTTTGAGATGAGTCCGAAGGTTGGGCTAGACGATATATTGAGCGAAGTATAGGCTGAGAAATAGGGTAGTGCATTGGAAATGCTAAATTAGAACAAAGTGATAAATATATAGATCCATAATTATATTGAAAGTATATAGATACATAAAGGAGGTAAGTATATGTAGATTAAAGATATTGATAGAGGCACAGGATAAGAAATAGGGTAGCGCATTGGATATGCTTTTTCAGGAGAAAAGTAACCGACACACAGATCCAAGTACATGGAAGGTATATAGATGCACAATGGAAGTATCTACTTGTAGACCAAAGATGATTTTTATTTATTTATTATTACTTATCTCTCAACCACATAATTATTTTACATGTTTATACTAAGTAATACTCAAAGATAGGTACATATCTATAGTGAAAAAACATGCTTGTATACAGAGGGATATGCTGTAAATTTCTGTTTGCGTATGGTGCTTATGTGGGGAAGAGCCAAATCTTGAGTAGTTTTCTGAAGATGAGGTGGTTGTCGGTGGACCTTATGTTGGGGGGGGGGGGAAAGAGTTCCATAGTTTGGCTGGTTGAACAAAGAAGGATGTGCCACCCATGGTTTTTTTCTTGTATGGTAGGATTTTGAGGCGAGATGCTCCTTTAGAGCCGAGGTTCGTTTGTTGAATGTGTTTGTTGATTTTTATCCTGATGAAGAGCGGTCCCCTTTCATTTATTGCTTTGTGGGTGATACAAAGCAGCTTTAATGTGGATCTTCTGGCAACCGGTAACCAAGGCAAGGCTTTCAAGGCAAGGGAGATGTGGTCTCGCAGTTTGATATGCAAGAGTAGTCTGGCAGCTGAGTTCTGAATCAGTTGTAGTCTCTTCATGGTCGTTAAAGGCAATCTGTGGTAGAGGCTATTTGCGTAATCGAGTTTGGACAGAAAAAGGGAGATGGTAGCTTGGACCTTATGTGAAAATCCCAAATGAGGGAAAATTCGTTGCAGCGTTTTTGAAGCATTCAATTTGAGATGGCTCCAGGTCATCCACTGATCCACGGCTCAGACAGCTGAAAATTGGTGATTTTCCAATGTCTTTGGGGCATTCCAGTTGAAGGAGTATTTGCGTGTCATCTGCATAGTTATAGCATGTGAGGTGAAATTTATTGATCTGTACTGGTAATGACTTCATGTAGGTGTTGAAAAGCATGGGCGAGATGATAAAACCTTGAGGGACCCCTGCTTTTGTGGAGTATGGTTTGGACGAGAAAGGTGGGGTATGGATGACATTAGTTCTGTTTCGAAGGTAGGACGCGATCCAGTCTAAAGCCGTTCCCTCTATGCCGGCTTCATAGTCTTTGTTTCAGAGTGTCATGGTCAACCGTGTCAAAGGCAGCTGAGAGGTCCAAGAGGAGTAGTGCAGCAACCCCGTTGCGGTCAACTGTATTCTTTAGGTCATCCCAGATGGCAAGGAGGGCAGATTCAGTGCTTCTTCCCAGACAGAATCCTGTTTAGAAGTCTGAAAATATGTCATTCTCTTCAATGAATTGTGACATCTGGGCGAACGCTGCTCTATCAGTTTGCCCAGGAACGGTCCATTTGTAATGGGTCTGTAGTTGTTAGGGTTCGGCGGGTCCAAGTTTGTTTTCTTCAGTAAAGGGCATATGTATGACTTTGTGAGGTATTTTAGAAATATTCCAGTAGTTAAGGAATAGTTGATGATTCTTCTTACTGGAGTGTCAGCAGAGGTTGTTTAAAAGAATTGTCTTGAAAGTTTGTGGCGGACAGGGGTCAGAAGGGCAGCCAGCAGGCCTGCTTGCTTTCACCAGGTCCATAAATTCATCGTGTGAGATGTGTTGGAAGGAACGAAGAGGCTTGATTAGAGCATTCTTGGATTGTTGTTTTGTACAAGGGTTAGTGCTGGTGCTTTGTTTCTGTTTTAAGTATGCTTCCAACGTGTCTGCTTTGTCCGTGTAATGATTTGCCAGTTTGTCTGTGAAATCTTGAGTAACAGGATGAGTTCCTTCTAGGCAATTTGGTTTGCGAAATTCATTGAGTATTTCATAGAATTATTTATTTGCACATTTAGCGTTTTGAATTCGGTCTGAATAGTACCTTTTCTTAGCTTCTTTGATAGCAGACTTGCATAATCTGTTCATTTTCTGTAGGTGAAGTTTGTCTTGTTTGGCGTTTGTTTTGAGCCAGGTACGTTGCAGCTTTCTAATTTGTTGTTTTATGTCTTTTATTTCTAGGTTTCTCCAAGGCGCTTTTTTCCTTTTGTTCTGTTGTGTGGTTTTGAGTGGTATCCGGATGTCAAAAGCTTACTGTAGCCACTCATATAGATTTTGAACAGAATTTATGCTTTCCAGATTTGTACTGGATGTTAGTTGTGTTTCCAAGTGTTCCAAATTGAGTTTGTTCCATGGCCGATAGGTGGATGGATGTAAGGTAGTTTTAGGTAAGTCGCTTATCGTTGTTTTATGTTGGAAGGCAAGCAAGTGGTGGTCTGACCATGTGACTGGAGTTATAGTTTGAAAGGTAACTAGTTCAGTATTAGCAAAAATGACATGTAGGATATGTCCAGCGGTGTGTGTCGGATTGTGGACAATCTGATGCAGGTTCAATGCGTCTAGGCCGGTGATTATAGTTTTTGGATGGGTCATATTGGGTTTATCAAACCAAATGTTAAGGTTACCCAGAACGCATAGGTTGGAGTGTATTGTTATCCGGTTTGAAACTGTGTCTAGAAGTGCGTCTGGGAATGTTGCATTGTTAGGTGGAGGTCTGTAAAGGAGTAGGAAATTACAGGAGGAAGACGGTGTAGGATTGCATCTTGTTAGAAGAGCCTCACAATTCTTTATGGAGATGTTGTCAATTTTACTGATCTGTATTGTTTGCCTGAATACAACAGCTAGACCACCTCCTTATTGGCTATACGATTTTTGGTGATTATTTGACAGCCTAGAGGAATGGCTTCATGCAGGACTGGAGCCATATCTTCTCCCAACCATATCTTCTCCCAACCCTGATTCGGTTATGAATAGTATGTCTGGTTTTGCATCGGTGAGAAAGGCGTAGATGTTTTTAGAGAGGGATCGAGCATTTAGACAGTTTAGTGAGTGGCCTTTGGTGATGGTGGGACTTTGTTTGGTAGAAGAGTGATCAGTATTGTGTGGGTTTGTAGCTAGTGTGTTTTTAGTGCTGGTTTTAGCTGTATTAGGATAGCAATCGTGTAGCTGTTCTGTATCTCGTTCCTCATCCAGCATGCTAAGAAGGCATTTTGATGGGTTTGCATGTGTATGTATTGGAGATGGTGTTTGAGAGTGAGTTGGAGTGTTATTGCTTTTGTGGTGTAACATTGTTGTGAAATAGACATGGGGAAGCAAAGTTGTGAGGTGTGGCATGTTGCTTATATTTTTGCGTGTGTTTAAGGCAGAAGGTGTATGAGTCAGGGGAGGTGGTGCAGCATGTGGTTCATGTCGTAATGTTCTAAATTGTCCAATGGATGAGAGGCGGTTAGAAGAGAGGTGCTGTATTGCTGTATCTGTGTTAGGTGAGGTGGAAGAGTGAAAGCTTGGCATTGGAGTTTGTTCCTTTGTGTGGTTTGAAAGGTGGGTATATGTTTGTATTTTGTGATGGTAAGTATTATGAGGTGTTGCGCTTTGAAGATCTTGTTGTGATGGTGTGTGAGATATATTTTGCTTTTGGGGAGTAGTGAAAAAGGGTGCTGATGTATGTCTCATGCAATGTATTTGGTTGTGTAGTATTGTTTGTGAGAGGCGGACTTGGCGTAGAGGGGGTGGTGATGTCTTTGAGTAGAGTGTATGTTGTGTGTAGGAGGGAATGAAATAGAGGTGAGAGTGTTTATCTTAGACTCGCTTGTTGCAGGAGTTATTAAGTGGTGGTGTGCAGTGTGTGTGTGTGTTGTGTGTTAGTGTTATGGTAGAAGGGAGAGGAGGGTGTTTGTTGGACAACTGATGGAAGGATGATTATATGTTAGTGATAATAGGTGGTCTGTTAGGTGTAATTACAGCAGGGAGTGTGTGTCTGGATGGGATGTAGTTATGTATGGTGTTAGGCGTTGTTAGTGCTGAATGTATTGGTTAGTAGTATAGGATGGTTGTGTACTGTTTGTAGGTGATGGTGGATATGTGTGGTAGTTGGGATAGTGGGGTGTGTAGATGTGGTTTGGTTGGGTTTGTAGTGCAGGCTGGTACATTAATCTGTGCATAGTGTTTTGCGTGGTGTACATTTGGTGTGAGTGTTGCTCTGTTTGTGGATGTGTGGGCTGGGTATTGCTAAATGGGGAAATGGGCAGCCTTTCTGGCCCTGGTCCTGACCAGTCTTGAACAGGCTCAAACAGGCAGCAGCCCTTGTCCTCTCTGCCCTTAGCCTCGACGCCCCAGGCTGGCCTTTTTTATAGCCCTAGTAATTAGGTGACCCCCTTCAGCCAATGGGAACCCTAGCCCTAACACTATCCAATGACAACACTAGCCCTAAAATCTAGAACCAATAGGAGACCAGGACCTTACAGCCAATCTTAGCCCTAGTCCAAGCACCCAATCAGTTCATAAACCCTGATCTCTACGTCCAATAAAGGTCCTAGCCCTACCAGTTGTCCCAAAACAAGTCCATGCAACCAATGGCACAGGTAGCCCTAGTCCCTACTTCCAATAGAAAGCCTAACTCTACTCTAAACCGAGTCCAGCAACCAATCACACCAGAAGCCCTAATCGCTACTTCCAATTAAAGGTCTAACCCTAGCCTTAGTCCCACCCTACTCCCAATAACATAGGAAGCCCTCGTCCCTACTTTCAATAGAAATCCTAACCCTAGTCCCAACCCTACAATGATTGAATCACAGACCCAGAAACCAATCAGAACCCTCAAATACTCAACCAATGAGGACATTAACCCTAGTCCAATAGAAACACCAGATACAACCACCAATCAGTGTAGACATGTACCAACCACTAGCAGACCATATAAGGTCCCAGCGACCTCAGACAAGGTGTGCTGACCAGGGAGTTGGAAGCTGCTTCTCCTGTTCAGAATCTCCTAGGAGACAGACAGGCTCAATCCACACTTTAGGCTTCAGCAGGTAAGGGCCTCACTAACTTGAAAATCTAGCAATACTGTTTGAATAAAACTTTACTCCCCCTGCTGGCCAAAAAACGAAGTGCACAGGCCGTAGTAAAACACAGTTTAAACGGCTCACAGAAGCGCCCTCTGATGTAGAAAAATCCATGTCGCTGAGGGGGTGGGGAGGGGGGCTGGTTTCACTGGCTTGTGAACACAAAATGGTGGCTGGGAGTGCACGGTTTTAACATACAGGTCTTCGCACAGAGCAAAGTAGAAATTTGGAGGGAAAACAGAATGGTCACCAAGGAATGAGAGGGACAATGAGGGACAAACTAGAGGTTGGACTGCCAATCCCACAATTCAACACACTAAATGGAGGCAATCATGAGCAGGGAAAAGCACAAATTTAAAACACACCACAGGTGATAAAATATGCTATTACAGGCAGGCTAAAACTGCAATTTTTAACTAACAACCACAGGCATAGACGGTAAACACAAAGTGAATTGTTTTTTAAACCACTTTATGTCTTGGGAAGAGGCTGCAGGCGTTGTCTGGTTCGTCGAGGAGGGTCTTTGGGCACTGGACTTCGGGTCACAGTCGCCGGGGGGACGTCCTCGTGGTCGTGGATCACTCTGGGCTCGGCCGGTGCAGAGGGGGTTGGTCTGGAGCTTTCTGGCTGGCACCAGGGGTATGGTTGTTGAGCAGAGCCTCTGCTTATGGGAGTCCAAGTCTTCAAAAGTCCAAGCAGGCAGGTCCTCCGGGTGACCCAAGGTTGCTGTCCGCAGGAGTCACCGCGTTTAGGCAGGAGCAGGTTCCAGGATCGACAGGCCGGTAGGGCTGGGGCCAAGTCAGTTGGTGTCATCCTGTTAGCAGCTGCACGGCGGGTCTTCTTGATCTTCTTTCTTCTTTTCTTATCGGGATCTGAGGAAGGAAGGTTCAGGGTGTCCCATAATACTACATTTAGGGGCGTTACAGGTAGGGCAATGGCAGGGACCAATAGGTCCCTCTCCTGGGGTGGGTAAACCCCCTAGCCTGCTCCTCTCTTGTGGGAGAGGGGCAGGAGCCTAGCTCAGATTGGGCAAGGCTCCCCATCTTCAAGATGGCCGGAGCCCGGGGTCGTGCTTCCTCTCGCCTTTCCCACTCGAGGGGTGGGGTTGTCACAGGCTGGCACACCCCCCTTCCTGAGGTAGGGTTTCCCGCCAGTCTTCCCGCCAGAGTGGGGGTTAGCACTGGTGGGGGCCAGTTGCTGAGTACAGCAAATGGTCTGGAGAAGCTCACTGAGGCGGCATGCCTTTGAAGCTTCCCCCTACCCATCCTGGGGGTGGAGACCTAGCACCTCGCCCAGGATGTGCATTGTTGCAGGCCCAGGAGAGCGGGGGGCGGGGGGGGACTCTCCACCCAGGGGTACAGCAATATGTCTGCTGTGTGCCAGCCTCTGCAGCCACTCAGCCCAGGCGTGGATTGTAGGTTCGGGCTTTGGAGGGCATCTCTAAGATGCCCTCTCGTGCATTTTACATTAAATCCCACACTGGCATCAGTGCAGGTTTAATGTGCTGAGAAGTTTGGTACCAAACTTGTCAGTCTTCAGTGTAGCCATTATGGTGCTGTGGAGTTCGAAATGACAACCTCCCAGCACCATATACTCTTAATGGCATCACTGCACTTACAGTGCCCAGAAATGGACCTGGGTACTGTAGGGGCACAGGGCTCACTGTGCCCACACCACTGGCTCAGGGCACCCAGCTAGAGGGGGGACTGAAGTATGCCAGGGCAGTGGGTTCTGTGGGCATGGCACACAGGGATGTGTGCCATGTCTACTCTGTTTAGTTCTGCACTTAGACACTCAGCCTGCAAAGGCAGTGTGTGGGTGTCCGGGTACAGGGCCCCTAAGGGTGGAACAATAAGTGCTGCAGCCCTTAGGGGTCTTCTCTGGTCACCAGGCCCTGGGTACCTAGGGGCTGATAGGTGGCCAGAGATGCCAATTGGGGTTTAGGTTTATTACAGTTTTAGGGAAGGAAAACAGGCCCTGGGCACCTGGTTGGCAGGCGCCCAGGGCACCCTCAAAGTACATCAGCAGTTCAGAAAAAAGTGGGGGCATACCAATGCAAGAAATATGGCACTTCCTCACACCTAGGAATACATTTTGGCACAGACCTGATATCCAACCTACACCATAATGAGAAAATCATATTGGCAAAAATAAAGAAACCACTAGAAGCCTGGCCACCCAAATTCATGACCTGGCGGGGAAGAATACAAATTATGATCCCACCACTAGTAAACTACTTGGCAAGCATGCTCCCAATCTACCGAACAGGCGACTTCCACAAAGAAATAGACAAAATGTGTACAAAATTTCCTCTGGCGCGACAAGGCGAGGATCAGCATTAAGAAGCTTAGACTACCGAAAGCACAAGGGGGGGGGGGGGGGTGTTAACTTGGCAGACATCGGGCTCTTCCAGCTAGTGTTCATAGCGAAATAGGGTACACTGGATACCCCAGTTAGCGCAATACACACCTATGTGGGTACAGGTCGCCTATTTTATTTATTTTGAAGGTTTTATATAGCGCTAGCTCCACCCGAGGGATCAGAGCGCTTTACATCTGCAATGGAAGTAAACAATAAAACAATATGGTAGTTGGTCGAAACAGGTTATACAGGTGTTCAAACCAATAAAAAATACAGGGAATAATTTAGGGAAAACAATAGTGATAAAAGGTACATATATGAAGAGATGGAGAAGCACGTTGCAGGAACCAGAATGTTATTATAAATAGTAAATGTAATAATATATCAAGGAGGATTCAAAGGACATGGTAGGTAGTGAGTGGTAAAGAAAAGGGGGGGAGAGGGAGGCGACAAGAGAAAAATGGGAGGGTGAATGGTAGAACAGGGAGTAGTCTAAGGAGGGAGGAGGAGAGGTAGTCAAAGGTGATCCGGGATTTAGTTTCCCCAAAATTTAGTGAGCAAATTAGTTTTAAGGTCTTTTTTTAATCTGGAGTAGGAGGGGTTGCATCGAAGGTCTTGGGTAGGGCATTCCAAATGGTAGGGGGCGTACCAGAGAAGGAGCGGGATTTCGAAGCAGCTTTTTTGAGTAGGGGGGGATATGAGAAGAAGAGTGTTAATGCTTCTCAGTGTTCGGGCACAGCCAGCTTTAAGTTTAGTTGAGAGGTAGGATGGGGTCTTCTGGTAAAAGGCTTTGTGAGTCATACAGGCAATTTTATGAGGATCTGCCTTCAAGGGGGAGCCACTTGAGGAATTTGAGGGCAGGGGACATGTGGTTCAAGCGTTTACAGTTTGTTATTAGCCTGGCAGCGTGGTTGAGAACTGATTTGATGGGGGCCAGGTGAATTTTGGGGGTGCCAGAGAGACGGGCATTACCATAGTCTATTTTTGATAAAACAAGAGACTGGATAATTAATTTGAAGTCTTCAGGTGGGTTAAAGGTTTGATTTGAGATGCCGGAGAGTGAAGAGTGCACTTTTTGCTGTGTTCTTGACATGGGATTTTTGTTCGAGTTTATTGTTGATGGTGATGCCGAGTGATTTAACCGAATCGGGGAGGGAGAGAGAGCAGTTAAGCGCATTAAGGTCGGCGATCCATGTTTGGATGGGGAGAGGGTTGTTTTTAGGAGAGAAGAGGATGATCTCTGTTTTGTTAGGGTTGATTTTCAGATGATTGTTGTGGAACCAGGTTTGGATCTTGGTTAAGGCTGTGTTAAGGTGCAGGATATCAGCATGGGATTTTATTTTATAGTACAATTGGGTGTCGTCAGCATATAGGTGGTAGTTGATTTTTTCTTGTTTGAGTATCCGGGTAAGGGGTTCCACAAAGAGGGTAAAGAGAGCGGGAGAGAGGATGCATTCTTGAGGGACACCAAGGGAGACAGGGGTTGGGGCTAGAGAGGCAGTTTTTAATTTTAATTTGTTGGGTTCTATGATGAAAGTAGGAGGTGTACCAATTAAGGACCGTGCCACTGAGGCCGAGGCGAGTTTTGAATGTGTTGAGTAGGGTTGGGTGGTAAACCGTATCAAATGCCGCAGAAAGGTCAAGCAGGATAAGTAGGTAGGTCTCGCCCTTGTCCAGGGCTAGGTGAATATCATCAACAATATTGAGAAGGGCGGTTTCCGTGCTGCACCCTTTGCGGAAGCCAGATTGAAGGGGGTCAAGTAGGTTGAATGTGTCAATGTGTTTGTCCAGTTGGAGGAGGACAGATTTTTCCAGGACTTTGGAGAGGAGGGGGAGGTTGGAGATGGGGTGGAGGTTGGAGATGGGCCGGAGATTAGGGTCATTTGGGGCAGCTTTGGGATTTTTGGGGATGGGAGTGATTTGCCCGAGTTGAAGGGAGATGGGCACACTCCCTGTTGAGAGGGAGGCGTTGATGATGTTGGTCCAGTAGGGGACGATGACCTGTTTGAGATCTTGGATGAGTGCGGAAGGGAGAGGATCTTTGGTGTGGGAGGAAGGTTTGATTTTGGCTAAAATGTTGAAGACCTCCTGTTCAGATACAGGGTGGAAATTATGCCATGAGGCGTTATTTTTAGGGGGAAGGGAAATGGGTTCCGGAAGGGTAAGAGAAGGGAGGGGTGGAGAGGGGGTCAGGGAAGTGTTCAAGGGGAGAAGTGGAAGAGGTGCGGTAATCAGGGGTGGTTGAGGGGTGTGAGCGATGATAGAGCGGTCTATTTTTGCAATTATTTTTTCACAGAAAAAGTTGCCAATTTCTTCGCACTTGTTAGTGGAGGCTACCGGGTTAATGCGTGCCGGGGCGGTTTGGTTTCTAATAATGTTGAACAGTTCTCTAGGTCTGTTTTTGGCACAAGAGATTTGAAGACGGAAGAATGACGCTTTCTCTGAAAAGATGTGTTTTTTGTAAGAGGATTTTGCAGTTCTAAGGAAGTCTGGATGGGGAGTGGTGTTGTCTCCATGCTCTTTCCGCCAGTCTCGGCGAGCGTCTTTCGTTAATAAGGTCTAGTGTGAGAAAGTGCCATCTTTCTTGCCTTGGTATGCCCCCCACTTTTTTCTGAACTTCCGATCTGCTTGACTGTGCCCTGGGTCCCTGCCAATCAGGTACCCAGGGCCTGTGTTCCTTCCCTAAAGAGAAGCTATGCTAAAACAAAATACCCAATTGGCATCTCTGGCCACCTGTCAGCCCCTAGTAAATGGTACCCTAGGTACCCAGGGCATGGTGACCAGAGGAGACCCCCGAGGGCTGCAGCACTTATTGTGCCACCCTCAAGGGCCCTGTACCTTGGCACCCACACACTGCCTTTGCAGGCTGAGTGCCTAAGTACAGAACTAAAACAAGAGTCGACATGGTACACATCCCTGTATGCCATGCCCACAGAGCCCACTGCCCTGGCATACTTCAGTCACCCCTCTAGCTGGGTGCCCTATGCCAGAGGTGAGGGCACAGAGGCATGAGCCCTGTGCCCCTACAGTACCCAGTAAGTGCAGTGATGCCATTTAAGAGTATATGGTGCTGGGAGGTCATAATTACGAACTCCACAGTACCATAATGGCTACACTGAAGACTGACAAGATTGGTACCAAACTTCTCAGCACATTAAACCCGCACTAATACCAGTGTGGGATTTAATGTAACATGCACGAGAGGGCATCTTAGAAATGCCCTCCAAAACCCGAAACTTCAATCCACGTCTGGGCTGCAGAGGCTGCCACACAGCAGACATGTTGATGGACCCCAGGGTGGAGAGCCCCCGCTCTCCTGTGCCTGCAACAATGCACATCCGGCGCGGGGTGATATGTCTCCTGCCCCAGGATGGTCAGGGGGAAGCTTCAAAGGCATACCGCCTCTGAGAGCTTCTCCAGACCATTTGCTGTACCGAGCAACTGGGCCCCCACCCGTTCTACCCCCACTCTGGCGGGAAGACTGGCGGGAAAAACTATGTCAGGAAGGAGGTTGTGCCAACCTGTGCCAACTCCACCCCTCAGGTGGAGAAGGCGAGGTGAAGCACGACCCCGGACTCCGGCCATCTTGAAGATGGGGAGCCCTGCCCAATCCCAGCCAGGCTTCTGCCCCCCTCCCACAGGAGAGGAGCAGGCTAGGGGGTGTCCATTGGTCCCTGCCCTAGTCCTACCGGTAACACCCCTACATTTAGTATTTAGGGGCTCCCTGAACCTTCCTTCCTCAGATCCCGATATCAAAAGAAGAAAGAAGATCAAGAAGACCCACCGCGCAGCTGCTAACAGGACAACAACAACTGACTTGGTCCCAGCCCTACCGGCCTGTTGATCCTGGAACCTGCTCCTGCCTAATCCCGGCGACCTCCGTGGACAGCAACCTTGGGACACCCAGAGGACCTGCCTGCCTTGACCCTCTCGAAGATTGGGACTCCCATCAGCAGATGCTCTGCTGCAACACCCCACCTGGTGCTCACCAGGAAGCTCCGGACCAGCCCACTCTGCACCAGCCAAGCCGGGGGCGGGCCAACCCGAACCAAGACCACGAGTTCAGTCTTTGAGTGTGTGAAACCTTTTGCTGACTGAGTGTGTACAACAGGTGATTTACACTGTCCTCTGGTACTGCCTTACTGCTCGACCAAGCTACCACTTTGGAGAGTAAGGTCAGTTCTGACTTTAACCTCTGTTATACCTCTGGGGTTGGTGGACTCTATACACACTACTTCCTTCTAGTCCAGTATATATAGAGCCACTTTCTCACATCTAGTGTGAACCATCATTTAGAGGGGGCATTTTTTAATGCTTTAGTTTTCAGAGGGGCAAGTTGGTCTAGCACCTCTGTTACAGTTTTGTTGAAATGCTCCCTGAGATCATTAACATTTGAAGAGGGGGGGTGAGACTAAGTTGGGATTATAGTTTATGTTCCAGTGCGCCAGGAGGGATTTGTTTAAAATTTGTAGCTACAATTGTAGCTTTATTTTTATTGGGGCAGGAGGGGCTGGGGGGAGATATTGTGAACAGAATGAGATGGTGGTCAGAGCAGTCGATGGGGATGATGTTGGATATGGATATAAGATCTGGGTTGGAGATGATTGCGTCTAGAATAGCTCCTTTGGCGTGGGTAGGGGAGAGGCAAAGTTGCTCGAGATCGCTAATCTCAAGGAGATTATTGATGAGGTTGATTGCCGGGTCATTAGGTTCGTTCCAGTGGAGGTTGAGATCTCCTAGGAAAAGGTTTTTGAAGCTGGAAAGTAACGATTTAGTTAGGTCTGAGAATTCTTCTGCAAAGGGGAGGAGTTCACCCGGGGGATGATAGATGTTATGCATTCGTATGGGGGCATTTAATTTTGAGTTTGACGCCTAAGTATTCGAAGGTTGTGTAGTCGGTGATAATAGGGGAGAGTTGAAGTTCTTCTTTAAAAATAATTGCTAGGCCATCCTTTATTTTTTCAGGTCTATCTTCTGAGGCTAGAGTAGCCAGGAGGGGACTGAAGGTCAATGATGGGTGTCAAATGGTCTTTGAGCCAGGTTTCAGTGAGGAAGGCGATATCGGTGTCTTCGTTAAGAATGGTTTATTAGATTTCAGTCGCATGTCGGACAGCTGAACAGCAGTTGACGAGCATGCAGGTCAGGGGTTTGGGTTTGGCGATAGGGGGGTAATTGAATACTAGTGAGTTGGGAGGCAGGTCTTGGGGAGCTTGGAGGCTCAGGGATTCTGCTGGTAGCCAAAATAACATGGATTCTCGGGTGAGCAGGGGAGATACTTTAGGTGAGGGGTTGTTAAGGTAGGTGAGGTAGAGGGCAGAGAGGTCAGGGGCGTAGTAGGTGTTAGAGGTTCGAAGGGGTCTGTGGGAGCGGGAGAGGAGTGGCGTTGTTAACCCATTTTTGGGATCTAAGAGCTTTCGAGGGCTAGCATAAAGGGGGGGAGGCCAGGAGGGGCAGGCACTGGGTTTGTAGGATTTGAATCGATTGAAATCTTTTCTGAGTAGGGTAAGTTCGGTAGCTAGGGTAGCAAGATTATCGTCCAAGTTGCCAAGTGTCTGGCTGAGGTTAAGAAGGAGGGAGGTGGAGATGGTTAGAGTGGAGGGGGTGTTAGGGGCAGAGTGACTAGAGAGATGAGATTGACCTCTTGGCATGAGCGGTTCATCCGGGGTGAGTAGTGTGGATAGGTCTGTGTTTAAATGAGAAGTGTGGGAGGCCAGGGGAGGGGAGAGTAGTATGGCCTGGTGTTGGGAGGGAGGGGGGGAGGGGAATGATGTGCGATGGCTTGGAGTGTGGGGGAAGGGGGGAGGTGAGGGGAGCATGTGAGGTGTGAAAGGGGATGTGGTATTGGCGTAGTGGGTGGGTGAGAGGTTAGAGGAGGGGGGGCATGACCTCGGGGGAAACGGTCATAAGGGGATGGTTTAAAAGGGGTGGGGTGGTGTTAGGATGTTGGAAGTGGATGGTCATTAGGGGATATGGGAAATTGGAGGAGTGTGTAAGCGGAGAAGGGGGGGATGTTTCCAGAGAAGGTGGGTATAACCGGCGCTGGGGAGGGGGATGTGTTAAGGGGCAGGGAGGGGAAGTGTCATGGGGGGATGGTGTTAGTCTCTGGGAGGTGGAGGAGAGTTGGGAATAGGTGTGAGTGGGGAGAGGGGACAGGAGTGCGTCGGGGGAGGGTTCAGGTGAGGGTGACATAGAAGTGTCATTTGTTGAGGAAGGGGCCAGGGCATGGCATTGAACAACCTGAACCCACTAGCCGTACTAACAATGAATGCACACCCACACGCATCAACACAATACTGAAAAACACCGCTCCTAATGCTCGACAGGAAAATGGAGACCAGCATCAAGGGGACCAAGTCAGAAGCCCTTTGGGCGAATACCAGGATCAGATGCAAAGGGAAAACCCTCCGTTTTGAGACATGGATAGAAAGGGGCATCTCTCACCCACACCAACTAGAAAGGGGCTCATCCCCACTCACATTCGCCGAACTTAAAGGAGCTCACCAACTAGAGGAACTGGACTTATATAGATTCCTAATAGCTGAAAAGCAGCCCTATCAAAGTCAAAATTAGCGGACACCCAACCATCAATCTTCCAGTACGTAGCAAACCTAACAGTTCACATAGCCTCACAAACTTACAAAACGCTCTGGCTACAAAGGTCGAACCTTAACGATAAGACAATGGAATTCTGGGACAAACACACACACCCACCACTTGACGAACAGGAATGGAAGAGGGTGTGGCTCTCAGCCACCCGAAACAAGATCACCCCAGTTCTAGCCCAAACCAAACTGGTTGCTCCATAAAACATTCCGGACCCCAGACCGGCTACACACACTAGGCATCAGAGACAGTCCAGACTGCTGGAACTGCAACACAGAGAAAGGGGAGCTAGAACACCTCATATTCCTTTGCCCAACACTCCGGGACTTCTGGTGCAGAGTCTTCGACTTCATAGATAACGCATTCAACTGCAAGATTCTAAGAGATAGGTGGTGGAATCGCATGCATATACAGGAACAGCCTCTCTGTTATGAAAGTCTCTGTACCTTCCCTACCCTCCCCAAATTCCTACGAATACATCTGCCTCGATATTATCAGTGATGGCAAACCGATATGCTCTCTCCACGCCATTTACCACCCACCCAGAGACAACCTCACATTCGCCCAACAAATCATGGACATGATTTCAACCAACGCTGGACGACCGCTCACCCAAATTTACCTTGGTGACTTCAACCTCCACTTGAACGATCACAATGATGCGGTGGTAAATAGCCTTAAAAGCTTCCTCAACGCCCTGGACCTCACACAATTATGCAACAGGCCGACCCACGAGAAAGGATCTATCCTCGACCTTATCATCGCCAAAGAGGACGCTATTCAACTTGAGTCTATCCAACCCTGTGACTGGTCAGACCATCATATTGTCACATTTCACATCAATGAAAAAGTCAAACTCAACACGGTTCAATCCTCCAGACCTAAAGTCTGGAAAAGAGACCTGAAAAAACTAAACCCATACTCCCTACCCCCGAAAAGCCACGAGCTCCTGCTCCCTCCTACGGGCGCTACAGACGTCCAATCCTTAACTGACCACTATCTCAACGCCATGACCTCAATAATTGAGGCTGCTCCCATGCAACTAAAAAGAGTCTCCGCTAAAATCTCCAATCCATGGTACGATGGGAGTCTCAATGAAGATAGACGAGCCATGCGAATGGCAGAGCGCACATGGAGAACAGCTCCCACTGCACCTGAAAACCCTGAAGAAAAAGAGAAACGCCTACTTCAGGAAAATAAAGCGCTCAAAAGCAAATTTCTTCAGCCTCCAGCTCGACCAAGCAAAAAACCGTCCAAGAAAACTGTTTGAGCTAATCAGAACTCAAGCCAAGGAACAACCCCAACCTCTCAGTACCTTGTGCGAAGCACCCTCCTGTGAAGACTTCGCCGCTTTCTTTACCCAAAAAACTGACAACATAAAGTGATCTCCGCACTGACGCAAGCCTCTACACCATACCCAACTGCATAACAACCACCGAACCTAAAAACAATGCAACATGGTCATCCTTTGAAACCTACTCCGAAGAAGAAATAGGCAAACTGCTCAGCACCTTGAAACCTTCCAATCACCTCACGGATCCCCTCCCTGCTAACGCTGTCAAAGATTTCGCCCCATTGCTCCTTCCACTCTGGACTAAAATTATCAACAGCTCGCTCCAAGAAGGAACAATCCCATACTCCCTCAAAGTTGGGTAAGTCACACCTTTGCTAAAGAAACCTACTGCCGACCCATCCGACCTAAACAACTACCGCCCCATTACCAATATTCCCACTCTCGCCAAACTATTGGAAAAATGTGCACAACTACAACTGACTAAACACATTGAACAGTTTGATCTCCTCAACCCTCATCAATCAGGATTCCGAGCTGGACACAGTACTGAAACTGCGATGACCCACATAATTGACGACGCCCTTCAAATACTAGATCAAAACGATACCTGCCTCCTCATCCTTCTTGATCTCTCTTCAGCATTCGACACCGTCAAACATGATAATCTACTCGATCTTTTGAACACAAGAATGGGTCTATCTGGGACTGTGCTCAAGTGGTTCACCTCCTTTTTACATACCAGGTCGCAGAAATTCAAGAGTAACAACCTGATGTCCTCGCCAATACCTGTTTCGTTAGGCGTCCCCCAAGGATCCTCCCTATCACAAACCTTGTTCAACCTAGTTATGGAACCTCTCACCACCTTGCTACAAGCATCCAATGTTGCCGAAAAGTGTTTTCTCATCAAAAGGTTGGTTCAGTAATGATGTTTGTACCTCTTGTTTGAACCCTGAAACCCTGAGCCATGCATGTCTCCTTAACATGATGCTTGTGTTTATGGATCTTGCTGCAGTGTCTGCCGCGTCTAGGGCGCACTTGATTGAAGTGTTAGTAATTAACTTCCCTTCCTGTATGAGTTGATCTGCCCTTTTTTGATGTTCTTTAGGGAGATGTGTGATGAGTTTTTCTAATTCATCATAATGCGCTCTGTCATACCTTGCAAGTAGTGCTTGTGTATTAGCTATGCGCCAGCTGTTTGCCGCTTGAGATGCTACTCTTTTGCCAGAGGAATCTATTAGTTTAGACTCTTTGTCAGGAGGTGGAGCTTCTCCTGTAGATAAAGAGTTTGCTCTCTTACGAGTGCTTTTGGTGTGGCACTTGTGAGAATTGTATGAGCGTGGTGAACCACGGTTGTCGTGCCCACGTGGGTGCTACTAGTATCATGGTCATTCAGTGTTGTTGCAGCTTTCTGACCACTAATGGGATTAGTGGGAGAGGGGGAAAAGCGTATGCAAATTTGTTGGACCAATTTATCCATAACGCATTGCCCTGCGACAGGTGGTGTGGGTACCTGGACGCGAAGCTTTGGCATTTTGCGTTCTGATGAGTGGCAAAGAGGTCTATCTCTGGTTGTCCCCATCTTTGGAAGAATGTCTGCAGTATTTGTTGGTGCAGTTCCCATTCGTGTATTTGTTCCGACTGTCTGCTCAAGATGTCTGCTATCTGGTTTTGAACTCCTGGTAGGTGTTCGGCTAACAGATAGATGTTTTGAGGAATGGCCCATCTCCAAATTTCCTGCGCTAGTCTGGATAGTTGGAGAGAGTGCGTCCCCCCCTGTTTTTGAATATAATACATTGCTGTCATGTTGTCTGTTTTGATCAGGACTGCTTTGTTGGTAACATGCATTTGAAAGGCTTTCAATGCTAGAAACACTGCTAGTAGTTCTAGATGATTGATGTGCAGTCTTCTTTCCTGCACACTCCATCTTCCTTGTACTGTATATTTCTCCATATGCGCTCCCCATCCGGTGAGCGATGCATCCGCTGTTATTGTTACCTGTGGAATTGGTTCTAGGAACGACCGCCCCTTGGTAATGTTTGTTGTGTTCCACCACTTCAGAGAACGGTGTGTGCGGTCGTCTACCAACACCAGATCTGTAATCTGTCCTTGAGCCTGATTCCACTGTGTAGCTAAACATTCTTGTAGCGGACGCATTTGTAGTCTGGCATATGGTATTAGCAGTATGCAGGATGACATCCCTAATAGCTGCATGAACACTCTTGCTGTTAGTGAGTGTTGTGGTTGAAACCTTTGAATGATTGTAAGCATTGTCTGGATCCTGACTGGATTGGGGTATACTTTGGCTTTTTCTGTGTCTATAGTAGCCCCTAAATATTGTTGAACCTTGCTTGGTTGCAGGTTTGACTTTGTGTAGTTCACAGTGAACCCTAGTTGGTGCAGCGTCTGAATTGTCTTCTGTGTGTTCTGAAGACATTCTTCTTGTGACTTGGCCTTTATTAGCCAGTCGTCCAAGTATGGGAAGACATGTATTTGTTGTCTTCTTAAGTGGGCTGCAACCACTGCTAGGCATTTTGTGAACACCCTTGGTGCCGTCGTGACACCAAACGGAAGGACCTTGAACTGGTAATGTTGTCCTTCTACCACAAACCTTAGATATTTCCTGTGGGCTTTGTGAATCGGGATATGAAAGTAAGCGTCTTTTAGATCCAGTGTAGAAAGAAAGTCCCCTTTCCTTAGTAAAGGAAGTACTTGTTGGAGCGTGATCATGTGGAAATGTTCCGAATTTATGTATGCGTTGAGAGGTCTTAGGTCTAGTATTGGCCTTAGAGACCCATCCTTTTTGGGAATTAGGAAGTATAGGGAGTATACTCCTGCTCCTTGTTGTTGTTGTGGAACCTTCTCTATGGCATGCTTTTGTAGCAGAGATAGTACTTCTTGTTTTAACAGTGTTGAGTGATCTTGTTTCATTGGACGCTGTTTGGGGGGGATGTTTGGTGGGGTAGATGTGAGTTCCAGGCAATAACCATGTTGGATAATTTGTCTCACCCACCTGTCTGATGTGATGTTTTCCCAGACAGGTAGGAACTGTGATAGGCGTCCTCCGACCGGTGTTATATGGTCTGGGGGGAGCTGTATGAAGTCACTGCTTTGGGGTTGGAGAGTTGCGGTTGTTGTTGTTTCCGCGACCTCTACCCTTGTTGTTGTTACCTCTGTAACTACCTCTAGAATTACCCCTGGGTGATGTCAGTGTAAAAGAGGTCTGTTGCTTGCTTGTACCTGTATTTTTGGATCCTCCTCTATAGGTGGACCTACGAAAGGAACCTCTTTGGGTCGGCTGTTGCAATGCTCCCATTGATTTAGCCGTTTCCGTATCCTTTTTCATCTTTTCTAGGGCCTCCTCTGTCCCTGTGCCGAAAAGTGTTTTCTCATCAAAAGGTTGGTTCAGTAATGATGTTTGTACCTCTTGTTTGAACCCTGAGCCATGCATGTCTCCTTAACATGATGCTTGTGTTTATGGATCTTGCTGCAGTGTCTGCCGCGTCTAGGGCGCACTTGATTGAAGTGTTAGTAATTAACTTCCCTTCCTGTATGAGTTGATCTGCCCTTTTTTGATGTTCTTTAGGGAGATGTGTGATGAGTTTTTCTAATTCATCATAATGCGCTCTGTCATACCTTGCAAGTAGTGCTTGTGTATTAGCTATGCGCCAGCTGTTTGCGCTTGAGATGCTACTCTTTTGCCAGAGGCATCTATTAGTTTAGACTCTTTGTCAGGAGGTGGAGCTTCTCCTGTAGATAAAGAGTTTGCTCTCTTACGAGCGTTTGTGACCACTAGTGAGTCTAGAGGAATTTGTCCTTTGATGAATATTGGGTCTTTTGGAGCTGCCCTATATTTCTTATCAATTCTTGGGTTCAGTACCCTAGCCCTCACCGGGTCTTTGAATATCTCTGATGTGTGATTGAGAAGGCCCTTAAGCATTGGTAGTGTTCCTGATGTTCTTTGTGCAGCAGGTAGTGTTTCTAATAGGAAATCCTCTATTTGAGGTTCTGCATGTAATTCTACCTTGTGGTATTTTGTTGCTCTATTAATGAGTTGCGCAAAACCAGTATTATCATCAGGAGGTGAAGGTTTTGACGGATACGATTCAGGGTCGTTATCGTTATCTGACCCTACATTGCACTGTTCCCATGGGTCTGCCTCCTCTGGGATTGTGTCATCATCCCTAGGGTGTTCTCCCTCCCCTGTGTCACTTTCTACATCTGTTGTAGGGGTAGATGGTCGTGTGGGAGGAATAGTTGGCCTATTGTGAGGAAGAGGAGAAGAGGGTGTGTCTCTAGGTTGTGGAGAAGGGGGAGGAGTTGTATTTGTCCCCATTGTTCTTTTTCGGAGGAGTTTTGTCGTCCGACTGTTCATTCTTCCTCTTTTTAGGTAGTTCTGTGACTACCTTGCCAGTTTGTGGATCAATAAACAGAGTCTTTTGTTTAGGATCAGTTTTATATTCCTGTGTCGGTACCGTAGTTTTCGGGTCCGAAAGGTGTTTTTTCTTTTGACTGTCCATTTGTATTTTCGGCACCGAGATTTTATTCGGATCCGATGTTTTCGGTGTCGAGGATGTCTTCGGTGTCGACGTTGTTTTCGACGTCGAAGCGTGTTTCGGTGTCGACATGGAATGTTTCGACTTCGAGCTTTCCTTTGTATGGAGCTTCGGTGTCGATGCAGGGGTGGGTCGTTTATCGGATCCACCATGATGGGAGACCGAGTGTTTCGGTTTCGTTGCCGGGCCCGAAGGCGGGGCGTCGGAAACTTTTTTCGGTTGTCTGACCGGGCTCGAGGGTGGGGTCGACACCGTGCGGGGTCTGTTCTTTGGTAAAGGGACGTCGTCACTCACGGTTTGTTGGACGTCAATTTCCTCGACGTCGGACTCGTCCGCATCTGACCCCGCCTCGTCGCCCTCTTCTGGGTGCTGGTCCTCGAACAGCTCCGGGATTGCTTGTGACTGCATACTCGATACCTCGTGTCTTCGGGCTCGACGGTTTCTAATCGTCGATTTTGATGAAAATGCTGCACAGGCCTCACAGTCCCTGGATTCGTGTTCAGGGGACAAGCAGAGGTTGCACACCTCGTGTAGGTCCTTGTGTGGGAACTTAGCACCACACGTTGGACATTTTTTGAATGGAGTCCTTTCCATGGACTCCGGGCTGGACTACGTCGAGCTGGTCTTCTCGTAGTCGTCGTTCTTCGAAACGCGTCGAGATGGAAGTGTAGTCGCGTTCGATAACAATACCGTCGAATTGGAAAGGGTTACGTGCCGAATATAACTTTCTTTATCGAAGTCTATCCGGAGCGCTTCGATCCTCATCCGAACCCACCGAAACACTCGGTCTCCCATCATGGTGCATCCGATAAACGACCCACCCCGACATCGACACCGAAGCTCCATACTAAGGAAAGCTCGAAGTCGAAACATTCCATGTCGACACCGAAACACGCTTCGACGTTGAAAACAACCTCGACACCGAAGACATCCTCGACACCGAAAACATCGGATCCGAATAAAATCTCGGTGCCGAAAATACAAATGGCCAGTCAAAAGAAAAAACACCTTTCGGACCCGAAAACTACGGTACCGACACAGGAATATAAAACTGATCCTAAACAAAAGACTCTGTTTATAGATCCACAAACTGGCAAGGTAGTCACAGAACTACTTAAAGAGGAAGAATGAACAGTCAGACGACAAAACTCCTCCGAAAAGGAGAACAATGGGGACAAATACAACTCCTCCCCCTTCTCCACAACCTAGAGACACACCCTCTTCTCCTCTTCCTCACAATAGGCCAACTATTCCTCCCACACGACCATCTACACCTACAACAGATGTAGAAAGTGACACAGGGGAGGGAGAACACCCTAGGGATGATGAAGACACAATCCCAGAGGAGGCAGACCCATGGGAACAGTACAATGTAGGGTCAGATAACGATAACGACCCTGAATCGTATCCGTCAAAACCTTCACCTCCTGATGATAATACTGGTTTTGCGCAACTCATTAATAGAGCAGCAAAATACCACAAGGTAGAATTACATGCAGAACCTCAAATAGAGGATTTCCTATTAGAAACACTACCTGCTGCACAAAGAACATCAGGAACACTACCAATGCTTAAGGGCCTTCTCAATCACACATCAGAGATATTCAAAGACCCGGTGAGGGCTAGGGTACTGAACCCAAGAATTGATAAGAAATATAGGGCAGCTCCAAAAGACCCAATATTCATCAAAGGACAAATTCCTCTAGACTCACTAGTGGTCACAAACGCTCGTAAGAGAGCAAACTCTTTATCTACAGGAGAAGCTCCACCTCCTGACAAAGAGTCTAAACTAATAGATGCCTCTGGCAAAAGAGTAGCATCTCAAGCGCAAACAGCTGGCGCATAGCTAATACACAAGCACTACTTGCAAGGTATGACAGAGCGCATTATGATGAATTAGAAAAACTCATCACACATCTCCCTAAAGAACATCAAAAAAGGGCAGATCAACTCATACAGGAAGGGAAGTTAATTACTAACACTTCAATCAAGTGCGCCCTAGACGCGGCAGACACTGCAGCAAGATCCATAAACACAAGCATCATGTTAAGGAGACATGCATGGCTCAGGGTTTCAGGGTTCAAACAAGAGGTACAAACATCATTACTGAACCAACCTTTTGATGAGAAAACACTTTTCGGCACATGGACAGATGAGGCCCTAGAAAAGATGAAAAAGGATACGGAAACGGCTAAATCAATGGGAGCATTACAACAGCCGACCCAAAGAGGTTCCTTTCGTAGGTCCACCTATAGAGGAGGATCCAAAAATACAGGTACAAGCCAGCAACAGACCTCTTTTACACCAACATCACCCAGAGGTAATTCTAGAGGTAGTTACAGAGGTAACAACAAGGGTAGAGGTCGCGGAAACCACAACAACTGCAACTCCAACCCCAAAGCAGTGACTTCATACAGCTCCCCCCAGACCATATAACACCGGTCGGGGGGACGCCTATCACAGTTCCTACCTGTCTGGGAAAACATCACATCAGACAGGTGGGTGAGACAAATTATCCAACATGGTTGTTGCCTGGAACTCACATCTACCCCACCAAACATCCCCCCCCAAACAGCGTCCAATGAAACAAGATCACTCAACACTGTTAAAACAAGAAGTACTATCTCTGCTACAAAAGCATGCCATAGAGAAGGTTCCACAACAACAACAAGGAACAGGAGTATACTCCCTATACTTCCTAATTCCCAAAAAGGTTGGGTCTCTAAGGCCAATACTAGACCTAAGACCTCTCAACGCATACATAAATTCGGAACATTTCCACATGGTCACGCTCCAACAAGTACTTCCTTTACTGAGGAAAGGGGACTTTCTTTCTACACTGGATCTAAAAGACGCTTACTTTCATATCCCGATTCACAAAGCCCACAGGAAATATCTAAGGTTTGTGGTAGAAGGACAACATTACCAGTTCAAGGTCCTTCCGTTTGGTGTCACGACGGCACCAAGGGTGTTCACAAAATGCCTAGCAGTGGTTGCAGCCCACTTAAGACAACAAATACATGTCTTCCCATACTTGGACGACTGGCTAATAAAGGCCAAGTCACAAGAAGAATGTCTTCAGAACACACAGAAGACAATTCAGACGCTGCACCAACTAGGGTTCACTGTGAACTACACAAAGTCACACCTGCAACCAAGCAAGGTTCAACAATATCTAGGGGCTACTATAGACACAGAAAAAGCCAAAGTATACCCCAATCCAGTCAGGATCCAGACAATGCTTACAATCATTCAAAGGTTTCAACCACAACACTCACTAACAGCAAGAGTGTTCATGCAGCTATTAGGGATGATGTCATCCTGCATACTGCTAATACCATATGCCAGACTACAAATGCGTCTGCTACAAGAATGTTTAGCTACACAGTGGAATCAGGCTCAAGGACAGATTACAGATCTGGTGTTGGTAGACGACCGCACACACCGTTCTCTGAAGTGGTGGAACACAACAAACATTACCAAGGGGCGGTCGTTCCTAGAACCAATTCCACAGGTAACAATAACAGCGGATGCATCGCTCACCGGATGGGGAGCGCATATGGAGAAATATACAGTACAAGGAAGATGGAGTGTGCAGGAAAGACTGCACATCAATCATCTAGAACTACTAGCAGTGTTTCTAGCATTAAAAGCCTTTCAAATGCATGTTACCAACAAAGCAGTCCTGATCAAAACAGACATGACAGCAATGTATTATATTCAAAAACAGGGGGGGACGCACTCTCTCCAACTATCCAGACTAGCGCAGGAAATTTGGAGATGGGCCATTCCTCAAAACATCTATCTGTTAGCCGAACACCTACCAGGAGTTCAAAACCAGATAGCAGACATCTTGAGCAGACAGTCGGAACAAATACACGAATGGGAACTGCACCAACAAATACTGCAGCCATTCTTCCAAAGATGCGGACAACCAGAGATAGACCTCTTTGCCACTCATCAGAACGCAAAATGCCAAAGCTTCGCGTCCAGGTACCCACACCACCTGTCGCAGGGCAATGCGTTATGGATAAATTGGTCCAACAAATTTGCATACGCTTTTCCCCCCTCTCCCACTAATTCCATTAGTGGACAGAAAGCTGCAACAACACTGAATGACCATGATACTAGTAGCACCCACGTGGGCACGACAACCGTGGTTCACCACGCTCATACAATTCTCACAAGTGCCACACCAAAAGCTAAGAATTCTACCCATGCACCTTACACAGAACCATGGAGAAATAATGCACCCAGATCCCACACAACTGAACCTAGCGATCTGGCTCCTGAAATCCTAGAATTTGGGTACTTAGATCTACCCCCAAATTGCATGGAGATAATTAAGCAAGCGCGACGTCCCACCACCAGAGCATGCTACGCAGCTAAGTGGAAGAGGTTTGCTATATACTGTACCACTAATATCAACCCTCTGGACGTATCAACAAAGGAGATTATTTGCTACTTACTACACTTACAGCAATGTAATCTCGCGTACACATCTATCAGAGTACATCTAGCAGCTATAGGAGCGTACCTACAAAACAGGCAGCACATATCCCTGTTTAGAGTGCTAGCGATTAAAGCCTTAATGGGAGGCCTTAAGAGTCATTCCACCAAGATTACCACTTTCCCCGGTCTGGAACCTCAACGTAGTACTCACCAGACTAATGGGACCACCTTTCGAACCTATGCATAGGTGTGAAATACAATTCCTTACATGGAAGGTGGCCTTTCCTATAGCCATTACCTCACTCAGGAGACTAAGTGAATTACAGGCACTGACAATACAAGAACCATTCCTACAATTACATCAGAATAAGGTGGTTCTTAGAACAAACCCAAAGTTCTTACCAAAAGTAATTTCAGGATTTCACATCAATCAACCGGTGGAACTACCAGGGCCATTTTGTACTACATAGAAAGGACACAAAATTTCAGGAAAACTAACAACTATTTGTAGCATTTTCCCCAACACACAAGGGCAATCCTATCTCTAAAGCGGGCATCGCTAGATGGATTGTAAGATGTATACAAATATGTTACATAAAAGCAAAGAGAACATGAACTGTTCCTCCTAGAGCTCATTCTACACGTAAGCTAGGATCATCTATGGCATTCTTAGGAAACATTCCACTAGATGACATATGTAGAGCAGGAACTTGGTCTACACCACATACCTTTACAAAGCACTACTGTGTTGATGTGCAGGCTACACAACAAGCCAGAGTGGGCCAAGCTGTATTAAAGACTTTATTTCAAACAGTTGCGACAGACACGGGTGACCACCGCTAGGGAGGTAACTGCTGTATGATCTATTCATAAATGTACCATCTGCAGCCCATATGCCTCGAACGGAATATGCTACTTACCAGTATGCATCTGTTCTTGGCATAGAGGGCTGCAGAGTGGTACATGCCCTCCCTGCCTCCCCGGAAACCTGTGTCTGTCCCAACATTATCTTATTTAGATACACTTACATGGGCATATCTCTATGTATTCTACTACACTACTCCATCTAACCCTACTATGGCAAAACAATCTAAGGATGGAGCCGATGCCCATGCGCACTAACACCCAGAGGAGGAGTCATCGATGACGACAAAGACTTCTCCAGAAGAAAAACAAGTGCAATCATCCGAGCCCAACACCAGATGGCGATCTATTCATAAATGTACCACTCTGCAGCCCTCTATGCCAAGAACAGATGCATACTGGTAAGTAGCTGTAGGAGAGTAGGGTCTGCAATCCTATGATCACCCAGATTTTTGCTTTTTGCTGCACTGGTTTACGACTTTCCCTGGCTGTGGGCCTGCTAATCAGACCCACAGCCTAGCTGTTCTCTCTATCCAAATTGTACTTAGGTACTGAATTGGCACTGGGCCCTCTCCAAGTCCCTGTACCCAGGGCTGAGGTGCACCCAGAAGTCTCCCAGGGGCTGAAGCATGTATTATGCCACCCCTGGATTGACTAACTAAAACTGACACAACTGGCTGCACGACAGCTGGGGCAAGGTGGTGTACTCACCCTTTGCTTTAGATATAGTATACCTATATCTAACCCTAAAATGGACACACAGATCTCCTATCAGTCACTCCTATGGCAGGCCTTAACAATCCTGAAGGCAGAGTGCTTGGAATCGTGTGAGATGGTGCTCTGGCATGAGCTGAGCCTGTCTGCGGCTTTCGGGATCCATCCCTTAGCCGTTTCCATGATATCGCATACCATATACTCTTAAGTGCATTATAATCCTCGCGGTTATGTGCCAACTCTGGTATCGCTTTATCAAAACATGTCGAGTAAGGTGTCATACGAATTGGAATACTAACCCCTCGCCAATTCTGGCGACGGGGTTAGCATTCCACCCTTCTAGAGGGACACGACATGCCTGTAACCTATAACCCGGTTAAAAGTCAGACAGAGCCTTAGCATCCACAAAATGGATGCTGCCACCGAGACACAAGTCTGCCCTCCTGCTGCTGGGAGTCCTCCCAGAGCAGGAGATAAGGACAAAGGGTTTCCTGCCAGGGGCGGTGCCAGCACCGTCCCAGACAGGGTTTTTTGTATTGTAAGTAGGCAGGGCTTTAGAGGAAGGTGACTGCACGTGGCACCCCGGTGCTCACTGTGCATAGGCTGGCTGGAACCAGTTCCAGGGTCACTCCAGACCCTGTGCTGGGGAAAAGCCCGCCAAGGAAGTGGGTGTAACCACCCCCCTCCTGGTCCCACCCATAGGGCAGGACCTAGTCGCGTGCCAGCCCCTTTTTACAGGATAAAGGTAGAGACTGGCCCCCTTCCAAATCAGATCATCTTTGAATCCTGAAACTACTTTCTGCGAAAGGAACTCAAGACTTCTTCCTAAGATTTCTCCCTTGTGACTAAGGAGTAGTCACCCTGCATCCGCAGGCACCATCTAAGAACACTGCGGTCTGCTGTAAGTCCTTCCTCCGGAATCCGACTGCCCAGCTCGACGAGAACCGGCTTCCCTGGCACCTCTGACCTCTACCCACCTCTACAGCCCAGCTGAGAACCGTGGGTGCGACGAGACCTCAAGGGACCGGCCATCTGCAAGACTGCACGACTTCTTCCCAGCAAGCCCGCCGAGTAATCTACTGGTGAGTGCTTTGGGGTCCGAGAAGCCCCGACTCTGAGCAGCTCCAGCTCCGAAGTGCAGCCCCCCAGCATCTCCACGATCTGCGTGGGGCCCTTCTGCTTTCCGCTGCTCACCGCGTTGTTTGGCTACTAGCCCGTTGGCTTGTGGCCTCCCTGACGACGCCCGACGACATTTCTGCTGCTGGTCTGGTTGCTCCAGACTGGCCCTTGCCCCCTTCCCGAAGAGGAGCACCCTGGACCCTCCTGGTCCACTCAAGACGCCATTTTAAGTCCACCGCGTGGGCTTGAATTAGCCAAGGCTTGTTGCCCAATCCTGGGTAACTTCGACGCCAACGACTTCATCCTTCGTGGGACAGCTCGCACCTCCATCCTGGTCGCCGACAACGCCTCCTGGTCCGAGAGACTGCAGAGCCCAGCAGCGCCCACTCACCTGACTGCGGTGACTTCGCCCGGTGCCATCCTGGTGCCCACTTAATCACTGGCTAGTGATTCAAGAACTTGGTCCCCTCTGCTTTCAGGTTTCTTCTTCCTTGATCCAGGCTTGGATCCATCGAACTTTCCTTCACTGGTCGCCTGCCAGCAACTTCTTCCTTCCAGGCTCCTGGTCCGGCAACGAGATCCCCGACGTCTTTTCAGACCTATGCAGCTGCAGCCCCTGGGCTAGGTAACTTCGGCACTCCGGTGTCCCAGCATAGCCTCACTATCCAAGGGTCAGGATCCACTGTCGTTTTCTTCCTACCAGGTCGGGTTCGCCCGTGAACACTAACTTTGCCTTTACTAGCCTCCATAGACTTTGTCCCGCATCCCGCGTGAGAGTGCACACTCTGCACCCGAGTCCCCTGGGCCTCCTAGTAGTAATCTAACGATTCCCTAGTCCAGTCCTAGCGATTCCAAAGCCTATTAGAACTGTTACTTACCTGCTAGTAATTCGCATTCCACTTTTAGCGTATATGGTTTTTCGTGCCCCTCGGGCATTTGTGTAACGTGCTAACTTAAAAGTATTTTCGTAAGAGTTTTGTTGTGTGCCTAGCACCCTGTCCTCATAAAGAGTACAGGGTTGTTGTGATTCTAATAAATACATTGTTTATTTTCATAACACTTGTGTGGTGTCCTTTCACTGGGTGTTCAAGGGGTAATGTGATGGTAAAACAGCTGGCTTAACACGCCCTCTAGAGTCTTAGCCTTAGACTGCTCGTATCCATGCTACTAGGATAGCTGGTCTATAAGGTTGACTTACAACCAATCATCAATAAGGGTTGTTTGGACTGATATATAGTGATCACTAGAATAGTGAGCACTGCACATCAGGCCAACTTCTCACATTGGTGAGCAGCGGTTGGGATTTGAGCTTGCTGTTGTTTTACCACACATGCCCTAAGAATATCTTGTGAAAGATCACATAAGTACTAAAGGTACATATAACTTAGCTTAGAATACTCTGAGTTCTACTGAACCAGCTGTTGTAGCTCCTAGGGCCTAGCACACCCTAAACTACAACTCTAGCAAGGGATCAGTAGGCAAACATATAGTGTAGGTAAGTGCACCACTTACACCTCACTAGAAAAGCATGTCGACTCAGGGGGACTCTACTGAGACTCCCCTGGTCAGTGTTGACCCTCCACAGGTCACTTCAAGATATGCAGCTCTCAATTTTCAGGAGATGAGGCAACTCTGTGTCTCCAGGAAACTGAAGCAGGGGTCTAACCCCACCATTCCCTTTCTGATAGGTCTCTTAGAGACATATGATGCCAGAAAGCTCTCTCAGTTACATGAGAGCATGCCAGCCTTAGAGGGAACCTCTGGGGATCCAGACCTCCCCAACACTGATTCAGCAGTTGAGGAGGAGGATCAGGAGGTACTCTCTGGGGATGAGGTAGACAAGGGTCTTGAGGTAGTCAGAAGGCTAACTAGGACCAACTTAGACTTACTTGGGCTAGGATCTGGGGGCCCCCCAGTACTAACCCGAAGTGGGCCTAACCTTGGAGTTAGGAGAGATAGATCTCTTTCTAGGGACTCCAATAGATCTCTGCACTCTAATGCCTCTTCTCAGGGGAGAAGGAATCCTCCACAGAGGAGATTTACTTCCCCTCAGAGAAAGGAGCATGAGGCTAGGATGAGACAAGCTGAACTGAGGATTGAAAGGGAAGAAATTGCCCTGGCCAAAGAGAAGCTTGCCCTGGCAAGGGAGCAGCAGATGAGTGGGCTAGCTCCCACTGGTGGCAGCAATCTCCCAAGAGATAAAGAGAAGGGTTTAGATACTAAACACCTGACTAAAATAGTGCCCCCCTTTAAGCAAGGGGATGATATCCAGAAATGGATGGCTGCTCTGGAGAGGGCCTGCACTGTGCAGAACATTCCCCAGAGTCAGTGGGCAGCTATACTGTGGCTCTCCTTTGATGGTAAAGGTAGAGATAAGCTCCTCACTACAAGAGTGGAGGATGCTAACAATTACCAGGTCCTGAAGAATACACTGGTTGATGGGTTTGGTTTAACCACTGAGCAGTACAGGTTGCTGTTCAGAGACACCCAGAAAACTCAGTCTCAGGACTGGTCTGATTTTGTGGATTGTGCCACTAAGGCTTTGGAGGGCTGGTTGCTGGGTAGCAAGGTTACAGATTACACAGGATTGTATAATCTAATGATGAGAGAACAAATTTTGAACAATTGTCAGAACCAGTTGCTGCACCAGCACCTTGTTGATTCAGATCTGACCTCTCCCCAAGAATTGGGAAAGAAGGCAGACAAATGGGTCAGGACAAGGATCAAGCAGAACCAGAACCAGAACCAGGGTGGTCAGAAGAAAGCAGACCAGAAGGGTAATGTTAAGAATGAGCAAAATGACCAGAAGTCTTCACCAGGTCCCCAACAAACCAAAGAGGGTGGGGGTCAGGCTTCCCAGAAGAAGAAGACTCAAGAAGGCCAGTCAAAAAGGTGGTGCCAGTACTGCAAAAGTAAATCTCACTGGTTTAGTGAGTGCACCAAAAGAGGAGGAGGACAAACTCCTGCCACTACAGCTCCTAAAGCAACTGCACCCCCTAGTACAGTCAGTAGTGGTAGTGTCACTCCCAAGGCATTAGTTGGGTTAACCTTGGGTACTGAGGGGTCTGACAACTTAGTTGGCACACTCACTCAGGCTGTCCTTGTCTGTACAGGGGATATGGATATGTCCCCTGAAATAAGTCCCAATACTTTGGGCAAATACAGGCAGACACCTTTGATTAATGGCAAAATGGCTCAGGCCTATAGGGACACTTGTGCCAGTGTCACCATGGTGACGCCTAACTTTGTGGACCCTGGACAGATCATGCCAGGTACTGATTTCCTGGTGACCAATGCCAGCAATGTCACTACTAGTCATAGTGTGGCAATTGTGGCTTTCTCCTGGGGTGGAGTGAAGGGACAAAAGAAAGTTGTAGTCAGTTCAGACCTCCCAGTTGATTGTTTGTTGGGCAATGATTTGGAGTCATCACAATGGTCAGAAGTGGAGCAGAGGACTCACATGGAGATGTTAGGCTTGCCAGCACATGTGCTTGCTGTGACTAGGTCACAGGCCAGAAAATGCCCCACTGAACAGGTGCTGGATCCTGAAATTATGGACCAGACACCTTCCAAGAAGAAGAGCAGTAAGGGTAAGGCTTTGCCTTCCCCCTTGCCCCAGGTTGAGGATCAAGTCTCTGAGGAGGCTGATCTAGAAGAGCTGAGGGAAACTGAGCCTAAAGAGCTTGAACTTGATCAAGTTGAGTTTCTGGGCTCAGGGGGACCCTCCAGAGCAGACCTGGGGAAGGAACAGTTGAGCTGCCCTTCCCTTGAACCCCTCAGACAGCAGGCTGCTGCTGAGGCTGCAGGGAATGCCACAGGTGCCCACAGGGTATACTGGGAAGATGGACTCCTGTACTCTGAGTCAAGAGACCCCAAGCCTGGTGCAACCAGGAGGCTGGTCATCCCCTTGTCTCTGAGAGGTTTCCTTCTCACCTTGGCCCATGAGATTCCCCTTGCAGGTCATTTAGGTCAGACAAAGACTTGGGACAGGCTTGTCTCACACTTTCACTGGCCCCATATGAATGAGAATACCAAGGAGTTTTGTCGCTCATGTGTCACTTGCCAAGCCAGTGGTAAGTCAGGTGGCACAACAAAGGCCCCCCTCATACCACTACCTGTGGTGGGGGTTCCCTTTGAAAGAGTGGGGATTGACATTGTTGGTCCAATGGAACCCCAGACAGCATCAGGACACAAGTTTATACTGGTGGTGGTGGACCATGCCACCAGGTATCCTGAGGCTATTCCCCTTAGGACCACTACAGCCCCTGTAGTGGCAAGAGCCCTAGTTGGAGTGTTCTCCAGAGTGGGTTTCCCTAAGGAGGTCGTTTCTGACAGAGGTACAAACTTCATGTCAGGATATCTGACTGCCATGTGGAAAGAGTGTGGTGTGAACTACAAGTTCACCACACCCTATCATCCACAATGCAATGGGCTTGTTGAGAGATTCAACAGGACCCTGAAAGGGATGATTCATGGACTACCTGAACCTCTTAGGAGAAGATGGGATGTCCTGATCCCCTGCCTCTTGTTTGCTTACAGAGAGGTCCCACAGAAGGGGGTTGGCTACAGCCCTTTTGAGCTTCTGTATGGGCATCCTGTAAGAGGACCCCTGTGTTTGGTGAAGGAAGGATGGGAGAGACCTCTCAAAAAGCCTGCAACCAACATAGTGGACTATGTACTTGGTCTCCGCTCCAGGATGGCTGAGTATATGGAAAAGGCATCTAAAAACCTTGAGGCCAGCCAGGAACTTCAAAAAGCTTGGCATGACCAAAAGGCTGTACTGACTGTGTACCAGCCAGGACAGAAGGTGTGGGTGCTGGAGCCAGTGGCCCCAGCAGCTCTGAAAGACAAATGGTCTGGGCCCCACACCATCATTGAGCAAAAGGGAGAGGTTACCTACTTGGTGGACCTTGGAACTCCCAGGAGCCCTCTCAGAGTGCTCCATGTTAACAGGCTCAAAGCATATGTTGACAGGAAGGACATGAGCTTGCTCATGGCCACAGATGAGGGACAGGAGGAAGAGAGTGACCCTCTCCCAGACCTGCTCACTCAGAATCCTGATGATGGGTCAGTTGATGGTGTTGTCTTTTGTGGCAGCCTCACTGAACATCAGCAACAGGATTGCAGGCAAGTTCTGCAATCCTTTCGACATATGTTCTCTCTGACACCCAGCCAAACTGATTGGTGTACCCATGATGTTGACACTGGAGACAGTCTGCCTGTCAAGAGTAAAATCTACAGACAGCCTGATCATGTTAGAGACTGCATAAAAACTGAAGTGCAGAAAATGTTGGAACTGGGAGTCATTGAGCCCTCAGATAGCCCTTGGGCTAGCCCAGTAGTTCTAGTGCCAAAGCCTCACACCCAGGGTGGTAAGAGAGAGATGAGGTTTTGCGTAGACTACAGAGGCCTCAATGCAGTCACTAAGACTGATGCCCACCCAATACCAAGAGCAGATGAGCTTATAGATAGATTGGCTTCTGCCAACTTCTTAAGCACATTTGATTTGACAGCTGGGTATTGGCAAATCAGGTTAGCTGAGGAAGCCAAACCTAAGACAGCATTTTCTACCCCTGGAGGGCATTATCAATTTGTGGTAATGCCCTTTGGACTAAAAAATGCACCTGCCACCTTCCAAAGGTTGGTGAATCAAGTCCTCACTGGGCTGGATGACTTCTGTGCAGCTTATCTTGACGATATTGCTGTCTTTAGCTCCACCTGGGAGGATCACCTGGTCCACCTGAGGAAAGTGTTAGAGGCCCTGCAAAAGGCAGGCCTCACTATCAAGGCCACAAAGTGCCAGATAGGGCAGTCACAGGTTGTATACCTGGGCCACCTTGTAGGTGGAGGCCAGGTTCAGCCACTGGAGAGTAAGATACAGGCCATCAAGGACTGGACTCCTCCAATCACCCAGACTCAGGTTCGAGCTTTCTTGGGCCTGACTGGGTACTATAGGAAGTTTGTCAGAAATTATGGGTCCATAGTGACCCCCCTTAATGACCTGACAAGCAAGAAGATGCCAAAGAAAGTTCAGTGGACAGCAAGCTGTCAGAAAGCATTCAATGACCTAAAGCAGGCCATGTGCACAGCACCTATCCTCAAGAGTCCAGATTACTCCAAGCCATTCATTGTCCAAACAGATGCTTCTGAGTTGGGTGTGGGAGCTGTTCTGTCTCAACTGAATTTTGATGGTAATGATCAGCCTATTGCTTTCATTAGTAGGAGGCTGACACCCAGAGAGAAAAATTGGTCAGCTATTGAGAGGGAGGCCTTTGCTGTGGTCTGGGCCCTGAAGAAGCTGAGGGCCTACTTGTTTGGCACTCACTTCACCATTCAGACAGACCATAAGCCCCTCTTGTGGCTAAATCAGATGAAGGGTGAAAACCCCAAACTGCTTAGGTGGTCCATTTCCCTACAGGGGATGGATTTTACAGTGGAGCATAGACCTGGGACTGATCACAGCAATGCTGATGGGCTCTCCAGGTATTTCCACTTAGAGCAAGAAGACTCACCTGGTCAAGGTTAGTTTATTGTCCCAAAGTTTGGGGGGGGGTCATGTAGGAGAGTAGGGTCTGCAATCCTATGATCACCCAGATTTTTGCTTTTTGCTGCACTGGTTTACGACTTTCCCTGGCTGTGGGCCTGCTAATCAGACCCACAGCCTAGCTGTTCTCTCTATCCAAATTGTACTTAGGTACTGAATTGGCACTGGGCCCTCTCCAAGTCCCTGTACCCAGGGCTGAGGTGCACCCAGAAGTCTCCCAGGGGCTGAAGCATGTATTATGCCACCCCTGGATTGACTAACTAAAACTGACACAACTGGCTGCACGACAGCTGGGGCAAGGTGGTGTACTCACCCTTTGCTTTAGATATAGTATACCTATATCTAACCCTAAAATGGACACACAGATCTCCTATCAGTCACTCCTATGGCAGGCCTTAACAATCCTGAAGGCAGAGTGCTTGGAATCGTGTGAGATGGTGCTCTGGCATGAGCTGAGCCTGTCTGCGGCTTTCGGGATCCATCCCTTAGCCGTTTCCATGATATCGCATACCATATACTCTTAAGTGCATTATAATCCTCGCGGTTATGTGCCAACTCTGGTATCGCTTTATCAAAACATGTCGAGTAAGGTGTCATACGAATTGGAATACTAACCCCTCGCCAATTCTGGCGACGGGGTTAGCATTCCACCCTTCTAGAGGGACACGACATGCCTGTAACCTATAACCCGGTTAAAAGTCAGACAGAGCCTTAGCATCCACAAAATGGATGCTGCCACCGAGACACAAGTCTGCCCTCCTGCTGCTGGGAGTCCTCCCAGAGCAGGAGATAAGGACAAAGGGTTTCCTGCCAGGGGCGGTGCCAGCACCGTCCCAGACAGGGTTTTGTGTATTGTAAGTAGGCAGGGCTTTAGAGGAAGGTGACTGCACGTGGCACCCCGGTGCTCACTGTGCATAGGCTGGCTGGAACCAGTTCCAGGGTCACTCCAGACCCTGTGCTGGGGAAAAGCCCGCCAAGGAAGTGGGTGTAACCACCCCCCTCCTGGTCCCACCCATAGGGCAGGACCTAGTCGCGTGCCAGCCCCTTTTTACAGGATAAAGGTAGAGACTGGCCCCCTTCCAAATCAGATCATCTTTGAATCCTGAAACTACTTTCTGCGAAAGGAACTCAAGACTTCTTCCTAAGATTTCTCCCTTGTGACTAAGGAGTAGTCACCCTGCATCCGCAGGCACCATCTAAGAACACTGCGGTCTGCTGTAAGTCCTTCCTCCGGAATCCGACTGCCCAGCTCGACGAGAACCGGCTTCCCTGGCACCTCTGACCTCTACCCACCTCTACAGCCCAGCTGAGAACCGTGGGTGCGACGAGACCTCAAGGGACCGGCCATCTGCAAGACTGCACGACTTCTTCCCAGCAAGCCCGCCGAGTAATCTACTGGTGAGTGCTTTGGGGTCCGAGAAGCCCCGACTCTGAGCAGCTCCAGCTCCGAAGTGCAGCCCCCCAGCATCTCCACGATCTGCGTGGGGCCCTTCTGCTTTCCGCTGCTCACCGCGTTGTTTGGCTACTAGCCCGTTGGCTTGTGGCCTCCCTGACGACGCCCGACGACATTTCTGCTGCTGGTCTGGTTGCTCCAGACTGGCCCTTGCCCCCTTCCCGAAGAGGAGCACCCTGGACCCTCCTGGTCCACTCAAGACGCCATTTTAAGTTCACCGCGTGGGCTTGAATTAGCCAAGGCTTGTTGCCCAATCCTGGGTAACTTCGACGCCAACGACTTCATCCTTCGTGGGACAGCTCGCACCTCCATCCTGGTCGCCGACAACGCCTCCTGGTCCGAGAGACTGCAGAGCCCAGCAGCGCCCACTCACCTGACTGCGGTGACTTCGCCCGGTGCCATCCTGGTGCCCACTTAATCACTGGCTAGTGATTCAAGAACTTGGTCCCCTCTGCTTTCAGGTTTCTTCTTCCTTGATCCAGGCTTGGATCCATCGAACTTTCCTTCACTGGTCGCCTGCCAGCAACTTCTTCCTTCCAGGCTCCTGGTCCGGCAACGAGATCCCCGACGTCTTTTCAGACCTATGCAGCTGCAGCCCCTGGGCTAGGTAACTTCGGCACTCCGGTGTCCCAGCATAGCCTCACTATCCAAGGGTCAGGATCCACTGTCGTTTTCTTCCTACCAGGTCGGGTTCGCCCGTGAACACTAACTTTGCCTTTACTAGCCTCCATAGACTTTGTCCCGCATCCCGCGTGAGAGTGCACACTCTGCACCCGAGTCCCCTGGGCCTCCTAGTAGTAATCTAACGATTCCCTAGTCCAGTCCTAGCGATTCCAAAGCCTATTAGAACTGTTACTTACCTGCTAGTAATTTGCATTCCACTTTTAGCGTATATGGTTTTTCGTGCCCCTCGGGCATTTGTGTAACGTGCTAACTTAAAAGTATTTTCGTAAGAGTTTTGTTGTGTGCCTAGCACCCTGTCCTCATAAAGAGTACAGGGTTGTTGTGATTCTAATAAATACATTGTTTATTTTCATAACACTTGTGTGGTGTCCTTTCACTGGGTGTTCAAGGGGTAATGTGATGGTAAAACAGCTGGCTTAACACGCCCTCTAGAGTCTTAGCCTTAGACTGCTCGTATCCATGCTACTAGGATAGCTGGTCTATAAGGTTGACTTACAACCAATCATCAATAAGGGTTGTTTGGACTGATATATAGTGATCACTAGAATAGTGAGCACTGCACATCAGGCCAACTTCTCACAGTAGCATATTCCTTTTCACATGTACGCAGATGACACCCAAATATATCTCAAATTGCAATCCCCTAATGACATTGTACTCCTGACCTCAACGATCAGAAGCACCCAATCCTGGCTTGCTGTTAATCACCTCAAACTCAATGCTCTGAAAACAGAATTCCTTCTGATCTCACCTCCCGCGAAGATCTCTACCACTCAAACCTGGCTTAAACAACTAACTGCACTCAATGTCCAACCCACCATAGTGGATTCAGCAAAATCCCTAGGCATAACTCTCGACCCCAATCTCAACATGCAGCATCATATCAACAAGGCTACTAAGGGAGCGAACTTCCAAATCAATACCCTGAGGAAACTCAAACCCTTCCTACCAGCCAAAGACTTTCAAACTGCAGTACAAGCACTAGTAATTCCGCGAATTGAATACGGCAGCATCGCCCTCTGCGGTCTCCCATTAACCACTACTGCACCCCTAAGAGCTTCTCTAAACGCTGCAGCGAGACTCATCACTGGGTCAAAAAAACACTCGCATATCTCCCCTGACTTGAAATCCTTGAACTGGCTGCCTTTTGAAGCCAGAATACACCTGAAAATCGCCTGCATGACACACAAGGCTATACACCTGAGCTCACCCGGATACCTTACCCAGAAGCTGTCAATCTCTGGCGGCTCCAGAAACACTAGAGGCACAAACAATCTTCTGCTAAAACCCCGAAGATTCTGGAAGGAAAAAACTTAAAAACGCTCTTTCTCAGGAATGGCACCCAGGATCTGGAACTCACTTCCTCCTGAAACCAGGCTCATCTCCTCCATCACACTTTTTAAGAAAGAGTAAAAGCTATTCTTATGGCCAAATACACCTAACCTATTCACGTGATCTGTAAAGACTCTACACCGATCTGTATTATTTGGCTCGAACTCTACGACTATTTGTCTCACTTGTATTATTGACTTACCTGATTATCCATGCACACATTTATCGGTAATACTTGCATTATTGATGTACCTGATCTACTTTGCTGTAAAGACTTTACACCGATCTGTATTATTTTGCTCGAACGCTACGACTGTGTCTCACCTTTATTATTGACTTCCCTGATTATCTATGCACACTTTTATCTGTAATACTTGCATTACTGATGTTCCTGTTCTACTTTGCTCCCCCACGTACCTACCCAATTCACTTAATACGTTTAATTGTGCTACACCTAATGACCTGCTTCTCACTCTCTTGTTATATTCCCTGCTTTGTAAAGCGCTCTGATATCTGCAAAGATCTTGTTCGCGCTATATAAAACTTTCAAAATAAAAAAGAGACTTTACCTCGCTAATCTCGGCCTTCATACGCACCGACCTCCCATCGGAGGGAGAGAGGGAGCTAATCGACCTTCTCCTGACAGCGGCAGTCAAACTGGTCCTAACAAACTGGAAAGAAACCGCGAAGACCTCATACAAAGGCTGGCTCAACTGGGTCATCCACCTCAGAGGAGCGGACAACCTGGCGCTACAGTACTCGCCCTGGAAAAGCCTCCTCCAGGGGCCTATGGGAAGCTCTGGACAAGGCCCTGGTACCACACGAACCACCTTGAAAAAACCGACCATTTAGCACCCAGTGTGGACGACCCAATACCTAAAGGGCATTGGGTCGGCCGCTTAACCAAACCAAAACGGTATAGCTGGATGCCTGCTCTTTCCTTCTCATTCACGTATTCCTACTTTTCTTTTCTTTCCTAGATCCACTTTTCTACAAGTACAGACAGCAAAGAGGGTCCCGGGCAATTATACTGTTAGGCAATGTACTCTCCTATTCGCACCAGCTGCAGGAAACCTATAATGCAATTGCTGCTTTTGTTTTTTGTATTAATAAAAAAAAATGCGATAATATTTTGGTCTGGCATTTACACCTTTGATTTTACTTGTGCACAGAGGCTTTCAATTGGCTCTTTTCATCCATTGGTCTGTAATTCATGTCTTCCTTCTGCCCTCCGCAGCATGTGCAGCAGGTCGGTCTGCTGCAGCCATTGGCTAACTATATTCTGTTACTGTATTCTGCCCTTTCACATGGACACCCACTCTTTTAGCCAGTTTTTTTTTCAATTATTGAAACCTGGCAGCTTCGCCAGCAAAGCTTAGCAAAACCATTACAAAATAAAGCAAGCATTGGTTAAGCCAAAAGCCTGGCAGCTACCACAGCACCCATTGCCTTTGCCAGTGCTTGTTAAGTGTGCAGTGCAAAATTGCCCTTCTCTGAATTTCCACAATGGCTTACTTTTTCCCTTGACTGCAAAGAGCTAGCATGTTGCTACAACATTTTTCTCGGTCTTCTGCAAAATCCTTTTCTGAAATTGACAGTATGCGCGGAGTTTCTGCAGTAGTTAGTCTGTTCTTTCGGAATACTGTAGTCTAAGTCCTCAAGAACATAGATATTATGATTGTTTAGTCTAAGATGTTACAAATGCATAACTTTGTGGTTCTTGAAGTTTAAATGTTTTCATTTGTTTACAGGAACGGCTGGGATTGCAGAGGCTTGCCAGTGCCACCAAGGTCTGCAGAAATCGAAACACGACTTGGTCTTGAAGCACATGTGTTTTCTAATTTACGACTCGTCTCTGAAAGCAGACTGAACCCTGATACACGTCTTGCCTCAGATGCCCGCCTTAGTCAGGATGTACGACTTGCATCTGATGTTCGCCTCCGCTCTGACTCAAGACTTGTCTCAATAGGCCGTCTTAGCTCAGATGCCCGTCTTCGTTCTGATGCACGACTTGCCTCTGAGGGCCGCCGTGGCCAGGATGCACGACTTGCCTCTGAAGGACGCCGCAGCCAGGATGCACGACTTTCCTCTGAAGGCCGCCTTGGCCAGGATGCGCGACTTGGCTCTGAAGGCCGCCTTGGCCAGGATGCGCGACTTGGCTCTGAAGGCCGCCTTGGCCAGGATGCGCGACTTGGCACTGAAGGCCGCCTTGGCCAGGATGCGCGACTTGGCACTGAAGGCCGCCTTGGCCAGGATGCGCGACTTGGCTCTGAAGGCCGCCTTGGCCAGGATGCGCGACTTGGCTCTGAAGGCCGCCTTGGCCAGGATGCGCGACTTGGCTCTGAAGGCCGCCTTGGCCAGGATGCGCGACTTGGCTCTGAAGGCCGCCTTGGCCAGGATGCGCGACTTGGCTCTGAAGGCCGCCTTGGCCAGGATGCGCGACTTGGCTCTGAAGGCCGCCTTGGCCAGGATGCGCGACTTGGCTCTGAAGGCCGCCTTGGCCAGGATGCGCGACCTGGCTCTGAAGGCCGCCTTGGCCAGGATGCGCGACCTGGCTCTGAAGGCCGCCATAGCCAGGATGCACGACCTGGCTCTGAAGGCCGCCTTGGCCAGGATGCACGACATGGCTCTGAAGGCCGCCTTGGCCAGGATGCACGACTTGGCCAGGATGCACGACTTGGCCTGGATGCACAACTTGGCTCTGAAGGCCGTCTTGGCCAGGATGCACGACTTGGCTCTGAAGGCCGCCTTGGCCAGGATGCGCGACTTGGCTCTGAAGGCCGCCTTGGCCAGGATGCGCGACTTGGCTCTGTAGGCCGCCTTGGCCAGGATGCACGACTTGACTCTGAAAGCCGCCCTGTCCCGGATGCACGGCTTGGCTCTGAAGGCCGCCCTGTCCCGGATGCACGGCTTGGCTCTGAAGGCCGCCCTGTCCCGGATGCACGGCTTGGCTCTGAAGGCCGCCCTGTCCCGGATGCACGGCTTGTCTCTGAAGGCCGCCCTGTCCCGGATGCACGGCTTGTCTCTGAAGGCCGCCCTGTCCCGGATGCACGGCTTGTCTCTGAAGGCCGCCCTGTCCCGGATGCACGGCTTGGCTCTGAAGGCCGCCCTGTCCCGGATGCACGGCTTGGCTCTGAAGGCCGCCCTGTCCCGGATGCACGGCTTGGCTCTGAAGGCCGCCCTGTCCCGGATGCACGGCTTGGCTCTGAAGGCCGCCCTGTCCCGGATGCACGGCTTGGCTCTGAAGGCCGCCCTGTCCCGGATGCACGGCTTGGCTCTGAAGGCCGCCCTGTCCCGGATGCACGGCTTGGCTCTGAAGGCCGCCCTGTCCCGGATGCACGGCTTGGCTCTGAAGGCCGCCCTGTCCCGGATGCACGGCTTGGCTCTGAAGGCCGCCCTGTCCCGGATGCACGGCTTGGCTCTGAAGGCCGCTCTGTCCCGGATGCACGGCTTGGCTCTGAAGGCCGCCCTTTCCCGGATGCACGGCTTGCCTCTGAAGGCCGCCTTGGGCAGGATGCGCGACTTGCCTCTGAAGGCCGCCTTGGGCAGGATGGGCGTCTTGCCTCTGAAGGCCGCCTTGGGCAGGATGGGCGTCTTGCCTCTGAAGGCCGCCTTGGGCAGGATGGGCGTCTTGCCTCTGAAGGCCGCCTTGGGCAGGATGGGCGTCTTGCCTCTGAAGGCCGCCTTGGGCAGGATGGGCGTCTTGCCTCTGAAGGCCGCCTTGGGCAGGATGGGCGTCTTGCCTCTGAAGGCCGCCTTGGGCAGGATGGGCGTCTTGCCTCTGAAGGCCGCCTTGGGCAGGATGGGCGTCTTGCCTCTGAAGGCCGCCTTGGGCAGGATGGGCGTCTTGCCTCTGAAGGCCGCCTTGGGCAGGATGGGCGTCTTGCCGCTGAAGGCCGCCTTGGGCAGGATGGGCGTCTTGCCGCTGAAGGCCGCCTTGGGCAGGATGGGCGTCTTGCCTCTGAAGGCCGCCTTGGGCAGGATGGGCGTCTTGCCTCTGAAGGCCGCCTTGGGCAGGATGGGCGTCTTGCCTCTGAAGGCCGCCTTGGGCAGGATGGGCGTCTTGCCTCTGAAGGCCGCCTTGGGCAGGATGGGCGTCTTGCCTCTGAAGGCCGCTTTGGGCAGGATGGCCGCCTTGCTGCCGAAGGCCACCTTAACATAGATACTCTACTTTCTTCGGAAGCTCGCCTCAGCCAGGATACACGACTTGCTTCTGGTGCTCACCTCAACCAGGATGTGCGACACATCTCGGATGGGCGTCTCTGCTCTGATATAAGAGTGGTTTCAGATGCTCGTCGCGCTCCTGATCCACATCTGCTCTGTGATGCCCGTCTTAGCCCTGATGGGCGACTTGCCTCCGATTCTAGACTTGTATCTGATGTTAGAGTGGCATCAGATGGGAGACTCTGCCCAGATGCACGAATTGTCTCTGATGTACGGATGAGTCCAGAGGCTCACCTGGTCTCAGATTCTCTCCTTTTTACTGAAGCCCGTCTGTCCCCTGATGCCCGCCTTGTCCCTGAAACCAGACCGGTTTCTGATTTCCGCCTTGCCACAGATGCTCGGGGTGTCTCTGATGCCTGCCTTGCTCCAGATACGCATGTTATTCAGGATGCCCATCTCGCTAAGGACACTAGACTGGTTACAGATGCCCATCTCTGCTCTAATGCACAGTTTGCATCAGATGGCCTTCTCAGCTCAGATACAAGACTTGTCCCAGATATGCGTCCTGGGCATGATGTTAGACTCCTCTCAGAGGAAGGACGCAGCTGGGCCAATTCAACCACATTGCCTTCATCCCAGCGCAAGAACCAAGAACCAACTCTGCAGGCTGCCCGCAAGCCAACCAGCTGGCCAGCTCCCACTGAGCCGCAGGTAAGCTTGCCTTGCACAACTTGTAAACAGATGTTTCTTTGAATGGCATGAATAGAACTGTATTAATTTGAGAATATTCTGCTGATGTGTAGCATGCCTTGCTTGTAGATACACATGTCTGCATACTCCTGCCATCTAGTGTTGAGCTCAGACATTTGCTAGATGTTTTCTTCAAAGAAATCTTAAGTCCTGAGGTGTAGTGACTCCTCCCTTAGTTGGTATTGCACATAGACTCCATGCTAGTTTGTTCCATCATCTGGTTTGGGACCTGTACAAGCAGGGCTCAGTTTTCCTGACTTGCAGCACTTTCGTTCAGACCCAATTGTTTCAACTCCTGTATCAATGAAAGAAACCTGGCTCAGTGACAGGTCTTCAACTTCGTTCTCTAAGCAGTGTTCCACAGATACTGGCCTCCCACTGATGCCTGACCACAGCGGCCTCTGGTCCTCTCGAGGTCTCTTATGCCCCTCACTTTGAAAAGTTAGTCATGAAGAATGCATGCACTGTAATGTAAAGGACACCCTGCCAGTGCTGCCCCCTGTTCCACTCTAAATTCCCATGGACAAACCACCATGCGCTGTGCATTGCATGTCTCTCTCCTGAACACACCATATGTGAGGACTGTCTCACCTGCCTGGAGAAGTCTCTTCTGTGTTGACACCGGCGTAGGTGCGCACATAGGCTGAGGCAAAAGTTAGACATCCTGGCAGCTTCAGGGAACACTGCTTCGTGGTAGAGGCTAGTCCTGGGATGCCAGGCCCCTCCAGTTTCAAAAAAATACTTAATTCGGTTTTACAGTAAGAAAACCATAAAAGCAGTGTTAAAGCAATAAAAGGGGCAAATTAGTTTAACAAACATATACATTAATCTCGGACAAATATTAAAATAGTTCATTCACATATAATACAAAACATGTTAAAAAACTTTCCCTATAATATGTACAAACTCGAAAATAAAGATTAGTTGATACAGTAACCACAGTGCGGGAGACCATTCATTCGGAAGGCTTTTTCTCCGTCTCAGTACAGATTTTAAACAAGCATTAGAAATGCAATCGGGCTCGGATTTATTTGAGTTTGAGCTAATGGCATTGTAAATGCCAATGTATTGTTGCTATGTGTTATGGAGTGTGTTCATGTGGTGTATACTGCCAGTTATCTCCTTGTGAGTGTGAGAATATTGCACCGTTACTGCCTGTGATGTCCTTCTTGTGAGTGTGAGAAGCTTGCACCTCTGCTGCCTGTGGTCTCCTTGTGAGTGTAAGAAGCTTGCACTGCTGCTGCCTGTGATGTCCTTCTTGTGAGTGTAAGAAGCTTGCACTGCTGCTGCCTGTGATGTCGTTCTTGTGAGTGTGAGAAGTTTGCACCGCTGCTGCTTGTGATGTCCTTCTTGTGAGTGGGAAAGGCTTGCGCCTCAGCTGCCTGTGGTATCCTTGTGAGTGTAAGAAGCTTGCACAGCTGCTGCCTGTAATGTCCTTCGTGTGAGTGTGAGAAGCTTGCACCGCTGCTGCCTGGGAGTATGAGAAGATTGCATTGTGCATCTCTGTGCTGTGCCTGTTCTTTGTAAGGGACTCTTGCTCTGTTGCTGCTGCTGCCTTGGCACCGGACCTGCTGTGAGTGTGTAAGGGCAGCTTGCACCACTGCTGCTTGTGATGTCGTTCTTGCGAGTGTGAGAAGCTTGCACCTCTGCTGCCTGTCGTCTCCTTGTGAGTGTAAGAAGCTTGCACTGCTGCTGGCTGTGATGTCGTTCTTGTGAGTGTGAGAAGCTTGCACCGCTGCTGCTTGTGATGTCCTTCTTGTGAGTGGGAGAAGCTTGCACCTCAGCTGCCTGTGGTCTCCTTGTGAGTGTAAGAAGCTTGCACAGCTGCTGCCTGTGATTTCCTTCTTGTGAGTGTGAGAAGCTTGCACCGCTGCTGCCTGTGGTCTCCTTGTGAGTGTAAGAAGCTTGCACAGCTGCTGCCTGTAATGTCCTTCGTGTGAGTGTGAGAAGCTTGCACCGCTGCTGCCTGGGAGTATGAGAAGATTGCATTGTGCATCTCTGTGCTGTGCCTGTTCTTTGTAAGGGACTCTTGCTCTGTTGCTGCTGCTGCCTTGGCACCGGACCTGCTGTGAGTGTGTAAGGGCAGCTTGCACCACTGCTGCTTGTGATGTCGTTCTTGCGAGTGTGAGAAGCTTGCACCTCTGCTGCCTGTCGTCTCCTTGTGAGTGTAAGAAGCTTGCACTGCTGCTGGCTGTGATGTCGTTCTTGTGAGTGTGAGAAGCTTGCACCGCTGCTGCTTGTGATGTCCTTCTTGTGAGTGGGAGAAGCTTGCACCTCAGCTGCCTGTGGTCTCCTTGTGAGTGTAAGAAGCTTGCACAGCTGCTGCCTGTGATTTCCTTCTTGTGAGTGTGAGAAGCTTGCACCGCTGCTGCCTGTGGTCTCCTTGTGAGTGTAAGAAGCTTGCACTGCTGCTGCCTGTGATGTCGTTCTTGTGAGTGTGAGAAGCTTGCACCGCTGCTGTTTGTGATGTCCTTCTTGTGAGTGGGAGAAGCTTGCAACTCAGCTGCCTGTGGTCTCCTTGTGAGTGTAAGAAGCTTGCACAGCTGCTGCCTGTGATGTCCTACTCACTACTCTACTCTACTCACTACTCACTACTCTGCACTCACTACTCTACTCACTACTCTACTCACTACTCTACTCACTACTCACTATTACACTCACTACTCACTACTCTACACACTACTCACTACTCTACTCACTACTCTACTCACTACTCACTACTCTGCACTCACTACTCTACTCACTACTCTACTCACTACTCTGCACTCACTACTCTACACTCACTACTCACTACTCTGCACTCACTACTCACTACTCTGCACTCACTACTCTGTCTGGGTTAAGGGAGACCCTCGAGGCCCTGGTGTCACTGCACCTGCTGCACCCTCACAGCCACTGGTAGTAAAATACAGGACTGTCTGGGTTAAGGGAGACCCTCGAGGCCCCGGTGTCACTGCACCTGCTGCACCCCTGGACACCCACAGCCACTGGTAGTAAAATACAGCACTGTCGGGGTTAAGGGAGACACTCGAGGCCCCGGTGTCACTGCACCTGCTGCACCCTCACAGCCACTGGTAGTAAAATACAGCACTGTCTAAATTAAGTGAGACCCTTGAGGCCCCGGTGTCACTGCACCTGCTGCACCCCTGGACTTCCACCGCCACTCGTAGTAAAATACAGCACTGTCTGGGTTAAGGGAGACCCTCGAGGCCCCGGTGTCACTGCACCTGCTGCACCCCTGGACACCCACAGCCACTGGTAGTATGCTGTTCTGTGTTATGTGGTACTGGTATGTTGTGCTTTGTTATGTCACTTTAACTATTGTTGTAATGTTTGAAGTTATGATACTCAGTGTTATTTTTCTATGTCATGTGTTTCTATGTTTTGTGGTCGTGCCTTGATGTGCCCTGCTAAGTCGTGTCATGCGATGCTATGGTATGTCGTATCATGCTGACATGCCATCATGTGTTTTGTTATGGTGGACTACGTACCCCACGTCATGCCTATGTTTTACGACATTACACTATATTGCAGAGCTTTTGCGTTTTTACTTAAAACGGGACTGCTTCTAGGCGTTGTAATGGTTTAAACATTCATACGACGATCTAGAAAACAACAATCTCAAATAATCGCCTCATAGTAGCTCACATCAACACGCCAATGGTTATGGTACCAATCGCCCCAAACTCTAACGAATCTATTGCATTTGGACTGGAAAGGTTCCCTGTCCGGCGTCTTTAGATGTGTTTATATTCTTTCGGGTGGGTGGGAGAGGGCTACATGTCTAGAGGAAGTGGGGCAATGTACGTCCAAAGCGGGGCCCGACTTCTCTCACTGCCTGCAGGGCTGCCTGGCCTGCCACACTCGCATCTGCTCTGCTGCTCTCTGAGGATGAAGGTTGGCGTGCCCTGCTGTGAGGTGGAGGTGCGTGCTCATGCTCATGCAGACATGCCAAACTCCCTTAGAGAGCACACAGGGGAAACGTGTGCTCATTGGCTGCTCGCACCCCTGCCCTGTCAACAGCGGAATGAAACATACTTTTTTACAGGACTGGTGAACCTTTCGACATTCCTGTGTGCCACCGTTTTGCTTGAGGGCCTGTGTCTGTTTTGTGCCCAGTGGTCTATCTTGGGATGGAAGGAAGTAGCCTTGTAGCCCACCTCACCAGTTAGTTTTGCACATAGATTTAACTCCTTCACTGCCTCCCACCCGAAGACATTGCACATAGTTCATGTGCCCAGTGCAGTCAATCCAGGCACAAGCACATACCGGCTCTGCCGTTCTAGCCTGGCAGTGTCCTGACTGTGCAGGTGGCGCGTTGGAGGCTAGAGGGGATGGTAATCTTCTGCCCCCCGCCCCCCAATGTTCCGCACAAAGGCCGGTGTTGGCTCCCCTAGGGCGCATGCACTTCACTGTGGCGCATACAGTTCAGCCAAGATGGCCGCCGAGTAGGAGCTCTCGGTAAGAGCTCCTGTGCTGGGGATCACTTTCTCAGGTACTACCCCCGATAGCGCAGAGCGGCATCGTGCAAAGCTACACAAAAGTAACTGGATCAAGTAACTGGAATAAGTAACTGGATTGCTTACCTGCCTGCCGAGATATCTGCACCGGAAAACTGCTGCTGATCCCCGACTTGCCTGGAAGCAGAGACTCACTGGAGAGGACCGAGCCGCTCCCGCCTTCCCCCCGCTGACGATAAGGATGTCTGCTGCCTAGAGCCCGGCTTGGATGTGGTGGAGCGAGCGGAATAAAACTGATTGCCTACGGGACATCTTGGTGAAGTGGACAGGATTCATGGCAGACGCCTGAAGTGCTATCTGAAGTGCTGAAGTGAAGATCAACTGACCCCTGCCACCGGTGTCCGCAACGAGCCTTCTCCGGACTAGAGGGGCAGGTACCTGAGTCCGGGGCACTGCTGCTGAAGTCGGGAAGCACCTACCAACGGAGCCCAACTCCCGCATGGTTGGGGAGAGGATCTGCCTGACTGCGTTCGCCACCGCCTGCCACTGGCTGCCTGCATTCTCCGCCTGCAGTTGGGCTGCTCACTGCCACCGGAGCTGCCCGACCAGCCTGGGGTCTCCGCCACACGCGCCGACTGGAGGGGTCCTGCACCTAGGCTCGATCAGTGCTGTGAACGCCTGAGACGCCCGGGAGGCTCCTGCCTGACGGACTGCTGCACGCTTCTGTCCCCCGCCCTACCCGGGGACCCGCGCTGTTTCGTGGCAGAGAGGTCTGTCTACCGGGGGCCGGGATGGCGGAGCTGGACGGTCGGTGTGCCTCTCCTGGCATGCCTGGATCGGTGGGTCCCGGCTATCTGGGCTGTTTGTAGCCTCGGCCCGGGGGCTGGATCACGGAGAGGAGACACCACTGCTGCAACGGTGAGTTCATGCCCCACCTTCACCCCACCACAATATACATCACTGAAACGGGCGGAGAGGGGGGCAAGCGGAAGGGATTTGAAGCGGCCCGACCCAGCAAGATGATAGCTGGATGCCGCCCTTCCCCCACTCCCGGTTGATCATCATTAAAAACGGCGCAAGCGACTTCTAGAGCGTCTCCGGTGTGCCCTGCTTACGTGTTTGGGTGCCCACCGCGCAGCTCTACGCTGGAGGTGCCTGACTTGTAAAGGACTTCTTACAGCCTTGGGCAGCTTGACGACCAGAAGGTAATTAAGCTAAGCTATCTCACAGTTTCTCTCACTTTCTGCCTGGAACTTTACAAGCAAAGTTGTTAATTCAAACATTCAGGCTGATCTTCCATTTTATGCCCGGAATGCACTGTAAGCTTTACATTTTCGCGGGCTTTGCAGTCTCCTCACTCACCATTGGTCAATATGACTGGGGGCCATAAACTGGAGCCATAAATCGCCCTCCAGCCTAACAACTGACCATGAGGCCTATTACCTAAGCGGTCAGGAATCTGCAAAAGAGAGATAAGACTCCCTCCCAGTAAGCTAGGAATTGGGCTGGCTCATACAGGAAATGAAACCACCCTCCCCTGCTCTAAAAGGAACAACAACAAAAGAGGACTACCATCTCGATCTCCCCTATTTGGTGGCCATCTTGGTCCAGTCTCTCCCTCGCTCTGGCGGCCATCACGGACTAGTCTTTCCCACCAGTTGTACATAACCTAAGAACAGGCCATTCGTACCCATCCAAGACTGTACAGAGCGCCACGTCTAATTATCTTGTGACTTAGTGTCTACCTTTTATTGCAGTATCATATATTTAATGGTATTTTATACAACCGATTACTACCTCATATATGTGTGATATGTGTGATTAAGTATCTGCCCCTTATTGCAATACTGTACTCCTACCTGTACTTTGTAGAATTTTTGTACCCCGCACCTATGTCACTTTCTCCTCACAGGTATGGCACCGATCGCTACCTCATATTTCTTTTGGATGCTCACTAGTGTCATTTATGACTCAAGCAGCCTCTGTCTGCACCCTGACTCTGTTAGTATTATACTAGTATTTGTATTTGTAGTGTATATGTATCTTCGTGCGATTAAGTGACTGCTCTATATTGCAGCTTTATACCTCTACTAGTACTCTATACACTCTGAGTAAACTGCACCCATCTCACTTTTCCCTCACCGGTGCGGCACCAAACGCTACCTCATGCTGCACCTGCACCTATCTCACCTTTATCCCTATCATTCACTGTTCGCTACCTCATTTATTTGGTTCTTACACTTACACCCCTAGCTTTATTTTGAACATTTGTAATGCACTGAATGTGAATACTTTTTTTCTGCATTTGACTGCTGTTTGTAATTGTTTTTTTTGTTACTGGCACATGTACCTCACATATGTTTGACTACACACTACTGTCACTTTTGATTCAGGTATTTTACTGCCTGCATAGGTATTCTATTTTATTCCAGTATATTATTTATATTATAGGCTATCACTAGTGACACTCACTAGTGTCTTCCTTGGCCCTGTAACTAGCGGCTGACAGTTTGTACTATCGGCCTATTTCCTACCCCCATCACCACAGCCTCTATAAAATGGAGCTCAACGGCAAGAACACCTTTAGAATTAACTACCCCTCCACTCCTCTCTCCAAAAATGCCACTAAACGTTTTAAACACAACTTCCTGAGGTCACACCCAGAAACACCCTTTGCTGACACTTACTTCTCACTGGGCAATGGAGCCCTGAATACTGATATCATCTTCCACACCTCACGCAGAGCCCAATGGAGGAAAACTTTCCTATCCCTACTCACAGTCTCCACCACCAGGAAAACAACTCATGGCCTAAGTCTCACCATCACACCTTCCCACCTCTTCCCGGGCAGGTCTACCATTACCATCTACAATAACGGGATTGTCCTAATCCAATCCACGGACAAGAACCTGGAATTACTAGACAACCTGTTCCCCAAGTTCAAAGAGCACCTCTCCAAGCTGCGGACCCCCACTCAGAACTCCGCGGGCACTATCACCCCTGACGTCGCAGCCACCACCTACTACACTTCTACCCCTAGCACCCCAGTAAATGGCCCACCTGTTGTTAACGCCCCCCACTCCCCAAGAACAGTCACAAATAACTCCACCGCACATACTAGCAACCCCTCTACCCTTCTTACCCCCACCCATATCCCCTCCATCCCTCCCCCCCGGACAGAACATCCCCCACCCACAACACACCATCATCTGAACAAGCCACCGCCCAAAGTTTATCCACCCCCCCCTCCCATCCCCTCCACGACAGACACCTCTCCCTCCCCATCTCCCTTCACACTCCCACCCACGAGTCTCTCTCACTTGACACAACAACTCCCGCCCACAACACGTCTACATCTGCACACACCATCACTCGGAGTTTATCCACCCATCCTCCCCATCTCCCCCACGGCAGACACCTCTCCCTTCCCTGCTCCCTCACCACTCCCACTCACAACTCTATCTCCCTCCCAACAAAAGATACAGAACATACCTCCTCCCTTACCCTAGCATCCCCCTCTCTCCCACCTCCTATTCTCAGCCCTCACTACCCTCCTGTCTCCCCCACTGTCCTCAGCCTTCACTCACTATTCTACTCACCGGCACCGTCTCCCACTGAAGTCACTACCTATGCCTCTCACCCACCGCCTGTCGCACCTACATCACCCACACCCCTCGCCCACAAACACGCCCACTCCTGGAATACCATCCCACCCATTAGCTCCGTGGAACCCCTCAACAACACTAGTATACCCCCCCCCCCGATACCCAGCCTGCTCACCAGCTCACTACTCAACCACTCACCAACGGCTCTCTCCACCAACACCTTCCCCAATGACCCTCATGACCTGACTTTATCCACCCTCCAACAAGTCAAAGAGGAAATCTTACAAATCAAAAAAGACATCCACGCAATCAAAGACCTTCTCTCCTCACAGCCCAGTCTACCTCCCACCATCCCACTACCCTATAAACGACGCACACTCCCTGCATACCCTCGCCCCCGACGACACCAGCAATGGCCTACTATCCCTCGCCCCCGACGACACCAGCAATGGCCTACTATCCCCGTGCGCAATAATTCCCACCGCCCCCGTCGTGTTCTCAACTCCTTGTCGGACCGCGACTTATGCTCTCTCCTACGCTCTTATGGCCCAGGTCCGGTAAAAGACTTTTCCAACTCACACATCCCCATACCCACAATTCTTACAAACCCTCTAAGGCCCCCAACACTCAACAACAGAGGCTCCGTCCCTAACAACCTCAGAAAAGTTCCCCTCACACTAGAAAGCTCGACCACCCTTCTCTCTCCCAAACTCAAATGCATCCTACTAAACTGCAGATCGGCCCAGAGACATTCCTCCGACATCGCGGATCTCGTCTCAGATAGGGATCTGGACCTAGCCATTCTAACGGAAACGTGGCTCACTGAAGCCTCTACCCCGATTATGGACATACTAGTCCCCCCCAATTATCACATCATCAGGCTGGACAGGTCTCCTGGCAAGACGGGCGGGGGAATTGCATGCATTTTTAGGAGCAACCTCTCTGTTACTCAAGTCACCTCCCCCTCCCTTTCCTCCTATGAACTCCTCTGCCTCGACATCACCAGTGAGGGCAAACAAGTCTGTGCTTTACATCTCATCTATCACCCGCCTGGTGACAATCTCATATTCACTCAACAATTCATGGACCTGATCACTTCCAATGCCGGTCGGCAGACCAATCAAGTCTACCTGGGTGACTTCAATCTCCATTGGAACGATCAGAAAGACACCGTGGTGAATAGTCTCAAAACTTTCCTCAATGCGCTTGACCTCACCCAATTATGCGATAAACCAACACACGACAAAGGCGCGATACTCGATCTCATCATTGCCAAAGAGAACGCTATTCAACTGGAGGCGATTCTACCCTGCGATTGGTCAGATCACCACATTATCACCTTCTTTATCAACGAAAAAGTTAAACCTAACCCTACTCAACCAATCAAAACCAAAGCATGGAAAAGGGATTTGAAGAATCTGAATCCCTCTACCCTACCTCCCCACATCGGCACCCTCCTCCTTCCCCCTTCAGGGGCCTCAGATGTTCAATCACTGACTGACCACTACCTTGACTCTATGAACACAATAGTCAATGAAGTCGCCCCTCTGCAACTGAAGAGAGTCTCCACCAAAATCTCTAACCCCTGGTACGATGACAGACTCAATGATGAAAGGCGTAATATGCGAATGGCAGAGCGCACCTGGAGATCGGACCCTTCAGCGCTGCATCTCAAAAAGCTTAAGAACAAGAGAAATGCCTACTTTAGGAAAATAAAGCGCACAAAGTCGGACTTCTTCAGCCGCCAGTTGGACCAAGCGAAGAACAGGCCAAGAAAGCTGTTCGAGCTAATCAAGACCCAAACAAAGGCACAACCCACACAATCAAACAGCTCAACAAACGACACCCCACACTGTGAAGCCTTCTCTGCTTTCTTCAAACTAAAGACTGACAACATAAAAAATGACCTCATCATAGATGTAAGCCGATACCCCAGCCACACCAGAATGGCAGACACTCAACCTAAAAACAAGGCATCCTGGCAGTACTTCGATACCTATTCAGAAGAAGCAATATACAAACTGCTCTGCACCTTGAAGCCCTCTAATCACCTCACAGACCCCCTACCTGCTAATGCTGTAAAAGACTTTATCCCCTTGCTCCTCCCTCTCTGGACCAAGATCATCAACAGCTCTCTGCAACAAGGCCACATTCCAGACTCCCTTAAGGTGGGGCAAGTCACGCCCATACTCAAGAAACCTACAGCTGATCCGTCTGACCTAAACAACTATCGGCCCATCACCAATATCCCCACCCTGGCCAAACTGCTGGAGAAATGTGTCCAACTCCAACTAACAAAACACATTGATCAATTTGACCTCCTCAACCCTCATCAATCAGGCTTCAGAGCGAAACATAGCACGGAAACAGCTATGACACACATAATTGATGACGCCCTCCAAATTCTGGATCGCAATGAGTCCTGCCTCCTCATCCTTCTTGACCTCTCGTCAGCATTTGACACGGTCAAACATGAGAACTTGCTGGAGCTGCTAAGTACTAGAATGGGGCTATCGGGAACTGTTCTCAAGTGGTTTTCGTCTTTCCTTCACAATCGGTCTCAGAGGTTCAAGATCGACAATGTGCTATCTACACCTGTGCCTGCAGACCTAGGTGTCCCACAAGGGTCCACCCTCTCCCCTACACTGTTCAACCTCGTTATGGAACCGCTCGCCACCTTGCTTCAAGCATCCAATGTTCAATTCCATATGTACGCCGATGACACACAACTCTATCTAAAGTTACAATCCCCGGAAGATATCAACCATCTGAATTCCACGCTTATTAACACCCAATCTTGGCTGGCCGATAATCACCTCAAACTAAATGCTCTGAAAACTGAGTTCCTACTCATCACACCCCCGGCGAAAATCTCCACCACCCAAACCTGGCTCAACAACCTAACAGCACTCAATGTCCAACCTACCATTGTGGACTCGGCGAAATCCCTAGGCATCACACTCGACGCCAAGCTCAACATGCAGCAACACGTCAGCAAAGCCACAAAAGCAGCTAATTTTCAAATTAACACGCTGAGGAAAATTAAACCCTTTCTCCCGGCCAAAGACTTCCAAACTGCTGTACAAGCTTTAGTCATCCCTAGAATAGACTACGGAATTGCGGCCCTCAGCGGTCTCCCACTAGCCACAACAGCACCCTTAAGAGCCTCCCTGAACGCTGCCGCGAGACTCATTACTGGCTCTAGAAAGCATTCGCACATATCCCCAGACCTAAAGACTCTAAAATGGCTGCCTTTTGAGGCCAGAATACATCTAAAAATTGCAGTTATGACACACGCGGCCGTGCACCACAAGGCACCCAACTACCTCGCTCAAAAGCTGTCTATATCAGGAGGTTCGAGATCCAATAGGAGTACAAATAATCTACTCCTGAAACCTCGTAGATTCCGGAAAGTGAAAACCTACAAGCGCTCCTTCTCAGGAATGGCACCCAGGATCTGGAATGCGCTCCCTCCTGAAATCAGGCTGATCCCCTCCACTTCACTCTTCAAGAAAGAGGTGAAAACCATCCTTCTGGCCAAGATCTCCTGATCGTTATAGATGCTGGTTCAGAGACTCTTCATTGCTTGTATCACTGCGCAATATCCCCTGGCACTATACTCTACTTGTTGGGGGCGTCACTACGCTACTCTCTTACTACCGACCAAGATGTGATACACGTTGGTTTACTGATTCACCTGTACACCTCTGTAGTGGGATCAATGACCTGTGCTGTCCTATATTACTTCCTTATCTGACTGTATATGGATTGGTTTTATGTATGTTTTTATTAACCTTGTTATTACCATGCTATTGACTATTATGCTGTTCCCATTATCTCTGTTGACTCCTACTGCCCCTACCCTGTCTTTGTAAAGCGCTCTGATATCTGTAAGGATCCTGTTCGCGCTATATAAAACTTTGAATAAATAAAATAAATAAATAAATAAATACAATAGACAGCACGGCCTGCTACCCCGCACACTCTATATTTACATGTCGCGATTTGTAAACGGGAGGCATCTCGCCCAAGGCCCATCTGGAGTGGGCTGGAATAGGACTTTGTAGTCCCGAAGGAGCACCATTGAGGTGGAAGCACAATAAACAATTGTCGCGCGACGGAGATGGCGAGTCTTGCGGGGTACCCCCCCCCCCCCGTGCATGGTGGGTGCTGTTACTGCCCCTCGGCAGGTGCAGGTGGTTTGTTGATGAGGGGCAGTGCTGCGACACTGCAGGCTCGCGGTGATGGCGCGCGGCATCTGTGTGTGTGTGCCGGGGATGATGGGGATCTGGCGACACTGGCGCAGATGAAACTGCGACACTGGGAGCTGGGCTGGCGGGGGAGGGTGTGGGGGGGTGGGGGGGTGGGGGGGCAGGGGATACACAGAATTGAAGCCGAGAGTGCCGCGTGGGTCTGGGGGTGAGACAGTGGAGCCAGGGTCGTGAAAAGATACAGGAAGAAGGAAGCGTGCACAAAAGAAGAGTGCTGAATGCAGGAATGCCTCTTCAGGGATGCAGGAAGGCGGGTGCGAGGCGGCAGGAAGAAGGGGATAAGGACGCAAGGAGGAGGCTGAAGGGATGCAGGAAGGAGGGAGCCGAGGCAGGAAGAAGGGTGCCTGGTTACAGGAAGGAAGCTGAAGGGATGTTGAAAAGTGCCGGCTGATGTACGGTGGCGGTGCAGACTGCGGAGATGCAAGGTGCAATCTGTGGATACGCGGAGAGGAGGCCAGAAAGACGCAGGAATTGGAGCAGGGGATTAATGAGAAGGCTAGAAGGTCGGGGTGGATGGGTAAAGTCCGCGCTATATACAAATGCATAAATAAATAAACCCGGCAAAAAGTACACCACGCAATGCTAAACAGTCAGCACACCATCGCTCATTATTCTTACAGACTGTCACGCAGAGGCAGAAAAAAGACACCCCGTAGCAACTTAAAACAAGAACTACAGTGTGGACGAGCATGTATGAGTCATCTTCTGTGAGCCTCGCCTGCTGCCTCTCGTCATTTAACATTGAACGCGCTCACCGCTGTGAACGCGTTCGCATCATCTGGCTTGCATTACACGGGCACTCTGACAGCTCGTAATTAAGATTAATCACTCTGCCATGCTCGCTCTCGCACACAAAATGCCACATCGGGCACGCGTACATTACTTACAGCCTATCACTTCAAGGCTACTACATACACAGCACAGGGAAGACGAATCACTGACCAGATGCCAGAAAACGCTAAGGAATGTCTGGAATTTCTCTCTCCAAGGCCCTAGAGATACTTCTTTTTTTTCTCCTTTAACATTAGTTCTCAAACTCCTCCCAGTTTCACTGGGAAGGAGTCCGAGCCCTAAAAAGCAACCACAAATAAAGTACTTTCTGGCCTCCGCATTTGCAAGAAGCAAAGGGCCGGACAAACCTGGGTAAAATTCATCTTTTTTAATAAAGGGTTTAAGAAAAACCTCCGGGGGGCATCATAATAGTGGCAAAAAAACATCAAATGCGTCATATCCTGTGGAGATGAAACATCGCAGCCACAGGGAGACAATATCTGCCCTCTATGGCTTCCCTTTGGAATAGCAAGTAGGAGGTGGTAGTAATTAAACCTGAACCTAGTTAACAAGAACTGCTCGTGGGAAGAGAGGGGCCATGTAAGATATGGGTCCAGCGAAGGAACAGTTTTAAGTAACATAAAATTGCGTACGCTGGATTTTACCAGTTCTGCCCCATCTCTGTTAAATTTTTGCCATAGAGAGAGAGTCTTTTTAACATAAGGCACGTCCCCGGTAGTGATTGTGTCAGGGCTTGAGAAAAGGTCCAGGCGTCTCATATCATTAAAGCAGGTTTTTAAATATTTTAGCCAGGGGATATTAAGCATGTTATCCAAGGTAAGGGCCTCTTTAAGTAGCTGGTGATTAAGAATAAGGTCTTTGTTTAGCCAGCAATTAAGCCAAAAAAGCAAAGGGCGCATGGCTAAGGTGTCACCAATAAATGGGAGCCCGGTTTCTTCATGGATGATTAAGTTTGAAGTTCCCTTTGGTACTCCCAATAATTGTTTTAGAAAGTTATGCTCCGCCACCTGGATGCCCTTTGCTGCCACATATCCCCATAGCTCACTGCCGTAGCTACCGATTGCAATGCTTTTTGCCTGGTATATCTTCAGTATTGCAGCAACTGGGCGCTTGCCCATTTTGCTTGCAAAACTGAAGATCGCGGCATTTGCCCGTGTGATCACCCCTCTTTTTCTCTCAACCAAAGCGCCCCAATTTAGATGTACATCGAACAGGACTCCCAGGTAGGAAAAAGTTGTGGTTATGGGCACTTTTCCGTTATTTATCATGAAGGGATAATTTCGCTTTGGGCTGGTCAAAAACCTATAGTATGTATGATTTGGAGTTATTTATGGCTAGATCGCCATCGGCCATGAAGCTGCGAAATGCATTCAGTAAAGATTGCAGGCCTCTTGCGGTTCTAGCCAGAAGGACCGCGTAAAGGACGGGAAGACCCCTTTGCCCTACGTATGGGAAATCCGCCCCAGTTTTGATCAGCGACTTATCTAGCTCGTTAATATATAGATTAAAAAGAAAGGGCACTAAAATGCATCCTTGCCTTACTCCCCGAGTAACCGTAAAATCTCTTGATACTCCAAGATCCTGTGAGAAACTAATATTCGCCCTGGTGTCCTCGTGTAGATACCTCAGGAAGTTGACTAGAGTGACATCCACCTCCATGGCGTCCATGGACTGCCACAATTTCCCCCGATTGACAGTCAAATGCCGAGGTAAGATCCATGAACGCCATGTAGATGGCACCCTTATGGGCGACAGTGTACTTCCCGAGGATCATATACAGATTGAGGCATTGTGCCAAGGTAGAATGCCCCGGGCGAAACCCTTACTGAATATCAGAGATGACTCTATTTTCTTTGGCCCAAGTGGACAGTCTGTTCAGGACTACTCCTCCCACTACCTTGACAACAGAATCCATAAGGGAGATCGGTCTATAGCAACTAGTGCTATTACGATCTCCCTTCTTGAAAACTGGAACGATCGTGGAGGTTCCCCGCGATTCTGGGCAGCCTTCCACAACCGCTGCATTAAGCACTGCTGTCGGGACCGGGGTCCAGAGGGGCATGGTTGATTTAAAGAGGTCTGGGGGCAAGCCATCTGGGCCTGGAGCCTTGTTACAGGTCAGGCCAGAGATGCCTTTCTCGACCTCGCACAGCATGAACGGGGGCAGTGTTTCATTACTTCCTCCCAATTTGGGGTTTATCTTTGACGTGGTGCACTTAAATATAGACCCAAAGTGATGTACCCAGTTATCTTCAGTGATAGTTGTGCCAATGACGTCCACCCCTTCCCTTTCAAAGAGGGGTTTATTAATTATTCCCCAAAATGTAGAGCTATTACCTAGCGTGTCTGGTTCGAGGAGTTCTTTCCACTTGGTGTCCTTTATTTCAGATTTCCGAGTTGCCAGGGCCCTTTTATAGTTTATAAGGAGAAGCCTAATTCGAGATTGATCTCTTGGGATAGACCTCAGTCCCACCTTTAGCTCTCTCGCCGCTCTTGAACATAAACTGTCAAACCACTTGGGGTCTCTGAGCGATGGTTGTTTGGAGCGGGTAGACAGCAAGGTTCCCGCCTTATTGACAATAGCCTCAAAGGCATTGAGTACATTCTCAGGGGAGGAGTCATGGGACACACATACTGCTAAATCAGGGGCACAAGATTCCCGGATATTATCATAAAATGTTACGGGGTCCACCTGGGACCACTTATTCGGCGCCTGCCGTCCGTGAGTTTCATCACGCCAGGCGCTGTTTTCTTCCCTTGTTGAATCAGTAAATCTCCGCCGAGACGTACACACACCGGCTTATTCGCTAAAAATGCTACTTCTTATTTTAAACTCCAAGAAAGAAGATTGTAAGCCAGTAGGAATAAGAACATGATCTATAAAAGAGCCCCCATTATGGACTTTAAAAGAAGGATCAGGCTGTGTTCTAGAGTAGTCTACCATGGACATGGCTGAGATCAAGTCTAACTCATTGAGTAGGTTATTAAGTACATCTCCCTGCAATGAGTGCTCAAAATGTAAGACCCCGTCTTTGCACAACCCAATTCTCCCGTGCATGTTAGTGCCGGGTCTCCACACGGTCATAGGTTAAAATCATCTAATACCATAAGGCAGTGAAGAAAAGAGCCGCAATGATGAACAAATTCACCCAGTAAGGTGATCTTGCAGGGCCCCGCAGTGTACACTGCATTATAAAAGTTAATCAGGCAGAGATTTACATTACCTTGCTTTAAGACAACCGCTTGGAGATCTGGGAGGGGGAGCAGATTTCCTTTATTCGGCATTTCAGAGCTAAGGCTGTATAGATAACCAGGCCACCCTTAGTTCTACCCCTCATAGAGGGCAATGCAGGGACAAAAAAGTTTTATAACACTCTAGGAATAGATTACATTCTACCATCCAAGTCTCCTGTAGACAAATCACTGGGAATTGCTTAATAAACCGGACTCACGTTGGATCAAGGAACTCTCCTGCGATGTTCCAGGAGATGATATTGTGTGATACTGTCTCTGGGGGGTCGCCCAAGGGGACATTTGGTTGGACCTCTGGTGGCACAGGGATATACACCCTTGGGGGGCGGGGGGGGGGGGGCTGCCTACATTATAAAGAAGGTGTAGGTAGCGGAGTCCAGAGTTGCAATGGTCAAATCAGAACTAGGACTCAGTCAGTCTTCCAATCCTGACAGGGCAGCGAATCTATTTGGCCCCTGAGGAATTGACAAAAAGGGGCACCCCTCTAAGGTAGAATATCTTGGGATATGTGGGGTAAAGTAGGGGCTCACGGTGTTCTCATTCTGGCTGTGTCGGTGGTTATGGCCATAAGGGTTATCATTGCGAAATAACACAGGATTGTAAAAAAAAAGCCTAGAGGGAGAATCTGAATATTAGGGCCCCTATAGGACTGGCCAGTGCTAGATTCTCTAAATATTCTTTCAACGATCATTCGATTATTGAAATTAATAATGATGCAGTCCCCCTTCCCTGTTTTTCTGGCGTTGCCCTCCCAGCCCCAAATCCAGATCTGTTGACTGGGTGCGAGTGTTTGATTGGTTCAGATGCTCCGTCCATCACCACCCCCTTTTGTACCACCCAGCCCACACGGCGGACCATTAGGATGTTACGGTCTACTGCCGGGCCTACAGAGGTGTTGCCAGAAAGCCAGTGTGTAACCTTATTCTTAAGCTGGCTAAATAATTCAGTAGTGCCTCGAAGAAGAGGTGGAACGCTCCCTAAAATTACCACTAGAGGTGTTTTATTCGGGGGGGTAAATTAATAGATGTGCAGTTTGGGGGGACAGCAGAGTGGTTTCCCGCAACATCACCAGCATTGTCGCCCAAGCGCCGAGGAGCCTGGGCCTGTTGAGGAGCTGGAGGAGTCCTATCCCTTACCCAACCCTCCCTAGAACCACCCGCTACCTGCCCTTTATGATTTGAGGCCATATTTCTGTGTGTTAGAGAGGGTTGAAATGCCCTGACCTGCTATGCGGTGTTGGGACGTTGCAGTGGAGTCTGAACTGATTGGACCATTGTTAGTATTCCCAGCAATGGCAGGCGGTGGTACACTCTTCATATGAGCTGCTAGACTTTGCTCTATATCCTTTAGTTTAGACACAATAGGTGCCAATTTATCCTCCAGTATGTTAATTAATAAAGATTTCATAGATTCTAGTAGGGGACGTATATCCACGGGCAAAGTTGCCACCTGACTGCCCCTTGTGACTGGTGCTGGTGATGACGGATTATTGGGTTTGTTTGTTTTTGCTTGATTAACAATAGCTTCACACTTTCTTTTTCTTGTCCCAATGGAACTACAATCGTCCCTTAGACCTTTCAAAATGGACAGGCCATTATTGCCTTCATTGAGCATAACCGGGTTCTTTTCAATAGGACCACCCTATCCTGGTGTATCACTATGAGAAGTGACCTGCTTGTTAATTATCACTTCGGTGGATAGAGGTCTATGCAATAGTTCCCCTACACCCTCTGTGGCAACATGGGACCGCTCTACCACAGGAATGTCTCCTTCTACAACTAAAGGAAGTGAGATACCATCTAACGTCAAGGAGGAGTCTTTAGAGCCCTTGTTTCCATCGTTACTCAATGGAAGTAGAGTGCCTGTAGGTGACCTGGATAAACGTCTATTGAACATCTCGATTTCCTTGTCAATGACTAGTGCGGCCACCGAGTGGAAAGCGTCCATTGTTGTGACAGTGGATTTAGCGGCCGCTATAGTCCCTGGACAGGGTGCCTGGGTCTTTCTCTTCCCCATCTGTACCACCCCGTAGAGGAAGACGCCCTCCAAATTAAGTGCTAGGCAATTAAGGCACAGCGGCAGATGACAAGTGGAAATAGGGCGCAGCTAACAATAAATGCACTAAATGGCGATCAGTAATCCAGAATAAAACCAAATAACCTGGCCCAGCCCGGCCTCTTCCGGACCCTGACTGGCACAGACGGGCCCGGGTTTGGCCCGGGGCGTGCCCGTGCGCGTCCTGCGGGGCGGTAGGCACTGATTGATTAAATAGGCCCGTAGATGGAAGGAGTGGCTGCCTCAGTCCGCCGTGCCCTGCTGCTTCCTGTGGGTCGGTAGTCCGGCGATCAAATGCCCAGCAGTCCTGTGTGAAGCGTCTCCCGTGGAGCGGGAGGCGCGAACAGCTTAAAAATGCCCTGTAGATGGAGGGAGTGACTGCCTCAGTCCGCTGTGCCCCGCTGCTACCTGGGGTCGGTAGTCCGGCGATCAAATGCCTGGCAGTGCTGTGTGAAGAGTCTCCCCCTCCAGTTGTCACCCAGCTTGGAGGCGTCCTTCTCTGATCCAGACCCAGAGTCTGAGGGTGAAAAATAAGTCCCTGGCACCTCACAGCCATGCACAAAGACTCATGCGAGTATGGTCTGCACTGACACACAATTAGGCTAGCACATCTGATAGAGACCACTAGCTGCATATTCCTTACCGTAGAATTTTCCCCAGGTGTCAGATTAGATCCAGAAATATTTTGCAAGCAGTACCCCTACATGCTGGTAGGTGGCATCTTGTAGCTCCGCGTGGGTTTGTCCGTGTCATCTGTGCCAGAAGAGATGTGCGCAGGGTAGGTAGCTGGCTCTGTATATGGTATACCACTAAGTAGTTATATCGTGCAGAGTCCAGAGGTTCCCCAGAAGTGTACAGGTCTCAATTTAAGCCCAAGGTGCTGAATTTGAGGTAGTGGGCGAGAAGCACTGGGCTCAACACAGAGCAGTGTAAAACACGGACACTCTCCTCAAAAAGGCGATTTTCCCCCCCACCAATTTTAGGAAAAGCAGCTTCTTTCAAGATTTATTTTAAGACCAAGATGTTCACAAAAAGATAAGTACACTTTTCAGGAAAAATACTTTAGACTTTAAAAAGTGGATACAATGCATTTTTCAGTTAAGCAGTGTTCTCCTATGAGAGGAAAACAAGAATGTAGTTTCAGAGGTAAGTAAATGACTTACAAATTCAATCTTTGGCGTTTAAGGTGAAACCGGGCAAGGTTCATGTTGGGCCGTAAGGTGCACCACCAGCGGCACAGGGGTGGCCGGTTGCAGAGGTAATTTGTGGTCTGACGCCCTATGTTAACCAATGGAGCCTGGGTGTGATTGAAGATGGGCTGCTTACAGGTTAGTAAAGCGGGGTCAACGGTCGATCTCCTGGATTTAAAGTAAGCACGGAGGGGGTACAAGGCAGCACTGAACTTGCTCCCACAGCAACACCGTGGCAGCCGGGTATAGAGTGCCAACATTGTTGGGTGCTGAATGCTGTTCAATTGAGGCGATCTGTTTCGAACAAAGACTGCAGGCTCCAGCCAGGAGGCTGGATGAAGAAAACCCACAACTGCCCAGGTAAGTAGAGATGCTAGGTGACGTAGGGACAGTTGGCCAAGCTCCCCAAGGGCTTGGGGCTTTGGGTGCAGTGGTGTCCTTTGGGCTCTGGAAAACCGCTTACTGGGCAGATCGCAGTCATGGGGAGTCGCCAAGTTAAGGCTGCAGTCGTTGAGTCCAGCAAGGGTCATCCCATGGTCGACTCTGCTTCAGAAGCGCTGGGGAACCTTCTCAGGACTGGTAGGCCACTTCGGCTAGGGCCATGAGCGTCTCGTTCAGAGGTGGATCCACAGACTGGTTTGTGGGTCCTCAGGACAGAGTTCTTTTTCTTTGCAGTTGGATTCTACTGGACAAGTTCGCTGTTCATTGGGGGTTAGAAGTCTTTTTGAAAGGCAGGCAGTCTTCCCAGTGTTCTGACGGTTTCTGGTGTGCGGGGAGAGTTGCTTTTCTTCAGCAGGGTTTTTCAGGGCTGCAGACAGGCCTGTACGGCTGGGCCCAAGTTAGTTGGGGTCTACGTAGGTAGTAAATCTGATTTCTGAGTCTGGGGAGCCACCTAAATACTAGATGTTGGGGCATTGCAGGAGAGTAACAGGTAGGGACCAATTTGTTCCTTACCTGGTGTGTCTGCACCCACTTTTATGTGCCCCTCCTATGGGAGGGAGGCATAGCCCTAGCTCTGATTGAATAAGTCCCACCATCTTCAAGATGGTGCTTTGCCTTCAATGCCTTAAGGGTGGGGTTGGCAAAGGGAGACACCCCATCTATTATGAAGTTTTCCTGCTGATTCTCCCGCCCAAAAGTGGAGGTTGGGGTTGCATTACAAAGATGGCAGGCCTTTGATACTTCCATCTCGAGCACTGTGCCTATCCTGGGGGAAGAGGTGTGACGCCTCTGCCCAGGATATGCTTTGTTTCTGGCCACAGGGGTCCAGAAACATATCAGGTGGTGGCAAGCTGCTGAAAGCTAGTCAAACCACACCAGGGCTGCTAAGTTTTCAGGGGCAGATCTAAGGTGCCTATTAAGTACATGTTTGAATAAAGCCAACACTGGCAACAGTGTGGGTTTGTTTGGTACTAAACACTCCTGGGTTCAGTGAAACCATCATGGTGCTGGGGAAGTCGAGTTTCCAGCCCATGTACTCTTAATGGCTTCCTCGGCACTTACAGTATTAAGGAATAGACTTAAAAATTGTAGGGGCATATCTGCTCATGCAGATATGCCCACACCTGAGATATAGTGCACCCTGCCTTAGGGCTTGTAAGGCCTCCTAGAGGGGCGATTTACCTATGCCGTGGGCAGTGCTGCTGGACATGACACCCAGACAGTGGGCCATGTCGACTTGGTCGTTTTTGACTGCACCAAGGCATTTAAGCTGCAGTGGCATGGCCTTGGTGAGGGGTCCCTAAGTGACCCTTTTTAGTCCCCAGGTTTTGGTACAATGGAGGTCTGAAGTTATGCCAATCGTGGTACAGTTTTAGGGAAAGAGCATTGGTACTGGGAACCTGATTATCAGGGACCCCATACTCTCCACTCTGCAGCTAAAGTTGCATCACAAGCCAGGCAAAAAGTGTGGGCACTGCAACAGAAACCCACTTTGCTACATGTGGCACCTATATATCCACCGCCCCAGTGCATTGTTGTCCGGTTCTTTCTTTCCACGCTAGTTAGTGCAGATTCGGAGAGAGCTACCCCATAGTAGTTTTTCGACTAAACATTTTTAGGTCTCGCTGAGCCATCGCATGAGCTGCTCTGCGAGAAATTCAGTGAGTTGCTTTTGAAAGTGCTACCAGAGGCTTTTGCTGGCCTCAAGCTTGCGCGCAGTGCCAATTGTGGTTTCTGTCAAGGCTCATTAAGCCTTGTGTGCCTCTCTCCACGCTTCAATTCCCTCCCCCATCACAGATCGCGTCACTCTGCTGGCCTCCTGTACTTTCACTCCTGCCGCTCATCTTTTTTTGTTCTCTCGTCTCCATTCTTCCTTTTATTCTGCCTTATATTTTACACACCGTCCCTCCTTTATCTCTCGTTTCTCTCCCTCTTAATCTTTTTTTTCTCCAACTCGTTTTAGCCAGACTTTCCCTCTTTTCAATTTTCACTTTCGTCTCCCCATTTTCTGCCTGAAGCGAAGGTTATTACGGGACTGTCTGAATTCATGAAAGCCAATGAAAAAATAGCAGTAAGGACATAAAGTAACTACAAGGAGTCTACTTGTTTGTCTACAGTCCGTGTCACCCAATGGGCACTGTGCACGAGCCCTCTTAAACGTCATTGTATCTTAAACGTAAGGGCGTCAAAATAATGTACGATCTTGTGTATGTACTGTTGCTCTTCGTCTTGGCTGGAAATGTATATTTCACAAAAGTCCACATCATATTTTTAGACTGCTCTGTAAATAAACACATGCATGCCCTGAAGATTTTTGCATTTAGGAACTATTGGATGCGCAGGTCCAACTAAAAGCATGAACTACGGAACCCTTTTGCAACTTAATTTTACTTTTCAGTGATATCTAGAACATAGTCTAATTTGATTTCTATACGGTTGGCCCATTTTAGGTGAATCGCCACAATGACATGTACACATCCAGTACATATTGTTATTGTTTTGAGGCTGCCTTTTGTATAGCGCTTACTGCCAGGGCCTCAGCGCTTATCTAATCTGAGCGCCACAAGTCCCGCCCTTTCATGTAGAATCCCCATTTAGCAAGCATTGGCATAGCCAATAGGTCTCGCCTTTGGGACCTTATAAGTGTTAAGCCATGCAACAGTTGATGTTGCTGCACCAAGGATATTGTGCTGGATAACTAAACGCTTATAAGGTCCCAAAGGCGAGACCTATTGGCTATGCCAATGCTTGTTGACTCATGTCATTGTATTTGAGATCTTTATCTGGTGTGGCAGAAATACCATCCTAAAATGCCAGTTTCAAGCCCTGCGGCGCCGGTCACCGACTGATGCCGGTGGGGGACTCATCTTGTCGCAACTTACCCAGGGGAAAGGTGGTTAGAATCCCCAAGATAAAGTGTCTGAGTCTTCTAAAAGGCCCCAAAAACCTGCACGGGGGTTGGGTCCCAAAGCACCCCCTATACTCCACATCCCTATGGGGGGGGGGGGGAAGAACTGTGAATCTGCAATGGCCTGGTGTAGCAACTCTAAGAAGTTGGGACACTTAACTGGAGGCATGGCTTGCCCTAGCAAGAAGGTCCCTAGTCCTACAGCTACTCCTGGTGTAGCAAGTCTCCAGATGGGATCAACAGTGTGGCCAGGGCAAATCAGGTTGCACACTGAAGCAGTTCTAGTTTCAGAGGGGAATGTTGTGTTTTCCACTGTAGCTGTGTGGCCACCCAACTTAAAGAAATACTTACAATACCCTTGGATTAATGGAACTAGGATAGAGGCTCTGAGGGATACAGGTGCTGGTGTTTCTATGGTGAAGGACACTGGTTCCCCTGAGCAATATTTGATTGGGCGTACTTATCCAGTCACCAATGCTGACAGTGTTACCACTAACCATGCAATGGCGACACTAGGTTGACACTAGGTTTGGGGGAGGTTACAGGCCTGAAACTAGTGGTGGTCTCTCCACAGTTACCAGGTGACATGCAATGGCTATGGTGACATTAGACTGGGGAGGGGGCTGGTACTGCCCTGAGACAGGTTGTGGTCTCTCTAAAGCTATCAGCTGCATGTCTGCTTGGCAATGAGCTAGAAACCTCACCCTGGGCTGAGGTTTAACTAAAAACCCAGTCAGCAATGCTGGATATGCCTGAAATGGTGTGTAAAAACATGAGCACAGAGCAAAAGGCAGGGTGAAAAAGTAGTGTTGGATCCTGAAAGTATGGCCCAACCTACCAAGAGAAAAGGTAAGAAGACTGGGGAACAAGCTTCTGTTCAGGAAAAGGATCCGGACCCCTCTCCTCAGGAGGACTTTGACACCCCAGAGGGAACTGAGCCAATGGAGCTTGGCCCATACCAGGTTGAACTCTTTGGCCCAGGGGGACCCTCTGGGGGGGGAAGAGCTGTGCCAGGGGCAGCAAGACTGTCCCAATCTTGAAAGCCCGAGGCAACAAGCTGTTTCAGAAGCAAAGGCAGATGTCAGTGGTACTCACAGAGTTTATTGGGAAGAGGGATACTGTACACTGAGGCAAGAGACCCCAATCCTGGAGCAACCAGGAGAGTGGTAGTGCCATAGAATTTCAGAGAGTTCCTCCGAACTTTAGCTCATGACATCCCCCTGGCTGGACATCTGGGCCAAACCAAGACTTGGGAAAGGCTAGTTAGCCACTTTTACTGGCCTCAGATGCACCAAAAGGTAAAGGAGTTTGTCAGCTCCTGTGTTACATGTCAGGCCAGTGGCAAGACAGGTGGCCTCCCAAAGGCCCCCCCCCCCATACCACTGCCTATGGTAGGGGTTCCCTTTGAAAGGGTAGGTGTGGGCATAGAACCTCCCACAGCCTCAGGTAACAAATTCATACTAGTGGTGCTGGATCAACCCACTAGGTACCCTGAAGCAATTCCACTTTGGACTACTACAGCTCCTGCAGTGGCCAAGGCCCACATTGATGTCTTCACCAGGGTAGGGTTTCCTAAGTAGGTGGTTTCAGACAGAGATTCCAACTTCATGTCTGCTTACCTCAAACACATGTGGAAAGTGTGGAGTGCAGTACAAGTTTACTACACCATATCACCCACAAACTAATAGCCTTGTTGAGAGATTCAACAAGACATTGAAAGGTATGATTATGGGGCTCCCTGAGCAAGTCAAAAGGAGATGTGATGCCCTCTTACCATGCCTGCTTTTTGCATACAGAGAAGTGCTACAGAAGGGAGTAAGGTTTTTCTCCTTTGAACTACTGTTGGGCAATCCTGTGAGGGGACCACTCTGTCTTGTAAAAGAGGGTTGGGAGAAGCCTCTCCAAGAACCCAAACAAGATATTGTGGACTATGTGCTTGGCCTAAGTTCCAGAATGGCTGAGTACATGGAGAAGGCATCCACAAATCTTGAGGCCAGCCAGGAGCTTCAGAAGCACTGGTATGACCAAAAAGCTGCACTGGTTGAATTTCAACCTGGGCAAAAGGTGTGGGTGTTGGAGCCAGTGGCACCAAGGGCACTCCAGGACAGATGGAGTGGCCCTTACCCTATCCTAGAGAAGGGGTGAGGTCACCTACTTAATTGACCTGGGCACAAGCAGGACACCCACAAGTGTTATTCATGTGAGCCACCTAAAGCTCTACAATGACAGGGCTCACATCACCATGCTGATGGTGACTGGTGAGGAACAGGAAGCAGAGTGAACCTCTCGCTGACCTCTCCTACAGCCCAAAAGATGGGTCAGTGGATGGAGTAGTCTTTTCAGACACCTTCTCTGCCCAACAGCAGACTGACTGCAAGCAAGTCTTGCAACAGTGCGCTAAGCTCTTTTCCTTGTCCCATGGTCTGACCAACTGGTGTACCCATGATGTGGATACTGGTGACAGTGCACCTGTGAAAAACAATCTATCGACCGTCAGACCAAGTGAAGGAAAGTATCAGAGCTGAAGTCGGCAATATGCTGGAGTTGGGGGTTATTGAACCCTCAGAGCCCCTGGGCCAGCCCATTGGTTCTAGTCCCCAAACCTCATCCACAGGATGGAAAGAGAGAAATTATGTTAGGTGTAGACTATAGAGGGGATCAACTCTGTCACCCAGATAGATGCTCACTGTTGCAAAGTCATCCTGTGCCCTGGGCACCCCCAACTTTTTGCTGACTGGCACTGGTGGTAACTGACTCTGACTGGCCCTGGGCTCTGTTTAACCAGGCCCAGTGCCAAGCTAAAAGGAACACATTAGAATACAGTTAAGATACCCAACATACACTAGAGTACACTATGGTATGGTGGGGTACACCTGTAATTGGCATGACGTACCCCATAAGCCCCTAGTATGTAATAGGGCAGGGGATTGAAACTACCTAAAAGTCTCCATTATCCTGGGGCATGGCAGTTTAGAGGCCAGCAGATTTTCTGCACTAGCATGTGTGCAGTGCTGAAGCCCGAAGTCAGTTTAAAAGCAGCACTGGTTGCCAGGACAGCTTTTAAACCTTAAATTGTGCCCAAACTCGACTTTGGGGGTAGGGGCCCTTAAAGGAAAAACCTACCATATTTTTGCATATTAGGGGCCCCCAGGGTCACCCCTCGGTATCCCTGGGGAGGGGGGTCAGTCATCTATAAGGTACGCCCTTATAAAATTAGTTTTTATATGCCCGGGTTAAGTTAAATTTTACATTTCACTCCCCACATTATATCATAGAGCTGCTCAAATTCGACTTTGATGCCCGAAGAACTGGGTATGGAAGATCTGCAAAACTTCTGCAGATTCAGAACCCCTGAAGTCTCCCCTAGTTGCACAGGGGGTGGGGGTCCTGTAGAAATTAGGGAAATACTTATAAAATATGGTTTAATAAGCCCTGGTGCTTGAAAAGTGACCAAGTCATTTTCCCCATTGCAAACCCAATGGCACATAGGTTAACATGGTAGGAAGTTATTGATGAATAAATATTGATAGGAGAGGACTAGCCGGACCATTCAAAGACTTCCCAGAATGGTAGTAGTAAATTCAACAATATGATATTGTTGAATTTCTCCTAAAGTGTACATACAAGAAGTTTAAGTGGATTAGCCAGGCTGCTTTGAAGAGGTGATGAAGACCCCAGAGGGTTAATCACTGCTGGGAGGGCAGTGTGCTGGTCTATAGGAAAGCCAGGCTAGGGGGTGGAGTCATAAACCATCCTCTTCGAAGGGAGAGGGGAGGCCTGGGTTTCAGTTTCACTCTGACACTCCTGACCCAGAGTCAGGGCTAGGCTTAAGGAAGGTATGTGGTGACGGTAGGGGGATGGATGGTCCATGGAAATAAGCCATCCCAGGGGGTGTGTTTAGCCAGCTCTTACCTCCTTGCTGGAAAATCAGCCATTATGGATTTGGAAAAATGATGCACTTTGGGACAAACTAATGCCAAACTCTACAGGATGTGGTCATAACTATGAGGAGTTGCCCTGCTCTCATTGGTCTGAAGTGACCCGGTGCTTGACCCAGAGAATTTTGAATACGTTTCTGAGAGAGGCAGAGCCCTCCAGATCTGCTGCTTGAAACTTACTGAAGCAAGAAGTGCCCTGCTGAAAAGATTTTGCTGTACAAGTAACTCTAAGGCCTGACTTCTGAAGACTGCACCAAGTGAAACTGCAGCCCTGTGGATTACCTTGCTGCAAAAAGGACTCGGTGGACTCCCTGCAAGCTACAGGTTAACAGAGCTCACCCGGACAGCCCCACAAAGAATTCAAAGCCTGGAGTACCAGTGGATTTGTAAGGGGTTTGTTCAAGTGGATTGCGGAATTGAAGATTCACACTTTCAAGGACCCTCTTGGAGATTCCAGAACCTTAGATTGTATGTTAGCTACTTTGGGACCCGCAAGTAGAACTTAAGGAAGGTGTTCTAACTGGACCCTGCTTGCTGAAGAAGGCAGCCCACCACAGTGGTGAGAAATTTATTCAGAACAATTTATAAAGGTGTGTCTCTAACAGAGAAAACGAAATGACTAAAAGGGGCACTGTTGGTTTCTAAGCACTAGAAAGTGACTAATCTTTAAAAATTCAACTCTGGTTCCCTACAGTGGATTTTTTTCGTTTTGGTGTCATTTAAAAGATCAAAATATTACCTATTTTTATAAATTAGTGTTGGATTTTTATTTTGTGTTGTCTTAATTATTTACTGAAATGGTGTTTTTAAATGCTTTACATACCTGTCTTTGAAGTTAAGCCTGTCTGCTCACTGCCATGTTACCAAGGGTTGAGCATAGGAATAATTTTCTAAGACCTATGCTGGGTCTTATCATGTGTTAGTGGCCTTATTGCCAGTGGCAGACCTACATTTTCCTCAACCAATAAGCCACTTTCCAACACTCACCCTATCCCAAGAGCAGATGAGTTGATAAACAAATTGGGTGCAGCCATATTTCTAAGTACCTTTGACTTAACTGCAGGATACTGGCAGATTGGCATGGCTCCAGGAGCAAAAGAGAATACGGCATTCTCCACACCGTATGGACACTATCAGTTTGCTGTTATGCCCTTTGGTTTAAAGAATGCCCCTGCTACCTTCCAGAAGTTGGTGAGTCAAGTCCTTGTTGGGTTGGGGTCCTTTAGTGCAGCTTATCTTGATGATGTTGCTCTCTTTAGTTCCACCTGGCAGGATCACTTGATCCACCGTGGGAAGTTTTAAAAGCCCTGCAAACTGCAAGACTAACTATCTAGGCATCCAATGGACAGATAGGGCAGGGAACTGTGGTATACTTGGGCCACCTTGTTTGTGGAGGCCAGGTACAGCCCTTACAGCACAAGATCCAGGACATCCTGGACTGGGCAGCTCCAACCACCCAGACCCAAGTCAGGGCATTCCTTGGCTTGACTGGGTACTACAGGAGGTTTGTCAAGGGATATGGGTCCATTTTGACTTCCCTCACAGAACTCCCCTCCAAGACAATGCCCAAAAAGGTTAACTGTACAGTTAGTTGCCAAAAGGCTTTTGACACCCTGAGGAGCAGGAGCAGGTTCGAAGGGAGACAGGCCGGCAGGACTGGGTCCAAATCAGTGGGCGTCATTCTCTGGTTAGATGGCTGCACAGCTGTTCGGTCCTTCTTTTCTTGTTGTCAGGCTGCATCTGAGGAAGCAATGGTCAGGGTGCCCCCAAAATACTAGATTTATGGGCATTACAGGTAGGTAAGGGCAGGGACCAATGGGTAGCTTCCCCTATTGTGCCACCCTCCAGTGGGAGGGGGGCAGGAGCCTGTCCCTGGTTGGTCGGGTCCCGCATTCGCAAGATGATCCAAGTTGAGCCCCGCCTTGCCTCCCACACCTGAGGGGTGGAGTTGGCAGAGGTGGGCTCACCTCTTTCCCCTCACTTGTTTTTCCGGCCGCTCTCCCTCCCAAAGTGGTGGGTAGAACCAGTGGGACCAGTTGCTGAAAGCAGCAAGTGGTCTGGAGAGGCTCACAAAAGCGGCATGCCTTTGAAGCTTCCCCTTCGTGAACCCTCCCCATCCTGGTGGAGGAGGCTTGGCACCTCTTCCCAGGATGGGCATTGTTTCAGGCCCCCGAGAGCAGCAGGCACTCGACCCTGGTCCAGAAACCTGTCTGTTGGAGTCTCCCTAAACAGCCACTCAGTCAGGTCACTAGAAGTTGGTTGAGAGTCAGGGGGCATCTCTAACATTCCCTCTGTTGTGCATTTTACATTAAATCCCACACTGGCATCAGTGTGGGTTTTATGTGCTCAGAGGTTTGATACCAAACTTTCAATGGAGCCATTATGGTGTTCTCAGCACCATACACTCTTAATGGCAGCCCTGCACTTACAATGCCCAAGAATGGACTTGGGCACTGTAGGGGTACAGGGCTCATACACCTGTACCCTCACCACTAGCTTAGTGCACCCTGCTAGAGGGGTGACTCATCTATACCAGGGCAGTGGTTTTGTGGGCAAGGTACACAAGGATATGCGCCATGTCGACTCTTCACTTTGTACTGCGCCAAGACATGCAGCCTGCAAAGGCATTGTTTGTGTGTCCGGGTACGGGACCTCGAAGGGTGGCTCAATAAGTGGCCTTCTCTGGTCACAGTCCCTTTGGTACCTGTGGTACCATTTACCAGGGGCTGACGTGGCCAGAGATGCCAATTGGTTTTAGGATTCAATGCAATTTTAGGGAAAGAACATGGGCCTGGCTTACCTGTTAAGCAGGAGCCCAGGGCACACTCTGTCAAAGAACATCAGCAAAAAGTGCCATGCAAGAAAGAGGGCACTTACTCACAATAGCTAGTAGTCTTCCAAAACCTACAAACACGGCTAGAATGGAGCCTTCATAACGTGGACGTATGAAGGGTTTTATTATACTATCTACAAAAGACAAAACCATTCCGTAAAGGTAATCAGTTAGTCTCTCAAAGTCCAACAAGGGAGCACCCAGGACAAAGGAGACAATTGCACGTTGGATTGTAGAGGCAATTCAAGTATACTATGCCTCAGCAGGAAAAACTCAACACACCGCCAAAAGGCCACTCAACAGGGAAAAAAGGGGCAACCCTGGCCTTAATGGCCAATGTGCTAACAGACACCATATGTGCTGCGGCAACATGTGCACCCCAAACACTTTCACCAAACTACTGCGTGGATAAACAGATGTCTTGAGAAGCTCAAGTGGGACAAAAGGTACTTCAACACCTGTTTGCAAAGTCTTCCTCATCTTACCACAACCACCACAAGGAGGGGGAAACTGAGACATAATCTAATGCACAGCATGTGAATCCTGAAAAGGATTCATGCTGTAAAACAAAATGCTTACTTACCAGTAAGGGTAGTTTTAGGCAGCTTGAAGAGTTTTCTGGATTCACATGCGACCCACCGACCTCTCCTCAGAGGAGGAATGCTATCGGGTGGAGAAAAAGATCACTGAAATCAAAGAACTAACTTCTAAAGACGACAGGATTTAAGAATACCCTAGAGAAAAAGGGGAAAAAAGAATTTGAAGATCTGTCTGATGTCACACAGGGTATGGACCTAGCACCAAGTTCTTGTTGTTGCCCCAAACAAGAAACAAAAACAGACTATGCCGGATCTAACCACTAGATGGCGAAATAATGCACATCATGTGAATCCAGAAAACTCTTCAAGCTTCAAAACTGCTCCTGGTAAGTAACCATTTCCTTCCACGACAGCTTGCACGTTTGGTTTACTCGTACATCCTGGAAGTGAGAGGATTTGAACGCAGATGAGGAATGGCAGACTAAAATGGCTGCCAAAGTCTGCTATTGCAGCTCAGTTTAGACCCACTGGAGGAACCACAGCTGGATTATTCTAAATTACTCACCTCAAGCTTTGACGTGTCTGGAAGATTCAATCTCCTAGTTACCTGCAGTGTGGGAATAGCCCTTGGATTTCAACATACTTCATGGTCCTGGGCGGTGATGCAGCACTTCTGGTGGGGTGTTTTGACCACTCTAGGGGGATGGCTGGGCTTGACTTGGATTCTGATCCCAATCTCACTCCCCTCTTCTATACAATATCTCCCATTGACAAATATAAATGCAAGGCCACCTTCATGCACACAACTGTGTTGGTTGCCAAGTGCGAGATTGCTAGAGTGGCAAGCAATCTGCCTCCTACAGTTGGCATCTGGGCTGGTTGGGTGGATAGCTGTATGGTGCTGAAACTGACATTGTGGCCTGCTCAAACACACTAGACTCCTGGGGGATTGGGTGGAGCACAGGGATGCCCAACAAGAATGTTTAGCAGCACTAAGGGCACATTGATTGCTTAAAGTATGTTCCGATTGGAGGCATTCCGTTTTCTTGCATATTCTGGGAGCTGTACCATGATTGTCTTGTTTGCTGGTCACTTAGCTTTCTGTATTGGTTATTGTGATGTGATTTAATATTGTAAGAAAAATGCGATCTGCATGTCTTGTGATGTTTAATGGCATTTATTGACTTGTTTAATAATAAAAAAAAATTCTAAGATGGTCAACAGCATTTTGAACAATAAATTAAAAAAGAAAATGGTATTTCCAGAAGCACAATACATTGAGTGGCCTGGTAGCAGCATGTATCTGCTGGTCCCTCAAATAAATAAATGCAATAAAAATATTAATAGATTTATAAAGCAGGAAGGGGGCAAGCAGGAGAGCAAATGGGCAAGTGAGTGGTTGACAAAGCGGGAGCAGCTAACGCAGAGCAGAGATAGGAGTAGGAATAAACAGGCATGGAAAAGCAAGGAGCTACATGCAGTCCCATGGAGTGGTTTAACCCCTTGCCTGCGGCCAGAATTCGGCTGCGGTGCTGGACATTCCGATCGCGGGCGTGGTCATGGCGGCTTCTGGCCGTCATCAGCACACGAGCACTGTGATGCATGACGGACGGGAGCCGTCATCAGCACGGAAGGGGTTAATACAAATTAAAGCATTTTTCAAATGTTAGACTTGAAATGATATGCCTCATTCTATCAGATATGGTTAACAATAAACAATTGCTGGTGGGGGGATGAGGCGGAGGATAACCATTGACTAATGAGTGGCGAGCAAACATATTAAAGTGTACTGTAGACAGTAGGTCTTTGACCACAGGCAGCTTCATATATCTTTAGGTGAGACTTTATTCCAAAGTGAAGCCAAATGTCGAATCTGTGCTGCAGTTACTTTAACAACTTGATTCGCAAGTAGTTTTTGCTAAGTTTCTTCTTTTTCCATTCGTTAGAAGGCTCCACCTGGAAGCTTTTTACGCCAGCAGTCTGCTGAGGAGAAGGATGAAAAGCTTCCAGTGAGGCAGAAATTCGTCCCCTCTGAGATTTCTGAAGCAGTGGAGAGAGCCCGTAGGCGGCGGGAAGAGGAGGAACGCAGAGCCAGGGAGGAGCGACTTGCTGCCTGTGCTGCCAAACTGAAGCAACTAGATCAGAAGAGCAAACTCGCCCAGAAGTCTGATGCGCCAAAGCAGGCAGACAACAAAGAAAACGAGGACCCCAGATCTCCTGTGTTTGAGAAGAGTAGCCCTCCCAGCAGTGACCATTCCCATGTTAAAGGTAAGAGAAGTGAGGTCATCCATGTTCTAGCATTTCTCTTGATGTGTGGGGCAGTTGGTGTCAGTAGCTGCGCAGTGCCAAGCCTTTCTTCCTTTACACTTCACTCATCTCTTCCTGTACTTTTCTTTGTGTTAGAGCTGAGATTGGGAAACTTTGACCCTCACAACAGGTCCTGTTTTTTCCCCTCTAATTTTTCAGGTGAGGTTGTAGTGCCCCAGGGTGGCAGAGAGGACGTGAGAAGAACTGCTGGTAAGTGGTTTCAGTTGGGATTCACCAATTTGACATTTGTGGATTATATTGAGCATTTTTTCTTGCATCTAGTGAGCTATAAGACTTTTTTTGCTACTTGTGCTAGAAAATGGTGTGCAATTTCCAGGGGTTGCAAAAGCTGGGCAAGTTGTAAGTGGAGTAAATATTTCAACCAAGGTTTGCCTTCCGACGAGAACTGTAGTACTCGTTCAATAAACAAGCATTGGCATAGCCAATAGGTCTCGCCTTTGGGACCTTGTAAGTGTTTAACCATTTAACAGATAATGTTGTTGCACTAAGGTTATTGTGCTGCATACCTCAATACTTATAAGGTTCCAAAAGTGAGACCGATTGGCTATGGTCCAGCATTTAGTGAATAAAACATTACTAGGGCAGAATTGAAAAAACTATTTCCTACAAGAGCCTATGACTTTTATGGTCTGCAGGTTGCATGTTCATTTTACATAAAGGTGAGTGCATTGTAAAAATGTGAGTGTTCTCAAGTGAGCGTGGTTTGTTTAGAAAAGTCACCTTGTACGCAAGTTGGTGTGGAGGTACTGGGGAGTAGAGGTATCCAGGGGTAGAGGAAGCATTGTTTCTCATTCGTGATTCACCAAGGCAGGTAATGGAGAAAAAAAAAGTCGAACCAAGCATGTGGACTTAAGAGGGATCGGGGCAGATATGTTTGTGTCCTCGGGAAGAAGCCGAGGCTCAGACAAATGGTGTAATGGTGTGCGATGTGGCTGGCGATGTGCACGCGCCTGGCTCGCATGAACTGCACCCGATCCGCAGTTTGGCTAGACTTTTGAAAGCCTTACTATAATCTCGACAAACAAGCTTTGCTAAAGCAATGCTGTAGTTGAGACCTAAAAAACAGGGGGGGGGGGGGGCGGACCACACTCTCCCCAGCTCTGTTAGCTTGAAGCATCTGGAAATGGGCCATACCTCACTTCAGGAGTAAACCACCACATTGCCAAGTCTCTTCCCCCAGGATGGGCAGAGTTCACAAAGGGGAAGTTTCAAAGGCTTGCCGCAGACATTTGTAATGGTTACTTAGCTGGAGCTCTTGCCTGTAAGTGACTGAGACTGTGTCCCCTGGAATTGTTGGAGCTTTGGGATTGAGCTCCTTAGTGTGGTGAAAAATTAGAACATAATACATTACAGTTGACTATTTATTGCTTTTTCATTTTTGTACAAATATGACCGACAGTGGCTTTTAGTAAAGCAGTAGTCTTTGACGCTATAAATTTTTTTTTTCTTAATGTCATTTTTGGTTCACAAATCAGATTTTTTGACAGTACAATTTATTTTTTCTTTGTTTAAATATTTTTCTATTTTACTAAGTTTCCTTAAGAATTTTTACTATTTCTGAGTTTCATGTTTGGTGCTCAGTAAATTTCTCTGGGCAAAAGTCTATTGCTTTGTGCTGCTGTTAGGTGTTAAACCATGTTTTCTCCTTGAAATTGTTATTTTCTTAACACAGTCCACAAATTCTAGTTTGTGAGCTTCTTCAAAAAAATCCATGTTCTCACAGACTGTTGACTGTATAAACATTGAGGTCCCAGAAGTTAAAAATTAAAAATATTATCCTCCTAGCTAGTCCTGTCCATTGAGAGAATCTGGTTTCATCATTCAGATACTTCCTCACGTACATCTTGCATATAATTCACAGCGTACCTTTCTTCTCGCACTGACAGTCACCCCAGAGTTCCCTGCACAAGAAACTGCTCCGGTTTACCTGGAAGAACAGCCAGCAGAGACTCCAGCAGACGAGGTCAGCACCAGTGAGGACGATGATGAGGAACTTCCAGAACCCACATCACCAGTTCAAGAATATAACAAGTACCAGAAGTCATTGCCTCCGCGATTTCAACGTCAGCAGCAGCAGGTACGCATACAAATCACTAGGTGTTTTGTGCACCTTGACCAAGATGTGCAAACAGTTGGAAGCACTTAAAATTATGCTCCGTTTCATCTGTAGGGACTTTCTACCCTCACAGACATTTATTTTGTAGTTAAACATCCCCCCTCCTCTTCCACAGGACTCTTGGCATAGGAGTTGTGAGGAACATTTTGAGAAATCTAGATGAGAAGTAGCATTTTCCTTCCTGTATTCTAGAGGTTGATTCTAGTTTTACTTTGCAGCTAGTCATGTTCCTTGTTGTCTTGCTGGTGTTCTCCTTAGATATACACTAGGTGAAAGTAATTACTTACCTAACTGTTACCTTGCTTTATGGATACCAGAGAAACCGCTACCATCCAGTATTCTGTCATCAGTAAGTTGTTTTTGTACACAGGAGGAGTACATTTGTTGGCAGGTTTGAACTTTGCACATATGTTTGTAACCACAACTTTCACAACAATAAAATGGGTGTGATTTAATGTGATAATCTCTTAGCAACCAGTTCAATCTTTTCGATTTCATCATTATTGGATTTCTTTAATCTTCTCCTTCAGGAACAGCTATACAAAATGCAGCACTGGCAGCAGCAACAGCAGGCCTATGCACCCCCTTCTCACTCCCATCAGCGCAACTTTTACCCACCCCACCCTCAAATGCTTGGGTTTGATCCTCGATGGATGATGATGCCCCCATACATGGATCCACGGATGGCTCAAGGTCGAAGCCCTGTTGATTTTTATCCCTCAGCAATTCACCCTTCAGGTATGGACATACATATTTTCAATGAAGATTTTCTTTTCCATAACTATATATACTGGACCAACAGAAGGTACAGTGTGTATAGAGTCCACCAACCCCAGAGGTATAACAGAGGTTAAAGTCTGAACTGACCTTACTATCCAAAGTGGTAGCTTGGTCGAGCAGTAAGGCAGTACCAGAGGACAGTGTAAAGCATTTGTTGTACACACTCAGTCAGCAAAAGGTTTCACACACTCAAGGACTGAACTCCAGGCCAATTGTTTGTATATCAAAAAATATAGGTTTTAAAAAAAAAAAAATGTTTTATTAGCATCTGTATAAACATACAATGTCCAACCTTTAATTAACATACAGTCCGTTGCTCAACAACATCCATCATCCAGTCTTTACAAAGTTAAGATCATTACCTAAAATCACATTCGTTAAGGTGCAACTGTCAATTGCAATTAGTCAACTTGGTGCATTTGTAAATATTCAATCGGGTATTGCAAATAGTCTCTGGGCTTTGAGCCCGTTGGTAGTTCCTCTTCATATGTGCGTAGAGTGTCCTTACAATATACCAAATCTTGCAGCCATTGTTTAATCTGTGGGACTTTTTTGCTACCCCAGCACATTGATATTCTGCGTTTAGCCAGGAGTAATGCAATGACACAAAACTTGCGCTTAGTTGCACGCACCCCGGATATCAGGCCCAATAAACATATTCGTACATTTCAATCAACAGTACTGCCCACCATAGTGCCTAGTATTTGGGTCACTTTTGTCCAGTATTCCGCTACTTTCGCACAGGACCATGCAAGGTGTATAAAATCAGCGAAGTCGGCGTTGTAACGTTGACATTTAGAATCTGTGTAATCCATACCTACATAGTCTTGCAGGAGTATAATAGGTCTGGTGGAAGTATTTATAATGTAACATGCGTAAGTTCCCGTTGGGCGTTAACAAACCAGTTGGTGATCATGCAATAACCTATTCCTCCTCTGATAGCGGAACATCTAGGCCGAAGTTCCATTTCTGTAGCGCTCTGTGTATTGTCCCCTATATCTGCCTGCAATGTAACATATAGTCTAGACACCATGTGTTTGGCTGTAGGTGTGGTTAGCAGTATCTGTAATGAGGATAATCGCGGTGGTTCCTTGGGGTAAGATTGAAATAATTTCTTTTGGTAGTATTACCCTGCCAGATTCCCCTAATCGTAGCCTTAAAAGCTTCCCATAACAGGCCAGGGTCTTCAGTAGTAGGTTTATTTAGGTCAAAATATTCCGTTATAGCCTGACTTATGGTGTCAGTATATACTGAGTCTAGTAGCGCTTTTGCGTTAAACCTCCAAATGTATGGGGGTGGCATATAGTGGGGCTTAGTCATGGATAGTAGCACTGGGTTGTGGTCAGACTGTGTCCTAGGCAGTTGTTTTACAGATCGGGTCCATAATAGTACTTCATCAGTGCCCAACCAGTAGTCTATGCGAGACCAACTGTTATGCACAGCTGATGCGTGCGTGGCGTCCGGGGTGTCTGGTACGCCAAATATCAACTAGGCGCATGTCAGACATAATCTTTTAATTTGCCTAAAGCTTTGTGAGGTTCTACTGTTGCACCGGATCTATCCAGATCCAATATTGAAATCCCCGCCCCAAATTATTGGAATGTCTGGTAAATTGTTAATTTTGCGCCACAATGCGTGATAGAATTCAGGATCGTCAATATTTGGGCCATATGTGTTTATGATGACAACCTTCTGTCCTCTAAGGGTACCTATAATGACATAGCGCCCCAGATCATCCTTCATAGTAGCTTCTATATTAAATTGTAATACTTTTTTAAACAGTATGAGAACCCCTCTAGAATAAGATGAGTAGGACAAGCTGCAACTCTCCTCTGCCCATCTCCGTCCAATAGTATGCGTAGAATTAGGTGCGATGTGTGTTTCTTGTAGGAGTGCAATATCTATGTGCAACCTGTCGAGGTATGCAAATACATGCCGAATTTTTTTCGGGTTACTAAGCCCTCTTACGTTCCAAGTTAATAAATTTAAATGTTTCTATTGTACCCGTTCCGCAGCCACAGTCAGTTACTTACACCCACCATAGAAAAATTATAGATTGGACAGCATGCACCTTTCTCGTATCTTCGGTAAGACTTGATGTATTTTTGTATTGCTGTATTCTGGATTTCAGCGATGTTTCTTATGTGCAAACGTCTGCATAACAGTACCCAACACCAACCTTCCCACCCACTTCAGCATCCCAACCATGCCAAAGACATACCCCATAGTAACAGAACGACAACCTAATTTTGTTGGGGGAGCACCCGCTTGGGGGGTCCACCAAGTGCACACAACTCCATCCAGCAATGTGAATGTGGTCGGGCATACATTAGTGATGCAGACTCCAAGAATTATTTCAACATAAACATTAACACAGTGACCTCTAATAGGTCGTAGCTGTTCCATACACTATACTGTAACGGAATTCTCATCCTATCCCCATATGGACAATCTAGTATCCAATGAGGTACAACTTAGGAGGCGGGACAAACACTAGCATCACATCTTCCACATCTGTGCATAAAGTCCACCATTACGAGCACATTCTTCCCCCTTCTCCATATCTATAGACATAGCAAAGATCTGTGATTGTAGAGCGACATTGTTATTTAGAAAGCTCGTGTATAGTGGGTCACATCATCTGAATATTTTGATAACGTTTGAACATTAATGGTAAGTAGAAGTACTACCATCTGAGGCAGATAGTGACACTGTCTTTGAGCCCCAAGAACAGGAGTGGAACATAGTATGCAACAGCAGGTTGAGATTCTAGAACAAAGTATGCATGGCGCAACATAGTTCCTTTTGGCCGCTTGCAGTATATCCCAAGCGTCGTTGGCGTGTGTGCTAGCGCATTTTCACAAAATCGTCAGTAGCACAGCCTGGTGGCAGAGTACTCACACAAGTCTTACCAGTTAACAATGATCGAGATCAAAAGATGTCCCCCTCTCCAACGGCGCTCCGTCTGAGTCCTGGTTTTGTTCTGCGCGCTTTTGTTCCTTGCGCTTGTGGCTGAGCTTCTTGATAGTCTTGTGCTGCTTTCGGCGTCTGGAGTAGCGTGGAGCGGCCATCTTGTGTCACCCGCAGGCGAGCTGGGTAGAGCATAGCTGTTAGAAGGTGATTCTGACACTAGGGCTGCCCGGATTTTTCACTTTTTGAGCACCTAATTCTGGAGCGTTTACTGTGGGGGAGCCTCATAATCTGGGACTCATCCACAGTGAACTCATAATGGAGACTGCATGGAGATTTTACTGGTGTCCGCCTGGCTTGACTAGGCCGCTGCGCAGCAGCTGGAGTATGGGACACTGTGCTGGTTACATGCAGACACGGGTGTACATGCGTGTGCACACGTGTAGGAGCTGCGCAGGGGAGATTCCTAGCGTGCGCAGTCCGAGATAAGCTACAGAGTGAATGGTGTGGCAGGACTTATGCAGAATTGGGTGGTGACATGGATTAGGCTTTATACCCTGGGAAGGAACATGCCAGGGAAAGTCAGTGTGTTTTACTGTGTTTTTACTTCATTATTCCCCTATGGGTATGTGGGGCCCATGGCTAAAATGACTTCCACAAAGCCTACAGATTCCAGACATGCACTAAAGTCCATTGTAGAGTAGGTGAAAATAAGTATTCTGCAGAGTCCAAAGTCATATTTGTACTGCTTTTGGGTCATGTAGAACTGTCATATTTCTCTGAGCCAGCCATGACCAGACCCAGGCTGAGGGTTGACCTCAGCTGGATGGATTGATAATCTTTCTTCCACAAGCTATGGCCTCCTCTCCACAAAGATGGGTGGGGCTACAGGCTCATCCATTAGCAGCTGTCAATGGGTGCCAGGCACCAGGCTGCACCAAGAAGGAAAGAGTTGGGTTTCAGAGGCCATGTGGCCAGAGACACTGGACGACTCCATTTTTAACAAACCAAGAGGCTGGACAAGAAGGAGGGAGCAGGGGCAGGGAAGTGATGTGTTGCTGTTTGATAGGACCCACAGAGACTTTCTGCCAGCCCCCTACTCAACTTTTAAAAAGTACTTGCACATGAAGAGAAGCTCTCTCTGGGGTGGGGTCTGCTGAGGTGGAAGGTGCTGGAGCCTGGCAATGGGCTGTTGGAAGGAGAGACCCCCTGACTGTCACCCAGGCCCCTAACAGCACCAGACGAAGCGCCCAGGACCGGTGCACAGAAGCAGGGGCTTCTGCGCAAGGAGAAGAGAGGCACAGGAGGAGAGCCAGGCGAAAGGCTGGCGCAGGGAGCCAGTGCAGACCGCTCCCTGCAGAGTGCACCCTCTTGGCGACCCGGAGAGTGAAGGAGAGTGCTCCCAGTGGCTGGGGGGTGCCACCAGAAGCAAGAAGATGCAAATGTGGGGCAGATCGGACCTCCAGGGGCTGAGATATGGCCCCCAGAAGGTGAGAGACCTTGGACCTGTGGCCCCCTGACAGCGAAGCGCGTGAGGCTCCGGCGCTGGTCCAGGAAAGGCCCCTGGGGTGGGTCAGGTCCCGGGGACTGCCCTCCAACGTGGAGAGCCTGCGGGGGTCCAGGGTGGGACCGGGGCCCCGGACAAGGAAGGAGGAGCCAGGGGCCCAGGTGGGACCGGGCCCCCAACCAAAGCGCGGAGCGACCGGGTGTGGGCTTTCCACGTTGCATACCCTTAGCCGTGGGTCCTGGTGGGACCGGGCTCCCCACCGAGGCCCCAGAAAGCGGCAGGAGCTTGAAGCGCCCCATGATGCCTTGCAAGGCATGAGGAATGGATTGTTTTTGGCGTTTTGGTGGCCCCCAGAGGAGAGGGGTCACCCTTGAGTGTGAAAAGGTGCTGGGGGAGCTGCTGGAGCAGCGCAGTCTCGCCCCCAGCACAAAGCTAAGTCCCACCCTAAGTTTGTTGAGAATTTAAAAAGAATAACCCCTCAACTCTCAGCAAAGATTGCATCACCTCCTAGGCTGGAACTTTTGTTCTACAGCTGGGGGTTCATGGAGAAGTGCATCAAAGATTGAAGGGCTGAGATGGCGTAATTGCACTGAAATGCATTTATTAATGGTTCTTTCTTTTAGAGGGACTGATGTTCAATGTGAAGTACTGGTGTAAGGTGATGTCGCAAGCAAAGTGGATTTAAGTGGCTAGACACTCCTGCTAGGGTGTCTGACGGTATTTACAACTTAATCCTGTGATCATCTGTGATGCCTTTAGGGTCTGTAATTGCAATGCATTTTTAATGATATCCAAATGTGCTAAGTACTGTCATTCTAAAGTGTGCGTAAACATGTAGTCTTGCTGCTGCGCTTAGGTGAAGACCCCAGACTGTTAGCCCTTAAGATGTAGAGGTGTATACTTTAGGGTCAGTAGGAGATGCTTGGTCAGGGTCATGTGTCACTAAGGCAGGTGTATCCCTGTTTAATGCCTGTTGAGGTAATGAGAGGGGGACGCCACTGGGATGGTGCCAGTGCGCAAGGCCCTCGCTCCAGGATAGGTTCAACTAATTGCATTGGGGGCAAGATGATGTGCATACATGGGAGTGGTGGTACTAGACCCCACCCCCCCTGCGGTAGGGGTGGAGATGTTATGCAATGTCACAAAGTAATTCCAACAGCTTATGTATATTTGTAAATTGGTGTATAGTATTGAGTGGTGTGTGTTTAATAAATGTACTCTTACTTTTATAAAGCAAAGTACAGACTGGACAATCAATTGTTGAGTGTTATTTTTGCGCACCTGCAAATGGTGATTACTAGCCCACACCACCTCCCTTGAGTAAGCCTCAGACTGCTCTGCAACGCTACCCTCAGAGTCAGGCTCTGCCCTAGGGTGTTTGGTTCCCAGTGAAAGACAAATGTGTCCTGTTATTTGTGCAGGCCTCACAGATGCTGCCTCGTTTTCCAACATTAGCATATTCTGTTCCAAGTTCTCGCAGTTTCTTTTTCGCGGGGTTAAATTCTTTTTGCGCCAGTTGTACCGTCATAGTGAAGTCTGGATAAAACTCCAGTGCATTTCCCTGGTAGTTGATCTGGCGCTTCTCCCGAGCCAATCGCAAAATAACATCTCGATCCCTGTAATTGAGCACCCGGGCGATAATCTGCCTTGGGCCAGGCTTGGGTCGCGGTGCCAGTGATCTGTGTGCGCGTTCGATCAGGAGGACAGCTGAGAAATGTTCTGCACCAAACACGTTACGTATCATGTCTTCTACATATGTTTCTATCCTCTCCGTGTTTGTGGATTCCGGCACTCCCGCGATTCTGATATTGCGCCGAGATCTCTCTCTCCCAAATCCTCCGCTTTATTTTTGATGACTTCTAGCAATTTTTTCATTTCCGTGCATTTTTGTGTCGTGTTGTGCGATTCGTCCTCCACCGCCGTGATGAGATTCTCAGCCTCAACAAGGCGCTCACCATGCTTGTCTAGTTTAGCCGCCATATTATCAACCCTCAGTGTGATGGTGTCTAGTTTCCCATTAATGTCCTGCAGGCTTTGCTGTATCACCTGCAGAACACATTCCATGCCATTGCGTGCTGTGGGTTCATTGTCAAGTTCGGTATCCAAATGCGCCGTGGCACCCTTGGGGTCTTTTCGTTTCAAATGGCAGCTTAGACTGTTGCTTATCTGGCCTCCCATCCTCACCAGATTTGTTTTTATATTCTCGCGAAGGAAGCGACGGCGTGGCTCCCGGCGCGTGTGTGGTGGTGCGCACTTTACAATTCCCTCGAAGATGGCTGCCCAATTATGTGGAATCTGCCGTTAATCCAACATTACAATAGAGCACAGTGGATATTGAACCATTTGAGGAGGAGGCGCGTAAATGGTCTGTATATAACACAGCAGATACTCTAAAAAAATAAATAAAAAAAAATGTTTTTATTTTCTTCCGTTATAGAGATGTAGCAGCTGGTGAACGGGTCAAGTATGCAGCTGTATTGGAGATCACCGCATTTGTCAGTCTCTTAGTGCAGCCAGCACCGCCATTAGCCATATTGACTGACTGGTTCCCACAGGATAAGGGTGGCAGGACAGACCAGGGTTAGCTGGTGTAGTTTTTCTCACCTCCGGGTATGGGATGTCCGCATCAACAACAGGCTCGTGAGTAGCATGTGAGCGAGAGCCATCATACCCGTATGAGGCTGCCTGCGAGCGAATGTCTCCACACGAAAGGCGTCCCCGAGTCTCCCCGCATTTACCAAATCAGGATGTCATTTACAGTGCATTGAAATCAGGCAGAAGTGTTACGGCTGGAAGGGGCCTCAGCAGGTATCTCGCAGTACGCAAACAACAAAGAAACTTAAAGGTCTAAAACTAGCTGAGTTGAATAGACTATCACCGGACTCGGCACAATACGTGTGCAATACATCAGCTATCACATGATGGAAAGGCGCTCAACATAATAGTTTGAGTCCTATCAGCCCACCCACGTGGCGGAGCTTCATCATGTAGGACATCTTGAACTAGGTCCGTGTACCGAAGCCCAGATGTATTGGCTTCGTGTCACTAGGCTATAGTTCAGTCAATGTGAGTGTCCTCACCACTAGTGAAGCTGATGAATGCAGTGCAAGAAGTGAAGTGATGTGTCTTAAAATGGCGGTCAAGGTAAATAGGACAATTTTATTAATATTCACCTGGACGTCAGGTTAAAAACAGTGTAGGGACAGTGTGAAAAAATCACTGTCTATTTTGCTTGGTAGTAAATCAGGCCAACATGTTTCTGCCGTAAGGTGGATGTTCACCGGCATTAGTCAGGGCCAAGCTAACTGGTATGCTACTGCAAATTACACAATTAAAGGTGCTCAAAAAAGGGAATAATGACAAAAAAAATTACATTTAACAGACCATACTTTGCCTGTGAATAGTCACATAAGTGGTCATAAGGACCATCCTACCATGTCCTCCCGATAGGTTCGAGTTTGGAGGAAGTCTTCCCTACAAAAATGAGAGAAAAACTTTTTGGTAATACAAGGTACAGTCATAGAAAATCTACTCTTTTGTGATATCAAGTACAGTAATCTGCGGATCACACAAAGTGCGACGTAGGTGATAGTCAATAAAAAACTCAGCTCAGCCATTCATAGTTGTGATAGCCGCATTACTTATGCGCTATAGAAGTCGCCAACAGATAATCTGTGCATTGTTCAACAACTAAGTTTATAAACTTACCCAACTCTGTGTGGGAAGAAAGCCTCACCTCACCCGGCAATGGCTCGGAGAATGAGGCCCCGCTCTAGACACATAAACAAGGACAGTTTTAGGGGTTGATAAATGTCACGACCTATGTCAATAAACATGCTTTAGTGAAACAAGTATTATAGAAACCTCAGTTTTCAAGATTGCCCCTAACGTTCGCCCTACCTCTGGGACCAAGGCGGGTGAACTCAACATGTCAAATTTAAAAACAATCCTCTAACATATCACAACAGGTTGATGCACCCACGTGAGTGCAGCAACTATGTCTCTACTTGCCAGCCACCCCCCCCAAAAGATAAACAAGTAGTTGAATTACTGGTGGGAGGCGCTTGTCTAATGTAAAGTAAGTCAATGAAAAGTCAAAGAAAATGGAAAACCGGTCTATGTAGAAGTTATTGAGTTACTGCTATTTTGGGCTGCAAAATAGTGCTGTGCTGACAAACTCCAATAACGTTCGTGATCCAGAGAATACACACAAAAACCTTGTATTCGAGCAGCTACTAATTAGTGCTTTGAAACGTAGCTGCGCTGATCAACTAAAGCAGCGCTCGTAATCCCTAAGTAATACCAATATCTTTGTAGACGCATAACACTCAATCTTGGCTAGCCGATAATCACCTCAAACTAAATGCTCTGAAAACTGAGTTCCTTCTCATATCACCCCCGGCGAAAAGTTCCTCCACCCAAACATGGCTCAACAACCTAACAGCACTCAATGTCCAACCCACCATCGTGGACTCAGCGAAATCCCTAGGCATCACACTGGACGCCAAGCTCAACATGCAGCTGCACGTCAGCAAAGCCACAAAAGCAGCTGATTTCCAAATCAACACACTGAGGAAAATTAAACCCTTCCTCCCTACTGAAGACTTCCAAACTGCTGTACAAGCGTTAGTCATCCCTCGAATAGATTACGGAATTGTGACCCTCAGCGGACTCCCGCTATCCACAACAGCTCCCTTAAGAGCTTCCCTGAACGCTGCCGCAAGACTCATTACTGGCTCAAGAAAACATTCGCATATTTACCCAGATTTAAAGTCCCTAAAATGGCTGCCTTTTGAAGCCAGAATACAACTAAAAATTGCAGTTATGACACACGCGGCCGTGCACCACAATGCCCCCAACTACCTCGCTCAAAAGTTGTCCATATCAGGAGGTTCGAGATCCAATAGAAGCTCAAAAAATCTACTCCTGAAACCCCGTAGATTCAGGAAAGAGAAAACTTACAAGCGCTCCTTCTCAGGAATGGCACCCAGGATCTGGAATGCGCTCCCGCCTGAAACCAGGCGTATCTCCTCCGCTGCACTCTTCAAGAAAGAGGTGAAAACCATCCTTCTGGCCAAGATCTCCTGAACCTTATAGGGGCTGGATCAGAGACTCTGCATTGCCTTGTATCAATGCTCACCTTGTCCTTTGGCACTATACCTCTACTTGATGGAGACACTACTACGCTACTTTCCTACTACCGACCAATATATGAGACACATTGGGTCACTGATTCACCCTCCTGATGCCCCCACTCAGTGCGCTCCCTATACTAAAACACTGGTATAAGCCTTCCACACACCCAAGGTGTACCTGAACACCTCTGTAATGGGATCAATGACGTGTGCCGTTATATTACCTGTTTACCTGACTGTATATTGATATGTTTTATGTATTTTATTATTATCCTTTCATGTTAGTGACTACTACATTGCTCCCATTACCTCTGTTCATTCCTACTGCCCCTACCCTGTCATTGTGAAGCGCTCTGATATCTGTAAGGATCTTGTTCGCGCTATATAAAACTTTGAATGAATAAATAAATATCTAACCCTCTTACCTGTCCGTCGGTACCTCGCGGCGTGATCTCGCGCCGAAGGGGAGGCACCGACGGTCAGTAGGGGCAGCGTTTTTATACTATAGCTGATTCGCTGATAGATATCAGCTGGTTAGAGCGCGATTAACAATGTATCATAGAGCGACGTGGTGCGCGTGCGCGCATCCCGCTCTACTATTCAGAAGGAGGGGCGGCGTGTCTCACTATCTAGGCATGCGCAAGATTTAGATAGTGTTTACTCGCATATGCGCGCCAGAGCTCCTACCGAAAAGTGAACACTACCTCGCTCATTCGAAAGGAATACCCGGAAGTGGGTTTGTAAAGAGGGATATTCTCTTTAAATAGAACTCCAAGTACACTACAAAAAGATATAAAGGAAAAGTGCCGCCAAATATACATAATTACTGGTTTCTAAAACTGTATAATCAGGAAACTTGCATGATTACATTATATTGGAGCAATGATAAAGCTACATTTTGATAAAGCCTCTAATGATGGAGGAAATATTGTGTCATATTCCAAAGGAACTTCGGTCTACACTGAGTGTGCAGTGTTCAATACAATATCTGTATGAATAACATAGACTCATCCAGACCTCCTGAACAGGGATCTACGTTAGAAACATCTATATAAGGACTCTGGAGGTCTAGTGGAATTTAGTAAACCCAAAATCAGACAAATACCAGATTTATGGTTACCTCCATGTGATGGTAAGTGTGATCAATGAAGGACACCATATTCGTATGAATGACCAAGGCTCCTCCAAAGCTTTTGGACAGTAACCTAACAATAGAGCACCAGATGGTAAGTGTGATCATCAAATAGAAACCCAAGGTATATTGTCGTTCAGCCCTGTGATGTCGGTCTTCAGTTTAAAGATCCAACGTTGTTCTTTTACAAACAGAAACCGTGAAACATCGGTAATATGTGGTGGAATATGCGGCTGTTCTAGCACCACCCACCTCAAGTCTTCAGCTTTATGTTTCATATCTAAGAAATGATTCGTTAAACAGGTGGATTGTTTGTTGCAACGAATCGTGCTCTTATGCTCGCTGATGCGTGACTTAATCATTCTTGTGGTGTGGCCAATGTATTTCTTCATACAGGGGCAAGTAATCATATAAATAAACTTCTCAGAGTTACAGTTAGTATGATTGGTCAACCGCCATGGTCTTGCTGTGCCGATGTCTATTGTCAGAGTCTTCTGTGTCTGTGGACAAGCTGCACAGCCACCACAGGGATAGTGTCCTCGTACTGGGCTGGTGTTCCAAAGGGTATTCGTCATTTCCTTTCTTTGAATTCTAGGTCTGGTATGTACCAGATTGTCCTTGATGGACGGGCCCCTCTTGTAAGCAAAGAGTGGCCGAGGTATTTCTCCTGATACCGTATTGAGGATCTTCCAATGTTTCAGAATGATCTTTTTAACTACATTAGAAAGTGTACTGAAGGTATGCACCATCGTCAATCGGTCATTAGGAGTATCTGTTTTTGTATGTTCTATGAGCGCCTCTCGGTTGTTATTAAACGCTCTTTTCCATGCACGGCGTACTAGATGATTGGGGTAATGTCGTTCTTTTAGGTTCGATGACAACTCCCTAGAATGATGTTCAAAAAGAGTGTTGGAGGAGCAATTCCTCCTCACTCTCAGAAATTGACCCACTGGTAAGTTATCACGGAGAGATTGAGGGTGGAAACTGTGATCCAGGTCCAGGAAAGGAAGTTTCTCTTTGCTGCTTTCCATCGTAAACCTAGTTGCACCTAGTCTTGCAAATCTATACATGCATCAGTTTGAGGAAAATCATGTTCTGAACCACAGCAACCCATTTTTCCATCAGGTGTTGCTGTGGAGAAGATATATTGATGACATCATTTTGATCTGGAGGGGTTCATCTGTTGAAGTGTCAGATTTCCACAACTGGCTAAACTCAAGAAACCAGTACCTGAAGTTTACGATGGAAAGCAGCAAAGATAAACTTCCTTTCCTGGACCTTCTTATATCCCCTGGAGAAGGAGGCCTACAGAGTGAACTTTATAAAAAGCCCATGGCACGTAATTCTCTACTATCTTATCACAGTTTCCACCCTCAATCTCTCCGTGATAACTTACCAGTGGGTCAATTTCTGAGAGTGAGGAGGAATTGCTCCTCCAACACTCTTTTTGAACATCATTCTAGGGAGTTGTCATCGAACCTAAAAGAACGACATTACCCCAATCATCTAGTACGCCGTGCATGGAAAAGAGCGTTTAATAACAACCGAGAGGCGCTCATAGAACATACAAAAACAGATACTCCTAATGACCGATTGACGATGGTGCATACCTTCAGTACACTTTCTAATGTAGTTAAAAAGATCATTCTGAAACATTGGAAGATCCTCAATACGGTATCAGGAGAAATACCTCGGCCACTCTTTGCTTACAAGAGGGGCCCGTCCATCAAGGACAATCTGGTACATACCAGACCTAGAATTCAAAGAAAGGAAATGACGAATACCCTTTGGAACACCAGCCCAGTACGAGGACACTATCCCTGTGGTGGCTGTGCAGCTTGTCCACAGAGACAGAAGACTGACAATAGACATCGGCACAGCAAGACCATGGCGGTTGACGAATCATACTAACTGTAACTCTGAGAAGTTAATTTATATGATTACTTGCCCCTGTATGAAGAAATACATTGGCCACACCACAAGAATGATTAAGTCGCGCATCAGCGAGCATAAGAGCACGATTCGTTGCAACAAACAATCCACCTGTTTAACGAATCATTTCTTAGATATGAAACATAAAGCTGAAGACTTGAGGTGGGTGGTGCTAGAACAGCCGCATATTCCACCACATATTACCGATGTTTCACGGTTTCTGTTTGTAAAAGAACAACGTTGGATCTTTAAACTGAAGACTGACATCACAGGGCTGAACGACAATATACCTTGGGTTTCTATTTGATGATCACACTTACCATCTGGTGCTCTATTGTCAGGTTACTGTCCAAAAGCTTTGGAGGAGCCTTGGTCATTCATACGAATATGGTGTCCTTCATTGATCACACTTACCATCACATGGAGGTAACCATAAATCTGGTATTTGTCTGATTTTGGGTTTACTAAATTCCACTAGACCTCCAGAGTCCTTATATAGATGTTTCTAACGTAGATCCCTGTTCAGGAGGTCTGGATGAGTCTATGTTATTCATACAGATATTGTATTGAACACTGCACACTCCGTGTAGACCGAAGTTCCTTTGGAATATGACACAATATTTCCTCCATCATTAGAGGCTTTATCAAAATGTAGCTTTATCATTGCTCCAATATAATGTAATCATGCAAGTTTCCTGATTATACAGTTTTAGAAACCAGTAATTATGTATATTTGGCGGCACTTTTCCTTTATATCTTTTTGTAGTGTACTTGGAGTTCTATTTAAAGAGAATATCCCTCTTTACAAACCCACTTCCGGGTATTCCTTTCGAATGAGCGAGGTAGTGTTCACTTTTCGGTAGGAGCTCTGGCGCGCATATGCGAGTAAACACTATCTAAATCTTGCGCATGCCTAGATAGTGAGACACACCGCCCCTCCTTCTGAATAGTAGAGCGGGATGCGCGCACGCGCACCACGTCGCTCTATGATACATTGTTAATCGCGCTCAAACCAGCTATCTATCAGCGAATCAGCTATAGTATAAAAACGCTGCCCCTACTGACTGTCGGTGCCTCCCCTACGGCTCGAGATCACGCCGCGAGGTACCGACGGACAGGTAAGAGGGTTAGATATGCGTCTACAAAGATATTGGTATTACTTAGGGATTACGAGCGCTGCTTTAGTTTATCAGCGCAGCTATGTTTCAAAGCACTAATTAGTAGCTGCTCGAATACAAGGTTTTTGTGTGTATTCTCTGGATCACGAATGTTATTGGAGTTTGTCAGCCCAGCACTATTTTGCAGCCCAAAATAGCAGTAACTCAATAACTTCTACATAGACCTATTTTTCCATTTTCTTTGACTTACTTTACATTAGACAAGCGCCTCCCACCAGTAATTCAACTTCTTGTTTATCTTTGGGGGGGGTGGCTGGCAAGTAGAGACATAGTTGCTGCACTCACGTGGGTGCATCAACCTGTTGTGATATGTTAGAGGATTGTTTTTAAATTTGACATGTTGAGTGCACCCGCCTTGGTCCCAGAGGTAGGGCGAACGTTAGGGGCAATCTTGAAAACTGAGGTTTCTATAACACTTGTTTCACTAAAGCATGTTTGACATAGGTCGGGACATTTATCAACCCCTGAAAATGTCCTTGTTTATGTGTCTAGAGCGGGGCCTCATTCTCCGAGCCGTTGCCGGGTGAGGTGAGGCTTTCTTCCCACACAGAGTTGGGTAAGTTTATAAACTTAGTTGTTGAACAATGCACAGATTATCTGTTGGCGACTTCTATAGCGCATAAGTAATGCAGCTATCACAATTATGAATGGCTGAGCTGAGTTTTTTATTGACTATCACCTACGTCGCACTTTGTGTGATCCGCAGATTACTGTACTTGATATCACAAAAGAGTAGATTTTCTATGACTGTACCTTGTATTACCAAAAAGTTTTTCTCTCATTTTTGTATGGAAGACTTCCTCCAAACTCGAACCTATCGGGAGGACATGGTAGGATGGTCCTTATGACCACTTATGTGACTATTCACAGGCAAAGTATGGTCTGTTAAATGTAATTTTTTTTGTCATTATTCCCTTTTTTGAGCACCTTTAATTGTGTAATTTGCAGTAGCATACCAGTTAGCTTGGCCCTGACTAATGCCGGTGAACATCCACCTTACGGCAGAAACATGTTGGCCTGATTTACTACCAAGCAAAATAGACAGTGATTTTTTCACACTGTCCCTACACTGTTTTTAACCTGACGTCCAGGTGAATATTAATAAAATTGTCCTATTTACCTTGACCGCCATTTTAAGACACATCACTTCACTTCTTGCACTGCATTCATCAGCTTCACTAGTGGTGAGGACACTCTCATTGACTGAACTATAGCCTAGTGACACGAAGCCAATACATCTGGGCTTCGGTACACGGACCTAGTTCAAGATGTCCTACATGATGAAGCTCCGCCACGTGGGTGGGCTGATAGGACTCAAACTATTATGTTGAGCGCCTTTCCATCATGTGATATCTGATGTATTGCACACGTATTGTGCCGAGTCCGGTGATAGTCTATTCAACTCAGCTAGTTTTAGACCTTTAAGTTTCTTTGTTGTTTATGTAGTTCCACTGGGGGTATTAACTTGAATGGTCGTTAAACATTTTCCCTCTGACCCTCCTCTGAAAGTTGTTGTTTATCTCGCAGTACGCTACAGCGGAGATCTGCGATCCACCTCAGTCAGTCTTCACAGCGCCCGTTACGGCTAAGCGCCACACCTTCCATCAGACGTCGCCATGCTCACTGTCCGCCATTTCACTCAGAAAAGCCATGCTCTTGCCGTTTACTCCGCACACATATATTGCGTCCGTCTGCAGTGGCAGTTGATTGATCGGCGTGAAGTGCTGTTACATGCCCGCACAAAAAATAAGGCAGTCACTCACTACGATGTGTCTCGTCGTCACCATTCGCTCTGCATCTGGTCAGATTTCATTGCACAATAGGACGCCGCCATCTTGAACCTCGGGGATCTCGTCTCGCACCGGGACGTTTTTCACCATTTGGCAGCCCTTAGTGGGCGTTTGCATCTTCGCGACCCACACATCTTAGGGACGAGACATTCCGATCTTCATTTCTGCCGGTTGCGGTCTATTTGGAGTCTGCTGGACGTATTTTATGACCACATTTTGGGCCTGACCGGCGGAGCTGTCTTAGGAGGCAGCCATTGCGCAGTGCGCCCTCTAGCGCCCCCCATATCAAAAGATATAGTAGACGCCTAAGCCTGCGAGGTGTAGCGTGTGTCCCTACCTGCACGCTGTCTGCCATTTTGGGAACCCGTTCTGCCACAGCATCGTTTGCCTGGGGATTCGAACAACCGGCAAGCAGTTCCTGCCACTCCACTGCCTCTGCTGTCTCCTCCCCCCGCCGCAGCCCTACAACATCGGGACTGCCGCCGAGCGGGGGAGTAGAGACTACAGCCCCCAGAAGCCTCCGCGACTGGCCCGGAAGTCGCGTAGCGGCGGAGCGCCTGGAGGTGCCGTAAAAGGGGCTGGTCTTGCGGCGGAGCGGGTGTGTAGACGCCTAAGCCTGCGAGGTGTAGCGTGTGTCCCTACCTGCACGCTGCACGCTGTCTGCCGTTTTGGGAACCCGTTCTGCCACAGCATCGTTTGCCTGGGGATTCGAACAACCGGCAAGCAGTTCCTGCCACTCCACTGCCTCTGCTGTCTCCTCCCCCCGCCGCAGCCCTACAACATCGGGACTGCCGCCGAGCGGGGGAGTAGAGACTACAGCCCCCAGAAGCCTCCGCGACTAGCCCGGAAGTCGCGTAGAGGCGGAGCGCCTGGAGGCGCCGTAAAAGGGGCTGGTCTTCCCGCATCGCGGGACCGCGCGTGGGGCCGTGCCCGGGGCTAAGCCCGGGCAAAGGGCGGGCCCTCTGTGGCCCTCAGAGGCCTGAGGAGTCTGAGCTGGGCACAACCCCCTGGCCAAATCGCTACCACTCTTAAGGTATTTACTTTTTTTGTCTAAAATACTCCACATATATAGCATCTATGGAGCCGAAGTCCAATACCAAGAACCTGGTCAAAAAGACTCCCATTCGTACACGCTCTGTCACAAGAAACACTGCTTCAGTAAAAACACCGCTACCAACTTTAACTGCAATCGATCGCATGTTGCAACAGACTATTGTGGTGGTAGCGAACGCTATTGAAAACACCGAGAGACGTTTATCTCTACCACCTAGTGCCTGCTTAATTCAGCATATATCACAACCCGTTGACTGCAGCGTAAATAACACAAATAATATAAATGTGACATCATTATCAAATGATTCCATTTTAATGCAATCCTATACGGGCCTTCCCGGGGGTGAGCCTCCTCACGTGGAAAATGATCTCATAGTTCCTGCATTATTTCAAGACAGGGAAAGTCGGTTGTCAATAACGCCAAATCTACAGATTGATGTTACACCTCCTGAGGTATCTGGGCAAAGTAATACGCCCAAGTCCAGCGCAGTTTTGATTCCCTGTGAGAATGAAGTTCTTATCCCCATAACTGATTCATCCATCATTAGCTGTGCAGATAGCACGCCCGTTCATGGCTCTGCCCACAAAAGACCCAGACGCACACGCAACAGAAAACTACTGGTCCCAAGTAGGGTATATGCGAAACAAAGGGGTAGGAAAAAGAATGCAACTTCGTTATTATCAGAGCAGGCAAACAGAGGAGAGCCTCCACCCCCACAGTTAAGTTTAAACTCTGGGCCAAGAGGCAATATTAATCCTACCACATCCAATGTGGAATCTTTAATGTGCCAAATTGCGGATGCTATGAAGCTTCTTATTTCCCCCCTAACCGACAAACTTGATCAGATATGTAAAAGGGTGGAAAATTTGGAGAAATTAGGCTTAGCTAAGTCAGATATCCTTGAACAGCTGGGTTCGCAAATTATTTCAACTTCCCTGCACGCATCCCACATAAATAAGGACAACTTGATTATAACTAATACAACTAATACACAGGTTCCCCCTGTTAGAAATGTCGCTCCAACGGCAACTATTGCCAAGCCCAGTTCCATGCATAACCTCACCACAAGTAACATGACAAGTGGGCCCTCTGAGGCCAGAGGTAGAGAGGCAATGGGTCATACCCCAGCAAACGGGAATCCATTAGCACACAACCAATATAATAACATCATTCCCGCAGTGATTAATCTCCCGCCAGAAAGTAGACCATACGTGGCTATCCTTGCTAATGTCCCGAAATTAAAACCCTCCCAATTTGAAAACAACGAAACACTCAAAAATAAAATTTTACACTGGCTTGTCCACAATTGTGGATTCCCTCTACGAGGGGCAAGTCAGATTCTTTCAACCCAAAGGGTAGGGTGGGTGGGTCCTAGCAAAAAGGAAATAAGTGGGGACTGTGTAATTATAAACTATAAAACTACCGAATGGGCAAGAGATTCCATCCTTAATGCCCCGATCCCAGCCGATAATGATTACAACACCACCCTGTTCCCACTGGACTACTTTTATAGGAATCAGGTGGGATTTAAAGTTCCAGTGCAGAACTTCAAACACCCCAGAGCAATAAATATGCTACATCCCCCTGTACGGCAGGCACCAGCGCAACCAGCCGGGCTCTTTATGCTTCCACACGGCCAAAACACCCAGTATGTACCACAGCAACCCCCGAATTTGCCTGTACAGCAGGCACCAGTGCAACCAGCTGGGCACTTTATGCTTCCCCACGGCCAAAACACCCAGTATGTACCACAGCAACCACCGAATCTATTTAGAATATCAAACCCAAATTATCTCAATTTTAATGCTCCTGGGTTAGGTACTAGTGTTCATGGCCAATATGCAGTCCCAACATCTAACAGATTCCAGATACTTAACTCACTAGATGAAAATGACTGACTGGGGGACAATGTTGCTGTTGGATCGCCTGTAATTGAAGATCCTAGGCTGACGGACGCCAATATAGCTGAGGAACCCACAACAGTCACTACTGTAGTAATCACCGATGACTCAACCCCGGCAGACGCAATTATACGTAACTGTGAGAACGAACCGGAGAATTATATAACACCATCAATCATAACAGCTACCGATCCACCGTACGTAGCCACAGATGAAAATTTGAGGGTCATCACATGGAATATAGAAGGGTTAGCCTCTAAGGTTAACACCCCCATCTGGGCTGACTGTATTAAACAGGGTTACGACATTATTTGCCTGCAAGAAACCTGGGTCAGGGAAGATGTACACGTTGAGGGATATACATCTTTCAGTGTGCAGGCAGTGGCCTCCCAGGCCGGTAGAGCCAAGGGTGGGCTGGTGACTCTGAAATCCACCGCACTGACCGAATTCCGTGTTAGTGGCCACATCATATTAGGAGAGCACGCTTCGGTTCTGCGCATGATTCACAGCAGATGTAGAGATCTAATAGTAGTGAATTTCTATAATAACATTGTGGGGCATAAACGGGAATTGATTATTTCCGATATTGAGCAGGCCATTGATGTGACCCTATCAAGTACACCCAAACCAGCTGCAATCCTATGGGCTGGAGACTTTAACATCAAAACATGCAACTATGCACTTAAGGGGGCATGCGGCCACAGGGAGGAGTACACGGGAAGGGAATCTAATGTATATAATCACTTCCCGCATAACAACTATGGTGGTGTTTTAAACAAATTACTTGCCAAATACGACCTGGACCTCTTAGAATGCAATAAGAACGCAAACAACGACAGGTGTCCGACGTTTCATGGGAGAAACAGCCGGTCTTTCATCGACCATATAATGATATCCTGTTCCATAGTTTACATTAACGTCTGGGTGATCGAACAAACTGTCAGTGACCATAACAGTGTAACTGTTGAATTATTGGGTTGGGGAGCCAAAAGGAATATTTATGGCCAACCGATCCAGGACATTGTGGCAGAAAGACCTAATGGGATGAGGGTGAAATGGATAAAAGTGGAGCCCAACCAATTTGTAGCTAACGTGATCATAAACTGTAGCAGAGAGGTTGAATATTGTTTGTCTTCCAACCCATGCCCACGAACTTTGTTATCCAACTTCCTAAATATAACAAAAGCGATTGAGAAATCCTTGACACAAAAAGTTCGAAAATCAAGGAAAGTCAAGGCGGCATGGTTTGATAAAAATTGTGCACAATCACTCAAAAGGTTGAAAACCCTACTTGATGCTACCCCAAGAGACGCTAGCAAGATCAGGGAAGAGCGTCATAACTATAAAACTGTACTCTCCATCAGGAAGAAGGAATTACAGGACGAGGCATGGGCCAAATTAGATCTGGCTGCTGACACCAAAGACCACAAACTTTTCTGGGACACTGTAAACAGCCCATTCTTGAAGAATGATAATTTTCCCGAGCTAACTTCACATGTCAGTTGCCGGGCCTGGATAGCACATTTTACAGGGATTTTTAACTCTGAAATTACCTCTGGTTTTACTTCTGATTTTAATCCTAATGTTTTAACTGATACATCAACCTGTTTTAAATGAGAGAAGATATTGTTTTCTGTGACATTAAGCGAGGTGATTGAGGCAATTGAATTGAGTAAGGGTGGGAAAGCCCCGGGACCGGATGGGGTCCCTGTGGACTTTTACAAATTCGAGATTACCCTATGGGCCCCCATTCTGACCCGTTACTTTAATGCTGCTATTGAAGATAAGTTGCCAACTTCATGGGGTCAATCAATTATCGTGCCTCTTTTTAAAAAGGGTTCTAGGGCAGAAGCACGTAATTACCGCCCAATTTCACTCTTGGACTCGTCGTTAAAGATTTTGAGTCGTGTACTCCTGGTAAGACTAGAGTCCTGGGTTGAAGACAACAACATTCTCTCACCTATTCAATACGGGTTCCGTAGGGGTCTAGGGACTATGGAGCAGTGCGTGAACCTGGAACTCATCATCGGCAAGTACACGAAGGCCAAGGAAGGAAATTTGTTTATGTGCTTTGCCGATCTAAGTTCCGCATTCGACCTGGTGGAACACGCACTGCTCTGGCCTACACTACTTGCCATGGGCGCCCCGCCCGAAATCATTCACCTTTTGGCCAGAATGTACAGTAGCCTTTCAAGTAAGGTCAGATTTGGAACAGATGGCGAATGCACCCCCTTTTTAGGTCGAGCTGACGTTAGCATTCATGCGAAGCATGAATGCTGTCAGCTCGACAACTAATGTGATCCGTTTTCAGGAGAGTGGACACCAAAGTGTTACGAGCGTTTTCAGGGTCGGATTTGACCTCGGGAGCGAGCGTCTGGTATCTGCGCATGCGCAAAGCCGCTGCGCATGCGCAAAGCCCTTGCTCACACACAGGCAGCCCCCACCTCTCTGCATGCACGCACACACACACAGGCGCGCGCATGCACACGCAGGCATACAGCACCCATACAGGCACACTATCCGCTACCTCGCATTCTCTCTCAATCACACAGTCACGCATGTGCACACACGTTCCCTCGCGCACACACGCACACACTCCCCCCCCCCCCCCCCCACGCATACAAACAGGCACGCACGCACTTTACATCAGCCCTGGGCCCCACTCACCAACTGCGCTCTTCCGGCGGGGCTCCTCACGGCGCGTCTCCATCTAAATCGGGGCTCCCTCAGGTCAGAGGAGCCCCGCAACAGGCGCCACACTCCTCCTTCTCCCCGGCCCCCTCCTGGGGACCCGGGCTACACCGGACGGCAGGGCGCTCCATGCGCCGGCAGCTCGCGGACCTGGGGAGGCGGGACTTCCGGTCGGCCGCGAGCGGATTGGCCGGCCGGCCGGCCAAGAGCTTCCAAGAGCTTCCGGGTCGCCGCGGGCAGCGTGGCGGCACTCTCCCGATCACTGGGTTGTGACACGGCCAATGCAATCAGGGAAGAAAGGCTTGTTTTTTGTAGCAGCAGCATCAGCCTCAAATGAATGGATTATAAATGATAGCCATGAGCAAAGGGTAGCCCGGCTCTTGCCAGCTTTGTGTCATCTCTTTTCGTCAGCTCCCAGCCTCCTCCTGGTTAGCCTATCGGTATTCAAGTTCTCAGCGACTCCCGCTGGTTTTGCCCCAAGCCCGCCGCCCATTATTGTGCCGACGTCCCTCCTGCTTTTATTCGAGTTGACTCGCGTGCCCTTAACTCTCTTTCGCTGTGTTTTTTTCTGAGGCCCTTTAAATTCCCACCTTGGGGATAAAGATACTACTCCCATCTTTTAATTAGACACACATTTAAATGTTCGATAGCTCCGCTGTTGTGTCCCTGTTGGTGATGATGAGGGTGAGAGGCACCTGCGGTTTGACGAAGAGTTATACACATTACGAATGACTACGTGTTGGCTATGCTTAAAAAAAAATGCGCTTTATTATATCCTGAGGCCGCTTTCAACTAATCCCCTTTCCAGGGATTGCACTGAGGCTCAGAATTGTGTGATGATGTAGCGCCACGTCAGCCCTAACTCTTCGTGGCGCTCGCGAGTGGCGCATCTCTCATCACAGGGCACATCTGCTGATTGTTTTATTCATCTCATCTTCACACGGTGCATCGGGCCCGGTCTGTTCTGAGTCCAACTTGGCACCGGAGTCCACGCGAATATGCTTTTATCAAGCATTAAGGACTGGCGAGCCAGCTGTGAGCCGGCTCGCGCTTCAAGCTGGATCCTATCAGCGCACAAAACATGAAGAGACAGGACTGCGCGCGCTGGCCCCCCGGGCGGGTGTGCAAGCCCTGCTTTCCTGCTTCCACCTGAGGTGTCAGCACGCTTCCAAAGCCTTGGCATGGACCTACCGGGTGCAGTGGTAGAGTGGCTGAGATCCTCCAGGCCTTTCCCATCAGGTTTGTACTATTTGTCTATGAGAGCCAGAGTTGTACAAAGCAGAGATGCACAGTGCTATCCAGCGGAGGGTTCTAGTTTTTGAGAGGAGACCCCTTTCTTCCTAGTGCAGTCTATAAATATGGAAGAAAAGCCAGTGTAAAAGTCCAGGAAGTTGTGGTTGGAATGGGCTTAACTAGAATTCTGCCCATATCTAGCTGTGATGTATGTTGAAACACATAATATGCAAAAAGTACATTAGCTAAACACAAACACTAATAGTTTTATATACATACATATGTATGTATGCATATATAGATAGAGATAGATATACATGTCTATTTCACTAAAAAAACAAAGGTTAAAGTGGCGTTATAGTTCAGTGAAAATGTCAGTTGTAATGGTGATCATTTAACACCGCTTCCTGCTGCTCTTCTCTTCAAACGATTGAATGAATGAAGATTTTCTACTTAGGACATTAGATACATTTTGTGTGTGTTTGATGCTGCTATTCCAAGTATGTCACACTATCATATTTGAATGCAGTGGGTGACTGGTCATGCCAGGCATAAGTAAGAGTTGCCGACGGCACTTTACCTTTGTGTTCTGTGCAGCAGTTCCGTTTTCTAGTGCATTTTCCATTAAATATGGTCACTGTGGTTTATACAGGTGAATTTGCCAAATGTCTGGCCTTGTTTTAGTGTCATAGTTACCAAACTTCATTTTGACATGGAGTCAATGAAATTAAATTGAACTTTTGTATGCTGCCCCAGAATGGATACATGTAATTGTTTTTGCTCAAATCATGCTACCTGCACATCCTAAGAAACTAAAACAGGGCTGCTTCTTCATGTTTTGAGCTGCACTGTCTGCAACTCATACACTATCTTGTAGATTTTCTAATTTAGTGTATGTACTGCAGTCCGCACCATTACAGCAAAACAAGCATGTGCATCCTTTCTGGAGCTGTGAATGGTTGCTGAAAATGTTCATGATATGGTCTTCATATTTGTGCATGCAGGTCCTATAGGCAGGCTTTTCAGACCATCACAGTATAAAAGCATGAACACAGTTGTTGGATACACTATACTGAATTGAGGGACATTGATGTTTATAGAAGTCTATAGGTACAGTGACAGTTGTTGCCACAATCCTGGTACCTAAACTTACATAAAGCAAAGATTCATCACACTGTCAGGGAGAAGAATGACATCAAGGCGGTGCCTGGACTGAGACCCTTGTCATAGTTCAGCTGTGAACCTGCTTGCCACTATGCAGCAATTTGCAGAGCACTGTGAGCCAAATCCTTATGAGGTGAGTTGTGCACCGAAAATAGGAGTGGAAGTTGGTCCAGGGAATTCAGGGTGAATAGATAGAGACTTTGAGAATGGACATAAGGGCATATTATGCAGTTTACCATAGGAAGAGTGGGACTTAATGGGAGCATTCAGCTCAAAAACGTGCTTAGAGATACAGGCTGCACTTATACTGATTTGCCTTTAGAAGTACTAACTCACTAAAACTGCAGTAAAATAAAGTGTTTTCCTATTTCTAATAAAAAGCTAATTTTCCATTTGGTGGAGCTGTATCAGTTATATTTGGTTTTAACTGAAACCAAAAACACTAATTATATATTTATTTTGTGATGCTGTTATCTAGACCTCAGACTGCAAGATTTTAAGTTTTAAGTATTAATTATTTAAAAAAATTAAAAGCCATTGTTATTTGTAATATCAATACATCTAAGTCACGTAAATACAATACTTACTGCATTAGAAATGCTATAGGAGTCACATTTGCGAAAGTTAAAACTATTGGAATTGTAAATGACAAAGCTATTAAATTAGCTATTTTCAAAACCAACACATAAATACAAAATTTGTAATTTACAATAGCAATAGCTCAAACTTTCCTAATGCGAGACCTATTGCATTGCAAATGCTTGTTTAAAGTTGGCAGAGGGATTCGACAAGGGTGCGTGCTAGCCCCCCTTTTATTTTCCCTTTTTATTAATCAGGTTGACCAATTTTTACAAGAATCTTACGCCGATGCACCTATTATTAATGGAAAGCAAATACCCGTCCTTTTATATGCGGACGACGCGGTCCTGATCTCTAGGACCGCAAATGGGTTGCAAAGGCTAATTGAGAAATTTCATAATTTTATCCTTGGCAGAAAGCTTAAAATCAATAAGGGCAAAACAATGACCATGACCTGTGGAAAGAAAACGAAGAAAAACAAAACATTCTTTTTAGATGGGGATAAACTCGAGGCTGTCCAATACTTTTGTTACCTAGGCATCATCTTCTCAGGCGATGGGAGATGGGCAAACGAACAATCAAGTGTTGACCTGAAAATGACTAGAAATGTAAACTGTATTTTCAGATTTGCCTCAAAACTAGGGGGTCGTAGAATCCGAGAGATGATCTCCATTTATAATTCAAGGTGTCTGTCCTCCGCTTTATATGGAGCAGGGATATGGGGATATAATTCCCAGATTGGCCTGTCCATCCAGCAGGAGGAAAACAAGTACCTAAAACGACTATTATGCCTCCCTGCTTCGGCCTCAAATGAGATTACCCACAGAGAGTTAGGCATAAATCATGTTATAGATTTAGTTGCATTGCGCCCCCTGTCCCTATCGCGGTCCATATGGGCCAAAGAAGAAACCAAGTTTACCCAGGATTTAATCATTGATTGTATCAAACTTGACTGTCACTCCAAAATCCCCTGGCTAAAACACATTCAATCTTGGTATAAGACCCTTTTTGGCCAGGACATTTTTAAAAACTTACCAACAGAATCAGTTTTAACAAAACGTGACCTTAAATTGATTTACCTGGACCATGCAAAAGGGATTAGAATGAAGGAGTATGCAACACAAAGTACGTTCAAACTATATATGGATTACAATCTTAGTACAGGTCTTTCCTCCTACCTCACATTTGTCAGTATTAATTCCCATCGTTTTGTTTTAGCCCGTCTGAGGTTGGGAATAGTTCACCACCTTGTGGCCTTCCCCACAGCAAAAAAACCCGGAACATGTTTGTGTCCATGCGATGGGAAATCCAAACAGAGCACCTGCCACTTTTTACTTTTTTGTAATTTTTATACTGGTTTTAGAAAGTTTTATCTGAAGCAATTATTTTTAGATTATAACATGTGCAATTCTAGAGCCGCAATGCAACTGATATTTTATTTGGCTTCTCCGGATGTGTGTTATCGTGTGGCCACTTACATTCTAAAATGTATGTGGCAAAGAAAATCTATAATAATATGACCTTCTCCCCCCGAATATCCCCCAGACTGTTACATTTTAAATAGTACTTGTCCTTGCACTAGCGTTTTTTGCACAAATCTCTATTTGTTACAAATTGCTGCTATAACGTTTATAGTGACCTAATAGCCTTGCACTTTATATCTGAAAGAAACAGGTTAGTATTAGATTCCTTACCTTAGAATATCCCCAGGCGTCAGTCTGGATCCGGAAACTTTTGCGTAGCAGTACCCCTGCGCGTCGGTAGGCGTCGTCTGCAGGCGTCCCCTGCGGCTCCGCGTCGGCGTCGTGCGCCGTGATGACGTCGCTGGAGTATATAGACGCCGCCTCCGCGCGCTGACGTCAGTTCTTCTTTTTTCCGCGCCAGTTAGCGCAGATCCGAAGAGCAGTACTCCGGTCTTTTGACCAAGTGTTTGTTAACTTTAAATCTTTCTACGGTGCCGGTAGGATGCCTGGGTTTAAGAGTTGCGACGAGTGCGACCGCCTGATGTCGGTCACCGACCACCATCGACTCTGCCTCCGGTGTCTGGGCGCGGACCACGACGTGGAGTCCTGCGTCGACTGTCGGGCCTTGACTGGTAAAGCTAGGCGGGAGCGGTCCCGCAAGCTTCTCGAGCTCCGAGTGTCGGCCCCGCGTCGAGAGCGGTCCCGGTCCGGTCGGAGGTCGAGGGAGCGGTCGAGGGAACGATCGCGGAGCCGCCATGAGCGCTCCGGGAGTCGCCACCATTCCTCCAGTTCGTCAGGTAAGCATCACAAGAAGTCGGGGCGTCGTCATCGCACCCCCGACTCCCCCCCGACGCCCGCGTGATGCGGCCGGGGGCTCGGGTGGCCCCACCCCCGCGTGGGTCGCCAGCGCCGTCTACCCCATACCCGTCGGTCCCTGAGGGAAGGCGCGTCGCGCGAGGAGATTGAGGAGTTCCTCATGGCTATGAGGGCGAGGTCTCCTCCGGCGAGGTCTCCTCCGGCGGGGCCTACGGCGCCTGCGGGCCCGTCGGTCCCGTCTGGGGGCCCGAGCGGTTCGGGTGCTCCTGCCTCGACGCCGCCGGTGGCTCCGGCCCCGGCGCCGCTGGGCCCCTCAGGTTCGTCGCCGGCTGGTCTACCGGCCTCTCCGGCGTCGGTTCCTTTGGGCCAACCCGTGGTACCGCCTCCGCGCGGCGCAGTGACTCCGGCGTCGGTTCCGGCCGGCGTCGGGTCCCCGGCGCCAGCGCCGCGCGGCGCCACCCCCATTCCCCCTCTGACTCCTGACGCGGAGTCGGACCGGCGTCGTCCGACGCCGGATCCGGCGCCGATGGGGCCCATTGACCCCGAAGTCTATATCGTCGACCCAGACTACGGCGATGAGGACGAGTATGGAGAGGGTTGGGAGGGGTCTGAGGACCCTTTATCCCGTGCCTGCCAGTATGATGTGGACTGGGTAGGTGACTTGGGTGATGCCAGTGGTCTGGACGAGTCGCCCAACCCTGGGTTTGTCTCGCCGACCCCTGTGGCGTCTGAGGCGGGGGCTGCCTATTCGGTGGTCCTGCTGAGGGCTGCCAAGACCTTGGGCCTTGAGCTCCCCGTCGCTAAGGTCAAACCAAACATTCTGACCGAAGTGTTTAAACCGCAGTCATGCCCTCAGGAGCCTCTGCTGCCGTTTAATGAGGCTCTGACGGATGTCCTTTTGGGCACCTGGTCTAGGCCCGCTTCCGGTGCACCGGTTGACCGGAACGTTGCCAGGCGTCACCGTCCGTGCTCGGACGACCCTGCCTTCCTCTCCACCCATCCCTCCCCGGAGAGTCTGGTGATCCAGGCCTCCACTTCGCAGTCCGCATTTCCATCGGCCCCGCCCGATCGGGAATCAAAGCGGTATGACCAATTTGGGAAAAAGGTCTTTTCCTCTTTGAGCGCTGGACTGCGGTCTTGTAATACCGCATGCCTCTTGGGCCGCTACACCCACTCCCTGTGGGATACGGTCGCGGAGTGTTTGCCGCAATGCCCGCAGGAAGTGCGGGACAAGCTCAACCAGGCCTTGGTTGAGGGCCGGGATGCGGCGAGGTACTCGATCCGGTGTGGTCTTGACACGACCGACTCGCTGGGACGGGCTATGTCCACGACTGTGGCGATTCGGCGCCATGCTTGGCTGAGATCTGCCAACTTCTCACCGGACGTCCAGAATGCCCTCATGGACATGCCATTTGATGGCAGTCGCCTCTTTGGTGACAAGGCGGACCACGCGCTGGAGCGCTTCAAGGACTCCAGGGTCACGGCCAAGTCCTTGGGTCTTTCGACCCAGCGCCAGCAGACGGGTTCGTTTCGCCCCTTTCGTGGCCAAGGAAGGGGCGGTCCCACACGTGATGCCAGCCACGCGCCGCAGAACGCTCCCCAGCGCGGTGGCGGCCGTGGATTCCGCCGTGGTGGCGGTAGAGGGCAGCGGCGAGGTCAGTCCACGCCTCCCCCCGCTGCAGCCTCCAAGTCTTCCTAGTCCGAGCTTTCGGGCTCACGTGACGCCAGTGGGTGGCAGGGTTCGCCATCACCACTCCCGCTGGCGCGCGATTACATCGGACAGGTGGGTGCTGCAGCTCGTCCGAAGGGGCTACTCCCTCCCCTTCGAGTCCACTCCTCCAGCCATGCCACCGCAGAACCACTGTGTGTCGGGGGACCACTTGACACTTCTGCAGGAGGAAGTTACGGCCCTCTTGGCCAAGGGGGCCATCGAGCGCGTTCCTGGGCCAGAAGTAGGGTGTGGTTGCTACTCCCACTACTTTCTGGTGCCCAAGAAGGACAAAGGAGGCCTGCGTCCTATCTTGGACCTACGGAACGTCAACGGCTTCCTCCGAAAGGAGAAGTTCAAGATGTTGACTTTGGCTCAGGTCTTGGCTGCTCTAGACCCACAAGACTGGATGGTAGCGTTGGACTTGCAGGATGCGTATTTTCACATCCCCGTCCTGCCGGCCCACCGGCGTTACCTGCGGTTCACGGTAGGCCACGAGCACTTTCAGTTTATCGTGCTCCCTTTCAGCCTTACCAGCGCCCCACGGGTGTTCACGAAAGTGATGGCGGTGGTCGCAGCTCATCTGCACCGGTTAGGGGTTTCAGTCTTCCCCTACCTCGACGACTGGTTGTTGAAGGCGGGCTCGCCCCAGACAGTCGTCCACCACCTCCAGATGACGGCAGACCTCCTGCACGAGCTGGGGTTTTCCATCAACGTGCCGAAATCACACCTGTGTCCTTCTCAAAAGCTCCTTTTCATCGGAGCGGTTCTCGACTCGGCGCAGTTTCGGGTTTATCCTCCGGAACGGCGGGTCCGGGATATTCAGGCTCTGATTCCCATCTTTCAGCCGTTATCCCGGGTTTCGGTCAGGTTGACGCTGCGGCTTCTGGGGCTGATGGCCTCCTGCATCCTTCTGGTGCATCACGCCAGATGGCGGATGCGGGCTCTGCAGTGGGACCTGAAGTTTCAGTGGGCCCAGCATCAGGGCAACCTGTCCGACCATGTCCTGATCTCGGAGGGCACTGCGAGACAGTTGCAGTGGTGGCTTACGGACCGCGATTGGGTCAGAGGCAGATCCCTCTCCCTTCCCCAACCGGAGCACGTAGTTGTGTGCGTCCCTCCAGGGCTGGGGAGGCCACTTGGGAGAGGCAGAGATCAGAGGCATCTGGTCTCCGGCGGAGTCCCGGCTCCATATCAACATGTTGGAGCTGCGGGCGATTCGCCTAGCACTGAAGGCATTCCTCCCCTTTGTCAACGGGAGTGTAGTGCAGGTGTTCACGGACAACACCACCGCCATGTGGTACTGCAACAAACAGGGCGGTGTGGGGTCGTGGACCCTTTGCCAGGAGGCTCTGCGTCTCTGGCTATGGCTGGAACGTCAGGGCGTGACTCTGACGGTTCAACGCCTGGCAGGTTCTCTGAACGCCAGGGCGGACGAACTCAGCCGTCGGTGCTCGGTGGATCACGAATGGCGTCTGAACTCGGACGTGGCGAGAGGCCTCTTTCAGCAATGGGGAGAGCCTTGGTTAGATCTATTCGCCACAGAAGCGAACGCGCAATGTCATCAGTTCTGCGCGTTGGAGTTTCCAAGACGGCACTCGCTCGGCGACGCCTTTCGGCGCGAGTGGAGTTGCGGTCTGTTGTACGCCTTTCCGCCTATACCACTTCTGCCCAGAGTGCTGAAGAAGATCAGGCGCGACCGGGCCCAAGTTATCCTTGTGGCTCCGGACTGGGCTCGAAGATACTGGTATCCCGAGCTACTCAGCATGACAGTCGGTCCCTCGATCCGCCTGCCCCTTCAGGAGGACCTTCTGTCGCAGCAGCAGGGGACGGTCCTCCACCCGAACCTGTCCAGTCTCCACCTCCATGCTTGGAGATTGAGCGGCGACAGTTGAGGCCATTTGACTTGCCTCCTGAAGTCTGTGATGTAATTCTGGCAGCCAGGCGTCCCTCCACAAAATCGGTATACGCCTGCCGGTGGAACAGATTTGTGGCATGGTGCACAGCAAAGGCTGTGGATCCCCTTTCTGCCCCTCTGTCCGAGGTTCTCCTCTTCCTTCTTTCCCTTGCCCAGCAGGGCTCTGCTCTGGGCACTATCAAGGGCTATCTCTCTGCCCTTTCAGCCTTCTTGAGGCTTCCTGATCAACCATCTTTATTCAAGTCCCCTATTGTGTTAAGATTCTTAAAGGGCATCACGCACATGTATCCACCTGCTCCGTTCGTGATGCCTCAGTGGGACTTGAACCTGGTTCTGACATTCCTGATGTGTGCTCCCTTTGAGCCCCTTCATTCCTGTCCTCTCCGTCTTCTCACTTTAAAGACGGCCTTCCTGGTTGCCATCACCTCTGCCAGGAGAGTGAGTGAGCTCCAGGCTCTTTCTGTTAATCCTCCTTTCTTGTCTGTTCATCCTGACAAGGTGGTTCTTCGGACTAGACCCTCTTTCCTGCCCAAGGTAGTCTCTGCTTTTCACATTGGGCAGTCCATCACCTTGCCCTCCTTCTTCCCGCCTCCGCATCCTTCAAAGGATGAAGAGCGGCTCCATCGTCTGGACCCAAAACGTGCGCTTTCATTTTACATGGATCGCACACGCCAGTTCCGGGTGGATGACCAACTGTTTGTTGGCTACGTGGGTGAGAAGAAGGGAAGGGCGGTACAGAAACGAACCATCTCTCGGTGGGTCGTCCTGTGCATCAAAGCATGCTACTCTTTGGCTCGGAAGGAGCCTCCTGTTGGGCTGAGGGCCCATTCCACTCGGGCTACGGCGGCTTCTACTGCCCTGGGCCGGGGAGTCCCCTTGCAGGACATTTGCCTGGCAGCTACGTGGGCCTCGCTGCACACCTTTGCGAGGCACTACTGCCTGGACAGTCAAGTCCGGAGGGACGGCTTCTTTGGCCGTTCGGTCCTCCAGGACTTTCTGGTGTAGGTTGTATTGGTTCGCAGACCCACCTCCGGGGTTGGTATTGCTGGGGTATCTATTCTAAGGTAAGGAATCTAATACTAACCTGTTTCCTTCAGATGAACAAGTTACTTACCTTCGGTAACGATATATCTGTAAGAAACAGTAGTTAGTATTAGATTCCTTACCGCCCCGCCCATCCTCCCCGTTCTGCGAACTGATACCTAGGGTTAAGGACATCCCTTTCAGGGCCCTAGTTTCAAATGGCACCAGTGTTAGTTCTCACATGGCTCTGCGTGTTCTGGCGCGGAAAAGCTGTGTGCAAAGAACTGACGTCAGCGCGCGGAGGCGGCGTCTATATACTCCAGCGACGTCATCACGACTCCGACGACGCGGAGCCGCAGGGGACGCCTGCAGACGACGCCTACCGACGCGCAGGGGTACTGCTACGCAAAAGTTTCCGGATCCAGACTGACGCCTGGGGATATTCTAAGGTAAGGAATCTAATACTAACTACTGTTTCTTACAGATATATCGTTACCGAAGGTAAGTAACTTGTTCATTTATTTGGCATGGCATGTCCATTAGCACTTTATGTATATAACAGGTTCTCTGAACTTCTGCACTTTACATCTGCACTTTTGCACTTATTTTTGTATAATAATTGCTGCTAGAATATACAGAGTGACTATAACTAACTGTTATATTTTAAGTGGTACCTGACTTTTGCACTGGTTTTTTTGCACTAGCGCTTTTGCACAGACCTTTAGTGTATATAAAATGCTGCTATAACGTCTATAGGGACAAAATGATCTTTTGCACTTCATACTTATTTGATATGTTAACAGTACTTTATGCATATAACAGGTTGTCTGAAATCTTTTTCCCTTGTATAATAACTGCTGCTAAAATATACAGAATGACCATATTTAATTTTGCTCCCAAAACGTGATATCCCTGTACTAATTGAACCAAAACAAGAATGGTATGGATATTGTTGTTGTTTTTCTTTTTAAACTGTTTCATTATCTAACTGACATAAATATGAATTTGAAACTGTATTTATGTGCTGCTACATGGTTGTACTTGTACAAACCGAATAAAGCATTTTGAAATTGAAATAGTAGTTTTATTTTTAGAACCAACAGGTATAAAAATATACTCTTCTCAGTGATGAGTAATCTCGGGTTATTGCTTTGCAGAAAGGCAATGACTTTGTAAACACAATAGGTACAGGGGTTGCAATAGGCAACACAGTTCTACATACAATTTAGCATTGAGCTCAATGGGGTTTTCTACACAATTACAGTTGATTACTTTGTAGATTACTTTTGTAAGTCCAAGACTGGATCCTAGATTCAGTCCTGGGGTCTAAGCTGGAAACAGTTTAGTAAAAACGTTATCCAATGGGAGAAAATTCAGGTTACAGGTAAAGTATGTTCTCGTTACTTTTGTAGTCCAGTACTGAGCTCCTAGGTCCAGCACTGGGATCTCTACTTAAGACAGGTAAGTAATTACGTTTCAGTATTTTGTATGACTTCTAAAGAACATTGAAAGTTTTCAAAAGTAGACACTTCGAAAAAATTTCATAGAAAAGCAGACCATGGATTCCTATAGAGAAAATTCAGATTACTAGTAAACCCGGTTCGGATTACTTTTGCGGTTTAGTACTGGGCTACAAGGTACAGTACTGGCTTCTCTCCTGGTCACAGGTCAGTACTTCGGAATTCGGCTGACTTTAGAGGAATATTTTAAGTTTTCAAAACTTCACACTTGAAAGATTTTTCGAGGCAAACCAGTCAATGTTATCCAATAGCAGGTAAGTGAGTTACCGGTTTCCAGGTGAGTACCCGACTGGCGAAGTTAAGGATCTGGGCATAGACTTAGGGGTCCCCCAGGGTCAGGTAGATACAGTTGGTTCACCCTCAGCGGCACAGGGGCGGCCGGGTGCAGAGGTAGTTAGGCCCAATGTTAGCCAATGAGGGACAGGGGGCCTTCGGTTTGTGGCTGCTGGCTAGCAGGCCACGCGGCTGTGGGAGCCGGGCTCCTGGTCACTTGCTCAGGGCAAATGGGGGAGTAGGATAGGGCAAAGGTTGCACGGCCAGAGGCACTCAGGTGGCTGGGTGCTTTTGAGCCATCAGGCGCTCAATGATATTCAATAGGTAAGGTAAAAAGGGAACTAAGGCTGCAGATTTGGTCGTTGATTCTGCAGGTGCGACCACCACTTTGAGGGGTAAGTTGGGATCCTGGAGAAGAGGTAGGTACCCCAAAGGGAGCCGCAGGGTGCCGTGTGCAGGGGTGTATTTGGGTGCTGGGAAATCTTACCCTTGACTAGTCGTGGTTGGAGGGGTCCCTGGTTCTGAGGCTGCAGGCGTCGTCTGGGTCATCGAGGAGGGTCTTTGGGCACTGGACTTTGGGTCCCAGTCGCCGGGGGGGGGGATGTCCTCGTGGTCTTGGATCACTCTGGCACGGGCCGGGCTTGGCGGGTGCAGAGTGGGCAGGTCTTGAGCTTTCTGGCTGGCGCGAGGGGTTGGTTGTTGAAGCAGAGCCTCTGCTTATGGTAGTCCCAGTCTTTAAGAGGGTCAAGGCAGGCAGGTCCTCCGGGTGTCCCAGGGTTGCTGTCCGCAGGAGTTGCCGGGATTAAGCAGGAGCAGGTTCCTGGATCGACCAGCCGGTAGGGCTGGGGCCAAGTCAGTGGGTGTCGTCCTGTTGTGAGCAGCTGCGGCTTGTCTTCTTGATCTTCTTTCTTCTTTTCTTATCAGGATCTGAGGAAGTAAGGTTCAGGGAGCCCCTAAATACTGAATTTATGGGTGTTACACAGGGATGTGTGCCATGTCGACTTTGTTTAGTTCTGTACTCACTCAGCCTGTGAAGGCAGGGTGTGGATGTCAGGGTTCAGGGCTCCTAAGGGTGGCACAATAAGTGCTGCAGCCCTTAGGGGTCTTCTCTGGTCACCATGCCCTGGGTACCTAGGGTACCATTTACTAGGGACTGACAGGTTGTTCTACCTGTAACGCCCCTAAATTTAGTATTTAGGGGCACCCTAAACCTTTTTCCACAGAGCCAGATTCCGAAACAAGAAAGAAGATCAAGGAACACTAAGACCTGCTGTGCAGCTGCTAAAATGAGGAAGGCATCAACTGACTTGGCCCCAGCCCTTCCGGTCTGTCGACCCTCGAACCTGCCCCTGCTAAACCCCGGCGTCTCCAGTGGTCCGCAACCTCAAAAACCCTGGAGGACCTGACTGCCTTGTGACTCTGGCTACCTGGGTCTCCCACGAGCAGTGGTACTGCTCAAAGTAAAAAGCCCTGGCATCAGCTTGGAACCGCAAACCCTGCACCCGCCAAGCCTGGCCTGGGCCGGAGTGAATCAAGACCCTGAGGACGTCCCTCCGGCGAGTCTGACCTGGAATCCAGTGCCCAAGGACCCTCCTCGACAACTCCGATGACGCCTGCAGCCTCAGGACAAGGACTCCTCCGACCGCGACCAGCAGGGGGTAAAATTTCCCGACCTCAAAAGACACCTCTGCACCTGGCACCCCACATTCCCCTGTGCCCAACTCCTGGGTGCCTACCTATCCTCCAAGATCCCAACTTACCCCTCGAAGTGTTGGTCGCTCCAGAAGATCCACCGTCCCCGAGCCTGCAGCCTTTGTTCCCTTTTCAAGATCCTCATTGAATAACATTGAGCGCCCGACGGCTCAAAAGCACTCCGCACCCAGCCGCCCGAGTCCCCCTGGGAGTGCAACCTTTGTCCTATCCTGCTTCCCCATTTTCCCTGAGCAAATGACCAGGAGCCCAGCTCAGACAGCCGCGTGGCCTGCTAGCCAGCAGCCACCAACCGAAGGCCCCTTTCCTCTCATTGGATAACATTGGACCTAACTACCTCTGCACCCGGCCGCCCCTGTGCCGCTCAGGGTGTACCAACTGTACCTACCTGACCCTGGGAGACCCCTGAGTCTATGCCTGAAACCTTAACTTCACCAGTCGAGTACTCCCCTGAAAACAGACGACTCACTTTCCTGCCATAGGATAACATTAACTGGTTTGACTCGAAATTTCTTCTAAGTGTGAAGTTTTGAAATGTTAAACTATTAATCTAAAATCAGCCGAATGTCGAAATCCGAAGTACTCACCTGTAATCAGGAGAGAAGCGAGTGCTGTATCTTTTAGCCCAATACTGAACCGCAAAAGTAATCCCAACAGTGGTTACTAGTAATCTAAATTTCGTCCATAGGAAACCATTGACTGTTTTTCTATGAAATTTCTTCTAAGTGTCTACTTTTAAAAAGTACAAATATTCCTTAAAAATCGTACCAACTACTAAAACGTAATTACCTTACTTGTCTTAGGTAGAGGCCCCAGTGCTGAACCTAGGAGTCCCGTACTGGATTACAAAAGTAACGAGAACCTACTTTACCTGTGCTTTGAATTTCCTTCCATTGGATAACTTTAGTGGTTTTTCACTGAAGTTGCTTAGTGTCAACTTTTAAAATACCTTTATATTCTTTAAAAATCATTGCAATAACTAAAACGTTTTTACTAAACTGTTTTCAGCTTAGACACCAGGACTGAATCTAGGATCCAGTCCTGAAGTTACAAAAGTAATCAGCTGCATTTATGTAGAAACCCCTATTGAGCTCAATGTTAAATTGTGTTTAGAATTGTGTTGCCTACTTGCAACCATTGTATCTGTTGTGTTCACAAAGTTTATTGCCTCTTTGCAATGTAATAACATGAGTACTCATATCGAGAAGTATATTTTGATACCTGTTGGTTCTAAAAATAAAACCACTATATATTTGGATATAAAAACAATTGGCCTAGAGTTCAGTTCTTTGAGTGTGTGAAACCTTTTGGTGAGTGTGTACAACAAATGCTTTACACTGTCCTCTGGTACTGCCTTACTGCTCGACCAAGCTACCACTTGGAGAGTAAGGCCACACCTGGCTTTAACCTCTGTTATACCTCTATGGTTTGTGGACTCTATACACACTGTACCTTATTCTGCTCCAGTGTATATAGAGCCACTTTCTCACACAGCCTCATTCTGGATGCCCTAAACTCTTATAGAAGCGAATGCATTTAAGGCATTTTCTGAATTCGGGTTTGCTTGGAAGATATCAAAGGATCCTGCACATTTTATAAGCAGGGTCCCACTTTCTTGAGCATGCTTGCCCACCTTGAGTTCTTCATATGCACATAATGGAAGCGCAGCTTTTGTTGGCATCCAGAAAGCCTTCTTGGCAAACTGTCTGGTTTGCCTGCAACACAAAGCAGGCACAATGTGGTGCTGTCATTCGTGTATCCCAAACTGAGCCAAAAATGTAGCTGCATCATAATGGAGTCAATTAAGCAGTGTATAAATCTGCGATTTGTTGTAATTGGTAGCATGATGCTCATTAGCTTGCCAACAGTGCAGCCTGATGCTGAAAAGGCTGGGGTGGGTGGTAGTAGATGCTGATTGAGAAAATTCAGAGATTTCTCTATAAACAACCGGTGACTCTGGAAATTGCAAAAAATGCTTTCCCACTAAGACGCTCGAGGGAAACCGATGTAACTCTTGAAAGTAGGTAAGGTCAAGATGAGGAAGGCACATGTAAAGCTTTCTTTTTTTAAGTTAGAAAAATATACTGTAAAATACTTAATGCACATGCATCTGGAAAGTGGTTTCTGATCAGGTACAAAGAACCTGAGCTAAAGTTGATTTCAGATTATTACTTCAGTTTTTTTTAACTGATGAAAGAGCCAAAATGTCACAAAAAATATGCACCTATTTTAGCCGATTTGTTTGGCAGACCAAATAAAAACATTGAAATGCACCCTGTTTTTCAATTCTAGAACATTCCCCAGCAGACAAGGGTAAGTAGAGTTTATAAAAGTTTCTACAATTTAGCTGGTCAGTATTGCAGATTTTAGAGAACAAGGGCATTGGTGCCAGTTTGAAAAACAAATTCTGATTAACACTAACAAAGCCAATAGGTCTTGCCTTTGGGACTCCTTTGCTTTGATTATGCCATTTAGTGATGATGGATACCAATTGCAATAACCTGTGTCCTGCAGTCAAAAGCTTATAATAGATAAGATGCAATAACCGGACCGATACTGTCATTTTGTAGATGTACGCATGCTTCACTATGAATGTGCGTCTACGAAATCAGGCAAATAAATGAAGATATAAATAAAATATAAACTGGACCAAGCGGGGGGGGGGGGGGTATTCAATGGGGAGCAAGAGAGGGTGGGAAGAAACATGTAGTGCAGCACACCAAGGGGAAGAAGCAACATTAGGGGCGTGGGTAATTGCACACAATGGAGAAAGCAACATGGAGCACTGTGAAATTTGGAATGGGGAAGAGGCATATGAGACAGAGCTTGCGGCTTGGAGACCGATCTATAGACCTCTGGGAGAAGTCTCATGCTAAGGACACCTTTTGCCTCAGAAGCCAGGTGAGTGAGTGCAACAGACTGCCCTTCCGCCAGCACCATGAAAGCCTTTGTCCCGAACTTATGCTGTCACGCAATATGTGGAATGCAGGAGATAAAACAAAAAACAACCCTTAAAGTCAGCTTTTAAGCTATAACCTTCAAAATAAATCCCTGTTGCTTGATTTAAAAGACCAGCTAGGAGGGGTGGGGACAAACAGTGCTGGGTGGGGGTATCTGAGAGGTGAAGCAGCACAACCGGGAGAGAGCTAGCAAAAACATGCACTCATGGATTTCTGAATGAAAAAGAAAAAAGCAGTTCTCAATATGTGCAGTGGAAGGATTGAAATCATCCAATCATAAGGGTTGTAAAGAGGTTATGCTCCAGGGCAAGGAAAACGCTAAAAAAGGATGACTCATTGAAAAAGATTCAAGCAAATGAATGACAGTAAAGCAAGCAATGGTAAGTAATGGATGGGCTGAAAGCCCACTGTAAGCGCACACTAGATCTTTTGCAACCAGACAACTAGCACTGTTTGATAGGCTCAACCTAGGGAGTAATTCCCGAAAAGTGAGCAGTGGAAGGTTAGAAGCCAGCCAGTCCAAGAGATGGCAAAGAGGTTTTGCTCCAGGGGAGAGGCCAACTCAAAATGAGGAAGGCAAGCTATCGACTAGGCAAGCCAATGTGAGTGGCAATAAGGCCAACCAGTGGTAAGCAATAGGTGTGCTGTAAACCATCTAGGCCCTTAGCAAAAAAAAAACTTTAGAGGGCTTACCACCAGTGTGGTATATGCTCCAATACAAGCAAAGTAGACTAGTGTCTTTTTGAATACACCAGACCAACGTTTAAAAACATGTAAGGGAACATTTCTTTTCAGTTTACATTAATAAGAACATTTAAAAAACAAATATCCCATCTGCTGCTGACTGAACCGACTGGAGTAGCTGCACTGCGAATTTGGGGTTACTGCACTTCAATAAAGCTATTAAAAGCTGTTTAACATTCAGAATTTTGTGGATGGCTGTGAAGAATACCATGAAGCAGGCCAAGTAAGTAGTAAATGTACACAAAGAGCAAAAGGTAATGAATATTTAGAGTGCTTTGGTTTTTTTGTGTGCACGTATATAGGTTGCCATGTACGTGTGACGCACAATGTAAATAACATTTACAGTACTGCATATGTGTTCTATGTACATGGGATGCACACTTTTAAATAGATTTTGAATCCCAACAAATGGTTTTGTGCTGTACAAAGTATATAATGCTTAGAGTGCCATGAATTTAGGCCCAGATCTCTCTACTGGGGTGAATGTACGACATTGTTCTGCATTCTGTCCATCAGTTGTTCTTTTTTGAATGTTCATTTAGCATGTATAACTGCAGCATTTAGAATGCCATGCAAGTCCAGTCGAACAGCATGATCAATTGGAGCCCTGCTGCAGCTGTTACTTATGGATATGCTGCACAATGTAACACACTAAATACCATGTCTACGTTCCTTGCACAAGGCCAGCTAAACACAACAAACGTTTGGATTTATTCCATTTGTTTCACATTTGATGCATGTTGTGCAGCCAGGCCTTTGAAGCTCCCCTACCACAGATGGCTCTTGTGAACACCTCTGCCCAGGAAAGGCTTGGTTTCTGGGCTCGGGGAGCGAAGGCTCCCACCCTATGGGTCTAGCAACAACTCTTGTGGTGGCAGGCTGGTGTGTACCAGTCAGGGAACCCACCGGAGGTTGGTCGTTTTTCAAGGGGCATCTCTAAGATGCCCTCCAAGTGCATTTTTCATTAAATCCCTCACTGGCATCAGTGGGGGTTTAATGTGCTGAGAAGTTTGTACCAAACGTCAGTTTTCACTGTAGCCATTATGGTGCACCATATACTCTTAATGGCAGCACTGCACTTACAATGTCTAAGAATGGACTTAGACACTGTAGGGGTACAGGGCTCATGCACCTGTACCCTCACCTCTGGTATAGTACACCCAGTTAGAGGGGTGACTGATCTATGCCAGGGCAGTGGGTTGTAGGTACACAGATGTGTGCCATATCGACTCTTCACTTTGCTCTGCACCAAGACGCGTCGCCTGCAACAAAAATCCAGTTTCCTACAATGCAGTGCTGTAGATCCACTTCCCCACCATCTTCTCCGGACACCTGTGGCCGTAGCAGTTTCTTTTCTCTTATATTTTTTCCTTATATGCATGGACTTCTCTTCACTTATGACTTATTTTCTTACTCCAGTTTCACCCGCCATACGGGTAAACAATCTAACAGTGGAATTAATTCCCATGTGCATTATCAACAGAAGGAGTCACTCTACCTCGTGACTCGAAAGACTTCTTTGAAGAAAAATAACTTGCACACATCCGATCCAAACAGATGGCAGGAGTATGCAAAGCATGTGAATCTACAGCACTACATACCACAAACGGATGCTTACAGGTTACGTATCATTTTCCTCATCACTTCTGAGTGCAGCATTGGGAAGGGTCTTGTGTTATCCACAAGGAAGTGATTTAGGAGAGTAAGGTGTGATTGAGCAGGATACTATGTGTAGGCTAATACTTAGACAGCACAGGGAGGTTTGCTCTAAGCGCACAGCATACAATTCTTCTACACAAACCTACACTAACTTATATCTGGCCTTATTAGCATTGTCTCTCTTTGTTATGCTTCTGTAAATAGTTCTCTTTTGTAAAAAAGCTGGTTTAAATTCTGTTTAGTGTTTGTACTGGCCATGACCCATAGTCCAGTGTCCCCAGGTTGTACATTGCAATTTGGAAAGAATCTGTATCAAAGAAGATATCTTGGTGATGACGCGCACCCTTCTGTTACCTTCTTGTGGGCCCAATCATGATGCCTGCTTTCTATGATAATCTCCACACCAGAAAAAAACATGTTGCACTATGACAGGACGTAATCTTAACAAGTAAAATGAAACTTTGAGTGAGTGGCGCATGACACACTAGAATAGTGTAGCCACTGCCTTCAAAGCTGGGAAGCATTGGCCATAGATCTGGCCGCACTCAAACACCCCTGCCCTTACCATATGCTATGTTTTGAACTAATTGGAATTGTCCTTTGTGTTTGCAACTGCCAGATGTATTCTTGTCTTATTTGCAGCAGGGACCATGAAACAGATGACTCAGCAGGACTCGATGAATGGGCCAAGCGGGTGCAGGTCGGACCACTGCCGGCCTGATGAGCAGAACTGCCAGCCTTCCATGCCTCAAGAGAGACGGCCTCCTTCAACAGAGCTTCCCCAGTCCTGGAGTCAGGAGACTTATGCTCCTGTTCAGAACAAAGGTTACACCCTGGCACAACACAGACAAGCTGAAGCCATTGGGGTAGATGGAATGCACAGCAGGTCAGTCTGGACTCAGTGATTTTAACTCCTTGCATTTGTGACATGTTGGGTGAAGCAGAGGAGGTATTTACTTATTAAAGGTATTTCTCGCGCTCTTCATGGAGAACCCTTTCAAACTGAGGCATGGTCAAATGCCTTGAGTGTCCCTGATCTCAAAGTACTCTGCTTTCAGTTTTGTCTCTTGAATAAATCGGGTTCAAACGTTCAAGTGACACAAATCTTAAGATGCCAGATTTCACTTGACTAAACAGACGCACAAGCACGCACCCACCTTTCACACTCATAAGCAGATTCTGCTTAAGGGTTTTAAACATTTTTGACTATTACAAAAGCAAGTGTAATTAATCCTTTTGTTTTAAAATTCCCTCAATTGAATGAGAAGTGCGGTAAAAGCAAACTTGTCTCCTCCATATTGGCTCTAAAAGTTATGTGGAAACAGTTGCCTTATAGTAGAGCTGGAGTGTGGCTAGTTGGTAATCTGCAGTTTTTTCTTATGAAGGCTGAGAAACTTCTAATGTTTGGCGTTCTCACCCTTGTGTGTGGAATACCTTTATGGTCGATGAAGGTTTTCCAGAAATTAGATGTTTAACAAGCTTTCCGTCCAATTTCTTTTTGCTGCTCTGCATCTTTATTTGGATAGACAGTTTATGTGACTGGATGTTAATATGGAGTGGACTCTCGTATTTTCGCCTCTTCCTTAGATTCAAACGACATTTGCATTTTGGGAGTTTTTCCCCTTTCACCGTTCCAATTTTTCATATTTTGTCTGTTTTTAGTTTGGTCTGCCAAGCGATTTCATGCTCAGCCGTCTGTATCCTGGGACAGTTTTGCCAATTGCAGAAATTGAACATGATTGAGGAATTCAAAAGTAGAATTTATGGTCTCTTGTATGTTGGGGGTTGAGAGGAATTTTCTACACCAAATGCCTACATGTTTTGCAAAACCTATTCATGTCAAATTTGCCTTGGGGCACCAAGCATCTCATGCCATCCCAGTGGCCCTTCACTGTCCTCCCATTCAGTGTTGCCACATGTCAAAAAAAGCTGGCATCAAGGGGAAGAAGGGCCAGTTAGTCACAGGCGTGTATGTGCCACAGTCTCTCCTGTCCCTTCCCGTCTGCCCTCCGACTCCAGGCCACCACTCCCATGGATTACCTTCCCTCCACTTACAAGAGTCCTTTAAACTGGTTTAAGTTGTCGTAGGAGGGATTGTGGCATTTGTGGCCACTTTCCCAGATGGTGGTTCACCTTGGAGGCTATTCCAAGGTATTTGACCTTCAGCCTTCCAAAGAGTTGCCTGTGTAAACTCTGTGTCCTGGGAGGAATGCAGTCAGTCAAATGTGCTGTGATGTAGAACGAGTACGCTGTAAGCGTAATCCGTTTGGCTCTGCATGGAATGTGGAGCAATGCTCCAATCCCACTGACTCCTTTCTCTGATTTCCTTTTAGGAATGAAAGTGCTTATGCTGCCTCAGTGGAAAGGTCAGAGGGCATACACGCCCATAGAGACCACTTTGAGGAGCAAGGGGAAGAGTACTCAACAACCAGCAATTATGATCTGAAGCCCCAAGTACCCTATAGCTGCTGCATATCTCCTCGAAGAGGTCAGGAAATGTTATTTGAACATCAGGAAATTCTGCCTGGCCAGTGTGATTGTAGAGCCCGACAGGGGAACTTCAAGGGTTCTCCTTTAAGTGACTCTGACTTTATACAGAGTGATAAAGCTCACTATAATGGATGGGATGTACCACAGTGCCCTAAATCTTCAGACACTTCTAGTAGTGTGGAAGAGGAGTCCTGCAAAGATGACCACACTACTCTCACAGATTCTTGGAAGAAAGGGTTTCCTGAATCGCCAGCAGGAAATGTTCACTGGGGTTCCGAGGATTCACGGAGTACCAATTGTCCGGAACAAACTGGCAGGACCAGGAGATCTGGTCCTAATAAAAAACCAATCCTCAAAGACCTCAAGATGGAGGAGACCAAGGGGTTGAAGATAAAACCTGATACTGAAGACCATGCGCAGACCACAAAAGAAAAAGTTGAAAACTCTTCCACCAATGGAAATAAAGCCAGGAACTATTCAGGCTCCTCACCTAGTCCTGATGGATCTTTATTAGAGGATAAAATGTGCGGTCACAACAGTTACACCAGAGTGTCTGAGGAACCTTCTGAAGAGAATTCAGCAAGACCATGTGAGAGCAAGTTTTCAGAGGCCAAGGACCTTCCTCCCATCAAACGAAGTAACTGGATCTTTATAGATGAAGAGCAGGCTTTTGGGGACAGAGGCCAAATCGGAGGAAGAAGCCATGCGTTTAAGGATTTCACTGTCCGAGGTGGTCGAGGCAAAAGAACCTACAGCAGTGCAAGAAATACCAGAGGCCGGGGCTTTCGTGAGTTCCCCCAGATTAATGCCTTCACAAGAGGCAGGCCTATACGACGCAGAGTAGCCAGTGAGACACCTAGTGAAGGGTATGAATATGAGGATCTTCCCAAGCGGCGGCGAGAAAGGGGTTCTGATAATGGCAATGAAGATTTCCTTCCTGAAGGGGAGGGCAGGGACCTACAGAGAGGAGATTTAAAAGACTCATGGAGGTCAAATAAAATTTACACTGATCCTAGCAGTCTTGACTCGAGGTTAATGCAGAGAGTCCTTGGAAGGTCACTGCCACCCAGGCTATCTGGACAGAGAGGTTTCGAATCCAAGGAGTGCCTCAACTGGCAGGGGAAAAGCAACCGTTGGCAAGGAAATGGTCTTCCATCTGAAGCATTTGGATATAAAGGTCCATCTGAGAGTGACTATGCGCATGATCCCAATCGGTTTTCAGACTCCTTTTCTGCAAAGATTTATCATGGATACCAAGGCAGTGAGCGGTCTTGTATTCAAGAAGAATATGATACAGAGGGCATGGACAATAGAGCTTCCAGGAGGAGAAGGGCCCCTCGGCAAGACAAACCTCCACGGTTCAGACGCCTTCAACAAGAGAAAGACCCTGTTGGCCAATTGACTCATGCGGTTGCGGCAAATGTAGTTCAGACTCAGTGGCCAGGGCAATCCATATTGTCTCCATCAGACAGAAATGGTCCACCTGTGACAATATCTCCAGAGCTGGCCAACCCTAACTGCTCAGATCAGGCCATTGAAGAGTGGGAGACTGCTTCTGAAAGTAGTGACTTCAGTGAGAGGCGGGAAGGCCCGTCAGAGGTGGATGGCATCCTGTCAAGTGGCAGCTTGGGTGAGAAGCGGGAGATGTCCAAAAGGAGTTTCTCCAGCCAGAGACCCCTCATGGACAGGCAGAGCCGCAAGGTGGAGACCACTGGGTATGTGGAGAAATTGGTAAAGCCTAGTGGGAATAGTGCTCAAAACGACCCCAGTGGATCGCCAATAAAGACCGAAAGGTAAACCCTAGATTTGAAAGTACAGTCCGTGCTTTGTGAAACCTTGCTTGGTTAAAGTTTAGTTGCACAGATTTGTTTGCATGCAGATTCCTAGACAATTGGACGTGCATACAGTTGACTGAAATTGGGGTGCACAGGCTGTGCTTCCTCAATTGTCTCAACTTTCAGTGCGATTTCCAGCTTGCCTGCCAATATTAGTTTGAAAATCAGATGTCGGGCATTTGAGCTTGAGGCCTAATTATTTCCAAATATTGTACTAATTTCTGAAATTGCAAAAATACTTGTCCCAGGATTGCAGCGTGCTTTTTCTTACTGCAGAAGGGGAAGAGAACTGTGTTGTTTTCAGTGCCAATTGTTGATCCTGTATCACTTGAATGTGAGTGTTTTGCTACTTGATCAAAGCTGGCTCTCCTTGGAAACCAAATCTCAAATCCTTTTTCTCCCAATGAGTTGGGGCTCATATGTCTATAATTGTGGATGAGCATTGTTCAAAATCTGTTCAGCCACAAGCTTCAGCTTTCAAATCCCTAGGGCAAAACTGGAACATTTCAAGTTGTTCCATTATGCAAGGACAGTGTGGCATTCTGAGCTGTGCCATTACGATATTAAGGGGAAAATTAGTATCTTTTGCGGAGAATTCAATCGAAAAATTTTAAAATGGGCCAGAAATCACTGGAAATTGAGACTGTATCCCTTACCCCTTTGTTAAAATAGACTTTTGGTTGCCTTTGGTCAATTAACTCCAAAGGCTATTCGGTAGTAATAATGGTGATGTCCTGCTCATTGTGTACCGTGTTTATGCACTTGGATAGTGGTAATGCATTTCAAGGCGAGGCATTTTCTCGTGTTAAACTTGAAACCTGTATCACCCCTGAAATTATTTTTGATGTGCTTTAATTGGTTCTTCTTTCCAAAACACTTTTCTTATACCTTATCATCCCTTGGTTGCACCTCTTGAAAAGCATTGGCCACTGTCTGTAGATAATGCCTGTGAGTCTTGTTAATTTTTTTATCTGCTGTTATGCAGCCTGAAAGAACATGTGAACTGGCAACTCTGAAAAGTTAGCTAGAGACTAAAGTGTCCACCCCTCTCCTCCCCAGCAAGCAATTGCTGTTTTGTTGAACTTAACAAGTGCTATCTGTTTTATTGATGAAACTGTACTTTCTTGATGCAGGAGGTCCCCTGTGGAAGAGACCTTTTCTGCGCTCAGCCGATTGGACAGTGGCAGTAACCACTCGCTGTACAGCATGGAACGTTCTACGCACAGCAGCACAGATGCACCAGACACTCCAGGAAAGAAACAAGACAAGGAGCACAAATCCTCCATGCAAAAGAGTGCAGAATCCTTGGTGCAGTATGACGGCAGCTACAGCAGTAAGTCCACTTTTGTGTGACAATACAACCCAATTAAGAAATTGTCCCAAAAAAAACTAGAGGCGCAGGCAAAAGGTAATTTGGGGTGTTGTCTGTTTTTCTAGTTTCCACTATTACTCCTCGCCACTGCTATCACTCCCTATCATCACAGTATCCCTTTTAACTCCCTAGCTTCGCAGCATTCCTGTTTCACATTGCGGCATCCCTATTTAACTCCATACCATCACAGCAACCCGAAAGATAGGCAGAGGTAAAAATAGATAATACCTTACTCTCTATTTATGGTAGAGTGGGCAAGCAGTAAGGCTTTATCCGAGGGTAGTTTTAAGCATTTATTGTACACACTCGGAATAGAAATGTCACACACTGACTGAACTCAAACCTATTTGTTTGTTTGGAAATATTATTTAGTTGTATTTATTTTCTAGAACCAAGCAAGCCTGGCACAGGTAAGTGTAAATGGGACTTTTCTAGACAGGTTGAACAATGCAAGCAAGCTGAATGAAAATGACTTTGTTACAGGATTATAAAACATTTGAATACAGTTGAAATTACTGTTATACTACTTTTGATTAATTACATTGCAGATTACTTTTGATTACTTTGCAGATTACTTTTGATTACTTTGCAGATTACTTTTGATTACTTTGCAGATTACTTTTTAAGTTACTATATCTACTCTGTGATATGCCTAGATATCACACTAGGACACTGTTGTGTTGGTCTTTTCTCCCTTTCCATTACCCTGCCCTGCGCGTGCCTTCCCAGCGCGTGATTGGACAGCCCTCAGCTGGAATGTTGACAGCTGGGCTGTGTTTGACAGTTAGAGATGAACAGGCTGTGCTGCTTGTCGAGTAGACATGCCCCTGGTGTGTTGTCAACAGTGAATAAAGTAATTGACGACAGCTTGAGTACGGAGTCGTCTTTACAAATTTGGCGACGAGGTGACAGTACGCCAGCGAACCTGCGTGAATATATTGAATAAAAAAGCAACTGCGTGACGAGAAGCACGGTGAAGATAAGAATAAGCAGGTGAAAGGGAAGGAAAAGTGGACACTTTAACCCTATCTGGGGTACTGATAAAAAACGATAGAGAAAAAATAAGCAAATTTGAGGAATAATATAAGTAAACGTGAAAAATGTGATGTTAAAGTGCTAATTGAAATAAAATAAAATTGGCAAACTGAACAAATTAAAGCCAGTGAACTTTTAACTAATAGCGAAGGGAAAAGGTTACACTCCCATCCAGTGCCGTGTTCTGACTAACAAGAAAGGAAATGGTGATTGGCGAAATTATTTTCAGGCAGTGTTTGTGAGCGGAACAGCGATTGTTTACAAGTAGTGCCAAAGTCTATCTGGGCTATGCACTGAAGGAAGAAAAAAAAACGTTGTGACAAGTTAACTACGTGAGTAGAAAACCACGAATCCAACACGGCGTCTACTAACAGTAAACTCGCTTTGAAACCGACATCGTGTGAGGTGATAAGCTTTGTGAGGTGAATGCGAGCAACGCTGCAGCGCGTATGACGTCATCGCGCTGGGCGCCATCTTGAGTGCATAAACTACTTGAAAAACACGCTTTATCTAACGCGTGGAACGCGGAAAACATCGATTGAACAGCGGATCTCATTGGAAGCTTAACTCTGTATCCTTTATGGTAAAATTAAAAAAAAGGAGTGATGAGTATATTTAATTATGTGACTGTCATAATAGCTAGTGCAGGAAAGGACTGAGAACAATATAAAGAAAAGAAATAAACACGTGAAAGCATGGCAAGCAGCAATGTGTACAACCTACAGCCACCTGAACCATTTTTGAAAGGAGATGGTACACCCACAATAAAATGGGAGGAATGGAAAGAATATTTTTGCAACTACATTTGACAAGGAAGATGAAACATTAAAACCAATAGAAAAGAAAAAAATATTGTTACACAGTTTAGGGGCAGGTGGTCTAAAAGTGTACAATAACATTGCAAAGAAGGGCCATGAGGGGGCTGAAAGGGATATGTTTGAGGATGCCATGGAGGATTTGGATGCGTATTACAAGCCTTTGGTGTGTTGCAGTACACAGGTACAAATTCTACAGGAGGAAGCAGAATAAAGAGGAAAGCGTTGATGAGTACGTGGCAGCATTAAAAAAACATAGCACTCGCATTTAAATTTGGGGGTTTACACGATGACCTGATTAGGGACCAAATTGTTGTGTACAGCTAATCAAAACATACAGGATGCCTTGTGGGCTAAAGGCGAGAAACCCCTACAACAAGTAATAGACATTGTAAAAAAAGCGGAACTCACTGGTAGATGCGCAAAGGAAGTAATCAATGAGAGCAAAGGAAAAACTGAAGAGTCCAGTGTAGTGGCAAAAGTGAGTGCAACAAGGAACAAAAACGACCAATTTAAGTAGCAAGGATAAAGACACTACTAGAAGATACAGTAAGGAGAGAACTTAGATGTTATCGTTGTAACAGTAACAGGCATTTAGCTAATGACTGGAACTGCCCAGCAAGGAACACCAAGTGTAGCAAATGCGGACTAGTAGGACATTTCCAAAAAGCATGCAAAAGAAGTGGAATTATGAAAGTAAGGTGTGCACAGGAGGAAGAGAAGGAAGAGGAAAACTCATCAGACGAGTCGGAGTATAATTTTTGCATATTAAATATAAGAGACAACGGAAAACAATGAAGACAATAAAAGTAAAATGAAGAAACCAGTTTGCAAGGTAGTAATAGGAGGAGTTGAACTAGAATTAATTGCAGACTCGGGGTCACCATGCACCATTGTCAACCACACAGTGTGGGATGAAAAGTTAAAAAAAGTTCTGAGTAAAAAGTTGGAAAAACCAGACATTACATTGAAAACTTTTACTGGGGAGACTATTGGACTTCTGGGATACAGAGAGGTACCTTTCATCTTCAAGGAGAGAGAAATTAACAGTAAACTGTATGCAGCTACTGGTCCGTCAGTATTAGGATGGAGAGGTCAGGGAAAGTTGGACATTACCCTTGACCCCAATCGTTCAGAGCCAGTATTAGTAGTACAACAAGACATAACTCGAGACAAGAAGATACTAGAAAGATACCCAGGTGAATTCAATGGGCAAATCGGTAAGCTAAGAGGGTTTTAACACAAAAATAAACTAAATGAGAATGCAATTCCCTGCTTACACAAGGTACAACACATACCTATAACGCTAAAGGATTAAGTTAGAGAAGAAATTGACAAACCAATGGATTGCGAAAATGCTTATATATCACAAACTACATTCCAACCAACATTAAAACCTTTGATGTGCCCAATCATGCCTTGGGAGAGGATCGGAGTGGCCGCCGAATAAGAGCTCTGTGAAAGAGCTCCTGGGGTAGGGATCACCGTAACCAGTTTAAATCCCAGGAATACCCCGAAGACGAGCTAACTCCCTTGCCTAAATCCAAAAGATGAGGAGCTGAAGAATAAAGCAACCTGAACAGCGTAACGGGCAGTGTAACGGGCGCTTTGGAAAGCAGCACGGAAGACCGGTCAGCAAACATCGGACACCGGACACACACTGACCTGGAAGAAAGAGAACCTCCGGAGGCGGACTGCCCATCCGTGGTGCCTGGTGGAAGCTGGACGAAGCTTGCTTAAAAATGCTGCATCACGCGGACAGCTGACGGGACGTTTATGAACCCCCGACACGACACTGACTTGAAGAAGCCTGGAATCTGCATGGGAGAAGAGACGACCCCCCGGTAGGCGATGAGGCCAGGGGACTCCTGCAAGGACCATCCCACGCAAGGAAGAGCACTTCGCAGCAAGCCAGCCCCAATAGTAGCGAGGTGGCAACGGAGACTCGACAGCGCGAGAGGAAGCGAACTGACCCGTCGGAGACATCAGCAAACACGTCTGAAGCCGCGAGCAGAGGAAAGATGCGAGGCGGCAATTGAAGCGAGGGCCTGTGGAGGTTCCCGCACTCAGCGGTGAGGAGGAAGCGGGAAAGCGGGACCTTTTATTCTATTTTCATAAAAATCTCAAAGAGTAAACAATCCGGGAGCCAAATACAGCCCTGCCTGACCTTAAAATGGCGCCCAAACCGGACATGAATAACAATAACCCGGTTAAGGCGAAATAAGCGCTCGATTTATCAAGGCTGGGATTTCAATACTAATCAAGAAAGGTAACATCCGGAACAGTGCAAATCTAGTTCCTCCTGGAAATAACCAATAACGAAATAAAATAAAATAACAGTTGACCAGAGAAGAGGGACTTACTCAAAGTAGTGGAAATAGAGAAAGTCTTCTCTGCTCAATGAAGGAAGAAGTGGAAAGAGAAAGTCTTCTTTGCTCAATGAAGAAAGAAGTGGAAAGAGAGAAAGTCTTCTCTGCTAAATGAAGAACCAGCTTGACAGCAGCCATCTTACAATGTCTGTTTACTATATTGCTCAACCCTGAGACACTACAACTAAGAGATAACGAGAGAACTAAGAGATCTCCAATTGCTACCATCAGGAATTACAACGACAATAAGATAATCAGAAGTAAACGGAGGTGAAAGTGGAAATTTTATTCACCACTACACAAGGTTTTTTATCTATACACGCATAGATTCGGAAAGAAAGCACAAAACTGGAACAAAGCATCACCAGTAGCCTCTCTACCCGGAGACAAGCTGAGGAAAGAGACACTTGAAGACCTGCCACACAGTGCCAATATGAGCGGGCGATACCTAGAGACGGTAGGCTCGAAAGCTCCGATTATAAAATACCCACCTAATCTATCCAAAAATGCAGCTAAAAAGTTTAAACACGACACCCTGAGAAAAAATCATGACATACTATTTACGGACCTATATTTCAATATAACCAAAGGCACATCAATGAATGACCTCATATTCTACACGAACAAAACAACAAAATGGCGCAATACCTTCTCAAGGATGCTTGCCATAAAAACGACTACAAACATCCCTCATGGCACAAAAATGATGACCTCACCATCATACAGATGTAGAGCAGAACTAAGTATCACCATATATAAATCGGGTACTGTGCTGATTCAAGCAGCAAACCGAGAATTGGAGAAATTTGCCAAGATAGTCCAAATAATGAAAGATTCATTAGAAGACCCAAGACACCAACCACTCCAGACCCCACCAGGAGACATTCCCGTCACTAATGATAACATCAGAGGAGCCATTAGAAACAGGGGTCACCATGCTCAAAGCTCTAAACGAGAAGTTAGACCTGAGATGATAATGTCCAAGCCTGAGAAGACGACAGAAAGAACGGAGAGGTTTATCAGACACGCAAATAAAGATCAAGACCAGCTCCAAAGAGAAGAGCAGCCCTCGCTCAGGAACGAAGAGACCTCCCAGGTTGAGCATACATCGGACTCGAGAAGAATGCCCCAGGACGACCAAGAAGTGGACGAGGGAGAAGGTATCAACCCCCCTCGAGTACAATACCGTCATGCAGACCCTCACCCTCAAACGCACTCACAACAACACAGAACGGAGCGAGCAATGACGACATCTCCAATAGTAACGGAAGGGCCAATCAAACATGGGTTACAAGGGGAAAGGATGATGAACTAAGAACAGATCCAAAAAAGAGAAGAACAAAATACAAATCCCGGATAAACAGATCTGTCTACCCTAAGAAATCACATCAGAACAGGAAAGATATTAATATGCTCCAGAAACTAGTAAACAAGATGGCACTAATCACTATAAATACCTCACAGGCAATTGAAAAAATCGAGGAGTTGACGAAGAGCATTCACTCCAAGGTCACGCACATCCAAAACGTTGTACACTGCTCACAAAAAAAGAATAACGAAACGGTCTGGCAGCTGAAACATAATGACAACCGACCGAATAGGACAAAACCATTATCAAAGGAGGAAACTCTGGCCTTAACCCGATCGTATGAAATACCGGACCACGAGAGAGAGGAAAGAATCATAACAGTACCACTCGACCCAAACAGAACATCGAGAAAGAATGATAGAACATCTAACCCTCACAACCTTCAACAGATACAGTTTACAGCAACAAAGAATAAGAATGGCGACCTTAGCAACAAAGAGAAACCTCTGACATGTCTACTACTCAACTGTCGGTCGGCAACCAAACATGCATCGGATATAGCTGACCTCATCATTAATAAGGACATTGATATAGCAGTCCTTACTGAAACATGGCTCACGGAATCCTCATCCCCTTCCATGGATCTCCTAGTACCACCCCAATACAACATTTTGAGACGTGATAGACCCATAAAGTTAGGAGGAGGTATAGCCTGCATTCACAGATCTGATATTGAGGTCAAACAAATTCAAACCGACCCTCTAGAATCCAGCGAATACCTAGGTCTTAATATAAGAACAACTAACAACCAAAGATGCAACCTGCATTCTTTTTACCATCCACCAGGAGACAGCGCAAAGTTTACAGAGGAGCCAATGGAGATCATAACGACCAACTCTAATGACGGCGTTAATAACATATTTCTTGGTGATTTCAACTTACATTGGGAGGACCACAACGACAAACTGGTCAAATCGCTGAAAGACTTCCTTGATGAACTGAACCTTACTCAATTATGCACACAACCCACTCACTCGAAAGGAGAGACGTTAGACTGGATTATCTCACGAAACAAAGAGACATCAATCCTCTCTATAACACCATGTGACTGGTCGGATCATCATGCCATAACATTCGTGATACCTATAATGGTAAAAGGCATGACCAGACAACCCCTCAGGACCAAAAAATGGGTTAGAGACACAAGAGATGCAAACTTAGAGCTACTAGTTGAAAGCTGTCAGGGATGTGGAATTCCTATAGCCCGACTCCCAGGACATATTGTTTGGGGTCAAGGGCAACAAGTTTTAATGTGCATTTTGTCCTTGGGACAAGTAGACCCAACCCCCTGCAGCACAAACCCTTTGGCTGCCAGTTTGCAGGAGCACATTAAGGGCCAGGGAAGGGCACAGCCTGAAGTCAAGTTATTATTTGTGTGCCTATGTTAATGCTGTTCAAACTTGTATTTATGGTTCATTAATTGAAAGCCTTTATTATTAGGGTAAGCGCCCTAAGTAAATGTAAGTTCTGACTGCGCTACTGACAGTGGTTACAGTATAAAAATGTGTACTCACTGCTTCAAAGTTTAGCAATATGAGCTATGCATAATGCTCCCAGATGCTCTCTGATTAGATGCAAATATTTGCAGAAGCTTGAGAGCAAGATTAATGACTCTTTGCTTTCAATATAAAATGTTCCTAAAAAAACTGAAAGTAGGAAACAAATACATTTTGCTAAACTACCGTGAAATTTCAGGTACCGTTTCTTTGCAGCATCATTTAGTAAAATGTGTTGATGCATGCTAGTATTTCGCAAAAATATTCATATTGGAAAATCAGTGTAACCAGTTTCAATAAGATTATGAGAAACAAAAATAAACAAGCATTGGCAAAGCCAGTAGGTCTGAAATTAGTGTCAGCTTTTTAATTTTGCCAATACGTGACTTGTTTTGGCATGGTTGTAAAGCCTTCTTGATGTGAGAGCTGCCGGGCCCTCACCATTATAACAAACATTGGCAAAAGCACAAAAAAATTTGTCTAAAAAAAGCACACACTGCAACATTAGTTACAGCCACTGAACTAAACTACTTTGTGTGAAAATATACTCCATGTGAAAGAGCTTAATGCCGTCACTCACAGTGAATCCAGCCGCTACAGAGAGGGGGAGAGAGAATTTTAATGAACACAAAAGGTTGTGAGTTAACGCCAGACCAAATTAGGGGCCCTATTATTAAAGAAAGTCTCAAAGTGCACCCGTGGTATATGTCCTTGCATGAAGTGCAGCTATATGGCTTTGTGAATTTACAAGAATTTATAGAATTAGGGCAAGAAATGTACTCCTGGAAAATATTTGTGAACTGCAGTTTATCATAAGCAAATATGCATGTGTAGATTTGCTCATGCGAAAACCCAAGTGTTTGCAAGGTCATTTTCCCATCAACCACTTTTTTCCCCCAACTCAGGAAGAAGGTTTACGTCTGCCATTGTCAGGAGTAAATTTCCAACATTTCTCAGTATTGGAAAATATTAGAGAAGAGTAGTTAGTTGAAAACCCTTAAAACATGCAAGTTAGTAGATTTGCACAGACTTAAAGGGCATTCCAACCCTGGAACCATTGCTTACCACTACCTTCAGTCCCAGTATGTAGATCTGTAGAAAAGTGTCAACATAAAGGGATTGCCAGCATTCAAGAACCACTATGGTATGAGCACTGGCATAATCAGAGAGGCTATATAAGCTCTTATATAATGAGACCGCTGCCATAATTTGTCGCCGAACCACATGGCACTAAAGGGACAAGTGGATTTTGTTAAAGGACAAGTAGATTTATGAAGCAACTTGCCCCATGGACAAGTAGATATTTTAATAATTTCCACACCCCTGGCTGTGAAAGAGACCTAAAACCTCATAACAACCTGCATAATGTGAACAAGCTGACCGACCACTACATAACAACGGTCGAAAATATTGTCAACAACACCATGCCACTAAAACTGAAAAATATCTCGGAGAAGACAAAAAATCCATGGTTTAATGAATCACTAAATGAAGAAAGGCGCAAACTGAGAATGGCCGAAAGAAAATGGAGACAACACCCTTCATCCCCAGAGCTGAAAGCACTCAGAAAAATTAGAGGCCAATATAATAAAAAGATCATCAACTCAAAACAAGAATTCATACGGTCAGAACTGGACAGTGCCAAAAACAGACCACGGAAACTCTTTGAAATCCTAAAGCAACAATCAAACAAACTAGCCAAATCAGTCCATGAGAACACCAAAACACCCCTAAATTGTGAAGAATTTTCTACATTTTTCACAGAGAAGGCGAAATCGCTAGAAGTAGAGCTCAAAAACGCCGTGGCAAACCTTCCCATAGATCCAATGCCTACGAGAGATACCGCTGCTATAACGGAGAGTACCATGACAAAAAATGAGGCAAGGTGGGATACGTTCGAACTATATGACCAGCACAGTATCGCCAAAACGCTTTCCGAAATAAAACCAAACAACCACTACCAAGATCCCCTTCCCGCAAAATGTGTAAAAGAAATCAATCACGTTTTGGTTCCAATATGGACTGAAATTATAAATGCCTCACTATCACAAGGGATCCTCCCTGACTGCCTAAAAACAGGTCAAGTTGCTCCCATAATCAAAAAACCCTCAGCAGATAGATCAGACCCAAACAACTTTCGCCCAGTGACCAACATCCCGCTACTGGCCAAACTAATTGAGAAATGCGTACAGAACCAACTAAGCCAACACATCACCAAGTTCTCATTGCTCGATGAATGCCAATCAGGATTCAGAGCAGGGCACAGCACGGAAACAGCGATCCTCCATATTGTCGATGATGCTCTACAGGCACTTGACCAAAACAAAGCATGCCTACTGATTCTCCTAGATCTGTCCTCGGCCTTCGACACGGTAAATCACGAAGCTCTATTGACCAGGTTACGGGACAGGATGGGACTGTCAGGAACTGTGCTGAAATGGTTTATCTCCTTTCTACAGAACAGGTCACAGTGATTCCTGGTCAACCAGTCAATCTCACCTCCATGCCCTATTTCAATTGGAGTCCCTCAAGGATCATCGTTATCCCCAGATCTGTTTAACCTTTACGTCGAACCGCTCACAGAAATTCTCCAAAAATCACAGATATCCTATCACATGTATGCAGACGACACGCAAATATACTTAAAGATCTCTTCCCTAAAAGACATGGAACTAATGAACAAGACTCTAATAATGGCTCTACAATGGTTAACCACCAACCAGCTGAAGTTGAACGCTCACAAAACAGAGTTCTTACTAATCTCACCAGCTAGGAGCCATACGGAAATAAAGGAATGGACGAAAGTGGTGACTGCGCTAAACTGCACCCCAACACTAATCAAGTCAGCGAAATCGCTAGGAATCACTCTGGACGAGAATCTGGACATGAAAGCCCACATCAACTCAATGGCTAAAAATGCTCGATTCCACCTGAACTACTTAAGAAAACTGAAACCATTCATCTCAGAAGCGGATCTCAAATTAGCAATCCAATCCTTAGTTATCTCGAGGATTGAATATGGCTGCACCACCTTAGCGGGACTACCAAAAATGTCCACTGCGCCATTGAAAGCATGCCTAAACGCTGCGGCAAGAATTATCACCGGATCAAGAAAATACGATCATATATCGCCACACTTGAAAGCTTTAAGCTGGCTACCCTATGAAGCGAGAATCCAAATGAAGATAGCATGTATCACCCATAAAGCGCTACACCACAACTCCCCAAGATACCTAGCGAAGAAAATCCAGCTATCGGGAGGTAATCGACCAGCGAGGAGTACTGAGGAACTGCTACTACGGCCAGCCTTTTTCCACAAGAAAAAAACCTATGACAGAGCGTTCTCAGGAGCTGCCCCCAGAATATGGAACTCACTCCCTCCTAACATCAGGAAGATCCAAAATGTGGCATCATTTAAGCGAGAAGTGAAGAGCTTTCTGTTTAAGAAATACACTACCTAGAATAGAACATTCACGATCTGATAATGACCTAACTGTCATACTTGCATCTACATTTTTACTTAAGATAGAAGTATACCCACCATTGACTATCAACGCTAACTGCACACGGGATATTGTATATTTATCATCTACCTCATATTTGTTGTCCGTATAACTGTCTGATATATGTCTTTCTCCTACGCCTTCTATGTTAAGCGCTCTGATACCCACGGGTCTTGTTCGCGCTATACAAAACTTTATAATAATAATAAATAATAATAACATAACTGGTCCTATAAGATGGCAGGATGAACAGGTGTACATAATAGTTATGGTGGACCATCTGTCTAAATGGCCAGAAGTAAAAGTGTGCAAGAAAGTAGACACGTGTGACATAATAACGTTCATGGATGATGTGTTCACCAGGGAAGGTATACCGAAAGTTATCATAAGTGACAATGGCAGCCAATTCACCTCGGAGTCCTTCAAGAAGTTTATTACTATTAATGGCATCACACACAAAACATCAATTTATCATCCAGCAGGAAATGGTGCTGTGGAAAGGTTTAATCGAGTCCAACTTGCTAACAAAAGTGGGAAATGTTGGAGGAAGGAAGTAAAGGAAGTAAAGGAAATGATATGGGGGTACAGGATAACTCCGGGCGAAAAGACATTAGCAAGCCCGTTTGAAGTAATGAGAGGAAGAACACCCATTTCAAAAGACAATATCGGATGGGTAAAACAAGCAAGAATATCAAGATGGTCTGTGGAAACGATCAGGGAAAGAATTGAGAACGCACAAACTATTCTCAATGAGAAGCATGACCAGAGCAGGCCTTGCAAAGAAATGTCCATAAAAGTAGGGGACAAGGTGTGGATTAAAAGAAGTGGACACATAGTCAAAGAGGAAGACAGATATTCCTCGCCCTTGGAGGTGGTAGAAGTGTTTTGTAACTCTGCATTACTCAGTGATGGGAAAGTTTGGCATGCTTCAAGAATGGCAATGTGTCACAGAACAGAAGAAATGGAACATAAGGAAAGGAAGCGTATTTATGAGCTGGACGGACACCACCTAGACTGGTCGGATGAAGAGGAGGAAGATGAGGACAATAACATAGGTGCGCCCAAAGGAAGAACAGGTACTACGACTCAGAAAAATCGGAAAGGAATAGAATCTATTGGAATGGACAGGCCACTCGGCTCCGACTACTCTGTGGAGCCACAGGTTAGTGCAACAAGTGGCACCGACTCGGAATATGAAACCAGCGATGATGGAGAGGTGGAGAGTGATGCCAACTCAAAGGAAACGGGTGACACAGTTAATGCGGAACACACATCCACCAAGGATGATGGTAGTAGGCCAATGGAAGATGTCGGCGAAGCTAGTGAAAACACCAGCAGTTATGGCCAAGTTCGATGCAAACCCAGCAAATATAAAGACTTCGTGTTTGACTGACAATTCTGAATGTTACTGCTTTTGGGGGGGGGGGGGGGGGTTCTGTTTCCTAACCCTCTTTTGTTTTTAGGGAACGAGAAGTGTTGTGTTGGTCTTTTCTCCCTTTCCATTACCCTGCCCTGCGCGTGCCTTCCCAGCGCGTGATTGGACAGCCCTCAGCTGGAATGTTGACAGCTGGGCTGTGTTTGACAGTTAGAGATAAATGGGCCGTGCTGCTTGTCGAGTAGACATGCCCCTGGTGTGTTGTCAACAGTGAATAAACTAATTGACGACAGCTTGAGTACGGAGTCGTCTTTACAGACACTTCCTAGAGAAAAGGTAAGTAAATCAGTTCTTTAATATTTGCAGCTTATTAGAGTTTCATACAAACCAACTCCACACTTAAAACAATTTTCAAAGAAAAGCAGTCAGTGCATGCAATCCTATGGGAGGAAATAAAGGTATTGGTTTACAGGTAAGTACTTAGTTGTGAGCGTTGTTATTCTGAGGTTAGAGCCAGGATTCCCCCAGGGTCAAGGATGCACTCTCAAAACACCCTCAGCGGCACTAGGGCGGCCAGGGGCAGAGTGCTGAGGCCCTATGTTATCCAACGGGTGATAGAGGGCTTCCGGTTGGTGGCTGCTCATGATCAGGCCACGAGGTTGTGGGAGCAAAGCTCCTGGACTTTAGCTCAGGGCAAAGGGGGGATCAGAGTTAGCACACATATGGCACCCACAGCGGCGGACTGGTGTGGAGTGCTGTTTTAGCGTCTGGTGCCCTGTTTTCAATGGGGATTGCCGGTTTTTAGCTGCAGGCTCGGTCCAGACAGTCTTCCAGGAGGCACCAACAGATGGCAGGTCTAGGAAAGTGGCTCTGTAAGGTACAGTGTGTATAGTCCCCAGAGGTATAACAGAGGTTAAAGTTAGATATAACCTTACTCTCTAAAGTGGTAGCTTGGTCGAGCAGTAAGGCAGTACACTCAAGAACTGAACTCTAGGCCAAATATTTTGTATCAAAAGATATAGTTTTATTTTAGAACCAACAGGGTATCAAAATATACTTTCTCAGAATGGATTACTTGAGTTAAAAACTTTTCAAATAGGCAATAGACTCTTGAATATAATAGTTAGTTAGTTGCAATAAGCAACACAATTCCAAACACAATGCAACATTGAACTCAATGGGAATTTTCAGTTAAATGCAATTAGTTACTTTGTAGATTACTTTTCCAACCACAGGGCTTTATCCTAGATTCAGTCCCGGGACATGAGCTGTAAACAGTTAAGTAAAAGCGTTTTGGTTACAGTAGTCATTTTTAAGGAATGTTATTGTATTTTAAAAGTTGGCAAACTTTTTCAGTTGAAATTACCAATGTTATCCTATAGAAGGAAATTCAATTTGCAGGTAAAGTATGTTCCCGTTATTTTTGTAGTCCAGTGCTGGACTCCTAGGTTCAGCATGGTGACCTCTATCTAAAACAGGCAAGTAATTGCATTTTTATTGTTGGCACGATTTTTAGAGAATATTTATAAGTGTCAAAAATCGACACTTGGAAACTTTCAGCAAAAAGCAGGCAATGATATCCTATGGAAGGAAATTCAAGTTACTAGTAAGTACGGTTAGAATTACTTTTCAGGGTCTGTACTGGGCTCAAAGATGCAGCACTGAGGTCTCTCCGGATAACAGGTGAGTAAATCGGAATTTGTAGTTCGGCTGATTTTAGATGAATATTTTAAAGTTCCTAAACTCCACACACAAGAATTTCCAAGTGAAACCAGTCAATGTTAGCCTATGGGAGAAAAGTGAGTTATCAGCTTTTGGGTAAGTATTACACTGGCAGAGTTACGGTTCTGGGCATAGACTCTGGGGTCTCCCAGGGTCAGGTAGGTACAGTTTGTACACCCTCAGCGGCACAGGGGCAGCCGGGTGCAGAGGTAGTTGGGCCTAATGTTATCCATTGAGAGGCAGGGGGCCTTTGGTTGGTGTCTGCTCGCTAGCAGGCCACGCGGCTCTGGGAGCTGGGCTCCTAGTCACTTGCTCAGGGCAAAGTGGGGGGGAAGTAGGATAGGACAAAGGTTGCACTGCCAGGGGCACTCGGGCGGCTGGGTGCCCGGTGCTTTTGAGCTGTCGGGCGCTCAATGTTATTCAATAGAGATCTTGAAAAGGGAACAAAGGATGAAGGTGTGGGGACGGAGGATCTTCTGGAGCGATCAACACTTCGAGGGGCAAGTTGGGATCTTGGAGGGTAGATAGGCACCCCGGAGTTGGGCACAGGAGGCCAGGGGGTGCAGGGTGCAAGAGTGTCTTTGGACGTCGGGAAATCTTGCCCTCTGCTGGTCGCGGTTGGAGGGGTCCCTGGTTCTGAGTCTGCCGGAGTCGTCTGGGTCGTCGAGGAGGGTCCTTGGTGTAGGAGAGTAGGGTCTGCAATCCTATGATCACCCAGATTTTTGCTTTTTGCTTCACTGGTTTACGACTTTCCCTGGCTGTGGGCCTGCTAATCAGACCCACAGCCTAGCTGTTCTCTCTATTCCAAATTGTACCCAGGTACTGAATTGGCACTGGGCCCTCTCTTGTGTCCCTGTAACCAGGGCAGAGGTGTACCCAGAGGTCTCCCAGGGGCTGCAGCGTGTATTATGCCACCCCTGGGCTGACTAACTAAAACTGACACAACTGGCTGCTTGACAGCTGGGGCAAGGTGGTGTAATCACCCTTTGCTTTAGATATAGTATTCCTATATCTAACCCTAAAATGGACACATATATTCCCATCAGTCACTCCTATGGCAGGCCTTATCAATCCTGAAGGCAGAGTGCTTGGAATAATGTGAAATGGTGCTCTGGCATGAGCTGAGCCCGTTTGCAGCTTGCGGAACCAAGTCCTAATAGCTGTTCCATGATAACGCTATACCATATACTCTTAAGTGCATTATGTACCTCGCGGTCAAATGCTAACTTTGGTATAACATTATCAAAACATGTTGAGTAAGGGGTCATACGAATTGGAATACTAACCCCTTGCCAATTCTGGCGACGGGGTTAGCATTCCACCCTTCTAGAGGGACACGACATGTATGTAGCTGTAACCCCGGTTAAAGTTAACTCAAGCCTCAGCTCCACAAAATGGATGCTGCCACCGAGACACCAGTCTGCCCTCCTGCTGCTGGGAGTCCTTCCAGCAAACGGAGGCCTGGACAAAGGGTTTCCTGTCAGGGGCGGTGCCAGCACCATCCCAGACAGGATTTTGTGTATCCCAGGTAGGCAGGGCTTTAGAGGAAGGTGACTGCAAGTGGCACCCCGGTGCTCACTGTGCATAGGCCGGCTCAAACCAGTTCTGGGGGCACACCAGCCCCTGAGCTGGGGAGAGACCGGACAAAGGAGAGGGGTGTAACCACCCCCCTCCTAGTCCCACCCATAGGGCAGGACTTAGTCGCGTGCCAGCCCCTTTTCTCAGGATAAAGGTAGGAGCAGGCCCCCTTCCAAATTAGATCATCTTTGAATCCTGAAACTACTTTCCACGAAAGGAACTCAAGACTCTTCTCAAGATTCTCCCTTGTGACTAAGGAGTAGTCACCCTGCAGCAGCAGGCACCATCCAAGCATCGCGGTTTGCTGTAAGTCTCTCCTCCGGATCAAGACTGCCCAGCTCGACGAGAACCGGCTTCCCTGGCACCTCTGACCTCTACATGCATCATCAGCCCAGCTGAGATTCGTGGGTGTGACGAGACCTCGAGGGACCGGCCATCTTCAAGACTGCACGACGCTTGCCCAGCACGACCACCGAGAGACCCTCGAGTAAGTGCTTTGGGGTTTGAGAAGCCCTGACCCTGAGCAGCTCCAGCACCTAAGTCCAGCCCCCTTGCATCCACGAGATCTGCGTGGGGCCCTTCTGCTTTGCTGCTCACCGCGTTGTCCAGGTCACTTGCCTGTTGGCTAGTGACCCTCCCGACGACGAACCCCGACGACAACACTGCTGGTCTGGTTGCTCCAGACTGGCCCTTGCTCCCCTCCAACAGATGAGCACCCCGGACCCTCCTGGTCCACTCCAGACGCCATCTTGAGTCCACCGCGTGGGCTTGCATTTGCCAAGAGTTGTTGCCCCAATCCTGGGTCCAGCGACGTCGACAGCAGATACCTTCGTGGGACAGCTCGCACATCCATCCTGGTCGCCGACAACGCCTCCTGGTCCGAGAGACTGCAGAGCCCAGCGTCGCCCACTCACCTGGTCGAGGTGACTTCGTCCGGTGCCATCCTGGTGCCCACCTAATCACTGGCTAGTGATTCAGAACTTGGTCCCCTCTGCTTACAGGTCTCCTTTTTCCCCGATCCAGGCTTGGATCCCTCCGAATCTCTTCACCGGTCGCCTGCCAGCAACTTCTTCTTTCAGGCTCCATAGACTGCAACGAGGATTCCCGACGTCTTTTCAGACCTATGCAGCCGCTGCCCCTGGGCTAGGTAACCTGAGCATTTCGGTGCTCCAGCATAGCTTAACTATCCAGATCCTTTTTCGTTTCAGCTCTACCTAGTCGGATACGTCCGATAACACTAACTTTACGAAATCTAGCATCCATAGACTTTGTTCCGCATCCCGCGTGAGAGTGCACACTCTGCACCCGATCCCCCTAGGCCTCTTGCTAGTAATCTAAAGGTTCAGTAGTACAGTCCTAGCGATCCCAAAGCCTCTGAGATTAGTTACTTACCTGCTAGTATTTCGCATTCCACTTTTGTAGTATATGGTTTTCCGTGCCCCTCGGGCATTTGTGTAAATTGTGCGACTTTCAGTATTTCTTTAAGAGTTTTGTTGTGTGCTTAGCACCCTGTCCTCATAAAGAGTCCAGGGTTGTTGTGTTATAAATAAATATACTTTATTTTCATAACTTGTGTGGTGTCCTTTCACTTGGTGTTCAAGGGGTAAATGTGATGGTAAAACAGCTGGCTTAACACGCCCTCTAGAGTCTAGCCTTAGACTGCTCTTGTCCATGCTACTAGGATAGCTGGTCTATCAGGTTGACTTAAACCAATCATCAATAAGGGTTGTTTGGAATGATACATAGTGATCACTAGAATAGTGAGCACTGCATATCAGGCCAACTTCTCACACTTGGGCACTGAATTCCAGGTCAGAATCGCCAGGGGGACGTCCTCAGGGTCTTTCTCCACTCGAGCACAGCCAGGCTTGGCAGGTGCAGAGTGGGCTGGATTCACGGTTCCTTGCTGGCACCAGGGGTATTGCTGTTTGAGCAGAACCACTGCTCATGGGAGTCCCAGTCTTTAAGATGTTTAAGGCAGGCAGGTCCTCCAGGGTTCTAGAGGTTGCTGTACGCAGGAGATGCCAGGATTTAGCAGGAGCAGGTTCAAGGATCAACAGGCCTGTAGGGCTGGGGCCAAGTCAGTTGGTGGTGTCTTCTTGTTAGCAGCTGCACGGCAGGTCTTCTTCTTGGTCTTCTTTCTTGTTTTCAAATCTGATCTGAGGAAGGAAGGTTCAGGGAGCCCCTAAATACTAAATTTAGGGGTGTTAGAGGTAGGGGAAGGGCAGGGACCAATGGGTCCCTGTGCTGGGGTGAGTACCCCCCCTATCCTGCTCTTCTCCTGTGGGGGGGGGGGGGGGCAGGAGCCTATCTGATTGGGCAGGGGCCTATCTGATTGGGCAGGGGCAGGGCTCCCCATCTTCAAGATGGCCAGAGCCCGGAGTTGTGCTTCACCTATCCTCTCCCACCTGAGGGGTGGAGTTGGCACAGGCTGGCACACCCCCTTTCCTCACGTGGGGTTTCCCGCCAGTCTTCCCGCCCAAGTGGGGGTCAGAACAGGTGGGGGCCAGTTGCTGGGTACAGCAAGTGGTCTTGAGAAGCTCACAAAGGCGGCATGCCTTCGAAGCTTCCCCTGCCCATCCTGGGGGAGGAGACCTAGCACCTTGCACAGGACGTGCATTGTTGCAGGCCAAGGAGAGCGGATGGCTCTCTACCCAGGGATCGAGCAACATGTCTGCTGTCTGGCAGCCTAGGCAGTCTCTCAGTCCAGACGTGGATTGTAGGTTAGTTTCAGGGGGCAATTTTAAGTTGCCCTCTGTTGTGCATTTGGCATTAAACCCCACACTGGCATCAGTGTGGGTTTAATGTGCTGAGAAGTTTGATATCAAACTTCAGTATTCAGTGAAGCCATCATGGTGCTGTGGAGTTCGTAATGACAACCTCCCAGCACCATATACTCTTAATGGCAGCACTGAACTTACTGTGCCCAGGAATAGCCCTGGCTACTGTAGGGGCACAGGGCTCATGCACCTGTGCCCACACCACTGGCATAGTGCACCCATCTAGAGGGGTGACGGATGGATGCCAGGGCAGAGTGTTTGTGGGCATTGCGCACAGGGATGGGTGCCATGTCTACTCTTTGTTTAGTTCTGCACCAAGACACTCAGCCTGCAATGGCAGTGTGTGTGTGTCCGGGTACAGGGCTCCTAAGGGTGGCACAATAAGTGCTGCAGCCCTTAGGGGTATTCTCTGGTCACCATGCCCTGGGTACCTAGGGTACCATTTACTAGGGGCTGACAGGTGGCCAGAGATGCCAATTGGGTTTTAGTTTTAACACAGTTTTAGGGAAGGAAGACCGGCCCTGGGCACCTGGTTGGCAGAAGCCCAGGGCACACTCAGTCAAAGCACATCAGCAATTCAGCAAAAAGTGGGGGCTTACCATGCAAGAAAGAAGGCACTTTCTCACAGTAGTATTTTAACTTTTTTCTACACCATGAAGCTCAGCCTGCAATGGCAGCCTTGCATGTTATTAGTGAGGGGTCCCGTAGGGTGGCACAATTTGTGCTTTATCCCTTAGGGGGCCTCTAATACCTCTGGCCCTAAGTAGCAGTTTGCCATTTACTAGGGACTGAAAGAGGGTGCTAAACTTTTGCCAATATGGGAAAACATTGTACAATTTGGGGAAAGAGCTCTGGCACTTGGTACCTGGTTAGCAGTAACCCAGTGCACTTTCAACCCAAATCACATTTACCAGGCAAAAAGTGGGGGTGACCATGTCAAAAAGGGGCACTTTTCTCCACTGTACAAAGTTTGTGCCTACTCCATATGCGCTAAAAGGGCTCCTTCTGGGCTGCTTTTCATACGCAGCCAGCTTTTATCACTATGCCTAACAGCCACTTGTGTGCTTTTTGAAAACGAGTGTACTTGTGGATGATTAGTTGGCTTCCAGTTCTGATCTGAAAATTAAATCTGGTTTTTGCATTCAGATTCTGTACTTGAAAATCGGCTTACCTGCCCAGGAGAGGAGTCTGAAGCCCACGCTGTTGTACCGGAGGCTTTTATTGAAGCATTGACCAAGAAACAGCGCCGTCTGCTGGAGGAGGAGCAGCGCCGGAAGAAAGAGCAGGCTGTCCAGGCAAGTGTTGTCTGATTGTATAAGTTGTATTTTAATGAATGTACACAAAGTATTATTTGCATCTGTGATGTGCCTTATGAATGTGATGGATGTGCAAGAAAATTTGTACCAGTGTGTGCGATCAGCATAGTGTTTGGGGTGTGGAGGAAAGAAAGGCTTCAGTCCTTTCCTTGTAAATATTGCCCTGTGAACTCCTATTGTCGGGGCTTCTTTCGCAGCAGAGAGCACCACGATCACCTTCCAAGGCTTTCTGGGTGAGTCATCGCGAGGAGTGCATGACCCAAGATTTCCAAAGTGTGGCCTCACCAGGATGTTTTCAGCTCCATGCTGTGCTGGTGTCCAAGAGATCCAGGATCGCATCTCAAAAGCCTGAGGTTTCAGTAATAGGACAGTATCACGTAGCCCAAGTTCTCCACCCAATATTTCATGTCAAGTTGCTTTTTTTTCTTAGGCACCTGCTAAAGGCCGGGTTCTTGCCTCGCGAATGCCGCCACGCTTTGCCAAGAAGCAGAACGGCATCTGTTTGGACCAAGGTGATGTCAGCGTGTCTGGAAGCAGTCTGGGCACTGAGATCTGGGAGACCAGCAAGCAGGGTAAAGTAGTCTTCCTTTGTTGCTTGCTCTTGATGTGATTAATTTTGGAGGCAAGGATGTTTTCAGGATTTCTAAGATTGTAAAATAGCCTGTGCCATCGCTAGACTAATGCTCTTCTGATGTTCCAAGTTGTCAACTGTTTAGCTTAGGCAAGTATTTTTTCGAGGCTCGTTTAAAAATAAAGAATTGCTCTGTTATGCCATTTTTGCTTTATTTTCTTCAATATCTCATCTCGCCTAAGCATGACTTTTTGACTCCTGTGTACTTGTCCTATTTTAACTGTTTTCCCCATTTCCATTCATCTGGATTGATTTGGTTACTTGCAGTGAAATGTTTTTTTATGTAACATGTGTTGCTGTAGAAATACAAGCTTTGCATACTTATGCCATCTAGTATTGGACACAGGCGTTTGGAAGTTGTTTTTGTCCGAAGACTACTTCTGCCTTGATCACATGACTTTGCTCATACCCTACAATGCACCAGGACAAAGACTTCAACATCTGGTTCGTCATTCATTTGAGCTCTGAGATAGTCAATGAGTTTAGTGCTTATTTCAGTTCAGTTGTCGAATATTCGGTGTAACTATAAGAACCTGCTTCTGCAACACGGATGACTGGGTTCGCTTCTGTTCTGAATCTCACTGGTTCTTGGCCAGGACTTTGGTCATATTAAAAATGACAGTTCAGTGATAATGGTATGGGGAAAACACCCTTTTAGTTTTGCCCAAGTTGTAATAGGAAATACCTGTCCTCAGTACACCACCTGGTCCGTAATGTCTGCTCCTCTCCAGAGCACAAGGATTCCACATGCTCCGTTTGCAAGGCTTTTTTAAAAGGAAAGAGACTTGAGATACCAGCTAGAGTGCTGCTGGGCTCCTCACAACATAGTGTCAAGACCCACCGACATACCAAACATCTGCTGCGTCAAAGACCTAATGGGAGCCTATGATGAAAGGGCCCATCAGGCCTTTCCTGCCCACCCCCCTCCCAAACTCAGGACATCTTAGGGTACCAACGTCACAGAAGAGGCTGTGTAACTCTGCAACAGAAAAAGGTCCATGACAAAATTGGGTTTGAGGAACATGGGCTCTGAGTGCAAAGAAATGTAGGCAACTTGTCCTCCATAATTTTGTCCTCGATTCCATAACCTCACCACAATTTCTGCATCCCTACCTCTTCTGTCTCCTCAACCCCATCTTTTTTTTCCAACACTAACTCATATCAGGGGAGTTCTTATGAGACGCATGACCCAGATTTGGAGCCCTCCGTAACCTAGGGATGGGTAATGACCCTTGAGAAATCTATGCAGTTGACCCCATAGATGATAGATTTAACACCCTACCCAGTAAGACCTTTGAGCTAAGCCTTGGGGTTAGCACTTAAACATTCCATTTGATGGGAAGCCTTCTTTCAGTCCACAAGTGCGCAAGTCGTTTGAAAATGTCAAAAAGTCACACTGCTAAAGCCATGGGAGCCCTGCAAACTCAAACTAGTCTGCCTTTCACCTAAATCAAACAAGATGGGGCTCAAACGGATTCTGCCTCTACTTTCTCACCAAGAGGGCCAAGGGTGTACTCGCTGTGCTTCCTTATTCTGAATCAGAACAGTACTTTGGCCTCTGTATCATTAAGTTCGAGGCATGTGGGCTGCTAAATTCATATCTATTGCATAGATCGCCGCCTAGTGTTGGGTCCGGATGATTGCACATTGTTGTCCTGGAAGAGTCTGCGAAGTATCACGAGATAGGTGGCTCCTCCCCTGGACTACAGTGCGCATGGGCATCGACTCCATCCCCAGATTGTTTTTTTCCGCCATTGGGTTCGGATGTGATTTCGACGTCTCCTGTTCGGAATCGATAAAACAACTTCTTTAAGGCCAAAAGGCCTTCGTTACCTCGTCTGTATTGTTCGCGTTCGGTCTCGTGTTTCTTCCGACTCTTCGAGTCGGCCTTCTGACGAGTCGAGTAACTCTTCGGACATCGAGGCCCTGTCGTCGCAGCAAGACCCCGACGATACTACGATGGAACGGAGCCCGTTCAAATTTTGCCCTGTGTGCGGTTCGAAGTACCCACACATCGACGTGCATCCTGTATGCAACAAGTGCCTCTCGCCGGACCACAACGAGGCCAACTGTATGGCCTGTTCGAAGTTCAGGTCGAAGAAGACGCTCAAGCTTCGGCGCGCCTTGAGGCCCGGCGAGCGGCTCCGGCACCGGAAGACATCTTCGACGACCCTGACGCAGAAGGCCGAAGCCATCATCTGCAGATTTCACCTCAAACGACGGAGGTCGAGGCCGATTCCGGGGAACCCGTCGAGGGCCAGGACCTACAGGAAAACGTCGAGGAGGTAGGGGACTCCAGGAAGTTTATGGGGCCGCGGAAGATAGCTCGGAGGATGAGCTATGCCCCGAAAGTACAATGACTCAGGCTCAGGTCACGGGATCGCCACTCGGCCTTACCCACGACCCTACACCGCAATCCTCTGCCCCGCCTTCTGGCCCGGCTACGGACACACCCGCGGAGCCACCATTGAGCATATCGTAACCGAAACCATCGGGTTCGACAACAACAAAAATGGCCGACGCGCCATCGAAACTGAAGACGCCTGCTACGCCATCGACGCTGTCGACTTCAGTGGCTCCGAAGCCGAAGAAGGCTGTCGAGCCGGCTACGCTACCCAAGGTGGTCAAGGAGCCAACCTCCAAGAAGGTCGTCGAGCATGTGTTGAGCACGGTGGCTCAATCGAAGTCGAAGAAGACTGTCGTACAGCCTTCAACCACGACTACCGCGCCAACAGCCAAACGCCTGGTCGAAGCGCAGTCAGCGAAGGGCCCCGAGCCGAGGTCCGGAGCCCCTACGCAGAAACAAAAAACGGCCGATCCAAAGCCAACGGCCTCGGCGCCTAAGGCCGGTAAAGAAGCACGGACCGCTGCGGTCGAGGATGCGTCTGCGCATCCGGAGACCCAGGACAACTCGTCGACGCTGGGGTCTTCCCCTGGTGGCGGACAAAGGTCATCGGTCGCATCGACCAAACCCTCAGCTTCTTTCACTAGGCAAGTCTCGTACTCCCTCAAAAGAATACGGGAGAAGAGTTTGACTCAAAAGCGGTCGGCTCCACAATCGGTGGAGGCACCGAAAAAGACTTCCACGCCGATCCTCTACACTCTGCCGCCGAAGGTGGCGCCGAAGGCCTTTGCCCCCCGATCGGTGCCAAAGGACTCTGGAGGGCCGGAGCATTCGATGCCAAGTGGACATTTTGGTCGACAACAAGCATCTGAAGAGCTGTCTGAGCACTATATCGACGCAGACACGGGGAAATTAACGCTCTATAAGCAGAAAATAACTTCCCAGCCATTGGAATCCTTTGTGATACCTCTAAAGAAGAAAAGGCCGGCACAGGACATTCCTGCCCTTGTTGAACCGATTCCTCCACACCCTAGAGTCCAACACCTTCACCCAATGCCTCAGGGGAAGATGAAGGTGACCAGGATGAGGAGTACAACTTTCCAGATAACAATGACCCTGATGAACAACAGGAGTCATGGGTGGACACGGGTGACCAGGGGGACCAACAGGTGGTACAGGACCCACAGGTCTATGGTGTAAGGACATCTCCAACTGAAGACTCAGCGGCATTTAATGCCTTGATTGAAAGAGCGGCTGCAAACCATAAGGTGGACATGCATGCCGATCCTGTGGAAGAAGATTTTTTGTTTGACACTTTCTCTTCTGCTGAAAAAACAGTGAAAACACGCCCAATGCTGAAAGGGGTCCTAAAGCATGCCACTGACATCTTCAAGGAACCCACTAGAGCAAGAGTGGTAAACCTGAGAATAGAGAAAAAATACAGACCGGCACCTGGGGACCCAGCGTATATACGGGGCCAGCTGCCTCTGGACTCTTTGGTGGTCTCCAAAGCCCGCAAGAGGGCGAACTCGCAGACAACGGGTGAAGCTCCTCCCCCAGACAGAGTCAAAAGTGCTGGAGGCATCGGGGGGAAAAGGGTGGCTGCACAGGCAGCCACTATCTGGCGCATATCTAACACACAGGCCCTGTTGGCACGATATGATAGGGCGCATTACGACACCCTAGAGACACTCCTACAACACCTTCCAGATGAGTTTAAGGAGGCAGCTGAGATGCTAATACAGGAGGGCAAGATCATTTCAAACGCTGCAATCAAATGTGCGCTTGATGTTGCAGATACAGCGGCTAGAGCGATTAACACTAGTGTGATGTTGAGGCGTCAAGCGTGGCTTCGCATCTCAGGGTTCAAGCCTGACATAAAGACGACTATACTCAACCAGCCCGTTAATCCTGACAGACTGTTTGGCCCAGACGTTGACACCACCCTCGAAGATCAAGAAAGACAATGAGACAGCTAAATCCATGGGGGTTTAGTCTCAGCAATTCAGAGGGAGCACTTTTCGTCGCTCAAGTACCCGTGGTGTTAACAGAGGACACTTGGCACAGCAGACGCAATTCACTAGAGGTGGCGCGCAATCCTCGTACCCCCAACAGAGGAAACAGTGCCAAGGGCAGAGGCAGAGGCAACAACAGTTCCCGTTCCTCTGCTACCAACAAACAGTGACTCTCTGTCACTGCCCCCCGACCATCCAACACCTGTCGGGGGGAGACTCCAGCAGTTCCTGCCAGTCTGGACGTCCATCACCACAGACAGGTGGGTTAGGAAACTTATCCAGTTCGGTTATTGTTTGGAGTTGACATCCACTCCACCCAACATACCCCCAAAACACCGACCTATGTCAGCAGAGCACTTGCACTTATTGCAGCAAGAGGTTCTTGTGATGCTTCAAAAAGGCGCAATAGAACTCGTGGAGGAGGAGGGAACAGGGGTTTATTCCCTGTACTTCCTCATCCCAAAAAAGGACGGTTCACTCAGACCCATTCTGGATCTACGCCCTCTCAACCTGTACATCCTCTCGGAACATTTTCATATGCTTACACTGCAGCAAATTCTTCCGTTGTTGAACCAAGGGGACTTCCTAGCAACCTTGGACCTCAAGGATGCTTATTTTCACATACCACTCCACCCATCCCACAGAAAGTACCTCAGGTTCACCATACAAAACAGGCATTACCAGTTCAGAGTCCTACCCTTCGGAGTGACCACTGCCCCCAGAGTGTTCACAAAGTGTCTGGCGACGGTAGCGGCGCACCTCAGGAGACAGAACATACATGTCTACTGTGAGAAGTTGGCCTGATGTGCAGTGCTCACTATTCTAGTGATCACTATATATCAGTCCAAACAACCCTTATTGATGATTGGTTGTAAGTCAACCTTATAGACCAGCTATCCTAGTAGCATGGATACGAGCAGTCTAAGGCTAAGACTCTAGAGGGCGTGTTAAGCCAGCTGTTTTACCATCACATTACCCCTTGAACACCCAGTGAAAGGACACCACACAAGTTGTTATGAAAATAAACTGTGTATTTATAACAAGACTACCCTGGCTCTTTATGAGACAGGGAGCTAAGCACACAACAAAACTCTTATAAAAATACTTCAAGTCGCACAATTTACACAAATGCCCGAGGGGCACGAAAAACCATATACTACAAAAGTGGAATGCGAATTACTAGCAGGTAAGTAACGATTCTCAGAGGCTTTGGGATCGCTAGGGCTGGACTACTGAACCTTTAGATTACTAGCAGGAGGCCTAGGGAACTCTGGTGCAGAGTGTGCACTCTCACGCGGGACAAAGTCTATGGGAACTAGAATTCACAAAGTTAGTGTTCTCGGGCGAACCCGACTAGGTAGGTCAAAAACGAAAGTGGATCTGGACCCTTGGATAGTGAGGCTATGCTGAGGCACCGAAATGCCGAAGTTACCTAGCCCAGGGGCTGCAGCTGCATAGGTCTGAAAAGACGTCGGGATTCTCCGTTGACGAACCAGGAGCCTGAAGGAAAGGAGTTGCTGGCAGGCGACCAGTGAAGATTGTTCGGGTGATCCAAGCCTGGATCGAAGATAGATGACACCTGAAAGCAGAGGGGACCAAGTTTGTGACTACTAGCCAGTAGTCAGGTGGCACCAGGAGGGCACCGGATGGTAGTCACCTCGACTAGGTGAGTGGGCGACGCTGGGCTCTGTAGTCTCACGGACCAGGAGGCGTTGTCGGCGACCAGGATGGAGGTACGAGCTGTCCCACGATGGATGATGCTCTCGACGTCGCTGGACCCAGGATTGGGGCAACAAGTCTTGGCAAATTCAAGCCCACACGGTGGACCTAAAATGGCGTCTGGAGTGGACCAGGAGGGTCCAGGGTGCTCCTCTCTTGGAAGGGAGCAAGGGCCAGTCTGGAGCAACCAGACCAGCAACAGTGATGGCGTCGTTAAGAAGGCCACAAGCCAGCGGGCTAGTAGCCAAACAACGCGGTGAGCAGCAAAAAGCAGAAGGGCCCCACGCAGATCGTGGAGATGCTGGGAGGCTGAACTTCGGTGCTGGGGCTGCTCAGGGTCGGGGCTTCTCGGACCCCAAAGCACTCACCAGAGGATCCCTCGGCGGTCGTGCTGGAAAGAAGTCATGCAGTCTTGAAGATGGCCGGTCCCTCGAGGTCTCGTCGCACCCACGGTTAGCTTGGCTGTAGAGGTGGGTAGAAGTCAGAGGTGCCAGGGAAGCCGGTTCTCGTCGAGCTGGGCAGTCAGATTCCGGAGGAAGGACTTACAGCAGACCGCAGTGTTCTTAAGATGGTGCCTGCGGATGCAGGGTGACTACTCCTTAGTCACAAGGGAGAATCTTGAAGAAGAAATCTTGATGTCCTTTCGTAGAAAGTCGTGTCTTGATTCCAAAGATGATCTAATTTGGAAGGGGGCCTGCTCCTACCTTTATCTTGGAAAAGGGGGCTGGCACGCGACTAAGTCCTGCCCTATGGGTGGGACCAGGAGGGGGGTGGTTACACCCCTCTCCTTTGGCGGGCTTTCCCCAGCTCAGGGGCTGGTGTGCCTCTGGAACTGGTTCAAGCCGGCCTATGCACAGTGAGCACCGGGGTGCCACTTGCAGTCACCTTCCTCTGTAGCCCTGCCTACCTGGAATACACAAAACCCTGTCTGGGACGGTGCTGGCACTGCCCCTGGCAGGAAACCCTTTGTCCTTGCCTCCTGCTCTGGGAGGACTCCCAGCAGCAGGAGGGCAGACTTGTGTCTTGGTGGCAGCATCCATTTTGTGGATGCCAAGGCTCTGTCTGACTTTAACCGGGGTTACAGGTTACATCCAAGTCGTGTCCCTCTAGAAGGGTGGAATGCTAACCCCGTCGCCAGAATTGGCGAGGGGTTAGTATTCCAATTCGTATGACACCTTACTCGACATGTTTTGATAAAGCGATACCAGAGTTGGCATATAACCGCGAGGATTATAATGCACTTAAGAGTATATGGTATGCGATATCATGGAAACGGCTAAGGGATAGATCCCGAAAGCCGCAGACAGGCTCAGCTCATGCCAGAGCACTATCTCACACGATTCCAAGCACTCTGTCTTCAGGATTGTTTAGGCCTGCCATAGGAGTGACTGATAGGAGATCTGTGTGTCCATTTAGGTTTAGATATAGGAATACTATATCTAAAGCAAAGGGTGTTTACACCTCCTTGCCCCAGCTGTCGTGCAGCCAGTTGTGTCAGATTTCGTTAGTCAGTCCAGGGGTGGCATAATACATGCTGCAGCCCCTGGGAGACTTCTGGGTGCACCTCAGCCCTGGTTACAGGGACTTGAGAGGGCCCAGTGCCAATTCAGTACCTGGGTACAATTTGGATTAGAGAGAACAGCTAGGCTGTGGGTCTGATTAGCAGGCCCACAGCCAGGGAAAGTCGTAAACCAGTGAAGCAAAAAGCAAAAATCTGGGTGATCATAGGATTGCAGACCCTACTCTCCTACATCTACCCTTACCTAGACGACTGGCTCGTTCAGGCAGTCGGAACGGCAGTGCGCCGCAGACATGTCCCACACAATTCACCTCCTTCACAGTCTGGGGTTCTCACTGAACTACCCCAAGTCGCACCTTCAGCCAGCCCATGTGCGGCAGTATCTGGGCGCGACGATAAATACCCTGACTGCTATGGCGCAGCCGAACCCGGTGAGGATCGACAACATTCAGTCGCTCATCCAAAGGTTCAGACCGCAACACTCACTACCAGCGAGAGTGTTCATGCAGTTGATAGGCATGATGGCCTCCTGCATCTTCATAGTCCCGCACGCAAGGTTGCATATGCGTCCGCTCCAAGAATGCTTGGCGAATCAGTGGACACAGGCTCAGGGACAACTGACAGACCTAGTGTTGGTGACCGGTCGGGCATACAACTCTCTGCATTGGTGGACTCCACACAACCTTTTCAAGGGCCGACCGTTCCAGGAGCCTGTGCCGCAAGTCATCATGACGACGGACGCCTCTCTCCAAGGATGGGGAGCTCATGTGCTCCACTACACGGTGCAGGGACTGTGGTTGACGCAGCAACAGAAAATGCACATCAACTATCTAGAGTTGCTGGCAATCTTCATGGCACTCAAATCCTTCAAAGTACATCTGTGACACAAAGCCGTGTTGATCCGGACGGACAACATGACAGCCATGTACTACATCCAGAAGCAGGGGGGGGACGCACTCTCCACAGCTGTCTCATCTGGCTCAGAGCATGTGGAAGTGGGCCATTCAGAGGAACATCTTCCTCATGGCGGAACACCTCCCGGGCAAGGACAATCAGATGGCGGACCTGCTCAGCAGGTACAGCCATCAAATGCACGAGTGGGAGATACATCCATCAGTACTCCGCCCGTACTTCCAGCAGTGGGGTCATCCAGAGATCGACCTGTTTGCCACAAGGGAAAACGCAAAATGCCAAAGCTTTGCCGCCAGGTTCCCTCACCCACAGTCGCAGGGCAATGCGATATGGATGAACTGGTCAGGCAGATTTGCGTACGCTTTTCCCCCAGCACCTCTCATACCGCTGGTGGCAAGAAAGCTAAAGCAACACTCGATGACGCTCATCCTGGTTGCTCCAACGTGGGCACGCCAACCATGGTACACCACGTTTCTAGAACTTTCCGTGGTACCGCATCAAAGGCTGCATCTCACACCCAGGCTCTTGACGCAGAACCATGGAGACATTCAGCATCCAGATCCGCAAAAGCTCAATCTGGCGATCTGGCTCCTGAGGTCTTAGAATTTAGCTACCTCAACCTGCCTCCAGAATGCATGGCCGTTATCAAAGAGGCAAGGAAGCCCACTACCAGAGCTTGCTATGCTGCAAAGTGGAAGCGGTTTGTCATTTACTGTACAGAACATCACATTAACCCGCTAGATGCATCAATTCCTAACATCATCTGCTATTTGTTACATCTTTACAAATGCAATCTAGCTTACGCTTCCATTCGGATACACTTATCCGCCATAGCGGCTTATCTCCAAAACAGGCAGCATCTCTCTGTTTTCAGGGTGCCTGCCATTAAAGCCTTCCTGGAGGGACTGAAGCGAGTCATTCCTCCCAGAACACCACCAGCTCCTGTGTGGAACCTCAATGTGGTTCTCACTAGACTGATGGGCCCACCTTTTGAGCCTCTACATTCATGTGAGATTCAGTTCTTAACATGGAAAGTGGCTTTTCTCATTGCAATTACATCTCTCAGGCGTGTTAGTGAGCTGCAGGCGCTCACAATCCAAGAGCCATTTATACAGATTCATTCAAACAGGGTAGTGCTCCGCACTAACCCCAAGTTCCTTCCAAAGGTGGTGTCACAGTTTCATGTCAATCAGACTATTGAACTGCCCGCATTCTTTCAAAACCCACAGACTGTAGCCGTGAGAATGCTCCATACATTGGACGTAAGGAGGGCATTGATGTACTACATTGACAGAACACAACAATTTAGAAAGACACAGCAACTTTTTGTTGCCGTCTCAGCCCAGCACAAAGGCAACCCTATTTCCAAAGCAGGAATAGCCAGATGGATCGTTAAATGTATTCAGATTTGTTACCAAAAGGCTAAACGTACTTTAACGATCCCCCCAAGAGCACACTCCACACGCAAGTTGGGGGCCTCCATGGCTTTCCTGGGGAACATTCCTTTGGAGGACATTTGTAGAGCAGCCACGTGGTCTACACCACACACGTTTACCAAACATTACTGTGTAGATGTGCATTCCAAACAGCAGGCAGCTGTAGGACAGGCTGTTCTCAAAACTCTTTTTCAGACTTCTGCAGCTGGCACGGGCAGCCGCCGTTGATGGAGGGACTGCTATGTATTCTATGCAATAGATATGAATTTAGCAGCCCACATGCCTCGAACTGAATATGCTACTTACCAGTATGCATCTGTTCTTGGCATGTAGGGCTGCTAACATTCATATCGCCCACCCTCCTCCCCGGTGCCCGTAGCGGCTGCAGATACTTTCTTGCATTCAATCACTAGCATGGACATCATTTACAATACTTCACTCCATCTCTAACACAATGGCTAAAAACAATCTGGGGATGGAGTCGATGCCCATGCGCACTGTAGTCCAGGGAAGGAGCCACCTATCTCGTGATACTTGGAAGACTCTTCCAGGACAACAATGTGCAATCATCCGGACCCAACACTAGGCGGCGATCTATGCAATAGATATGAATGTTAGCAGCCCTACATGCCAAGAACAGATGCATACTGGTAAGTAGCATATTCAATCCTGTCAGAACATGTCACAATGACCACATTACAGGACGTCATTTTGCGGTTATACTCCGTAGACCAAGCTGCCACCCACTCACTTAAGGACCCCTACTTCCACTTACCCATATATCTGGTACATCACTGCTACCTCCACTCTGTTAAGTGGACATGACTACTGGCTCATAGTTTTGCACTTTAGGTCACAATGGAACAAAGGTATTTGCCAAATGCTTAGTATGAGAAAGTGGCTCTATATATACTGGACCAGAATAAGGTACAGTGTGTGTAGAGTCCACAAACCCCAGAGGTATAACAGAGGTTAAAGCCAGGGGTGACCTTACTCTCCAAAGTGGTAGCTTGGTCGAGCAGTAAGGCAGTACCAGAGGACAGTGTAAAGCATTTGTTGAACACATTCAGTCAGCAAAAGGTTTCACACACTCAAGGATTGAACTCCAGGCCAATTGTTTTTATATCAGATATAGTTTTATTTCTAGAACCAACAGGTATCAAAATATACTGTTCTCAATATGAGAGGTCTCAGATGAGTACTTTTCAGAAAGGCAATAAACTTTGTGAACACAATAGGTATAGGGGTTGCAGTAGGCAACACTATTCTACACATAATTTAACATTGAGCTCAATGGATTTTCTTATATAAACACAGTTGATTACTTTGTAGATTACTTTGGTAGTTCCAGGACTGGCTCCTAGATTCAGTCCTGGGGTCTAAAGCTGAAAAGAGCTTAGTAAAAACGTTTTAGGTATTGCAGTGATTTTTCAGGAATATAAAGCGATTTTAAAAGTTTACACTTAGAAACTTTTCAAAAGAAATCTGGCAATGTTAACCAATGGGAGCAAATTCAGGTTGCAGGTAAAGTACGATCTCGTTACTTTGGTAATCCAGTACTGGGCTCCTAGGTCCAGCACTGGGGTCTCAACTTAAAACAGGTAAGTAATTTCGTTTCAGTATTTCGTATGATTTTTAAAGAATATTTCAAATTTTCAAAAGTAGACAGAAGAAATTTCATAGAAAAGCAGACAATGGATTCCTATGGTATAAAATGCAGGCTACTTGTAAACCCGGTAAGGATTAATTTTGCGGTTCAGATCTGAAAGACACGTTAGTGATAGATTCCTTACCTTAGAATAGCCCCAGGCGTCAGACTGGATCCGTAAATTATTTGCATAGCAGTACCCTTGCGCGTCGGTAGGCGTAGTCTGCGGCTCCGCGTCCGTCGTCGGCGCCGTGATGACGTCGTCTGAGTACTTAGACGCCGCCTCCGCGTGCTGACCTAAGTTCTTATTTTTTGTGCACCAGCAGCGCAGATCTGGAAAAAGTGGTACCTTAGTCACGGTTGACTAAACTTTTTTGATCTTTTGATCATCCTTTTTCGAAGTCTTCGACTCCGAACGGTGCCGGTAGGGATGCCAGGTTTTAAGCCCTGTGAGGATTGCGACCGGCTGATGTCGGTCACCGACGGTGTCTCCACTGTCTCGGCGTCGACCACAATGACCAGACCTGTTCCGACTGCCGGGCCCTGACTTTGAAGGCTAGGCGGGAGCGGTCCTGCAAGCGACTCGAACTCCGGCCGTCGGCCCTGCGCCGAGAACGGTCCCAGTCCGGACCGAGGTTGAGGGACCGGTCGTGGGAGAGGAGCCATCGGAGCTCCGGGAGTCGAGATCACTCCTCAGGGTCCAAGTCGTTAGGTAAGCACAAGAAGTCGAAGAGACGTCATCGATCGTCCGACACCCTCCCCCCCCGACGCTCGCGCAACGCTGCCGGGGGGGGGGGGGGGGGGGTTCAGGTGACACCGCCCACGCGGCTCCGTCTGAGTCGCAGGCTCCGCGCCCGGCCCCATACCCTCCGGTCCCTGGGCCTCGCGCGACTAGATTGAGCGGTCCCTCATGGCCATGAGGTCCCTCATGGCCATGAGGTCCCTCATGGCCATGAGGTCCCTCATGGCCATGAGGTCCCTCATGGCCATGAGGTCCCTCATGGCCATGAGGTCCTTCACTCCTCCGGGCTCCGCGGCGCCTTCGGGCCAAGCGGACCCATCTGGGGGTCCTAGCAAGTCGGGGGCCTCCGCCCCACGCCGTCGGGTGCTTCGGCTCCGACGCGGCCGGCGCCTTTGGGCTCGGCGCCGCAGGCCCCCGCTGGATCCGGGTCGTCGCTGGTGGACTTAACGACCTCCCCAGCCCCTCAGGTGTCACCCCCCGGCGCCGTCCTCTGGTGCCGCCGGCCCCGATGCCTCCCTCGACCCGGTTCCGGCGCCGGAGCGACGCCGCTGGGCGCCGCTTCAGACGCCGTTCGGAGAGTTCACTTTCCATGAACCGGCCCAATAATTTGCCAACCCTGAGTACGAGGAGATGGGTGATGAGGAGTATTGGGAGGGGTCTGAGGACCCTCTGACAAGTGAATGTCAGTCCCAAGATGTAGGAAGGTTGATCCCTGACTATGGTTGCCCCCAACTTTTTGCCTGGTGTTTTGCTGGTTTTCTGACTTAGTTGACCTGGGGCCCTGCTATTCAGGGCCCCAGGCCTACTGCTCTCTCTGTAAAATGGATTCCATGTACCTTAGGTACATATCTAAATTGGATACTGAGTCACCTTATCAGTCCCTGTACAGTGTACCTTAGGTACCCAGGGCATAGGTACCCAGGGCCTACCAGGGGCTGCAGCATGTATTATGCCACCCCTGGCTGGCCATCCAAATCTGACACAACTGGCTGCTTGACAGCTGGGGCAAGGTGGTGTAATCACCCTTTGCTTTAGATATAGTATACCTATATCTAACCCTAAAAATGGACACACAGATCTCCTATCAGTCACTCCTATGGCAGGCTTTAACAATCCTGAAGGCAGAGTGCTTGGAATCGTGTGAGATGGTGCTCTGGCATGAGCTGAGCCTGTCTGCGGCTTTCGGGATCCATCCCTTAGCCGTTTCCATGATATCGCATACCATATACTCTTAAGTGCATTATAATCCTCGCGGTTATGTGCCAACTCTGGTATCGCTTTATCAAAACATGTCGAGTAAGGTGTCATACGAATTGGAATACTAACCCCTCGCCAATTCTGGCGACGGGGTTAGCATTCCACCCTTCTAGAGGGACACGACATGCCTGTAACCTGTAACCCGGTTAAAAGTCAGACAGAGCCTTAGCATCCACAAAATGGATGCTGCCACCGAGACACAAGTCTGCCCTCCTGCTGCTGGGAGTCCTCCCAGAGCAGGAGATAAGGACAAAGGGTTTCCTGCCAGGGGCGGTGCCAGCACCGTCCCAGACAGGGTTTTGTGTATTGTAGGTAGGCAGGGCTTTAGAGGAAGGTGACTGCACGTGGCACCCCGGTGCTCACTGTGCATAGGCTGGCTGGAACCAGTTCCAGGGTCACTCCAGACCCTGTGCTGGGGAAAAGCCCGCCAAGGAAGTGGGTGTAACCACCCCCCTCCTAGTCCCACCCATAGGGCAGGACTTAGTCGCGTGCCAGCCCCCTTTTACAGGATAAAGGTAGAGACTGGCCCCCTTCCAAATCAGATCATCTTTGAATCCTGAAACTACTTTCTGCGAAAGGAACTCAAGACTTCTTCCTAAGGTTTCTCCCTTGTGACTAAGGAGTAGTCACCCTGCATCCGCAGGCACCATCTAAGAACACTGCGGTCTGCTGTAAGTCCTTCCTCCGGAATCCGACTGCCCAGCTCGACGAGAACCGGCTTCCCTGGCACCTCTGACCTCTACCCACCTCTACAGCCCAGCTGAGAACCGTGGGTGCGACGAGACCTCAAGGGACCGGCCATCTGCAAGACTGCACGACTTCTTCCCAGCAAGCCCGCCGAGTAATCTACTGGTGAGTGCTTTGGGGTCCGAGAAGCCCCGACTCTGAGCAGCTCCAGCTCCGAAGTGCAGCCCCCCAGCATCTCCACGATCTGCGTGGGGCCCTTCTGCTTTCCGCTGCTCACCGCGTTGTTTGGCTACTAGCCCGTTGGCTTGTGGCCTCCCTGACGACGCCCGACGACATTTCTGCTGCTGGTCTGGTTGCTCCAGACTGGCCCTTGCCCCCCTTCCCGAAGAGGAGCACCCTGGACCCTCCTGGTCCACTCAAGACGCCATTTTAAGTCCACCGCGTGGGCTTGAATTAGCCAAGGCTTGTTGCCCAATCCTGGGTAACTTCGACGCCAACGACTTCATCCTTCGTGGGACAGCTCGCACCTCCATCCTGGTCGCCGACAACGCCTCCTGGTCCGAGAGACTGCAGAGCCCAGCAGCGCCCACTCACCTGACTGCGGTGACTTCGCCCGGTGCCATCCTGGTGCCCACGTAATCACTGGCTAGTGATTCAAGAACTTGGTCCCCTCTGCTTTCAGGTTTCTTCTTCCTTGATCCAGGCTTGGATCCATCGAACTTTCCTTCACTGGTCGCCTGCCAGCAACTTCTTCCTTCCAGGCTCCTGGTCCGGCAACGAGATCCCCGACGTCTTTTCAGACCTATGCAGCTGCAGCCCCTGGGCTAGGTAACTTCGGCACTCCGGTGTCCCAGCATAGCCTCACTATCCAAGGGTCAGGATCCACTGTCGTTTTCTTCCTACCAGGTCGGGTTCGCCCGTGAACACTAACTTTGCCTTTACTAGCCTCCATAGACTTTGTCCCGCATCCCGCGTGAGAGTGCACACTCTGCACCCGAGTCCCCTGGGCCTCCTAGTAGTAATCTAACGATTCCCTAGTCCAGTCCTAGCGATTCCAAAGCCTATTAGAACTGTTACTTACCTGCTAGTAATTCGCATTCCACTTTTAGCGTATATGGTTTTTCGTGCCCCTCGGGCATTTGTGTAACGTGCTAACTTAAAAGTATTTTCGTAAGAGTTTTGTTGTGTGCCTAGCACCCTGTCCTCATAAAGAGTACAGGGTTGTTGTGATTCTAATAAATACACTGTTTATTTTCATAACACTTGTGTGGTGTCCTTTCACTGGGTGTTCAAGGGGTAATGTGATGGTAAAACAGCTGGCTTAACACGCCCTCTAGAGTCTTAGCCTTAGACTGCTCGTATCCATGCTACTAGGATAGCTGGTCTATAAGGTTGACTTACAACCAATCATCAATAAGGGTTGTTTGGACTGATATATAGTGATCACTAGAATAGTGAGCACTGCACATCAGGCCAACTTCTCACACAAGAGGACTGGGCAGGTGAACTTGGGGAGGCCAGTGGTATAGACACTTCGCCGGACACTGGTTTTGTCTCGCCTCCTACCGTGGCTACGGAGGAGGCGGCAACCTACAGTGTGGTGTTGATGAGGGAGGCCAAGGCCTTGGGCCTTGAGCTCCCCGTCGCGGCCGTGAGGACTAACCTCCTCACTGAGGTCCTTAAGCCGCAGTCATGCTCAGCCGAGCCTCTGCTGCCGTTTAACGAGGCCTTAACCGACGTTCTTTTGGGCACTTAGTCCAGGCCCGCTACAGGTTTGCCTGTAGATGGGAACGTGGCCAGACTCCACCGCCCGGCCCCGGGCGACCCTGGTTTCCTGTCCACCCACCCCACCCCTGAGAGCCTAGTGATCCAGGCCTCAAACTCCCAGACTGCATTCCCGTCGGCGCCGCCTGACAGGGAATCCAAGAGGTACGAGCAATACGGCAAGAAGGTATTCTCCTCCCTGAGTCTGGGACTGCAGTCTTCCAACAACACGTGCCTCTTGGGCAGATACACCCACTCTCTGTGGGATACGGTTGCGGACGTGCTGCCAGAATGCCCGTTGGAGGTACGGGCTGAACTCGGCCAAGCCCTTGTGGAAGGCCGAAATGTGGCACATTATTCTATCCGGTGTGGACTGGATACCAAACTCTCAGGGCAGAGCGATGGCAACCACTGTGGCGATTCGTCGCCACGCCTGGTTGAGATCCGCCAACTTCTCGGCAGATGTCCAGAACACACTCGTGGACATGCCATTTGATGGCCGTCGCCTTTTTGGCGACAAGGCAGACCATGCGTTTGAGCGCTTTAAGGACTCCAGGGCCACGGCCAAGTCCTTGGGCCTCTCGGCCCCGCGCCAGCAATCGGCTGCCTTTCACTCCTTTCGTGGCCTAGCATCAGGGCAATCTGTCCGACCATGTCTTCATCTCAGAGGGCACAGCAAGACAGTTGCAGTGGTAGCTCACGGACCGCGATTGGGTCAGCGGCAGATCCCTACCCCACCCGGAGCACGTAGTTGTGACGGACGCGTCCTTCCAGGGCTGGGGAGGCCACATGGGAGAGGCGAAGATCAGAAGCCTCTGGTCTCCGGCGGAGTCCCGCCTCCACATCAACCTTCTGGAGCTGCGGGCGATCAGGCTTGCACTGAAGGCAGTCTTCCCCTCTGTGTAGTGCAGGTGTTCACGGACAACACCACCGCCATGTGGTACTGCAACAAGCAGGGCGGGGTGGGGTCGTGGACCCTCTGCCAGGAGGCTCTGCACCTCTGGCAGTGGCTGGAACATCAGAGCGTGACCCTGGTGGTTCAACACCTGGCAGGTTCCCTGAACGCCAGGGCGGACGAACTCAGCCGTCGGTGCATGATACATCACGAATGGCGTCTGAACTCAGACGTGGCGCAAGGCCTCTTTCATCAGTGGGGAGAGCCTTTGTTAGATCTATTCGCCACAGAAGAGACCGCGCAATGTCATCAGTTTGCGCGTTGGAATTTCCAAGGCGGCACTCGCTCGGAGACGCTTTTCGTCGCGAGTGGAGCTGCGGTCTGTTGTACGCCTTTCGCAGGATCAAGATCGACAGGCCGGTAGGGCTAGGGCCAAGTCAGTTGTTGTCCTGTTGCCAGCAGCTGCACGGCGGGTCGTCGTCTTCTTCTTCTTCTTGATCTTCTTTCTTCTTGTCTTATCGGGATCTGAGGAAGGAAGGTTCAGGGAGCCCCTAAATACTGAATTTAAGGGCGTTACAGGTGGGGCAAGGGCAGGGACCAATAGGTCTCTGTCCTGGGGTGGTTACACCCCTTAGCCTGCTCCTCTCCTGTGGGAGGGGGGCAGGAGCCTAGCTGTGATTAGGTGAAGCACGACCCCTGGCCATCTTGAAGATGGGGAGCCTTGCCCAGTCTCCCCCACCTGAGGGGTGGGGTTGGCACAGGCTGGCACCCCCCCCCCCTTTCTGACGTAGGTTTTCCTGCCAGTCTTCCCGCCAGAGTGGGGGTCAGGACTGGTGGGGGCCAGTTGCTGGGTACAGCAAATGGTCTGGAAAAGCTCAGAGGCGACATGCCTTTGAAGCTTCCCCCTGCCCATCGTAGGGGAGGAGACCTAGCACCTCTCCCAGCATGTACATTGCTGCAGGCCCAGGAGAGCAGGGGGCTCTCTACCCAGGGGTCCAGCAACATGTCTGCTGTGTGGCAGCCTCTGCAGCCACTCAGCCCAGACGTTGATTGTAGGTTAGGTTTTCAGGGGGCATCTTAGAGATGCCCTCCGTGGTGCATTTTACATTAAATCCCACACTGGCATCAGTGTGGGTTTAATGTGCTGAGAAGTTTGATACCAAACTTGTCAGTCTTCAGTGTAGCCATTATGGTGCTGTGGAGTTCGTAATGACAACCTCCCAGCACCATATACTCTTAATGGCATCACTGCACTTACAGTGCCCAGGAATGGCCCTGGGTACTGTAGGGGCACAGGGCTCATGCTCCGGTGCTCACACCTCTGGCATAGGGCACCCAGCTAGAGGGGTGACTGAATCTTTGTTTAGTTCTCTACCTATACACTCAGCCTGCAAAGGCAGTGTGTGGGTGTCAGGGTAAAGGGCCCCTGAGGGTGGCACAATAAGTGCTGCAGTCCTCAGGGGTCTTCTCTGGTCACTATGCCCTGGGTACCTAGGGTACCATTTACTAGGGGCTGACAGGTGGCCAGAGATGCCAATTGGGGTTTAGTTTCAACACAGTTTTAGGGAAGGAACACGGGCCCTGGGTACCTGTTTGGCAGGAACCCAGGGCACAATCAGTCTAAGCACATCAGCAGTTCAGATAAAAAAGTGGGGGCATACCAATGCAAGAAAGATTGCACTTTCTCACAGTAACCATTTTGTTACAGGGTAAGTAATATTTCCTTTCCTTTCAACTGTGTTGTTTTCTATTGTAAAGTATACTTTGACTTTCTGAGATGTTAAATGTTGGAGGCAGCACTTTGCAAACGCTGACAGATGGTGGTAAAGAACTGCCAGGACCATCTAGTCTGCCTTTTTAGTTTTTACAATTGAAACATGCCCACTTTCCTTAGTTATTCCATTGCTCTCACCCTGATTTTTGCTACTGTACAACAGCACAGTCCTGAGATACGTTGTGCAGGGCTCATCCTAATCATTGAACAAAGCTAGACTACTGCAGTACTGGTTAATTCTAACATGGAAGCAGTTTGATTGGCACCGGTTATTGAGCCACGCTAATTGTTTTGTTTGCTCTACAGCTCTGTCATCGCAATCTTGCAGTGATTCGTGGAGTAAACCTGGAAATGCCTTTACCAGCTCTGAATCTAACTCTACAGAGGTAAGTTTTATTTGAAGCTGAATAATAGTTGCAGTCTCAAAGCGCTGATTTTTATTTTCCCCTCCTGCTAAGTTGTCTATCCTGTGGGATTGGGTGAAGCTGAGAAACTCTGTTTGATCAATGCTTTAGTGTTCCCTCTGTGGCAGACTTGATTTGTAGATTTCTTTCACACCAGTGCTCCATCACCCTGATAGGTGGGTTTCTGTGGCTCCATATTGACTCCACATCGCCCTAGATGTGGCAGAGCCTCACCACGGTGCACCTTCCACAGGTTTGGGACCAACCGTCCCTTTCCTGCGGTGTCTACACCCCCTAGTATGCCGTCCTCCAGTAGAAGGGGGCAAAGGCCTCTTCATGATTGATTGGGTACCCCCATCTTCAAGATGGTGGGGACTGAGAGGTGGCCTCTGTGAGAAGTTGGCCTGATATATGATGCTCACTAGTTCTAGTGAGCACCTTGTATCAGTCCAAACAACCCTTATGGTGATTGGTTGTAAAGTCAACCGTATAGACCAGCTATCCTAGTAGCGTGGACAAAAGCAGTCTTTTAGGCTAATCTCTTTTGGCATGTGAAGCCAGCTGTTTTACCATAGTATAACCCCTTGAATACCAAATGAAAGGACACCACACAGGTTGTTATGAAAATAAACAGTCTATTTATTTAATAACAACACCTCTGAACTCTTTATGAGATCAGAGGGCTAAGCACATGACAATACTAAAAAGGAAATAAGAGTTCGCACAATATTTACACAAGTGCCTTAGGGGCACGACAAACCATATACTCAAAACAATGGAATGCGAGGGAAGAAAATAATGTAAGGAGATCCAGAGGCTGGAGGCTCGCTGGGACTATGCTACGAACTAGATAAGTAAGGAGCAGGAGGCCCACGGAACTCACGTGCAGAGTGGAAACTCTCACGCGGGATGCGTACCAACGTCTATGGATGCAACAGTTTACAAAGTTACGGATTCCGGACGAACCCGGCTGGATGGGGGGAAAACAGTGGACCTGGACACTAGGAGAGTGAACACAGACTTCAGGACCTAGAAGCTTTAGTTACCTAACCCACAGGCTGCGGGTGCATAGGGCTGAAGTAGTGTCGGGTTTGCTGCGTTGATCCCGGTGATGCCTGAAACAAGAAGTTGCTGGCAGGCAGCCAGATGGAGGAGTCCGGTGGTTCCAAGGATGGAACTAGGAAGATGGAAGTCCTGAAAAGGAAGGGGACAGAGTCTTGGTCACTAGCCAGTGACGGTGCGGGAACCAGGAGCTGTCGCCGAGTTCAGGTGAAGGAGGGGTCGCTTCTCTCTGTAGCTGCGAGGACCAGGAGCTGCTCTTCACGACCAGGCTGGAGGCACGAGCTGTCCCACGTAGTCTGCTGCTGTTGGCGGTGTCGGATCGTCGATCTGGACAACAGGCCTTGGCTAATGCAAGCCACGCGGTGAAACAAAGATGGCGTCTTGAGTGGACCAGGAGGGTCCGGGGTGCTCCTCTTTTACAAGGAAGCAAGGGCCAGTCTGGGGGACCAGACTAGCAGAGTTGAATTCTTCGGGCCGTCGTCTTCAGAGGTCACTGGCCAGCCGGCAAGTGACCAGACAACAGGACAAGCAGCAACCAGGCAAAAGGGCCCCACGCAGATCACGTGGATGCTGGGGGGCTGGTCTTTGGTGCAGGAGCTGCGTCGGTGTAGGGCTTCTCAAACCCTGATGCACTTACACGAGGGTCACTCGGGGGTCGTGCTGAAAGCGCTGTGCAGGTTTCTTCAAGATGGCCGTCTCCACGTTGCTCGTCGCACCCACGGGTCTCAGCTGTGATGTGGGTAGAGGTCAGAGAGGTCTGGAGGTCCGGGTCTTGTCGAGCTGGGTCGTCGGATTCCTGGAAGGAAGGACTTTGCAGCAAACCGCTGTGAGAAGTTGGCCTGATATATAGTGCTCACTATTCTAGTGATCACTTTGTATCATACCAAACAACCCTTATTGATGATTGGTTGTAAGTCAACCTTATTAGACCAGCTATCCTAGTAGCGTGGACAAGAGCAGTCTTTAGGCTAAACTCTAGAGGGCGTGTTAAGCCAGCTGTTTTACCGTCACATATACTCCTTGAACACCAAGTGAATGGACACTACACAAGTTGTTATAAAAATATAGGATATTTATTAATAACAAGTCTACCCTGAACTCTTTGAGTCAGGGAGCTAAGCACAATACAAAACTCTTACGAAAATACTTCAAGTTGCACAATTTACACAAATGCCCGAGGTGCACGAAAAACCATATACACAAAAAGTGGAATGCGAAATACTAGCAGGTAAGTAACAAGATCCAGAGGCTTCAAGATCGCTAGGACTACACTACTGAACCCTAAGGTTAGGAGCAGGAGGCCTAGGGAGATCGGGTGCAGAGTGTGCACTCTCACGCGGGATGCGGGAAGAAGTCTATGGATGCTAGCGTTTCTAAAGTTACGTTTTCCGGACGAATCCGACTAGGTAGACTAAAAACGAAAAAGGATCTGGACACTAGGAGAGTGAACCTGTGCTGGAGCACCGAAATGCTCGAGTTACCTAGCCCAGGGGCTGCGGCTGCATAGGGTTCAAATGACGTCGGGAATCCTCGTTGTAGTCTATGGAGCCTGAAAGAAGATGTTGCTGGCAGGCGACCAGTGAAGAAGTTCGGTGTGATCCAAGGCTGGATCAGTGAAGGAGACGACCTGAAAGCAGCGGGGACTTAGTTCTTAATCACTAGCCAGTGATTATGTGGGCACCAGGATGGCACCGGATGAAGTCACCTCGACCAGGTGAGTGGGTGACGCTGGACTCTGCAGTCACACGGGCCAGGAGGCGTTGTCGGCATCCAGGCTGGAGGTGCGAGCTGTCCCACGAGGCTGTCGGCGATGCTGGACTCAGGATTTGAGCAACAAACCTTGGCAAAGGCAAGCCCACGCGGTGGAGTCAAGATGGCGTCTGGAGTGGACCTGGAGGGTCCAGGGCACTCCTTGTTGGACAAGAAGCAAGGGCCAGTCTAGGGGACCTAGATCAGCGGTGAAAACGTCGTGGTACGTCGTCAGGAGGGCCACAAGCCAGCAGGCAATAAGCCGGACAACGCGATGAGCAGCAAAGAGCAGAAGGGCCCCACGCAGATCTCGTGGAGGCTGGGGGGCTGGACTTCGGTGCTGGAGCTGCTCAGGGTTAGGGCTTCTCAAACCCCAATGCACTTACTCGAGGGTCTCTCGGGGGTCGTGCTGGTGAAGCGTCGTGCAGGTCTTGAAGATGGCCGGTCCCACGGGTCTCGTCACACCCACGAATCTCAGCTGGGCTGGATGATGTAGGTAGAGGTCAGAGATGGCAGGGAATCCGGGTCTCGTCGAGCTGGGCAGTCTTAATCCGGAGGATGGACGTGCAGCAAACCGCAAGAGCTTCGATGGTGCCTGCTGGTGCAGGGTGGCTACTCCTTAGCCACAAGGGAGAGTCTTCAGAGAAAGTCAAGAGTTCCTTTCGTGGAAAGTAGTTCAAGATTCAAGATTATCTAATTTGGGAAGGGGGCCTGCTCCTACCTTTATCCAAAGAAAAGGGGCGGGCACACGACTAGGTCCTGCCCTATGGGTGGGACCAGGAGGGGGGTGGTTACACCCCTCTCCTTTGTCCGGTCTCTCCCGAGCTCAGGGGCTGGGGTGCCCCAGGAACTGGTTTGAGCCGGCCTATGCACAGTGAGCACCGGGGTGCCACTTGCAGTCACCTTCCTTTCAGCCCTGCCTACCTGGGATACACAAAATCCTGTCTGGGATGGTGCTAGCACCGCCCCTGACAGGAAACCCTTTGTCCAGGCCTCCGTTGCTGGAAGGACTCCCAGCAGCAGAAGGGCAGACTGGTGTCTCGGTGGCAGCATCCATTTTGTGGAGCTGAGGCTGTGTCTGACTTTAACCGGGGTTCACAGTTACATACATGTCGTGTCCCTCTAGAAGGGTGGAATGCTAACCCCGTCGCCAGAATTGGCGAGGGGTAAGTATTCCAATTCGTATGACACCTTACTCGACATGTTTTGATAATGCTATACCAAAGTTATCATTTAACCGCGAGGATTATAATGCACTTAAGAGAATATGGTATAGCGTTATCATGGAACAGCTATTTGGACTTAGTTCCTCAAGCTGCAAACGGGCTCAGCTCATGCCAGAGCACCATCTCACATAATTCCAAGCACTCTGCCTTCAGGATCGATAAGGCCTGCCATAGGAGTGACTGATAGGAATATATGTGTCCATTTTAGGGTTAGATATAGGTATACTGTGAGAAGTTGGCCTGATATATAGTGCTCACTATTCTAGTGATCACTTTGTATCATACCAAATAACTCTTATTGATGATTGGTTGTAAGTCAACCTTTTATACCAGCTATCCTAGTAGCATGGACACGAGCAGTCTTCAGGCTAAACTCTAGAGGGCGTGTTAAGCCAGCTGTTTTACCATCACATATACCCCTTGAACACCAAGTGAAAGGACACCACACAAGTTGTTATAAAAATATAGGATATTTATTAATAACAGTTCTACCCTGATCTCTTTGAGTCAGGGAGCTAAGCACAATACAAAACTCTTACGAAAATACTTTAAGTTGCACAATTTACACAAATGCCCGAGGGGCACGAAAAACCATATACACAAAAAGTGGAATGCGAAATACTAGCAGGTAAGTAACAAGATCCAGAGGCTTCAGGATCGCTAGGACTACACTACTGAACCTTCAGATTACGAGCAGGAGGTCTAGGGAGATCGTGTGCAGTGTGCGCACTCTCACGCGGGATGCGGGAAGAAGTCTATGGATGCTAGATTTCGTAAAGTTAGTGTTATCGGACGAATCCGACTAGTTAGGCTGAAAACGAAAAAGGATCTGGACACTTAGATAGTGAACCTACGTTGGAGCACCGAAATGCTCGAGTTACCTAGCCCAGGGGCTGCGGCTGCATAGGGTTCAAAAGACGTCGGGAATCCTCGTTCCAGTCTATGGAGCCTGAAAGAAGAAGTTGCTGGCAGGCGACCAGTGATGAAGTTCGATGGGACCCAAGCCTGGATCGGAGTCGAAGATGACCTGAAAGCAGAGGGGACTCAGTTCTTGATCACTAGCCAGTGATCAGATGGGCACCAGGATGGCACCGGGTGAAATCACCTCGACCAGGTGGGTGGGCGACGCTGGGCTCTGCAGTCTCTCGGACCAGGAGGCGTTGTCGGCGACCAGGATGGAGGGGCGAGCTGTCCCACAAGGGTGTCTGCTGTCGGCGCTGCTGAAACCAGGATTGGAGCAACAAGCCTTGGCAAAGTCAAGCCCACGCGGTGGACTCAAGATGGCGTCTGGAGTGGACCAGGAGGGTCCAGGGTGCTCCTCTGTTGGAGGGGAGCAAGGGCCAGTCTGGAGCAACCAGACCAGCGATGGCAGTGTCGTGGATCGTCGTCAGGAGGGCCACAAGCCAGCAGGCAAGTAGCCGGACAACGCGGTGAGCAGCAAAGAGCAGAAGGGCCCCACGCAGATCTCGTGGAGGCTGGGGGGGCTGGACTTCGGTGCTGGAGCTGCTCAGGGTTAGGGCTTCTCAAACCCTAGTGCACTTACTCGAGGGTCTCTCGTGGGTCGTGCTGGTGAAGCGTCGTGCAGGTCTTGAAGATGGCCGGTCCCACGGGTCTCGTCACACCCACGAATCTCAGCTGGGCTGGATGATGTAGGTAGAGGTCAGAGATTGCGGGAAAACCGGGTCTCGTCGAGCTGGGCAGTCTTGATCCGGAGGATGGACTTACAGCAAACCGCAAGAGCTTCGATGGTGCCTGCTGGTGCAGGGTGGCTACTCCTTAGCCACAAGGGAGAGTCTTCAGAAGAGTCAAGAGTTCCTTTCGTGGAAAGTAGGTTCAAGATTCAGAATGATCTAATTTGGGAAGGGGACCTGCTCCTACCTTTATCCTAAGAAAAGGGGCTGACATACGACTAGGTCCTGTCCTATGGGTGGGACCAGGAGGGGGGTGGTTACACCCCTCTCCTTTGTCCGGTCTCTCCCCAGCTCAGGGGCTGGGGTGCCCCAGGAAGTGGTTTGAGCCTGCCTATGCACAATGAGCACCGGGGTGCCACTTTGCAGTCACCTTCCTTTCAGCCCTGCCTACCTGGGATACACAAAATCCTGTCTGGGATGGTGCTAGCACCGCCCCTGACAGGAAACCCTTTGTCCAGGCCTCCGTTGCTGGAAGGACTCCCAGCAGCAGGAGGGCAGACTTGTGTCTCGGTGGCAGCATCCATTTTGTGGAGCTGAGGCTGTGTCTGAATTCCAATTCGTATGACACCTTACTCGACATGTTTTGATAAAGCTATACCAAAGTTAGCATTTAACCGCGAGGATTATAATGCACTTAAGAGTATATGGTATAGCGTTATCATGGAACAGCTATTTGGACTTGGTTCCGCAAGCTGCAAACGGGCTCAGCTCATGCCAGAGCACCATTTCACATAATTCCAAGCACTCTGCCTTCAGGATTGTTAAGGCCTGCCATAGGAGTGACTGATAGGAATATATGTGTCCATTTTAGGGTTAGATATAGGCATACTATATCTAAAGCAAAGGGTGTTTACACCACCTTGCCCCAGCTGTCGTGCAGCCAGTTGTGTCTGTTTGGGTGGCCAGCCAGGGGTGGCATAATACATGCTTCAGCCCCTGGTAGGCCCTGGGTACACCTATGCCCTGGATACCTAAGGTATGCTGTACAGGGACTGATAAGGTGGCCCAGTACCAATTGGTAAGATGCACCTAAGGTACATGGTTGTAATTTAGAGAGAACAGCTAGGCCGTGGGTCTGATTAGCAGGCCCACAGCCAGGGAAAGTCGTAAATCAGTGAAGCAAAAAGCAAAAATCTGGGGTGGCCATGGGATTGCAGACCCCACTCTCCTACACACGCTACTAGGATAGCTGGTCTAATAAGGTTGACTTACAACCAATCATCAATAAGGGTTGTTTGGTATGATACAAAGTGATCACTAGAATAGTGAGCACTATATATCAGGCCAACTTCTCACAATGGCCTAGTTAGTTATCTGTGAAGGCCTGGATACTACACATTGCCTCGGCAGGATGGTCATTACCGGAATATTGTTCTTCATGGACATGCCTGGATGGTATACACTGGATTCTCTGACGTTAAAGCCTTCTTAAAGGACATTCACTTGATAGGTCATACCTCTTCATAGAGAAGTCTTTCTATGCTTTGGAATGTGTGGTATCTCCCATCATGGGGGAGCTTATCTCTGCTTTGTTCTGTTCTCTCCACCCTCCCCGCCCACGTGGTTTCCTCTCCCTTATCTCCAAGGGGCTTGTGATGCCTTTGGCGTTTTGGAAGTGAGGATGCTAATGTAAGCGCCCGGCTGTGTCCGAGTGACCGGTACGAGCTGTGGCTGATACCTTGCACTTGGATACGTTGTACTTGTCTTCCTCTTAATAAACTTTGCTCTGCTTTTGCACCTGTTCCTGTGTGTTATATTCAACTTTGCTACAGAATGCTTTAACAGCAGTGATACGGGGCATTCGGCCTGATGACCGCTGTCAAACCGTATCCCATCAGTTCTGGAACTTCAGAGGCAAATCCAGAAGGCTACTTTGTAGACTTGCAGCCTTTCCAGCCTGTTATGCAACAGACTAGCCACTCTTTCGTGGGGAATGTGGCTTTGACAGGTAGCATGCGGGCCAGCAGGGGACATCTGTTTTCCAACTTCTCTCCTGCCACAGGAGCCAACAATCTGGTTTAGTTTGCCCGTAGTAGTGCATGCTCAACCAGGGTGGGTGTGGGGGGATACCTAGGACAAGGAGGCTAAAGTGGGTCACAAAAGGCTGCTGCATGTATTGTGCCACACTAGGAGACCCTTCACCCAAACATGCAGACTGCCATTGCAGGCTGCATGCCATGGTGCAGGTAAAAGTAAAGACTCCTGCAGTATGGGTAAGTCATTCCTACAGCAGGGCTTAACAGCCCTAAAACAATGGATGCTATACTACATGTGTGGACATATCTGTAGGAAGCTGGCTTTGTGTATATACTATACCAAAGTGAGGTCTAGTGTGTACAGAGTCCAGTGGAACCCAAAAGGTAGGCAGAGCTAAAGTAGATAGCACCTCACTCTATTTGTGGTGGTGTGGTCTAGCAGTAAAGATGAATCCGAGCACAATGTTAAGCAATCGTTGTACACACTCAGCAAATGATTTCACACACCCAGACGTAACTTCAGACCAATTATTTTTGTTTAAAAAAATTCTTTTAGTTATTAAATTTCCTAGAACCAAGCAAGCCTGGCACAGGTAAGTGATAAATACTTTGCAGTAAATATACAGTTGTAACAGTGCGGATTGTAATTGTACTTTGATTTGATTACAGTAGTGTTACGGATAATGCAATGCTTTTCAGGATACAGTGCATATACTTTGTATAGGATTTTTAGCAGAATATCATGTAAGTTACTTTTCTAGATTACTTACTTTTCTTAGTGCAGTATACCTGGATACTGCACTGAGACATTTCCTGTAAACAGGCGAGTAAAAGCGTTATGGTTATTTAGTTAGTTTTAAAGGATTTCTTAGATTTTCAAACTCCAAACTTTACATAGAAAAACAGTCAGTGTTATCCTATGGAGGAAAATAGTGTTACCGGTTCAAAGGTAAGTACTTTGTTGTGGGAGTTGGTATTCTGGGGTTTGACTCAGCGGTCCCCCAGGGTCAAGGATGCACTCTTGTTACACCCTCAGCGGCATTAGGGCGGCAGATTGCTGAGGCCCAATGTTATCCAATCGGGATAGGGGGACTCCGGTTGGTGGCGGCTGGTGAGCTGGCCACTGGGTTGTGGGATCAATGCTCCTGAACTTGAGCTTAGGACAAATTGGGGTTTAGGCCGGCACAAAAGATGTACCCTCAGAGGCACTGGGGTGGCCAGGTGCAGAGTGTTTTGGCATTGGGGGCCCTGTAGCTTTCAATGGGGACTCTCCGGTTTGCAAAAGCACTGCAGGCTCTGGGACGAAGGTCTTCTGGGTGCAACCACCACTGGAAGAGGTATGTTGGGGGTTGGCTAGGCACTGTTGGTTGGGCCACGCAGGGCCGTTGGGCGTAGGGTGCAGGGTGCCTTTTAGAATTGGATCTTCTTACCAATTCCTGGTCACAGTGTGGGGGGGGGGGGGGCTTCCGGTTTAAGGCTGCAGGTGTCTGCTGGAGGCTTGAGGCAGGTCAGGGGTTAGTTAAACAAAAGGAGAGGTGGGGAAAGTAGAGTGACACTCTTAGACCCCAGTAGTAACACATAAACAATAGAAGAGTGTCCAATGCTATAGGTTCAAGCTCGACCACAAAAGGGGAGCAAAGACAACGGCTTTAATTTAAGACGTTTCGGTGGTTATTAGAAAGCCCTCACTCACCACCTAGTGATGACATGCTTCATCATTGGGCCCACCAAAGAGACCGAATGTCTCTTCGGTGTGCTGCGACGCCAGATCTACTGCGGAGCAGGTTAGTGAGTTCAGGCAGTGTTGTGCGAAATTAAAAGTAACTAGTTAGTGTTGTATGATAAAAAAACAGTCCGTAGTGTATCAATAATAATAACTTTATTGGAATGATCACTAGGGAAAGACTTAAAATTATGTGTCTGGAAATTGCGTCCACAATTAATAGTGGGAATTTCTTAGGTACCAGTCGACATGTTTCAGCCATGAAACGGTGTGATTTTACCTGGCATTCATCAGGACTATAGTGAAATAAACCCTGGTGGAAATGGACGCGCTAAGGCCCACCCCAACCTAGGGACGTGAAAGTGAAAATTAATAAAATAGTGAAAAAGTGCAAAAATAATTAGGAAGAAGAATTCATTCTCCCTAATAACTCCTGGTTTAGGAGGCTTCCGACTTTGAGCGTTTCTGCACCTGAGGGTAAGAAGGACAAGACATACAGATAGGACAAGACATACATTCAGTGATGATGTTAAACACTGTACATCAGTAATGCTCCAACATGTGATTCAGTGGACAACAGTGATGGGAATATCGGTATCGTTATCACCACCATAGTCCCTGGGTTGTTAGATAATACACACTGGGAAGTGCTGTGTACTATTCGTGCTAAATGAAACAGGTTAATTAAAACAGAAGGTGTGGAACCTTAGATCTATCAAGTTAAAATGCCGGCACAGCCGTGCTAGCAAAATGCGAATTATTAAGTAAAATATATCTCACTTTGCTGGTGTTCAAAATTCTCACCATGGGTCTCAGGAGGGGGGTGGGAACGTAATTGGCACACCCTACGATTTTGTCAAAATAAGGAAAAACAGCACAATCAATCGTGTAGCGTTTTCGTAATACTTAGCTCAATGCACGCGAAGTTAGAGCGGGATACTATTTACTCACGCCCTCGACGTTCGGCACCCGCTCGGCACCTATGTCTTCCCTCTACCGGAACCCGACGATGTGAACGCGGGGCCGGGAGAGCATTAAGTTGGAAAGTTACCGGAAAACCACTTCCGGGTGGGCGTGGTCGGGCGCTTGCACTGCCGCGTTGTAAACCAATCGGAACGAACCATTGTCATCCGACGAGGTCGTCACCTGATCAGGAAGTGCAGCGCAGGCGTCTGTTGCCATGGTACTATATTTTCCTCCGATGCCGTTTCCCAAATGTTGTGGGTATCTGGGACAGCCCTCCGTGTTAGTATCGAAGCGGCATTTACAAGGTATTCCTATGTGGGCATCAGATATGGCTAGTGTGGCTTAAATACTAAAAGTGCTTCGCAGTGCTTATGGTTACATATGATAAAGCTAGGAGGGGGGTACAACCGCCGTGCTGGCAGATGTCAGGCCCTTCGTATTACTTGTGGTTACATCTGGCAAAGCTCAGAGCGAGATAAAACCGCTATCCTAGCTGTCTGACATTCTGCCACATAAATCGTTTGTCTTCCGTTCATTGCATCACGGAATTCCATGGAATATCATCGTTGAGTCCAAGCAGGTGGGTCCCAAGCCTATGGACCCATCGCTGTTCTTTCTCAAATAGGCGGTTGTTGTTATTATGGCCGCCATCCAAATGTTCAATGATGGTCCATTGTATATCATTTGGGGTATGGTTAAGTTCGAGAAAGTGTCTGCTCATTTTAGTTGTTGCTTTTCCACATCTTACATTTGATGGGTGCTCACAGATACGGAGTTTTACCTTCCTACTAGTCATGCCGACATAGCGTAGTTTGCAAGGGCAGGTAATGAGAGAGATCACATTTTCAGTGTTACAGTTAGTGTGATCTCTTTGAGTCCAGGTTTTTCCGGGTTCAAGTTGCAAGGTTTTTGAGTGTACTGTCAGGTGGCAGACGCTGCAGTTCGAGCATGGATAATGGCCAACCACTTTAGGTAATCCCCAGACGTCGGTTACAGATCGAGGAGTCACCGTGGTTTTTTGTTTTGGCCGGGTATGTACCAGGGCATCCTTTAGGCTGCGTCCTTTCTTGAAGGAAAAAAGAGGTTTTTCCCAAGTTTTATTGGTGCTAGACAGAATCCTCCAGTTCTTGTTAATAGATTTCTTTATGAAGTTGGATAGGGTGCTATGTGTCGTTACACATGTCAGTGGAATGTCTCTGGTGGTGATGATCTTATCCTCCAGGAGCGCTTCCCTCGGCTGGTTCCGTGCTCTTTTATAACTTTTTCCCAGAATTTGTTGTGGGTAGCCTCGCATCTTTAATTTAGATGTTAAATCAGCAGATTGTGTTTTGAAATCCTGTAATTCGGAACAGTTCCGTCGCAACCGTAGGTACTGACCATATGGGAGATTTTCTTTCAGGGGTTGAGGGTGAAAACTGGTGTACTCAAGAAGGTTATTTTTAGCAGTTGGTTTGTGATATGTCTTGGTTGTGAGTCTCGTACCTCTAACGTGGATTGTTACATCAAGGAAGGTGGCCTCAGATTTACTGCTGGCATGAGTGAATTTTAAGTTCTGGTCTCGGGTATTGACCCAGGTGAAAAAGGCCTGTAGCTGTTCGTCATCACCAATCCAAAGGAGCAGGATGTCATCGATGTAGCGTTTCCAGAAGTAGATTGAACTTGAGAAGGGGTTACTGGGTTGTAGGATGTGTTTTGCTTCGAAATCTGCTACGTACAGCCCTGCCACACTTGGGGCAAAAGTACTGCCCATCGAGGTACCAGTACATTGAAGGAAAAGGTTACCCTTGTAAGAGAAAAAATTCTCTTTAAGGGCCAGGGTAGCGCAGTCCAGTATGAACTCTTTTGAAGCCTGATAGTTCCACTCAATTGAATTTAGAGCTAACCCCAGGACCTTGATGGTATCGTTCTGTGGGATGCTCGTATAGAGGCTCTCGATATCTAAGGTGACCAGTGTCACTGTGTTTTCAGGGAAGGTAAAGTCGTGGATTAACTGGAGGAGGCTTTTGGTATCCTTCAGGTAAGTGGGAGTGTTCTGGACAATAGGCTTAAGGTAAAAATCACAAAAGCGTGATAAAGGTTCCAATAAGGATCCAATCCCGGAAACAATGGGACGTCCAGGTGGGGGCATCCGGTTTTTATGAGTTTTGGGCAGTGTGTAAAAATATGGAATTCTGCCTTCGTTAGTACAAAGGTAAGCTGCCTCATTTTTCGAAATTTGACCCTCTTCTTCTGCTTTTGTAACCAGGTTTGAGATTCGTGTCCTCAGGTCCTCTGTCGGATCTGTTGTCAATGGTATATAATTCTTTTTGTCATCCAGTAGTAAATGACAGGCTTTGTCATAATCAGTAGTATTCTGTATGACAAGGCCGCCGCCCTTGTCAGCTGGCTTGATCGTGATACTCTGGTCATTTTGTAAGACTTGTAATGCACGATATTCTGCAGTACTGAAATTGTGAAAGGTTGTCGGTTCTTGGCAGGTTTCCAGGTCTAGAGATACTGCCTCTTCAAAGGCAGTGATAGCTGCAGGTACTGCATATGGGGGAGGGTTAAACGTGGAGTTCAATCTCAAGCTTGTGTCCCCATTGCGAGTGGCCTGATTCGGGTCTTCCTTCCCCTCAAAGAAAGCCTTGAGTTTCAGCTTCCTAAAGAATGCTGCGAGTTCGCAGTGGAGTAAAAATTTGTCTGGGCGAGCTGTAGGGACAAAGCCTAGACCCCTTTTGTGGTCGTGCTTGAACCTATAGCATTGGACACTCTTCTATTGTTTATTTGTTGCAGGTCAGGGGTTGCCAGATCTCGGCTCAGGATCACCAGGAATACCTCCTCTTGGTGTTGGGCCGCTCTAACGCCGTGGGCGTCTGGTGCAGAGTGGTGCAAACTTGTGGATCCTTGGGGAGCTGGAGTCTGTTCGAACAAATCCATTGTTCACAGGAGACAGTTTTTGGGATTGATGGCCAAATAGAGCGCAAGTGGAGACTTGATTATTGTCACCTTTAAAAATCAATTTTCATCTTAGCCTTAAACTACAAAACTGCCATTCTTACAGCTAAATCCAAATACTTTTCTTCAAAGATCTTGGAATCTACCAGTAAAGCCAAATACATCTTCTCCATCGTGGACGAACTTGTGAAACCCGACCGTGTTATTACTATACCCTTGCCATCACAATCCCTCTGCGATTCTCTTAATTCTTATTTTATTGATAAAATCACCAACATCAAAACTAGTATCCCCAAGGTCACCTCATCCCCCTGTTCCTCCTTACGCTCTCTGCAACCCCTCTCCCTTTGATCACTCAGGAGGTCTTCATCTCCCTCCTCAAAGTTCGCTCTGGCTCTCCTCGGGACAGCTGCCCCCCTCACATTGCACGGGAGATCTTTCTCAATATCCCCGAACCCCCCTTTCTCCTCAATAACGCCTTCACCACGAACATGGTCCCCAACTCCTTTAAAGCTGCCGAAGTCTCACCTATCCTCAAAAAAAAGGCGCCGACCCCCAGGTACTCAGCAACTTTCGCCCTATATCGTTGCTACCCTTCCTTGGAAAAATCCTGGAGGGCTTCGTAGCAAATTGCCTAAGCACTTTTGTGGAAAACTCCCACTTCGTAGACCCCCATCAAGCTGGCTTTAGGCCCCAACACTCCACCAAGTCTATTGTCTTGGCCGTCCATGATGAACTTAGAAAGGGGGCTGATCAGAATATCACGCAGGCACTGGTGCTCCTGGATCGGTCGGTGGCTTTCGACACCGTCGACCACAATCTATTACTCAATCGGGTCGAGAGCGCCGGCATCTGGGGCCCACCGTTGGGATGGCTCACCTCTTTCCTCAACGACCGCTATCAAGCGGTTCGCCTTTCCAGCTTCTCCTCGGAGAAAAAGACTGACCTGCGGGGTCCCTCAGGCTCCTCCCTCTCCCCTTTTGTTCAATCTGTACATTCTCCCCCTGATCTCTGAACTCCAGAAAAGCAGTAGTCCTGTTTAATTATGCTGATGACCTCCAGCTCATCTTCAGCATAGACTCCTCTCTCTCCTCTATAGAGAACGTTCAATCCACCATAACCTTCATCAGTAACTGGAGGAACGCAAACCAGCTAAAGCTTAATTCAGACAAGACGGAGCTGGTCCTTACAAGGGCCCCCAGGCAACCCATGGAACTTTAATTTCTGGCCCCACTCCCTGGGCTGCCTGCCATCCCCAGTCAGCTCAGTCAAGAGCCTAGGTGTTTTCAGTCTCTTTTTTCCACTTACGTAGAATCAGGAAAATAAGTAGATTTCTATCACATGAGGCTCTCATCCAAGTCACCCTGGCTCTAGTCATGTCTCGCGTCGACTGCGCCAACTCACTGTATGCCGGAATTCCCACATACCAATACCACCAACTTCAACTGGTCCAGAATCAAGCCGCTAGTCTTGTCCATGGCCTGCTGAAGTTTAGCCACATCTATCCCCTACTCAAGAGCTTACACTGGCTCCCAGTGACCCAGCGCAGCCTCTTCAAACTTGGTTGCCTGATCTACAGAGCCCTGTCCTCCCACGGACCCACCTTTATTGCTTCCAGAATTCGTTATGTCCCTTCCCGCGACTACGCTCCTCCAGTTTGAACCTCTTGTCCCCTTGCATATTCAAACGAAAAAAACACTGTCTGAGATTCTCGACCCAGGCACCACTTCTCTGGAATTCTCTCCCCCCTGAACTGCGCCGAATCCCCTCCTATCCACAATTCAGTAAATCGCTTAAAACTTGGCTCCCAGGCCTACAACTAACTTCCACCCACTGCTTCGGTCTTGAGCCCCTCCACCTAAGCGCCAAGAAACCGCTGGTGAATGCGCGCACAATAAATAATTTTATCAGCTCATAGCAGGCAGGTACTCTGGTTTTCTTGAGGTTGCTGGCTGCAGGGTGCATTGAGATTTCGCTGGAGCAGTTTCGAGGTGCTGTCACGCCTGTAGGGATGGGGCCAAGTCAGTGGACGTCCTCCTCTTGTTAGCTTCGGCACAGCTGTTCGGCCCTTTTTGGGTCTCGCTGGTAATGCATCCAAAGGATGCATGTGTCCAGCTGGAGACGTATAGTTCTCCAGTATTTGGGGTGTCTTTCATAGATTCACATGCCTGAATCATTCCCCGTCGTCGGAGTAGGAGTCCCACGGTATATAAAAAAGCAGTAATAAGCCATTTGTACATAGCAAATAACAGTTACAATAAACCAGGAAGTGAAGTAGCCTCAGCTACCAATGAAAAAACTTCCACATTAGTGACCATCCAAGTCATTATGTTAGACCAAACTGCAGCCAATCAGGCCACAGCTCCCACCTAGGTATTCTCCCCAGAGACCCAGGCTGTCAGATTTTTTTACCGCACGTCGTGTGATAGGGAGTCTCTCTGAGCTCTGCTCAGTTTATTCTTCTACTTGAAAGTTTCTTTCTTTCCAACATGTCCACATCTAAGTCCCTTTTCAGGGCGTGTGACTCTTGTGGCAAGGCAAGGCTCTTCAAGGAAGACCCTCATTCTCTCTGCATATACTGCTTGTATCCAGACCATCAGGCTAAGGAGTGCAAGATTTGTCGCACTTTTCCAACAAAAACCCTCAGGGACAGAGAGGGTCGCCTCCTACTATGGATACAACGGAATAAGGACAAGGACTTGCCACTCTCTGAGGTAGGAAGTTTGGCCTCTATGTCTTCTATGGGATCTAGGAAGAGAATAGCTGAGGGTACAGTAACTACCCCTAAGGCTAAGGTGGCGAAACAGGCCCAGCACACGCTCGCTGCTGAGGAACCTTCGACTTCTAAAGTGAAGAAAGCCTGTCAAAAATCTGTCAAACAGCCTGTCATTAAAAAGACTGTCCCTTTATTGTCACCTCAGAGGCCTACAACCAAGGCAGCAGCTTCTCTGCCGGTTTCCTGTCAGACTGCCACTACAGTGACTTCTACTGTGACCTATTCCTCACCAAAACCCTCTTTGGTGGTGTCCTCAGTGTCCTCACCTACTTATGTGCATGTTCAAATTCGTCCCATCTCGTCGACGAAGAAAGTTTCACCTACCGTCGACGAGCCTCCGTCGACGAAGCCCTCCTCAGCGTCGAAAAATCCCTTCCCGTCGACGACGTCACTACCGTCGACGAAGAAAGCCTTGCCGTCGACGGCTTCACCGTCGACGAAGCACCCGTCGACGGACTCATCGTCGACGAGGAAGACTCCGTCGACGATCCAACCGTCGACGAAGAAGACACCGTCGACGGCCCCGTCGACAACGGCCTCGTCGATGAAGAAGATAACGCCGTCGACGGCCCCGTCGACGAAGAAAAATGTTCCGTCGACGACGAAAGGTGTTCCGTCGACGACGACGTCGTCGACATCGAAAAATGGATCGTCGACGAGACCTCTCCAGCCACAGTCGTCGACGACTGCGAGTTCGTCCCTCACAGCAAAGTCAATGCCACAGGACTTCTCGGTGGCCCAAGGGAATCCAATGACGCCAAAACTGTCAACTTGCACAGATCTTCAAGTATGGTCTGCAAAGAGCAACCCCATATCGTTGCCTTCTCCAGCCACCACTGCGGCGATTCTACAACGCCCATCACAGTCTGCATGTATGTCACCACTCACGATGCCAGACAGGCTCTTGGATTCCGACGAGGACTCTGGTGGAGACTTATTTCCGGCAGCTACGAGTCCATCTGACTTGCTCATACACGTTAAGGAACAGGAGGAAGAGGAGCAGGTGACGCAACACACAGGGTTGGATCCTGCACCCCCATCAGGGACACAAATGCCCATGGAATTATTTAGAAATTTAATGTCCATGTTGGATGATTACTATCAACGTTTTCCACCCTCGGAATCGGGCGAATCACACATCACTTCCCCCCCACCTAGAGGAACTCCGCATTCAGTCCCTCCTAACATGGAAGAATCGGTACATGCCCCATCCATGCCGGTACCATCTAATCAACCGGTGGATGACAATTCTGAAGAGGAGGCTCAGGAAGAAGGAGAATTGGATGACTCGGATTCGTCGGAGTATGAGGATTATCAGGCTGACTCCCCTGCTCCAGATGAACAGCCGAAGGCTGAATCACCACCGGTGGATATTGCAAATTTCCATAGGATTATGGATAACGCTACCAAACGATTTCTCATTACCATGGAGACAAAACAGGATGATTGTTTCCTGTATGATTTCAAAAATCTGTCCCAAAGACAGAGCTGGTCGATACCAATCATAGAGTTTATTTGGAAAGAAGGTCTAAAGATCATGGCCACTCCAAACTCTTTACCTCCAGTTTTGCCACGAGTGGATAAAAAATACAGAGCGCCTGCTTCTTCACCGGCTTGCCTGATTGGACAGGCCAAGACAGACTCAGTCATTGCACAAGCAGCTCAAAAAAGGGCGAAAAACCCATCATCTCAAATCTCCACGCCTACAGACAGAAACGGAAGACGACTCGATACCATTGGCAAAAAAGTTTCCACGATTGCAGCAACCACAGTAAGGGTTGCTAATTCTATGGCCATTCTTGGCCGATACGATAGGCAAATGTGGTCTGACATTTCGCCTTATATTAAGAAACTGCCTGAACCGGACCGGTCTGAGGCTATCAAAATTTTACAAGAAGGGGAGTGTGCGTCGTCAGATCATTGACGCTGCAGTGGATGTAGCAGCTACAGGCTTCAGACAATTGGCAGGAGCCGCAGTCCTTCGGAGAGAAGGATGGTTGAAATCTACATCCTTTAGACATGAAGTACAGTCCAAGGTCTTAAATATGGCTTATGATGGCGAGTTCCTATTCGGCTCGCACGTGGATGAGGCTTTGCAGGCCATAAAAAAGGATACTGAAACTGCACGATCTTTGGGCACTCTGCAGTTTCGAAAATCTTCCTTTCGTGGCGCAAGAGGAAGGGGAAATTTCTCCAATAGGGGAGGATATTACCAACAGCGCAACTACACCACTTCTCAAAACACGCAGAGGTACCAGCCATATAAGCAACAGCCTTATGGCCAAAGACGTAACTCTTACACACAGCCCCGAGGAAAAGCAACATATCGCGGAAGAGATAACACCAACAAGAAGTGAGGTTCCCTTCCTGCCGCCAAAGTGTCCCCGCCAAAAACAAATTGGAGGAAGAATATCCCAACATTACTCAAAATGGTTCAAGATTACTACAGACAAATGGGTGCTGGATGTGGTATCCAAGGGACACATTTTAGAATTTGTAAAAACCCCTCCAAATTCTCCTCCAAAAGGGCCGCCCCCAGCACATCTCAAGGAGCTCTTCATCCAAATCAATTCCATGATTCGAAAAGGGGCAATCGAGAGAGTACCTCGACACCAGAGAGGGACAGGTTTTTACTCTCGTTTTTTCTTGATACGCAAAAAATCAGGGGAATGGCGCCCAATCCTCGATTTGCGTGCCCTGAACAAATTCATCAAAAAATTGACGTTCAGAATGTTAACACTCCAGGAGATCCTACAGTTTTTGGCAGAAGGGGACCACTTGGCAACACTCGACCTTCAGGATGCCTACTTCCACGTCCCTATCTTCCCCAGACACAGGAAGTTCCTAAGGTTCAGAGTGGCTGGCAGGGATTTCCAATTCAAGGTGCTTCCCTTTGGACTACGTTCAGCCCCGAGGGTATTCACGAAAATGCTAGCACCCGTAGCGGCGCACCTACGATTGCAGGGAATTCAAATATACCCTTATCTGGACGATTGCCTTATCAAGGCCAATTCCTACGCCACAGCAAACGACCATGTCCAAAAATGCCTTTCCCTGTTTCAAAGCCTGGGGTTTTCAGTGAACTTCGAGAAATCAGATCTAATTCCATCTCAAAGAAAGTCCTTCTTAGGAGCAACGCTGGATTCCAAGCTCGCCCAGGTCTTCATTTCAAACGAAAGGCAGAAAAAGATCAGAACGATGGCAACCACACTCCTCAGAAAAGAGTACGTTTCTGTTCGGAGATTCAAATCTTTCCTAGGGATTATCTCTTCGTGCATCCCTCTCACTCCAAACTGTCGTCTGAGGATGAGACCATTACAAGAGGAACTCAGTCACCAATGGATGCAGATATCGGGGTCCTTGAGGATCTCATTACACTGACGCCTCGAATGAAGGACACAATCCTGTGGTGGAGTCAGGCACGCAACCTACAAATCGGCTGTGCCTTCCTCGCAGAAGTCCCAAGATTCATATTAACCACGGATGCCTCCCTAGAAGGTTGGGGCGCTCACCTTCAAGGGATGACGATCAGCGGCAAATGGGACGCTCAACAGAAGAAATGGCACATCAATCTGCTGGAGTTACGAGCCATTTTCCTCGCCCTAAAATCCTTTCTGGCAATCCTACAAGGCTCCACAGTGTTGATTCGAACAGACAACACAACGAGCATGCATTACCTGAACAAGCAGGGGGGCACAAGATCAGCCCGGTTGTCTCAACAGGCTCAAGAGATCTGGACTTGGGCTCTGGATCACGACATCAACTTGTCAGCGGTGCATGTTCCGGGAGTAGCCAATGTACTGGCAGATTCGCTGAGCAGATCCAAGAACAGCACTCACGAATGGGAACTGCATCAGCCAGCGCTGGATCGGATCTTCCAGAGGTGGGGTCTCCCCGATCTGGACCTGTTTGCAACTTATCAGAACAAGAAATGTACTCACTTTGCGAGCTGGATTCCCCACAGGGACTCTTGCGGGGACGCTCTATCACTCAATTGGGAACGGATCTTTGCCTACGCCTTCCCGCCAATTCCGCTAATACCCAAAGTCATCAAGAAAATGAGAAAGCAACCGTGTCGAATTATCCTGATTGCTCCACGGTGGCCACGACAATATTGGTTCACGCAGCTTCTCCTTCTATCAGAGTGCGAGCCAATTCAACTGCCCCGAATTCCACACCTTCTAACAATCCAAGAAGGCAAGGTGTTTCATCCAGACCCTCAATCTCTGAAATTATCGGCTTGGCTCCTCAACACCACGAGTTTGCGCACTTGAACATTCCATAAGACTGTCAGGAAGTCCTGGCCAATGCTAGGGCGCCTTCCACAAACAAAACTTATAAACTAAAGTGGAAACGTTTCTGTGTTTGGTGCCAAACTATGAATTTGCATCCAATGACTGCGGAGCCAGAAGCGATATTGCCCTTCTTTTTGCAGCTCGCTATATCAGGTTTGGCGCACTCAACACTTAAAGTGTTCTTAGCCGCCATATCACGATACCGTCAGGACGGTAAGACTTCTCTATACTCCTCAAGGATAATACAACAATTCTTTAAAGGTTTATTTCGTATGTTTCCACCTGTACGCCGGCCACCTCCATCTTGGCATTTGAATATAGTCCTAGCACAGCTTCTTCGCCATCCCTTTGAGCCTATTCATAAGGTCGATCTCAAGTTCATCACTTGGAAAGTTGCATTACTGCTGGCACTAACATCAGCCAGACGAGTGAGTGACATGCAAGCATTCACCATTAAGCCACCATTCTTGCAATTCACACCTGACTCTGTGATACTACGCACCAACCCGAAGTACATGCCCAAAGTACCATCGGATTTTCATCTCAATGAGCCTGTGATACTTAAGACATTTTTTCCCAATCCGCAGTCACCAGCTGAGCGGACTTTACACACATTAGACATTAAGAGATGCCTTAAATTTTATCTTTCAAGAACAGCTGCCATCAGGAAGACGGATCAGCTATTTGTGGCATATGGCAGACCAAGACAAGGCTGTGCTGTTACTAAACAGACTATCGCCAGGTGGGTCTCATCCACGATAGGGCTCTGCCATCAACAAGCAGGTAAACCCTTACAGACCTTACCTAGAGCCCATTCTACAAGAGCAGTCTCCTCTTCAACTGCGTTGTTTGCTGGTGTGCCTCTCCCGCATATTTGCAGAGCAGCAACATGGTCCAGCAGACACACATTCACGAGGCATTACTGTCTGGATTCTTCAAGCGACACCGATGCCTCGGTGGGGAGAGCAGTCCTGCGAAATCTGTTTCAGTAAGGTGAGCCTCTGGTGTTCTCTCCCGCCTCCTTTGCACTCTTTACGCTTTCTTATGATGTTGCATTGCTTTCTTTTTATGCATGATAACTATGTTTTGGCGTATAAGAGCGAGATATTGTATTACTGCTAACTACTCGGATTCAGGCATGTGAATCTATGAAAGACACCCCAAATACTGGAGAAGAACAATAGTTACTTACCTGTAATCTGTGGTTCTCCAGTATTGGTGTCTTTCATAGATTCACATGCACCCACCCACCTCCCCTCAGAGTCTCACCCAGACTGTTATGATATAGCTGTATATACTCTGGTACACTCCAGTGCTACAAAAATCTGACAGCCTGGGTCTCTGGGGAGAATACCTAGGTGGGAGCTGTGGCCTGATTGGCTGCAGTTTGGTCTAACATAATGACTTGGATGGTCACTAATGTGGAAGTTTTTTCATTGGTAGCTGAGGCTACTTCACTTCCTGGTTTATTGTAACTGTTATTTGCTATGTACAAATGGCTTATTACTGCTTTTTTATATACCGTGGGACTCCTACTCCGACGACGGGGAATGATTCAGGCATGTGAATCTATGAAAGACACCAATACTGGAGAACCACAGATTACAGGTAAGGAACTATTGTTCTTATCTGTTACGGGGGGAAGGACGGACAAGAGGGTGGTACGAGCTTTTGCCTGGATTTGTGTGCGCGAACGCGCACGTCGTGTCCCGCGCCGTACACATGCGCGTGCATACAGACACTCGCTCACACACACACACACACACACACACACCCTCCCCCACAGTCACACACACGCACTCCAATACACACACACGCACACACACATACACAGCCCCCCACCGCACACACATGCCCCCCCCGCCCCACCCTCGCAGCTCAGCAACCCACTCACCGGCTTCCTTGGTGCGGCGGCTCTCCTCAGCTGCAGGGCCCGGCAGCAGGACTCTTCTTCCCTCCTTCGGCAACGGGGCGCAGGGTAGGCTCCTGCCTGCTCCGGTGCTCCAAACAATCGCGGCTCTTCCGTGGGAGGCGGGGTAGGCTCCCGCCCTCCTACTTCCTGTTTCCGGTTGTCGCGCCGGCCTGCCTGACTTCCTGGTCGCAGGCCGGCGGTACTCGAAAGGGGGAAAAACGACTCCGGCATAGTAAGATATTTGGAACAACTGTTTAAATATAGTGTAATAAAGAACACAATGCTTTACTTTTGGGACTGACTCTAAATATCAAAACAAAGTGTAATCCATATAATTCGATATATCCCTCTTATGAACGTGATGGAATTACACCAAGCCAGAAGGGTCCTGCTTGTTTAACGTGCCCTGGTATTTGTTGGTATTGTATTGTCTGCAGATGGGTGTGCTGCCTTAGCACACTGGCCACCATGGCTTCATTGGCACGTTGACTTTTCTTTGCCTTCATAGGACATCTGGCTGATAATGAACTAAAAAACGGATTGGAAATACTGAAAAAACCCTCCGTTTTCTGCAGAGGGGAACCTTCCCATTTTTTCACATTTTGATGTGGTCGCACTTTCGCACACCAAAGATGAAATTATTACATTAGTTTGGACCAAAAAAGTGTCAATTGGACATGAGCACAAGTTACATTACACATTTTATGTTTTTTTTGTTGCAGATTTATATAGTGTAAACTTGACCCGAAGGTATTGAGCGCTCTCCATGAGCACCAGTTGCTTTAATACATTAATTCTGTTAGGCACGGGAATATTACGTGATTTGTCTGGAATCACGGTATGTTTTTGTCCGGAATCACAGTATGTTGGGCTGACGCCAAGACTCGAACCTGGTTCCCCAGGTCCAAAGACAACAGTTCAGGCCTTTAGGCCACACCCTCTCTCCCATCAGTGCGTTGGGAAATACCCTTCGGATTAATCATAGCACGGCTATGGTCCTTTATTTAGAAAAATAAAAATCCAAAATGGCCATATACTCTGGCCAATATACCAGAGCTTTCGTCCCGGCAGTGTTGTGTCCGGTCCTCCTGTTTGCGTCCCGCTGGCTCCCGGTGGTGCTCCTCCTGGCCCCGGGGGCAGGCCTCAAACAAAGCAGAACAGCAGCACGGTAACGAGTTGCGCCTGAGGCTGGGAGTCAGAAGGCCGGGGGTGTCTGTGAAATGTGGGCGAGTACAGTTCTGGTTGCGTACTACTAAGTAGTATCGGGCACGAGGATTGTTGGGAGTACGCACACAGAGTGGGATGGGCAGAGTTGATGCCTCGTGGCTTGTTTGTGGTATGGCGTGTGCTGATACTTATGAACAATTCTGATTTACTGCTATGTAAGGGGCAGTGTGCATGTGTGTTTGCTGCTCCTGGCTGTTCACACTTGTACCAGTTCTTTGTGCATGAGCAAAACCTGTCGCCTTGTACCGCTGCTGGCCATGCTGCACTTGTGCTGCGTGTAATCTTTCACCAAACTTGAATCCGAACCATTCAATTTCTCGCTGCTCTTTTTTGGGTCTCGCTGGTAATGCATCCAAATGTAATAATCAATGACATTTCAACAAAGGAAAAAATAAATATGCAAATAAGGACTCATTAACATTTGCTTGAGCACTTTGAATAATCACGGTGCTGACAAGGCTGTAATTAACAGAAATTGATGCTGAGTTCGTAAATTACAATAACTTTTATTTAAGTATTAGTTATTTAAAAAAATTAAACGCCATTATTTGTAAAAGCAATACATCTAAGTCATGTAAATACAAAACATATTGCATTACAAATGCTATAGGTATCACATTTGCGAAAGTTATAACTATTGGCATTGTAAATGACAAAGCTATTAATTTCGCTATTTTCAAAAACAACACATAAATAAAAACTTTGCCATTTACAATACCAATAGCTCAAACTTTCCTAATGCGAGACCTATTGCATTGCAAATGCTTGTTCTTTTTTTCTTCTTGTAGATTCTTGTCTGTGGAAGCAAGCTTCAGGGTTGCCTTAAATACTAGATTTAGAGGCGTTAAAGACAGGTAAAAGATGGGACCAACAGGTCCATTCCTTGGGGTGGGTAACCCCCCTATTATGCCACCCTCCAGTGGGAAGGGGGCATAAGCCTTTCCCTGGTTGGCTGAGTTCCCCCAATTGCAAGATGGCGGGGCTGAGCGTTGTGCTTCACCTCACCTCCACCCACACCCGAGTGCTGAATTTGGCAAACATGGACACACCTCTCTTCCGCACTTGGTTTTCCTGCCGGTTCTCCCACCCAAAGTGGGGGTCAGAACCAGTAGGGACCAGTTGCTGAGAGCAGCAAGTGGCCTGGGGAAGCTCACAAAGTCGGGAAGCCTTCGAAGCTTCCCCTTCGTGGACCCTGCCCATCCCGTGGAAGAGGATGCTTGGCACTTCGTCCCAGGATGTGCATTGTTTCAGTACCCCGAGAGCAGCAGGTGTGAGAAAGTGCCCTCTTTCTGCATGGTTACCCCCATTTTTTGCTGAATTGCTAATGTGCTTTGACTAAGTTCTTTCGCTAAAACTGCTTTGAAGCCTAACCGTTTAAAGTGGGATCGGTGGTATAAGTGATAGGCACTTCCGGGTATTTTCACTTAGAATTATTCATATGTACTCAAATATTGGTGATGGTGCTCTAGGGTTAGGGAGAACCATCTGCCTCCCTAGATCTCTGTGGTAAACCAACAGATCAAAGCAAAACTGTACCCAAGCACACGTAAATTCAAAAACCTTCTTTTCAGAGTTTAGTAAAAGCACAAAACAAAGTAGAACAATTTAGTAAACTTTTTTTCTCTTTCTTTTTCTCTCTTTTTAATCAGTCTTCCTGATGTCAGTTGTTCAGGTTTTCCAAGCCAACATGTGTTTCGTCGCCTCTTGTAATTTAGTGCATGCGACTTGTTCACGGCTGCATGTATTCGCAGTAATATATTTTTTTCTGTGGCAATAATTCCAGGCCACATAGTCCCGTGGCGTGAGGAGAAATAAATCCAATCTCCACATTTATTTAGGTCCCCTCCGATAATCTGTATACCAAATCTCTCCCGTGTCTGTCGGGCGCTTCCTTGCGTCTCAGTCCCTCAAGCCTGTAACTCATATGCGAGTCCGCCACTTAAAAAAATATTACTGAGAATACATGCAGCCGTGAACAAGTCGCATGTACTAAATTACAAGAGGCGACGACCTCGAAGGGCTGCCCTTAGAGGCCATGTACCATTACACTAACTCACTGCCTTTGCAGGCTGCATGTTTAGGTGCAAAACAAAGTGAAGAGTCAACATTGCACACATCCCTTTGTGCCATGCCTACAACCCACTGCCCTGGCATACCTCAGTCACTTCTCTAGCTAGGTGCACTATACCAGTACATGAGATCCCCGACACTATAGGTTGCAGTGCGGCTGGATGCAGGGGTGTCTTTTGAGGTCGGATATCACCTTACCGGGCCACTCTGGGGATGGGGGGGTGTCTGTGGAGAGGCTGCATGCGAGGTTGGGGAGTCCTGAAGGGGCTCAACCCAAGGTGGACTCGGACTCTGAAGCAGTGGGGGACCTCGCTGGGCTTCGTGGGCCACCCGGATTCAGGCCGTAGGCTTCAGGTGCAGTGGAGGTTACAGGCATCGGGTTTCTTTGTCCTGAGCAGGCTCGGAATCTTTCTTGGCAGTTTTTTTTAACAGACCTGCCTACAACCCACTACTCTGGCATAGATCAGTCACCCCTCTAGCTGGGTGCACTATACCAGTGGGGAGGGTACAGGTGCATGAGCCCTGTACCCCTACAGTGTCCAAGTCCATTCTTTGACGTAAGTGCAGTGCTGCCATTAAGATTATATTGTGCTGGGAGTTACATTTCGAACTCCACAGCACCATAATGGCTATACTGAAAACTGAAATTTGATATCAAACTTCTCAGCACATTAAACCCACACTGATGCCAATGAGGGATTTAATGAAAAATGCACACACAGAGGGAATCCTAGAGATGCCCCATGAAACGAACCCACCACTAGTGTCCAGGCTGAGTGGCTGCTTTCAGATGCCACCACCGGACATGTTTCTAGACCCCTGGGTACTGTGCCCTAGGTACCTGTGGTACCATTTACCAGGGGCTTACCCGTGGCCAGAGATGTCAGTTGGGTTTAGGCTTCAATGCAGTTTTAGGGAAAGAACATAGGCCTTGGGTGCTTGATTAGCAGGAGCCCAGGGCACACTCAGTCAAAGCACACCAGCAATACAGCCAAAAGTGTGTGCAACCATGCAGAAAGAGGGCACCTTCTTAAACTCTGTACATGATTTCCATCTTGGATTCTGTTTTTCCACTGTTGGTTTTGTTTACTACTACAAAGTTTTAGTTGAGGTTGAACATCGCTAGATCCAGGGGAACAGGTGTTTGAACATCAAGCTTCAATTTGGTTGGAAGATAGTATCTCTAAAACTCCACAGCACCGCCTTGTATTATGAGCATCCTCTTTAAAGTCTATCTTACCAAGGAGTTAAGTTGGTTGCATAAAACTTGCAGGTTTAAAGGGACCGGTAGTATCCTAATATTCTGCGTGTAATATTGTCAGGTAGAGATCTTGAAAATGGAGCATAAGGCAGAGGAAAGGATATTGCTACCTATTTTGATGAGTTTGGGTCCCCTGAGCTGCAGACCCTTTCCTTTCTTATTGGATTGCTGGTTAACTATCAGCATTTGTCACTCTGTAATAATCACTGATGAAGTGGTGCCTAGTGATGAAGGCCACATCATGAAGATGGATTTGGTACTTTTTGAAAGTCAGCTACCACAGAAACAGAATGTAACAGTTGCATGGGTGTGTAGTTATTTTAAACCCCAGAGATATAAATACTGAGTTGGAGGTGAACGGATCTCAAATAGGTGTAACTAAATGGAAGTAAAGAATGATTCATCTGCATATGTTCATTTTAGGATTCGGATTTCAGCATACCCCAGAGCTCTTCCTCAGGGACTGCAACTAATTCTGTGAAGATGCAGGACACCCTGGTTAGTAACGTAAGTGTAACCTTGCCTAGTTTTATGCTACTTGTGCCTGGAAGGCCTGGTTGCCATTGCTTCTGGAAATTAGGGTTTGTTTAATATGTGAAGTATCTTGTTCTACTGTTGGAAAGTGGGTTATTGGTAGGGGCAAATGTAGGTCTGCCACTGGCAATAAGGCCACTAACGCATGGTAGGACTCAGCATAGGTCTTAGAAAATTATTCCTTTGCTCAACCCTTGGTAACGTGGCTGCGAGCAGACCGGCTTAACTTCAGACAGGTATGTAAAGCATTCAGAAACACCATGTTTTAGGCATGTGGGCTGCTGAATTCATATCTTAGCATAGATCGCCGCCTAGTGTTTGGTCCGGATGATTGCACCTTGTTGTCTTGGAAGAGTCTTCGAAGTATCACGAGATAGGTGACTCCTCCCTTGGACTACAGTGCGCATGGGCATCCACTCCATCCTCAGATTGTTTTTTTCTGCCATTGGGTTCGGATGTTATTTCCAATACTCCATATTCAAAATCGAAACTAACTACTTTCTAAGGCCAAAAAGCCTTCGAACTCGACGGTATTGTTTTCGATCGGTACCCCTCGACTCCATCCAACTTTTCATCTTGATCCGGTCGTCGACGCGGGCTGTTGGGCCTTATCGACGCCACGTGCGACTGCCGTCAATGGAAAGGAGTCCATTCAAAAGATGCCCACAATGCCACTCGAAGTCCCCGCATACTGACAAACATACAGTATGCAATAAATGTTTGTCACCTGAACACAAAGAAGAAGATTGCCCGGCGTTGTGAGAAGTTGGCCTGATATGCAGTGCTCACTATTCTAGTGATCACTATGTATCAGTCCAAACAACCCTTATTGATTGGTTGTAAGTCAACCTTATAGACCAGCTATCCTAGTAGCATGGATACGAGCAGTCTAAGGCTAAGACTCTAGAGGGCGTGTTAAGCCAGCTGTTTTACCATCACATTACCCCTTGAACACCAAGTGAAAGGACACCACACAAGTTGTTATGAAAATAAACAGATATTTATTTATAACAAGACTACCCTGAACTCTTTATGAGTCAGGGAGCTAAGCACATAACAAAACTCTTAAGAAAATACTTTAAGTCGCACAATTTACACAAATGCCCGAGGGGCACGAAAAACCATATACACAATAAGTGGAATGCGAACTTGCTAGCAGGTTAGTAATACTTTTCTAGACTCAGGAATCGCTAGGCCTACAATTCTAAACACTGGGATTAGATGCAGGAGGCCTGTGGACGTCGTGTGCAGAGTGGGAACTCTCACGCGTAAGGCGGGAAAAAGTATATGGGGGCTAGCAGTTGCAAAATTACTGTTTTGCAGCGTGAATCTTTCTGGATTCACTATGCTGTGCATTATTCCGCGGTCTTGTGGTTGGGTCCGGATTCGTAGTCTTTTCTTTTTTTTTTTTTTTCTTAGCCCAGGTGGGCGTCGGCGTCACGCCCCCTTGGGTGTATTTCCGGTGACGTCGGCATGCTTCCTGCGGAAGCTCCCACTCTTGGGCGCCATCTTCAGATTCTTTTTTTCCGCGGTCGGGTCTGGATCGTTCCCGTTTGGGCTCCAGACATTTTTGGAGAAAGAAGAAGGAAAATACAGAAAAGACGAGGAGAAGTCACCTGAAGACTCCAGGGGACTTCACCGACGAAAAACAAGCAAGGATAAGGCGTTTTCCATCGAGATCTTCGACGACCGTCGACGAACACGCGACCAGAGAGGCCCTGGACGCTAGAGGATGGACAACACGCCGTTCAAGTTCTGCCGTAACTGCCACCACAAGTACGCGCAGAAGGACCAGCACCCGGTATGCAACCTTTGCCTACCGGTGGACCACGAGAGCGGAGACTGCAACGCCTGTTCCGCCTTCACCCCGAAGACCCTTCGTGTGAGAGAGAGGCAGAGGGTAGCACACGCCGCCCTGCAGGGGAAGGCCCCGACTCCGTCACTCTACGAGCTGGGGATGTCCTCCGAGGAAGAAGACAACGCTGCCGCCGAAGACGACAGCTACACGGTCGTAGAGACCGATTACACGAAGACTTCTGACAAGGTAGGAGACTCTTCGGCCCCCAAGAACCCGAGAGACTCTGAGTCTAGAAAAATCGAGGGCAAGACCCCGAAAGCGCCGACGCCAAAAAAGGCGGCGTCCGCGACTACTCCCAGGCCCAGCGGATCCTCCGAGAAGGAGTCCCCGGCGCCGAGAGCTGCTGATCAGCAGAAAACGTCGAAAATCGTCCCCGAAAAGGATCGATCGACGAGGGAGAAAGACCCGAAACTGACGACGACGACCAGAGACCCGAAATCCGGTTCGACGTCGAAAACTTCGACTCCGAGAGGCACGGCGACGAGCCATCCGTCGAAGAGAGCGGCCGACCCATCCGACGCGGAACACGCGGCCGAGATGGAAAAGAAAAGAAGGCGCCTCGAGGCAGAAATGGAGAACATCATGCAGCGGAAGAAAGATTTCGACGCAAAGATGAAAGCCTTCACGATCCCTCACAAGACCAAGCCACCAGTGATGGAGGTGGTCGAGGAGGAAGCAGAGATCGCCGAAGTCACCGAGCAAGACCAGGACGTCGAGGTGCTCGACGACCAGGAGGAGTACGAGAATCCCTACGAAGGTTACAGCTATGGGGAGGAAGATGAGGGCAGGACAGACACTGAGTCGGCACCCTCTGACCTTCAGGAGGTAGATTACATCGATGTCGACACCGACAGCCCGGAGGAGGTGGTCGACACCTACCCCTCGAGGCCCTCGCCGCCGGACGACATCGGGGCCTACAACTCGGTGATACAATCTGCCGCAGCAGCTTTCAAGCTCAAGCTCGACGAAGAGAAGCAGAAAGCAGACTTCCTTCTGGAAACATTACTCCCAACACAAACGAGGAGCCAGTTCCTTCCAATGCTCGAGAGCGTCTTGGCTCAGGGGAAGGAAGCTTTCAGGGAGCCCGCAACATGCAAGGCAGTAACTCCCAGAACTGAGAAGAAGTACAAGCATGCCACAAAGGACCCGGCCTACATTCAGGGCACGGTCTCCGCAGACTCCATTATCACGGCCACAGCAAGGAGGAGGGCTAACGTACCCACTACCTCGGGCCCACCACCGGATAAGGAGAGCAAAAGGATGGATCTGGTGGGCAGAAGGATCGAACGGAATGCCGCGACCCACTGGCGCATGGCTAATTCCAACGCCCTGATAAACAGGCACATGTACCAAATCATGGAGGGACTGGGGCAGTTGGTGAAGGACTTGCCCCAGGATGCCAGGCAAAAAGCCGAAAAGCTGATTGAAGAGGGGAAGAATGCGGCAAATTCTTGCCTTAAGACGGCCCTGGATGGGGCAGACACCGCCAGCAGGCTCATGATGATGGGCGTCACGGAAAGGAGGCACGCCTGGCTCAGGATATCCGGTTTCAAACCGGAGGTGCAACACAGCATCCTGAACACACCGTTCAACGGCAGCACGCTTTTCGGACCAACAGTTGATGAACAACTCAGCCAACTGAAGAAAGATAACGAAACAGCAAGATCCATGGGGGCATTGCAGTTCAGAGGGAACAAGAGGGGCACCCCGTCACGGAGGCCCGGCGGGAGAGGCGGAAACCAGCCAGGTACATCACACCAGGCTTTCCAGCAAACGCACCAGGCAGACTCGCAGACTCAGCAGGGTCATCAGAAGCAGCCCTGGCAGTACCAACAAAGAGGCCAGTCCTTTCGAGGGAGAAATGGACGGGGGCAAAATAGAAGAGGGGGCCAGCAGCCCACCTCCAAGTGACTTCAAAAAAATCCGTGTGCCCGCCCACAAAAAAGAACCCAGGGGGCAGCACGTACAGATGGGTCAAGACAAACTAGACACCTACGACCACAGGACACCAGTGGGAGGAAGATTAAGATACCACCTCCAGGAGTGGAGAGAAATCACATCAGACAAATGGATCCTCAACATTATCCAATTCGGATACTGCATAGAGTTGGAGGGGAGGCCAACAAGCAAAAAACCAAAAAGGAAACCACTAGCAGGCAAACAGCTACAGTGCCTTCAGGAAGAAGCAAAAGAACTCCTGCAGAAGCAGGCCATAGAACGGGTACCCTTCGAGGAAAGAAACACAGGAGTATACTCAACGTACTTCCTGGTACCAAAAGTAGACGAGACAATGAGACCCATTCTCGATTTAAGATTCATGAACAAATTCATAAGAACGCAGAAATTCAAAATGACCTCCCTGCAAGAGGTGCTCCCACAATTGCAGATCGGGGACTTCATGGTCACTATAGACCTCAAAGACGCATACCTGCACATCCCAATGAACAGAAAGCACAAACACATGCTCAGGTTCACCGTCGGAGAAAGCCACTACCAGTTCACGACACTGGCCTTCGGTCTAAAATCGGCACCAAGAGTGTTCACAAAGTGCCTCGCAGCAGTCGCAGCGCACCTAAGAAGGCAAGGGATACACGTATACCCTTACCTGGACGACTGGCTGGTGAAAGCAAACTCATACCAGAAATGCAAGCTGCACGCACATACAGTGACCAGCACGCTCATAAACCTGGGGTTCTCCATCCATTGGAAGAAATCATCAATGGAGCCAGAACAAGTGAAGATCTTCCTGGGAGCACAGATCAACACCTTACAGGGCAAGGTGTTCCCCAGCGAGAAGAGGGCGAGGGCGCTGGTGAAGGAAACTCGCCTCTACCGGAAGGGACAAGCTCGGACAGTGAGGACTGCGAGCAAGATCATGGGGATGATGGCATCATGCATCCACCTGGTACCGAATGTACGACTCCACATGAGACCCATTCAAGAATGGCTACAGGAGCAATGGTCACAAGCTACAGGCAGTTGGGAGGATCTAGTGGTTGTAACGCACGAAGTGCAGAAGGAGATGACATGGTGGACCATGGAGAACATAGCAAGGGGAAAGCCTCTAACGCCCCCAACGCCAACAGTGACCATCACCACAGACGCATCCCTGAAGGGATGGGGCGCTCACATGGAGGAGCTCAAGGTGAGAGGACTGTGGACACCGACGGATGCCACAAAACACATCAATTACTTAGAGTTGAAGACAATCTTCCTTGCACTGAAAGCCTTCCAGACAAGACTGTACAATCACAAGGTGTTGATACAAACAGACAATACCACTGCGATGTTCTACATCAACAAGCAGGGGGGCACCCAGTCAGCCCCGCTTTCAACGCTAGCACAGGAGATATGGAGGTGGGCAATCCCTCTCAAGATAGACCTGCTGGCCATACACCTGCCAGGGAAGGACAACATACAAGCAGATTGGCTCAGCAGGCAGACTTCAGCATCCCACGAGTGGGAGCTCAATGCTCAGGAGACAAGGCACCTATTCGACAGATGGGGAACTCCATCGGTGGACCTGTTTGCCACACGCCAGAATGCAAAATGCCGAAACTTCGCATCCAGGCAGCCCGAGGAGGGGTCACTGGGGAATGCCCTATGGATAGATTGGTCAGGGACATTTGCCTACGCCTTTCCCCCGATACCACTGATGCACAGAGTACTGAGCAAGTGCAGAGCGAGCAACATGACACTGATACTGGTCGCACCACAGTGGGCGAGGCAGACATGGTACTCGCAGATCATGGAGATGACACAGTGTGCACCCCACAGATTCAGCAGGAGGAAAGACTTACTCTCCATGCAGAACGGAGAGGTGCTGCACCCAGAGCCAGAGAGCATGAGCCTAGTAGCGTGGCTCCTGAGGACATAGAGTTCGCACATTTAAGGTTGCCAGAAAGTACACTGAAGGTCCTGCGGGAGGCAAGAAGGCCTAGCACTCGGAAGTGCTATGGGGCGAAATGGAAGAGGTTCACAATATGGTGTAGACAAGAAAGGCTTCACAATAAAATGAAGAGGGACTCCACAGTGCTAAAGTACCTGACGCACTTGCTAGAGAAGAACCTTAGCTCATCCTCCTTGAGGGTTCACTTAGCAGCAATAGTCGCCTACACAAGGGGTGAAACGTGCAGGAGTTTCTTCACATCACAGGTGGTGAAGAGATTCCTAGAAGGGGCGAAAAGGATCGCACCGCCCAAGCGGGTGCCGCCACCGGCATGGAACTTAAACATAGTCCTAACGGAACTCATGAAAGAGCCCTTTGAACCGCTCCACAAGGCGTCCTTAAAGATGCTAACTATGAAAACCGCTTTCCTGGTTGCGATAACGTCCCTACCCAGAGTAAGCGAGCTTCAGGCTCTGACGCTACAAGAACCCTACATACAAATACATAATGACAGGGTTGTGATGAGGACTGACCCAAACTTCATGCCGAAGGTGGTATCTAAATTTCACATGAACCAGTCTATACAGATACCGAGTTTTTTCCAAAAACCAACAACTGCGGCAGAGCGAGCTCTGCACACCCTGGACGCCAGAAGGGCAGTCATGCACTACATCGAAAGGACGAAGGGACACAGGAAGACAAAACAGTTCCTTGTGTCATTCGCCAACAGTTACATGGGAAAAGCAGTAACCAAAAAGACCATTGCACGATGGATCGCACAGACAATCCAACTCTGCCACAAGCGGGCAGGACAAGAGCTACAGAGGGGACACGTGCCCACTCCACTAGGAAAAAGGGCGCTACAATAGCCTTCCTGGCTAACACACCCATACAAGACATATGCCTGGCGGCAACATGGGCTTCGGTGCACACGTTCACGAAGCACTACTGTGTGGACATACAGATGAACAAGGAAGCTCAAGTTGGACAGAAGGTGCTACAGCACATATTCAATACCCAACGCTCATCTTCCACCCAACCGCCACAGAAATGAGAAACCGCTACAAAATCTATGCACAGCATAGTGAATCCAGAAAGATTCACGCTGCAAAACGAATAGTTTTCTTACCTGTCGGTGTAGTTTTGCAGCTTGAAGATCTTTCTGGATTCACTAGCGAACCCACCCACCTCCGCCAGAAAGATGAGGCTGGAGAGAGAAGAGGTGGTTAACATAAGAAAGGATATTTAAGAAGTACAGAGCGGTAAAATACCAACTAATTAGAACATTGCCATTACTTCGGAAACGAAAGAAACACGGAAAAAAAGAACCCGAAGATGGCGCCCAAGAGTGGGAGCTTCCGCAGGAAGCATGCCGACGTCACCGGAAATACACCCAAGGGGGCGTGACGCCGACGCCCACCTGGGCTAAGAAAAAAAAAAAAAAAACAAAGAAAAGACTACGAATCCGGACCCAACCACAAGACCGCGGAATAATGCACAGCATAGTGAATCCAGAAAGATCTTCAAGCTGCAAAACTACACCGACAGGTAAGAAAACTATTCGTTCTCGGGCGAACCCGACTAGGTGGGTCGAAAACGGGGGTGGATCCGAACACTTAGGGTGTTGGACTATGCTGAAGCACCGGAGTACTTGGTTTACCTAGCCCAGGGGCTGCGGCTGCATAGGGTTGAAGTTGCGTCGGAAACCCACGTTGAAGAACCAGGAGCCTGAAGAAAGAGTTGCTGGCAGGCGGCCAGTGAAGAAGTTCGTGGTGATCCAAGCCTGGATCAGGGAAGAAGAAACCTGTAAGCAGAGGGGACCAAGTTCTGAATCACTAGCCAGTGATTTGAGTGGGCACCAGGATGGCACCGGACGAAGTCACCTCAGCCAGGTGAGTAGGCGCTGCTGGGCTCTGCAGTCTCTCGGACCAGGAGGGTTTGTCGGCGACCAGGATGGAGGTGCGAGCTGTCCCACGAAGGTTCTTGCTGTCGACGTCGCTGGACCCAGGATTGGGCAACAAGTCTTGGCAAATGCAAGGCCCACGCGGTGCACCTAAAATGGCGTCTTGAGTGGACCAGGAGGGTCCAGGGTGCTCCTCTTTTGGAGGGGAGCAAGAGCTAGTCTGGAGCAACCAGACCAGCAGTAGTCGTCGTCGTGGAGCGTCGTGAAGGGGTCACTAGCCAAACGGGCAAGCGACCTGGACAACGCGGTTGGCAGCAAAGAGCAGAAGGGCCCCACGCAGATCTCGTGGATGCAGGGGGGCTGAACTTCGGTGCTGGAGCTGCTCAGGGTCGGGGCTTCTCTTACCCCAAAGCACTCTGTCGAGGGTCACTCGGTGGTCGTGCTGGACAAGCGTCGTGCAGTTCTGAAGATGGCCGGTCCCTCGAGGTCTCGTCACACCCACGGATCACAGCTGGGCTGATGATGTAGGTTGAGGTCAGAGGTGCCAGGGAAGCCGGTTCTCGTCGTGCTGGAGCAGTCTTGATCCGAAGGAGAGACTGGCAACAAACCGCGATGCTTGGTTGGTGCCTGCTGCTGCAGGGTGACTACTCCTTAGTCACAAGGGAGAATCTTGGGAAGAAGTCTTGAGTTCCTTTCGTGGAAAGTAGTTTCAGGATTCAAAGATGATCTGATTTGGAAGGGGGCCAGTTCCTACCTTTATCCTGCAAAAGGGGGCTGGCACGCGACTAAGTCCTGCCCTATGGGTGGGACTAGGAGGGGGGTGGTTACACCCCTTTCCTTTGGCGGGCTTTCCCCAGGCCAGGGGCTGGAGTGCCCCTGGAACTGGTTTCAGCCGGCCTATGCACAGTGAGCACCGGGGTGCCACTTGCAGTCACCTTCCTCTAAAGCCCTGCCTACCTAGGATACACAAAATCCTGTCTGGGACGGTGCTGGCACTGCCCCTGGCAGGAAACCCTTTGTCCTTGCCTCCTGGGCTGGGAGGACTCCCAGCAGCAGGAGGGCAGACTTGTGTCTCAGTGGCAGCATCCATTTTGTGGAGCTAAGGCTCTGTCTGACTTTAACCGGGGTTACAGGTTACATACATGTCGTGTCCCTCTAGAAGGGTGGAATGCTAACCCCGTCGCCAGAATTGGCGAGGGGTTAGTATTCCAATTCGTATGACACCTTACTCGACATGTTTTGATAAAGCGATACCAGAGTTGGCACATAACCGCGAGGATTATAATGCACTTAAGAGTATATGGTATGCGATATCATGGAAACTGCTAAGGGATGGATCCCGAAAGCCGCAGACAGGCTCAGCTCATGCCAGAGCACCATCTCACACGATTCCAAGCACTCTGCCTTCAGGATTGTTAAGGCCTGCCATAGGAGTGACTGATAGGAGATCTGTGTGTCCATATAGGTTTAGATATAGGAATACTATATCTATAGCAGAGGGTGAGTACACCACTCTGCCCCAGCTGTCAAGCAGCCAGTTGTGTCTGATTTAGTTAGTCAGTCCAGGGGTGGCATAATACATGCTGCAGCCCCTGGGAGACTTCTGGGTGCACCTCAGCCTTGGGTACTGGGACTTGAGAGGGCCCAGTGCCAATTCAGTACCTGAGTACAATTTGGAGTAGAGAGAACAGCTAGGCTGTGGGTCTGATTAGCAGGCCCACAGCCAGGGAAAGTCGTAAACCAGTGAAGCAAAAATCTGGGTGATCATAGGATTGCAGACCCTACTCTCCTACAGGCGTGTGCCCAATTCCGATCCCAAAAAAACATCCGGAATCGACGGGCTGCCAGGCGAGAGATGCAGAAGTCTGAACCGGCAAATATCTTCGAGGACGAGCAAGATCTCCCCGAAGCTGCCGACTCTGATCTAGAGATAGTCACCGTCGAGGACCAGTCTGACTCGGATGACCAAATCACGCCGGGGCAATCTTTGAGTACTCGGCCCCCCACTCCACACAGCCCAACAAACAAGGCTCCGGTCGAAGCATCGCCGAAAGGCCTTAGCCAAGATCGAGACATTCCTTCGGAGACCCCGCCTCTCGGCTCGCCTCCAAAGCCTAAACACATGCCCAGCGGTAGCCCAGGCCCGAAGAAGGTCATCGAGCCAAAACAAGTTTCCCAGCCAAAGGTCGTCGAACCGAAAAAACTGGTAGACCCGAAGGGCGCAGCCAAAAAAGGTGGTCCAACCAAAAAACATCGACCCTAAAACAAAGGCCGTCGATCCAAAGGGCGTACACCCAAAGAAGGCTCTCGACGCCAAACAACCCTCGACACCGAAACACTCGACGCCAAAGCGCGTCGAGCCGCAAAAAACATAGGCACCAAAAAGCTTGGCACCGAAGTGTGTCGTCGAGCCCAAAAAGCCATCGGAACCGAAGACATCAGAACCGAAAAAAACGATCAGCCCAAAAAGGTCGTCGATCCAACCGAAACAGACTAACCAGAAAAGGCTGCCGAACACATAAATAAGTCAAACTACACAAAAAAACACCTGGATTAGGACAAAAAACGTACTGAACCAAGAGTCCCAGTCGATCCAAAACCAGTCGCCGACCCAAAGAAGCACTTGAAAGACGAAAAAGGTTATCGAACCTAAGAAAGCTGTCGAGCCCAAGGGAGCTCCAACACCAAAAAGCCTCGAGCCACAAACTACAAAAAGTCCATAGACCAAAGCCCTCGACGCCAAAGGCACGGACTGTTGAGGAAGAACTATTCCACCCAGATCCGGTGACTGAAGAGCAATCTAAATTATATATTGATCCAGAAACTGGACATGTGGTAGTTTACCACCGAAAGAAGAGGCATTTACCACAAGACACTCGTTCTCCTGTTCTTCCAAAGAAAAAAGACTTTGGGACATCTCCCTCAAGGCCTTTCACTCCTCCTTTTCTTCCTGATATGCCTTTCGTTCCTTACTCTCCCTCACACACTGATCACAATGAGGGAGAGGACATGGGGGAAGATCCTCAATACACCTATTATGAAACTGGGGATCTTGATCCTCAAGATAATACATGGGATGATCAAAATGATCCTGATGAACAACAGCCCATCCCAGATACCTCCCCATACCCTACAAAACCGTCGCCTACAGACGACAAAATCATGTTTTATCAGCTTAGACAGGGCAGCTAAATATCACAACGTAGATATGCACACTGACCCTATAGAGGAGGACTTTTTGTTTGACACTTTCCCCACTTCTGAGAAAAACGTCAGAACTCTTCCAATGCTTAAAGGGGTCCTCAAGCACACGCCTGATATATTTAAAGATCCTGCTAGGGCGCGGGTGATAAATCCAAGAATAGAGAAATATAAGGCAGCACCAGCAGATCCTACATATATAAAACAGCTGTTGTCTTTAGATTCTTAAGTCATTGCAAATGCTCGTAAAAGAACCAATTCAGAGACATGAGATGCTCCCCCTCCTGATAAAAAATCTAAACTACTAGAAGCTTCGGGGAAAAGAGTAGCTTCACAGGCTGCTAATTCATGGAGAATCGCTAATACACCAGCCCTATTAGCGAGATATGATAGAGCACACTACGACCAGCTCGAGACTCTAATGCAACACCTACCAGAACCCTTTAAGGAACAGGCCAACAACCTCATTCAGGAAGGCAAGTTCATAACCAATGCCTCCATTAAATGTGCGCTAGACGCAGCCGATACATCTGCCAGATCTATCAATACCAGCGTTCTATTGCGCAGACACGCATGGTTACGCATATCTGGATTTAAAACTGAAGTGCAATCCACCATCCTCAATCAGCTGGTTCACCAAGACTTTCTGTTTGGCCCTGCAGTTGACACCATTTTAGATAAAATGAAAAAGGACACAAACTGCCAAGTCAATGGGGGCGCTTCAGTACCAACAACACCAGGGGTCCTTTCGTCGCTCCTCATATAGAGGTACAGGAAGGGGCAACACATCGCAAAGCTCCTCTACCTTCAAGTCAAATACCCAGAGCACTTTTAACAAAGGCTCCAATACAGGAGGTTACAGGGGAAACGATAATAAGGGCAGAGGACGTGGAGGCAATAACACCAGAGCCTCCACTGCCACCAAACGGTGACTTCACCACACTCTCTCCAGACCATATAACACCAGTCTGAGGCAGAATCAACCAATTCCTACCTGTCTGGAACGCAATTACCACAGACAGGTGGGTGAGACAAATTATCCAGTATGGTTATTGCCTGGAACTCACTTCTACTCCACCCAACATACCACCCAAACACCGTCCTATGTCCAAGGAACATATAACACTGTTAGAACAAGAGGTCCAATCCATGCTACAAAAGGGCGCCATAGAGCCAGTCCCTTTTCAACACCAAGGAACAGGAGTATATTCTCTATTTCCTAATTCCCAAAAAGGACGGGTCGCTCAGACCCATATTCGACCTCAGACCTCTGAACCAATACATACTTTCAGAGCACTTCCATATGATAACCTTACAACAGGTACTCCCATTGCTTCAGCAAGGCGACTTCCTTGCCACACTAGACCTCAAGGACGCATACTTCCACATTCCTATTCACCCCGCTCACAGGAAATATCTCAGGCTCACAATTGAAGGACAACACTACCAGTTCAAAGTTCTCCCTTTTGGAGTAACTACAGCTCCAAGAGTGTTCACCAAGTGCCTAGCTGTAGTGGCAGCACACCTCAGGAGGCAACACATTCACGTATTTCCCTATCTCGATGATTGGCTCATAAAAGCCAAGTCACACGCCCAATGTGCAAGTCACACGTCTCAAACACTCCAGCTGCTGCACAGTCTGGGTTTTCCATAAATTACCCAAAATATCATCTGCAACCCTCCCACATACAGCAATATCTGGGAGCTACAATAAATACATCAGTGGCAAAGGCATATTCAAATCCAGTCCGGATAGCCAATATGCAGACTCTTGATTCAAAGGTTTCAGCCACAACACTCCTTACCAGCGCGAGTGTTCATGCAACTCATAGGCATGATGGCCTCCTGCATATTCATTGTCCCCCACGCCAGACTTCAAATGCGTCCATTACAAGAATGCCTAGCAAGGCAGTGGAACCAAGCTCAAGGACAACTAAAAGACCTAGTGTTGGTAGACAGTCGCACTTACAACTCTGCAGTGGTGGAATCCACAAAACCTTTCCAAGGGGCGACTGTTCCAAGAGCATGTTCCACAGGTAGTATTGACAGCGGACGCATCACTGACAGGCTGGGGAGCCCACCTACATCAATACACACTCCAAGGGCTCTGGACAGCCAAGCAAAAGAAACAGCATATCAACCACTTAGAGTTGCTAGCAGTATTTCTGGCACTGAAAGCATTCCAAAACCACATATACAACAAAGCTGTGTTGATCCGGACGGACAACATGACAGCCATGTATTACATCGAGAAACAGGGAGGGACTCACTCTTTACAGCTTTCTCACCTAGCGCAGAGCATATGGAGATGGGCAATACCAAAGTACATCTTCCTCCTAGCACAACACCTGCCAGGGAAAGACAATCAAATAGCGGATCTGTTAAGCAGACACAGCCAACAGATACACGAATGGGAGATTCACCCTCAAACTCTCCAGCCATTCTTCCAAAAATGGGGGCATCCAGACATAGATCTTTTTGCCACAAAGGTAAGCTCAAAATGCCAGTACTTTGCCGCCAGGTTCCCACATTCGTTGTCACAGGGCAATGCGAAATGGATGAACTGGTCAGGCAGATTTGTGTACACTTTTCCACCAGCCCCACTGAGTCCACTTGTGGCATGCAAATTACGTCAGCAGTCACTGACCATGATCCTGGTTGCTCCAACATGGGCGAGACAGCCATGGTACACAACATTCCTAGAACTCTCCATGGTTCCACACCAAAGACTGCGTCTGTCGCCACATCTAACTCAGAACCATGGAGAAATTAGGCACCCAGATCCCAATCCACTGAACCTAGCGATCTGGCTCCTGAAGTCTTAGAATTTGGATATCTCAATTTGCCTCCTGATTGTATGAACATTATCAAAGAGGCGGGACGTCCAACTACTAGAGCATGCTATGCTGGGAAATGGAAAAGATTTGTAATCTATTGCAACAATAACCAAATCAATCTATTAGACGCTGCAATACAAAACATTATCTGTTAAATGTTGCATCTTCAAAGATGCAATCTAGCATACTCTTCAATAAGACTTCATCTTGCAGCTATAGCAGCTACAAAACAGACAACACCTGTCTGTTCAGAGTTTCAGCAATCAAGGCTGTCATGGAAGGGCTTAAAAGGATAATCCCTCCCAAACATCCACCTTCACCAGTCTGGAACTTAAATATAGTACTTACCAGACTTATGGGACCTCCTTTTGAACCACTCAACTCATGTGAACTGCAATTTCTAACATGGAAGGTGGCATTTTTAATTGCCATCACTTCACTCAGACAAGTGAGTTACAGGCTCCAACGATTCAGGAAACTTGCATGCTAATAAAGTAGTACTACGTACTAACCCTAAGTTCATGCCAAAGGTTATATCCACTTTTCATATCAATCAGTCCATTGAACTGCCCGTTTTCTTCCAAAACCCGCAGTCAGTAGCTGAAATAGCCTTACACACACTAGAGCTCTGTTATACTATGTTGACAGAACCAAAACATTCAGGAAAACAAAATAGTTGTTTGTCGCTTTTTCACCACAAAATAAGGGTAACCCTATCTCAAATCAGGAATAGCCAGATGGATAGTTAAATGCATTCAAATATGCTACCACAAAGCTAAAAGCACTCGAACAGTTCCCCCAAGAGCTCACTCTACGCGCAAAATGTGGGCATCCATGGCTTTCCTAGGAAACATTCCACTAGAAGACATCTGTAGAGCAGCTACATGGTCTACCATACACACTTTCACTCTACACTATTGTGTAGATGTGCAATCAAAGCAGCAAGCTGCTGTAGGCCAAGCTGTCCTCAAAACTCTTTCAAACTGCTGCAGCTGGGGCAGGCGTCCACCGCTAAAGGAGGTACTGCTATATAGTCTATGCAAAGATATGAATTCAGCAGCCCACATGCCTCGAACGGAAACTGCTACTTACCAGTATGCATCTGTTATTGGCATGTAGGGCTGCTGACATTCATATCGCCCACCCTCCTCCTTGGGGCCTGTCACAGCTGCAGGATTTTCTTTGCATGGCCATCTTTTACTTTACTATACTCCATCTTTGCCACAATGGCGAAAAACAATCTGAGGTTGGAGTGGATGCCCATGCGCACTGTAGTCGAAGGGAGGAGTCACCTATCTCGTGATACTTCGAAAACTCTTCCAAGACAACAAGGTGCAATCATCCGGATCCAACACTAGGCGGCGATCTATGCAAAGATATGAATGTCAGCAGCCCTACATGCAAAGAACAGATGCATACTGGTAAGTAGCATTTTCCTTCAGTAAATAATTAAGACACAACACAAAATAAAAATCCAACACCCATTTATAAAAATAGGTAATATTTTTTTCTTTTAAATGACACCAAAACGAAAATAAAAGATTAGTCACTTTCTAGTGCTTAGAAACCAACAGTGCCCCTTTAAGTCATTTTGTTTTCTCTGTCAGGGACACACCTTTATAAATTGTTCTGAAGAATTCTCACCACTGTAGTGGGGCGCCTTCTTCAGCAAGCGGGGTCCAGTTAGAACACCTTCCTGGCGTTCTGCTCGCAGGTCCCAAAGTATCCAACACGCAATCCAAGGTTCTGGAATCTCCAAGAGGGTCCTTGAAAGTGTGAAACTTCAATGCTGCAATCCACTTGAACAAAACCCTTACAAATCCACTGTACTCCAGGCTTTGAATTCTTTGTGGGGCTGTTCAGGTGAGCTCTGTTAACGTGTAGCTTGCAGGGAGTCCACTCTTAGTCCTTTGGCAGCAAGGTAATCCACAGGGCTGTAGTTTCAAATGGTGCAGTCTTCATAGGTCAGGCCTTAGATTTCCTTGCACAGCAAACTTCAGCAGGGCACTTCTTGCTTCATTCAGTTTCAAGCAGCAGATCTGGAGGGCTCTGCCCCTCTCAGATACTTATTCAAAATTCTCTGGGTCAAGCACCAGGTCACTGCTGACCAATGAGAGCAGGGCAACTCCTCATAGTTATGACCACATCCTGTTGAGTGTGGCATTAGTTTGTCCCAGAGTGTGTCATTCTTCCAAATCCATAAAGGCTGATTTTTCAGCAAGGAGGTAAGTGCTGGGTAAACACCCCCTGGGATATCTCCTTACCATGGACCATCCCCCTACCATCTGCACATACCTTTCTTAAGCTTAGCCCTGACTCTGGGTCAAGACTGTCATAGCAGACTGAAACCCAGGCCTCCCCTCTGCCTTTTGAAGAGCGCAGTTTACGACGCCACCTCCTGGCCTGGCATTCCTATTGAACAGCACACTGCCCTCCCAGCAACCTGGCTAATCCACTTAACTCTGACCAATCAGGGCAGACCACTGAAAGGCTGAATTTGGACTTGCAAACAAGAAAGTCTCATAACTTATTGTATGTAGGGGGAGAGGAGTTGGCCTAACGGCGAGGGCGCTCGACCTCGGACCTGGAGGAACTGGGTTCGAGTCTCAGTAACGACGCCAAAACCTCCTGTGATTCTGGGCAAATCACTTAATCTCCCCGTGCCTAAAATGAAAGTGTCCTCAAAAAAATGTACACTTTAGGAGAAATTTAACAATATAATATTGTTGGATTTACTACCACCATTCTGGGAAGTCTTTGAATGGTCCGGCTAGTCCTCTCCTATCAATATTTATTAATCACTTCCTCCCTTGTTAACCTATGGGCCATGGGGTTTGCAATAGGGAAATGACCTGGGCCACTTTTCAAGAACCAGGGCTTATAAAACCATATTTAATAAGTATTTCCCTAATTTCTACTGGACCCTCACCCCCTGTGCAACTAGGAGACTTCAGGGGTTCTGAATCTGCAGAAATATAGCAGATCATCCATACCCAATTCTTCTAGCATCAAAGTCGAATTTGAGCAGCTCTTTAATACTATGTGGGGAGTGAAATGTAAAATTTCACTTTACCCAGGCATATAAAACTTCATTTTATAAGGGTGCTCCTTATAGATAACTGACCCTCCCACCCATGTGATACCTAGGGGTGACCCTGGGGGTCCCTAATATGCAAAAACATGGTAGGTGTTTCATTTTTAAGTGCCCCTACCCCTAAGTTTAGTTTGGGCACAATTTGAGGTTTAAAAGCTGTCCTGGCCACCAGTTCTGCTTTTAAACTGACCTCAGGCTTCAGCAGTGCACACATGCAAGTGCAGAAAATCTGCTGGCCTCTAAACTGCCATGCCCCCGGATACTGGAGACTTTTAGGTAGTTTCAATCCCCTGCCCTATTACATACTAGGGGCTTAGGTGGTAGGTCATGCCAACTACAGGGGTACCCCACCATACTATAGTGTACCCTAGTGTATGTTGGGTGTCTTAACTGTATTCTAATGTGTTCCTTATGGCTTGGCCCTGGGCCTGGTTAAACAGAGCCCAGGGTCAGTCAGTCAGTCAGTCAGTCAGTCAGTCAGTCAGTCAGTCAGTCACCACCAGTTCCAGTCAGCAAAAAGTTGGGGGGTGCCCAGGGCACAGGATGACTTTGCAACATCTACCAATGCGGATTATAGTGTTTTTGTAGGTCTCCTAAAAATGGGCATTTCTTTTTTATGCTCTAGCTTGGGCATGATTATAGACTAGTTGGTATTGAGATGTAGCATCTACAGAGATCCAGGCTTGAGATCTCCTGAAAGAATGGCGTTGATATCCAGTCTGTGTGCTCTTCAGCCCGCCTTCGATTGGTCATGTCTGCTCTTAGATCTAACAGGAAAACATTACTTGTCTAGTTGGATTTTCTAATTGGAGAAGGGTGCTGCTGTTGTGAATGTAGGAGAGGCTGCCATTGTTTGATGTTTTGTTCCCCCAGGCTTTTTTGGGGGTTTTGTTTTTTTGGGTTTCTACACTTAGCTCGGATGGGCTGTGAGAATTATTGGCTCTGCAAGTCTGTGTTTAATTTATTGTTATTTCACCTTTGTAGGCCGGTTTATCGCAGTCCATTCCCATTCTTCGCCGAGAGCACCACCTGCAGCAGGGTATGGGCCTGAACCCCATGTCCTTCCCTACTGCTGAACTCACTTTGAAGGTTTGTGGTTGCCAAACGAATCGCCTAAGTGAATAATTTTTGTTTCGATACATTGAGCTCTTCTTGCTGAATTTGGGAGGGAGGGAGGGATGCATCAACGTGCCAAATGCATGCCACCTTTTCTATTGGCTGTTGTCTGAACTGTCCAGCATGTCCCCATTAACTTTAATAGTTGTAAATATATTAAGTGTTCTGTCCAGAAAAGGCCTCATAGTAGATTTGCTGGAAGACTAGTAGAAAACGACTAGTACAGCAGTGTGTGCCTGCTTTCACTCATGCTTTGTGCTTTAACATCTCCTGCTGGCAATTTATAGGGATACAGCTTTTCCCTTTTTGTAGAGGTGCATAGAATAGACCTACATGTAGGGGTTTCAAACCTCCCCTACGTAATCAGCCTAGTGTCAACAAGTGTACCAGGTTCTAATAACAATGTCTTGCTTCTTGCCTCAAAGATGGAATCTGCACGCAAGGCTTGGGAGAACTCGCCAAGCCTACCAGAGCAGAACTCACCCGGGGGACCGAGCTCTGGAATCCAGACACCTTCCAGTGTTGGCGCTTCCAATGGAGTTAATTATAGTTCCTTCGGAGGGGTGTCCATGCCACCAATGACTGTGGCGTCTGTGGCTCCATCTGCATCTATTCCAGGTAGCTTTGCTTGTAATTTGTGATTATTTGGTGGCTGGTGAATATGTTCGTAGGAGCAAAATGCACATACAGACTGCTCGCAACAAGACTGTTGAACCTTCATCACCCCAAGAAAAGGGGAGAAGGTGCTTGGGGAAATGATTGCTGTATTGCGATCTTCTGACCTTTATGACGCATCAGCATAACACTTTAGTAAAAACTTTACATGCTGGGACATGTTTGTCATGAAAAAGCAAAACTATACACTTCACAGAGGAGGTTCTGTTACCTAAGTATCCAGAGCTGAACATATCATTGCGTATCAGTGCCCTGATCGTGGAGTGGATGACCAGCGTAGAACCTGCCAACTCCTAGAGATTGGACTCTATAGCGTGTTTTTCTTTGCCAACAGAGATTTAGACTGACCAGGAAGATTTATGAATTTAGATGTTAACTAATGATTAGACGTTTGATGCCTCATGTTTTCATGTCTTTCAGGCAACCATATCACTCCCCTTTATCTTGATGGCCATGTGTTTGCAAGCCAGCCTCGTTTGGTTCAGCAGACAATACCTCAGCAGCAAGGCTATCAACAGGTAAGAGCTGGAGGTACGGAGTTGCACGCTGCCTGCCTTTCAACAAATTCTCGTTTTAAAATCTGAATACCTTTTGAGGGTGCTACAGCAAGACGTACCCTGAGGGTGTACAGCAGTCTTAACAGTTTATCATCTCTAAATCCCTATGCTGCTCCCAATGTTACTTGTATAACCTGTGTTATCCTTAGCTCATTAGCCAAAGAATAATTCTCCTTTAAGCTGGCAAAATAGGCCACTGATTTCTTTCCGTTAATCGTTTAAAGTTTATATGTGTTGTGAAATGCAGGTTTCCTTTTTTAAATACCTATTTAAGAGATCATTTCCAAAGTCAATTTCTTTTTGTTATACAAAGTCATCATACTGACAAAATGATTGCACATACTACTCCGAACAGAATGTCAGCCTTATAGGTTCAGATGTTGTGCATTATTATACCATTTAGTGGTTGAGTCCAGAATAGCCTTTTCTAATTTTTATTTTGTATGGAGATGCAAACTGTTTTGAAGTTGGGCCCCCCCTCAAACTATATGGCAAGGATTTGGGGAGTTTCATTTCAGAGGTGCATTTCTGTAGCTCGCAATCCGCACTAAATATGGGACTTACAAAAAAACCCAGCATCAAACAAGAACAGAATTGACCACAAACATTATTGCCCATAATTGGGGTGATGTGGGCCCCAATGCACTCCACCTACTGCACTTATAATGGTGTAGCCCCGAGAAGCAGGATGTTTCCTAGTCTTTTGCTCCTTCCTCACCATGTCTGACCATCACTTCAATCTCAAAACAAGTCCCGTTTCGTTCTGAAAGAAATTAAGCAACTGCATGCTGCCTCCGTTTTTTGCACCTAGGGTGCCATGTGCCATCTGCCCTAATGCTAGCAAAGAAAAATAAGCTCCGATGCCCACTTTATATTGTAATACATTTCATAATTGTGAAGCAGTGCCCTCCTTGGCGAAGTGTTACTGCACTTATTTCACTAATGATAGATGTTTCCTTGCTGTCGCCTCTGACCTTTGTTAATAGCATGGGATCTTTATACACACACACACACACATTTATTATACAATGCACTCCGAGTGCATCTTGCACCCTGAAAAACAATCAGCCTCTGGTGGGTTCCCTGACTGATAAACACCAATCTGCCACCAAGAGACATGTTTCTGGACCCCCTGTGGTGGGAGTCTTTGCTCTATGAGCCCGGAAACAAATCCTGCTTTGGGCGGAGGTGGTTACACTTCCCACAGGTCAGGAAGAGCCATCTTTGGAAGGGCAGCTTCAAATGCCATGCCGCCTTTGTAATGTGACCCCCCCAATCCTCTCCTGCTATCAGGAGTGCCCCCCCCTTTCCTGTCACACTTTCAATTCGGCGGGAAGACAGGCGGGAAAAATTAGAACAGCCCAGAAGGTGTGCCCACTTCTGCCAACCACACCCCTCAGGTGGGGAGGCGAGGTGAAGCCCAATCTTCAGTGCCTGCCTGTGAGAAAATGCTATCTTTCTTGCATGGTATGCCCCCACTTTTTGCTGAATTGCTGATGTACTTTGATGGGGTGTGCCCTGGGTTCCTGACAATCAGGTACCCAGGGCATGTGTTCCTTCCCTAAAACTGAGTTGAAACCTTAACCCAATTGGCACCTCTGGCCACCTGTCAGTCCTTGGCAGAGTCCATAGAAACAGTACCATTCAAAGAAACAAACAAAGGGGTGTACTCTAACCACTTCCTCGTACCAAAGGTGGAAGAAACTTTAAGACCTATCCTGAACCTCAGGTTCCTAAACCAATACATAAAAACACAAAAATTCAAAATGACATCTCTGCAAGAAGTCATTCCTCAGATAAGGGACGGAGACTTTGTTTACTATAGACCTAGAGGACGCCTACCTACACATTCCTATGAACATCTACTGAGATTTGCCATCGAGAAGGCACACTACCAGTTCACTGCCCTGGCCTTCAGACTAAAAGCCGCGCCAAGGGTCTTCACCAAGTGCCTTGCAGCCATGGCAGCGCACCTACGGAGGGAAGGGATTCATGTATACCCATACCCGACGACTGGCTAATAATAGCAAGTTCATACAAACCATGCAAAGAACATGCACAGCAGGTCACAGAAACGCTAACAGAACTGGGATTCTCAATACACTGGGTAAAATCCTCAATGGAACCAGAACAAGTGAAGATCTTTCTAGGGGCACAGCAACACAATACAGAGCAAAGTGTTCACCAGCAACAAGAGAACACTTGCCCTGGTGAAGGAGACACGTCAGTACCAGAAGGGGCGAGCTCTGCACGTGAGTACCGCGAGTAAGATCATGTGGATGATGGCGTCATGCATACACCTAGTCCCCAATATACGGCTCCACATGAGACCATATCAGGAATGGCTGCAACAACAATGGTCACAAGCTACAGGGAGTTGGGAAGAGCTAGTGGTTGTAACGCACGCAGTGCAGGAGGAGATGTCGTGGTGGAACAAGGAGAACATAACAGAAGGGAAGCCTCTGACACCACCGACCCCAACATTGACCATCACCACAGACTCATCCCAGAAGGGATGGGGAGCACACATGAACCAACTCAAGGTGCGGGGCCTGTAGACTCCAACAGATGCAATCAAGTACTTCAACTACCTGGAACTATAGACCGTGTTCCTCACCCTAAAAGCCTTCCAGAAACAACTGTAGGGGCAAAGAGTGTTGATACAAATCGACAACACCAGAACGATGTTCTACATCAACAAATGGGGAGGAACACAATCAGTCGCACTATCCAACCGAGCACATGACATATAGAGATGGGCCATCCCACTAGAGATAGACCTCCTAGCTATACACCTACCAGGAAAGGACAACGTGGAGGCAGACTGGCTCAGCAGACAGACAACGACATCCCACGAGTGGGAGCTCAATGCACAAGAAACACAAAAACTATTCAAGAAGTGGGGGACACCAACAATAGACCTATTTGCAACACACCAGAATGCAAAATGCAGATACTTCGCATCCAGGGGAACAATCCCAGGGGAATGCCCTATGGATAAGCTGGTCGAAAATATTTCCCCGCGCTTTTCCCCCCGATACCACTGATACACAAGGTACTGAGCAAATGCAAAACGAGCAACATGACACTGATTCTGGTGGCACCCCAGTGGGCCAGGCAGCCATGGTACTCACAAATAATGGAAATGGCACAGGGACCACCCCACAAGTTCAGGAAAAGAAAAGACTTAGGGCCATACGTATGAACACATTTTCCCATAGACACAGAATGGGTAAAACCCTTTGATACATCTGGCCCTTACTCTCCATGCAAAACAGAGAAGTACTATTGTAACAAATTGATGTCTTTAAGTCCAGTATATGAAACAGATTAGGTTTATTGAAGATAAGATTCAGGTCATGTAGATTAAATAGAATAAAGTAGATCCAATAATAGAAACCCCGCCAGGAGCAGATGGACTCCAGCTCAGCCTCAGATGTAACTGTCCCTGCTTTCAAGCATATACAATTGGAACACTATGTGACATCATAGATGCCTGCTGAGCAAGTAATGACAAACACTAAAGAAGGACAGAGTAGAAATGAAAGCAGGATGCAACACATCTCCCCCCTTGACAAAATAAAAAAAATTGAAGTATTTTTACAGCTAAGCCAAGTTACCGTTACCTTCAGAACTGGGCTCGAGCGGAGCGATCTCGAGCTAAGTCTTAAGTCAATGACTCTGTTTGATTCCCCGATAAAAACAATGCTTGCATCGCTTCATTCACGTTGCTTCTACAAGCCCAACTTCCCGTAAAAAGGACGCAATTACGACATCTGCGGCCATTTTAGATTATATCACCATGACAACACCTCTGCAAGGCATCGGATCAACATTTCGGACCGGAGATTCTTCTTTATTATGTCACATATACAAATTTATGGTATTTATGTTCATTTTATTCAAAGACAGACCTCGGGTGAGAGATCGCTCACCGGAGTTTGCTCACTCATTTTATTGCTTAAAGGAATATTAACATTTTATTGTTTTTGGTTTTATGAAAGAAGTGGTGGAGTTTCATATTGGTGTTCCTTGGGAAGGAGTGCACATGTTTATATTGGTTGCATGTGGGTACTGGAACTGATAATACTACAGTGAGATAGTATCTTTTATGGTTGAAGTGTTCAGTTGTTTTAATTTTGCATGTGTGTATTGGAGCTTATAATACTACAGTTAGATAGTATCTTTATTGGAGGGAGCCATTTTATGCTCAACATTGGTTGAGGTGCTCTGTTTTCATTTCAAGATGTGTTTGCAGTTACATTCTTTTAGTTGTTCAGGGGACTTATTGAATTTGTACGTTGTGAGGCGTTGTTTTATTTAAATCTGATGTAGATTGCATGTTTGATTGCAGTTACATTTAATTACTTGTTCATGTGTTGGGACTTCATGTGTATTTTGCGGGGCCACATTTTGTGCTCATTTATTGGGATGCTCCATTCTTTATTCAATTCCAGATGTAGAATCTGTATTTTATGTGTTTACGGCTGGCATCTTATGATGAGCCATGTTTGAGAAATTTTAATATTTTGAAGAGTTTTAGTATTTAGCTGAATCACAATGTGCTCTAATATTTTTAGAGGTGTTCAGTTATTCGAGGTTTTTGAGAGTGAAAGTTGCTCTATTTTAAGATGTGAACCGCTTTGGCGCTCTAATATGTTAGAGGTGTTCATTTTATTCAAGGTTAAAGAGCCGCAAGTTGCTCATTTTTAGAACCACAGCTGGTCGCTATGTTTGATTTGTAGAACCTCAGGTGTTCGCTATGTTCCATTTGTAGAACCACAAGGGTTCGCTATCTTTTATGCTTAGAGAGCAGCATGTTGCTCATTTGTAGAACCACTTGTGTTCGCTATCTTTTATTTATTTATTGAACCACGTAAGTGCTCTAATATTTTAGAGGTGTTCAAATTGTTTGTTTTAAGGAGAGGAAGGTTGTTCATTTATATGAATCAGTTAAATGATCTAACGTGTAGAGAAGTTCTTATTTATGTATCAAATCCATCTTTTTCCATTCTTGTGGATTTGTGTTACAGATGTATTTAATTTGATCTGAAGTTAATTGATCAAATCCATCTTTTTCCATTCTTGTGCTTCAGTGCAAATATTACTGGTTGCAAGTACCAAGTGACACAATCACAATTATGGAAATTGTTAACCATTGAAACACACTGATGTCATTAGTCTGTGTTCATAAACTTGTGACAGTCTCTGATAACAGTTGAAACGCTGCACTCACAGTTTGCCTTGCTCTGCCTTTCATTAACAATTAAACACGCAGCGATGTATCAGGCACTTCCTTAATTACAGCATCATTTTTCTTGACAAGTTTTCTTCTTGTCAGGCTGCACATCGTTTTCCCAAGTACTACGTGTAGGAGAGTAGGGTCTGCAATCCTATGATCACCCAGATTTTTGCTTTTTGCTTCACTGGTTTACGACTTTCCCTGGCTGTGGGCCTGCTAATCAGACCCACAGCCTAGCTGTTCTCTCTATTCCAAATTGTACCCAGGTACTGAATTGGCACCGGGCCCTCTCCAAGTCCCTGTACCCAGGGCTGAGGTGCACCCAGAAGTCTCCCAGGGGCTGCAGCATGTATTATGCCACCCCTGAGCTGACTAACTAAACAGACACAACTGGCTGCTTGACAGCTGGGGCAAGGTGGTGTAATCACCCTTTGCTTTAGATATAGTATACCTATATCTAACCCTCAAATGGACACACAGATCTCCTATCAGTCACTCCTATGGCAGGCCTTAACAATCCTGAAGGCAGAGTGCTTGGAATCGTGTGAGATGGTGCTCTGGCATGAGCTGAGCCTGTCTGCGGCTTTCGGGATCTATCCCTTAGCCGTTTCCATGATAGCGTCAGACCATATACTCTTAAGTGCCTTATAATCCTCGCAGTTATGGTAACTCTGGACTGACATTATCTAAACATGTCGTGTAAGGTGTCATACGCTTTGGAATACTACCCCCTCGCCAGTTCTGGCGACGGGGGTAGCATTCCACCCCTCTAGAGGGAGAAGACATGTTGGTAACCTGTAAACCCGGTTAAAGTCAGACATAGCCTCAGCTCCACAAAATGGATGCTGCCACCGAGACACAAGTCTGCCCTCCTGCTGCTGGGAGTCCTTCCAGCAAACGGAGGCCTGGACAAAGGGTTTCCTGTCAGGGGCGGTGCCAGCACCGTCCCAGACAGGATTTTGTGTATCCAAGGTAGGCAGGGCTTTAGAGGAAGGTGACTGCAAGTGGCACCTCGGTGCTCACTGTGCATAGGCCGGCTTGAACCAGTTCCAGGGGCACTCAAGCCCCTGCTCTGGGGAAAAGCCCGCCAAAGGAGAGGGGTGTAACCACCCCCCTCCTAGTCCCACCCATAGGGCAGGACTTAGTCGCGTGCCAGCCCCCTTTTGCAGGATAAAGGCAGGAGCAGGCCCCCTTCCAAATTAGATCATCTTTGAATCCTGAAACTACTTTCCACGGAAGGAACTCTCAACTTCTTCTCAAGATTTCTCCCTTGTGACTAAGGAGTAGTCACCCTGCAGCAGCAGGCACCATCCAAGCATCGCGGTCTGCTGTAAGTCTCTCCTCCGGATCAAGACTGCCCAGCATGACGAGAACCGGCTTCCCTGGCACCTCTGACCTCTACCTACATCATCAGCCCAGCTGCGACCCGTGGGTGTGACGAGACCTCGAGGGACCGGCCATCTTCAAGACTGCACGACGCTTGTCCAGCACGACCACCGAGTGACCCTCGACTGAGTGCTTTGGGGTAAGAGAAGCCCGCCCTTCTGCTCTTTATGCTCACCGCGTTGTCCAGGTCACTTGCCTGTTGGCTAGTGGCCCTTTTGACGACGAACTACGACGCCAACACCGCTGGTCTGGTTGCTCCAGACTGGCCCTTGCTTCCCTCCATCAGAGAAGCACCCTGGACCCTCCTGGTCCACTCCAGACACCATATTAAGTCCACCGCGTGGGCTTGCATTTGCCAAGACTTGTTGCCCCAATCCTGGGTCCAGCGACGTCTACAGCAGATACCACCGTAGGACAGCTCGCCCCTCCATCCTGGTCGCCGACAATGCCTCCTGGTCCGAGAGACTGCAGAGCCCAGCGTCGCCCACTCACCTGGTCGAGGTGACTTCGCCCGGTGCCATCCTGGTGCCCATCTAATCACTGGCTAGTGATTCAGAACTTGGTCCCCTCTGCTTACAGGTATCCATCTTCACTGATCCAGGCTTGGATCACCACGAACTTCTTCACTGGTCGCCTGCCAGCAACTTCTTTCTTCAGGCTCCATAGACTGCAACGAGGATCTCCGACGTCTTTTCAGCCCTATGCAGCTGCAGCCCCTGGGCTAGGTAACCTGAGCATTTCGGTGCTCCAGCATAGTCTTACTATCTAAGTGTCAGGATCCTTTGTCGTTTCAGCTCTACCTAGTCGGGTTCGCCCGAGAACACTAACTTTGCTTTTACTAGCCTCCATAGACTTTTTCCCGCCTTACGCGTGATCGTTCCCACTCTGCACACGACGTCCCTAGGCCTCCCACTTGCAATCTGAAGGTTCAGGGGATTAGCCCTAGCGATTCTAAAGCCTATGAGAATAGTACTTACCTGCTAGTAATTTCGCATTCCACTTGTGTAGTATATGGTTTTTCGTGCCCCTCGGGCATTTGTGTAAATTGTGCGACTTTCAGTATTTCTTTAAGAGTTTTGTTGTGTGCTTAGCTCCCTGTCTCATAAAGAGCCAGGGTAGTCTTGTTATAAATAAAAATACGTTTATTGTCATAACAACTTGTGTGGTGTCCTTTCACTTGGTGTTCAAGGGGTATATGTGATGGTAAAACAGCTGGCTTAACACGCCCTCTAGAGTTTAGCCTTAGACTGCTCGTATCCATGCTACTAGGATAGCTGGTCTATAAGGTTGACTTACAACCAATCATCAATAAGGGTTGTTTGGACTGATACAAAGTGCTCACTAGAACAGTGAACATTATATATCAGGCCAACTTCTCACACACAGCATATGGGTAATCTTTCAGATTGCGTCCAGATCTCGGAGGGCACTGCACACCAATTGAAGTGGTGGCTAATGGACCAGGATTGGGTCAACAGCAGGTCCTGCTCCCTTCCCCAACCAGAGTTCACAGTGGTGACAGATGCTCAGCTTCTCGAGTGGGAAGGCCACATGGGGGAGGCGGAGATCAGAGGCCTCTGGTCTCCGTTGGAGTCTGGGCTGCACATCTACCTTCTGGAGCTTATGGCGATCTGTCTTACACTAAAGGCATTCCTTTCTTCTTTGAAAGGGGAAAGTAGTACAGGTGCTCACGGACGACACCACTGCCATGTGGTGCTGCAACAAACAGGGCGGGGTCGTTGACCCTATGCCTGGAGGCACTTCATCTCTGGAAGTGGCTGAATCATCAGGGCATGTTCCTGGTGGTTCAACACCTGTCTCTGAACGTGAGGGCGGACAAACTCAACCGCCGGTTCATGATGAATCACGAATGGCGTCTTTACTCAGAGGTTGGTGCAAGGTCTCTTTCAGCAGTGGGAAAGCCTTGGTTAGATCTATTCGCCACGAGAGAACGCGCAATGTCAGCAGTTCTGTACATTGGATTTTCCAAGGCTGCACTCTTTAAGCGACGCTTTTTGTTGCAAGTGGAGTTGCAGTCTTCTATACACTTTTCCACCTATACCACTTCTGCCCAGAGTGCTGAAGAAGATCAAGCGTGACTGGGCCCAAGTCAATCTGGTGGCACCAAGTCATTCTTGTGGCCCCGGACTGGGCACAAAGTCTGATATCCCAAGCTTCTGCACATGGCCATCGATCCTCCGATCATACTGCCTCTTCGGGAGATTCTCTGTCGCAGCTGCAGGGGGACGGTCCTCCACCCGAACCTGTCCAGCCTCCACCTCCTTGCGTGGACATTGAGAGTCAACAGCTGACAGCGTTCGACCTTCCTCCTGAAGTCTGTAACGTTATGTTGGCAGCCTGGCGTCCCTCCACCAATATGGTATACGCCTGTAAATGGAACAAATTTGTGGCATGGTGCGCAGCAAAGGCTGTGGATCCCCTTTCTGCCCCCCTTCAGAGGTTCTCCTTTTCATTCTTTCATTTCATTTAGGCCTTTCTTTGGCTTCCTGATCAGCCTTTTTTTTTTTCAGTCCCCTATTGTAAATCACAGTTCGAGGCATATGGGCTGCAGATGGTACATTTATGAATAGATCGCCATCTGGTGTTGGGCTCGGATGATTGCACTTTGTTTTTTTTCTGGAGAAGTCTTTGTCGTCATAGGTGACTCCTCCTCTCGGTGTTAGTGCGCATGGGCATCGGCTCCATCCTTAGATTGTTTTTTTCCGCCATCGGGTTCGGATGAGGATCGAAGCGCTCCGGACCGACTTCAACAAAGAAGGTTATAACCGGCGCGTATTCCTTTCCAAATCGACGGTATCGTTATCGAACGCGACTTCACTCCATACCGACGCGATTCGAAGGACGACGACTACGAGAAACTCGACGTAGTCCAGCCCGGGGTCCATGGAAAGGACTCCATTCAAAAAATGTCCAACGTGTGGTGCTAAGTTCCCACACAAGGACCTACACGAAGTGTGCAACCTCTGCTTGTCCCCTGAACACGAATCCAGGGACTGTGAGGCCTGTGCAGCGTTCTCGTCAAAGTCGACGATTAGAAACCGTCGAGCCCGAAGACACGAGGTATCGAGAATGCAGTCACAAGCAATCCCGGAGCTGTTCGAGGACCAGCAACCAGAAGAGGAGGAAGAAGAGGCCGACGAGGCGGGGTCAGAAGCGGACGAGTCCGACGTCGAGGAAATCGACGTCCAACAAACCGTGAGTGACGACGTCCCTTTACCGAAAAACAGACCCCGCACGGTGTCGACCCCGCCCTCTAGCCCGGTCAGACAACCGAAAAAAGTTTCCAACGCCCCGCCTTCGAGCCCGGCAACGAAACAGAAACCGAAACACTCGGTCCCCCATCATAGTGGTTCCGGTTCCGATAAACCAACCACATCGACACCGAAGCACCAGGTCAAGGAAAGCTCGAAGTCGAAGCAGTCCATGTCGACACCGAAGCACGCTTCGGCGCCGAAAACACCCTCGACACCGGGGACATCTTCGATACCGAAGAAGTCGGATCCGAACAAAACTTCGGCACCGAAAATACAAATGGACATTTCAAAGAAAAGACACCTTTCGGAACCGAAAACTGCGGTACCGACACAGGAACACGGAACGGATCCTAAACAAAAGACTTTGTTTATTGACCCAAAGACTGGCAAGGTAGTCACAGAGCTACCTAAAAAGAGGAAACATGAACATTTGGACGACAAGGCTCATCCAAAGAAGAGAACAATGGGGACGAATACAACTCCTCCCCCTTCTCCCAAACCTCACACACCATCTTCGCCTATTCCTCACAATAGGCCAGATATTCCTCCCACACGTCCATCTACACCTACAACAGATGGAGAAAGTGACACAGGGGAGGGGGGACACCCTGGGGATGATGAGGACACAATCCCAGAGGAGGCAGACCCATGGGAGGAGTATAATGTGGGATCAGGTAATGATACCGACCTTGAGTCATATCCCTCAAAACCTTCACCTCCTGATGACAATACTGGGTTTGCACAACTCATTACTAGAGCAGCAACATTTCATAAGGTAGACCTACATACAGAACCTCTAGTACAGGACTTCTTATTAGAGACACTACCTACTGCACAAAGAACATCAGGAACACTACCAATGCTAAAAGGCCTTCTCAGTCATACATCAGAGATATTCAAAGACCCAGTGAGGGCTAGGGTATTGAACCCAAGAATTGATAAAAAATATAGGGCAGCTCCAAAAGACCCAATATACATTAAGGGACAAATTCCTCTAGACTCACTAGTGGTCACAAACGCTCGCAAGAGAGCAAACTCTTTATCTACGGGAGAAGCGCCACCTCCTGACAGAGTCTAAACTAATAGATGCCTCTGGCAAGAGAGTAGCATCTCAAGCGGCAAACAGTTGGCGCATAGCTAATACGCAAGCACTACTTGCAAGGTATGACAGAGCGCATTATGATGAGTTAGAAACACTCATCAAACATCTCCCTAAAGAACATCAAAAGAGAGCTGATCAACTTATACAAGAAGGGAAGTTAATTACTAACACTTCAATAAAGTGCGCCCTAGACGCGGCAGAAACTGCGGCAAGGTCGACAAATACAAGCATCATGCTAAGGAGACATGCATGGCTCAGAGTGTCAGGATTCAAACAAGAGGTACAAACCTTGTTACTTAATCAACCTTTTGATGGAAAAACACTTTTTGGCACAGGGACAGATGAGGCCCTAGAAAAAATGAAAAAGGATACAGAAACGGCTAAATCAATGGGAGCATTGCAGCAGCCGACACAAAGAGGTTCCTTTCGTAGATCCACCTATAGAGGAGGATCCAAAAGTACAGGTACAAACCAACAGCAAACCTCTTTTACACCTACATCACCCAGAGGTAATTCTAGAGGTGGATACAGGGGTAACAACAACAAGGGTAGAGGTCGCGGAAACAACAACCGCAACTCTCCAACCCCAAAACAGTGACTTCATAGAGCTTCCCCCAGACCATATAACACCGGTAGGGGGACGCCTATCACAGTTCCTACCTGTCTGGGAAAACATCACATCAGACAAGTGGGTAAGACAAATTATCCAACATGGTTATTGCCTAGAACTCACAGCTACCCCACCAAACATCCCCCCCAAACAGCGTCCAATGAAACAAGATCACCTGACACTGTTAAAACAGGAAGTAATATCACTGCTAGAAAAGCATGCCATAGAGAAGGTTCCACAGCACCAACAGGGAACAGGAGTATACTCCCTATACTTCCTAATCCCCAAAAAGGACGGGTCTCTAAGGCCAATACTGGACCTAAGACCTCTCAACGCATACATAAATTCGGAACATTTCCACATGGTCACGCTCCAACAAGTACTTCCTTTACTGAAGAAAGGGGACTTTCTTTCTACACTGGATCTAAAAGACGCTTACTTTCATATCCCTATTCACAAAGCCCACAGGAAATACCTCAGGTTTGTGGTAGAAGGACAACATTATCAGTTCAAAGTCCTCCCATTTGGTGTCACGACGGCACCAAGGGTGTTCACAAAATGCCTGGCAGTGGTAGCAGCTCACCTAAGAAGACAACAAATTCATGTCTTCCCATACTTGGACGACTGGCTAATAAAAGCCCGGTCGCAAGAGGAGTGTCTGCAACACACACACAAGACAATTCAGCTACTACACCAGCTAGGGTTCACGGTGAACTACACAAAGTCACACCTACAACCAAACAAAGTTCAACAATATCTGGGGGCTACCATAGACACAGAAAAAGCCAAAGTGTACCCCAACCCAATAAGAGTCCAAGCAATGCTTACAATCATTCAGAGATTTCAGCCACAACACTCACTAACAGCAAGAGTGTTCATGCAGCTACTAGGCATGATGTCATCCTGCATACTGCTAATACCATATGCAAAACTACAAATGCGTCCGCTACAAGAATGCTTAGCGACACAGTGGAATCAGGCTCAAGGACAGATTACGGATCTGGTGTTGGTAGACGACCGCACACACCGCTCTCTGAAGTGGTGGAACAGAACAAACATTACCAAGGGGTGGTCGTTCCTAGAGCCAATTCCACAGGTGACAATAACAGCAGACGCATCGCTCACCGGATGGGGAGCACATATGGACAAATACACAGTACAAGGAAGGTGGAGTGTGCAGGGAAAAAACACTGCACATCAACTATCTAGAACTACTGGCAGTGTTTCTAGCATTGAAAGCCTTTCAGATACATGTTATCCACAAAGCAGTCCTGATCAGAACAGACAACATGACAGCAATGTATTATATTCAAAAACAGGGGGGGACGCACTCTCTCCAATTATCCAGACTAGCACAGGAGATTTGGAGATGGGCCATTCCTCAAAACATCTATCTGTTAGCCGAACACCTACCAGGAGTTCAAAACCAGATAGCAGACATCTTAAGCAGACAGTCGGAACAAATACACGAATGGGAACTGCACCAACAAATACTGCAGCCATTCTTCCAAAGATGGGGACAACCAGAGATAGACCTATTTGCCACTCATCAGAACGCAAAATGCCAAAGCTTCGCGTCCAGGTACCCACATCACCTGTCGCAGGGCAATGCGTTATGGATAAATTGGTCCAACAAATTTGCATACGCTTTTCCCCCTCTCCCACTAATCCCATTAGTGGTCAGGAAACTGCAACAACATTCAATGACCATGATACTAGTAGCACCCACGTGGGCAAGACAGCCGTGGTTCACCACGCTCCTGCAACTCTCACAAGTGCCACATCAAAAGCTACGAATTCTACCCATGCACCTTACACAGAACCATGGAGAGATAATGCACCCAGATCCAACTCAATTGAACTTAGCGATCTGGCTCCTGAAATCCTAGAATTTGGGTACTTAGATCTCCCCCCAAATTGCATGGAAATAATTAAACAAGCGAGACGTCCAACCACCAGAGCATGCTATGCAGCTAAGTGGAAGAGGTTTGCTATACACTGCACTAATAACAATATCAACCCTCTAGACGTATCAACAAGGGAGATTATTTGCTACTTGTTACACTTACAGCAATGTAATCTAGCGTACACATCTATCAGAGTACATCTAGCAGCTATAGCAGCATACCTACAAAACAGGCAGCGCATATCACTGTTCAGAGTACCAGCGATAAAAGCATTCATGGAAGGTCTTAAGAGTCATTCCACCAAGATTACCACCTTCCCCAGTCTGGAACCTCAACGTAGTACTCACCAGACTAATGGGGCCACCCTTCGAACCTATGCATAGGTGCGAAATACAATTCCTTACATGGAAGGTGGCATTCCTTATAGCCATTACCTCACTCAGAAGAGTAAGCGAGTTACAGGCATTAACAATACAAGAACCATTCCTACAGATACACCAGAATAAAGTGGTTCTTAGAACAAACCCAAAGTTCTTGCCTAAAGTAATTTCAGCATTCCACATCAATCAGCCAGTGGAATTACCAGTCTTCTTTCCAAAGCCACAGACGGTGGCAGAAAGGGCTCTACATACACTAGATGTTAAAAGAGCCATTTCATACTACATAGAAAGAACACAAGACTTCAGGAAAACTAAACAACTATTTGTAGCATTTTCCCCAACACATAAGGGCAATCCTATCTCTAAAGCAGGCATCGCAAGATGGATTGTAAGATGTATACAAATATGTTACATTAAAGCAAAGAGAACATTAACTGTTCCTCCTAGAGCTCATTCCACAAGAAAACTAGGAGCATCTATGGCATTCTTAGGGAACATTCCCCTAGATGACATATGTAGAGCAGCAACTTGGTCTACACCACATACATTCACAAAGCACTACTGTGTTGATGTACAGGCTGCACAACAAGCCAGAGTGGGCCAAGCTGTATTAAAAACTCTATTTCAGACAGTTGCGACAGACACTGGTGACCACCGCTAGGGAGGTAACTGCTGTACAATCTATTCATAAATGTACCATCTGCAGCCCATATGCCTCGAACGGAATATGCTACTTACCAGTATGCATCTGTTCTTGGCATAGAGGGCTGCAGAGTGGTACATGCCCTCCCTGCCTCCCCGGAAACCTGTGTCTGTCCCAACATTATCTTATTTAGATACATTTACATGGGCATATCTTTATGTACTACACTACACTACTCCATCTAACCCTACTATGGCAAAACAATCTAAGGATGGAGCCGATGCCCATGCGCACTAACACCGAGAGGAGGAGTCACCTATGACGACAAAGACTTCTCCAGAAGAAAAACAAAGTGCAATCATCCGAGCCCAACACCAGATGTCGATCTATTCATAAATGTACCACTCTGCAGCCCTCTATGCCAAGAACAGATGCATACTGGTAAGTAGCATATTCCTTACTCGCTTGTTTCTTCCCATTCCTTTCGTAATTCCTCAGTGGGAGTTGAACCTGGTGCTCACCTACCTTATGTGCGATCCTTTCAAGCTGCTTCAGAACTGTCCTCTCAGACTTTTGACACTTAAAACTGCCTTTTTGGTCGCCATCACCTCTGCACTCAGAGTGAGTGAGCTTCAGGCTTTTTCTTCAAAACCTCCTTTACTGGCCGTTCATTCGGACAAAGTTGTCCTTCGCACTAGGCCTACTTTCCTTTCCAAAGTGGCTACCTCTTTCCACATAGGGCAGGCCATCACTTTGCTCACCTTCTTCCCGACTCGCATCCTTCTAAAGAGGAGAGGGGCTCCACCGTCTGGATCCAAAATGTGTGCTTTCATTTGATCTGGATCGTGTAAAGCAATTCCGGGATGGATGACCAGGACTTTGTTGGCTGTGTGGGCCTCAAGAAAGCTGTGTGGGCCTCAAGAAAGGTTGGGCTGTGTAAAAGCGGACCATCTCTCGATACGTCGTTATTTGCATCAAAATCTGTTATTCCTTGGCATAGAAGGAACCTCCTGTGGGGCTCTGTGTCCATTCCACCAGGGCGACGGCAGCCACTACTTCTTTGGGATGTGGAGTCTCTCCATGACATCTGCCAGGCAGCCATGTGGGCTTCATTGCACACGTTTACTAAACCCTACTGACTGGACAGCCAAGTCCGGAGGAACAGCTTCTTTGGCCGTTCAGTTCTCCAGGACTTTCTGATGTGAACTTAGTTTGCAGACCCACCTCTGGGATTGGAATTGCTGGGGTGTCTATTCTAAGGTGAGGAATTCATAACTTAGTCTCTTTCAGATGAACAAGTTACTTACCTTCGTTAACTATATATCTGTAAGAGACACATAGTTATGGATTCCTCACCAACCATCCACTGACTTCTAGGGTAAGTAACGCCTTTTCAGGGCCCTAATTTTGTGCACCAGTGGTCAATGTCTTGCATGGCTCTGCGCTTCAGGCGTGGAATGTCAGGTAAAGAACTGATGCCAGCACACAGGGGCGGCGTCTTAAGTAGATACCACAATGTCATTCTGGCAATCATTACGCCAACGACTAACGCAGTCGACCGATGTGCAGGGGAACTGCTGGGGGAAAAATTGTCTGGATCCAGTCTGACACCTGGGGGTAATTCTAAATTGAGGAATCCATAACTAATGTCTCTTACAGATGTATCGGTTCGAGGCATATGGGCTGCTGAATTCACATCTTGTGCATAGATCGCCGCCTAGTGTTGGGTCCGGATGATTGCACATTGTTGTCCTGGAAGAGTCATCGAAGTATCACGAGATAGGTGGCTCCTCCCCTGGACTACAGTGCGCATGGGCATCCTCTCCATCCTCAGATTGTTTTTTTCCGCCATTGGGTTCGGATGTACTTTTCTTTACTCAAGTTCGGAAACTTTTCTACAAGGCCAAAAGGCCTTCAGGGTAGTCTGTATTATTTCGATCGGTGCAGAGTTCTTGTTCCAGTTCTTTTCGAAGCAGGACGTCTAAGAGAGCCGCGTGGCCTTTTCGACACCAGAGGCCCGATCGTCGATGGAACGGAGCCCGCTCAAACGATGCCCCCTTTGTAACTCTAAATACCCGCACATAGATGTGCACCCGGTGTGCAACAAGTGCTTATCACCAGGCCACAATGAGGACAACTGTCCAGCTTGTGCTCGGTTCCGGTCAAAGAAGACACTTAGGCTCCGACGTACAGCAAGACAAACCATGACGAAGCCAGCGCCCGACCCGGTGAATATCTTCGACGATGAGGTCGTCGAGACTGAGGATCCAGAACAGCCGTCGGATCCAGGTTCGGAGCACGACCCCAACTACTATGAAGACGACGAAGAACACGTCGAAGATGAAAACGTCGACGAGGTAAGGGACGACGTGTCCCCCCATCGGAGCCGTCGATGACGACTCGAGTGATGAACCCGGCCCAGCAGTGGGTACTGGGCCTAAACAAGACACTCAAAAACTTTCAAAGGCTCAGGTCGAGGTATCGCCAAAAGGCCTTAGCCAAGATCATGTTAAACATTCTATAGCCCAGCGTCTCGGCCCGGCTAAGAATATATCACACGAGCCATCGGTCGCCCTACAGAAAGCGAAATCGAAACCTAACGAGTCGAAAACAAAACTGCTGAAAACAGCCTTCGGATCGAAGAGCGCGAACACATCGGATTCGACGTCGAAAACGGGGTCAACCACAAAGGGTGTCGAGCCGAAGATTGGTGCGCTAAAGTCCATCGCTAAAGCCAAGTATGTCGAACCGACGAGGTCGGCGTCGACGGACAGCGACACAAACAAAGGACTCGAGTCTCGGAAGGCCCTCGAACCGAGGCACCGAGTCGAAAAAACAACAGCTCGTCAAAGCACCCACTGAACCAAAAAACAATGCTACATGGTCTACCTTCGACACATACTCGGAAGAAGAAATTGGCAAACTGCTCAGCACCCTGAAACCATCCAATCACCTCACGGACCCCCTCCCTGCCTCCGCAGTAAAAGACTTTACCCCTTTGCTTCTCCCTCTCTGGACTAAAATTATCAACAGCTCTCTCCAACAAGGAAGCATACCTGACTCCCTCAAAGTTGGTCAGGTCACACCTCTACTAAAGAAACCTACAGCCGACCCCTCTGATCTCAACAATTACCGTCCCATCACCAATATTCCTACTCCCGCCAAACTGTTGGAAAAATGCGCACAACTACAATTGACTAAACACATTGAGCAATTTGATCTCCTCAACAGCCACCAGTCAGGCTTCCGAGCAGGACACAGCACAGAAACTGCTATGACTCACATAATTGACGACGCACTTCAAATGCTAGACCAAAACGACACCTGCCTCCTCATCCTTCTTGATCTCTCTTCAGCATTCGACACCGTTAAACATGAGAATCTACTAGAACTACTAAACACAAGAATGGGTTTATCTGGAACTGTTCTCAAGTGGTTCACTTCCTTTCTTCACAACAGGTCGCAGAAATTCAAGAGCAACAACCTGATGTCCTCGCCAATACCTGTAACGCTAGGCATCCCCCAAGGATCCTCTCTATCCCCAACTCTGTTCAACCTAGTCATGGAACCTCTCACCTCCTTGCTACATGCATCCAACGTAAACTTTCACATGTACGCCGATAACACTCAGCTATATCTCAAGCTACAATCCCCCAAAGACATCTTGCGTCTGAACTCAACGATCAGAAGCACCCAATCTTGGCTGGCTGATAACCACCTCAAACTCAACGCTATGAAGACTGAGTTCTTCTGATCTTACCTCCCACGAAAATATCTACCACACAAACATGGCTTAAGCACCTAACAGCACTCAATGTCCAACCGACCATAGTGGATTCAGCAAAATCCTTAGGCATAACACTTGACACCAACCTCAACATGCAGCAACATATCAGCAAGGCAACAAAGGGAGCGAACTTCCAGATCAATACTCTGAGGAAACTTAAACCCTACCTCCCAGCCAAAGACTTCCAAACAGCAGTACAAGCACTAGTCATCCCATGTATTGAATACGGCAGCACCGCCCTCTGCGGACTCCCCCTAACTACTACCGCACCACTAAGAGCTTCTCTGAATGCTGCAGCGAGACTCATCACTGGGTCAAAAAAGCACTCCCATATTACCCCTGACTTGAAATCCCTGAATTGGCTGCCTTTTGAAGCCAGAATACATCTGAAAATCGCCTGCATGACACACAAGGCGGTACACCTAAACTCACCCGGCTACCTCGCTCAGAAACTGACAATCTCTGGGGGAATTAGAAACACGAGAGGCACAAACGATCTTCTGCTGAAACCTCGAAGATTCAGGAAGGAAAAAACATACAAGCGCTCCTTCTCAGGATTGGCGCCTAGGATTTGGAACTCACTCCCTCCCGAAACCAGGCTTACCTCTTCCGCTACACTCTTTAAAAAAGAAGTAAAAGCTATCCTCATGGCTAAATACACTTGATCTATTATCTCAAACTCTGTTAACACCCTGCACCGATTTGTACTACATGCTTGACCCATTTACTTATTTGTATGAGTTGTCTTATTACTCACGTGATGGGCTTTGCAGCCACCTATCTGTACTGTATGATCTATTGATTTATTGTTTGACTATGTTCCCTCATGTACCCCTCTATGTAAAGCGCTCTGATATCTGTGAAGATCTTGTTCGCGCTATATAAAACTTTGAAAATAAATAAATAAAGCCCTCTAGCCAAAATCCAAAGACGCCTCGAAGGAGCAAGTCGAATTGAGGAAAAGGAGCGCGCCTCCGACGCAATAAGCACCAAAGTCGACGCAAGGCCAAAAGCACGACGACAGGGCGAAGTCCGATATCGACGCCGGCCCCAAAGCCGCCTATAAAATTTGGACTGCCCCCAACAGCACGGCCTAAGGCTATCGATCCGAAATCAGAGATCGAACCACCCAAAACTGTGTCACTTGGAAAAAGGAGTCATCCTCTAGAAGGGGACGTTATGTACCAGGAGCCCTCCTGTTATGATCAGTCAAAGCTCCATATCGACGCCAAAACTGGCAGACTTACTATTTATCAAAGAAAGATCAGGTCGGAAAATCCTCTGGAATCATATAAAATTCCACTAAAAAAAGAAAAGGGATTCTTCAACATCGCCTGTCCATTTTGAAAATATAAGATACCATGGCCAGGACACTGCGGCATACTCACCCACATGCTCTAATGAGGATATGGGGTATGACTACGATGAACAATACAATTACCCTGCGGACAATGATCAAGATGACCAGACTCAAGCCTGGACAGACCCTATGGACCAGGGGGAGTCACAAACTATCCCTAATACTCCTTCTTATCCTGTAAAAACTTCGCCAACAGAGGATACAGCGGCGTTTAACACATTAATAGAGAGGGCAGCACATAATCATGATGTGGACATGCATGCTGACCCAATTGAGGAGGATTTCTTGTTTGACACTTTCTCCACTTCAGAGAAATCAGTTAAAACATTGCCAATGTTAAAGGGTGTCCTCAAACACGCAGGAGACCTTTTTAAGGAAACCACAAGAGCAAGGGTTGTTAACCCCAGAATTGAAAGAAAATACAGACCGGCGCCTGTGGACCCTACATACATTAAGGGACAGCTGCCGTTGGTCTCTTTGGTGGTCTCCAATGCTCGTAAATGTGCCAACTCCCAAACTACTGGTGATGCTCCTCCTCCAGACAAAGAGTCTAAAGTATTAGAAGCTTCTGGGAAAAGGGTGGCTGCTCAAGCAGCTAACATCTGGAGAATTTCCAACACACAGGCCCTATTAGCCAGATATGATAGGGCACATTATGGCACATTAGAGCAACTGCTACAACATTTGCCTGATGCCTACAAGGAAGGAGCAGAAACACTAATACAAGAAGGGAAACTGATATCCAACGCATCCATTAAATGTGCGCTGGACGCAGCAGACACTGCAGCCAGGGCCATCAACAAAAGTGTCATGCTCAGAAGGCATGCTTGGTTGCGCATTTCATGGTTCAAACCAGAGATTCAAACCACATTATTAAATCAGCCTGTAAACCTTAATTTTTTTACTTGGTCCTGATGTGGACACAATCTTAGAGAAGATTAAAAAAGACACAGACAGCCAAATCTATGGGGGCCTTGCAGTCCCAACAATTCAGAGGAGGTTCCTTTCGACGCTCCAATAACAGAGGAGCTACAAGAGGCCAGGCATCCCAGCAGACTCAATACAATAAAGGGAACACGCAGACCACCTATAATAAAGCAAGCAGAGGTGGATACCGTGGCAACAGCGGTAAAGGCAGAGGACAAGGGAATAACAACACCAGATCCTCCGCCAATACTAAACAGTGACGCCTTGTCGCTGCCCCCGGACCATGTAACACCGGTCGGGGGCAGATTACAACAGTTCCTGCCAGTCTGGGAAAGCATTACCACAGACAGGTGGGTGAGACAACTTATTCAGTACGGTAATTGTCTAGAGCTAACCTCCACTCCACCCAACATACCCCCAAGACACCGTCCTATGTTCGCAGAGCACATACACTTATTGCAGCAAGAAGTTATCAGCATGCTGCCAAAAGGGGCCAGAACTCGTCCCTATACAGGAACAGGGTACAGGGGTGTACTCTCTGTACTTCTTAATCCCCAAAAAGGACGGGTCTCTCAGGCCAATACTAGACCTCAGGCCCCTAAACCAATACATCTTGTCAGAACACTTTCACATGCTCACTTTACAGCAAGTTCTACCATTACTCAGTCAGGGAGACTTCCTCGCAACACTAGACCTAAAGGATGCGTATTTCCACATACCAATACATCCAGCACACAGGAAGTATCTCAGGTTTACCATCCAAAATCAGCACTACCAGTTCAAGGTATTGCCTTTCGGGGTGACAACAGCCCCCAGGGTGTTTACCAAGTGCCTTGCGACAGTGGCTGCGCACCTACGGAGAAACCCTATTCACGTCTTCCCCTATCTAGACGACTGGCTCATCCAAGCAAGGTCAGCCCAGCAATGTGCCAGCCACGTGTCCCGCACTATTCACCTCCTACACAGCCTAGGATTCTCATTAAACTACCCAAAGTCTCATCTTCAGCCCGCCCACGTACAACAGTACCTGGGAGCAACAATAGACACTCTGGCGGCAAAGGCGCAGCCAAACTCAGCAAGAATCAACAGCATTCTATTACTGATTCAAAAATTCAGACCCCAACACTCGCTCACAGCAAGGGTGTTTATGCAGTTGATAGGCATGATGGCCTCATGCATCTTCATAGTCCCTCACGCGAGACTACACATGCGTCCGCTTCAGGAGTGCTTAGCACGGCAGTGGAACCAGGCTCAGGGACAATTGAAAGACCTAGTGTTGGTGACCGGTCACGCATACAGCTCTCAGCATTGGTGGAACCCACAAAACCTTTGCAGCGGACGACCGTTCCAAGAGCCTGTACCACAAATAGTGCTGACGACGGACGCATCTCTCCTAGGATGGGGAGCGCATGTCCTCCATTACACAGTGCAGGGACCATGGACGACACAGCAGAAAAAGATGCACATCAACCTGCTGGAACTGATGGCAATCTTTATGGCAATGAAGGCTTTCAAGGTACACTTGTGCAACAAAGTCGTGTTAATCCGGACGGACAACATGACTGCCATGTACTACATATAGAAGCAGGGAGGGACACACTCTCCACAGTTGTCCCATCTAGCGCAAAGCATGTGGAAGTGGGCCATTCAGAGAAACATCTTCCTCATGGCGGAACACCTCCCAGGCAGGGACAACCAGATGGCGGACCTGCTCAGCAGACACAGCCACCAGATGCACGAGTGGGAGATACATCCCTCAGTGCTGCAACCATATTTCCAGCAGTGGGGTCACCCAGAAATAGACCTGTTCGCCACAAGGGAAAACGCAAAATGCCAAAGCTTCGCCGCCAGGTTTCCACATCCGCAGTCTCAGGGCAATGCGATATGGATGAACTGGTCAGGCAAGTTTGCGTACGCTTTTCCCCCCAGCCCCGCTCATACCACTAGTGTCGCGCAAACTGCGACAACACTCAATGACACTGATCCTAGTTGCTCCAACATGGGCGCAGCAACCATGGTACACCAGAACTTTCCATGGTTCCTCATCAAACGCTGCGATTAACACCCAGTCTTTTAACGCAGAGCCATGGCGACATTCAGCACCCAGATCCGCAACAGTTGAACCTTGCGATCTGGCTCCTGAGGTCATAGTTTGGTTACCTAAACTTGCCTCCCGACTGTATGAATATTATCAAGGAGGCCTACAACCAGAGCATGCTATGCGGCGAAGTGGAAACGATTTGTCATCTATTGTAACAATGACATAAATCCGCTAGATGCATCTACTCAGAACATCATATGTTACCTCTTACATTTACACAGATGCAATCTGGCTTACAGTTCCATACGTATACATTTAGCTGCAGTGGCAGCTTCTCTTCAGAACAGGCAGCACCTTTCACTCTTCAGAGAGCCTGCTATTAAAGCTTTCCTAGAGGGACTCAAACGAATCATTTCTCCAAGACACCCAACTTCATCTGTCTGGAACCTCAACGTGGTTCTAACCAGACTAATGGGACCACCTTTTCAACCTCTACACTCCTGTGAGATACAATTCCTGACGTGGAAAGTGGCTTTTCTAGTGGCGATTAAATCACTCAGAAGAGTTAGTGAGCTGCAAGCCCTAACTATTCAGGAGCCATTCATACAAATTCACGTTAATAGGGTAGTGCTGCGAACTAACCCTAAATTTATGCCAAAGGTGGTGTCCCGGTTTCACATCAATCAAGCTATAGAACTGCCAGTGTTCTTCCCTAATCCAGATTCCGTGGCAGAGCTCTACATACCCTAGACGTTAAAAGAGCTCTCCTGTACTATATAGACAGAACAAAACTTTTCAGAAAGACTAAGCAACTGTTTGTTGCCTTTTCACCACAGCACAAAGGCAACCCCATTTCCAAATCAGGTATAGCCAGATGGATTGTTAAGTGCATACAAATCTGTTATCAAAAAGCTAAACGCACATTAACAGTTCCCCCAAGAGCGCATTCAACACGCAAGTTAGGGGCATCCATGGCTTTCCTAGGGAACATTCCTCTAGAAGACATATGTAAGGCAGCCACATGGACTACCATACATACATTTACCAAACACTACTGCGCAGATGTACACTCCAAGCAGCTGTAGGGCACGCTGTACTCAAAACTCTTTTTCAGACTGCTGCAGCTGGCATGGGTAACCGCCGCTAGGAGGAGACTGCTATGCATTCTATGCACAAGATGTGAATTCAGCAGCCCACATGCCTCGAACGGAATATGCTACTTACCAGTATGCATCTGTTCTTGGCATGTAGGGCTGCTGACATTCACAAAAATATAATATATATATATGTGATCAAAAGTCCCCAGGGAGGGACGAAACGCGTCATGACTGCCTACACTGTTTGTGCGCTGTAGAATAAACAGAAGGTATTTTAAAGATTTGGTCCGTGCCCTCCACTTGCATCCAGAGACAGAAAAGTGAGACGAAGAATATATTGTTTGTGAATGGAGTGGTGGACCACCTGAGAGGAGAAGAGACGGATGCTCCAACCCTGGCGGGGGAAAAGATTCAGACTCTGCTCTTCGCCGATGACACCTTACTGATAGCTAAATCCCCGATAGGCCTGCAAAAACTTTTGCACAGATTCAGTTCATTTTGTACAGACAGAGGCCTTACCATCAATACTACCAAAACCAAATTGATGGCCTTTTCGCCCTCCAAAAATTAAAAAAAAAAAATTCTGCTTAATGGGGCCCCCCTGGAGCTGGTCGACGCATTCGACTATTTAGGGGTTCGGATAAATAGCCGAATGACTTGGAAGGATCACCTGGCCAAAATGATATTGGGCCACAAAAGAGTATCGGGGGTGACCTTGCGAGAGTATCGGGAATCAATTAGTAAACCGGTGTCTCCGGTAATGGCCATTTATGAGGGTCAGATACTCCCGGCTGCACTATACGGCTCCGAATTATGGGGGTTCGACAACGTTAATGAGTTAATCTTGGCAGAAAATAAGTTTTTGAGAGATGTGGTGGCCCTTCCTGTCTCTACCCCGCTGATCCCCCTGCGGTTAGACCTTGGTAGACGAGCCCTAAAGGATATAGTGAGGCTGCGCCCACTGCTCTTTTGGGTCCGCCTAAGAAGGACTAAGGAGCTGGCCAAATACGCCGAAGGACTGGACGACCTAATTTTACTTGACGTCGGAAACAAAATTGGCTGGTTGAAGAATGTGAGGCAATTAGCCTCACAATTGGGTTTGAGAGATGAATGGGAGTCTCAAGCTCCCCCGCCCAAAATGGTTATCAAGAAACTATACTGGGATTGGGTTCAGGTCGAAGCAACACGCAGTATGACAGGGGGGTCACTTACTGAGTGTTTCCTTGAGTTTAAGTGGGCCAGAAAATTGGAACCCCTCTTTGACCTTATAACCAAGCCGCTAGACAGGGCCCTTTATTTAAAATTAAGGTACGGGACCCTCCCGGTACATGAATTTACCTCAAGATGGTCCAATCAGGATTGCCCCTCACGATCATGTCCCGGTTGTGCGGCCCCTAAAGAGACTGTGGCCCATCTCTTTTTTTGCCTGTCCCGCGTATAAAGTGGCACGGAAAAACTGGCTGAAACCAGTTTGTAGAGGGCTGGGGCTGAGGTGCCATCGTTCGGCCCTACGAGTGATTTCAACGGATTCATCATCTACCTCATTGATTTGCGGGGTGGCAAAGTTTTTGAGTAGTGCCTGGCTTATTAGATCAAGACTTCTGGGAATGAATGCCAGGCCACTAACTAACTGGAGTGGAGTTAACTGAAGCCCATCTATTAGAGTTTTCCTAAGTATTATTGCCTGTGGTCTTTATCATTTGTTGTCTGTGTTCTGTTATATTTTAATCATGGTTTTTCCTTGTTGATTGTTATTATTTAACCTGATGAAATGTATTTTAAAATGCATATTGTTGTCTTTTATGGTGAGTAATTTTACCGAATAAAGATATATAACACATATATGTATATATATGTATATGTATATATATGTGTGTATATATGTATGTGTGTATATATATATATATATATATATATATATATATATAGTGTATAATTCACTTTAAAAACGCTGAGCCTGCTGGAGCGCATCATGTGATCAAGCTCCTTCGTGGAGCGAAAAGCGCCATGTCTGTTTATGCGAAATAAACTTACTGCACTGCTTGCACCTTAATTGTGTGTGTGTGTATTGTGTGTATGTATATATATATATATATATATATATATATATATGTATGTATATTTATATATATATGTGTATGTATAATTCTTTGGATGCAGAGAGTCTATTTCATCTTGCCTAAAACGACTCCCTTCCTAACTCTCAACATAAATGCCTAATCTCCATGTCTGCTTCTCAGTCACCAAGGCTGGTAGTGTTTAGGTTCATGTTGTAGTTGAGCTTGTAATGAATGTATCCTCATTTCCCTTCTGCAGGCAGCAGCGGCACAGCAGATTCCGATTTCCCTGCACACCTCTCTGCAGGCCCCTGGTCAGATGGGTCTCAGAGGTGGTCTCCCAGTCTCTCAATCGCAGGAGATGTATGGCTCCATGCAACAATTCAGGTAATTGCTAGTGCATTCTGAGCTGACAGTTGTGTGCCAAGTATTTATGAATTAATCTTAATACTGTGCAGTCTTACGGGAAAATCTTCTTTTACATCTCACTGTTTCTTCCATGAGTAGTTTAATGTCTTGCAAGAAGGCATCATGTTTCGTATTAGCTGTGACATGGTAACATTAAATATTCCCATTACCACTGCTGTTGACAAATTTCTTTGGTCTTCACTGTCGGATATTTCATTGATTCAGGTGCTCAATCACCCCTATTGATCTGGGAGTTCCACAGTGATCTAACCGTAGCACTATAATGTTAAACATAGCCAAAGAGACTCAACACGTCGCTTAAGTAGCTTACTCACTGTTAGGACAGGAAGTCTTCTGCATGGCTCTGGAGAGAGTGCTTCCCCTGCCCCATGCTGATCTCAGGCAAGCCATTTAAAAGTTACTGTATGTTTTCTAAATCCCTAACTCCGTGGACCTGACAATTCTGCATGTCTGCTGAGGGTCTACCAGTTTACATGGATTGATACCCTAGAGCTGGCTCTGAGGTCTAAGGCATGCCTAAAGCACCCCTTTTTTCCAGAGTGGCTACTGCCCTCTCTACCCAGTCTGTGGTAAACTGCGAGTGGTGGGAGCAATAAATCTATAGTGAGATGCAGTGGGTTACTAGCCACCCTCCTGCTCGAGTCTGTGCAGTTGCAGTCCCCCGCCCCCCAACTCTCCCACATTCCTGGGCTCCTGTTGCCTTGGTCTACCTGACATGTGTTTGAGAGCCAGTGGTTGCATTGAAGGATGGGGATTTGAGCCGTTGTGTGTAACGCAAGATGTTCTGCTGGACATCCCAGCTGCCCCGTGCCCCTCCCAATTCCTTGGAAAGGCCTGATGGGCTGGGGTAGACACTCTGCTATTATCTGGGTTTAGCTGTACTAACTGTAAGAGGACCCTTCCCTCTGGTCAGTGCCTCCTAGTCTGGAGTTAATTAAAATTTCTCTTTAGGGAATAGCATGGGCTGGTACGAAGGAAGACAGTAGGTCATCCTTTGCATCCTTTGTTCACGCAGTGAGCGCACCATGAGTGGTCTCTGATTAGAAGTGCAACAAGGATTCAAAAGTAGTAGCCCCTCTAATTGGACCAGCCATTTCAATCAGAGGTGATAAAAATCTGGACGTAGCGGTCAGTGATCAGAAGAAGCGGTTCACACAGGGTCTGTCCAAAGAAGCCAGCTGTGACCCACACTGTTAAGGCAAGCTAAGAAGCTTGCTCACTGCATCTGGAACTTGAGGACGTTTTCTCTGACAGATTCTGCTGCAAAGGAATGTGCCAGTTAGACGGGGCGCAAGGGCATCAGCAGCATCGTAGAGAAGACCAGCAGTTCCTGTGAGTCTTGCAGAGCTGATGCTTTGAACAAGGAAATTGCAGACATCTGTTCAAGATAAGGAAAGGAAGCTTGCAGCACATTGAAGGAGACAGATGGGGACGCTTGATCCCAGTACTTGAAGGTGAGGGCACTTTACCCCGACCATTCTGTGTAGGAAAGTGCCTCTTTTTGCATTGGTGCCCCACACATTTTATCTAATGTTGATGTACTTTGACTGTGAGCCCTGGGTTCCTGCCAAACAGGTATCAAGGGCCTATGTTTTTTCCCCAAACTGTACTGTTGCAAACCCCAATTGTCAACTCTCTGGCCACATGTAAGTCCCTTGTAAGAGGTATCTTAGGTACCAAGGGCACTGTGACCAGGGAAGACCTCTAAGGGCTGAAGCACTTACTGTGCCATCCTGAGAGGCCCTGTACCTTTACAGACACACACACACACACACAGCAGGCTGCATGTTTTGGTACAGAACAAAGTGAAGACTCGACAAACATCCCTGTTTGCCATGCCTAGAATCCACTGCCCTGGCATAGGTAAGCAACCTCTCTAGCTGGGTGCACTAAACCAGGGATGAGGCTACAGGAGCATGAGCCCTGTACCTCTACAATGTGTAGACCAATTCTTAGGAATTGTAAGTACAGTAATGCCATAAAGAGAATATGGTCTGGAAGTTTGTCATACGAACTACGCAGCACCATAATGGCTTTACTGAGAACTGGGAAGTTTGGTATCAAACTTCTCAGCACATTAAACCCACACTGATGCCGGTGTGGGATTTAATGAAAAATGCATTGAGGCATCTTGGAGATGCCCCCTGAAAAACGACCTAACTCTAGTATCCTGGCTGAGTGGCTGCTCGCCAGCTGCCACCACCAGACATGTTTCTGGACCCCTGGGTCGAGAGCCTGCCGCTCTTGGGTGCTGAAACAAAGCACATCCTGGAACGAGGTGCCAGCCTCCTCCCCCAGGATCGTCAGGGTCCACAAAGGGGAAGCTTCAAAGGCTTTCCTTTGTGAGCTACCCCTGCCGTTCGCTGCTACCAGCAGCTGACCCCCACCGGTTCTGACCCCCACCGGTTCTGACCCCCACTTTAGGCGGGAGGATTGGCAGGAAAACTAAGTTAGGAGGAGAGGTGTGCCCACCTTTGGCAACCCCACCCCTCATGTAGGGGAGGCGAGGTGAAGCGCAAGTCTCAGGCTCCACCAACTTGATGAATGAGGGACCCAGCCAACCAGAGTGAGGCTTATGCCCTCTGTAGGAAGGTAGATCCCTGACTATGGTTGCCCCAACTTTTTGCCTGGTGTTTTGCTGGTTTTCTGACTTAGTTGACCTGGGGCCCTGCTATTCAGGACCCCAGGCCCACTGCTCTCTCTGTTAAAATGGATTCCATGTACCTTAGGTACATATCTAATTGGATACTGAGTCACCCTATCAGTCCCTGTACAGTGTACCTTAGGTACCCAGGGCATAGGTGTACCCAGGGCCTACCAGGGGCTGCAGCATGTATTATGCCACCCCTGGCTGGCCATCCAAATCTGACACAACTGGCTGCACGACAGCTGGGGCAAGGTGGTGTAATCACCCTTTGCTTTAGATATAGTATACCTATATCTAACCCTAAAATGGACACATGTATTCCTATCAGTCACTCCTATGGCAGGCCTTAACAATCCTGAAGGCAGAGTGCTTGGAATAATGTGAAATAGTGCTCTGGCATGAGCTGAGCCCGTTTGCAGCTTGCGGAACCAAGTCCTAATAGCTGTTCCATGATAACGCATACCATATACTCTTAAGTGCATTATAATCCTCGCGGTTATATGCCAACTCTGGTATCGCTTTATCAAAACATGTCGAGTAAGGTGTCATACGAATTGGAATACTAACCCCTCGCCAATTCTGGCGACGGGGTTAGCATTCCACCCTTCTAGAGGGACACGACATGTATGTAACCTGTAACCCCGGTTAAAGTCAGACATAGTCTCAGCTCCACAAGATGGATGCTGCCACCGAGACACAAGTCTGCCCTCCTGCTGCTGGGAGTCCTCCCAGCACAGGAGGCAAGGACAAAGGGTTTCCTGCCAGGGGCGGTGCCAGCACCGTCCCAGACAGGATTTTGTGTATCCTAGGTAGGCAGGGCTTTAGAGGAAGGTGACTGCAAGTGGCACCCCGGTGCTCACTGTGCATAGGCCGGCTTGAACCAGTTTTAGGGGCACTCCAGCCCCTGATCTGGGGAAAGCCCGCCAAAGGAGAGGGGTGTAACCACCCCCCTCCTAGTCCCACCCATAGGGCAGGACTTAGTCGCGTGCCAGCCCCTTTTTGCAGGATAAAGGTAGGAACTGGCCCCCTTCCAAATTAGATCATCTTTGAATCCTGAACCAACTTTCCACGAAAGGACCTCAAGACTCTTCTCAAGATTTCTCCCTTGTGACTAAGGAGTAGTCACCCTGCAGCAGCAGGCACCAACCAAGCATCGCGGTCTGCTGCAAGTCTCTCCTCCGGATCAAGACTGCCCAGCACGACGAGAACCGGCTTCCCTGGCACCTCTGACCTCAACCTGCATCATCAGCCCAGCTGTGATCCGTGGGTGTGACGAGACCTCGAGGGACCGGCCATCTTTGAAGACTGCACGACGCTTGTCCAGCACGACCACCGAGTGACCCTCGACTGAGTGCTCTGGGGTAAGAGAAGCCCCGACCCTGAGCAGCTCCAGCACCGAAGTTCAGCCCCCCTGCATCCACGAGATCTGCGTGGGGCCCTTCTGCTCTTTGCTGCTCACCGCGTTGTCCAGGTCACTTGCCCGTTGGCTAGTGGCCCTCTTACGACGCTTCACGACGACAACCACCGCTGGTCTGGTTGCTCCAGACTAGCCCTTGCTTCCCTCCAAAAGAGGAGCACCCTGGACCCTCCTGGTCCACTCCAGACTCCATTTTAAGTCCACAGCGTGGGCTTGCATTTGCCAAGACTTGTTGCCCCAATCCTGGGTCCAGCGACGTCGACAGCAGAGACCTTCGTGGGACAGCTCGCACCTCCATCATGGTCGCCGACAACGCCTCCTGGTCCGAGAGGCTGCAGAGCCCAGCAGCGCCCACTCACCTGGCTGAGGTGACTTCGTCCGGTGCCATCCTGGTGCCCACCTAAATCACTGGCTAGTGATTCAGAACTTGGTCCCCTCTGCTTACAGGTCTTCTTCTTCCCTGTTCCAGGCTTGGATCACCACGAACTTCTTCACTGGCCGCCTGCCAGCAACTTCTTTCTTCAGGCTCCTGGATCTTCAACAAGGGTTTCCGACGCAACTTGAACCCTATGCAGCCGCAGCCCCTGGGCTAGGTAAACTGAGTACTCCGGTGCTCCAGCATAGTCCAACACCCTAAGTGTTCGGATCCACTCTTGTTTTCGACCCACCTAGTCGGGTTCGCCCGAGAACAGTAACTTTGTGATTGCTAGTATCCATAGACTTGTTCCCGCATTACGCGTGAGAGTTCCCACTCTGCACACGGCGTCCCTAGGCCTCCTGCTTCTAATCCAAGGGTTCAGCATTGTAGGCCTAGCGTTTCTACAGTCTAGAAAAGTATGTTTGAGGCATGTGGGCTGCTAAATTCATATCTTAGCATTAGATCGCCGCCTAGTGTTGGGTCCGGATGATCGCACATTGTTGTCCTGGAAGAGTCTTCGAAGTATCCTGAGATAGGTGGCTCCTCCCCTGGACTACAGTGCGCATGGGCATCGGCTCCATCCCCAGATTGTTTTTTTCCGCCATTGGGTTCGGATGCGGTCTCGACCTCTCTCTGTCGGAACCGAGAAAAACTAACTTTTTAAGGCCAAGAGGCCTTGTTTTCATAGCGTCGGTATTGTTTGCGCACGGTCTCGAGTTCTTCCGTCTCTTGGAGTCGGATTCAGCGGTGTTTTTTCACTCTTCGGACATCGAGGCCTTCTCATCGCGACACGACTGCAACTTTCCAACATGGAGCGGAGTCCGTTTAAGTTCTGTCCGCTCTGTGGGTCCAAATACCCACATATAGATTTGCACCCCGTCTGTAACAAATGCCTTTCACCAGACCATGACGACGGAAAGTGCAAGGCCTGCGCACAATTCAGGTCTAAGAAGACTCTCAAGCTTCGGCGCGCGGTGCGCCTGGAAGCCAGACAAGCGGCCCCGGATCCGGAAAACATTTTCGGCGACCAAGAAGAGGAGGACCAGAGTCATCATCTCCAAATCTCCCCGCCCGAGACGGAGGTCGAGGCGGATCCGGTAGACGACGACGGAGTCGTGGGTCAAGGCCTTGAATACGTCGAAGAGGTAGGGGACATCGAAGAGATTTATGGGGCCGCGGAAGATAGCTCAGGGGACGAGCTATGCCCCGAAGGTTACGAAGATCACGATCGGGTCACGGGATCGCCTGTTGGCCTTACCCAAGACCCCGTACCGCAAGCCACGGCCCCGCCTTCAGGCCCGGCCACGGACACACTTGCTGCGCAGCACGTTTCGAAACCGACACCGAAACATACGGTATCGACAACACCTAAAATGGCCGACCCGAAAACGAAACCGAAACTTATGGACTCGAGCGTCCCTAAAATGGCGGCCGTACCTATAAAAGCTACCTCACCGGCTACTTCATTGACTCCGTCGGGCTCCGGTCCACAGAAGTCGAAGAAATCGGTCGATTCCACGGGGTCGAAGTCGGCGCCAGAGGAGGGATCCTCTAAGAAGGGTGGTCGGCACGGGTCAACCGCTGCGACACCGTCCAAGCACGCCAAAGCCAGCGGCACGGCTCCGGTTCCGACTGGGACTTCGTTAGTCGGACGCGTGGTGGACACGGAGGCGACACAAGCACACGGATCGAAGGCTGGCACATCTGCGCATCGGTCCAAGGACTCTGGGTCGGCGGCGGCAGCATCTTCGTCCAAGACTTAGAAGGGCCAAGACGTCGGATCCGAGGGGAAAGTCAAGCCATCCTCGTCGGCGCAAAAGGCCACTGCAAGTGAAGCGTCCCTCATCGCCTCTTCACTACAGAGAATCAGGGAGAAGGCCGCTGCTACGTCGGCTCCGGTGCCATCGCCACACACTCCGGCAAAGCCTGCGAGTAAACTTCTTTTCCTTCTGCCACCAAAAGAGGCGCCGAAGGCCTTTTCAACGAAATCGATGCCAAAGCAGTCGGATTCTTCAACGGCAGGGGCACTTTCAAGTCGGGTACTCGACTCAGAAGAGGATTCTGAGCGTTTTATCGACGCCGACACAGGCAAATTGACCCTTTACAAGAGGAGGATCACTTCAGAGCCAGTGGACTCCTATGTCATCCCCCTGAAGAAGAAAAGACTTCCTCAAGACGTTTCAAGCCTCATAGAACCTATCCAGCCTCCTCCAAGGAGGAGCCCTACACCCTCACCAGATCACTCTGAGCGTGAGGGATATAATGAGGATGACCAATACACCTTCCCCATCAATGAACCAGATGCACAGCCAGATTCATATGATGACATTGGTGACCAAGGCACCCAAAGTGTGGGGCAAGACCCACAGCCTTTCAGTGCACGTGCATCCCCAACAGAGGACTCTGCAGGTTTTCATGCACTCATTGAGAGGGCAGCTGCTAATCATGATGTGGACATGCATGCTGACCCAGTTGAAGAAGACTTTCTATTTGACACTTTTTCAGTCTCTGAAAGATCAGTGAAGACGCTGCCTATGCTCAAAGGGGTCCTCAAGCATGCTGCGGACATCTTTAAAGAGCCTACCAGAGCGAGAGTGGTCAATCCACGTATCGAAAAAAAGTACAGACCAGCACCTGCAGACCCTGCATACATTCGGGGACAGTTGCCACTGGACTCTCTTGTGGTCGCAAATGCCAGGAAACGGGCCAACTCCCAGACGACGGGTGAAGCTCCTCCCCCGGACAAAGAGTCCAAGGTGCTAGAGGCAGGAGGCAAAAGAGTAGCTGCACAAGCTGCCAATTTTTGGCGTATTGCAAATACACAAGCACTCTTAGCACGTTACGATAGGGCGCATTACGACACCCTAGAGCAGGTTATACAACACCTGCCTCCGCAGTTTCAAGAGGCAACCAAACTGCTTATAGAGGAGGGAAAACTGATCTCCAACGCAGCCATCAAGTGTGCACTTGACGCCGCAGACACAGCAGCTAGGGCTATCAACACTAGCGTCATGCTAAGACGACAAGCTTGGCTCCGCATATCGGGGTTTAAACCAGATATCCAGACAACCATACTTAATCAGCCAGTCAATCCTGATAGACTGTTTGGTCCAGATGTTGACACCACCCTAGAAAAAATTAAAAAAGACACCGAAACTGCTAAGTCAATGGGGGCCCTATAGTCACAACAGTTTCGTGGCAATAATTTTCGTCGCTCAGGTGCGCGTGGAGTCACCAGAGGACAGATGGGTCAACAATCTCAATTCTTTAGAGGTGGAGCACAATCCTCGTACACCAAACAGAACAAGGGGGGTTACCGAGGAAACAGCACCAGAGGACGCGGCAGAGGGAACAACAACTCCCGCTCCTCTACCCCAAGCAAACAGTGACTCTCTGTCACTACCCCCCGACCACTTGACACCTGTCGGGGGGAGACTGCAGCAGTTCCTGCCCGTCTGGAGAAACATCACCACAGACAGGTGGGTGCGACAACTAGTCCAGTACGGTTATTGTCTAGAGTTGAAATCCACTCCACCCAACATTCCACCAAGGCAAAGGCCTATGTCCGCAGAGCACTTGCACTTATTGCAGCAGGAAGTAGTGGCGATGCTGCAAAAAGGCGCAATCGAGCTCATGCCAGTGGGACAGGAAGGCACAGGGGTATATTCCCTGTACTTCCTTATTCCAAAGAAGGACGGATCTCTCAGACCCATTCTAGATCTACGTCCCCTCAACCTGTATATACTGTCAGAACATTTCCATATGCTTACACTGCAACAGATTCTTCCCTTGTTAAACCAAGGGGACTTCTTAGCAACCTTAGATCTCAAGGATGCTTATTTCCACATTCCACTACACCCGTCCCACAGGAAATACCTCAGGTTCACTATCCAAGGCAAGCATTACCAGTTCAAGGTCCTACCCTTCGGAGTCACCACAGCCCCAAGGGTGTTTACCAAGTGTCTGGCGACAGTAGCAGCGCACCTCAGGAGGCAGAACATCCATGTCTACCCCTACCTGGACGACTGGCTCGTTCAAGCCAAGTCGGAACAACAGTGCGCCGCGGACATGTCGACTACCATTCACCTCCTTCACAATCTAGGTTTCTCGTTGAACTACCCAAAGTCGCATCTTCAGCCGGCACATGTCCGGCAGTTTCTAGGTGCGACGATCAATACCCTGACGGCCATGGCTCAACCAAACCAAGTCAGGATAGACAGCATGCAGTCTCTAATCCAGAAATTCAGACCACAACACTCGCTTCCAGCGAGAGTGTTCATGCAGTTGATAGGCATGATGGCCTCCTGCATCTTCATAGTCCCTCACGCACGGTTACATATGCGCCCGCTCCAAGAGTGCTTAGCAAATCAGTGGACACAGGCTCAAGGACAATTAACAGACCTAGTGTTGGTTACCAGTCGGGCATACGACTCTCTGCATTGGTGGACTCCACACAACCTTTGCAAGGGCCGACTGTTCCAGGAGCCAGTGCCACAGATTATCCTGACAACGGACGCATCTCTCCAGGGATGGGGAGCTCATCTGCTCACTTACACAGTGCAGGGACTATGGACGACGCAGCAACAGAAGATGCACATCAACTATCTGGAACTGATGGCAATCTTCATGGCGCTCAAGTCCTTCATTGTACATCTGTGCAACAAGGTAGTGTTAGTCCGGACGGACAACATGACCGCGATGTACTACATTCAAAAGCAGGGGGGCACCCACTCGCCGCAGCTGTCTCATCTGGCTCAGGGCATGTGGCGGTGGGCCATTCAGAGGAACATCTTCCTCATGGCAGAACACCTCCCGGGCAAGGACAATCAGATGGCGGATCTGCTCAGCAGATACAGCCATCAAATGCACGAGTGGGAGTTACACCCATCTGTACTCCACCCGTACTTCCAGCAGTGGGGTCATCCGGAGATAGACCTGTTTGCCACAAAAGAAAACGCAAAATGCCAACACTTTGCCGCCAGGTTTCCTCACCCACAGTCGCAGGGGAATGCGATATGGATGAACTGGTCAGGCAAATTTGCGTACGCTTTTCCGCCAGCCCCTCTGATACCGCTGGTGGCAAGAAAGCTAAGGCAGCACGCGATGACTCTCATCCTGGTTGCTCCAACGTGGGCGCGCCAAGCGTGGTACACCACGTTCCTCGAACTCTCAGTGGTGCCGCATCAAAGACTGCGCCTCACGCCCAGACTTTTGACGCAGAACCATGGAGATATTCAGCATCCAGATCCGCAACAGCTCAACCTGGCGATCTGGCTCCTGAGGTCCTAGAGTTTGGATACCTTAACCTGCCTCCAGAATGCATGAACATCATCAAGGAGGCAAGGAAGCCAACTACCAGAGCATGCTATGCTGCAAAATGGAAGCGCTTTGTCATTTACTGTACAGCCAATGACATCAACCCGCTGGATGCATCTATCCCTAACATCATTTGCTATCTGTTGCATCTTTACAAGTGCAATCTAGCGTACACTTCCATTCGGATACATCTATCCGCCATAGCAGCTTATCTTCAGAACAGGCAGCATCTCTCTGTCTTTAGGGTGCCTGCCATTAAAGCTTTCCTTGAAGGTCTGAAACGAGTCATTCCCCCAAGAACACCACCAGCTCCGGTGTGGAACCTCAATGTGGTCCTCACCAGACTGATGGGACCACCATTTGAGCCACTGCACTAGTGTGAACTCCAGTTCCTAACGTGGAAAGTAGCTTTCCTGATAGCTATTACGTCACTGAGGCGGGTTAGTGAGCTACAAGCGCTCACAATCCAAGAGCCTTTCATTCAAATTCATCCAAATAGGGTAGTGCTACGCACTAACCCCAAATTCCTTCCGAAGGTGGTGTCACAGTTTCATCTCAACCAAACTATTGACTTGCCGGCATTCTTCCAAAACCCACAAACGGTGGCGGAAAGAATGCTCCATACCTTAGATGTACGGAGGGCGTTGATGTACTACATAGACAGGACACAACCCTTTAGGAAAACAAAACAACTTTTTGTTGCCTTCGCACCACAACACAAAGGCAACCCTATTTCCAAAGCAGGAATAGCCAGGTGGATTGTTAAGTGCATCCAAATCTGTTATCAAAAGGCCAAGCGCACTTTAACGATACCCCCAAGGGCACACTCCACACGCAAATTGGGGGCATCCATGGCTTTCCTAGGGAACATTCCTTTAGAGGACATTTGCAGAGCAGCCACGTGGGTTACACCACATACCTTTACAAAACACTACTGTGTTGATGTGCATTCCAAGCAGCAAGCTGCTGTAGGGCAGGCTGTTCTCAAGACACTTTTTCAGGTTTCTGCAGCTGGCACAGGCAACCGCCGCTGATGGAGGGACTGCTATGTATTCTATGCTAAGATATGAATTTAGCAGCCCACATGCCTCGAACTGAATATGCTACTTACCAGTATGCATCTGTTCTTGGCATGTAGGGCTGCTAACATTCATATCGCCCACCCTCCTCCCCGGTGCCTGTCGCAGCTGCAGATGTACTATTGTATTCAGTCATTAGCATGGACATCCTTTACACTTTTCACTCCATCTTCTGCCACAATGGCGAAAAACAATCTGGGGATGGAGCCGATGCCCATGCGCACTGTAGTCCAGGGGAGGAGCCACCTATCTCAGGATACTTCGAAGACTCTTCCAGGACAACAATGTGCGATCATCCGGACCCAACACTAGGCGGCGATCTAATGCTAAGATATGAATGTTAGCAGCCCTACATGCCAAGAACAGATGCATACTGGTAAGTAGCATATTCATACTTACCTGCTAGTAACTTCGCATTCCACTTCTTGTGTATATGGTTTTTCGTGCCCCTCGGGCATTTGTGTAAATTGTGCAACTTTCAGTAATTCTTTAAGAGTTTTGTTGTGTGCTTAGCTCCCTGTCTCATAAAGAGCCAGGGTAGTCCTGTTATAAATAAATATACTTTATTTTTGATAACAACTTGTGTGGTGTCCTTTCACTTGGTGTTCAAGGGGTAATGTGATGGTAAAACAGCTGGCTTAACACACCCTCTAGAGTCTTAGCCTTAGACTGCTCGTATCCACGCTACTAGGATAGCTGGTCTATAAGGTTGACTTACAACCAATCATCAATAAGGATTGTTTGGACTGATACAAAGTGCTCACTAGAATAGTGAACATTATATATCAGGCCAACTTCTCACACCCTCCTCCCGCTGGAGGCTGGCATAATGGTGGGTGTACCCACCCCAAGGAAGGTACCCATTGGTCCCAACCCGTGCCTACCTGCGACACCCCTAAATTTAGTATTTAGCGGTAACCCTCTGTAAGAAAGTGGCTCTGTATATACTGGACCAAAGTAAGGTACAGTGTGCACAGAGTCCACAGTCCCTAGAGGTATGGGAGAGGCTAAAGTTAGATGTTCGAGGCATATGAGCTGCAGATTGCACACTATGCATAGATTGCCACCAAGTGTTGGGCCCGGATGTTTGCAGTTTGTTTTGTTGTTGTTAAAGTCTTTGGAAGTCACAGGATAGGTGACTCCTCCTTTGGATGATACTGCGCATGGTCATAGGCTCCATCCCCAGATTGTTTTTTTCCGCCACTGGGCTCGGATGGGTTTCCAGCGCTCCGTGTTGAAACCGAATTCCTTCGGCGCGCAATCCTCACCAACTTTCAGAAAATAAGTTTTGAACGCTTCTCCACTCGACGCTATTCTTAAACGTCGAATACTTCGATTCAAGTCGTCGTTGACGGCCTTCGGGCCTAACTAGGCCTCAACTCAATTTTAGGGAAAGGACGCCATTCAAGAAGTGTCCTCAATGTGGGTCGAAGTTTCCCCACACCGACCTTCACGAGGTGTGTAACCTCTGCCTTTCTCCGGAGCACGAGGCAAAGGACTGCTCGGCTTGAGCTTCTTTCCGCTCCAAAAAGACTATCCGGGACCGAAGAGCGGGAAGAACAATGGCTCGAACTTCAACTTCCATTCCGGACAACATCTTTGAGGAAGGCGTCAACGTCCCAGAACAACAAGACCTCGACAGCGGGTCCGAACATGAAGATGATTCGGATGTCGAGGACATCACTCCAGCGCAGCAGGTCGTAAGTAAGACCGTCGACCCCGACCCTTCCTCCACACCCACAAAGAAGGCCCCGGTGACACCCTCGCCCTCAGGTGCACACCGACACTCCGCTTCTACTGCCCCACCTTCGGGCCCGCTAAGAAGCCAATTAAGCCTTCAGGCGACTCTGGCTCGAGTCAGCCTTCACATGGTGCCGGCGCCAACTTACCGGCACCGAAAAAGACATCGACACCGGCTACGCCAACGTCCAAACCATCGGTGCCGAAACCCACAACTCCTTCGGCACCGAAACCCAGGTCGGAACCAAGCAAAGCTTCGGATTCCAAAAACCACCGTAACCGAAAAAAACATCGGATCCAAAGAAACCTTCGTAGCCGAAAAAACATTCGGAGCCGAGAGACTCCTGCTTTCCCAACAAAGGACATTGTCAAAAAACTGAAGCAGGCCACTTCGGTGCCGAAACCTTCTCCAGCACCAAAAAATCGGCCACCGGCAGAAGACTTATTTTATCCAGACCCTGCTCAAAAGACTCTGGCTAACGACCCAATCACTGGACAGTTGATCTTGGCCTCAAAGAAGCGACCACTGGACAAACCAGGTCCGCATGCAAAGAAGGACATGGCTACCTCGCCTTTAAGACTGCCTTCCCCTTCTCCTCCACCTATGCCATCACCACAGGCTCCCATACCACAGCATTCCCCAGCATCCTCTATAGACCATAGGGATGATGGCTCCAGCCACACCTACAGGATCACCTGACACATGGGATGATTACACCACTCCAGATGTACCAAATGTCCCTCAGGATGGCTTATACCCCTCAAGGCCTTCCCCACCAGAAGACACTATAGGGTTTAACGAATTAATACACAGGGCTGCACAATATCACAGGGTAGACATACACACAGACCCTGTAGACGAAGACTTCCTGATGGATACCTTTGATAACACACAAAGGTCTACATCCGTTTTACCAATGCTTAAGGGAGTAATTAAACACGTTTCTGAAGTCTTCAAAGATCCAGTCAGAACTCTGATCATTAACCCTTGTATAGAGAAGAAATATAAAGCTGCCCCTTCAGACCCAGCATATATTAAAGGGCCAGTACCACTAGACTCACTTGTAGTTTCTAACACACGCAAGAGAGCAAACTCACAAACACCAGGTGCCCCACCAGATAAAGAGTAAGTTACTGGACGCATCAGGGAAGAGTACTGAGTCTCAAGCAGCAAACATGTGGTGTATCGCCAATACACAGGAATTATTAGCCAGATACGACAGGGCACATTATGACGAGTTAGTCACTGAGACACCTCCCTGATAAGTACAAGGATAGAGCACACAAACTCATCCAAGAGGGTAAAAACATTACAAACACCTCCATCAGGTTTGCCCTTGACGCAGCGGATACTGCGTCTAAAGCAGTTAACACCAGCGTCTTACTACGCAGACACGCCTGGCTACGTACATCAGGATTCAAACCTGAGGTACAAAGTGCCATTCTTAATCAACCTTTTGATGAGCAACACCTATTTGAACCCAATGTGGACGTATCTCTTGAAAAAATGAAGAAAGATACAGACACTGCCAAATCCATGGGAGCCCTGCAGTCGCAGGCTCCCAGACGTTCATTTCGTCACTCATCCTGTAGAGGTGCCACCAGAGAATATTCCTCAGACACAGCCTCTGCCTCATACAAAAGCACCACACAATCCACTTAGGGCAAGGGCTACCAAAGGGGTGGGTACAGGGGTAACAATAAACAAGGGCAGAGGTAAAAACAACTCCCGCTCTGCCTCTACCCCTGCCCAATGACTCCCTTCCCCCGTCCCATTCCACTCCTGTCGGGGGAAGACTCCGATACCTGCCAGCCTGGGAAAACATCACATCAGACAGGTGGGTGTTGCAAATTATTCAATCCGGTTACGGTCTGGAACTAAAATCTAACCCCCCCGCCCCCCAAACATACCACCCACGCAGCGTCCAATGTCACAGGAACATTTAACATTGCTCAGACAAGAGGTAATATCCCTCCTGCAGAAAAATGCAATAGAAATAGTTCCAGAGCACCAGAAAAACAAAGGAGTATACTCACTGTATTTCCTAATACCAACAAGCATTTACAATGCAATGGTTTCGCCTTTGGAAAAGTTAGAGCTATTGGCATTGTAAATGACAATTTGTATTTGTGTTGGTTTTGAAAACAGATAAATAAATGGCATTGTCATTTACATTGCCATTAGCTTAATCTCTGCAGTCACTCTGCAGTCACTCCCTAGTCACTCTGCACTCCCTAGCACTCCCTAGTCACTCTGCACTCCCTAGCATTCTACAGTCACTCTGCACTCCCCAGGAATCCCTAGCAGTCACTCTGCAGTCCCTAGCACTCCCTAGCACTCTCAGAATGACAGACGCCTCTCTCTTCCAATGGCTAGCCTCCATTTATGGAGCTAGCCAATGGAACAGAGGCGGTGACCAAGCCACATACTGTTCTCATTAGATTTCGCCTGCGCGAAACGCTGCTTGCGCTGCTTTCGACAGGTGAAACCTAAAAATGGCATTACATGGTACCCTTTTCACGATCCAGCAGAGTCGCGGCTGGTGGTGCGTTTCCGGCCCATGGCTATGTACCAGAATCTCGCGGGGGGAGGCAGTTCATCCAGCAGAAGGAACACATCCGAGGGCCGGGACGCGCTAACTGGTATCTTCCTACCACACTGTGACACCAGCTCGTCGCAGACGCAAACACACTGCAGACTGGGTCTAATAACGTGGCTGCTGTGTGGCGTCTTAATTACAATCTCCCTTGCGCCGCCCCTATGTCACTTTTGTCCATGTTTAAAAGTGACGCACTGGCGGTGGAAGGGGCTTGTAAGTAAGCCCCTCAGCGTTATTCTCCCCAAAGCATGTGACCACTTCAGGCACCGACACAATGGATTACCGGACGGTACAACCACAGTTATGTATCATAGATTATATACTCTCAGAGGTCTGTGACAGCATTACAATTACACAATAAGATATCTCCGCACAGGGCGAGCTGTGAGAGGATCTGGGTGGAGGGACAAAGGGAATTAGGGATGGCGGGCAAAAAGAGATGGAGTGAAGGAGGGACGAGGGGGTTGTAGGGAGGGGGGTGGGGCGCCAAGGACGGATGGTGGACGTGGTATACAAGGACGAGGGAGGGATAGAGTTATTGGGTGTAGGGATAGGGAGGGTCGTAGGAAGTGGGTACGAAGGGAAGGGGTCGGAATGGAAGGGGGGAGACGAGGGAGGAGATGAAGAGAAGAAACGGCAGGAGAGCTGAAGGAAGGGGGCCGGACAAGCTGGCTGCAGAGGGAAGAATGTCTGAGTGAAACCGGGTAGTGGAGAGAAGGAGGGACGAAGTGAAGGAGATGTGAGAAGGATAGGATGAGAGGGTTGGAAGGGAGCCTGGCTGAGGCTCGGCAGGGGCTCGAGCTGAATAACAGACGGGATGCAGCGGGGGTTTGTGTGGAGTGATGGAGGGGTAGGTGAGGCGAAGGGTCGTGAACTGATGGTGGGAAGAAGGGGCACCAGAGGAGAAGACGGACTCGGGAGAGATAGGCAGGGAGGAGGAAATGAAGGGGAGGTGGACTGAGAGATTGGGGTTACTGGAAGGCGTCTTGGAATGAAGGTTTGGCAAGTATAGAGCCGAGACAAGAGTGAAGGGATGGGTGAAAGGGGCTTAGGGGGTCGTGGTAGATGACACTCGGGAGGGGTGGTATTCGAGGTTATGTAGAAATGACCACACATCATTGATAGGCTGGTGCAGACGAAAGAGGCATATCTATGTGTGAGCAAAATGCAGACATAGAAAACCTGCCGGACATGTCATCATGGACATCCACAAAAGCAGTGAGCAGGGTTGTACTATGCACACGAGTACACATTGTGATTATTTTGCCGTTTTATATAGCGCAAACTCGACCCGAAAGTATCAGTGCGCTGTACGCGAGCACCAGTTGCATTACGGACGGACACATTCATTTTTAGGCAGGGGTAGATAAAGTGATTTGTCCAGAAACACAGGATGTCGAGGCTACCAAGACTCGAACGCGGATCCCCAGCTTCAGAGTCGGCCGTTCCAGCCCTTAAGTCACGAGAATGGCTGCGCTGCGTCTCTGCGGGGCGTTCACAGAAGCTATAGCCAGTGTTTGTGCGCAGCAATCTACATAGATACATCAAAAGAAGCAATAAGACAAGTGGTGTGCTGCACAGAGACCCAGGCTGTGCGTGATCCTCCCAAAACACATTTACGCGAGCACATACCCAGAGGCTGCAGTGTGCACCCCTCTCTAAAAGCATTCACGCTAGCATTCACAGAAGTGTGGAGCGGGCGCCGCGACGACACCGAATCCCTCTCCACACACAGTTACTGATTCTCGGCGACGGTGCTGTGAGGCGAACTGAGCTTTGGGCACAGCCCTTTGGGAAATGGCAAAAACAAGGCTTTAAAAGAAAAAAACGCGCCCACAGCCGCATGACGTAGGCAAAAGGGAAAAATTCAACGGAACGCCCACGAGTCTCCTCGCAGAATGACGGACGCCTCTCTCTTTCAATGGCTAGCCTCTATTTATGGAGCTAGCCAATGGAAGACAGGCGGAACTAAGGCCACACTGTTTCTAACATAAGATTTCGCCTGCGCAAAAGGCTGCGCAGTGCGCAGCTTTCGACAGGCGAAACCTAAAAAAGGACCGATCTCTAAGAGGCCCATCCTGGACCTCAGATCTCTAAACGTTTACATTCAGTCGGACCATTTCCAAATGGTCACACTTCCACAGGTCCTTCCACTACTGGTACTAAATGACTTCCTTGCCACTCTAGATCTCAAGGACGCCTACTTCCATATTCCCATCCACGCAGCTCACAGAAAATATCTCAGATTTGTGCTAGACGGGCAGTACTACCAGTTCAAAGGGCTCCCATTCGAAATCACAACAGCACCAAGGGTGTTTACCAAATGCCTAGCAGTAGTAGCAGCACACTTAAGAAAACCTATTCAGGTCTTCCCATATCTGGACGACTGTTCATACTATGATGGTTTTAAACATGTGATTTTATATTGTGTTTTATCTTAACCCATATTTTGTATCGTATTGCATTGGTTTTAATTAACTGTGCAAATAAATTACTTACTTACATATCTGGACGACTGGCTCATAAAAGCCAGCTCATACATCCAGTGTGTACAACACACTAACGCTACCATTCAACTGCTTCACTACTTGGGATTCACAGTAAATCACACCAAGTCGCATCTACAACCCTCAAACATGCAACAGTATCTCGGCGCTACAATAAACACCCAACTAACACTAGCGTATCCCTCTTCAGCAAGGATAACAAGTATACAAACTCTCCTAACAAAATTCAAGCCGCAACACTCGCTACCAGCTCGGGTGTTCATGCTGCTCATAGGAATCATGGCATCTTGCATATTCATAGTACCTCACGCAAGATTGCCAATGCGTCCACTTCAAGAGTGCCTAGCACGCCAATGGAACCAGGCTCAAGGTCAACTGACAGACCTAGTGTTGGTAGACGGTCGGACTCATCGTTCTCTGCAATGGTGGAACACCCAAAACCTTTCCAACGGGCAACCATTTCTAGAGCCAGTTCCTCAAATAGTCTTGACAGCGGACGCATCGCTCTCCGGCTGGGGAGCCCACCTCCTGCATCACACCATGCAAGGCAGGTGGACACCGCAACAAAAGCTACTCAACATCAACCACCTTGAGGTAAGAGCTGTGTTTCTAGCCCTAAAAGCTTTTCAAACTCAAGTGTCAGGCAAAGCTGTCTTAGTCCGCACAGACAATATGACAGCTATGTACTACATAAACAAACAAGGAGGGGCACACTCTCTGCGGCTCTGTTAGCACAGCAGATATGGAGATGGGCTATACCACTAAAGATCTTTGTACTAGCCCAACACGTCCCAGGAGTACAAAACACTATGGCAGATCTGCCAAGTCGACAAACTCAGCAAATCCACGTATGGGAACTTCATACACAAGTTCTTCATCCGTTCTTTCAAATGCGGGTACAACCTTAAATAGACCTCTTTGCCACCCACGAAAACACACAATGCCCAAACTTTGCCGCCAGATACCCACACCCATTGTCCAAAGGCAATGCGATATGGATGAACTGGTCAAAACTATTTGCGTACCCTTTTCCTCCTCTCCCACTACTTCCATTAGTGGTACGCAAACTACAGCAACATTCCCTAACGCTTATCCTAATCGCTCCAGCTTGGGCCAGACAACCGTGGTACACCACGCTGTTGCAGATGTCTGTAGTACCACACCAAAAACTAAACCTATCTCCATGCCTATTAACGCAGAACCATGGAGAGATCAGACACCCGACCCAGCTCAGCTCAACCTAGCGATCTGGTTCCTGAGGTCAGAGTTTGGTTACCTCAACCTTCCCCCAGAATGTATGGACTTCATCAAAGAAGCTAGACGCCCCACCACTAGAGCATGTTACGCTGCTAAGTGGAAAAGGTTTGTCATATACTGCCAGAACAACCAAATTAATCCTCTAGACGGGTCTATTCAACACATCATTGGATATTTATTGCACCTTCAAAAGTGTAACTTAGCCTACACGTCTATCAGGTTACACCTTGCGGCCATTGCTGCATACTTGCAAAATAGGCAACATGTATCTCTTTTTAGAGTGCCAGCTATTAAAGCTTTCATGGAAGGACTCAAAAGAATAATTCCTCCCAAAACACAACCTGCACCAGTGTGGAATCTAAATGTGGTTCTCACGAGGTTAATGGGACCTCCCTTTGAACCATTACATAAATGCGAATTGCAATTTCTAACCTGGAAAGTAGCTTTCCTAGTAGCCATTACATCTCTCAGAAGGGTTAGTGAACTACAAGCATTTACCATTCAGAAACCCTGTCTGTAAATGCATCATAACAAAGTGGTTCTTCGTACTAATCCAAAATTCCTTCCAAAAGTCATTTCCCCTTTTCATCTAAATCAATCTGTTGAGCTGCCTGTATTCTTCTCGCAGCCTCAAACAAACGCAGAAAGAGCTGTACACACTTTAGATGTCAAGAGAGCATTACTGTAATACAGTGAGAGGACACAAACTTTTCATAAGACAAAACTTTTTGTGTCTTTCTCACCGCCACAAAAAGGCAATCCCGTTTCAAAGTCCGGGATCGCTAGGTGGATTGTAAAATGTATACAAATATGTTATCAAAAAGCCAAACGCACACTAACAATCCCACCTAAAGCCTATTCTACCAGGAAAATAGGGGCTTCAATGGCATTTTTAGGGAACATTCCCCTAGTTGACATATGCAAAGCAGCCACATGGTCTACACCGCACACATTCACAAAGCATTACTGTGTAGATGTGCAAACTAAACAACAAGCCACTGTGGGCCAGGCTGTACTAAAGACTGTTTCAAACTACTGCAACAGATACTGGTGGTCGCCGCTAGGTGTGGGAACTGCTATGTAATCTATGCAGTGTGCGCAATCTGCAGCTCATATGACTCGAACGGAAAATGCTACTTGCCAGTATGCATCTGTTCTTGGCATGTAGAGCTGCAGAGTTGCACATGCCCCCCGGCTACCTTTATCTGTTCCAGTATTACCTTAATTAGGTACATATCACATGGACATCACTATCTCTTATACAGCTCCATCACTTCTCTTATGGCGAAAAACAATCTGGGGATGGAGCCGATGACCATGCGCAGTATCATCCAAAGGAGGAGTCACCTGTCCCGTGACTTGCAAAGACTTTTCTACAACAAAACAAACTGCAAACATCCGGGCCCAACACTAGGTGGCAATCTATGCATAGTGGGCAACTCTGCAGCTCTACATGCCAAGAACAGATGCATATTGGTAAGTAGCATTTTCCATAACCTTACTCTCTAAAGTGGTTGCTTGGTCGAGAAGTAAGGCAGTATCAGAGGACAGTGTAAAGCATTTGTTGTACACACTCAGTCAACAAATGGTCTCACACACTCAAGAACTGAACTCTAGGCCAATTGTTTTGTATATAAAAATATATAGTTTATTTTAGAACCACAAGTAGGTATCCTAAATACTTTCTCAGAATGAGATGAGGCAATAGAAAACTTTCTAATAGCAATAGACTTTGGAATGCAATAGATACTGTTGCAATATGCAACACAAGTTAAGTACAAAATAACATTGAGCTCAATGGCAAGTTTTAAGTAAATGCAATAAAATCACTTTACAAATGTTTTTCTTACTCTGGGCTGGATCCCGGATTCAGCCCTGGTGCATTTCCTGTAAACAGTTGAAATAAATCGTTTTTGTTACACAGGCGGTATTTAAGGAATATTTGTACGTTTTAAAAATGGACACTTGGAAGAAATTCTGGCAAAAAGCAGGCAGTGTATTCCTATGGAGAAAAATTGGGATAACTGTAAATCACGGTTATAATTACTATTGAAGGCCCGTGCTGGGCACAAAGATCTAGCACTAGGGTCTCTTCTAATAGCAGGTGAGTAATTTCGGTTTTGCTGTTTGGACGATTTTTAAGGAATATTTGAAAATTGCAAAACTCAACACTTTTAAGAAATTCTGAGTGAAAACCAGCCAATGTTAACTTGGTTTTCTCCATAGGGTATCGGGTAAGTACTCGGCTGGCAGAGTTAAGGTTCTGGGGGTAGACTAGGGGGGGGGGGGGTCTCCCAGGGTCAGGTAGGTACAGTCGTTATACCCTCAGCGGCACAGGGGCAGCCAGGTGCAGCATGAGTAGGACCAATGTTATCCTATGGGGGATAGGGGGCCTTCGGTTGGTGGATGCTAGCAGGCAGGCCACGGGGCTGTGAGAACTGAGCTCCTGGTCACTTACACAGGGCAAGTGGGGAAGTTGGATAGGATAGGTCCCTGTCCTGTGGTGGGTACACACCCTAGCCTGCTCCACACCACTGGCATAGGGCACCCAGCTAGAGGGGTGACTGATGTATGCCTATGGCAGTGGGTTTGTGGGCATGGCACACAGGGATGTGTGCCATGTTGACTCTTTGATTCGTTCTGTACTTAGGCACTCAGCCTGCAAAGGCAGTGTGTGGGTGCCAGGGTACAGGGCCCCTAAGGGTGGCACAATAAGTGCTGCAGCCCTTAGGGGGGTCTTCTCTTGTCACCATGCCCTGGGTACCTAGGGTACCATTTACTAGGGGCTGATAGGTGGCCAGAGATGCCAATTGGGTTTTAGTTTCAACACCGTTTTATGGAAGGAACACAGGCCCTGGGTACCTGGTTGGCAGGAGCCCAGGGCACACTCAGTCAAAGCACATCAGCAGTCAGAAAAAAGTGGGGGCATACCAAGGCAAAAAAGATGGCACTTTCTCACATCTGGGTCCCCTCATCTGCAAGATGGTGGGAACTGAGCATTCTGCTTCACCTCGCCTCCCCCACCTGAGGTGTGGAGCTGGCAGAGGTGGGCACACCTTTCTTCCTCACTTGTTTTTCCCACTGGTTTTCCCCGCCCAAAGTGGGGGTCCGAACCAGTGGTGACCAGTTGCTGAAAGCAGCAAGTGGCCTGGGGAAGCTCACAAAGTTGGCAAGCCTTTGAAGCTTCCCCTTCATGGACCCTGCCCATCTTGGGTGAGGAGGCTTGGCACCTCGTCCCAGGATGTGCATTGTTTCAGGCCCTCGGAGCAGCAGGCTCTCGACCCAGGGGTCGAGAAACATGTCTGGTGGTGGCAGCTGAAAGCAGCCACTCAGCCTGGACACTAGTTGTAGGTCGTTTTTCAGGGGGCATCTCTAAGATGCCCTCTGTGTGCATTTTTCATTAAATCCCGCACTGTCATCAGTGTAGGTTTAATGTGCTGAGAAGTTTGATACAAAACTTCTCAGTTTTCAGTGCAGCCATTATGGTGCTGTGGAGTTAATGACAAACTCCCAGCACCAGATACTCTTAATGGCAGCACTACACTTACTATGTCTAAGAATGTACTTAGACACTGTAGGGGTACAGGGCTCATGCACCTGTACCCTCACCACTGGTATAGGGCACACAGCAAGAGTGGTGACTGATCTATGCCAGGACAGTGGGTTGTAGGCATGGCACACAGATGTGTGCCATGTCGACTCTTCACTTTATTCTGCACCAAGAAATGCAGCCTGCAAAGGCAGTTGGTGAGTGTAATGGTACAGGACCTCTAAGGGTGGCACAATAAGTGCTGCAGCCTTAGCGGTCTTCTGTGATCACAGTGCCCTGGCTACCTATGGTAACATTTACATGGGGCTGACCTGCGTCCGGAGAAGCCAATTGAGTTTGGGTTTCAATGTAGTTTTAGGGAAAGAACATAGGCCCTGGGTAGTCGAGTAGCAGAAGTCCAGGGCACACTCAGTCAAAAGGACATCAGCAGCTTAGCAAAAAGTGGGGGCTACCATTCTGAAAAAGGGCACTTTCTCATGCATGATGAAATTAGATGAAAATAGCATTTATAAAGCGCATGGCTACCATAAGGCCTCCTATCTTCCTTTGATGGTTGCACTAAGACCCTAGCAGAAACTCATCAAGCCATAACTATCGTACATGTCATATGATATAGCCTACTTTCTTTTTTTTTTTTTTTTTAAAGGTTGCTTCTCATGTGTCTTCTGTGCCAATAAGATGGCATGTTTTCTAGTTGCCATAGAAAAGTTGACATAATCCACCATATTTCTTTTTCTAGCATATCCTAAACAATGTGTTTTTTTGTTTATGCTCAGATCTCAGGTGTACATGCACCCCAGCCTCTCTCAACCTAGCACCATGGTGCTGACTGGAGGCACCGCTCTGAAGCCTTCCTACTCTGCCTTCCCACCCATGCAGCCGATGGAAATGGTGAAAAGCCAATCGGGTTCACCTTACCAGCCCATGAATGGAAGCCAGCCCTTGGTGTATGATGGCCAGATGAGCCAGGCATCACAGATGATGGACTCCCAGCTCTCTCAGGTTTGGCTGTGACACTATGGCTCTGTGCTATTAAAGTTCAGATTTGTGATTTTTAATAGCTCCAAAAAATGAATGAAGCCTCAGAATAAATTAAGTTGGTTGCGTTATAAAGTTGCACAATCCATCTGTGGGTAAGACTCACTTTTGTTTAGAGTCTCTGATAGCCTGATGAGCTTCCATGTGAACCACAGGGTTCAGGTTGCATCATGTCTGAATTTGCCTTTTCAGACCCTGTGTTATGTATGAGGACTGGAACTGCTGGTGGAAGATGTAAAACAGCAGTATATAGATTGCATATTTACTGCTTCTGCTGCATAAGTAATTATTCATCAGAAGCTGCCTTCAGATTGAGTGTTGACCACAGTCCTCCATAGTCCATGGTCCATCAGCTGTGGGAACCCAGAAGGGAAGGCTGAGTTAGAGGTCTTTGCAAAGGCATGACGTAAAGAAGGGGTGAAAGGATGTACAGATGAGGGAAAGAGGAGTTCATGAGCATATCTCGGTCAAAAGGAAAAGAGGCATGAAGTAGGTCAGTGTGTCAGGGACTAAATGGGTGTCCAAGCAGGAGAGTAGGAAGCGTGCAAAGGGTTGAGTATGTGCCAACAGATGCCAAGAGTGTAGAAGCGTATACAGGGGAGAAAAGTAGCATGAAAGTTATGGAGAAGGTTGTTTGGGAGCCAGAGTAGGAGCATGAAAGTTGTGGAGGTTGGGAGCAAGAGCAAAGGGCTGTGGAATGTAATAAAACTGTGTAATTGGCGTAGGAGAGATTAGGGAACATATCCATAGTGAGTTGGAAGATGGTGGGTGAGCTTTGGAATTGCCAAATAGTATTCCAGTGGGTGCTCTGAAGACTTTATTTCTGCAGCATTGAGACTTAAATAGATTCTCAAGCTTGAATTACTTCAAATGTCTACTTTGAAACCTGTGGTAGCCAATGTTAACACAGTGGTATACAGCAGTCCACATTAAAGACAAGCGGACAAACCTCAATAGACCACATTCAGCCAAACCATCTCCTATGACCTGAAGTCCATCCAGTCGTGAGAAGGGTCTCCAGGAGAAGCTCTACCAGATTTTCTATTGCTTTGTTCCAGGCATTAGGTAATCTTCTGAGCGGACTCTCTCTCCACAGAACTTTTGACCTGGATTCTTGAGGATACCATTTTCAATGCACAGGCTGAGTTTCAATATCCCTCAGTTTCTGATTAAATCCATGGCTGAAACAACACAAGCCATATGAAATGTGTGGAGCCAGAAATGTGTTTACTGATTACCTATGCAGTAAACGTGATTGTGGCATGTGTGGCTGTAGATACCCATGCTGTGCATACTCCTGCCATCTACTGTTTGGCTTGGATGGCTGCAACTTGTTTTTCTCCAAAGAAGACTTTAACTCACGAGGTTTAACCCCTTCAGTGCTAATGACAAGGGTAACTCGTCATGGAGTTTCCATTGATTTCAATGGAAATTACATGGACCTACTCGCACACCCCTTAGCATCCAAACAACTCAACCTATTACTGGTAATGTGCATTGGTGTCGGCTGCCAGTGCTTTGTGTGGATGCATCTGGGTTCGTTTCGGTCGCATGCAGAATCTTCTGTGTTGTCGCAACCTCAGTTGGGCTTGGTGACCTGATTTTTCTCGTGGCAGCTTAGGGCCCACACCCCTCTTGTCTTAAACGTCCCTGAAAATGTGATCATCGTAATGGACAGAACCCCTTTCCAGAACTTCCCACAGTGTGGACCGAAGTACCCCAGGCAGAAGGCCATGGAGTATGAAGAAGACTGCCTGCATGTAGGAATATGCCCCTCTTTGCATGGTTGCTCCCCACTTTTTGCCAGTTTGAGTGTGCCCTGGACTCCTGCCAACCAGGTACCCAGGGCCTGTGTTCCTTCCCTAAAACTGTGTTGAAACCAAAACCCAATTGGCATCTCTGGCCACCTGTCGGCCCCTAGTAAATGGTACCCAGAGAATGGTGACCAGAGAAGACCCCTAAGGGCTGCAGCACTTATTGTGCCACCCTTAGGGACCCTGTACCCTGACACCCACACACTGCCTTTGCAGGCTGAGTGTCTAAGTACAGAACTAATCAAAGAGTCGACATGGCACACATCCTTGTGTGCCATGTCCACAAACCCACTGCCCTGGCATACTTCAGTCACCCCTCTAGCTGGGTGCCCAATGCCAGTGGTGTGGGCACAGGTGCATGAGCCCTGTGCCCCTACGGTACCCAGGGCCATTCCTGGGCACCGTAATTGCAGTGATGCCATTGAGTATATGGTGCTGGGAGGTCGACATTATGGACTCCGCATAGGTCTTAAAAAATTATTCCTTTGCTCAACCCTTGGTAACGAGGCTGCGAGCAGACAGGCTTAACTTCAAAGACAGGTATGTAATGCATTTAAAAACACCATTTCTGTAAATAATTAAGACACAACACAAAATAAAAATCCAACACCAATTTATAAAAATAGGTAATATTTTTATCTTTTAAATGACACCAAACCGAAAATAATCCACTGTAGGGAACCTGATATATGAATTTTTAAAGATTAGTCACTTTCTAGTGCTTAAAAACCAACAGCGCCCCTTTAAGTCTATTTTGTTTTCTCTGTCAGGGACACACCTTTATAAATGGTTCTGAAGAATTCTAACCACTGTAGTGGGCCGCCTTCTTCAGCAAGCGGGGTCCAGTTAGAACACCTTCCTGGCGTTCTGCTCGCAGGTCCCAAAGTATCCAACACACAATCCAAGGTTCTGGAATCTCCAAGAGGGTCCTTGAAAGTGTGAAACTTCAATGCTGCAATCCACTTGAACAAAACCCTTACAAATCCACTGTACTCCAGGCTTGGAATTCCTTGTGGGGCTGTCCAGGTGAGCTCTGTTAACCTGTAGCTTGCAGGGAGTTTCCACTCTTGAGTCTTTTGGCAGCAAGGTAATCCACAGGGCTGTAGTTTCAGATGGTGCAGTCTTCATAGGTCAGGCCTTAGAGTTCCTTGCACACAGCAAAATCTTCAGCAGGGCACTTCTTGCTTCATTCAGTTTCAAGCAGCAGATCTGGAGGGCTCTGCCCCTCTCCGATACTTATTCAAAATTCTCTGGGTCAAGCACCAGGTCACTGCTGACCAGTGAGAGCACGGCAACGCCTCCTAGCTATGACCACATCCTGTGGAGTGTGGCATTAGTTTGTCCCAGAATGCATCATCCTTCCAAATCCATAATGGCTCATTTTCCAGCAAGGAGGTAAGAGCTGGCTAAACACACCCCCTGGGATATCTCCTTACCATGGACAATCCCCCTACCATCTGCACATACCTTTCTTAAGCCTAGCCCTGACTCTGGGTCAAGACTGTCATAGCAGACTGAAACCCAGGCCTCCCCTCTGCCTTTTGAAGAGCGCAGTTTACGACGCCACCTCCTGGCCTGGAATTCCTATAGAACAGATCACTGCCCTCCCAGCAGCCTGGCTAATCTGACAAATCAGGGCAGACCACTGAAAGGCTGAATTTGGACTTACAATAAGTTGAGACTTTCTTGTTTGTATGTACACTTTAGGAGAAATTCAACAATATAATATTGTTGGATTTACTACGACCATTCTGGGAAGTCTTTGAATGGTCCGACTAGTCCTCTCCTATTAATATTTATTAATCAATCACTTCCTACCATGTTAACCTATGGGCCATGTGGTTTGCAATGGGGAAAATGACTTGCGTCACTTTTGTAGCACCAGGGCTTATAAAACCATATTTTATAAGTATTTCCCTAATTTCTACCGGACCCCCACCCCCCTGTGCAACTAGGGGAGACTTCAGGGGTTCTGAATCTGCAGAAATATTGCAGATCACCCTTACCCAATTCTTCCAGCATCAAAGTCGAATTTGAGCATCTCTTTAAGACAATGTGGGGAGTGAAATGTAAAATTTCACTTTACCCAGGCTTCTAAAAACTCATTTTATAAGGGCGCTCCTTATAGATAACTGACCCCCCAGCCCTGGGATACCTAGGGGTGACCCTGGGGGTCCCTAATACGCAAAAACATGGTAGGTTTTTAATTTTTAAGGGCCCCTACCCTCAAAGTCGAGTTTGGGCACAGTTTAAGGTTTAAAAGCTGTCCTGGCCACCAGTGCAGCTTTTAAACTGACCTCAGGCTTCAGCACTGCACACATGCTGATGCAGAGAATCTGCTGGCCTCTAAACTGCCATGCCCCAGGATACTGGAGACTTCTAGGTAGTTTCAATCCCCTGCCCTATTACATACTAGGGGCTTGGGTGGTAGGTCATGCCAACTACAGGGGTACACCACCATACTATAGTGTACCCTAGTGTATGTTGGGTGTCTTAACTGTGTTCTAATGTGTTCCTTTTAGCTTGGCACTGGCCCTGGGCCTCGTTAAACAGAGCCCAGGGTCAGTCAGTCAGTTACCACCAGTTCCAGTCAGCAAAAAGTTGGGGGGTGCCCAGGGCACAGGATGACTTTGCAACACTCCACAACACTATAATGGCTCCACTGAAGACTGAGAAGTTTGGTATCCAACTTCTCAGCACATTAAACCCACACTGATGCCAGTGTGTAATGTAAAATGCTTATTAACAACAAAAAAGAGAGAAAGGGTATTTAAATATGTGTAGGGAGGAAACTCCTGGTCCCCTTTTAAATATATTCAACAACAACTGGAGGAGTAACCCCGTGAGACTTTATAAAAAAGTCTCTGAATACAAATGTATTTTGGTGCACGTAGTGCCCAACCGACATGGGTAGTCCTTTAAGAAGACCCTTCACTCACCAACCTGGTTGGTGACATGCTTCATCATCGGGGTCCCACCCCGAAGGCAGAGTGCCAACAGGGTGTGCTTCGACACTTAAACACCTACGACGACTACTACTGGGATTCACTAAAAGTAGGAATAAGAGGTGAAACACTAAGATTCTCAATTCAAAATAACAAAGAAGCAAAAGATAAGCTAAAAAAAACTACAGGAAAATGTAATGAGTAAGGAAGATTTAGTTAGGGCGGTCATAGGTGGGAATAATGCAGAAGGGGCTGCATCCAAAACGCCTCCGCCCGACTGATCGTCAACGTCTCTCGCTGCAGCCACATCACCCCCCCACCTGAGACCTACACTGGCTCCCCGTTGACAAGAGGATCACCTTCAAACTCCTCACCCACGCACACAAAGCACTCGACAACGCCGGACCAGCCTACCTGAACAGCAGACTCAGCTTCCACAGCTCCACTCCGCCAGCCTCGCCGCTGTCTCCAGCATCCAACGAACCACCTCCGGCAGCAGATCCTTTTCCTACCTTGCCGCCAAGACCTGGAACACCCTCCCTACCCACATACGGCAGACCCAAGACGACCTCGCCTTCAGAAGACCTGGCTCTTTGAGCAGTAGCAGCCCTCCCCTTAGCGCCTTGGGACCCTCACGGGTAAGTAGCGCGCTTTACAAGTACTCTGATTGATTGATTGATTGATTGAGCAGCAGAGTATCATGGGGTGCCATTACATAAAGAAACATTAGAAAAGGACTGTTCGAGGCATGTGGGCTGCTGAATTCATATCTACAGCATAGATCGCCGCCTAGTGTTGGGTCCGGATGATTGCACATAGTTGTCCTGGAAGAGTCTTCGAAGTATCACGAGATAGGTGGCTCCTCCCCTGGACTACAGTGCGCATGGGCATCGACTCCATCCCCAGATTGTTTTTTTCCGCCATCGGGTTCGGATGCATATTTGATATTTGATCACTCAACATCGGAATCGATAAAAACTTTCCTTAAGGCCCAAAGGCCTTTTTCCTATAGCGTCGGTATTGTCTTGCGTTCGGTGCCCAGCTCTGTTCCGGCTCAGTTCCCGAGTCGGACTTCCAGAGGAGACTGGGCCTCTTCGGTGCTCGAGGCCCAGTCGACGCAACCAGACTTTCGACGACACATCATGGAACGGAGCCCGTTCAAGAAATACCCCGTGTGCGGATCGAAGTATCCCCACATCAACGTCCACCCGGTGTGCAACAAGTGCCTGTCACCGGATCACGATGAAGCCAACTGTATGGCTTGTTCCCGTTTTCGCTCGAAGAAGACGATTCGACTTCGGCGCGCCAGGAGGCCCGGCAGTCGGCACAGGTGGACATTTTCGTAGGGGAAGAAGCGGACGAGCAAGAAGTTTGAGAGCCGCTTTCTACTCCGGCAGTGGAGATCGACTACGACGCAGACGTCTAAGTAATCGATGCAGAAGAAGTCGTCAACGAGGTAGGAGACGACAATGAGGCCTATGGTGCCACGGAAGATAGCTCAGGTGAAGAGCTATGCCCCGATCGAACAATCACTACGGCTCAGGTCGAGGGATCGCCACATGGCCTTACCCAAGACCTTACGCCTGGATCCACGGTCTCGCCTACGGGCCAGACTTCGGACACTTATGCGGAGCTGCCATTGGTGAAACCGAAAGTGAAAGCTTCGGTATCGACGAAACCGAAAGTGATAGCGACGCCGTCGAAACACAAGAAGTCTGTCGCTCCGGTCGCCTCCTCGTCTTCCGCCATGTCCAGGCCTCCGTTGCTGGAAGGACTCCCAGCAGCAGGTGGGCAGACTTGTGTCTGTGGTGGCAGCATCCATTTTGTGGAGCTGAGGCTTGAGTTAACTTTAACCGGGGTTCACAGTTACATACATGTCGTGTCCCTCTAGAAGGGTGGAATGCTAACCCCGTCGCCAGAATTGGCGAGGGGTTAGTATTCCAATTCGTATGACACCTTACTCGACATGTTTTGATAAAGCGATACCAGAGTTGGCATATAACCGCGAGGATTATAATGCACTTAAGAGTATATGGTATGCGTTATCATGGAACAGCTATTAGGACTTGGTTCCGCAAGCTGCAAACGGGCTCAGCTCATGCCAGAGCACCATTTCACATTATTCCACGCACTCTGCCTTCAGGATTGTTAAGGCCTGTCATAGGAGTGACTGATAGGAATATATGTGTCCATTTTAGGGTTAGACATAGGAATACTATGTCTAAAGCAAAGGGTGTGTACACCAACTTGCCCCAGCTGTCAAGCAGCCAGTTGTGTCTGTTTTAGTTAGTCAGCCCAGGGGTGGCATAATACATGCTGCAGCCCCTGGGAGACCTCTGGGTACACCTCTGCCCTGGTTACAGGGACACAAGAGAGGGCCCAGTGCCAATTCAGTACCTGGGTACAATTTGGAATAGAGAGAACAGCTAGGCTGTGGGTCTGATTAGCAGGCCCACAGCCAGGGAAAGTCGTAAACCAGTGAAGCAAAAAGCAAAAATCTGGGTGATCATAGGATTGCAGACCCTAATCTCCTACATGACCCCCCCCCCCCAAACTTTGGGACAATAAACTAACCTTGACCAGGTGAGTCTTCTTGCTCTAAGTGGAAATACCTGGAGAGCCCATCAGCATTGCCATGATCAGTACCAGGTCTATGCTCCACTGTAAAATCCATCCCCTGTAGGGAAATGGACCACCTAAGCAGTTTGGGGTTTTCACCCTTCATCTGATTTAGCCATAAGAGGGGCTTATGGTCGGTCTGAATCTTGAAGTGAGTGCCAAACAAGTATGACCTCAACTTCTTCAGGGCCCATACCACAGCAAAGGCCTCCCTCTCAATAGCTGACCAATTTTTCTCTCTGGGGGTCAGCCTTCTGCTAATAAAAGCAATGGGCTGGTCGTTACCATCAAAATTCAAGTGAGATAGAACAGCTCCCACACCCAACTCAGAAGCATCTGTTTGGACAATGAAGGTTTTGGAGTAGTCTGGACTCTTTAGGATAGGTGCTGTGCACATGGCCTGCTTTAGGTCATCAAATGCTTTCTGACAGCTTGCTGTCCACTGAACTTTCTTTGGCATCTTTTTACTTGTCAGGTCATTAAGTGAAGTCACAATGGACCCATAATTCTTGACAAATTTTCTATAGTAACCAGTCAGGCCCAAGAAAGCTCAAACCTGAGTCTGGGTGGTTGGAGGAGCCCAGTCCTTGATGGCCTGTATCTTGCTCTCCAATGGCTGAACCTGGCCTCCACCTACAAGGTGGCCCAGGTATACAACCTGTGTCTGCCCTATCTGGCACTTTGTGGCCTTGATAGTGAGACCTGCCTTTTGCAGTGCCTCTAACACTTTCTTCAGGTGGACCAGGTGATCCTCCCAGGTGGAGCTAAAGACAGCTATATCGTCAAGATAGGCTGCACAGAAGTCATCCAACCCAGTGAGAACTTGATTCACCAACCTTTGGAAGGTGGCAGGTGCATTTTTCAAACCAAAGGGCATTACCACAAATTGATAATGCCCACCAGGGGTAGAAAATGCTGTCTTAGGCTTGGCCTCATCAGCTAACCTGATTTGCCAATACCCAGCTGTCAGGTCAAATGTACTTAAGTAGTTGTCAGAAGCCAATCTATCTATAAGTTCATCTGCTCTTGGTATTGGGTGATTCAGAAAAGGGGGTGGTGATGAACAGAGTGTCTGAATTAAGCAGACCACTCTTACCCAGTCCAAAGATCAGGGCTTGATCCATCACCGTTATTTAGCTCACTGCCCCATCCCAGCTCAGAACCTGGCTATATGCAAATTAGTCTGTCCCTGGCCCAGTGCATCATGGGAACAGGGCAGACCAAACTACCAAGCCAATTCTTCACCAGAAAGGATACAAGCTACCGGGGACCGGTTTCTGGCATTTCAGCCTTGTCGGCCCGGCTTGCTTGAATCCTGATGGAGCAGTGAGCAAGGGACTCATGTCTGAGTATACCCTGCCACACCTATAGTGGCCAAAAACGATTCAGAAAAGGGGGTGGTGATGAACAGAGTGCCTGAATTAAGCAGACCACTCTTACCCAGTCCAAAGACCAGGGCTTGATCCATCACCGTTATTTAGCTCACTGCCCCATCCCAGCTTGGTATTGGGTGGGCATCAGTCTTAGTGACTGCATTGAGACCTCTGTAGTCTACGCAAAACCTCATCTTTCTTACCACCCTGGGTGTGAGGCTTTGGCACTAGAACTACTGGGCTAGCCCAAGGGCTATCTGAGGGCTCAATGACTCCCAGCTCCAACATTTTCTGCACCTCTGTCTTGATGCAGTCTCTGACATGATCAGGCTGTCTGTAGATTTTACTCTTGACAGGCAGGCTGTTTCCAGTGTCAACCTCATGGGTACACCAATCGGTTTGGCTGGGTGTCAGAGAGAACATATGTCTGAAGGATTGCAGAACTTGTCTACAATCCTGTTGCTGATGTTCAGAGAGGCTGCCACAAAAGACAACACCATCTACTGATCCATCATCAGGATTCTGAGTGAGCAGGTCTGGGAGAGGGTCACTCTCTTCCTCCTGTCCCTCATCTGTGGCCATGAGCAAGCCCATGTCCTTCCTGTTGACATATGCCTTGAGCCTGTTTACATGGAGCACCCTGAGGGGGCTCCTGGGAGTTCCTAGGTCCACCAGGTAGGTGACCTCTCCCTTTTGCTCAATGATTGTGTGGGGCCCAGACCATTTGTCTTTGAGTGCTGCTGGGGCCACTGGCTCCAGCACCCACACCTTCTGTCCAGGCTTGTACACAGTCAGGACAGCCTTTTGGTCATGCCAAGCTTTTTGGACTTCTTGGCTGGCCTCAAGGTTTTTTGGATGCCTTTTCCATATACTCAGCCATCCTGGAGCGGAGACCAAGTACATAGTCCTCAATGTTTGTTCCAGGCTTTTTGAGAGGTCTCTCCCATCCTTCCTTTAGCAAACAAAGGGGTCCTCTTACAGGATGCCCAAACAGAAGTTCAAAAGGGCTGTAGCCAACCCCCTTCTGTGGGACCTCTCTAAGCAAACAAGAGGCAGGGTATCAGGACATCCCATCTCCTCCTGAGAGGTTCAGGTAGCCCATGAATCATCCCTTTGAGGGTCCTGTTGAATCTCTCAACAAGCCCATTGCACTGTGGGTGATAGGGTGTGGTGAACTTGTAGTTGACACCACATTCCTTCCACATTGCAGTCAGATATCCTGACATGAAGTTTGCACCTCTGTCAGAGACAACCTCCTTAGGGAAGCCCACTCTGGAGAACACTCCAATTAGGGCCCTTGCCACAACAGGTGCTGTAGTGGTCCTAAGGGGTATAGCTTCAGGATACCTGGTGGCATGATCCACTACCACCAGTATAAACATGTGCCCTGATGCTGTCTGGGGTTCCATTGGACCAACAATGTCAATCCCCACTCTCTCAAAGGGTACCCCCACCACAGGTAGTGGTATGAGGGGGGCCTTTGTTGTGCCACCTGACTTACCACTGGCTTGGCAAGTGACACAGGAGCGACAAAACTCCTTGGTATCTTCATTCATGTGGGGCCAGTGAAAGTGTGTGACAAGCCTGTCCCACGTTTTGTTCTGGCCTAAGTGACCTGCAAGGGGAATCTCATGGGCCAAGGTAAGAAGGAAACCTCTCTGAGACAAGGGGATGACCAGCCTCCTGGTCGTACCAGGCTTGGGGTCTCTTGACTCGGAGTACAGGAGTCCATCATCCCAGTATACCTTGTGGGTACTTGTGGCATTCCCTGCAGCCTCAGCAGCAGCCTGCTGTCTGAGGGGTTCAAGGGAGCGGTAGTCTAACTGTGCCTTCCCCAGGTCTTCCCTGGAGGGTCCCCCTGAGCCCAGAAACTCAACCTGATCAGGTTCAAGCTCTTAAGCTCAGTTTCCCTCAGTTCCTTGAGATCAGCCTCCTCAGAGACTTGATCCACAACCTGGGGCAAGGGGGAAGGCAATGCCTTAACTCTACTGCTCCTCTTCTTGGGAGGTGTCTGGTCCATTGTTCCAGGATCCAGCACCTGTTCAGTGGGGCATCTTTTGGCCTGTGACCTAGTCACAGCAAGGACATGTGCTGGCAAGCCTAACATTTCCATGTGAGTCCTCTGCTCCACTTCTGACCATAGGGATGTTTACAAATCATTGCCCAACAGACATTCTACTGGGAGGTCTGAACTAACCACAACCTTCTTTGGGCCACTTACCCCTCCCCAGGAGAAATCAACAATTGCCATACTGTGATTGGTAGTGACATTGCTGGCATTGGTCACCAGGTAATCTGCACCTGGCATGATCTGTCCAGGGAACACAAAGTTAGGTGTCACCATTGTGCCACTGGCACAAGTGTCCCTGTAGGCCTGAGCCATCTTTCCATTAATTAAGGTGTCTGCCTGTATTTGCCCAAAGTATTGGGACTTGCATCAGGGGATATGTCCACATCCCCTGTACAGACAAGGACAGCCTGAGTGAGTGTGCCAACTAAGTTGTCAGACCCCTCAGTTCCCAAGGTTAACACAACTATTCCCTTGGGAGGTGCACTACCACTACTTGCTGTACTAGGGGGTGCAGTTGCCTTAGGGGCTGTAGTGGTAGGAGTTTGCCCTCCTCTTTTGGTGCACTCACTAAACCAGTGAGACTTACTTTTACAGTACTGGAACCACCTTTTTGACTGGCCTTCTTGAGTCTTCTTTTTCTGCTGTGAAGCCTGACCCCCACCCTCTTTGGTTTGTTGGGGACCTGTCGAAGACTTCTGGTCATTTTGTTCACTCTTGTTACTACCCTTTTGGTCTGCTTTGTTCTGACCACCCTGGTTCTGAGTCTGGTTCTGCTTGACCCTTGTTCTGACCCATCTGTCTGCCTTCTTTCCCAATTCTTGGGGAGAGGTCAGATCTGAGTCAACAAGGTGCTGATGCAACAACTGGTTCTGACAGTTATTTAAAATCTGCTCTCTCATGATCAGATTGTACAACCCTGTATAATCAGTAACCTTACTGCCCAGCAACCAGCCTTCCAAAGCCTTAGTGGCACAATCCACAAAGTCAGACCAATCCTGAGACTGAGTTTTCTGGGTATCCCTGAACAGCAACCTGTACTGCTCAGTGGTTAGGCCAAACCCATCAACCAGTGTATTTTTCAGGACTTGGTAATTGTTAGCATCCTCAACTCTTTTAGTGAGGAGCTTATCTCTACCTTTGCCTTCAAAGGAGAGCCACAGTATAGCTGCCCACTGACTCTGGGGGATGCACTGGACAGTGCAGGCCCTCTCCAGAGCAGCCATCCATTTGTGGATGTCATCCCCTTGTTTAAAGGGGGGCACTATCTTACTCAGGTGTTTAGTATCTAAACTCCTTTCCTTATCTCTAGGGAGATTGCTGCCACCAGTGGGAACTATCCCACTCATCTGCTGCTCTCTAGCAAAGGCAAGCTTCTCTTTGGCCAGGGCAAGTTCTTCCCTTTCAATCCTCAGATTAGCCTGTCTCATCCTTGCTTCATGCTCTATTCTCTGAGGGGAAGTAAATCTCCTCTGGGGAGAAATCCTCCTCCTCTGGGAAGAGGCATTAGAGTGCAGAGATCTGTTGGAGTCCCTAGAAGTAGATCTATCTCTTCTAACTCCAAGGTTAGGCCTCATTAGGGTCAGCACTGGGGTTCCCCCAGTTCCTTCCCTAAGTAGGTCTAAGTTGGCCCTAGTAAGTCTGCTGACTAACTCATACCTCTTGTCTGCCTCATCCCCAGAGAGTTCCTCTTCTTCCGCCTCCTCAACTGCATTTTCAGTGTCAAGGAGGTCTGGATCACCAAGGGTACCCTCTAAGGCTGGCCTACTCCCATCTGTATGAGAAGCTTTCCTAGCATCATACGTCTCTAAGAGACCTATCAGAAAGGGAATGGTGGGGTTAGACCCCTGTTTCAGTTTCCTGGAGGTACACACTTGTCTCATCTCCTGGAAACTGAGAGCTGCATATCTTGATTTGACCTGTGGAGGGTCAATAACCACTAGGGGAGTCTCTGAAGACTCTCCATGGGTAGACATGCTTTTCTAGTGAGGTGTAAGTGGTGCACTTACCTACACTATTTGTTTGCTTACTGATCCCTTGCTAGAGTTGTAGTTTAGGGTGTGCTAAGCCCTAGGAGCTACAACAGCTGGTTCAGTAGAACTCAGAGTATTCTAAGCTAAGTTATATGTACCTTGGTGCCTATGTGATCTTTCAAAAGATATTCTTAGGATACGTGTGGTAAAACAGCAAGCTCAAATCCCAACGCTGCTCACCAATGTGAGAAGTTGGCCTGATATGCAGTGCTCACTATTCTAGTGATCACTATGTATCAGTCCAAACGACCCTTATTGATGATTGGTTGTAAGTCAACCTGATAGACCAGCTATCCTAGTAGCATGGACACGTGCAGTCTTTAGGCTAAACTCTAGAGGGCGTGTTAAGCCAGCTGTTTTACCATCACATTTACCCCTTGAACACCAAGTGAAAGGACACCACACAAGTTGTTATGAAAATAAACAGATATTTATTTATAACAAGACTACCCTGAACTCTTTGAGTCAGGGAGCTAAGCACACAACAAAACTCTTACGAAAATACTTTAAGTCGCACAATTTACACAAATGCCCGAGGGGCACGAAAAACCATATACTACAAAAGTGGAATGCGAAATTACTAGCAGGTAAGTACTACTCTCATAGGCTTTGGGATCGCTAGGACTGGACTACTGAACCTTTAGATTACTAGCAGGAGGCCTAGGGACGTCGTGTGCAGAGTGGGAACTCTCACACGGGATGCGGAACAAAGTCTATGGATCCTAGTAAATGCAAAGTTAGTGTTCTCGGGCGAACCCGACTAGGTAGGTCAAAAACGAAAGTGGATCTAGACAGTTAGAGAGTTGGTCTACGCTGGAGCACCGGGGTACTCGGTTTACCTAGCCCAGGGGCTGCGGCTGCATAGGGTTCAAGTGTCGTCGGGTTTCTTCGTTGACGAACCAGGAGCCTGAAGTGGAAGTTGCTGGCAGGCGACCAGTGAAGATGTTCCGGGCTGATCCAAGGGCTGGATCAGCTGAAGGGTACCTGTAAGCAGAGGGGACCAAGTTCCGAATCACTAGCCAGTGATTAGGTGGGCACCAGGATGGCACCGGACGAGGTCACTCAGCCAGGTGAAGAGGTGACACTGGATTCTGCTGATGTCGACCAGGCTGGAGGTCTGCGAGCTGTCCCACGTCGGATGTCTGCTGCTGGCGATGCTGGATCCGGTGAAGGAGGCAACAAGCCTTGGCTAAGGCAAGCCCACGCGGTGACACAAAATGGCGTTTGGGGTGGACCAGGAGGGTCCTAGGAAGTTCCCCTTCAAGAGGAGACAAGGGCCAGTCCAGAGGAGCTAGACCAGCGGTGAAACAAACGTAGGACGTCGTCTGGAGGGTCACTAGCCAACGGGCAAGTGACCTGGACAACGCGGTGAGCAGCAAAGAGCAGAAGGGCCCCACGCAGATCTCGTGGATGCAAGGGGGCTGGACTTCGGTGCTGGAGCTGCTCAGGGTTGGGGCTTCTCAAACCCCAAAGCACTCAGTCGAGGGTCACTCGGTGGTCGTGCTGGACAAGCGTCGTGTAGTCTTGAAGATGGCTGGTCCCTCGAGGTCTCGTCACACCCACGAATCTCAGCTGGGCTGATGATGCAGGTAGAGGTCAGAGGTGCCAGGGAAGCCGGTTCTCGTCGAGCTGGGCAGTCTTGATCCGGAGGAGAGACTTGCAGCAGACCGCGATGCTTGGATGGTGCCTGCTGCTGCAGGGTGACTACTCCTTAGTCACAAGGAAGAAATCTTAAGAAGAGTCTTGAGTTCCTTTCGTAGAAAGTCGGTTCAGGATTCAAAGATGTTCTAATTTGGAAGGGGGCCTGCTCCTACCTTTATCCTGAGAAAGGGGGCTGGCACGCGACTAAGTCCTGCCCTATTCGTGGGACTAGGAGGGGGGTGGTTACACCCCTCTCCTTTGGCGGGCTTTTCCCCAGATCAGGGGCTGGAGTGCCCCTGGAACTGGTTCAAGCCAGCCTATGCACAGTGAGCACCAGGGTGCCACTTGCAGTCACCTTCCTCTAAAGCCCTGCCTACCTAGGATACACAAAATCCTGTCTGGGACGGTGCTGGCACCGCCCCTGACAGGAAACCCTTTGTCCAGGCCTCTGTTGCTGGAAGGACTCCCAGCAGCAGGAGGGCAGACTTGGGTCTGTGGTGGCAGCATCCATTTTGTGGAGCTGAGGATTGAGTTAACTTTAACCGGGGTTCACAGTTACATACATGTCGTGTCCCTCTAGAAGGGTGGAATGCTAACCCCGTCGCCAGAATTGGCGAGGGGTTAGTATTCCAAATCGTATGACACCTTACTCGACATGTTTTGATAAAGCGATACCAGAGTTGGCATATAACCGCGAGGATTATAAGGCACTTAAGAGTATATGGTATAGCGTTATAATGGAACAGCTATTTGGACTTGGTTCCGCAAGCTGCAAACGGGCTCAGCTCATGCCAGAGCACCATTTCACATTATTCCACGCACTCTGCCTTCAGGATTGTTAAGGCCTGCCATAGGAGTGACTGATAGGAATATATGTGTCCATTTTAGGGTTAGACATAGGAATACTATGTCTAAAGCAAAGGGTGTGTACACCACCTTGCCCCAGCTGTCAAGCAGCCAGTTGTCTGTTTTAGTTAGTCAGCCCAGGGGTGGCATAATACATGCTGCAGCCCCTGGGAGACCTCTGGGTACACCTCTGCCCTGGTTACAGGGACACAAGAGAGGGCCCAGTGCCAATTCAGTACCTGGGTACAATTTGGAATAGAGAGAACAACTAGGCTGTGGGTCCGATTTAGCAGGCCCACAGCCAGGGAAAGTCGTAAACCAGTGAAGCAAAAAGCAAAAATCTGGGTGATCATAGGATTGCAGACCCTACTTTCCTACACTCCCTTTCGGAGTGACCACAGCGCCCAGGGTGTTCACAAAATGCCTGGCGACGGTGGCTGTGCACCTCAGGAGGCAGAACATTCACGTCTACCCTTATCTGGACGACTGGCTTGTCCAAGCAAAGTCGGCCCAGCAGTGCGCTGCCAACATGTCCCACACCATTCACCTTCTTCACGATCTGGGATTCTCACTGAATTATCCAAAGTCCGCACCTTCAGCCAGCCCATGTGCGGCAGTATCTGGGCGCTACAATAGATACTCTGGCAGCCACGGCTCAGCCACATTCTGTGAGGATCAACAGCATTCAGTCGCTAATCCAGAGGTTCAGACCGCAACACTCACTCCCAGCGAGAGTGTTCATGCAGTTGATAGGCATGATGGCCTCCTGCATTTTCATAGTCCCGCACGCGAGAATACATATGCGTCCGCTTCAGGAGTGCTTGGCACATCAGTGGAATCAGGCTCAAGGACAGTTGAACGACCTAGTGTTGGTGACGGGTCGGGCATACAACTCTCTGCATTGGTGGAATCCACACAACCTTTGCAAGGGCCGACCGTTCCAAGAGCCTGTGCCACAGATTATCCTAACGACGGACGCATCTCTCCAGGGTTGGGGAGCTCATGTACTCCACTACACAGTGCAGGGACTATGGACAACGCAGCAACAGAAGATGCACATCTACTACCTAGAACTGATGGCAATCTTCATGGCGATGAAGGCATTCAAGGTACATCTATGCAACAAAGTTGTGTTGATCCGGACGGACATGACAGCCATGTACTACATTCAGAAGCAGGGAGGTACACACTCTCCACAGTTCTCTCATCTGGCTCAGAGCATGTGGAAGTGGGCCATTCAGAGGAACATCTTCTTCATGGCGGAACACCTCCCGGGCAAGGACAATCAGATGGCGGATCTGCTCAGCAGGTGCAGCCACCAAATGCACGAGTGGGAGATGCATCCATCAGTACTCCGCCCGTACTTCCAGCAGTGGGGTCATCCAGAGATAGACCTGTTCGCCACAAGGGAAAACGCAAAATGCCAAAGCTTTGCCGCCAGGTTCCCTCACCCACAATCGCAGGGCAATGCGATATGGATGAACTGGTCAGGCAGATTTGCGTACGCTTTTCCCCCAGCACCTTTCATACCGCTGGTGGCACGAAAGCTAAAGCAACACTCGATGACACTCATCCTGGTTGCTTCAACATGGGCACGCCAACCATGGTACACCACGTTTCTAGAACTCTCCGTGGTACCGCATCAGAGGCTGCACCTCGCACCCAAACTTTTGACGCAGAGCCATGGCGACATTCAGCACCCAGATCCGCAACAGCTCAACCTGGCGAACTGGCTCCTGAGGTCTTAGAATTTGTCTACCTTAACTTGCCTCCTGACTGCATGGATATCATACGGGAGGCAAGAAAGCCCACCACCAGAGCATGCTATGCAGCGAAATGGAAGCGGTTTGTCATTTACTGTGCAGAACACCACATCAACCCGCTAGATGCATCTACTCGCAACCTCATTTGTTCTTTGTTACATCTTTACAAATGCAATCTAGCATATGCTTCCATTCGGATACACTTATCCGCCATAGCGGCTTATCTCCAGAACAGGCAGCATCTCTCAGTTTTCAGAGTGCCTGCCATTAAAGCCTTTCTAGAAGGACTGAAACGGGTCATTCCTCCCAGAACCCCGCCAGCTCCTGTATGGAACCTTAATGTGGTCCTCACCAGACTGATGGGTCCGCCTTTTGAGCCTCTACATTCATGCGAGATTCAGTTCTTAACATGGAAAGTGGCTTTCCTAATAGCCATTACGTCACTGCGACGTGTTAGTGAGCTCCAGGCGCTCACCGTACAAGAGCCATTCATACAGATTCACTCAAACAGGGTGGTGCTGCGCACTAACCCGAAGTTTCTTCCTAAGGTGGTTTCACAGTTCCATGTCAATCAAACTATTGAACTACCTGTGTTCTTTCAGAATCCAGAGACAGTGGCTGAAAGAATGCTCCACACTCTTGACGTCAAACGAGCTTTGATGTACTACATCGATAGGACCAAAGATTTTAGGAAGACCAAACAACTCTTTGTTGCCTTTTTCCCAGCACAAATGCAACCCCATTTCCAAAGCAGGTATAGCCAGGTGGATCGTTAATTGTATTCAAATTTGCTATCAAAAGGCTAAGCGCACTTTAACGGTCCCCCCCAGAGCCCACTCCACCCGCAAGTTGGGGGCCTCCATGGCTTTCCTTGGTAATATCCCTTTGGAAGACATTTGTAGAGCAGCCACATGGTCTACCCCACACACATTTACTAAACACTACTGTGTAGATGTGCACTCCAAGCAGCTGTAGGGCAGGCTGTTCTAAAAACACTTTTTCAAACGTCTGCAGGTAGCACAGGCGACCGCTGCTAATGTAGGGACTGCTATATATTCTATGCTGTAGATATGAATTCGGTACAAAAGGGGGTAGTAATGGACGGAGCATCTGAATCAATCAAACACTCACACCCAGTCAAAAGATCTGGGTTTAATCCATCACCGTTCTTTAGCCCACTCTGCCACCCCAGTTCAGACATGGCTATATGCAAATCAGTCTGACCCTGTGCCTCATGGGAACAGTCCAGCCCGAACTGCCAAGCCATGCCTTCCCTGGACCGGAAACAAGCTTCCGAGGACCGGTGTCTGGTATTACAGCCGTCTTCAGCCCGGCTTGCTTGAATCCAGTGGCAAAGTGAGCAAGGGACTCACGTCTGAGCATACCCTGCCACACCACCCCCTTTTCTGAATCGTTTTTGGCCACTATAGGTGTGGCAGGGTATACTCAGACATGAGTCCCTTGCTCACTGCTCCATCAGGATTCAAGCAAGCCGGGCCGACGAGGCTGAAATGCCAGAAACCGGTCCCCGGTAGCTTGTATCCTTTCTGGTGAAGAATTGGCTTGGTAGTTTGGTCTGCCCTGTTCCCATGATGCACTGGGCCAGGGACAGACTAATTTGCATATAGCCAGGTTCTGAGCTGGGATGGGGCAGTGAGCTAAATAACGGTGATGGATCAAGCCCTGATCTTTGGACTGGGTAAGAGTGGTCTGCTTAATTCAGACACTCTGTTCATCACCACCCCCTTTTCTGAATCATAGATATGAATTCAGCAGCCCACATGCCTAGAACTGAATATGCTACTTACCAGTATGCATCTGTTCTTGGCATGTAGGGCTGCTGACATTCATATCGCCCGCCCTCCTCCCCGGCGCCTGTAGCGGCTGCAGAATTTACACTTACTCTTAGCATGGCCATCGCTCACACTGTTACACTCCATCTTCGCCACAATGGCTAAAAACAATCTGGGGATGGAGTCGATGTCCATGCGCACTGTAGTCCAGGGGAGGAGCCGCCTATCTCGTGATATTTCGAAGACTCTTCCAGGACAACAATGTGCAATCATCCGGGCCCAACACTAGGCGGCGATCTATGCTGTAGATATGAATGTCAGCAGCCCTACATGCCAAGAACAGATGCATACTGGTAAGTAGCATATTCATTCCATTTGACACTTGAGTCCACACGCAGGTCAAGTCAAAAAACTATGCCTAAAGGCATGATGAGGCATGCAGATATCTTTTTAAGGACCCTGTCCGAGCACGTATTTTAACCCCAAGAGGAGACAAACAATATAAACCCTCACCATCAGACCCTGTGTTCATCAAATGACAATTATCTCTCGACTCCCTAGTAGAGTCAAATGCTTGCAAAAAAGCTCAAACCTCTGGAATGCACCTCCCCCAGAAAAAGAATCCAAACTTATAGATGCATATAGAAAACGAGTGGCTGTTCAAGCCACTAACCACTGCAGCATCGCAAACACACAGCGCCTACTAGCTAGTTACACTGGTGTTGAAAACGAGTCCGCATCTGTGAGGCCTGCACAAATAACATGACTACATTTGTCCTTCACTGGGAACCAAACACCCAATTGTTGCGCTTGACTCTCAGAGGGTAGCATTGCAGAGCAGTCTGATGCTTACTCAAGGGAGTGGTGTGGGCTAGTAATCGTCATTTGCAGGTGCGCAAAAATAACACTCAATAATTGATTGGCCAGTCTGTACTTTGCTTTATGAATGTAGGAGTACGTTTATTAAACACACACACTACTCAATAATATGCACAAATTTACAAATATACAAGTTCAAGTTCGGGCATTTATATAGCGCACTACTCACCCGGAGGGTCTCAAGGCGCTTGGGGAGGGGTTCATTATTTGTCGAATAGCCAGGTTTTAAGTTCTTTTCTGAAGGAGATGTGGTTTTGAGTAAGGCGGAGGTGAGTGGGGAGTGAGTTCCAGGTCTTGGCAGCAAGGTAGGAGAAGGATCTGCTACCCATGGTGGATTTTCGGATGCGCGGGACTGCGGCGAGGGCTTGATTGGACGATCTTAGTTGGCGGGTGGGTTTGTAGAAGGACAGTCGAGTGTTGAGACATTCAGGTCCTAGATTGTAGAGGGCCTTGTGTGCGTGGGTGAGAAGGCGGAATGTAATTCTTTTGTTGACTGGAAGCCAGTGGAGGTCTTTTAGGTGTCCGGTGATGTGATCTTGGTGAGGGATGTCTAATATGAGTCTTGCTGATGCGTTTTGGATGCGTTGGAGTTTTTTCTGTAATTTTGCTGTGATTCCGGCGTATAGTGTGTTACCATAGTCCAGACGACTCGGGACTAGTGCGTGGGTGACAGTCTTTCTTGTCTCGAGGGGGATCCAGCGGAAGATCTTTTTGAGAATGCGAAGTACGTTGAAGCAGGAGGATGAGACTGCGTTGACTTGTCTGGACATCGAGAGAGAGGAGTCTAGGATGAAGCCAAGGTTACGTGCATGGTCTGTGGGTGCTGTGCCCAGGGCGGAAGGCCACCAAGAGTCGTCCCAGGCAGAGGGTGAAGATCCTAGGATGAGCACCTCAGTTTTGTCCGAGTTGAGTTTTAGGCGGCTGTCTTTCATCCATTCGGCTACTTCTTTCATGCCTTCGTGAAGGTTGGTTTTGGCGGTGATAGGGTCTTTGGTGAGGGAAAGGATTAACTGGGTGTCGGCGTAAGAGATGATGTTAAGGTTGTGTTGACGCGCGATGGAGGCGAGTGGACTCATGTATGTGTTGAAGGGGGTGGGACTGAGTGAAGATCCTTGTGGTACGCCACAGATGACTTCAGTGGCCTCTGAGTTGAATGGGGGAAGTCGGACTCTTTGGGTTCTCCCAGCGAGGAATGAGATGATCCAGTCCAGGGCTTTTCCTTGTATGCCGATGTTGCTGAGGCGTTGTATAAGGGTGCTGTGGCAGACTGTGTCGAAAGCGGCGGAGAGGTCGAGTAGGATGAGGGGCACTGTTTCTCCGTTGTCCAGTAGTGTTCGGATGTCGTCAGTCGCTGCAATGAGGGCGGTTTCGGTGCTGTTTGGCTCGAAACCCGGATTGAGATGGATCAAGGGAGTTGTTCGATTCAAGGAAGGCGGCGAGCTGGCTGTTGACGGCTTTTTCAATGACTTTGGCTGGGAATGGGAGGAGGGATATGGGTCGGTAGTTTTTAAGATCAGAGGGGTCTGCTGTGGGTTTCTTCAGAAGGGCGCTGAGTTCGGCGTGTTTCCAGCTTTCTGGAAAGGTGGCAGAGTTGAACGAGCAGTTGATGACATCACGGAGATGGGGTGCGATGGTGGAGTCAGCTTTGTTGAAGATGTGGTGGGGGCAGGGGTCGGTTGGCGAGCCAGAGTGGATTGAGTTCATTAGGCGGATGGTGTCTTCAGTGGTGATTGGGTTCCAGGCGCTAAGGTTGTTAGTTGGCGGAGTAGGATCTGAGGGGGGTGGGGAGGGTTGATCGCTGGGAGTATTCTCGAAGCTGCTGTGGATGTCGCCAATTTTGTTGTAGAAGGAGGATAACGCATCGCAGAGGTCTTGGGAGGGAGTGATGTCGTTAGATGCTGCGGTGGGGTTGGTGAATTCTTTGACGATGTTGAAAAGTTCCTTGCTGTTGTGAGTGTTGTTGTCGAGACTATCCTTGAATACTGATTTCTTGGCGGATCGAATCAGTTGGTGGTGTTTGCGGGAGGCTGCCTTGAGGGTGGCCATGTTGTCGGTTGTTGGGTTTATTCTCCATGTTTTCTCCAGGGTGGGGCATAGCTTCTTGGATTTTTTAAGGTCATCATTGAACCAGGGAGCCTTTTTGCTGGCTGATTTGATCTGGTGCTTTTTCAGGGGTGCTAATTCGTCAGCACTGTGGGTGATCCATTGCTTGAGATTGGTGGCCGCTTGGTTTGGGTCCAATGAGAGGGTGGGAGGGTTTTGGTTGAGTGATGTGAGGAGTTGGTCGGAGGTGATTTTGTTCCAGTTTCTCCGAGGAATATGTAGTGGGCGGTTGTGGGTCAGGGTGGATTTGTAGCTGAAGTGAACACAGCTGTGGTCCGTCCAGTGGAGAGCTGTGGTGCGATCGAAGGAGATGTGCTTGCTGGAGGTGAAAATAGGGTCGAGTGTGTGTCCGGCTACATGGGTGGGGGTGTCAACAAGTTGTTTGAGTCCGAGATTGGCCATGTTGTCCAGAAGGGTGGTGTTGGTGTTGTCGTGCTTGTTTTCAATGTGGTAGTTGAGGTCTCCTAACAGAATGTAGTTCTCGGAGGCGAGGGCATGTGGGCTGACGAAGTCCGTGATGTCGTCGCTGAATTGAGTGCGGGTGCCTGGAGGTCTGTAGATGAGGGTGCCTCTAAGTGTGGTCCTAGGGTCGGTGTGGATCTGAAAGTGGAGATGTTCGGCGGTTGCAAGATTGTCAGAGCTGGTCGCGATTTTGATGGTGGTCCTGTGGATGATGGCGATGCCTCCTCCTGTTTGATTGGTGCGGTCTTTTCGGATAATCTTGTAAGCGTCCGGTATGGCTATGGCGATGTCGGGTGCTGATAATGTGTTCATCCATGTTTCTGTAAGGAAGGCGATGTCTGGTGACGCAGTGTCTAGTAGGTCCCAGAGTTCAGTTGCGTGTCTGTGGACTGAGCGGGTGTTAAGCAGGATGCACTTCAGGCGGTTAGAATCGGAGCTGTGTATGGAGGGAGTGAATTTGGTGAGGGTCCTGAGGCAGTAGAATTTGCAGGAGAGGCAGGCGAATGGACCATGGGTACGACCTGGGGTGGCTTCGCAGCATTGTGGTGTGCGTCCGGGGTTGAGGGCGAGGAGAGTTGCGGCATCATATGTGACTCTAGTGGGTTGGGTGTAGCGGGGACCAGGGGGACAGGCGCTGGGCGCGGTCCAGGCGCAGACGGGCGTAGACGGGCTTACCTTTGGCGCACCTTCGGCACACATGGGCGCGACCGCTGCTCGTAAACGCTGCGCGCAAAGGGCATCTGTCATAAGTGGATGGAGGAGTGGGGAGGGGTGAGGGCGGGGCAGCTGGGAGGCGGGAGCGTGGTGGGGAACTGGGCTGGGGGTTAAACAACAAACAACAAAATGGCTGCGAGCCAAAAGTCTAACACGAACAGATTAGGGCACAACCTGAGTTAGGCTAGGGAAAGGGCAATGGCGCCAGCACAATGAACTCAAAATCGCTTACACAGTTTCAAGGCAGAAAGCACAGTTGATTGGTGAATTAATGTGTACTGTGGCAGTATAGCGCTCTGAAATGATCCAAACACTTGTATAGCGCTACGAAAATTAAACACTCTAGCACACGTGAAAGTGGCAGTAGTGTGAGCAGAGCGCTACTTCAATCAATCAGTCACGCACAAAATAAAGCAGCAGTAGTGCGAGCAGAGCGGGACCCAAATTAAATCAGTAGAAATGCGAGCAGCTGTAATATGAGCAGAGCGGGCACAATTAAATCTGCAGTAATGCGAGCGGAGCGTTAATAAAATAGTTTCAGCAAGTAGCAGTTTGGCAGAATATCGCAACGATACCAGTTTCTGGGTCTGGGTCAGGGCAGGGAGCAGCGTTAGGAGCGACCGCTTCTGGCGAGTGCAGGACGGTCACCTGTTGGAATTACTTTGTGACCTTGCATAACATCTCCACCCCTCCCACAAGGGGGGTGGGGTCTAGTACCACCACTCCCATGTATGCGCATCATCTTATTTATTTATTTTTATTCAAAGTTTTATATAGCGCGAACAAGATCCTTACAGATATCAGAGCGCTTCACAAAGACAGGGTAGGGGCAATAGGGCTGAACAGAGATAGTGGGAGCAGTATAATAGTCACTAACATGGTAGGATAATAACATACATAAATCATATCAATATACAATCAGGTAAACAAGTAATATAAGTCGGCACAAGTCATTGATCCCACTACAGAGGTGTTCAGGTACACCTTGGGTGTGTGGATGGCTTATACCAATGTTTTAGTATAGAGAGAACACTGAGTGGGGGCATCGGGAGAGTGAATCAGTAAACCAGCGTGTATCATATATTGGTCGGTAGTAAGAGAGTAGCGTAGTAGTGTCCCCATCAAGTAGAAGTATAGTGCCAAAGGACAAGGTGAACAGTGAAACAGAGCAATGCAGAGTCTCTGATCCAGCACCTATAAGGTTCAGGAGATCTTGGCCAGAAGGATGGTTTTCACCTCTTTCTTGAAGAGTGCAGTGGAGGAGATAAGCCTGGTTTCAGGAGGGAGCGCATTCCAGATCCTGGGTGCCATTCCTGAGAAGGAGCGCTTGTATGTTTTTTCCTTCCGGAATCTACGAGGTTTCAGGAGTAGATTTTTTGTACTTCTATTGGATCTCGAACCACCTGATATAGACAACTTTTGAGCCAGGTAGTTGGGTGCATTGTGGTGCACGGCCGAGTGTGTCATAACTGCAATTTTTAGCTGTATTCTGGCTTCAAAAGGCAGCCATTTTAGGGACTTTAAGTCTGGGGATATATGCGAATGTTTCCTTGAGCCAGTAATGAGTCTCGCGGCAGCGTTCAGGGAGGCTCTTAAGGGTGCTGTTGTGGATAGCGGGAGTCAGCTGAGGGCCACAATTCCGTAGTCTATTCGAAGGATGACTAAAGCTTGTACAGCAGTTTGGAAGTCTTCTGCAGGGAGGAAGGGTTTAATTTTCCTCAGTGTGTTGATTTGGAAATTAGCTGCTTTTGTGGCTTTGCTAACGTGCTGCTGCATGTCGAGCTTGGCGTCGAGTGTGATGCCTAGGGATTTCGCCGAATCCACTATGGTAGGTTGGACATTGAGTGCTGTTAGGTTATTGAGCCAGGTTTGGGTGGTGGAAATTTTCGCCGGGGGTGAGATGAGTAGGAACTCAGTTTTCAGAGCATTTAGTTTGAGGTGATTATCGGCCAGCCAAGATTGAGTGTTAATAAGCGTGGAATTCAGATGTTTGATATCTTCCGGGGATTGTAGCTTTAGGTAAAGTTGTGTCGTCGGCGTACATATGGAATTGGACATTGGAAGCTTGGAGCAAGGTGGCGAGCGGTTCCATGACGAGGTTGAACAGTGTGGGGGAGAGGGAGGATCCTTGTGGAACACCTAGATATGCAGGCACAGGAGTAGATAGCACATTGTCGATCTTGAACTTCTGAGACCGGTTGTGAAGGAAGGACGAAAACCATTTGAGAACAGTTCCCGATAGACCCATTCTAGTGCTTAGCAGCTCCAGCAAGTTCTCATGTTTGACCGTGTCAAATGCTGACGAGAGGTCAAGAAGGATGAGGAGGCAGGACTCATTGCGATCAAGAATTTGGAGGGCGTCATCAATTATGTGTGTCATAGCTGTTTCCGTGCTATGTTTCGCTCGGAAGCCTGATTGATGAGGGTTGAGGAGGTCAAATTGGTCAATGTGTTTTGTTAGTTGGAGTTGGACACATTTCTCCAGCAGTTTGGCCAGGGTGGGGATATTGGTGATGGGCCGGTAATTGTTTAGGTCAGACGGATCAGCTGTAGGTTTCTTGAGTATAGGCGTGACTTGCCCCACCTTGAGGGAGTCTGGAATGAAGCCTTGTTGCAGGGAGCTGTTGATGATTTTGGTCCAGAGAGGGAGGAGCAAGGGATGAAGTCTTTTACAGCATTAGCAGGTAGAGGGTCTGTGAGGTGATTAGAGGGCTTCAAGGTGCAGAGCAGTTTGTGTATTGCTTCTTCCGAGTAAGTATCGAAGTACAGCCAAGATGCCTTGTTTTTAGGTTGAGTGTTAGCCATTCTGGTGTGGTTGGGGAATCGGCTTACATCCATGATGAGGTCATTTCTTATGTTGTCAGTCTTGCTCAAATACAACTCAAATACAGTTAGTGGATCATAACCTGGAGCAAGGGCCCTGCACACTGGCACCATCCCAGTGGCGACTCACCCCAGTACTTCCAACCAGCATTTCAAATAGGTAACCCTGCCTTGGTGACACACAGCACTGGCTGAGCATTTCCTGCTGACCATAAGGTATGCACCTCTATATCTTAAGGGCTAACAGTCTGGGTTCCTCACCTAAGCGCAGCAGCAAGAATACATGTTTAAGCATCACTTCAGAGTGACAGTACTCGTAACATGTGGATATCATTAGAATGCATTACAATTACAACCCCTAAAGGCATCACAGATAAAATCACAGGTTTAATTAAATACAGTCAGACACCCTAGCAGGAATGTGTAGCCACTTAAATCCACTTTGTTTATGACTCCACCTTAATCATGTACTTCACATTAGACACATGAACTACAGTCCCTCTATAAAGAATAACATTAGTAAAAGCATTTGTGGTGCAATTACACCTCTTCAGTTCAAGGGGATGCCTTCTTCCAGACATCAACCCCCTCAGCCCTTCACTTTATGTAGCACTTTTCAATCACACTCAGCTGAAGAACTAAAGTTCCTGCCCAGAAGGTTTCAAATGCGTGCTGAGCCCTTGAGGGGTTATTCTCTCCAATCCCCAAGACATTAAGGGAGGGACTTCCAGTTTCATGCTAGGGGAGACTGCGCCTCTCAAGCAGCTCCCCCTGAACCTTTTCACCAATGTGGCCGTGACCCCGTTCTCCTGGGGCCACCACAAGCTGAAAAACATGATGTTTTGACCTTGCAGGCCGGTCCTGGCCTGCAAGGCATTATGGGAAGGCGTGCATATTTGATTAGTGGCTCCCCCGCTGAGTTGGGGAAAGTGCGATCCTCAGACTGTCTGCTTCGCCGCATTCTGCTCTTCGGTGGGGAGCCCGGTCCCACCCGGACCCCCAGGGTATACTTTACAGCTCGGGGAGCCCACCCCCGGCTGCTCCTGTCCCGGCGAGTGCTTGCTGCAGCGCGGGGAGCCCGCCCCTGGCCGCTCTTAGTCCTGCGGGGCTCGGTACCACCCGGGTGCCCGCATTGCCGCCGCCTCTTTTCCTTCGGGGGTTCCGGGACCCCCCCCCCACTTCATGGAGAAGTGTGGCTCAATGGTTAGAGCAGGCAGACCTTGATGCAGAGCTCTGGCCAGGGACCAGGGTACGATTCCTGCCTCTGCGGGTCTCCGGCTCATTAATTCCCCAGACTGGATATTCTCGCCTCAGTGCCTGTTCTGATCATGGGTCCCATGCTGCAACTCTGGGCAATAGCTTGCTTAGTCTCCACAACGGCCCCAAAAGCGCTGGGATGCCTGGCTGCACCTTGGGGGTGCCCAGGAGTGGACATTTCCCAGGAAAGCCAGGAAGGGTTCCTAAGCGGTATACGGACAGCGCCAGGACACCTCCGGTGGAGGTAGCTGTGCGCTTTACAAATTCCGACATTTTACATTGCTGCCTCGTTGCAAGGCAGCCCGGGAGCCCAACCCCGGCTGCCCCTGCCGGCTCCCCGATGGGCCAGCCCTCTCTCGTGCTGCCACGGGAGCCGCCCACTTTGACTTGGTCTGCCCGCTCCACACTGTGTCCTGCTGTTCGGGCAGGGCCACGGGGGAGCGTGAGCGCACTCCCACTCTCTCTCACAGGGCTCGGAGATGGGGTCCCGGTCCCCCAGGCACTCTGTCCTGAGGAGTGCGACAGCGCTCCCCAACCTCTGCTCTTCTTCGGGGGCCAGGGTGGGTTCCTGGCCCCCTAAAGCACACCTTCACAGGGAGTGTGATGGTGCTCCCCGGCTTCGGGGGAAGGGGGCCCGGGCCCCTCCTCCTCTGCATGGGGTTGCGCGACTGTTGCAAAGTCATCCTGTGCCCTGGGCACCCCCCAACTTTTTGCTGACTGGAACTGGTGGTAACTGACTCTGACTGACCCTGGGCTCTGTTTAACCAGGCCCAGGGCCAGTGCCAAGCTAAAAGGAACACAGAACACAGTTAAAACACCCAACATACACTTGGGTACACTATAGTATGGTGGGGTACCCCTGTAGTTGGCATGACCTACCACCTAAGCCCCTAGTATGTAATAGGGCAGGGGATTGAAACTACCTAGAAGTCTCCAGTATCCTGGGGCATGGCAATTTAGAGGCCAGCAGATTCTCTGCACCAGCATGTGTGCAGTGCTAAAGCCTGAGGTCAGTTTAAACCCTAAATTGGGCCCGAACTCGACTTTGGGAGTAGGGGCCCTTAAAAATTAAAAACCTACCATGTTTATGCATATTAGGGACCCCCAGGATCACCCATAGGTATCCCAGGGGTGCGGGGTCAGTTATCTATAAGGAGCGCCCTTATAAAAATGAGTTTTTAGAAGCCTGGGTTAAGTGAAATTTTACATTTCTCTCCCCACATTGTCTTAAAGAGGTGCTCAAATTCGACTTTGATGCTGGAAGAATTGGGTAAGGGTGATCTGCAATATTTCTGCAGATTCAGAACCCCTGAAGTCTCCCCTAGTTGCACAGGGGGTGGGGGTCCGGTAGAAATTAGGGAAATACTTATAAAATATGGTTTTATAAGCCCTGGTGCTACAAAAGTGGCGCAAGTCATTTTCCCCATTGCAAACCACATGGCCCATAGGCTAACATGGTAGGAAGTGATTGATTAATAAATATTGATAGGAGAGGACTAGCCGGACCCTTCAAAGACTTCCCAGAATGGTCGTAGTAAATCCAACAATATTATATTGTTGAATTTCTCCTAAAGTGTACATACAATAAGTTATGAGACTTTCTTGTTTGTAAGTCCAAATTCAGCCTTTCAGTGGTCTGCCCTGATTGGTCAGATTTAAGTGGATTAGCCAGGCTGCTGGGAGGGCAGTGATCTGTTCTATAGGAATTCCAGGCCAGGAGGTGGCGTCGTAAACTACGCTCTTCAAAGGCAAGAGGGGAGGCCTGGGTTTTAGTCCACAATGACAGTCATGACCCAGAGTCAGGACTAGGCTTAAGAAAGGAATTTGCAGATGTTACTGGGATGGTCCATGGAAATGAGATATCCCAGGGGGTGTGTTTAGCCAGCTCTTACCTCCTTGCTGGAAAATCAGCCATTATGGATTTGGAAGGATGATGCATTCTGGGACAAACTAATGACACACTCCACAGGATGTGGTCATAACTAGGAGTTGCTGCCCTGCTCTCATTGGCCAGCAGTGACCTGGTGCTTGACCCAGAGAATTTTGAATAAGTATCTGAGAGGGGCAGAGCCCTCCAGATCTGCTGCTTGAAACTGAATGAAGCAAGAAGTGCCCTGCTGAAGGTTTTGCTGTGTGCAAGGAACTCTAAGGCATGCCCTATGAAGACTGCACCCTCTGAAACTACAGCCCTGTGGATTACCTTGCTGCCAAAAGACTCAAGAGTGGAAACTCCCTGCAAGCTACAGGTTAACAGAGCTCACCTGGACAGCCCCACAAAGAATTCCAAGCCTGGAGCACAGTTGATTTGTAAGGGGTTTTGTTCAAGTGGATTGCGGAATTGAAGTTTCACACTTTCAAGGACCCTCTTGGAGATTCCAGAACCTTGGATTGCGTGTTGGATACTTTGGGACTTGCAAGCAGAACGCCAGGAAGGTGTTCTAACTGGACCCCGCTTGCTGAAGAAGGCAGCCCACTGCAGTGGTGAGAATTCTTCAGAACAATTTATAAAGGTGTGTCCCTGACAGAGCAAACAAAAAGACTTAAAGGGGCGCTGTTGGTTTCTCAGCACTAGAAAGTGACTAATCTTTAAAAATTCATATCTCAGGTTCCCTACAGTGGATTATTTTCGTTTTGGTGTCATTTAAAAGATAAAAATATTACCTATTTTTATAAATTGGTGTTGGATTTTTATTTTGTGTTGTGTCTTAATTATTTACTGAAATGGTGTTTTTAAATGCTTTACATACCTGTCTTTGAAGTTAAGCCTGTCTGCTCGCAGCCACGTTACCAAGGGTTGAGCAAAGGAATAATTTTCTAAGACCTATGCTGAGTCCTATCATGTGTTAGTGGCCTTATTGCCAGTGGCAGGCCTACATTTGCCCCTACCAATAACCCACTTTCCAACAGCGACGGCGCACCCCATCGCCATTTTCGTTGGTGGGGAGCCAGGGTGGGCTCCTGGCACCCCTTGGGGGCATTGTCACGGGGAGCGTGTCGACGCTTCCCAGCTTTACTTCTCCTTTGAGGCAGCCTCCGGGACCTGACCCACCCCGGCGGCATCTCCGAGACCGGCGGTGAAGCCCCATGCACTTCGTCTGTCTTATCATGGGTCAAAGGTCGTCTACCTTCCGGGGGGCCATATCTCAGCCCCTGGGGGTCCGATCTGCCCCATTTTCGCGTCTTCTTGCTCCTGGTGGCGTCCCCCAGCCACTGGGAGCACTCTCCTTCGCCCTCCCGGTCTCCAAGAGGGGGCATTCTGCAGGGAGCGGTCTTCACTGGCTCCCTGCGCCTCTTCTCCCTGCGCAGAGGCCCCTGCTTCTGCGCACCAGTCCTGGGCGCTTCTTCTGGTGCTGTTCGGGGCCTGGGTGACAGTCAGGGGGTCTCTCCTTCCAACTGCCCATTGCCAGGCTCCAGCACCTTCCGCCTCGGCAGACCACAACCCAGAGAGAGCTTCTCTTCCTGTGCAAGTACTTTTTAAAAGTTGAGTAGGAGGCTGGTAGGAAGTCTCTGTGTGTCCTATAAAACAGCAACGCATCACTTCCCTGTCCCTGATCCCTCCTTGTCCAGCCTCTGGGTTTGTTCAAAATGGCGTCGTCCAGTGTCTCTGGCCACATGGCCTCTGAAACCAAACTCATTCCCCCCTTACTGCCTTCACCGTGGTTCAGCTTGGTGCTTGGCACCCAGTGACAGCAGTTGATGCATTGGCTTGTAGCTCCACATATCTTTTCTCCTTGGAGGGAAGATCTTTGCTCTGGGAAGAAAGGTCATTAATCTAACCTGCCATAGCCAGACCCCAGCCAGGGACTCTGAGAAATATGACATTTCTGGACGACCCAAAAGCAGTACAAATATGACTTTGGACTCTGCAGAATACTTATTTTCACCTACACTACAATGGTCTTTAGTGCGTGTTTGGAATCTGTAGGCTTTGTGGAAGTCATTTTTAGCCATGGGCCCCACATCCCCTTGGGGAATAATGAAGTGAAAACACAGTAAAACACACTGACTTTCCCTGGCATGGTCAGGGTATAAAGCCTATTCCATGTCACCACCGAATTCTGCATATGTCCTGCCACACCATTCAATTTGTACCTGCTCCTGGACTGCGCACGCTAGGAATCGCCCCTGCGCCGCCCCCACACGTGTGCACACGCCTGTACACGTGTCTGCATGTAACCAGCCCGGTGCCCCATACTCCAGCTGCTGCGCAGCAGCCTAGTCAAGCCAGGGAGAAACCAGTAAAATCTCCATGCAGTCTCCTTCATGAGGAGTTCACTGTGGGTGAGTCCCAGATTATGAGTCTCCCCCACAGTAAAAGCTCAACAATTCGGTGCTCAAAAAGCGAAAAATCCGGGCGGCTCCTAGTGTCAGAACCATCTTCTAACAACTGGGATGAGATGGAGCAACTGTTCCAATATCGCCCAGATGAACACATAGCTAAGGCACAGCAGTTAGTTGAAGAGGGGAAACTGATCTCAAACCCCTCAATCAGATATGCTTTAGACACAGCTGACACTGCAGATAGTGAAATCAATATGAGCCTTCTCCTTAGAAGGCATGAATGGGTTAGGATATCTGGTTTTAAGGCTAAAGTTCAACAGTCCATTTTGACTACTGCTTTTAATACGGAACTCCTGTTTGGTCCTGTAGTCGACCAATCCTTGGAAAAGATGAAAAAGGACACCGTAGTGGAAAAATCTGTGGCAGCGCTCCAGTTCCCATCCAATAGAGGCTCCTTTCGCTCCTCAAGGCAACAACCAATCCTTTCCCTCTAAAGGTTTCTATAGAAGAAACCATGCCAAAGGTAGGGGTGAAGGTGCCACACCACGTAACACCCCTTCACCTAATAAACACTGACTTGCCCACACCTCCCCCCGATCACATAACACCTGTCGGGGGGAAGACTTCAACATTTTCTCCCCATCTGGCAATCTATAACAACTGACAAATGGCTGCTCAACCTTATCCAACATGGTTATTGCCTGGAGCTCACGTCCAGTCCACCAAACATCCCCCCTCGCGTTCACAAACTGTTGTCAGTCCATTTGCAGTTACTCAAACAAGAGGTGCAATCTCTCCTACAAAAGGGAGCCATAGAACCAGTTCCGTTTCAGTACCAAGGTTCAGGGGTTTACTCTCTTTATTTTCTAATACCCAAAAAGGATGGTTCCTTAAGACCAATTTTGGATCTGAGATAAACCAGTACATACTCTCAGAATATCTCCATATGGTAACGCTTCAACACGTTCTTCCTCTCCTACAGCAAGAATATTTTTTGTCCACACTGGACTTAAAACGCTTATGTTCACATTCCCATTCATCCAGCTCATCGCAGATATCTCAGATTTGTGATAACAGGCAAACACTGTCAGTTCAGAGTACTTCCATTTGTAGTGACTGCTGCTTCCAGGGTATTTACAAAAGAACCTAGCAGTAGTAGCAGCTCATCTCAGGAGACAACAAATTCATGTCTTCTCGTACCTAGACGACTTGCTCCTCAAAGCCAGCACACACCAAAAATGTTTACAACACTCTGACTATGCTGCACCTACGCCACCCATTGGGTTTTTACGGTCAACATTCAAAAGCCTCAGTCTTCACAGATACAATCTTATCAACACTCACCCATCTCTAGCCTTCCCCAATGCAGCCAGAATTTCCAATATCCAAACAATTCCCCAGTTCCAAGCCAACCAAACCTTGCCAGCCAGGACTATCATGTGGCTATTGGGAAGGATGGTGTCCGGCATTGCAGTAGTACCTCATGCAAGACTACACATGCGTCCATTACAAGAACACTTCGCACGTCAGTAGAATGTCAAAGGGTCAATAAACCCATTTAGTGTCGGTAGACCACTGCAACCATCCCTCTCTGCAGTGGTGGAACCCCCACAATATCAAAAGGGCAGCCTTTCATCAACCCTGTTTCACAAGTCCTGCTAACAGCAGGCGCATCTCCATTACACAATTCAAGGTCTCTGGGACGACAAACACAAACGTCTTCACCTCTACTATCTAGAGCTTCTAGCAGTGTTTCTAGCGCTGAAAGCTTTTCAGTCTCCTCTCACAGGCAAAGTTGTCCTAGTCCGCACAGACAACATGACCGCGATGTACTATATACAAAAACAAGGGGGTGGGGAGAGACACTCTTCAACTGACATGCCTGTCTCAGACAATTTTGAAATGGGCAATCTATCACAAGATTTACCTTCTGACAGAACACCTACGGGAAGTGAACAATCAAATTGCCGACCTTCTCAGTAGAAGGAGGTAGCAAATACACAAGTGGGAACTTCATCCCCCAGTTCTCCTTTCATGCTTCCAACAATGGGGATACCCACAAATAGATCTGTTTGCCACTGTAGACCACGTGCAATGTCCAAACTTTGCATCCAGATTCCCACGCCATCCAAGGGCAGTGCACTATGGATGAATTGGTCAGACATATTTGCCTACACTTTTCCCCCCTCTCCCACTCCTTCCGTTTATGGTTTGGAAACTCAGACAAACATCACACACTGATCTTGGTAGCTCCCACATGGGCCCGTCAACCGTGGTACACCACCCTGTTGGAGCTCTCAGTAGTTCCACATCAAAAGCTACATCTCGCCTCCAGTCTCCTCACTCAGAACCATGGAGAAATCAAGCATCAAAATCCCAAGGAACTCAACTTAGCGATTTGGCTCCTGAAGTCCTAGATTTTGAATATTTAAATTTGCCAACAAATGAAAGGAAGCTGGAAAACCTACTACCAGAGCTTGCAATGCAGCAAAATGGGAACAATTTGTTTTACCTCTAACAAAATTCAACCTTAGATGCTTCTGTTCAGAACCTTCTCTCTTACCTGCGCTAGTTTCCACATCTATTTGGTTGCACCTTGCAGCAGTAGCTGCATATTGGTAAAACAGACAGCATTTGTCTTTGTTCAATGTTCCTGTCATCAAAGCCTTTATGGAGGGATTGAAGAGTTACACCACCAAGAATTCCAAAGGCACCAGTGTGGAATCTTAATGTTGTACTCGCAAGACTTATAGGTCCACCCGTTGAGCCACTACCCAAGTGTCCTTTGCAGTTTCTCTCATGGAAAGTTGCATTTCTAATTGCAATTGCTTCATTAAGAAGAGTTGGTGAGCTACAGGCATTAACCTTAGAAGAACCCTTCTTTCCGCTCCATAAAGATGGGGTCGTTTTTCGCACCAGTTTCAGATTTTTCCCCAAAGTGGTTTCTGCTTTTCATAATAATCCATTAGTTGAGTTACCTGTGTTTTTTTCCTCAAACTGATTCAGTAGCAGAACAGCTCTCCACACACTTGACGTCCGAAGTGCTTTATTGTAGTAAATTGAAAGAACAAAAGATTTTCGTAAAGTAAAGCAACTGTTTGTTTCGTTTACACCACCTCACAAAGGCAATCCTTTTTCTAAATCTGGCATTTCAAGATGGATTAAGTGCATTCAAACTTGCTTCGCAAAAGCTAAAAACTTTATCTATACCCCTATAGAACATTCCACTAGCAAAATAGGGGCATCTATGTCCTTTTTATGTAACATTCCTATAGCTAACATGTGTAAAGCAGCAACGTGGTCTACACCACACACATTTACCAAACACTATTGTGTGGATGTACTGGCACGCCAACAAGCCAATGTAGGGCAAGCGGTGCTAAAAACACTTTTCCAGACAACTGCAATATCTACTGGTTAGGCACCGCTTTGGGAAAATACTGCTATATAGTCTGTGCAAATCATGTGTATCTACAGCACACATGCCCAAACGGATTATGTTACTAACCAGGAAGCATCTGTTCTTGGCATGTAGAGCTGTAGATTCACATGGCTCACCCTCCTCCACGGGCACCGGTAGTTGTTGCAGTTCTCATTATTTTCATTATCCATGCATGGACATCTATATTGTACACTTCCTAACTCTCACCCTTTTGCGGGAAAACTGTCCGACAATGAAGTCTGACCATGCGCACGATCTTCGAAAGGAGGAGTTCCCTTACCTCGTGACTGGAAAGACTTTTTCGAATAAAAACAACTTGCAAACATCCGTGTAGGAGAGTAGGGTCTGCAATCCTGTGATCACCCAGATTTTTGCTTTTTGCTTCACTGGTTTACGACTTTCCCTGGCTGTGGGCCTGCTAATCAGACCCACAGCCTTGCTGTTCTCTCTATTCAATCAATCAATCAGTGACACTTATATAGCGCGCTACCTACCCGTAGGGTCTCAAGGCGCTGGGGGGGGGGGGGGGGTGCCGCTACTGCTCGAACAGCCAGGTCTTCAGCTTCTTCCTGAAGGCGAGGTGGTCTTGGGTCAGGCGCAGGTCGGGAGGGAGGGAGTTCCAGGTCTTGGCGGCCAGGTAGGAGAAGGACCTTCCTCCCGTAGTCGCTCTTCGGATGCGGGGGACGGCGGCGAGGGCGTGGTTGGCTGATCGGAGGTGGCGATTGGGCGCGTAGAAGTTGATTCGGCTGTTGAGGTAGCTCGGTCCCTGGTCGTGTAGGGCTTTGTGTGCGTGGGTGAGGAGGCGGAAGGTGATTCTTTTGTTGACGGGGAGCCAGTGGAGGTCTCTCAGATGTCCGGTGATGTGGCTGGTTCGTGGGATGTCGAGGATGAGTCTGGCTGAGGCGTTCTGGATCCGCTGGAGTCTCTTCTGGAGCTTGGCGGTGGTACCGGCGTAGAGGGCGTTGCCGTAGTCCAGTCAGCTGGTGACGAGGGCCTGGGTGACGGTCTTCCTGGTCTCGGTGGGGATCCACCAGAAGATCTTCCGTAGCATGCGTAGGATGTTGAAGCACGCCGAGGAGACGTTGTTTACTTGCCTGGTCATGGAGAGGGAGGAGTCCAGGATGAAGCCCAGGTTGCGTGCATGGTCTGTCGGTTTGGGTGCGGTGCCCAGGGCGGGAGGCCACCAGGAGTCGTCCCAGGCGGAGGGTGAAGAGCCCAGGATGAGGACCTCCGTCTTGTCAGAGTTCAGTTTCAGGCGGCTGGTCGTCATCCACTCGGCTACCTCTTTCATCCCTTCGTGCAGGTTGGCTCTGGCGGAGGCGGGGTCGTTGGTCAGGGAGAGGATCAGCTGGGTGTCGTCGGCGTAGGAGATTATGCTGAGGTTGTGTTTGCGTACGATGGCTGCGAGGGGGCTCATGTAGGCGTTGAAGAGGGTGGGGCTCAGAGATGACCCTTGAGGGACGCCGCAGATGACTTTGGAGGCCTCTGACTTGTACGGTGGTAGGCGGACTCTCTGTGTTCTTCCGTTGAGGAAGGAGATGATCCATTCCAGCGCCTTGTCCTGGATTCCGACGTTGCTGAGACGCTGTACTAGGGTGCGGTGGCAGACAGTGTCGAATGCCGCGGAGAGGTCTAGGAGGATGAGGGCCGCTGTTTCTCCCTTGTCCATCAGGGCTCGGATGTCATCGGTGGCGGCGATGAGGGCGGTCTCGGTGCTGTGATTGGCTCGGAAGCCTGACTGTGAGGGGTCGAGGGATCCGTTCGTCTCGAGGAAGGCGGCCATCTGCTTGTTGACGGTCTTCTCGATGACTTTGGCTGGAAACGGGAGGAGCGAGATGGGGCGGTAGTTCTTGAGTTCGGTGGGGTCCGCTGTTGTTTCTTGAGGAGAGCGCTGAGTTCGGCGTGTTTCCAGCTCTCAGGGAAGGTGGCGGTGTCGAAGGAGGTGTTGATGATGTCCCGCAGGTGGGGTGCGATGACAGCGTCGGCCTTGTTGAAGACGTGGTGAGGGCAGGGGTCGGTCGGTGATCCGGAGTGGATGGAGTTCATTGTGCGTATGGTGTCTTCGGTGCTGATCGGGGTCCAGGCGTGGAGGGTGGTGGTGGGGGGTGGTTGTTCGGTCCTGGTGTGCGTTGGTTGGTTGTTGAAGCTGTTGTGTATGTCCGAGATCTTGTTGTGGAAGTATGAGGCGAGGGAGTTGCAGAGGTCTTGCGATGGGGTGATGTCGTTGTTTCCTGTGCTGGGGTTGGAGAGCTCTTTCACGATGTTGAAGAGCTCCTTGCAGTTGTGTGCGTTGTTGTCCAACCGGTCCTTGAAAGCTGTTTTCTTGGCGGCGCGGATCAGCTGGTGGTGCTTCCGGGTGGCAAGCTTGAGGGAGGTCCTGTTGTCCGGTGTAGGTTCCCTTCTCCAGACTTTCTCGAGGGCTCGGCAGTTCTTCTTGGAGCTCTTGAGTTCGTCGGTGATCCACGGGGCTTTCTTGCTGCCGGGTCTGCTGGGCGGGGTCCTCAGCGGAGCGAGCTCGTCCGCGCAGTTGCTGATCCACTTCGTGAGGTTGTCGGCGGCCTGGCTGGGGTTCGCTGAGCTGGCAGGAGGGTGCTGGCTCAGGGAGGTGGCGAGCTGGTCTGCTGTGATCTTGTTCCAGCTTCTGCGGGCGGCCTGTTGCTGGTGGCGGTGGGTCGTCGTTCTCTTGAAGGTGAAGTGGACGCAGCTGTGGTCCGTCCATTGGAGCTCTGTGGCGTGGCTGAAGTCGATGTCTGGGCTGGAGGAGAAGACTGCGTCCAGTGTGTGTCCGGCGAGGTGGGTGGGGGTGGACACCAGTTGCTTGAGTCCAAGATTGGCGAGGTTGTCGAGCAGAGTGCTGGTGTTGCGGTCGTTGTTGTTTTCCAGATGGAAGTTGAGGTCGCCTAGGAGGATGTAGTCAGCGGAGGGGAGGGCATGCGGGCTGACGAAGTCGGCGATGTCCTCGCTGAATTGTGTGCGTGGTCCCGGGGGTCGGTAGATCAGGGTGCCTCTGAGGGTGGTGTTCGGGCTGGTGTGGATCTGGAAATGCAGGTGTTCGGCGGTGGTCAGGGTGTTGTCGGTGCTGGTCGTGAGACGGATGGTGTTCCTGTGGATGATGGCGATGCCTCCTCCCATCTGGTTGGCATTGCGGTCCCTCCGGACGATCTTGTAGCCCTCCGGGAGGGCGATGGCGATGTCGGGAGCTGAAGAGGCGTTCATCCAGGTCTCCGTGAGGAAGGCAACGTCAGGGGCTGTGGTGTCGAGCAGGTTCCAAAGCTCGATGGCGTGTCTGTGGACGGAGCGGGTGTTGAGCAGGATGCACTTGAGGTGGGTGCTGCTGGTGTTCGACTTGGCGGGTACTGGTGCGAGGCTGGTCCGGATGCAGGTGAACTTGCAGGCGTGGCAGCTGAAGGGTCCGTGGGTGCGCCGTGGAGTGGCTTGGTGGCATTCTGGGAGTCGGCCGGTGTTGAGTGCGATGAGGGTGGCGGCGGAGTACGTCAGGCGGGTCGGCCGGGGTCTTCGGGGGCCAGGGGTCCTGGCGCTGGTCGCGATCCGGTCGCGGACGGGCGCAGACGGGCTTACCTTTGGCGCGCCTTCGGCGCACAATCGGCGCGCCCGCTGCGCGTGACCGCTGCGCGTGACCGCTGCGCGTTCGCACGGTCGCCATATAAAGGCGAAGTGCGCGGGTGGGCGGAGCAGCTGGGAGGCGGGAGCGGGGAGGGAACAGAATGAAAAAGGGGCGGGGCTTGCGGTGGTTGCGGGAAGCGGGGAGGGAAGGCGGCGATGTAGGCGGGCAAACAGGAGGGACACAAGCTGGAAAGATAAACAGGCAAAATATACTTTATCAAGCACAGATGGCGAACAAAACAAAGGCTAAAGAAACGCTAACACGGGCAGGGAATACAGATGGCAAGCACAAATGGCGAACAAAACAAAGGCAAAACAGACGCTAACACGGGCAGGGAATACAGATGACAAGCACAAATGGCGAACAAAACAAAGGCAAAACAAACGACAACGGAGTCAGCCGGCGGCGAGGCAGGCAGCGCGGCAGGGACAAGGCTGAGGGGCACACGCAGCAGCTGGTGGCCGTGCGGCGCGGGGGTGTCCCACAAGTCCCACAAGCGGGGGTGTCCCACAAGTGGGGTCACACTTACCTGTGTCGCACGGTCGCCATATAAAGGCCAAGTGCGCGGGTGGGCGGAGCAGCTGGGAGGCGGGAGCGGGGAGGGAACAGAATGAAAAAAGGGGCGGGGCTTGCGGTGGTGGCGGGAAGCGGGGAGGGAAGGCGGCGATGTAGGCGGGCAAACAGGAGGGACACAAGCTGGAAAGATAAACAGGCAAAATATACTTTATCAAGCACAAATGGCGAACAAAACAAAGGCTAAAGAAACGCTAACACGGGCAGGGAATACAGATGGCAAGCACAAATGGCGAACAAAACAAAGGCAAAACAGACGCTAACACGGGCAGGGAATACAGATGACAAGCACAAATGGCGAACAAAACAAAGGCAAAACAAACGACAACGGAGTCAGCCGGCGGCGAGGCAGGTAGCGCGGCAGGGACAAGGCTGAGGGGCACACGCAGCAGCTGGTGGCCGTGCGGCGCGGGGGTGTCCCACAAGTTGTACCCAGGTACTGAATTGGCACTGGGCCCTCTCTTGTGTCCCTGTACCCAGGGCAGATGTGCACCCAGAGGTCTCCCAGGGGCTGCAGCATGTATTATGCCACCCCTGGGCTGACTAACCAAACAGACACAACTGGCTGCTTGACAGCTGGGAGCAAGGTGGTGTAATCACCCTTTGCTTTAGATATAGTATACCTATATCTAAACCTAGAATGGGCACACAGATCTCCTATCAGTCACTCCTATGGCAGGCCTTAACAATCCTGAAGGCAGAGTGCTTGGAATCGTGTGAGATGGTGCTCTGGCATGAGCTGAGCCTGTCTGCGGCTTTCGGGATCTATCCCTTAGCCGTTTCCATGATAGCGTCAGACCATATACTCTTAAGTGCCTTATAATCCTCGCGGTTATGGTAACTTTGGTCTGACAATATCTAAACATGTCGTGTAAGGTGTCATACGCTTTGGAATACTACCCCCTCGCCAGTTCTGGCGACGGGGGTAGCATTCCACCCCTCCAGAGGGAGAAGACATGTTGGTAGCCTGTAAACCCGGTTAAAGTTGAACATAGCCTCAGCTCCTCAAAATGGATGCTGCCACCGAGACACAAGTCTGCCCTCCTGCTGCTGGGAGTCCTTCCAGCGCGGGAGGCTTGGACAAAGGGTTTCCTGTCAGGGGCGGTGCTAGCACCATCCCAGACAGGGTTTTGTGTATCCCAGATAGGCAGGGCTATAGAGGAAGGTGACTGCAAGTGGCACCCCGGTGCTCACTGTGCATATGCTGCTCAAACCAGTTCCTGGGGCACACCAGCCCCTGAGCTGGGGAGAGACCGGACAAAGGAGAGGGGTGTAACCACCCCCCTCCTAGTCCCACCCATAGGGCAGGACTTAGTCGCGTGCCAGCCCCTTTTCTCAGGATAAAAGTAGGAGCAGGCCCCCTTCCAAATCAGATCATCTTTGAATCCTGAACATACTTTCTACGAAAGGAACTCAAGACTTCTTCTCAAGATTTCTCCCTTGTGACTAAGGAGTAGTCACCCTGCAGCAGCAGGCACCAACTAAGTATCTTGCGGTTTGCTAAGACGTCCTTCCTCCGGAACCAGACTGACCAGCACGACGAGACCCGGACTCCCTGCCCTCTCTGACCTCAACCTGCCTCTACAGCACAGCTGAGAACCGTGGGTGCGACGAGACCAGAGGACCCGGCGACCATCAGAACCAGCACGACACTGAACCAGCACGACCACCGAGGGACCCTCGAGTGGGTGCACTGGGGTAAGAGAAGCCCCAACCCCAAGCAGCACGAGCACCGAAGTCCAGCCCCCCAGCATCCACCAGATCTGCGTGGGGCCCTTTTGCTTCTGTGTTTCTTGCCACGTTGTCCGGTCACTTGCCCGTTGGCTAGTGACCCTCCAGACGACGTCCTACGTTTGTTTCACTGCTGGTCTAGCTCCTCTAGACTGGCCCTTGTCTCCTCTTGAAGGGGAACTTCCTCGGACCCTCCTGGTCCACCCCAGACGCCATTTGGTGTCTCCACGTGGGCTTGCCTTAGCCAAGGCCTGTTGCCTCCTTCAACGGATCCAGCATCGCCAGCAGCAGACATCCGACGTGGGACAGCTCGCAGACCTCCAGCCTGGTCGACATCCTCGCCCTGGTCCGTGCAGCAGCAGAATCCAGTGTCACCTCTTCACCTGGCTGAGTGACCTCGTCCGGTGCCATCCTGGTGCCCACCTAATCACTGGCTAGTGATTCAGAACTTGGTCCCCTCTGCTTACAGGTACTCTTCTTCAACTGATCCAGTCCTTGGATCAGCCCGGAACATCTTCACTGGTCGCCTGCCAGCAACTCTTACTTCAGACTCCTGGTTCGTCAACGAGGTTTCCCGACGACACTTGAACCCTATGCAGCCGCAGCCCCTGGGCTAGGTAAACCGAGTACCACGGTGCTCCAGCGTAGATCCACTCTCTAAGTGTCTAGATCCACTTTCGTTTTTGACCTACCTAGTCTGGTTCGCCCGAGAACACTAACTTTTGCATTTACTAGTACCCATAGACTTTGTCCCGCATTACGCGTGAGTTTCCACTCTGCACACGACGTCCCTAGGCCTCCTGCTTCTAATCCAAGGGTTCAGCATTGTAGGTCCAGCGTTTCTAAAGTCTCAGAGTAGTACTTACCTGCTAGTAATTTCGCATTCCACTTTTGTAGTATATGGTTTTTCGTGCCCCTCGGGCATTTGTGTAAATTGTGCGACTTTCAGTATTTCTTTAAGTGTTTTGTATTGTGCTTAGCACTCTGTCCTCATAAAGAGTCCAGGGCTGTTGTGTTATAAATAAATATACTTTATTTTCATAACAACTTGTGTGGTGTCCTTTCACTTGGTGTTCAAGGGGTAAATGTGATGGTAAAACAGCTCGCTTAACACGCCCTCTAGAGTTTAGCCTAAAGACTGCGCGTGTCCATGCTACTAGGATAGCTGGTCTATCAGGTTGACTTACAACCAATCATCAATAAGGGTCGTTTGGACTGATACATAGTGATCACTAGAATAGTGAGCACTGCATATCAGGCCAACTTCTCACAATCCGGACCCAACCCTAGATGGCAGGAGTATGCAAAGCATGTGAATCTACAGCTCTACATGCCAAGAACAGATGCTTACTGGGTAAGTAACATACTCCTTATTCAGTATTTGTTCCCGTTCATCGATTCACATGCATTCACTGTCCTCCCTGTCAATGAGGCTACAGCTTAGTTAATTTAAATGCGATGAAAATCTGGCAAGCTAAGCCTCTGAACAGGATTGTAGCCCTGAGCCCCTCCTGCTGATTGGCTAGACTTCATGTCATAATAAAGGTCTGAGTGTTTATTGGTGTTTGTCCGCTAATTTTTAATGTTGATTTCTTCATTGGAATTGTTTTGCTAACATTTGCTACTGAGGGTTTCCACTATTATCAGTAGATAATACAAGCATATGAATCTATGAAATATACCAATGTTGCAGAACAGTAGCTACAGATAACTTTCTTCTGCCCCCTCTAGGCTGACAGTAGAACAATGAATGTTGATGTTTTGTTATAGTTATTTTGGTTTAGACATTAATCAGTTATTCATGCATCAGCTGCTAGTGAGGCATTGTCTCATTGCCTATTATGGTATGTTCAAATTCCCTGAATGTCAGACCAAAGTTAACCATATTTCTTCTGCTTGCTAGCTGCCGATGCCCCGCTACAGTTCTGGTCAGCAACCTCTTCTGTTACAGCAGTCCATCCAGCTTCCACAAGGGCAAAGCTTGTCTGTCGGTGCACCGCGGAGGATTATGCCCCCAGGGTCACAGCCCTCTGTCATGACTGGCAGCAGAGAGGTAAGGCAAATGAATATTTCTACCATGAAACTGTTTACCTGCAGCGTCATGTGATGTTTTAAAGCAAGTTTCCACCCCAGGCAGCTTCCTAAGCTGCATGCGTTGGAGCAGCTTAGTTTTCTTGATAGATATTATCTTATTACTAGTTAAATTGATGGGGTGGGGACAGAAGGAGCGGGCAGGGGTCAGGTGTTTAATAATTTACGGTCTGAAGTTGAAAGGCTTTCCTGGGTCTCCATCAAGCCTTACAGTTGAGTTATGAAAAATACTCCTTTTAGATTTTTCCAATGCTGCCACTTATGCTGCAACAAATACACCTATATGGTCTATAGCTCATGCCTTTCAAATATCTAGAAATCTGGGGGCTGCAAACCATGAGGCTTTTCTTTCATGAACTTTGTTAGAAAGAAGCAATATTAGGCACAACCATGTTGCAGGCAAAGCAGATATCTCTGAAAGATATGGTATTGTCGGATGAGGTCGAGCTGGAGATGGTAAAAGGGATAGAACAGACCCATAGGGGGCAGAAATCTAACGGCGAGAGTTTGGGGTCTGTGGATTTACATGTGGAGATCATACTTGCTGAAATGCTGGAGAAAACTATGGTGTTACTGAAATAACATACACTGACAGTGCCTCTTTGCTTGCTCTACGACTATTAAACTGCGATTGATGTCAAAACATTCAGCTGTCAAAATGGATAGTCCAAAGGGGAGATGAACATTACCTCCTTTAAAGAGGGTGAGTTGTTAATCTGTCTGAATGATTTACATCAAAAGAATGTGGCAGTGCTGAAAAACGTTTCATAAAACTTTGTGGCCTTTTAGAATACCTTCTAAGACACAGGACAACGGCCTCAGTGAAGACCTTTTTGAGGATTTAGGAGAGCCTCCCCCTAAAACTCCAGAACCTCAGGAGTTACAGGAAAAATGAATTGTGAAGTGTAAGAGCCATTAGAGAACATACGTGAGTAAGGGATAAAGAGGTCAATGCTGACTTCCCACAGGTGAAATATGTTCTTACTCATCAAGACTCTTGAGCAGTGATAAAAAAGGGCAGCCGAAACGTATGCCCTACAGCTAGAAGAACAAGCAGAAGCCAGCTTCTTGTGAGAGACTCTCCTCTCAACGCAAACAGTATCACTTTTTACACATTCGTCCAAACATTATGGATCAGGGTAAGGAAGCTCGGAGTCAGCATCTTTTAAGGGAGTCTCATCAAAAGCAAAGGAAAATATACAAGCCGTCAAATCATCATGCATTCCACTAATACCATTTGTAATGTTGCATATAAGAGCTGTATAGAAATGGTTTATGAATCAATGTTCATAGTCCGTAGGGAATTGGGATGATCTAGCACAAGCTGATGATGGGTATACTGGTGGACAGAGGAGAACATGATAGTAGCGATGTCCTTGTAGCCAGCAATGTGTACTTACCATGGCTGCAAGTGCATGTACACAAGAGGATCTCCAAAATTGGAGAGTGATGGACAACACAAGAGGCAGTCAAACATACTAGTGTGTTTGAACTGGAAACATGACGAACATTAAAGACATTTGACAAAGACGGAACAGGAAAGTTAGAGCAAGTTCAAATGAACACCCATCACCACCACAATATTTTACTTAAATTGAGATGGTCATATGCCCTTTCAAGGTTAACCCAACATGTTTGTCAATGGACGATACAAAATCATCTATTGATAGTTATGAACTTACCCGGAAAACAAAACATCGATACAGACAAACTCTACAGACAACAAGGGATCTCACTTGTATGGGAACTAGAAGGGTATAACTGATCTGTTCGAGGCATATGGGCTGCAGTCCACACACTTTTGCATTAGATCACCATCTGGTGGTGGGCCCGAATGATTACACTTTGTTGTTGTCTTGGAAGAGTCTTTATCTGCTGGGTGACTCCTCCCTTAGACCGTAGTGCGCATGGGTATCGACTCCATCCTCAGATTGTTTTTTTCCGCCATCAGGCTCTGATGTGTTTATCGTTCGGTCCCGTTACTGATCTCTTTTCCAATCCATAAATCAATCTACAACATCAAGATCGTCTTAGACACTGATTCAGGTTGCCTGCGTCGAAGAGAGGATCCACTTCTCCATTCCAGCACTCGTCGGGGCCGTTGGGCCCAACTGCGCCATTGGGCCTTTGGCTCATGGAAAGAACACCGTTCAAGAAGTGCCCTCAGTGTGGACAAGTTTCCCCACAACGACCAGCATGAGGTTTGCAACTTGTACTTGTCTCCAGAGCACGAGAGTCGAGACTGTGAGGCCTGCGCTTCGTTCCAGTCCAAGAAGACTATCGGGGACCGTCCAGCTCGAAGAGCTATGGAGCAGTCATCGTCGTCGACACCAGACCTCATCATAGACTAGGCACTGATCGAGGTAGATGTCGAAGAACAGCAAGAAGACGTCGCTTCCGAGGCAGAAGAGTCAGCTTCCGGAGCGGAGGATCGATCCGAAGATGATCTTTTTCCAGCTGGTCAACAGGTCGTGTTAAGAGCGTCGACCCTGTTCACCTCCCCATTCCGGGACAGGCTTCGGCTCCACCCCCACCTTCGGGTCCGGGTGCACACCGATCGAAAACTTCCAGCGCCCCGCCTTCAGGCTTAGCAGCGAAGAGTGTTAAAAAGCCTCTGGCCGACTCGGGCTCGAGTCAGACAGTCGGTCCTGAAAAACAGAAAGTGCTTAAGCCAAAGTCAGCACCCGCACCAAGAAACCCTCCGATACCGAGGGTTACCGAACTGAAACCGAAACCAAGTTCGGCACCAAGAGACGTTCCGAAACCAAGTTCGGCACTGAAAGAGGTTCCAAGGGTTATCGAAACAAAAACTACTTCGGTACCTAAAAAGTCAGACCCGAAAGCGGTTTCCATAACAAAACACATTTCGGCACCAAGAACGGACGAGTCTAAACACTCGGCAGTCAAAGCTTCGGATCCAAAAAGCGTAGATCCAAGAAAAAAGCAAGATAAATCTTCGTAATCGAAAGCAAGACCCGTTCCAAAGATAATAGACACTGTACAAACGAAATCTGACTGCTCCAAACAACATAAATCGATGCCGAACAAAGATTTACCTGTAGAAGAGCTTTTCCAGCCTGATGTAAGGCAAAAGACTCTGAAAATTCATCCACACACTGGACAAATATATACAGTGCCTGAAAAGAGGAAAATGGACTGTCCTAAAACATCTCCTGTTCCTCCAAAGAAGCATATTCAGACTTTACCCACAAAACCTCCTTCGCCACAAGTAGAAATATTAGTTCTCTTCCTGGGGATCCTCATCAACAGTCATAAGCATTAGAATGTTCCCGCCCATGCGCGGGACCCCGGAAACACTAAATTATATGTGCCCCACATATATATATATATATATATATATATATATATATATATATATATATATGTGTGTGTATATATATATATGTGTGTGTATATATATATATGTGTGTGTATATATATATATGTGTGTGTATATATATATATGTGTGTATATATATATATGTGTGTGTATATATATATATGTGTGTGTGTATATATATATATATATATATATGTCAGTCTCGTGAGCAAGGTCTTGGTTAAGACTGAAACGCGTAGAGTTGCTGCTGAGCTGTGATGAATAAAGAAACCTAAACCACTGATTTGGGAGTAATCACTGTGTTGAAAAATCGATTCCGGAGTGCACGAGCAAACTTCTCTACGGAGAAAAACAGGAATGCAATTTTACGGCGGGGCCCTGCCGTGGCTTGTTTGCACCGTCTAAGAGCGCCCAAAATAACCTGATCTCGGGCCAAAGGAGGATATATATATATATATATATATATATATATATATATATATATATATATATATATATATATATATATATATATATATATATATATATATATAAGCAATTGCAGCCAAATAAACATCAGAGCTGAATATGCAGTAAAGAATTTCCATTACATGAAAGAAATGCATTAGAAACATGAGAAACAACAGCAAAGCTTGTTTAGAAACTGTTTTAATGCTAAAAAAACAGTAGAAATTCTCATAAACCACTGAAAGCATAGAAAGCTCCCAAGCTGCATTGCAAACACCCAGTCTAAAAAGACTGAACAGCTAACCTGTAGCTGCATAGCAGTAAACTGACACTGTGCCTTTAAGGCACTCCTCTTATGGATACACTGTTAACATCACATAAAACCACTACCACACTGCCAATACTGAATGGAGTGGTAAGACATGCACCAGAAATATTTAAAGACCCAGTCAGGGTAATTACCACAGACTGGAAAAGAAATATAAAGCAGCTCCCTCTGATCCGGCATACATTAAGGGACAGTTGCCACTAGATTCACTGGTAGTGTCAAATGCGAGAAAGAGAGCCAACTCGCAGTCAACAGGGGATTCTCCACCCCCTGACAAAGAATCAAAGCTTCTAGATGCCTCAGGGAAGCACACACTATCACAAGCTGCTAATATATGGAGGATTGCTAACACTCAAGCTCTTTTAGCAAGATACGACAGAGCTCATTATGATGAGCTAGAGTCTCATGCAACACCTGCCAGAACAGTATAAGGCTAGGGCTGCTGATTTAATACAAGAGGGCAAGGTTATAACTAATACCTCCATAAGATGCGCACTAGACACTGCAGATACAGCATCTAGAGCAGTAAATACAGGGGTACTGTTGCGTAGGCATGCATGGCTAAGAATCTCGGGATTCAAACCAGAGGTACAAGCCAGTATACTAAATCAGCCATTTGACCAACATCTTTTCGGTCCAAATGAAGATCGTGCGCTAGAAAAATGAAAAAAGACACGGACAGGGCAAAATTAATGGGCGCTTTGCAAACACAGGCCCATAGACCTTCCTTTCGTCGCTCCTCCTATAGGGGTGCATCAAAAGGCTTCCAAGCTGACAATACCGCCTCTACTTACAAACAGGCCAACCAAACCTCACCCAGTAAGGGATACTATAGAGGAGGGTATAGAGGAAATAATAATGAGGCAGAGGCAACGCCTCTACTCCCAAACAGTGACTTCCCTTCCATCCCCCCAGACCATTCCACTCCGGTCGGGGGAATATTACAACAGTTCCTACCTGTCTGGAACTCCATCACCACAGACAGGTGGGTGAGACAAATAATTCAGTCAGGTTATTGCCTGGAGCTCACTTCCACTCCTCCAACAATACCAACCAGACAACGTCCTATGTCACAAGAGCACCTCTTACTACTAAGGCAAGAGGTAGAATCAGTACTGCAAAGGAATGCAATAGAACCAGTACCAAGGGAATACCAAAACACTGGTTTACTCCCTTTATTTTCTCATACCCAAAAAGAACGGGTCTCTCAGACCAATTCTAGATCTAAGACCCCTAAACCAGTACATACATTCAGACCACTTTCATATGGTCACATTACAACAAGTTTTACCGTTACTAGAAAAAGGGGACTTCCTTGCCAGATTAGACCTCAAGGTCGCCTACTTCCACATTCCCATTCATCAGTCTCACAGAAAGTACCTAAGATTCGTGCTAGAAGGTCAGCACTACCAATTCAAGGTGCTCCCCTTCAGAGTGACAACAGCACCTCGAGTATTCACAAAGTGCCTAGCGGTAGTAGCAGCACACTTAAGAAAGGGACAACATTTATGTATTCCCATATTTAGACGATTGGCTAATAAAATCTTAGTCATACAACCAATGTGTACAGCACACGAATCAAACAGTCTGCCTGCTGCACAAGTTGGGGTTTACAGTAAATCAAAACAAGTCACATCTACAACCGTCCTTATCTCAGCAGTACCTAGGGGCCACGATAGGTACCTCCAAGGCAGTAGCGTATCCCAACTTAAGATTACAAGCTATGCAGAATCTCATACAAAAATTCCAAGCACAACACTCACTACAAACTCGAGTGTTCATGCAGTTAATAGGAATGATGGCATCTTGCATTTTCATAGTGCCATAAGCAAGGCTACAAATGCGCCCCATACAAGAATGCTTGGCAGGTCAGTGGAATAGGCTCAACAAGAGATAACAGATCTGGTGGTGGTAGACGACCGGATGCATCGCTCTCTGCAAGGGTGGAACACCAAAAACCTTTCCAAGGGCCGGCCGTTTATAGAGCCAGTTCCACAAATAATACTGACCACAGACGCATCTCTCACGGGATGGGGAGCGCACTTACAAAGTCACACAGTACGAGGAATATGGACAATGAAACAAAGAGTACTTCACATAAATTATCTGGAGTTACTAGCAATCTTTCAAGCTCTAAAAGCATTTCAACATTACATATCAAACAAGGCTGTACTAGTCCGGACACAATATGACAGCAATGTATTACATTCAGAAGCAAGGAGGAACACACTCCCTACAGCTCTCCCGGCTGGCGCAGAGCATTGGGAGATGGGCCATTCCTCAAAACATTTTTCTGTTAGCAGAGCATCTACCAGGAGTCCACAATCAATTGGCAGATCTGTTAAGTCGTCGGAGACAGCAAATCCACGAATGGGAACTTCATCCTAAAGTTCTTCAGCCATTCTTTCAAATGTGGGGACAACCAGAGATAGATCTGTTTGCCACACAAAGCAACTCCAAATGCCTAAGCTTCGCCGCCAGGTACCCACACCCGTTATCCAAAGGCAATGCGGTATGGATGAACTGGTCAAACAAATTTGCGTACGCTTTTTCACCTCTCCCACTAATTCCATTGGTGGTACGCAAACTAAGACAACATTCTCTCACATTGATTCTAATAGCGCCAACGTGGGCGAGACAGCCATGGTACACAACGCTACTGCAGCTCTCTGTAGTACCACACCACAAACTAAAACTCTCCCCACATCTACTAACACAGAACCATGGCGAGATTATGCATCCAGAAACCATGCAGCTCAATCTAGCGATTTGGCTCCTGAGGTCTTAGAGTTTGGATATCTAAATTTACCTCCTGATTGCACGGATGTCATTAAAGAGGCAAGACGTCCTACCACTAGAGCATGTTATGCGGCAAAATGGAAACGATTTGTTGTATATTGTACAAATAACAACATCAACCCCTTAGATGTTTCAATTCAAAACTTCATATGCTATCTATTACATCTGCAAAGATCTAATTTAGCATACTCTTCAATTAGATTACATCTAGCGGCTATAGCGGCATATCTACAAAACAGACAACATTTGTCATTGTTTAGAGTACCTGCAATCAATGCGTTTATGGAAGGACTTAAACGAATAATTCCTCCGAGAATACCACCTTCTCCAGTCTGGAATTTAAATATTGTTCTCACAAGACTTATGGGTCCACCATTTGAACCATTGCATAAGTGTGAGTTACAGTTTCTTACATGGAAAGTTGCCTTTTTAGTAGCAGTTACATCACTACGAAGAGTGAGTGAGATACAGGCATTAACAATTCAAGAACCATTCATACAACTTCATCACAATAAACTGGTTCTTAAAACAAATCCAAAGTTTCTGCCAAAGGTCATTTCACCATTCCATCTCAACCAATCCATTGAGTTGCCAGTATTTTTTTCCACAACCGCAAACAGTTCCAGAAAGAGCTCTTCACACACTAGACGTAAACAGAGCAGTTCTATACTACATAGATAGGACAAAACCTTTTCGTAAAACTAAACAAATGTTTGTGTCCTTTTCGCCTCCACATAAAGGCAATTCGATTTCAAAATCAGGCATTGCCAGGTGGATTGTTAAGTGTATTCAAATTTGCTACCACAAAGCAAAATGCACTTTAACCATTCCTCCTGGGGCTCATTCTACCCGTAAGATAGGAGCATCTATGGCATTCTTAGGAAACCTACCATTAGATGATATCTGTAAAGCAGCTACATGGTCTACTACACACACATTTACAAAACACTATTGTGTAGATGTGCAGGCAAAACAACAAGCAAATGTGGGCCAGGCTGTACTGAAGACATTATTTCAAACTACTGCAACAGATGTGGGTGACCGCCGCCAAGGGAGAAACTGCTGTGCAATCTATGCAAAAGTGTGTGGTCTGCAGCCCATATGCCTCGAACGGAAAATGCTACTTACCAGTATGCATCTGTTCTTGGCATGTAGGGCTGCAGAACCACACGCCCAGCCGCCTTCCCGGCTACCTATATATGTTCCAGTATTATCTTATTTAAATTCACAATACATGGTCATCCTTATCTGTAATAATACAACTCCATCATTTGCCCAAAAGGCGAAAACAATCTGAGTATGGAGTCGATGCCCATGCGCACTACGGTCTAAGGGAGGAGTCGCCCAGCAGACAAAGAATCTTCCAAGACAACAGTGTAATCATCCGGGCCCACCACCAGATGGTGATCTAATGCAAAAGTGTGTGGTTCTACAGCCCTACATGCCAAGAACAGATGCATACTGATAAGGTGCATTTTCCTTTTAGGGAACATGACATTAGCAGATCGTGCAAAGCTGCTGGTCAACTCCACACACACCTTCACTAAGTTGACATTCAAGTTCACCAACCAGCTTTAGTTGACCGGTTTGCAAACGTGTTTCAAACATCTGCATCAGCTACTAACCAGCCGCCACTAAAACGGGGAGTTTTGCTTTTCAGTCAATGCGCAGCTTGTGATTTATAGTAGCACATATTAAAAGCGGAAAATCTAACCTTGTATCCATGTTTATTTGTAGTGCTGTAGATTTAGCTATACTCTCGCACCTCCACAGAGGCACGCAATGTTGGAAAGTGGGTTTCTGTTGCAGTAACACCCCCCCATTCCCCCCCACACACTTTTTGCCAGACTACTGATGCACTTTGACTTGATGTGCCCTGGGTCCCTGCCAGTCAGTTTCCCAGGGCCGGTGTTCTTTCCCCATTCAAGATTAGGGATTGTGCTCATTCTCCCACGTGGGGTGAGTACACCCAGGTTGTAGTCACCTTAATGTCAGTAGCTCGAATACCCTAAAACCCCCACTAAATACAGTATTTAGGGGCAGCCCTGAACTAAGAAGGCAGATTCCCGCAACCTAAGAACAAGCATTTGCAATGCAATGAGTCTCGCAGTTGTGAGAGTTTGAGCTATTAGCATTGTAAATGGCAATGCCTTTTATTTGTGTTGGTTTTTAAAACCCAAATCAAAGGCATTCATTCACAATGCCAATAGACAAATCTCTCGCAAATGCGATACCTATTGCATTGCAAATGCTTGTTTATTATTACTGTGCCCGAGACCTGCCAGGACCTGCCCCACTTGAAGACTTGATTTACTCTAGCTAAAACGTAGTAGTAGCTAGACACGCGTTTACTACTGTAGACTTACAGTATTCTATTTGCGCTGTTACCTCTGAGTAGAATTGTGATAAGTTACAAAGTTCTTTATTACTAACTTGTGGAATTGTTTGCATAAATTACCAAAATATGCAAAGAGTAAAGTTGAGCATTTGTATGAAATGAGCAAAAGTGCAAGAAAACCAGGACTTTTGCAAGCATATTGTATGGTAGTGTAATTGGTCATGAGCCACTCATGAGGAAAAACTAAGCAAGGGATGTACACAAGAGTATAAAATACAGGTATATTACTGGCGCTGTTAGAGTACTCAGTAAGATCTAAGGATGGTACTGCAAAAGTTCTAACTACTCACAAGTTACTGTTGCAACAGTCTCACAGTACTCAAGATAAAACGTTACGCAAGGCATGCACTTGCAAACAAAACACCTGTGGATTACCAGCACCCTCTAAGAAGCATAAGAGCAAGCAATATGAGTGTGTAAGCCAGTGCTTCATTTGTGAAAGTGTGTCAGGGCCTGAAATTCTACTCAGAAGCCCGCGGCCTGTGCAATGAAACATGGGCGCGAGGAATACCAAGCCTGGTAGTTTTAAAGCCACCTCATACCTCTTTAATCCACTACCAGACACTCCCTCCACTTTATCTTACTCCTTGAGGTTCCTGCATGTTCCTTTTGTGACGGTTTCGCCGTCTTTCTGATCTGTGTAATAGGTACCTAAATGATGTGGAAAAATAAATGTGGGTTCCGCAAGAATAAGTGCCCCCACTGGCAACCACCTGCTCAAATTAGGCACTGGTGTAGGCAGAGGAACTACAAACTACAGGTAGACCAACAGTCAGAAGCTTCATAAGCTTGTGCTAAGGTGATAAAGAAATTTGCAGGCACCCCTACCTCCGAGGCAGTTTGGTTCACATTTTAGGTGTTGTAAGGCATTCCACCTGCGCCAAAGCGATGAGGGGAGGTTTGGTGACTCTCCAGGAATGCCGGGGCGGTTCCAGTGCTTTAAATGGACTGAGTGTCTGACACTTTTTTTTATTTTGAGAGGGAGAGTACCTGCACTTCTCAAGGGAGACATAACATGTTTAATTGGAGAGTACCTGCACTGCTCAGAAGCAAGCAGATACTTTGGTAAAGGGTACCAGCACTTCTTTTTTTCCATTTCAAGCACTGGGTGGTTCTAAGGGCCAGGTTAGATATTCAACCAGTCTACCAAATGGCACAAAAATCTGTTTTTCGTGTTTTTAGTGACACTGGCAACAGGATATTGTAACCCATGTAACAGCTAACAGAAACATGGTGCCCTAAATATCATACAAAAATACCCCCCTCCCCCCAGTGGTTAATACAAAACCTGCGCCCAATGTGACAAGATTTCTTAAAAGGATACTTATGACAGGGAGGTCAGGGAGCCTACATTGGCTGCCTGTCCAAAAGCTTATCAAGTTCAAGGCTCTGACTTTAACCTTCAGGGCCATGAATGACATTGGTCCTAATTACTTAAAACTAAGACCTACCCAAATTAACCCAAAATAGGACTCTGAGATCCAATTCCCAGAGACTTCTTTCTATTCCTTGTTAAAAAAACTAGATTAGGAGGTCGTTCTTTTTCAGTCACCACCGCCTCCCTCTCGAATTCTATGCCAGAGCACCTTCGAAAGGCGAACTCTGAACTAATATGTATGAGGCATATGAGCAGCAGATTACACACTGTGCATAGATGGCCACCTAGTGTTGGGCCCGGATATTTGCAGTTTGTTTTTGTCCTGGAAAGTCTTTGGCAGTCACAGGATAGGTGACTCCTCTTTTGGATAATTAAAAAAATATATATATATTTTTAGTTTGAGAGTTTTACATAGCGCTGGCTAGACCCAGGAGGTATCGGAGCACTTTACATGAGAAGCTAATATGAGGCAAACAATGGCATACATGAAGATAAAAAGAAAATGAAACAAGTAACGTATACATAAGAATAAATAAATGTGGAGAAAGCTAAACACAACCAGTGGTTAGGAAGATGATGTTGGAAGGACAAATCGTTACCAAACAAAAAAAATAACTTGATGATTTAGAGAGACAGGTGCATGTCACAGGTTATTGCCCTCAATATTAAATTGGCCAAACATGTCATACAAATAGATAAAATAGTGAAAACAATCTGTGAGATATACACATAAAATAGATTAATAGGGGCAAGAGCTGTACAAATTAAATAGTTTGTAGGAGGATGTACAGGAAAAGGAAAAATATTACTGACACACCGGGAAAATTGCGAGATTGGAGATTAAGTGCAGGTCCCAAGTTAAGATCCCCAATAATAATTAAAGAGGTGAATTTTTAGGTCGTTTTTGAAGCTGAAATAGGAGGGGTTACAGCGCAGGCTTTTTGGGAGGGCATTCCAGATGATAGGGGCATTTCCAGAGAAGGAGCGTGTATGTGTGGATTTTTTTTTTATGCAGTGGTGGTATAAGAAGCAGGGTGTTGGTGCTTCTCAGAGGTCGTGTGGTGCCTGCTATGAGGAGTTTCTTGGAGAGGTACTCAGGTGTGTTTTGGTGGAGGACTTTATGAATAATGCAGGCAGTTTTGTAGGCTGATCTACCTTCTATAGGGAGCCATTTAAGAGGTTTGAGAGCTGGGGAGATATGATCGAAACGTTTGCAGTCAGTGATGAGCCTGGCTGCAAGGTTTGGCACAGCTTTGATTGGAGCTAGGTGGACCTTGGGGATTCCGTTGAGGATGGCGTTACCATAATCTATACGTGAAAGGACAAGTGATTGAACTACAAGTTTAAAGTCATCGGTAGGCATAAAAAGTTAGATTTTTTTTTTTGAGGAGACGGAGAGTGCAGAGGGCTCCTTTAGCAGCGTTTTTGACGTGGACGTTAAGGGTTAGTGTGTTTTCGATAAAAATACCAAGAGATTTGACGGAATTGGATAGGGTGAGTGAGCAGCTGAGTGCTTTGAGGTCCGATATCCAGGATTGAATGGGAAGAGGGTTATTTTTAGGGGAGAATGATTTCGGTTTTGTTAGGGTTAAGTTTTAGATGATTGGAATGGAACCAGGTGTGGATCTTGGTGAGGGTGTTTAGATGTAGGATGTCAGCGTGATTTTTAATCTTGTAATATATTTGGGTGCCATCGGCATAGAGGTGGTAGTTAATGCCTGCTTGTTTAAGAATTACAGTAAGGGGTTCCATAAAGAGGTTAAAGAGGGAGAGATAATAGATCCTTGGGGGACTCCAAGGGAGACAGGAGTGCGGTTAGAGAGACAGTTTTGAATTTTGATTTGCTGAGTTCGATGTTGTCGGTAGGAGACAAACCATTTGTAGGCAGTGCCATTAAGGCTGAAACGGGTCTTAAGCACTTTAAGTAAGGCTGAATGGTTGACTGTATCGAAGGCGGCAGAGAGATCAAGAAGGATAAGAAGACATGACTCGCCATTATCAAGTGAGTGGTGGGTGTCATCAATGACATTGAGCATTTCTGTTTCGGTGCTACAGCCTTTCCTGAAACCTGATTGAAAGGGGTCAAGTAGGTTGAAATTTTCGATATGTTTATCTAGTTGTAGTAGGACACATATTTCCAGGACTTTTGAGAGAAGGGGGAGGTCAGTGATGGGGCGGAGGTTGTTTAGGTCGTTGGGGTCCGCTTTGGGGTTCTTGATTATGGGAGAGATTTGTCCAAGTTGAAGGGAGGTGGGCACACAGCCAGTGGAGAGAGATTTGTTGATGATTGTAGTCCAGTATGGGGTGATATGTTTAAGGGCAGGGACAAGGTTAGATGGGGTCTTTTGTGTTTAAGATTACTAATTATTTTAAGGACTTCTAGCTCAGTCATGGGGAGGAAGTTGAACAAGGAGGCTTTGTTTTTTAGTTATGAGTTAAGGGAGTTGGATTCCGGAGATGTGGTAGGGGATAGGTGTGGCGAGTGGTTAGTGGGGGGCTGAGGGAGTAGTCAGTTGAGGAGAGTCATTGGGGAGCAGTAGAAGGGTGGGCGAACGAGAGAAGGGGGTCAACTGGTCGAGGGGATGTGGAGAAGGCATTAGAGATTAGGGCAGGGTTGCATTGGGAATTAGAGGGGAGCTTCGTGGGAAGGAAGGATTGATCTATTTTGGTTATCTTTTCCGAGAAGAAGTGGGAAATTTCTTCACATGTGGCTGATCAGAATTGGAGATGCGGGGGAAGTTTGGTTTCGAATGATTTTGAAGAGTTCCTTTGGTCTATTTTTGGCACGATCAAGTTGATTGCGGCAAAAGGATGCCTTTTCATTTAAGATGTGTTTTTTGTACTTGGATCTAAGGTGTGCAAGATGGGAGGGAGAAGGATGGTGTCTCCAGGTTCTTTCCGACGATCTGAGTGACCGCCTCTCATTATTAAGTTCGGTATTAAACCAAGAGTTGGAAGGGGTGTTTCTTTGGTATTTGAGTTTAGGCGCGGCCAATTGGTCAAGGATATCGGTGACAGTATTGTTAAAGTGTTCAGTGAGCTCATTGGCATTTTGTGAGGGGGGAATGAGAAAGAGTTGAGCTTGGAGTTTAGACTCTAGTACACCCGGGGGATACGTTTCAGATTTCTGGTCAATTTCTTAGGTCTATTAAGTTTGGCGGTGGGGAGATTCGCAGTGGTAGCAATGGTGAACAGTATAAGGTGATGGTCAGACCAGTCAATGGGGACGATGTTGGTCACGGAGGCCAGATCGTTCATAGAGAGAATAGCGTCAAGGATGGCTCCTTTAGTGTGTGTCTGGGACAGGCATCGTTGGTTGAGGTAATTGATCTCAAGAAGATTAGTGAGGAGGGAGATGGTGGGGTCATCAGTATCATTCCAATGGAGGTTCAGATCCCCAAGAAAGATTATTTGAGTTGGATAGAGAGGATTGTGTCAGGAGCTCAGATAAGTCTTCTGTGAAGAGTTGGGGGACTCCAGGGGGGCGGTAGATATTGTGTAGACAAATTTGCTGGGAATTTTGAGATGTCAGTTCAGCTTCCAGGTATTCACAGGAGGAGTAGCCAGAGTTGTTGACAAGGGATAACTGAAGTTCATGTTTTTTAAATAATGGCTAGACCACCCCCAACTCTGCCAGGTCTATCTTTTCTAAGAATAGAGTATCCCGGAGGAGAGAGTAGGTCAAGTATGCTTGTGGAGTGGTCATTGAGCCAGGTTTCTGTGAGGAATGCAATGTCAATTGATTCACTCAGAATAGTTTCCGAAATGTATGTGGCATGCTGGACTGCGGAGCAACAGTTGACAAGCATACATGTAAGAAGTGAGGGGTTGAATATGGTTGGTGTGCAAGAGTGGATTGGTGTGAGTTTTGACGGTGGTCTGGGGGAAATGGGGAGGGAGGGGATTCTATTCATCCCAAGGATAACAGGGATGTGGGAGTATGGGGGTGGAGGATTTGTGGTTGGTAAGCTAGGAAGGTAAGAATTGCATAGATCGGAGAGGTTGAATGGGGAGAGATGGTTCGAGGTGCTGTGAGGTTTATGTAGACGGCAGCGGAGAGGAGTTGATCTCCAAGTATTTTGTTTGGTGTTAGGGATTAGTATTGGGGGGTGGAGGGGGATTTTATGGTGAGGGAGGGCTCAGGGGTTGAGGTAGATAAAATCTTTTTCTGTATTGAGAAAGTTCGGTAGTAAACTTAGCTAGAACTAGTTCAATATTGTGTAGTCTCTGTACAATTATGGTGAGGGGAGGTGCCGTGGGTGTATTATTGGGGTTAGTTGCGGAGGGTATACTGAAGTGTGTGGTGGGAGATAGGGTAGTGGGTGTTGATTGAGGAGGGACAAGGCTGTTGAGTGAAAGGGGTTTGTTAATCAAGTTTGAAAGGTCAAGTTCAATGTTGTGTAGGTTTGTGGTAATTTGGATGAGGGGGGTAGTGAAGGGGTAAGGGCGGGGGTTGGACGTGGTCTTAGTTGGTTTTTGAGGTTGGGCTAATGTGTGAGGGGGAGAAAGGGTAGTTGGAGTGGATTGAGGTGTGATATGGCTGTTAGATGAGGGGTTCAGTAGTCCAGTTAGATGGGTTGATATGGGAGGCTGAACCGGGAGGTACTGAAGGGAAATGGGAGGGGGGAAGGGAGATAGCTGGGGGTAGGGAAAGGTCTGCGTTAGTTGCAGTGGGTGGCCTAATGTGTGAGGGGGATATAGGTTAGAGGGAGTGGAGTGTTGGATGTCAGGGCTGTTAAGTGTGAGGGGTTGGGCTAGTTGAGACAGGAGGTTAGGAACATCAGGAGAAGTAATAGCTGGGGTAGGGAGAAGTCTACGTTAGTTGCAGTGGGTGGCGTAGTGTGAGAGGGGTGAGCTAGGGTAGGGGGAGTAGAGTGGGAGTTGTCAGGGCTGTTAGGTGTGAGGGTTTGGGCTAGTTTAGACAGGGGGTTAAGAACTTCAGGAGAGGTGGTCAGAGCGGATAAAAGAGCATAGAGCGAGTGGAGAGCAGATATGTTGGGGTGGAGGGGTTGGGTATTCATCAGGGGCTGGGATAAGGGGTTAGGAGGTGGAGTTTGGAGGGCATGGAGAGGTAGGATAGAGGGGAGGAGGGGAGGGTGTTCAGGAGGTGGAAAAGGACGGCGGTGAGAAGTTGTGATAAGGGATTGAGGGGAAGGGGCGGTGGAGTATGTGGGTGTTTGGGATGGGGAGAAAGATTAGGGGGTCAGGAAGAAGAGGGATCATGGGGGGAATGATAGAGGGCAAGAATAGGGGGCTGCCGTTTTTAGTGGAGCAATCCGAGAGGTGAGTGTTCGGGGGGGGGGGGGGAATTTGAGAGGGGATGAGAAATAGGTAAAGGTGATTGGGGGGAGTCGTTTATTGTAGAGCGGTCCAGGGAGGGTAATGATGGAGTTGTTTGTGGGAGGATAGAGTTTGCTGGATGGATTAGAGTGGAAGTGGAACTAGGGGGAGGGGGAGGTTGGAGGGGGGTTATTCAGTTGGGAAAGGTGTTAGGCGTAGAGTGGTCAAGGAGGAGGGATAAAGTGCTGAAGTGGTGTTCAAAAATGGAAAGGTGAGAAACCGTGGCTTGTATGAGAATGTTCCCAGTTTTGAAGATGGAGATATCAATATCCCCCTGAAAGGCTGGGGAGGGAGTGGTGGATAATTTTAGTCCATATGGTATATTTTAGTTGACTTGGAGATTGGGAGGTGTTGTAGGAAGATGCTTTTCCATTTGGAATGGTGTTTGGAGTAAAAGATGTAGTTGGTTATAATGGGGGAGGTGAGGCTGAGGTAGTTAATGAGTTTTTCAGGGTTACGGATAAGGAGTTTGTGTTTGAAATTTTTCTTTGCATGTTTGGTGGGGGGGGGGGTAGAGAATGGTTCATGAGTTGGGGCCATGTTTGGAGAGAGTAGGGTCCAGGGGGTGATGGTCACTTCTGGGGGAGGGCATGTTGGGAGTGGGGAGGGTGGCGGGAGTGAGGTTAAGGAGAAAAAAAATGGGGAGACTAACAGGAGAAAATAGGTAAAATTAGATAAACAAATTATATCGACAACATTTAGCAAATCAAATAGATAAATAATCTGTAAAAATGGAGACCGGTATCAAAGCCGCAAAACTTGCAATCCAGTAGATTAACAATCGGTAAGACAACAATAATGCTTGCGATGGGGTGGAATAGCTAAGTTAGAGATATCAGAAGTAGAGGTGGAATATTTGAAGAGAGAATAATAACGGAGTAAAAAACATAGGAACGTTGCAGGGACATTTAGTGACTAGAGATAACAAAATTTGAGATGGAATACCGGAAGAGAGGGTCATACAGGAGCATAACTTGCCAAGGTGAGGAAAGTCCGAATTAGAAAAGGGAATGCAAGAATGCGTAATACAAGGAAGAAGATTATTATAGAAAGGGTGTCGAGAAACGCATGTAAAAAATAAGTTTAGCAATGGGGTCAAGATTTATAACAAACAGGCACATGACCGATATAGATACATCAGATACATTGGCGTACAGCTGAGGGAATTCTCTCCAGATTTCTGTCGTAGTCCGCCTCTGTAAGGCAGTACTGACAATAGGATAACGAAAAACGGCACCTCCCAATTTCCTTGCAGATCGGTGGAAAGCGATTCTGCGAAGTGCGCTCAAATTAAGTTTGCACAACCGGGACAAGTTGACCAAAAAGTCACTTACAGCAGCATCACCAAACAGTGTCACTTACCCCAGAATCCAATGGCCCAAAACAAAAAGCATTCAGTCGGAGAGCTGCTAACGTCTCAAAAGCAATCTTGAGGCCCAGTAGCAAACTGTGGACCTTGTCGGATCAATACAATACAATCTCGCAAAGGAAGAAAAGAACGGCTGATGCATGCGTGCCATGGAATCCACAAAAATCAGCTGGGACTTACAGATCTTTGGCGCTTTGCCCGGTCAGACGTAGAAATAGCATAGTGTTTATCATCATGGGGGCGGTGGAGTTTCTGGAGTACTGCACATGGGCATCGGCTCCATCCCCGGATTGCTATTTTCCGTCACCGGGCTCGGATGGGTTTCCTGCGCTCCGTGTTGGAACAGATTTCCTTCGGCGTGCAATCATCACAACTTCATCGATATCGTTTCGAACGCGTTTCCAGTCGACGCTAATCTTCAATTCCAAAGTCTTCTATTCCTATTGTCGACGAAGGCCTTCTTCGATCCCAGACGACATCTTCCAAGAAGGCGTTGATGTCCCAGAACAGGAGCAAGAACACGGAGTCGACAGCGACTCCGAGGCAGAAAATTCCAAAGTCGAGGACATCACTCCAGCACAGAGGGTCGTAAGTAAGAATGTCGACCCCGACCCTTCCTTGACACCTTCCAAAAAGGCTTCGGTCACACCCTCGGGTGCACACCGAGACACTGCTTCCCATGTCCCGCTTTTGAGCATGGTAAAGAAGCCTACCAAGCCTTCAGGCGACTCGTGCTCGAGTCAGCCTGCCTCCAGTGTCGGTGCACACCAACCGGCACCGTAAAAGACACCATCTTCTTCCTCCACGCCAGCACCTAAACACTCCGCGCCGAAAGGGTGAACCCTTCTCGGCGCCGAAACCAGTCGGCCGACTCGCATGCTTCGGACTCGAAAAAACCTTCCCTCGGACTCGAAAAAACCCTCCCTCGGACTCGAAAAAGGCAAATGAGCTTATACAAGAGGGTAAACACATCACAAATACCTCTATTCGTTGATGCAGCAGACACTGCCTCAAGGGCAATCAATACCAGTGTCCTATTGGGTAGACACGCTTGGCTACGCATCTCAGGGTTCAAGCCTGAACTACAGTGCCATACTCAACCAACCTTTTGATGAGCAACACTTATTTGGAACTACTGTGGACGTATCCCTTGAAAAAATGAAAAAAGATACGGACACAGCCAAATCTATGGGAGCCTTGCAGTCGCAAGCTTCTAGACTCTCCTTTCGCCGCTCATCTTAGAGGCACCAACAGGGGATACTCTTCAGACAGCCCCTCAACTTCGTACAATGCCCCTACACAATCCACCTATAGTAGGGGCTACCAAACCAAAGAGGCAGTTAGAGTTAACAATATGGGCAGAGGCAAAACAAGCAACTCCCGCTCAGATTTGTGCTAGACGGTCAGCACTATCAATTCAAAGTACTCCTATTCGGAGTGACAACAGCGCCAAGGGTGTTTACAAAATGCCTAGCAGTAGTAGCAGCACACCTAAGAATACAGCACATTCACGTCTTCCCATATCTAGACGACTGGCTCATAAAAGCCAGCTCATACAGACAGTGTGTACAAAACACTCACACCACTATTCAACTACTGCACAACCTGGGCTTCACAGTAAACCACACCAAGTCCCATCTGCAACCATCCCATGTACAACAATATCTCGGTGCCACAATAAACACCGAATTAGCACTAGCTTATCCTTCTCCCGCCAGGATAACAAGTGTGCAAACTCTTCTAACAAAATTCCAACCGCAACACTCCCTTCCAGCTCGAATGTTCATGCAACTCATAGGATTGATGGCATCTTGCATATTCATAGTACCTCATGCAAGACTACAAATGCGTCCACTTCAGGAGTGCTTAGCACGTCAATGGAACCAGGCTCAAGGTCAATTAACAGACCTAGTGTTTGTAGACAGTCAGACTCATCGCTCTCTGCAATGGTGGAACACCACAAACCTTTCCAAGGGCCGACCATTCCTAGAGCCAGTTCATCAAATATTTATGACAGCGGACGCATCTCTCTCCGGCTGGGGAGCTCACCTACTGCATCACACCATGCAAGGCAGGTGGACACCACAACAAAAGATACTCCTCATCAACCACTTGGAGTTACTAGCTATATTTCTAGCCCTAAAAGCATTCCAAAAGCAAGTATCAAACAAGGCTGTCTTAGTCCGCAAAGACAATATAACAGCCATGTACTAAATAAACCAACAAAGGGGGACACACTCTCTGCAGCTCTCTGTTAACACAGCAGATATGGAGATGGGCTATACTGCTAAATATCTTTCTCTTAGCCCAACATGTTCCAGGAGTACAAAACACCATAGCAGATCTGCTAAGTCGGCAGACACAGATCCACGAGTGGGAACTTCATCCACAAGTTCTTCAACCGTTCTTTCAACTGTGGGGACAACCTCAGATAGACCTTCGCCACCCAAGAAACGCAAAATGCCCAAGCTTCGCCGCCAGATATCCACACCCGCGTTCCAAAGGCAATGCGATATGGATGAACTGGTCCGGCAAATTTATTTATTTATAGAGCGCCAGAATCGACCCCTGGAGAGGTATCTCTGCGCTATAGACAGTCACAGTGAAAGGGAGCCTTACAATTAAGCATAGAGGGGGAACAGATAGGTCTTAAGCTTTTCCTGAATAGACGATGATCTGTGCATTGTTTTAATTGAGCAGGGAGTCTGTTCCAGTGATGGGGGCTCAGGTAGGATATGGCCTTTCCACCTTGTCTGGCTCGTTTGATTTTGGGTAGTGCGAGCAGATGTTTCCCTGAAGCGCGAAGAGACCGCTGGGGGACATAAGGAGTACATTTATCCACCAGATAGCTTGGACCAGGATTGAAAAGGGTCTTGTGAATAATACAGCTCACCTTGAACAGTACCCGCTTCCGAATTGGAAGCCAGTGGAGAGAGGCCAGCAGTGGCTGAGAGGCCGTCCTCGGAGGTGCATTAGAGATCAGGCGAGCTGCCGTATTCTGGACGACCTGTAGTCTGTTCACTGCAGCCTTATTTGCAGACCGCAGTAGACTATTGCAATAATCCAGGCGACTTAGTATAAGAGCCTGGGTTAGCATCTTCCTAGAGGAGTCCGGTAGCAAGGGGAGAATACGACGTAGGAGACCCAACACATGATAGCATGAACCAGCTGTGTGTGTGGTGTGCTCTTTCATAGTGAGGGTCGGATCAAGGCGAACGCCGAGGTTTTTTACACAAGTTTTGGGCGCCGAAGTCTGAGGACCACCAGTCGGGAGTCCACAGTAATCTGGCTTCCCCGAAAAGCATTATTTCGGTTTTCCCCACATTGCACTGTAAAAAGTTGGTCCTCATCCAATGATAGATGTTTGCGTACTCCTTTCCACCTCTCCCACTAATTCCACTAGTGGTACGCAAACTACAACAACATTCCCTGACACTCATTCTAGTGGCTCCAACTTGGGCCAGACAACCGTGGTACACCACACTGCTACAACTTTCTGTGGTACCACAGCAAAACTATACCGGTCTCCACACCTACTAACGCAGAAACATGGAGAGAACAGACACCCGGACCCAGCTCAGCTCAACCTAGCGATCTGGCTCCTGAAGTCATAGTTTGGTTACCTCAACCTTCCTCTTGACTGTATAAATGTTATTAAAGAGGCTAGACGTCCCACTACTAGAGCATGCTATGCGGCGAAGTGGAAACGATTTGTAATATACTGTCAAAACAACCAAATCAATCCCTTAGATGTGTCTATTCAACACATCATAGGATACTTACTACACCTCCAAAGATGTAACTTGGCATACACGTCTATTAGACTGCACCTTACTGCCATTGCAGCATACTTACAAAATGGACAACATCTATCACTTTTTAGACTATCTGACATAAAAGCTTTTATGGAGGGCCTCAAAAGAATATTTCCACCCAGAACACCACCTTCCCCGGTGTGGAATTTAAACATTGTTCTCACTCTGTTAATGGGACCTCCCATTGAACCATTACATAAATGTGAACTGCAATTCCTAACTTGGAAAGTAGCTTTCCTAGTAGCTATTACTTCCCTAAAAAGGGTTAGTGAACTACAAGCATTCACCATTCAAGAACCTTTTATACAAATGCATCATAATAAAGTGGTTCTTCGTACTAGTCCTAAATTCCTCCCAAAAGTCATTTCGGCCTTCCACCTCAATCAATCTGTAGAGCTGCCTGTATTCTTCTCGCAGCCACAAACAGTTGCAGAAAGAGCTCTTCATACCTTAGATGTCAAAAGAGCATTGCTTTACTACATCGAAAGGACACAAAATTTTCACAAAACAACTTTTTGTCTCTTTCACCACCACATAAGAGTAACCACATATCAAAATCTGGGATACCTTGTTGGATTGTGAAATGCATACAAATTTGCTACCACAAAGCTAAACGTACGTTATCTATTCCCCCTAAAGCCCATTCCACAAGGAAAATTGGGGCTTCAATGACGTTTTTAGGGAACATTCCCTTAGAGGACATTTGTAAAGCAGCTAAATGGTCTACACCGCACACATTCACAAAACATTGTGTAGATGTGCAAACCAAACAACAAGCTCCTGGTGCTCAAAACACCGTTTAAAACCACTGCAACAGATCCTGGTGGTCGCTGCTAGATGCTTGTACTGCTATACAATATATGCACAGTGTGTAATCTGCAGCACATATGCCTCGAACGGAAAATGCTACTTACCGGTATGCATCTGTTCTTGGCATGTAGAGCTGCAGAGTTACACACACCCACCTGATTCCCCGGCTACCTTTATCTGTTCCAGTATTATCTTAATTAGATACATCTTACATGGACATCCTTACCTTCTTGTAAACTACATCACTTCCCTAATGGCAAAAAGCAATCTGGGGATGGAGCCGATGCCCATGCGCAGTATGATCCAAAGGAGGAGTCACCTATCCTGTGACTTCCAAAGACTTTCCAGGACAAAAACAAACTGCAAACATCCGAGCCCAGCACTAGGTGGCCATCTATGCACAGTGTAACTCTGCAGCTCTACATGCCAAGAACCGAAGCATACTGGTAAGTAGCATTTTCCTTAGGAAGAATCTTAAAACCTGGCTTTAGACCCTCCCTCCTCGGATATACTTTCTAGACCTCTCGCTCACTTAACTTGCGGATAGCGCCGGAACACGTCTGTTGGAGGTCGCTCTTGCGCTTTACAAAAGGCAATAATAATAAAAACACCCCTACATTTAGTATTTAGGGGCACCCTGAACGTTCCTTCCTCAGATCCAGCAACCACAAGAAAAGGACGAGAAGCTGTGCAGAGCGAACAAGAGGACGACGCCCACTGACTTGGCCCCAGCCCCATAGGCCTGTCTCCCCTCAAACCTGCTCCTGCGTAACCCTGGCAGCCAGCAACCTCAAAAACCGCAGAGGACCTGCCTGCACTCACTTTCCAAGCTGTTTCTCCCGTGAACACCAGACGTGTTTAAACTGCAGCTACTGGTGCCAGCCAGAAACCGCGAATCCAGCACACTCCGCACCTGCCGAGCTCGTCCCGTGGTTGAGTGAATAAACACCATGAGGAGGTCCGCCTGGCTAACCTGACCTGAGATCCGGCGACCCCTGACCTGCCTCCAGACGACGCCTGCCGCCTCAATCCTGAGGCCCTCCACCGCGACCAGAGCGGGTAAGAAAATCTGACGTCCCAAGGCACCCCTGCACCCGACACCCCACAGCCTTGTGTGCCCAACCCAGCGGTGCCTAACCAACCCTCTATATTCCTACTTAAGTGTTGGTCACTCCTGGAAGATGGTTGTCCCCAAGCCTGCAGTGTTTTTGTCACGGAGAATCTCCATTGAAATCAACAGGGCACCCGACCTCAAAACAGCACCCTGCACCCGGCTGCCCTAGTGCCGCTGAGGGTGCCCCTTCTTTGCTAACTTGGTCCCCAACTTGCCCTGAGCTTAACCCTAGGAGCTTTGCTCCCACAACCCTGTGGCCTGCTTGCCAGCTGCCACCAACCGGAGCCCCCCTATCCTCCTTAGGATAACATTGGGTCTCAACACTACTCTGCACCCGGCCACCCGAGTGCCGCTAAGGGTGAAACAGTGCATCACTGACCCTGGGAGACCCCGGAATCTAACCCCCGGACCCTAACTCCAAAGACCGATTACCTACCTGGAAACCGATAACCTATTTTTCCTTATAGAATAACATTGACACTTTTTCTCCCAAAATGTTTCTACGTGTCAACTTTTGAAAACTACAAATATTCCTTAAAAATCCACCGAATAACAAAAAATGCTTTTTCTCAACTGTTTTCATGAAATGTCCCAGTGCTGAATCCAGGATCCAGCACAGAGTAAGAAAGTATTGTTAACATAACTTACCTGATAAGTGAATGTTCACCCATAGGATAACAATGGTGATTCTATGTGAAAAAGTTTCTAAGTGTCATCTTTTGAAATGCAATAATATTCTTCAAAAATCGTACCTTTAACCAAAACTCATTTACTCACCTGTTTTCAGGAAATGTCCCAGGGCTGAATCTAGGATCCAGTCCTGTTAGCAAAAGTAATCTGAAAAGTAATGAACTGCATTTTACTTAAAAAGCCCATTCATTCGAATATACTATACCTGCATGTGTTGCAAACTGTTTACTTAAAACTGTAACCAAAACCAGTACAAGTTACACTGCTAATTTGAACTGTGTTTATACAAGTCATTTACTACTGAAAAGTATTTGTATGCTTACCTGTACCAGGCTTGCTTGGTTCTAAAAATAAAACAGTATATTTTTTTATACAAAACAATTGGCCTAGAGTTCTTTTTTTGAGTGTGTGAATCCATTTGCTGACTGTGTACACCAAATGCTTTATATTTTCTTCTGATACTGCCTTACTGACTTTAGAGAGTAAGGTTCTATTTAACTTTAACCTCTGCCAAAGCTCTGCAGACCCTTGGACTCTATACACACTGTACATCACTTTGGTGCAGTATATATAGGGCCAGTTTCTTACACCTAAGTCTTAAGTGCCAAGATGTATTACAACTGTATATTTACTGCAAAGTACTGATCACTTACCTGTGCCAGGCTTGCTTGGTTCTAAGAAATAAAATACCTAAGAGTACTTTTCCATACAAAAACACTTGGTCTGAAGTTGTCTTTGAGTGTGTGAATTAATTTACTAGCTGTGTACAACAAATGCTCAACACTGTCTTCTGATTCTGCCTTACTGCTCGACCACACTACCACAAATAAAGAGTAAGGTGCTATCTAACTTTACGTCCGCCTTTTGATCCACAGGACAGGGTTATTAGCCGGGCAATATATACTCTAGTATCTCCACTCTGCCAGCCAACGATGGCCTGCTATGTAGGGCACAAAACATGTCTCTGAGACCCCACCAAGACCCCTGTTTCGAATGAGCATCCTCTGCTTGAGGTAAATCTCCTTTTCTTTTTTTTCCCTTGCTTTTCTTAGTCCCAGTTGGAAATGAAGGGGTTTCACTTCACCGACTGCAAGCAGAACATCCCCACAAGTGGACCTGTGCAGGCGCCTCATTCATACAGGTAAGATTGCTCTTTCTTCTTTCTAACTCTTTGGAGTCTATCCTACATCTCTTTTCTCCCCCTCCCCCTCTCCCCATCTCCCCATCTTTAAGAATTGTCTGGCATTCATAACTGGCTCCATGCAGTTATTGAGATGCATCCTAGTCTAAGCGCGAGACCTATCTATATGAACTAACTACTCGTGTGGTGAGGTTTGTAATTCACTGTTCAACTTGCTCTTTGGTTATTGTTTTGTTGGTAAAGCAGCAGAACTAATTGAAAACCTAAGGCTATGAGTGTACCTTTACTCTGCATCTCTGCATGACTAGCATAGTATCCAGGGCCACTGGAATTCTGCAGCAGCGGAAGACCAAATTATGCATCAGGGTTCCCTAAATTATACAGCAAAAAAAGCCAGATTATGCAGTTTAATGCGGCACATTTCATGATAGTTTTTCATTATTTTGTCATTTTTAAACTTAAAACACTCTGCATTGGTTGCACCTCATTAGTACTAGTTGAACACCCGGATATAACAATAAGCCACAAAAAAGTGACCACTCAACCTTTGAAAAGTGCCTTCCACTGCGCTGCAGCATGTGCTGATGCACTTTTAGTAACTTTTTAGGTCTTGGCCTAAGAAAGACTGCGCACATGCGTAGTCGAGCTGGCGAGATTTAATGATGGGAGAGTTTCACTAGCGAGGTTAAGCCCCACCCCTCTTTTCCATTGGCTGGCGTCACCGTTCATGCAAAACGGTGGCCAGCCATTGGAGAAGGTCTTATCTTCTTTATGGATCCAGATGGCCCCATAATGAAGGTAAATAACCTTTTATGCCAGCAGGAAGTCAGGGCACCCAGTCCGAAAGGGACGGGGCTAAAAGACAAAAGGCAGCGCTTGTTTGCATTTTCCCTCATTCCCTCGGTTCCTTCTCTCATCTCCCCACTTCCTCTCCCTCTTTACTTCTCTTCTCCTCTCCCTCTTTACTTCTCTTCTCCTCTCCCTCTTTCCTTCTCGTCTCCTCTCCCTCTTTCCATCTCTTCTCCACTCCCTCTCTCCGCCGTCCTCTTCCCTCTCCCCCTCTCCCCCCCCCCCTCTCCCTCTCCCTCCAGTCTGCTCGCCTGCACCCCCCCTCCCCCCATATCAGCTGCGAGGGGTGTGGGGTAGGCGGGAGCCACGGTCTCCCATGGTCTTTCCCTGGAGGCTTCCTGCGTACTTCCTGTGTGTACCTTCAATGTGCCACCCTGAGCAGGCCGATATTCTTGTGCTACGCATTCGCAGCGCTAAGCTCAACAAAGTCCTAGGTACGCTGCGCTGGTGGGTACCAAGGTGCCCTGTGCCACAACATATACCCTGCACTGGAAGAACACTGCTTGCCCCATTCTGCACCGAAGACCACACATTTGGGACACAGGTCAGCACGTCCTGGGAAGTGTCTGGCACCGGGCATCGGTGGGCACAGAATCGTGCGGTGCCACGGTGTACACCGACACACCCAGTGCGCCTCCCTCCCTTGAGGACCCGTGTGACCATCCCTCGCCCCAAACCCTTGGGCGCATATGCACAAACTCTGGCACTGAGTACTCTGTGCACAGCCGAGTACCGTCAACATCTTGTGCACATTGTAGCTCACCTGGCATCGTGTGCGCACAACGCAGCGTTCCAAGTCTCTCGCGCTGAGTGCGTGTGCACTGCTGGGTCCCGTCCGGTGCTTAATGTGAGCTGGTGGTTCTCTCTATAGTGGACCACGAGAGATACAGCATATGTCTTATGCGCATTTTAGCTCACCTTGCAACGCGTGTGCACAACGCCCTACCCAGCAAGCCTATAGTAAACTGTGGTGGTGAGTACATACGGCGTGCAGCACCCAGTACTGTGCCACAAAGTATACGGTACCCGAGGGATACTGTTGTCACCCTGAGCTATTCTAACTCACTCTGAATGGCGTGTGTACAAGGCGCGGCCCAGCGAGCCTCTGGCGCTGAGTACTGTGCACTAACCTGGTCTGACGCTGTCGCCCATAGGCGAACACAGGAGTAAATTTTCTGTTACTTGTATACATGGCGTGTCATCCACGTGGCCTGCGCAGCTTCGGCGGAGCTCCGTTGCTCTATAGCAGTTACTACCCCTCGTGTACCCAATATTCTGCACGTCAGAATGTACGTATAGCAAACAATGCCACGTGTGCGGAATGCAGAACCTGCACTATACACCCATGTTCTGTGCGTTACAGACGTCTTTACGGGGCCTGCGCCAGCTGTGCGCACCGTACCTGAACCCCAAAATCAGCCGCATTCACTTGTGCTCAGCTGCACTTTGCTCAGTGTAACACAGCGCCAGTGAACCCGATCGTGGTCAAGTGAGGCCGCAGTCACACCCATACCGCAACTCACTTACCCACCAGTACTCACTACCATCTCACTCTAGCACTCACTTACCTACCCCAGAACTCACTACGACCCTCACTGCAGCACACACACCCCTCCAGCACTCACTAAACCCCTCACTGGAACACACTCCCACTCCAGAACTCACTACTGCCCTCACTGCAACACACTCCCCTCTGCAGTGGTGCACTCGCGTCCGCTTTCACTGCCCCTCCCCCACCCTCACAGCACCCTCAGACGCTGCCTGCTTCTCACACTCCAGCGCACTACACACGCCTTCATCCGCATTAAAACTTTTAAACTCTGCAGTTAAAATAACTACGCACCCCCACCCTCTCCACATCAATACAGCCCTCAGTAAACCCTTCACGGCCCTCACTACCCGTAACCCTATCTCTCTCACTTGGGAATTTGTTGGGGACATTGCAGGTGACTGGAGGGAACTTCCTGCTCCATTTTACCCAATGAGGCCTCTACCACCCCCTCTGCCTGGTGAAACAGCTGCCTCCACCCCTGCCCTGGTGCACGCGGTTTATGATCTGACCGGGTGGGACGGAGGGGTAAGGGGGGTGAAACTTGATTTCTCTGCTGTATTCCCCTCTCACCTTATGCATTTACTTGCGGTGCACAGTGGGATTGTGGCGCGCCTGTAGGAAAGTCTTATTGCGACTGAAAGCGCCACTTGGCTATTAGCGTAATTGTGGGCACTATCGGAGCAGTTGCGCTGTCTGGCAAAAGCCTTGCGTTTCAGGGTCACTTAAAAACTCGCTCATATACTTATTCTACAATGCACTCATTGTCTCATGCACTCACTCTCAACCATTCACCCTCTCATACACTCAGCCACTCACTCAATAGCCACTGAGTTGCTCACTCAGTTAATTTAACACATTAAATCACACTCGCTCACTCCCTTGTGGTGTTTGTGCACACTAGCTGCCCCCAGGACTTTCACTGCCAGCAGACGAGGCGCTGTGGTGTGGCGCGGCGCAAGCTTCTGGCAGATTTAAGGGAACGGGCCAGTAATCCCAGGGCAGCTCTGAAATATGTTTTCACAAGTGAACGCCACCCTTAAACCAATATTCAGGGGCTCCCCAACAATAAACGGGTGTTATTAACTAAATCACTAGCTTGTGTTTTTTGTTAAAATACAAATCACAACCCGGCAAGGGACTGAGGTGTATAATTCGTGCTGCCAGAATTTAATTTCTGCAATTAAAACAATTGCGCTCCCGACCCCCCTCCATGGCTGTTTTGACTCTGGGGTATTAAAGGGGCCCACCAGCATATGATACGACATTGGTGCATTCTGGAGTCTATTGACCTTTACCTGCCTGTGAACTGTAAACATCCTATTTTAAAGGTAAATCCAGCGCTTAGAAGCCCCCACAGTGTGGTACTAAATGCGGTATGCTTGCACCCTCAAATAAGCTGCGTGCTATCTACAGAGTAAAATACAGTGCTGAGCAGATGTAATGTTCGAGGCATGTGGGCTGCTAAATTCATATCTATTGCATAGATCGCCGCCTAGTGTTGGGTCCGGATGATTGCACATTGTTGTCCTGGAAGAGTCTTCGAAGTATCACGAGATAGGTGGCTCCTCCCCTGGACTACAGTGCGCATGGGCATCGACTCCATCCCCAGATTGTTTTTTTCCGCCATTGGGTTCGGATGGGATTTCGACGTCTCCGTGTCGGAATCGAAAAAGTCACTTCTTTAAGGCCAAAAGGCCTTCGTTACCTGCGTCGGTATTTGCGTACGGTCTCGAGCATCTCCGGCTCTTTGAGTCGGAATTCTGCGGAGTCGAGTAACTCTTCGGACATCGAGGCCCTCTCGTCGCAGCAAGACCCCGACAAACTTATCATGGAGCGGAGTCCGTTCAAGTTCTGCCCCGTCTGTGGATCCAAATATCCACATATCGACGTGCATCCAGTCTGTAATAAATGCCTCTCGCCGGACCACAACGAGGACAACTGCATGGCCTGCTCTAAGTTCAGGTCAAAGAAAACGCTCAAGCTTCGGCGCACGGTGCGCCTTGAGGCCCAGCGAGCGGCTCCGGCACCCGACGACATATTCGACGACCCCGCAGAAGAAGGCCGAAGCCATCATCTTCAGATTTCACCACCGTCGACGGAGGTCCAGGCCGATCCCGAAGAACACGTCGAAGGACAGGGCCAAGACCTTGAATACGTCGAGGAGGTAGGGGACGACGACGAAGTATATGGGGCCGCGGAAGATAGCTCAGAGGAAGAGCTATGCCCCGAAAGTTACATGACTCAGGCTCAGGTCACGGGATCGCCACTCGGCCTTACCCACGACCCTGCACCGCTATCCCTGGCCCCGCCTTCTGGCCCAGCCACGGACACACCAGCGGAGCCGCCATTGCGCGTATCGAAACCGAAACCTTCTGAATCGACTACACCAAAGATGGCCGACGTGGCACCAAAAACGAAACCGAAACCATCGGATTCGACAACACCTAAAATGGCCGACGTCCCAACAAAAATATCAAAGCCTGCTCCCTCATCGACTCTGTCGCCCTCCGGCCCTCTGAAGTCGAAGGAAACTGTCGAGACGACAGCGCAGCAGAAGGTGGCCAAGGACCCGTCCTCTAAGAAGGTTGTCCATCACGTCTCGAGCACGGTCGCTCCGGCACGTTCCACTAAGGCTGTTGACACGCCTTCGGACACAGCTGCGGCGCCAACAAGTAAACGCACAGTCGAAGCGAAGTCAACTAAGAGCCACGATCCGAAGGCCGGAGGCACAACGCATCGGCACACGGATGCCGGGTCTGCAGCAACGGCGTCTGCGCCTAAGCCTACAACGGAGCCAAGAGCCGTTGGAGCTAAAGATTCGTCGGCGGAACACTCGTCGACACCGAGGGCCTCCGACGCTACCGAACATCGGGCGTCGGTTACCAAACCCTCCGCCTCGTTCACAAAACAGGTCAGCGACTCCCTCAAACATATTCGGGAGAAGACTTTGACGGCAACGGCTCCCACGCCGTCGGCTCCGAAACCGGTGGACACACCTGCGAAGACTTCGAGCAAGCTTCTCTACACTCTGCCCCCTAAGGTGGCACCAAAGGCATTTGCACCCAGATCGGTGCCGAAGATCACTGACACGTCAGCACCCTCGACGCAAAGTGGCCGATCGGATCGACTTCAAGCCTCAGAAGAACAATCTGAGCATTACATCGATGCCGACACGGGGAAATTGACCCTCTACAAAAGAAAGATCACTTCCCAGCCATTGGAATCCTATGTCATTCCACTAAAAAAGAAAAGGCCGGCACAGGACATTCCTGCCCTTGTTGAACCTATTCAGCCACCTCCAAGAAGGAGTCCATCACCTTCCCCCAACCAGTCAGGGGGAGAGGATGACGACCAAGATGAACAGTACAATTTCCCTGCTGACAATGACCATGATGGTCAACAGGGGTCATATGACGACACTGGTGACCAAGGAGGTCATCAGGTGGTACAGGATCCACAGGGGTTTGGTGCACGTACATCACCAACTGAGGATTCCGCAGCATTTAATGCTTTGATAGAGCGGGCCGCTGCAAATCATGATGTGGACATGCATGCTGACCCGGTGGAGGAAGATTTTTTGTTTGACACTTTCTCTGTCTCAGAACGAACAGTCAAGACACTTCCTATGCTAAAAGGTGTCCTTAAGCATGCCCCAGAGATCTTTAAGGAACCTACCAGGGCGAGAGTGGTGAATCCACGTATTGAAAAGAAATACAGACCGGCACCTGGAGACCCGGCATATATTCGGGGACAGTTGCCTCTGGATTCGTTGGTGGTCGCCAATGCCCGCAAGAGGGCAAACTCCCAAACAACGGGTGAAGCTCCTCCCCCAGACAAGGAGTCGAAAGTGCTTGAGGCATCGGGCAAAAGGGTGGCTGCGCAGGCTGCCAATATCTGGCGTATATCAAACACACAGGCACTATTGGCACGATACGATAGGGCGCATTACGACACCCTAGAACAGCTCCTTCAACACCTACCTGATGAGTTTAAGGAGGCAGCCGAAATGCTCATACAAGAGGGAAAGCTCATCTCAAACGCTGCAATAAAGTGTGCACTTGATGTGGCTGATACAGCGGCTAGGGCAATTAACACTAGCGTCATGTTAAGGCAACAAGCATGGCTTCGCATATCAGGCTTTAAACCTGACATTCAAACAACAATACTCAACCAGCCCGTTAATCCTGACAGACTGTTTGGCCCAGATGTTGACACCACCCTCGAAAAAATTAAAAAGGACAATGAAACTGCTAAGTCCATGTGGGCACTTCAGTCCCAACAATTCCGGGGGAGCACTTTTCGTCGCTCAGGAGCACGTGGTGTTACTAGAGGACACTTGGGTCAACAGACACAATTCACGAAAGGTGGTGCACAATCCTCGTACCCAAAGCAGGGTAGAGGGGGTTACAGAGGTAACAGTGCCAAGGGCAGAGGCAGAGGAAACAACAACTCCCGTTCCTCTGCCGCCAACAAACAGTGACTCTCTGTCACTGCCCCCCGACCATCCAACACCTGTCGGGGGGGGAGACTCCAGCAGTTCCTGCCCGTCTGGACATCCATCACCACAGACAGGTGGGTAAGACAGCTTATCCAGTACGGTTATTGTTTGGAGTTAACATCAACTCCACCCACCATTCCCCCAAAACAACGTCCTATGTCGGCAGAGCACTTGCACTTATTGCAGCAGGAAGTTGTGGTGATGCTGCAAAAAGGCGCAATCGAGCTCGTACCAGTGGAGGAGGAAGGCACAGGGGTTTATTCCCTGTACTTCCTTATCCCAAAAAAGGACGGATCCCTCAGACCCATTCTGGATCTACGCCCCCTCAACCTGTATATACTGTCAGAACACTTTCACATGCTCACACTGCAACAGATTCTTCCCCTGCTGAATCAAGGGGACTTCCTGGCAACCTTGGATCTCAAGGATGCTTATTTCCACATACCACTCCATCCATCCCACAGAAAATACCTCAGGTTCACAATTCAAAACAGGCACTATCAGTTCAAAGTCCTGCCCTTCGGAGTGACCACTGCCCCCAGAGTATTTACAAAATGTCTGGCGACAGTTGCAGCGCACCTCAGGAGGCAGAACATACATGTCTACCCTTAACTAGACGACTGGCTCGTTCAAGCAAAGTCGGAACAACAGTGCGCCGCGGACATGTCCCACACCATTCACCTCCTTCACAGTCTGGGGTTCTCGCTAAACTACCCAAAGTCGCACCTTCAACCAGCCCATGTGCGGCAGTATCTAGGCGCGACAATCAATACCCTGACTGCTATGGCTCAGCCAAACCCGGTCAGGATCAACAACATTCAGTCGCTGATCCAGAGGTTCAGTCCGCAACAACCCCTGCCAGCGAGAGTGTTCATGCATGTGAGAAGTTGGCCTGATGTGCAGTGCTCACTATTCTAGTGATCACTATATATCAGTCCAAACAACCCTTATTGATGATTGGTTGTAAGTCAACCTTATAGACCAGCTATCCTAGTAGCATGGATACGAGCAGTCTAAGGCTAAGACTCTAGAGGGCGTGTTAAGCCAGCTGTTTTACCATCACATTACCCCTTGAACACCCAGGGAAAGGACACCACACAAGTGTTATGAAAATAAACAATGTATTTATTAGAATCACAACAACCCTGTACTCTTTATGAGGACAGGGTGCTAAGCACACAACAAAACTCTTACGAAAATACTTTTAAGTTAGCACGTTACACAAATGCCCGAGGGGCACGAAAAACCATATACTTTCAAAGTGGAATGCGAATTACTAGCAGGTAAGTAACAGTTCTAATAGGCTTTGGAATCGCTAGGACTTAACTAGGGAATCGTTAGATTACTTCTAGGAGACCTAGGGGACTCGGGTGCAGAGTGTGCACTCTCACGCGGGATGCGGGACAAAGTCTATGGAAGCTAGAATTCACAAAGTTAGTGTTCACGGGCGAACCCGACCTGGTAGGGAGAAAATGACAGTGGATCCTGACCCTTGGATAGTGAGGCTATGCTGGGACACCGGAGTGCCGAAGTTACCTAGCCCAGGGGCTGCAGCTGCATAGGTCTGAAAAGACGTCGGAGATCTCGTTGCCGGACCAGGAGCCTGGAAGAAGGAAGTTGCTGGCAGGCGACCAGTGAAGGAAAGTTCGTTGGATCCAAGCCTGGATCGAGGAAGAAGAAACCTGAAAGCAGAGGGGACCAAGTTCTTGAATCACTAGCCAGTGATTAAGTGGGCACCAGGATGGCACCGGGCGAAGTCACCGCAGTCAGGTGAGTGGGCGCTGCTGGGCTCTGCAGTCTCTCGGACCAGGAGGCGTTGTCGGCGACCAGGATGGAGGTGCGAGCTGTCCCACGAAGGATGAAGTCGTTGGCGTCGAAGTTACCCAGGATTGGGCAACAAGCCTTGGCTAATTCAAGCCCACGCGGTGGACTCAAAATGGCGTCTTGAGTGGACCAGGAGGGTCCGGGGTGCTCCTCTTCTGGAAGGGAGCAAGGGCCAGTCTGGAGCAACCAGACCAGCAGCAGAAATGTCGTCGGGCGTCGTCAGGGAGGCCACAAGCCAACGGGCTAGTAGCCAAACAACGCGGTGAGCAGCGGAAAGCAGAAGGGCCCCACGCAGATCGTGGAGATGCTGGGGGGCTGCACTTCGGAGCTGGAGCTGCTCAGAGTCGGGGCTTCTCGGACCCCAAAGCACTCACCAGTAGATTACTCGGCGGGCTTGCTGGAAAGAAGTCGTGCAGTCTTGCAGATGGCCGGTCCCTTGAGGTCTCGTCGCACCCACGGTTCTCAGCTGGGCTGTAGAGGTGGGTAGAGGTCAGAGGTGCCAGGGAAGCCGGTTCTCGTCGAGCTGGGCAGTCGGATTCCGGAGGAAGGACTTACAGCAGACCGCAGTGTTCTTAGATGGTGCCTGCGGATGCAGGGTGACTACTCCTTAGTCACAAGGGAGAAATCTTAGGAAGAAGTCTTGAGTTCCTTTCGCAGAAAGTAGTTTCAGGATTCAAAGATGATCTCATTTGGAAGGGGGCCAGTCTCTACCTTTATCCTGTAAAAAGGGGCTGGCACGCGACTAAGTCCTGCCCTATGGGTGGGACTAGGAGGGGGGTGGTTACACCCACTTCCTTGGCGGGCTTTTCCCCAGCACAGGGTCTGGAGTGACCCTGGAACTGGTTCCAGCCAGCCTATGCACAGTGAGCACCGGGGTGCCACGTGCAGTCACCTTCCTCTAAAGCCCTGCCTACCTACAATACACAAAACCCTGTCTGGGACGGTGCTGGCACCGCCCCTGGCAGGAAACCCTTTGTCCTTATCTCCTGCTCTGGGAGGACTCCCAGCAGCAGGAGGGCAGACTTGTGTCTCGGTGGCAGCATCCATTTTGTGGATGCTAAGGCTCTGTTTGACTTTTAACCGGGTTATAGGTTACAGGCATGTCGTGTCCCTCTAGAAGGGTGGAATGCTAACCCCGTCGCCAGAATTGGCGAGGGGTTAGTATTCCAATTCGTATGACACCTTACTCGACATGTTTTGATAAAGCGATACCAGAGTTGGCACATAACCGCGAGGATTATAATGCACTTAAGAGTATATGGTATGCGATATCATGGAAACGGCTAAGGGATGGATCCCGAAAGCCGCAGACAGGCTCAGCTCATGCTAGAGCACCATCTCACACGATTCCAAGCACTCTGCCTTCAGGATTGTTAAGGCCTGCCATAGGAGTGACTGATAGGAGATCTGTGTGTCCATTTTAGGGTTAGATATAGGTATACTATATCTAAAGCAAAGGGTGATTACACCACCTTGCCCCAGCTGTCAAGCAGCCAGTTGTGTCAGATTTGGATGGCCAGCCAGGGGTGGCATAATACATGCTGCAGCCCCTGGTAGGCCCTGGGTACACCTATGCCCTGGGTACCTCGGGTACACTGTACAGGGACTGGTAAGGTGGCTCAGTATCCAATTTAGATATGTACCTAAGGTACATGGAATCCATTTTACAGAGAGAGCAGTGGGCCTGAGGTCCTGAACAGCAGGGCCTCAGGTCAACTAAGTCAGAAAACCAGCAAAACACCAGGCAAAAAGTTGGGGGCAACCATAGTCAGGGGTCAACCTTCCTACATAACCCCCCCCCAAACGAAAGGAGATAAGGCTATCCTTGTCCAGGTAAGCCTATATTGCCTAAGTGGCCATTTAAGGAAGTACCAGCACTGGCATGGTTACCCCCTATGTCATGGTCCACTAAGCAATCCCTCACCCTAAGGGTGTCTGAGGGTCTCCACCATAGGGAATCTCTACCTGTGGTGTGTTTTGTCAAAGAAAAAGGCTGGTGCTGAAATGGAGTACTGAAGTGAGGCTCCACTAATTTTGGGCTCAGCTTCCTCCAATCATTTTCCACCATATAGGCCTTTCTTTCCAAGACTGAGTTGTTTTGGGCTCTCAGGGTCAACCTCTGGCTACCTACAGCTGGAGGTTGGGTCCCTCTGTTTGGCTTACTGGAGGGACAGGTCAGGTCTGGGGCCCTCAGGTCCCAAGTTTGGCTGTGCCCAACAGTGTCCATCTGTGGGAGGTCCCTAACTAATTTTAAGGGGGATCCCTCAGGAGTATGTTTTATTTTCACTTGGCTAGGACTACTAGCTTCAGTGCCCTTAATCTGCTGATTGGGAAATTCTTTTGGACAGGGGGCCCTTTGGGGTCCAACACTGGCCTCCCTGACCTCTACAGCCCTGGGCTGACGGAGGCAGGGTAGAGAGGGGCAGGTTACCTGCTCCAGACTGGGTCCCACCTTGGAAGGGTCCACTGACATCAGGGGTTCTGCCAGGCTAGGCCTGACTACCTCTGTGGCAGTTTCTTCACAAGGGGTCAGATCAGTTCCCTGAGGAGGCTGATCCTTTCCTAAAGTCTGGTGGGAGGGAGATTTCTCTTCCTCCTCAATACTCTCTGTCTGAGTGGAGTGATCCATAGTTTCAGGCTTCACAACACTGTCATCTGTCTGAGTTTGAGCTGTGGCCATCACAACTCTCCCAACCTTTTCAGGAGGGGGCTCAGTTTGGGTGTGGGCTGTGACCATCACAGCCTTGACAACCTGTTCTGGGAAGGAAGTTGTCTGAGATTGGGTTGTGACTGGCACAACCCTCCTGACCTGTTCAGGGAGGATATCTTGGACTGGGGCTGTGGCTACCACTGCCCCACTAACCTTACCATGGATGTTCACCATTCTAGAATGGGTCTCTTGCTCTACTTCAGCCCAGGCTGAGAGCTCTAAATCATTCCCGAGTAGGCAATCTACAGGCAAGTTTGGTGACACTGCCACTCTCTTGGGGCCAGTGACACTTCCCCAGCTGAGATTTACTACTGCCATGGGATGAGTTTTCTTCACTCCATCAATGTTTACCACCTGGTATGTGGCACCAGGTAAAAGTTGCCTTGAGGGGACTAGACTCTGTCACCATAGTGATGCTAGCCCCTGTATCTCTATAGGCCTCAACTTTTATACCATTGATGAGGGGCTCCTGTCTGTACTTGCCCAAAGTGTTGGGACAAGTTGTGAAGTTGGCAAACCCCATGCCAGTCTCACAGACAAGAGTATCTAAGTTTGGGGACCTGGTTAGGCCAGAGTCCCCAGGAACTCCCAAAGTAAATGCACCCAAATTCTTGGGGGCACTCCCACCACCTGGGGGATTACTACTAGTAGTAACAGGAGGTTTGGGAATGTTACTTGGGGGTATGTTTTCCTTATTGTTATTCTTTGGGCAACTGCTGTCAGTTTTTAAATGACCCACCTGTTTACAGGGATAACAATAAGGTTTCTTCTGGTTGTTGGAAGGATTCTGGGACCCACCCCCCTCAGAGGATTTTTGGGGCCCTGATGTGGTTTGGTCTGTAGATTTATTCCCACCCTTCTCTTGAGGCTTGGTTGATTCCTTTTTCTGGTCACCACCTTGGTTCTTGGGCCTAATCCTGGTTCTGACCCATTTGTCTGCCCTCTTACCCAATTCTTGTGGAGAGGTCAGATCAGAGTCTACCAGGTGCTGGTGTAATAACTGGTTCTGACAATTATTTAAGACTTGCTCTCTCATAATTAGATTATACAATCCCTTGAAATCAGTAACCTTACTACCCAGTAGCCAGCCTTCCAAAGCCTTAGTGGCACAATCAACAAAGTCTGACCAGTCCTGAGACTGAGTTTTCTGGGTGTCTCTGAACAGCAACCTGTACTGCTCAGTGGTTAAACCAAACCCATCAACCAGTGCATTTTTCAGGACCTGGTAATTGTTAGCATCCTCAACTCTAGTAGTGAGGAGCTTATCTCTACCTTTACCATCAAAGGAGAGCCACAGTATAGCTGCCCACTGACTCTGGGGAATGCCCTGCACAGTGCAGGCCCTCTCCAGAGCAGCCATCCATTTCTGGATGTCATCCCCTTGCTTAAAGGGGGGCACTATTTTAGTCAGGTGTTTAGTATCTAAACCCTTCTCTCTATCTCTTGGGAGATTGCTGCCACCAGTGGGAGCTAGCCCACTCATCTGCTGCTCTCTTGCCAGGGCAAGCTTCTCTTTGGCCAGGGCAATTTCTTCCCTTTCAATCCTCAGTTCAGCTTGTCTCATCCTAGCCTCATGCTCCCTTCTCTGAGGGGAAGTAAATCTCCTCTGTGGAGGATTCCTTCTCCCCTGAGAAGAGGCATTAGAGTGCAGAGATCTATTGGAGTCCCTAGAAAGAGATCTATCTCTCCTAACTCCAAGGTTAGGCCCACTTCGGGTTAGTACTGGGGGGCCCCCAGATCCTAGCCCAAGTAAGTCTAAGTTGGTCCTAGTTAGCCTTCTGACTACCTCAAGACCCTTGTCTACCTCATCCCCAGAGAGTACCTCCTCATCCTCCTCCTCAACTGCTGAATCAGTGTTGGGGAGGTCTGGATCCCCAGAGGTTCCCTCTAAGGCTGGCATGCTCTCATGTAACTGAGAGAGCTTTCTGGCATCATATGTCTCTAAGAGACCTATCAGAAAGGGAATGGTGGGGTTAGACCCCTGCTTCAGTTTCCTGGAGACACAGAGTTGCCTCATCTCCTGAAAATTGAGAGCTGCATATCTTGAAGTGACCTGTGGAGGGTCAACACTGACCAGGGGAGTCTCAGTAGAGTCCCCCTGAGTCGACATGCTTTTCTAGTGAGGTGTAAGTGGTGCACTTACCTACACTATATGTTTGCCTACTGATCCCTTGCTAGAGTTGTAGATCTGAAAGAAACAGGTTAGTATTAGATTCCTTACCTTAGAATATCCCCAGGCGTCAGTCTGGATCCGGAAACTTTTGCGTAGCAGTACCCCTGCGCGTCGGTAGGCGTCGTCTGCAGGCGTCCCCTGCGGCTCCGCGTCGTCGGCGTCGTGCGCCGTGATGACGTCGCTGGAGTATATAGACGCCGCCTCCGCGCGCTGACGTCAGTTCTTCTTTTTTCCGCGCCAGTTAGCGCAGATCCGAAGAGCAGTACTCCGGTCTTTTGACCAAGTTTTTTGTTCACTGATTGATCTTTACGGTGCCGGTAGGATGCCCGGTTTCAAGAGTTGTGACGAGTGCGACCGCATGATGTCGGTCACCGACCACCATCGACTCTGCCTCCGGTGTCTGGGCGCGGACCACGACGTGGAGTCCTGCGTCGACTGTCGGGCCTTGACTGGAAAAGCTAGGCGGGAGCGGTCCCGCAAGCTTCTCGAACTCCGGTTGTCGGCCCCGCGTCGAGAGCGGTCCCGGTCCGGTCGGAGGTCGAGGGAGCGGTCGAGGGAGCGGTCGCGGAGCCGCCATGGGCGCTCCGGGAGTCGCCACCATTCCTCCGGCTCGTCAGGTAAGCACAAGAAGTCGGGGCGTCGCCATCGCACCCCCGACTCCCCCCGACGCCCGCGTGCTGCGGCCGGGGGCTCGGGTGACCCCACCCCCGCGGTCCCGCATGGGTCGCCGACGCCGTCTGCCCCACACCTGTCGGTCCCTGGGGAAGGCGCGTCGCGTGAGGAGATCGAGGCCTTCCTCATTGCTATGAGGGCGAGGTCTTCTCCGGCGGGGCCTTCGGCGCCTGCGGGCCCGTCGGTCCCGTCTGGGGGCCCGAGCGGTTCGGGTGCTCCGGCCCCGGCGCCGCCGGTGGCTCCGGCCCCGGCGCCGCTGGTTCCCTCTGGTTCGTCGCCGGCTGGTCTCCCGGCCTCTCCGGCGTCGGTTCCTGTGGGCCAGCCCATGGTACCGCCCCCGCGTGGTGCAGCGACTCCGCCGTCGGCTCCGGCCGGCGTCGGGTCCCCGGCACCGACGCCGCGCGGCGCCACCCCCCTTTCCTCCCCGACTCCGGACTCGGAGCCGGACCGGCGTCGGCCGACGCCGGACCCGACGCCGATGGGGCCTGTTGACCCCGATGTCTATATCGTCGACCCAGAATATGGGTATGACGAGGAGGAGTATGGAGAGGGTTGGGAGGGGTCTGAGGACCCTCTATCCCGTGCCTGCCAGTACGATGTGGACTGGGTAGGTGATCTGGGTGATGCCAGTGGCCTGGACGAGTCGCCCAACCCTGGGTTTGTCTCTCCGTCCCCTGTGGCGTCCGAGGCGGGTGCTGCCTATTCGGTGGTCCTGATGAGGGCTGCCAAGGCCTTACACCTTGAGCTCCCCGTCGCAAAGGTCAAACCGAATATCCTGACGGAAGTTTTTAAACCGCAGTCATGCCCCCAGGAGCCTCTGCTGCCGTTTAATGAGGCCCTGACGGATGTCCTTCTGGGCACCTGGTCCAGGCCCGCCTCTGGTGCGCCGGTTGACCGGAACGTTGCCAGGCGTCACCGTCCCTGCGCGGACGACCCTGCCTTCCTGTCCACCCATCCCTCCCCGGAGAGTCTGGTGATCCAGGCCTCCACTTCGCAGTCCGCATTTCCGTCGGCTCCGCCCGACCGGGAATCAAAGAGGTACGACCAATTCGGAAAGAAAGTGTTTTCCTCTTTGAGTGCTGGGCTGCGGTCTTGTAACACCGCGTGCCTCTTGGGCCGCTACACCCACTCCCTGTGGGATACGGTCGAGGAGTGTTTGCCGCAATGCCCCCAGGAAGTGCGGGACAAGCTCACCCGGGCCTTTGTTGAAGGCCGGGATGCGGCGCGGTACTCGATCCGTTGTGGTCTGGACACCACGGACTCACTGGGACGGGCCATGTCCACTACGGTGGCGATTCGTCGCCATGCCTGGCTGAGATCTGCCAACTTCTCACCAGACGTCCAAAATACGCTTATGGACATGCCATTTGATGGCAGTCGCCTATTTGGTGACAAAGCGGACCACGCGCTGGAGCGCTTCAAGGACTCCAGGGTCACGGCCAAGTCCTTGGGTCTCTCGACCCAGACCCAGCGCCAGCAGACGGGTTCGTTTCGGCCCTTTCGTGGCCAAGGGAGAGGAGGTCCCACACGTGCTGCCAGCCACGCGGCGCAGAGCGCTCCCCAGCGCGGTGGCGCCCGTGGTTTCCGCCGTGGTGGCGGTAGAGGCCAGCGTCGTGGTCAGTCCACGCCTCCCTCCGCTGCGGCATCCAAGCCTTCCTAGTCCGAGCTTTCGGGCTCACGTGACGCCAGTGGGTGGCAGGGTTCGCCATCACCACTCCCGCTGGCGCGCGATAACATCGGACAGGTGGGTGCTGCAGCTTGTCCGAAGGGGCTATGCCCTCCCCTTCGAGTCCACTCCTCCAGCCATGCCACCGCAGAACCACCGTGTGTCGGGGGACCACTTGACACTTCTGCGGGAGGAAGTTACGGCCCTCTTGGCCAAGGGGGCCATCGAGCGCGTTCCTGGGCCAGAAGTAGGGTGTGGTTGCTACTCCCACTACTTTCTGGTACCCAAGAAGGACAAGGGAGGCCTGCGTCCTATCTTGGATCTACGGAACGTCAACGGCTTCCTCCGGAAGGAGAAGTTCAAGATGTTGACTTTGGCTCAGGTCTTGGCTGCTCTAGACCCACAAGACTGGATGGTAGCGTTGGACTTGCAGGATGCGTACTTTCACATCCCCGTCCTGCCGGCCCACCGGCGTTACCTGCGGTTCACGGTAGGCCACGAGCATTTTCAGTTTATCGTGCTCCCATTCGGCCTTACCAGCGCCCCACGGGTGTTCACGAAAGTGATGGCGGTGGTCGCAGCTCATCTGCGCCGGTTAGGGGTTTCAGTCTTCCCCTACCTCGACGACTGGCTGTTGAAGGCGGGCTCGCCCCAGACAGTCGTCCACCACCTTCAGATGACGGCAGACCTCCTGCACGAGTTGGGGTTTTCCATCAATGTGCCGAAATCACACCTGTGTCCCTCTCAAAAGCTCCTTTTCATCGGAGCGGTTCTCGACTCGGCGCAGTTTCGGGTTTATCCCCCGGAACGGCGGGTCCGGGATATTCAGGCTCTGATTCCCATCTTTCAGCCGTTATCCCGGGTTTCGGTCAGGTTGACGCTGCGGCTTCTGGGGCTGATGGCCTCCTGCATCCTTCTGGTGCATCACGCCAGATGGCGGATGCGGGCTCTGCAGTGGGACCTGAAGTTTCAGTGGGCCCAGCATCAGGGCAACCTATCCGACCATGTCCTGATCTCGGAGGGCACTGCGAGACAGTTGCAGTGGTGGCTTACAGACCGCGATTGGGTCAGGGGCAGATCCCTCTCCCTTCCCCAGCCGGAGCACGTGGTTGTGACGGACGCGTCCCTCCAAGGCTGGGGTGGCCACTTGGGAGAGGCGGAGATCAGAGGCCTCTGGTCTCCGGCGGAGTCCCGGCTCCATATCAACATGTTGGAGCTGCGGGCGATTCGCCTGGCACTGAAGGCATTCCTCCCCTTTGTCAACGGGAGTGTAGTGCAGGTGTTCACGGACAACACCACCGCCATGTGGTACTGCAACAAGCAGGGCGGAGTGGGGTCGTGGACCCTTTGCCAAGAGGCTCTGCGCCTCTGGCAATGGCTGGAACGTCAGGGCGTGACTCTGACGGTTCAACACCTGGCAGGTTCTCTGAACGCCAGGGCGGACGAACTCAGCCGTCGGTGCTCGGTGGATCACGAATGGCGTCTGAACTCGGATGTGGCGAGAGGCCTCTTTCAGCAATGGGGAGAGCCTTGGTTAGATCTATTCGCCACAGAAGAGAACGCGCAATGTCATCAGTTCTGCGCGTTGGAGTTTCCAAGACGGCACTCGCTCGGCGACGCCTTTCGGCGCGAGTGGAGTTGCGGTCTGTTGTACGCCTTTCCGCCTATACCACTTCTGCCCAGAGTGCTGAAGAAGATCAGGCGCGACCGGGCCCAAGTTATCCTTGTGGCTCCGGACTGGGCTCGAAGGTACTGGTATCCCGAGCTACTCAGCATGACAGTCGGTCCCTCGATCCGCCTGCCCCTTCAGGAGGACCTTCTGTCGCAGCAGCAGGGGACGGTCCTCCACCCGAACCTGTCCAGTCTCCACCTCCATGCGTGGAGATTGAGCGGCGACAGTTGAGGCCATTTGACTTGCCTCCTGAAGTCTGTGATGTCATTCTGGCAGCCAGGCGTCCCTCCACAAAGTCGGTATACGCCTGCCGGTGGAACAGATTTGTGGCATGGTGCACAGCAAAGGCTGTGGATCCCCTTTCTGCCCCTCTATCTGAGGTTCTCCTCTTCCTCCTTTCCCTTGCCCAGCAGGGCTCTGCTCTGGGCACTATCAAGGGCTATCTTTCTGCCCTTTCCGCCTTCTTGAGGCTACCTGATCAGCCATCTTTGTTCAAGTCCCCTATTGTGTTAAGATTCTTAAAGGGCATCACGCACATGTATCCTCCAGCTCCGTTCGTGATGCCTCAGTGGGACTTGAACCTGGTTTTGACTTTCCTGATGTGCGCTCCCTTTGAGCCCCTTCATTCCTGTCCTCTCCGTCTTCTCGCCTTAAAGACGGCCTTCCTGGTAGCCATCACCTCTGCCAGGAGAGTGAGTGAGCTCCAGGCTCTTTCTGTTCAACCTCCTTTCTTGTCTGTTCATCCTGATAAGGTGGTTCTTCGGACCAGACCTTCTTTCCTGCCCAAGGTAGTCTCTGCTTTTCACATTGGGCAGTCCATCACCTTGCCCTCCTTCTTCCCGCCTCCGCATCCTTCAAAGGATGAAGAGCGGCTCCATCGTCTGGACCCAAAACGTGCGCTTTCATTCTATATGGATCGCACACGCCAGTTCCGGGTGGATGACCAACTGTTTGTTGGCTACGTGGGTGAGAAGAAGGGAAGGGCGGTACAGAAACGGACCATCTCTCGGTGGGTCGTCCTGTGCATCAAAGCATGCTACTCTTTGGCTCGGAAGGAGCCTCCTGTTGGGCTGAGGGCCCATTCCACTCGGGCCACGGCGGCTACTACTGCCCTGGGCCGGGGAGTCCCTTTGCAGGACATTTGCCAGGCGGCCACGTGGGCCTCGCTGCACACCTTTGCGAGGCACTACTGCCTGGACAGTCAAGTCCGGAGGGATGGCTTCTTTGGCCGTTCGGTCCTCCAGGACTTTCTGGTGTAGGTTGTATTGGTTCGCAGACCCACCACCGGGGTTGGTATTGCTGGGGTATCTATTCTAAGGTAAGGAATCTAATACTAACCTGTTTCTTTCAGATGAACAAGTTACTTACCTTCGGTAACGATATATCTGTAAGAAACAGTAGTTAGTATTAGATTCCTTACCGCCCCGCCCATCCTCCCCGTTCTGCGAACTGATACCTAGGGTTAGGGACATCCCTTTCAGGGCCCTAGTTTCAAATGGCACCAGTGTTGGTTCTCACATGGCTCTGCGTGTTCTGGCGCGGAAAAGCTGTGTGCAAAGAACTGACGTCAGCGCGCGGAGGCGGCGTCTATATACTCCAGCGACGTCATCACGGCGCACGACGCCGACGACGCGGAGCCGCAGGGGACGCCTGCAGACGACGCCTACCGACGCGCAGGGGTACTGCTACGCAAAAGTTTCCGGATCCAGACTGACGCCTGGGGATATTCTAAGGTAAGGAATCTAATACTAACTACTGTTTCTTACAGATATATCGTTACCGAAGGTAAGTAACTTGTTCTTTAGGGTGTGCTAGGCCCTAGGAGCTACAACAGCTGGTTCAGTAGAACTCAGAGTATTCTAAGCTAAGTTATATGTACCTTTAGTACTTATGTGATCTTTCACAAGATATTCTTAGGGCATGTGTGGTAAAACAACAGCAAGCTCAAATCCCAACCGCTGCTCACCAATGTGAGAAGTTGGCCTGATGTGCAGTGCTCACTATTCTAGTGATCACTATATATCAGTCCAAACAACCCTTATTGATGATTGGTTGTAAGTCAACCTTATAGACCAGCTATCCTAGTAGCATGGATACGAGCAGTCTAAGGCTAAGACTCTAGAGGGCGTGTTAAGCCAGCTGTTTTACCATCACATTACCCCTTGAACACCCAGGGAAAGGACACCACACAAGTGTTATGAAAATAAACAATGTATTTATTAGAATCACAACAACCCTGTACTCTTTATGAGGACAGGGTGCTAAGCACACAACAAAACTCTTACGAAAATACTTTTAAGTTAGCACGTTACACAAATGCCCGAGGGGCACGAAAAACCATATACTTTCAAAGTGGAATGCGAATTACTAGCAGGTAAGTAACAGTTCTAATAGGCTTTGGAATCGCTAGGACTTAACTAGGGAATCGTTAGATTACTTCTAGGAGACCTAGGGGACTCGGGTGCAGAGTGTGCACTCTCACGCGGGATGCGGGACAAAGTCTATGGAAGCTAGAATTCACAAAGTTAGTGTTCACGGGCGAACCCGACCTGGTAGGGAGAAAATGACAGTGGATCCTGACCCTTGGATAGTGAGGCTATGCTGGGACACCGGAGTGCCGAAGTTACCTAGCCCAGGGGCTGCAGCTGCATAGGTCTGAAAAGACGTCGGAGATCTCGTTGCCGGACCAGGAGCCTGGAAGAAGGAAGTTGCTGGCAGGCGACCAGTGAAGGAAAGTTCGTTGGATCCAAGCCTGGATCGAGGAAGAAGAAACCTGAAAGCAGAGGGGACCAAGTTCTTGAATCACTAGCCAGTGATTAAGTGGGCACCAGGATGGCACCGGGCGAAGTCACCGCAGTCAGGTGAGTGGGCGCTGCTGGGCTCTGCAGTCTCTCGGACCAGGAGGCGTTGTCGGCGACCAGGATGGAGGTGCGAGCTGTCCCACGAAGGATGAAGTCGTTGGCGTCGAAGTTACCCAGGATTGGGCAACAAGCCTTGGCTAATTCAAGCCCACGCGGTGGACTCAAAATGGCGTCTTGAGTGGACCAGGAGGGTCCGGGGTGCTCCTCTTCTGGAAGGGAGCAAGGGCCAGTCTGGAGCAACCAGACCAGCAGCAGAAATGTCGTCGGGCGTCGTCAGGGAGGCCACAAGCCAACGGGCTAGTAGCCAAACAACGCGGTGAGCAGCGGAAAGCAGAAGGGCCCCACGCAGATCGTGGAGATGCTGGGGGGCTGCACTTCGGAGCTGGAGCTGCTCAGAGTCGGGGCTTCTCGGACCCCAAAGCACTCACCAGTAGATTACTCGGCGGGCTTGCTGGAAAGAAGTCGTGCAGTCTTGCAGATGGCCGGTCCCTTGAGGTCTCGTCGCACCCACGGTTCTCAGCTGGGCTGTAGAGGTGGGTAGAGGTCAGAGGTGCCAGGGAAGCCGGTTCTCGTCGAGCTGGGCAGTCGGATTCCGGAGGAAGGACTTACAGCAGACCGCAGTGTTCTTAGATGGTGCCTGCGGATGCAGGGTGACTACTCCTTAGTCACAAGGGAGAAATCTTAGGAAGAAGTCTTGAGTTCCTTTCGCAGAAAGTAGTTTCAGGATTCAAAGATGATCTCATTTGGAAGGGGGCCAGTCTCTACCTTTATCCTGTAAAAAGGGGCTGGCACGCGACTAAGTCCTGCCCTATGGGTGGGACTAGGAGGGGGGTGGTTACACCCACTTCCTTGGCGGGCTTTTCCCCAGCACAGGGTCTGGAGTGACCCTGGAACTGGTTCCAGCCAGCCTATGCACAGTGAGCACCGGGGTGCCACGTGCAGTCACCTTCCTCTAAAGCCCTGCCTACCTACAATACACAAAACCCTGTCTGGGACGGTGCTGGCACCGCCCCTGGCAGGAAACCCTTTGTCCTTATCTCCTGCTCTGGGAGGACTCCCAGCAGCAGGAGGGCAGACTTGTGTCTCGGTGGCAGCATCCATTTTGTGGATGCTAAGGCTCTGTTTGACTTTTAACCGGGTTATAGGTCACAGGCATGTCGTGTCCCTCTAGAAGGGTGGAATGCTAACCCCGTCGCCAGAATTGGCGAGGGGTTAGTATTCCAATTCGTATGACACCTTACTCGACATGTTTTGATAAAGCGATACCAGAGTTGGCACATAACCGCGAGGATTATAATGCACTTAAGAGTATATGGTATGCGATATCATGGAAACGGCTAAGGGATGGATCCCGAAAGCCGCAGACAGGCTCAGCTCATGCTAGAGCACCATCTCACACGATTCCAAGCACTCTGCCTTCAGGATTGTTAAGGCCTGCCATAGGAGTGACTGATAGGAGATCTGTGTGTCCATTTTAGGGTTAGATATAGGTATACTATATCTAAAGCAAAGGGTGATTACACCACCTTGCCCCAGCTGTCAAGCAGCCAGTTGTGTCAGATTTGGATGGCCAGCCAGGGGTGGCATAATACATGCTGCAGCCCCTGGTAGGCCCTGGGTACACCTATGCCCTGGGTACCTAGGGTACACTGTACAGGGACTGGTAAGGTGGCTCAGTATCCAATTTAGATATGTACCTAAGGTACATGGAATCCATTTTACAGAGAGAGCAGTGGGCCTGAGGTCCTGAACAGCAGGGCCTCAGGTCAACTAAGTCAGAAAACCAGCAAAACACCAGGCAAAAAGTTGGGGGCAACCATAGTCAGGGGTCAACCTTCCTACAATGCAGTTGATAGGCATGATGGCCTCCTGCATCTTCATAGTCCCGTCCGCTCCAAGAATGCTTGGCAAATCAGTGGACACAGGCTCAGGGACAACTGACAGACCTAGTGTTGGTGACCGGTCGGGCATACAACTCTCTGCATTGGTGGAATCCACACAACCTTTGCAAGGGACGACCGTTCCAAGAGCCTGTGTCACAGATTATCCTAACAACGGATGCATCTCTCCAAGGGTGGGGAGCTCATGTGCTCCACTACACAGTGCAGGGACTGTGGTCAACGCAGCAACAAAAGATGCACATCAACTACCTGGAATTGATGGCAATCTTCATGGCGCTCAAGTCCTTCAAAGTACATCTGTGCAACAAGGTCGTGTTGATCCGGACGGACAACATGACAGCCATGTACTACATCCAAAAGCAGGGAGGCACTCACTCGCCACAGCTGTCTCATTTGGCTCAGGGCATGTGGAAGTGGGCCATTCAGAGGAACATTTTCCTCATGGCAGAACACCTCCCTGGCAAGGACAATGAGATGGCGGATCTGCTCAGCAGATACAGCCATCAAATGCACGAGTGGGAGATACATCCATCAGTACTCCACCCGTACTTCCAACAGTGGGGTCATCCAGAGATAGACCTGTTTGCCACAAAGGAAAACGCAAAATGCCAAAGCTTTGCCGCCAGGTTCCCTCACCCGGAATCGCAAGGGAATGCGATATGGATGAACTGGTCAGGCAAATTTGCGTACGCTTTCCCCCAGCGCCTCTCATTCCGCTGGTGGCAAGAAAGCTAAAGCAACACTCGATGACACTCATCCTGGTTGCTCCAACGTGGGCACGCCAACCATGGTACACCACGTTTCTAGAACTTTCCGTGGTACCGCATCAAAGGCTGCATCTCTCCCCAAGCCTCTTGACGCAGAGCCATGGCGACATTCAGCATCCAGATCCGCAACAGCTCAACCTGGCGATCTGGCTCCTGAAGTCCTAGAGTTTGGCTACCTCAACCTGCCTCCGGAATGCATGGATATCATACGAGAGGCAAGGAAGCCCACTACCAGAGCTTGCTATGCAGCAAAATGGAAGCGGTTTGTCATTTACTGTACAGAACATAACATCGCCCCGCTAGATGCATCCATTCCTAACATCATCTGCTATTTGTTACATCTTTACAAATGCAATCTAGCGTACGCTTCCATTCGGATACACTTATCCGCCATAGCGGCTTATCTCCAGAACAGGCAGCATCTCTCTGTTTTCAGGGTGCCTGCCATTAAAGCCTTCCTGGAGGGACTGAAACGAGTCATTCCTCCAAGGACACCACCAGCTCCAGTGTGGAACCTCAATGTGGTCCTCACTAGGCTGATGGGCCCACCTTTTGAGCCACTGCACTCCTGCGAAATTCAGTTTCTAACATGGAAAGTGGCTTTTCTCATTGCTATTACATCGCTCAGACGTGTTAGTGAGCTGCAAGCGCTGACAGTCCAGGAACCATTCATACAAATTCATTCAAACAGGGTAGTGCTACGCACTAACCCCAAATTCCTTCCAAAGGTGGTGTCACAGTTTCATATCAACCAAACTATTGACCTGCCCGCATTCTTCCAAAACCCGCAAACAGTAGCGGAAAGAATGCTTCATACATTGGACGTTAGGAGGGCGTTGATGTACTACATTGACAGAACACAACCCTTTAGGAAAACACAACAACTTTTTGTTGCCTTCTCAGCACAGCACAAAGGCAACCCTATTTCCAAGGCAGGAATAGCCAGATGGATTGTTAAGTGCATTCAGATCTGTTATCAAAAGGCTAAACGTACTTTAACAATACCCCCCAAGGGCGCACTCCACACGCAAGTTGGGGGCCTCCATGGCTTTCCTAGGGAACATCCCTTTGGAAGACATTTGTAGAGCAGCCACGTGGTCTACACCGCACACATTTACCAAACATTACTGTTTCGATGTGCATTCCAAACAGCAAGCAGCTGTAGGACAGGCTGTTCTCAAGACACTCTTTCAGACTTCTGCAGCTGGCACGGGCAACCGCCCTTAATGGAGGGACTGCTATGTATTCTATGCAATAGATATGAATTTAGCAGCCCACATGCCTCGAACTGAATATGCTACTTACCAGTATGCATCTGTTCTTGGCATGTAGGGCTGCTAACATTCATATCGCCCGCCCTCCTCCCCGGTGCCCGTAGCGGCTGCAGATACTCTCTTGCATTCAATCATTAGCATGGACATCCTTTACACTATTTCACTCCATCTCTGCCACAATGGCTAAAAACAATCTGGGGATGGAGTCGATGCCCATGCGTACTGTAGTCCAGGGGAGGAGCCACCTATCTCGTGATACTTCGAAGACTCTTCCAGGACAACAATGTGCAATCATCCGGACCCAACACTAGGCGGCGATCTATGCAATAGATATGAATGTTAGCAGCCCTACATGCCAAGAACAGATGCATACTGGTAAGTCGCATATTCATTATTGTCCACAGAAATCGAACCCTTATTGAAAGCACTTCGACGCCTCGTCAGGGGTAGTAAGTGCTATATAAATGAAATGAGTTGCAATAGAGAAAGCCGTCAAGGAAGCGTAAAAGGGGTAGGTAAAACTGAAAATGCTTGCAAAAGAAATTTGAAAAATATTTCTAAATATTTCAGAAGTAAGGAGAGTTCAAATGAAGCTCGTAGTTTTGTTTGTGATTCTGAAGTGATTGTTGCAAAGATTTTAATAGGATCAAAACAAAAAGACACTTTACATGTGTGATGCACACATGAGATATGCACAGAAAAACGATTTCCACATCTTATTTGTCACGCGAGGTTAGCAGTAAAGCTGCAAAATGTATACAAATGTAGTGCCCAATTGTGCTCTCTGTAAAAGGCAGTGCCCTAGCACACCATGCTTGAGTCATATACTTTGGACAATGGCCTCCCCACTCGCCCACCATTCTCCTGTCCAATCCTTTCTCTTCTCCTTGCTGTCTCTATTACTCAGTCTCTACTACTCAATCACTCTCTACTACTCAATCACTCTAGTACTCACTCTACTACACACTCTCTACTACTCACTCTCTACTACTCACTCGTTACTACTCACTATTACTCTCTACTACTAGGTCTCACATTTGCGCGAGATTAAGCTATTGGCATTGTAAATGACAATGCCATTTATTTATCGGTTTTCAACACCAACGCACACATTTCAATTTTGTCATTTACAATGCCAATAGCTCTAACTTTTGCAAAGGTGAGACTGTTGCATTGTAAATGCTTGTTAACCGTTTGAGCTAGAAAGACCTTGTTTTTGTTATATTTTGCAGAATGTGCAGCAGATAATCGATTATGTGGCAAATCTAGAATTATGCGATAAGCGCGCGGTCACAAAAGCAAGCGGGGATTGGGTGCTTTACTGGCGGAGTGATACACTGGGGATTTTGTTTTTCTCGCCGCCAGTAAAGGCAGTCCCCGCGTGCACATCTTCTGTCCGTCCCATAACAGGCCTCGCTTGTTTCTCTTGCACTCAATGAAAGACTGCTGAGGGGAAAAAAGCTGTCCGTCCCGGAAACTGGGTGCTGTAGGGCCCCACTTGCACCCACCAGCTCAAGTTAAGCACTGGTGCTGTGTTGTGAGCACAGTAACATCTTTCGCGTCACGGGAGGTCACACGGTGAGGCATTTTCAAGCTGGTCAAAAATGCCTTCTAACCTGAATACACAAAGTAAACGCAAAAAAGTGTCTAACCTAAGCAGCATGATAATTTAGTCTGTCTGACACATTGCCATGGTAGTCACCTAATTAGTAAATTAGTAATACATGTTCTTTGACAACTTCTGCAAGGTTTTAGCCTGGGTAATACCCCTTGCGTCTGCCAGAGCAGCTTTCATGTACCCCTCAACACCCCAAGGTGACTCTGAACTGCATTTAATGTTTGCTGCTGGGGGCGAGTTAAGGGGTGCTTTACGACTGTTCCTGGGTGTACACACGAAGGCGCCGCACAACAATTGCAACTGTCACTCTCTTTTACGGGACATTCTCGTGACAGGAAAAACGGTGGTAACGCACTGGACCCTGAGGTTTACCAGATAAGAGGATTGACATGTAAAATGACAGTCAGTTTAAAAACTATATATATTTCTGGAAATGTACAGACTTGGAACAGCCTTTCCAAAGCAGCAAAACAAACCATATAGACGGTTAGTATTTGTTAATACATTGTTAAAATATGTGCTTGTGCCCTATGCTCATTAATGTGTAGCATTAGTGTAGCATTATTCATCCGTGCTTACTCCTTAATACCAGGTCGCTGCCCAGACATGCGCAGGAGATTTATGATGTCCTCTCTTTAAACAACCCCACTTGCCTTATGCTCACGGAGACTTGGCTATATGAATCATCGCAACCGGATATTGCGGCAGCTATTCCACCTGAATACAGCATATATAGACAAGACAGAGCTATGGGAAGAGGGGGAGGAGTTGCCCTTGTTGTAAAGAAATCCTATACGTGTGCAGTTATGCCCACGCAGAATATCATGGGTGCCGAATCTCTCGCTTTTACCCTCTCCTTATCACCTCAGCAAACCGTGAAGGGCCTTATAGTATATCGGCCCCCGGGCCCTGTGGGGTCCTTCTTTGAGGACCTCCAGCAGGTCCTAGCTATACTCGTTCTTAGATCAGAACACTGCTTATTGGCGGGAGATTTTAACCTCCATATGGAAGATCAGCAGGCTAAGGACGCTGTGAAGTTATTAGATATTACATCTGCCATGGGGCTGCTCCCCTATCTTTCCGGTCCGACTCATGTTAAAGGCCACACATTAGACCAGGTTTTTTCCACCCTACCAATTACGGTCACTGCACTTGTGCCTGTATTGTGGTCTGATCACCATCTCGCCCATTTCCAAATACCTGGCACTGAGATACCATCTATCAGAGCCCCTAGGCGACTGGGAAGGAATTACAGGGCGTATCATCAGGTATCTCCCGACATGTTATCTCAGGCCCTGGTGAACCATCCACTCTCCGTCACGGGGGATCTGGATCTTGATCTAGAGACCCTACAGTCCTGGTTCTTAGCTAGGCTGAATGAGCTAGCCCCTCTACAGCCCCCTAGATTAGACACCAAACGATCCTCGGCCCCCTGGTTCACGGCAGAGGTCGCCCAATCCCGCAGGCAGTGCAAAGTCGCTGAACGTGCATGGATGGCCCAATATGATGAGGAGGCTAAAGAGACCTATAAGTCCATGATGAAATCATATCATGCCTTAATTATACAGGCTAAGAAGGGATATTTTGCTAGGAAAATTGATGAAGCAGCTAACTCCTGCAAGGAAATCTTTCAGATCGTACGAGAATTTACTTCCTCTCGTTCGATCTCAGACCAGGAGGTCCCAGATGAGAGCTGGGCGGATACCATTGCTAATTTTTTTACGACCAAAATTAGACAGATTCAGGAGTCCTTCTCTCCGAGATTGACAGCGGACCACTTGATTCTGTCTAATGAGATAGCACATCAGCCTATCTCTGGCCCGGCCCTTCTGGACTTCCCACCCCTAACAATTGCTTCATCTCTAGCCCTGATGAGAAATCTGAAATCTGGCTCACCATGCGATCCTTGCCCGGCAAAATTTTTAGCCAGAATGGCAGATGTTGTCAACCCTCTGGCTAATTCTATTCTGAATCTCTCATTGAGTCAGGGATTTCTGCCACCTTCCTGGAAACAGGCTATGGTGATTCCCCTTCTTAAAAAGCACAATCTTGCCACAGAGGTCCCATCCAACTATCGGCCTATTTCGCTCCTTCCAGCGCTGACTAAAATCCTGGAGAAGCACGTTCATAGCGTGCTCTCCAATTTCCTGGAGTCTAATGAGCTTCTTCATGCGTCTCAATCGGGCTTTCGATCCAACCTAAGCACCGAGACGGCGCTTCTGGAAGTCTCGGAGATCATAAAGGAGGTGCTGGATGACGGAGGCAGGGTGATGTTAGTCATGTTAGACTTATCGGCGGCCTTCGACACCGTCCCCCATGAGGATCTCCTCATAAGACTTCATAACATCGGTCTTGGGGGGACGGTGCTGAACTGGTTCTGTTCCTTCTTAGCCAACTGCCGGCAAACGGTCTGGGCCCCTCCTGGATCTGCCGAAATGCCGCCATTGGGAGTCGGAGTTCCTCAGGGCTCAGTGTTGAGCCCAACTCTATTTAACATCCTCATGACCCCTCTGGCGACCTTGGTGGAGTCCTTCGGGGCCCAGATCGTCTCATATGCTGACGACACCCAGCTTCTCTTCACCTGCCGTAAGAGCGAAGAATTCGAAGGGGAAAGTATCCGTGAGTGCCTTGGGGCTGTTTTTAATTGGTTCCATCTGAACAGCCTCAAGTGCAACTCGGACAAATCTGAGATACTTTTCTTTGGATGTCCCCTGGAACCGGACTGGCATGACTGGTGGCCTGTTGATATGTTCCCTCCGGCTCAGGCGTCCATGTGGGCTAAGAACCTGGGAATTAAAATTGATAATGGGCTTACGCTTAATTCCCAGGTGGCTACCCTTACTGGAACCTGTTTCGGCATCCTCCGGATGCTCCGAAAGTTTTTTCCTCTTTTGTCCCAGGAACACCGGCGAATAATTGTACAGGCCCTCATCGGATCCAGATTGGATTACGCCAATATTCTGTATTTGGGCCTCCCAGAATACCTTCTACAGCGCCTACAGGTGACCCAGAACGCGGCAGCACGAGCAATTTTCGGCTTGCATCGTCGAGCCAGTGCCTCAAACCTGCTGCAATCCCTCCATTGGCTTCCCATACGGAAAAGGATAAAGTTTAAGGCTCTGACTTTGGCTCACAAGGCACTGCATGCCACAGGTGCTAAATACCTACAGAAAAGGTTGACCTTTTACCGGCCGACGCGATCTTTAAGATCGGAGTCTTTGGCCTTGGCCGCGATCCCGCGTATAAAGAGGGCACGCCTGGGAGGGCGATCTTTTAGATACTTGGCCCCTCAGTTGTGGAACTCCCTTCCTCTGTCGTTGCGAGGCACATCTAACCTGTTGGCCTTTAGGAAGGGTCTTAAGACTTGGTTATTTTCGAACTAGAGCTCTACTGTCTCTTTCCTTTGTTTCTGGTCTGTTATGTTTTTTTTTGTTTTTCTTCCTTGGGTCTGGAGCATAAAAGCGCCGGGACACTCCTTTGGATTCAGAAAAGGGGGTGGTGATGAACAGAGTGTCTGAATTAAGCAGACCACTCTTACCCAGTCCAAAGATCAGGGCTTGATCCATCACCGTTATTTAGCTCACTGCCCCATCCCAGCTCAGAACCTGGCTATATGCAAATTAGTCTGTCCCTGGCCTGGCATTTCAGCCGTCGTCGGCCCGGCTTGCTTGAATCCTGATGGAGCAGTGAGCAAGGGACTCATGTCTGAGTATACCCTGCCACACCTATAGTGGCCAAAAACGATTCAGAAAAGGGGGTGGTGATGAACAGTGTGTCTGAATTAAGCAGACCACTCTTACCCAGTCCAAAGATCAGGGCTTGATCCATCCATCCATCCTTTGGAGTAGCCGTTGCGCTATACAAGACCCATATATAACATAACATAACATAATGTCCCTGTGGGACATGTTATCATATCTTCTGTTTGTATATGCCCCAGTGTCTGTTATATTTCCCTGTGCCCTGTTATGCTTTCAAAGAATAGCATATTTTTTTTTTCTTGCCCACCTTGGACTAACTGCGTACCAAGGTCAATAAGACAGATGCAGGAACATTTGATGCTAAGCATAAGGTGTGTTTGTGTGCCATATTTACTTTTTGATGGTAATTTATCTGGAGTGTAACAGCTAGAGTGTGCCACTGGTGTGGGCACAGGTGCATGAGCCCTGTGCCCCTACAGTACCCAGGGCCATTTCTGGGCACTGTAAGTGCAGTGATGCCATTAAGAGTATGTGGTGCTGGGAGGTTGTCATTACGAACTCAACAGCACCATGATGGCTACACTGAAGACTGAAGTTTGGTACAAACTTCTCAGCACATTAAACCCACACTGATGCCAGCATGGGATTTAATGCCAAATGCACGACAGAGGGCATCTTAGAGATGCCCCCTGAAACCTAACCAACTCCCAGTGTCCTGACTGCGTGGCTACCGAGGTTGTCACCACCAGACATGTTTCTGGACCCCAGGGTCGAGAGCCTGCCGCTCTTGGGGGTACCAAGCCTCCTCCCCCAGGATGGGCAGGGGAAGCTTCAAAGGCATGCCGCTTTTGTGAGCTTCTCCAGGCCACTTGCTGTACTCAGCAACTGATCCCCACCGGTTCTGACCCCCACTTTGGCGGGAAGACAGGCGGGAAAAACAAAGGAAGGAAAGAGGGTGTGCCAGCCTCTGCCAACCCCACCCCTCAGGTGGGAGAGGCGAGGTGAAGCACGACTCTGGGCTACCGCCATCTTGAGGATGGGGAGCCTTGCCCAATCAGAGATAGGTTCCTGCCTTCTCCCACAGGAAAGGAGCAGGATACCAGGTGTACTCACCCCGGGACAGGGACCCATTGGTCCCTGCCCCTACCCTACCAGTAACGCCCCTAAATTTAGTATTTAGGGTCACCCTGAACCTTCCTTCCTCAGATCCCGATTTGAAACAAGAAAGAAGAAGAAACAAGAAGACCTGCTGTGCAGCTGCTAACAATAGGACAACACCAACTGACTTGACCCCAGCCCTACTGGCCTGTTGATCCTTGAACCTGCTCCTGCTAAAACCCTGGCGTCTCCTGCGGACAGCAACCTCAAAAACCCCGGAGGACCTGCCTGCCTTGCTCATCTAAAGACTGGGACCTCCCACAAGCAGTGGTTATGCTCAAACAGCAACAACCCCGGGTGCCAGCCAGGAACTGCAAATCCAGCACACTGCACCCGCCCGGCCTGTGCCTGAGTGGACAAAGACCACAAGGACATCCCCCCGGCAACTGTGACGCGGAATCCAGTGCCCAAAGACCCTCCTCGACGATCCTGACGACGCCTGCAGCCTCAAAACAAGGGACCCCTCGAACCGCAAACAGATTAGGATTTCCTGACGTCCAAAGACACCCCGTACCCCACGGCCCCCTGTGCCCAACTCCGGGGTGTCTTACCTATCGTCCAAGATCCCAACTTACCTCTCAAAGTGGTGGTCGCACCTGGAGAATCTCCGTCCCAGAGCCTGCAGCCTTTATTCAACTTCCAAGTCTCCCATTGAATAGCATTGGGCGCCAGAAGACACAAAAGCACCCAGCTGCCAGAGTGCCGCTGAAAGTACAGCAACTACCCTACTCTACTTCCCCACTTGCCCTGTGTGAGTGACCAGGAGCTCAACTCCCACAGCCGCGTGGCCTGCCTGCTAGCAGCCACCAACCGAAGGCCCCCTTTCCTCCATAGAATAACTCTGCACCCGGCTGCCCCTTCGCTGCTGAGGGTGTACCGACTGTACTTACCTGACCCTGGGAGACCCCTGAGTCTACCCCTGGAACCGTAACTCTGCCAGCCGAGTACTTACCCAAAGACCGATAACTTCACTTTCTCCATAGGGTAACATTGGCCGAACAACGAATTACTCACCTGTTATCAGGAGAGAACCCAGTGCTGTATCTTTCTGATAGATACATCTGCCGTGTGGATTCCTCACCTTGTGAATATCCCCCTTGCCTCAGCAACATTCGGAAATTCTTTTGTAGCTTCGCGCCGACGTGGATCCGGACGTCAGAGGCACGGCATCGCACGCGACTCCGCTGACGTCACCGACGCCTACAATAGGCCCACGCCGGCGTGATGACATCAGTTCCCTTTTTTCCGTGTCGTCGACGCTAACGGTTTTCTGGGATCGTGTAGTAGCTTACAGTAACTTTATTACTATTTTCGTTTTATTGTGTCTATCTTCATTCTCTTCGGGATGTCGTCGAAGAAAACTGGATTTAAGGCCTGCGGTGAATGTGGCAAGACTATGTCTATCACCGATCCTCACGAATGTTGTGTCTGGTGTTTAAGCTCCGACCATGATGTCGAGGACTGTCCTTGCTGCAGGAAGATGACTCCGAAAGCCTTGAGAGAGAGAGAGACAAAACTCCTCGTGGCAAAACTCAAGAGCAAGAAGGCTAAAAAATCTTCGAAGTCTCGATCTCGTCGGTCGAGGTCTCGTTCGAGGTCACACTGAGTCGTCTTCGGCTCACGCTTCGAAGTCTTCTAAGAAGAAACACAGGAAGAGGAGCCATGAGTCACGTCATCACTCTGGGAAGGAATCTGGCTCAAGACCGAAGTCCCAGGTCAAGCTTATGAATAAAGAAGTAGAGGTTTCGGAGTCGGAACATGAGGAGGCTTCGCATCCGGGTTCACCCGAACCTCAAGAACAGGTCCATTCTCCGTTTCTATCCAATCCTTCTGGTCAGGAAAGATGAAGGTGAGGAGCAGGGGCCGGGTGGAGCTGTAGTTCCGGCACCTGATGGTTCGTCGACTCCGGTTCCGGCACCAGAAGAAGAGGTCGACGTCGTGTCAACTCCACCTCCTCAGGAACATCCCAGAGGTCCATATCCTGAGTTTCCGACTCCAGGTCAGGATCCTTCTCAGTTCCTGAACGCCATGTTTGGTGTCTATTCCAGGGCAATGTTCCCGTCTGGTGCACCGGTTGGTCCCACGGGTCCTATGGCCTTTAACTTAGGGGTTCCACAGGCTTATGCCCCTGCACCCTTCATGCCTTTTATGCCGGCTCTACCACCGCATTGGCATTTTCCGACACCACCGGTGTCGTCGACGCCGAAGCGCACGACGCCGATGCCATCGACGCCGTTACCTGCGACTCCGAGGCAGGATTCTGTCCGACCTCGTGTTGAAAGACCTCGTCCGACGTCGGGTTCGACGCCAGCACCGACCCCGTCGGAGTCAATTCCGAATCCTTTGGCTTCGGTTGTGAAGGAAAGATCTCGGAGAAAGGCCCAGAGACTTCTAGAAGAGGAGAAATATGGGTATTCAGATACTGAAGAAGGGGAGTTGCAGGATTCTGAGGATCCCTTTGAATATTTGTGTGAGGCCAGTGGGCTTGAACTATCGCCTGAATGGGAATTGGCTTCTGTATCAAATGTTCCATCAAAGGATGTGGTACCTTACCACACTGTTATTAAAAAAGCAGCGAGTTTACTGAACATTACTCTACCCACTGCTGATTACAAACCTAATATTTTGACTGAGGTGCTTCATTCACCCTCATCTGTGATTGAGCCTATGTTGCCCTTCAACGAGGCCTTGTCTGAGCCTATCTATGAGGTCTGGAAAAAACCCTTATCTGCTCCTGCAGTTTCTAGGACAGTGGCGAGGAGATATAGAGCTGCACCGGAGGACCCTGCATTTTTAACAACGCATCCTCTGCCTGAGAGTTTGGTGGTGCAGGCTGCTTGCTCAAAGAAATCTGCTGGTGCGTTTCCACAGGTTCCTGGAGATAAGGAATCCAGGAAGCAAGACCAAAGTGCCAAAAAGATTTTCTCATCAGCCAGTATGGCATTAAAATCAACCAATGCTACGTGTCTGATGGGGAGGTATATCCATGCTTTGATGGACTCTGTCAAGCAGTTGATTCCGAAGGTTCCTGAGAATGACAGGAAGGATTTTCAAGAAGTGGTTTCGGACACTCAAGCAGCTGCGAGGCAGGTCATCCAGAGTGGTCTGGACACCGTGGACTCGGTGGCAAGGATCATGGGCTCCTCTGTGGCCACCAGGAGGGCTGCCTGGCTCAAATCATCAGTTTTCTGCAGACGTCCAGTCTGTCTTGATGGACTTGCCTTTCGATGGATCAGGCTTATTTGGCAAGAAGGCTGATACTGCCTTGGAGCGTTTTAAGGACAGTAGGGCCACTGCAAAATCTTTGGGTCTTCAGTCCAGGGGTACTACTGGAAGACGTTTCAGAGGGTTTGGCCGATCTTCCTTTAGATCTTACAGTCATCCCAGCAGCAGCCTCAACAGCAGCAGAATACACTGTACAAGTCATACAGGGGCAGACAAAGATCCCGCCCTAGAGGTAGTCAAGCTTCCTCCTCCTCCTCTCCTTCACCAACCCCCGGCCAACGCAGCAAAGCAGCCCTAGATCCGCCATTCCGGATCATGTGGGCCCAGTGGGGGGTCGGCTTACACATTTTCTACAAGATTGGGAATTAATAACATCGGGTCTTTGGGTTCTCAATCTTGTAGAGAATGGGTATGCACTTCCTTTCCAGGAATTCCCTCCCAATTACCCTCCTTGCCAGGGTTATTGTTCGGAAGACCACCTGCTTCTTCTGCAGGAAGAAGTCCTGGCACTGTTCCGAAAAGGTGCGATAGAGGTGGTTCCAGAGCAGGAGAGGGGTCAGGGGTGCTACTCCCGGTATTTCCTGATCCCCAAGAAAGATGGCAGGCTTCGGCCAATCCTGGACCTCAGGGTTTTGAACCTTTACCTGAGGCAGGAAAAGTTCAAAATGCTCACTCTTGCACAGGTTCTTCAAGCGCTGCTGGAAGAAGACTGGATGGTGTCGATCGACTTGCAGGATGCGTATTTTCATATTCCCATCTTGAAGTCGCACAGAAAGTATCTCAGTTTCACGGTTGGGTCACAGCACTACCAGTTTGTGGTCCTTCCGTTTGGTCTTACTACTGCACCTCGAGTCTTCACCAAGGTGATGGCAGTGGTGGCAGCTCATCTCAGGAGATCGGGGATTCATGTGTTTCCGTATCTAGACGACTGGCTGATCAAAGCGGAGTCGCCGGAGAAGGTGCTCCATCATCTGCAAGGGACAACTCAGTTGTTACACAGGTTGGGTTTTTCGATAAATGTACCCAAGTCTCACCTGGTGCCCTCCCAGCGCAACCTGTTCATAGGTGCGGTACTGGACACTACTGTGTGTCGCACATTCCCTCCTCCTCAAAGGATTCGCGACATACAGGAGATGATTCCTTTATTTTTCAATGGAGCGGTCGTTCCAGTCCTGAAGGTTCTTCGCCTGCTCGGTCTGATGGCTTCATGCATTCTGTTGGTCAACCATGCACGCTGGCACATGAGGGCACTCCAGTGGTGCCTCCGCAGGCAGTGGTATCAACACAACGGAGATCTCAGGGAGTCAGTGAAGATCTCCAGAGAAACTGCGGCGGATCTGTCTTGGTGGAGCGTGGAAGGCAATCTGTCTCAAGGGAAGCCTTTCCAACTGCCTCCATCGGTGGCCACAGTGATATCGGATGCATCCACCCTAGGGTGGGGTGCTCATCTTGGGGATCTGGAGGTCAAAGGTCTTTGGTCTCCAGAGGAAAGGTTGCTTCACATCAACCTTCTAGAATTGCGGGCGATACGTTTGCCACTCAAGGCCTTCCTCCCTTCCCTTCGCGGTCAGTCAGTTCAAGTCCTGACGGAGACCGCGATGTGGTACGTCAACAAGCAGGGAGGAGTAGGGTCGCAGTGTCTCTGCAAGGAGGCTCTGCGCCTCTGGTCCTGGGTTCAGGACCATCGGATTTGTCTGATGGCAAATCATCTGGCCGTAGTTCTGAACGTTCGTGCAGACAGTCTCAGTCGGCAGTTCTCTGCCGATCATGAGTGGAGGCTTCACCCAGAGGTAGTTCACGACCTCTTTCGGATGTGGGGGACTCCTCGGGTGGACCTGTTCGCCACTCGCGAGAATGCTCACTGCCTGTCATTCTGCAGTCTCCAGTATCCGTTGCAAGGAGCCTTGGGGGAAGCGTTTCAGTTGAGTTGGGGAAATCAACTCCTTTACGCGTTTCCTCCCATACCCTTGATTCCTCGGGTTCTGAGAAAGATTCGCCAAGACCGGGCACAAGTCATTTTGATCGCCCCGGATTGGCCAAGAAGGGTGTGGTACTCGGACCATCTCCTCCTCTCCTCTCACCCACCGCTCCGTCTCCCTCACAGGGCAGATCTCCTCTCTCAGATGGAGGGGCAGGTTCTACACCCCCACCTCCAGACCTTACACCTTCATGCCTGGAGATTGAGCGGGGCAACCTGATTTCTTTTTCTCTCCCTCACGATGTGGTGGATGTCATTTTGTCAGCCAGGCGTGACTCCACTAAGTCCATCTATTCTTATAGGTGGTCTAAATTTGTTGCTTGGTGCAGGGAGAAGTCTATCGACCCTTTGAGGGCCCATTTATCGGATGTGCTCCAGTTTGCCCTTTCTCTGGCACAGCAAGGGCTTGCTGTGGCCACGGTGAAGGGTTATCTTTCTGCGCTGTCGGCTTTTATCTGCTTGCCTGACCAGCCCTCTCTTTTTAAATCTCCTATTGTTTTAAGGTTTTTGAAGGGCCTCACTAATAAGTTCCCTCCTACCCCTTTTATTGTGCCTCAGTGGGATTTGAATCTAGTTTTGACATTTTTAATGGGTGCTCCTTTTGAGCCTCTTCACAAATGTCCCATGAGGCTTCTGACTTTTAAAACGGTTTTCCTCGTTGCAATAACCTCGGCAAGGAGGGTAAGTGAGCTTCAAGCTCTTTGTTCCAAGCCCCCATTCCTGACCATTCATGCTGAACGAATGGTTCTTAGGACCAGGGCTGCTTTTCTGCCAAAGGTGGTGACTCCTTTCCACCTTGGTCAATCCATTACCCTTCCTACCTTTTATCCTCCCCCTCACCCTTCCAAGGAGGAGGAGAGATTACACCGTCTTGACCCCAAGAGGGCGGCGTCTTTTTACTTGGACAGGACTAAAGACTGTCGAGTGGACGACCAGCTCTTCATTGGCTTTGCTGGCTGCAAGAGAGGAAGAGCTGTCCATAAGAGGACTTTGTCGAGATGGATCGTCCTCTGCATTAAGATCTGCTACTCTCTGGCCGGTAAGGACCCACCAGAGGGTATAAGGGCTCATTCAACTAGAGCTAAGTCTTCGAACTCAGCATTGGCTAGAGGTGTGCCTGTTGAGGATATTTGTAGAGCGGCAACTTGGTCTTCCCTCCACACTTTCGCGAAGCATTACTGCTCGGATTCCGAAGTGAGGAGGGAGGGTCACTTTGCGCGCTCTGTCCTTCAGGATTTCCTGGTTTAGAAGAGTGGACACCCTCCTCCGGGAGTGGGGACTGCTGTGGGACTCTATTCACAAGGTGAGGAATCCACGCGGCAGATGTATCTATCAGAAGAACAAGTTACTTACCTTCGGTAACGCTTTTTCTGGTAGATACAATATCTGCCTGTGGATTCCACACTGACCCACCCGCCTCCCCGTTGTCCACTCTTCTATGCCAGTTGTTTATATGATGTATTATTTTATGGTCAAGGGTTTGTCTATTTCAAATGTTTTATTGCATTTGCTTCACACTGTGTGTGTTACCTTGATTTCTATACTGCGTATACTGTGTATATGTCTACTGTCATCGGTCCGTCCGTGTGCCTCGATGGCACGGAAAAAAGGGCGGAACTGATGTCATCACGCAGGCGTGGGCCTATTGTAGGCGTCGGTGACGTCAGCGGAGTCGCGTGCGATGCCGTGCCTCTGTGACGTCCGGATCCACGTCGGCGCGAAGCTACAAAAGAATTTCCGAATGTTGCTGACGCAAGGGGGATATTCACAAGGTGAGGAATCCACAGGCAGATATTGTATCTACCAGAAAAAGCATTACCGAAGGTAAGTAACTTGTTCTTTAGCCCAGCACTGAACCTGAAAAGTAATTATAACCGTGATTTCCTGTTAAGTCAGTTTTCCACCATAGGAATCCATTGTCGGGTTTTCACCAGAAAATCTTTCAAGTGTCCAATTTCTAAACTTACAAATATTCCTTAAGAATCGCCTGTATGACCTAAACGCATTCTTTCAATTGTTTACAGGATATGCACCAGTGCTGGATCCAACACCGAGTAAGAAAAAGTAACGATAACACTACTTACCTGATGAGTGAATTTCTTCCCATAGATTAACATAGGTGATTCTATGTAAAAAAGTTTCTAAGTGTCAACTTTTAAAATACAATAAAATTCCTTATAGATCACTACTGTAACCAAAACGGTTTTATTCAACTGTTTACAGGAGATGTCCCAGGACTGAATCTAGGATCCAGTCCTGTGGTTAGAAAAGTAATCAATAAAGTAACTAATTGAATTTGACTACAAATTACCATTGAGGTCCATGTTGCATTGTTTGAAATTGTGTTGCCCATTGCAACAACTGTAACTACTGTACTTAAAAAGTTTGTTGCCTATTTACAAAGTATTTAAAGTAAATCATTCTGAGGAAGTATATTTTTATACCTTGTTGGTTCTAAAATAAAACTATATATTTTGATACAAAACCATTGGCCTAGAGTTCAGTTCTTGAATGTGTGAGACCATTTGCTGACTGAGTGTGTAAAACAAAGGTATCCTCTGATACTGCTTTACTGCTCGACCAAGCAACTACTTTAGAGAGTAAGGTTATATCTAACTTTAGCCTCTGCCATACCTCTGGGGACTGTGGACTCTGTACCTTACTTTGGTCCAGTATATACAAAGCCACTTTAGTACATGTGTTCATTGTGGATGCCTGGTAGAATAACTGCTACATCCTATTCCATGTTTGTTAATGTTCTCCAAGCAGGGATGGTGGCGCCCGGTGCGACAATCTTTTTTTTAGCGACGCCTCCTCCTCAGATTTACTCACTACAACCCAGCAAAGGTATCCCACTTCTCCAGTATTGGGGTGTCTTTCATAGATTCATATGCTTTAATATTCCCCGTCGTCCAAGTGGGAGCCCCACGGTAAATAAATTGGCAATAAAACCAACAATATATGTATATAAAAACATAATTGCGTACATTCTAAAACCATAAATACTTATGAGTACCAAGGTTAGCATTAACACATAGGAATACATTAGAAGAAAAAGTACTCTCATAACCTATCCAAGTCAATATGTTAGTCCAAACTACAGCCAATCAGGCGCAAGCACCCCTCTAAAACCTTCTCCTCAGAGGCTCAGGCCCTCAGATTTTCTACCGGACGTCGTGTGAAGGGCGTCTCCCTGAGCTCTGCTCAGTTTTCTTCTACTTCCTTGTGGATTTCTTCAATTTTTGGGATGTCTTCAAGTAAGAAGTCTTGTGGGAAGTTGCGGCTCTGCTCAGAGGACCCTCACAAGAAGTGTATTTATTGCCTTTTATCCAGAGCATGAGGTAGGCAAATGTAACATTTGCAGGACTTTGTCCACCAAGACCCTTAAGGACAGGGAGGGGCGTCTCCTCCTGTGGTTGCAGAGGTTGAAGGAGAAGGATTCACCTTTCTGATGCGGAAAGCCTTGCGTCAGTTGGGACTAGAGCCACTTCTAAGCATAGCAGTGTGCAGGATTTGCCATCTCCTTTCCTGAAGAAAAAGAAGCTTGACCTTCAAAAGGCTCCTGCTGTGTCTTCTCCTCTTCCTGCTATGCCTACACCATCGAGATCTGACTCTCAGGCGTCCACGGCTCCTTCTGCGCATGTTTCCCTTAAAAAACGCACAAAATCGTCAACGGTCGCTCTGACAAAATCTGGCGTCTCTACCTCCTTGACGACGACAGTGACTACGACTTCTGCCAGCAGGTCGTCGACTGCGGCTTCGTCGACTACGCCAGTGTCTGCGATGGTGTCTGTAAGTTTTAAATCTGTTTCGTCGACGATTCCAATCTACTCGTCGACGTCTAAGAAGGGAGTCTCGTTGACATCACTATCTTCATCGACGTCCTCTATGAAGAGAGCCTCTTCGTCGACGGTTGCTCAGTCGACGACTGCTCCGTCGACTACTGGTTCTGGTTCTAGACTACTGGTGGCTCCGTCGACGACAGCTTTGTCGACGATTGTGAATTTGCCGTCGGCGGTTTCATCGGCGGCTTCGTAGACCGTGGATGTCCCGTCGACGGTGTTATCGTCTACTTCTTCTTTCGCATCGATTCCGCTGGTGCCATTTTCATCCTCAGCTGCTGCTGTTGACCCTCTGCACCACCGTTGGCGTGTGCCATTGGATCAGATTCCCATTCCACACCACTCGCAGCCTTCATCTCCTCTCTTTGCAACTGGTTCGGAGCCTGACTCTGGTTCTGATGAGGACGACGATGACAGATTCCGGGCAGCTCGAAGCCCTTCGGAACTGGTTATTAAGTGTCAGGACTATGAGGATGATCAGGAAGATCCTTGCTACCATGAGGAGGAACCTTCTGTTCAGGTTCCCACAGCACAAATACCGCTCTCCCTCATTTCCAATCTTCAATATATGTTGGAAGATGACAATAGGCGATTTCCAACTTCTCATCAGAGGTCTCCTCAGCCTGCAGTGCCTGCAGCTACAGCGATGCCTCCTTCTACTGTCATGCCAGAGCCGTCTCCGTCATCTGCGCCACCTACAGCCTCTATTCAGAATCATGCCACTGTTTACAAGGATGATGACGTTCGCCCAGATCGGGAAGACGGTGAAGTTGAGGACGATGATGATGATGGGAACATGGCTGATTGGTACGATTACCACATCCAGACGACGCCGTCGCCGCCACCGTCGGGTCCAGGGGATTCCCACCGGTGGATATAGCAGGTTTTCACCAAATTATGGAAAGAGCGGCGCTGCGCTTCAAGCTCCCTATGCTTGCAAAAGATGAGGACTGTTTTCTTTATGACTTCAAGACACAACCGTTTAAACCGGTCCGGGCAGTGCCCATAATTGATTTCATCTGGAATGAGGGCGTCAAACTGATGCAGACACCAAATTCTATCCTTCCTCGTTTGGAGAAGAAATATAGGGTTCTCCAGCTTGCCTGGTGGCGCAACCTAAACCTGATTCCATAATTACCCAGGCCGCACAACGTCTATCCAGGAATCAGTCTTCTCCTATTACTGCTCCTCCTGACCGTGAGGGACGTCATCTTGATGCCATCGGATGAAAATTCTCCACTATGGCTTCTACCACTGTGAGGGCTGCTAATTCTCTGGCCATTCTAGGGCACTATGACCGCCAAATGTGGTCAGATATGTCTCCCTTTATCAACCTCAATCCTGAGTCCTCCAGAGCAGAGGCTCTCAAGATTCTTCATGAGTGAGAGAGAGTCATCAGATATCATCGACTGCTCTGTGGACATCGCATGCACTGGCTTTCGTCAGCTTGCGGGGGCTGCCGTTTTGCGTCGTCAGGGCTGGCTGCGTTCCACCTCTTTTCGCCAGGAGGTTCAGGCGAAGATCCTCGACATGCCCTATGATGGCGAATCGCTCTTAGGCCAGCATGTGGACGACGCACTTAAGACTATAAAGAAGGATACCGAGACTGCTCGTGCCATGGGCACTTTACAGTTTCGCAAACAGCCTATTCGTGGTGCACGCGGACGCGGCGCCTCTTCTTTTCGCGGTGGATCCAACCAGTACCGCTCCTACGGCCAAAGCAATCCGAGGTATTCCTCCCAGCCGCAGCAGTCCTATCGACAGTAGTCTTCAAAATCCTATAGAGGGAAGTCTTCCTACAGGGGCTCCGCTTCTAAGAAGCAATGTCTTTCTTTCCCCGCTCAAAGTTGGAGGTTGAAGACCAATTGGAAAAGAAGAGGGAGATTCGATCACCTCAGACGGTTGGGTACTGGACATTGTATCAAAGGGCCTTGCTTTGGAGTTTGTCAAATTCCCTCCAAACACTCCCCCCTCGCCCCTCCTCCCCCCCCTTTATTCTGGTCCGCCTCCGGCGCACCTCAAGGAGCGTTTCCAACAGATTAGACTCATGATTCAGAAAGGTGCCATTGAAGTGGTTCAGAAGTCTCAGAAGGGGATGGGATTCTATTCCCGTTTTTTCCTTGTTCTCAACAAGTCCGGAGAATGGCGTCCGATCCTCGACTTAAGAGTTTTAAACAAGTATCTGAAGTGCCAATCCTTTGGCATGCTCACACTCGTGGAAATTCTCTGCCTTCTCTCGAAGGACGATTTCATGACCACCATCGATCTACAGGACGCTTATTTCCACGTGCCGATACTTCAAGACACAGGAAGTTCTTGCGCTTCCGGGTGGGCCGCAAAGACTTTCAATTCAAGGTTCTGCCTTTCGGCCTTCGCCCGCCTCTCGTGTCTTCACGAAAGTCCTGGCTCCGGTGGAGGCATATCTGTGTTTGAAGTGTCCAAATCTTTCCCTACCTGAACGACTGTCTCATCAAGTCGCAATCTCGTCACCAAGCGTCTCTGGACACTCAATTCTGCATGACTCTATTCCACTCTCTCGGTCTGTCCATCAACACCCAGAAGTCTCAGGTCGATCCAGCTCCTGCAGGACTTTTCTAGGCGCCACTCTGAATACTTCGCTGGCGAAGGCATCCGTGTCTCCCGAGCGTCCGCTGCGGATCTTAAGTCTGGTGACTCATCCGTTCAAAAGGGTCCGTTTCCGTTTGTGTATTGAAATCTTTTCTCGGGATGGCATCCTCCTGCATCTCCCTGATCCCAAATTGCAGGCTCAAGAGTCTCCCAATTCAGGAGGAACTGGACAAGCAGTGGAGTCAGGTCACTGGCTTTCAACGATCTGGTCTGGGTGACCGCTCGGATGAGGTCCGCTCTCCTTTGGGCTCAACCGTCAAACATCGCTGCCGGTACTTCTTTCCGAACTGTTGCTCCGGAGCTCATCCTTACCACAGACTCCTCTCTGGACGGCTGGGGCGCACATCTTCAGGGGCTTTCCATAAAAGGCAAGTGGACTCTGGCTCCGCATTCCTGGCACATCAACATACTGGAACTCATGGCCATTTTCTTGGTGCTCAAGTTGATCCATAGTCTGCTCCAGGGAAAGTATGTACTCATTCATACAGACAATACCACCAGTATGCACTATGTGAATGAACAGGGCGGCACCAAGTCGCCGCTCCTTTCTCAGTTGGCACAGAGCATTTGGGACTGGGTGCTCCGTCACCAGATAACCTTGACTGTGGTTCACCTACCAGGCATCTCCAACATCCTGGCGGACTCCCTCAGCAGCTCCGCGTCCTCGACCCACGAATGGGAGTTGTATCAGCCTACTCTGGACTTCATCTTTCTGCTGTGGGGTTGCCCGAACATGGATCTGTTTGCGAGCCATGTGAACCGGAAATGCCCGTCTTATGCAACTTGGCTTCCCCATCAAGGGTCATGCAGGAGTGCCCTTTTGATGGACTGGTGCTAGCTATTCGCCTACGCTTTTCCATCGATTCCACTGGTTCCGCAAGTGTTGTGGAAAATGCGGAGACAGCCGTGCCACACTCCTGATCGCTCCCAGATTGCCTCGACAAGCATGGTTCTCGGAGCTGCTGCTTCTTTCACAGTGCGAACCCATCCTCCTTCGTCCTCGAGCGGATCTCCTCACAATGGACGAGGGTCAGATCTGTCATCCGGACCCATCCTCTCTCAAATTATCAGCATGGAACCTGAGCACCTTGAATTTGCCCATTTGAATATTTCTCCAGCATGTAGAGACGTTCTTGCCAATGCAAGAGCTCCGTCCACAGTAAAGACTTACAAGCTAAAGTGGAAGAGGTTCTGTCACTGGTGTGCCTCTACCAACATTCATCCTGTGCACTCTTTGCCTTCCTTTGGGGTACCTACCTGTGCTCCAAGATCCCAACTTAACTCTCGAAGTGGTGGTCGCCCCTGAAGAGTCTCCGTCGCCGAACCTGCAGCCTTTGTTCGTTTGTTAAATTTCCCATTGAATAACATTGAGCGCCTGATGGCTCAAAAGCACCCTGCACCCAGCCGCCCTAGTGCCGCTGGCCGTGCTCCTTTGCCCTATCCTACTTCCCCATTTGCCCTGAGTAAGTGACCAGGAGCCCTGCTCCCACAGCCGCATGGCCTGCTAGCCAGCAGCCACCAACCGGAGGCCCCCGGATAACATTGGGCCTAACTACCTCTGCACGCGGCCGCCACTGAGGGTGAACCAACTGTACCTACCTGACCCCAGGGGACACCCGAGTGTATGCCCAGACCTTAACTTCACCAGTCGAGTACTCACCTGGAAACCAGCAACTAACTTACCTGCCATTGGATAACATTGACTGCCTTGACTCGAAAAATCTTTTAAGTGTGAAGTTTTGGAAACTTGAAATATTCATAGACAATCAACTGAATTCCGAAGTACTCACCTGTGATCAGGAGAGAAGCCAGTACTCTACCTTGTAGCCCAATACTGAACCGCAAAAGTAATCCTTACCGGGTTTACTAGTAACCTGAATTCTCTCCGTAGGAATCCATTGTCTGCTTTTCTTTGAAATTTCTTCTGTCTACTTTTGAAAACTTGAAATATTCTTTAAAAATCATACGAAATACTGAAACGTAATTACTTACCTGTTTTAAGTTGAGACCCCAGTGCTGGACCTAGGAGACCAGTACTGGATTACAAAAGTAACGAGATCGTACTTTACCTGCAACCTGAATTTTCTCCCATTGGATAACATTGCCAGATTTCTGTTGAAAAGTTTCTAAGTGTGAACTTTTAAAATAGCTTTATATTCCTGAAAAATAACTGCAATACCTAAAACGTTTTTACTAAATTGTTTTCAGCTTAGACCCCAGGACTGAATCTTGGATCCAGTCCTGGAACTACCAAAGTAATCTACAAAGTAATCAACTGTGTTTATTTAGGAAAACCCATTGAGCTCAATGCTAAATTGTGTGTAGAATTGTGTTGCCTACTGCAACCCCTGTACCGATTGTGTTTACAACGTTTATTGCCTTTCTGCAAAGTACTCATCTGAGACCTCACATATTGAGAACAGTATATGTTGATACCTGTTGGTTGTCAAAATAAAACAACTATATCTTTGCTATAAAAACAATTGGCCTGGAGTTCAGTCTTTGAGTGTGTGAAACCTTTTGCTGACTGAGTGTGTACAACAAATGCTTTACACTGTCCTCTGGTACTGCCTTACTGCTCGACCAAGCTACCACTTTGGAGAGTAAGGTCAACCCTGGCTTTAACCTCTGTTATACCTATGAGGTTTGTGGACTCTATACACACTGTACCTTGTGGAGAAGCGTGGCTCAGTGGTTAGAGGCGGCAGACCCGGAAGCTGAGATCAACCGTGGACCAGGGTTCGGTTCCCCGCTTCGGTGGGTCTCGGGCTAAAAAATTCCACGGACTTGACAATTCTCGCTCCGGTGCCTACTCGACTCATGGGGTCACACTCTGCGACTCTGGGCAATAGCTTGCTTAATCTCCACTACGGCCCCTCGCGGCGGGATGCCTGGCTTTCACCTTGTGGAAACCCTGCCGGGGTATCTCACAGGGGAATACCAGGACGGGTTCCCTAAGCAAGCGCTTAGATACCGTGTCGGTGATTTGCGCTATATAAATACATGTACATTTACATTTACATTTATTCTGGTCTGGTATATATAGAGCCACTTTCTCTCACCTAGTCAAAACTCTTTGCCTGGTCCAGGTGTCTCTGCATTTACAAACCATTACAGATATTCTAGGGTACAGGAATGCTTTTTTTTTTCCTTCACGATTTGTTTGGACAATGTTCCATTTTTTAGGATTGCCTTGTAGAGATTGTACTACTCCCAACTATTTGATTCCTGTTCTACCACACACCTGGCTTGCTTATTATTTAAAAAAATGTGTATGAAAGCACTCCAGATATAAAAGTTCAAATTAACACTTGTACAAAAATAACACTTTAGATAAGTACTTCTTAATGCAGTGCATTAATGTGCCTAGTAGTGTCAAAGCTTCCACGTTAAAGAACAGTAGATGTAGCACCAAAAATAATGTGTTGCAATTTCTAAATACTTATACGGTCCCAAAGCCGAGACCGATTGCATTGCAAATGCTTGTTAAATATTTCTAGTCAAGAGGGAAAATCTTGACTGAATTAGGTTGGTCACCCACAACATTTAGAGAATTTCCCATCTAGTCAGGTAGTGGATTTCCTTTAGCTCTTCCACTGGCAGCCCTGCTGGATTTACTCTACAAACCTTCCATTTTTCTCCTTTCCATGAAGCCATGCATGCTTTCTAGAGAAGCAGTTTGTTCGTAGCATGTGTGGCTGTAGGTGCACATGCTCTGCGCACTCCTGCCATCTAGTTTTGGCTCAGACGTTTGCAAGTTTTTCTTTGAAGCACAAGGTACACTCCAATAAACTCCAATCCTCAGTCATGTTCTTCGTGGCGCCAACCTTCAGAGACAGACTTTTCGATCAACTCACATCTGTTAGAGCTTTGATCCTTATTCGGCAACACGTGTCCCACATCTTTCATTTCTGCACAGAGAATGCACTCTGTAATGGAACTGATGGCGTTCCAAAACTTTCCCCAGGCCCATACCAAATATCTGTGGTCTGACCACCACAAGGTTTGCGACCTCTGAATTTACCCTGTGAACAGATGCGTACAGGGTAAGTAATATTTCCTTACTCCAGCAGATATAACTTTGTTCTTTCTGGGTTTAACATCCTGTTTCACTTAAATTGGGCAAATGGAAAATTCTAAAGTTGCCATCTTGAAATATTGTATGAAAGGCAGTAAGCATTAACTACCTGAACTATCAACAGGAATTTTACATTTGATCTTCTGCTTTCCGGCCACCTTTAGTGTGTGCCCTTGTTCTGGGGAAAATAGTCTGTACTAAGCATTAATTTGTAAAGTCTGTAGTTGATGGCCACCAACATCCTGTAGCAACGAAGCAAGCGATGGAAGGAATGTTTGAATTAATATTAACCGCCGTCTAGTCCACTCTTTTTCCACACACCAGACCACCTTCTGAAAATCAACCTTAATCTTGCTCCAAGAGGAATAGTTTATCCTGAGCTGCCAGACCAGGCCCCTCAAGATGGGAACACAAGGAACTTCAGACCGATTTAGTCCCCCTAGTCAGTGATGCATAATTCAAGTCCTGTAGTACAGCAAGTTTGGAACCCATATATGGGGATTACCCTTTTCACTTAGGGCTTCTGCTGAATTAAACAAATGGATGGAAGAATGCTTGAATGAATCGCTGCCACTGGCAAACGTTCGGGACCCTGTTCCAGTCAATCATTTTTGGCATATTGGGTGTCAAGCATTCCTTCCACCATGTTGTATATTGCAGCCAACATCCTGTAGACATTTCCTTAGGAAATTAAATGCTGTCTGAGTAAAATACTCCCAGCAGATCCACTTTTACCGTAAGATTTTGTTTTCTAAATTTGTTGCTTTCTTAACACAGAAGTATGTGTGTTTGCCGGTTTATGCATATTTTCTGGTTTAGACTGGTTTGTGCCTCCTTTTGAAAAGATTGGTGTAAGACTCTGGAATCAGGAAGTTCCAGTGAGTAACTGAGGCAGAGTCTCTGCAATCCTGTTACTGAGATTTTGGAGCAGAATGTAGGAGGGCAGTCTAATTTTTTTAGATTCCATTGCTATCTTGAATCTGATTACTTAATAGTTGCAGATGGAGATTGTGATGTGTTTAGTGGAATCTCTACTAGATGCCAGACTTTCAGGTAACATGTAATCCAGACATTTTTCCTGAAAGTCACTGTCTTGGCATACCACTACAATGTTATTATTGTGACACTTTTGACGGTGCCGCAAAGTCTGCCTTTTAGGACACTATCCATAGTAAGCTTGGGCGTACTAGCTCTTGCTCCCTTTGCTTGCCAGCTTGTGTTCATGTCTTGTGGTGTTTTCATTCTGAATGCCTCCCCTTTTGTTTTAAGGCCTAGCTCTGCTAGCCCCAGTGGGAAGCCACCTGGATCCGGACCAGCCACCAACATGAGTTCTGTGCACGGACACTATGCTCAGCAGGTATAGTACAGATCCTTTCCAGGCAGCAGAGAATTCTGGCCTTCACAAGCAGGCTACAGTTACAGTACCCAAGCACCACTAGAATTTCATATAAGGCTTTGAAAAAACTTCTCCATCAGACTGTGTGCCTATTCTTAGAAGCAGGGACTGCAGCAGTCCTGCTGGTGGCATCTGCACTTCATGTTAATCTGTTTCTTTGTAGCTCTCTGACCCTGCTGTGCTGCTCCAAGCTCACCACAGAGACTGCAGTGGCTGAAGCTCTTGACATGTGCGGAGTCCAAGCTGCTGATTCCAGAATTAGCGTCCAGTGCTGCCCCTTGCTAGGCTTGTCGTTCTTCCGATGAGAATTGTCCCCTCCCACAAATAATTAAATTGTATCATTGTTTTAAGTTTTTCCCTCTGTCAATCTTTACATTAAAAACGTACTGCATTGTTAGGCATAGGTCTGAAATGCAAGAGTGAAAGTTTTTTCTGAAATTTGACTGGCCAGAAATTGGAAGGAGAGTATGGCTGGGCCTTTGGGCACTTAGGGCCAGATGTATCAAACAGTTTTACCCATTCTGTGCCTATGGGAAAGCGTGTTCGTGCATCTGGTCCTCAGACTCTATCATTGAGCATAAGAAAGTTCTCAGCGGACACTTTACAGAACCTCTGTTACTCCATGTACAATCAAGTTCAAAACCAGTCTAATCCAATTCTGTTGTGACCATCCTGTTTTGTCTGCTAACTTTAATTTTATTTCTTCTATGTCCCCACCATCATTCCCTTTCCAACTCCAACTTTTTATTCTGTCCACAACAGGTAAAACGAAGTGAGGAAATAAAGAATGGCTCCGGATCTGGCAAACTGCAAGAGCAGTCTTCGGGGAGCCAGCTGAAGCCAACACGGACAGGAGCCATAAAACCACAAGCAACAAAAGTGGAGGAGAGTAAAGCTTAGACATCATCTTAATATTGGACCGTCCTGTCTAACCCCTACTGGGTACACAAAGCACTGCAAAGCAAGAGGCATCTGGGGCTTGACCGTCTCGCCGGATTCATCGCAACGATGGACCTACACAGAGGGTGCCCCACAAACTTCAATCCCTTACTAAAACGGATCATTGACATGACATTGACTTGCATATCCTTGGAGTGTATCCGTGTCACGAATTATTGACTTCTGCTCTACATTTTTTCAACCCTGAACCCTTCATTGCCCCCTCTTCCTGTGGCCCTCCATGCAGACGCACTTTTCGTTTGGGGAAAGTGGTTCCTGCGCTCGTCTCAGATTGTTTCTGACATAAAGAAATGTGACAGACTGTTTGTGGCTGACTTGTTGCCCCTTTCCTCTAAAGGCATTTGTAGTTCCCAAGCACGGCAGTGGTAGGTGTTACACCAACATGTGCGCGACATCCTTGTGTTTATAGCAGAACTTTTTATATACTCTGTTCTCCTTGGTCCCAATCCCCACTTTCCTAGTTCATTTTATATCCAAGTCTGTTCTACTTTTAAGGGCAGAGACTTTTAAAAGAAAGTGTTTCTTACCGCACCCACCTCACATCTGTCTGGATGTATTTAACCTTGTAGAATAGTTGAGCGGTCTACAAAAAGTTCATTTTTTACATTTGTTTTATTTTGTCTTCACTTAGACTGTGGCAACATTGACTTTTGTAGGAAGTTTGTCTAAATGTGATGCTTTCTGGCTCTAGAGTTGCTGCAGCAAAGTAGGAATCATGCATTTTAATTTTAATTCCGCCCTGAACTGCATCAGACACTCAAAGAACCAGTGCACAGTGGGTTTTTAGGAGTGAGGAGAACTTTTTTTCTAAACCTTTCTTCACTCCTCTTTGATTTGTACTGTTTTGTAGATCTAAATGTTGCTTGTTTGTGTCCTGTGCAAGACCTGCTGGTCTGGCTTTGACACCGCAAATCGCATGACCAGCTAAAGTCTTATTGACAAATTATTTCTTCAAGAATATACCCCTCCTCCTTGTTTGTAAAATTTGCCAGTTAAAGAAAACACTATTTTATTTACTTCTAGCACAGATCAAATTGTGTCCATTAATGCAAAGCAGTCAGTGGATTGTTTTCTGAGCATGCAATTCTGTTCATGATGCTATCTTCGTGTGACTTTTTGTGGCGGGTAAGCCTTTTACGTGGTTATATGCACAGAGCTACGGTGGACAGCTGCAAGATTTCTTATGAGATCCAACATATTTAGACAAGTGATCTAAACCTCTGGAAAGCTGTTAAACTGATCTCTGCTTCAGTGCTGTCATTGCTTCCTGTGTTAATCAGCTTGATTAGCAAATCAGGAAGACTTCAATCTGCTTCTGGTATAGAGTGCAATCAATTGTTTGATCCACCACTACATTTGTGTTCTGACATACGTTTTTGTCCCATTAACTGTAAACTTGTTCAGTAGGGTTGTATGGGATGTGCTTCCATCAGTAGCAGGTTTTGTTTTCAGAAGTATTTGCAGTTTTTCTGTATGACATTGAAATGCTCTAATAACAGGTTCTTTGCAGTACAGTTCCTTCACAGCATGTCGAATAGCTCTGATGCAATGTCAACTTATATAATCTTGAAAGGATGGAGTGTCGAGTGGATGTTATCTGTACATCATACTGTTGACTTTGGGATAGGCACTCATGGTCCTCACAGCACTTATCCATGTGCCCCTTGCCTGCCCCCGAACCACTCGGAACACCTGTCTCTCCTAGACTTTGCCATTATTGCAACCCATTTATCAGCAAAGCTTGCCATTGTCTCTCCTTTGAAGCATGAGGAAGCCTGTGTTTGGTTGCTGACCATGAAGCCTGTTTGAAGGGCTTTGGTGGCCACCAAAGCCCTTCAGAGGGCAGTCTGTAGCTGCAGCACTGTACAGCCTTTCTGGGATGCTTCCACACACCCTAGCATTCCAGCTTGCTTCTATTAGTGAAGCCTACCTCTCAATACTGAGCAAATTCCAATGCCTTGCCTCCTTTGCTTTAAATGAAAATTAATCACTTTTACTGGGCCCCACCTCTCCCTGTTGTATCTAACAAAAAAGCAAAACTTTCTTTACGACTATTTGATTTTGTAGGGGATTAAAATAATTCTCTGCTGTTTTTATCTGATGATAGATTGTTTGTTGCAAGCAAGATCAAGAGATGTGTAGCTTGTCGCCCCCTTCCTTCAATCAGTTTACTTTGTGTAAAATTATGATTTTTGCATTTAAGCATCACTGTAGTTTAATAAGAAAAGTATAACTACTGCTAATGTCTTCATCTATTGTATGTGAAACTGGACTACAATAGTTCAAGAGCTATGACTGCCTCCTTACTTACAGGCCTTAAAATCAGAGGAAGTGGAAGGTTCTTAAGAAATTGATAGTCCTCTCGTTTTCACCTGCCCTGCCTCCCAACCCCTAATGCATCACCTGTAGTTTCTTGCTGAAGGGGCTTAAGCGCCATGAGGTGACTATCAGCCACGTTTCAGTAGAGGCTGGATATTTTGAGAAGTTACTTCCTTTGTGTTCTACAAGTTGTAAAATATCCAAGTGGCTTCCCTCTCCCAGAGCTTACTTTGAAGCTGACCTTTGGAAAAGACTCTGTTTGCAGGGACCAATATGACCTCTTTTAATGGAGATTCCCACTGTTTTCTTGGAAAATGTTCTGCTGAAAACATTTCAAGTGGTGAGGGAAAAAGAGCTAGTGCTTTAAAAACCCTTCTGTGTTGTTGGAACCACAATTGCATTCCTTTGTTTATTCTGCTGCAAATATATGCTTGGGTTTCACTTAAATAAAAAATGTGTTTGGCGTGACCTCTGGAGGTAGGCTCTGTTCAAATGGTGACTGCTGATTTGATGCAGACAGGGTTTGTAACCTCCATGAAACGGTTATTGGTGACATTGGCGGTTCCTTGGAGCGGAAATCCCTTATGGCCTCTTTGCACTTCATATTCGGAAATAGTTGTATTTAAATATTTTTATTATGAGCACTTTGTTTTTGTAACTGAGTGCCTGGCTTAATTTTAGCTGGCTGCGTTCCCAGCACCACAAGCCCTTGAGTGTGGAGCATTACGTTTTATATGTTTCAAATTACAGCAGTACTATTTCCCTCAAGAGAAAAGGGCTTCTGTTTCAAGTCATGGCGTGTCAGACTGACTTAGCCAGCTGATGCACTGGCTTTGTGTGGGGGAGGGGGAAATGCAGGGGTGTGGGGGGTGGGGGGTCGATTCCTGTAGAGGTTCTGCCCTAAAGTAGAGATTATGGGGTAGGGTGGGAGTGAGAGCGAAGGTATCACCGTCTGTTACTGTTCAGTTGCAAAGTAGATACTTTTAGTCTGGTCTTTCTGACTTCAGTTCAGTGAGTGAGGCTTCTGCTTTTAAGAACTCCTGGTATTGTTACAGGCCAAAGATGCATTGCAGGGCTGTGCACATGACACTTGTAACCCAAACCAAGAGCACCTGACTTTCACCAGGAAAGGATGTGTGCAAATGTACACTCACCAGTTTGCAGTCAGTCACAGGTGCCATTTTTTAAATAGTTTCAGGGCTCCCAGCCTGTAGGTAGGCGTTGTTTTGAAGTGTCCTTTCAGTCCTGCTGGGTCCATCCACCAACACCTTGCTGCCAGATCTTGTAGAGTCAGAGGAGCACTCTGCATGCACTGTGTATATGTAAATAAAAGCTGTATTTTCTTCCATTTGTACTTTTATCATAATCTCTGCTTTTGGTCAGTTCTACAGAGCTCTGAATTTTCAGATGATGCAGCTGTAGAAACTTCTCCATAGCGGCTGTGAAATGTTTGGGAGGTTAACTGTGTTGCAGGTTTGAGAGATAAAGATGCCAGGTCTCCCTGTTTGACCTACTGTTGTCCTACCAGAATGAAATGAAAGTAACACCGCTTGGCTGGTATCTCAAGCCAGGATGATCTGTATGCCTAAGCAGGTATTGACAAGCCTTGTTCACCAAACTGAGCTAGGAAACGGTGGGCTTCAAAACCTAGCTGCGTGGTTGCTCTCAGCCATCCCAGCATGTTAAAGGTCTCCCTAATTTTCTCTGGCTTTGTACTGATGTACCTGAGGTTTACAAAGAGGATATTGTACTGTAGAGTTCTTGCCCAGATCTGATGGCTTTTCCCCCTCTGTTTTCTCCCTTCACTCCCTACCTGCCCTTCCTTTACAACAGGATATTTGAAAGGGTAGATGTTGGATGTGTAACGTGCAGCTGTTTATACATAAAAAATATATATATATATATAATTTAAAAACAAACTTTTAACTGACCTAAAATATTCTCATTCTAGCCAGTCTCCATGTTGGGGTTTGTCAAACCCATTCCCCAGTCCAATCCCTGTTATTAGAATCACCAATTGTTTTTCCTTTCAAATGTGATTGTATTAGATCTTTCCATACGAAAGAACTCTCCTTATTTAAATAAAAAAATAAAAATAAAGCAAAGTATGCTTTTCTCAAATTCCTGATTGTGTTTTGTTTGTTTTGGGGGTGGGTAGGGAGGGAATATTGGTACCGGTTCATACTGGTTACTGTGTTTTTTGGAGTGCGGAACTGATATTTGTGTAGTTTGAAAAACTGTGTGTGTGTGTGTATATATATATAGATATATATATATATATATATATATATATATATATATATATATATATATGTGTGTGTGTATGTTTGTGTTTGTTTGAGGCATGTGTGGCTGTAGATACAAATACTTGGCATACGTCCGCCATCTAGTGTTGGGGTCGGATGTGTGCGTGTGTTTTTCTTGGAAGAAGTCTTTCGAATCACGAGGTAGTGTGACACCCTCTCTTGCTAGTAATGTGCATGGTCATAGGTTCCATTGTTAGATTGCTTTCTTCCGCCGTATGGTTCGGTCATGTGCCCTTCTACTCCAGTTTGACAGCCATGTTGTAGCATTATTGGCCTTTACCAGCTCCTCGTCGGTATGGTTTTCGATCGCGGTCCCTTTTTCACTTATGCTTCGAGTCAACAACATAAGATGGTTGGGGCGACTCACGTCGACCGCTACCTCAGCTAGGCACTTCGCAGTGCTGATTTTCATCATTACGCGGTCCACCTGCAATATGTAGATTTGGTGATGGAACGGATGCCTTTTTGATTTTTGCCCTCGTGTCACGTAAAGTGTCCATGCACCAAACTCCATCAGGTCTGTAATTTGTACCTCTCCCTTGAGCACAACGAGGCCATCTGCAAGGACTGCTGCTCCTTCAGGTCCAAAAAGAGACTTTGTGATCGTTGGACTTGGCGTCTCAGGATGTATCGAAGGAGCATGGCTGACACACCAGACCTCTTCGAATCCGAGGACCTCCAGGATGATATCCAGGCCCATGCTTTAGCAGCAGATGAAGGAAGCGACTGTCTCCCAAGATAAAAGCTCTGGCATCGAGCTGCAAGGCCTGCCTCCAGCTCAACAAGCCATGATTACTGTGCCCCCACCATCTCGGCATCGACCCCAACAACCCATCACAAAGGGTCAATAGACCTTCCCAGAAAGACATAAAGCAATGTTCCAGGCATATGAGCTGCAGATATTACACTTGGCATTAGATCGCCTTCTGGTGTTGGGCTCGGATGTTTCCACCTTGTTGTTGTCTCTGGAAGAAGTCTTTGTAGTCACGATAGAAGTGACTCCTCCCTTGGATGATAGTGCGCATGGGCATCGACACCATCCTTAGATTGTTTTTTTCCGCCATTGGGTTCGGATGCAACTTTTTGTGCTCCGGTTCGAAAACTATTTTGACGCAAGAAAAACTTCCATAAACTCTTCAAATGGACTTCAAACATCTTCAGCTTTGACCAACTTTCATCACTTTGATTCCGGTCATCGACGCAGGCCGTTGGGCCTAAGCATTGAGGCCTACGGCTCATTGAAAAGACGCCATTCATGAAATGCCCCCAGTGTGGAGCAAAATTCCTGCACAGTGACCATCACAAGGTCTGCAATTTGTGCCTATCACCTGAACACGACTATTCCAGATGTCAAAATTCTTGGAAGTTTTCAAACAATTTTAGTTCTCTGAATAGTTCTACTTTAAGCAGATTACTTTTGTGTCAAAAAAGGAAAAATACAAATTTGGAAAAACAAAAGTTCGATCATAGAAAAAATAGAGTTCTAAAGTTAGAAACTTTGTTTTGAAAAAATGAAGGTTGAATTCAGAGTCTCTCAGAACACTGTGCCAATTTCAAAAGTCAGTGTCATTGTTTGGGGAAAACATCAAGTCTTTTAAGTCTGTAAAGAATTTGTCTACTGTTATAGGTTAAAGTTGGATTACCTCGTTAAGCAAATTAACCGCACATAGATATGAAACATCGCTGTCCGCGTCGTTCGCATTAGCAATGTTGCTCCACGTATCTCACTGTCAACATGTTGCGTCTGTGAGATCTCAACGAATGCCATCATCAGGATTGGTAGCCGCTGGAAACAACACAGTGCATGAGTCGTTAGTGGTCCAAGCAAAATATCAACTTCTGTTGGCAGGAGTGAAGGTAGTGTAAGACAGAAGTATAGCATGCATTCTTCTCCACATAGCAGGCATCATAGAACAATTGGTCTGAATGATAGAAACCATGTGGTATTCAACTCTCTTAAACGAGTTAATCCCAAAATTTGGATGATGTGCTCACGACACGTCATCACCAGAAGAGTGTTCTCCAAGGTGATCTGGGAGTCATTGGTGAGTTGGCTTGCCATATCGGAACAGAAGGAGCAAAAATAGTATCCCTGCTGCGAGTCCCAAAATGAGAGGCAGTCCGCCAAACACCAAGTGCACGAGGTTTGGAAATATGCTTAGGACTGCTTGAAAAGGTGCTAACGTCCCAAAAAAACTCTTAAATACATGTACAATACCACTCGTATCAGACATGTTTAAGATACGACCTAACATTTCTGAGAAATGTATAGGGCAGTTTGTGGATAAAAGGGCATTTATCTCTGCAGAAATCCTTGCAACTTGCAGATCATACGTCTTTTTGGCCGAGGTCAGTGGCACAGTTTCTGTAGAAGAATGGCTTTCAGTCTGCTTAAAGTATCAATTCGTATAGACGAGATGTTCAGTGAAGGCCATAACGGCGACTCCCTGTCTTGGTTTTAGCAAACAATACTTGCATGCAGCAAGTGACCCTGGCTGACAGTTACGAGATAGGCTATTCCTGGCAACATGCCACAGCAGCTGTGATCATTCAACATAATATAACTTCCATTAGAAAGTTGCCTAAAAATTGGATCAATCACCGCAGCTGGTGAACCTTGCAGGTGGCAGGATAAGTTGTTTGAGGCACCATCGCAGGCCCCGTGTAAATTAATACCCTGACATAGGAGAGAACCGCTCTGCGCATTTTCGCAATTTGTACCACTAAGAAACACTTCTTCCCCCCCCCACTCCAACATCTGTGTGTATAAGGTAAATCCCAGGATGTCTTGATGCATTCTTTACCCAACCTTTCTTACTGGCCTGCTGGTATGTTTTAAGCAATTCTGAAAATGGAAATAGTCACAAGCAGAGTGATTGTACCGTGTATTATCCATTCTGTTGCTGGTTTCTCAGAAACAGTTAATGGCAATCTTTCCAGTTTTTCAATGCTTGGCACCGTATAGTCTGTTCCCCTCTGTGCCAATGTGATTTGTTTATCTGTAAGGTTAAATTCAGAAAACAATGACGTGGTGTTGATTAGACGCCAAGGCACATAGCCTGAACGAAGGTTTTGTAACGTCCAGCCCAATAGGATTATAGAACGCAATTGTGACTGACCATGTTGTAACATGACCAAGTCCTGTTCCATTGTGTCTATGGCAGAAGATGCTATGCTGTCCAAAGAATATATTCTGGATGAGTCGTTAACCTGTTAACTTCAGAGAGATTTCTCCAAGTTAATACGATCAATTTCTCGTATACGTTCTGCAGTCTCTGCTTGCGTAATCTTCCATGCTTTATTATAAGCAGCATAGATACCAGCGTATATGAAACGTTTATGACACGGTTTAGTAGGTTCTTGTAAGAAGTCCCTTAGATCAACGCCACATTTAAGTAAAGATAAGTGGTTTCACTTCTTTTAGTGTCGATTTTGTGTAGCCACTCAAGGCACAGTTTCCCCACGCTGTATGATGTTACTATCCCTGGATGTTGTCTCTGGACATATCTTGGATCTGGCCTAGTGAATGTGAACCCTTGTGTCTTTCAGGAATCTATTTTGACAGTTGTGTCTGTGGGCCAGTTTACCCTTTTGTTCCAAGTAGGATCTGTTCTGTTTTGAATAAAAATAGTTTGTACGTCCACCACCCCCTCTGTAGTGTTTTTACTTTCAGGTGTAGGTATGGACGGATTGATAAATCTTTTATCTTGGCTAACCCAAGACAAGATGTCTGCTGAACAGTGTCATTCAAAAACATTATTTGCTCTGGGATAATGCAGGCTCTAAATAAAGCTTCTAATCCCTGCACTTGACAGTCTTTTGTGCCCCAGACAGTTTTTGTCTCAATGTTGTCTTTCCAAAAGTCAAAACCTAATTTGGACAGCTGAGCATAAAAGGCCGCAGAATAAATTTGCTTAGTATTAGTCAGCATAATTTTCATTCCTGTCCTATTGACATTTTTAAAGTAAAGTGTTTCTGGATTTGAAACATTAAAACCTGAAAAGTACGGAAATGTGTTAACAAATGTTTTTGAGCTACCCTTTGGTGGTGTAGGACAATGTTCCCATTGGTTATAAGTTAATATTTTTCTAGGATTTGCAGATTTATGCAAAAATTGATGACCATAATGATTATAACAATACATTTGTTCGTGATCCGATGAATCTTCTAAGTATTCTTGATTTGTAAATTTTGCAGACATTTCTAAGTCTGACATCATATTATTAACAGTCTCACAGTCCCAACCATCAGAAAAGGTACTAGATGGAACAAAGTCACTCAAGGAAACCTTGAATTGGTGTGGAATCTTCAAAACAGCTCCGCAGGACCGAAGATGTCATAATCAGTTCTGTCCCAGGCTATACCACCAGGTATAGGAATGGCTGTGATGTTCACTGATGACAAGTCTTTGTTCATGATCGGATGATTTGTGTGACTTGAGCAAGTTGATGTTCTTACTTGCTGTGTCCTTTTTTAGGTCTGGTCTCCGCTAGCGCAAGCGCGAGCTTATGTAGGCACTTCAGAAATGCTCCGAAAAAGCGGATCACACACAGTGCATGTGCGACGGATGCGCGCTCACCGTTTGGCAGCGTGCGGCCACTGACAACAGGAAAGCGCTTTAATCTATATCACTCCCCTCTCCCACTCCCTTTTCCCACTTGCTCCTGCTGAGCCTCACAAAGTGGTTGCATCTCAACCACAGACTTCCTGGCTCGCACGCCGATACTTTGTTGCAATATTCCTTTGCATTACGCCTTTCTGCTTGAGCCGGCTGTTTTTTTGTCACCGTCCTTATCGTAAGTGGATCAAACAGTGCCACAAGTAGAGGTTACAGCAGTTTTCGATAGAGATGTTAATTTAATATTTGGAAATATGTACCATGCACCACTGAAACAGTACTCACTCCAAATATGCAAATCTCTACATTTAATCGGTTGTATTGTCTACATAGAAGTTGCTAACAGGGCAGTTCATTATTTTCTGCTTTTCCCTGTTTCACTACACTCCTTTGTGTCTCCTTTCTGGCCTCTTTCCTACTTAACTTTTCATCCTTTCTCCTTTAATCCCATTTCCACCTTCTCACAACCCCTTCGAGCACTGTTATCTTAACATTTGTGTTTCTCTTTATGTGTGCCCAGCCACCATTTAGTTCGGACCCTCACACCCTCACACACCCTCACTCACAGCCTCACCCTCACACCCCCTCACACCCCCTCACACCCCCTCACACCCCCCACCCTCACTCACCCTCACTCACCCTCACACCCCCAAACCCCCTCATTCACCCTCTCACCCTCACACACCCCCTCACACCCCAACACACCATCCCCACCCCCTTACCGTCACACCCCCTTACCGTCACACCCCCTTACCGTCACACCCCCTTACCGTCACACCCCCTTACCGTCACACCCCCTTACCGTCACACCCCCTTACCGTCACACCCCCTTACCGTCACACCCCCTTACCGTCACACCCCCTCACCGTCACACCCCCTCACCGTCACACCCCCTCACCCTCATACACCTCACCCCCACACACCTCACCCCCACACACCTCACCCCCACACACCTCACCCTCACACACCTCACCCTCACACCCCTCACCCTCACACCCCTCACACCTCATCCCCTCACTCACCCCAACCCCTCACACACCCCTTCACCCTCACACACCCCCTCACCCACACACACCCCCTCACCCCCGCCCTCACACACCCCCACCCTCACACCCTTCAACCCCACACACCTCTCACCCCCACACACCCCCTCACCAATTTAACCCACACACCCCCTAACCCTCACACCCACACCCTCACACCCCCTCACCCTCACACCCCCCTCACCCTCGCACCCCCCTCACCCGCACACCCTCACCCCCCCTAACCCTCACCCCCCTAACCCTCACCCCCCCTAACCCTCACCCCCCTAACCCTCACCCCCCTAACCCTCACCCCCCCTAACCCTCACCCCCCTAACCCTCACCCCCCTAACCCTCACCCCCCTAACCCTCACACCCCCTAACCCTCACACCCCCTCACACCCCCGCGCTCACCCTCACACCCCCTCACCCTCCCCCACCCACCCCCTCACACCCCCACCCTCACTCACCCGCACACCCCCTCACCCTCACAAACCCTCCCACACCTCCACACACCCTACCCCCTCAACCTCACACCTCCTCACCGTCACACCTCCTCACCGTCACACCTCCTCACCGTCACACCTCCTCACCGTCACACCTCCTCACCGTCACACCTCCTCACCGTCACACCTCCTCACCGTCACACCTCCTCACCGTCACACCTCCTCACCGTCACACCTCCTCACCGTCACACCTCCTCACCGTCACACCTCCTCACCGTCACACCTCACCGTCACACCTCCTCACCGTCACACCTCCTCACCGTCACACCTCCTCACCGTCACACCTCCTCACCGTCACACCTCCTCACCGTCACACCTCCTCACCGTCACACCTCCTCACCGTCACACCTCCTCACCGTCACACCTCCTCACCGTCACACCTCCTCACCGTCACACCTCCTCACCGTCACACCTCCTCACCGTCACACCTCCTCACCGTCACACCTCCTCACCGTCACACCTCCTCACCGTCACACCTCCTCACCGTCACACCTCCTCACCGTCACACCTCCTCACCGTCACACCTCCTCACCGTCACACCTCCTCACCGTCACACCTCCTCACCGTCACACCTCCTCACCGTCACACCTCCTCACCGTCACACCTCCTCACCGTCACACCTCCTCACCGTCACACCTCCTCACCGTCACACCTCCTCACCGTCACACCTCCTCACCGTCACACCTCCTCACCGTCACACCTCCTCACCGTCACACCCCCTCACCGTCACACCCCCTCACCGTCACACCCCCTCACCGTCACACCCCCTCACCGTCACACCCCCTCACCGTCACACCCCCTCACCGTCACACCCCCTCACCGTCACACCCCCTCACCGTCACACCCCCTCACCGTCACACCCCCTCACCGCCACACCCCCTCACCCTCACACCCCCTCACCCTCACACTCCCTCACCCTCACACCCCCTCACCCTCACACACACCCTCACACACCCCCTCACCATCACACACCCCTTCACCCTCACACACCCCTTCACCCTCACACACCCCCTCACCCTCGGCATGATAGAGTAGGAAAGAGAGGGGAGGCATTGCTATTGCAGCAAAAGCCCCCATTGAAATCATCAAGCTTGAGTCACTCGCGAATGAAAGGCTCGAAATCCTAATGATCAATATGAAACTTAACACTAACTCCTTTGGAAGGGCCGCCCTGGTATATAGACCACCGGGAGTGAAATCAAAATTTGCCAACAATCTCTTAGACATACTTGCACCTCATGTATTGGCTACTGATAATTTTATCCTACTAGGGGATTTCAATCATGCAGAGTTAAAACACAACACTGACTCTTGTAATTTAATAACTGCTTTGCAAACTTTGGGCCTCACACAAAAGGCACTCGGCCAGACTCATCAGGCTGGCCACTCCCTTGATCTAATCTTCACCAACATGGCAAATTTAACTTGTGAATTACCCAGGTCTATGATCTGGACGGATCATTTTTTAGTTAATTTTAAATTCCCTAATCCTCTGAGGTCAATGACAATCACCCTGAAAGAAACCGCTTGTATACGGCCCTGGCATAAACTAACACCCGAGGCATTTTTGGCATATTTCGTACCTCCCAACAACAATTGTGATAATATTGATCTAATGGTAACCCAATTGGAAGTATCCATCAAAAACACTCTTGATAAAATTATTCCTGTAACTTCAGTCAATATTAAGAGTGTCGCCTCACCCTGGTTTACTGAGGACTTGAAGCGTGAGAAAGCTAGTAGCAGATCTGCTGAAAGGCGTTGGCGGAAAAACAGAAAGCCAGAAAATGGTGATAGCTATAAACTGATTCATTCCAATTATCTGAAAAATATAAAGAAAACAAACACTTTACCTTTCGCAGAGAATAAAAAAGGCAGCAAGAACTGTATAAAATCTTGAAGGAGTTCACCAACCCTCAGGTGGAGCGTTCTGCATTTATCCCCACCACAGAGTGGGTGAACTCATTGTCTTCTTATTTTGATAACAAAATTTACTCTTTGTTTCCAACTCCCAATCAGAATGCACCCCTGCCAGGCGCAGTATCCCAGTGTATTGAGGTTCCCATTGAAACCACGGTTATCCCGTCCTTAATTGAATTCGAGCCCACTACCTCAGATGAAGTGTTAGAAGCCCTCAAGAAAATCAAATCGGGCTCTCCCACCGATTCACTGTCCCCACGTAAATGCAGCGCTATACTTCCTCTTCTGGCTAGCACGCTGACCACCATCTTTAATAATTCCTTTGAGAGTGCTTCTTTTCCTAGCAGTTGGAAGCTAGCCCAAGTTAAGCCCATTCTTAAACCGAATAGCGATCCTTCCACCCCATCCAACTATAGGCCGATATCTCTCTTACTTTACTTTGGAAAAGTACTTGAACATCTAGAAAATAAACGAGTCTCCACCTATATTGAAACACATGCACATCCCTCGCAGTCAGGATTTTGTGCCGCTCATGGTACAGAGACCGCAGTGATTGAGATAGTCTAACATTCGACTCTCACTGGATAGAGGGGAGTCTGCCATTCTGGTCCTGGTGCACCTATCGGCGGCCTTTGACTCCATCTCCCACAGCATTTTGAAACACCGGCTGTGGGAGATCAGTGTCAGGCGCAACGCCTTAGCCTGGTTCGAAGACTATCTAGCCGGCCGCTATACCTATCTCAAGATGAACACTCTTGTATCTAGGAACATGCCTCTCACTGTGGGGGTGCCACAGGGGTCGATTCTCAGCCCCCTGCTGTTTAACCTGTATTTGACCCCTCTGGCCAATATTATAAAATCATATGGCTTCTCCACAGTGTCGTACGCAGACGATACGCAGGTGTTAATCACCTGCAGCTCTCAGATCCCTGACACTTGTGTAAGATTCAAACAGTGCATGGTTCATATTAGTAAATGGATGAGTGATAATAAGCTCCAACTCAATTATGGCAAAACGGAAATTTTGCTATTCGACAAGGCCAAAACCATCTGGTCCCAGGATTGGTGGCCGTACGAATTAGGTCCTTGCCCGGAGCCTAAAGAAGTGGTACGTGACCTGGGCATTATGCTTGACAGTACTCTCTCAATGAAAGCACATGTCAACCAAGTATCGGGTACCTGCTATGGAATACTGAGATTATTGCGCAAAATCTTTAAATGGCTTCCTTTGAGGCAAGAAAGCCTCTGGTTCAGGGGCTTATTATAAGCCGTTTAGATTATGGAAATGCCATGCTCGCTTCGATCAAATAGTGTCTGCTTACTAAACTGCAAATCCTCCAAAACACGGCCGCTAGACTGGTACTGGGTCTACCGCCGAGGTCTGCTTCTACACCTATTCTTAAAAAATTACACTGGCTCCCTGTGCACCAGAGATGTCAATCTAAGATTCTAACTCTTACACATAAACTCCTCTACGGCACAGGCCCGTCTTACCTTGCAAAAAAACTAGTTTGGTATAGACCGTCCAGAACATTGCGTTCCAGCTCGAAATCCCTTCTATCCCAGCCTAGGGCCCGAACCTCCAGAAATGGACGTAGGGCATTCTCTTACATGGCACCGCAACTGTGGAACAATCTGCCCTCTCATTTGTTGTCTCTTTCCAACTACCAAGCGTTCCGCAGGAGTCTGAAAAGTTGTCTCTTTCCTAATTAATTCCCCTGTTTTTTGACCATTTTTCTCATCCCTTGAGGTTGCTGCCTCTTTTCGCCAAGAGCCCTGAGACCTCTTTTGGGGATTTGTTGCGCTATATAAAATAATTTGACACACCCTCACCCTCACACCCCCTCACCCTCACACACCCCCACCCTCACACACCCCCACCCTCACACCCCCCTCACCCTCACACCCTCTCACCCCCACACCCTCTCACCCCCACACACACCCTCACCCCCACACACACCCTCACCAATTTAACCCTCACACCCCCTAAACCTCACACCCCCTCACAGCCCCTCACCCTCACACGCACACACCCTCACACCCCCTCACCCTCACACCCTCACACCCCTCACCTCCTCCCCCTCATACACCCTCACCCCCTCACTCACCCTCACCAGCATAGCGTAACAAAACATAGCACAACAAAAAAAGCATAGGATAGCAAAACATAGCATAACAAAGCCAAGCATAACAAAACACCACATAGCATAGCAAAACAAAGCTTAGCATAGCATAATAAAACACAACAAAACAGCATAACAAAACACAAAATATAGCATAGCTTAACAAAACATAATAGCATAGCAAAACATAGCATACCAAACGCAACAAAACATAGCATAACAAAACAAAGCACAACATAGGATAGCTTAACAAAACAACAAAGCATAGCAAAACATAGCATAGCATAACAAAACATAGCATAACAAAACATACCATAACAAAACATAGCATAACATAACACAACAAAACATAAAAAATACAACAAAACAGCATAGCTTAACAAAACATAATAGCATAGCAAAACATAGCATACCAAACACAACAAAATAGCATAACAAAACAGCATAGCAAAACAAAACATAGCATAACAAAACACAGCATAGCAAATCAAAGCATAGGATAGCAAAACATAGCAAAACAAAACCGGATAGCATACAGCACCACAATGTGCTAACATAGCATCACTGAACGCCACAGCATCACTCGTTCGCCACCACAACATCAATCTGTGCAACCATTTAACAACTGGTTCAAATATGTTCAATGTTTCAAGCTTTATTACAAATGTAACCAAAAGATGTTAATATTACACTTCTGTTCTTGGATTTTCGTCACAATAAAATTCACTGAACATAAGCTTCACAAAAGTTATTTACAAAAGTTTAAGCTATTGCCATTATAAATTACAATAACTTTTATTTAAGTATTAATTATTTAAAAAAATTAAAAGCCATTATTTGTAATATCAATACATGTAAGTCACGTAAATACAACACATATTGCATTACAAATGGTATAGGTGTAATATTTGCGAAAGTTAGAACTATTGGCAGCTATTAATTTAGCTATTTTCAAAAACAAAACATAAATAAAAAATGTGTCATTTACAATACCAATAGCTCAAACTTTCCTAATGCGAGACCTATTGCATTGCAAATGCTTGTTTTAACATATCTTCTATTTATTAACATTCCCATGGTAAATACAAGAGTCAACCAAAGTAGAAGAAAAAGTACACCCAACGCAATCCATGGTGAAACCAGATAAGTCTTTTCCCGGTGATGAAAAAGGTCTGTTGCTTGTTCTTTGAAAGTTTTTTTTTTAGCTGTTGTCGTTTCAGGTTCGCTGGGATCCTCGGAAAACGTATCAAAGTTAATGAAATAGCCAGAAGCAGTTCGATGGAGGAGCGTTCCGACTATTCAATCAATCAATACATTTCTAAAGCGCGCTACATACCCGTTAGGGTCTCAAGGCGCTAGGAGTGGTAGGGGTGCTGCTACTGATCGAAGAGCCAGGTCCTGAGGAGTTTTCTGAAGGCCAGTAGGTCCTGAGTCTGTCATAGGGTGTTCCAGGTCTTGGCGGTGAGGTAGAAGAATGATATTCCGCCGGCTGTGGTTTTCCGGATGCGAGGGACTGTAGCGAGTGCTTCGGGAGGGGGTGTGGAAGCTGATTCGGCTGTTGAGGTAGGTAGGTCCGGTGTTGTGGAGTGCTTTGTGTGCGTGGATGAGGAGCTTGAAGGTGATCCTCTTGTTGATGGGGAGCCAGTGCAGGCCTCTCAGGTGGGGTGTGATGTGGCTGCGACGGGAGACGTCGAGGATCAGTCGAGCTGAGGCGTTCTGGACTCGTTGTAGTCGTTTCAGGAGTTTGTTAGTAGTTCCTGAGTAGAGGGCGTTCCCGTAGTTGAGTCGGCTGGTGACAAGGGCCTGGGTGACGGTCTTTCTCGTGTCGCTAGGGATCCATTTGAAGATTCTGCGGAGCATTCTGAGGGTGTTGAAGCAGGACGCGGATACAGCGTTGACTTGCCTGGTCATGGAGAGGGTGGAGTCGAGGATGAACCCCAGGTTGCGTGTGTGGTACGTGGGTTCCGGGGCTGTGCCTAGTGAGGTGGGCCACCAGGAGTCGTCCCAGGTCGATGGGGCGGATCCGAGGATGAGGACCTCCGTCTTGTCTGAGTTCAGCTTCAGTCTGCTGTCCTTCATCCAGTCTGCTACGGCCCTCATTCCTCTGTGGAGGTTAGCTTTGGCGGTGTGGGGGTCTTCGGTGAGGGAAACGATCCGCTGGGTGTCATCGGCGTATGAGATGATGTCGAGATTATGTTGCCGTGCGACGTGGGCGAGAGGGGCCATGTAGATATTGAACAGAGTTGGGCTGAGGGAGGATCCCTGTGGAACGCCGCAGATGATCTCTGTGGTTTTTGAGTGGAAGGGTGGGAGGCGGATGCTCTGGCTTCTTCCGGGAGGAAGGATGTGGTCCAGGCCAGGGCCTTCTCTTGGATTCCAGCGTCCTGGAGGCGTGTTGATAGGGTGCGGTAGCAGACTGTGTCAAAGGCCGCTGATAGGTCCAGGAGGATGAGGGCGGCTGTCTCTCCTTTGTCCATCAGGGTCCTGATGTCAGTGGCGGCGATGAGGGCGATCGCGGTGTTGTGGTTGCTGCGAAAGCCGGATTGGGAGGGGTCCAGGATACTGTTGTCTTCAAGGTAGCGGGTTAGCTGTTTGTTGACGAACTTCTCTGCTACTTTCGCCGGGAACGGGAGCAGGGAGATGGGCCGGAAGTTCTTGAGGTCCTTGGGGTCCGCCTTAGGTTTCTTCAGAAGGGTGTTTATTTCGGCATGCTTCCAAATTTCCGGGTAGGTGGCTGTCTCGAAGAAGCAGTTGATGTTTTTCCGGAGGTGGAGCGCAATGGTAGCGCTGGCCTTGTTGAAGACGTGGTGAGGGCAGGGGTCCGATGGGGATCCGGAGTGGATGGAGTTCATGGTTTTGATGGTGTCTTCGTCGCTGATGCTGGACCAGGTGGTCAAGGGGTCGGTGCGGGTGATGATTGCACGGGTGGTGGGCTCGGTGGTGAGTGCGGGGGGGGTCGGAGTTGAAGCTTTCGTGGATGTCGGTGATCTTGCGGTGAAAAAAGGTGGCCAGGGAGTCGCACAGGTCTTCCGATGGTGGGATGTCGTTGGTGTTGGAGCTAGGGTTGGAGAGTTCTTTCACGATGCTGAAGAGCTCTTTGGTGTGTGCGTTATTGAGTCGGTCCTTGAAGGCGGTCCTCTTGGCGGACCTAATGAGTTGGTGGTGTCTGCGAGTGGTGCTCTTGAGGGCTGTGTGGCTGTCTGGTGTTCGGTCGTGGAGCCATTCCTTCTCCAGCTTCCGGCAGGTGTGCTTGGAGGTCCGGAGGTCTTCGGTGAACCATGCGGATTTCTTGTTGGTGTGGTTGGTTGTGGAGGTCTTGAGAGGGGCGAGGGTGTTGGCGCAGTCGCTGATCCACTGTGTGAGGTTGGTTGCGGTGGTGTCTGGGTCAGTGGCGTCGGTGGGTGATCTCCGGGCGAGATTGGTCGTCATTTGATCTTCAGTGACCTTGCCCCAGCAGCGGCACGGCAGCTGTTGGGCGCGGTGGTGTGTGGTGGGTTTCCTGAAGGTGAAGTGGACACATCTGTGGTCGGTCCAGTGGGGTTCGGTGGTGCGGTTGAAGGAGATGTGGGGGCTTGCGGAGAAGATGGGGTCCAGTGTGTGTCCGAGGTTGTCGATCAGGGCGGTGGAGTTGGCGTCGTTCTCGAGGTGGAAGTTCAGGTCCCTGAGCAGAATGTAGTCCGTGGAGGCGAGGGCGTGAGTGCTGATGAGGTCGGTGATGGTGTCGCTGAACTGTGGTCGGGGTCCGGGATGTCTGTAGATGAGTGTTCCTCTGAGGGTGGTGTTGCAGTCGGTGTGAATCTGGAAGTGCATGTGCTCGGCGGTGGCGTGGGTGTCGTCGGTGTTAGTTGAGATTCTGATGGAGTCTTTGTGGACGATCGCGATTCCCCCTCCTACTCAGTTGTCGCGGTCTTTGCGGGAGATCTTGTAGCCCTGAGGGATGGCTAAAGCGATGTCTGGTGCTGAGGTGGTGTTCAGCCAGGTCTCCGTCAGGAAGGCGACGTCTGGGGCGGTGGAGTCTAGGAGGTCCCAAAGTTCGATGGCGTGCTTGCGGGCAGAACGGGTGTTGAGGAGGATGCAGCGGAGGTGGTTGGGTTCTCTGGTTGGTGTTTTGGCGGGCTGGATGCTGGTGTAGCTGCAGTTGTGGCAGGTGAAGGGTGCTTAGGTGCGTTTTGGGGTGGCACGGTAGCAGGGGTGGGCTCATCCGGTGTTGAGTGCGTGGAGGGCGTTGGAGTCTTAGTGTAGTCGGGGGGCGTGGGGTCCAGGGATTCTGGCACTGGGCGCGGTCCAGGCGCGGACGGGCTTGCCTGCGGCGTGCCCGCTGATCTTCCGCGCGGCGACCTCCATAACTGGCGAAGTGGAAGGGAGGAGCAGCTGGGAGGCGGGAGCGGGGTGGCCAATGGGCGGTTGAGGGAGGGGTACAGAATAGAAAAAGGGGGCGGGCCGCAGGGGAGCAGCGGTGGGGAGGGGGAGATGCGGCGGGAAACCATCACGGGGAACACAGAATCTGCAAAATACTAGAGCTAAACAAAACACAAAGATACTGGCACAAAATACTGGTCACAACAAGAATCAACAGATACTGGCAGACAGGCACTCAGCTGGTGAGAGTGTGGGAGACACTAGCACTGGGGTGAGCAACGCTGCTCTGGAGCGAGACAGCAGCTGAGGGCTCACGGCAGCAGCGGAGGGGGCAGGAGTCTTGGGCATCCACGGGGGGAGCCGCGCGGTGTGTGGAGCGACCGGCCCTGCAAGCAGGGTCAGGGGTCATCGAGACAAACTCTGATCTATCCGGAAGAAATACAACAATCATATCAAGGAAAAAAAATCCATGTATTTCCGCTCTGCTCTGGATAGCTCAAAAAACAGACCCAAGGAGCTCTTCAATATTATTAGACAGTAAACTTCCAAACTGGATTCCTCCCTGGGGCAGGCCTCCAAAGAACGTTGTGACCACTTCGCCAACTTCTTCAATGATAAGATCTCTAAGATCGAGAGCTCTCTGGTTACTAACTGGTCTCCCCCTCCCCATTGCAGCATGGGGTGGGGGGTGCTTGGTAGCGCTCCCCCACCCATTACTAAACCCTGGTCACTCTTCCAGCCCATTCTAGAAGAGGAGATAGTCAAACTTATCTCCACTTCTAAACCTTCATCTCACACGCTAGACCCCCTTCCTGCTCAACTTACCAAAAAAACTGAAGCTCTCCCTAGCCCCACTGTGGTGCAGGATTGTTAACAGCTCCCTAAAAACCGGAACCGTCCCAGACTGCCTGAAAGTGGGACAAGTCACTCCATTGCTAAAAAAACCACAAAAAAAAACAGGCCTGGACATAAATGACTTAAACAACTTCAGACCCGTCTCTAGACTCCCTCTCCTTTCCAAAATCCTAGAAAGATGTGTACTCAAACAGCTAACACAGCACTTGGATAACACCAACCTCCCCGACTCCCATCAGTCAGGATTCAGGAAAGGGTGCAGCACGGAAACCGCAATCCTCAACATAATTGATGACATATACAAATCACTGGACTCAGACCAATGTTGGTCTGGTCTAGATGATGTGGTCCTCAACTGGTTCTCCTCATTCCTCCACAACCGCTCCCAAAGAATCAAAATCAGAAGCTTTGAGTCCGACTTTCACCCAGTCAAGAGGGAAGTACCCCAAGGCTCAGTGCTCTCCCCTCAACTCTTCAACATTTGCATGGAACCCCTCTCCACTCTATTCAGAAAAGCTAACATCCGCTTCCACCTCTATGCGGATGATACCCAAATCTACCTGGAAATCTCCTCTGCCAATGAGATTCACAGACTCAATAAAGGAAGTGCAATGCTGGCTGTCAAGCAACCACTTAAAGTTGAATCTGGAAAAAACTGATCTACTCATCTCGAACAAAGAAGAGAACCCACAAATGATCGAGTGGCTAAAAGACATTGACACGCTCAATGGGAACCTCGCCCAAGCTGACTCCGTCAAATCATTAGTCACGCTCGACTCCAAACTTAACCTGACCAAACACATCAAGATCTCGGCAAAGAGCGCCTTCCTTAACTTGAAGCTATTAAGCAAAATAAAACCTTTCATTCCATTCAATGATCTCAAGCATTGGTGCTGTCAAGACTTGACTATGGAAATGCAATCCTCTCTGGAATAGCCAAAACACATCTTGCTCCTCTGAAAACAACCCGCAACGCGGCTGCCAGAATGGTCACTGGAATAAAGAAATTCGACCACATTTCTCCAGCACTAAAAGATCTCAGGTGGTTACCAATAGAAATGCGGGCGAACTTTAGAACAGCCTGCCTCACCCACAAAGCCCTGCACTTAGGCAAACCCGAATATCTGGCGTCCAAACTAAAAAAAGCAGGTCAGAACAGGAACCTCAGAAGCTCTAACACCCTACTTCTGATCCCGCTTAAGGCTGGAAAACAAAAAAACGCGGACAGATACTTTGCCGGAAATACACCCAAAATATGGAACTCTATCCCCCCTCACATCAGAACTATTCCTTCCTTCCCTAAATTCAAAAGTCAACTCAAAATCCTGTTCCTCGACCTCTCCTTATCTAACAGATAGAAACATTTTGGAGTGTCCAAAACGTCATTTCTCCCTTCCCCGATGCGGAAAACCAAAACCCTGTAATGATCCATTCTGCCTTCTCCTTACTACGATTCTTATACTGAATGTCTTGCCTTACTGTATTGTTTCTGCTTTCTTTTGCACTGCTCTATAATTGTGAAGCGCCCCGATACTTCCGGTCAGGCTAGCTGTTAGACCTGGGATCATTGGCATGAGTCTCTCCTCCATTTTTTTCTGTTTGCCTCCTCTGTTACGATGTTTTTGCTGGTATATTGCTTTGGGCACTGTGCCACTGCTGATCAGTGCCACAGTGCAAGTGCTCCCTATGTGAAACTGCTGTATTGATTGAATTCCATGTTTGGCTTATTTGGTTTACTGTCAGTCCCTAGTAGCGTGCACCAGGAGTGCCAGGGCTTGTAAATACAAATGCTGCTAGTGGGCTTGCAGCACATGTTGTGCCACCCACAAAAGCGGCCTAGTAAAAGTATGTCTGAAGGTCTACCATTGCTAGACCATGTGCAGTCTGGTACTGTCACGCAGACTGTGCAAGTACACCTACTTGCCAGTCCCTAAACCTTCCCTTAACTTCATGTTAGTCACCCCTATGGTTGGCCCAAGGGCAGGGTGCCTTGTAAGCATAAGGTAGGACAAGCCTGACAAGGTTGGCATGTCCTAATAGTGAATTACAGCCATATTCGTTTTTCACTATTGTAAGGTAACCTGCTCTCCATCAGTTAGAATGGGCTGCCAGGATTATTAATGTTATAATCCTAGCGGGCTCGAGGAGCATGGTGCAATGTCGAGTTTGGTATCCCTGAACTCAGGGTTTAATAACGCATCCGTTTGTGTGGATGGTTTTTGGACTCTGTGTTTGAAAATAGCACTTTTAGAAAGTAGCTATTTTCTTGTCTAACTGTCTACCGGTCTCTGCTGGTTCTGGTGTGCGTGTGACAGGAGCTGGGTGGCTCCAGAGGTCTGAATGAGTCAGTGTGGGGTGAGTGGGACATTTGCATTGAGAGTAGGGGAAGAGTAGCTCCTGATAGCCTGCCCTGCCTGATACAATGCTGGCTCCGCCCCCCTGCCGGGCGGCTGATGACTGTGCCTGCCTGGGACTTTCCTGGCCCACCTCCTGCCGGGCACTTGATGGCCCTGCCCCTGCCAGTGACAATGCTGGCTCCGCTCCTGCTGGGCGGCTGAAGACTCTGCCCTGCACAATGAATAGGCCAGGTGCTTCGGCCTGGCAACACACACAACAAACCCAAGATGGGGGGAAATTCCCCTGCATGGACAAAGGGATCAAAGCCAAAAAGGGGTATAAGAGAAGGACCCCTGAACCAAGTCCTGAGATCACTTCTGACAAGGAAACCTGAACCAAGGACAAGAAGCCTGCTGATCCAAGGACTGCCTACCCTTCTGCCAAGGTGCTGTTTGTTGGGGGAATCCTGCATTGCTTCTTTATTTTTGCCAAGGAACCAGGAGAGAGGAACTGTGTGTGTACTCTCAATCTTTGCTAAGAAAATCTCCAAGGGCTGGAAGAGTGCCAGTCTCCTGTTGAAGTCACAGGGCTAAAGGACTTCATCTGCTTAAAGTGCTGTTTGCTGGAAATTGTGAATCCAGCACCTCTGAAAGAATCCAGCAATCTCGACGCCGACGGACGCCGCCGAATCCAGCTCGACATCGTGAGTAACGGCTCCAGTGTCCCGCACCTTTGACGCCGGCCGCCGGGCCCGATCGACGCCAGTAGCGACGCCAGTGAGTAGCGAGTTCGGCTCCAGCTCCAAGTGACCCTGTGTCGACGCCGCTGCTGATCGCATCAACATCGAGCCCTCTCGACGCCGTGAGCGCTGCTCACTCTTGCAACATCGACATCGACGACGCCGTATCCTGCTTCATCTCGTGAGCGCTGCTCCCGCCTGACTTCGATCGACGCCGAAGACGCGACGCCGGACATCTCGACGCCGCTGATCATCGAGTGCTTCACTTTTCCAAGGTACTGTGTTGTGGGGGTCTGTGCGACTCCGGGCTCGACGTAGCGCTCCTCGCGGTCGACGCCGAACCTTTGGATTAACTTTGCCTCGATGTTGTGTGACTCCCGTGTGGGTTACATTGTTGCCAAGAACTGTGTTTTAGAGAAGAAGAGTTGCTTTTCATACTAAAGACTTTGTGCTAAGAAGAAACCATGCTTGAACTATTATTTTTCCTTCCAAGAGTATTTATTAAGATTGTGGTATATTTTTGTCGTTATTTGGTCTTGTGCTAAGCCTTATATAAAAATCCTTATTTTATAATACTACTGTGTCGTTTCCATTTGTAGTGTATTCACTTTATTAATGTATGTGGTCATAAATGCTTAACGCACTGCCTCTGAGATAAGCCTGTCTGCTTTGCCAAGCTACCAAGGGGGTGAGCAGGGGTTATCTAAGTGTGTGATCCCCTTGCCCTGACTAGAAAAGGTGTGTCCCTATTTGTCAGAAGTGTATACCTCTGCCAACTAGAGACAGCCGCTTCTAACACTAGCGCTATATAAAACTTGCTAAATAAATAATTTTAAAAAATAGAGATTGCATCAGGATTCGTTGAAATCGCTGGAACCACTTGATCACTTGTTACATTTGTTTAGTCAGTTGCTATTTCATTGTAGACAGGCGTTTCTTGACGAACTGTTATTTGGGTTTCAAGAGGTACAAGTTCTATTGCTTTGTTGCATAGTCCTGTTTTTGCACTGTAGATTCTTCAAAGGTGATGAGTCTCTCAGTTTGAATCTCTTGGATAGTAGCCAGATTTGGGCGTCTGCTACATCTTTGGAGTCCACTTGGCCTACTACTTATGATCGGCCACAGATGTGGTTTGTGCAGGTCGATGGACACAAATCTGTTCTCCTTTTTACCAGCAAGGGGCGGAAGTAACACTGGTCTTGATCCGTGGACTGCTATGACAGGTACTGGTTGTCTGTAAGAAGGCCCAAATTCCTTATCCGCAATCTTTTCTCTGACTAGATCCCCAATCTTTGGAATCCAGGCAGGCCTTTCATTTAAGTCCTGCCAAACAGCCAAACTATCTTTGATATCAAAGGGTTTTTGTTCTACCACTGAAGTGTGACGATCGAGGTCCTGAACAATCATTCTAGTTCCAAAAAGGATTTCATATGGAGTGATTCCCCCTAGAGAACTTCTTGGCAGCTTAAGACTACGTTGGACACTAGATGTTTGACCCACCCGTCACCCGAGCCTAGTACCCTAGCTGTTATAGATTGCTTTATGTCCCGTTTTTTTCTCTCCACTGCCGAATTTCCCTCAGGATGGAATGGACTAGAATACCGCAATGCAACGCCCAGATTGGCCATGGCCTCCTTGTAAGCTTTTGAGCTAAACACAAGACCCTGGTCAGAATGTAGTGTGCCGTCTGCGTATGTGCCGATAAAGACTCGCAAATCTTGTATAACAGTTCGAGCGTCAGCCGAGCGCTGAGGCCACATCCAAATTAATCTTGAGCATGAATCCACTGCGACCATGATATATTTAAAGTTACCATCCCTCTGTAAGGGACCGCAGTGGTCCAGGTAAATGCAAGCTAATGGTTTATCTGAAATTAAAAGAGGCTTCTGCGCAGGACGTTTCACAGTAGAGATTTTCATCTTTTGGCAGATTTCACATTCAAAACATAGTTTATGGTCTGTTTACTCATGCGTGGCCACCAGTATCTCTATTTTAATAATGACACTGTGGAGGAAACACCTGCGTGTGCAGAGGCAAGCCCTTCATATGCTGCTAAGATTAGTCCTAATCTATTTTCCATGTTTGGAATTACTCTATCCCCCACTCCAGGGATTTGAGCAAACTGAAAATTATTTGCATCAGTTATGTATTGAGTGGAAAGTCTTTTGGTAATGTTTTACCACTTTCTTTGCTTGAAGCATTGACAGCTTGCATTATTTTGCCGTCTATTTTCGTTTTTTTTCAAATCGGTTTTATTGATTTTAGTCATAACATCGGCATGAATCACATAATACACATAGCTATATGACATGAGTTTGACACAGTACTTTTCCAATAATTCCACAGTAGTACCCTTATGAAATTGGCTTACAGTACTTAAAACATTGGACAGTCTCCTCAGCTGTATTCCCCTATTCATCCCCGGGTTCATCATCCGAACTGCCATCATCAGGCTCTGGCACTGGCTCACAGATATCCCTTCTATAGGTGTTCCACGCCGCCCATATCTTAGTCCATTTCTGGGGGCACTTCCGGGTGACAGACTGTTCTCTCAGTCGACATAATGAGGTCCATGTCTCTGCACCAGGCCGTCAGTGACGGTGCGTCGACAGCCCCCCACTTTTGCGCTATATTCCGTTTTGCCACCATGAGGTACAATGTGACCCATATTTGCCCATGTCTCGTAAGCTCGTTGTGTTCCCAAATGTTCAGGATGCACCTACGCGGCTCCGGCAGAAGTGACACTCCCATTGCCTGCGATATCGTACGTAGTACCTGTCTCCAATAATCAGCTATCAGTGGGCAGTCCCATATCGTGTGGAAGAATGATCCCTCCTCCCCACACCGTCTAAGACAATAGGGGTGTTGCGCCCTACCCATTTTGAATAGCGTGTTTCTAGTGTGGTATGCGCAATGGTATATCTTGAGTTGTATGAGTCTGAACCATGAGGGTATGCCTATCTCCTTGAGTGAGGCCGAGGCCTCTTGCTATTGTGTGTCATCCATGCCGCCCACATCAGCAGCCCATTTTTCTCTCAGTGCACCCGTTGGGTCTGGTAAATTATTGATTAATTTGCGATAGGTGAAGGATGTAGCGCACTTCAGCATGTAATCTGTAAGCAATCGATCTTCTAGCGCGGAGGATTCAGGGACTTCAGAGTCCAGTGGTAATGTCGCTAGCAGGGCGTGCCGTATTTGTGCATATCAAAAGGCCTCAGCCGGAGCAAGATCGTATTGCTGCAGGAGTTGCTCAAACTGCAGTACATTCCCCTTGTCCCACAAGCCTCCCACCGTGGAAATGCCAATATTATCCCACTGATCAAAGCCCTTGCTCTTTCTCAAATGCCCTAATTGCTTTGTGTCCCAGAGAGGGGTAAGTCGCGCCATCACATCTTTCCATCCCAGCCGCGCCTGTGCTGTGTGCCATATCATTACAGTGTGTTTTGTTGGGCCCTTCAGTTTCATGGCTTGCCCTCTATTGTACAAGGCCCCAAGCATGCTTCCCTCGCCCAACTGCTCTCTATCTGTCCTCTATGCCGTGTCAGTATTCGAGGCATGTAGCCATTGGTTAACTACCTTGAGATGTGCTGCCCAGTAGTACATTAGTATGTTGGGGAGCGCTATGCCTCCGTCGTACCACCCGCGGTGCAGTTTCGCTTGGGCTATGCGAGCTGGCTTGTTGCCCCATAACAGTGTAGATAACTGTGCTGCTATTTGTGTAAAGTATTTTAACGATACTGGGAATGTTGTATTTTCAAGGGCGTATAAGAACCTAGGCAAGGCCATCATCTTAAATAAGGCCGCTTTCCCCAGGAGTGTCCGGGGAAGCGATTCCCAATGTGTCACGTCCCTCTTCAAGCGCTCCAAAGGGGGCACCACATTTTTGGAAAAGAATTTTGTTGGGTCTGCTGTAATGTGGATACCTAAATATTTGAACGTATCTTGTGAAACTACCAGTGGGCAGGTCACAGGGAGCCTTGGTGGCAGGCCCCGTAGTACATATAGGATCGACTTAGCCCAATGGATCGTGTACCCTGATATCTACCCATCACATATTTCAAGGAGCACTGGTATTGAGTGCTCAGGGTCCGTTAGGTACACTAAAATATCATCTGCATTGAGGGAAAGACGATCTTCCCATCCCTCCGTCCACTGGATACCTCTTTATAACGGATGTCTTCTAATCTTTGCCGCAAGAGGCTCCAACACCAAAAAGGAGTGGCGACAAGGGGCACCCCTGGCGCGTCCTTGTCGCTAGGGGTATAGTGTCTGAGATGTGACCATTGACCGTCACACGTGCCAGCGGGCTGGCGTACAGGAGGCGGACTCACCCGCAAAACTTAGGGCCAAATCCCAGGTGGGTGAGTACTGCAAATAGATAATTCCATTCCACCATATCAAAAGCCATCCTCGCATCTAGGGAGATGATAACCGCGGGTCCCGATAGGGCCTGCGCCTTTGCTAGCGCCCCATGCAGGCGTCTGAGATTGAGCGCAGTGTTTCTGTTCGGCTTGAAGCCAGATTGGTCTGGGTGAATTAACTGCGGGAGGTGCGCCAGCAGTCTGGTCGCCAGTGCTTTAGCAAGATTTTTTGCCTCTGCGTTGAGCAGGGAAATCGGGTGATAAGAGGTACATTCGGACGGGGGTTTACCGGGTTTCGGAATAGCCACTATTGTGGCCATTCTTTGGTCCGGCGGCAGTTCACCTCTTTCTAGACTATCAGTATACATTTTCAGTAGGTATGGGCTGAGTGTGTCCGCCATTTGCTTATATAATCCTATTGGGATCCCATTGGGTCCCAACGCCTTACCCGACTTCAGAGAGCCAATAGCGGCGTGTAATTTGTCCTCTGTGAGGTCCGCCTCCAGCTCCAAGGATGCCTCCCGGGTGAGTTTGGGCATCTCTACGTCTTTTATGGATGCCGCAGCCTCAGCCAGTGATACGTCTGACGCCGATGTGTAAACATCCCGGAAATACCCCGCCATTTCCCGCACCATGGCCCGTGGGTCTGTCGTAAGCTGTCCGTAGCTACGCTATCACCCTCTGTCTATTTTCGTTTTTTAACGTGTGATTTCAGCTAGGGAAGCCGTTTGCACAGCTGCCTTCGCTGCTTCATCAGCCGATGAATTCCCTGCAACATGAACGCTATCAGGTTGATGACTCGGTGTATGTATCGCCTGAGTCTTTTGTAGTTCTTGTCGTAACAGAACTACCTGTTCCCAAAGCAATTTATGCTTGATTGTGCCACATTTTTGCATCTTTGAAACCGTTTTGAACCCAGTTCTGCAAGTATTCATTGTAAGATTGGACGCAGTAAAAGGAATCGCACACTATGAGTGTGGGGAATTCGTGATCAGTATTTTCAAGCGCCATCTTGAATGCTTGTAGTTCAGCTCGCTCGCTGAGCTGTCCAATCTCCTAGAGATTGTGTTTTAGTGACCATAGGTCAGAATTTGCCATCTCGCCAGCGACCTTTACCGATTGCGCATGCAGCACTATAAGCTTGTTTACCCCCAATAGCGGGCTGTGCTGATCCGTCTGTATAAATTATACATTCATACTGTTCTAGAGGCAGAATCTCAATAGGCAGAGGACATTCTTGTTCGTATTGTAGAAACTCTGGCAAAAGGGTAGCGCCACGAGCAGTTAATCATTGGAGCATTACTAATGCTCAGGCTTTGTAAGCCAGATATGATAGGGCTCATTATGAGTTAGAAAAGCTCATGCAATTTCTGCCTGATGAACATAAATCTAAGGCTAATGATCTTATTCAGGAGGGCAAACTAATCACCAATACCTCCATCAGGTGTGCCTTAGACACAGCAGATACAGCAGCGCACGCAGTAAACATCAGCATAACTGCTACGCAGGCAACACCAGCGTACTGCTACGCAGGCATGCTTGGTTGAGAATTTTGGGTTTCAAACCTGAGGTGCAGGCCTCTATTCTCAACCAGCCTCTTCGGTCCAGCTGTTAACACCTCAATGAAAAAATATACTGAGGTTGCAGAGTCCCTGGGGGCTTTGCAGTTACCTACAAATAGGGGTTCCTTTAGTTGCTCCTTTTACAGGGGCGGCTCAAAGAATATTTCCACAGAAAATCCCTCCTCCTCTTACAAGGGCAACAACCAATAGCTCTCATCAAGAGGATGTTTTAGAGGAAACAATGGTAAGGGAAAAGGCAGAGGCAACTCCACACGCACTTCCCCCGCAAATAACAAGCAGTGACTTCCTTCCACTAACCCCGATCATTCCACTCCAGTCGGGGGGACGGCCCTCCCAATTTCTCCCTGTCTGGAACACAATCACCTCAGACAAATGAGTTCTGCAAATGATACAATATGGTTACTGCCTGGAACTTGCAGACACTCCTCCAAACGTCCTTCCAAGATCAAACGCAATGTCACAAGAACATCTCACCCTTCTAAAGCAAGAGGTTCTCTCTCTGTTAGAAAAAGAAGCTAAAGAACCAGTCCCATTAAAATATCAAGGGGCCGGGATATACTCCCTGTACTACTTAATTCCCAAGAAGGACAGCTCTCTCAGGCCTATACTAGACCTCCGAGAACTAAATCTAAACATTCAGTCAGATCACTTTCACTTGGTCATGCTCCAATCTGCAACATGCAGACTCTACTCTGTCCTTTTTAGCCTCAACACTCATTGCCAGCTTGAGTGTTCATGCAGTTACTAGGGATGATGGTCTCTTGCATCCTAATAGTCCCTTACGCAAGACTTCAAATGCCTCCCCTTCAGTAATGCTTAGCATGTCGGTGGAACCAGGCTCAATATCTGTTATCAGATCTAGTGTTGGTGGACGGCCACACCCATCGCTCTCTGCAGTGTTGGAATACACAAAACCTTTAAAAGGGCGGCCCTTCATCGACCAGGTTCCACAAATCGTGCTAACAGCAGACTCATCGCTCACTGGTTGGGGACCTCCTCTCCAGACACATACAATTCAGGGCATGTGGAGTCTGCAACAAAAGCAGCTTCACATAAATTATCTAGAGCTGCTAGCGATTTTTCTAGCGATCAGTGTTTCAAGTTCATCTAGTAAGAAATGCTGTCCTGATCCGTACAGACAACATGACAGCAATGTACTACATACAGCTGTCACAACTAGCACGGACCATATGGAGATGGGTTATAAGTCCCAAAATGTATCACCTTGCAGAACACCTTCCAGGAGTAAACCATCAGATTGCAGATCTGCTCAGTCGTCGAAGAACACTGAACCACGAATGGGAACTCCACCCTCAAGTTCTCCTCCCATATGTGGGGATTTCCAGACCTAGATCTGTCCGCCACATACCTAAACGCAAAATGCCCAAGCTTTACATCCAGGCATCCACACCTATTGTCCAAAGGCAATGCACTATGGACAAATTGGTCAGGAATATTTGCCTACGCATTTCTGCCTCTCCCACTCATTCTCTTAGTGGTTCGGAAGCTCAGACAAGCGTCCCTGACACTAATCCTAGTTGCTTCCTCATGGGTTCACAACCCTGTTGGAGCTCTCAGTAGTTCCTCACCAAAAACTACATCTCACTCCCAGTCTCCTCACTCATAGCCATGGAGAGATGAGACATCCATATCCCAGTCATCTCATCCTTGCGATCTGGCACCTGAAATCTTAGAGTTTGGCTACCTTAATCTCCCTCCAGATTCCATGAACATCATCAAAGAGGCTAGACATCCTACCACAAGAGCATGCTATGCAGCAAAGTGGAAGCGGTTTGTGATGTACTGTAATAATCAAATCAGCCCGCTGGATGCTTCAGTTCAAACCCTCATTTGCTATCTATTAGCAGAATCATACCAATTTAGCGTACACATCGATATGCTTACATCTTGCTGCAATAGCTGCATACCTACAGAACAGACAACATCTGTCTCTCTTCAAAGTGTCCGACATTAAAGCATTTATGGAGGGACTTAAAAGAATCATTCCTCCAAGACTACCACCTGGTCCAGTGTGGAATCTCAACATTGTCCTTACCAGACTGATGGGTCACCCTTTTGAGCCATTGCATAGATGTGAGCTGCAATTTCTCACTTGGAAGGTATCGATCCGTATAGCTATCACACCACTGAGGAGAGTAAGTGAGCTTCAGGCACCACCCATTTCTACAAGTACACCAAAACAAAGTGGTTCTTCAGACTAACCCTAAATTCCTACCAAAGGTTATTTCTGACTTTCATATAAACCAATCTGTTGAGTTGCCTGTGTTCTTCCCTCAACCAGATTGTGTCAGAACGTGCTTTGCACACTTTAGATGTGAAAAGGGCACTACTTTACTATGTAGAAAGGGCTAAACCTTCACGTAAGACAAAACAACTATTTGTGGCTTTTGCTCCAACACATAAAGGCAGTCCTATAGCAAAATCAGGTATTGCAAGGTGGATAGTCAAGTGCTTTCAGACATGCTATGCAAAAGCAAAACGAACATTGGCAATTCCCCCTAGAGCACACTCCACACGCAAACTAGGGACTTCTATGGCATTCTTAGGGAGTATACCCATAGATGACATCTGCAAAGTTGCAACATGGTCTACACCTCACATCCACAAAATACTATTGTGTAGATGTGTTAGCAAAACAGCAAGCTAGTGTGGGCCAAGCAGTTTTACGTACACTATTTCAGACGACTGCAACAGCTACAGGTTAGCCACCGCTTTAGGAGATAACTGCTGTATAGTCTGATCTTTAGCTCACATGCCTCGAATGGAAAATGCTACTTTCCCAGTATTTGAATTTGAATTTAAAAGCATTTGTACAGCGCTCGTTTACCAGGCGGTTTCATGGCGCTAGTGGGTGGCAGCAACAAGAGGAGGCTAAGTCCGGTAGGCTTGCGCGAAGAGGAAGGTTTTGAGGTTCTTCCGAAATAGAAGGTAGGAAGGAGAAGTGCGCAGGGTAGCAGGGAGGGAGTTCCAGAAGGTGGGAGCCAAGACAGCAAAACTCGATCCGCCCGCTTTCTGTTTTTTAAAACGAGGAATGGCAAGGAGGGCCGAGTAAGTGGAGCGAAGTTCTCTGCCAGGATGATAAGACTTGATGGCAGAACAGATGAATTCGGGAGCAGTGCCCGATCTGGCCTGATAAGTGAGGCAGCCAAGTTTAAAGAGGGCGCGCTCTTTTATTGGGAGCCAGTGTAGTGTTTTGAGCAGTGGGGTGGCCCGATGGTATTTGGGCAGGCCGTGGATCAGGCGAGCCGCCTGGTTCTGCACCAGTTGCAAACGACGGATCGCGAAGGCAGGGGCCCCATTATAGACTATGTTACCGTAGTCTATACGAGACAATACCATGGCCAATACGATTACTTTTAAGGCAGAGGAAGAAAAAAACGGGAAACTTTCCTAATGATTCTAAGGGAGAAAAAACAAGAGGAAACCACGGAACTAACTTGTGAATGGACGGTGAGTTGAGAATTGAGGAAAATCCCCAGGGTTTTTACTTTGGGCACAGGGAGTGGGGGAGCACCAAGGGAAGGGGGCCAAAAGGAAGGGGACCATGGACTGCAACCACCTCCGGTCAGAACCAGCTCGGTCTTGTCCGGGTTGAGTTTGAGGTGGTTGCAGTTCATCCAATCATGAATGAACGTCATTACTGTCTGGACGTTCAGAGCAGATGAAGATGAGTGGGATAGATTGAAGATTAGCTGGAGGTCATCCGCGTAATTAAACACGGTGACCTCCAGCTGCTGTAACATAAAAATGAGGGGGAAGATATAAAGGTTAAACAAAAGGGGGGAAAGTGATGAGCCCTGGGGAACCCCGCACTCTACCTTGCGGGAGGCCGCAGCGTATCCAGCCAAACGGACCGCTTGAGTTCTCCCAGCGAGAAAAGACTCAAGCCATGAAAAGGCCAAGCCTGCTATGCCTGCCGCCCTGACACGGTGGAGAAAGATGGAATGGTCCACCGTGTCAAAAGCGGCGGACAGGTCTAAGAGTATCAGGGCTTGCGGTAGGTTGGTGTCAATGCCTTCACGCAATTTGTCCATTACTGAGATGACCACTTTCTCTGTAGAGTGCATGGGGCGAAAGCCAGCTTGACAAGGGGAGAGGCAATGATTTGCCTCGATATGAGTGGTTAAGGTAGTGGTGATATGGGTTTCGAGGACTTTTGCAAGGTAAGGTAAAAGTGAAATGGGACGGTAACTGGAGGGGGAAGATGAGTCGGCGTCCGTTTTTTTTTTTAGGATTGGTATAACAATCGCAGATTTGTGTAAGCTGGGGACAGACCCGAGTGTGAGTGAGTCATTAAGAAGGGTCAGGGGGGGGGAGGAGCTTCGCGCGATTCCAAGATGGACGCGTGAGCTAAGAGCTCCCGGGACCCCTTCCACCTCCGGCGACTATCCTGTCATCTATCCTGATTCTGCCGACGGATGTTTTTCATTGACGCCCTGCTGATGCCAGCGCTCTTTTCGTGACTTGTTTTGGCCGTCGCACGCTGAACTTACTGCGACCTGAACTTTGAGGCCTACCACGTATGCCAACCGGGGGCTCAAGTCCCCGCGGTACCCAGGTGGCAATCGAACAACAACGGCTGGTAGGCCACGCCCTCTGCCCTTGGTGTGCTTTCGGTTTCGTTTCTGCTCCTTGTGCCAGCCCACTTCCCGATCGGAGTTCTTACTCTGCAACTGCCAGTCTAGTGCCTGTGCTGTGCCCTTATTCACTCGCAACTCGGTGCCTGCCACGACGGAGGTTGTTCTGCCCGAGTTTCGCACTTCCAGTTGGAGTTTCTCCCCGGTCATGACGGGCAGGACAGTCGTCGAGAGACGCGGCGCAAGAGGTTCGTCCCGAGGGGGGCCACCCACTCTCAGACTATTGATCGCTTTACTCGACCTAAGGGCTCCCCGGGCGGATCGAGTGGTGCCCTGGAGGAAACTGGGGACGGTGCTCCTGATGACGAGGAGCCTACTCTGAAAGACGTGATGGGCGCCATTGCGAGTATTCAATCCAGTATGGGCCAGCAGTATGAAACCCTGGCTGCTAAAATAGACACAGTGGCGGTTGATGTTTCCCTCATCAGAGCGGACCTTGGGAAAACAAACGAGCGTGTCAAGTCTCTTGATCTTAAGACCGCTAGTCTGACCACGGATGTCTCGGACCTCCAGACCACGGTCCGTAATCTTCGGACCACTTGTGACCTATTTGCCAATCGGTTGGAGGATTTTGAGGGCCGGGCCAGGCGCAACAACGTCCGCATCGTTGGTGTCCCGGAGAATTCTGCCGATATGCCTGTTGATATCCTGGTGGAGGACCTTGTGTTGAAGCATCTTGCGGCGAAGGGCCTAAGTAAATTTTTGGCGGTCGAAAGGGCCCATCGTGTTCCGGGAGGCAAGCCGAAGCTGGGTGCCGCTCCACGGCCTATTATAGCTAGACTATTTAACTTTCGCGATAGAGACGCTATCCTGCAAGCATCGCGAACCACTGGGCCCATTAAATTTGAGAATGCTTCGATTAGCTTCTATCCAGACTTCACGCAAGCTGTCCAGAAACAGAGGATGGGCTTTACGGGCGTTAAGAGGCGCCTCAGGGACCTGGGACTGAAATATGCCATGCTTTTCCCGGCTCGCCTGAGAATCGAACATGCTGAGCGTGCCTTTTTCTTCGACCGCCCTGAGGTGGTGAGTGACTGGTTGGACACTTTACCGAAGCGTACCGAGGGCCCGGAAGACTCGAGAGGAGCCGAGGGGGGCGTGGAGGACCAGGAGCAGTGAGTCTACGTTGGCAAGCCGGAATACATCGCAGGGGCTGTTGGACTGTGTTTTGAGTATTATGTGAATGCCCGGGGGTGTGGGGGGGTCTGAGGGATCTTCCTCCTCTGGGGATTTTTTTCTCTCTTTCTGTAGGTTAGTTTCATGGGGCGACAGGCACACTGCAAGTTGGGGTGGCTTTTGGGTCTACCGCAGGGGTGCAGGGTGGGGGGTTCGTTACTATTGGGTTCCTTGGGGGTGGGGGGGGGGGGCTTTTTTCTTCTTGTTTGTTTCGAGGCTGTGCTCTGTTTATCACTTGCTTTCACTTGACTGTTTCGAGGTGGGGAGTGCAGTCGGTTTGCTTCAGGGATGGGGGGTAGGGGGCTCAGGGTTTTGAGCTGGAATGTTAATGGTCTTGGGGACGGGATAAAATGTGGGATTGTGCTGCAATATTTGAAGAGGTGCTCCCCGGATGTGGTCCTGCTTCAGGAGACCCATTTGGTGGGCAACACGTGCCACGCTTTGCACAGGAGAGGCTATCGTTTGGTGGCGCACTCCGGCTTCACCTCGCGATCGAGAGGGGCTGGTATCCTGGTCAAGCATTCCCTTCCCTTGGAGGTGGATACCACACTGTTAGATGATAGGGGCCGCTATGCTGGCATTACCGGGAGATGGGAGGGGAAATTGATCTCCATACTGTCTATTTATGTTCCGCCTGGGCTGCAGTCTACTACGTTCGCTGACTTGGGCGAGGTCATTCTGGGCTTGCCCGAAGGCTTGCTTGTGCTGGGCGGAGACTTCAATTCAGTGGCAAATGGTGAGAGTGATCGTAGCCCCCCCCGGCTCCTCCCTGCATCGCAGTTGTGGTTGGGGAAATTCCTTGATGCCTTTGGGTTGGCCGATTGTTGGAGGCAGCTGCACCCTGGCCAGCTTCAGTATACCTTTCATTCGGGGGCTCACGGAAGTCTCTCGAGACTTGATTATATTGTCGTGCCTATGGTGCAGTTGGCCTCGGTGCGTGAAATCAGGCACTTGGCTAGGGGGATCTCGGACCATTCCCCGATATAGTTTCATTTAGACGTTTGTTTGGGGACAGGGGGCCGTATCGCCCCGATCAATCCGTGGCATTTCCAGAACCCTAGACTCAGATCCGAGGTGGTCAAATGTGTGGACTATTATTTTGCAGAAAATGAGTGATCTGTCTCCTCCCCTGTTTCATTGTGGGAGGCCTATAAGACGGTGATCCGAGGTCAGACCTTGTCCCTTGTGGCCGATGAGAAACGGCGCAACCAAGAGGAGGTGGTGAGTTTGGAATCTGAGATTGCGGTGCTTGAGGGGCGATTGGAGGCTGGAGTGATGCCTGAGATTCTGCATGTTTTGGCTCTTAAGCAAACTGAATACAGGGCACTTGTGACTGCTGCTGCTGAGGCGATGCATCGCGTGCAGCAGGGGCGACTTTATGATGTGGGTGATAAGGCCGGGAAGTTGATTGCGTGGCTGGACAAGAGAGACAGATTGAATCGTGTGGTGCCAGTGATTGAGAGAGATGATGGAGTACGAGTCGTGGACCCGGTGGAGATAGTTGAGGTGTTTGCTCAGCATTTTCGGGTCGTATATGCCCCGGTTTCGGGCCTCCCGGAGGAGGACTCGTGCTTGTTACTTCGCGACCTTGCGCTGCCCAGTCTCTCGGAGTCTGAGGGGGTGTTAATGGAGGCTGATTTTTCCGCTGATGAGGTTGCGCTTGCCATTCGCTCCCTTCGTTCGGGGAAGGCTTCGGGCCCTAATGGTATACCGGTTGAGTTGTATAAGTTGTGTCCAGACAAAATGGCGCCGTATTTGCTGCGCATGTTTGCGGCCTCGCGAGATCTTGGCTCCCTTCCCAGGGACCAGAGGCTGGCTTCCATCGTGGTCATTCATAAAGATGGTAAGCCCTGCGAGCGTTGCTCCTCGTATCGTCCAATCTCCCTTCTGAACGCTGAACCAAAGATATTGGCAAAAATGCTGGCAAATCGACTGGTCACGGTGATCGGCGAACTGGTTCACCCGGATCAGTCCGGTTTTATCCCCCAGCGCAATACTGCTCTCAATCTTCGCCGTCTGCATGGCGTCATCGCGAGGGCGGGATCTCTTCGTGAGCCGGCCATCTTGGTTTCTCTCGATGCTTCGATGGCCTTTGACACGGTTGAGTGGCCGTATTTGTGGGCCACCCTCGCCAAGTTCGGTTTTGGCCCTAAATTCATCACCTGGGTTAAACTCCTGTATGAACAGCCGCTTGCGCAGGTGGTGGTTAATGGCAGAGCCTCGGCGCCCTTCGCCCTCGGGCGTGGCACGAGGCAGGGCTGTCCTTTGTCGCCGTTGTTGTTTGCGCTTGCGCTTGAACCGCTGGCCGCCTGGCTTCGGTGGGAACCCTCTCTAAAAGGTATTCGTTGGTCTCCGGATTTTGAGGACCGAGTCTCTCTCTATGCCGATGACATCCTGTTATATCTGACGTCCCCCCGCAAATCGCTGGGAGTTCTCATTGACGTATTGCGCTCTTTTGGCCGCAACTCCGGGTTGGTTATCAATTGGTCTAAATCCTGTATCTTTCCGCTTACTAGTGACCCTCTTTCTCTGCCCCGAATATGTCCGATCCCGGTCTGCACTGATGGTTTTAAATATTTGGGGATTTATATTTCACTTGACCCTGTGCTGCGTTATGATCGGAATTTGCTGCCTCCGCTCGCTCGGCTCCGGTCGGACGTTGCGGCGTGGTGTAATCTGCCCCTATCCCCCTTGGGACGTGCGGCATTGTTCAAAATGATGTCCCTCCCCCGGTTCTTGTATGCCGTCCAAAACACGCTAGATTTGGTGCCGGCTAACTATTTTCGTGAAATAGAGTCCCTCCAGAGGAAGCTGGTGTGGGCTGGTCGGCCCCGTATAGCATTGACCAAACTCACGCTACCCTGGTATGACGGGGGCATCGCGTTACCCGACATACGACGATACTATTGGGCATCCCAGTTGAGTGCCGTGAACCATGCTATGTATGGTCCTGTCCCGAATCCGGCTTTTGAAATGGACCGCTGGCTTTTACCTGGGGGGGATTACTATAGGGCATTTTATTCTAGGAGTGCTAGGAGGAACTTGACAGGTCCCACGGCAGTGGCGGTGCGGGTTTGGAGCAGCGCGACCGCGGCTACCGGGTGGACAGATAGGCTTACCAGGGCGACCCCTTTATTTGCTGCGGAGAGGCTGGGTGAACTATGGACGTCAAAGGGGTTCGATAGATGGGATCTCATCGGGATTAGTAAATTGAGCGATCTTTGGGTTAAAGATAGAGTGAAGACCTTTGCGGAACTACAGCAGGAGTATGGTCTGCACGACTCGGAATTTTTTCGATATCTTCAGGTTCGCCACGCCGTTGGGTCGGTTTTTCCGGCCGGTTCTTATATTCCGGAGAGTTCCCCCCTGGAGGATAGGGTGCTGGACGGTCATGTTCCAGACAGCACTATTTCTCTTATTTATAAAAAACTCATTAATGTTCGGTCGGACTTGCTGGTCCATTTGCGTGGCGCCTGGACTGCCGATGGGCTGGAGCTAGACGATGAAGATTGGCAGGCTGCGGTGTCCTCTCCTAAAGAGGTCGCGATTCCGGCGCGCTTGCGACTTGTTCAGCTGAAAGTCCTGCACCGTGTCTATGTCACTGGTCCTCGACTGATGCGTATGGGTTTTTCTGATGATGGACTGTGTCGGCGGGGTTGTGGTATGCTTGCTACTTTCCTTCATATTGTATGGGAGTGCCCGGTGGTTGAGTCCTTCTGGAGGGGAGTGCATGACGTGATGAATAAAGTCACGAATGTTCGACTGATACCTGAACCTAGGCGCTGTCTCTTGAATGTGTGGGAACCGACCGACTGTAATGTTGCTCAGACTCAATGGGTGACCCTAGGCAACATGATCGCAAAGAGGGACATTGCGCAGTTATGGGGGTCTCAGAGGGCTCCCTTGGTCTCCGGATGGGAAGACAACATGGACTGGTGCATGTTCAGAGAGAAGATTGTCTACATTTCCCGTGGCAGGCCCCAAAAGTGGGGTAGGATATGGAACCAGTGGAATGCATTCCGTGGGGACATCTGTGAACCCCCCTTCGTAGATCCCCCTGATACTCCTTGTTCCCCTTGACTGTACACTCCGGCTCTCACATGTACAGATTTATCGATATTTTCACCGGCTCTGGGCTCCCGTTCTGTCCCTCCCTCCCTTTCTTTTTCCTGTCCTGAACCATCTCCTGTCTCCCTTATTGATTTCTGACCGCCTCCTCCTGCCACACACGAAACGACCATAATGATCGGAGTGCAGCCTTGTTTCTTTTGTTGTTTGAATGTTATAAAATGAAACCGCTCGTATCCTGTCGTTTGGAACTTAACGATCTTCTTACCATGGCTGCCGGACCCCTGGTTGTCGGCTGATGAGCTGTGTATTATGTTATACCTTGTGATGTTTTCCTGGCCGGCCCGAAAGGTTGTAGGCGAGAATCTGTACTTCCATAATTTTGCTAATAAAGGTTTGTTAAAAAAAAAAAAAAGAAGGGTCAGGGGAGGCGTAGGACATATTGAGTAAATTTCTTTGAGGATACGAGCAGGAGCGAAATCCAGGGGGGAGCCAGATTTGACCCGATGAAGAAGAGGGAGGAGAGTGTCATTAGTTAATAGTGGAAAGTTGGTTAGCTTGACGGTAGTGATGGGTGGGGACGGGATGACAAAAGTGGGGGAAGGCAAGGGGATGTTGAGTTTGATTTTGACCACTTTATCTATAAAGAACTCATTGAGCGAGTTGCAGAGGAGCTGGGAAGGGGGGATGGTGACCGTGGCTCTACTGGATGATGCTAGTTTGTGGACGGTGGAAAAAATTTCCTTTGATTGGGATTCGGCTGTCATTATCCTGTTGGTATAATATTCGGTTTTTGCTTCGAGGATGCCCTTTTTGTAGGTTTGTAAGACAGACAAGTAAGTTGCCTTTTGTGCGGGATTGTAAGAGTTTCTCCAAACTCGCTCGGCCCTTCTTGCAGCTAGTTTCATTACCTTAAGGTCCGGTGTAAACCAGCGATTAGCTGCGTGGGCCCGTTTGACTGTGAGCCGCCTTAAGGGAGCGAATTCGTCGCCCGCCGCAGTAAGCCAGTGGTTAATAGCGGCCAGCTGAGAAGTAGCTGAGAGGCCAGATAGATCAGGGTTGGTTTTGGCCAGGGCTGAGCAGAGAGAGGGCATGTCTGTTTTGCCCCATTTCCGAACCCAGATGTTTTTGGGAAGCGGAGGTTTGACTGTGGGTGCCAGGGCAAGGGAAAGCGTGATAATAGAATGGTCCGACCACGAACATGAAGATATGGTGGGGGGTGTAGATGGAACGTTCAGTGACCAGATTTGGTCAAGTGTATGACCATGTATGTGGGTGGAGCTATGAATCAGTGGCAGAAAGTTTAGACTGTTCATAAGACTGGTAAACTCCTTTGATTGGGGACTTTCGGCGGGGTCATTAGGCCAGAAGTTGAGGTCCCCTAGGACCAATACCGAAGAGTTATTGATTACCAGGGTAGCCAGGAGGGTCTGGATATTGGGAAGAAATGAGGGGGTGGGTTGGGGGGGACGATAGATTAGGACAAAAGTGAGGGGGGCCAGGTGGGAGGTAGAGCGAGCTACCAGGTGGTCCACATCAGGGATAGGGGGGGATGGGAGAACTTGAAAATTGAGGTCAGTACGAGCTATTAGGGCCACTCCTCCGCCCCGCTTGCCTTCTGGGCGATCCGCTCGAATGGCGGAGTATGACGATGGTAAGGCGGCAAGCACGTTGGGCAGGGAGTCGGTCTTGAACCAGGTCTCAGTTAAAAATAAGAGATCTGGTTCATGGGAGTCGAGGTAGTTAAATAGGTCGTATTGATGGTTGACTGCAGACCTAGTGTTCAGGAGGGCCAGGGGGTGGGAGGGGAGTATGCATCTGTTCTTGGCATGTAGAGCTGTAGATTCACATGCGCCCACCCACCTCCCCGGGTACCTATACCTGTTGCAGTAACATCTTACTTAGATACATGTATACATGGACATCTCTTACTATCTCCATTATCACCCTCTGCGGCAAACAATCTAACAATGGAGCTGATGCCCATGCACACTATCACCGAAAGGAGGAGTCACCTACCTCGTGATCGGAAATGCTTCTTCGAACAAAAACAAAGTACAAACATCCAGACCCAACACTAGATGGCAGGCAATGCAAAGTATGTGAATCTACAGCTGTACATGCCAAGAACTGCTGCATACTGGGTAAGTAGCATTTTCCTTTTTTTCAGTGAATATACAGGTTTGTCTCGGAGATCAACTATACCAGCCAATTCTCAAGCACCTGGTGAAACACCTCCTCCAGATAAGGAGAGTAAAAAAGTAGACACAGCAGGAAAGAGGGTATCCATGCAATCTACCAATCATTGGCGCATTGCAAACTCAATTGGCCTTCTATCAAGGTATGATAGAGCTCACTGGGATGAGTTGGAGGAGATAACTCAAACATCTCCCAGAATAATATAAACAAGCATTTGCAATGCAATAGGTCTTGCATTTACGAGAGTTTGAGCTATTGAAATTTACAATTCTTTCAAATGCGAGACCTTTAGCATTGCAAATATTTTTGGCAAAGCGCCCCATGCTGCTCTTTCACGTTAATGTCTTTAGACAAGTAGAGTCTAAAGAAAGGGGCGTGGCTGACATTAAACTGAAATCGCCGCATGGGGGCTTTGACAAAAAAAGCATCTGTTTGTCAAGTTGACAAACAAATGTTTTTTTTGTAAAAGCACCCCATATCGCAACTTTACTAATAGTGGCGTGTCCTCCATTAATGCCAAAGGGCCGCATGGGCACTAGTTAAAAAGAAAAAAATATGAATTAATAAATAAACGCAGCCGCTTTACTTAAAGCGGACTGCGCTGCTAAAATGAATTAAAGAAACGTCGGCACTATAGTTAAATCGGACCGCCATTAGTAATTAAAATAAAGCGTGCGGCGTGCTGAGACGTAGTGGGTGGAAATAGGGGCTAATCATTGAACAAAATAGTGCTCACAGCCAAGATAAAGCAGACGTGTAACAAGACAAGTAAATGGTCCAGTCGTTATGTGACCCTCCTGACGCTCTCAGCAGCGGTTGCTCCCCTCGCTCCCAGCTCTCTTTTGGTATCGTTGGGCTGCGCTCTTTAGTCAGATCTGCTCTTCAAAACCTGCTAGCTTCTGCCTGCCATTGCGCCGTAGTGAGATTAGCATTGTCGAAGTATTAGAAATATTTAGAGCGCTTTAATTGATTTAAGCACTGTGTTTTCATTTGCATTTCATTTGTCCCAGCTGTAGCGCTATCTGTGTTGCTTTGTCTGGATAGTGCATTGCTTGCTTTGTGCCTAGATAATTGTAGCGCTTTCAGCACACATTGCCTATGCTCTTTAACTCGTCTTTGTGCCCCAGCCTGTCTCTAGTTTCGCTTTTGCGGCCATTTTTGTTATTGTTTGTGCCTCGGAGCCCGTCCTCTACAGCCCGCCCCCGCCTCCCAGCTGACCCTCCCTCGCCCCTCCCCTCTCCACTTCTCCACTTATGACAGATGCATTCACGCGCAGCGTTCACGCGCAGCTGTCGCGCCCCTTGCGCGCCGAAGGTGCGCCAAAGGTAAACCCGTCCGAGCCTGGACCGCGCCCAGCGCCAGACCCCCTGGTCCCCGCAAAACCCACTCCACCCGCATAACGTATAACGCCGCTACCCTCTTTGCCCTTAACCCCGGACGCACACCACAATGCTGTGAGGCTGCCCCAGGACACACCCATGGACCCTTCGCCTGCCACTCCTGCAAATTCGCCTGCATCAGGACCCACACCAATTCCACCAACTCCAAACACAGCTCCGACTCTAACCACCTGAAGTGCATCCTGCTGAACACCCGCTCGGTCCACAGACACGCCACTGAACTCTGGGACCTACTCGACTCTGCATCCTTACAGAAACCTGGATGAACGCATCATCAGCGCCCGACATCGCCATAGCCATCCCTGACGCTTACAAGATCATCCGAAAAGACCGCACCAACCAAACAGGAGGAGGCATCGCCATCGTCCATAAGAACACCATCCGAGTCACGACCAGCTCCGACGATAACCTCGCTACCGCAGAACACCTTCACTTCCAGATCCACACCGACCCCAGGACCACACTTAGAGGCACCCTCATCTACAGACCACCAGGAACTCGCACAAAATTCAACGAAGACATCACGGACTTCATCAGCTCACACGCCCTTCCCTCCGAGGAATACATTCTACTGGGAGACCAACTTCCATCTGGAAAATAAATACGACACCAACACCACCACCCTCCTGGACAACCTGGCCAATCTCAAACTCAAACAACTAGTCGACACCCCCACCCACCTCGCCGGTCACACGCTCGACCCTATCTTCACCTCCAGTAAACACATCTCCTTCGATCACACTGAGGAAAATGATATTTTGCCTGACCAAAAAAAATGTCCACTACATACACCCTATGTTACATTCATGTGCATGGCACCCATGCATATTTCTCGTAGTGGCCTGAATCACTAGGCCTCTGCAAACATGTCCTGCAAGTCAAGTCATCAAAGTCTCCCAAACGTTAAGCTAAAATAAAGGCCCATGTATTTTGCATTCTGCATTGTGCATTTTAAATAAATATCGTACTGAGCCCTTTATTTTATTGTGGTTGAACCACTTTCTGAACTTCTGCCAAGACAGTGTTATGAATAACAGTTATCTGTTTTGCTGTACAGAGTGGCATCCCTGCCCGGTGAGGAAATGTAAACAGAACCCGTTCGCGACAGATAAGGCCTAGCTCTCTGTCTCAGCCCCCATGCAATGAACGGAGAAATATATGCTTTTCTGATTCTTAGTGGTGAACAACCTTTTGCTTCAGACAATACATCCCCTATCATATCAGATTGTACAAGATGTGCTTTTCGCCCTGACACAAGAGATGTCTCTGCTAGGCCGAAAGTCAGCTCTCTTCCCAGTTACACGTCAGTTGCACGCCATGCTCAAAGTTGCACAATTAGGGCAGAGTTCCAGCTGGTCATGCAAACTCCTCCCCTAAGTACCCACCCACCTATGACATCTACCGATCATCTACCTATGACTCATCAAGTGTACGCCCACATGCTCTTATCTCTTTCTTTCTTGCTCGGCCTGGAGCGCTCCTCCCTATGTACAAGGAGAAAATTGTACATATGCTGTTCATTGTTATTGAATGTTAGATTACTCTTCCTGAACCTCAGTGGTGATGGAACATATTCTCCCTTTGACTCGAGTTATTGGAATAAAGCCCATTTTAACTTGGACACCACGGATCCTGTCTCTCATTTGATGCATGATATTTGGTTAATGCCTAGAAATTCTGCCAGGGTAATATTTTATTTACCACATTAATTGGCGCCCTTGAACAGGGACATGTCCCTTTCCCCACTCGCCGGAGTTTGTAGGTCTAGTCTTTGCCCCCTTCCACAGCCGTGACGGACTTTAAAGTGTACACGCCATTGGGATTACCCGCTACTCCCTCAGGCCCAGGAGGAGGACGGACTGCGACCAGGCATCCATGTGAGGCGGTGAGGAAAGCGGATCGTCTCAACCCAGAGCCCAGCCCATGAGAGAGCAAGGTCCGAGGTCTCCAGAGGTCCACCTGTTCCAAGGCGCATGCGTAGAAGTCCGAGGCCTTCAAGTTTCAAGATTCTGCTTCCCGGTGAGTACCACTATGGGGAATGCATCAAGATTAAAGACGTGCCCATGGTAAACGTGGGTGCGGTAAAGACGTCTCATTCACGTGAGACCGGTAAAGACGTGCCCATGGTAAACGTGGGCGCGGTCAAGACGTGTCTCATTTTTGAGACCGGTATGGTTGTACTGTATTTCAGTGCATAAAGTTTTTCAAGTACATGTTTAGCTCTCTGTATCAGTTTAGGTTGTAACTGTTTTAGTGTTTAATATTTGTTTGTGTGTGAATGATTGTTGATTGTTTCAGTCTATTTTTGTGAATATTGGTTTCAAACATGCCACTGTTTTCAAAGTTACGTCAGATAGGGACCAGAAAAGGTATACTAGAAGAACCAGTTAACATCCCGCCTAGAGACACACCTGGTCATTATATGTATAATAAGCATGGGCTAGACGCCATTTTGTTTTTAGATTTATGGGTAGACTACACCAAGGACCTGGAGGAAAAGTATAGATGGCCAATCTCGGGTACATGGGATCCTGAATGTATTATGAGGGTGGAGGAAGCACTATGGAAAAAGAAGTCAAGACCCTCTCAGAAAGATGCCATCGAATTGTGGCGCAAAGAGTCACATAGGAGAACAGAGAAAGAATTGAATAAAGCAGATAGAACTAGACAAGCAGGGGAAAAAGCCAGAGAAAAGGAACTGCGGGAGGAGGGGGAACGTGTCAAAACAGAACAGACTGATAGGGAAAGAAACGCCGTTGTTAATGGTATTTATCCCGTTCTGTCAGAAGAACTAGCTAAAGTGACCACCTCAGAAAGATCCAGTAGGTCTCGAACGCCACCACCTGTACCATATAGAGTACATAGAATAAAGCCGACAGCATCTGAAGCATTCATTTCCTCGTATCTAGACGAGTCCCTTCCAGACTACGTTAATGCAGGTTTTCCTCCACCCCCAGCAGCAGATCAGCTCCAGCAACTTCAGCAGCAGCTAGCAAAAGATGACGTAGGTCCAGGGGCAGTGGGAGGGGTGCCTACTGTAGATGCAGCCATTCCATTTTGTGTATATGATACAGAACCAGGAAAGGGTTCAATGGTCGTGATTTCACGTAGACTAAGACAAGCTGTTGCATATCTAGAGACATTACCAGACATGAAAGATCACCTAGATAGCATGTATCGTTTTATTAGAACGGGGGAGGGACCAGATAGTATAGCACAAGCCATGGCACAGAGAAAAGTAGGGGTTAAGAACTATGTCTTACGTTTTATTATTAACTGCCTGATCAGGGAACAGGACGAAGGGGACGGAGATGTAAAAGCAGGATTGATAGAATGGAGTGATCACATAGATGCCGGTAGACATGAGAAACAGGGACAGATAGATGCCATGTACAAGAAAATACGAAAGGAAATAATAGAAAGGCACAGAAAAGAGTCTGAGGAAAATGGTGAGTTATCAACAGAAGAAGTAGATGAACCAAAAGACAAGATTAATTATGTAGGAAAAGCGCGACAGTTTGACAGACCCAAGTGCCTTGATTACCGTAAACAGGGGCCAGCTATAAAAGAAAGGTATTCCCTTGAAGCATTATTCCAGGCTACTGAAAAAGCACTGAAACAATGGATAGGGAGTGAGAGACCTCCCACACAACACGAAATAGAGTTGGCCCGGTCAGCCACCCAGTGGGTGTCCAATGCCAATATATATAGCAGTGATATAGTGGCTAAGACTTTCTTAAGCCTTTCACCGAACGAACAGCGTTTGGCTGGTATTTACATGGTTCAACACTTGATAACGTTGTATAAAAGTCAGCATTCTGATCCTGGTCACTTGCATAAAATACTTGACGACATTTTACTAGATAGATGGACAGGTTTAGGTACTGAATTAATTAATGTAATCCTGGATCAACGACATAAGTACATAGATTCTCTGACTACATACATGCCTCCAGTCTTACACCATGACAGACATAACGTACACATAGACAGACAGAACCCCCTACGAGAGGTTCATCCCGTTAAGAATGCGGCCAATGAGTTACAACGTGTGTATGTTTACACCCCCTTAACGAAATTAGAGATTCTTGAAATGAAAAAGATGTTGCCTTGTCATGATAAAGACCCAGGGGGATTTCACCGTGAATTAAAAGACATCCTCCGCATAGGAGATTATACATACGCTGACATTCTGAAGCTATTAAAAGTACTGTTACCTGCAGGGATTTATGAAAAACTTAAGGAAAAAGACTGGGAAGTGGGTGAGAAAAAGTTAAGTTGGGATGCGTTGGAAACAGAAGAGAAGGGCAGGGCCCCAGGAGTTGGTCTTGGAGAAAGAGCTAGAGAACTACCTGAATTTCTGATACAAGTTTTGCCAAGATTATTGATTACTAAAAAGGAAGATTGGGATGCTATGTCAGCATGTAAACAAAAGCAAGACGAGGACACTAGTGATTTCTATTCTAGATTTGAGAAATGTTTTACTATTCATAGTGGCCTTAAGCCTGGTAGCGAGTCATTTCCACATCTTTTTGTGAGCAAATTAGTAGAGAATTCCTTACCCCAGATCAAGAATAGAGTACTGAAGGTTGAGAGTACTTGGCAAGCAAACAGCCCTTCACAAATGTTACAGATGCTACAGTATCATCAGAATAGGATTAGAGAAGAGCAGGATCATGAAAAGAGACGCATGAAAGAGACAAAAATGAAGGTGCTGGTTGCCCAGACGGTACCGGCGACTTCAAACAAACATAACACGACACCTGTCAAAGGGAACTGTAATTATTGCAAACAACCAGGTCACTTTGTAAAGGACTGCACTGTTCTGAAACACAACATTGCTACAGGCAAGACAAAAGAGCGACAGTACACTCCTAGACAGAATAACACGCAACAGAACACGCAACAGACAGTAGCGAATTATCCTCCACCACCGCCTGTTCATGCCACACCACAAATGTATCAGCACACACAGTCTGAATATCCAGAATATCAACAGTTCTCATGAAACAGCCTCGAGAGGGAAGTAGGCTTGCCACTTATTGAGGTTCCTGTAGATCAAGAGGGTCCGTATGTACATAGTCGTGTTCTAGGTCAGGATCGAAAGTTTCTGATTGACACAGGGGCGAGCAGAACTACCATCAGTCATGACGAGGTTCCAGGGGCACCTCTCTCAGGCTCACAGAATGTTTCCCTGGGATTTTCAGGAAAGCCTATTGTTAATGAAGTATCAAAACCAGTCTCCCTAGGGGTTGGTCCACTGTCACGTACCACTGACTTGCTACTTACTAAGTCATGTCCAGAAAACTTACTTGGTATGAAGACATTAAAAGATCTAGGAGCAGTTATCTGCTGTTCTCCAGAGGGAGTACGCCTGTTCTTACGTGATTTTAAGGGACATTATGTACTGACTGATTTTGACCACAGACTCAAGAACGTACCACAGATCCTGTGGGCACAAGGACCGACTGACGTAGGTTACATGGACATTACGCCTCACCATGTCACACTCAAAGCAGGAGTAGTACTTCCACGTATTAGACAATACAAGTTACCACCTGACGCCGAAACAGCATTACTGAAAATAGTTGACGAATTTATTGCACGGGGGGTAGTGGTAGAGACAGTCTCAAATGTATGTAACTCGCCTGTCATTCCTATCCTTAAAAGATCTGATCCTAGTGTATTGCCAGTGTACCGATTGATTATTGACCTGCGAGAATTGAACAAATGTGTAGTACCACAATATCCAGTGGTGCCAGACATTTCTTCATTATTGACTGCTATTGATTCAGAGGCTACTTACTTTACTGTTATCGACTTGAAGAACGCTTTCTTTAGTGTTCCCATTCACCCAGACAGCCAGTACCTGTTTGGATTTTCATTAAGAGGTCGTAGCTTTGTCTTTACACGAGCTCCTCAAGGTTTTACAGAAAGCCCTAGTATTTACAGTCAGGCACTAAAAAGACAGCTAGACAGCATTCACATGCCTTCCAACACTGCGTTACTACAGTATGTGGACGATATCCTGATTACAGCATGTTCAGAAAAAGAATGTAAAAATGCATCACTGACAGTCTTACATTTTCTGGCTGACAAGGGGCACAAGGTGTCCCCTTCGAAGTTGCAATTCTGTGAAAAGCAAGTAGTGTACCTAGGACACTTGCTTTCCAAGGAGGGGAGACAGCTAACACAAGCACGTATACAGCTCATTGCTAACCTTTCACAGCCCAAGACACAAAAGGAAGTACGTGCCTTTATTGGCCTCACTTCATACTGTAGGCAATGGATTCCCCAGTATGCCTTTCTAGCCAAACCAAACCACTCATACAGTTAACTACACAGTTAACTCATACTGTTAACTACACAGGAGGCAGGGGGGACTGTCCTCCCTTGGACACAAGAACACATCTTGGCATTTGAGGAATTAAAAAGAGCTTTGTCAAGCGCCAGTGTTTATGTCAAGCGCCAGTGTTAGCGACTCCATGTTACAGCAAATCTTTCATGCTTTTTGTAACTGAAAGAGAAGGAACAGCGTTATCTGTTCTCACACAAGATCAAGCAGGAAAACACAAGCCTTGTGCTTATTTTTCTAGCACACTAGACCCAGTGGCCCAGGCTCTGCCTGCATGCCTGAAATCAGTTGCAGCAACAGCCCTAGCCATAAGACAAAGTGACTCCATAGTGATGGGTCACCCTCTGACAGTACAGGTCCCACATGCAGTGGAGGTACTCTTAAACAGAACACAAACACAACACTTGACTGTAGCAAGACTGACAGGATATGAACTGACATTATTTCAACCACACATAGAGATCAGACGTTGTAATATTCTGAATCCTGCAACACTTTTGCCCTCCAGTACAGTAAATGCACCATCACATGACTGTGTGGAACTAATGAATATAGTGACAAAGCCAAGACAAGACCTGACAGATATTGCACTTTCAGAACCAGACTTAACGCTCTATGTAGATGGATCATGCATGAGAACGAGTGCAGGAGAGTTAGTAGCGGCCTATGCTGTGACCACTGATAAAGAAGTCATAGAGACACAGAAAATAGACACATTGTCAGCACAAGCAGCAGAGCTCATCGCTCTGACACAAGCCTGCATAAGAGCTAAGCACTTGAAAGTAAACATTTATACTGATTCGCAATATGCCTTTGGCGTTGTTCATGATTTCGGGGTCTTATGGAGGGAGAGAGGTTTCCTGACCTCCCATGGGACCAAGATTCAGCATGGTACACTTATTCAAGCCCTGTTAGAAGCAATACATTTACCTACAGCCATTGCTATCCTGAAGTGCAAAGCTCACACCAAAGTTACAGACACCATTTCCTAGGGTAATGACCTGGCAGATCGAACAGCCAAACTTACAGCCAGACACCAACAGACACGACAAGGACAGAGGTACCATTACTGACAACATGTATGACAGTCAGGGATCCCACTCAAGACGTACTCGACATACACATGCCACTGCAGATGAGATAAAGAAATGGACTGAACATGGAGGGGTCCAGACTGACCAAGGTTGGATGACTAAGGGAAAAGGCTCATGGTTTCTCCCAGATTCCATGGTACAAATAATCATTAACACAGCCCATAGTCCAGCACACTTAGGAGAAAAAGCAATGTTAGACAGCTTACAGAACATCTGGTTTAACAAGCACATGCGTGCCGCAGCGAAGCAGAAAGTACGAACATGTATGATCTGTTGTCAGTTCAATCCAGGTAAAGGCATCCCGGTGGAACAAGGCGGATTCCATCCTCCTGACCACCCTTTTGAGGTTCTCCAGATGGATTATATCCAAATGGACAGATGTAGAGGTTACAAGTATGTCTTGGTGGTAGTGTGTGCACTATCTAGATGGACAGAAGCTTATCCAGTTCCAGATTATACTGCTGTAACAACAGCCAGACAGTTAGTGCGCGAGTATTTCCCCAGGTATGGATTACCTCGGGTGATCTATTCAGACAATGGCCAGCCATTCTCCTCTGAATTAATGAAACAAGTGTCCCTTCTGTTAGGTTACACATGGAAGTTCCATTGTGTCAGACACCCGGAAGCAGCAGGCCTTGTAGAGAGACATAATCAAACCCTCAAGACAAAATTAGCAAAGGTCTGTGCAGAGAAAGGCGTGGATTAGATGGTAGCCCTGCCGGTTGCCCTCTTTTACATGCGTATGGTAGCACATTCCAGAACAGGCCTATCTCCGTATGAAGTGGTTTTCGGTAGACCGCCAAATATGTGGGGTACGCCTATGCCCAGAAAGATAACGGATGTTGACAGTAACATGCTGACAGATTACCTGGCTTCCTTGATGTCTACACTACTCTCTTGTCGTTCACAGGTTGCTGCCGCCTTCCCTGACAACACACAGGTCAAGGAACACGCCATAGTCCCAGGGGACTTTGTGTGCATCCGGAATTTTGACCGATCAAGCCCCCTTGAGCCGCGCTGGAAGACCCCGAAGTTGGTGCTTCTTACCACGAGGACCGCACTGAAAGTGGAGGGACGCAAGGGCTGGATCCATGCCCATCACGTTAAGCGCTATTTTGGACAATGTGGAACATTCGAAAAGAACATTGACTTTAATGACACAACAGACTTTGTGCCGCCTTTGCTTGAAAAGACCCCTCAGCAAGAGTATAGGTCCAAGCTTAGATCTAGTAAGTCAGACGTAGTTTAATTGTTTAAGCCCACCCGGTGGTGAATCGGTTAGACCAGTTTCTGACATGTATAAGATCACATATGAGAATAGCAAGATGAGATTGCAAGACACTGCAGATACTGCAAGACATTACGCAGCAGATGGATTGTTACCTTGATTATTATTTGATTCTGTGCATTGTTATAATCGGTGTTAGTTTATTGCTACATGTTTTCTTTTTCATTTCCTCACATATACATTCATCCAGTATGCATACGTGACCAGCAATGCAACTGAGTGCTTGGTATGTGGCCAACTACCCCCTTATCAGAAAACAAAGGGAGTTCTGCCGAAATAGATTCTAAAAAAACCAAAAAAAGATTCTTAGGAAAACATGCCCATTGGATAACATGGCAAATCGCACCTCCGCACAAGACATGCTTTTTCCTCCACTTCCACAGCTCGGATCCTTTTCAAATTTGGCATCACAGTAGTCCAAGCGATGACCTACATCCTCACCAAAAAGCAGCCGAATCCCTCCACTGGAACGGGTACGAATTTCCGCTCAAAAACACGCCCCCCGAAAACGCCAAACAACGCCAAAATCCCTCAACACCTTGTTAAGCAGCATGTTAAAACAAAACATCTTCAAAACGTTACCTCCAAGCACTTGTAAGAGATCCAGCTCTCTCCTGCCTAACGTAATGACAACATACTCTGCACAAACCATGACCACATGGCGCTATTCACAAGCCATATTTACAAGAAACTCAGCAAGTTATAATAATGACATGCTCTTCATAAACCATATTTTCAAGGAGCTATTTACAGGGAACTTCAGTCTCAGAAGGACTTTCTTCTTTCAAAACGTCACGCCATACCTATTTCATTTGCGGTCAGACAGCTTATGTACATCTGCCCTTAGACTAGGGTGGAACTTGTTATATAGCAGACAGAAACAGCGTGGGAGCAATATACAGATTTCAACAAAGGTTTCTTTTTCTTTGTTGGCCCCGTCCAAAAGAGTAAACTGCTACGCAAATTAACAAGAACCCTTGAAGCAGTAGTGAATGTGACTGCATCTGCCCTGGCGACTTGATCCAGGAGCAGTTTGCCATGATACTATCACTGTCTGCAGTGTGGCCTGGCGAAATGATTCTGTATGATCAGCTATACGGTCGCATGAATATAGATGTATCCTGAAGGGTTATGTAGTTGACAAGGAGGGAATGAGGAAAATGATATTTTGCCTGACCAAAAAAAATGTCCACTACATACACCCTATGTTACATTCATGTGCATGGCACCCATGCATATTTCTCGTAGTGGCCTGAATCACTAGGCCTCTGCAAACATGTCCTGCAAGTCAAGTCATCAAAGTCTCCCAAACGTTAAGCTAAAATAAAGGCCCATGTATTTTGCATTCTGCATTGTGCATTTTAAATAAATATCGTACTGAGCCCTTTATTTTATTGTGGTTGAACCACTTTCTGAACTTCTGCCAAGACAGTGTTATGAATAACAGTTATCTGTTTTGCTGTACAGAGTGGCATCCCTGCCCGGTGAGGAAATGTAAACAGAACCCGTTCGCGACAGATAAGGCCTAGCTCTCTGTCTCAGCCCCCATGCAATGAACGGAGAAATATATGCTTTTCTGATTCTTAGTGGTGAACAACCTTTTGCTTCAGACAATACATCCCCTATCATATCAGATTGTACAAGATGTGCTTTTCGCCCTGACACAAGAGATGTCTCTGCTAGGCCGAAAGTCAGCTCTCTTCCCAGTTACACGTCAGTTGCACGCCATGCTCAAAGTTGCACAATTAGGGCAGAGTTCCAGCTGGTCATGCAAACTCCTCCCCTAAGTACCCACCCACCTATGACATCTACCTATCATCTACCTATGACTCATCAAGTGTACGCCCACATGCTCTTATCTCTTTCTTTCTTGCTCGGCCTGGAGCGCTCCTCCCTATGTACAAGGAGAAAATTGTATATATGCTGTTCATTGTTATTGAATGTTAGATTACTCTTCCTGAACCTCAGTGGTGATGGAACATATTCTCCCTTTGACTCGAGTTATTGGAATAAAGCCCATTTTAACTTGGACACCACGGATCCTGTCTCATTTGATGCATGATATTTGGTTAATGCCTAGAAATTCTGCCAGGGTAATATTTTATTTACCACATTAATTGGCGCCCTTGAACAGGGACATGTCCCTTTCCCCACTCGCCGGAGTTTGTAGGTCTAGTCTTTGCCCCCTTCCACAGCCGTGACGGACTTTAAAGTGTACACGCCATTGGGATTACCCGCTACTCCCTCAGGCCCAGGAGGAGGACGGACTGCGACCAGGCATCCATGTGAGGCGGTGAGGAAAGCGGGTCGTCTGAACCCAGAGCCCAGCCCATGAGAGAGCAAGGTCCGAGGTCTCCAGAGGTCCACCTGTTCCAAGGCGCATGCGTAGAAGTCCGAGGCCTTCAAGTTTCAAGATTCTGCTTCCCGGTGAGTACCACTATGGGGAATGCATCAAGATTAAAGACGTGCCCATGGTAAACGTGGGTGCGGTAAAGACGTGTCTCATTCACGTGAGACCGGTAAAGACGTGCCCATGGTAAACGTGGGCGCGGTCAAGACGTGTCTCATTTTTGAGACCGGTATGGTTGTACTGTATTTCAGTGCATAAAGTTTTTCAAGTACATGTTTAGCTCTCTGTATCAGTTTAGGTTGTAACTGTTTTAGTGTTTAATATTTGTTTGTGTGTGAATGATTGTTGATTGTTTCAGTCTATTTTTGTGAATATTGGTTTCAAACATGCCACTGTTTTCAAAGTTACGTCAGATAGGGACCAGAAAAGGTATACTAGAAGAACCAGTTAACATCCCGCCTAGAGACACACCTGGTCATTATATGTATAATAAGCATGGGCTAGACGCCATTTTGTTTTTAGATTTATGGGTAGACTACACCAAGGACCTGGAGGAAAAGTATAGATGGCCAATCTCGGGTACATGGGATCCTGAATGTATTATGAGGGTGGAGGAAGCACTATGGAAAAAGAAGTCAAGACCCTCTCAGAAAGATGCCATCGAATTGTGGCGCAAAGAGTCACATAGGAGAACAGAGAAAGAATTGAATAAAGCAGATCGAACTAGACAAGCAGGGGAAAAAGCCAGAGAAAAGGAACTGCGGGAGGAGGGGGAACGTGTCAAAACAGAACAGACTGATAGGGAAAGAAACGCCGTTGTTAATGGTATTTATCCCGTTCTGTCAGAAGAACTAGCTAAAGTGACCACCTCAGAAAGATCCAGTAGGTCTCGAACGCCACCACCTGTACCATATAGAGTACATAGAATAAAGCCGACAGCATCTGAAGCATTCATTTCCTCGTATCTAGACGAGTCCCTTCCAGACTACGTTAATGCAGGTTTTCCTCCACCCCCAGCAGCAGATCAGCTCCAGCAACTTCAGCAGCAGCTAGCAAAAGATGACGTAGGTCCAGGGGCAGTGGGAGGGGTGCCTACTGTAGATGCAGCCATTCCATTTTGTGTATATGATACAGAACCAGGAAAGGGTTCAATGGTCGTGATTTCACGTAGACTAAGACAAGCTGTTGCATATCTAGAGACATTACCAGACATGAAAGATCACCTAGATAGCATGTATCGTTTTATTAGAACGGGGGAGGGACCAGATAGTATAGCACAAGCCATGGCACAGAGAAAAGTAGGGGTTAAGAACTATGTCTTACGTTTTATTATTAACTGCCTGATCAGGGAACAGGACGAAGGGGACGGAGATGTAAAAGCAGGATTGATAGAATGGAGTGATCACATAGATGCCGGTAGACATGAGAAACAGGGACAGATAGATGCCATGTACAAGAAAATACGAAAGGAAATAATAGAAAGGCACAGAAAAGAGTCTGAGGAAAATGGTGAGTTATCAACAGAAGAAGTAGATGAACCAAAAGACAAGATTAATTATGTAGGAAAAGCGCGACAGTTTGACAGACCCAAGTGCCTTGATTACCGTAAACAGGGGCCAGCTATAAAAGAAAGGTATTCCCTTGAAGCATTATTCCAGGCTACTGAAAAAGCACTGAAACAATGGATAGGGAGTGAGAGACCTCCCACACAACACGAAATAGAGTTGGCCCGGTCAGCCACCCAGTGGGTGTCCAATGCCAATATATATAGCAGTGATATAGTGGCTCAGACTTTCTTAAGCCTTCCACCGAACGAACAGCGTTTGGCTGGTATTTACATGGTTCAACACTTGATAACGTTGTATAAAAGTCAGCATTCTGATCCTGGTCACTTGCATAAAATACTTGACGACATTTTACTAGATAGATGGACAGGTTTAGGTACTGAATTAATTAATGTAATCCTGGATCAACGACATAAGTACATAGATTCTCTGACTACATACATGCCTCCAGTCTTACACCATGACAGACATAACGTACACATAGACAGACAGAACCCCCTACGAGAGGTTCATCCCGTTAAGAATGCGGCCAATGAGTTACAACGTGTGTATGTTTACACCCCCTTAACGAAATTAGAGATTCTTGAAATGAAAAAGATGTTGCCTTGTCATGATAAAGACCCAGGGGGATTTCACCGTGAATTAAAAGACATCCTCCGCATAGGAGATTATACATACGCTGACATTCTGAAGCTATTAAAAGTACTGTTACCTGCAGGGATTTATGAAAAACTTAAGGAAAAAGACTGGGAAGTGGGTGAGAAAAAGTTAAGTTGGGATGCGTTGGAAACAGAAGAGAAGGGCAGGGCCCCAGGAGTTGGTCTTGGAGAAAGAGCTAGAGAACTACCTGAATTTCTGATACAAGTTTTGCCAAGATTATTGATTACTAAAAAGGAAGATTGGGATGCTATGTCAGCATGTAAACAAAAGCAAGACGAGGACACTAGTGATTTCTATTCTAGATTTGAGAAATGTTTTACTATTCATAGTGGCCTTAAGCCTGGTAGCGAGTCATTTCCACATCTTTTTGTGTGCAAATTAGTAGAGAATTCCTTACCCCAGATCAAGAATAGAGTACTGAAGGTTGAGAGTACTTGGCAAGCAAACAGCCCTTCACAAATGTTACAGATGCTACAGTATCATCAGAATAGGATTAGAGAAGAGCAGGATCATGAAAAGAGACGCATGAAAGAGACAAAAATGAAGGTGCTGGTTGCCCAGACGGTACCGGCGACTTCAAACAAACATAACACGACACCTGTCAAAGGGAACTGTAATTATTGCAAACAACCAGGTCACTTTGTAAAGGACTGCACTGTTCTGAAACACAACATTGCTACAGGCAAGACAAAAGAGCGACAGTACACTCCTAGACAGAATAACACGCAACAGAACACGCAACAGACAGTAGCGAATTATCCTCCACCACCGCCTGTTCATGCCACACCACAAATGTATCAGCACACACAGTCTGAATATCCAGAATATCAACAGTTCTCATGAAACAGCCTCGAGAGGGAAGTAGGCTTGCCCCTTATTGAGGTTCCTGTAGATCAAGAGGGTCCGTATGTACATAGTCGTGTTCTAGGTCAGGATCGAAAGTTTCTGATTGACACAGGGGCGAGCAGAACTACCATCAGTCATGACGAGGTTCCAGGGGCACCTCTCTCAGGCTCACAGAATGTTTCCCTGGGATTTTCAGGAAAGCCTATTGTTAATGAAGTATCAAAACCAGTCTCCCTAGGGGTTGGTCCACTGTCACGTACCACTGACTTGCTACTTACTAAGTCATGTCCAGAAAACTTACTTGGTATGAAGACATTAAAAGATCTAGGAGCAGTTATCTGCTGTTCTCCAGAGGGAGTACGCCTGTTCTTACGTGATTTTAAGGGACATTATGTACTGACTGATTTTGACCACAGACTCAAGAACGTACCACAGATCCTGTGGGCACAAGGACCGACTGACGTAGGTTACATGGACATTACGCCTCACCATGTCACACTCAAAGCAGGAGTAGTACTTCCACGTATTAGACAATACAAGTTACCACCTGACGCCGAAACAGCATTACTGAAAATAGTTGACGAATTTATTGCACGGGGGGTAGTGGTAGAGACAGTCTCAAATGTATGTAACTCGCCTGTCATTCCTATCCTTAAAAGATCTGATCCTAGTGTATTGCCAGTGTACCGATTGATTATTGACCTGCGAGAATTGAACAAATGTGTAGTACCACAATATCCAGTGGTGCCAGACATTTCTTCATTATTGACTGCTATTGATTCAGAGGCTACTTACTTTACTGTTATCGACTTGAAGAACGCTTTCTTTAGTGTTCCCATTCACCCAGATAGCCAGTACCTGTTTGGATTTTCATTAAGAGGTCGTAGCTTTGTCTTTACACGAGCTCCTCAAGGTTTTACAGAAAGCCCTAGTATTTACAGTCAGGCACTAAAAAGACAGCTAGACAGCATTCACATGCCTTCCAACACTGCGTTACTACAGTATGTGGACGATATCCTGATTACAGCATGTTCAGAAAAAGAATGTGAAAATGCATCACTGACAGTCTTACATTTTCTGGCTGACAAGGGGCACAAGGTGTCCCCTTCGAAGTTGCAATTCTGTGAAAAGCAAGTAGTGTACCTAGGACACTTGCTTTCCAAGGAGGGGAGACAGCTAACACAAGCACGTATACAGCTCATTGCTAACCTTTCACAGCCCAAGACACAAAAGGAAGTACGTGCCTTTATTGGCCTCACTTCATACTGTAGGCAATGGATTCCCCAGTATGCCTTTCTAACCAAACCACTCATACAGTTAACTACACAGTTAACTCATACTGTTAACTACACAGGAGGCAGGGGGGACTGTCCTCCCTTGGACACAAGAACACATCTTGGCATTTGAGGAATTAAAAAGAGCTTTATGTCAAGCGCCAGTGTTTATGTCAAGCGCCAGTGTTAGCGACTCCATGTTACAGCAAACCTTTCATGCTTTTTGTAACTGAAAGAGAAGGAACAGCGTTATCTGTTCTCACACAAGATCAAGCAGGAAAACACAAGCCTTGTGCTTATTTTTCTAGCACACTAGACCCAGTGGCCCAGGCTCTGCCTGCATGCCTGAAATCAGTTGCAGCAACAGCCCTAGCCATAAGACAAAGTGACTCCTGTCCTGGACACGAACGGCCGCTCCCCTGCCTCCTCCTGCGAAGACCTGGTATCGTAGAGCCTAACTCAGCAGATTTCTCATCGTAGCGCTGTCTGCTAACTTGTGACTGTAGCGCCTGACTCTACCTCTGCATTTACCCTCGTAGCGCTTTTGTGCAGACCATCTCCTATTTATTAGCGCTTGACTGCTCTGTCTATGCTTTAACCATTGTGCCTGCATTGCTAGTACTTCACATCGCTAGCGCGCACTTCCTGGCTGTACTTATCAGAATTACTTGGTTCTTTCAAAAGCGACTCCGTTTCGCTTGTTGTTGTTGCTGCCATTTTGGGTGCATCCCCTGGCCCTTCCCCCACCTCGCTCCCGCCTCCCGGCTGACCCTCCCACGCTCCGCCCCCCTCCACTCTCCATTTATGGCCAATGCCCCCACGCGCAGCGTCCACGCGCTACGACCACGCCGAAGGTGCGCCAAAGGTAAGCCCGTCTACGCCCGTCCGCGCCTGGACCGCGCCCAGCGCCATTCCCCCTGCCCCTCGCGCTGCCCAGCCCTCCCGCATTACCTACGATGCGACCACCCTCCTAGCCCTTAACCCCGGTCGCGCCCCCAACTGCGTCCAAGCCGCTCCTGGGCACACCCATGGACCTTTCTCCTGCTACTCCTGCAAATTCAGCGGCACCGACAACATCTCCACTACGACTACACCACAGATTCCCGACCCCACCCACCTACAATGCATCCTTCTCAACACCCGCTCGGTCCACAGACACGCCATTGACCTATGGAACCTACTAGACACCATCTCTCCGGACGTCGCCTTCCTAACAGAAACATGGATGAACGCTTCCTCCGCCCCAGACATCACCATCGCCATCCCTGAAGACTATAAGATCACTCGCAAGGACCGTACCGGCCACACAGGAGGAGGAATCGCTATCGTCCATAAGAAATCAATCCGCATCTCTACCAGCTCTGACGTCAACCTCGCCAACTCTGAACACCTTCACTTCCAGATCCACATCGACCCCAAGACCACACTCAGAGGCACCCTCCTCTACAGACCACCAGGACCCCGCGCAAAATTCAGTGAAGACATCACGGACTTCATCACTCCTCACGCGCTCCCCTCCAAAGACTACATCCTTCTGGGAGACCTCAACTTTCACCTTGAAAAGATCAACGACCGCAACACCACCACCCTCTTGGACAACCTCGCCAACCTCGGACTTAAACAACTGGTCACTTCCCCCACCCACATCGCAGGTCACACTCTCGACCCCATCTTCACCTCCAGCAATCATGTCTCCTTCAGCCACACTACGGATCTCCTCTGGACTGACCACAGCTGCGTTCACTTCACCTACAACAAGCCAAAACCCACCAACAACCTCCAACCAACTCTGCAAAGAAACTGGATCAAAATCACCACCGACCAGATCTCCTCATCACTCCTTCTAAACACCCCAGCCCACTCTTCTAACCCAGACCAAGCCGCCGCCAACTTCACCCTATGGTTATCCAACACCGCCGACACCTTAGCACCACTGAAAAAACGTCAAAGCAAACCTGGCAACAAGAAGGCCTCATGGTTCAACGATGATCTTAAGAAGTCCAAGAAACTCTGCCGCTCCCTTGAAAAGGCCTGGAAAAAAGACCCAACCACTAGCACCAAGGACGCCTTCAAAAACGCCACCCGCACTCACCACCAACTAATCCGAAAGGCCAAGAAAACAGCATTCAAGGATCGACTTGACAACAACGCCCACAACAGCAAGGAACTTTTCAACATCGTCAAGGAATTTTCCAATCCCTCGGCCAACTCCAACGACATCACCCCCTCTCAAGCCCTCTGCGACTCCCTAGCCTCATTCTTCCACAACAAGATTGCAGACATCCACAACAGCTTCGACAACCAACCCGGAGACCAACCCACCCAACCTTATGCTGAACACTCTTCCCCCGTGAACACCCTTAACGACTGGAACCCTATCTCCACTGAGGACACCATCCGCCTGATGAACTCCATCCACTCAGGATCCCCCACAGACCCATGTCCTCACCACATCTTCAACAAAGCAGACTCCGTCATAGCACCGCACCTCCGAGATGTCATCAATTGCTCCTTCAACTCCGCCACCTTCCCTGAAAGCTGGAAACACGCTGAACTCACCGCCCTTCTGAAAAAACCCACAGCGGACCCCACCGAACTCAAAAATTACCGCCCCATTTCGCTCCTTCCATTCCCGGCCAAAGTAATCGAGAAAGCTGTCAACAACCAACTCGCCGCTTTCCTCGAAGCCAACAAATCCCTCGACTCCTCACAATCTGGCTTCCGAGCAAAACACAGCACTGAGACCGCCCTCATCGCAGCAACAGACGACATTCGAACTCTACTGGACAATGGAGACACAGTCGCCCTCATCCTCCTCGACCTCTCTGCAGCCTTCGACACAGTCTGCCACAGCACCCTTTTACAACGCCTCAGTAACATCGGAATACAAGGAAAAGCACTTGAATGGATCACCTCGTTCCTCACCGGAAGAACCCAGAGAGTCCGCCTTCCACCATTCAAGTCCGAGGCCACTGAAGTCATCTGTGGCGTACCACAAGGATCCTCACTCAGCCCCACCCTCTTCAACGTATACATGAGCCCCCTCGCGGCCATCGCCCGCCAACACAACCTCAACATCATCTCTTACGCGGATGACACTCAACTAATCCTTTCTCTCACCAATGACCCCAGCACCGCCAAAACTAACCTACATGAAGGAATGAAAGAAGTTGCCGAATGGATGAAACACAGCCGTCTGAAACTGAACTCTGATAAAACAGAAGTCCTCATCCTAGGTACATCCCCCTCTGCATGGGATGACTCTTGGTGGCCGGAAGCCCTTGGAAAAGCTCCCATCCCGACAGACCACGCACGGAACCTAGGCGTCATCCTGGATTCCTCACTCTCAATGAATAGACAAGTCAGCGCCGTATCCTCATCCTGCTTCAACATTCTTCGCATGCTCAAAAAAACATTTCGCTGGATCCCCACCGAAACCAGGAAACTGTAACCCATGCTCTGGTCACGAGCCGACTGGACTACGGAAACACCCTCTACGCAGGCACAACCGCTAAACTCCAGAAGAAACTCCAACGAATCCAAAACGCCTCAGCCAGGATCATATTAGACATCCCACGCAACGAACACATCTCTGGTCACCTGAAAGACCTCCACTGGCTACCCGTCAATAAGAGAATCACCTTCCGACTGCTAACCCACGCACACAAATCACTCTACGACATCGGACCAGAATGTCTCAACTCACGACTGTCCTTCTACACCCCCTCCCGCCAACTACGTTCTTCCAGCCAAGCCCTCGCCACTGTACCTCGCATCAACAAGACCACCATGGGAGGCAGATCCTTCTCATACCTGGCTGCTAGAACATGGAACTCACTCCCCACTTACCTTCGCCTTACCCAGAACCACCTAGCATTCAGAAAGCAACTTAAAACATGGATATTTGACAAGTAATCCTCCTCCCCTTCCTAAGCGCCTTGAGACCCTCTGGGTATGTAGTGCGCTATATAAATTCTTTGACTTGACTTGACTTGACTCCATAGTGATGGGTCACCCTCTGACAGTACAGGTCCCACATGCAGTGGAGGTACTCTTAAACAGAACACAAACACAACACTTGACTGTAGCAAGACTGACAGGATATGAACTGACATTATTTCAACCACACATAGAGATCAGACGTTGTAATATTCTGAATCCTGCAACACTTTTGCCCTCCAGTACAGTAAATGCACCATCACATGACTGTGTGGAACTAATGAATATAGTGACAAAGCCAAGACAAGACCTGACAGATATTGCACTTTCAGAACCAGACTTAACGCTCTATGTAGATGGATCATGCATGAGAACGAGTGCAGGAGAGTTAGTAGCGGCCTATGCTGTGACCACTGATAAAGAAGTCATAGAGACACAGAAAATAGACACATTGTCAGCACAAGCAGCAGAGCTCATCGCTCTGACACAAGCCTGCATAAGAGCTAAGCACTTGAAAGTAAACATTTATACTGATTCGCAATATGCCTTTGGCGTTGTTCATGATTTCGGGGTCTTATGGAGGGAGAGAGGTTTCCTGACCTCCCATGGGACCAAGATTCAGCATGGTACACTTATTCAAGCCCTGTTAGAAGCAATACATTTACCTACAGCCATTGCTATCCTGAAGTGCAAAGCTCACACCAAAGTTACAGACACCATTTCCTAGGGTAATGACCTGGCAGATCGAACAGCCAAACTTACAGCCAGACACCAACAGACACGACAAGGACAGAGGTACCATTACTGACAACATGTATGACAGTCAGGGATCCCACTCAAGACGTACTCTACATACACATGCCACTGCAGATGAGATAAAGAAATGGACTGAACAAGGAGGGGTCCAGACTGACCAAGGTTGGATGACTAAGGGAAAAGGCTCATGGTTTCTCCCAGATTCCATGGTACAAATAATCATTAACACAGCCCATAGTCCAGCACACTTAGGAGAAAAAGCAATGTTAGACAGCTTACAGAACATCTGGTTTAACAAGCACATGCGTGCCGCAGCGAAGCAGAAAGTACGAACATGTATGATCTGTTGTCAGTTCAATCCAGGTAAAGGCATCCCGGTGGAACAAGGCGGATTCCATCCTCCTGACCACCCTTTTGAGGTTCTCCAGATGGATTATATCCAAATGGACAGATGTAGAGGTTACAAGTATGTCTTGGTGGTAGTGTGTGCACTATCTAGATGGACAGAAGCTTATCCAGTTCCAGATTATACTGCTGTAACAACAGCCAGACAGTTAGTGCGCGAGTATTTCCCCAGGTATGGATTACCTCGGGTGATCTATTCAGACAATGGCCAGCCATTCTCCTCTGAATTAATGAAACAAGTGTCCCTTCTGTTAGGTTACACATGGAAGTTCCATTGTGTCAGACACCCGGAAGCAGCAGGCCTTGTAGAGAGACATAATCAAACCCTCAAGACAAAATTAGCAAAGGTCTGTGCAGAGAAAGGCGTGGATTAGATGGTAGCCCTGCCGGTTGCCCTCTTTTACATGCGTATGGTAGCACATTCCAGAACAGGCCTATCTCCGTATGAAGTGGTTTTCGGTAGACCGCCAAATATGTGGGGTACGCCTATGCCCAGAAAGATAACGGATGTTGACAGTAACATGCTGACAGATTACCTGGCTTCCTTGATGTCTACACTACTCTCTTGTCGTTCACAGGTTGCTGCCGCCTTCCCTGACAACACACAGGTCAAGGAACACACCATAGTCCCAGGGGACTTTGTGTGCATCCGGAATTTTGACCGATCAAGCCCCCTTGAGCCGCGCTGGAAGACCCCGAAGTTGGTGCTTCTTACCACGAGGACCGCACTGAAAGTGGAGGGACGCAAGGGCTGGATCCATGCCCATCACGTTAAGCGCTATTTTGGACAATGTGGAACATTCGAAAAGAACATTGACTTTAATGACACAACAGACTTTGTGCCGCCTTTGCTTGAAAAGACCCCTCAGCAAGAGTATAGGTCCAAGCTTAGATCTAGTAAGTCAGACGTAGTTTAATTGTTTAAGCCCACCCGGTGGTGAATCGGTTAGACCAGTTTCTGACATGTATAAGATCACATATGAGAATAGCAAGATGAGATTGCAAGACACTGCAGATACTGCAAGACATTACGCAGCAGATGGATTGTTACCTTGATTATTATTTGATTCTGTGCATTGTTATAATCGGTGTTAGTTTATTGCTACATGTTTTCTTTTTCATTTCCTCACATATACATTCATCCAGTATGCATACGTGACCAGCAATGCAACTGAGTGCTTGGTATGTGGCCAACTACCCCCTTATCAGAAAACAAAGGGAGTTCTGCCGAAATAGATTCTAAAAAAACCAAAAAAAGATTCTTAGGAAAACATGCCCATTGGATAACATGGCAAATCGCACCTCCGCACAAGACATGCTTTTTCCTCCACTTCCACAGCTCGGATCCTTTTCAAATTTGGCATCACAGTAGTCCAAGCGATGACCTACATCCTCACCAAAAAGCAGCCGAATCCCTCCACTGGAACGGGTACGAATTTCCGCTCAAAAACACGCCCCCCCCCCCGAAAACGCCAAACAACGCCAAAATCCCTCAACACCTTGTTAAGCAGCATGTTAAAACAAAACATCTTCAAAACGTTACCTCCAAGCACTTGTAAGAGATCCAGCTCTCTCCTGCCTAACGTAATGACAACATACTCTGCACAAACCATGACCACATGGCGCTATTCACAAGCCATATTTACAAGAAACTCAGCAAGTTATAATAATGACATGCTCTTCATAAACCATATTTTCAAGGAGCTATTTACAGGGAACTTCAGTCTCAGAAGGACTTTCTTCTTTCAAAACGTCACGCCATACCTATTTCATTTGCGGTCAGACAGCTTATGTACATCTGCCCTTAGACTAGGGTGGAACTTGTTATATAGCAGACAGAAACAGCGTGGGAGCAATATACAGATTTCAACAAAGGTTTCTTTTTCTTTGTTGGCCCCGTCAAAAAGAGTAAACTGCTACGCAAATTAACAAGAACCCTTGAAGCAGTAGTGAATGTGACTGCATCTGCCCTGGCGACTTGATCCAGGAGCAGTTTGCCATGATACTATCACTGTCTGCAGTGTGGCCTGGCGAAATGATTCTGTATGATCAGCTATACGGTCGCATGAATATAGATGTATCCTGAAGGGTTATGTAGTTGACAAGGAGGGAATGAGGAAAATGATATTTTGCCTGACCAAAAAAAATGTCCACTACATACACCCTATGTTACATTCATGTGCATGGCACCCATGCATATTTCTCGTAGTGGCCTGAATCATTTAGGCCTCTGCAAACATGTCCTGCAAGTCAAGTCATCAAAGTCTCCCAAACGTTAAGCTAAAATAAAGGCCCATGTATTTTGCATTCTGCATTGTGCATTTTAAATAAATATCGTACTGAGCCCTTTATTTTATTGTGGTTGAACCACTTTCTGAACTTCTGCCAAGACAGTGTTATGAATAACAGTTATCTGTTTTGCTGTACAGTGTGGCATCCCTGCCCGGTGAGGAAATGTAAACAGAACCCGTTCGCGACAGATAAGGCCTAGCTCTCTGTCTCAGCCCCCATGCAATGAACGGAGAAATATATGCTTTTCTGATTCTTAGTGGTGAACAACCTTTTGCTTCAGACAATACATCCCCTATCATATCAGATTGTACAAGATGTGCTTTTCGCCCTGACACAAGAGATGTCTCTGCTAGGCCGAAAGTCAGCTCTCTTCCCAGTTACACGTCAGTTGCACGCCATGCTCAAAGTTGCACAATTAGGGCAGAGTTCCAGCTGGTCATGCAAACTCCTCCCCTAAGTACCCACCCACCTATGACATCTACCTATCATCTACCTATGACTCATCAAGTGTACGCCCACATGCTCTTATCTCTTTCTTTCTTGCTCGGCCTGGAGCGCTCCTCCCTATGTACAAGGAGAAAATTGTATATATGCTGTTCATTGTTATTGAATGTTAGATTACTCTTCCTGAACCTCAGTGGTGATGGAACATATTCTCCCTTTGACTCGAGTTATTGGAATAAAGCCCATTTTAACTTGGACACCACGGATCCTGTCTCTCATTTGATGCATGATATTTGGTTAATGCCTAGAAATTCTGCCAGGGTAATATTTTATTTACCACAACACCACAGCTCTCCATTGGACGGACCACAGCTGCGTCCACTCCAGCTACAAAAAGACCTCGACCCACAACCTATCCCTCGAAGAAACTGGAACAAAATCACCACCGACCAACTCTTCACATCGCTTACCCAAAACCCTCCTACTATATCATCGGACCCAAACCAAGCTGCCACCAAACTCACACAATGGATCACCCACAGCGCTGACGAATTAGCACCCCTGAAAAACCACCAGATCAAACAAGGTACCAAAAAGGCCCCCTGGTTCAACGATGACCTTAAAAACTCCAAGTTATGTCGTACTCTCGAGAAAACCTGGAGAAAAAACCCAACCACTGACAACCTGACCACCTTCAAGGACGCCACACGCAAACACCACCAATTGATCCGATCGACCAAGAAACCAGCACTCAAGGATCGACTCGACAACAACGCCCACAACAGCAAGGAACTATTCAACATCGTCAAAGAATTTACCAACCCCACCGCCGGCACAAACGACATCACTCCCTCCCAAGACCTCTGCGACTCATTATCCTCTTTCTTCCACAACAAAATCGCCGATATACATAACAGCTTTGAAAACCAGTCCAAAGAACAGGCTACTCCACCCACCCCCGAACCAAAACAGCACCCTCACAACATTTGCACCTGGAACCCAATCACTACTGAAGACACCATCCGCCTGATGAACTCCATCCAATCAGGATCACCAACCGACCCATGTCCCCACCACATTTTCAACAAAGCAGACTCCATCATCGCACCCCATCTCCGCGATGTCATCAATTGTTCCTTCAACTCCGCTACCTTCCCAGAAAGCTGGAAACACGCCGAACTCAGCGCCCTTCTGAAGAAACCCACAGCAGACCCCTCTGAGCTTAAGAACTACCGCCCCATCTCACTCCTCCCATTCCCTGCCAAAGTCATTGAGAAAGCTGTCAATAGTCAGCTCGCCGCCTTCCTTGAATCCAACAATTCCCTCGACCCCTCACAGTCCGGCTTCCGAGCCAAACACAGCACCGAGACCGCCCTCATCGCAGCTACAGACGACATCCGAACGCTACTGGACAACGGAGAAACAGTTGCCCTCATCTTACTCGACCTCTCCGCCGCCTTCGACACAGTCTGTCACAGCACCCTCATACAACGACTCAGCAACATCGGTATACAAGGAAAAGCTTTGGACTGGATCATCTCATTCCTCGCCGGAAGAAGCCAAAGAGTCCGCCTCCCCCCATTCAAATCAGAGACCACCGAAGTCATCTGCGGCGTACCACAAGGATCATCACTCAGTCCCACCCTCTTCAACGTTTACATGAGTCCCCTCGCACCCATCGCGCGTCAACACAACCTCAACATCATCTCCTACGCAGACGACACCCAGCTGATCCTCTCCCTCACCAAAGACCCAAACACAGCTAAAACCAATCTACACGAAGGAATGAAAGAAGTAGCCGAATGGATGAACAACAGCCGTTTAAAACTAAACTCAGACAAAACAGAAGTCCTCATCTTAGGATCATCCCCCTCCGCCTGGGACGACTCATTGTGGCCACCGGCCTTGGGTAAAGCGCCCAGACCCACAGACCACGCACGCAACCTGGGTTTCATCCTAGACTCCTCCCTCTCGATGTCCAGACAAGTCAACGCCGTCTCATCTTCATGCTTCAACGTCCTTCACATGCTCAAAAAAATCTTCCGTTGCATCCCCACCGAAACAAGAAAGACAGTCACCCACGCACTGGTCAATAGCCGACTGGATTATGGAAACACCCTCTACGCCGGAACCACAGCCAAACTACAGAAAAAACTCCAACGCATCCAAAACGCCTCAGCCAGACTCATATTGGACATTCCCCGTCAAGCTCACATTTCCGGTCACCTGAAAGACCTCCACTGGCTCCCAGTCAACAAGAGAATAACGTTCCGTCTCCTCACCCATGCACACAAAGCCCTCTACGACCAAGGACCCGAATGCCTCAATACACGACTGTCCTTCTACACACCCACCCGCCATCTACGATAATCCAATCAAGCTCTCGCCGCAATTCCGCGCATCTATAGATCCACCATGGGAGGAAGATCCTTCTCCTACTTAGCGGCCAAAACCTGGAATTCTCTCCCCTCTCACCTCCGCCTTACACAGAACCACCTCTCCTTCAGAAAACAGCTAAAAACCTGGCTATTTGATAAATAATGCACACACCCTCCCTCAAGCGCCTTGAGACCCTCTGGGTGAGTAGTGCGCTATACAAATTCCTGAACTTGAACTTGAACTATGGGAGGTTACAAATGCAGACAAGGCGGTACCAAGGAGGGACTAACTAGCCTATTCAGGAATAAAAAGCAACAGTTTCACAAGGATAGTAACAGGAGCCAATTGAGAAGATGGGCGTAGCTTCAAGTCCCTAACTCAATGCAGCATGCCTCACAGAGCAGCGCATCCGCTGCCCAGGCTCGACCTAAAGAGTGCACTTGTGATAAATGGGATCAAGAGGTCGGCCTACAATGCAAAGAAAAATAAACTGCCCAGAAACACCATCATAGATGTAGGAAAAGTGAGAGGGTCACAATGGAAACGCCCAACCCAATGACTGCTTGTGAGGTGAGTTTTGGCGTATCATTAGAAGTAAGCACCTCAAAGGAAAGAGGGCCACCACTTCACTCCATGTCATCAAGGACACTTGCCAATCCTGGATTTTCAGGTCCCAACATGGTGCATTGTTGTTTCTTTAGTATTGGAGTGCTTTCATTAAAGTAATAAGACCAACACACATGATAACAGCAATTTGAGGGTGAGGCAGCCAAAATTGGAAGCCGTGTCCATGATGCTATGGAAAGTGGAGGTTGGTCATCCTGCAGTGACAATAAACGCACTATTACTCTTCGCAATGTGCGTTGCTCCCATAAAACAATGGTTGCATCCTCCAACATCAGGGTAATTTAGCAAATAAAACTGGCCTGTAGCATGCTCTGCAGTCTTGTGGGATTCATAGGATGGTTGCTGCTGTCAGAGGTCCATGGGCATGCCTTCCTCAGTGATGGAATGACAACCCTTCCACCAGCCACACACTGCGGACGTCTGGCCCTCCTTACTTTTATTCCAACGCCAATTGGCAGGATAGTGACACTCACCAACCAATTAGGAGGTGAGGGGCAGGGGGCAGGTGCGAGAGAAAGAGCACCTGCTGGGGCATGGGTGCATATAAGGACAGGCCCAGAGCAAGTCCAGTAATAGGCAATACAACGAGCAAGCATTGCACTAGGGACTGGCGAATGCTCAGCTTTTCGGCAAATCAGAGCAAGCAGCGACCGGTCACCAAGGATGGACTGACTGGACACCAAAATCAGCCCTGGCATAAAGGTTCAAACCAACCTTTACTAAATAGGAGGAGACCACTAGAAGGAGGTTGTGGGTCATTGCACCCCATCCTGCTCTGAGCACACACCCCTAGCCTGCAGTCCACCGGGAAAATGCCAGAGTGGCCACTCCAGTCCCGGTCACCCACACAGGCTGGTTGGGTATTGAAGATATTGGTAGTGGGTAGAGGACAACGAGCAGCCATGCGCAGGGTATAAAAACGCCTTCAGCAGCCTCACTACGTTGAAGAACAGGCATGGAGCAGCCATTAAGGGGAGCGCAGTCCAATACTGGGGAGCCAGGCAGGTAGCCAGCCTTCAAGGAAGCAGGCACAGAGGCACAAGTTTGCAGCAGGCACATACACACACTGATCAGCCATGCTTTTGGCAGTCAGGAAAGAAGGCACAGTGTAAGCCGGGAAAGTGGACAAAAATAGCCCTCTGGTAGGGAATGCGAGCGTGTGTCTCCTGCAGGCAGTCCGCAAGACTCAATGTGGGGTCAACTCGTTCGATTATTCTCCCCATGTTGGATAAAAGGAGGAGCCTTTTCCAGTTCGTAACTTTGGTATAGAACGTGTTCTTTGTGTATTGCATTGCATAAACGGTGCCTTATTGTGGTAGGTATTGAGCGTGTCCCAGCCTGGCCCGGGTCAGGGATTGGTAAACGTCTCGAGCTGATGCTGGCGTGCAAGTAGTATTGAATCATTGGCGCTGCGTGTCAGCTGTAGTAAATATGTACATTCGTAAGCACGCTGCATGTTGGTGCCTGGGACCCAAGTTCATTGATTCATGGTGTTTTTATCCTCTCGTAAATAAACGAGGTATGTATATTCTTGTGCTGTGCGTGACAAAATATGCCTGTCGTGCATCATGGGGTGTAAACCTCCAGAGACAGCCCCATGCCCCTCGCCCCTCATTGCAATGTGTGTCTACTGGCTGTACAGCCGCACCAACAAAATAGTGCTCACAGCCAAGGTAAAGCAGACATTGTAACAAGACAAGTAAAAGGTCCAGTCGTTATGGGAGGTTACAAATGCAGACAAGGCGGGACTAACAAGCCTATTCAGGAATGAAAAGCAACCATTTGACAAGGACGGTAACAGGAGCCAATTGAAAGGATCAGTGGGACATGGGCGGAGCTTAAAGTCCCTGACTCGATACAGCATGCCTTGCAGCCCATACGATGCCCAGGCTCGACCTAAAAAGAGCATACCTAATTGTGTCAGAGGGGAAAGCAATCTCAAACACTACAATTAGGTGTTCACTTAACACTACCAATGCAGCAGCTAAAGGAAGAAACTCCAGTATGCTATTATGCAGGCATGCTTGGCTTCATATCTCCGGTTTAAACCGGAGGTACAACAAAATCTTCTGGCCCTAACATTTGATGGGGATCAATCTTTTTGGGCTGCAAGTAGATATCCTTCTTGGAATTTTTTTTTAAAAATTATGAAACCAAAGCTATAGGGGCACTACAGACACCATCTCATCATAACTTCTTTCTCTGTTCCCCTTACCTTGGAGGTTCCAAAACCACCACTCCTGAACCTCACCACACAGGGCTCTGTCACAGGCTACTTCACATAGGGGTTACAACAGAGGCTGTTATAGGGGTAATAACTCTAGAGGCAAGGGCTGATTTACAAAGCCTTGACTCCCTAATCATTCCCCCTGATCACACAACACCTGTCTGTGTTGGGCGGGATGGTGGGACTACAAGGTTTCCTTCGCAACTGGCGTAATATCACTTGTGACCGGTGGGTGTTGGATAATGTCTGGAGCTCACTTCCACACCTCCCAACGTTCCCCCTCACAACCACTTTCCCCACAACATCAACAGTTGCTCAGGGAAGAGGTACAAGCTCTCTTGTGGCTCACTGGTTAGAGGCGGCACATCCGGAAGCAGAGAACGGCCCGGGACCAGCGTTCAATTCCAGACGCGGCAGGGTCGTGGACCAGGGTCAGCGGACTCTAAAATTCTCGCCTCGGTCCCTACTCTAACCAGGGATCACACTCGGCAACTCTGGGCATTAAGCTTGCCTCATCTCCACAACGGCCCCTCACAAACGCTGGGGATGCCTGGTTTCACCTTGGAGACTCCCAGAAGGGACCATCTCACAGGGAAAGCCAGGACGGGTTCCCCAGCGGTCTACAGCGCCGGGACGCTTACGGGCAGCTGTGCGCTTTACAAGTCCCACACATTTACATTTACATTTAACAATAGGAGCTATAGAACCTGTCCCAGTCCACCAACAAGTGTACACGAGTCTATTCACTATACCTTCCTTATTCACGACAAGGATGGGTCCCTAAGACCAATCTTTGACCTCTGACCTCTAAACAGATACATTCTCTCAGAGAACTTTCACATGGTTACTCTGCAAGATGACATACCTCTGCTACAACAAGGCCACTTTATGTCAGTACTCCACCTCAAGGACGCCTACTTTCACTTTCCAATTCACCCGGCACATCAACAGTATCTCAGGTTCATGATAAACGGTCAACAATCCAAAGTGCTTCCCTCTGGGTCACGACTGCCCCCAAGGTCTTTACCAAATGTTTAGCGGTCTGGGCAGACAAAGCATGCATTTATTTCCATATCGCGACGATTGGCTTGTCAAAACCACAACACAACCACAACACAACAAAAGTGCTTTCAACACAGCCAAGCCACCATAAAGCTACTTGGTAGGTTTTACAATCAACGCATTAAAGTCTCACCTTCAACCACTTCAAATACAACCTTACCGAGGGACGAATCTCAATTTCCAACTAAGTAAAGCTTACCCAAATACTGCGAGGATACACATACTTACTTCAATTCAGTTGTATTTGTATCGCACATAGCTACCCCAGCGGGCCTCACATTGCTAGATGACACACAGCCCTTCCACTCAATCTGAGTATTTCCTTAACCACTTTAGGATAGGTGAGTCTTCATTTTCCTAAAGCAAGATTTTGACGGCTGATTTCTAAGAAAAGCTGGAAGAGCATTCCAGAGCCTAGGAGTAAGAAATGCAAAGGAATGGCTTTGTCTTGCTCTTTTAATCTTGAGCACCAGCAGGAGTCCTTGGTTGCTGGAGCGAAGGGCCTTTCCTGGCTGTAAGGGAGTGAGCAGAGTGCGAATAATGGGCGGGCCTGTGCCGTGGATGGCCCGGTATGCCACGCAGAGAGCTTTAAACTGAATTATTTTCTGAACTGGCAGCCAATGCAAGACAACCAGAGCTGGAGTGGCTGACTGATGCTTTGGCAGTCTTTGAAGGATTCTTTTTTTTGTTGATAATCACATGTATTTTTTTTCAAACACATAGAACAAATCAGCAAATGCACAGAGGACAATTAATAAATTAAATTATTGTAAGCAAAGCATCCCACGGTTTTATACCCCATAAGACATACACAGGAAAAGTAGGGAATCAAATCAATCAGTACCCTCCACAGTACCCAACCACTTCCCCCACACCCTTTGGCATTTGTTGCTGCACCCTCTTGCCACATAAAGGACTTTCTCCTAGGTCGCACACCAGTCCACCCCTCTACGCCACCTCCCAAGGTCAGGCAGGTCAGGACTTTTCCAAGCAGCCGCTATGTCACGCTTGGCCACAATCATAGCTGTATTAAAAAATATCTCTTCATTTCTGGACCCATCCATTCGGTCCGTGATCCCCAATAGTGAATGACGTGGATCATGGGGAACCCCCCCATCGCAGGACCTCTGTAAGCTCTTCCTCAATAGCCCCCCGAAATCGCTCCAGGCAGGGGCGAGACCAAACCACATGGAAAAAATCGGCCGGGGCGTGATTGCATCTTGCACATGACACGTCCGGGTGCAAGCCCGCTCGGTGAAGGCGCAGGGGAGTGAGGTACGCGGCATGCAGGTAGTAGAGCTGGATCAGCTTAAGCTTGGCGGAGGCGGTGACTGTCCTGGGTGCCATGAGAGTGTCGCGCCAGTCCACCTTGTCGAGGGGGCCTACCCATTGGTCCCTCAACTTATCCAAGGAGGTGGGGGTGTTGTTAACTAAGGTGCGATATATGCAGGAGATGCCCCCCTTGCCTAAGTCTCCCAGCATTGTCTGCCTCGTTAGGGCTATATTCGGGGAGCCTTGTGTCATCCGTGAGTTGCGTGTAGAGGGCATGCCGCAACTGCAGATACTTATAGAATTGGGACGAATGTAAGGAGTAGCGTTTTGGAGCTCCTGAAAGGAAACATATGGCCTTTAGCCCATATGTCTCCTAGCTGTGAGATGCCAATGAGGTCCCATGATTTAAACCCCTGCAGCCCACTAACCTCCCGGAGCCAAGCCCCATGCCAGCGGGGTGTACATTGGGTCAGCTTTCTTTTAAGAATTCTTGCAGTGGCATTTTGTACCGCTTTGAGCCTTTTGATAATGTATTTTGGGCTCCCAAGGTACAGTGAGTTGCCATAATCAAGGTGGGAATTTATCACTCTGTGCACCACTATTCTAGTGGGAGAAGGTAACATCTGATAGAATTTTCTTAAAGATCGTAGAATGCCAAAGCATGAGCCATATTGTTTATTCACTCGCGTCTCCATAGTAAGCTTGTTATCAATCAAGACTCCCAAGCTTTTCACTGCTTCTGCTGGCTTTTGACGATTGCCCAGATGGTCTGGCCATGAGAGTTCCAGCCACCGGGACTATTCTTACCTACTACTAGAACCTCTTTTTCTCGTCATTGAGCTTTAACCTACTGCTAGTCATCCAATGAGTAACCACCCTAAGATAGCAGTGTAATTGGGAAGTGATTTGGGTGGTTTTAGAAGAAAGGGCTAGGATGACCTGAGTGTCAGCAGCATATGACACTAATACAAGCCCATGTGATTGAACAATTTCCGCCAGGGGGCGTACATATAAATTAATCTGAAAGAGACACGTTAGTAATAGATTCGTTACCTTAGAATATCCCCAGGTGTCAGACTGGATCCGGAAAGTTTTGCTTCACAGTACCCCTGCGTTTCAGTAGGTGGCGTCCTGCGGCTCCGCGTCTGTCACTGGCGTAAGCGCCAAGATGACATCACGGAGACTACTTAGGTGCCACTCTTCCGCGCTGACGTCAGTTCTTTCTTTTGCCGCACCAGCAAGTGCAGATCCGGATTGAGCAAGTACCTAAGTCACTTTTTCACTACTTTTGAGATTTTTTCTCCCCCTTTTTCTCCTGGTGCACGTAGGGATGCCTGGCTTTAAGTCCTGTGGGGCCTGCCGCCGTAGTATGTCGGTGGTGGACCCCCACGATGTTTGCCTCTACTGCCTTGAGACTGAGCAAGACTCCCGGGACTGTTGAGCCATGGCCCCAAAGGTCTTGAGGGTATGGCGCCGGAAATTGCTGGAGGTCTGGCATTCGTCACACCGCCGCTCCGGGTCTAGGGGCCGTTCCCGGGACTGCTCACGGGACCGAAGCCGTCGCTCCTCGGGCTCCAAGTCTTCACCTTTGGATTCTGGTAAGCAACAACATAAGTTGAAGAAGCGTGTTTGCTCTCCGACGTCCCCCCGGTTGCTCCTCGGAGGCGGACGAGGGGGACAGGGGCTCCGCCCCTGCGGCTCCTCTGGAGCCTGGGGGTCCCAAAGTCTACCCGCCCTACCCAGGTCCGTCGGCGACTCCCGAACAGGTGTAAGACTTTCTTACTGCCCTGGACCGCCTTTTTAGGCCTCGGGCTCCCGCTGGCGTGCCTTCGGGCCCCGCGTCCAGATCCTGACAGCCCGGCGGCTCCACCAGCAGATCTAGCCTCTGCACCACAGGATCCTACCCCGTTGGCTCCGGCCCCGGCGCCACGAGGTGCAGCGTTGCCGGCTCCGGCGCGGCCCTCGGCTCCATCCTCTGCGCCGCACTGGGTGCTGTTCATTCCGCCCTTGCCCCTGTTCCAGGACCATTTTGTTCCGACCTGGGATCCGCATTGAGAGGTGGTGTCGGTCAGGCCCCGGCCAGCACCGTTCTTGGCGCAGTTTCCGATGCCGTTTGTCCCTTCTCCGGCTCCGGCCCTGCCCGCCGCGACCGGCCCCTCCTGTGCTGGAGGCGCAGGAGGACTGGGAAGGATCCGAGGACCCCTTTGCCCAGCAGTGTGACTCCCAGCAGGATTGGGTGGACGACCTGGAAGACGCCGGCGACCTCAATGTCTCTTCTGACCCGGGGTTTGCCGCTTCCCCCACCTACGTTGGAGGAGGGAGCTTCCTACACAATGGTGCTCCGTTGGGCTGCTGAGGCCCTCAACCTCGACCTGCCCACAGTGGCCCTCAAAACCAACCTCCTCACGAGGTGCTCCAGATGGCGTCTACTTCGTCTGAGCTGTTGCTGCCCTTTAATGAAACCCTTACCGACGTCCTCTTGGGCACTTGGTCACGGCCGGCCACGGGGGCTCCAGTGGATTAAAACATTGCCAGACGCCAGCGCCCGGTGACCCTGCCTTTCTGACCACCCATCCCATGCCTGAGAGTCTGGTCATCCAGGCCTCGACGTCGCAGAGTGCCTTTCCCACGGCTCCGCCGGATAAGGACTCCAAGAAACTAGATCAGTTTGGTAAGCGGTGGTTCTCTTCGGCCAGCTTGGGGCTATGGTCGGTGAACACCGCCTGCTTGTTGGGCCGCTACTCTCATGCAGTGTGGGATGCAGTGTCTTGAGGAAGTCCAGGCTGTCCTTTCTCAGGCGATTGCTGAAGGGAAGATGCAGCTAAGTTTGCCATTCGGTGTGGTTTGGAGACCGCAGACTCGTTGGGCAGAGCGATTTCTACAACGGTGGCATTGCAACGCCACGCCTGGTTACGTTTGAATGGGTTCTCGCCCGATGTCCAGAGCTCGCTCATGTATATGCCCTTCGATGGCAGCCGCTTGTTTGGCGATAAGGCCGACAATGCTTTGGAGCGTTTTAAGGACTCGCGGGCCACAGCCAAGTCCTTGGGTCTTTCTGCTAAGAACCCAGCCACTCCTGGTTTTCGTTCCTTTCGTGGCCAGGGCAGAGGCACCCAGGCACGTTCTTTCAACAAGCCTGTGCAGAACCAGCCTCAGCGCTGCCGTAGGCGCGGCTTCGGCAGGGGTGGGGAGTCAGCGTGCGGGTCAGTCCACCTCCACCCCGCTGCTCCTACCTCCAAACCTTCCTAGTCCGAGCTTTGTGGAGCACCCCACACCAGTGGGTGCCAGGATCCGCCACCAGCTCCCCCACTGGCGCGATATCACATCGGACAAGTGGGTGCTGCAAATAATCCTCAAGGGTTATTCCCTTCCCTTTCAGTCCTCCCCTCCAGCCATGCCACCTCTGTGCCACCGCTTGTCAGGGGATCATTTGCTTCTTCTCTGACAGGAAGTCATGGCCCTCTTGGCCAAAGGGGTCACTGAGTGCGTTCCCGGGCAGGAAGTAGGGAGTGGTTGTTATTCCCAATACTTTCTGGTCCCCAAGAAGGACAATGGAGGGTCTGCACCCCATCTTGGACCTCCGGGACGTCAATCTCTTCCTCCGGAAGGAGAAATTAAAAATGCTGACTCTGGCTCAGGTCCTGGCTGCCCTCGACCCTGGAGACTGGATGGTAGCGTTGGTCTTGCAGGACTCTTATTTTCACATCCCCGTCCTACCGGCCCACCGGCGTTACCTGCGGTTCACGGTAGGCCAGGAGCATTTTCAGTTTGCCGTGCTCCCCTTCGGCCTTACCAGCACCCCTCGGGTGTTCACAAAAGTGTTGCCGGTGGTCGCAGCTCACCTGCGCAGGTCAGGGGTGTCAGTCTTCCCCTACCTAGATGACTGGTTGTTGAAGGCAGGCTCGCCCCCAAACAGTAGTCAGCCACCTTCAGACCACGGCTGACCTCTTGCATCTGCTGGGGTTCTCCATCGACGTGCCAAAGTTGCACCTGAGTCCCTCTCAGAAGCTCCCCTTCATCGGAGCAGTTCTGGATTTGACGCTGTTTCGGGTTTATCCTCCCGAGCAGCGAGTCCGGGATATTCAGGCTATGATTCCGATCTTTCGGCATCTTTCCCGGGTTTATCAGGTTGACCCTCCGGCTTCTGGGCCTGATGGCCTCCTGCTGGTGACACATGCCAGATGGCATATGCGGGCTCTGCAGTGGGACCTGAAGTTCGAGTGGGCGCAACATCAGGGCAACCTGTCCGATCATGTCCAGATCTTGGAGGGCACTGCTCAGCAATTGCAGTGGTGGCTCACAAATAGAGATTGGGTCAGGGGCAGATCCCTCTCCCTTCTCCAACTGGAGCACACAGTGGTGACGAATGCATCCCTCCTGGGTTGGGGAGGCCACTTGGGAGAGGTGGAGATCAGAGGCCTCTGGTCTCCGGCGGAGTCCCGGCTCCATATCAACCTTTTAGAGCTTCGGGCGATCCGACTTGCACTGAAAGCATTCCTTCCCTCTGTCCGGGGAAGTGTGGTGCAGGTGTTCATGGACAACACCACTGCCATGTGGTACTGCAACAAACAGGGTGGGTGGGGTCCTGGAACCCTACGTCAGGAGGCTCTGCGCCTATGGACATGGCTGGAACGTCAAGGCATTGCCTTGGTGGTTCAACACCTGGCAGGTTGTCTGAACGCCAGGGCGGACGAACTCAGCCGCCGGTGCTTGATGGATCACAAAATGGCGACTGCACTCGGACATTGAGCAAGGTCTCTTTCAGCAGTATTTTTATTTTATTTATTTTGAAAGTTTTATATAGCGCGAACAAGATCTTTGCAGATATCAGAGCGCTTTACATAGAAAGGGGGAACATGAGGGAGCATAGTCAAACAGGTACGTCAGTACTGCTAATAGTACAAATACGTGGGAGCATAGAAAATCACGTAAGTCGATAATACAAGTAAAACAAATATGCAAAGGGGTCGAACAAGTAGTACAAATCGGTGCAGAGTCTTAAAAGAGTCCAAAATAATAGTTCAAGTGTATTTAGCCATGAGGATAGCTTTTACTTCTTTCTTAAACAGTGTAGTGGAGGAGATGAGCCTCGTTTCAGGGGGGAGTGAGTTCCAGATCCTGGGTGCTATTCCTGAGAAGGAGCGTTTATAAGTTTTTTCCTTCCGGAATCTTCGAGGCTTCAGCAGAAGATTGTTTGTGCCTCTGGTGTTTCTAGAGCCGCCAGAAATTGTCAGCTTCTGAGTGAGATAGCTGGGTGAGCTCAGGTGGACAGCCTTGTGCGTCATGCAGGCGATTTTCAGATGTATTCTGGCTTCAAAAGGCAGCCAGTTCAGGGATTTAAAGTCAGGGGAGATATGTGAGTGTTTTTTAGATCCAGTGATGAGTCTCGCTGCCGCGTTTAGCGAAGCTCTTAGGGGTGCAGTTGTAGTTAGGGGGAGACCGCAGAGGGCGATGCTGCCGTATTCTATTTGAGGGATGACTAGTGCTTGTACTGCATTTTGGAAGTCTTTGGCTGGGAAGAAGGGTTTAAGTTTCCTCAGGGTATTGATTTGGTAGTTCGCCCCCTTAGTTGCCTTGCTGATATGTTGCTGCATGTTGAGATCGGTGTCGAGTGTTATGCCTAAAGATTTTGCTGAGTCCACGATGGTGGGTTCGACATTGAGTGCAGTTAGGTGCTTAAGCCAAATTTGAGTGGTAGAGATCTTCGCGGGAGGTGAGATCAAAAGGAACTCTGTTTTCAGAGCATTGAGTTTGAGATGATTATCGGCAAGCCAGGATTGGGTGCTTCTGATCGTTGAGTTCAGGAGCAAAATGTCTTTGGGGGATTGTAATTTGAGATATAGTTGGGTGTCATCGGCGTATATGTGTACATTGGATGCTTGTAGCAAGGTGGTGAGAGGTTCCATAACTAGGTTGAACAAAGTTGGGGATAGGGAGGATCCTTGGGGGACGCCTAACGATACAGGTATTGGCGAGGATTGTTGCTCTTAAATTTCTGCGACCTGTTGTGTAGAAAGGAAGTGAACCACTTGAGTACAGTCCCAGATAGACCCATTCTTGTGTTTAGTAGTTTGAGTAAATTTTCATGTTTAACGGTGTCGAATGCTGAAGAGAGATCAAGAGATGAGGAGGCAGGTATCGTTTTGATCTAGGATTTGAAGGGCGTCGTCAATTATGTGAGTCATAGCAGAGAACGCGCAATGTCATCAGTTCTGCGTGTTGACATTTCCAAGGCGGCACTTGCTCAGCGATGCCTTTCGTCGCGAGTGTAGTTACGGTGTGTTATACACCTTTCCGGCTATACCACTTCTGCCGAGAGTACTGAAGAAGATCAGGCGTGACCAGGCCCAAGTCACCCTTGTGGCTCCGGATTGGGCACGAAGATACTGGTATCCTGAGCTACTCAGCATGGCGGTCGACCCCTGCTCCGTCTGCCTCTTCGAGAGGATCTTCTGTTGCAGCAGCAGGGGACGGTCCTTCACCCGAACCTGTCCAGCCTCCACCTCCATGCGTGGATATTGAGCGGCGACAGTTGACAGCTTTCGACCTTCCCGAAGTCTGTGATGTTATTTTGGCAGCCAGGCGTCCCTCCACTAAAACGGTATACGCCTGCAGGTGGAACAAATCTGTGGCATGGTGCACAGCAAAGGCTGTGGATCCCCTTTCTGACCCTCTTTCCGAAGTTCTTCTGCTCTGGGCACTATCAAAGGTTATCTTTCGGCTATCTCCGCCTTTCTACGGCTTCCAGATCAGCCTTCTCTTTTAAGTCCCTGGTTGTTAACCGTTTCCTCAAAGGCATTACGCATAAGTTTCCACCCGTGCCTTTCATAATGCCTCAGTGGGACTTGAATCTTGTCTTGACCTTTATGATGTGCGCTCCCTTTTAGCCCCTTCATAACTGTCCCTTACGTCTTCTCACTCTCAAGACGGCTTTCCTGGTAGCTATCACCACTGCCAGAAGGGTGAGTGAGCTCCAGGCTCTCTCTTCTAAACCTCCTTTCCTCTCTGTTCATCCGAACAAGGTGGTTCTGAGGACCTGTCCTCCTTTCTTGCCAAAGGTTGTCACGCCCTTCCACATCGGGCAGACCATCACTTTGCCTACCTTCTTTCCGCCTCCGCATCCCTCTAGGGAGGAAGAGAGGCCCCACCGTCTGGACCCAAAACGGGCGCTCGCTTTCTATCTGCAGCGTACACAACAGTTCCGGGTGGATGACCAGCTCTTTGTTGGATACGTGGGCGCCAAAAAAGGTCGGGCTGTGCACAAGCGGACCATCTCCCAGTGGGTCGTTCTGTGCATCAAAGCATGTTACTCCTTGGCTAAGAAGGAGCCTCCTCTGGGGCTGCGTACCCATTCCACCAGGGCAATGGCAGCCACTACTGCCTTGGGAAGTGGCGTTCCCTTTTTTGTCAGGCAGCTACGTGGGCCTCGCTGCAAACGTTTACCAAGCACTACTGCCTTGATAGTCCGGTCCGAAGAGACATCTTCTTTGGCCGTTCTGTGCTCCGTGACTTTCTGGTGTAATCTTGTTCGCAGACCCACCACCGGGGTTGGTAATGCTTGGGTATCTATTCTAAGGTAAGGAATCTATCACTAACGTGTCTCTTTCAGATGCACAAGTTACTACTTGTGTAACGATATAGCTGTAAGCGACATTAGTTAGTGATAGATTCCTTACCGCCCCACCCATCCTCCCCGTTCTGCAAACTGATTACTAGGGTTAAGGTCACCCCTTTCTGGGCCCTAGTTTTATGCACCAATGGTCAGTGTCTTGCATGGCTCTGCGTTCCTGGCGCAGAAAGTTGTGTAGAGAACTGACGTCCGCACGCATGGGTGGCACTTAAGTAGTCTCCGTGACGTCATGTCGGCGCTTACGAAGCCAGTGACGGACGCGGAGCCACAGGACGCCACCTACTGACGTGCAGGAGTATTGCTAAGCAAAACTTTCCGGATCCAGTCTGACACCTGGTGATATTCTAAGGTAAGGAATCTATCACTAACTAATGTCTCTTACAGATATATCGTTACACAAGTAGTAACTTGCACCACAGTGTGGGGCTGAGTGAAGAGCCCTGTGGGACCACACACAACAGCAGATTAATAGAGGAGGCAAAGTAGTCTTCACGAACTTGGAAACTTCTGTCTTTTGGAAAGGCTTCCAGCCATTTAGTGACAGTTCCTGTGATGCCTACATTACGCATCCTTTGAATGAGGATAGCATGAAATACATTCAAGTCCAACATAATCCTTGCCGCAGAACACCCTTCATCTAAATTAGAATGAAGTTCTTCGGTGGCTACCAGTAGTGCAGTTTCCATACTGTGACCAGTTCTAAAACCTGTCTGGGTAGGATGGTCAATATTGTGCTGTTCCAAAAAACTAGACAGATGCCTATTCACATGCTTTTCCAGAATTTGCTCACTACTGGGAGCAAGGAAATGGATCTATAACTACTTGCTACCTCAGGATTTGCTATAGTCTTCACTATGACATGTTTCCAATGTTTAGGGATATGTCCTGTTTCGAGCAAATCGTTAGTTAAAAATAGTCATAAGGAAGTCTAATACGGGCTGACCGCCTTGTCCTAGAATATCTGGAGGTGCTGAATCCAGAGGAGTGCCAGAGTCAATGAATTTGAGGTTGTTTTCCAGTGTATCCCAGTCTAATACAGGAAAAGCGGCAAGAGTGGGTCTGACATTAATTTGATTAATCAACAGTCTTTGCAGCAATAGCTGACGGTAGGAGGGTCACGGTGGAGTTGATTGATGAAATGGTTAGCAAGCCCCCCTCCCTCTGCAGCTTTCTGCCCGGGGGGAGGTGGGGAGGCTCAGGGTTTGATGTTCTCTATGTTACGAGTGGCATTTGCCCTATTATTGTATTCTGTATTCGTTGGCACACTGTATACACTAATTTGCAATGCTTGATCTCAGAATGCGACGCGGATGGCTCAGGCGAGCATTGATGTTTTGTACTGTAATTCCTTTATAAACAAAAAAAATAAGATTGGCCAAAGTACTTGTGGATAATGTCTTTTGGAGCAGAACAGAATGTGTTGTACAGGGAAGGACAAGAGTTTGACAGTCCTGAGGTTTTCTAAACCCGAAGTGTACTTGCCTATGTAACCAATTCATGTCAAGGAGTGTGTATCTGAATTGCAAACCTTCCTTAAGACCCTTCACGCTGCACTGTATATTTGGAAATGTTACTTTGTTGAGCAAAAGTTTGGATTGGCATTTGCACTGATATTTGTCGCTGCATCCAGTCGAGTTCTTGGCGCAAATAGCCTTGGCTGCAGCACAGGGAGAGACAAAATCCAAACCTTTCAGTTCCCCGTGCGGCGTTCCCCAGGGGTCGTCACTAAGTCCCACTCTGTTCAACTTATATATGGCACCCGTGGCGGCAATAATAAGGGACTACGGCTATATCCTAGTCTCCTACACCGACGACACACAAATCGTGGTCTCAATCACAAATAACATCAGAGACGGCCGACAAATTTAAAAAATGCCATGCCCACAAGACCCACTGCCCTGGCATACCTCAGTCACCCCTCTAGCTGGGTGCACTATGCCAGTTGTGTGGGCACAGGTGCATGAGCAGAGTCCAGGAAGTGGTAAGGAGACAGACTAGGGATGTCTCTTCCCAAAACAAAAGTTGTTTAAAAAGCGATTTTCTCTTTCTGTGATTACTGTCTTTGCGTGTGGTTGTTACAGTTTAAAATTGCAGTTTTGACCTGCCTGTGATTGCATATTTTATCACCTGTTTTGTGTTTTAAACTTGTGGTTTTCCCTGCCCATGATTGCTTGCATTTAACATGTTGAATTGTGGGATTTGCAGTCCAATCTCTGTAGTTTGTCCCTCTCATTGCTTGGTGACATCTGTTTTCCCTCCAAATTTCTCCTTTGCTCTGCGTGTTAAAACAGTGGACCCCCAGCCACCATTTTCTGTTCACAAGCCAATGAGGCCAGCCCCCCTGCCTTCCCCCCCCCCCCCCAGCAACAGGGATATGCTACATCAGAAGGGGCTTCTGTGAGCTGTTTAAACTGTATTTACTGGGGCCTGTGCACTTCGTTTTTTGGCCAGCAGGGGGAGTAAAGTTTTATTCAAACTGTATTGTTAGATTTCGAGTTAGTGAAGCCTTTACCTGCAGAAGTTCAAAGTGTGGATTGAGCCTGTCTGTCTCCTAGGAGATTCTGAACAGGAGAAGCAGCTCCCCAGCCCCCACCCCCAGGCCAGCAGACCATTGGCTATTCAGCTACCAGGAAAGTCTGAGCCCTCCTCTCACACCTGCCCAGGCCCCTTAACCCCTTGTATGCTCATGACGAGCTGAGCTCGTCATGGCATACAGTGCTCGGGTGCTCATGACGAGCTGAGCTCGTCATGAGCCCCACCTGCGGGGGGAGTGCCCGATTTTCTTCGTTCCTGCGGGGAAGGCAGGGGAAGACCTTCCCCTGCCTCCCTCCGCCCGCGTCATCAATGACGTCAGCGCGCGATGCGCGCTGATGTCATTGGAGGTTCCCTTTCTACTCCGATGCGCAGGGAAGCCATTTGCTGCCTGCGCGTCGGAGGAGAAAGAGGTAAGTTTGGGGCCTGGGGCGGGGGGGATTTAAACTAAAGAGGCATCGTGGGAAAGGAAAGGGTTTTCCTTTCCCTCGATGCCTCTTTAGAGCATTCCTGCTGCACGATCGTGCGATCGTGCAGCAGGAATGCCCACTAGTCACCAGGGATTTTTTTTTTTATGAAATGGCAATGTTGGTTTGGGGAGCGGCCCCTTGGGCAAGGGTCGCTCCCCTTTAAGGGGCATGTATTTGAAGTTGTTGTCCACCCGGGAGGGGGCCCAACTTATTATTATTTTTTTTTTAAATCGATAAAATCGGGCAATGTTTTGGAGAGTGGCCCCTTGGGCAAGGGCCACTCTCAAGGGGGCCATTTTAGGAGTTTTATTTAGTTTTGGGGAGCGACCTCTTAGGCAAGGGTCGCTCCTCTTTAGGGGGCACATTTTTTAAGTTGTTGGCCACCCGGGAGGGGGCACAACTTAATGTAATAATTTTTTTTAAATGTACAAATCTGGCTTTGTTTTGGAGAGTGGCCCCTTGGGCAAGGGCCACTCTCTTGGGGGCCATTTTAGGTGTTAAAGTTAGTTTTGGGGAGCGACCCCTTAGGCAAGGGTCGCTCCCCTTTAGGGAGGGGGCACAACTTTATTTATATTTTGATTATAATATATAAAATCGGGCATTGTTTTGGAGAGTGGCCCCTTGGGCAAGGGCCACTGGCACGGGGGCCATTTTAGGTCTTCAAAAAAATTATTTATTTACCCCTTAGGCAAGGGTCGCTCCCCTTTAGGGGGCATTTCGTAAGCCTTTGGCTACCCCCGGGGGAGTCTAATTTATCAAAAATATAAAGGATGTGCTGGGGAGTGGCCCCTTTGGCATGGGTTACTCCCCTTGGGGCCATATTAGGTAGCCCACAATTTTTTTTGTGTGTAGGGGAGTGACCATCTAAGACTAGGGTCGCTCCCCTCTTAGGGGCAATTTTTTTTTTAATTTAGTGATGTGCTGGGAGGTGGCCCCTTGGACAAGGGTCACTCCCCTTGGGGGCCTTTTTTGGATGCCCACTTTTTTTGTTTGTTTTGGGGCCATCCTTTTTGCAATTGTGTAAATGTAGTGGGGAGTGTCCCCTTGTGCAAAGGTCACTACCCTTTTTTGGCACAAATATTTTGCCTTGCCATTTTGGTATGCCCATGATGTTAGGTTGTAGCTCACTGCAGCATCCCAGTTCAGACTTGGCCATATGCAAATTAGTCTGACCCTATGCTTCATGGGAGCAGTCCAGCCCGAACTGCCAAGCCATATCTTACCTGGCCCGGAAACAACCATAATGGGACTGGTTACTGGCTAATCAGCCGTTATCAGCCAGGTTAGCTTGAGTTCAGTGGCAAAGTGAGCAAGGGACCCACCTCTGCCAACTTAGGGCAATCAAAGTGCAAAGGGTCAGTCTGATTTGCATTTGGCCATGTCTAACCTGGGTTGGTGAATTGAGCTAAATAATGATGGATTAAACCAAGATCAGTTGACTGGGGGTGAGTGTTAGATTTGCTCAAGGGCTCCGTCCATCATCCCCCTTTTGGTGTTGTCTTGAAGGGCAGTTTTGCTGGGTTTTTTATGGGTCACTAGGGCACCAGGGTTTATTTTTATGTTGGGGATCCGCCCCTTGGGCATGGATCGTTCCCCCTTTATGGGAGGATGATTGTGGCCTTTACTGCCTCTTTGAGTGGTAGAGTAGCAGAATGTGTTTAGTCCCATCTGTCCCCAAGGGGGGCAGAAGCCACTAGACACCAGGGTTTTTAGGTCTCGCCTGTCGATGCGCATGCGCATCGAGCTTGCGAGCCTATTGCGGCTTAAACAACCTTTAACTAACAAGCAAGGAATCGTGGCGATTCCTTGCAGTGCCCGTGACTTTTAAGCTCAATGCGCATGTGCATTGAGCTTAAAAGCGCGTGCACATCAGTTCCCTCAGCCGCAATCGCCGTCTGTTCCCTCAGCCGCATTCCTCCGACACCTTTTGAAGTGAAGCTTAGCTTCACTTCAAAGGCCCCGGCTTCTTCACACCCACATGCCGCTCTCCCCGCTCCGCCCCCTCCCCTGCCCGCCGTGTGCATTTCTCCTACACCCCCTCCCCACAGCAATGCCCTCCGTCTGTTTTACAATTTGAAGAGGTAATCGGAGTGCCTCCTCACATTTCACTTCACTGCCTTCCAACCTCATGGTTGAAACTTTAGTCACCATCTCCTGTTTGTCGTACTGTTGTGCCGCTTGTCTTGATTCGCTACAATGTAAGCCCTCAGATGCCTTTTTTCTTTCTTCTCTGATTTACATCGTTTTGTACCAAGTTTTTTTTCCCTTGGCTTTCAAAATACCTTTTGCTAACATACCGTGAAAATGTGATCAGCTTCACCCATCGTCCCCGTTCAGCACTAATCCATTCCTGTAAATAAAGTTATAAATATATTTTCCACTTCTGCTGCAAGACTGCATATCATCCAAATCTTTTTGATTTCGATTTCTTTCCACTGGGGTTGCTCTACTACAGATTCAAAGAAACGCATGGTGTGCATGTTTTGTTATAAGAACATAAAAAGGGATCTCTAAACTCTTTTTTAGGTAAATAAACACTGGTTTATTGATACAGCAACTCTATCAAATGGGCCGTGGTAATAATCAATTTGTGTTTTCTTTAATGAGGGAAACCCAATTTTCAATCGTACCTGTCCTTTCCACCCATGTACTCTCCATCTTACACACTATTGACCACACACTGTGAGCTTGCCCTTTCTCCTTTTTTTCACCCCCACAATCATACCTGAAGAACTATTCACGTGCTGCTCTCTTTATGTTGCAAGTCGCCTTCCCGTATGCTCAACGACTTCCCTGTAATAGTTCTGAGAATATGGTTGACTTATGTACAAAGTCAATCATCTTTCCAGCCCGACCATTCTTCTTTGTATGCACAACACCCACCCTCACCCTCACTCACCCTCACTCACCCTCACCCTCACTCACCCTCACCCTCACTCACCCTCAATCACCCTCACCCTCACTCACCCTCACCCACCCTCACCCACCCTCACTCACCCTCAATCACCCTCACCCTCACTCACCCTCACCCTCACTCACCCTCACTCACCCTCACTCACCCTCACTCACCCTCAGCCTCACTCACCATCAACCCCTCACCCTCACTCACCCTCACCCACCCTCAACCCCTCACCCTCACTCCCCCTCACTCCCCCTCACTCACCCTCACTCACCCTCACTCACCCGCACCCTGACTCACCCTCACCCTGACTCACCCTCACTCACCCTCACCCTCACTCACCCTCAACCCCTCACCCTCACTCACTCACCCTCACTCACCCTCACTCACCCTCACTCACCCTCACTCACCCTCACTCACCCTCACTCACCCTCACTCACCCTCACTCACCCTCACTCACCCTCACTCACCCTCACTCACCCTCACTCACCCTCACTCACCCTCACCCACACTCACCCTCACCCTCACTCACCTTCAACGCCTCACCCTCACTCACTCTCAACCCCTCACCCTCACTCAACCTCAACACCTCACCCTCACCCTCACTCACCCTCAACCGTTCACCCTCAACCCCTCACTCACCCTCACCCACCCTCACCCTCACTCACCCTCACTCACCCTCACCCTCACTCACCCTCACCCTCACTCACCCTCAATCACCCTCACCCTCACTCACCCTCACCCACCCTCACCCACCCTCACTCACCCTCAATCACCCTCACCCTCACTCACCCTCACTCACCCTCACCCTCACTCACCCTCACTCACCCTCACTCACCCTCACTCACCCTCAGCCTCACTCACCATCAACCCCTCACCCTCACTCACCCTCACCCACCCTCAACCCCTCACCCTCACTCCCCCTCACTCCCCCTCACTCACCCTCACTCACCCTCACTCACCCTCACTCACCCGCACCCTGACTCACCCTCACCCTGACTCACCCTCACCCTGACTCACCCTCACTCACCCTCACCCTCACTCACCCTCAACCCCTCACCCTCACTCACCCTCACTCACCCTCACTCACCCTCACTCACCCTCACTCACCCTCACTCACCCTCACTCACCCTCACTCACCCTCACTCACCCTCACCCACACTCACCCTCACCCTCACTCACCTTCAACGCCTCACCCTCACTCACTCTCAACCCCTCACCCTCACTCAACCTCAACACCTCACCCTCACCCTCACTCACCCTCAACCGTTCACCCTCAACCCCTCACTCACCCTCACTCTCCCTCACCCTCACTCACCCTCAACTCCTCAGCCTCACCCTCACTCACCCTCACACTCACTCACCCTCAACCCCTCACCCTCACTCACCCTCACCCTCACTCACTGTAGGAAGGTGGCTACCTGACTATGGTTACCCCAGATTTTTTGCCTGTGTTTAGCTGGTTTTTTGACTTAGTTGACCTGGTTCCCTGCTAATCAGGGCCCCAGGCCATCTGCTCTCTCTGTAAAATGGATTCCATGTACCCTAGGTACATACCAATTGGAAATGGACTCCTTGTCAGCCCCTGTAGAATGCACTATAGGTGCACAGGGCACAGGAGCCACTAAGGCCTACCAGGGGCTGCAGCATATCTTTTGCCACCCCTGGCTGGTTCTTAAATTGACACAACTGGCTGATCACTCAGCTGGGGTAAGGTGGTGTACACACCCCTTGCTTAGATATAGTATACCTATGTCTAAACCTATATCTGGACACATGTAAACCTGTGAGCCACTCCTATAGACAGGCCTCACCAATCCTGGAGGCTGGGTGCATGGTTTTTATGTGAGATGGAGCTCTAGCATGAGCTGAGCCTGTCTGCAGCCGTCGGGAACAAATCCCTAAGCTGTTTCAGGATACTGCCATACCATATACTATTAAGTGCCTTATAATCCTCGCGGTTATTTAGCAACTCTGGTTTGGCTTTATCAAAACATGTCGTGTAAGGTGTCATACGCTTTGGAATACCATCCCCTCGCCAGTTCTGGCGACGGGGATGGCATTCCACCCCTCTAGAGGGGTAAGACATGTTACTTCACTTTAATGCGGTTGATTTCTCCAAAGGCCTTAAGATCCACAAAATGGATGCCTCTGCCACAGACAAATGTCTGGACCCCTGGAGCTGACCGAAACCCAGTCAAGGGGGTCCTGGACAAAGGGTTTCCTGTCACAGGAGGGTGTCACCGCCCTCCAGACAGGAGATAGTGTATTGTAGCAGGGAGGTTTGAAAGAAACCAGACACTGCCTGGGGCGCACAAGGCTGCCCCTTGCATAATCCGGCCAAACCGGTTCTGGGGCACTCCAGCCCTCGTGCCAGGGCGGCCTGGATCAAAGGAAGGGGGTGTATCCACCCACTTCCTGGGTCCCACCCATAGGAGGGGACCTAGCAGGTAATCACGCCCACCAGATTCGAATAAGAGTGGGAGCAGTGCCAATGCACATCAGATTTCCTGGAAGAAACAATTGAAACGATATTCTGGACCCTTCGCCCTCCATCTCAACGTGGAAGCCCGAAGAATCTCCCTTGTGGTCAAGGAGTGACCACCCTGCAGCAGCAGGCACCATCCAGCCCTCGACGTCTACTTAGTTGCAGTTCCCGCCGGAACTCGAGCGACTGAGATCGACGAGATCAAGCCTGCCCAGCTTCTAACAGCCCGATCCACAGTCCATGCAAAGCTGAGACCCGTGGAGGCGACCGGAAGCGTGGGGCACGCCATCTTGAAGTGACCACGAGACGCTGACCGTGCAGCCCACGAGTGACCCTCGAAGCTGTACACCGGGGTTTGAGAAGCCCCCACCCTGAGCTACTCCTGAGCCGAAGTTCAGCCCTCCACACTCGACGAGTGCTGCGTGGGGCCCTTTGGCACGATTTGGCTCAACGCGTTGGCCCGGTCACTTGCCAGCTGGCTTGTGGTCCCTGTGCCGACGAACTACAAAAGAAGACTCGTGATTCTAGTTGCTCCAGACCCACACCAGCTCCCCTGAAAGGGAGCCCCGACTCTGACCTTCCTGGTCCGAGTGAGACGCCATCTTCCAATCCCGCGTGGATTGCTCTTACCAAGGCTTGTTTGCTCCAAATCGGAAGCCGACTGCACTGACGGTGAGAGCCTGCGTGGGACAGATCGTGACCTGCTCCTGGACGTCGCAGATGCCCCAGAGCCCACGTGACAGCGAAGAGAAGCGCCTCGACGACCACCTGATTGCGCCCGACATTGCCTGGTTCCGTCCTGGTTCCACCCTGGTCACTGCTGAGTGACCCAGACTCTGTCCCCTCTGCTTTCAGGTACTCTACAACTTGAGTCCACCCTTGGACTCCACCGGACACTTCGTCTTCACCCTGCCTGCAGCCCTTTCAGCTCCAAGCACCAAGAGCCTGCGTGTCAAAACCCGACGTCACTTCGACCCTGTGCACCCACTTCCTGTGGGTGAGGTAACTTTGCTCCGCCGGTGTTCCCACACTGGTGCACACCTCTAGGGTCTGTGTGTTAAGTTTTGTTCCTCTAGGTTCAGCGGAAGTGTCCTTAAACTTTAACTATTTGACTTTTACGCACCATTGGTTAACATTGGTGCATGCGTGCGCTTTCCGCACATCTCCCGAATCCCGAGGGCCATTCCCGACTTCAGCATTGCTTGTCCTGACTGCTCCCAGCGATTCCCTAGGCCCTAGGCCTAACCACTGTTCGAGTGGCCTTTCTTATACCACTTGTTTAGTATATGGTTTGAGTGGCCCCCTGCCCTCATCCATAATTGTGCAACTTTGTATGTTTAAACAGTGCTTTTGATTTAACGCTTGTGCCCCTTTATTCATAAAGAATACTGGGGATTGTTTTTAGTAATAAACACATATATTTTTATAATATATACTTGTGTGGTGTCCTTTCATTTGGTATTACAGGATTGTATGTGGTAAAACAGCTCGCTTAACACGACCTCTTAAGTTAAGCCTTTAGGCTGCTTAGTCCATGCTACCACTAGGATAGCTTGTCTAATAAGGTTGACTTACAACCAGACACCATAAGGGGATTGTTTGGTCAGGTAGTAGGTGGTTCCAGAATTGGAAACATCCCCTACCAGGCCAACTTCTCACATTGGTGAGCAGCGGTGCGGATTTGAGCTTGCTGTTGTTTTACCATTGCAATCTTTATATCAAATTGAAAGATCACATCAAGTACCTCTAGGTACATATAAAATCAAAAGCTTAGCATATTAAGTTCTACTGAACTTAGTAGTTGTAGGTTGAAGGGAGTAGCACACCCCTGACTACAACTCACTAGCAAGGTCCAGTAGGAAAACACTTAGTGTAGGTAAGTGCACCACTTACACCTCACTAGTAACCATGTCTGACACAGGAAAGGCCTCAGGGTCTAGTCCTGTGACAGTTGACCCTACCCAGGCAACTTTTGGATATGACAAACTAACCCGCAGAGACTTGATTGCCTTGTGCAAAGCAAGAGGGTTAAAAAGGGGCAGAAGCCCCACCTGCCTAATCCTGGTAGAAATCCTAGAACAGGATGACTTAGAGAAGGCAAAAGCAGCTTCCCTAGATACAGGAACTGGAGGGAACCCCCCTGCAGTTGATCCCCCTGAAGAGAAGGATGATGATGACTTGGATGAGGACTCAGATGTTGAGGACTTAGAAGTACAGGATCAGGGTAGCCAGGTTCCAGTTGGTAGGCTTAGCCAGGCCAACTTGGACCTACTGGGGAATGGAGAGGGCCAGCACCTCCCCAGAACCCAACATGTTATTCTCCCAGGCAACAGAAGAGTGAGATCTCCCTCAGGGGACTCTCATATTTCTAGTGCCTCCAGAGAATCACAGAGAAGCATGGGTGCTTCTCAAAAGCTAGAACATAGGGCCAGAATGAGGGCTGTCAAACTCCAGATAGAGAGGGAGGAGGTAGCCTTGGCTCAAGCTAAACTTGCCTTGGCAAGAGAGCAAAAATTGTGTGGCTTAGATGCCACTGGTGGCAGCAATATTCCTAAAGAGAAACCCAGGTCCTATGATAGTAGAAACCTGACAAAGATTGTGCCCCCCTACAAGGAAGGGGATGACATCCACAAGTGGATAACTGCTCTTGAGAGAGCCTGCATGGTACAGCAGGTTCCTGAGGAACAGTGGGCAGCAATCTTATGGTACTCCTTTTCAGAGAAAGGGAGAGATAAGCTCCTCACTGTTAGACATGAGGATGCAAACAATTACAAAGTCCTGAAGAGTGTTCTGATAGATGGGTTTGGCTTAACCACTGAACAGTACAGGTTGAAGTTCAGAGACACCCAGAAGACACAGACTCAGGACTGGACTGATTTTGTTGATTGTGCAACTAAGGCTCTGGAGGGTTGGCTACATGGCAGCAAAGTACATGACTTTACAGGATTGTATAATTTGATTATGAGGGAGCAGATCCTAAGTAATTGTCAGAACCAGCTCTTACACCAGCACCTGATAGACTCTGATCTGACCTCTCCCCAAGAATTGGGAAAGAAGGCAGACAAATGGGTCAGAACCAGGATTAGGCCTAAGAATCAGGACAGTAACCAGAAGAAGGAGTCTACCAAGCCTCAAGATAAGGGTGGGGATAAAAATAAAGAAAAGACTTCCCCAGGGCCCCAAAACTCCAAGGATGGGGGTGGGTCCCAAGACACTTCTTCAACTGAGAAAAAGCCTTATTGTTATGCCTGTAAACAGGTGGGGCATTACAAAACAGACAACTGTTGTCCCAAGAATAACAATAAAGAAAATATACCTCCAAAGCCAGCTTCAACACCTCCTGTTACTGTCAGCAGTAATCCCCCAGGAAGTGGAAGCACACCCAGGAATCTGGGTGGGTTTACTGTTGGAGCTCAGGTGGACCCTGGCCTATCCAGGTCCCCATCACCCAATGATCTTGTTTATGAGACTGGCATGGGGTTTGCCAACTTCTCTGCTTGCCCAAATACTTTGAGCAAGTATAGACAAGAACCCATCATCAATGGTTTGAAAGTTGAAGCTTTTAGAGACACAGGGGCTAGCATCACCATGGTGGCTGATGGCATAGTCCCCTCTAAGCAACTTTTACCTGGTGCCACATACCAGGTTACAAACATTGATGGAATCCAAACAAATCATCCCATGGCAGTAGTAAGTCTCAGCTGGGGAGGTGTCATTGGCCCAAAGAGAGTGGCAGTGTCACCAAACTTGCCTGTAGACTGCCTACTTGGTAATGATTTGGAAATCTCAGCCTGGGCTGAGGTTGAACAGGAAACCCATTCTAGAATGGTGAATTCCAATGGAAAGGTTAGTGGGGCTGTAATGGCTACAGCCCCAATTCAAGATGTCCTTCCTGAAAAGGTTGGTAGGGCTGAGAAACTCTCTGCCCCATCTTTAGCAAAAGCTCTTCCTGAACAGAATAGCAAAGCTGTTATGATAACAGCAGAAACCCAAACTGAGTCTCCTCCTGAAAAGGTTGGTGGGGCTGTGATGGCCACAGCCCAAACTCAAACTGATATGTGTGTTGTGAAGCCTGAAATGATGGATAACTCCACACAAACTGAGAGCATGGAGGAGGAAGAGAAATCTCCCCCTCACCAGACTTTAGGACAGGATCAGCCTCCTCAGGGAACTGATCTTACCCCTGATGAAGGAGCTGCCCCAGAGGTGGTCGGGCCTAGCCTGACAGAACCTCTGATGTCAGTGGACCCTTCTCAGGTGGGACCCAGTCTGGAGCAGGTAACCTGCCCCTCTCTACCTTGCCTTAGCCAGCCCAGGGCTGCAGAGGACAAGAAGGACAGTGAGACCCAGAGGGCCCCCTGTCAAATAAAGCACCCCCATCAAAAGATTAGGTGCACCAAAACTAGTAGCCCTAGTAAGGTGAAAACTTTAAAAACTCCTGAGGGAGCCCCCTTAAAAACAGTTAGGGACCTCCCACAGATGGATTCTGTTGGGCACAGCCAAACCTGGGACCCAAGGGGCCCAAACCTGAACTGTCCCTCCAGCAAGCCAAACAGAGGGACCCAGCCTCCAGCTTTAGGTAGCCAGAGGTTGACCCTGAGAGCACAGTGCAACTCAGTTAAAGAAAGAAAGGCACACATGGTGGAAGATAATTGGAGGAAGCCAAGCCCTAACTTAGTAGAGCCTCACTTCAAAACTCCATATCCAAACCAGCCTTTAACTTTGCATAAACACACCCAAGGTAGTGATTCCCTATGGTGGAGACCCTCTAATACCCAAAGGGTGAGGGACTGCTTAGTGGACCATGAGACAGGGGGTACCCATGCTAGTGCAGGTACTTCCTTATATGGCCACTCAGGCAATATAGGCTTACCTGGCCAAGGATAGCCTTATCTCCTTTCGTTTGGGGGGGGGTTATGTAGGAAGGTGGCTACCTGACTATGGTTACCCCAGATTTTTTGCCTGTGTTTAGCTGGTTTTTTGACTTAGTTGACCTGGTTCCCTGCTAATCAGGGCCCCAGGCCATCTGCTCTCTCTGTAAAATGGATTCCATGTACCCTAGGTACATACCAATTGGAAATGGACTCCTTGTCAGCCCCTGTAGAATGCACTATAGGTGCACAGGGCACAGGAGCCACTAAGGCCTACCAGGGGCTGCAGCATATCTTTTGCCACCCCTGGCTGGTTCTTAAATTGACACAACTGGCTGATCACTCAGCTGGGGTAAGGTGGTGTACACACCCCTTGCTTAGATATAGTATACCTATGTCTAAACCTATATCTGGACACATGTAAACCTGTGAGCCACTCCTATAGACAGGCCTCACCAATCCTGGAGGCTGGGTGCATGGTTTTTATGTGAGATGGAGCTCTAGCATGAGCTGAGCCTGTCTGCAGCCGTCGGGAACAAATCCCTAAGCTGTTTCAGGATACTGCCATACCATATACTATTAAGTGCCTTATAATCCTCGCGGTTATTTAGCAACTCTGGTTTGGCTTTATCAAAACATGTCGTGTAAGGTGTCATACGCTTTGGAATACCATCCCCTCGCCAGTTCTGGCGACGGGGATGGCATTCCACCCCTCTAGAGGGGTAAGACATGTTACTTCACTTTAATGCGGTTGATTTCTCCAAAGGCCTTAAGATCCACAAAATGGATGCCTCTGCCACAGACAAATGTCTGGACCCCTGGAGCTGACCGAAACCCAGTCAAGGGGGTCCTGGACAAAGGGTTTCCTGTCACAGGAGGGTGTCACCGCCCTCCAGACAGGAGATAGTGTATTGTAGCAGGGAGGTTTGAAAGAAACCAGACACTGCCTGGGGCGCACAAGGCTGCCCCTTGCATAATCCGGCCAAACCGGTTCTGGGGCACTCCAGCCCTCGTGCCAGGGCGGCCTGGATCAAAGGAAGGGGGTGTATCCACCCACTTCCTGGGTCCCACCCATAGGAGGGGACCTAGCAGGTAATCACGCCCACCAGATTCGAATAAGAGTGGGAGCAGTGCCAATGCACATCAGATTTCCTGGAAGAAACAATTGAAACGATATTCTGGACCCTTCGCCCTCCATCTCAACGTGGAAGCCCGAAGAATCTCCCTTGTGGTCAAGGAGTGACCACCCTGCAGCAGCAGGCACCATCCAGCCCTCGACGTCTACTTAGTTGCAGTTCCCGCCGGAACTCGAGCGACTGAGATCGACGAGATCAAGCCTGCCCAGCTTCTAACAGCCCGATCCACAGTCCATGCAAAGCTGAGACCCGTGGAGGCGACCGGAAGCGTGGGGCACGCCATCTTGAAGTGACCACGAGACGCTGACCGTGCAGCCCACGAGTGACCCTCGAAGCTGTACACCGGGGTTTGAGAAGCCCCCACCCTGAGCTACTCCTGAGCCGAAGTTCAGCCCTCCACACTCGACGAGTGCTGCGTGGGGCCCTTTGGCACGATTTGGCTCAACGCGTTGGCCCGGTCACTTGCCAGCTGGCTTGTGGTCCCTGTGCCGACGAACTACAAAAGAAGACTCGTGATTCTGGTTGCTCCAGACCCACACCAGCTCCCCTGAAAGGGAGCCCCGACTCTGACCTTCCTGGTCCGAGTGAGACGCCATCTTCCAATCCCGCGTGGATTGCTCTTACCAAGGCTTGTTTGCTCCAAATCGGAAGCCGACTGCACTGACGGTGAGAGCCTGCGTGGGACAGATCGTGACCTGCTCCTGGACGTCGCAGATGCCCCAGAGCCCACGTGACAGCGAAGAGAAGCGCCTCGACGACCACCTGATTGCGCCCGACATTGCCTGGTTCCGTCCTGGTTCCACCCTGGTCACTGCTGAGTGACCCAGACTCTGTCCCCTCTGCTTTCAGGTACTCTACAACTTGAGTCCACCCTTGGACTCCACCGGACACTTCGTCTTCACCCTGCCTGCAGCCCTTTCAGCTCCAAGCACCAAGAGCCTGCGTGTCAAAACCCGACGTCACTTCGACCCTGTGCACCCACTTCCTGTGGGTGAGGTAACTTTGCTCCGCCGGTGTTCCCACACTGGTGCACACCTCTAGGGTCTGTGTGTTAAGTTTTGTTCCTCTAGGTTCAGCGGAAGTGTCCTTAAACTTTAACTATTTGACTTTTACGCACCATTGGTTAACATTGGTGCATGCGTGCGCTTTCCGCACATCTCCCGAATCCCGAGGGCCATTCCCGACTTCAGCATTGCTTGTCCTGACTGCTCCCAGCGATTCCCTAGGCCCTAGGCCTAACCACTGTTCGAGTGGCCTTTCTTATACCACTTGTTTAGTATATGGTTTGAGTGGCCCCCTGCCCTCATCCATAATTGTGCAACTTTGTATGTTTAAACAGTGCTTTTGATTTAACGCTTGTGCCCCATTATTCATAAAGAATACTGGGGATTGTTTTTAGTAATAAACACATATATTTTTATAATATATACTTGTGTGGTGTCCTTTCATTTGGTATTACAGGATTGTATGTGGTAAAACAGCTCGCTTAACACGACCTCTTAAGTTAAGCCTTTAGGCTGCTTAGTCCATGCTACCACTAGGATAGCTTGTCTAATAAGGTTGACTTACAACCAGACACCATAAGGGGATTGTTTGGTCAGGTAGTAGGTGGTTCCAGAATTGGAAACATCCCCTACCAGGCCAACTTCTCACACTCACCCTCAACCCCTCACACTCACTCACCCTCAACACCTCACCCTCACCCACCCTCAACCGTTCACCCTCAACCCCTCACTCACCCTCAATCTCACTCACCCTCACTTACCCTCAACCCCTCACCCTCACTCACCCTCACTCACCCTCAACCCCTCACCCTCACTCACCCTCACTCACCCTCACTCACCCTCAACCCCTCACCCTCACTCACCCTCACTCACCCTCACTCACCCTCACTCACCCTCACTCACCCTCACTCACCCTCACTCACCCTCACTCACCCACCCTCACTCACCCTCCCTCACCCTCACTCACACTCACCCTCAATCACCCTCACCCTCACTCACCCTCACTCACCCTCCCTCACCCTCACCCTCACTCACCCTCACTCACCCTCACTCACCCTCACTCACCATCAACCCCTCACCCTCACTCACCCTCACCCTCACTCACCCTCACCCTCCCTCAACCCCTCACCCTCACTCACCCTCATCCCCTCAGCCTCCCCCTCACTCATCCTCACTCACCCTCAACCCCTCACCCTCACCCTCACTCGCCCTCAATCACCCTCATCCTCACTCACCCTCACCCTCACTTACCCTCAACCCCTCACCCTCAATCACCCTCACCCTCACTCACCCTCAACCCCTCACCCTCACTCACCCTCACCCACCCTCACTCACCCTCACCCTCACTCACCCTCAACCCCTCACTCACTCACCCTCACTCACCCTCACTCACCCTCACTCACCCTCACTCACCCTCACTCACCCTCACTCACCCTCACTCACCCTCACTCACCCTCACTCACCCTCACTCACCCTCACTCACCCTCACCCTCACTCACCCTCACTCACCCTCAATCACCCTCACCCTCACTCACCCTCACCCTCACTCACCCTCACTCACCCTCACCCTCACTCACCCTCACCCTCACTCACCCTCACCCTCCCTCAACCCCTCACCCTCACTCACCCTCATCCCCTCAGCCTCCCCCTCACTCACCCTCACTCACCCTCAACCCCTCACCCTCACCCTCACTCGCCCTCAATCACCCTCATCCTCACTCACCCTCACCCTCACTCACCCTCAACCCCTCACCCTCAATCACCCTCACCCTCACTCACCCTCAACCCCTCACCCTCACTCACCCTCACCCACCCTCACTCACCCTCACTCACCCACCCTCAACCCCTCCCCCTCACTCACCCTCACTCACCCTCAACCCCTCACCCTCACTCGCCCTCAATCACCCTCATCCTCACTCACCCTCACCCTCACTCACCCTCAACCCCTCACCCTCAATCACCCTCACCCTCACTCACCCTCAACCCCTCACCCTCACTCACCCTCACCCACCCTCACTCACCCTCACTCACCCACCCTCAACCCCTCACCCTCACTCACCCTCACCCTCCCTCAACTACTCACCCTCACTCACCCTCATCCCCTCAGCCTCCCCCTCACTCACCCTCAACCCCTCACCCTCAACATCTCACTCACCCTCACTCTCACTAAATGACAAAGCCATCAATATAGCAATTTTAACATCGCAAAAATAAATAAATTGTCATTTACAAGAACAATAACTACAACTTTTCTAATGCGATACTTATTGCATTCCAACCCCACTCATCCACGCAACGCCACTCACACACGCAACGCCACTCACACACGCAACGCCACTCACACACGCAACGCCACTCACACACACTACGCCACTCACACACGCAACGCCACTCACACACGCTACGCCACTCACATATGCAACGCCACTCACACACGCAACGCCACTCACACACGCAACGCCACTCACACACGCAACGTCACTCACATACGCAACGCCACTCACACACGCAACGCCACTCACACACGCAACGCCACTCACACACGCCACTCATCCACGCAACGCCACTCATCCACGCAACGCCACTCATCCATGCAACACCACTCTTCCATTTGCAAAATGAAAAATGTCTAACTATTCTATTGCGAGACCTATTGCATTTCCAATGCTTGTTTTAATTTTTGTTTTGGTGGGGGGTGGCCTCATGGGCAAGGGTTGCTCCCCTTTTGATTTTATACTGTTAGGCCCACCTACCCCTTAGCTTGGCAGGTGGACTGGTGCTTTTTTTGAATATGTGAATCTAATTTTTTTTTCTTCTTTTTAAATCTAGTGTAAAGCTTTTTCTTCCTGTTTGCGGTTTCGACAGTGGTTGTTCTGCAGTTTTGTGTAGTTGCATTTTTTAGGTAAGAAAAATTATTTTTGTTGTATGTACTCCAAATGAGTTATATTGTAATGTATGTAAAAAAAAATTTGTAAGCGGTGTCATAGTGGCATTTAGTTACTGTTTTGAGCATGAAATTCTTTGTGATGTGTTTTGCATTGTCTTATGTGTATTTTTGTTTTCTCTTTCTTTTTTAGTGGGATATTGTTGATCCATACTGTGTCTGTGCAGAGTACGTGGTGTTGAGTTTAGCTGCTTCAGGCAAGTGAGTGGTTTTGTTTTGCAGTGTATAGGTATTTTTGATAAAGGTGAATTTTGTTCATTGTTTATTTTACATAGTGATTGTTGTTGTTGACTTGTGTGACAATTTACTTTTATTAGTAATCATTATGGCTAGCTGTAGAATGACTGCTCAGCAGGTGGTTGGTATGCTTCTTGAGTCTTCCTCTGAGCCGGATTATGACACTGACAGTGCGTCTGAGGGAGAGGAGGGAGGGGAAGATTCTGGCAGTGAGTTTTCTCTCCACATGGAATCATCGGATGATGAAGGTACTCTCAGTGCAGATGAAGGGCCTGTGTTAGAGGAGGACACTGCTGTGCCGATGGTGCAAGAGGCAGCTGGATTGCAGCTTGAGGCTGCTAGTCTTCCTGCTGGAAGTGTTGGACACTGGGTTGATCCTAACATGGTGCAGCCGGTGTTGCCTGCCTTTAGCGGTGATGCAGGGTGTAGAGTGGATTGTGAAAACTTTTTGACTATACAGTATTTTCAGTTATTTATGGATGATGTGTTTTTGCGTGAGATTGTTGAGCAGACTAATTTGTATGCTGAACAGTTTTTGAGGGTCAACAGTGACAAACTTAGGCCCCACTCTAGAGCTACCCGGTGGACTCCCACAAATCTGGAAGAGCTGAAGAAGTTTTTGGGATTTACTTTATTGATGGGTTTGTTAAAGAAGCTGAACCTGGCTTCATATTGGTCTACCAGTCCCTTGATGGCAACAGCCATATTTCCAGCTGTTATGACTCGTGATCGGTATTTACTTTTGCTACGCATGTTGTATTTTGTGGATAATTCTTTGGCGTTGCCACATAGTCACCCTGACTGTGACCGTCTTTTTAAGATTCGGCCTGTTCTTAATCACTTTGTTGATCGATTTTCAGAGATTTACATTCCTGGGAAAGACATTTCTATTGATGAGTCTTTGGTTTTGTTCAAGGGTCGTTTGGTTTTTAGGCTGTACATCCCTAGCAAGAGGGCACGCTATGGAATTAAACTGTATATGTTGTCTGAGAGTAAGACAGGGTATGTTTTTAATTTTCGTCTGTACACTGGTAGAGATTCCACTATTGACCCCCCTGGTTGTCCGTCCACTTTTGGAGTGTCCGAGAAAATTGTGTGGGATCTTGCTAGAAGACTGCTCAACAGAGGCCACCATTTGTACCTTGATAACTTCTACACTGCTGTGCAATTGTTTAAAGTGGACACTTTTGCATGTGGCACAATCCGCTCTAACCGCAAAGGTTTTCCAAAGGAGCTTGTTTGCAAGAAACTTCAGAGGGGTCAGTGCAGTTCCTTACATTGTGGCGAACTACTAGCTGTGACATTTGTGGACAGGAGGGATGTGTACATGCTGACTACCATCCATGATGAGAGTACTTCACCTCTGCCAGTTTGGGGTCAGGTTGCTGAAGTGCACAAACCTGTGTGTATTCTGGAGTACAATAAGCACATGGGTGGTGTTGAAAGAGTAGGTCAGAGGTTGGAACCTTACACTGCTATTCGGAAGGCTTATGTTTGGTATAAGAAGTTGGCCATGCATTTTTTCAACTTAGCAACTTTCAATGCTTTTATTGTGTTCAAGGAGTGTTCTCCTGGGTCAAAGTTGACATTTCTTCTGTTTCAGCACTCTGTGATATCTAGCAATGTTGTTGTGGAGCAAGTAAGTGTTCCTAGATTTGGAGGGGTGGAGGATGTGGCTCAATTGAAAGATCGCCACTTTCCTGATTACATTCCTCCCACATCTACAAAAGACTTTCCCACTAGGAGATGTAGAGCATGTTGGCGAAGAGGTTTGCGGAAGGAGACTCGTCTTTACTGTCCTGGGTGTCCTTCTAACCCTGGGTTGTGTGTGCCTGCTTGTTATAGAGCTTACCACACACAAAATAATTTTTGGGAGTATCCATGAGTGGTAAAATGTACTGCCTGGTCTGTGTTTTTTTTAATAATTTGTATTCTTTTTTAAGGTTGGCATTTGTGCAATGTATTTAGTTACAGATTTTGTGTTACTAGATTTTTATCTATTTGCAATTATTATTTTTTTTGTTTAAAAAAATTCTAAATGTGATGGCGGTGTGCGTAGGCTGGCGCTTGGCTGGCGGTGTGGGCGGAGTGGTGCTTGGCTGGCGGTGTGCGTGGAGTGGTGCTTGGCTGTCTGTGTGCGTGGAGTGGCGCTTGGCTGGAGGTGTGCGTGGAGTGGTGCTTGGCTGGCGGTGTGTTTGGAGTGGCGCTTGGCTGGCGGTGTGCGTGGAGTGGGCTTGGCTGGTGGTGTGCGTGGAGTGGTGCTTGGCTGTCGGTGTGCGTGGAGTGGTGCTTGGCTGTCAGTGTGCGTGGAGTGGTGCTTGGCTGTCGGTGTGCGTGGAGTGGTGCTTGGCTGTCGGTGTGCGTGGAGTGGTGCTTGGCTGTCGGTGTGCGTGGAGTGGCGCTTGGCTGTCTGTGTGCGTGGAGTGGCGCTTGGCTGTCGGTGTGCGTGGAGTGGCGCTTGGCTGTCGGTGTGCGTGGAGTGGCGCTTGGCTGTCGGTGTGCGTGGAGTGGTGCTTGGCTGTCTGTGTGCGTGGAGTGGCGCTTGGCTGGAGGTGTGCGTGGAGTGGTGCTTGGCTGGCGGTGTGTTTGGAGTGGCGCTTGGCTGGCGGTGTGCGTGGAGTGGGCTTGGCTGGTGGTGTGCGTGGAGTGGTGCTTGGCTGTCGGTGTGCGTGGAGTGGTGCTTGGCTGTCAGTGTGCGTGGAGTGGTGCTTGGCTGTCGGTGTGCGTGGAGTGGTGCTTGGCTGTCGGTGTGCGTGGAGTGGTGCTTGGCTGTCGGTGTGCGTGGAGTGGCGCTTGGCTGTCTGTGTGCGTGGAGTGGCGCTTGGCTGTCGGTGTGCGTGGAGTGGCGCTTGGCTGTCGGTGTGCGTGGAGTGGCGCTTGGCTGTCGGTGTGCGTGGAGTGGTGCTTGGCTGGAGGTGTGCGTGGAGTGGTGCTTGGCTGGCGGTGTGCGTGGAGTGACGCTTGGCTGGCGGTGTGCATAGAGTGGTGCTTGGCTGGCAGTGTGTTTGGAGTGGTGTTGGCTGGCGGTGTGTTTGGAGTGGCGCTTGGCTGGCGGTGTGTTTGGAGTGGCGCTTGGCTGGTGGTGTGCGTGGAGTGGCGCTTGGCTGGTGGTGTGCGTGGAGTGACGCTTGGCTGGCGGTGTGCGTGGAGTGGTGCTTGGCTGGCGGTGTGCGTGGAGTGGCGCTTGGCTGGCGGTGTGCGTGGAGTGACGCTTGGCTGGCGGTGTGTGTGGATTGGTGCTTGGCTGGTGGTGTGGGTGGACTGGCGCTCGGCTGGCGGTGTGTGAGTAGTTACTTTGTTGGTCACTACACACACTGCTAGTTGAGCGACACTCCACACTGTCCATCATTTTGTGTAGTTGCAGTGTCAGGAATGTGGGAGTGTGAAAGTGATGGGCCCTTGAATGGCGCTGTCTGCTGGTGTGAGTGTTGTAATGTGATGGGCCCGCGTCTGGCGGTGTGAGTGTTTTGTATGTGTCACATGTATGAAAGGTGTATGAATGGTCTGTAAAGCGGTTGGTGCCTTGACGTGGCTTTGCAGCTCACGAGCTGTGAGTCAGTGGTTCAGTTTCTCATACTCTCAATTATTCGCAGTGCATTTCATTTTTGTGAAATAACTTGCGAATACAATTGTATGTACTTAATCATCACTCACCCTCGTGCCAAATCCAACCAGTATGTGTGTGTGCTTGCGGGTTAGATGGCTGTGCAGTAATATTTGTCTTTTTTCTCATTCTGCAGTAGGGTGTATCTTGTCCTTTTTGTGAATGTTGTAATGTGTTGCTTTTCCTTCCGGATGGTGTCAATGGTCTGGTGTGTATCAGGTATGAAAGGTGCGTGAATTGCCTGTAAAACGGTTGGTGCCTTGTCGAGGCTTTTACAGCTCACGAGTTGCGAGTCACTGGTTCGGTTTTTATGCATGTATTTATTGACAGAGCATTTCATTTCGTTGAAATATCTTGTTAATAAAATGTTATGTACTGAACCATCACTCGCCCTTGTGCCAAATCCAACCTGTATGTGTGTGTCTTTGAGGAAAGATAGCCGTGCTGGAAACAGTTCTGAAAACGAGACACCCGGGGGAGTGCAGGGAGGTATGGCATGCGTGGGTCCCCCAACGTTTTCCTACCCAGAATTACCTGCAAACCTTAAAATTAGGTTAAAAAAACACTTTTCCATACATTTTTGCGTGGGATCTCCGTGCCGGCACAAATGTCCTACAACCCAGCGTTCCCCTTGTTCTCCCGAGTAAAATGATACCTCACTTGTGTGGGTGGGCCAAAGGCCTGTGACTAGGATGACTCCAAAACAGTAGAATTCTCTGTGCTTTATTTGTCAATCCCGAACGCTACAATTTCTTAGAAATACATTTTTAGCCTGTTCTGCTTTGGACACCCACAAAAGTGAGGTATCATTTTACTCAGGAGAGCAAGGGGAACCCTGGGCTGTAGGACATTTGTGCAGGCACGGAGATCCCACGCACAAATGTATGGAAAAGTGGGGTTTTTTACCTAATTTTAAGGTTTGCAGGGAATTCTGGGTTGGAACACTTTGGGGGACCCATGCATGCCATACTTCCCTGGACTCCCCCAGGTGTCTAGTTTTCAGAACGGTTTGGGTTTGGTAGTTTCCCAAGTTTGCCGCCGAGCCCCGGGCCAAAAACTCAGGTGCCCCCCCAAAAATAAGGTAGTTTTGCTATAGGTTATTTTTAAGTCTCCACCGTACGATTTGGGCCTTTTCCTGTTGCTGCCACTATGCCTACCCAGGCAAATGAGGTACCATTTTTATCGGGAGACCTGGGGGAACGCTGGGTGGGTGGAAATTTGTTGATCCACGCAGATTTCAAAACTTTCCACCACAGAAATGTGAGGAAAATGTGTTTTTTTGTCAATTGTTTTGCTTTGGAAGGGATTCTGGGTAACAGAACCTGGTGGGAGGCAGTTGAGTCACCCCATCCTTATTTCCCCTGGGTGTCTAGTTTTCAAAAATGTATAGGTTTGCTAGGTTTCCCTGGGTGCCGGCAGAGCTAGGGTTAAAAAACGATAGGTAGGCACTTTGCCAAAAAAGGGCCAGTTTTCACTGCGAAATTGAGGTGCGACCACGTCGCGTTTTGAGCTGTTTCCTGTCGCAGGCACTAGGCAGACCCAGGCAAGTGAGGTACCATTTTTATCGGGACACCTGGGGGAATACTGGGTGGGTGGAAATTTGTTGATCCACGCAGATTCCAGAACTTTCCACCACAGAAATGTGAGGAAAATGCATTTTGTTTGTCAATTTTCTAGCTTTGCAAGGGATTCTGGGTAACAGAACCTGGTGGGAGGCAGTTGAGTCACCCCATCCTGAATTCCCCTGGGTGTCTAGTTTTTAAAAATGTATAGGTTTGCTAGGTTTCCCTAGGTGCCGGCAGAGCTAGGGTTCAAAAACGAAAGGTAGGCACTTTGCCAAAAAAGGGCCAGTTTTCACTGCGAAATTGAGGTGCGACTATGTTGCGCTTTGCGCTGTTTCCTGTCGCAGGCACTAGGCAGACCCAGGCAAGTGAGGTACCATTTTTTTCGAGAGACCTGGGGGAACGCGGGGTGGGTGGAAATGTGTTGATCCACGCAGATTCCAGAACTTTCCACCACAGAAATGTGAGGAAAATGTGTTTTTTTTTCTCCAATTGTTTAGGTTTGTAAGGGATTCTGGGTAACAGAACCTGGTGGGAGGCAGTCGAGTCACCCCATCCTGATTTTCCCTGGGTGTCTAGTTTTAAAAAATGTATAGGTTTGCTAGGTTTCCCTAGGTGCCGGCAGAGCTAGGGTTAAAGAACTACAGGTAGGCACTTTGCCAAAAAAGGGCCAGTTTTCACTACGAAATTGAGGTGCAACCACGTTGCGTTTTGGGCCGTTTCCTGTCGCAGGCATCAGGCAGACCGAGGCAAGTGAGGTACCATTTTTCTCAAAAGACTTTGTGGAATGCAGGGAGGGTGGAATTTTGTTGATCCATGCAGATTCCAGAACTTTCCACCACAGAAATGTGAGGGAAATGCATTTTCCCCCCCAAATATTTATGTTTGCAAGGGATTCTGGGTAACAGAACCTGGTGGGAGGCAGTCGAGTCACCCCATCCTGAATTACCCTGGGTGTCTAGTTTTCAAAAATGTATAGGTTTGCTAGGTTTCCCTTGGTGCCGGCAGAGCTAGGGTGCAAAAACTACAGCTAGGCACTTTGCCATAAAAGGGTCAATTTTTAACTGCAAAATTGAGGTGTGACCACGTTGCATTTTGCGCCGTTTCCTGTCGCAGGCACAAGGCCGACCCACACAAGTGAGGTACCGTTTTTATCGGGAGACTTAGGGTAATTCAGATCTGTAAATCAACTGTTATTACCTATTGAGTTTTCATGCATTTCTCCCTTCCAAATGAAAGACATTGTGTAAAAAAAAAATCATTTTGAAAAATGACCAATAATTCTCATGCTAGTATGAGTATTCCCAATTTTGAAAATGTGCAAAAATATACTGTTTCTAAACTCTATAATTTGTATCCGATTCAGAAATACATAGGTGTCTTTCATACCGATTTTTCCATGTATACATTTTCCAAGAACAAGTGCTCTATACCCGTTAAATAATAAAATACCATTGCAAGTTGCTGCTCAGTTTTTGGCTTTGGGTTTGTCGGGTTCTTGGTGAAACTACAAGTCCTATATATCCCCACAACCAGGAAGGTCAAACGGATGTAACGGTATATTGCTTTCAAAGAGCTGTCAAAATTACAAGAAGTTACAGGTGAAAATGTTGAGACAAAAGGCTGTTTTTTTCAACTAATTTTCAATTATTCCAATATTTAACTGTTAGTTTCTATAAAGAAACCTTCATGGATTTAGACAAATGACCCCTTTCTGAATTCAGAATTTTGTTTACTTTTCGAAAATGTATAGCTTTCCAGGATCCATTATTTCTTTCAAACTTATTTTTACCATTAACTGGAAGGAGGTTGAAAGCTCTAAAAATAGCAAAAAAAGGCTATGTCCCAGAAAAATGCCAAAACTGTGTGAAGAATGTTGGTTCTCTGACAAAAGACTGTCATTCCCTAAAAGCTGAGGAGAAAATGGAGATTTCAGCCCCACAAACCCTTTTTTTATAACATTTGCAGGGGAAAAACCCAGAGGCTTTCATTTGCAGCCCGTTTTTCCCATTTTTCTGAAAAAAAAAACATTTTACTGTATTTTGCTTAATTTCTGGGACCCCTCCAAGGGAATCCACAAACCCTGGGCACCTTTAGAATCCACATGATGTTGGAAGAAAAGGACGCAAATTTGGCGTGCATACCTTATGTGGTCAAAAGGTTACATGGGCCTAAGCGCGCACTACCCCAAATCGCCAAAAAAAGGCTTAGCACAGGAGGGGAAAAGGCCTAGCAGCGAAGGGGTTAAGCCCTTGATGGGTGCACCCCAAATCATTCTCCTCCACCTTGTGAATTGCAGCCTACCTGTGCCTCAGATTGCAGTGAGCAGAGTCCAGGAAGTGGTAAGGAGACATACTAGTGCTGTCTCTTCCCAAAACAAAAGTTGTTTAAAAAACAATTTTCCCTTTCTGTGATTACTGTCTTTGCATGTGGTTGTTACAGTTTAAAATTGCAGTTTTGAACTGCCTGTGATTGCATATTTTATCACCTGTTTTGTGTTTTAAACTTGTGGTTTTCCCTGCCCATGATTGCTTGCATTTAACGTTTTGAATTGTGGGATTTGCAGTCCAACCTCTGTAGTTTGTCCCTCTCATTCCTTGGTGACAAATCTGTTTTCCCTCCAAATTTCTCCTTTGCTCTGTGCTAAGACCCGTGTGTTAAAACAGTGCACCCCCAGCCACCATTTTGTGTTCACAAGCCAGTGAGGCCATCCCCTCTGCCCCCCCCCCCCCCAGCAACAGGGATATGCTACATCAGAGGGTGCTTCTGTGAGCTGTTTAAACTGTATTTACTGGGCCCTGTGCACTTCGTTTTTAGGCCAGCAGGGGGAGTAAAGTTTTATTCAAACAGTATTGTAGGATTTCGAGTTAGTGAAGCCTTTACCTGCAGAAGTCCAAAGTGTGAATTGAGCCTGTCGTTCTCCTAGGAGATTCTGGACAGGAGAAGCAGCTTCCAACTCCCTGGCCAGCAAACCTTGTCTGAGGTTGCTGGGACCTTATATGGTCTGCTAGTGGTTGGTACATGTGTACACTTATTGGTGGTTGTATCTGGTGTTTCTATTGGGTTGGGGTTAATGTCCTCATTGGTTGGGTATTTGAGGGTTCTGATTGGTTTCTGGGTCTGTGATTCAATCATTGTAGGGTTGGGACTAGGGCTAGGGTTAGGATTTCTATTGGAAGTAGGGAGTAGGGCTTCCTATGTTGTTGGTTGTTGGGAGTAGGGTGGGACTAGGGCAAGGGTTAGACCTTTAATTGGAAGTAGCTATTTAGGGCTACTGGTGTGATTGGTTGCTGGACTAGTTGTGGGACTAAGAGTAGTGGTAGGCTTTCTATTGGAAGTAGGGACTAGGGCTTCCTGTGGCACTGGTTGCTTGGACTTGGGTTGGGACTACTGGTAGGGCTAAGGCCTTTATTGGACGTAGAGATCAGGGTTTTTGAAACTGATTGGGTGCTTGGACTAGGGCTAAGATTGGCTGTAAGGTCCTGGTCTCCTATTGGTTCTAGATTTTAGGGCTAGTGTTGTGATTGGATAGTGTTAGGGCTAGGGCTCCCATTGACTGAAAGGGTCACCTGATTACTAGGGCCATAAAAGGCCAGGCTTAGGGCGTCTCAGCCTGGGCGTCGAGGCTAAGGGCAGAGAGGACGAGGGCAGTTGCCTGTTTGAGCCTGTTAAGAGCGGAGAGGATAAGGGTAGTTGCCTGTTTGAGCCTGTTAAGAGCAGAGAGGACAAGGGCAGTTGCCTGTTTGAGCCTGTTAAGAGTGGAGGGGACAAGGGTAGTTGCCTGTTTGAGCCTGTGCGAGACTGGTCAAGACCAGGGCTAGAAATGTTGCCCTTTTTCTCATTTAGCAATACCCAGCCCACATCATCCACATCCACAAACAGAGCAACACACTCACACCAAATGTACACCACACACAACACTATGCACAGATTAATGTACCAGCATGTACCACCAACCCAACCCAACCACATCTACACACCCTACTATCCCAACTACCACACATATCTATCCACCATCACCCACAAACAGTACACAACTCTATCCTATACCACTAACCAATATACTCATCAAGAACACAACGCCAATCGACACCATACATAACTACAGCCCAATCAGACACGCTCTCCCTTCTGTAATTACGCCTAACAGACCACCTTTTATCACTAATAAACATATAATGATCCTTCCATCAGTTGTCCAAGAAACACCCTCCTCTCCCTTCTACCATAATAACACTAACGCACAACACACACACTGCACACCACCACACTTTGTAACTCTTGAAACAAACCAGTCTAAGATAAACACTCTCACCTCTACTTCATTCCCTCCTACACACAACATACACTCTACTCATAAACACATCACCACCCCCTCTACGTCACAACCTCCTCTCACAAACAATACTACACAACCAAATCCAGTGCATGAAACATATACATCAGCACCCCTTTTCACTACACCTCAAAAGCAAAACTTATCACACACACCAGCACAAGATCTTCAGAGCACAACACCTCATAATACTTACCATCACAAAATATATACATATACCCACCTTTCAAACCACTCAAAGGAGCAAACTCCAATGCCAAACTTCCACCACACCTAACACAGATACAGCAATACAGCACCTCTCTTCTAACCACCTCTCATCCATTGGACAATTTAGAACATTACTACATGACCCACATGCCGCACCACCTCCCCTGACTCATACACCTTCTGCCTTAAACACACGCAAAAAATATGAGCAACATGCTACACCTCACAACTTTGCTTCCCCAAGTCTACCTCACAACAATGTTACACCACAAAAGCAACACAGCACTCCAACTCACTCTCAAACACCATCTCCAACACATACACACGCAGACCCATCAAAATGCCTTCTTAGCATGCTGGATGAGGAACACGATACAGAACAGCTACACAATTGCTATTCTAATACAGCTAATACCAGCAGTAAAAACACACCTGCTACACACCCACACAATACTGATCACTCTTCTACAAAACAAAGTCCCACTATCACCAAAGACCACTCTCTACACTGTCTGCTAATAAATGCTCGATCCCTCTCTAAAAACAAGCATCACATCTACGACCTTCTCACCGATGCAAAACCAGACATACTATTCATAACTGAATCATGGTTGGGAGAGGATATGGCTCCAGTCGTGCATGAAGCCATTCCTCTTGGCTATCAAATAATCACCCAAAATTGTATAGCCAAAAAAGGAGGTGGTCTAGCTGTTGTATTCAGGCAAACAATACATATCACTAAAGTTGACAACACCTCCATAAAGAATTGTGAGGCTCTTCTAACAAGATGCAATCCTACACCATCTTCCACCTGTAACTTCCTGCTCCTTTACAGACCTCCACCTAGCAAGGCAACATTCCCAGACGCACTTCTAGACACAGTTTCAAACCTGATAACAATACACTCTAACCTATGCGTTCTGGGTGACCTTAACATTTGGCTTGCTAAACCCAATATGACCCATCCAAAAACAATAATCACTGACCTAGACGCATTGAACCTGCATCAGATTGTCCACAATCCGACACACACCGCTGGACATATCCTAGATGTCATTTTTGCTACTACTGAACTAGTTACCCTTCAAACTATAACTCCAGTCACATGGTCAGACCACCACTTGCTTGCTTTCCAGCATAAAACAACACTAAGCGACTCACCTAAAACTACCTTACATCCATCCACCTATCGGCCGTGGAACAAACTCAATTTGGAACACTTGGAAACACAACTAACATCCAGTATAAATCTGGAAACCATACATTCTGTTCAGAATCTATATGAGTGGCTACAGGAAACTTTTGACATCCTGATACCACTCAAAACCACACAACAAAACAAAAGAAAAAAAGCGCCTTGGAGAAACATAGAAATAAAAGACATAAAACAACAAATTAGAAAGCTGCAACGAACCTGGCGCAAAACAAACGCCAAACAAGACAAACTTCACCTATAGAAAATTAACAGATTATATAAGTCAGCTATCAAAAAAGCTAGGAAAAGGTACTATTCAGACAGATTTCAAAACGCTAAATGTGCAAATAAAGAATTCTATAAAATACTCAATGAATTTCGCAAACCAAATTACCTAGAAGGAACTCATCCTGTTACGCAAATCATTACACAGACAAAGCAGAGACGTTTGACTCGTATGTAAAGCAGAAACAAAGCACCAGCACTAACCCTTGTACAAAAGAACTATCCAAGAATGCTCTAATCAAGCCTCTCCGTTCCTTCCAACACATCTCACCCGAATTTATGAACCTGGTCAAAGCAAGCAGGTCTTCCGGCAGCCCTTCTGACCCCTGTCCGCCACAAACTTTCAAGACAATTCTTTTAACAACCTCTGCTGCCATTCCAGTAAGAAGAATCATCAACGATTCCTTAACTACTGGAATATTTCCAGAAGAACTCAAAAAGTCATACATATGCCCTTTACTGAAGATAACAAACTTGGACCCGCTGAACCCTGACAACTACAGACCCATTACAAATGGACCTTTCTGGGCAAACTGATAGAAAGAGCAGCTTTCGCCCATATGTCACAATTCATTGAAGAGAATGGCATACTTTCAGATTTCCAAAGAGGATTCCGTACGGGAAGAGGCACTGAATCTGCCCTCCTTGCCATCTGGGATGACCTAAAGAATACAGTTGAACGCAACGGGGTTGCTGCGCTACTCCTCTTGGACCTCTCAGCTGCCTTTGACACGGTTGACCATGACACACATCCATAACCCACCTTTCTCGTCCAAACCGTACTCCACAAAAGCAGGGGTCCCTCAAGGTTCTATCATCTTGCCCATGCTTTTCAACATCTACAAGAAGTCTTTACCAGTACTGATCAATAAATTTCACCTCACGTGCTACAACTATGCAGATGACACGCAAATACTCCTTCAACTGGAATATCCCAAAGACATTGGAAAATCACCAATTTTCATCTGTCTCAGAGCCGTGGATCAGTGGATGACTTGGAGCCATCTCAGATTGAATGCTTCAAAAACTGAAATACTCACGTGTGGCGATTGGAAAAATTACAACCCGCTTGCCGCATGGCCTGATGAACTGGGATCACTGCCTAAAGTATCGAAGGAAGTAAGAAACCTCGGAATGACCATGGACTCCAAGCTGTCGATGAATGCCCAAGTAGATAAACTAGCAAGATCAAGCTTTGCTACTATAAAAACGCTGTGACGAATTTTCCCTCATTTGGGATTTCCACACAAGGTCCAAGCTACCATCTCCCTTGTTCTATCCAAACTCGATTACGCCAATAGCCTCTACCACGGATCACCTTTAACGACATTGAAGAGACTACAACGGATTCAGAACTCGGCTGCCAGACTACTCTTGCATATCAAACCACAAGACCACATCTCCCCTGCCTTGAAAGCCCTGCATTGGTTACCGGTTGCCAGAAGATCCACGTTCAAGCTGCTTTGTATTACCCACAAAGCAATACATGGAGTAGGACCACTCTTCATCAGGAATAAAATCACCAAACACATTCAACAAAGGAACCTCCTCTCTAAAGGAGCATATCGCCTCAAAATCCCGCCATACAAGAAAAAAACCATGGGTGGCACATCCTTCTCTGTTCAAGCAGCCTAACTATGGAACTCTTTACCCCCCAACATAAGATCCACTGACAACCATCTTATCTTCAGAAAACTACTCAAGATTTGGCTCTTCCCCACATAAGCACCATATGCAAACCGAAATTTACAGCATATCCCTCTGTATATAAGCATTTGTTTTCACTATAGATATGTACCTATCTTTGTATATTACTTTATAAAACATGTAAAATAATTGTTGTTAAGAGAAAAGAAAAAAAAATATATAATAATAATATTAATAAATAAATAAAAATCATCTTTGGTCTACATGTACATACTTCCATTGTGCATCTATGTACCTTCCATGTACTTGGATCTGTGTGTCTGTTACTTTTCTCCTCAAAAAGCATATCCAATGCACTACCCTATTTCTCATCCTATGCCTCTATCAATATATTTAATCTAAATATACTTCCTTCCTTTATGTATCTATATACTTCAATGTACTTATGGATCTATATATTTATCACTTTCTTCTAATTTAGCATTTCCAATGCACTACCCTATTTCCCAGCCTATACATCTATCAATATATCCTCTACATCCACTCTCTCATTTATCGCAAACCCCATACCACTACTATGATCGCCAAAATAACCCTTTCTAGACTCTCTCCTGCTCTACCCCTCCTTGCATCATCTGACACCTCTTTTTACTATATCGATCCCCAAAAACAAACCTTTCTAAACTATTCCCTCTGACCCCTCCCCTCCAAAACTCCTTTTTACTCATCCAAAAGCCTCTTACTACTGCTAAGACCTTACAAAAAAATACTTCACTCTTTTATCCCACCACTATCCTTTTCGATCAAAATTAACAGACTAACATGTTCACTTCTCAAATTCCATATTAAACTATACTAATATACTGCCCAAATAACTGAATAACAGATCTACTACTCAAATTACTTCATTTTTACACTATACTAATTTTCAACACTATTCCTTTATGGGTTCCGGAGTGGCGTGCTACTCGCCAGAAAAGCGCTTCAACACCCATCAGGGGTAACAAGTGCTATATGAATGCAAATATTTCTTCCCCTTTTATCCCTCCGCTATCCCTCTCACTCCAAGTAACAGACTAATATCCCCCACTGAAATTACTTCATGTTTCACCATATTAATTCACCACTAATCCTTTATAGGCTTCCTGAATAGCGTGCGTCAACAAGCGATAAATAAATATAAACCTTTGTCCTCCTCTATCCTTCTGCTATCATTCCAAATCCAAATGACTGACTAACCTATCCACCACTTAAAATGTACTTGCATGTTTCACTATACTAATTCAACACTAATCCTCTATGGTTCCCGTAGTAGCGTGCTACCCGACGAAAAAGCGCTTCAACGCCTCGTCAGGGGTAGTAAGCGCTATATAAATGCAATTACAATACAATACAATATCAAACTTCTCAGCACATTAAACCCACACTGATGCCAGTGTGGAATTTAATGTAACATGCACCTAAGAGATGCCCCCTGAACCCTAATCTCCAATCCACGTCTGGTCTGAGTGGCTGCCTGGGCTGCCATACCGGTACAAAAGGGAGTGGTGATGGACGGAGCGTCTGAACCAATCAAACACTCACACCCAGTCAAAAGATCTGGGTTTGATCCATCACCGTTCTTTAGCCCACTCTGCCACCCCAGTTCAGACATGGCTATATGCAAATCAGTCTGACCCTGTGCCTCATGGGAACAGTCCAGCCCGAACTGCCAAGCCATGCCTTCCCTGGACCGGAAACAAGCTTCCGAGGACCGGTTTCTGGCATTACAGCCGTCTTCAGCCCGGCTTGCTTGAATCCAGTGGCAAAGTGAGCAAGGGACTCACGTCTGAGCATACCCTGCCACACTTGTGGCGGCCAAAGCGGTACAAAAGTCGGTGGTGATGGACGGAGCATCTGAACCAATCAAACACTCACACCCAGTCAAAAGATCTGGGGTTGATCCATCACCGTTCTTTAGCCCACTCTGCCACCCCAGTTCAGACATGGCTATATGCAAATCAGTCTGACCCTGTGCCTCATGGGAACAGTCCAGCCCGAACTGCCAAGCCATGCCTTCCCTGGACCGGAAACAAGCTTCTGAGGACCGGTTTCTGGCATTACAGCCGTCTTCAGCCCGGCTTGCTTGAATCCAGTGGCAAAGTGAGCAAGGGACTCACGTCTGAGCATACCCTGCCACACTTGTGGCGACCAAAGCGGTACAAAAGGGGGTGGTGATGGACGGAGCATCTGAACCAATCAAACACTCACACCCAGTCAAAAGATCTGGGTTTGATCCATCAACATTCTTTAGCCCACTCTGCCACCCCAGTTCAGACATGGCTATATGCAAATCAGTCTGACCTTGTGCCTCATGGGAACAGTCCAGCCCGAACTGCCAAGCCATGCCTTCCTTGGACCGGAAACAAGCTTCCGAGGACCGGTTTCTGGCATTACAGCCGTCTTCAGCCCGGCTTGCTTGAATCCAGTGGCAAAGTGAGCAAGGGACTCACGTCTGAGCATACCCTGCCACACTTGTGGTGGCCAAAGCGGTACAAAAGGGGGTGGTGATGGACGGAGCATCTGAACCAATCAAACACTCACACCCAGTCAAAAGATCTGGGTTTGATCCATCACCGTTCTTTAGCCCACTCTGCCACCCCAGTTCAGACATGGCTATATGCAAATCAGTCTGACCCTGTGCCTCATGGGAACAGTCCAGCCTGAACTGCCAAGCCATGCCTTCCCTGGACCGGAAACAAGCTTCCGAGGAGCGGTTTCTGCCATTACAGCCATACAGCAGACATGTTGCTGGACCCCTCAGTGGAGAGCCCCCCGCTCTCCTGGGCCTGCAATAATGCACATCCTGGGCGAGGTGCTAGGTCTCCTCCCCCAGGATGGACAGGGGGAAGCTTCTAAGGCCTGCCGCCCTTGTGAGCTTCCCCAGGCCACTCGCTGTACTCAGCAACTGGCCCCCACCAGTTCTGACCCCACCCCCTGTGGCGGGAAGACTGGCGGGAAAACCTACGTCAGGAAGGGGGCTGTGCCAACCCCACCCCTCAGGTGGAGGAGGCGAGGTGAAGCACGACCCCGAGCTCCGGCCATCTTGAAGATGGGGAGCCCTGCCCAATCACAGCTAGGCTCCTGCCCCCTCCCACAGGAGAGGAGCAGGCTAGAGGGTGTACCCACCTACCAACAGGGACCTATTGGTCCCTGCCCTTGCCCTACCTGCAATGCCCTTAAAGTTAGTATTTAGGGGCTCCCTGAACCTTCCTTCCTCAGATCCCGATAAGAAAACCATAAAGAAGATCAAGAAGAAGACCTGCCGTGCAGCTGCTAACAGGACGACACCAACTGACTTGGCCCCAGCCCTACCGGCGTGTCGATCGTGGAACCTGCTCCTGCTGAATCCCGTCGACTTCTGCGGACAGCAACCTTGGACAGCCCGGAGGACCTGCCTGCTTTGACCCTCTAACAGATTGGGACTCCCCTGAGCAGAGGCTCTGCTCCAACAGCAATACCCCTGGTGCCAGCCAAGAACCGCGAATCCAGCCCAATCTGCCCCCGTCAAGCCCGGCCCGTGCCCGAGTGATCCAAGACCATGAGGACATCCCCCCCGGTGACTGGGACCCGAAGTCCAGTGCCTAAATACCCTCCTCAGAACCAGGGACCCCTCAAACCGCGACCAACTGAGGGTAAGATTTCCCGACGCCAAAAGACACCCCTGCACCCGGCGCCCCACGGTCCTCTGTGCCTTCCTTTGGGGTACCTACCTCTTCTCCAAGATCCCAACTTACCTCTCGAAGTGGTGGTCACACCAGAAGAATCTCTGTCCCCGAGCCTTTGTTCACTTTTTAACTTTCCCTTTGTATAACATTGAGCACCCGACGGCTCAAAAGCACAATGCACCCAGCCGCCCGAGTGCCGCTGGAAGTGCAACTACTACCGTACTCTACTTCCCCACTTGCCCTGGGTAAGTGACCAGGAGCCCAGCTCCCACAGCCGGGTGGCCTGCTTGCTTGCAGCCACCAACCACAGGCCCCCTCCCCTCTATTGGATTGCATTGGGCCTACTCTCTCTGCACCCGGCAGCCCCTGTTCCGCTGAGGGTGTACGTACTGTACCTTTCTGACCCTGGGGGACCCCTGAGTCTATGCCCAGAACCTTAACTTCCCCAGTCGAGTACTCGCCTGCAAACCGATAACTCATTTCCTGCCATAGGATAACATTGACTGGTTTGACTCGAAAAATCTTCTAAGTGTGAAGATTTGAAACTTTAAAATATTCATCTAAAATCAGCCTAGTAACTAATTCCGAAGTACTCACCTGTGATCAGGAGAGAAGTCAGCACTGTACCTTGTAGCCCAGTACTGAACCGCAAAAGTAATCCTACCCGTGGTTACTAGTACCCGGAATTTTCTCCATGGGAAACCATTGACTGCTTTTGTGTGAAACTTCTTCTGTTTACTTTTGCAAACTTCAAATATTCCTTAAAAATCGTACCAACTACTGAAACGTAATATTTACCGGTCTTAGGTAGAGACCCCAGTACTGAACCTAGGAGTCCAGTCCTGGATTACAAAAGTAACGAGAACCTACTTTACCTGTGACTTGAATTTCCTTCCACAGGATAACATTGCTAGTTTTTCACTGAAAAGTTTTTAAAGTGTCAACTTTTGAAATACCTTTTTATTCTGTAAAAATCACTGCAATAACCAAAACGTTTTTACTAAACTGTTTTCAGCTTAGACCCCAGGACTGAATCTAGGATCCTGTCTTGGAGTTACAAAAGTAATCTATAAAGTAATCAGCTGCATTTCTGAAGAAAAACCCATTGAGCTCAATGCTAAATTGTGTTTAGAATTGTGTTGCCTATTGCAACCATTGTACCTATTGTGCTTCAAAGTTTGTCTTTCTGAAAAGTAACTACCTGAGATCATTCATATTGAGAAAAGTATATTTTGATACCTGTTAGTAAATAAAACAACTATATCTTTTGATATAAAAACCATTGGCCTGGAGTTCAGTCCTTAAGTGAGTGAAACCTTTTGCTGACTGAGTGCGTACAACAAGTGCTTTACACTGTCCTCTGGTGCTGCCTTACTGCTCGACCAAGCTACCACTTTGGAGAGTAAGGTCATATCTGACTTTAACCTCTGTTATACCTCTGGAGATTGGGGACTCTATACACACTGTACCTTACTTTGGTCCAGTAATATATAGAGCCACTTTCTCACAGGCACCTGGACAGGCGGGAAATTAACTATGCAGTAGGTGTGTTGCACCACACCTCAAAGTTGGGGTACCTGATGTGCTTCACAAAAGAAGGATTCCACCATCTTATTTTTGGTGGAATTAGAAACTCTAGGACAGGGTTATGCTGACTCCCCACAGGAAGGGGTCACTAGTGGGTGTGGGGACCCCAGGGGTAGGTAGCTCATTGGCTACAACTGTCACTCCTCTTAATGCCCCTACATTTAGTATTTGCCTGAAAGAAGGATAAAGAGGAGCCGAAGAAAAAAATAACTGTGGACCAGCACCTAACATGACGCAAAACCCTACCTGGCTGCTGCTCCCCCGACAATCACCAACACTGACTCGTCCAGAAGCAGAACAGCCTCCCTAAACCCTTGGAGGTCTGCCCAACACTTTATCGACCCAGCAACATTGCCCTTGGGGTGGAGGAGCCACTTCCCTGCACCAGCAGGCACCGCCAGCATCTGCCCGGTAAAGTGTTCTGTCACCCCCGGGCCCACTGAGGGAGCAGCATCCCAAAAAGAAGTCTTTGTTGCTTCAGGTGGTCCGATCCCTCTCCCTACCGAGTTTGGAGACGCCCTCCACCAATACTCAAAGTACCGGAGCCATTTGCAAGCACCAAGGCTTGTTTGTGTTCAGTCAGAGCACCACCACTGCCAGAACTTACCTGCACGTCGAGGGCCTTCGAGAGAGGCCAGCTTCACACCGAAAGTGGCCCTGCTGTATTTCTGTTCCCTATTCTGCAGGTACACCAAGAACCGTGAGAGCCTCTCACTGACCTGCCGGACAAAACACCACTGAACCTGAGCTCCCCAGCCCGGGCTCACAAAAACCAATGGTTTCCCTGTGGTCCTGAGACCCTCGTGAGCTGAGGTCCGCCTTGGGTTCTGCCATACTGGTACCCCATTCCTCAGTTTCAGCCTTTTTCTTCAGGGTACTTTTCCCCATGGACTTTAGCATGTAGAGTTCTTGGCACCCTCTGCGTAAAGCACCTCTGTATCCGGATACCCCAGGGCAGGTAAACTTGAACTGTTGGTGCTTTCTTGGACCTTGGCCTCTACTTACCTTAAATCCAGAAGAAAAGTCCTGTAAGTCATCTGGAAGTCATGTAGTGAATGTTTCTCTCATAGGATAACATTACTGCGTTCGGGGCTCATGCATCAAAACTGACAGTTGTCCTTTTCTCCTGTTAATACTGTAAAAATGGATAACATCTAAAGTACTTACCTGATTCTGATCATGTTGGTGTCAATATTTATATTAAAGTATGTGTTCTTTTTCTATATTGGTCTCGAGTTTCTTCTTGAGTGTGTGTCACATTTATTGACTCTGTGTGTACAACAAATACTTAACACTACCCTCTGATAAGCCTAAACTGCTCACTCACATTACCACAAAGAGAGCATTTGTGATTATTTAATTTAAACCCTGTAAACCAATAAGGGTTGTCTGGACTTTCTGCATAGTGTATCTCATTTTGGTGCATTACACAGAAAGCCAGTTTCGTACATCAACCACAAAAGTGATGCAACCTTGGTGCAAAATCATAGCAAATCTGGGCCATGGAGTTGATTAAAGCGGCAGAAACAGAGACAGCAGTGGTTCCGTTAAGCAGTCTGAGCTGTCATTGTCTGATAGAGCAATGTTTAGGTGTACCTCTCTCGCAGGATGTGCTTGACAGTATCTCGCAGATTATCCTATTGCCTAGCACAGGGGACAGTTTGTGGTCTGCAATTATGTAGTGCTGCATATTGTTCGTCTGCTGTTCCGCATGTCCCACCCCTGTTAGCAGATATTGTGATTGATGTATTTGTTGGTTAATGATGATAGTTGATGGTTATGAAGTTGTGACTACTCATTGGATTGTTTAAATGTTATGGAAATGTTTCCTTATTTCAGAGGGCGAACTCTACCAAACCATTTGGTTTTAGATGGTGCTGGAAAGTGGATTTCTGTTGCAGTAGCCCCCCCCACACTTGTAGCCTGACAGCTGATGCACTTTGAGTGTGCCCTGGGTCCCTGTCAATCAGGTTCCCAGGGCCTGTGTTCTTTCCCTAAACTGTACCCACAACAGGCACACCTGTGGCCCAAATGCGAGCCCCTAGTAAAAGGTATCAGTGGTACCAAGGGCCTTGTGAGCAAAGATGGTCCCTTGGGGCTGCAGCATGTATTGTGCCACCCTCAGAGGCCCCTCGACACACACATTTATTTATTTCATTTATAAAGCGCTCTGTCACCATACGGCATCCTGGCGCTGAGAGACTCAAAGTACACGGTAGAAAGAACAAGCAACGGAAAAGGTGTTGGCAACTAGTAGAGAGCAGAACATTAACTAAGCTTTGGGGAATAACAGAGTTTTTAGCCTTTTCCTAAAGGGTAAAAGTTCACCAATATGTCTTACTTCCGGGGGCAGTCCATTCCACAGTTTGGCTGCCGCAACCGCGAAGGTTCTGCCGCCGGCTCTGGCTTTCCTAAACCTAGCTACCTTAACCAGTCTAGCTGAAGCAGAGCGAAGATTTCTAGCTGGGGCATACCACTTGAACTTTCTCTGTAACGCACTAGGGCCCATCCCATGTAAAGCTTTGAATACAAGACAGAGAGATTTAAACTTAATTCTCTGTCCCACCGGCAGCCAATGGAGCTCTGCAAGAGCCCTGGAGGACGAAGAACGTCTCGGCCATCCCAGAGCAAGTTTAGCTGCGGCGGACTGGCGGACATACACACTGCCGTTGCAGGCTGTGTGTTGTGGTGTAACTAAACTAAATGAGTCGACATGGGACACCTTCCTGGGTGCCATGCCTACACAACTTCCTGTTGCATAGGTAAGTCACCCCTTTAGCAGGCCTCGCAGCCCTAAGGCAGGGTGCACTATATCACAGGTGAGGGCATAGCTGCACGAGCAATATGCCCATACAGTGTCTGTGCCATTCACAGACATTGTAAGTGCAATGCAGCCGTTTAGGTACATCGGCTTGGAATTTGTCACACGAACTCCACAGCTCCATGGTGGATTTACTGAATACCGAGGTGTTTGGTATCAAACTTCTAAGTATAATAAACCCATACTAATGCCAGTGCTGGATTCATTATAAAATGCACGCAGGGACCATCTTAGAGTAACCCCCCTCTGAGAAATGACCCGCTCCTAGTGTATTGGCTGACTGATCCCTGCCGTCCAGCCACCACCAGACCGGTTTCTGACATCATGGGGTGACCGCCTTTGTGCTCTCAGAGGTCAGAAACAAAGGATGCCCAGGGTGGAGGTGCTTCACACATCCTCCTTACAAGAACAGCAAAACATTTCACCTGGTTTTATGCTGATTTGGGCAGCTCCAAATAGTGGAGATGCCCGCCCCCTGCCTAGCCCCAATTTTGGCAACAGGACAGGCAGGAAAATTATTGCGAAAGTAGGAGTGTCCACCTTGGCTTGGCATATTCTCCATGTTATTTTGGAGAATTAGGCCCAATAAGAATATGGCTGTGCTCCTCTCCATAATGGGAGGGGGCACCTGAAGGGTGTAGTCACCCTAAGGGCCAGTGGCCATTGGCTACTGCCCTCCAACCTCAGTAAGGCCCTTAAATATAGTATTTAAGGGCTCACCTGAACCTTGTTCCTCAGATTCGATGGAGGACTGAAGAACCGTGCTGCAGTAGAGAAGAAGACAGCGACTTACTTGGCCCCAGCCTTAGCAGCCTATCTCCTCCTCCAGCGATCCTGCTTCAAGAAACTGGCGTGGCTGCAGCAAGCAACCTTGCGAACCCCAGAGTATCTGTGCTGGCTTTGGTAAAGACTCTTGTCTCCCATGGACACCGGATTTGTCCAGCCAAGAAACTAACACAAGGACTCCGGAACCAGGTGGATCTGCAACACTTTCATCACTCTGCACCCGACGCCCTCGGCCCTAGTCCACATGGCCCACAGAACCAGTGATGTCTTCCTAGCAATCCTGACCAGGGAATTGCATTGGACAACCTCTCCTGACCTCCCCCTCAACGCCTCAAGTGCCCAACTGATGGTGTTCTGGCTTCCCCCTACTATACAACTTACCTCTCCAGTTGTGGGATTCCTTCAGCCAAAGTCTGGACCGAGCCTGAAGATGTTTTCCGCAGCCAAGGATCTCCATTGATTTCAACGGGCCCCTGACCCCTCCTTTGCACTCTGCACCAGACCGTCCCTGCGCAGCTGGAGGTGCAGTCTGTGCTCTTCAATGGCCCCTCCAGTACAGACCTTAACTCCAAGGGCCTGTGTCCCTGAACCGCAAGTACTTACCTGCAACCGGTGCCTCTTCGAGGTGCCCCAGCCTCCGTAGGATAACATTGGGCCCAGTGACCTCTGTACCCAGCAGCCCTATTGCCGCTGGTGTAGCAGTACCTATCTTGGTCAGACCCTCACCCAGTGTTGACCAAAACCCCCGGAGTCTGAACTTGAAAACTGCTTACTTACCTAGAAGTTACTCATCTGTCTTTTCCCCATAGGACTGCATTAGTCTCTCACTGTATTGTACTAAGTGTTATCCTGCAAACAACGTATCTCTTTCTGTATCGAAAAAGCATTTCATGCACAGTATTGTTTGACAATATACCAAACCTATTGCCAGTAATTGAAAGTATTGCATAAGAGTCTACTTACCTGTAACTGAGTTCAACTTGGTTCCTAGAAATAAAAGTAACAAAAGTAAACATTTTCCACAAACATGGGCCTGGAGTCAATAATTGAATGTGTGCTCCTGCCTTGTATGAGTCTGTACACCAAATGCATTCACACTATCCTCCGATAAGCCTAACTGCTCAGCCCAGCTACCTCTAAATTGAGAGTAAGATATTATCTACTTTTACCTCTGCCTTCCTTTGGGGAGTCACTGGACTCTGTGCACACTATACTTCTTTGTATAGTATACACAGAGACAGCTTCCTACAGATGGGTGTTTGTATCAGTCAAGAAACCCAATGAAAACTATAGAGTATACACAAGACAAATTCACAAACTGAATCGCCTTCTGTAGTTATTCTTGGGGTTTCAGCACTCCGGTCATCATCTCCTGGCTTGGCAGTTCGGGCTGGACTGTTCCCATGAGGCACAGGGTCAAGACTGATTTGCATATAGCTGGGTCTGAACTGAGGTGGTGAAGTGAGCTAAAGAACGATGATGGATTCAACCCAGATCTGTGACTGGCGGTTAATGTCTGAAAAGTTTCAGCACTCCGTCCATCATCTCTTTGTGTTTGTGTTATTGTTGGAGAAACCTTGCCAACTTTGTCTCTTTATTGGAATGAGCCCAAATGAGTACTAGATGTGGTGCTGATGATTTCTTATGTTTTAGGTTCAAGTTTAATATTTATATTTTTGTTTCATGCCAAAACTGGTTCATAACACTTGGCAACGTTTCCATGGATTCATTTTAGGAGTTCTTCGTTTATTAGCAGAATTAGCAAAATCAACCTTATACGAAGGAAGATCAAACATTCCTAATTAATCAGTGTGTAACCAATAACTAGTTAATGATTTTGAACAGTCTGATTGGTATGTCCATTAAGCATAACAATATATCTCTTGTTCCTAATCACTACAATCTCAACCCGTTATTTTCTGCCTTTCACCATTACTTTCAGAATGATGGTTGTCCCACCATGCCTTTAGATACTTTACGACAAAAGGGCAATAGTCTCAAATCCAGGTGTACACAAAGTGTGTCCTCCTTGGCAAAGTTACCTTTTAGTTTATGCTCAAAACTTCAATACTTCCATGAAAAATAAAAGGTTATAACATATTCGCCAGAGGGTGAAATTTAAGATTTGTTGCATTATTCATAAATGCCTGTTTGGAGTTGGCCCCAGATATCTATCCGAAATATTCAGACTCTATGAACCAGGTCGCTCTTTGCTCTCCAAGAGTCAAGCTCAGCTCCAAGTACCTAGGATCAAAAAGGAGAAACAGGGAGGCTGAGCTCTATCTTATAAAGGCCCTATTCTTTGGAACTCCCTGCCCCTCACCCTTAGGCTAAATTCCAGTTTGACTGCATTTAGGAAATGCCTAAAGACTCATTTTTTTCTGACCTGGTAGTCTTTCCAGTATTTCTGTCTGTGTATCCTTGTTTAGTTCAGCTTAAGGTAAGAACGTAAGCGCGGAGATACCCCTTCGGGGGTCGAATTCCTGCGCTATATAAGAAACTAAATAAATAAATAAATATTCACTTGCCCCAGTTTCTTCTCCCCAGTTCCCCCCGACATCACTTCACAGAGAGGATAAGTGGACTGTAACGACAGATACCCCCTCAGAGTGCAGGATGTATGTCCTACGGCTGAACAACAATACTACTGTCGCTCAAATAAGTACAACGAGATGTAATATGATTTTATTGCAAAACTGTTACTAAAACTATTTTTATTTTTATTATTAAACATTCACTTGTATGAACTGTTGCTGTCAATTGTAGTTCTTTTATCAACTGTAATATGACCTCGTTTTTGTTTTCAAAATTTCTAATAAGGTGAATGCTCACTGTCTGTTTGGAAGACCACCTAACATAGAGGAATGTTATCTTGCAACCAGTGTACATTATTTATGCTTTATTAAAACAATTAAGCTGTATTAAAAAACTCATGTGGCGAGACCGATGACTTCTATCCCTGTATGACTGTGTAGACAGTCGAATTCAAGTTCACTTCCTTTGCATGGACGTGTATGTACTACACATTAAAGAGGGTACACGTGCATAAGATAGTTATGCCCTCAACGCACTGGTCAACTCACCTGATTTTTACTTCTATCCACCTGTCTAACAAACAAAATGTCTCCATATACTTTAATGGAGTCACCTGCTTTTTAAACCTTTATCGCTTTCAAAAAAAGTGTTCATTTCTGCTCTTATTGGGATCAGCCCCTTAAACACCTAACTTGACCTGCATTTTTAGGGCAAGAGGTTGACAGGCATGCCTTCAGGCAGCAGAGGCACTTGCAGACACTGGTTAGGCTATATCAGTCCATAGCTGACACATTTTCAGATTGCCTGTGTGTGACATTTTCATAATTTCAGTGTAATTATGAGTGACATTCAACGACTATGAGTGGCACTTTCATGAAAGCAAAACCAAGCAATAAAGACCAGGGAAACATAAGTATCAGAAATTACATATATCTGGGAAACTCTAAGACTATCTTAAAACTGCTGCAAAGCACCAGAAATGGAAGGACACTGTGGGACCCGACTGTACCAAACAGGATGTGAGAGGCCCCACCACAGATGATCTCAGCTGCCTGCCAATAAGTGATCATAATTACTCAAGAGTCACTACAGTCAGCTGGCTCAGAGGGCTGCCCAGCCTGCCGCAGCCCCGAGCAAGCCTCAGGAGAGTGACAGGCTGTCATTTGTTTCGAAAGACTTTAGCTAGGCTGCTAGCTCTCTAAAATAATTAAAATAAATGTTTACTGTAGGCAATAGGCCTGATCAGTGTATTAGAAAAAGCTATGTAAAAACAGGAGTTTGGGTGTATGTATTGTGAAAAGCATATGTTATAGGTGAAAAGGGATATAATATAGGTGCATTGATATTACACTACATTAAAGCCTGCGGAGAGATATTTTGTTAACCAGAATCTCACATATTACCACAGTACACTCATATTTGCTCTAATGATTTGCTTTTGTAATAACAATGGTCTCCATGAAATAGACTGTCATTGGTGTGATGTTACTCCAGCCAGTTTTAACTACGGCTTTTATGATAACAGGGAGCTGCAATTAAAGGTTACACATTTGTCCAAAACAAAAACACTTCAGTTAAAATGCTAAACTTAGATTATGTGTGATCAAAATTAAATTCTACTCTCGGGTTTTTTGAGCATTGTATGAAATTTGAAACGCCACGTAGAGAAGGACAGGATTATTCCCTTTAAAACATGAAGACACGAGTTAGCAAAAGAGAAGGAGACGTGAACACGTCTGTCTTCCGGTGCTTGATGTGAAAAGAAGTTATGGTAAAGGGCTGCAGGATGTGCAGCCAGAAGCTTGTGTGTGGGATAACATTGTGAAGGCAGCCGCATTGGACCTGTGCACTGAAGCACAATGATAGAGTAGGTTTATTTGTATCCACAAATGAGCACATCTATGAATGGATTGGGATGCCACGAACAGCAGCAGCCCTGGCTGCGCGAGCATCTGTTGTCTGATTGCCACAGGGATGTTCCCAAATCAGTTAAATTGAAAGTAGCTCATGTTGACACACTCAAGTGTCAAAAACATAATTTGTAGATTTGGCCAGCAAATGGGTAAAGTCCGGCCCAGGAGAAAGGAAAGTAGGTGCAACTTTAGATTCTCCGACTACGGCAGCATTCAGAATCATGCCCGAAGCCGCCAGCCGCCGCCCGCCTGAGCCTGTGGACATGAGCAGTTCTAAGCTGCAGGATGCTAAAATTAAAGTATTCATGTTCTTTCATTTAGTTAACAGACCTGAGGCTGAGAATGACTGTGAGCCCGATGACAGCGACAACAATGAGTGCCCAGCGTCCTGGTCCGGTCGCATGGCATCATGGTGAGAGGCACTGGGGGTACAGGCAGCAGAGCGGGCAGCAAAAGTAAACTTGGAAACATAACTGCTGACTGCTTCTAAGCCCACTGGTGACTTAAATTCTGCCTCCGGCGGCAAATGGACAATGTTGCGAATGCTGCAGCGGGTCCGCAGCCAGAGAGAGCACACCTGATCCCAGCCTGGCTGGTGTGACCAGACCCACCTCCTGGCAGATAAGATTTCATGTAAACTTTACAAATAATAATTCAATACTGCCAGAGCAGAGCAGTTGCTTTGATCAATGAGTGCTAAAAGTGGCACTCCTGTTACCCACTTGTGGCTACTTCAGGAGGTGCTATAAATGGATGAATGTGCATTGTAGCGCAGTGATACGGACCACCACACCAGCTGCAGCTCCTGTATATGGGCGCAGGGGCTGCGCCTCCTTTACTTTCATGGCTTCCCAGAACAATAGCTGAAGTAAACACAATTGAAATGAAGGTTACCGTACTAGGCACTTTTGCAAGGCCTTCGTGAGGAGGTGCCTGATTCGGATGTATGACATTACAACGCATGCTTTTACATCGCATGCCTTTACAACGCGGTTTTTACAACGCAAACCTTTACAACGCATAGCGCTTTGGGGTGCTGGATAGTGAATAGTTTAATTTACTATTCCAACTCCAGTCCCCATGGAAGGAAGGGAAGGTGTTGGACAGTAAATTAAACTTATTCCCTATCCTAGAGCGCCCCCCCAGCGCAATGCGTTGTAATGGTTTGCGTTGTAAAAGTTCTGTCGTAAAGGCACTGCGTGGTAAAAGTTGCGTTGTAAAGGATGTTTCCCGCCTGATTCAGCACTGTCAGGGCTTACCAACACACAGCCATGGTCTGTTCCTCAGAGCGCCATAACGTTGCTTTAACCCGTTCCATGCTGATGACGGAACCGCTCCGCCATCAGCTACGGGTGCGCTGTGCTGATGACGGAGCGGTTCCGTCATGGCCCGCCCAGCTCGATAGAACGCTCATGCGCGGCGCGAATTCTGCGCCTGCGCTGAGCGTTCTATTGAGCGGGGCGGGCCGTGACGGAACCGCTCCGTCACGAGCACAGCTCAACCGACGCTGGTGACGGAGCGGTTCCGTCACCAGCATGCGGCCGCCCCGCCCCCTTAGCACTGCGGCGGAATAGCCGCCGCAGTAAAGGGGTTAATGTCTCTACCTTCTTCCGGTGCGCCCATTAAAAACAGCCTCTGGCGTTTATCTGTCAAGCCCGGGCTGCACAGGCTTGAACATCACCTAGAAGCACTTACCTCACCCTTTAATATCGTGTCACAGGGTGACGTGGGGCCGGCAAGCTTGACTAACTAAACCCCACGCTATGATATGTGAAAGGGTAGATTTAGGAAGTTTCCAAAAGATGCTGCAGACAAACTTAGGGGTATATTATCAAGAATGGCGTTAAAATTATCGCCGCTTTAGCGGCAGGAAATTGCAGCTAAAGTGGCGATAATCGGCTTGATAATATGTCCTTGAGAACTCCAATAGAAGCCCATGTCCACACCAGAACATGGGCTCTATGGGAATTTACAAGGGCATACTATCAAGCCCATTATCGCCGCTTTAGCGGCAGTTTCCTGCCGATAAAGGAGCGATAATGTTAATGCTGTTTCTTGATAATATGCCCCTCATTTTCTTCAGTCTGTGGGTTGCGCTAGATTTTGTGTATTTATGAGCACATTCCTGCTCAGCTCAGCATGTATGAGAATCCTGAACAGGTCGAGTTTGCATTATATTCAACTGTAAAAACAAAATCCTGATAACTGTGACCTAACGCAACTATACAAGCAAGATAACAGATCAGCAGCTGCCTCAAAAAAACTGCACATGTAAATTTGGAGGAAAAAGTCTTCTCTCTTGTCTCTATTTATTTTCCTTTCCAACTGCTGTCTCCTCTGCAGTACTAATTGGGTCAGCCTAAAACTTTGTGCTGATACAACTGCATGTGGTTGTTTTTTCTCCATTGCAGATTATATGTGCTTACTGTGACAGTGGGCATCTAGATGTAATACACAAGGAGAATAAAACAAGCAGTAACAAGGTGTAGCTTTTTATTCATTAAATTGCTGGTTACTCAATGAGTGGTGTTTGTGTGAATGGGTGGAGCATTGAATGTGGGGGGTTGCCTGTGTAAATAGGTGAATGTGATGCTTATATGAAATGGGTGAATGACAGTGGAAAGCTTGACGCGAATGGGCGAATATGCATGGGTAGGTGAATGATGTAAAGTGGGAGAAAGTGAAATAATTTTTAATGGGGTTTGTCGGGGAATGATCTTGAGTGAGCAGTTGAGTGAGTAACTGGGTCTATGACTGGGGGAATGATAAGGTGGGTAGATAAAAGCTTGTTCAAACATAATGAATTGAATGAATGCAACTTGCTGCCTCCAATAACATATTTTAACAAGCATTGAAAATGCAACAGGTCTCGCATTTGATAAAGTTAAAGCCATTTACTTTGCTAATAGTATTGTATTTTAGCTTTACATTATTTAGTGTATATTTTTGATATGTGCATATATTTGCTCTCCCCTTGCCCCTGTCGTCTGCCTTATGCAATTCTAATCCTCACTAGACGAAAATAACACATATACTAATCTTCTATTCATTCACCTCCCAAATCTGAAACACTGCTCTTTTCCTACTAATACTATGCTTTAAACTACTACACAGCTAACAAAACAATTCTAACTACATACAACTACAATGTATCCCAAATATAAACTGAATAATGCAAAGCTAGAATACAATACCATTAGCAAAGCAAATGGCTTTAACTTAATCAAAGGCGAGACCTATTGCATTTTCAATGCTTGTTTAGCAAAGCCTTCACCTACATTATAGTGTCATGCTTCAACATTGGGCAGCTACAACATCTTCTGTACCATGGGGGTGTACATTACGGGGCTAGAGTAGAGATTTTAGGAATCTGGTAAATGACTGAAACTGCCGAAAATCGATACCAAGTCTATTTGATTCATTATAGGGTTACTTTTGGAAGGATTAAAAGCAGTTTAAGATGGTCAATGGGCCATACCCTACCATCTAGATGCCAACATGTTTCGGCCATACTCCTTCCACCCTTACGGGTCGTCTGCCTTCATCAGGACTATAGATCCCTATACTGTCAGCGTAATTTACATCAGAAAACATGTCCAAGTTAGTGCTGTTGAGAAACACACCCCGTTATTTGTAAAAAAATGTAATAATTTCTGATGGGGTTCCTTGAGGTTTTCTCCAGGAATTGTGTCTAATTCTCCCAATCCGGGGAGACACAGGAGCATTGACCTGTAGTCACACATTCATCAAGGGTATCTGCCGCTGTAACAGTCAGATGTTTCCCTTCGCCAATACCCACTGATGGTACAGGAGGTGTTGTAGCTGCCCATTGACGAAGCATGCCAGACAAATGTGGGTGAGGACTTTTCTAAAAAACAAATATGGGATCCTATTTCAAGGTGGAAACCCTAGTAATACATTCCATCAACCTTCATGTGTTACCAGAGGCCTGATAATGATCTGCCTTATGAATGTTGCAGGGGACACTTTAGTATCCATCTAGGTGGTATATCTGCGCAGTGGTGAGGTGTACTGTCTAATAAGGTGTGTTGAAAGTGTGTATCTTTTGTTGTCTAGAGAAAAGTGCTGGTGAGAGAAATTTCATCATTCACCACTCCATCGTGACGGATGGACACTGCTCCTGTACCCCCGGCAATCCTTGCTAAATTTGAAGCGATCACTTACTTCCTTGACGCTCATTCGGTACCTGACTCTGGTACCAGCTACTGTACTTTCACTGAATTCTACTCCGTTTTTAGAGCGCCCTCGGTGTCTCTGAGGCTTTATTTCATTAGGCATTATACAAATGTCCTGATGATGATCCCCATGATTAGATAGTGGGATCTAAACGCCGTTGACTCTAATTACGCACTTTATACATTTATGTACCATGTGTCATTCAACATGTAAAAGTGCATGATGACATTTCTGTTCTTTTATTTGAATTCTGAAAGTTGAAGAACCGCCCGCTTTTGCCTAAAAAGCCCTTCTTAGTTTCACGTTGTCCATTGTATTTTCTGTGTATGTTTGAGTAGGGTACAGGCTTGTGCCCCACTTTGTTGAACTGTGGAGAATTCCTCTCCCATACCTTTCAAAAGTAAAGATTGGACCTCTGTCCGGCTGGACATGTCACACCGAATATAGAAACGATGGTGGCTATATTTATTGAATTGAATTTTTTCTCTTGTAAGGGACCACTGTTGTTTGAAAAAGAATTGATTCCCAAGGTCCCTTGCTGACTTTAATGGGTGCCCTCGTTGTCTTCAGATATGGCTACCAATCACAGCAAGCTACATTCAGTGACACACTCTGAAACTACCTGAATTGGTTTCAATGTTTCATTACACAAATATTAGGTGTCCACAATCAACATTAACCATCAACCTGCACCAAATATTGCCAATGATTCATTTCTCCTTACAATGTCCATCACTCAAGCAACAAGTGACAAATGGTAGGAGAAATGAGGTGAGCTATTCCTATCCACCCACAGAGTTCCTTTGTCATTGCAGTGCACTTGGTTATCATTTCAATATCTTACCAAAAACTCTTCCAAACCCCAATATTTCTCTCTCGGATATAACTGCTCATCACCTAGAAATGCAGCAAATAATGTGCAACGGTGTATTTTCGATCCATTTATAGCATGGCCGCATTTTCTAACTCACATATACAAGTAAAAGAAAATTTTCTCAGAGAGAGATTTGTCAAAAGTATATCGTACTTGCACAGTCCAAACACAGTATGCAGCCTAAAATAGCAATTCCTCATGAAAAAGTTTACATTACATGTCAGTGTATTAGCATGTGTGATGTCTATTTGCAGTTTTCAAATGGCAAATCTCACAAAGAAGTTTTTGAAAACAAAAAGGTTAAAAAATCATATTTGAACCTGCTATGTGAACTCTGTATAACCTTTCTAATGTGCTGCACTTCTCATATCATGTACATTTGCAAGTGATGGAGGTGGTAAAACAGAGACTGGCAGGCCCACTTTGCTGAATAGTCAGTCTGAGGTGTTTTGCAATCTTTCCTGGTATTTCCCAACCTCAAGCTTAAGACTCCTCTCAAACATAACCTTTTAGTTGCAATGCCAACTGCGTGTCGAGATAGGAACCACTGGAAAGGCGCTTGTTCTCGACGCTCAGTCTGACGGCCAATTGGGTGTGGTCTAACAAGACACATCACAAATGTACCTCTATCAGAACAGGTCAGGCAGAGGCCGAGCGATCAATATGGAGCCCTGAGCTTCAGTCACTGGTCTCCGGTCTCTCCTGTCCCCACCCCTAGGGTGATGAAACCAATCAGTACAAGTTTCTCTGAAATACATAAATCTGCCCTCCTCAGGGTAGATGGAATGGAATGAGAATTTATATAGTGCAAAACTGCCACCCTACGGGATAAATGACTGCAGACATTGGACAGCTGCCATTTTCCCACACAAGCGCTGCCTTTTTGTCATCCTTTTTGGGCCATAACACTGAGCATTTTTTTTCCAATTTCAGAAGTTAAAGCCAATTTGTCAATGGCTGGCCTGGGAAGGAGGCGGTGTATTAAAACCGTTGTGACAGAAGCCTTTCGCTTTACAAAACATAAATAACACAGCCGTCCCAGCACAGCTTACTGGCCATTGTACATATATGTTCCATACATCACATCCACTGCTCTGCTTTTCTGCAGGGGTGTTTTCCAAACCTAGGGTGCTTCAGGCCCAGGCACAGTAAACAGCATTGAAGCGACAAATCCTGAAAATGAAGTGTTTATTATTTAAGAAAAGAACGTGTAATAAATCACCTTCTAATCCCCCGTCCCCAACACACTGTACTTAAAATGTGAAACTTTTATGATGCAGCCCTGGATAAACTGCAACCCCCAGCCTTTCAAGATCCCACAGAAAGAACATTCTACCCATTAAAAAAAACAGCCAGACACATACTACCCCCTCCTCCGTTCAATATTGATGGATGTCACCAGATAATAAGGGCCAGGATAGATTGGGGCGTGGCGCACTCTAGGAAAAGTCTGTGAGGAGGGGGGTGCTCTTCTGTACAGAGAGATCCCTCTGGAATGTTCATTAAATAAAAACCTCCAAAGAACAGCATGGGGCAATGATCGTGAATTATACAAAAGCTTTCTGCTCGTGAACTCTTCTGTATTAAACTTTTTTTCTGAAGAGAACTGGGTATCAAGAGGGGACGTATACCAGAAGCTAAATTACAATTCAAGCAAGCAAATAAATAAACACACTGAAAAGGGACGGGTTTTGCATTTTAAGGCATGTTTCTCAAGAATTAACTTTAATAGAATTATGCAAATGTGAAGAAGCATATGGGCTAATGGAAAATATTAAAAACCTGTCATGCAGAGAGAGCGCTGAGTACCTCGCACTGCAGCACTGAGTGCTGTTCCCACACAAATACAGTGCTGGCCGCAAAAACCTGTCATGCAGAGAGAGCGCCGAGTACCTCGGCCCCTAGAAAGCACAGGTCTTCCGGAACCGCAGGGAGTCTCCACAGATTCCTAACACGGAGACAGGAGAGACGGACAGAAGAGACACCGTGACTTGAGATGCCGTGACTCGCATGAAAGGGACGACAGCTTTTGTTAAAAGGTCGATGTAAATGTTCTCCTGGGGTGAACCGAAAATGGCTGACGACCAGGCACTGTAGCCAGAAAGTGATGTCTGCAGGAATGGGGCTAGCCAGGGTGACACTCACTGCTGCCAAAATGAGTTGTTTCCTAAAGGCAACTTTAAAACGCCCTGTGGAAGCCGAGCGTGTCACTGGCAGGAGCCCGTCCCCAGGTATCGCCCTCTAGAAAGCACGGGTCTTCCGGAACCGCAGGGAGTCTCCACTGATTCCTAACACGGGACTCCATTCAGGAATAGGGTAGTGCCTGCACTTTTGCTATAATCCCGGCAACCGCGCTTTACTTTTAATGTTATAAGTAAAGCGCGGGTGCCGCGATTATAGCAAAAGTGAAGAAATAGATGTTTTTTTCTATATCTTTACTTTTGGTATAATCGCTGCACCCGCGCTTTACTTATAACATTAAAAGTAAAGCGCGGGTGCCGCGATTATAGCAAAAGTGAAGAAATAGATGTTTTTTTCTATATCTTTACTTTTGGTATAATCGCGGCACCCGCGCTTTACTTATAACATTAAAAGTAAAGCGCGGGTGTCGCGATTATACCAAAAGTAAAGAAAAAAAAGCGATTTCTTGTCTTTATGGGGCCATGTGTTTGAAACACATGGCCCCATAAAGATAAGAAACCTTTTGCAGCAGAAGGAAGACAGACGAGCCCGCCCAAGTGGGCGGTCTGACAAAGAGACAAGTCGACGTCACATAAACCTCTTTCCCAATGGCTGGCCACCGTTTAGCATAAACGGTGACTCCGGCCAATGGGAAAGAGGGGCGGGTCTTAAAGCCCGTCACTGAAAGCTCCTAAAAAACATAAAATCTCACCAGCGAGAGTGCGCATGTGCGCAGCCCACACAGGCGAGACCTAAAACCTGGAAATACAACAGTGAGCAGGTAAGGCAATGTAAATTATGTGAATGAGCTGGAAGATAGTTTGATGTGAATGTATCATTGAGTGTGTGAATTAGTATGAGTTAGTGGGTAAACAGCACAATGGGTGAGGGTGTGGATGGGAGTATGTAGTTCAGTGGGGAAATGAGTGTGTGTGTATGGAAGGATGGATATATGTGAGTTGATGAGAAATTGTGCTGAACATACGCTGGAAATAGGTTTGATGGGAACCTGGTCAGGCTCAGGCCTCCTAGCTGGGTCCGAAGACTCACTGGACTAATGCATCCACTAAGCTTTCTGACAAAGCTGATGATCTGAATTTGAGCCCATGGTTTGAACTCTGGCACTCTACTCAGCCTTTCATCCTTTCATCCTCTCAAGGTCGATTAAAAAGAAAACTATTGAGTATCTGCGTTCACCCTCTCTTCCCAGCCGAACTCTCCGAGTAAATCAGGCATCAGGTTTGGTCGTTATGCTCAATTGTGTGGTGTTACGTCTGGACTTCTGCCGCACCACTTTTTGCAAACACCAGGTGCCACTGCAACACACCAAAATGCGTTAGTCTAATGTCTGATGCGTGGTACTTGGCAAGGCTATTAGTCTACTTCAAAGAATATTTTAGAAGAGTGTAACCTGTGTCAAAATAATCACAAAGGCTTATTTCCTATTTTGTTTTTGCAGTTTTACAAAGTGTGAACCCGATCCTAAAGTATTGGAGCGCTTCACAAGAGCAACAGTTACATTACACAAGGACAAATCACGTTTCGTATTTAGGCACAGGGAAATTAAGTGATTTTTCCAGAATCACAGGATGTGTGAGGTGACGACAAGACTCTAACCTGGGTCCCCAGTATGCAGGAATAGATTTTTATTTTGGTGTAGGGGTGAGTTCAAAATGCCCCAAATATTTTAAAATATGGTGTAAATGCTGCAGTTTATCAAAGCAGCACCTTTCCTATGTTCCTCTTTGAGTATATCCATTTGTATCCCTTCCCTATGTATATAGAGATAACTCTAATCACTATGCAGTAGACCTTTGTACTCTCTACCATATCTATGTGACTCTTAGAGTATATCCATTTGTATCTCTTCCTTGAGTGACTTTACTATTGGTACATTTGCAATTTTTCTTTCTGTTTATATCTCTTCTTTGTGTGACTTTACATCTTGTACATTTGCAATTTGTTCTGTTTGTATCTTTTATGTAACGCATGTAATCCTAAATACTTATGTTTTGCAACTGGTTCTTATGTAAAGCGCTCTGACACCTTCGGGTAAAGTTCGCGCTGTATAAAAACGCATAAATAAATAAAATAAACAAACAGGTTGCTGCAGAAATACCGGCTCACGTGCGGCTGGGCGGGAACTTCCGGGCCAACAGAGCGTTCTCTTCTATTTCCGGGAAAGGAAGGACTCCTCATTGGTGGAACGTGAATACCTTTTCCGGGGGGGTGATCGTTTCTAACCAATGGCAGCCGCCAGAGCCTTCTCCGGCGCCGCCTCTTCGCTGTCAATCATCAGACAGAGCCGCAGGGTGCAGGCAGGAGGTGAGTCCTCGCCTGGGAGGGAGGGAGGGATGGATGGCGCGCGGGCCGGGCCTGCTGTGGTACCCGGCGGGCAGGAAGATGCAAGAGCTGCCGGCAGGGCACGGGAAGGAGCAGGGCAAGGACCCCGGGCAGCCTCGCGCCCCTGAGTGCATCTGGATGGGTTAAGTGTAGGTGGGGGTACCCTGAACTCTGGCCACACTCACAGGCTGGGGAAAGAGTCAGAGGGGGAGAAATAAAGAAACAACAAGAGGGAAGATATACATTCAGAAAGGGAAGAAACGAAGATAAAACAATAAGGAAAACCGGAGAATTGGGGGTTTAAAAGAGAAAAGTCATAAAGTAGGATAAAATCACCGAGTTAGTGAAAGAACATGCAATTGTGGGAAAAGAAGTAGTGAATAAAAATGAAACATGCCATGACAAGCTATGATAAAGCCACTAAGGTGCATCGGTTATATATATATATATATATATATATCTATATCTATCACAAAACTTAGCCCCAAAGGAAGAGCCCACGAGTAGTTGTAAGTGTTCCGTTCATTTAATGGATGACAGCTACAGCGCGTAAAACAAAGCAAAATGCATCAATGTTCACGGCCAGACGCGTTTCTGGTGGTGGTCCCTTCCTCAATGGCCAAATGCTGCAAACACCATGACCAGTTTTACATTCACTTTTCAAGTGCGAGGACCAGCCACAGTGGGCGGGGCCTATCGCTAAGCCCTCTGGTCCTCGTAGTGTCACAATATAATCTCCAGTGAGTCTGTCATGGTGAACTGCCACAATGTCACTTAATACAATCCCCCAGTGGGTTGATGCAACTCATTCCGCTTCAAATGCCGTGTAACTTATGCTTGCACCCTCAACAAACTACTCCCGTTAAAACGATGAAGCCGTGTGGCTCACCGGGGATGGGACTCTCCCGCGGCTGGTCTCAGCCGTACAAATCCATCACAAAACTTAGCCCCAAAGGAAAAGCTCACGAGTAGTTGCAAGTGCGGCTTCATTCAAATGGGCAACCTCGTGTGTCAATATATATATATATATATATATATATATATATATATATATATATATATATATATATACACTTCGTGTTTTAACAATTGAAAAAGATTGAGTGCACAACCGCATTACGTTTTAAGCTTTTGTACCTTTTTAACCTCCATTTTGTATTAAGTGCTTTCTCTACTCTTTTATGCTTTTTAACGAAATCAAATAAAAGTATTATTGACTATATATATCTTCAAAACTATAGAAAAAGGGTACTGCTTTTCTAACGTACAATACACACATCCATGTGGTCTGATAAGTTGTGTTCATTTTCGAAAGCCATCTTTGAATGTTTGTCTAGTTATACAGGCCTCAAATAGTATATGGTTTTTGGGTTCTGCTCTCTATTTTTTTAGTTCCGTAAGGAGCCTTTGCTCTCTCCCATGGGAAGCAGGCCATCGTAAGGTTTCTACACATAAAGTCGCTCGTTTACTCAGAAGTTGTTTATGCTCTGTTCAGAAAACCGTGATCTTCCATAACCCCGTTTCTTTTTGTGTGGCTTTCGTTCTCCTGTTTAGCTGCATGTAGTCCAGTTGTGAAGATGCCAAGCTTCCTGAAACTGCCCATTGTGCTAACTGTTAAAGTCAATGTGGTTCTGGTGGCCCTAACCGTGGCAGGACTGGCGAGCCGTCTCTGGGCCCTCACCCATCCCCCAGCTGTGGTGTAAGTGAATATAGTCCCATTAACTTTGTGTGCTTCTTACTAAGATCAGTGGAGCCCCATACGTCTATTCTGCTAATAAGGGATAATAGTTTCTTTGTGATTTTTGCGGTTCACTCTACAAATACCAGTTTAGTCTATGTCATAGGACACCACGTCTCCTGTCTTCTGCTTTTCTGTTATGAATAAAAGTTAACTAGGCTATTAGTCCAAGTGGTTTATTCGAAACAACTGGAACATTACAACTTATGAATGCATTGATTTGTTAAATGAAATCCTGAGACTGGAAACACTATGTCTTTCAGAAATATTTATTTAACTACCTTACCTGTCCAGTCATTGTTCCGTCTCTGTGCCACACTTGCTGTGAGCCTGATTGTACGTGTGCTTTTGTCCAGGTTCGATGAGGTGTATTATGGACAGTTCATCTCTCTCTACATGAAGCGTATTTTCTTTGTGGATGACAGCGGCCCTCCACTTGGGCATATGATCCTGGCTCTTGGAGGTAGGAGCTCCAACCTCGGAGGAGAGTTGTCAGATGGCGTCACATCAAGTTCCTTTTCCAAATGTTCACTCTGTTTTCCAAGTTCCTTGCTTTGTCCATCGAACTGCCCTGTCACTTTATCAGTCTCTTGCTTTCTGTCCATCAGCCATCATCACTCACAAAGCCACCACCTTTCCATTCCCAGCAGCCCACTTACACCCCACCTCTAACCCTGCGTATGGCCATTCCATATTTAGCCCACCTAGGGATTTATAGCATAATTGGACAAAACCACCAGATGGGAAGAGGTAGACAAATGTATTATCACCATTGTAGGAAGCTGGCTCTTTATATATAGTTTACCAAAACTAGGTGCACTGTGTAGAGTGTCCAGGTATCTCATATTAGCGTACATGGTCTTGCTCTAACAATACTAAGGTGCTCTATATTTGGTATTGTGGTCCAGCAGCCGTAGGTTTATCAGATGGGAATGTTAGGCGTTTGTTGCACACACTGTCCATAAATGAGACACGCAGTCAATAAGGAAATTCAACTCCAATTTATAAATAACGCAGATTTTATATTTAGAAACCAAGATCTTCGAGATCGGGTAAGTACTTTTCGAGTTAGTGATTTTCAGAAGCACAGAAAATACTGCTGCTGTTCCTCAATGTATTTGATTCGGTACATGGAACTTTGTGGGTGTGAGTTCGCTTAAGTAAAGATAACGATGCAATGGAATTTCTGGGGCAAAACTCCTTGCTGCTCGGTGCCGACGATTCAGCACGCCATCTTCCACGCTATCACCCCATATCTGCCAGGCTATGCCGGGTAAAGACTGGTTTGCATATGGCAGGGTCCAAACCGTGGTGGCGTGGTGAACAAACAAATGATGGATTAAACTCATCTGTGACTGGGGTGAATGTTTTATTTGTTCAGCATTCCGTCTATCATTTATCCTTTATGTAGTCTGCAGTGGCAGCCTGCATGCAATTTGTGTGTGGGTCCCTTAGGGTGGCATAAGACATGCTGTGGCCCTTAGGGACCCTCTCTAGTACCCCTGCCAATGGTACCATTTACTAAGGACTTATAGGAGTGCCAAAGGCCTTACCAATTGGGTTACAATTAGACTTTAACTTGTTTTAGGGAAAGAGCACTGGCACTGAGGTCTGGTTAACGGGCCTTAGTGCACTGTCTGAGTTGAAAACCAGAATCTAGTAGTAAAAAATGTGGCAAAAAGTGGGGGGGGGACAACTGCAACAAAATTCTAGTTTCCTACAACCATTCCAACGTTAGCACCTATAATGTCCTGTTTAAGAAAGTCCTGAGCCTTTAGCACTCAATTGAGAACTAAAATATGTATTATTAAAATTGCACAACAGACCATTTTTCTTTCTCCTTTACCATTGCTTTCAAACATATTGTGGAATTTAATAAACCCAAGCTCTCAAATGTTCAAGCAGTACTTGCTTATGCCCCTGCTCTAGGTCTTAACTAGAGAAAGCAACCCATTTGGTGGTAATCTGCTAGACACCCTTTTTTCAACCAGCACTCTGTTTTCAAGTACAGAACCACTTCTGATGACTGTGGTCTAACATGATACCATTTTCCACTAACATCGGCACCTTTGAATGCTGTAAAGCCCCAAACACATACCAGCTTGCACAGCAATGGAAAGGCTATTTTGTTTTTACCTTTGCATCCCCTTCATCTACTCACTTTGAGTGAGTAGATGAAGTCTTACTCAGCCATACCACTCCACCCTTACAATATCTGTCTTTCATGCATGCCCATACTTTTCAGTTTTAGCACTATCTCGGTACCCATGCTGCCCTCCTCCATTCTCTTCTCACTTTGCACTACTGCTCACAGTGGGCTACCTAATGGTGAACTTTTATCCCTCCTAATGCCGTTCCCTTCTGATCACCTACCACCTCCTCCATGGGAACCTTGGAGCACACTACGGGGGCCATTGTGATGTCGGGCGGATCGCCACCGGTGGTGGCGATCCGCCCGACATCTATTCCCCTCCCGCCCTTCCACTACCCCCGCCATATTACAATGGTGGGGGGACAGTGGCGGACGGAAAGATCGCCCACCGCTTTTCCGCAGGCGTTACGATTGCCTGCAGTGCGGACCTGGCCCATAATATGGTGGCGGTGCCTAGCAGGCACCGCCCGCCATATTATGATGTGGGCGGATTAGTGCCTTTCCATGGCAGCGATGCCGCCATGGAAAGGCATGCGGTCTTTTGCATTGTGGGCCTGTTGCGGGCCCCCGGGGTGTTGATGGGTGGATGGAGCACTTGAGGGGTACCCATGGTACCCCCTACATTGGCATAAACAAGGTGGCAGCCACCGCTCTGTGCCTGTCACATTGCGCATGTCAATGCACAACATGGCACTTTTACATTGCGGCGGGTACTGCTTACAGCACCGACCGCCGTAATGTAAAAGATGGGGGATGCGACCGCCAGGGTGGCGGTCGCATCCTGATTGTCCCCGCGGGACCGACGCACCTCTGACGGTCGGTCTTGTTTTCCGCAACGGTGGTGTCGGTCAAAGTCCGCCCACCATCGTAATGGGGCCCTACATCTCCATTGAACACAATCGCTTCTTAAGATCACTCTTCCGCACGTTGCACAACTTGAAACATACATCTCCATCCTCCACCCACCCCCCTTTCTTACCCAGCACTGCCACTGTCGAACTGTGCTCTTCCCTAAAGCTGCTGCCATTCCCTTCTGAACACACATGGTAAAGTGAGGGGTAGACACAAGTTCAACAATTGCTGTTGGTTGTTCGATTCAGGCTATAGATTCATATACACCAAAAAAGTATATATACACATATCAAAATGCATGTATATCAAAAATAGTTTTTTTATTATTTATTTGTCAATCTATTAAAATAGTTTCATAATTATGTAGATCAGTATCAAAATAGTTTTTATATGTATATAGCTATGCTCGATAAAGTTCTAATCGATTTTGGTTTATCTATTCAATATAATAATGCACAATCACAGAACTATACATAAACAGAATCACACATTTGAAACCGATATATACATCACATAAGTACAAAACATGACTAAAAATGCATCACTATACATAACACAACTTAATAAGAGATGGAGAAGGTGGATTATAGAACAATTCCAAGGCTGGCGGTCCCCTTCTTTCCCAAATCGCCGTTCCCTTCTGAGCCATCAACACACTGCTTTACTTTTTGCAGTGTAGTAATAAAAATGTGCTTCTTTCAGGTTACATTGGAGGATTCGATGGGAACTTTTTGTGGAACAGAATTGGGGCAGGTAAGAAATACTTTTAATGCCACTTCTCTGCTGTGTGTTGGGTTGTGAGCTTTTGTATAGCGTATTTGTCACATTTTCAGTAGCATTTTTGAAACCTGTGCACCCCTTGATTGGATGTATAGTAAAACTGTGACTGACTTATGTGCAGCCACCACTGGTAACTACTTCCTTGTTTTTACCTTTTCTCTTGGTTGCAGAGTATGATGCCAGTGTCCCAGTCTGGTCCTTGCGACTTATTCCGGCCCTCGCCGGTGGCTTGTGTCCTGCTCTGGCTTACCAAATTGTGGTGGAAATGAACTGCACTCACTGCACAGCTCTTGGAGCAGCCCTTCTCCTCCTGTTTGGTAGGTGTAGTATTCTGCAGAGGCAATTGTAATATAAGGACATGTGAAGTGTTCTTTACTGGCTTTGAGAGCGCACACAGAGCCTGTCACTTGTGTAGTCAGTCTTTTATGTTAGGGCAGAATGAGTCCCACCTAAGGCTTATTACTAATAGACCAGGGAGGCTCTTAAAGAGCTTCGCATATGTTACGTTAACGTCTGAAATTGACAATTATGAAGCAAATCATATATCAAAGAAGCCTCTACTAATCATTATCTGTGGGATACTGCCCATTTTACACACTGGTACAAGGAGTCCTCTCAGCGCTTGATTTAAAAATAAAAATTCGTACTCACTTTTGCTGCTGTTAGTGGTTGCTCTGACCTTGCCTTTTCGTGAATCGTCAACAGCTCAGGAAATGTGCATTTAAGCCAAGTCTGTTTCTTTTTTTTCATTATCACAGAGAACTCTCTCATCACCCAGTCCCGGTTGATGCTCCTGGAATCTATTCTCATCTTCTTCGTTCTGTTGGCTGTCCTGTCCTACCTAAAATTTCACAACTGCCAACGCTGCAGGTATGACCCGCCTTCCCTTGGGGCAGTAAGCTGCAGGTGCAACTCAGATTTCCTAGAAGGGAATAAACTGCAGATACAGATATTCTTACACTAACCTCATACGCTGCAGCTATGGCCCACCTAAAACCCATGCTATCAGCTGGAGGTTCAACCCACCTTTCCTCTGGGCAGTACACTGCAGGTACAGTTATTTTTGCACTAATCTCATAAGCTGAAGCTCCATCCCACCTTACACCAGAGCGATAAGGCTGCAGGTATAGTTCTCCTTGCACTGCCCTGATAAGCCGCAGGTGCAGTTCATGAAATGCTGACCTGGAAGCCAGAGGGATAGTCAATGAAACACCTGTGCCACAAGCTGTTATCAAAACTCCCAAAGTGCTGCATTGTTAGCTGCAGGTACAACACCTTTATTGGAAGACTGCTGCTCATCTTGCACCAGTGTGATAAACCACAGGTGCAGCTAACCTTACACCAGCCTTGAAGTTGAAGGTACAAAGGTGCAGTAGGGCTCTTGTAACACTCGGTGCAGTGATGAACACTAGTCCTCAATATTGCTCCAGTGTGCTTCTGCCTTATGTATTGGCCACGTTTGAGTCAGCATCACAGCACAGCCTCCTGCAGTGCGATGTACATTCCAGGGCAGAGGCTGCTCCAATGTATCGGAAGCATTTGAACTAATGATTTTGAGCCTGGGACCTTGGTACCCTCCAGTGTATGATCTGATGTAGAACCCATTCCTTTGGCTCGCTGTGACGTGTTCGGATATACTGCTTGTGGCTTTTGGGGCTGCTTTGATTTAGATTCCAGGGATCTTGACTTCTTTCTGTTGAGTTCAGAGTGCCATCCAAAGCGGATGTTGCCCCGAGGGCTTTCAACTCTTTAATATACAGCCTAGGACTTTGGGTGCCCTATGTATAGCCCATGCCTGCTCTGGTGTGCGGCTTGTGGTTTTACAATGTACTAGTGTACTTTCTTCGCTTTGCCCCATTGTAGAAGCGAGGTCTTGAACGTCTTGGTGTTATATGTGCTGCATTATTGTAGGCTCTTATACCGTACCTTTCCTTGTAGGCCATTCTCCTTCAGCTGGTGGTTTTGGCTTCTGCTCACTGGTGTCTCCTGCTCGTGTGCAGCTGGGTAAGTTTTTTTTCTTTACAAATATAAACTCTTCCCTTATTTACCTAAAATGCCTAGTAGCCGTATCTCCATAATACTGTGGCTGCCTGGCCCAAAACGATTCGAAACAATCAGTTGTGGGTGTAAATGGAGGATATTAGGCTACATTTACAAGATGAATAACACCTCGTGTCATCCGAGACTGCTATACGAAGCTGACTCTGTATATGGTATCGCCACTAGGTGGTTATACCATGCAGAGAGCCCTAGGGTTCCTCAAAAGTGTATAGGGCTCAATGTAAAACCCAAAGTGCTCTATTTGTGGTAGTGTGGGTGAGCAGCCTTAGGCCTAACACAGAGGAGTGTAAGACATTTATTGCACAACATGACACGAGATCCACACTAATTTTAGAAAAATAAGCTTTCTTTGTACTTTATTTTAAGACCAAGATCTTCATAATAAGGTAAGTACGTTTTTAAATAGCAATACTTTTCACTTTAAAAAGTCGATACTTTGGAAAATGTCTGAGCAGTTCAGTGTTCTCCTACGGAGGTGTTATCCAATAGAGGAAAATAATAATGCAGTTATTCAGATAAGTAATACACTTACAGTTCCTGTCTTCGGGACCAAAGGTCAGCAAGGGGCAAGGGTCAGGTGAGTACCAAAACTGCATCACCAGCGGCACAGGGGCGGCAGGGTGTAGAGGATAAAATCGGAGGTTCGAGGCATGTGGGCTGCTAAATTCATATCTATTGCATAGATCGCCGCCTAGTGTTGGGTCCGGATGATTGCACATTGTTGTCCTGGAAGAGTCTTCGAAGTATCACGAGATAGGTGGCTCCTCCCCTGGACTACAGTGCGCATGGGCATCGACTCCATCCCCAGATTGTTTTTTTCCGCCATTGGGTTCGGATGTGATTTCGACGTCTCCTGTTCGGAATCGATAAAACAACTTCTTTAAGGCCAAAAGGCCTTCCTTACTTCGTCGGTATTGTTCGCGTTCGGTCTCGTGTGTACTCCAACTCTTCAAGTCGGATATCTGGGGAGTCGGGTGACTCTTCGGTCATCAAGGCCCTGTCGACGCAGCGAGACCCCGACGATACTACGATGGAACAGAGTCGTTCAAGTTCTGCCCCGTGTGCAGTTCAAAGTACCCACACATCGACGTGCATCCTGTATGCAACAAGTGCCTGTCGCCGGACCACAACGAGGCCAACTGTATGGCCTGTTCGAAATTCAGATCGAAGAAAACGATCAAGCTTCGGCGCGTGGCGCGCCTCGAGGCCCAGCGATCGGCTCCGGCACCTGTAAACATCTTCGACGACCCCGAAGCAGACGAGCAAGAGCTTCACCTGCAGATCTCACCTACGTCGGCGGAGGTCGAGGCCGACTACGGAGAACCCGTCGAGGGCCAGGACCTAGACGAAAACGTCGAGGAGGTAGGGGACGACGAGGAAGCTTATGGGGCCATGGAAGATAGCTCAGAGGAAGAGCTATACCCCGTACGTACAATTACTAAGGCTCAGGTCACGGGATCGCCACACGGCCTTACCCACGACCCTACACCTCAATCCTCGGCCCCGCCTTCTGGCCCGGCTACGGACATACCAGCGGAGCCTCCATTAACTAAATCGAAACCGAAACTAAAAACATCGAATCGAAAACAACAAAGATGGCCGACACGCCATCGAAACCGAAGACGTCTGCTACACCATCGACGCCGTCGTCTTCGGAGGCCTCAAAGCCGAAAAAGGCTGTCGAACAGGCTAAGGTACCGAAAGAGGTCAAGGAGCCAAGCTCGAAGAAGGTCGTCAAGCAGGTGTCGAGCAAGGTGGTCGAGTCGAAGTCAAAGAAGACTGTCGACACGCATTCAGCCAAGACTACCGCGTCAACAGGCAAACGCCCAGTCGAGGCGAAGTCCGCGAAGGGCACCGAGCCGAAGTCTGGAGCCCCGACGCAAAAAGAAAAAGCTGCCGATCCGAAGCCAGCGGTGTCGACGCCTAAGGCCGTGGCAGGGGACCGGAGCGCAGTTGTCAAGGGTGCGTCTGCGCCTCCGGCGACCAAAGAAAAATCGTCGACGCTCGGATCTTCCCCTGGAGGTGGACCGAGGTCATCGGTCGGATCGACAAAGCCATCCGCTTCTTTTACGAAGCAGGTCTCGGACTCCCTCAAGCGGATACGGGAAAAGGGGTTGACGTCGGAGCCGACAACGCCCTCGGTACCACAGTCGATAGCCCCACCGAAGAAGACTTCGATGCTGATACTCTATACTCTACCGCCGAAGGTGGCGCCGAAGGCCTTTGCACCTCGATCGGTGCCAAAGGACTCAGAAGGGTTGGGGCAAACGCAACTAAGTGGACGTTTCGGTCGACAACCTTCATTAGAAGAGCAGTCGGAACATTTTATCGACGCCGACACGGGAAAATTGACGCTCTACAAGCGGAAAATTACATCCCAGCCTTTGGAGTCGTTTGTAATACCTCTAAAGAAGAAGAGGCCAGCACCAGAAACACCAGAACTCGTTGAACACATTCCTCCACGACCTAGGAGGAGTCCAACACCTTCACCCACTGGCTCAGATGGAGATGAGGGTGAACAGGATGAAGAGTATAACTTTCCTGACAACACTGACCCTGATGAGCAACAAGACTCATGGATAGACTCTGGTGATCAGGGGGATCAACAAGTGGTACATGACCCACAGGTTTATGGTGTGAAAACTTCTCCAACAGAAGACTCTGCGGCATTTAATGCCTTGATTGAAAGGGCGGCTACAAACCATAAGGTGGATATGCATGCCGACCCTGTGGAAGCTGACTTTTTATTTGACACATTCTCTGCGGCAGAAAAAACTGTGAAGACACTTCCAATGCTCAAAGGGGTTCTCAAGCATGCCACAGACATTTTCAAGGAACCCACGAGAGCAAGGGTGGTAAACCCCAGAATAGAAAAGAAATACAGACCGGCACCTGGAGACCCCACTTATATACGGGGCAAGTTGCCTCTGGACTCTTTGGTGGTCTCCAATGCCCGCAAGAGGGCGAATTCACAGACAACGGGTGAAGCTCCTCCCCCAGACAAAGAGTCAAAAGTGCTGGAGGCATCGGGGAAAAGGGTGGCAGCACAAGCAGCCAACATCTGGCGCATATCTAACACACAAGCCCTGTTGGCCAGATATGATAGGGCACACTATGACACCTTAGAGCAGCTATTACAACACCTTCCAGACAAGTTTAAAGAAGGAGCTGAGATGCTGATACAGGAGGGCAAGCTCATTTCCAACGCTGCAATTAAATGTGCGCTTGATGTTGCAGATACAGCAGCAAGAGCGATAAACACTAGTGTGATGTTGAGGCGTCAAGCATGGCTCCGCATCTCAGGGTTCAAGCCAGAGATACAGACGACTATCCTCAACCAGCCCGTTAATCCAGACAGACTGTTTGGCCCGGAAGTTGACACCACCCTCGAGAAGATCAAAAAAGATACTGAGACAGCTAAATCCATGGGTGCACTTCAGTCTCAGCAATTCAGAGGGAATACTTTTCGTCGCTCAAGTACACGAGGTGTTAACAGAGGACACTTGGCACAGCAGACGCAATTCAATAGAGGAGGCGCACAGTCCTCGTACCCTAAACAGGGCAGAGGAGGTTACAGAGGAAACAGCGCCAAAGGCAGAGGCAACAACAGTTCCCGTTCCTCTGCTGCCAACAAACAGTGACTCTCTGTCACTGCCCCCCGACCATCCAACACCTGTCGGGGGGAGACTCCAACAGTTCCTGCCAGTCTGGACGTCCATCACCACAGACAGGTGGGTGAGGAAACTTATCCAGTTCGGCTATTGTTTGGAGTTGACGTCCACTCCACCCAACATACCCCCAAGACAACGTCCTATGTCAGCAGAGCACTTGCACTTATTGCAGCAAGAGGTTCTTGTGATGCTGCAAAAAGGCGCAATAGAGCTCGTGCCGGTGGAGGAAGAAGGCACAGGGGTTTATTCCCTGTACTTCTTAATCCCAAAAAAGGACGGCTCACTCAGACCCATTCTGGACCTACGCCCCCTCAACCTGTACATCCTCTCAGAACACTTTCACATGTTAACACTACAGCAGGTTCTTCCATTGTTAAACCAGGGAGACTTCCTTGCAACCTTGGACCTCAAGGATGCTTATTTTCACATACCACTCCACCCATCCCACAGAAGGTACCTCAGGTTCACCATACAAAACAGGCATTACCAGTTCAAGGTCCTACCCTTCGGAGTGACCACTGCCCCCAGAGTGTTCACAAAGTGTCTGGCGACCGTGGCGGCGCACCTCAGGAGACAGAACATACATGTCTACCCTTACCTAGACGACTGGCTCGTTCAAGCCAAGTCGGCACAGCAGTGCGCCGCAGACATGTCCCACACCATTCACCTCCTTCACAGTCTGGGGTTTTCGCTAAACTATCCAAAGTCGCACCTTCAGCCAGCCCATGTGCGGCAGTATCTGGGCGCGACAATAAATACTCTGACTGCTACAGCTCAGCCGAACCCAGTGAGGATCGACAACATCCAGTCGCTCATCCAGAGGTTCAGACCGCAACACTCACTCCCAGCGAGAGTGTTCATGCAGTTGATAGGCATGATGGCCTCCTGCATCTTCATAGTCCCGCACGCAAGGTTGCATATGCGTCCGCTCCAAGAATGCTTGGTGCATCAGTGGACACAGGCTCAAGGACAGTTGAAAGACCTAGTGTTGGTGACCGGTCGGGCATACAACTCTCTGCATTGGTGGAATCCACACAACCTGGAGTGGTGTGGCTCACTGGTTAAAGGTGGCAGACCCGGGAGCAGAGGACGGCCCGGGACCAGGGTTCAATTCCCGTTGCGGCAGGGTCTTGGACCAGTGTCAACGGACTCGATAATTCTCACCTCGGTGCCTACGCTAACTAGGGATCACACTCGGCAACTCTGGGCATTAGCTTGCCTCATCTCCACAACGGCCCCCCACATACGCCGGGGATGCCTGGTTTCACCTTGGAGATACCCAGTAGGGACCATCTCACAGGGAAAACCAGGACGGGTTCCCCAGCGGGAGTCGATTCTAGCGCTTTACAAACCCACATTCAATCAATTCAATTCAATTCATTCATTCAATTCAACCTTTGCAAGGGCCGACCGATCCAGGAGCCTGTGCCACAGATCATCATGACGACGGACGCTTCTCTCCAGGGATGGGGAGCTCATGTGCTCCACTACACGGTGCAGGGACTATGGACGACTCAGCAAAAGAAGATGCACATCAACTATCTGGAGTTGATGGCAATCTTCATGGCACTCAAGTCCTTCAAGGTACATCTGTGCAACAAAGTCGTGTTGATCCGGACGGACAACATGACAGCCATGTACTACATCCAGAAGCAGGGAGGTACGCACTCTCCACAGCTGTCTCATCTGGCTCAGAGCATGTGGAAGTGGGCCATTCAGAGGAACATCTTCCTCATGGCGGAACACCTCCCGGGCAAGGACAATCAGATGGCAGATCTGCTCAGCAGGTACAGCCATCAAGTGCACGAGTGGGAGATACATCCATCATTGCTCCGCCCGTACTTCTAGCAGTGGGGTCATCCAGAGATAGACCTGTTTGCCACAAGGGAAAACACAAAATGCCAAAGCTTTGCCGCCAGGTTCCCTCACCCACAATCGCAGGGCAATGCGATATGGATGAACTGGTCAGGCAGATTTGCGTACGCTTTTCCCCCAGCACCTCTCATTCCGCTGGTGGCAAGGAAGCTAAAGCAACACTCGATGACGCTCATCCTGGTTGCTCCAACGTGGGCACGCCAACCATGGTACACCACGTTTCTAGAACTCTCCGTGGTACCGCATCAAAGGCTGCATCTCACACCCAGGCTCTTGACGCAGAACCATGGCGACATTCAGCATCCAGATCCGCAACAGCTCAATCTGGCGATCTGGCTCCTGAGGTCTTAGAGTTTGGCTACCTTAACCTGCCTCCAGAATGCATGGACATCATCAGGGAGGCAAGGAAGCCCACTACCAGAGCTTGCTATGCTGCAAAATGGAAGCGGTTTGTCATTTATTGTACAGACCATAACATAAACCCGCTAGATGCATCCATTCCTAACATCATCTGCTATTTGTTACATCTTTACAAATGCAATCTAGCGTACGCTTCCATTCGGATACATTTATCCGCCATAGCGGCTTATCTCCAAAACAGGCAGCATCTCTCTGTTTTCAGGGTGCCTGCCATTAAAGCCTTCCTGGAGGGACTGAAACGAGTCATTCCTCCCAGAACCCCACCAGCTCCTGTGTGGAATCTCAATGTGGTCCCCACTAGACTGATGGGCCCACCCTTTGAGCCTCTACATTCATGCGAGATTCAGTTCTTAACATGGAAAGTGGCGTTTCTCATTGCTATTACATTTCTCAGACCTGTTAGTGAGCTACAGGCGCTCACAATACAAGAGCCATTTATACAAATTCACTCAAACAGGGTAGTGCTCCGCACTAACCCCAAGTTCCTTCCAAAGGTGGTGTCACAGTTTCATGTCAATCAGACAATTGAACTGCCCGCATTCTTTCCAAACCCGGAAACAGTAGCGGAAAGAATGCTCCATACGTTGGACGTCAAGAGGGCGTTGATGTACTACATTGACAGAACACAACAATTTAGAAAGACACAGCAACTTTTTGTTGCCTTCTCAGCCCAGCACAAAGGCAACCCAATTTCCAAAGCAGGAATAGCCAGGTGGATCGTTAAATGTATTCAGATTTGCTATCAGAAAGCTAAACGCACTTTAACGGTCCCCCCCAGGGCACACTCCACACGCAAGTTGGGAGCCTCCATGGCTTTCCTGGGGAACATTCCTTTGGAAGACATTTGTAGAGCAGCCACGTGGTCTACACCACACACGTTTACCAAACATTACTGTGTAGATGTGCATTCCAAGCAGCAGGCAGCCGTAGGACAGGCTGTTCTCAAAACCCTTTTTCAGACTTCTGCAGCTGGCACGGGCGGCCGCCGTTTATGGAGGGACTGCTATGTATTCTATGCAATAGATATGAATTTAGCAGCCCACATGCTCCGAACTGAATATGCTACTTACCAGTATGCATCTGTTCTTGGCATGTAGGGCTGCTAACATTCATATCGCCCACCCTCCTCCCCGGTGCCCGTAGCGGCTGCAGATAATTTCTTGCATTCAATCATTAGCATGGACATCATTTACACTATTTCACTCCATCTCTGACACAATGGCTAAAAACAATCTGGGGATGGAGTCGATGCCCATGCGCAGTGTAGTCCAGGGGAGGAGCCACCTATCTCGTGATACTTCGAAGACTCTTCCAGGACAACAATGTGCAATCATCCGGACCCAACACTAGGCGGCGATCTATGCAATAGATATGAATGTTAGCAGCCCTACATGCCAAGAACAGATGCATACTGGTAAGTAGCATATTCATTCAGCCCACTGTGGTTTAGTAGAGCCTGTTGGTGCTCAAAGCTAAACTGCTTGCAGGTAAGTAGATCGGTAGCAGGGGCCAAGCTTTGGGGGTTAGAGCAAGCACAGGGGGCCACAAAGCAGCACCAAACACACACCACCTGCGGCACAGGGGCAGCTAGGTGCAGGGTGCAATTTTAGTGTTAGGCGCTCAGTTCTTTCAACGAAGACTTTGCTCTTGACAAACAGGCTGCAGGCGTTGCACCGGAAGTTGCAGGAGGGAGACCAAGGACAGCAAAGGTAAGTAGAAATATAGAGGGGGTTGTAGAGGCACCGTAGATTCGACTCACCAAGGCACAGGGGCTTCAGGTGCAGGGTAGCCTTTAGATGTCTGAGTCTTCTTACCAGAGCCGTTCGTGGTCAGGGGGAGCCTCTGGATTCAGACTGCAGGCGTCATCGTGGAGTCCAGGACGGGTCAGCCAACGCGGAACTTGAGATCAGGATCACTGGGGAATCTCTTCTGGGTTGGTGGGCCACTTGGACAAGGGGGAGGGGTCGGGTGCAGAGTGGGCAGGACTCACGGATCCACAGGGCACCGGAGTCCTTTGTGTTGGTTTCTAGGGGACAGAACCGCTGTCCTCTGGAGTTCAGGGCTTTTTCAAAATTCAGCCAGTCTTTCTTGGGTTTTTGGAAGTTGCTGGCTGCAGGACAGGAGTCATCCTCTTGCAGGGTATGGGAGCTGGAGACAGGCTGGTAGGGCTGGGGCCAAGTCAGTCATCGTCTTCAGAGTTCGCTGCCCTGCATCATCTTCGCCCTTCTTTTTAGGTTGCAGGTACCTAACTTCTAGGTCTGTGGGGAGCCACCTAAGTACTATATTTAGGGGGCGTTTTAGGGGAGTAGTAGGTAGGGCCATTGGGCACCTTACCTGAGGTGACTACACCCACTATTATGCCACCCTCCTGTGGGGGGGGTAGGGGTTGACCAAGCCCTGATTGGAGGAGTGCTCTCATCTTTAAGATGGAGGGGACTGAAAAGTGTGCTTAACTTTGCCACTTTCACCTGAAGGGTGGAGTTGGCAAAGGTGGCTCTCCTCCCTGGCCTTTCTACGTTTTCCCTGCTGGTTTTCCTGCCCAAAGTGGGGGTGTCAACAGTGGGCTGCCATCTGCTGCTAGCAGCAGAGGCTGGGTTTCGCCTTACAGAGGCGACATGCCTTTGAAGGTTCCCCTTTGAGCACTGACCCATCCTGGGGGTGGAGGCATGACACCTCTGCCCAGGATGTGCATTGTTTCTGGTCCCAGAGAGCAGAGGCTCTCCATCCAGGGGTCCAGAAACATGTCTGTGTGTGACAGGCTGCCTAAAGCCAGTCAGTGCCCACACCACGCTCTGTAGGTTTTCAGGGAGCAACTTTGAGGTGCCCTCTGAGTACATGTTAAATCCACACTGATGCCAGTGCTGGGTGTATTGTATTATGAAGAGTAGTTTGGTACCAAAACACTACTGTGTTCAGTGAAGCCATCATGGTGCTGTGGAACTCGAGTTGTCGATTTTCCAGCCCATGTATTCTCCATGTCTTTTCTGGCACTTGCAATAGTTAGGAATAGAGCACAATATTGTAGGGGCATATCTGCTCATGCAAATATGCCCACATCTGGGATTTGGTGCACCCTGCCTTAGGGCTGGTAAGGCCTGCTAGAGGGTGACTTACCTGTATCCTAGGCAGTGATAGCTGACACACACGTAGTGTGCCCTGTCAACCTTGTTATTTTGTGTGGGCCAGGCATTCTGCAGTGGTTATCTGCATGGACTAGGTGAGGGGTGCCTAGGGGACCCTCTTCAGTCCCCATGCCCTTGGTACCTAGGTACCTTTTACCAGGGCCTGACAGGGGGCCTGAATGGCCAATTGGGGAATGGTGTTTAGGGAGGAAACACTGGCACAAGGGACCTGATTGGCAAGTACCCTGCGCACTACAGTTGAAACCACATCAATGTCCAGACAAAAAGTTGGGGGACTAGCCATGTCAAAATAGGCACTTTCCCACCTGTTATGCACCCTATGAATCTTAGCCTGCCCTGGTATGCATCCTATTAATTTTAACACATTTTACTATGGACTTAACGAATCTTAACAAGCCCTCCAAGAATTTCACACCCATGTATGCACTTTATAAATCTCAATGTGCCCTAGTTTACCCAAAATGACTCTTAACGTGTGCCAAAATGCACCCTATACATCAAAGCAAACGTCAGCAGATTGGGTTAAATGAGTCGGCAACAGAGTTAGAAAAACATCTTCCTGAAGTCTGAGATGTGGCAAGACGAGGCCCAGTCACTGAGTAGTTACCACCACCATTAAGAAGACACAGGGTATTCAAATTAGTTACTACTTCTTCCCCATTCACCCTGCCCATGTTCAAGAAAGAACCCATGGGAGGCAGTAATGTGGGCAATAAGGTCAAGAGTTTATAACTGCAGGCTCCTTCTGAATGTATAATACATGCTGCGCTTGCAGAAGCTCAAAAACAAATCTTAGATGCATGGACTTGAGGGCAGTTCTACAAAGAAATATGAGAACAGATAAAATAATTCACTTGTGAGTTTAAAAGCCGGTCAAGGAAACGCGTGCAAACTAAGAGACTGATAGCGGGGTGGCTGCAGTTCTCTTAGCGTATAATTGTTAAGGCTGATGCAAACAAATCCTGAGCTCCTTGAAACTCGTTGTCTCTCAATTCTGAAGGAGGTTTGGACTTTGAAGCTATTCACGTTCAGTTAAAAAAATTCAGGCAAAAGGGGGGGGGAGAGTAACCTTTGCCACATATACCATTTATTTTCCTGGCCTCTAAGCTGTGGAATGCTCTTCTACTTGACTTGAGATATATCCAGTCCATTTTCAGAAAGAGCTTAAAAACATTACTCTTCGACTACTGCCTAAATGTCATTTAGACTCTCTGCTGCTAAGAATCCTGTGGGTGATATTTCCACTAGCTCCCGGATGCCGCCTCTGTGGTAGCTGTGCTGTTTACAAATGTATTGTGTTGCATTGTATTGTATGCATGGCCAGGTATTCTCAGCGTCTGCGTCTGCTTCCATTGCAGGGTGAAATATATGGGCCTCTTCACCTACGTTTTGCTCTTGGTCTTGGCTGGGTTCCACATGTGGCATCTTGTGGGTGACAAAGCCTTATCTAACGTAAGTATCCCTGGAGGAGCTGGGAGAAACCGCAGCCCTTGATTGGAAAACAGTATGTTTGTTCTTAAATGTCTACCACTGTTTAAAGAAAAACTCCTAACATTCTACATACCCCCCAGTATTTGAGACACCCCAGCTCTATCATCCTGACTTGAGGGAGTTCTGTCCCGTCATATGGTATGCTATGGTATTGGTATTTCTGTATCGTTTACTACCCCTGTCGAGGTCCTGAAGCGCTTAGCAGACCAGGAAGCCAGTATTAGTGGTTTAGTGAAGCATTGGGTTATCATTAGTCATGCTGTTTCTTTTCAGCGTTACAGGTTTTGTAATATATGCAGATTTCATGCGCCTTCGATGATGGATGCTAATTGTTATGTAATCTGATTATGGGACTGCTTCCTACTAACAAAATAACGATGGATTAAACCCAAATGTGTGACTGGGGGTGAATGTTTTGCCATTGTGCAACATTTTGTCCATCATCTTGTGTGTTTTCCTACTATATCAGCAGCATGATGAGTAGGCATCAGAGTATCTCCCTTTTAGTTTTGTGTCCAGATGTTTTTCCTACCAGAGATTAGATTTTCCATTTTGGCTCTGGATTAGAATATTATCACTGATTAAATATGGAGCACATTTCCCAGATTTATAAAATGGGATTTTAGTTCTGGTCCGGAGTATATGGGTTTGTTCGTTAGGAAAGTTACTGTCTGTATGTTTTGGTGGGGTTCATCTTCCTAAGAGGGTTAATTTGCCTAAAATCCCTTTGACCATTTCTGTCCAGCACAGTGTCGTTTAATAGAGTACGTAACACCAGCACGTGTCCCACTACTGAAGACTATCGCTTGTGTCACGTGATACAGCAGAGGTGAGCAAGATGAGGCAAAATGACCAGGATGACAAAGTGGTTAAATGTTGAAGCGGAGTTAGAAATCCAGGTGCCCTTGGGAACAGTCAGCCATGTAACTAACATTATCACCAGGCTCCCTCTGCCACTGTCTTTCCTGTTTCCTCAGATTACTGTACTGTGCCACGCGCTGGCCCGCGCTGGGGCTCTGCTGGTGACCCCCATCATTCTCTACCTGTGCATCTTCTACGTCCACCTGTCGCTGCTGTGCCGCTCAGGACCTCATGACCAGATTATGAGTAGTGCTTTCCAAGCCAGCCTGGAGGTAAGGAATATATTGGCCCCTGTAGAAGAAAGACTGGTGTTCCTCGAGCATTGGGTACATTGAGGCCGCCTTCTTCACTGCTGTGATGCAGTGTCTGGTGAAGATTTGTTTGATTGTTATTTTTTTTTTTTTATGTTTTTATTCAAAACAATCTTCACATTGGCAAACGTGACAGGTAGCAAATAGTCATTTCACATTGATGCAGTTATATTTGTTTAGGCAAACATTTCTTATCATAACAGTAGTACATTATATCATTCTTATCAGCTTTGTAATTCCACATTTCTTTCTCTATCCTCACGAGCCCCTCTAACTCATCATCTGAGTTGTCTATGTCAGACTCCGGTAGCGGGTCACATACGTCCATATTCTATTCCATTTTCGCGGGCTACCCCTGGCTGCGTATACTGTGCGTTCCGTGATCATAGTAAGATCCATGTTCCTACACCAGGTTGTCAGTGTGGGCAGGTCTGTCGCACCCCATTTCTGCGCTATATCCCTTTTAGCAATCATGAGGCCTAACGTGACCCAGGTGTGTCCATGGCGGGTGAGATCATTAGGATCCCATACATTTCAGAGACATTTTCGTGGTTCGAGCAGAAGGGAAACTTTCAGTGTTTGTGATACTGTGCGTAACACCTGACGCCAATACTCTACTATCGCTGGACACTCCCACATGGTGTGGAAAAAGGTACCTTCCTCCCCGCACCCTCGAAGGGTTGCTTGTTATTTTAAAGTCCTGGTCAATGGAAAATTATGTTGCCAGACAGATCTTCTGATGCTCCCTAGAGGGCTGACAGACCCATGCATGCCCTGCTGCTGGTACATAAAGGTCAGGCTGTTTGTCTGTCCTTACTACCCAGTCACACCTTTATCCCTACGCTCAACAGGGCAGAGCAACGCGTGCCATTTGCTGCCTCTGAAAAATCAGGCAGGTGCCGTTATTACTGAAACTGAACAGTGGTTCCTGTGATATAATCAGGGAACAACAATCACGTAGAAAATGTTTGAGTGCTAACGACAAGTCACATTACTGTGTAATGTAACACAGACATGCAACATTTAGGAAAGCAACATTTCTAAAAAAAATACATGAGTCTCAGTACACTTAACTGTAATATTTTATTTAACCGCATGCGCGCTAGCGGGTTTTCCCGCTGTGCGCTGAATTTTGAAAAACGCGCGGTTTGTGACAAAGCCAGCTCGTCATCCGCATAGCGCAGGTAACGCCCATGACGAGCTGGCTTTGTCATCCGCGTTGAAGGGGTTAAAGAGTGCTATAAATGCTAAACAGTAACAGGTTGTTGGTGTAAAAATAAGTGTATGTTGCTCATGGTGGTTCACACAAGAGACAGATGAAAACTGTGAAAGTTGTATATGTCTTGTTTTCAGATAACAAAACAGAAAATGAGCAAATCTATTTTAGTTCATTTGGAGCAAAGCCGAATACGTTTTGACTCGGAGGGAAATAAGGTTCATCATCAGGAAATGATATTTGGAATGAAAAAAAAGACCAACTGGGCAGAAGAAAATGAGGGGAAATGAGTAGGCCAGAAGGCCAGAGGAATCCATCAAGGCAGGCAAGGCTTGTCCCTTACATAGAGGAAGAGCCTAAAGCAGAAAACTAAGGAGAGCGAAGTGGATGGTTGGGAAAAACAAGCGTGCCCACGAGTGATAGTGAGGTACATTAGAAGAGGGTTACTTACAGTAATGCGTAAAGCCTACAATGGCCAAAAAGTTAGCACTGCACCAAGGGAAGAATGGTACAAGGTGCCCCGGACTAGGGCGTACCAAATGTGATCAGTAGGATGAGAATCTAGCTCTTCTGAATCTCTCTTCTGGACAGAGACCCACACGAGAAAAGGCGTCAACCAGGGGCCCAGGGTAGGCATAATATTGCAAGATATTAACCTGATTGTCAACTTCAGGACTGACTGTTCTTACTGGTGAAACTGAGCTCTATGACCATCCTGGTGCTTCCTACTGGGGAGGGGCATGTGCTTGCCCTGCCTGCTGGCCCTTAAAAGTATGACAGATGCCTTCTGCTCTTAGTGGTCAGGCTGAGCTGTATCTCCACCCTGCTGTTCCCTAAAGGACTGAGAAACATGTGCATACCTTCTCTGTTACCCATTAGAGGTCTGATATAGGCCTTCTGTTCCTAGTGGTCAGGCTGAACTGTATGCCCACCCTGCTGTTCCCTAAAGGACTAAGAGACATGTGCATACCTTCCCTATTACATGTTAGAGGTCTGATATAGGCCTTCTGTTCCTAGTGGTCAGGCAGATGTATGTCCAGCCTGCTGGCCGTTACAGGCCAAACAGACCAGCAAGTTGAATTGTAAGTCTAATGTGCTGATGTGTAATGTTTTAGGGATATATTTATGTTGATTCTGGCACTTTAATTTGGAGTCTGTTTTGGAAGGAATATTTTTTTTGTGTCTGTTTTCACACTGAACCCAATCAACCACAGAGTGCAGCACAACACATTTCTACTCTACTGTTTCCTATATATCACATTTGCCTTTCGAATGTAGCCCTTTGTACAATGCTTAAACTCATTCTACGTACACTTGGCTGTGTCTAACCTGCTATCAGCACACATGACTGAGGCAATCCCATGTCAGACTTTTGACAGCGTGTTTGGACAGGGCCTGAAGGGGTGCTATCATATACTGAGCACTCTTCACTTCTTGAGTATGATTCTATTTTAACTGTGAAGTTTGCAACGCTTGGAAGATGACCAGACATTTCTTAGAGCTGGTAGATATCTGTTTTCTGTGTTTGTGCAGGGAGGATTGGCACGGATCACACATGGTCAGCCATTGGAGGTGGCATATGGGTCACAGGTCACCGTAAGGAGCGTGATGAGCAAACCAGTGCCATGCTGGCTGCACTCCCACAAGAACACCTACCCAATCAGGTGAGGGTATCTGCATGCTTAAAGCAACACCTATGCTGTAATAGGAGAGGGGGGACTCCCACAAGAACACCTACCCTATCAGGTGAGGGTACCTGCTCTCTTAAAGCAACACCTATGCTGTAATAGGAGAGGGGCCCACAAGAACACCCATGCTGTCTCTTCAACCTTCTACACTACATGATATTAATCAGGCAATAAAGAAATTACTTACTTACTTACACTACATGAGTCTTTTTGAAAATATTTAAGGGCCTTTATTCCTGGTTTTACTCGTTAATACCCAATTTATAATTGGTGAAGTGGGTAATATATTTTGCTACTAGTCGTGCATCTACTCCAGGTGAAGTCTGTTTACCTAGTTTGTATCAATGTTTACAGCAGGCGGATGCTCTTATCGTACACAATGTTAGACCATAATTGTCAAAGTACATATTCTTTCTGTTACCATCGTATTGACAAAGAAACTAGGGATATGAAAACATATGAGCGAACAATACACATTTTAATTCAGTGAATAGTTGGTCAAAGTTTCTCCTCGTTGATTTACAGCCAGCACATGTTACACCCAGTAGTGTGGCACAGGCCCCCGGCTCCATCAAGGCTGTAGATTAAATAAGGAAGAAAAGATACAAGGGAAACAATTATACATCACATTATTTCCGAGGACAGGTGTGAAGGCACCCACTGATCTGCAGCCCATATGATATTTTTTTTTAATTTTATGCTGTTGTTTGATGCATATATGGAATGGGTGGGGCAATTGGTTTAGTGTAAACAAACATACATATTTTTTGCTGAAATTTGAAAAAAATCCTGCTCTAATTGTGTATAGTTTGTGCTTCTAGGCGCAGCTTGTGCTTAACTAGGTTTTAATATTTATAAAGGCGAACCTTCCTTCATAATGAGGGATTAAATGTTTTGGAGTTTCCGCGAATGGTAGGAGTATGTATAGATGGGTCCTGTGTGTTGATGATGTTGCAGGTTACACCATGCCACTACGGGGCGAAACACTTGTTAGCCATACACCCGAACATGGAAACTTTGACCATCTGTTGTCTGAATTAGAATGTGTGTCATTCACGCCTATGTTTTCCTGTCTTTATATTCTTTGTCAATAATATGAAGCTAACATTATTGTCTAACATTTCATATGGTATGTGCTTCCACCTGCTACAATGAGTCAGTTTATTTCTTGGGGTGCCATTAGATCCCTGCCTAGATCTGATGGTGCTCAGAATAATCCACCCCCCATAACTCTCTGCTCCGCTAACAGAACTGTATTACAGAGCATGAGGTTACCAGCATTCAAGTGAGACCCAAGCCATAGATGCACCAATGATCATTGATGAAATAAGGCTTCCCAGGTTTGATTTATCCTACATGGGAAGGTGTAAGGCCTTCCTGGTATCCGCTTGTGTGCACTGGGCAAGGACCTTGCTCCCCTAATGCTTGGCATGATTGTCTTATTGAGCAGCCTCCTTCTGGCCATTGCGCTGATATTTGGAGTCAGTGGGTGTAACTCGGTTGCTTTGCTCCTGAACCTTGTGCTCGATACAATGGAAGGGGGAGACCGAATATCTGAAATTAAAATACTGTGGGACAAAATTTTGTGTCCAGAATATCGAGGACAAAAATATTGTGGAGGTAAGTTTGTATAGATAAGTAAAGTTCACTTATAGATAACTCCACATATATGTACCTGTACCCTGGCTAGATAAAGCGATCTATATCTTCAAGGTACGTAGATGTGGAGTTGATAGTAAATCTATAGTTACCTATTTGCATTAACCTTCTCGGTATTTTGGTCCTTGATACTTTGACACAATATTCTGTCCACATGATCTTTTTGCTTCCAATATTCTGTCATTGATCAGAAGTTGGTGCCCCGGCAAAATTATCACTGTTTATGGTTTTTACGTATCTGTGCAGGTATGAAGATGGCCGAGGCAGCTCTCACCAGCAGCAGGTGACGTGTTACCCCTACAAGGATGTCAACAACTGGTGGATCATAAAGGACCCAAACACGTGAGTATGGAGAACGGCCAAGGACGTGCAGAGTTGTATTCTATCAGAGCATTCTGGGCAGCAGGTCTCGGGGTAGCATTCTGCAAAATCGCACTGATCAGGAGGGGGCACAGTGGGATTCAGCCAGAGAGCACTGAGCAGGAGGGGGCCAGGTGGGATTCAGCCAGAGAGCACGGAGCAGGAGGGGGCCAGGTGGGATTCCTCCAAAAAACCATGCCAAGAAGGAGCCATGGTGGGATTCTAACTGACTCCCCAAGCAGAAGGGAGTGCGAATCTACCAGAGTGCTTTGAGAAGGAGTTAGTAGATGCGATTCTACGAGTGTGGCTTAAGATGGAGACACTTAAAGATTCTACAAGAGTACTCTTGACCGCAGGCAGTGGGTGGAATTCTCTCAAAGTGCCATTCCAGGAGGTGGCACGGGGATTCTACCAGTGTACCCTGAACGGACGGGAGTGGAGTGAGATTGCAGTTCAGGCACTAGTTATTTCTAGGATAGAGTACGGATGCTCTACTCTCTCCGGACTACCCAAGATCTCAACCGCTCCCCTAAATGCTTGTCTCAACGCAGCCGCAAGACTCCTAACAGGGTACAAAATGTTTTTACCACATCTCTCCGCACCTCAAAGCGCTGAACTGGCTCCCGTACAAAGCCAGAATACAGCTCAAATTGGCATGTATCACACACAAAGCACTACACTGTAACTCTCTAGTGTATCCCGCCCAGAAAATCAAGGTCTCCGGAGGAAACAGGCACTCCCGGTCTGCCAGGGCTTTTGTTCTGAAACCTCCCCTCTTCCGGAAGAAGAAAACATACATCAGAGCCTTCTCTGGGGCCGCACCCAGAATCTGGACCTCGCTGCCGCCCTACATCAGAAGAATACCGTGCTTGGCTAGATTAAAATAGAAAGCAAAGACCTTCCCAGTGGGCAAATCCCTTCCTTAACACACTCGCGCTTATACAGCTTTGCTGCCTAACGACATCCTCTCTTCTTCACCTCTACTTATGTATGCAATCTGGACTTCCTTGGTGTAGCCTATGCAGTGTCTTGTACCATGGCTGTTGGTATTTCCTTCTACCTCATTCATACCTCACTGTTCACTTTATGGGCAGGAGTCTAGTGCTGAACAATCTGTCTCTGCTCCCTCTAATGTTTGTTTTTCCCCGTTAAATTGTACCCATGTTTCCTATTCCCTCTCATTGCATTACCCTGCTTCTGCAGGCAAAACGCTGTTCATGATTTCGTCTGTCTTGAATTAGTTTGTAAACATATTGCATCGCTCTGTAAAGTTCTCTGATACCCAAACGGGTCACGTTCACGCTCTATAAAACACTAAATAAATAAATTAAAATTCCACCAGAGTACCCTGAACAGAAGGGAGTGGAGTGGGATTCTACCAGAGTACCCTGAACAGAAGGGAGTGGAGTGGGATTCTACCAGAGTACCCTGAACAGAAGGGGGTGGAGTGGGATTCCACCAGAGTACCCTGAACAGAAGGCAGTGGAGTGGGATTCCACCAGAGTACCCTGAACAGAAGGGGGTGGAGTGGGATTCCAACAGAGTACCCTGAACAGAAGGCAGTGGAGTGGGATTCCACCAGAGTACCCTGAACAGAAGGGGGTGGAGTGGGATTCCACCAGAGTACCCTGAACAGAAGGGGGTGGAGTGGGATTCCAACAGAGTACCCTGAACAGAAGGCAGTGGAGTGGGATTCCACCAGAGTACCCTGAACAGAAGGGGTGGAGTGGGATTCCAACAGAGTACCCTGAACAGAAGGCAGTGGAGTGGGATTCCACCAGAGTACCCTGAACAGTAGGGAGTTGAGTGGGATTCTACCAGAGTACCCTGAACAGAACAGAAGGGAGTGGAGTGGGATTAACCAGAGTACCCTGAACAGAAGGGAGTGGAGTGGGATTCCACCAGAGTACCCTGAACAGAAGGCAGTGGAGTGGGATTCCACCAGAGTACCCTGAACAGAAGGGAGTGGAGTGGGATTCCACCAGAGTACCCTGAACAGAAGGGAGTGGAGTGGGATCCCACCAGAGTACCCTGAACAGAAGGGGGTGGAGTGGGATTCCACCAGAGTACCCTGAACAGAAGGGGGTGGAGTGGGATTCCACCAGAGTACCCTGAACAGAAGGGAGTGGAGTGGGATTCCACCAGAGTACCCTGAACTGAAGGGAGTGGAGTGGGATTCCACCAGAGTACCCTGAACAGAAGGGAGTTGAGTGGGATTCTACCAGAGTACCCTGAACAGAAGGGAGTGGAGTGGGATTCCACCAGAGTACCCTGAAAAGAAGGGGGTGGAGTGGGATTCCACCAGAGTACCCTGAACTGAAGGGGGTGGAGTGGGATTCCACCAGAGTACCCTGAACAGAAGGGAGTTGAGTGGGATTCTACCAGAGTACCCTGAACAGAAGGGAGTGGAGTGGGATTCTACCAGAGTACCCTGAAAAGAAGGGGGTGGAGTGGGATTCCACCAGAGTACCCTGAACAGAAGGGGGTGGAGTGGGATTCCACCAGAGTACCCTGAACAGAAGGGAGTGGAGTGGGATTCCACCAGAGTACCCTGAACAGAAGGGAGTGGAGTGGGATTCTACCAGAGTACCCTGAACAGAAGGGAGTGGAGTGGGATTCCACCAGAGTACCCTGAAAAGAAGGGGGTGGAGTGGGATTCCACCAGAGTACCCTGAACAGAAGGGGGTGGAGTGGGATTCTACCAGAGTACCCTGAACAGAAGGGGGTGGAGTGGGATTCCACCAGAGTACCCTGAACAGAAGGGGGTGGAGTGGGATTCCACCAGAGTACCCTGAACAGAAGGGGGTGGAGTGGGATTCCACCAGAGTACCCTGAACAGAAGGCAGTGGAGTGGGATTCCACCAGAGTACCCTGAACAGAAGGGGTGGAGTGGAGTGGGATTCCAACAGAGTACCCTGAACAGAAGGCAGTGGAGTGGGATTCCACCAGAGTACCCTGAACAGAAGGGGGTGGAGTGGGATTCCAACAGAGTACCCTGAACAGAAGGCAGTGGAGTGGGATTCCACCAGAGTACCCTGAACAGAAGGGGGTGGAGTGGGATTCCACCAGAGTACCCTGAACAGAAGGGGGTGGAGTGGGATTCCAACAGAGTACCCTGAACAGAAGGCAGTGGAGTGGGATTCCACCAGAGTACCCTGAACAGAAGGGGTGGAGTGGGATTCCAACAGAGTACCCTGAACAGAAGGCAGTGGAGTGGGATTCCACCAGAGTACCCTGAACAGTAGGGAGTTGAGTGGGATTCTACCAGAGTACCCTGAACAGAACAGAAGGGAGTGGAGTGGGATTAACCAGAGTACCCTGAACAGAAGGGAGTGGAGTGGGATTCCACCAGAGTACCCTGAACAGAAGGCAGTGGAGTGGGATTCCACCAGAGTACCCTGAACAGAAGGGGGTGGAGTGGGATTCCACCAGAGTACCCTGAACAGAAGGGGTGGAGTGGGATTCCACCAGAGTACCCTGAACAGAAGGGGGTGGAGTGGGATTCCACCAGAGTACCCTGAACAGAAGGCAGTGGAGTGGGATTCCACCAGAGTACCCTGAACAGAAGGCAGTGGAGTGGGATTCCACCAGAGTACCCTGAACAGTAGGGAGTTGAGTGGGATTCTACCAGAGTACCCTGAACAGAACAGAAGGGAGTGGAGTGGGATTAACCAGAGTACCCTGAACAGAAGGGAGTGGAGTGGGATTCCACCAGAGTACCCTGAACAGAAGGCAGTGGAGTGGGATTCCACCAGAGTACCCTGAACAGAAGGGAGTGGAGTGGGATTCCACCAGAGTACCCTGAACAGAAGGGAGTGGAGTGGGATCCCACCAGAGTACCCTGAACAGAAGGGGGTGGAGTGGGATTCCACCAGAGTACCCTGAACAGAAGGGGGTGGAGTGGGATTCCACCAGAGTACCCTGAACAGAAGGGAGTGGAGTGGGATTCCACCAGAGTACCCTGAACTGAAGGGAGTGGAGTGGGATTCCACCAGAGTACCCTGAACAGAAGGGAGTTGAGTGGGATTCTACCAGAGTACCCTGAACAGAAGGGAGTGGAGTGGGATTCCACCAGAGTACCCTGAAAAGAAGGGGGTGGAGTGGGATTCCACCAGAGTACCCTGAACTGAAGGGGGTGGAGTGGGATTCCACCAGAGTACCCTGAACAGAAGGGAGTTGAGTGGGATTCTACCAGAGTACCCTGAACAGAAGGGAGTGGAGTGGGATTCTACCAGAGTACCCTGAAAAGAAGGGGGTGGAGTGGGATTCCACCAGAGTACCCTGAACAGAAGGGGGTGGAGTGGGATTCCACCAGAGTACCCTGAACAGAAGGGAGTGGAGTGGGATTCCACCAGAGTACCCTGAACAGAAGGGAGTGGAGTGGGATTCTACCAGAGTACCCTGAACAGAAGGGAGTGGAGTGGGATTCCACCAGAGTACCCTGAAAAGAAGGGGGTGGAGTGGGATTCCACCAGAGTACCCTGAACAGAAGGGGGTGGAGTGGGATTCTACCAGAGTACCCTGAACAGAAGGGGGTGGAGTGGGATTCCACCAGAGTACCCTGAACAGAAGGGGGTGGAGTGGGATTCCACCAGAGTACCCTGAACAGAAGGGGGTGGAGTGGGATTCCACCAGAGTACCCTGAACAGAAGGCAGTGGAGTGGGATTCCACCAGAGTACCCTGAACAGAAGGGGTGGAGTGGAGTGGGATTCCAACAGAGTACCCTGAACAGAAGGCAGTGGAGTGGGATTCCACCAGAGTACCCTGAACAGAAGGGGGTGGAGTGGGATTCCAACAGAGTACCCTGAACAGAAGGCAGTGGAGTGGGATTCCACCAGAGTACCCTGAACAGAAGGGGGTGGAGTGGGATTCCACCAGAGTACCCTGAACAGAAGGGGGTGGAGTGGGATTCCAACAGAGTACCCTGAACAGAAGGCAGTGGAGTGGGATTCCACCAGAGTACCCTGAACAGAAGGGGTGGAGTGGGATTCCAACAGAGTACCCTGAACAGAAGGCAGTGGAGTGGGATTCCACCAGAGTACCCTGAACAGTAGGGAGTTGAGTGGGATTCTACCAGAGTACCCTGAACAGAACAGAAGGGAGTGGAGTGGGATTAACCAGAGTACCCTGAACAGAAGGGAGTGGAGTGGGATTCCACCAGAGTACCCTGAACAGAAGGCAGTGGAGTGGGATTCCACCAGAGTACCCTGAACAGAAGGGGGTGGAGTGGGATTCCACCAGAGTACCCTGAACAGAAGGGGTGGAGTGGGATTCCACCAGAGTACCCTGAACAGAAGGGGGTGGAGTGGGATTCCACCAGAGTACCCTGAACAGAAGGGGGTGGAGTGGGATTCCACCAGAGTACCCTGAACAGAAGGCAGTGGAGTGGGATTCCACCAGAGTACCCTGAACAGAAGGCAGTGGAGTGGGATTCCACCAGAGTACCCTGAACAGAAGGGGTGGAGTGGAGTGGGATTCCAACAGAGTACCCTGAACAGAAGGCAGTGGAGTGGGATTCCACCAGAGTACCCTGAACAGAAGGGGGTGGAGTGGGATTCCAACAGAGTACCCTGAACAGAAGGCAGTGGAGTGGGATTCCACCAGAGTACCCTGAACAGAAGGGGGTGGAGTGGGATTCCACCAGAGTACCCTGAACAGAAGGGGGTGGAGTGGGATTCCAACAGAGTACCCTGAACAGAAGGCAGTGGAGTGGGATTCCACCAGAGTACCCTGAACAGAAGGGGTGGAGTGGGATTCCAACAGAGTACCCTGAACAGAAGGCAGTGGAGTGGGATTCCACCAGAGTACCCTGAACAGTAGGGAGTTGAGTGGGATTCTACCAGAGTACCCTGAACAGAACAGAAGGGAGTGGAGTGGGATTAACCAGAGTACCCTGAACAGAAGGGAGTGGAGTGGGATTCCACCAGAGTACCCTGAACAGAAGGCAGTGGAGTGGGATTCCACCAGAGTACCCTGAACAGAAGGGAGTGGAGTGGGATTCCACCAGAGTACCCTGAACAGAAGGGAGTGGAGTGGGATTCCACCAGAGTACCCTGAACAGAAGGGGGTGGAGTGGGATTCCACCAGAGTACCCTGAACAGAAGGGGGTGGAGTGGGATTCCACCAGAGTACCCTGAACAGAAGGGAGTGGAGTGGGATTCCACCAGAGTACCCTGAACTGAAGGGAGTGGAGTGGGATTCCACCAGAGTACCCTGAACAGAAGGGAGTTGAGTGGGATTCTACCAGAGTACCCTGAACAGAAGGGAGTGGAGTGGGATTCCACCAGAGTACCCTGAAAAGAAGGGGGCGGAGTGGGATTCCACCAGAGTACCCTGAACTGAAGGGGGTGGAGTGGGATTCCACCAGAGTACCCTGAACAGAAGGGAGTTGAGTGGGATTCTACCAGAGTACCCTGAACAGAAGGGAGTGGAGTGGGATTCCACCAGAGTACCCTGAAAAGAAGGGGGTGGAGTGGGATTCCACCAGAGTACCCTGAACAGAAGGGGGTGGAGTGGGATTCTACCAGAGTACCCTGAACAGAAGGGGGTGGAGTGGGATTCCACCAGAGTACCCTGAACAGAAGGGGGTGGAGTGGGATTCCACCAGAGTACCCTGAACAGAAGGGGGTGGAGTGGGATTCCACCAGAGTACCCTGAACAGAAGGCAGTGGAGTGGGATTCCACCAGAGTACCCTGAACAGAAGGGGTGGAGTGGAGTGGGATTCCAACAGAGTACCCTGAACAGAAGGCGGTGGAGTGGGATTCTACCAGAGTACCCTGAACAGAAGGGGTGGAGTGGGATTCCACCAGAGTACCCTGAACAGAAGGCAGTGGAGTGGGATTCTACCAGAGTACCCTGAACAGAAGGGGGTGGAGTGGGATTCCATCAGAGTACCCTGAACAGAAGGGGGTGGAGTGGGATTCCACCAGAGTACCCTGAACAGAAGGCAGTGGAGTGGGATTCTACCAGAGTACCCTGAACAGAAGGGGGTGGAGTGGGATTCTACCAGAGTACCCTGAACAGAAGGCAGTGGAGTGGGATTCTACCAGAGTACCCTGAACAGAAGGGGGTGGAGTGGGATTCCACCAGAGTACCCTGAACAGAAGGGGGTGGAGTGGGATTCCACCAGAGTACCCTGAACAGAAGGCAGTGGAGTGGGATTCCACCAGAGTACCCTGAACAGAAGGGGTGGAGTGGAGTGGGATTCCAACAGAGTACCCTGAACAGAAGGCGGTGGAGTGGGATTCTACCAGAGTACCCTGAACAGAAGGGGTGGAGTGGAGTGGGATTCCAACAGAGTACCCTGAACAGAAGGCGGTGGAGTGGGATTCTACCAGAGTACCCTGAACAGAAGGGGGTGGAGTGGAATTAACCAGAGTACCCTGAACAGAAGGGCGTGGGGTGGGATTCCACCATGGCACCCTGAGCAGAAAGCAGTGGATGGGAAGGTGCTGAGGTTCTGTTGAACACTGTATGCAGAAGGAATGATTTTCTTGTAGTTACTATTCTTCCACCTTGGTAGGGATGGTGGGTAGATGAACCAGTTTGGCCCACATTTGCTGCTGTGTGAGAGATAGACTAAAGTGCTTTGTTTTTTTAGAATTATTTTCTTACATTTCCTTCCTTCCTTTTCCAGACAGAAGATGGTGGTAAACGACCCTCCCCGCCCAGTGCGACATGGGGATATTGTGCAGCTGGTGCACGGGATCACAGCTCGCTACCTCAACACGTAGGTGCCTATTCATTGTGCAGGGCGAGGGGGTTGTGGGAGAGCCGCAGAGAGGCCATTACATTTCACATGTGCAGCACGTGTGAGGAATTTCATCCCATCCATGCGAATGTATGACATTACAACGCATGCTTTTACATCGCATGCCTTTACAACGCGGTATTTACAATAAATACCTTTACAACGCATAATGCTTTTGGGCGCTGGATAGTGAATAGTTTAATTTACTATTCCAACTCCAGTCCCCGTGGATAGTAGGGAAGGTGTTGGATAGTACATTAAACCTATTCCCTATCCTAGAGCGCCCCCCAGCGCAATGCGCTGTAATGGTTTGCGTTGTAAAAGTTGTGTCGTAAAGGCACTACGTGGTAAAAGTTGCGTTGTAAAGGTTGTTCACCCATCCATGCTGTACCTTAACTTAAGATGCCAACTTTAGGAGCAGGATGTGCTTGAGGTCCTCACTTGGCGGCGACACCTGTGCGCGTTCATTGGTTCTCTTGGTGCTTGTGCGTTGTCGGCCTGCACAGAAGAGCATTGTTTATTTACAGGTAGTGGAGCATTACTTAATGCACTGGTTCAAGAGGTTTGTTTACGCTGGCAGAGCATGTATTGATACTCTTATTATAAAACTACAGCGTGCTGCCGTGGATGCAAGGTCACATATTTGGTGAGTGTGCTATATAAGAAATAGGTTTTTTTCCTACAGTTGATACACGTGTTCGTTTTATTCACTTGAATTGAGCTTTTGGTGTATTTGATTTGAGTTTTCATTTATCAGTGCATTTTATTTGAATGTTGTTTGGTTTCCTTCATGCATGATTTTTGCACTTAAGATAAGAGCTTTTCTTTGTGTAAGAGTTTTGTTTGATTTCATGTATTTTCTTAAATAGCGAAAACCCGGCCCATGTTGTTGGAGTAGTATCCATTGAACACTGTTACAAAAGTTAGTCCTATTTCGACGGCGGAAAACATTCAGGCATGTTTCTCATATTTTTACTCGATGGCTAACAATGGTAAAAGACAGCTGCTCGGGGAACAGCCTTTACGACGCGGCTGTTACACCGCGTGCCGTTCAACGTGGTTTTTTCAACGCAAGTCGTTACCACGACTTGCGCTGGAGGGCGCTGCAGGACTAGGATTTTTTTAATTTACTATCTAACACCTTCCCTACTGTATGTAGGCTGGTGTTTGAATAGTAAATTAAAAAATTCCTAAGTCTGCACCCCTCCAACGCAAGTCGTGGTAACGACTTGCGTTGATAAAACCGTGTTGTAACGGCACGCGTTGTAAAGCCGTACAACCCAGCTGCTCAGTATACAGGGTTGGGTGAACCAAGTTATATTAAGTAACAGATAATAAATGAACATTGAATGAAATGGGTTCAGAGTGGACATTGTGTTTTTATAAAAGTTAGCTCAGCAAGTACCTGTGATCAGGGTTGTCTTTAGCGCTGGTGGCGCCCGGTGTGACAATCACTTTTTGTGCCCCCCACTCCCTATGATCGCCTCCTCGGATTCTCTCACTATCACCTGGCTGAAGTGCCCCTCATCCCTCCAATCATAAGTTATTGCTAAACACAGAACCCCCCACTCCTGAGTTCAGCCCCCCTTCCACAGGTCAGCACCCAATGCGGCCGTACTGCCCCAAAGCCGGCCCTGCCTGTGATACCGAGGATCAGTAATATTAGAGTAAGGCAGGCGTATAGAAAAAGCCGAGGATAGCCAGGCAGAGTAAGAAAGTTGTTATGCCACGGCATGTGGGTGTTGTGCATGACATAGACCAGAAGTGTCAAATATTCAGCAGAGAAGATAAAGTAGTTGGGTGTTTATTTAGGTAAAGATGAGCATATCAGGTACATTAGGTAGAAAGCCAATAGTGTTTATAAGTAGAGAATGGTTGGCGCAATCAATAGTTAAGGGTTTGTACAAGAAACAGGAAGGAGAGGTAACCTAAAAAATGGACAAGTGGCAGAACATGGCTGACCTAATTGACTAAGTAGCAAATAACTGATCAGAATAAAAGCTGTGAACTAAGCCACATAGTAGATTTAAGGATGTTTCCAAATATGGAGGTGGTATCAGAACAGAGGAGAGACCTGATTGTTTTTATATAAGAAAAAACACCACTGAAGAGAGAGAGACAGTTACTGTAGCAATGTATTTTGTTTCTTAAGAAGCAGCTTCTTTTGAAGTGATTTAAAAACCACAAAGAAAGCATTCCTGATTTGAGGAGCAGGAGTAGCCCAAGTTGCAGGTTCTGGGTGAGTTTCCAGAGAGGATTGACGCAGTGTCTTCTTGAATAGAGGTATGGAAAGAGAGCTTTTGATTTTTCATCACATTTTGCATGACCCTCCAGATATAGATAATTTTTGAGTTAGATCTGTTTATATTTTTCAGTCTTTTTTATTTTTCAATTAAAAATGGGGTCCTTGGTGATAAAATGTCAGTGCTAATTTTACCTGAGAAATTGTCAATTTTCACTAGCAAGAGGAACCCTGTGACAGTAATGTTAAAGCACCTTAGAGTCCCTGACGTGCTCCTTAAAGTAGGCGAGGTAGTTCAGATCAGTAAAATTATGAGTACCCGTAGGTAATGTACCAAAGAATACAGGTGGAGGGAGGACCTTCAATATCTTAAGACTTAGAGTTCAGTTGCCCATTTCCTAGTTCACGAGGAGAGTATAGACCTCTTCCCGTACTTATATAAAATTCCACATACATTTCTACTAAAATAAATTCTGCAGCTGAGGGTGGGCATTGACCCTGGTTGTCAAATGTCAGGGCTTAAACTGGAATAGCTGAGAACCATGGTCAGTCCGCCTGTAAGTGGGGTAGGAAATACTCCGTGAGCCACCTATTGTTAGACTGTGTATTCTTCCTGGAGGAACGGAAGAAGATCCTCCGGCCCGTTGTTTTGTGTGGGATACGGTCGAGAGAAATGGGCCTAAACTTGATATGTCGTCTCAGATATCAGGATATAGCCATTGCCACTGGTCAATACCTGCTTAAAATCATAATATCCCATGCTAGACTTCCTTCGTCTTAGTAGTTCAATATTTAGGTTGACGCTCCCTTAAGGTCGGTAGTGTGGTGTCTTCAATTGATAAGTAGACGCTGACCACATTCAGAGGATGCACAGCCAGAGTGGTCCACTTTGAAGCTGTGAACCAGGTTCGAGTCTGGCAGGATGCTCAAACATCCTGGAATTCTTGGCAAATCACCTAATCTCCCATGCCTAAAAATAATGATGTCCGTCTGTAATGCAACTGGTGCTCATTTAAAGCACTCTGCGACCTACGGGTCGAGTTCACGATATATAAAAAAAAGATACGGTCGTGCCGGAGATGGGAAATTTGCCCCAGTCAATAAGGTTGATTAAGAGAGCTCCATGTGACTGTTGTAAATGACTATGCATACTGTACAAAGAAAAACCAAAGGAAATGATGGACGGAGCGTTCACAATACAAGCACTCACCCCCAGTCAACTGATCTGGGTTTAATCCGTCACTGTTCTTTAGCCCACTCTGCCACCCCAGTTCAGACATGGCCATATGCAATTTGAAGGAAACATTATAAAGGAAACATACTATACAAAACAATTGTTTTGTATAGTATGTTTCCTTTATAATGTTTCCTTCAAATTGTTTGTATATACACATGAATACTGGTTGCTCTTTGAAAATAATGTTCTGATTCACTAGTGTGAAAATAAATAAATAAACTAGTGACGCAAATAAAAAATCGGATCTTTATGTCTTATCCATAGGAGTCATTCTAAAAAACAGTTAATTATACTCAGTACTGGCAGTTGTATTGTTGTTTGCTCATGTTAGGCTCCAACATGACTGCGATAAATAGGATGCAAAGAGCACAGAACGCTGCTGCTCGTGTTCTGTTTGCCCTACCCAAAACTTGTCACACGTCCCCCTTTCTCCGACGACTACATTGGCTGCCGATACAGCAACGCATTCAATTCAAGACCCTCTGCCTCACCCATAAAATCTTGTATAGTGCTGGCCCCCAAACTCTGCAGGGACTTTCAGCCTGATTCATGTAGCCATTAGCGCTCGCAAAAGGGCCAGATTCTGAGAATCTGGCCCTTTGCGAGTGCGATTTTTGCATTTGGTATTCATGATACCAAATGCAAAAATCGCTATGTAAGAATTCGCATATTTGCGTGGAATGGCATTTAAGGAATCTCTAATAGAGATTCCTCAAATGCTATTCATGACACAAAACAAAATAGCGATTTTGGACTTTTGGGGCCGCTATTTACCGAGAGGTCAGACCTGTCGGTAAATAGCAAAAACTCAGAAAAATGCTTTTTAAAGCATTTTTCTAAGTTGCATGTTGCACACACACATGTCCTTTGGACATGTGTGTGCGCAACACCTGTTCAAATGTGCATTTTAGGGGTGCTACAGGGTGTCCTTTGGACACCCCTGGCACCCTTAAAATCGCTATCTTATTTGCGAGTATCAAATTGCTACTCGCAAATAAGGGATACTCCCCATTCATTCCTATGGGCCTCTTGGCCCATAGGAATGAATGGGGAGTATTTGCGAGTAGCAAATTGCTACTCGCAAATAAAGAACATGTAGGAATCGCTATTTCATTAGCAATTCCTACATGAATGCCGTTTTGCGTGTCCTCAATAGCGAGTCGCTATGATTCGCTATTAGGGACACGCAAAACGGCATGTACATGAATCAGGCTGTTAGTTCCTTTTATACTCCCACGCGCGCACTCCGCTCAGCGGACCTTTTTCTAGCTCGCACTGTCAGGATTCGGAGGAGTAGAGCTGGTGGCCGCTCCTTCAGGTATCTGGCCCCTAAGCTTTGGAATTCTATCCCTCCAAAAGCTCGGGCCACTTCAAATCACCTGCAATTCCGAAAACTTATAAAAACTTGGCTGTTTGCGTCCATCTAGCACATCCTCTGTTGTACTAGCTTCTGGCATGTCCGCAAGCGCTGGGACGCCCCGTTGCTGGAGTAGCCATGCGCTATACAAGATTCCATAACATAACATAACAAGCACTCACCCCCAGTCAACTGATCTGGGTTTAATCCATCACCGTTCTTTAGCCCACTCTGCCACCCCAGTTCAGACATGGCCATATGCAAATCAGTCATGCATACTGTACTTCATGATGTTTTACTTGAGCAATACGAGTGCCATGTTGCTGGTTAGTTTGGCACTTTCTTTCTTTTTTATGTGTTTTTAATATATGTGGGTTTTTGGGCTGTTGACCTTGTGATGGTTTACTAATGAATTGGGTAATATGCAATATTTCTGTAAGAATTTATTTCTTGAAAATAAAGTATTCTGAATTGAGAGTTAGTTCTCTGGGAGTTTTTAGTTGTGATGGATGACGTTCCTGTGGAGCGATGTTTGTCAGGAGCTATTATTTATGGTCGTCGAGTGTACAAGTGATTGGATCATATTTTTCGCTGCTGATCAGGAATCTAGCAGCCACGCGAAGGGTTGCTCTTAAAGACGGAACTCGGTTTTTGGGAAGCCAGGTAAGGTGTGAATGAAATGACCTACACTCTACTGCTAATTTTGGATATTAATCTGACAGTATGTGCTTCGTGTTTTTGAGCTTTTGAAGTTGGAATCTTAGGAACTTGCCCAATGATTGTATGTTTTCTTTGAAGTGAAGGAGAGAAGGATACATAGGAAATTTTGGTGGAGACCATTTCAGGAGCAATACAGTAGAAGATTTTGATGTTTTTTAAGACATTGACGGTTTTCAGCGGGATGGGGTTTTGAGATGAAATTCAGTCTTTAGAGGATTACATTCTTTAGGTGTTACTGTTCCATACATTTATCAATGTGCTGCAGACATGGATTGCGGAGATCGATCCAAGGGTCTCCAATTTAAGATCAACTTTGGTGTCAATCGTGTTCAATGAAAGGATACACCAAGAGCTTGCAGTGAACCACCCCCTGGCTCGACGTGGATCTTGAAAATATTGGGCTCTAGCATCGAACTCTGAGTGGCACCTCACGTAAAAGGAGTAGGATCAGAGATGCTTTGCCTATTTTTTATTACCCGGGTGCGATTGGAAAGATATAATTGAAACCATTTCAGAACTATTCTATCCCTGGCCATCTTAAGCGGACTTGGGGGGACTTAGGTGCCGAAAGCTACGCCTGTAGAGGCGAGTGCTGTCATCAGTGAGGACTTTAATAGACAAGTTGTAATTATGAAAGTGATGATTAATGTTGTTGATCGAAGGAGCAAGAGATCAGAGTATTTTGGAAGCTGATGAAGAATGTGTTCAGGAAATAAGACCAGTAAATGCTGATGGAATCTAAGATATAGATGAGGTCTTGTTTAGCCTCAAAGAGGTTGTAAATTACACAGTTACCATGAGTGGTGACAGTGACCACATGATGGACTGGTAATGTTGAAAAGGGTTGTTAGTTGAGATGAAGGATGTACGTTCTGTGGTGTTTGTCGGGTCAAATAAGAGTTTTGATACAGTCTCCCTTGAAGATGGTGTCAAAATGGAGGAGGAGGTTAGAAGAGTTCAATTGGCTCCTCTAACGAAACTAATGTAGGAGCCTTTTTTGGTGTATGTAATATAAAATTGTTGATTGATTGGTGTTTGTAATAAAAGAGCCTTATTTAGTGTATTAATTATATAGCTGGAATTTGATTAATGTATGCGGAGCGTTGTTTGATTGAAATTCAATATAAAAGGGTTGTTTGACAGGTACAATTATTATGAGTAGAGTCATTGGTGTATTTAAAATTGGAGCATTGTTTGACCCGTGAATTCAATACACAAGCGTTGATTGGTGGTTTTAATGTGGAAGCATTGTTCAATTGGCGTATTTGATATAGGAGTATTGTTTAATAGGTGTACTTAAAATAGGAGCATTGTTTCATTGGTGTACTTCTCGGAAGAGTGTCGTTTTGATTGGTGCACATCAAATAAGAACACTCATTGTTTTCTAAGAGCATTTCTTGACTGCACTGTGAGGAATTTTCTTGTGATTTCCTTTCAGGCACGACGTTGCTGCACCTCTCTCCATCTACAGCCAGGAAGTGACGTGCTACATAGACTATAATGTCTCAATGCCAGCCCAGAACCTCTGGAAGGTGGTGAGTGCAGGAGATGTATATTATCAATAAAACTTCCTTTTTCCCCTGTGGTTTCTTTGTAGGGGTCACAGGGGCCTGATGGCCCCATCGCCGTTCTCTCTGGCGGCAGACATATTGAAACCGCTTTCCGTGGCGAATGCTGCGGTGTAATATCCTGCACAAAAGCACCGGCTTCTCACGCTGGTCATCTGTGCACACCTCTTATGCTGTGCACCACTGCCCGTGTTTCGTACCACTCCACAGTGCCCGCTCCTCACACTGCCCCCCAGTACCAGCATGTAACTCTCCACACTAGTCTGCTGCCTATACTGCCCAGCAGTGCCAACTTCTAATACGACTTTCTAGTGCCAGCTTCTCACACTGCCCACTATTACCACTTCCTTACACTGCCCATCAGTTCCAGGTTCTCACCCTGCCCACCAATCAATCAATCAAAGCATTTATATAGCGCACTACTCACCCGGAGGGTCTCAAGGCGCTGGGGGGAGGGGGTCCGCTACTGCTCGAACAGCCAGGTCTTGAGCTGCTTCCTGAAGGCGAGGTTGTCTTGAGTCAGGCGAAGGTGGGTCGGAAGGGAGTTCCAAGTCTTGGCGGCCAGGTAGGAGAAGGATCTTCCTCCTGTGGTGGCTCTTCGGATGCGGGGGACGGCGGCGAGGGCGTGGCTGGTCGATCGGAGCTGGCGTTTGGGAGCGTAGAAGTTGAGGCGGCTGTTAAGGTATCCTGGGCCTTGGTTGTGTAGGGCTTTGTGTGCGTGGGTGAGGAGCCGGAAGGTGATTCTCTTGTTGACCGGGAGCCAGTGCAGGTCTCTCAGGTGTCCGGAGATGTGGCTGCGGCGGGGGATGTCCAGGATGAGTCGGGCTGAGGTGTTCTGGATCGGCTGGAGTCTCTTCTGGAGTTTGGCGGTGGTTCCGGCGTAGAGGGAGTTGCCGTAGTCCAGACGGCTGGTGACGAGGGCCTGGGTGACCGTCTTCCTGGTCTCGGTGGGGATCCATCGGAAGATCTTACGTAGCATGCGCAGGATGTTGAAGCACGACGAGGAGACGGCGTTGACTTGTCTGGTCATGGAGAGGGAGGAGTCCAGGATGAAGCCTAGGTTGCGTGCGTGGTCTGTGGGTTTGGGTGCGCTGCCCAGGGCGGGGGGCCACCAGGAGTCGTCCCAGGCGGAGGGTGAAGATCCCAGGATGAGGACTTCCGTCTTGTCCGAGTTCAGTTTCAGGCGACTGTTCATCATCAACTTGGCAACGTCTGTCATCCCTTCGTGTAGGTTGGCTCTGGCGGTGGCGGGGTCGTTGGTGAGGGAGAGGATCAGCTGGGTGTCGTCGGCGTAGGAGATGATGTTGAGGTTGTGCTGGCGTGCGATGGCTGCGAGGGGGCTCATGTAGACGTTGAAGAGTGTTGGGCTGAGCGAGGAGCCTTGAGGAACGCCGCAGATGACTTCGGTGGCCTCCGATCTGAACGGGGGGAGGGGGACTCTCTGTGTCCTTCCGGCGAGGAAGGAGATGATCCACTTTAGTGCCTTCTCCTGGATTCCGACGTTGCTGAGGCGCTGTACTAGGGTACAGTGTCGAAGGCCGCGGAGAGGTCCAGGAGGATGAGGGCCGCTGTTTCTCCGTTGTCGAGCAGGGCTCGGATGTCGTCGGTGGCTGCGATCAGGGCGGTCTCGGTGCTGTGGTTGGCCCGGAAGCCAGACTGCGAGAGGTCGAGGGATCCGTTCGTCTCGAGGAAGGCGGCCAGCTGCTTGTTGACGGTCTTCTCGATGACTTTTGCCGGAAACGGGAGCAGCGAGATGAGGCGGTAGTTCTTGAGGTCGGTGGGGTCGGCTGATGGCTTCTTAAGTAGGGCGCTGAGTTCGGCGTGCTTCCAGCTCTCCGGGAAGGTAGCGGTGTCGAAGGAGGTGTTGATGATGTCCCGCAGGTGGGGTGCGATGACCGCGTTGGCCTTGTTGAAGACGTGGTGAGGGCAGGGGTCCGTCGGAGATCCGGAGTGGATGGAGTTCATCGTGTGGACGGTGTCTTCGGTGCTGATCGGGGTCCAGGCGCGGAGGGTGGTTGTGGGGGGCAGTGGTTCGGTCGTGGCGTGCGTCGGTTGAGTGCTGAAGCTGTTGTGTATGTCCGCGATCTTGTTGTGGAAGTAGGAGGCGAGGGAGTTGCAGAGGTCTTGCGAAGGGGTGATGTTGTTGTTTCCGGCGTTGGGGTTGGAGAGCTCTTTCACGATGTTGAAGAGTTCTTTGCTGTTGTGTGCGTTGTTGTCCAGTCGTTCCTTGAATGCGGTTTTCTTGGTGGCGTGGATCAGTTGGTGGTGTTTTCGGGTGGCGAGCTTGAGGGCAGTCATGTTGTCCGGTGTTGGGTCTCTGCGCCAGGTTTTCTCGAGTGCTCTGTAGTTCTTCTTGGAGCTCTTGAGTTCGTCGTTAAACCATGGTGCTTTCTTGCTGCCGGGTCTGCTCGGTGCCAGTGCCAAATGTTCACCTTTCTGGCTAGTGTCGATGCTAGCCCCTCACCTAGCCACCTGTACTAGCTCTTCACTTTGCTAGATATATTGTATGGCACACTTCAACACTGCATCTGTTAACCTGTGATAGAATAGTGAAAAATAGAATTTAACATGTGTGGATTGTAAGTTATTTAGGGCATTGCATTCTAACAAATGAAACGGGGAGGTGGTGCTGGTCGAACATCGAGACTGATGCGTTTCTTGATAGTTCCACCCACTTGCATTTTCTCCGGTCCCACTGAGATGTTGGGGCTGGTAGCATCAGCCCGTACTAATCACTTCCTGGCATCCACTGATCTAAGAGATAGCTCCCTGTTTTGAGGAGCCCTCCACAGTAATCTCTCCTTGTCTGAGCAAGGGCAGTCTCCGTGCAGCTGCAGTGGTTGCTGGCCATGTAGCTTGGAAAGATAGTCCCGCGTGGGAGGGACACCTTTGAGTCTCCCAGTGTGTTGGAGCCGAGGCAGGTCTCCTGTGTAGACAGAGTAGCAGCAAGAAGTGATTGAAGCGGAGGAGTAAGCGGACTCTGGCTGGCTGTTTTTGTGGAAGCTTTGCTCGCTCAGTGAATGTCAACAGAAGTGCAGGATGGAGGACTTGGACAGCTGGGGCCCAGGACATCATCTCTGCTCTTGAGTGGGTACTACCCTTCTGATGCCGTTGAAGGCGACTGCCTTTTGTAGGTGAGAGGTCTCCCCAGGAGAAAAAAAATGAAGGGGCTAAAATTAAAACTAGATTTCTTCATGCCAAAGCCTCCATTTCAAAGGATCGCATGATTCCACAGAAGATGAGGATGGGGCTGAATCTGCTACGGCAGGTTCTACTTGGGAAAGTCATGCCGATGGAAGGATTACATATTAGTCAAATGTCTGATCAAGCATCAAGACAAAAATGGCCTTGGTGAGGCTAGTGTTGGAGGAATTTAAGATGTACATGACAAACAATAAGTGAAATTCCTTGATAAGTGTTGCAGTTTTAGAGACAGAGAAGGTGACAAGCAAGGCCTGAAGCGCGGTGCAGAGATCATTTAGAAAAACATGTCATTATCACATTCACACGCCTACAGGACACACCGCCCCCAGCTCTAGGTGAGGACATAAGCTTGACACATTGCTGCCTGCAAAAAGAAGTTCTAGACTGATTCTTCCAGCGGGATTGGGCATCTCTAGATTCCCAATGAAGGGGTTGCCGGGCAGTGGCGCCTGTGGTAGAGCTGACAGAGCAGACAGAGGGAATTCATCACAACAACAACAGCAGCTAAAAACTATCCTTCACTTTTCTGGTCTTAGATATGGAAACACATGCACTCAAGTTTGCAGAGGAGACGAGAACTTCAGATGAAGTGCTCTCCGGAGGGCACGAAGCCTCCATACAGCTTCCATCAAAGTTGTGGATGACTTGTTAGAGAGTCTTGAGCCTTCCTCAGGTCACTGCTCCCCAAGACTTTCTGGGCGCGCGAGGCTTGGACAGGCTGGATGAGGCTCACCATAGTTTACATAGAGGCGTCTGTTTGCCTGCTCTACATTATGAGGGTACTTTATTTGAAAATCTGCCATATGATAACTCTGCCTCTGTGTTTTTGAAGATGTTCACAGCTAACATGATTGTCTGGTTGCACCCAGTAAAGATTTCCGTAGTACTTGGGAGGGCCCATAGGCCAGTCTTCCTCCCTTCGCTTCCTCTGTTTAAAGAGTACAGTTCTAGTGTTGGGCGGATCGAGTTGCTTTGTGACCACAGTATCTAATAGCCAGGGTTTTGCTTGTTATTACTTTATTAAACATCATTTGGTAATACGCTGTCTGCTATTTGCATTGAAGCCACAATGTGTCTCTTTATCTTCATAACAACAAACCTAGCAAAAGAAAGGTATTGTGTAGAAAATGAGACAAGAACGTAAAGTGGTTTATTCTCTACTTGCGTAAGCTGTGTTTTGTGGGATGTGCTATATGAAAGTATGTGCCACCCTAACACTAAATGTGTTCTTTCATGACATGCTTGGAGTGGGAGATTATTATATATGTTCTTACTTTCCTCCCTGGCAGACTTCTGTGTTTCCCGTTCTAGATTCCAGCGCCAGGAAGCCGCTTGGTCGCAGTGCGCTTTATTAAGAAATTTTTAACTAACTAAATACTTTGAGATACAACAACTTAAAATGTGAGCAGTGCTTCACATTCAGATGCATGCATCCGTCTTTTAATAATCTTATTTTAAGCATTTCTGGTTTTGATTTCTTTTTCTTAAAGCGAGAATCTTTGCTTATTTTGTTTTGTGCACCTTGCGTTACCTTTTAGGATATAGTTAACCGGGAGTCAGACAAAGATGTGTGGAAGACGATCTTGTCCGAAGTGAAGCTGGTGCATGTGAACACATCTGCAGTGCTGAAGGTAACTAACCTTGGTAGTTGGCACTGTGTATGTGTTTCTGCGAACATCCCTTCGCTATAGCGGCTTCCCATGCGAAACCTTGAAACCACGGTTAGGGAATGTATTCTGGCAACCTTACAAAGAATTATGGATGGCGAGGTTACAAAAGGTCGAAATCATAGTTGCACCTGCCACTAAGTGAACCTTCACATTGACCGCTTTGCCGAATCACCGAAGACCTGACACCCATGCTAGTGCCATTTTAAGATCTTACTAAGCATATCCTATGACTGGGCACCTGGCTCTCTTCCTTGGAGCCCTTAATTGAGCAAGTTTGTACTAGAATTAGGGCACTAGCAGAAATGCCAGTTAGAAGACCCACATTTTATCTTCAGGGAATCCAGTCAGTTTGACATAAAGTCATCATCTGAAGGCCAAAGACTGATCCCTCACGGAGAGGTCTCCAGTACATCACCGTCACGTTTTGCTGTGACTGCGAACCTACATGTTTATGGGTTACGTTTCTGGGTTTCCTCATTACCCCAACTGATATTTTGGGACGGAATTACAAAAACACAAATAGAATCATGCTTGTGTAGACATATTGTTTGCATGGCTTTACAATTTAAAAAATACATATATTTTTTTCTTATTTTTTTGGCATCCTGCAACCAACTTGACTGGCATACATGTGGAGAAATGACTACCTGGCATATGCCTGTCAGCTCTGAACTAGGGATTACATTATTATCTATTTATTTTCTTTACAGCCGAAAAATAATTTTTTTTAGGCATTCCTACCTTGTAAAAAACAAGTAAAAAGAGTGCGGGGGTAAAGGCATTGCCACACCGCTAATATCACCCGCATTGGAGATTCCGTTTTTGTGTGCTACCCTGCATCTGTGACTGCAGGAAATAGAGTCCCCCTCCTATTAAGAATCTGTGTTTTGCCAGCACTGATGCTACTTTTTGCATTTATAATTTTCACTTGTGTGCTCAAAATGTTGTAAGAATTATCCCAGTCTTCACAAATTGTAACACATGTAACCCTGAAGGTGTTAAGATACTCTTGATTGTTATGATGCGCGAGCACATAGCCCATCAAGCTACAGTGTTTGCTTTGCTTTACTCACACCACTCCCTTCACTCCGCATCACCTCTGTGAGTGGCTGCCTGTTGCTGCTGAAAGTGTTAATGTTGTATTGTCGTTGCTTTTGCAGCTCAGTGGCTCGGCCTTACCCGACTGGGGATATCGTCAGCTTGAAGTTGTCGGTGACAAGATGTCCAAGGGGTACCACCAGAGTCTTGTCTGGAACGTAGAGGAACACCGCTATGGGAGAAGTAAAGTATTTTGTCCCTTTACATCCTGTGACCTACTGCTTCTCCTGTAGGGTTAACAGATGACACTATGTCAGTCCAGTCCTGCCTGGACGTTAAATGGACGTGCTTATACTTTCTGGGAGGTGTATTGTTTTACTTAAAAAAACAGTTACACTAAAATACTAATTGTAATGTCTTGGTCAGTCCAGGAGTGGAGACACAACTCTCCCTTTTCTTCCTTTAACAGGCTATGAGCAGTCCGAGCGCGAGGCAGAACTCCAGTCCCCCACCCGCATGGATGTGAGCAGGAACCTCAGCTTCACAGCCAAGTTCATGGAATTGCAGGTAATGCTTGGGTAACTGGAGGCCGGAGGGTCTGTGGTCCCTTACGCCGCCTGCGTGGGTCTCCAAATGTAGTATGAGGTGGAGGGGATTGTGAGGTCTTTCGGTATGTATGAGTAATGGATATTTCAGATATCGTGGTAAAACCGACAATTGTTCCCAATTATTTGATCATTTCATTGGAACATTATAGCTACAGGTCTTAGGAGTGGCTGAAGCGATCACATGACAATGGACAAACTGGCAGCTAAGTATGTGGGGGGGGTCCCAAAGATCTTGGGGAAGGTTAATTCTTGGTCTTTTGAGCCCTCCCTCAAGAAACAGCACATCACTGTTTTTGTGATCCTGCATTATTAGTGGGAAGTGTTTTGGAGTTGTGTGTGGTGAGCAGTGGATTGCTGTTCTTTGAGACTTTGCAGTTAACAAGTGGCACTTATGCGAGTGCAGTGTAGTAGCGTGGGGCGTGATTGCGCATAGGATTATGGGTACCATCCTCGAGGGGGGAATGGATCCTTTGTGTTCTCCAGTTTTAGCGTTATCTGCCTATCGAAACTGTAGCAAGTTGGGCCGGGAGACTTGAGAAGGGCCAGCCTGAAATAGACTCCGAAGAGTAGTGTCAAGATGGTTAAGCGTTAAGGAGCTGAAGTAAAGAAGAGCAGTGACGTGATAGGTGACCTGACCTATCGACAGTAGACGTTCCGGTCTAGGATACTTCATCAGAAGCCAGGTGACTTCCTCTCGCCTCTGGAGTAGTGGACTGTCTCAGAGGCAGTGGACAGGACGGCCACTAGTAGCAGAGCCACTCCACTTATATCCAGTCATTTTCAGGTCATCCCAGATGGATATGTGGGCTCGTTCAGTTCCTTTTTTATGGTCAGAGCCTATTTCATGGACGGGGAGCAGATTGTCCCTTCTTTGAGGTTTTAGATCTCAGGGAAGACAGGTATTTTAATGTGAACTTATTCATGGTGAGTTAGGACCTGGCTGCACAAAGACTGAGTTTGTGTCATTGTTTCTCAGTAGTTTTGTTAGTCAATGTTGTTGTAGTAGTTCTTGTGGGGAGTGTGTAAAGGAGGCGGTGACAGCTTGTGGTTGCTCCAGATTATTGGGAGTGTTTCTATTATTGTCATGAGTTCCACCAGAGCAAAGAATTATGCTCAAGATGTGTCCATTGGGGTGAAAGTAGGGGTAGCCCGAGGTTGGTTACGGAGAGAAGGAAGATGAGAGATATTAAAAGACAAAGAAGGAATAGAGCACCCATAGTGAGAAAGGAAGGGGGGAGAAGAATAGAAAATAAGGCTGGAAGGCGAGGAAGAGGTGAGTCATGGCCTTCATTATGTCTTGTGATGTGGTGTGTATTAGATGTAGCAGAAAGCTGGGGGACAGAAAAGCCTGGAACGCCTGAAAAGATACAATAGATATGGGTGAACAGAATGTTGGGCGGGAACAGAGCAGGATAGGGAGAGAATGCATGAGTGTTTTTAAACATTTTAGAAAGAGGAAGGACAGGGTAGGGTAAGAGGGGACACAGCACTTGGATGGAAAAGGAAGGTTACAGGAGAATGTGGGATAAGGATTAGACAAGGTAGGGTTTATTACAGAGAGGCTGAGGGGTTAGGGAGGGAAAGGAATGGTTGAGGTTTCCATTTTAGATGAAGCATGCCGATTGCACAGTAGGTTTCTCTGTCCCTCCTCTCCTGCTCCACTTCAAGCCGGTCATATGGCAGTGTGGGGGCTTAGAGATCGCCACACCTCGATCAGCCCTCTGACCCTCTTCTTGGTGCCCCCCTGCAGTGGAAGATGCTGACCCTGAAGAGTGAACAGACTGAGCATAAGTACAGTTCGACCCCCTTTGACTGGATTACTATGGAAACCAGCATTGCCTACTGGCTTCACCCTCAGACCTCGGTGAGTATGTAAGGATTGTTAACATGTTTGGCCTACCTACCTCCCCCCGCCCCCTCCTTTGAGTTCCACCACAGCTACTTCTAATCGGGGATTACTTACTGCAGACCATCTGCTTGTCATTGCAATGCTGTGTTTGAGCTGAAATCGTTCTCCGGCTGACCTAGTGCTGTGAGTTTGAGTTTGAAAATATTTATACAGCGCACTGCGGCCAAGCGGCTTCCTGGCGCTAAAAAAGATAGATAGAATCAGATGGAAGAGGCAGCCAGGGAATTACAGAGTGGAAAAGGCTTGGGCGAACAGGTGTGTTTTAAGCGCCTTGCGGAAATGGGAATAGAGAGTGATAACCCGAATGGAGAGAGGAAGACTGTTCCAGAAACGGGGAGCAAGAACAGAAAATCTGGTGCCGCCAGTTCTGGATTTACGAAAGCGGGGAATATTAAGGAGTGCCAGACTGGAAGAACGGAGAGTGCGGCTGGGAAGGTAGTGAGTGATCAAGGAATTGATGAAAGTGGGGGCAGTACAAGCGCGAGCCATAAAGGCTAGGCATCCCATCTTGAAGAGGGTTCTCTGCAAGATGGGAAGCCAGTGGAGGGACTTAAGGAGGGGAGTGGTGTGATGATGTTTGGGAAGTCGGTAGACAAGCCGGGCTGCCTGATTTTGGAGACTATTGTCTTGAGGGCATCAAAAGAAAAGAAGCGGGATACCTTGCGGATGATCCTGAGGGACAGAAAACAGGAAGACACTACAGAGCTAACCTGGGGACGCATGGAGAGGTCCTGACTGATTTTAATGCCAAGAGTTTTTACCGTAGCCGAGGGGACCGGAGGAGGGCCGAAGATGGAAGGCCAAAGCGTGGGCGTCCAATGACTAATGGCATCACCAGTCAGGACGAGCTCCGTTTTGTCCGGGTTGAGCTTAAGATGGTTTTGGTTCATCCACTCAGAAATAAAGATAAGCACAGTTTGAAGTTTAGAAGAGGAGTCAGGAGTAGGAGAAAGGTCAAAAATCAGCTGAAGGTCATCTGCGTAATTATACACGGAGACCTCCATGCTGAGTAGAGAAACAATGAGGGGATAGATATATAAATTAAAAAGAAGGGGGGAGAGGGAGGAACCTTGGGGAACTCCACAGGACACCGGACGAGGGGGGGCGGAAAAGCCTGAAAGGCGAACCGCCTGCGTCCTATCCTGAAGGAACGAGGAGAGCCAGGAGAGAGCGGTGCCCTGAATGCCCGCCGCCCTGACACGGCCGAGGAGGATGGAGTGGTCGACCGTGTCAAAAGCGGCCTGACAAGTCAAGGAGCACCAGGGCCTGAGGGGAGTTGGAGTCTGCCTTGCCCTTCAATTCATCAAGAACAGAGGTGACTACCGCTTCAGTCGAATGGACTGGGCGGAAGCCAGCTTGATGGGAGGCGAGAAGATGGTTATCCTCCAAGTAGGTCGATAGGCAGGAGGTAATGTGGCTCTCCAAGATTTTGCCAAGATAAGGAAGCAGGGAGATGGGCCTAAAGTTGACAGGGAGGGAGGGGTCAGAGCCGGGTTTTTTTAAGATAGGGATGACTGTAGCCGATTTGAACAAGGATGGAACTATGCCCTGGGAGATCGACACATTGAGAAGGAATAGAGGGGGATCGGGACACCCAGTGAACAGCTCTTTCAGTATGCGGGCCGGGCCACAGTCAGCGGGAGAGCCTGACTTGACCTTCCCGAGCAAAGCAAAGAAAGAGTCTCGTGAAATTGGGGGATAGTGATCAAAGGAAGAAAGTAAAGGGGGAAGAGGGGCAGCAGGGAGAGGGAAGGAGGGTGGGTGGGGGAATATTGCGTTTGATATTAATGATCTTCTCAAGAAAGAAGTCATTAAGGGACAAGTAGAGGGATTCAGAGGGGGCGGGGTTAGGGTTTACTCTCTCTGAAGCGGCCAGGCTGTGGACAATGGAGAAGATCTCCCTAGGTTTGTTGGTGGCGGATAAGATTTTGCCCGAGAAGTATTGTAGCTTGGCTGATAAAATGGCTCCTTTGTAGTTTTTCAAGAGGGACTTGTAACAGTCCTTCAGAAGGGGACAATAGGTGCGTCTCCACTGTCGCTCTGCTTGCCGGAGAGCCAGTTTAAGAGTTTTTAGCTCGCAAGAGAACCATTTATTGGCCTCGTGGAGACGGCAGCTGTGCAGTTGACTGACTAGTTCACCTGCTGGTCTGCAAACGTCACTAGCTGCGCAAGAGTCGGGTTTACCCAAACTGGTGATTTGACAACTTTGCCAGCAGTACAGATGTCAGATGTCTTGGTGGTGTAATAGAGAAATGTTTCAGAAATGTCCTGGTGTCCATGGTAACGACACACAAGCAAGCATTCTCTTGGTCACGTTTAGAAACTCAGCCCACCTGGGCCTGCCTGCTCGCATTGTTACTTCCAGGTATTGTGCGTGTCGGAGAGTTTAGGACCGCGCTTGATCCACCTACAGTGGAGTGAGTGTAGACAACTCTTGCAGCTCAGATCATCTTGAAGTTATCAGCACTATTTGCAGTTTTGATCAATTTCTGCTTGGCTGCTGTCTTCGCTTGCTGCTCAGGGGTTGTGGTCTGCAGTCAGTACTACTTACATTTGTCTACACTGCTGGAGTTGAGTCATTGGCAGTTGCTGATTTTGCCGCTACCTGCTTCTGTTGGTGTCCCTTGCAACAGTGGACACAGTTTTTTGATGTAAGAGTTGTGTGTAGCTGTCACTGCTCCTTGGATTGACCCTGCTTGCTCTTAACTGTTTTCACTTACGGCTTCATGCATCTTTTTTTCCTGTCGTTTTGCTGCTGCCAGTGCCTCTTGCTGTTGTCGGCTGCAAACTGTGTCAAAGGCTGCAAACGACTAACATCCTGCTTCTTTCAATCCTATGTGTAAGGGGCAACTCGGTTGTGACTGCCACTGCTACTTGGTGTTGTTGTATACTTGAAAGATGGGCCCACTTTGCTGTTGTAGAAGCCAGATACAGCCATCAGCACTGTTTACAGTCATCAGAACTGCTCTCTGCCACTGTTGTGACGTGCCAATGTTTGTGTTCCTTGCTGCTATCTGTGGTGCTTGCTCCTACCTGCTACCCATGCTAATCCAGCGCCACATCAGGGAGTTGTCGCTTGCAGCTCTTGGGACCACTTGTACCCACAGACAGCTCTACAGCTGTCAGCTAGTACTCACATGGGATCTCGAATTAGAAATTGCTTGTGCGGTATTAACGAGCTTTTGCTCTTTGTCTCCAGGCTCAGATCCAGCTGCTGGGTAATGTAGTAATCTGTTACTCTGCCAACTTTAGCACCATGTTGTATCTGCTGCTGTTCCTTTGGTACCTGCTGAGAAGACAGCGGAAGATTCACGACATCTCCGAAGGTAGGAGTGCGTTGAAGAGTTGGTGAATGTGATGGCGTGTACACTGGCTAGTATGTTGGCTGGCAGGCAGGCACAGATGCATGCTGCACACCCCCCACCACTTTACTGCAGTAGTTTGTGTAGTGCAGTAAATCACGCGCGCCCCCCTTCTTAACCCATGCATCGTGGAGCAGTATTTCACGCACACAGCGAGATGAACAAGAGGGCACCACCTACCAACCATGTGCTTATTCATCGGCCAGGTATGTTAAAGTAAATTCTGCATGAAGTGAGTGCTGTCACATCTCACATAAACTTTGGCAAGCATAACAGCAGCAACAAGCTTGCCAAACCGTCTCTAGACCACATCTCAACTGCAAGCACCTCACTCAACTCTCCCATGTAGGTCATGCCACAACTACATACCTCTTCATCAACACATGCAGGTCCACCTGTAATGGTGCCAGACACTGAGAGAGCTAGAAGGTCACATTAGTGGCTGTTGTATGTTACACAACTGCTCGATAACATGACACCCATTGCCCACCACATCTCACATGCACACACCCTGTACTTGGACGCCACATCTCTGACTCCGTCGCTCACTCTCGCGTTCCAGTGAGGGAGCAGAGGTGCACTCAGCATCCCCACAAGTGCTGCAGTAAACCCTCTTATTCCTCCAACACACACTTCACTATCTCTGACTGCCTCTCACATGCTCTCCTTTGTGCTCATTGTGCAGATTCCTGGCAGACCTGGACGGCGGCGGGGGCTCTCCTCTTGGGGGGCTGGGTGGTGAATTACCTGCCCTTTTTTCTGATGGAGAAGACCCTTTTCCTGTACCATTACCTCCCGGCATACACGTTCCAGGTCATCCTTCTACCCATCGTACTCCAGCACATATATGACCACTTGCTGAGGTATGTAGCGCTCACACCCATTCTTGGCTTTGGAGGCTAGAGGTACCATGAACTACTCTGTATTAGCAGTGCACCAGCGAAGCTGTATGTGTCGGCCCAATAGCAGAACACCAGCAGGTGCTGGTCGGGTTGGTAGCTTTACGCACTACACCAGTGGAAAGAATTGAGGCCACCTAGAAACAGGCTGCCGAGGGGGGCTTGGGGACAAGTTCGGGAGCTCACAATAGGTGGCTCAGGTCACAAGGGCCCTGGGAACAAGGGGGCGCAACCAGTTCGGCGGTACCCATGCTGGGGCGTTAAGGTGCGTGCAGAGTGGAAAGGTCGGTTGGGCTTTGTGCGTTCTTGGGTCTTGCAGTTGTCGGTCTCGCCGGTTGCGGGTGTGAAAATCAGGACTGCTGGGCCACTGTGGAAGTGGGTCTCTGCAGTGCTGACGTCCCTCGATGGCTGCTTTATCTCAGTGTTGTTAGAGTCCTGACTGGACTAATACAGGCCTTGGTTTCTGCAAGCGAACCCATACCCATGGTATTGGTCCTGTGTGGCTCTGGTTGGTCCTGGTGTCCTCTCACTCGGTGGGGGGATCTTACCTTCAGGAGCACTGGTACCTCTGCCTGTGTGGCTGCTGCATCGGGCTGGCTGGGGAGCGGCAAGACTATAAACAAGACTCTGCTTCTTTGGTACCTACAAACTGCAGGGGAAGTAGCTCCTCAACCAAGGGAAATTGCTGGTAATTTGAGATGGGCTGGTAGTCTATTGGGGTTCTTTGTAGTTGGTCAGCTGCAGAACAAGTCACTCGTTCACCATTTTCGAGACTGGTGCAGGCAGGAAGGGTTTTGGCGGCAAAAGTCTACAGCAGCCTTCAGTTCTCGTTGTCTAGCGGCTGTTCTTGGTCCTTTTCTTCTGGATCCGTCAAATTAGAATTTCTGGCATCAGGGGTGCCTCCTAAATACTCAAGTTCGAGGCATGTGGGCTGCTAAATTCATATCTTAGCATTAGATCGCCGCCTAGTGTTGGGCTCGGATGATTGCACATTGTTGTCCTGGAAGAGTCTTCGAAGTATCCTGAGATAGGTGGCTCCTCCCCTGGACTACAGTGCGCATGGGCATCGGCTCCATCCCCAGATTGTTTTTTTCCGCCATTGGGTTCGGATGTGGTCTCGACGTCTTACTGTCGGAACCAAGTAAAACTATCTTTTACCGGCCAAAAGGCCTCGATTTTCTTGCGTCGGTATTGTCTGCGCTCGGTCTCGAGTCTTCCGTCTCTTGAAGCCGGAATAAGCGGAGTTTTCTTCGCTTTCTAAACTTTGAGGCCTTCTCATCGCGACACGACAGCAAGCCTTTACGGACATGGAGCGGAGCCCGTTCAAGTACTGCCCGCTCTGTGGGTCTAAGTACCCACACATCGATCTACACCCTGTGTGTAACAAGTGCCTTTCACCGGACCACGACGACGGCAAGTGCAAGGCCTGTGCACAGTTCCGCTCCAAGAAAACTCTCAAGCTTCGGCGCGCGGTGCGCTTGGAAGCTAGGCAAGCGGCCCCAGATCCGGAGAACATCTTCGGCGACCCGGAGGAAGAGGTCCAGGGTCACCTTCTACAAATCTCCCCATCACAGACGGAGGTCGAGGCGGATCCGGGAGACGACGACGGAGTCGCGGGTCAGGTCCTCGAATACGTCGAAGAGGTAGGAGACGACGATGAGATTTATGGGGCCGCGGCGGACAGCTCTGCGGACGAGCTCTGCCCCGAAAGTTTCGAGGACGACCGGGACACGGGATCGCCTGTCGGCCTTACCCTGGACCCGTTGCAGCAAGCCACAGCCCCGCCTTCGGGCCCGGCTACGGACTCACTTGCTGGGCACAATGTTTCGAAACCGAAACTGAAACCGTCGGGGTCGTCATCACCTAAAATGGCCGACCCGAAATCGAAACTGAAACCAAAGGACTCGAGTGTCCCTAAGATGGCTGCCGTGCCTGTGAAGAAGTCGGTGCCCGTCACCCCGTCGGCTCCGTCGACCTCCGGTCCGCAGAAGCCGAGGAAGTCTGTCGATTCCGATGCCCCGAAATCGAAGCCGACGCCCGAGGAAGGGGCCCCCAAGAAAGATGGTCGGCACGGATCAGCGGCTCCGGCGCCGTCCAAGCCCGCCAAGGTCGGCTCCAAAGAGGCTACGCCCAAGAAGTCGGCGCCCCGGCCTCAAGATTCGGAGGAGCCGAAGAAGGTTTCCGCGCCCAAACCGCACAAGGCCCGCGAGGACGTCGGATCCGAGGGACCGCTCAAGGCATCCTTGTCGGCGACGAAACCCACTGGCAGTGTACCGTCCCCCATTGCGGAGTCACTGCAGAGAATCAGGGAGAAAGCCTTTGCTCCATCGGCTCCGATGCCATCACCGCAGCCGCAAAAGGACGCTCCGGCTAAGCCTTCTGGGGAAACTCCTTTTTCTCTTGCCACCTAAGGAGGCGCCGAAAGCGTTTTCGACGAAATCGGCTCCGAAACAGGGTTCCTCGCTGCCTGACCCTCTTCCACGTCGTGTACTCGAATCGGAAGACGATTCAGAGCACTTCATCGATGCTGCCACCGGCAAGCTGACCCTCTATAAACGGAAGATCACTTCGGAGCCGGTGGACCCCTACGTCATCCCGTTGAAGAAGAAGAGGGTGCCCCTTGACGCCTTAGGCCTCACGGAACCGATACAGCCTCCTCCTAGACGGAGCCCTACTCCCTCCCCAGAACACTCTGTGGGTGAGGAAGTTGATGAGGATGAACAGTACAATTTCCCCATCGATGAACCTGATGTACAACCAGATTCATACGACGACACTGGTGACCAGGACACCCAAGGTGCGGGCCATGACCCACAGACCTTTAATGCACGTGCATCCCCGACTGAGGACTCAGCAGGATTTCATGCACTAATTGAACGGGCGGCGGCCAATCATGATGTGGACATGCATGCCGACCCGGTTGAGGAAGACTTCCTTTTTGACACCTTTGCCATATCTGAAAGGACAGTAAAGACACTTCCTATGCTGAAAGGTGTTCTCAAACATGCTGGAGACATTTTTAAGGAGCCTACGAGGGCTAGAGTGGTCAACCCTCGCATTGAAAAGAAGTACAGGCCTGCTCCTGCGGACCCCGTCTACATCCGGGGACAATTGCCACTGGACTCTCTTGTGGTTGCCAATGCCAGGAAACGTGCCAACTCCCAGACAACGGGTGAAGCTCCTCCCCCGGATAAGGAGTCCAAAGTGCTTGAGGCAGGAGGCAAAAGAGTGGCTGCACAAGCGGCAAACTTTTGGCGCATCGCAAATACACAGGCGCTCCTGGCGCGTTATGATAGGGCGCACTACGACACCCTAGAACAGATTATACAACACCTGCCCCCACAGTTCCAAGAAGGCACCAAGATGCTTATTGAGGAAGGAAAGCTAATATCAAACGCAGCTATCAAGTGTGCACTTGACGCTGCGGACACAGCTGCTAGGGCTATCAACACTAGCGTTATGCTGAGAAGACAAGCCTGGCTCCGCATCTCAGGGTTCAAGCAGGATATTCAGACAACAATTCTAAATCAGCCAGTCAATCCTGATAGTCTGTTTGGTCCGGATGTTGACACCACCCTAGAGAAGATAAAGAAGGACACGGAAACTGCTAAGTCTATGGGGGCCCTGCAGTCCCAACAGTTTCGTGGCAGCAATTTTCGTCGCTCAGGTGCCCGTGGAGTCACCAGAGGACAGATGGGTCAACAATCCCAGTTCTCCAAAGGTGGGGCGCAATCCTCGTTCACTAAGCAGAACAAGGGAGGTTATAGGAATAACAGCAACAGAGGTCGCGGCAGAGGAAACAACAGCTCCCGCACCTCGACTCCAAGCAAACAGTGACTTTCTGTCACTGCCCCCCGACCACCTAACACCTGTCGGGGGGAGACTGCAGCAGTTCCTGCCCGTCTGGAGAAACATCACCACAGACAGGTGGGTGCGTCAACTGATCCAAAATGGTTATTGCCTAGAGCTGAAATCCACTCCACCCAACATCCCACCGAGGCAAAGGCCTATGTCCGCAGAGCATTTGCTCTTATTGCAGCAGGAAGTAGTGGCGATGCTGCAAAAAGGCGCAATCGAGCTCGTGCCGGTGGGGGAGGAAGGCACAGGGGTATACTCCCTGTACTTCCTTATTCCAAAGAAGGACGGTTCTCTCAGGCCCATTCTCGATCTACGTCCCCTCAACCTGTACATACTGTCAGAGCATTTCCATATGCTTACACTGCAGCAGATTCTTCCCTTGCTAAACCAGGGAGACTTCTTGGCGACCTTAGATCTCAAGGACGCTTATTTCCACATTCCACTACACCCGTCACACAGGAAATACCTAAGATTCACTATTCAAGGCAGGCACTACCAGTTCAAGGTCCTACCCTTCGGAGTCACTACGGCCCCGAGGGTGTTCACCAAGTGTCTAGCGACAGTGGCGGCGCACCTCAGGAGGCAGAATATCCATGTCTACCCCTACCTAGACGACTGGCTCGTACAAGCCAAGTCAGAGCAACAGTGCGCCGCAGACATGTCAACTACGATTCACCTTCTTCACGATCTGGGTTTCTCCCTAAATTACCCAAAATCGCATCTTCAGCCGGCACATGTCCGGCAGTTCCTGGGTGCTACGATCAACACCCTAACAGCCATGGCTCAGCCAAACCAAGTCAGAATCGACAGCATTCAGTCACTGATCCAACGATTCCGACCGAGACACTCCCTGCCAGCGAGAGTGTTCATGCAGTTGATCGGCATGATGGCCTCCTGCATCTTCATAGTCCCTCACGCACGGTTGCATATGCGCCCGCTCCAGGAGTGCTTAGCGAATCAGTGGACACAGGCTCGTGGGCAATTGACAGACCTAGTGTTGGTTACCAGTCGGGCATACGACTCTCTGCATTGGTGGACTCCACACAACCTTTGCAAGGGCCGACTGTTCCACGAGCCCGTGCCGCAGATTGTCCTGACGACGGACGCATCCCTCCAGGGATGGGGAGCACATGTGCTCACTTACACGGTGCAGGGACTATGGACGACGCAGCAACAGAAGATGCACATCAACTATCTGGAACTGATGGCAATCTTCATGGCGCTCAAGTCCTTCATTGTCCATCTGAGCAACAAGGTCGTGCTAGTCCGGACGGACAACATGACCGCGATGTACTACATTCAGAAACAGGGGGGCACCCACTCGCCACAGCTGTCTCATCTAGCTCAGAGCATGTGGAAGTGGGCCATTCAGAGGAACATTTTCCTCATGGCAGAACACCTCCCGGGCAAGGACAATCAGATGGCGGATCTGCTCAGCAGATACAGCCATCAGATGCACGAGTGGGAGATACACCCTTCTGTTCTCCACCCGTACTTCCAGCAGTGGGGTCATCCGGAGATAGACCTGTTCGCAACAAAGGAGAACGCAAAATGCCGACTCTTTGCCGCCAGGTTCCCTCACCCACAGTCGCAGGGGAATGCGATATGGATGAACTGGTCAGGCAAATTTGCATACGCTTTTCCGCCAGCCCCTCTAATACCGCTGGTCGCAAGAAAGCTAAGGCAGCACTCCATGACTCTCGTCCTGGTTGCTCCAACGTGGGCACGCCAAGCTTGGTACACCACGTTCCTCGAACTCTCAGTGGTGCCGCATCAAAGACTGCGCCTCACACCCAGTCTTTTGACGCAGAACCATGGAGACATTCAGCATCCAGATCCACGACAGCTCAACCTGGCGATCTGGCTCCTGAAGTCCTAGAGTTTGGATACCTTAACCTGCCTCCAGAATGCATGAGTATCATCAAGGAGGCGAGGAAACCTACTACTAGAGCATGCTATGCTGCTAAGTGGAAGCGTTTTGTCATCTATTGTACGTCCAATGACATCAACCCGCTAGATGCATCTATTCCCAACATCATCTGCTATCTGTTACATCTCTACAAGTGCAATCTGGCGTACACTTCCATTAGGATACATCTCTCAGCCATTGCGGCTTATCTTCAGAACAGGCAGCACCTCTCTGTCTTCAGAGTGCCCGCCATTAAAGCCTTCCTTGAAGGTCTGAAGAGAGTCATTCCCCCAAGAACTCCACCAGCTCCGGTGTGGAACCTCAACGTCGTTCTCACCAGACTGATGGGGCCACCATTTGAGCCACTGCACTCGTGTGAGCTCCAATTCCTTACGTGGAAAGTGGCCTTTCTGATAGCTATTACGTCTCTGAGGCGTGTCAGTGAGTTGCAAGCGCTCACCATACAAGAGCCGTTCATTCAAATTCACCCAAATAGGGTAGTGCTACGCACTAACCCTAAATTCCTCCCTAAGGTGGTGTCACAGTTTCATCTTAACCAAACTATCGACTTACCAGCATTCTTTCAAAACCCGCAAACGGTGGCGGAAAGAATGCTCCATACCTTAGATGTACGGAGGGCGTTGATGTACTACATAGACAGAACACAACCCTTTAGAAAAACAAAACAACTCTTTGTTGCCTTCGCACCACAACACAAAGGCAACCCGATTTCCAAAGCAGGCATAGCCAGATGGATTGTTAAGTGCATCCAGATATGTTATCAAAAAGCCAAGCGCACTTTAACAGTACCCCCCAGAGCACACTCCACTCGCAAACTGGGGGCATCCATGGCTTTCCTAGGGAACATTCCTTTAGAGGATATTTGCAGAGCAGCCACGTGGGTCACACCACATACCTTCACGAAACACTACTGTGTTGATGTGCATTCCAAACAGCAAGCAGCTGTAGGACAGGCTGTTCTCAAGACACTTTTTCAGGTTTCTGCAGCTGGCACGGGCAACCGCCGCTGATGGAGGGACTGCTATGTATTCTATGCTAAGATATGAATTTAGCAGCCCACATGCCTCGAACTGAATATGCTACTTACCAGTATGCATCTGTTCTTGGCATGTAGGGCTGCTAACATTCATATCGCCCGCCCTCCTCCCCGGTGCCTGTCGCAGCTGCAGATATACTATTGTATTTATTTCATTAGCATGGACATCCTTTACACTTTCACTCCATCTCCTGCCACAATGGCGAAAAACAATCTGGGGATGGAGCCGATGCCAATGCGCACTGTAGTCCAGGGGAGGAGCCACCTATCTCAGGATACTTCGAAGACTCTTCCAGGACAACAATGTGCAATCATCCGAGCCCAACACTAGGCGGCGATCTAATGCTAAGATATGAATGTTAGCAGCCCTACATGCCAAGAACAGATGCATACTGGTAAGTAGCATATTCATTTAGGGGCGTTAAGAGGAGTGACAGGTAGTGGCCAATGGGCTACTTGCCTTTGGAATGTCTACATCCTCTATATGATCACTTCCTGTAGGAAGCGGATATAACCCTGATCCAGTGAGCGTAATTCTGCCAAAACCAAGATGGTGCAATTCTAAGTTTTTAGTTACATTATGTAGCCACCTTAGGGGTGAAACTAGCCTGATGGGTGAACACTGTCCCTGTCCTAGTGTCAAATGGGCCTGTGCAGCATTCTCCCTGTCTGCGGAAGCCTTAGGTCGCACATCAAATGCGAAAGAGGTCTTTAAAGCCTCCTGCCTTGATATGCTGATTACTTAGCCATACTGCTTGGAGGAGGTGACAACACCTCTGGCCAGAGCACGCATTGTTTCTGCCCTCAGAGAGCTTAGGGCTCTCATCTGCAGGGGGTCAGAAGCCTGTCTGTGGTGGCAGGCTGGTCTGCACCAGTCAGCCAGTACACAGGTAGTTGGTAGGTATTCAGGGGGCACCTCTAAGGTGCCCTCTGGGTACATGTATTAATCGATCACTGTTATCAGTGTGGGTGTATTAATATGAGTTGTATGATATGAAACGTCTCTAGTTTCAGTGTAGCCATCATTTAGCTGGTGAACTCATGATTACCAATGTCCAGCAAATGTACTTAAAATGGCTACCCTGTTCACTTGTAATATCTAAGAATGGACTTGGACATCAGACATCATGCAGATATGTCCACACATACAGTATAGTACACCCTGCCTTAGGTCTGTAAGTCCTGGTGTAGGGGTGATGTACCTATACTGCCTGCAGTGTCTGCAGGCATGGCACACAGGAGTTGTGCCATCCTGTGTCTACACTTTTCTCTGCACCATGGCATGCAGCCTGCAATGGCAGTTTACATGATTTTATTTATTTAGTTGAAAAGTTTTATATAGCGCGAACAAGACCCCAAAGGGGTATCAGAGTGCTGTACAGCGTTGTCATCAGCAATTATACAGAACATAAAGAAGGTGAGTGAGATTACAACCTGTGGGAAAACATTCATGAATAAGGAGTAGGGTGTATCAGAAGTGCCCTAGAGCGCTCCCAGTAAAACATCATACACATAGGAAGAACCAAGATGCGCGATGAGCATCACGGAATAGCAAAAATCAGCAGTTCTTGCAGTTAAAGGAGCTATTGAGGACTAGAACAACAAGCATTGGCATAGCCAATAGGTCTCACCTTTGGGACCTTATACGTATTTAGATATGCAGCACAATATCCTTGGGGTAACATTAACTGTTGCATGGTTAAACATTTATAAGGTCCCAAAGGCGAGACTTATTGGCTATGCCAATGCTTGTTAACTATCCAAGCAGAGCATTTCTCACGTGTAGACGGTAAAATGAGCCAGTGGTACTCTAATCGAGAGGGGGCATTGCGGATTGTTACTGCAGACACCGAACGAGGCATGGCTGTAATCCCACAGCAGCACGCGACTCTCTGAGCACTGCTGCTGTGGACTCGTGTTTATGCCGTCATTTATCCTGCACGATTCCTGCAAGCCTTCAGCATTTATTTCTGTAGCCAAGCACTCGAGTGGTCCTCCGAGAGGCTTCCCGCCTCGCACGACGAGGAGGGCCGCGCGGCACTCAATAAAACTGCCTGGCCTATACAGCATTTCTCTCCAGGCAGCAATCCCGGAGAACTCGCTCGTAACCGGCAAGTATATGATGGATTTGCTTGTTACACATCCCCGAGGTGAAGTACTGTGTCCTAATGAAGGAATCCTTAAGTACCGGGGAATTGAGGCAATAGTAAGCTGTAATTAAAAGTAATGTTTCATTAGAGAGGGAAATTACAGCAAAAAACATGTAAATAAGGAAGAGGGAAGAGTGTGATGAGCGGAGGGCGGCGCAGAAGCTGTTTTTCTGGGCATTTTAGAACCATTCAAAAACAGCTTGTGTCTACAGGAGCCACCGAGCAGCGATTGTGTGTTGTCATTTAGTGATGAAATCCCACCTAACTCAGCCAAAATGCCGACGAATAGAAGTCTGGATGAGCTGCCCTGGTCTGTGGTGTGTTGGTCCGGTGATGCCCCCGAAGAGGGGGTTTAGAGTTAGACTGTGACTGACTAATGCTGAAACAAGCAGCAGCTGTTTTCAAGCACACTCGTGCTTGTGGTGCCATCCGCCTTGCGGGAGCAAGCAGCGGCCAATTGACCGATGGGTAAAGGACCTCCTAGAACAGCGCATGCGCGCTGCCTAGGCGAGACCTAAAAAGAGGGTGAGAACATATACAACATCAGTGAAAATATTTCAAGTTTTAGGTTATTAACAAAACACATGAGCATGATCAGTGCATTAGCGTTCGTTCATTAGTAGTCTTTTGACCAGTTTTTAGGTCTCGCCTATGCAGCGCACAAGCGCTGCTTAGAGAGACCTCTTGGCATCGCTCAGCACTTTTGTTAAAACTCATGCATGTTTTGCACTGCTCTCTATGGGCACTCGTGCACGTTTGGCGTTTCCCTTGAGGGAGCGAGCAGCGGCGCCATCTGTTAGCAATGCTCCCGCAAGAGAAACGCCAGACATGCCCTCAGCGTCTACAGGCATTCAGTATCCTGTTACACGCCAATTCTGCTTGCAGATGACAGCATTTTCCTTTCCTTTGCTGGGCCTGTTAGTTCATTTTCTGTCGCAGAAGGCCTTGCGTTCCGTTTCTTCACTAGGGACCTGTTATTTTTGTCCACTCCCTTTAATTTACTTTAATAACAAACTCTTGCGTTAAGTGAAGCAATTGACTTTTAAATACCGTCGTTCTCCTACAGCCTTGTTCTCAAACAAGAAAACAGCTTTCCTTCCACACGTTTCCCTTTCGTCCTCTTTTTTTCTGCAGTAGTTGATAACATTGTTGCCAAATCCTCGGGTTTCTGCATTTCTGTAACGACATGGTGATGCACATACTTTCTGCATGTTGTACATTATGCTGCCCCTAATGTGTTTCCGAGGTTTGTGGGCTGTGATGCATGCTAGCGCGATCTCATGCAATGCGCCTCTTCTGCCCTCCTAAAATATACCAACCTCATTCTCCATTTTAGAATTCGACACTTCAAAAACAAACGTGTAGCAAGAATTTCTATAAATAATGCTATAATGGCAGTGCTTCTATGCATTCATAGTAAATGTCCTGAGGAAAGTATTTTTATTAAATTTTTTGCAGTGGTCCCACTAAGTCGGTAGTCATTGATTCCTTGTCTGTGTTTTTTTGCCCAGGGGCGTTTCTTCCATTGGTGAAGCAGGTGCAATGGCACCGGGACCCAGGGAACTCTGATAATTCATGTATTTGATATAACTGTAGCCATATTGAGGGGGGGTGCAGTTACTTACTTGCCCTGTTGTCCGTGCCGCTGAATAGGCTGCTATTTTTGCCGTGTTCTATCATTGGTCGTCAGTGTTTAGAATTAGAGGTTGCACTCTTGAGTGACGTGAGCAAGAATTTAACATTGATTGTGCCGGCACATGAAAAGGAATTGCTGCTCAGGGTACCAACTGTGTAAGACGTCTAGACTAAAAAATATTGCGAATGCTTCGTGCATGCTGAATCTGGGATGTGTGCCCGTCGGAGCGACAGCAGCTTTGTCCGTTGCTAGTGTGTTACAGGGTCTTATGTTAAGGGATTGAATGCACCAAACCAATACAACTAATTCACTTTTTTCTTGGTTACTGTTGTAGGAGGCGATCCTAAGGGAAGGTTTCACTTGATTTAAAAACTTTACTTTTCGTTTGGCTAGCATTGTATTTTCACTGCTAATTGAAACAATCATTGGCATAGCCAATAGGTCTCGCCTTTGGTACCGTCCAAGTATTTAATTATGCAGCACAATATCCTTGGTTCAACATCAATTGATGCATGGCTAAACACTTATAATGTCCCAAAGGTGCCCTATTGGCTATGCCAGCGCTTGTTTAAAGAGGTAGAGGAAGGATTTGATGTGATCTCGGTTGGCAAGGAGTTCCAGATTTTAAGACCGGACCACGCATTGGTGTACGATCTTTTCGTTGTGAATCTTGGAGGTTTCAAGAGAAGGGTGGACGTACTTCTGAGATTCCAGATGGAGCCCGAAAGCTCAAGTTTATTTGCTAGATAGTGTGGGGTATTGTGTTGTATGGCTTTATGAGTCAGACAAGCTATCTTGAGTCAGATTCTAGCTTCAATGGATAACCAGTTTAACTTCACAAGGTCGGGTGAAATGTGATAAAATTTCCTAGAACCCGTTAAAAGCCTGTCCGGTGCATTCAGGGTAGCTCTGAGTGGGGCTAGGCTAGCTTTGGGAAGTCCTGCAAGGGTCACCAATTCATATTCCAGTCTTGGGATAATCAGGGATTGAACTGCTGGCCTGAGTTCTTCGGGGGGAGGAGTGTGTTGAGTTGGAAATTGGCTCCCCTAATAGTAGCACTGATGTGTGCCTGTATGTTTAGGTGTTTATCCAAGGTGATACCTAAAGCGTTGGCAGAGTCTACAACATGAGGCGTGCAGTTCAGAGCAGTTAGGTGTTTAATCCAGTCGAGGGTAGGTGATAGTGCTGAGGGGTCCCTTAGGGTGGCACAAAACATGCTGCAGCCCTTAGGGACCCTTCTTAGCCTCAGTGCACTAGTTACCAGGGGTACCATTTACTAGGGACTTACAGGGGGTGCTAAAGGTATTGCCAATTGGGGGAACAATTGTACAGTTTATGGGAAAGCGATCTGGCACTGGGAACCTGGACAGCAGGAACCCAGTGCACATCTGTCAAAATTGCATCAGATACCAGGCAAAAAGTGGGGGGGCGACCTTGTCAAAAAGGGGCACTTACCTACAGTACTGCAATGGAAGCGGCCGCCGACCAGGACTGTGAACCATTGGCAGACCTGTATGTGTGGGTTCCAATAGCAGAACACCTGTCAGATGAAGACTGAGACACTGGCAGGGCTATGAGAGTTACAGCTGTGGACCAGGTGAATTAGTAGGTGGGACTACAGTTCAACACTGCCACACTTGCAGTTTTGTGTGGCTTTTAGTATTGTATGTGCATGAGCAGCTGCATAAGTAGAGTGGTTGTATGTGTATTTATAGCAGTATTACAATAGCAGGATGTGATGACAGACATTGGCAGAACTCTGTGTGGGTTCCTTTACTGGAATACAACAGATGTGTCCTAAAGAGCATTGACTGGTGAGTGGGTGGTCTTGGCAGAGGGTGCTAAAGTCAAGACTGGCTGTGGTGAAGCTTTGCATTGAATTTATTTGACCAACTAATGTTGTTTTAAATGTACCCTAAAATAACTATCTTGCCTGGGTTCTAAAATGTTAACTTCTCATCCTTTTGCATCTCCTGCAGGACTCCGGCCCTAAAGACTGCCTTCTGCTCTGTAGTGGCGGCATGGTTCTCCTCAGTATACATGGTGTACCAGACATTCAGCCCCCTGACATATGGCCAGCCAGCCCTACCTGCCTCCGAGCTGAGTGCCCTGCGATGGAAGGACAGCTGGGACATCCTAATCCGCAAGCATTAGGGGAGCACCCTCTTATCTGGGACATTGTTTGCAAACAATCCTGTAAGTGCAGTGGACCGCTTAAGTGCCTGCACTCGTGGCACCTTTTATGGAGCACTGTTTGGCATAGTACCTAACCTCTGTGAAGGATGACTTCCTTCTGAACCAGAAGGGTCATGTTTACTGCAGTGGTATGTGTGCCTATAGTGAAGAGAGTGATTGATCTTGAGTACAATGGGTAGTTTTGATGGACCTCTTGTTCAATGGGTAGTAGGGATGGACCTCGAGTTCAATGGTTAGCAGTGATGGACCTCGAGTACAATGGGTAGTAGTGATGGACCGCGCGTTCAATGGGTAGTAGTGATGGACCTCGAGTTCCATGGGTAGTAGTGATGGACCTCGAGTACAATGGGTAGCAGTAATGGACCTCGAGTACAATGGGTAGTAGTGATGGACCTCGAATACAATGGGTAGTAGTGATGGACCTCAAGTTCAATGGGTAGTAGTCATGGACCGCGCGTTCAATGGGTAGCAGTGATGGAGCTCGAGTACAATGGGTAGCAGTGATGGAGCTCGAGTACAATGGGTAGCAGTGATGGACCTAGAGTACCATGGGTAGCAGTGATGGACCTCGAGTACCATGGGTAGCAGTGATGGACCTCGAGTACCATGGGTAGCAGTGATGGACCTCGAGTACCATGGGTAGCAGTGATGGACCTCGAGTACAGTGGGTAGCAGTGATGGACCTCGAGTACAATGGGTAGCAGTGATAGACCTCGAGTACAATGGGTAGCAGTGATGGACCTTGAGTACAATGGGTAGCAGTGATAGACCTCGAGTACAATGGGTAGCAGTGATAGACCTCGAGTACAATGGGTAGCAGTGATGGACCTCGAGTACAATGGGTAGCAGTGATGGACCTCGAGTACAGTGGGTAGCAGTGATGGACCTAGAGTACAATGGGTAGCAGTGATGGACCTAGAGTACAATGGGTAGCAGTGATGGACCGCGAGTACAATGGGTAGCAGTGATGGACCTAGAGTACAATGAGTAGCAGTGATGGACCTCGAGTACAATGGGTAGCAGTGATGGACCTAGAGTACAATGGGTAGTAGTGATGGACCGCGAGTACAATGGGTAGCAGTGATGGACCTAGAGTACAATGAGTAGCAGTGATGGACCTCGAGTACAATGGGTAGCAGTGATGGACCTAGAGTACAATGAGTAGCAGTGATGGACCTCGAGTACAATGGGTAGCAGTGATGGACCTAGAGTACAATGAGTAGCAGTGATGGACCTCGAGTACAATGGGTAGCAGTGATGGACCTAGAGTACAATGAGTAGCAGTGATGGACCTCGAGTACAATGGGTAGCAGTGATGGACCTAGAGTACAATGAGTAGCAGTGATGGACCTAGAGTACAATGGGTAGCAGTGATGGACCGCGAGTACAATGGGTAGCAGTGATGGACCTAGAGTACAATGAGTAGCAGTGATGGACCTAGAGTACAATGGGTAGCAGTGATGGACCTAGAGTACAATGGGTAGTAGTGATGGACCGCGAGTACAATGGGTAGCAGTGATGGACCTAGAGTACAATGAGTAGCAGTGATGGACCTCGAGTACAATGGGTAGCAGTGATGGACCTAGAGTACAATGAGTAGCAGTGATGGACCTAGAGTACAATGGGTAGCAGTGATGGACCGCGAGTACAATGGGTAGCAGTGATGGACCTAGAGTACAATGAGTAGCAGTGATGGACCTAGAGTACAATGAGTAGCAGTGATGGACCTCGAGTACAATGAGTAGCAGTGATGGACCTAGAGTACAATGGGTAGCAGTGATGGACCTAGAGTACAATGGGTAGTAGTGATGGACCGCGAGTACAATGGGTAGCAGTGATGGACCTAGAGTACAATGAGTAGCAGTGATGGACCTAGAGTACAATGAGTAGCAGTGATGGACCTAGAGTACAATGGGTAGCAGTGATGGACCTAGAGTACAATGGGTAGTAGTGATGGACCGCGAGTACAATGGGTAGCAGTGATGGACCTAGAGTACAATGAGTAGCAGTGATGGACCTCGAGTACAATGGGTAGCAGTGATGGACCTAGAGTACAATGAGTAGCAGTGATGGACCTAGAGTACAATGGGTAGCAGTGATGGACCGCGAGTACAATGGGTAGCAGTGATGGACCTAGAGTACAATGAGTAGCAGTGATGGACCTAGAGTACAATGAGTAGCAGTGATGGACCTCGAGTACAATGGGTAGCAGTGATGGACCTTGAGTACAATGGGTAGCAGTGATGGACCTCGAGTTCAATGGGTAGCAGTGATAGACCTTGAGTACAATGGGTAGCAGTGATAGACCTCGAGTACAATGGGTAGCAGTGATGGACCTTGAGTACAATGGGTAGCAGTGATAGACCTCGAGTACAATGGGTAGCAGTGATGGACCTTGAGTACAATGGGTAGCAGTGATAGACCTCGAGTACAATGGGTAGCAGTGATAGACCTCGAGTACAATGGGTAGCAGTGATGGACCTCGAGTACAATGGGTAGCAGTGATGGACCTCGAGTACAATGGGTAGCAGTGATGGACCTTGAGTACAATGGGTAGCAGTGATGGACCTCGAGTACAATGGGTAGTAGACATTTCTTGAGCAGTGGCTTGGGCATCTGTAGAAGACAAAAGAGTGATGAAATCTCCGCCTGCGGTGGAGGACCCAGATAATGCTACACCTCAGAAACACTTCTTCGTTAGAGTTCTGGTTTCTTTTTGGTCCGGAGCAGCAGGATCAGCAAGTGTTCGTCATATAAGGCTGTCCGGTGTAGAGGCTCCTAGAGCGGTCAGTGTTGTAATGCAGGGGATAAACATGTCTGTCCACACCAGAGTGGATACATAACATGGGGCTGTAACCAAGGACTTGGCTTTTTTTTTTACTAAATGAGGGATAAAGAAAGGTCCTAGTGACTCCTGTTTGCCAGAATCCAATGCCGCTCACAATGCAGCCGGCATGCTTACATCTGCCTTTCTTGCAGTGCCTGGTGTGATGCGGGCAAGAGAACCCCTTTTTAGAGGAAATCAGTCTGTACAAGTTGAGCAGCCAAGGTATGTGTACATGCATGTTGCCTGCCATGTCTAAGGCCCAGATCTCTGTACTGGGGTGAATGTATGACAATGTTCTGCATTCTGTCCATCAATTGTTCTTTTTGCATGTTTTACCCCTTGGCCGTGGCGGTAATTCTGCTGTGGCGCTGGGGGGGGGCGGGATCACGCGGCACCTCCATGCTTGTGACGGAACCACTCCGTCACGACTCCGCCCACTCACTAATTCGCTCGCACAGGCGGGGTATCAGTGCCACGTGGGCGGAGCGGCATCGGCATGACGGAACCACTCCATCATGAGCACAGCCCGCCCGTGGCTCATGACGGAGTGGTTCCGTCACAAGCATGGAAGGAGTTAAGATCCCAGCATACAATGCTCTCTTATTTTATAGACAATACAAACCTTGAAGATATCTGTTTACATTTCATTGTTTTGTGGGTTACACTAGGAGTGGTGCGGCCCAAATAACCAGTGTTGTTAGTTCAGCTTATTTTCCTGCCAGCCCTAAGAACCCATGCAGAAGCAGGTTATGATTAAAAGCAGCGTGCAGGCCATTTATGGCTGCACAGAGACTCTGTATTCTGCTGTGCAGACTTAATGCGTACATATTTTCACTTTTGTGTCTTACCTGCTGCCTTGTCACTCTTCAGCACATCAGATACTCCACACAATTTGAAGAGTTTGTCGGTGAAAAAAATCTGATCTATTTTAATATGTTACATTTGCAATTGGTTTTTTAAAAGCGATGCTTCCTTGTTGAAATAACACTGTGAACCTCTGATTGGCCTCATTCTTATGTGTTTCGAGTCCCTCTTCATTGTTTCAGTTTATGGAAAAGACCATTACTATGCATGTATGTATGTGGTTTTTGTATAGATCTAGCCTAGCCAAAGTGCACTGCAGCGCTGTACAGACACAAATTCAAGCATACTGTCAACGAGTGGTAGGACAGGTAGCTGGATTCTGGGAGCAGAAGGGAGTTGTCACTGAATTGTGATGTAGTTTTCTTTACAGAGGTGAGCCTTCAACTCTTTCCTAAATTGGAGCAACGTTGGGGCTAACCTGATGGATGCATGGATGCATGGATGAATGGATGCTGTTCCAGATCCTGGGAGCGTAGATGGAAAAAACGTGCTGCCTTTTTTTTTCACACTGCCAAGAGCCACCAGAGGTGGTGATTTTGTCTGCAAAGTAAGCTGGGGTGCTAGTCGTGTTGGCTTTGTAAATGATGCAGCTCAGTTTCAAGATGGTGCGAGCAGGCAAGGGTAGCCAATGGATTTCAATCAGGACTGGGATGATGTGATCATATTTCTTCAGGCCCTAGTTGAGACATGCTATGACATGTAGGATGCCCTAAAGAAAGACCACTGTGGAGTGTGAGAGGCTATGTAGCAGGGCATTACCGCTACACAGATGTGAGAGTAGGAAGACTTGATCGAAGGGCTGATGCTGCTTTTTAGAAGAAACAGTTTCACTTTCTTTGGAAAAGAGTGCTGTTACCAGTCTCTGTTTTTTTGGGCAATGTGTTCCTTAATGGTGAGGTTGGTGTCCAAGGTGAATCTAAGAGACTCGGCATGCCATGAAAGTTGGGGTTCAAAGCCATGAAGGTTCATGTCATTGAGCCAGGTTTGTACGGTTTCTTTCTTTCTTGCTTGTTCTTGGCAAATAACAGGAATTCTGGCCTGGTGGGGCTTCAGGTAGGTGCTGGAAATCCAGGTCTGAATACGGTAGTGTTTGAAGCAATGGATGAGACTTTCAAGCAGAGTTGTGTATCATCCGCATGATGATATATTTTGGTGCAGTTATCTGTGAATAAATTCATAAGATTCTCCATGTCTTCTATCTTGAGGCTGTCTGAGAATATTCCTTGAGTGAGGGAGGCATTGACAGTGGTGAGTAGGGGTGAGGCAGCTTCCATGGAGAGAGCTTTGAAGAAGGAAGAATAACGGTGGGATATTATCTTCATAGGAAATGGCTTTGAGCGAGTTGAGTATATCAGCGATATTCTTGACGGATGAGGATTTTAAGGATTACCATTGGAGGCTTCTACCAGAAGTGTGGGTAAAAGGAGAAACAGGCTTGATGTGGTCGATGTAGAGTAAGACCTGTATTTATTCACTTAAGATGAAGATGACATTGCACTTGCCTGTGGAGTGTGGGACAGGAGGGTCAGGTGGATGTATGTATGTGCTGGTATTTATGGAACGTGAACCAGCAGAGCACTGTACATCACATAAGGGTTTCGGAAACATGCGTTGATTGTATACTTCAAGTGGAGATTACACAAATACGTTTAACACACGCAATGTTGGGCCTAGCAGAGGCTGAGTTTGAACCTATGTCCCCAGGTTCCAAAATTGCAGCTTGAGCCGGTAGGAGACAACTCCTCCAGTGTTTGATTGTCTTGAGTGTTCAGCTTCTGTCAATGTCTTCATTGATGGTGTTGGTTTAGAACTTTGCATTGGGTGATTTGATGAGCTGCCTGTGTGTTGTGCAGAGAACTTTAGTATCATAAGCTCCTCAAGAGTTCTGTTTGTCATCTATTTTCTTTCCTGTCTGCTGGTGGAGCCTTTATTGTTGGCAAGGGCTTTAGACTACCAGGGATTATAAATTGGGCTTGCATATTTTAGCTTGAGCATGATGTTCACATAGTTTTCAAAAAAGTGATCAAGTCCTTTAGAAGAGGTTTGCATTGGACAAGGAGTTACCAGGGCTAGAGATAAATTAATTCATTAGGTTGTTGGAGAAGTCTTTGAAGGCGTGGTCTTCGCTTTTGCCTTGACCTTGGTTTGCTGGTGGGGTGCTTAAGTTTGAGATGTGGATGGTGAGGTTGGTCGGTCCAGTATAGGGATATTGGTGATTTGCAGTGGATTGTTGGTGACGTTGAGAAGATAAGGTCGATGATATGACCTGTTGTTTTGTAACATGTTATACCACAGTGAGTGTGTCAATATGGCTGAGAAGGGTGACTTTTTTTTATTTTCGAGCTTATTTTATCTGGGAGGCTTAGAAATCCAAGAGACTTGTGTGGGTTTGTCGGATGAATGAGGTGGCAAGGAGATATGAGAATTCATAAATGAAGTCCTTGTTCTGCCAGGAGGTATCGAGAAAGTAGAAGTCTGAGTCGGGAAGTGGCAATTCAAGAGCTCCATGTCGCTTGCCTGCAGAGCAGCACCATGAGGTCCTATGGATGAGAGAGAGAAGCCTGCTCTTATCATATGTATATGATCCACATAATAGATGCTGTAGTCTATGGAAAGAAAGATGTCTAGGTTGTGCGAGGTTGGTGTGACCATGCTTCTGTGTTGAAGAGGGTGTCTAGCCTGCGATGCCTGGTGTGTTGAGTACAGCAGAGGAGTGTTAATGAGAAGGAATGGGTGTTCTGTAGTGAGGTTGGGCCTTTCTGTTGTGAGGATGCAGTGCAAGTGTGTTGTCTAGTTCTTGATGTGATTGTAGGCTTTTCTAGAATATGATTTCTGGCGCAAACAGTCAGTGCCCTTGTCTATTTCCGCCCTATGCTGAGAGATGCCTTGAGGAGTTAATTGATATAGGGAGAAGGCACAAAGTGATGTAACGTTCTGTATAGCTGGATGTTGAGAAATGCAGTGATGTCACTTCCTTTGGAGATGGATGACAGGGAATATAGTATTACAAAGCATTGATTTTGTTTATAACCAATCATTACACAAGTGACTCAGGGAACCCTCCAGGCAGATAGACGAGCCAGAACTATCTCTTAAGCTAAACTGCCATTCTTTAATATCTCACCAGGCCGTGGTTTGGCCACCGGCCACTCTCACCAGGCCTGGTGGCCACCGGCCACCCTTAACTATACAAAATCAGACCACAGAACCATCCAGACTGCACCTCCAAAGTTCCGAATTTCAAATGTAGAAGATATACAAGTGGTGAAATACCAAACATCCGAGGCAGGATTTTGGGCACCTTGATCAACTATTTTGCTATCCGCAGATCATAGTTTAATGAGGGATAGAACACAACTCCACTTACATTGAGGACCTGCAATGAATGCCTAGAATCATCTATTGATCTATTGGTCATCATGATGAGATGCTAACCCCTTGCCAGGATAATTACCTTCCAGACTAGAATAGCTTCCATCAGCTAGTCACTCAGGCTACAAATAACCATTAGAAAAATACAACACCCACTAACTGGAGGAGGTCCAATAATATTTAATTTGTATCTGGCATGGGTTAGGCGGACAGACGGTATGCCAGAGTCCCCACGTAGTGAAGATCCACCACATATTCACACAGATTAGGTTGGAAAGTTGCCATACCCATGATCCCTATTGAACACTGCCATAAGGATAAACCTCCCACCCAGATCACAAATCCACATCAAATGTGATTTGGGATTAATCCTCAATTTAGTAGGAAATCTCCTATAGATGAACCATAACTGCAAATCATAGTCTGCATAAATTACCTAGAGGCCAATTAATTGGTGAATACCATGCTCACCAAAGCTCCAGTGACATAGCACTTAGACAGAGAGGTATGGCCTCTACACACAACTATATTTCAAGATATGTTTGCTGAGTGAAAGGGCTTAGCGGTTGCACACTTTGATTCTGGAAAGGTTGGGAGCTGCAAGAAGTGACTGGCAAGGGCAATTAAACATTTTGCAGACCTTCACACTTCTCTAAGAGAGAAATTCCACAATTGGAGAGGCACCTTGAGACGCGTGGAGCTGAGAACAACTGAGGGAAACATTTGAGCACATCTACCTATGGTGGGGCGGGGGGTTGTGGATGGGTTATGGTCGTGACAGCCTGTTTTTCTCTAAAGAAAAATCGATATTGGAAGGACGGTGTTTTAGCTCCAACCGCAGTTTTCTGTGTCTTCCAATAAGGAGACGACATCTGCTTTGCAGGTGTAGCTCACATGCTTTGCACACTCCTGTCATGTGCTCTCAGGCTCATTTCAGTAAAAGTTATTTTTATTTGAAGAGGGTTAATTTTATTTTTGGGGTGACTTGTGATAACTCACCCTGAAGCTCACATTTCACAAGGACACAGACTTTACCTTAGATTGCTTTTTTCCGTTTAATTCTACTTGTGTTCGGATACGTCCTCATCTGGCCTTGACTGAACACTTTGGCTTTGTCAATGCTAGTTTTATATATTTTCTTTTGTATAAAGAAAATAAAGTATTGTTGATGGAGGTGCTTGGTCTTTGTCATAAAAAAAAAGAAGAAAAAAAGGCTTAAAAGCAAAAGTTATTTTTAGTCTCAAAAAGCACACCTTGCCATGGTCCCAAGCCTTGTGGAAGTACTTTGTGAACAAATGTGCTCCATGTTAATGGGCAGAAAGACACCACTCAAAGTGGAATTAGCCAATAGCTGAAGTGGGCTGTCCCATGTTGTATGCTGTCGTGGATGGAAGAAAAATGTGCATGACACAATAACAGATCAATGGCTGAAGAAGGCTCGCTGAAAGCCCCTGTAAGTAAGTGTATTATACATATAATCATTTTAGTAGAATCAAAGGGCCTCATTTATAAGGCTGTGCGTCACTTTTACGCCGCCGGTGCGTCACTTTTTGTGACGCATCGGCGGCGTAAAACATGCCTCCTGTTGCGCACTATTTACAAAGTGTCGCATCTAAGCAGATGCGTCACTTTGTAAACCCCTGCGCTACATTATACCTGCGTCAGGTATAATGTATGCAGAGGGGGCGTTCCCCTGCAAAAAGCCTCGTAATAGTGACGCAGTGAAATCTCATAGATTTCACTGCGTCACTTTTAGGACGCTGTTGCGTCAAAATCTTGCGCCTGCCTCACAGCAGGCATAAGACTGACGCAAGCCCTTTCACATGGGGCTTGCCCCATGTGAATGGACGCATTGCTGGAGTTGCGTCACTTTTGTCACACATTCCAGCAATGCGTGACTTTTGCGCTTACAGATACGTCAGAAATACTAACGTATCTGTAACTCCTTGCGACATGATGCGTCATACATTAAATATGACACATCAGGAATGTCGTAAGGAGTGCGCACTGAGAAGTGACGCATCGCTGCTTTCACGCAGCGATGCGTCATTTCTCATAAATTGCTCCGAAAATGTTTAGCCAAAGCCAGACCTAAAAAGACACTGACATGGCTAAGACTGTGTGTTGTACAAAAACCCTTTCAGGCAGGGTTTTGGATGTCCACAATCACACACTGGGGCTAACACATACTCCAGATTGACAAGACTGCAGTACGAGCCCCTCCAAAAAACACAAGAGAGCCAGCAGCAGAAATAAGGGCAGTACCAAATAGGTGGATGTTGTTTTAATGGAAGAGGTGTCCAAGCAGTTCTGCAGACTATTCGACATCTGTCAGGGAAAGACTGGTTTTACTTACCTCAGTTGCAAAGTATAACCCCAGATCAGTAGGTGCTTTCATTCTTCACCTGAGGATATTGCCTCAAATTTCTCACCACACCACCCAAAATACCACTATGACCATTCAGCATGACTTCAGAACATTGCAAACTGTTGTTCAAGGACGTCCATGGGCGCTGCTCCAGAAAGGAGCAATAGAAGATGGCACCGGGCAGTGAGGCAAAGCAGCGTACTGCAATACTTTTTCAATCCCCATATCGATGGAACTCTGCACCTACTTGTAGATCTCGAGACGCTAAGGGGTAGATTTATCAAAATATAATGCAACGCAGCAAGACAACTTGCTGCGCTGTGTGACAGGGAGAGAGCAGGAATGCGCCATATTTAACATTATATGGCGCATTCCCGGCCGCTCCTTGCACTATATGCCCGTAGGAAGCTGGCTCTTTATGTAATATACCAAAAAGAGGTATATTGTGTAGAGAGTCCAGGTATCCCTCATGAGTGGACAGGGCTTGTTTTAACAATCCCAGAGTGCTCTTTTTGTGGTAGTGTGGTCGACCTGCCTTACACTTATCCAGGAGGAGTGTTAGACATTTGTTGCAGACACTAAGGGGCATATTATCAACACAGGCGATAAAATTATCGCTGCTTTTATCGGCAGAAAACTGCCGCAAAAGCGGCTATAGCGGCAGTTTTCTGCCGATAAAAGCAGCGATAATTTTATCGCCTGTGTTGATAATATGCCCGAAGTCCTTAAATGAGAGACAGACAGACAGACACACACACACGTACGGATTTTTATACCATTTTTAGCACTAGGAACTTAATAAACCTAATAGCAGTTTTGAAAAAAACAGGTAAATATACTTGTAATGCCTACCGGACCAATCTTCTGGAGTTGAGGTAAGTACAGGGCAAGGTTCAAGACAGCATCAATAGGTCACCTTTGTATACTCGGGGCATCTGGGTGAAGAAGTGCTTTTCGGCATCGGGTGCCTTGTTGGTTTCAATGTTCCTGGGAAAAAAGGGCTGCAAGCTGGGACTTAGGGGGGCGGGGGGGAGGGAGGTCCAGTTGAACCCACACGGGGGCCCGGTCCTCGAGATGCTTGGCACATAGGGACACTTTCTGTCCACTTCTCAGGCTGTGGGTTTTGTGTGCAGTGATTCTTTTAGGCGTTGGGTTTGTGCTGCAGGAGACACTAGCAGTTGAGGAGGAATGCACAAAGGGACTGCACGCAGCGACTGGAAGTATGATCCGGTCAAACCCAAATTTCTGCAGTTGGCAAGACCTTTAGCACCCTCTGCAATTCCTGAGTAAATGGAACCCCTGGTACCTAGGGCCGAAGGTACTAAAGAGGGTCCTTAAGTGCAGCAGCACAAATTGTGCCACCCTATGGGACCCCTCACCAAGCACATGCAAGACTGCCATTGCAGGATGCGTGTCTTGGTACAGGCAAAAGTGAAAACACATGTCACATATCGCTGTGTGCCATGTCCCCTACCACTGCACACAATATCTTCAAGTCACCCCTACAGTAGGCCTAACAGATCTAAGGCAAGTTGCTGAATATTACATGTGAGGGCATACCTGCATGAGCAGATATGCCCATGTGTTGGTTAGTCCTAATACTGCCACTACAAGTGCCCAGGGAAGCCATTTTAAAACAGGTGTTGGACACACGTGAACATGAGTTCCCTAGCTACATGATGGCTTCACTTAAAATAAGGATGTTTGGTATCAAACATCTCCTATTGGTAAACCCACACTCGTGCCAGTGTCGGATTTACCAGTACATGCACCCAGAGGGCACCTTATAGGTGCCCCCTGAAAACCTACCAGCCTCTGGTCTACTTGCTGTGTGGTTTCTGCCAGCCTGCCACCCGATACGCTGTGATGCATTCCTTTGTCCTCAGGAGACCCAAAACACCCCCTCCCACAAGATGACCTGCGGATTGGCCTCCTTGGGCTGTCTAGCTTGAAAGAAGTTGCCACCTTTGGAATGCAAATCTGTCTGCCCTCCCAGGGGAGAGGAACCCCCCCCCCCCCATCCAGAGCCCTCTTGCCACCTGGTCAGGTTGATAAATTAGCTAGTGTGCCTTCTCCAAGCTAGTACCACCCCTAAGGTGGGCTACAGTGAGATGTCCATGATTTGTTCAGAAGTAACAATCTTTGTGATGGCATACTTAGGAATTCTGGGACAGGGTATTGCCCACTTCCCATAGGAAGTGGTCATATTGGGAGCAAAATGACCCCAAGGGTCAGTAGCCCATTGGCTACTACCCTAATACCCTTTGGCATCACAGGAGCAGATCCTGATGACCTACGAAGGCCACAAAGAGCTGTGGAAGCAGAAGCCTGAAGAGAGCACCTGACTTCGTCCCAGCCCAGCTCACCTGTCTGCTGTTCTCAGTTTAATCGGACGGCATCATGTAGCTGGGGAACTGTTTTACAAGTGTCCAGCACATGTACTTGACATGGCTTCACTGGTCATGAATGTTATCTAAGAATTTGCTTAGACATCATAGGGGCATATCTGCTCATGCAGATATGTCCACATATGTAGTATAGTGCACCCTGCCTGAGGACTGTAAGGGTGGCTTACCAACACTGCATGCAGTGTCTATAGGCATGGCACACATCAATGTATGTAATGTGTTTTCTCTTTTATCTGCACCAAGACACACAGCCTGCAATGGCAGTATGCTTGAGTTAGGTGAGGGGTCCCTTAGGGTGGCACAATACATGCTGCAGCCCTTAGGGATCCTCTTTAGTACAATTGCATCTAATAACAGGCAAAAAGCGAGGGTGACCATGTAAAAAAGGGGCACTGTCCTAGCGCCAACGCAGGCAAGATTGTTTTTGTGTAGGAAGGACACCTTTCTGCACAAAAACAACCGTCTGCCTTGCTTTACTCCAGATTTCCAAAGGCATGTAGGGCCGCGCAATGTAGCCGTGCGTGGCTTGGTAAATCTCATTCTTGGTTTCGCGTCGCTATACGTCCCCTTGCATGGTGCAAGGGCGACGCAAAACCTTTGATACATCTAGCGCGGAACTCATACAGCACATCCGACCATTTAAAAAATGGTGACATCATCTCCCCGCAATCCTCTGCCGGTATGCAGACAAAATATCGAAATTAAAATATCGATATACAATAATATCGATGTTTTAATTTCGATAGTATAGAATATCGATGTCCAAAATATCGACAGACAGAATATCGTTTTTTAAGGTATGTATCTTACTAATATCGAATTTTACTAATATCGAAATTTTGTTTAGTGTTATGAATTTTATTATGTTGTTTATATGTTTGTTAAACATGTTTTGTAATGTATGTTTGAAAATTTGTTTACATTTTGCGTTTTAGTATCAGAGCGGGTTGTGGGTTTATAGGGGAATAGGGTGGGAAGTAATTTAATAATAATTAATTAAATAATATATGTTTGTAAATATTTTTATTTAATAATTAATTGGTAATTAATTAATATTAATTAGTTAATTAATTAATATAATTTTGTACATATTTTTTTATTAATAATGAATTGGTAATTAATTAATATGAATTAGTTAATTACATTAATTAGAGTAATTTTTTATATATATATAATTTTTTGTTATTGTTAATTAATTAATTGGGAAAAATAATATTAATTAGTAAATTAATTACAGCTAATGTGCTAATATATTTACTTTATTGTTAATTAATAATTAATTGGTAATTAAATAATATTAATTATGTAATTAAATTATTTAGAGTTAATGTGCTAATATATTTAATGTGTTGTTATGGTTAATTAATAATTAATTGGTAATTAATAATTATTAAGTGATTAAATGATATGATTTATTTATGTGTAGTGGTTTGTGTGTTTATAGGGGGATAGGGTGTGATATAATTAAATGTAAATAATTAAAGAGATTGTATTTTTTTGGGTATTTATTGTTAATTAATTAGTAATTAATATGTGTTATTTAGTTCATTTATAATTACATCAATTTAGTAATATTAATTGTTATTCATTGATTAATTGAAATTTATATTAATTGTCTTTTTTATATGTGTAGTGTGTTGTGTGTTAAAGGGGGAGTAGTGTGGGAATTAATTTTTACCCCCATGCTATCCAACGCTTTCCCTGCTGTTGCACCCTCTGGAGTGGGAATAGTAATTTAAACCCTTACGCTATCCAACGGGGAAACAACCTTTACAACGCAACTTTTACAACGCACTACCATTACAACGAAATTTTTACAACGCAAAAACCATTACAACGCATGTGTTTACAACGCATGTTTTTACAACGCAGGTACCTTTACAACGAATACCATTACAACGTAAGTATAGGTAAGTATATAATTATATTTTAAATTTTATATGTTTTGGTTTTTTTAAGGGGTATTTTTAGGGTTCAGGGTCAGTTTTCAGTTTTTGGGTAAAAGGGTATTTTTAGTGTTCAGGGTCAGTTTTCAGTTTTTGGGTAAAGGGGTATTTTTAGTGTTCAGGGTCAGTTTTCAGTTTTTGGGTAAAGGGGTATTTTTAGGGTTCAGGGTCAGTTTTCAGTTTTTGGGTAAAGGGGTATTTTTAGGGTTCAGGGTCAGTTTTCAGTTTTTGGTTAAAGGGGTATTTTTAGGGTTCAGGGTCAGTTTTCAGTTTTTGGGTAAAGGGGTATTTTTAGGGTTCAGGGTCAGTTTTGGGTTTTTGGTATTTTAGGGTTCAGGGTCAGTTTTCAGTTTTTGGGAAAAAGGGTATTTTTAGGGTCAGTTTTGGGTTTTTGGGTAAATGGGTATTTTTAGGGTTCAGGGTCAGTTTTCAGTTTTTGGGTAAAGGGGTATTTTTAGTGTTCAGGGTCAGTTTTCAGTTTTTGGGTGAAGGGGTATTTTTAGGGTTCAGGATCAGTTTTGGGTTTTTGGGTAAAGGGGTATTTTTAGGGTTCAGGGTCAGTTTGGGTTTTTTGGGTAAAAGGGTATTTTTAGGGTTCAGGGTCAGTTTTGGGTTTTTGGGTAAAGGGGTATTTTTAGGGTTCAGGGTCAGTTTTGGGTTTTTGGGGTACAGGGGTATTTTTAGGGTTCAGGGTCAGTTTTGGGTTTTTGGGGTACAGCGGTACAGGGTAAAAATAAAATAAAATAAAATTAAATGTAAATTAAATCAATTAAATGAAATTTAAAAAAAATTAAATTACATTCAATTATATTAAATTAAATTATATTATTTTCAATTTTTTTAAATTAAAAAAAGTAATATATGAAGGGCGTGGCTACGCGAGCGGAGATGGCGGTCGCAGCTTGCTAGAGCTCCCGCCGGCCCGCCGATTATCCGACGAATTATCCTGTCCCCAAACCCACAAACCCACTACCAGATAGCGACGGATGTTCCTACAGGCGCCGGGTGTCATCCGGTGGGCTCAGGGGTGATCCCGTACCCCCGGACAGAACCGAGCAGAGAGGGGCGAGGTGCGGCCTGGTGGTCACGGAGCAGCCGGGGCCTCGATTTTGGCGACGCGACAGGGTGCGCTGCCTGGCCCGGGAGCGGCCGCGGTGTTGGCTGTCCCTGAGGCCGCGATACTACAGGCGATCCTTCACCTGGGGCCAGGCTGGGCCGGAGAGAGGCACAGGCGCCACGAGTGGACTGTGGCAGCGGAGGCGGCCTGGTGACCTGGCGCAGCCGGGACCTCAATTTTCGCGGCCTCGTGTCGGGCCGGGGCCGGCGGCCTAGAGGAGTGACTGGTATCCCCTGGTGACCCTGGCAGGAGGCGGCCAGACGTAGGGCGACCGGCCCGGCGAGCAGCAACTGTGAGTAGTGGCCCTCCCCGGCCCCCCCCCCCCACCCACCCCCCGGGCCCACTATTCCGTGACATTCTTGGCATAGCAGTGCAGGACGCTGGGAGTCCTCGCACCTCCTGACAGGCAACGTGGGCCACGGGGGGGCCCTGGTCAGTGGCGGCTGGGGGGGCTGTTCCTGGGGGAAGTGGCTGAAGCCTGCCTCCCCCCCCTAATTCTCAACTGCCACTGGACCTTGCCGGAGAGGCTTCTTTCGGGTCTCCCTGACTGTGGACCGGCGACCCTAGTGGCCCTCATCCACCCGGGCGAACATGACCAGGGGAGGTGGTGGATCCACCAAGCAGGTGACCATCGACAAATTTACTGGCCCCGGTGGGGGCCCTGGATCATCGGGGGGTGGTCCATCAGGAGGAGGACCGGACAATACAGCCCTTATGGCGGCTATAACTCAGTCGCGAGACATGCTGGACGCAAAGATAGGGGCAGTTGGCGCAGACGTAACCCTGTTGCGCCAGGATCTTAGGAACGCTGTGGCACGAATCACGGAGGCCGAGTCCAGGGTGTCAGTGGTGGAAGAGGATGTAGGTGCCCTGAAGAAGAGAATGGCGGCGATGGAGGACGCGCAGCGGACCACAGCGCTCCGGGTGGAGGATGCTGAAGGGCGGGCACGGCGTAATAACCTCCGTTTTCTCGGCTTTCCAGAGAACTGTGCCAACGGCAATATGGAGCAGTTTCTCACACAGTGGCTGGAATCATGGATGCCCCCGGGGTCGCTGTCTGCCTGTTTTGTTATCGAAAGAGCACACCGCGCCCTGACACAAAGGCCGCCTGAGGGCGAGCGGCCTAGGGCACTGATCGCTAGGCTGTTAAATTACCACGACAGGGACGCTATACTGAGGGAAGCCAGATCCAAGGAAACCCTCCTGTTTGAAAGTCAAAAGATCATGATTTTCCCTGATTATACTAGACTTGTGCAGCAACGGCGCCAGTCTTTCGTGGCGGCTAAGGCTAAGCTGAGAGGTCTTAAGCTACAATACTCCCTGCTATACCCGGCGCGCCTGCGGGTGATATTCCAGTCACGGACATTGTTTTTTGATACCCCGGAAGACCTATTCAAGTGGACGGATGAAACAGTGCGGGTCAGACCGAATCCTCAGCCAGGACTTCATCCAGGCACCCCTGAGGGTTCACCGCGGGCGCAAAGAGACCGAACGACACAGAATGGGCGGTCCAAACGCTCTAAATCACGCAGGCGTGCGGCCTCGGTGGATGGCTCACTGGACGCTGGCAGACCAGAGGACTCGGAGCAGTCGGGAACAGATCACTGAAGTCTCCGGAGCCTCGGCTCCCATTTATTGCTAGAAATGCTGAGACTCCGGGCTGGGTGCGCTGAGTCGCTTGTGACCTGTGCACTACTGATCACTGTGCAGCTCTGAGATAGTACTGTTTTGCTCTCCTGATTGGGGGGAGAGTTCTTGGGTGGGTTTGGGACTTGGGGACTGCGATATAAGGGCTACCACTCCCCTAGTTGTGAGTGGGATGTCAAGGGGAGGGGGGTGTGTTTATGGTTTTTCTGCTTGGGATGTTGGGATCCATTGGTATGGGTGGGCCCGGGCCCTCGGTTTTGGGCTCGAGACTACCCATGCCGCGACAGGTACTTCATGGTTCATTGAGGTATAGGGTGGGGGGAGGCGGGATGCGGGCGGTCGGAGTTGCGACTGCTGAGTTGGGGGAGGGAACTGTTGCAGATCATGGGACGAAGGGGTTGATAGTTTTTCTTGGGGTAGTTAGCGTAATGCATGTGTGTACCAAAATGATGCTTTGTGTGGTGTGTGGCGGGTGGTGCGGGCCTGAGGGGCTTTTATGGTGGACTCCGATTGATTATGGCTGAATCGATCGACCGACTCCCTGTAGACTTTATGCGGGTGGTTACGTGGAATGTCAGAGGATTGTTGGACAAGATTAAACGGGGGGCGGTGTTGCGATGGGGGAAAAGGGAAGCGGCAGATGTATTACTACTTCAAGAGACTCACATGATGGGCACTAAGGCACTGGGCCTACAGAGATTTGGATATCAGCAGGTCTTCCACGCGGGGTTCTCCAGAGGATCCAGGGGGGTGGCTATACTGATACACCGCAGGGTGGCGTATGTGCACGAGAAGCAGTGGGTGGATCCTCAGGGCCGCTACCTGTTTGTTAAGGGCATGGTGGGCACGGAGCCGGTGGTGTTTGGAAGTGTATACGCCCCCCCTCCCCTGCAGTGGGCCCTGGCAGAGCGGCTGTTTGCGGTATGGGAGGATATCTCTGGATCACTGGCAGTGGTTGGGGGTGATTGGAATGACGTGATGGACGTGAGTGTGGATCGCCGGAGACGTCAGGAGGTGACTGGCACCACCCCCCCCTCCCTTCCGCCCACCAGATTGCATGCCATGAGTGAGGGGCTAGGTTGGGTGGATGCTTGGCGACATATGCACCCTGTAACCCAAGACTATACGTATGTCTCGGCAGTGCATGGCTCGTTCTCGCGGTTGGACTATATGTTTTTGCCTGGAGAATATTTGTGTAGGGTGAAGGGCGCTGACATCTTGCCAAGGGGCCTGTCCGACCACTCCCCGGTTTCGGTTAAAATAGATCTCCATCGGAATCGGCAGCCGTTTAGATGGAGGATGTCCTCGTGGCATCTCCTTAAACCGGCATACGCTAAGCACTTACGAGAGACTATTGACCATTATTGGCGGGAGAACCTAGTGGAGGGTGCCGATGTAGGTGTGGTGTGGGAGGCTATGAAACCTACTATACGGGGAGTCGATATTGCATGGTGCTCGGCGGCCCGTCGACAGCGACGAGAACAAACTGCGGAGGCTGCTGCCCGAGTAGCGACCCTCGAACATGAACACAGTACCGGTGGTGATGGGGTGGATCTGCGGCTGCTCCTGCAGGCACAGCAATCATATGCGTCCCTATTGCTAGACGAAGCCAAACAGGCGTGGCTCGCCACCAGAAGTAGGGTGTATCAATGGGGGGACAAGTCGTGTTCCATGCTCCATAGATTGTGCCAACACAATTTCCAGCCCCTCGCACTACCGGGTCTCACGAACGACAACGGAGACGTTCTAACCGACCCAAACGAATTGGCGGCAAGCTTCGCCACGTACTTTACAGACCAGTATGCCCCACGTGACCAATTGCCTGAGGGCGACTTAGCCCGTTTCTTCGAGGAGTTCCCACCGGTGCCGGTGTCGGATGAGACCAGGGAGGCCCTGGATGCACCCCTCACGGCGGAAGAACTGGGAGACGCGTTGGGGCAACTCAACGCCGGTAAGGCCCCTGGACCAAACGGCTACCCATGTGAGTTTTTTAAAAGATTCCATGTGCAACTGGGATCGCACTACCGCCGAGCGCTGGAGGCGGCCCGTACCCGGGGTCTACTGCCACCGGACTGGCGCCATGCAGAAATAGTAGTCTTTCAGAAGCCTGGCAGGCCCCCAGATAGCCATGATTCCTATAGGCCCATCTCCTTAATCAATACTGAGGCTAAGATACTGGCCAAGGCCCTAGCGAACCGTTTGGCTCCACACATTACTGCCTTAGTCCATTCTGACCAGGCAGGCTTTATGCCCCGCAGGGCGACGCGACACAATATCAGGCGTGCGCAGGCGGCGATCGACGCTGTTGGAGCCCTGGGGGTCCAGGCGGCGTTGTTGCTGGCCGATATCAACAAGGCCTTCGACTCGGTTGGCTGGTCATACCTATTTACTTTGCTATCTTGGCTCAACTTAGGCCCGGTCTTCCTCTCCTATATAAAGCTCCTCTACACTGATGTTACAGCCTCGGTGCGGGTCGCCGGGGCGGTGTCAGAGACATTCCGCATAGGCCGTGGGACCAGGCAGGGCTGCCCGCTCTCCCCCTATCTTTTTGCACTGGCCATGGAGCCCTTGGCGGCGAGAGTGCGCCAGGATGCGCAGATACGGGGCTTTGTATGGAACACTACCCTGTCGGACAAGATCGCGCTATACGCGGATGATGTCCTCTTTTTTCTCACTGATTTGCAACGCTCGGGCCCACGTGTCTTGGAGATCATGCACCAGTTTGGAGAGGCCTCGGGCTTGTATCTCAACCTCCACAAGTCCACCCTGTGGGTGCTATCAGGAGACCCGGTGACAGACCCTTGGGCCTCGGGATTGCGAATGGCCACGACTGGGCTGAAATACCTCGGAGTGTTTCTCTCGGACTCGGTTGACACTGCCTGGGACCGTAACCTGCAGCCCGTCTGGGAACGAGTTCAGTCGGACGTCAAAACTTGGTCTCGAATGCCCCTGACAATCTTTGGCCGATCTGCCATTTTCAAGATGGTTGCGCTCCCGCGCCTACTCTACCAGTTGCAAAACCATCCGTATCCTATTCCACCTCGGTGGTTCAAACAGGTTAACTCAGTGCTGGGCCGCTTTCTCTGGGCGGGAGGCCCTGCCCGGGTGGCATTGCGCACATGCTTTCTGTCCACCTACTGTGGAGGCCTAGCCACCTCGGATCTGCAGTCGTACTACCAGGCCGCTCACCTCCTTATTCTGAACGAATGGTGGTACTGTGACGGTGGGGACCCGGCCTATGCCCTAGAGCGTGCTTTGATGGGCGATAACTCGCTCCATACCATCCTATACTCACCCCGACTGCGTGCCTCGCTGCCAAGGGTTACCAGACTCGTGTTTGCTATATGGCGACAGGCCTTGCGTCGCGTGGGCTGGTGGGGCCGACTGACCGCTGAAACACCTTTATGGCGGAACGGCATGCTACCTGAACTCTCTAAATTGCCAGGCTTCGATGGCTGGGATGCGATAGGTATCTCGCAGTTAGGTCAAGTGATGTCTGGTACGTCGCTCAAATCCTTTCAGGCCCTCAGTGCCGAATTTGATATGCCCCAATCTCAATTTTTCCGGTACCTTCAGTTCCGACATGCACTGACGCCCAGCATTGCCAACCTTGACTCACTCCCTGACTTTAGCCCGATCGAGGCGAAGGTCTTCATGGGTGATCTTGGGGACAAAAAAGTATCGCGCATTTATCAAACCATGGTCACCCACTGCTCCCCTACTCTTCTCTCACTGAAGGCGACTTGGGAAGTTGACCTCGGCCCCTTGGACGAAGACGACTGGCGAGAGGCCTTGGAATCCCCGAGGGGGGCGGCTATCGCAATGCGATTCCGACTCATCCAATTCAAGATTCTCCATAGGGCGTACTATACCCGAGAGCGTCTGTGGAAGGCGGGCCTGATTGGGTCCCCGGAATGTCTGCGGTGTGGGGCTGAGGTGGGTACGCTACTTCATACACTGTGGTCGTGCTCTAGGCTGGTTGGCTTCTGGAGGGGTGTTTGGGGCTGTCTGTCTGAGGTGTTGGGCTGGACCCTCCCCCGTACTCACCGTCTGGGACTGTTGCACGTCCTGGAAGGGGTTGGTGGCAATATTTATAAGCGGCACCTGCTCCTACTGGGGCTGGTGGTGGCTAAAAGGGACCTGGCCCGAGCGTGGAAGAATGTGCGCCCCCCCCCCCTGACTGCATGGAAGGCTGGTATGGACTTCTGTATGGGCCTGGAGAGACCTATATTTGAGGCGCGAGGATGCCCCCGCAAACACTTTAAGATTTGGAAGAGGTGGGCAGACTATAGAGATCTGACACTGGACCCTCCGGTAGAGCCAGAGGAGGACCTCTAGCCCCGTACTGGCTGGCAGGGCCCGTGTCCACGCACATTACCCACGTCATAATCTTACATCGTTACGGTTAGTACACACATGCATGGGGTTCGGGTGGGTTCCGGGTGGGATCGGGGAGTTGGGAGGGTAGGTAGCAGTATAAGGTGAAGGTGGGGTAACTGTTTTCTGGTATCCTTAATTGCATCATCTTCTTGCTTGGACACTTGGTTAAGTGCTGTGATTGTATCGTAATGTTTGGTGGTGTAGTCCTGACTGTGGGCTGCCACTATATTTCATATGCTCATCTTCACCAATAAACTAGTTGTGAAAAAAAAAAAAGTAATATATACTTACCAATACTTACGTTGTAATGGTATGCGTTGTAAAGGTACCTGCGTTGTAAAAACATGCGTTGTAAATACATGCGTTTTAATAGTTTTTGCGTTGATTTATATGTAGAGTTTTTAATTTATTTTAAATGTATATGTATTAGTTTTAATTTTTTTATTATGTTTTAATGTTTTTATTTAATATTTGTAAAATTATATGTATTTTAAAATTATTTTTACATTATTATTATATTTAAAAAAACGATATGTTTAATTTCGTTATTTTTGTACTACGGTATTAATTTTTGATATTTTTGTACTTACCTTTATGAAGATATGACTCCGATATTTTTGATTTCGATATTTTTGTGTCGATATTTTTGTATGTAGATATTCTGTCTGTCGATATTATGTCATAGATTCCCTCTGCCCAATGGATGCATATTTCCACAACTTTCCTGCTCACCACCATTATCTTAGGCCTATTCAATTAAGGTTTACAGCAGAGGCGTATATGACCAATTCAGAGTTCTACCCTTTGGATTCAGAACTGATCCGAGGGCATTCACAACGCCCAGTGTTCAGCACCAACTACAGTGGTTGTAAGCCGACAATTTGATACTGGACAGGTCGTTACTCAACCTCAGCCGCAAGGGACCATCAACACAGATGCACAGATGACTCCACTTGAAAGAGTGGTAGCCCCTTCGGGGTTGAAGATCATCAGCTATGCTGATGATACTCAGCTGGTGGTGGGCCTCACTCAGCTGGCGGAACAACCCAACTTGTTGCATGACTGCCTGGCTAATGTCTACCAATGGATGTCCAACTCGGCTCTTAAGCTCAATGGAAGTAAAACTGAGTTGATGTTTTTGGGCAACTCCAGTCCCTCCATCATTGCCAGCTGCTGGCCCCGGTCTCTTGGCGACCCTCCATCTCCCAAGAAGGAGATCAAGTCCTTGGGAGTATGGTTGGAGGAAGATCTGTCCTTCAGGACTCACGCCAGAAAGACCGCGGGGGTTTGCTTCGGTTTACTGAAGTCAGCCCGAAAGGTACTCCCACTGCTTCCGGATCCAGCTAAGAAGCTTTTGATGCGGGGTTTAATCCTTTCTAGGCTTGACTTTGGTAATGCCCTGTTTCTTGGTGCCCCTGAAGCTACCTTTAAAACCCTCCAACAGGTGCAAAATGCAGCTGCCAGAGTCTTGATGGAGATCCCTAGAAGGCAGTCCGCTGCCCCGGCCCTAAAAGCACTTCACTGGCTCCCCGTTAAGGAGCGGGTGAAATTTAAGGCGTTGTGTACGGCCCATAAAATTTTACATGGCAAAGGCCCCCCCATCCTTGTTAATATGGCCCGTCCCTATAAACCTCCACGCCTTTTGCGCTCAGACCAGCAACATCTTTTGCAATCTGCGAGAGTCAGAAGAGCTCGGACGGGGGGCAGGCGTTTCTCGGTTCAGGTGGCATCTCTGTGGAACTCTCTGCCCCTTAAGATTCGCTCAGAGCACAAGATCCTAATATTTAGGAAACTTCTTAAAACCTACCTGTTTCCACAGTAGTGAGTTTTCGAGTTCCTCCTTCTTTGGTCTGTTGCGCCGGGATGCCCCCGGGTAAGCTGAGCGCATTACAAATTTCATATAATAATAATAATAATAATAATTCTCAGTGGATTGGACCTCACAGTCTAAGGTCCGGGGACTATGCAACATGGTCGCTACCACATCCGTGTTTTGGAACTTCTGGAAATGCAGCAGGCCCTGAAAGCATTCTTATCACAGACATTCATACAGACATGACTGCGATGTATAACATATAAAGGCGTGAGGGAATGCATTTAATCCACCTTTCAAAATAAGCACAAGAGATCTGGCATTGGGCCAAAGGTCATTAAGTTCAACAACATTAAGAACCCAGGGTTGACGATGACTTTACGGATCTCCTCCGAGGAATCTTCAGCAGATGTGCAAATGAAAGTAACATTGCCAAGAGCAGGAAAAATACTTCCACCTATGGGCCCAATTGACCTGTTGGTAACACACAAGAACACACCATGGCAAGGCTTCACCTCCTGGTATCCTCATCTGTAGGTCCTGGGAAATGCACTGTGGATGAACTGGTCATGGATATTTACATACCGATGTAACCCCACTGCCACTCATCCATTACATTATCAGGAAAATGCATCAGTCACAGATAACATTCCAATCACTTCAACGTAGACGAGAAAACCATGGTACAACCTACTTCTTGACATTTCCAACCCCAGACATAAGAAATTGTAGCCTTGTCCAGACCTACTAAGGCAGCAAAGGACAAGAGGCCATATTATCAAGAACAGGTGATAAAATGATCGCCGCTTTATCAGCCGGAAACGGCAGCTAAAGCAGTGATAATGGGATTGATAATATGGCCTTGTGAATTCCCATAGAAGCCTAGGTTTTGGTGTTAACCTGGGCTGCTATGGGAATTCACAAGGGCATATTATCAAGCCCATTATCGACGCTTTAGCGGCAGTTTCCTGCCGATAAAGCGGCGATAATTTTATCGCCTGTTTTTGATAATATGGCCCAAGGTGCGGCATCCAGATCCAAAAGCATTGAACCTGGCAGTTATTTTCAGCATTCAGAGATCTAATGTGTGAATAAAAGCTTCCTGCCATTATAGGGAACAGGAAAGGATATCATATGCTATCTACCACATTTGCAAAAATCCGAGCTAGCTTAGGCTTTCTTGAAAATTGGCTTTTCTGGTTGCAATGACTTCCCTTTGCAGGGCTAGTGATCTGTAACTGCTAAGGGCTAGGGAGCCTTTACCTCAAGTATTCATAGATAGGATGTTCCTCAGAAACACTCATCCTCTTCTTTCCACCCTATGGCTGTCTCTCCTTTTCATCTCAAACGTACTATTGACCTTTCGTTGTTCTCACAGCTGCAGTCCGTAGCAGAAGGAGCACTACATACGCTTGATGTCAAAAGACCTTTGACGTTGCCATGCTCATCTCTGGAAAACTATTATGAAAACTAAACAACTGTTGTTGCTTTTGAACACTCCCACCTAGGCAGCCTATTCGAAGTCATGTCAAATAAACTTTATTCGGCCTCTAAAAGCAAACACATAAAACAACATTTAAAAATACAATGCCTTAAAAGAGTTCCGAGATAAATTTGACTGAGGCTAAATCCACAAACAGATAAAAACTCATCATTAAAAACAAACACCAAATGCTGCTTTGGGAGTAAAGTGCAACAGATAAAGTGCAAAAGTGATGAGACATTAGCTTGTAAAACAGTCTGCATAATCACAGCATATCTGGGACAAAAATAACACATGTATCTCTCAGAGAGCAAGGATGTGGAAATCCTATAGCCTGACACCCAGGACATATTATTTGGGGTCAAGGGCAACACGTTTTAATGTGTATTTTGACCTTTGGACAAGTAGGCCCAACCCCACCTACAGCACAAACCCTTTGGCAGCCAGTTTGCAGCAACACATTATGGATCAGAGAAGGGCACTGTCTGCAGTTAAGGTAATATTTGTGTCCATATGTTAATGCTGTTTAAACCTGTATATATGGTTCATTAATGCAAAGCCTTTATCATTAGGGTGAGCGCTCTAAGTAAATGTAAGCTCGGACTGCACTACTGACAGTGGTTCCAGTATCCAGGAAAAAAAAAAAATGTGCAATCACGTTTTCAAAGTTTGGCAATATGAAGCTATGTATAATGCTCCCAGAATGCCCTCTGATTGGATGCAAATATTTGCAGAAGCTTGAAAGCAAGATTGAGGAGTCTTTGCTTTCAAAATAAATTGTTCACAAAAAATGCAAGTAGGAAAACAACATTTAGCTTAACTACTGTAAACCTTTAGGCACCATTTCTTTACAGCATCATTTAGTAAAATGTGTTGATGCATGCTAGTATTACCCAAAGAAGATTCATAATGGAAAATCAGTGTAACCAGTTTCAATAAGATTATTGGAAACATAAAAATAAACAAGCATTGGCAAAGCCAGCAAGTCTTAAATTGGTGGTCAGCCTTTTGGTTTTGTCAATGTGTGACTTGTTTTGGCATGGCTTTTGTAAAACCTTATTGGCGTGGGAGCTGCTGGGCCCTCACCATTATAACAAACATTGTAAAAAGCAACAATTGTTTTTGGTCTCAAAAAGTACACATTTCCACAGTAGTTTGTGGCACTGAACAAAACTACGTTGTGTGCCGATATGCTCCTTGTGAAAGAGCAGAATGATGTCACTCACAGAGAAGCCAGCCGATAGAGAGAGACAGAAGTTACACAAAAGGACATGGTTAATGCCAGACCTAATTAGGGGCCCAATTATTAAGGAAAGTCTCAAAAGTGCACCCATGGTATATGTCCTTGCATTAAGTGTAGGTATACAACTTTCGTGAATTCACAAGAGATTACAGTAGTAGGCTAAGAAATCGTACTCCTAGAAAATATTTGAGAACTGCATTTTAGCATGAGCAAATTTGCATGTCTGGATATGCTCACGTGAACATCTGAGTGTTTACAAGTTCGCTTTCCCTCCAACCACTATTTTCCCAACCCTGGAAGAACTTTCACATCTGCCATTATCAGGAGTAAAGTTCCAACCTTTCTCGGTATGTGAAAAGATTAAAGAAGAGTGAAAACCTTTAAAACATGCAAGTTAGTAGGTTTACACAGACCCTGGAACTATTGCTTACCACTTACTTCAGCCCGAGTATGCAGATCTGCGGAAACGTGGCAACGCAAGGGAATGGCTCGTATTTAAACCCTACTATGGTGTGATGTATTCCTATAGGTACTGTATCGATTCCCCTATTCCTGACCCTGGTTTGGTTAATAATTAACTAGCAGCCATCCAACGGTGCAAAAAACCGTTATCAGATTAAGCCACACCACGGCACAGAAGCGCGTTATCTGATTAGGTCATAACGCATGCCATCTAATTAGACAAGCGATATTCCTCCAGCCCCTGATAAGGCATACGGAGTTCTCAAAACAAATCAAACCTACAGCGACCTGGGAAATTCCCATAGCCATTGTTTTGATTTCACCGAGAACTTCAGCAAAAGAATGTGCGAACGAGCCCGTTCATATGACATCCTTATTGACGTATATATGTCCATCCTTACGTCAATCTCGGCACCTTTCAGGTATAAATATTACCGACATTGCCTTAAGCAAACACATGCGGTGGTGACGAGATCGGAGCAGCGAGACGTGCTGAGGAGCCCAGCAGAGAGCGAAGCCCACAGACGCTGCCCCGCCTTCCTGACGCGCTGAGAACGAGACGCTGCCTTTCTCCTGCCGAGAAATCCAGCTCCGGCGCTTCCAAGCAGCCCTCGCAGGCAGCTGGAATATCAAGACCTGGGATAAGAGATACCAGCCCTCCATCATTCTAGATCTCAGGTACAGAACTGAATAACCCCTTGCAGAGAATTCTCGAGTCAGTCCCTTGGCAAAACAAACTTAACTTAAACTGCTACTTATCTACTCCCGCCCACGTATTAGGCTTAGGTCAGGTACATTGGGGTAGGCGTGGTTAGAAGCACCAGTTGAGTACGATTAGTCAAATGTATATATGTATGTATCTATTTTATCCATTTTAAAGTATCATATGGCTCAGAAACCATATCAATGCTTTTACAGTATTATTTTATAATTCTGTCTCTACTGTATGCACTTTACTTAACTACAAGTATTGCAATAATAGCGATTCATTTCTCTTGTATGAGAAAAGAGACTGATCAATAAATAACATCTTTTATTGAACCACGCCCATCTCTTATTTCTCTACAAACTGGTGAAACTAAGAATGCACGTACTGACTGAGTAAAATAAGTTGTCTATTGTTTTCACACGACTCTGGAGATACACTCTTGATTAGGGGAGAGCAAAGTTGTCATGTTCTATGGTTGTCAGAAACTAAATCCCTTCTTGTCTATCCAGGGAGGTTAAAATCCTCCATGCCTATTCGAGAAAGTTTCTAGTGAACTCTGAGCTAGCTGGCAAACACAAAACTTTAAGTCTAATATCGTCGGTAGAAGACCTAGTTAACCTCTGCCCTAGGTCTATACTATTGAAGATATTATTCCAATGCGCAGAGCCTATTGGGATAATAGGAACTACACTACATGGCGCCCAACGTTTGGATAGGCGATAAAACTAACGCAAGATATTAGAGTAACTCAGTCGTGCTTTTTCACACAGACCCCTTTTTTCCCATAATACTCAAAAGACGTCTGGAGTGGGTGAAAGGTCATATCCGCCAAACCTCGCAGGAGGAGACTCCTATGTATGGTTCTTGGTTTATTCAACGTTGAAGGATACACTGTTCCAAAATATTGTGCATCTAATTTTTGTTTCCATAGAAACCTGATCTGCAAATAAATAAAATAATCTTCTTGACAGTAAAATGTCAGACACTGAAGAAGAAAGAGAGACAGCTAGACTCATAGCAGCTGATAATACTCTGCTACAAAATGACCCGGATATAATACTCATCCCGGTCAACATAAGAAAATCTATAACTTTAAAACTTATAGAAAATGGACTGACACCAAGAGGTGGTACAGTCATATTCGTAATTGAGGCACACGAATATCGGCAGACAGAGGTATTCTATTCATGGATAAACTTTCCAGCAGCAAACGCTGTAACAAAGGACTTCCACTATTACAAAATAGAGGAACCTCCTAATGAGTACACTCCTTTCGAGGAAGTGGAAATACCACTCAAATTCCAAGAGCATCTGCTCTTGTTTAATGGCGCCCTAAAACATAATAATCACATCACCAGGCTCGGTCCACTAGGTAGACCAGGAGCAACGTGGCCGGTCCTAGCCGGATATACACCACATCCAGACATTGAAGAAATGCCTGCACCTGAGCTTTTAACACAGCTAAAACAATTAATAAAAATACATAGACAATTAGTCCAATATGTAATGCGGACTTCAACAATCCAACCAGCAATTAAAATTCCACAGCTGACCAGTCATCAGGGGAACACAAATAAAATTACACCACAGAACATACAGTCCTGTCTAGGTAAGGTACCCGCAAAACGGGAACAAATTCCTTTCTGGCTAGCACAAAAAATAACTCAAATAGAGGCGGTGTTTCCAGATACCACCCCTGTTGAGAAACATAGGATTCTGACTATCTGTCTTCCAATGGGAATCGCACCACATGTGGAGGACTGTGACACTTGGGGAACAGTCTTTGCTTCCATTTACACAAAAACACATGGTGTACCATCCATGTCAGTAATACCAGATGTGCTAAAACAGATTCAAGATGAATACGGTCCAGAACCCGCCTTAACTCTCGGTATGAAATTACTGAAAGATTTCAAGCAGGTCTCGGCAATATTATTAGCCAACATAAAGGGAGAAGCAGCAAATGTGGCGATTCGCCAGAGGTTAAAAGAGACAAATATAGCAGACCAACCATCTGAAATTGCCAGAATCATAGAAAAATCCTATGAAGAACTAGGAAGAGATAGTTTGGGTGGAATACCAGTGAAACCCCAACTAGTTGAAAGTCCTGAAAAGGTATTTATAAAAAATAATTTAAACAATCAAAAAAAGAGCTGGGATGGAAATAAACAATCCAATCCTAAAGAAAAAAGATTCCAGTCCAGAGGAAGGTCTCCTTGGCAGAGAGAAAGATCTCCCGACCAAGGACGCAAGTCTCCCCAACGGGAGCCCTCTGTGAAAAAATACAACCTTAGAAATAGGGATAATATAAAGAAACCTGATAGATATCAAGATATTGATACACGTCCCTCTCAATCTTTTCAGACTTCCTCGCAGAAATCGGAAAGAGGACGATCAGAACAAAGGAAAGAGCACGTCAAGTCCAAAGACAAAGAACCTGCTCATCTGAATAAAAAATTACAATTTCCAAAAAAGAAGGTAGCCAGTATTAAAGTAATCAACAATTCCGAGAATACTGAGGACACAGCTGAAAAACGGAGAATGGGCTCAGACAATGCTAGACAGCACAGCAGAAGTGAGCATAGCTCGCAAAGTCCTTATGAATCATCTGGAGACAGTGGACACGAATGAATACATTCAGGTGGAAACTGCAGATACCAGAGTTAGCAAACCTCATAAAATATATGAAATAACATTGCGTATAGAGGGGGATAAGACTAGAAAAATAAGGGGACTATTTTGGGATAATCTGTCCAAGGGCTATGACATCCTTCTAGCTGAACAAGACTGGCCTCCAGAGTTTGTCAGGGAGTGCCCACATGGCGAAGAAATAATTATGCCTGCCTTCTCAAACCATATTCCAATTCATAAAAAATATACACTTGCAAGAAAGTGGGCAGTAGCTCAAGCCCCTGCCTTATATAAAAATCATGTGGGATGGGATGAGGACTCTCCTCCTCACAAAATCCAGTTAAAATCACAACCTACTGCCCAGAGGCAGTACCCGATTAAGCAAGAAGCTAAAAAACAGGTAAAAGAGATCCTAGATCAACTTGAATACCAGGGGGTGATTGAAACTTGCACCTCACAAATGAACAACCCTTTGTTTCCTGTCTCCAAGCCAGACAATTCATATCGTCTTGTTTTGGACTACAGACACCTTAACTCATGTTGCAAAACATTTGCAGTACAAAACTCGCACAGTGCTGCACTAATGAATAACATAGTGCGCAAAAAATACAAAACAACCTTAGACATTTCTAATGGTTTCTTTTGTCAAAATATAGCACCAGAGAGCAGATATTTGACGGCGTTCTCAATAAATGGCACGCAAAAGAATTTCTGTCGTTTGCCCCAGGGGTTCAAGAACAGCCCAGGATTATTCTCAGCGAGAGTAACAGAATTACTACAAACATATGATGACGAGGCATTATCTTATGTCGACGACATCTATCTAACAGATGATGACTTGGATACTCACTTGAAGAGAGTGAACACCATAATACTTGGGTTCGCAGCAGAGGGTTACAAATTCAACTTTAAAAAGTCAAGAATTGCCCATCTAACAGTCCTGTTTTTAGGATATGAACTATCAAGTGAAGGCAAAAGCCTGGCTGACAATTTCCTAGAGAAATGTGCTGTAATCTAAGCACCCAGAACACTAAAAAACCTACAATCAATTCTAGGCTTCCTGAATTTCGGAAGAACTTACATTATAATTTATGCAGAGAGAATTAAACCTCTCTATGATCTAATAAAACCAGATTTTAAAAGAATCAATTGGACTCAAAAACACACAGAAATTTTGAGATCTTTACAAACAGATATGTTAGTTAAAATAAAATTACAAACACGTGACAACACACGCAACCTTGTGATTCGAGTCATCCCAGGAAGATGCGGATTCACATACCTGACCTCTAATGAGGGAGAGAAGGTACCAATAGCATACAAATCACATTTGTACACAGAAGCTGAAAAAAGGTTCAGCATTAAGGAAAACATTGTTCATGCGGTTCAAACAGCTGTAGAAAAAGAAAAATACCAAGCAGACGGTAGACAGGTTACAGTCAGAACAGCAGAATCAGCTTTTGAGGCATTAACAACACCATGTAATTTACCGACAACTGCACTAAATCCAGAATGGATACAATGGGTAAATTCTGTTGCTACAGACAAAGTAAAATACTATTTTGACCCGGAAATGAAAGAATTAAAATATCTAGAATATGAGAAAGAATACCCTCTGCCAATCGACATTCTGCCTTTACGACAGTACGCCTGTGTAATACATACAGACGGGCATGCTCAACCCTCAGTTTGGGGAGAGCTGGCTTACAAGCCCACATGCGAAATTGTAAAAGAAGTGTGGCGCGGAGGTAAATTAAGACCTCTACTTACAAAAACACACTCAGTGGAAAATAATTCAGAACAACAAACGGAAATAGTTTCATTAAAAATGGCGCTAGATAATGCCGATCGCGAATTCCCGACACTTATTGTGTGCGATTCGTATTACTGCGTCAAAACATACAATAACGATTTGAAGAAATGGATTCAAAACGATTACAAAGATGACACAGGTGCAACAATAAAGCAAAAAGTGCTTTGGGAACAAGTAGTTCTTTTACAGAAAGAACTAACAAAAACTCACGTGATACATTCACTGAGTCATCAGCGTGATGGCGTTCACGTTGCAGGGAATTCATTGGCTGAGACAGCCACAGCGGTAGCAACTAAACCGGCTTCCGTAGCTACAAAAAAGCGTACAGAAAAACACATTGACGGTGAAACTGTGCTGGCGGTGAAAACTTCATCAAAAGGCGACTGCTCGGCGCTACCGAGCAATTATCCACTCAATTATACATACATAATCGATGCAAACTCCGTTCCTTTTGCTCGAATCCCTGGAGTGGGGGATAGAGTGATTCCAAACACGGACAGGAGAGGCTTGTTAATAGCAGACGCACATATGGGTGAGGGTCTCAGACACCTTAAGCTAAAAGATTCTCTGGAAGAAGTACAATCAGTGTACTGGTGGCCAGGCATGAGCCTGCATCATCACATTTTTGTAAAAAACTGCCCAGACTGCAATAGAGATCGCAGTTGCGAGCGAGGAGGACTATTACCATGGCACTTCACTCCAGAAAAAGAACAACAATAAGAAAGTACCCATCACGAAAAATCGTTATATTAACATAAAAAGACTAATTTTCACTTATAATGTAGACCCCAGCGCTCGGCTGACGTCTGGACTGTTATACAAAGATTTGCGAGTCTAGAATGGCATATACGCTAGGAGCATGCTACGTTTTGACTAATGTATTCCCTTTAGCCCTCAAGCTTATGGGGAAGCATGGCCAAATGAGCATAGCATAGCGGGACTCTTCTCACTTCCTTCCTGAGGGATACGGGATGGTGTAAAGAAAAAACCAAGACATAAAGCAATCTATAACGGAAAAGGTATTAGGTTCGGGTACTGGGTGGGTCAAACATCTAATAAGTGTCCAACGTAGTCTAAATAACCTGCCAAGGAATTCTCTGAAAGGGTTCAGTCCGTACGAACTATTGTTCGGGACTAGAATGATAATCCAAGATCTTGATAGTCAGACTTCAGTGGTTAAAGACAAAAGCGTTGATATCAAAGATCGTTTGGCTATTTTGCAGGACTTAAATGAAACAAGAAAAGACCTGAGCAACATAAAACTGAAACAACAGCCAACAACCACTGAAGAGAAACCACCTGTCCCAGCAAGGCCTGTCTGGATTCCAAAAGTCGGGGATCCAGTCAGAGAAAAGATCGCGGTAAAGAAGGAATTTGGGCCTTCTTACAGAAAAGCAGTTCCTGTCTTGTCTGTCAACGGGACAAGATCAGTAGTACTACCGCCCCTTGCTGGTAAAAAGGAGAACCGAGTTGTATCCATCGACCTGGTTAAACCACAATCATGTGGCCGATAACAAACAGTAGGCCAAGTGGACTCCCAAGAAGTAGCAGAACACCAATGTTTGCTACGAATACAGAGGCTCAAAATGGAAGACTGATCACATTTGGGAAATCTACAGTGAATCAACAAGGACTATGCAACAAAGCAATGGAACTTGAACCTCTTAAAACCCAAATTAAAACTTTTCATCAAGAAATAACAACCTATGATGATGTAACTGCAGACTTTGCTAATGAAACAAAGCAAAATCCAAAAACAATTGGAACAATTGACAGAACAGCATCCGGCTACTTCATCAACTTCGATGATTCATCTGAAGACCTGAGTGAAGCAAAGAAACAGCCATCAACAAAAACTTTTAAAGACAAAGCTAAGGAACTTTTTCAACAGCTGAAAGAAACATATCTGATCTCTCCATGGATTGAATTTTGGGTGGCCTTCGGTGCATTTATCCTCATTCTTTGGCTCATCCTAGTACTATGTTTGGGACATTTCATTGAGGGGAAATATGCTAAAATGGACACAGCAAGCCAGAAAATCAACTTGGTCCTTAAACCACACACATCTTCACACATCGAGAAAAGAGAACTTTCTTCAGTAAACTTCACAGCCAATCCTATACCAGGCGGTGTAGCATGGGACAAAACTGATTATGAAATCTATGGTCCGGTTGAAATCCTGAAGTATCCACACCAATTCAAGATCTCATTGAGTGACTTTGTAAAACCAAGCTCATTTGCAGATGATTGGGACTTTGAAAGTATCAATGATATGATGTCTGATCTTGTTATGTCTGCTAAATTCACAGAACATGATTATTTGCAGGGTTCGTCTAATTATGATCAGATGTTCTGCTACAACCATTATGGTAACCATTATCTACATAAATCTGCTCAACCTAGAAATGTTTTAAATTATAACCAATGGGAACATTGTGCTACTCCTCCAAAAGATAGCTCAAAAACATTTTATGATAAATATTCATACTTTTCAGGGTTTAACACAAGTAATGCAGAAACATTTTATTTCAAATTGTCAAATAAGACAGGTATGAAGACCATGCTTACAAACACAAAATTGATATATTCCGATTCATTCTTTGAACAAATGAATACATTTGGGTTTGATTTCTGGAACAATAATATTGAAGCAAAAACTGTTTGGGGTACAAGAGATTGGCAAGTACAAGGTATAGAATCATTGTTTAGAGCCTGCATGATCCCAGAACAAATTATATTTTTGAACGACACTATTCAACAAACTACCTGTCTTGGCTTAGCCAAAATCAAAGATTTGAACAAACCGTCTATTCCAAAGCCAACAGTGAACAGTAATAGCTCTATAGATGTTGAGATAGACGTAAACCATATATTAAACCAAAACAGAACACATCCTGAATGGAAAAAATGGTTGATCTGGCCCACAGATACAAATAACTGTCAAGACAGATTCCTGAACAAAGAACAGGGGTTCACATTGACTAGGCCAGACCCTAGATATTCCCAAAGACAACATCCAGGGATAGTAACTTGCGTGATTTCATATTGGGACCACGCAAACAGCGTCAAAAACGTTTCATAGCGGCCTCTATATATGCAGCTTATAACGAAGTTTGGAAAGTAACTCAAATTGAGACAGCAGAAAAAATACGGGAAATTGACCGTATTAATTTGGAAAAATCACTTTCTGTGGTGGACAATGGGTTAATGACTCTGTCCTCCAGAATATATTCTCTGGACAGCATTGTGTCTTCAGCAATCGATATAATATCGCAAGACTTACTGATGTTACAACACGGTCAGTCCCAATTGCGTTCTATTGTACAGCTTGGCTGGACGTTACAAAATTTGCGTTCTGGCTATGTGCCTTGGCGTTTAATCAACACAACGTCATTATTTAATATCTTTAATCTCACTGATAAACAAATCAGTTTGGCACAGAAGGGTGCTGACTATACAATTCTGAGCATTGAAAAACTTGAGAGATTACCATTGACAATGTCAGAACGACCCGTCATTGAATGGATAATACATGGAATAATAAATATTCCGATAACTACTTTCCAGTTTCAATTCTGCCAAAAATATATACAGGCAGGCCAGTATGAAAGGTTGGGTAAAGGATACATTAAGTCAATATGGAACTTGCCCTATACACACGAATGTGTCAGCAATAAAGGCCAGAAAGTGTTTCTCAGTGGCAATAATTGTGCAAGATCACTGAGCGGTACACTTCTGTGTCAGGGTATTAGTTTGCACGGAGCCTGTGAAGGGACTTCAAATAACCTTTCATGTTACCAGCTAGGCACACCTGCAACACGAATAGAACCATTCTTTAGGAGACTCTCGAACGGGAGTTACATTCTAATAGTAGATCGCAGATGTTGTAGTTTGCTGCCCGGAAAACCTTATCTCATAAATGTGACTAGGAAGGTCATGTGCTGTGAACATGTATTGTTCCCCAGCGACTCTGCAGACAGGGAGGCAAGGTTATGGCCCGATTTGAAAATTGCTTCTATTGGAATAGATACTTTAAGCAGAATGAAGACTGTGCTCCTACAGACGCCGACGAGGCTCACGTCATCAAAAGAAACGTATGATCTCCAAGTTGCAAGGACAACAGAAGAGATTCATTCATTGTTATCAACTAATTCCCCCATACATTTCGCAGAAATACTGAACGAAATCTTCAATATTTCTGATACCACTGGTATCTCCAGTGTATTTAAAGCAGTGTTTTCGGGTGCTTTAACTCCATTCAAAGCCATCCTGGGTATTTTTCCAGACTTTGTCCATTCCATTTTTGGCGGACTTCCTCTCCTTTTAGGACTAGTAGCGGGTATTCTATTTTTGATCCTGTTATTTCGCTATGGCAAACCATGTCACAGACAAAACACCTGCGACAAGGGAAGAAATGATCTTAGCCATTGGCTACCGGGACCGGGTAACTAAAATCCTTGGACTATCCCGGCTTAGAGACCTGAACATGACTTGGTTTCTTTCATTTAGACCAATGTGGCAAAGTTGTGTTATGCCTGTATTAAGATGCTTGCTATGCGGCGAAGAATGCATGTTGGACACCTGTCTGGCACTACAATCGGATGTGCCAATGGATGCAGATACCTTGTTGGGTCCGGTAACGGCTCATGCATTGTGCTGTCCCCAGCGGCTACCAATCCTGATGACGGCATTCGTGGAGTCTTCACCACTACGATTGAGGGGTAGTGAAGTACAAGATGAAAGCAGCATCGATCAGGTACGACCTTCAGTCAGCTATGCTGATCAAAACATCAATGGAGGCAATCATGCTCAAGCTCATGAATGCATGGTAACAACTTTTTCCGAATTAGTGGAACTTACGCAAGAAACTGTTGACAGTTTTTTCAACAGTCTAAATGATATGATGTTTTCACCAGAACAGCAGGAATAACTTTGAGCAAATTGGCACTCGGAGTTCCCTACATGCTGAATTTGGCCTTCAACCTTTAAAGAAAAGCGATATGAAAAATGTTCTCATAATTTTTTCAAACTGCAAGAACTTTTCCCCAATTCCAAAATATTTACGATTTTTGGGACACTTATCTTCTGCTTAAAGTAGACGTTATTCTTAGAGAACTAAATTTCTATTTTTAGGTAGTCACAAGACATTCGCTATGCTAGCACTGTTATACATAAATTTATGATTGTGATGAAATGGTCTCGCACTTTTTTTCCTGTATTTAGAGCCATTTCATGTGTAATTTTCGCGTTTATTGATGCTGAATTTAGAAATATGCGTTATATGTTTAGCATTATTAGACAGCTTGTGCATATAGTATACGTGACAGTATATGTGATTGTGTTTCATATATTCTATAAAATCCAATTTCCGGGATGCATATAAATGTATTTTTGGGGTGGTACGGTATACACAAACGCTACTGATATTCACTATGCCTAGATAATGGGACATATTCTACGTGGAGTGGGTGTGATGTATTCCTATAGGTACTGTATCGATTCCCCTATTCCTGACCCTGATTTGGTTAATAATTAACTAGCAGCCATCCAACGGTGCAAAAAACCGTTATCTGATTAAGCCACACCACGGCACAGAAGCGCGTTATCTGATTAGGTCATAACGCATGCCATCTAATTAGACAAGCGATATTCCTCCAGCCCCTGATAAGGCATACGGAGTTCTCAAAACAAATCAAACCTACAGCGACCTGGGAAATTCCCAAAGCCATTGTTTTGATTTCACCGAGAACTTCAGCAAAAGAATGTGCGAACGAGCCCGTTCATATGACATCCTTATTGACGTATATATGTCCATCCTTACGTCAATCTCGGCACCTTTCAGGTATAAATATTACCGACATTGCCTTAAGCAAACACATGCGGTGGTGACGAGATCGGAGCAGCGAGACGTGCTGAGGAGCCCAGCAGAGAGCGAAGCCCACAGACGCTGCCCCGCCTTCCTGACGCGCTGAGAACGAGACGCTGCCTTTCTCCTGCCGAGAAATCCAGCTCCGGCGCTTCCAAGCAGCCCTCGCAGGCAGCTGGAATATCAAGACCTGGGATAAGAGATACCAGCCCTCCATCATTCTAGATCTCAGGTACAGAACTGAATAACCCCTTGCAGAGAATTCTCGAGTCAGTCCCTTGGCAAAACAAACTTAACTTAAACTGCTACTTATCTACTCCCGCCCACGTATTAGGCTTAGGTCAGGTACATTGGGGTAGGCGTGGTTAGAAGCACCAGTTGAGTACGATTAGTCAAATGTATATATGTATGTATCTATTTTATCCATTTTAAAGTATCATATGGCTCAGAAACCATATCAATGCTTTTACAGTATTATTTTATAATTCTGTCTCTACTGTATGCACTTTACTTAACTACAAGTATTGCAATAATAGCGATTCATTTCTCTTGTATGAGAAAAGAGACTGATCAATAAATAACATCTTTTATTGAACCACGCCCATCTCTTATTTCTCTACAAACTGGTGAAACTAAGAATGCACGTACTGACTGAGTAAAATAAGTTGTCTATTGTTTTCACACGACTCTGGAGATACACTCTTGATTAGGGGAGAGCAAAGTTGTCATGTTCTATGGTTGTCAGAAACTAAATCCCTTCTTGTCTATCCAGGGAGGTTAAAATCCTCCTTGCCTATTCGAGAAAGTTTCTAGTGAACTCTGAGCTAGCTGGCAAACACAAAACTTTAAGTCTAATATCGTCGGTAGAAGACCTAGTTAACCTCTGCCCTAGGTCTATACTATTGAAGATATTATTCCAATGCGCAGAGCCTATTGGGATAATAGGAACTACACTACAATGGTATGAGCCCTGGCATAATAGAGAGGCTATATCAAAGCTCTTATGTAATGAGATTGCTGCCATAATTTGTCGCTGCATTACATATAACAAAAGGGACAAGTGGATTATGTTACAGGACAAGTAGTATTATGAAGCAACCTGCCCCAGGGACAAGTAGATATTTTATTACATTCCACACCCCTGGAGAGCATTAGTCGACTACAGTCTAGCTACTACATAAGCAACCTCTTCCTAAGTCTTAATGCCCCTGTAAATAAAACTGGCAACCCCAAAACAGACCGTAGGAGAGGAAAGCATGTGCAAGTATAATAATGCAGGCCTAACTTGGATGAATTGCCAGGTCTGAGCAATGGGAGGATAACCTTTTTACACAGGGGGTCATAAAATTCACAGAAAAAGGTCAACTGTAGGGTGTCTTGTTCGGAGAAAATATTGGAGAAAATATCGCTAGGACATGGCTTTAAAGTGCCTGGCTTTGTTCAGCCTTTAGGAAAGGCTAGTAGCCAGTGTACCAGATTCAATCTGAATCCGATAAACACAAAACTATGGTACACATTAGTGACAAATGATAGAGAGGGCTACAACTGTGGACTCCGGCTCAGTAGGACATACTTCCTCACCGTAGGCTTGGTCAATTCCATGTCCTCCCTTATCCCCTGCTACTTAGCCAAGAACAGATGTTTAATTTTCTAGATGGCCCTTGGTCCTAGAGGCCTGGGGTTAGTATACTGGTCAATGAAACCTAACCATCTAGTTTGCTCCATAATGTACATTAGCCAGGGGATACGCAAGGCCCCCTCAAGTGCAATGCAATCTGCTACAAGTTGGTTCAAAGTAATGGATGGACAGGACCACTTTCTCAGCCAGCGCAACAGGGGAGCAACAGCTATAAGATCAGAGATATAACCCTCAAGCTCCAAATGCACAACAAATGCTTGGGTACTAGGGGGAACAGCGAGAATCCTGCGCACACATTTATTTTCTACCCCCTGGAAATCCCTCACATCCTTATGTCCCCAAACAAGTCATCCATACGTGTCCAAAGGGACACATTTTTCCCTGTAAATCTTTGACAGGGCGGGTATGAGCTGTGACCCTAGTCATTATGCAAAGTCCAAAGTTGCCCCAGCTGCTCTGGCCAGAACATTCTTTTTGAGCGTTCTTTGCGCTACCCAGGTCACTCGGTTGTCAAACTGCACCCCCAGATAGGGGAAGGTTGACACTTTTGTAAATTCTGCCCCCCTACAGAAAAACTTGCACCTAGCAGCCTTCTGTTTACCTATCGTCATTGTATGAGATTTTGTAAAATTAGTGGCTAGATCGAGTAAATCCATAAAAACATTTAAAAGTTTTTGAAGGCCTACAGCAGTCCTGGCAAACAGCACCGCATCATCTGCATACAAAAGTGCAGGGATCAATTTAGAGCCTGTTCTCAGGATGTCTTTACTACTAGACGAGAGAAGGTCTCCTAGCTTGTTACTATAAAGTGTAAACAACAGGGGAGCCAAAATGTATCCCTGACGGACCCCTCTCCTAAACATCCGACACACTTCCATCCTCGTTAAATCTCACCACTGCAATAGTATTGGTGTGGGCAGAGGTAAAAAAGCTACCAGGTCTGCGTCCAGGCCCAGATCCCGAAGGACCAACCACAATTTCGATCTATTTACACAGTTGAATGCAGGAATTAGGTCCATAAAGGCCATATGCAGGGAACCCTTTGCTACTGGATATTTCCCTACCACTATAAGCAGGTTGATGCATTGATCAAGTGTCCCTTTAACTTGCCTGAAGCCATACTGTAGGTCAGAAATAACATTAAGATGATCTAGCCTATTTCGAAGTGAAGCATGGCTAGGTGGATAGTTAAGTGCATGTGAGTATATGCCAAGGCTAAGGCAAAATGTATGCTGCCCTCTCTATTCCAAGGGTACATTCAGCGCGCAATAAAGGGGCCACCATGGCCTTCCTAGAAAGCATCCTCTTAATGGATAGATGTAAAGCAGCTACTTGGTATAGCATTCATACGTTCAGTAAACTGTGTGGATATACAGACTTGCCAAGAAGCTCAATGAGACAAACTGTATTATACATTGTTTCACACATCTTCAGTTCCTGCTCACAAACCACTGCCCTTTACCCTGCTCAGAGCATGTAAACTACAGTCGTGCAGACTGCAAACGGAAAACATTACGTTCGAGGCATATGAGGTGCAGATTGCACACTATGCATAGATCGCCACCTGGTGTTGGGCCCAGATGTTTGCAGTTTGTTGTTGTCCTGAAAAGTTCTTTGGAAGTCACGAGATAGGTGACTCCTCCTTTGGACCACATTGCGCATGGGCATCGGCTCCATCCCCAGATTGTTTTTTTCCGCCATCGGGCTCGGATGTGTTTCCTGCGCTCCAGTTACGAACCGAATTTCCTTTGGCGCGCAATCCTTACCCAGTTTGACGGTATTGTTTCGATCGCGCTCCACATCGACGTGATTCTTCACCTTCGAAGTCTTCGATTCCGGTCGTCGACGAAGGCCTTCGGGCCTACCTAGGCCTTACTTCTGGCTCATGGAAAGGACGGCATTCAAGAAGTGTCCTCGATGTGGGTCGAAGTTTCCCCACACCGACCTACATGAGGTGTGCAACCTTTGCCTCTCACCGGAGCACGAGGCTAAAGACTGTTCCGCTTGTGCCTCCTTCCGCTCCAAGAAGACGATCCGGGACCGACGAGCTCGGAGAACAATGGCCCGCTCGTCAGCTTCGATCCCCGACGACATCTTCGAAGAGGGCGTCGACGTGCCAGAACACCAGCACGCCGAAGAGAGTACCAGCTCCTCAGACGCCGAAGACTCCGCCGTTGAGGAAGTCACTCCAGCTCAACGGGTCGTAAGTAAGATCGTCGACCCCAACCCTTCCTCAACACGCTCTAAAAAGGCTTCAGGCACACCCTCACCTTCGGGCCCGGGTGCACACCGAGAGACTGCTTCCCACGCCCCGCCTTCGGGCCCGGCAAAGAAGCCCATTAAGCCTTCAGGCAGCTCGGGCTAGAGCCAGCCTATCCACGGTGCCGATCCTACACCGACACCGAAGAAAAAGCCATCTTCGTCAACCATGCCGACCGTTGCTCCGACGCCGAAGCACATGGCACCGAAGACTGGCAGCGGCTCATCGATGCCGAAACCGCATTCGGAGCCAACTAAAAAAACGCCTAAAGCTCCAGATTCACATGCTTCGGAACCGAAAAAACACCCGGAACCGAAGAAACAGGTTACAACAAGAGAACACTTCAAAAGGACACACTTCTAAACCGAAATCAGCTACTGACTCGGTGCCGAAAAAACCTATGGAGCCGAAAACCTCGACACCAAAGGATCTGCCCTGTTCAGAGGAACTTTTCACACCTGATCCTAACCAAAAAACTCTTGTCAAGGATCCTAAGACTGGTCAATTGACTCTCAGTTCCAAAAAGAGACCACTTGATGCGCCAGCACATACTCCTCCTCCAAAGAAGAGAGAAATTGCAACCTCTCCATTAAGGGTGCCTTCTCCTCCACCTCCCCATACTGTTCCCCCTCCTACACCTACTCCACCTTACCATTCACCTACACCATCCCCTAATCCACAAGATGATGTAGACACAGACTTTGATGGAGGTGCACATGACCCAGCAGGGACCAATAGTCCCCCTCAGTCACCTAATCCATGGGACGATTACAACACCCCTGATGTGCCTTATGTCCCACAAGACGACATATACCCTTCTAGACCATTCCCACCAGAGGACACAATAGGTTTTAACCCACTAGTCCAAAGAGCTGCCCAATATCATGGAGTGGACTTACACACAGATGCGGTGGAGGAAGATTTCCTACTAGACACTTTTGATAACACACAAAGGTCTACTGCCATTTTACCAATGCTTAAGGGTGTAATCAAACATGCAACAGAGGTTTTTAAAGACCCCGTCAGAGCTAGGGTCCTCAATCCTCGAATTGAGAAAAAATATAAAGCTGCCCCTACATATCCAGTTTATATTAAAGGTCCAGCACCATTACACTCTTTAGTAGTGTCTAATGCACGTAAACGTGCTAATTCTCAGACATCAGGTGAGGCCTCCCCACCAGACAAGGAATCCAAGCTACTTGACGCCTCAGCCAAAGAAAAACCGTCTCAAGCAGCTAATATCTGACGCATCGCCAACACCCAAGCGTTGCTGGCCAGATATGACAGAGCTCATTATGAGGAACTGGAGTCCATAATGCAGCATCTACCTGACAAATACAAAATTATGGCCAATGAACTTATACAGGAAGGTAAAAATATTACCAACACTTCCATTCGCTGTGCCCTAGAGGCGGCAGATACCGCCTCAAGAGCAATTAATACCAGCACCCAACAAAGTAGACATGCCTGGCTACGTATCTCAGGTTTTATACCTGAGGTACAAAACTCCATCCTTAATCAGCCATTTGATGAGTCACATTTATTTGGCCCAAATGTTGACGTGTCTTTAGAAGATGAAAAGAGACACTGATACGGCAAAATCTATGGGAGCCTTGCAACAGCAAGCTCCCAGGCGTTCTTTTCGTCGCTCATCATACAGAGGCAACACTAGAGGCTACTCCTCTGAAAGTCCCTCCACCTCTTACAAAACCCCAGCCAATCCACATTCACTAAGGGCTACCAAAGAGGGGGTTACAGGGGTAACAACAACAACGGCAGAGGCAACACCAACAATTCCCGCTCTGCCTCTACCCCTAACCAATGACTTTCCACCCCTTCCCCCCCAACATTCCACTCCTGTGGGGGGAAGCCTGCAACAATTCCTTCCTGCCTGGACAAACATCACATCAGACAGGTGGGTGTGACAAATTATTCAATCAGGTTACTGTCTAGAACTAACATCTACCCCCCCAAACATACCACCCAAACAGCGTCCAATGTCACAAGAACATCTAGCACTGTTAAAGCAAGAAGTAGAATGCCTGCTACAAAAAAGTGCAATAGAACCAGTTCCTCTGCACCAACAAAACAAAGGGGTTTACTCTCTATACTTTCTGATTACAAAAAAGGACGGCTCTCTAAGGCCTATTCTAGACCTCAGACCGCTAAAGATATACATACAGTCAGACCATTTCCACATGGTCACACTCCAACAAGTCCTTCCGCTCCTGTCACAAAACAGCTCCTTTGCTACTTTAGATCTCAAGGACGCATACTTCCACATTCCCATTCACAAGGCTCACCGGAAGTATCTCAGATTTGTAATAGACGGACGGCATTATCAATTCAAAGTACTCCCATTCGGAGTCACAACAGCACCAAGAGTATTCACCAAGTGCTTAGCAGTGGTGGCAGCGCATTTACGAAGACAACACATCCATGTCTTTCCGTACCTCGACGACCGGCTCATAAAAGCCAGCTCATACAATCAATGCGTGGAACACACTCATGCCACAATACAACTGCTTCACGACTTGGGGTTCACAATAAATCAAGCCAAGTCCCATCTACAACTATCCAAAGTACAACAGTACCTCGGTGCCACAATAAACACCTCAAAAGCACTTGCCTATCCCACTTCAGCAAGGACAGCCAGCATACAAACTCTTCTAACAGGGTTTCAGCTACAACACTCCCTTCCAGCAAGAGTGTTCATGCAACTCATAGGGATGATGGCCTCTTGCATTTTCATAGTGCTCCATGCAAGACTTCAAATGCGTCCGCTACAAAAATGCTTGTCACGTCAGTGGAACCAGGCTCAAGGTCAATTGACAGACCTAGTGTTGGTAGACGGTTGAACTCATCGCTCTCTGCAGTGGTGGAACACCAAAAGCCTTTCCAAGGGATGACCGTTCCTAGAGCCAGTTTCCCAGATAATCTTGACTGCGGACGCATCGCTCTCCGGCTGGGGAGCCCACCTACTGCAACACACCATGCAAGGCAGGTGGACACCACAACAAAAGTTACTCCACATCAATCATCTGGAGTTACTAGCAATATTCCTAGCACTAAAAGCTTTTCAAAAGCAAGTATCAAACAAAGCTGTGTTAGTCCGCACAGACAACATGACAGCCATGTATTACATACAGAAGCAAGGAGGCACACACTCCCTGCAGCTTTCTCAACTAGCACAGGACATATGGCGGTGGGCTATACCTCAAAACATATTCCTTCTAGCCCAGCATGTTCCAGGAGTACAAAATACCATAGCGGATCTGTTAAGTGGACAAACACAACAGACCCACGAGTGGGAACTTCATATGCAAGTTCTTCAGCCATTCTTTCAGATGTGGGGGAAACCTCAGATAGACCTATTTGCCACCCACGAAAACAGCAAATGCCCAGGCTTCGCCGCCAGATATCCACACCCACTGTCCAAAGGCAATGCGATATGGATGAACTGGTCAAACAGATTTGCGTACACTTTTCCACCTCTACCACTCATGCCACTAGCAGTACGCAAACTACAGCAGCATTCTCTGACCCTCATCCTAGTTGCTCCAACATGGGCCAGACAGCCGTGGTACACCACACTGCTACAACTGTTGGTAATACCGCACCAAAAATTGCACCTGTCTCCACACCTCTTAACACAGAACCGTGGAGAGATCAGACACCCAGACCCAGCTTAGCTCAACCTTGCGATCTGGCTCCTGAAATCCTAGAATTTGGACATTTGAACCTTCCTCCAGACTCCATGAATGTCATAAAAGAAGCTAGACGTCCAACCACTTGAGCATGTTATGCAGCCAAGTGAAAACGATTTGTAATATATTGTCACAACAACAATATTAATCCTCTAGATGTGTCTATTCAACACATCATAGGATACTTACTGCATCTCCAAAGTTGCAACTTAGCCTACACGTCTATTAGACTACATCTTGCGGCAATAGCAGCATATCTGCAAAACAGACAACATCAATCTCTATTCAGAGTGCCTGTCATTAAAGCCTTTATGGAAGGCCTTAAAATAATAATTCCTTCCAGAGTACCACTTTCACCTGTGTGGAATTTAAACGTTGTTCTCACACGGTTAATGGGGCCTCCCTTCGAACCCTTACACAAATGTGAACTACAATTTTTAACATGGAAAGATGCGTTCCTAGTAGCTATTACCTCTCTGCGGAGAGTTAGTGAACTACAAGCACTAACCATTCAAGAACCCTTTTTGCAAATGCATCACAATAAGATAGTTCTGCGTACTAATCCAAAATTCTTACCCAAAGTCATTTCTCCTTTCCATCTCAATCAATCTGTGGAACTGCCCGTATTCTTCTCGCAACCACAGACAGTACCAGAAAGAGCTTTTCACACATTAGATGTCAAAAGAGCATTGCTATACTACATAGAGAGGACACAACCCTTTCGTAAGACAAAACGACTTTTTGTGTCTTTCTCACCACCACACAAAGGTAATCCTATTTCAAAATCTGGGATAGCTAGATGGATTGTCAAATGCATACAGATTTGTTACCACAAAGCTAAAGGTACGTTATCTGTTCCTCCTAAAGCCCACTCTACAAGAAAAATAGGGGCTTCAATGGCATTTTTAGGGAACATTCCCCTAGATGACATCTGCAGAGCAGCTACATGGTCTACACCGCACACATTCACAAAACACTATTGTGTAGATGTGCAAACCAAGCAACAAGCTAATGTGGGCCAGGCTGTTCTCAAAACATTATTCCAAACTACTGCAACAGATAAAGGTGGTCGCCGCTAGGGATGGGTACTGCTATACAATCTATGCACAGTGTGCAATCTGCAGCTCATATGCCTCGAACGGAAAATGCTACTTACCAGTATGCATCTGTTCTTGGCGTATAGAGCTGCAGAGTTGCACACGCCCACCCGCCTCCCCGGCTACACTTGTCTGTTCCAGTATTATCTTAATTAGATGAAAATTACATGGGCATCCTTCCTTTTCTTGCAAAGCTCCATCATTTCTCTAATGGCGAAAAACAATCTGGGGATGGAGCCGATCCCCATGCGCAACGTGGTCCAAAGGAGGATTCACCTATCTCGTGACTTCAAAAGAACTTTTCAGGACAACAACAAACTGCAAACATCCGGGCCCAACACTAGGTGGCGATCCATGCACAGTGTGCAACTCTGCAGCTCTATATGCCAAGAACAGAAAAGTAGCATTTTCCTTACCAGTAACTAAAGGTTTGCAGCCTGTGCTGCTGTAGAGTCGTATGTACCCTTCCCAACTTCCCTGATGCAAGGTCTTGTAACACACTTGATTAATACCATACTGTTCATCTAAAAAACTACCACTTCACAGGCATTTTTCTTATTTGCCTATACAATCAACCACTGGGGAAAACACAATCTAAGGTGGAGTCTGTGTCCTGGCGCATTGGGGGCTTCAAGTGGAGGTATCACGACTCACCTGAACACCGCTTCTTTGAAGAAAAAGCACTTGTAATGATCCAAGCCCAGCACTAGGTAGCAAGAAGAATCAAAGCATGTGAATCTACAGCACTGCCGACTGCAATCCAGTTGTTAGAAGTATGTAAAGCTTTTCATAAAGCTGGCCAAGTTTCTGAAGACTTTTCACTGTTTAGTGATGTCAAGAAAGAAGATGAGCCCTGAGAACACATACAACTTAATGTCGGGACTGTACGCCAAGGAGCTGTGGTAGATAGCGAGCGGCCATAATAACAAAAATCACAGAGTGTACAACAATGAGCTCTAAAAACAGCAGATGAATACAATTAGGCTATGAAGACTTCTCAGAGCAAAGCCACAAGCATACTTCAAAGCAGTAGACACCACATGAGCCAATGGAGGCAGGTAGGATGAGTTCTGAATGCAAGACGGACCAAGACAGACCAGAGTGGGTTCATATATTTTTTTAATCTGCATCGTGCAAACAGACCCAGTTTTTAATGGATCCAGCTTCACAGCACTCTTGTAAAAACACTGATCACATTAAAACACATAGCAGCGTTATCAATGGGCGTGAAGGCTACACACATATATACCTGGAAGACAGCAGCAGGAAGCCTTGTGCTAGTTGGAAGAGGTGGGGAGGTAGCAGTGTGGAAAGTGCTTCCTAAAGATGGGGCGGAAGCAGGCGGCCTCTTCTATTGGCCTGGTACTTCCACGAAGAATACGTGGCTCTGCATGTGGCCAGGGGTTGGAACGGTCTACGAACCTTGCCAAGCTGAATGCTTCAAACACTCAGCTTCACTTTATAACTCTATGTGTCTGCTTATCTTAAATTACCGGGTGCGGACACTGGTGGGCCCAGGTCTGATTTTTACTTTGCACACTATGTTGTGTGGGGTCTGTATTAAACTAAAATTCTGTGTATGATAAGTAGGTGGGTGCCAGTCATATCCATTCATGAGTGGTCTTCCAATAATGCCAAAGGCAAATTCACTTCAGTCACATTCATTTGTCGTTTTTCTCTAAACTCACACCTCCTGTTCCCTCCCCATTTCTATACCGCTCTTCCTGGCTTCGCTGCTTCCCAATTCCTCTTTTACCAACCACGCCCACTTGTTTTGGTCTCCTTCTAAAAACAGGTTGTATTAGTGCACCTCTAAATATACTCTTTTCAAGGTTGCTTCTCTATCGTGGAATGTCATTCAAGGCTCCAAGCCCATCAAGGCAGGATCTTGCGTGAACTTGGAGGTGGCTTTGAGGTCCTCCGACTATGAGGCGTGCTACCTTTTATTGCCTGTTTTCAGTGACATTCTGGAATCTAAAATCTTCATTTGTCCTCTATTGAATATTGTGTTGAGGCAAATGTAAAAAGCAAAACTTTACTAATCTGAGACAAAGCTGTTGAGCTTCCACAGTTAAGTGGGTGTGCCACACACCCTAAACCCACCACAAACCCCTTGGAATCAGCCTTCTGAGTGTAACTGGGGTGGGCTGCTCAGGGAGGGCAGGAGAATCACAAAAGTTCATGTACATTACTCCGGTTTTGCTCCACATCTTTTCTTCAAGACCTCTTTGTGGCACCTTAATGCGGGCGGCTGCTCGACTCCATGAGAGCGCGCTTTCCTGGTGCCAGGACCGCACCGGGGCCGGCGTCTCCCTGCTCGGCGCTGCTGCGCTTGGATATCCGACCGTGTCCATTGGCCACGCCTCGCTGCCACCGGCACAGGTCCCCGCTGAGGATGTCCTGAATGTGTTGCACAATGAGGTTGATGGCAACTGTTGAAGAAATAAGGGTACAATTAGCAAGGGTGGCATGCAAGATGGGCCCATAGGAAACAGAGCCTGGCCTCTAAAAACAAAAGAGACAGCGAGTACAATACGAAAGGTAAGAAAAGCTCGGATTGACTGATGGGTGAGACAGGCACCTACGAACAAGAGATACCCAGAGAGAGAGAGAGAGAGAGAGAGACCAAAAAGAGACGCAGCACCTATGAACAGGAGGCACCCAGAGATGTCCAATTAGAGAGGCTGGTGTGTGAGACAGGCACCTGTGAGAAAGAGAAAGGTACCTATGAACAAGAGAGACCAGGGAGAGACAGACAGGTGCGACCTATGGATAAGACATTCAAGTACAAACCAAAGATGAGAGGGAGAAATCGCTGCGTTAGTTATCTTTGAGAGGGAATATTGTGTTAGTTAAAGAAAACTTTTATTATAGAAAAATGTATAAAATATGTGCTCTTGGAAGCAGGAAACATTTATTAAGTTGATGCACACCTTTAGATGCAAGCTTTATGAAACCAAGTTCTTCATTTATATGCCTAATTTAAAGACCTAGGTAGTCTTGAAAGCTGGCACTAAAGTATGCTTTCAATTCATAAAGTGAACCTTTTTTAAAATGTCATGCAGTCAACTTATTTTTTTCTTAAAAAAGGAAAGGTTACTTACTTTCGGTACCGTTGGTTCGGATGGACTTTGTTCTTCTGCTGAGTCTTTGTCTTTTGTAATATTTCAGATATCTGGCTTGAACCTTGAAAACCTCTCATACTCTTACTGCGCCAAAGTATTGGCCTACGCGATTATAAATGGATCCCTGTAATGTCTGTTACCATATATTTCTCACCAGCGAAGGACCAGGAGCACTCCGAGTTAGGTGATAGAAGGCGGACAATTAAGAACCTGGTACCCACCAGAACCAACATTACCAAAAATGAGCAACTTTTTCTTCTAGTGGGTACCATTTCCAAACCCAGCAGCAGTGCCTGAAATATTTGGACGGGAACACGGTCTAATGCATAGGTATTCTAATGGTTTGAAAAAGTAGAAGGAAAACTAGGTTTAGGATGAGGAGGTGGCTACAGATCTCCTTGAAGGTCCGCCTCGCCAAAAAAAGATTGTTATTGTCATTACAGATGTCCTGCGGAGATCCTTCTCTCCGAATGTTTTTTAAAAACAGGTTGCTTCGCCGCTCTGCATCTGGTAGAACGAACCAGAATTTAAGAAACTATCCCGAAAATGAGATACCTGCATTTCCAGAAATCTAAATCTAGCAGATACTAGCCTCATTACCTTTGGTGCTGGGTTCTGACCAAATCAAACAAAAAATGCTGAACTTGAAGGTGTGATCTACAGGGACTCCAACTCACCAACATCCTGAACAATCCCCACACATACACAGAACCAGACCAGGAGGACGAGCGTTCTCTTACGTCGCCCCTTACGGGTGCAACAACCTCCCTCTCCACATTAGAGCCACCTCCTCTTTTACAGAATTTAGCAAGAAGCGGAAGACCTGGCTTTTCAATTAACCAACCTACCATGAATGGACCCAGGCACACACACCAACTCAGCGCCAGGATACCCTTGCAGGTGATAGAGCGCTTTATAGATACGCATAACATAATACCCCAAAATCTGATACTGAGCCATGATCTGATTCCTATGTATGTTCTGAAGACCCATCTTTTCCTGTGCGGACATGATGACCGTGGCTCTGTGAGTGCCAAAGCCAACGTGACTACACTGCCTTTGAGATATTCTAGGGCCTAGATTTACTATCTTTCAGGCAGTGGTGTTCTGAGTGACAAATCTGAAGCGCTACATTGTGTATAGGACAAACAATAGCGCCACATTTGATTTTTTGAGAAATGCCTACCGCACAGACATCACTGGCGGTACTCGTGCTAAAAATGGCTGTTTAACAAGACGGTCAGGGTTGCGCTTTGGTGCAAAGGTGAGCACCGCGTGGCATAAGATTTGTACTTGAGGTACACTCTCCAGTACAAACAATCACACAGGGGTTAGACATGTTAGATGAATGAGTTGGTGTAAAGCACATATTTGACACAGGTATATCAGGCAATATAATGCTTGACTCCTTGCTTGTGCCTGTTTTCACTTGGCGTTAAGATTTTGCATAAATCCAGGTCACGCTTTTTGGTAGAACTGGCTCTGCTCCAAACGTAGTGTTTTGTGGTGTTCTCACTCAGACACCCCAAGCGCAAAGTAGTTTTGGTGCTGTACAGGGATCAGCTATCAGCCTAAAACAGCTTTTACATGTAATGTTTATAGTTGCTAGTACTGTCACTGCTTTGCTTGTAGTAAATCCACTCCTATGTGTCTTGGTTGAACTTCTCTGTTCTTAAACAGCGGGTCATCACATGGCCTCTTGCAGCATAGACCAGCTGCCCACGTCTTGTGGTCGTTTCTCTGGAGCGCTCGCGTGGCGTGGTGTTCTGAATGCGTCTCACTCATTCCTCTCTTCACATCGAAGACTGCGGACGAGACCCCATTGTACCACGATGGGCCTCTACCGTCATGGACCTTCTTTAATGTTAAAGCTCATTAAGGGCTGTCTAGATACCTGGGCCCACTTTCGACCTCAAGGTATAGGTAATATGGGTAGGATACTTCTAACGGACCTCCCGGAGGCACCAGCAGAGGGTCCAAGATCTTCCACTAGCCCCTCAACACTGGCGTGTGAACCAGACACATTTGAAAGGGTATTTGATCACCATAACCCAGTGATGGCTGATGTTGTCTTTCCCTAAAGATTTTCCCGTATCATAGAGAAAATAACCCTTCTTTGATACATACCCTGCCTAGGTTGCTTTAAAGAAAAAAAAAGATGGAAGCGACAAGTCTAGTGACAAAGAATCTTAATGTAAAGTAGAACACAGAAAACATATGAGGTGACAAACATGCTTCATAAAGATCATTACAGAGAAAACAGAATTTCTTTGGTATACATTAAAGAAGTTGTAGCCCCTCTAATATAAGGATTGTTCATGAAATCTTCTCTGCTGCAGTTGTTAAAATAGAGGCAAAAAACAGGGGGGTGGCCAAGCCGGCGACTACAATGGCCGCTCGGCTCTGAAGCTCCGTCCGGCCCTCCAGCATTATGGCGGGTTCCTGGGGCTAGCACTGGCATTGCGGTGCGAGCACGATGTGACTGATGCCTGAAGCGGTGCGGAATCCTCTGGTTGAAGAACAGAGCCTCTGAACGCCCGGGGACGGCTGTTCTGGCCCTGCGATACGACTCACCCCCCCCCGGAGAGATCGGCTCACGTCTCTTGTTTCGATGCCTGAGGCCTCAACTACTCGGAGCTGCATTGGCTGCGGGAGACTCTGGTGAGTGCCGCCGCGTCCCCCCCCACAGCAAAGACCGCCCGCAGCCCCTTTAAGATTTCGCAGCTAGCCGGGAGATTCATCTGACCCAGTGAAGCACCGTATTCCAGTTGCTAACACTGGGCCTGCGAGGGGAGGGGCGCTCATCGAACCACCACGCACCTCGCCATCCTCTGCCCGGGACGTTCTTCTGCTCCTGCCTACAGCCCGGTGTGAGGCGCAGTAATCAATCTGGGGGTTAAGGAGCGAGGCACCCCCTGAGACACTGTTAATTCACCACTCGTCACATGCGATCGGCGCTGCAGGCCGGCAGGCTGCATTTTTCTCTCCACTGAAGGCTGGCCCGCATGGCGATGTCACCTCTGAGTGGCCTACCAGCGAAGACACCCTTCCACCCTGCTGCACTGCCTGTATATAAAGGTTACTGTGGCCTGCTGTTCATCAGCGGCCACAGCAACTGAGACATGGACGGCGGGGCTGCAGTACGCCCCTCTTTTTAAGTATACAGGCACGCGAAGTGGGGTATTTCCCCCTGCTTATTTGTCCCAGCACTCCCACGGGCCGACCAATAGCCCTCCTGATTCATCGTTGGGGGCTTGAGGCTGCTGCCTGATCCGCCACATGCCGAGGAGGGGGGGTGAAGTACACCCTGGAAGCACCCACTGAGACCTAGCTGGTCGTGGCAGTTACACTTTGCGCGGCGTGGGCCGCAAGGATCCTAAACAGGGAACGCTCCCTTTTGGAAAAATTGCAGACACCACTCCCGCGCAAACTTCCACCATGGCGGAATCTGCACAAGACCCAGTTCTGGGAGACGGATCCACGAACACAGTGCACTCATTACTCCAAGAGATGCGAGCAGGCTTTAAGGCGCTAGACGGTTGCTTTGACTCCCTCGACACCACCATTGCTAGCTTTGGTGCTAAAGTTCAAGCGCACAATAGAAGGTTGGATTTGGCAGAGGCCCACATCTCTGATATTGAAGATGGGACGGCACAGTCAGCTAAACGCCTAGAATGAGTGGCGGGCATCTTAAAAGAAGTGGCCATTAAAAATGAGAACTTGGAAGCGCGCAGTCGCCGGAATAACGTGCGCATTGTTGGGTCCCCAAGACAACTCCCACCGGCTGAATGGATCTGTTCATTGAAACTATGCTGTTGGGTTTGTTCGGTAAGGAGGCTTTCACCCCTGGCTTTGTCATAGAGAGGGCGCAAAGGTCACTGGGCCCTCGACCCAATCCCGCTCTTCCTCCCAGGCCCATCGTAGCCCGTGTCATGAACTTCCAGGAAAGGGACATGATTCTCCGCCTGGAGAGAGAAAAGAGAGATGTGGACTGCAAGGCGCCAAATTGTCCTTCTATCCAGACTTTACCGCCATGGTGCAAGAGGCTAGGCGGAAATTCAACGGTGTCAAGGCCGCCCTGAGAAACCTGAGTCTACGTTTTGGCATGCAGTATCCTGCTAGGCTGAAAGTTGATGTGGATGGCAGGGCCCGCATATTTGATAACCCGTCGGAGGAGCAAGAGTTCTGCCGAGTATACCAACAGAATAACATTCCCTCGATATGGGCTGGGTCTAGGTCTTACCCCCACACAGTTTCTCAGATGCAAGCGCGGAACTGTTCTCGAATGCTGGCACAGGATGATCGGACTACTTTATATTACAAGCTCTTTTGTTTCGCTCTGCAGGAACACGTTGCATAATTTTGTATTGCTATTACAGTTAACTGGGGATATTCTATGCTTTGTGTATGGTTAGGTTCACTTTGGGGTACTGTTTGTTAAGAACGTCATTTCTGTGTAAAGAAATTTGGTACTTCACGTTCATTTGCATTTAGGGTATGGCACTTCCCCGGTTGGGTTCCGGGTGGGTGGGGGTGGTGGGTGGCTAATTTCAGTTACAAGTCAGTCTTTTTTCATATGGTTACAGCATTCCAAATCAATCACTGCTGTTCATAGTCAACTGTCTGCACTAGCGGAAACATTGCACCAGCTAGATGACCAAGTTCGGTAATGAAGAGGGTACATCGTACCTCACTCTACTCTCATGGAATGTGAGGGGCTTGAATAACACTCGGAAGCGAAGACAGGTCATACACTATTTAATGAGGCACATGGTAGATGTTGCTATTTTACAAGAAATGCACATCCCCAAGACTGATAAGGCACACTTTGGCTCAAGCTGGTGTGCAAATAGATATTTTGCAAATTATAGTAAATACGCCAGGGGGGCAGCCATTTTAATATGCAGTGGGGTTCCATTCTGCCTGAGTTCCCTTCAACAGGACTGTGAGGGACGCTATTTGACAGTATCTGGGACCCTGTTTGGTAGGAAAGTTACACTATTGTGCATATACGCCCCCAATGTAGATACCCCAGAATTTTCCCATGCTCTGTCCTCACAACTCGACAAGCTTGATCCACAGACGTTGATAGTTGGTGGGGACTTTAACTTACTGCCTGACCCCGTCGCAGATAGTACCTCTATGGCACAGGACACTAAACCCCGATCTCGCCGTGCACTCAAGGTGCTCTGCGATCGGTTTGCTCTATTAGATGTGTGGCGTCAACGTAACCCAAATACGACAGAATACACACACTATTCAGGACAATACAACACATGGACAAGGATAGATTTTTGGCTGCTCTCGCCCGACATATATGGCTGGTGCTCGCGGGTGGAGACTCTTCCTAGGACCTATTCGGATCATTCCCCGGTTAAATTGCAGTTCCAGTTCCCCCGCCCAGAGGGCTTTGAACGCAAATGGCAGTTTCCTAACCGCGCCTTACAGGATGAAGTTTTCAAGGCCGAGATACACGAGGCCATTGAAGACTACTTCGATATAAACACTGGCTCAGGAGACTCATGGGCGGTTCTATGGAAGGGCTTCAAAGCGGTTCTTGGGGGCACATGTATTGCAAAACATGCCGGCGTCCTCAAAGATCTACGTAACACACTGTCAAGACTTGAGCGAGAACTCAAAAGTCTGGATGAGACCTCTGCACAATATACATCACCTACATATGAACAGAGACGATTGGTGCTGTTAGAGGATTACAGGGACACTGCAGACAGGGAAATTGTATTCCTGGTGAAGTACCAGACTGCTAGATAGTACGGAGAAGGGGAGAGGCCTGGTAAAGTTCTTGCTCGATTATTGCGTCCACCTTACCACAAAACATACATCACTGAACTGCGGGTCTCCGACTCACACACTTACACCACCACAAAAGACATTCAGAGTAGCTTCCTGGGGTTCTTCTCCAATTTATACTCCTCTACTCTTGGAGATGATAAAGAAGAACAAGAGGGCTACCTAGACGAGGTTGCGTTAGTGTATCATGAAAAAATGAATGCAGGACTTTTAAGCTGAACCCATTTCTGTTGCAGATGTGCTTCTTGCCATAGACACCATTCGGGGCTCTACGGCGCGGCGCCTGGGTTAGATGGATTCAGGGGAGAATTCTACAAAACATTTGAATATATTTTAGCTCCTAAACTTATTGAAGTCTATGCAGAGTCCCTAGAAAGACAGATTCTTCCCCTACTCACCGTGAGGCGGTCATAATCCTTCTCCCCAAACCAGGCAAGGACCCTACGCAAAATGGTTCTTACCGTCCGTTATCACAGCTAAATTTAGATTATAAAATATTGGCGAAGGTCATCTCCAACTGACTGTCCCAACTAATGTAATTCATAATCTCCCCAGCTCAAGCCAGATTTGTACCTCATCGCTCCACCTCTCTCAATCTCTGCACGCTGTTCTCGGTCATCCATAGGATTAACCCAGGCACCCCTGCTGCCGCCATTCTATTGGACACAGAAAAAACCTTTGATTCCCTGGAATGGTCCTTTTCCCTCTCCTTAATGCGCATTTTGTAGTATAGGAGTAGTGGTACTTTATCTACAGCACAATAAAGTTTGTGAATCAAGATCGTTATGTTTGCAGTATTTGCTGCCGTAGATCACGTTTTTTACACTGCTGCTATCGAGTGTTGGGTGCAGGCATTGCAAGTTGTTTTTCAGTCAAGCACAGGCATTAACAAAATCATCTGGTCAGAACAATATAGGGTCTGTTACTTCTATCTCCTGAAAAACCTCAAGGAGTCGTCTTGTTCGGCTTGCTAGGCTTTCAAGTGCACTAAGACCATCCAGGTTAAAAGAAAAGGAGGATGGGCACACTATAGAATTCAGTGCCAGGGCTCTCCCGAGCCATCCTTCGTAGAGGACGTAGAAGGGACACACTCAGGGAGTGGCAGGGGGAAATATGGCAGGGGGAGGGGGTAGTGCAGAGTCCAGAATATGACTCCAGCTTTTCAGTGCCCCGAAACCCACACCAAGATTCAAAGACCACATCTCGGCTTCCCCACAGAACCCCTTTCCAGAATGCTGCCATGAGCCTCCATTGCGAACGCACTCCGTTAACCAGACATCACTGCACAAACGTATGTGGACTGCTCGAAGTGATTACTCCTGTGGATATTGAAAGCCTATCACTTCGTATACATTGACGCTATCGGACATGTTTTAGGGTCCGTTCGAGTGAACGTTTCCACTTTCTCCCGGCCTGGCTAGTAAATCGAGTCGATCTTGGAGAATCGTGCAGCTATGCTCTGCTAGGCTTTCTGCCAAATCACTTATTGAAACAATCACCACGATTGTGCTAAGTGTTTACTATTTGTATTATCTCTCTATGTTGTGATCAGGCATATAATAATTTGTTGTCCTGATGATGATCCTTTATGTCTATGGATCGAACCCTTTGACAATTCTGTGCATGCTCCATGGGTACAGTAGTGTTTTGTTTTAAGAACCAGCGACCTTGACATTGTATATTACTAATGGTCACTCGATGTTTTGTGCCTGTTTCTTTGGTTTTGACAATTGTGAGGTTTATCCCGGAGGTGGTAATTTTCCTTATTTCACGTGTTTAAGTTGATAACAAAATGCCATTTATATATTCATTGTAATGATTCCTGGGCATTATATTTTTGTTCCCAGAGTATAGTTTTGCTAAATGTTTCCTTAGGGACCTTTGTTACAGTAGCACCTCAGTTTCAGGGCAAAGAACAGCCTTGAGAGAGCCATAACTTAAGCACAATATTGGCCTCAAAACAACCTGACCTTTGACATCAAAAGACTCCATCACAGCCCTGAGAAACGAAACTGCCCGCCTCGGAGCAGAGGTCGACACCAAGGTCAACCTCAAAGTATTTACCTGTCTTGAGGCAGAGTGGACCCTAGATATGCAAGACGAGAATCTTGAAGTCAGGCAGAAGAAAATCTTTAGACACTGTAATACAACACAACCAAGACCACCAGGCCGAGAAACAGCAACGTATAATAAAGGAGACACTTTCTGAAGAGCTCAGAATGTTTCCAGTCCATAACAAACTTTGGTCTATGGAGCAAATCCCAACAGCAACACAGTCACCTGACCCGTCCCAATCTCCTTCACACTCTGTGCAAACAAATACAGAGTCTGATATGGCAAAGTATCTTCCAGACCCCAGATAAAACTAGAATAAGAGCTTACGATGAAAGATCAGATCGCAGCAACCACGAGCGCTTGTTGCTACAATCTAGGCCTACTGTGCAAAATCTTTCCCTTCCTCCCCATGACAGTCTGTAGAGCACTGGTCCAGGCCATGGTGATAAGTAGACTGGATTATGGAAATGCTCTCCTCGCAGAAGCTAGTGAATCACTGCTCACCAAACGCCAAGTGGTCCAGAACACGGCGGCCAGGCTTATTATGAACCGCCCTTCTGGAACTCCCTCAGCTCCCCTGCTGAAGGAACTGCACTGGCTCCCAGTGAAGAAACGTTCTCATTTTAAGATCTGTTGTCTCACCTATAGTGCCTTAAAAGGCAAAGGTCCGTTGTATCTTCAAAAGAAGTTAAGGGCCTATGCCCGAGTCGCGCACTCAGATCCAGCGACAAAGCTTTACTGTGTGTCCCTCGTATCCGCCTAACACGCATGGGTTGTAAAGCCTTCTCATATCTCGCTCCAAGGTACTGGAACAAACTTCCACTGGCCCTGCGATCCACCCCCACATACTGTAAATTTAGGAAATCACTAAAAGCATGCCTATTCTGAATCCATATGGTACGCACCTCCTGTTAGGATCTGATACAGCGTTGAGATGCCCCCGGGTGAGTTGAGCGCTATAGCAAATGATGTTAACATAACATAACCCTTACGAAGAGCCCTTTCGGATTAAACTACAGAGATTACGCTTGGCCTAATTACAATGTTGATTCCCCAAGATGATCACTCTTTAGAACAGCACCTAGCCAGGTCATCTCTTCTGATGATATCACCTCCTACACATAGTAATCCAGCATGCAGTGGAGTATCACACAGTCAAACTCCATGAAGCGAAAGGAAGGAAGAGGAGCACCTCTACCAAGAAGCTTTCAAAAGCAGAGCAATCAGTGCTGTACCTGGAAATGCTCAGAAGCATGAAAACCTCCCCGTCACACCATTGGTCGTGCAAAGTATGAATCGGCGCCATAGGATCCCATATATATCTTGGTCCACATTTCACATGGTTCTTTGGTTGTTCATGCCACTAGCAAAAGGGTCTTCGTCTTGTGCTTGGGGATGGCCCTCTGCCTGACAAAGAGAGCAAATAGATTGATGCTGCTGGCAAAAGGGTAGCTGTAGGTGCTGCCACACAATGGAGCGAAGGCCAACTCGGTTAGGCTAATGTATCACAACAGGTACCACTGGGAAAGATGAAACAGCTTGTAATACATGTTCTGGATGCATACAAGATGCACAGAAAGGGGCTCATCAAGGAGGGGAAGATTACTTCCAACGCCAACATCAGGTCTGCCCTCGATGCAGCTGACACTGCCTCCTGAGAAACTAACACTAGATTTCTCCCTGAAAAGCACACCTAGCTAAGAGTCCAAGGATTCGAACCAGAAATCCAGCAACCCTTTAGAAACATGCCTTGTAAATGGGGGTGAGCTCAATGCTTGAGAAGATCAAAAAGACCAACACAGAAAAACGTATGGGGCTTTCAAAACCCAGCCTGCAAGGTCATGGTTTTGGATGTAAAAAGCGAAAGAGGAGCCAAGTCTGCAGCTGCCTCACAACACACAACTGTAATAGTCCTTTCAATTACATTAGTCATCCAAGTCTTGCCCTAGAGGAGGCTTCCTGTGCAACCGCTATGGTAAGGCTAGAGGTACCTGAAGCAAAAGCACCAAGTGCCACAAAGCACTAATCTTCCTCACATTTCTCCTGATCACACAACATATCAGGGGATGAATAAGGCTATATCTTCCATTCTTGAGAAGAATCTTTCCATCGTCACCCACGGCTATTGTCTAGAGTTCCAAACCAGACCACCCAACATTTTATCCCTACGCTAAAGCATTGATCCAGAGTACCGGTGTTGCTTCAAAAGGGAGCCCAGAACCGGTTGCACCACACCAATGGGAACAAGGCATTTACTCTCTATACTTTCTAATTCCAAAGTAAGACGGGGCGATGAGGCCAATATTCTACCTCCGTTTGCTTAACAGCTACTATTTGATCATTTCAAAATAGCAACTACAAGAAGTCATTCTGCTGGTCTGTGTCAGGGAACACATGCGAAGCGTCTACCTACTACTCAACATCTACTTGCATCCACCCGGCCTACCACCAGTATTATAGGTTTTTGGTAAGTGACAAGCATTATCAGTTCAAAGTACAATCCTCTGAGGTCACAACAGCTCTACAAGTGTTCACAAAATGATGGGTAGTGGTTACAACGCAATGTCACCACAATGCTATTCGGGTATTTTAATACCTCATTAACTGGCAGGTAAAGAGCACTAGCAGAGAGCAATGTCAAGCTCACACTCAACATTGTCTCAACTCCACACATAAGAGTTTAGGGTTCAGAGTCAACGCCACAAAATTTCACCTAAGTACCCAACAGATGCAACCGTTCTTGGGAGCTATTACAGTAATGGTCAAAGCCTACCGCAACCACGAGAGAGTGATGGCGTATCACAGACTGGTTCCCCTTTACTGCACGTCGCATCCGCTGATGTGACAATGATGATGAAATTGTTGAATGATGGTGTCTTGTCTTAGTACCATCTGCTCAGTTGCACGTGGATCCTCTGCACTAGTACCTTGCCAGACAATGGGCACAAGTGACTCGTCAGTGGGAAGATCTAGTGCTGGCAAAGCCCAGAGTTCAGCACAAGCTGTTATCGTGAAACAGCATAAACGTGTTACGTGGCAGGTCAATACTCGACTGTAAGTGCAGCTGCAAGTGACTATCAACACAGAAGCCTCCCTTATATGGTGGGGAGCACCTCACAATCCATGACCAATAGTTTCCTCAGCAACTAACAGCCTGATTCATGAAGCCAAATAGCGCCCGCAATAGCTGCGAAAATGCTATTGCGGGCGCAATTTCCCTAATCGGCATTCATCAAGAAAATATCCAAAGCGCAAACAAAAAATAGCGAATTCGCAAATAGATTCTCAGATTCCCGGAAGGAGTGCGCCAAACCACGGAATCTGAGAAAATAATTGCGAATTCGCAATACAAGCGCAATCGGTATTCATGAAAATTCTCTAATAGCGAAAAAACACAAATTCTCTATTAGCGAGGCGCTAATTAAGGACAACCCAAAGCAGGTGGTAACCATAAAAGCCATTAGAAAATATTCCAAACACATAAGGAGATTCAGCAGCAGCAGTTGGAGTCTCACAATGCCAGGAATGTACATGGTGGTCAGGCGGCGAAGGCTACAGCGAGCAGCACGGAGGAGACGCAGAATACAGGACAGGATATTCCGCCAGCGGGTCACCCTGCTGGGCCAAACCAGGGAGCAGATATATGCAAAGTACCGCCTGAATGGGGAAATGATAATCCAGCTAATACAGGACCTTCACCCCCTGATGCAGCACCCAACAAGGCGGACCAATGCTGTGCCTACACATGTACAGGTATTGTCTAGCCTGCACCTCCTGGCCTCTGGGAGCTTCCAGGGGATAGTAGCGGCTGCTGGGGGGATATCCCAGCCCACCATGTCACGCTGCCTCAGGAGTTTTGTTGACGCAATGCTTACCCAGCTACACCGACACATCAAATTTCCCACCAGCCAACAGGAACTGGACTTGACAAAGCTACAGTTCTACAATGTGGCTCATTTCCCATCTGTGATAGGATGCATAGACTGCACCCACATCGCCATCTGCCCACCAGCTGCGACGGAGTACATGTACCGGAATCGCAAGTCCTACCACTCCCTTAACATACAGATGGTCTGCAATGCCAAGACATTCATAACTGACATTGTGGCCCAGTACCCAGGGAGTACCCATGACTCATTCATATTCCGGCACAGCGGCCTCCACACACGACTGGCCAGGGGAGACTTTGGGGAAGGACACCTACTTGGTAAGTACACTTTGTCAACAATGTCACATTGCAATGAAGTAGCTGCGCAGCACAGGCACTCACCCTCTGCTCCTCTCATTCAGGTGACAGTGGCTACGCTCTTCGGGAATACCTCCTCACCCCATACCTCAACCCTGCTACACCACAGCAACGGCGGTACAATGTTGCTCACATACGGACAAGGAATTGTATAGAACGGACTTTTGGGCAACTTAAGAGCCGGTTCCGCATACTGCACAAGACAGGTGGGGCCATGTACTACAGTCCTGATGTGTGCTGCCGCATTGTGGCTGTGTGCGCAATTTTACACAACATTGCAACCAAGCGCCGGATACCTGTAGAGATCTCTGGCAGTGAGTCGGAAGGGGATGACCGGCCACCAGCACATGTGCGCCATGCACGCGGGGAGAACCCAGCTGAAGGACACAGACGCCGCAACCACATCACTATGAACAGTTTCTAGAGCCCACACTCCCCTCACCCAACAAATCACAATTGCATGCCAATGTAAATAATGACAGGAGGCCCATGTATGATGCATGAATAAATATTATTGTTAAATTCACAATAATAATGTTATGTCTACATTCATCAAATGCCAGCAGTATTGCGCCATACTGCTCCTAACTAGACACTGGACATGCTTGTATCAGCAGCATTTTCCAGGAAATGTACATGAAACTCAATTGCGCCTCCGGCGCGCAGCCCCCAAACGCCTCTCTGGCTCTTCCTCTGGGACGGCACGTGTCCCTGTAGTGGGCCTGGTGCTGCGGCGTAACACGCCAACCACTGAGGCAGACAGGCTGCTGACACTGGAGGTGCCCTCACTGGTGTCGTCCCCCCCCCATTGCCTGTACCAGTAGGATGGAGTGCCAGCACGGCAGTGGTGACCTGCTCCAACACTCGTCCAATATCCTCAACGCATTGGATCAACTGCTGCTGCTGCGCCAGGGACCGTCGTGAGAGCTGGGAGGTGGCATTCCCGATTATATAGTTAGAGCGGGTGTAGGCTGACAGGCGCGTAAGGAGCTGCCGGTGGCGGCGGCGGGCGGAGTTGCGCTGCGATATGAGCGCAGCAGTGTTGGCCTCCATGGCTGTCGTCATGCGCTCTATCCTCTCACCCACATTGCGGCCAATTTTGTGTAGCTGCAGCTGAATGGCCCCTTGCCCTCGTGCCTGCTGTTGGTGTATGCGTAGCATCCTGCGCTCAATGCTCAGGCCTGGCCTGCGCACAGCCATCCCCCTCCTGCCGCTGCGTGATGTGTTCTGCTGGCGATCCCTGACATGCCTCTTCTGCTGGCTGCCCACAGTGGGTGTGTGCACTGTCACCACAGTAGCTGCACCAGATGTAGATGGTTCAGCTGGTGGTGGAGTTGTGGTTGTCAAAGGTTCAGCGCCGGATGGTGCTGGCGCTGTTGGTCTTGCCCTGCCTGCAGGGTTAGTTGCTGCGCCGGATGGTACTGGCGCTGTTGGTCTTGCCCTGCCTGCAGAGTTAGGTGCTGCGCCGGATGGTACTGGCGCTGTTGGTCTTGCCCTGGCTGCGGGGAGAGGTGCTGCGCCGGATGGTACTGGCGCTGTTGGTCTTGCCCTGGCTGCGGGGAGAGGTGCTGCGACTGATGGTGCAGGAGGTGTCGGTGTTGGCACCTCCTCGGCATCCTCTCGTGACTCATCAATATGCAGGATGTCGCTGTCGCTGCTGTTGTCGGCGCCACCTGTGAGGGGAATTGGACGTACATTACTTGCATGTATCTGTCACACGTGCAGTTGCAACATGCATGCTGGTTGACATTCCCTGCGTGGCTTTGGCATTGATTATTTTGGGACATGTGAGGCTGCATTGGGGTTCTTTTACATTATGGGCAGACTACATGTTCCACAATGCTTTTGGCCATGACCTAATGTGCATTGTTTGCATGACTTGGGATGTATATGGGAGGCTATAGGGCCATGACCATTGTTAGGGGACAGGGTCGCAGTCGCATGCCACTTACCTTGGCTGCCTTGGCTGGGTCGGGATGAGTCCAGGTTGACGACACCTATGCACGCCTCTGTCTCCAGGGTGTCCTCCACGCGGTCCTCCATGGGGGTATTGGGAGGGACAGTAGGTTTTCCGCCCCCAGTAGCATATGTCTCGCCCAGCCTCTCTGCCACCCTCTCCTTGGCACGACCTCGGAGGTCGTACCACCTCTTTTTGAGCTCATCCAGTGACCTGTGTGTCCCCCCCACAGCGTTCACTTTTGCAGATATCCCAAGCCAGATTCGACGTCTCTCCATCTCTGGCACCCTCCTGGAGTCCTTCCCAAATAGTTTGGAGTGGTTTTCAACCACTCCCTCAATGAGGTGCTCCAACTCCTGCTCAGAGAACTTGAGCTTCCTCTTGCGCCCGGTGTCACTGGGCCCTGGTGCAGGCTCCTCTGACATTGCTGCTGTCACAAATTGGTTACTTTAGAAACTTTGGAGGTGTCCTGGAAGGAGCTCTGTTCAGCTGCAGCCTCGAGATCAGCCTCGCAGTTCTGAATGGGGGTGGGAACTGCCTGCTTCCTGGATGTGATGTCATCACTGTGCTCGAAAAGCGACTTCCCGTTTTAGCGATCTCGCTACTAGCGAGATTTCGCTAATGGGGATTTGCGATGGCGCTAAATAGAGACGGATTATATGGGTAATAGCGATTATTCGGCGAATTTCTTTTGTCGCTATCGATTTTTGAGCCCGTGTGCGATTCGCTTTATTTTATCGCTAACTATGATGAATTCCGATCTGCGACTTTCGATTTCCGATTCGCTGTGAATCGCAAATTGAGAGTCGCAGATTTCATTTTTCATGAATCAGGCCGTTAGTCTGCACATCAATATACTGGAACTAATGGCAATTCAGTTAGCGCTCAGAGCATTTTACAAAATTGCTTATTCATACAGACAATATGACCACTATGTACTTCCTTCAAAAATAGGGGACGAATTCACCTTTGTTGTCAAGGCTAGCACAGACAATCTGACATTGGGCCATTCAGCATTAAGTCCTTCTCCTGGCTGAACACCTCTCCAGAGTTTGCGGACCTGCTCAGCTGGGTGTATAAGTATACACACCAATGGGAGATAAACATTCAGGCACTTCAACAATACTTCTACGCTGGGGAATATCTCTGCTATTCAAGAGAAAGCTAACTGTCAAAGCGCCACCAGGATATATATGTGCACAGTAGTTTGTGTTACTTGCTGCACTTACAGAAGGCGGGATTGGCGTGAACTTCAATCAGGGTACATTTAGCTGGTGTGGCTGCTTATTTACAAAATCAACTGCACCAGTCAAAATTCAAAATACAAGCAGTGGGCACTTTTATGAAAGGCTGCAACAGAATAATTCTTCCAAAAGCCCCACCAGTTTCTCTCATGGGACCTCAACATTGTTCTCACCAGGCTCATGGGACTGCAATATGCGCCTGAACACTCTTAGGAAAATCTCCCGTCTAAGTTTGTGTCCCTGTTCCATGTCAATCAAACCGCTAATTCCCAATTTGTTTTCTTGCGACCTCAGTCGGTTGTGAAAAAGTCCTTACACACTTTAGATGTCAAAAGAACCCTCGTACTATATTGACCATACAAAATTCTTTAGAAAAACAAAGCAACACTAGGTAGCTTCTGGCAAGCCCACGTGGGGAAACCAATATTCAGAGCTGACCTGTGAGATGGACAGGTAAAGTTATTCAAGTGTGCTACACCAAGGCCAAAGGCACGCTTTACTCTTTACTCATAAAAAAGGGAACCACTGCGGCGTTCTTAGGTAATATCCCACTTGCAGACATATGTAAAGCTGCAATATGGTCTATCAGTTACTTTTTTACAAAACATAAATGCGTGGATATTCATGTTCAACAAGAAGAACAAGTTGGGACAATTATACTTAAACTTTCGTTTTAAACGTCTTCCAAAACATTTCGTAAGCTACCTCTTTAAAGAGGAGGGCACTGCTTTTCAGTCTATACCAAAGCAGGTCATCTACAGCAGAGCAACTGATTTACAACTTGTAGTACTGTAGATTCACATAGGTTCTGCCGCCTCTCCTGCTGCGAGCTCAATCTATTATATTTAAAAAAAATAACCTTAACAATAAATCTGTTACACTATTATATGTACACAGACCTGCTTCTTATTAGTAAACTTATTTACTCCCACCCTGGTGGGAGTCCAGGGGGGTAATTTTAGGGTGGGTATGGGTTTTGGGGTGCCAGGGGGACAATTTTAGGGGTCAGGTTGGGTATGGGTGCCAGGGGGGTAATTTAGGGTTCAGGGCGGGTATGAGTTTTGGGGGGGCAGGGGTAATTTTAGGGTTCAGGGTGGGTATGGGTTTTGGGGTGCTAGAGGGTAATTTTAGGGTTCAGGTTGGGTATGGGTTTTGGGGTGCCAGGGGCGTAATTTTAGGGTTCAGGGAGGGTATGAGTTTTGGGGGGTGGGATAATTTTAGGGTTCAGGATGAATATGGGTTTTGGGGTGCTAGTGGGTAATTTTAGGGACCAGGGCAGGTATGGATTTTGGGGTGCCACAAAAGAGAGAGATAGCTGTGGCACAACAACCCTATGGTGTATGAGATCATATGCGGCCTGCTTCCTGCCCCCCATGGCTCCTCCTGCACCCCAGTGTTTCTTGTGCCCCACCTGGCACACATCATGTCGGAGGATGGTGATGACATTAACATTTTGCCCCCCCCCTGGAAGAATTTCTGCGGACGCCCATGGGTGGGACAATACAAGTTCGAGGCATGTGAGCTGTAAATCACATGCTTCGCATACTCCTGCCATCTAGTGTTGGGTCTGGATGTGTGCAAGTTTTTTTTGTTCGAATAAGTCTTTCCAGTCACAAGGTAGGTGACTCCTCCTTTCTGTGATAGTGCATATGGACTTCGACTCCATTGTTTGATTGTTTTTTTCCGCCATCGGGTTCGGACGGGTATTGTTACGCTCCGCTTCGGAATCGATCCTCAGGTTCCCCCTCAATGAGTACTTCTCTCTACCTCGACGGTATTGTTCTCAAATGCGCTTCTCCCTCCGCAATTTGAATTAAAACTCAATACTTTGATATTTCGGTCCGAAGATCTGTGGGCGGCCTTCCAGCCCTTTTGTGTCCCTTCAGATCCTCGTCGATGGAATGCACCCCATTTAAATTCTTCCCTCTGTGCCACGCGAAATATCAGTGCACAGACTCTCATCAGGTGTGTAATTTGTGCTTGTCCCCTGAGCACAAGGAGCAAGACTGCGACGCATGCCGATCCTTCAGATCAAAGAAAACTCTCTGTGATTGTCGGGCTCCACATCGAGAGATGCAGCGGTTGGATGTCACACCGGATCTCTTCGGCGAAGACTCCGAACAAGAAGAGGTATCAGCAGTAGAAGAAGAGCTGGCTTCGGCTGCGTCCGACACCGATTCAGAATTGCAGATCGACCTTGAAGACGATGATGTGCCGCAGGGACAAAGAGACGCAAGTCCTGAACACACCTTCTCCCCCTCCCGCCGTCCCTTAAAAATCAAAGGTGTCGGCACCACCTCCACCTCCACCTCAAGGCCAAGGTCGGCACAGAGAAGAGGTTTCCTACGCTCCACCTTCTTGCTCGGCACCAAAACAATCCAAAAAAACTTCCAGCTTGGGACTGAGTCGGCCAAAGCCTACTTCTGAGCCGAAACCTTCAAGCTCCAAACCCAAGAACGGTTCCGAACCGAAAACTTCGGATCCGAAACCTTCAACACTGAAACCCAAGAATCCCTCGGAGTCGAAACCTTCAGCACCAAAAGTACTTTTCGGCTCGGCTCCAAAAACTTTGATGCCGAAAAGCAAAGACTTGCCTGCAACACAACTGGATCCAAATAAAGACACAGTACCTATCTATTTGAATCCCAAACAGAAAAAAACTGTATATTCATCCCGATATAGGACGCATTCATGCTAAATGACCATCTAAGCACAAGCTTCCCGATGATGATGACCCATACAAAATTCCTTTAAAAGTCCTTTCCACACACTTCCATCTCCTTCTCCTCCCTCTTCACCGCAGCTCGGTCCATTAAATATTACACCTAGTCAGCATCCTCCACCTCAACTTGACATAGGTGACACTGACGATGATGATGCACAACTGCCAGATCCTTGGACAGATTACACCACTGATCCTCCACAAGATACAGACCCAGATCTTTATCCTGCCAGGCCATCTCCACCTGTTGACAACCTGTCATACCAACTGCTTATTTATTGCCAAGGCAGCAGAATACCATGGGTTGGAGCTACATAAAGAGTCTTTAGAGGAAGATTTTCTCTACGACACCCTAGGATCACATGAATCTAATCAAACACCCCCTATGCTCAAGGGTATGTTAAGGCACACAGACGATATTTTTAAAGACCCTGTCAGTGCTAGAATTCTTACTCTTAGAGTAGACAAAAAATATAAATCTTCCCCCACAGATCCCATTTTTATTAAGGGTCAGTTACTAGATAAAGAGTCGAAGCTTATTGATGCTTCGGGCAAACGTGTAGCGGCTCGAAGAAAAACAGTTAGCAAGGCATATGAATCTACAGCACTGCAACCTGCGAATTGATTGATACAGGCAAGTATGATTTCTTTACAGTATGTACATATTAATTGGTGGGAAAGGGTAGCATTTCCTGGTGTTGCTTTTCCTGGTTAAACCGTTGGGTTTTAACAAGGTGATTAATTTCAATCAAGTGAGTAGTTTGGAGTTGGAAAGGAAGAACATTTGAATAAAGAGGACCACTCACTTTGAAAGAGAGGAACTCAAAGGGAGTGCATGAGTACAGAAAGGAGATCAAGATTGGCAAGATGTAGAGGACATGGCAGAGTGTAACTCGACCATTTGGGATGGATTCCGGTACCAGTGGGTGTTTGAGCCTGCCCCGCTAATGGCAGAAAGTCAACCTGCATAGTGTTGTGGAATGAGAGGGACAATAGATATTCTGGGCACGATAAAAATGAGCAAGTGGCAATGTTTATAACTTTGTCTTACGGTAAAAAATGCTTAAAGTCAGAATGTCATGAGTAAGTCCAACTTGCTGATCACCATTGTTTTGCTCTGGGATTTGACTGTTTGAAGGAGAGGTGACGGCACGTCTTCATGGTTACCGGTTTGAATGTAGCCAGAGTAGAGTAGTATGAGGTACAGGATTCTGTCCAGAGGGTGCAGTTAGATTACTTCAAGCTCTCTGAGTGTTCAACTGGGTGTTAGGATGCCCTGGGCAAGGAGATGAGCAGTTGAGAGAGCTTGGGGTAGAGAGAAGTACAGATTTTCTGTTTTGGAGTAAAAGACTGACTCGGCCCCACCAGGAGTCAAGGTGTGGTATGCAGGTTACATACAAATGTATGCCTGAGGTTGTTCTTTTCTGAGCATCTATGTCACCCATAACTTGGTGAATCTGACTGATATAAAGCACAGAATGCCTTGTTACTTCACAGTAAATAGAAGAATGCAGGGTGTGTGCAAAATTAACATAAATAAAAAAGGCAACCACCTCCCCCATCAGCCTGCTTGTTGTCCTTTAAGTAAAGTAACTTTCTAAACATGCACTCCTCACCCATGTTGTCGACTCCCCGGGGAATGATCACGTCAGCGTACTTCTTGGTCTGCAGAGAAAGCAAATGTTAGAGTACAGTGAATGCAGAGTCAGCCAACCACAGAGTATTAGCGACAAAGATACTGAGCACCATATTCTTGTCTGTGTACCCATGCTTCTCAGAAGGAGAAGGTAGTGACTGTACTTACACCAGTACTCGTTGATTCTCACAGTCCGTCCCCTGCCAATACAGCCGGGAACACAATCCTGTCCCCGTCTGCACTGTGTGGCACTCAATCCTACCGCCCCACTCCCCCAGTGCATCTGTCACTCACAGTCCTGCCCAAGTCACCCAGAACCCCTCAGTAGAACAATCCTGTTATGCCCTGTCACCTATCTAGAATTCTATACATAATTCTGGTTATTGAAGGATTTGTACCCCTCTAACTGAAGTGCTGTACCTTGCAATAAGTAGTACACAAGTTCCTTTTAGAAAGGCTGTTTACACTGAGGTTAACGAGTGGTGTGTGATGGTTTCAGGAGTGACACACAGAGAGGGTGACACATTTAAGGCCAAGACTATTCAGCACATTTGGCACAGGTCTACCATAGATACTTAATCACATGGCGTGGGGACAGAACCAGCATCAAGGTAAGTGGCACTCTCAATTTTACAGCTACCAATACTGAATTCCACTTACAATCATTGCATCAACAACACTTCATGGCACTCACAATTCAATACTCCAGCCAGCACTGAGTGGTACTTGTATTCATGCCTCCACCAGATCCACTTGACATCACAAATGTATGAAGCAGTTTAGAGTGCAACAGGTCATGAGAATGATTTATGTTTATTCGAGACAGGGCCCACACGCAAACCGCCTGGAAGCCCGTGGAGTAAACAATAATTGGAGGAACAGTTCGAACACATTATTGTATAGAACATACATAAACAATCCCCATCTCAAATACACAACAATGCAACAAAGTTCTGTATAGCTGGACAGCACAGATTGATAACCTTCTCCTAATACCCTGCTACAAGCTCTTACTAACCCAGCTATCTCTAATCCAACCCCAACAGAGGCATCGCTAGGCTGCTAACATGGTTTCAAGGCCTCAAAGTCATGCCTCAACCTGGGCGTTCACTCTTCTTCGAAGGCTTCAGCATCCATACATTGTGAGGCCTGCTCCTTGAGCCAAGAGGTTGGTTTTTGGGTACTGGGCATACCCATACCGGGTACTGATATCTGCCACCGGTACAATTATACTTCAGTTGAATAAACAAGTTACTCTCAGGGGCACTGAAGACGAGCAGTTCAGGCTTAATGTAGGAGGTGACGGGGTCTTAAACTTACTCTGACGTAGTAAGTGATATACAATAACCTCAACTCCCAGCCAGAGCAATCATCTCCAACATGAACAGGTGTTTTTTTTTTTTTTACATGTAGGTATGATGCAAAATTAAGTATTGCCTGTACTTTCTGTAACAGAAATACAATTTTAAAGTGTTTATGCGTTAAGTGCTAGGTTTTGATAGCAGGAGACCCTATGGTCAATATGATTTTATTAGGGAAGAGTTTAAGCATTCTTTGCTGCTTTCAGAGAACTTAAGGTTTAGTGCTGGGTATTTATATCCAGCCAGTCAATGGGGTAAAGGGGGCAGACAGAAAACTACAATTTATCAAGTTGCATGTATTATTCCTGCTTTAGTTGTTTGGTACACCTGGGCGCAAGGTGAAACAACTTAGCAGGTTGGAGCCCCAGTGGCGGAGTATCTATACTATATCTAGTTCAATAGATTTTAAAATCAAAAATATACCAACACAAATTAGATCATGGTCATACACTCAAGCCAGAGAAGGTTAGTTCAGAGTGCCAAAGGCTTGTTTAATCGACCTAGTGTCAATGAAAGGGCTACCAAAGGGTCCGGTATTCACGGATTCCAGTGCACCAGTCATGTATGACATGTATTTATACATGTCACTGACACGAGTAACAAATGTCAGTGGAAGTGCTTCTGGATAGTTTGTACCGAGTCTGTGCAAACATTGGAGAATGTGTTCTGCACACAGGAGTGCTCAGACACCACAGTAGTCAAGGGATTAAAAAAACACTCCTCCAATCATGGTTTGCAGGTCTTTTCCAGGCTTATTTCTTTCCAAAGCACAGGGGTGGCAGACAATGACAAGGCTGGGTCTGGTAGGACAATGGAAGGATTTCACGTACAGGAGGGATATTGGTTTGACAGTGTCGCAGATGTTCCTTCCAGCCCACCAGACAACTTCAGTTTCAGACTTGAGACCCAGGGAACACCCGACACGAAGCTTTCCATGTCTGCAGGCGTGCCCACGTTGTTCGCTGTATGTAGACACCAGTGATCCTGCACTTTGTCTCTCAGTCGTCATCCCCTGCACACATTTTTTTTTTAAACACACACACAGGAACAAGAATGCAAGAACCCCCAGTTAGGAGGGCAGGGGATACATCAGTAGGTCCTGTGCACCTGCAACTACAATCAACAGCCACAATATGCAAGTTGAACTAAAACATGGCATTAGGGTCATTGTAGCCACCCTCGGCAACAGGCAGCTCCAGACCTGCCTATTCCTGGTCTTGCTAAAACCTGGGCAGCCTCAGAAGCACCGTCCTGCTAAGACTCTGGTAGCTTCAGACCTTGTAGGAACTGGGCACTCAGTCCTGTTAAGACATGAGCAGTCCAGGCCCGATTATTCCAACACGCTAATACCTGGGCAGCTTCTGATCGATTTATTCATGGGCTCTCACCACCCTGCTAAGACCTGGACAACCTCAGACCTACAGTTCTGCTAAGACCAGTTTATTCCTGGGCACTCACAGTCCTGCTAAGACCTGGGCCTCTTCAGGCCTGTTTATTCAGGAAGACTTACAGTCCTGCTAAGATCTGAGCATCAGACCTGTTTATTCCTGGAGACTCATCGTACTTCTCAGACCTGGGCATTCTCAAAACTGTTTATTACTGGACACGCACAATCATGCTGAAACCTCAGCAGTCTCAGGTGTGTTTATTCCTGGCCATTCACATTCCTGTTAAGACCTGGCAGTCTCAGACCTGTTCATTTCTGGAGACTCATAGTACTGCTGAGACCTGGGCAGTCTCAGACCTGTTTATTCCTGGAGACTCATAGTACTGCTAAGACCTGGGCAGTCTCAGACCTGTTTATTCCTGGAGACTCATAGTACTGCTAAGACCTGGGCAGTCTCAGACCTGTTCATTCAGTGTCATTAGTCTCGAGCCTGTTAGGTGCAACAGAGATAGGTTTACGCTAGATGAAACTATAAGTTGAGCACTATTATTTGCTGGTTCCCTATTAAGTGCACTGTATAAAGTATTTTTTCCTTTCAAATTCCCTCTCTGAGAAATACTTCTTTCCTAGAATTTTACCGGCAAACAGAACTCCTCGAAAGCGGGCTTGACGAATGAGGTGTACTGGGTAAGGATGTGCTCCAGATCTCGCCCTCGTCTCATGTCACGAAGCACTGCAAGGGAAAGCAAGACAATATCACATTTAGTTTGTAAATAATTTCCATCAAGTATGGGCTATACAAAAGCAATCAACAGCAATTCATACAAAACCTATTTGTACTGTTAATACTAGATTACACATGATAACATATTGCTTTCAGGGGGGCCCTAAAAGGCAGCAGGTTTGTTCATTTTGCTTGCCTGTCCGTCTTAGTTCACTTTTGGCCAGTAGTTTCTGCTCTGCAAAGATGATATTTGTGTGTTTGCACACTGTACAAGTAGTACATGTATGATGATAGAAGGACAAAGGTCTCAATAAAGGTATCTTTAAGGCACATCTGTTACTCCTTTTTGTAGATCAGCTCTCATTTCTAACCTAGGTTTGCCATGTCACATAGTGACAGAGCTTGTCAAAGCTGTTATTACAGATCTTTGTGCAACACAGACCTGAGCATGCATAGTGCAGTGTGCACCCTTTGAGTTCCCAGTTTGAAGGGTGACAGAGGGGTTGTTGGGGTTTTATTATTGTAATTATATACAGGCCTACCCCTCTATATCCATGCTCAGCTCTATTTCCAACATTGGGTTAGATCGCACACAAGATTATCAAAGATTGGAGGACAAGAAAGACAACATTGGTTGGGGTGGCAACACCTTAAGGAGCTCGTCCCTTAAGATCTTTTGGTTAAACTATGCATCAGCACATGATTTAGCACTTTGGTTGTATTGCTTGCACTTAGTCTGAGGTTTCCCATGTAGCAGTGTTGCTTAGCTCTATGGCAATTACATACCTGAATATAGACATCAACCCAGCCTTACCACCGGTGAAACATGCATGCATCTGAAGTAAGAGATTTCACCTTTAAAGAATAGAAAGGAGATGCACAGGAGGGAATCCATCTGCCAAAAGGTGGTATAAGGAAGCCTGACCCCCTGGCTCCATCCAGAGAGAAATATGCCTCACAATAATAGCGTGCAACACCTCATTAGGAACGGTGAATGCGGAGTAACACATTCTCCTTGTGGGAAATGGTGTACTGTTAAAAAGCACCCACACAGCGTTTAGACTTTTGGATTTCTGTGTCAGGAGATTTAATCATTGCGTTTATACTTCATGGGAACACATTCCCCATGGACCATACATGTATTGGGAAATTCTTTGAAGCTTATTTCTGACACTGATACCAAGACATTGATTAGCCCTGAAGAAGTTCAGAATTTATTTTTTTACTGAACGAAACGCGTTGGCTGGGCGATCATTTCATGTGAAAATGTCTGTTTTATGGAAGACAATAAAGGAGTGAATTTATTTCTACAAAGATACATCGTGTTACATTTTATTGGAAAGAGACACATCTTCCTGGTGCACCATTCGACTCAAAGTATCAGCACCAACACAACGTGTACTGATCATGGGTAGGCTTCCTATCTGAATACATAGTGAATGTTGGAAAGCGGCCATGCGGTACATAGTGAATGTTGGAAAGCGGCCATGCGGTGTAAAATTGGTGAGCCAGAGAGAAGCAGATTCTACACCGAGTAGCAGAAAAAAGCAAATTGACAAAAGTGCCGACTCGCACCGGGAAAAGTGTAGTGACTTCATGTCTCCATGTGGAGATTAAACTTCACTCACTGTATGAACCAGAAAAACTTCAAGGAGCTGTTTCCAGTTCCACAACCAAGTGACAGCCTACCTAGAGGTTGGGAAAAGAAGACACCCAGGACACAGGAGTAGCAGACTTTACTTCTTAATTCACTTCAATTGCTCTCAAGGCCATGTACAATAATCATGTATTTAATCTTTTCCAAGTTAATAATCAGGGACCGACTGTGGTAAAAAGATTTGAATGTACTGAAGAGACTTTAGAGGTCTTTCTCTGTCCTGGAGATTAAAACTGCATTATCTGCACAAGCTACCATTAATACCAATGTGCCATGCAGCTTAGGATGTTCCTCTGAAGGGGAGCTCACTTCGGAGCAACCTCAATGAGAAATACACAAAGATGTCTAGGTGCTGGGAGGCATGCTTGACAGACACATTACTTACTTGAAAAGGTACACTAGAATCATCTGAAAATGCCATGGACCCAGCCCCACTTCCTCATGCGTGTCAATGAACCCCACAATCATTGCAGTCACTAACAGTTCGAAGATCAACAAATGTCCATTTTATTTGCAGTAAGGAGAATTTTCATGCAAACAAAACAGTGCTGTAGTTCCACAGTGCCCTGTCGTTGCTAGAGCCAACCCGATGGGGGGAACAGAATGCTACTGTACCTTCACTACACTCACGCAGTATTTTACCATACATTCCCACCAGAACATTTATCGGAGGTATGTGGCGCTAGATGACAGGTACATTCCTGTTCTGTATGGCCACTATCTGTACCCCAAGCCGAGATAACACAGCTGGACGCTAGTTGTTTTAAATAGGAAGTAGACCCAAATCCTAGACTGGATGGACAGAAATCTACTGACACTTTATCGAGGCCTTGAACCTTCATTTAGGAAATCTGTAGCCAGACGAAACTTGCATAAAACAAACAGGAGCTGAAAGTACATTTCACAATATGATGCAACAACTTCTTATTGCTTGCGCTATGCTTCATCATGGAAGAGGTCGTGTTCTGGAAGGTCAAGTATCCCAACATCTGACCTCGAGCATGCTACTAAACCAAAGGCAGTCACAGTGTGGCATTGTGGGCTTATGGCTAACATCAGCCCCTATCTTACAGACTCCACCTATGGTCGATACCAAGAATACAAATCTTATTTTAACAGGTTTATCTGGACCCAACCACTAGTTAGTGGAATTATGTATATCAATGTGAAGCTAGAATCATCTCAAGATGCAAAGGTCACCACTTGTCACGAGCAACACTCTTAATTTAATCACACAGGCTCGGATTACAGTCTTAAGGCATATGAGATACAGTGTTCTCTGAAAACCATGCCAGACTGGCTACCTTGCCTCAAGCATTGTGTAATTGAAATTTAAACTGCAACATAATACAATTTGATCAGTGCAATCGGTGATCAATAGTCCCATGTAAGGAAAGCAGCTCTCTTGCACTTATTTACACATTGAAATGTGAAGCAAGAGTTTGCAGACACACATTGCATAAGAATCAATAACGACTGTGACAGCCATGAACCTCTCTGTCCTTTTCATACATGATCATAACCAGAGATTCAGACCCCAGGCTGAGTCTGATATGGAACTGACCCAGACAAGCAGATATTTTAGGAGCATTCTAAGGAGGGTGGGGCGGATTTACTGCCTAAGTTCTGTTATTTCTGTGTTCATGGGATTCAAGTGTGCATTTTGCCTGTTTGTAATGTTCAAATCATGCCATCTAGTATTGGGTTCAGAGGTGTGCAACTTGTTTTACTTCAAAGAAATTTTTCGAGTCACAAGGTAGAGGGACTCCTCCTCTCAGTGATGGTGCGTGTGGGCATCCACTCCTTTGTTAGATTGATTTCTCTACCCTGTCTGGTTCGGACGTGTGTGCCTCGCCTCCGTGTTCAACTCTGTTTGGTACGAGTCTTTGGTCCTGTCGACTGTATAGTAAATCTTGCATGTGCTTTTCCAGACCGCTGCCTACATTTTGGCATGCACCATCAGGACGGAAGATGTGTTCCTCATGGAATTAACCGCTTTTTGGTTCTGCCCGCAGTATCACGAAAAATATCCACACACCGACGTACACTAGGTGTGTAACCGATGCGCGATGCCAGACCACCGCGATGTCGACTGCGATGCCTGCAGATTTTTCTGATCCATGAAAACACTTTGTGATCGAAGATCGCGTTGACTGGAACTGTCTCACTGCAGTGAGGACAATAAACCTGACATCTTCAGTGAGGAGCACGCCCATGAAGTGCTGGGAATTGAGGAGGAGGATGCAGCATTCTCTGTCGAGGAGATCTCCGGCTCCGATGAAGAGGAAGTGCTGGGGCAGCTCATGAGTACTGTTACCTCAAACCCGGCTCCACTGAAAAAGAGTTCCAAATACTCACCTCTTCCACTTTTACTGGTCGCCGATCCACCACTGCCTTCAGGCAATGGTCGGATCAGTAAAGAGACTTTGTATGCCCCACGTTCGGGCCTGGCCCCGAAAACTGCTGTTAAACCTAAGTCTTCTGCTTTGGCACAGACCTCATCGGATCAAGAGCATTCTTTGGTCTCCGCCAAACCTTCTGAGCCAACTACATATCCTTCGGTGCCGGAAAAGAAACCCTCAATTACGAAATCGACTGAACTCAAATCCTCGAAGCATTCTTTGGTTTCTTTGTCTGCGGTCAAGCCAATTCTTGAAAAGATGGACATTAAACCGAGGATGATCCATATTCAAGAAGGCACAGGGAGACTCGTAGCCTCATCTCCTCCTACAAGGCAGTTGATATTTTAGGAGGACTAAACATTCCTGTACCTCCCAAAAAGAAAACAAAAGACAAGACTCAATGAAGATAGACGAGACATGCGAATGGCAGAGCGTACCTGGAGATCAGCTCCCTCGGCAATGCACCTAAAAGATCTGAAGAAAAAGAGAAACGCCTACTTCAGGAAAATAAAACGCTCAAAATCAGACTTCTTCAGCCTCCAGCTCGACCAAGCAAAAAACCGTCCGAGAAAACTGTTTGAGCTAATCAGATCACAATCCAAGGATCAACCCCAACCACTCATCACTGCGCGTGAGGCACCATCCTGTGAAGACTTCGCTGCTTTCTTTACCCAAAAAACTGACAACATAAAGAGCGATCTCCTCATTGACGCAAGCCTCTACTCCAAACCCCAGTGCCTAGCAGCCACTGAACCAAAAAACAATGCTACTTGGTCAACCTTTGGCACATACTCAGAAGAAGAAATTGGCAAACTGCTCAGCACCCTGAAACCATCCAATCACCTCACGGACCCCCTTCCTGCTGCAGCAGTAAAAGACTTTACCCCCTTTCTTATCCCTCTCTGGACTAAAATTATTAACAGCTCTCTCCAACAAGGAAGCATACCTGACTCCCTAAAAGTTGGTCAGGTCACACCTCTCCTAAAGAAACCTACAGCCGACCCCTCTGATCTCAACAATTACCGTCCCATTACCAATATTCCCACTCTCGCCAAACTGCTGGAAAAATGCGCACAACTACAATTGTCTAAACACATTGAACAATTTGATCTCCTCAACCCGCACCAGTCAGGCTTCCGAGCAGGGTACAGTACAGAAACGGCTATGACTCACATAATTGACGACGCACTTCAAATGCTAGACCAAAATGACACCTGCCTCCTCATCCTCCTTGATCTCTCCTCAGCATTTGATACCGTTAAACATGAGAATCTACTTGAGCTCCTAAACACACGAATGGGCTTATCTGGAACTGTTCTCAAGTGGTTCACCTCCTTTCTTCACAACAGGTCGCAGAAATTCAAGAGCAACAACCTGATGTCTTCGCCAATACCCTTAACGCTAGGTGTCCCCCAAGGATCCTCTCTATCCCCAACTCTGTTCAACCTAGTCATGGAACCGCTCACCACCTTGCTACAAGCATCCAATGTACACTTTCACATGTACGCAGATGATACCCAACTTTATCTCAAATTACAGTCCCCCAAGGACATCTTGCTCCTGAACTCAACGATCAGATGCACCCAATCCTGGCTGGCAGATAATCATCTCAAACTCAATGCCCTGAAAACAGAGTTCCTTCTGATCTCACCTCCAGCGAAGGTCTCCACCACTCAAATTTGGCTTAAAGACCTAACCGCACTCAATGTCCAACCCACCATCGTGGACTCAGCAAAATCCCTAGGCATAACACTCGACACCAATTTGAACATGCAGCAACATATCAGCAAGGCAACAAAGGGAGCAAACTTCCAGATCAACACTCTGAGGAAACTTAAACCCTACCTCCCAGCCAAAGACTTCCAAACCGCAGTACAAGCACTAGTCATCCCTCGAATTGAATACGGCAGCATCGCCCTCTGTGGACTCCCCCTAACTACAACCGCACCCCTAAGAGCTTCTCTAAACGCTGCAGCGAGACTCATCACTGGGTCAAAAAAACACTCCCATATTACCCCTGACTTGAAATCCCTGAACTGGCTGCCATTTGAAGCTAGAATACATCTGAAAATCGCCTGCATGACACACAAGGCGGTACATCTAAACTCACCCGGATACCTCGCTCAGAAACTGACAATCTCTGGAGGAGCTAGAAACACCAGAGGCACAAACAATCTTCTGTTGAAACCTCGAAGATTCCGGAAGGAAAAAACATATAAGCGCTCCTTCTCAGGAATGGCGCCTAGGATCTGGAACGCTCTCCCGCCCGAAACCAGGCTTATCTCTTCCACCTCACTCTTTAAAAATGAAGTAAAAGCTATCCTCATGGCTAAATACACCTGAACTATTATCTTGACCACTGTTAGTACTCTGCACCGATCTATACTACATGTTTGACCCTTTTTGATTATTTGTATGAACTGTCTTATTACTCACATGTTTGGCTTTGTAGCCACCTATTTGTACCATTTTGTACTCATGTCATGTTGGGCTTAGTTGCCACCTATTTGTATTAATTGACCTATTGATTTATCTGTTAACCATGCTCCCTCATGTACTTCTCTTCGTAAAGCGCTCTGATATCTGCAAGGATCTTGTCCGCGCTATATAAAACTTTCAAAATAAATAAATAAATAAAATAAGGCTACAAGCCCTTTACACCATTCACCACCACCACCACTACCATCTCCTCTTTCTCCACATCTGGGCCCTCTAGACCATGCACCTGCTGGTTCACCATTAGGGAGATTATGAGGACCATTGGGCATTTTTCTTCCCTTTTTTAGGGCTCGGCCTACGTCAACCCTGCGTCAGCAGGGGAGGCGGAGCTCCGAGCTCCTATATTATAAAAAAAAAAAAAAAGTTTGTTTAGGGGTCCGGGCTGCAACATTCCTTAGTGCGCACGCGTTTTTTATGGCATCTGCATAGTGATTCGTCTTCGCTGTGCTGTGTTTTTAGTAGCCTTGACGCGATAGGCTTAATGTAATTTGTCCTTCGCCATGTTGGCATTTTCTGTGTGGTTACGCGCACGGCAGTCCATTAATTTTAATTAGGAGCTGTCAGAGTGCCCTTGTAATGCAATCCAGATGGTGGGAGCGCGTTCACCATTCTGCATTGCATGTATAGGGCGCGCGTTCGTCTGCAGCGTTTTTGGGGCTGAGAAATGTGGACGTCTATTGTATTGAACTTTTATGTGATTTATTATTGCTCTGAAAAATGTGTGTTTGCAAGGAAGTGTTCCAGATTACAAGGACATGGTGTTCGCTTATTTCCTTCGAAGCGCTGTCTGATATGTATTTCTCTTGAATAGCAACACGTACCACCACCACCAATACTACCACCTAGTGTAGTAAGTGCAGAGTAGTGTGTGCAGAGTGCAGAGTAGTGAGTGCAGAGTAGTGAGTTCAGAGTGCAGAGTAGTGAGTGCAGAGTAGTGAGTGCAGAGTAGTGAGTGCAGAGTGCAGAGTAGTGAGTGCAGAGTGCAGAGTGCAGAGTAGTGAGTGTAGAGTGCAGAGTGTAGAGTAGTGAGTGCAGAGTGCAGAGTAGTGAGTGCAGAGTAGTGAGTGCAGAGTAGTGAGTGCAGAGTAGTGAGTGCAGAGTAGTGAGTGCAGAGTAGTGAGTGCAGAGTGCAGAGTGCAGAGTAGTGAGTGCAGAGTGTAGAGTGTAGAGTAGTGAGTGCAGAGTGCAGAGTAGTGAGTGCAGAGTGCAGAGTAGTGAGTGCAGAGTGCAGAGTGTAGAGTAGTGAGTGCAGAGTGCAGAGTAGTGAGTGCTGAGTGCAGACTAGTGAGTGCAGAGTAGTGAGTAGCGAGTAGTGAGTAGAGTAGTGAGTAGAAAGTAGTGAGTAGAGTAGTGAGTAGTGAGTGGAGAGTAGTGAGTAGTGAGTAGAGTAGTGAGTAGTGAGCAGAGTAGTGAGTAGTGAGCAGAGTAGTGAGTAGTGAGTGCAGAGTAGTGAGTAGTGAGTAGAGTAGTGAGTAGAGTAGTGAGTAGAGTAGTGAGTAGAGTAGTGAGTAGAGTAGTGAGTGCAGAGTAGTGAGTAGAGTAGTGAGTAGAGTAGTGAGTAGAGTAGTGAGTAGAGTAGTGAGTAGTGAGTGCAGAATAGTGAGTAGAGTAGTGAGTAGTGAGTGCAGAGTAGTGAGTAGAGTAGTGAGTAGAGTAGAGTAGTGAGTAGGACATCACAGGCAGCAGCTGTGCAAGCTTCTTACACTCACAAGGAGACCACAGGCAGCTGAGGTGCAAGCTTCTCCCACTCACAAGAAGGACATCACAAGCAGCAGCGGTGCAAGCTTCTCAAACTCACAAGAACGACATCACAGGCAGCAGCAGTGCAAGCTTCTTACACTCACAAGGAGACCACAGGCAGCAGAGGTGCAAGCTTCTCACACTCGCAAGAAGGACATCACAAGCAGCAGTGGTGCAAGCTTCCCTTACACACTCACAGCAGGTACTGTGCCAAGGCAGCAGCAGCAACAGAGCAAGAGTCCCTTACAAAGAACAGGAACAGCACAGAGATGCACAATGCAATCTTCTCATACTCACAGGCAGCAGCGGTGCAAGCTTCTCACACTCACAAGAAGGACATCACAGGCAGCAGCTGTGCAAGCTTCTTACACTCACAAGGAGACCACAAGCAGCTGAGGTGCAAGCTTCTCCCACTCACAAGAACGACATCACAGGCAGCAGCAGTGCAAGCTTCTTACACTCACAAGGAGACCACAGGCAGCAGAGGTGCAAGCTTCTCACACTCGCAAGAACGACATCACAAGCAGCAGTGGTGCAAGCTTCCCTTACACACTCACAGCAGGTACTGTGCCAAGGCAGCAGCAGCAACAGAGCAAGAGTCCCTTACAAAGAACAGGCACAGCACAGAGATGCACAATGCAATCTTCTCATACTCACAGGCAGCAGCGGTGCAAGCTTCTCACACTCACACGAAGGACATCACAGGCAGCAGCTGTGCAAGCTTCTTACACTCACAAGGAGACCACAGGCAGCTGAGGTGCAAGCTTCTCCCACTCACAAGAAGGACATCACAAGCAGCAGCGTTGCAAGCTTCTCACACTCACAAGAACGACATCACAGGCAGCAGCAGTGCAAGCTTCTTACACTCACAAGGAGACCACAGGCAGCAGAGGTGCAAGCTTCTCACACTCACAAGAAGGACATCACAGGCAGTAACGGTGCAATATTCTCACACTCACAAGGAGATCACTGGCAGTACACACCACATGAACACACTCCATAACACATAGCAACAATACATTGGCATTTACAATGCCATTAGCTCAAACTCAAATAAATCCGAGCCCGATTGCATATCTAATGCTTGTTCTTCTTTGTGTGCTCTTGAAATATGTATGCATAAATAGGTATTTAATGCATGCATGAAGAATCTTGTGAGGGTATTAGATACCAGTGTTGAAGCATTGCACACAACACATATTGTTTAGAAATTAATTTAAGTCTTTAAACAAATTGGTCACGGACCTGTTGGGGGAAGACAGATGTTATGTGATTTCACCCGGTCTGGGAAACCCTCACAACACATCAATGGGTACTAGCCATTATCCAACATGGCGACTGTCTGGAGCTCATTACCACGCCACCCAACATGCCACCTCGCAATCACAGACTATCGCAAGACCACTTAACTCTTCTGAAACAAGAGGCCCAAGCCCTTCTGCTCAAAGGGTATATAGCACCAGTTCCTCTTCATCAACAAGGTACAGGGGTGTATTTCCTGTACTTTCTAATACCAAAGAAGGACGGGTCACTGGGACCATTCCTAGATCTCATATCTCTCAACTACTACATCCTATCAGAACACTTTCACATGGTCCCTCTACAAGATATCATTCCACTTCTAACGATGGGCAACTTTATGGTTACTTTAGGCCTAAAGGATGCCAACTTCCATATAATCAATCAATCATGCCATTTGTATAGCGCACTACTCACCCGGGAGGGTCTCAAGGCGCTTGGGGAGGGGTATGCTACTGCTCGAACAGCCAGGTCTTGAGTTGTTTCCTGAAGGCGAGATGGTCCTGGGTCAGCCGAAGGTGGATGGGGAGGGAGTTCCAAGTCTTGGCAGCCAGGTAAGAGAAGGATCTTCCTCCGGCGGTGGCTCTTCGGATGCGTGGTACGGCTGCGAGGGCGAGGCTGGTGGACCGTAGCTGGCGGGTGGGCGTGTAGAAGGTGAGGCGGTCGTTGAGGTACTTGGGGCGCAGGTCGTGGAGAGACTTGTGTGCGTGGGTGAGGAGCCGGAACGTGATCCTCTTGTCGACGGGGAGCCAGTGCAGGTTCCTCAGGTGGCTGGAGATGTGGCTGCGTCGGGGGACATCCAGGATGAGTCGGGCGGAGGCGTTCTGGATGCGCTGGAGTCTTTTCTGTAGCTTGGCTGTGGTTCCGGCATAGAGGGCGTTTCCGTAGTCTAGTCGGCTGGTGACGAGTGCCTGGGTGACAGTCTTCCTTGTCTCGGTCGGGATCCAGCGGAAGATCTTGCGAAGCATACGCAGGGTGTTGAAGCACGATGAGGAGACGGCGTTGACTTGTCTGGTCATCGAGAGGGAGGGGTCCAGGATGAAGCCCAGGTTGCGTGCGTGGTCGGTTGGCTTGGGTGCGGTGCCCAGGGCTGGGGGCCATCAGGAGTCGTCCCAGGCGGAGGGCATAGATCCCAGGATGAGGACTTCCGTCTTGTCCGAGTTCAGTTTCAGGCGGCTGTCCTTCATCCACTCGGCGACGTCTTTCATCCCTTCGTGTAGGCAGGTTCTGGCGGTGTCGGGGTCTCTGGTGAGGGAGAGGACCAGCTGGGTGTCGTCGGCGTAAGAGATAATGTTGAGGTTGTGCTGGCGTGCGATGGCTGCGAGAGGTTTCATGTAGATGTTGAAGAGGGTGGGGCTGAGTGAAGATCCTTGCGGGACGCCGCAGATGACTTCGGTGGCCTCGGAGCGAAACGGGGGGAGGCGGACTCTTTGTGTTCTTCCGGCGAGGAACGAGATGATCCACTCCAGTGCCTTCTCTTGGATACCGATGTTGCTGAGGCGCTGGACTAGGGTGCGGTGGCAGACCGTGTCGAACGCAGCGGAGAGGTCCAGGAGGATGAGGGCCACTGTTTCCCCCTTGTCGAGCAGGGTCCGGATGTCGTCGGTAGCTGCGATTATTATTATTTATTATTATTTATTATTTCAGACTCTTATATAGCGCATGGCTACTCAGGAGCATCCCAGCGCTTGTACGGAGCCCAGAGGGTACACAGCGACGGGATCAGGAGCTATTTACATCACTGTATAAATCTAGCTTTATACTCTGCTGAAAAGCCAGGTCTTCAATTTCCTTCTAAAGATCAGCAGGTTGGGTTCATGTCGCAGCGGGGGGGGGGAAGCGAATTCCACAGCGATGAGGGCGGTGCTGTGGTTGGCTCTGAAGCCGGACTGCGAGGGGTCGAGGGATCCGTTCGTCTCGAGGAAGGCGGTCAGCTGTCTGTTGACGATCTTCTCGATGACTTTAGCAGGAAAAGGGAGGAGCGAGATGGGGCGGAAGTTTTTGAGATCGGTGGGGTCCGCTGTAGGTTTCTTCAGGAGGGCGCTGATCTCGGCGTGCTTCCAGCTCTCCGGGAAGGTGGCGGTGTTGAAGGAGGCGTTGATGATGTTCCGGAGTTGGGGTGCGATGGTGGAGTCGGCCTTGTTGAAGACGTGGTGTGGGCAGGGGTCGGTCGGTGATCCGGAGTGGATGGTGTTCATCGTGCGGGCTGTGTCTTCGGTGGTCACCGTGGTCCAGGTGCGAAGGGTGGCGGTGGGGGGCGTTGGTTCGACGGTTGGGGGCGTGGGTGGGGCGCCAAAGCTGTTGTGGATGTCGGCGATCTTGCGGAGGAAGAACGAGGCGAGGGAGTCGCAGAGGTCTTGTGATGGAGTGATGTCGTTGGTGCCGGTGCTGGGGTTGGAGAACTCCTTGACGATAGTGAAGAGCTCTTTGCTGTCGTGGGCGTTGTTGTCCAGTTGTTCCTTCAGGGATTTCTTCTTGGTGGTGCGGATGAGCTGGTGGTGCTTGCGGGTAGCGTGTTTGAGGGCGGTCATGTTGTCGGTGGTCCGGTCGAGGAGCCAGGCTTTCTCGAGGGTGCGGCAGGTCTTCTTGGAGTCCTTGAGGTCGTCGGTGAACCAGGATGCCTTCTTGCTTCTGGGTCTGCTGGGAGGGTTCTTTAGTGGCGCGAGGTCGTCGGCGCAGGCGGTCAGCCACTGTGTGAAGTTGCGGGCTGCTTCGTTGGGGTCCGTTGTGTTGGCGGGTGGGCTCTGGCTGAGGGAGGTGGTGAGCTGGTCTGCGGTTCTTGCTCCAATTCCTGTGAGGTACCTGTTGCGGGTGGTGGTGGGTCGTGGATCTTTTGAAGCTGAAGTGGACACAGCTGTGGTTGGTCCAGTGGAGTCCGGTGGCGTGGCTGAAGGTGATGTACTTGCTGGAAGAGAAGACGGGATCAAGCGTGTGGCCGGCGTAGTGGGTGGGGGTGTTGACCAGTTGCTTGAGTCCGAGGTTGGCGAGGTTTTCCAGCAGGGCGGTGGTGTTGCGGTCCTTGTTGTTCTCCAGGAGGAAGTTGAGGTCCCCGAGGAGGATGTAGTCGGTGGAGGGGAGGGCGTGCGGGCTGATGAAGTCTGTGATGTCTTCGCTGAATTGTGTGCGTGGTCCCGGAGGTCTGTAGACGAGGGTGCCTCTGAGGGTCGTCTTAGGGTCGGTGTGAATCTGGAAGTGGAGATGTTCGGCTGCGGCGAAGGAGTCGTTGGCGTCGGTCGTGATGCGGATGGTGTTCCTGTGGACGATGGCGATGCCACCTCCGGTCTGGTTGATGCGGTCCCTCCTGATGATCTTGTACCCATCCGGGATGGCGATGGCGATGTCGGGTGCAGAGGAGGCGTTCATCCAGGTTTCCGTGAGGAAGGCAAGGTCCGGTGATGTAGCGTCGAGGAGGTTCCAGAGTTCCACGGCGTGTCGGTGGACGGAGCGGGTGTTGATCAGGATGCACTTGAGGTGGTTGCTGCTGGTGTTTGTCTTGGCGGGTGCGGGGCAGGTTCGGAGGCAGGTGAACTTGCAGGTGCAGCAGGTGAAGGGTCCGTGGGTGCGTCTCGGGGTGGCTCGGCAGCAGGCGTGGGTCCGGCCGGCATTGAGTGCGTTGAGAGTGGCGGCGTCGTAGGTTAGTTGGGTCGTCTTGCCTCGGCGGGAGGGCCAGGGGTCCTGGCGCGGGCCAGGCGCGGACGGGCGCAGACGGGCTTACCTTTGGCGCACCTTCGGCGCTCAATCGGTGCTCCCGCTGCGCGGTCGCTCTGGGGGCGTCATAAGTAAGGAGCCGGGAGGGAGGAGCAGCTGGGTGGCGGGAGCGGGGCGGAGAATGGAATCACAGGGGGGCGGGGCCGCAGGGAGGCAGCGGCGGGAAATTCCAAGAAGCAGCGGGCAGCGGGAAATTCCCAGGAGCAGCGGAAAATTCCCAGGAGCAGCGGGAAATTCCCAGGAGCATTGGGCAGCGAGCTAAGGAATCGGCAGGCAGGAGGCGGCAAAGGCAGGCAGGAGCGGCAGCAGTGAGTGGGGCGACCAAGCCCTGTGGAGGGCTGAGCGGATACCCAATAATCTTGCTCATCAAAAATACCTCAGGTTTGTGATAGCAGGAAAACACTAGCAATTTAAGGTTCTACCCTTTTTTTCTTTACAGAGTTTTATATAGCGCAAACTTGTCCTGGTATCGGGTATCAGAGCGCTTACATAGCACCAGTTGCGTTACATGAGGACACATTCATTTTTTGTTAGGCACAGGGAGATGAAGTGATTTGCCCAGAAGCACAGGATGTTCAGCGTCATTGCCGAGACTCGTACCCGGTTCCCCAGATTCGAGGTCGCCCGCCCTAGCCGTTAGGTCAACTCCTCTCCATCTTTGAGGTCACTACAGGACCAAAGGTTTTTAGAAAGTTCCTAGCAGTAGTAGCAGTACGTCGACTAAACATTCATGTACTCACGCACTGGACGACTGGCTAATCAAACACCCATCTGCAGAGTCAACAACACATACAGATCACAATAGAACTGATACACAAATTTAATTTGGGTTCACCATCAATATCCCCAAGTCTCACATTCAAGCTCTTCAACTTCAACCATACGTAGGAGCAATCCTCAACAAACAGTTAGGACTAGCTTAACCCAATCTCGCTCGGATTAACAACTTTTAGGCACTTCTACCTCAATTTCAGACAAACAAAACACTCACAGTTTGGACTGTCATGCATCTACTAGGTATGATGGCATCTTGCATCGCCATAGTTCCCAACACAAGACTAAACATATGCCCACTACAACAATCTCTTTCTCGTCAGTGGTTTCAGTCACAGCATCTAGAGTTGACAGACCACCAGACTCACCATTCTCAGCAATGGTGGAACCCCACCTATTTGTTGAAGGGGTGGCCTTTTCTGGACCCTGTTTCTCAAATCACTCCAACTACATTTGCTTCAGAGATGGGTTGGGGTGCACATCTCAAAAACCACACAATACAAGGTCTGTGGGATGCCAAACATTAGTCTCACACATCAACTACTTGGAGCTTTAGGCAGTATTCCTTGCACTGAAACTGTTCCTTCGCCATATATCTCACAAGGTTGTCCTAGTCCAGATGGAGAATATGACAGCCATGCACTGTCTACAAAAACAGGGGGTGACATAGTCACACCTCTCTTAAACCATATGGAACTGGGCTCTTTACCGTCACATTCATTAGTTGGCAGAATATCTACTGGGTACAGGCAAGGATCTTGTGGAAGTGCTCAGCAGGACGCGCCAATAGACCTACGAGTGGGAACTCAACCCACAAGTCCTCCTTCCCTACTTTCAAAAATGGGAGTAGACCTGTTTGCCACAAAAGAAAACGTGAAATGCCCAGACTTTGCATCCAGGTTCCCACATCCACTATCCATGGGCAAAGCACTATGGATGAACTGGTCAGGGATATTTGCCTACGCTTTTCCACCTCTCCCTCTCATTCCATTTCTGATTTGAAGACTCAGACAAACATCACTCACCATGATCTGTGTAGGTCCCACTGGGGCACGTAAGTCCTGGTTCACAACACTACTAGATCTCTCAGTAGTCCCGAACGAGAAGCTCCCTAATAGGCCGGACCTTTTCACACAGGATCAAGGACAAATCAGGCACCCAGACCCCAAGATACTCAACCTAGCGATTTGGCTCCTGAGGTCTTAGAGTTTGGTTATTTAAACTTACCATCAGAATTCATGGATATTCTTGAACAGGCATGCAGACCCACTACTACAGCCTGTTACACTGCATAATGGAAGAGTTTTGTTTGTTATTGCCAACCTAAACTCAACAATTCTATCAAGGCCACTGTGCAGGACACTATTTGCTAATTCCTCCTTTACAAAAGTCCAATATGACAAACACTTCTATCTTGCTGCAATAGCTGCCTATCTCCAGAATAGACAGCATTTATCACTTCAGAATTACTGCCAATAGAGCATCCATGGAGGGACTCAAATGAGTCATTCCACCTTGTGTCTCTCCAGCACCCTCCTGGAACGTTAAACACTGTGCTTACTAGGCTTATGGATCCTCCTTTTGAGCCTTTACACTAATGCCCACTTCAATTTCTATCATGGAAAGTGGCATTTGTAGTTGCCATTACCCAACTCAGGCATGTTAGTGAGCTCCATGCATTAACCTTAGAAGAACCATTCTTTGAAATACATAAACAAAAATAAGTACTTTGGACTAATCTGAAATTCATACCAAAAGGTAGTTTCTCAATTTCACCCCAATCAATCCATTGAACTACCTGTTTCTTTCCCTAACCATGTTTCTGTAGAAGAAAGAGCTCTTCCCAACTTAGATGTAAAAAGAGCATTCCTGTTATACATAGATAGAACCAAAACTTTCAGGACAACAAAATAACTGTTTGTAGCTTTTTTGCCACCACATAAAGGTAGCTCTATATCCAAATACAGCATAGCTAGATAGATAGTAAAATGCATTCAAACTTGCTACATTAAAGCCAAAAGAACTTTACCTGTAAAGTCCCGTGCACACTCTTCTCGAAAGAAGAGAGCAACAATGGCTTTCTTTAGGAAATATCCACATAGCTCAAATGTCTACAGCAGCTACATTGTCTACACCAGGGTTCTCCAAAGTCACATACATGTACTAAATATTACTGTGTACATGTTTTAGCAAGACAACAAGCCAATGTAGGTCAGGCAGTGAAACGTACACTTTTTTAAAACGACCACATGCTAGCCACTACTCCTTAGTAGGGACTACTCTACAGTCTATGCAGAGCATGTGTATCTACAACCACACATGCCATCAAACTGATTATGTTACTTATCCTGTAAGCATCTGTTTGCGGCATGTAGTGCTGTAGATGGAAATGCACCCTCCCTCCTCCCCAGATGCTTATGGCTGTTGCAGTCACGTTTTACACTCTTAGCATGGACATCTTTATACTGCCACTTTACTTACACCCCTTTCTCACCCGCCTGTGGGAAAACAATCACACAAAGGAGTTGATACCCATGTGCACTATCACCGAGAGGAGGAGTCACTCTACCTCATGACTCAAACAACTTCTTCAAAGAAAACCAAGTTGCACAACTCCAAACCCAAGACTAGATGGCAGGACTATGCAGAGCATGTGAAGCTACAGCACTACATGCCACGAACAGATGCTTACAGGGTAACATAATCCGTATGTGATATTTCTATTGCATGAACCTTGCCGTGTCAAAGGCAAGCATAAAGCCAACAAGTGATTAATGCATTGTATGTAGTCTTCTTTAAAGAGGTGCATACATGTACAGAATCCCTCATCACTCTTAAGTTCAATCTGAAAGCACCAAATTTTATCCACCAGAAACAGTGATTTGTACAGGGGAATTTAGCACTTACCTAACATCGGTGATTCAGTAATTCTGAGACCACAGCATCAAGGGGGTCTCACAAATATGTAGGCTGTTAGAAAAATGCTTATTAAAATAAAGCTAGATTTTTTTTTTTTAAAAAGGGCATCTGAGAGGTCAGATATTTTAGACTATCAAGACCTTGGTCAGACTGCTGGTGGCAAGTGCATTGACCCCACAACAGAATTACTCACACCTTGTATTCAGTTTATGTTAAGTACTTGTCTGGTTGGGGGGAGTGAGGGTGGTGAGTGATTCATAGCCTGTGACTCATCTTATCTCTGGGTCCCAATAATGTAGGACTCTTGTAGTGTGTCATAGGTGTTAAGATAATTTCCAGCCAAATGAGAGCATGTGATATATGTTGTCACTAGGGGAGAAATGACACAAAAGATGATCAAATATTGGTATCATTTCATGGATTGTAATCAGTAGCAAGCGACAAACGGCAAGAGAAAAGCTCCTCGGTAATGATGGAATCTGTTAATCATTATATTTCTACAGAGCCGTACACTTTCTTGCAATAGAAAAAAGAGAAAATTATTTTCAATATTATGGTGGTTTCCACTTCTCTGGGCAAAAGGTATAAGATCCAATGAAAAGATAATTGGGTCACACTGGAACTGCTGCTTATAAGCACTTGTAAAATAGTATGCAGGAACGAGTATATTCCCAATTTGGAGAGAAGATTCTGATTAATATTCAAAGAAGAGAAACAACTGCAGAATCAAAACCTCTCAAATCCTACGTCAAATTTCACCCAAGTTGCAGGAAGCTGACAAAAGCATCAGTAGATCATCAACCACATCGTTAAAAAGCAAACTTTTCATGATAATCAGGATGCAAGATAATAGGATTCAGTACACGGTGGAACGGAAATATCTAAAACTCAGTGGAAGTCTCCATAATACATTAATGAGCAATAACCACTTACAACTTGGGATGTTTAAGTAGCACAGCTGATTGCATGCCTAATTACTCTGAAGGGTAACGTCAAGTTCACATTCTTCGTAAACACCGGAAATTGTGCCCTGGACCGTGGACCACGTGGAATTAAACATGGAAATAAGATGATCAGTTATAGAAGGGAGAGATTCAACCGTTCCTCCCTCTTACTAAGTTTCTTCACCAGGGACTGAAAAAGCAAGACCCATTCTGTTTTTAGGTACAGAGCATTTTCAACCCTGTATTTAAATCCACAATAAGTGCAAACACAAAAAGACACGAGCAAATAAGTGCATGCTCTGGATGGAACCCCTGAATCTTTGCGAATCACTACTGGCTGTGCAAGACCTGTGTTCACCTACCACATTCTCCAGGGAATTTTCTCTATCCCCAATATTTTGAGTTTTAGGCTGAAGAATTCATCTACTTAAGGGTACTGACTTAGCTGCCACCAAAATTAATCTGCCAGTAAGATGGGCATCAGTGAATCCTATCCTTTTCCTTCAAAACCTCAACTCATTTTACTACTCGCTAGCCGCAATACCTTCAAGCAGATAAACAACCTTCTTTACGATTTGTCATAATTAAACAGGAAAGGTGTTTTTTGTTTGTTTGAGAGTTGGTACTGGCCCCATACACACCTACCTACCACCCAACAAACGTTTAAAAAAATAAAAAGTTCATGAAGGGGAGGGTATTTTTTGTTTGTTTGATAGTTGGTACTGGTCTGCGGACACCTACCCACCAAACATTTTTTTTTTTTATTTAAAATTCACGAAGAGGAGGGGTTCCAAATGGACACCTTCACATTTGCAAAAGGGTTCAACATCCTTGTCGGTAAAATTTAAATGTTTTGCAACCGGATTGTGGTCGCAAAACACTGATTCATCATTTAAACCACTATTTGGGTCTTCCTAAAAAACACCCCTTTCAAATAGTGAATAATTATATGTTTCTAATTCCATTTTGCGGTTTGGTAACCTATTACTGAATCACAAAATGGGTTTAATTAATACAAAACGAAAAGCCATTTTGCAGTCGCAAACCATCTGATTTTGGGAATCGCAAGCTTTGCAACTGCAAAACAGCTTTGTATATCAGGCCCTGTATTTCCCAATGTGTTAATGTATTGTTTTGTGGTACATGAAGCCCGATTAATCTTGTTTCTAATCATTGTTTATGTCCCGTTTACTTACCAGTAATCTTCATTATAATGTGTCCTACTCTTACTTCCGCCAGTCCTTATATTTTATGGGGTTCCAGCCCTCATGAAAACTTCCTTAAAAGTCATATTAGATTGTAAAATGTATTTAAACACTTCCCTTCTTTAATGCTACATTAACATTAGAAAGGAACAGAAAGTCCTGTTAAGAATAACAAGTAGTTACAATTCACTACCACCACTTCTGGGGAGAGGAAGGTGGGTAAGTACGACCGGGACGAGGAAGAGTAGGACTCAGCATAATGAAGATTACCAACAAGTAATCTAACTAGTACCACATTGCCCCTCTTTCTCGCCTATGTACGTACATCTTGAGTGTAGGAAATCCACCTTTTCGGAGTTGTCACTGAATATTTTTTGCCTTTTGCTGGACCCTATATTTGTGCTGGCTTTAAACTCGATGCACTTTACCCCTGCAAACAAGCAGTAAAGTGTATGTGCTCCACCTTTTAACATGGTTGAATAAGCATACTCCTAATTGGCATATTTAACTTACCTATTAGTCCCTAGTTCAATTCAATTCAATTCAAATAATCTTTATTCGGATAAGAATATCCATAAAAGTACAATCCGTCACTACCAAACAAATACAATAAATATTAAAAACATATAAATATACATTATCATCCAATACAAATACACAGTACAGAAGTAAAACATGATAAAAAAGGGTTGGGTGGGCCAAAGGACTAGCAGCTTAAATGGCATTGTGCAAATGTGACTCAAAACAGTTTGTGCAAAACTGGCAAAGTTTTCAAGTAAAGTGCGGTAGTGTGCAATCTGACATGGGTAATACAAACAATTTACGTAGATCTGTGCAAAATCAGCAATGGTTTACATGAAAATACATTGATAATCGATGAGATAACTATATCTTCAGAAATGGATCCCGAAATTATACACTGGGGCAACCTACAGTAAAGGATTAGAAAAGTGTAGGACTTGGCCCTTTTCCCAGAAGTTTTTCGCTTTTTATTCCTTTAATTTAGGGTTCCCCCTATTGTAACAAAAGTGAATAGGCCTTGTGTAGTGGAGATGCCCTGCGTAATGTTAAACTAATGTTAAGGTGCAGGTGCCCCCTTCCCCTAACATGGCTGCCACTGACCCCTGCTACTGAAGCGCGGTCTTTGTGGACGCACTCTAGTAGCCAGGAGCTGGCTGGAACCTTCAAACAATGTATCAATACTAGCCTTCCAGCCTGCCCATAGCCAGAATGGTGGAACCTCCTGGAACCTTCTGGAACAGGTGAGGTGACACCAACTGCCACTACCAACTGTCAACTGGCACTATATAAGGAAAGGGAGGGAAACTTTCCTGTCAGACTGAGGGAGCACAGACCTGGAGGAGAACCTACGCAGGAGTTTTAGGCAGTGGGGCCTAGTCAGGGTCCTATGATACTGGGAGTGACAGGGCTTAGGTGCTGCCTTCCAAGTGTTGAGGAATCCTGAGCTAGCCCATTGACCTGGCCCGGCGGGAGGGGAACCCAGGGACCACTTGAAGGGAACTGGCTGAGGAGATTTGATATCAGACATCAACTCCAACCTCCTCCCCCCCTTCAAGGAACCCAGAGACTGTTATCTACAAGAGCGCAAGAAACATAAAGCGCCAAAAAGAAACCAAACCACCACAGGACTATTGAGAAATCAACCAGGTATTGGCGCTGTGTCGCTCCCCGCGCTCCCTGACGCCACCTGGGATCCCTTTTGCTGGTTTGCCACTGTTGTATGATCTGTCCTGTGGAACCTGCTGATCTGATTCCACCTTAAATAAACTGACTGCTGGCTAAGCGCTCTTATTCCCTAGCGCTAGCACCCTGAACTACCTGTCCTGCTGGCATTGCCTACACTGTCTGATCTGCTCTGATTTAAATAATCTACCTGAAGAGTGCCGGCCCTGCCTACCCAGCGCTCCCCTTCTGTGCCCCCTTTCGAAGCGCTGAGGTGCTGGAGACTTTTATGGCCTGAGAAGCGCTATTGCTGAAACTGACCCAGCGCTGGAATTGCCGAGCGCTGCTCTAATGTGTGCCCCTGAGAAGCGCTATGCTCCGTGACCCCTGAACCTGGGAGGGCCGTAAATCTTCCGTGCCAGCCTGCCTGCCACCTATGTGCCCTAGCGTCGGACTGACCGGGCTTGTCCCCGCTCCTGGCGCTGTGCTGCGGGAGCACGGTGTGTCCCCCACGGAGTGCTACGTCAATCCCCACTCACCTCCGGGGAGACTGCCTGAGAAGCGCTGGGTCCGGAGCGCCGTTGGCTACCCCCGGCGGCCCTCTGTGCCAGGAGAGGGCCGCCGCTGTGCTGAGAAGGCCGGAATCACCACCGTGGCCCAGCCTGAGGGTGAAGAGATCCCGCGGCGGCCCTGGAGCTTGAAGAAGGCCGCCGCGTATTTCAGTCAGGCCTCGCTAGGCCTTGGAAGCAAGCTCACTCGCTTCACGTGACGGGGGCGCCCGGCACGTCATAGGCCGCACCCCCGCCTGAAGCCGCGCAGCCATTGGCTGCCGCTGTCATACCCCCGGGAGCCGCTCCTCTATTGGCCGCTGTGGCCAGGCCCCTCATGAGCCGAATCCTGATTGGTTCCCGGGCCGTGAGCACCACGAAAGGCCCGGGTACAGCCTGTCCTCGCCGGAGGGCGTAGCGAGAGTGCAAGAGCCCCCACCAGCCTCAGGAGGAGCGAGCGGGCTTCCCTAGAAGGGCCCCCTCCCTCCCGAGGCCAGCTGAAACCTCCGCAAGGGCTCCCCAAGGAGCCGAAGAACCCTGGTTAACGCCTGTGGTCGCCGGACCTCACTAGAGGGCTCCACGAGGAGCCAAGCCCTCCCCCAGCCCCCTAAGCCTACGCAAGGGCCCCGAGGGGCCGAAGAGAAGAAGGTAACGCCGGGGAGGAGGGCCCGAGTTCACCCCTCCCCTGGGGGACAAAACTGTAGTTGGCCCCGAGTTCGCCCCTCCCCGGGAGAACTGTTGCTGGGCCCCGTTGGCCCCCTTTGTGCCTGCAGAACGTCTGAGACTGGGCGAGAGCCCCGGTCAGAGCTTAGGGACTGCCCAATTAGTAGCGTTAACCCCTGCCTGGGGTCAAGTTAATTGCTCATGTTACTAGTGCACTGTTTATTACTGCCTTAATGGAATGCTTCTGTGACTGTCGGCACTGGTCATTGTTGATTTAATGAACTATTCTACCCATGCTGGAGGCAATGTGTAAACTTACCTGGTGCCTTGTTCTCTTTGCCTAAGGAAATGGTTATTCTTCTATAGGAAAATGATGGTTAATTACCCACCAGTAAATGAGGAGATGTTCCATGCTGGGTTAATGAAATGCTGGGGTTGTTATACTGAAATGCTTATTAGGAGGTAATGAACGGCTATGCCTTTAATGTATGTGTTGCATTGGTGAATTGCTCCCTTTACTCTACCCCAAGGAAATGTGTTGTTGAACTGCTTATCTTTACTGCAGGAAACGTTTACTCTGGTATTGGACTGTTTTAGAGGTCCCAAGGCCTACAGTTATAGGCCTCAATCCATAAAAGGTTAACTCCTGATTAGGGGCTGTAATAGAATGCCTACAGTGCCAGGATGAAGAGTATTAGCGAGGGCTAGGCCCAAACCCAGGGATTATCCATATTTCGCCTAGTGTCCTACTCAGCCTAGGCCTTATGCATGGTTTACCTGTTATTAAATGTTTACTTCTGCTAAGAGAAGTGGTTACTTCCTGGATGAAATGTTGGTGCATAACTAATGAAAAGTTCTACTATGGAACTGCTTAATTCTCATTCCTGCTGGGAGTGATTCTTTAAACGGCAATAACAGCAGAGAGGCGTTGATGGACCGATGCAGAGGACAAAGACGTGCCGAAGCCGATGCGGAGGATACCATGGACATGACGCCGGTGCCGCCACGAGAACCAGCTCCCGGGGAAGCGGTGGCAGAGGCAGAACAAGTCGAACAAGCGGGAGCGATGGGGGAGGCAGAGACCTGCGTGGAGGATTGCAGTCTGGTAGGAGTTACAGAGCCAGGCCCGGGACAGCTGATAACTGCGCCGGGAACCGAAATTGGAAGGACACACCCAGCGTTGTCCTGGAGGCAAGCGAGGGTGCAGGACTGGAGGGGGCGGTGCCCCTGGCATTACCCCTGGCATTGATACTGGTGAGTGAATCAACAACTGAAAGTAAGAAAATAGACGATACAACTGGTGGAATGGATCCTAATGACAGGGGTAATGGGCCTGATAATCAGACTAATAATCAGATTAACACCCCGAGCAGCAGTGGGCATGCAGTCCCCCATTCCAATGTCGATATGGATTCAGGGGTCATCTCCAATAAATCTTTGGTGGCAACAGTGAATTCACAAGACGACACTCTACGTACGGGGCCACACAGGGAAATAGCAGATGGCCAGGGGAGCGGTGGAGGGAATGGTGTAGATAAGACCATGGAGGAAAATGGCAGCGTCTGTGTAAGTGGCTTAAATTTGGAAAAAGGAGTGGTGAATAAAGCTCAAATAAGTAATCATAGTCTGGAAGGTGGTGCTTCTGCACATTCAGCAGGGGGGACCCCCGTCATTGGAATTGCAGATATGTTAGGACCACTGGCAGCTGCACTACCAGGGACCCCAGGGGATGATATCTTCTTCTCATTAAACGGCGAGACTGATGAAACAGATAAAGCCTCGGACAAGCATAAAAACAAGGGGCAACCACTTGAGTCTGAGACAACTGATTTGGATTTGGATGTAAGCCTAGAAGAGACAGAGGTATCTACGTCAGAAAAGGGCTCTGAGACAGACATAGACACAGACACAGAGTCCGAGACTGGACAGACCCATTCATCTTTGGATGATAGTGTGCAGAGGCAGACGGTGGTAAGAAAGAAACGACAGAATACTAGGAAACTGCAAAGTAGGAGCAGCACTAGGCATATTGAGAGGCCTAGTAAACTGGTTTGGGACCAATCAGCTACCTCGAAAACGTATCAAGACGAAGGAGAGAGTAGGCCTAGATATAATGACCCTTCAGGCTCACAATCTCAAGGACAGGGCCCCACAATGGAGATGCTGTATGCTACTCTTAAGCAAATGCAGGGAGAAGTGAGGGATGAAGCTAAGAGAGCGAAACGTGCAAGTAAAAAAATTGAGGGGTCTCTGAGCAAAGTGAACAAGATGTATGCGGAGATGGCTGGTCGAATGACAGAAGTAGAGGAAAGAACAGGTCAACTGGAGGATGAAGTATCTCAGTGGAAGGAGTTCAAGACGGCGCAGGAAAAATTCAATGAGGACTTACAATGGAAGGCAGAGGATGCAGAAAATAGGCAGAGGAGGAATAATATAAGGCTGCTTGGGATTCCGGAGGGGGCGGAGGAACAGAATCCTAGAGCCTTTGTGGTTACTTTATTAAGAGAATCATTTCCGGAGATCACCACCTGGAATTGGGACGTTGAGGTACAACGGGCCCACAGATTCCCTTTGACAATTAAGAAGTCATATGGTGCACAGAATGAAAGACCAAGAGCTATACTTATATACATTGGTAACTTCCTGGCCAGACAGGAGATCATGGACAGTGCTAGGCCACAAGATCGCCGGGCTTTCAAAGTGAACTCTTTCTTTGCCCGACCGGATTTCTGTCACGCCACGGTGGAGAGGAGGTGGAGATTACGGCAAATGATAGACCCATTTCAAAAAGCTGGATGTGAGGCCTACCTCCTGTTCCCTGCAAGGCTTAAAGTAATACTAGATGGGCGGACAAGAATGTTCTTCTCGGAAATTAAAGCACAGAGCTTTTTGACTGAACTAAGAGAAAATAGAAGGAAGTAGACAATACAAACAAAAGATATATGAAATTAACTGATATTGTCTGATATTGTCTGAATAAGAATGAGTCAGAAGAGGTCCTAATGAGAGGAAGGATTATAGCACAGTAGGATTTGATTTGGTGGGGTGTACTTATGAACAAGGAGGGGTTTTCTTTTTTGTATCTGCATCTAATGTGGGAGAATACATGTAGGGAGGGGGGGGGGGTACGGCTGCACTCAAGGGGGTTGGGAACCAGTCATACGTAGGTCAGGATTGACCTAGTTGCCTGTGGACAAGGGGGGTGGGGGGGCACGGGAGGGGGGCTGCACCAGAGGGGGAGAGACAGGGGGGACTGTATAGGTTGGGAGAAGGGAAGGAAAACAAGATTACAGTACACAGGGGGAAAAAAAAGAAATTAACAAAAATGAGGAGAAGCAACAAAAGCACGAATTGAGTAGATATAAGAGCATAAGGGCTGGGCTAAATGATCAGAAAATAAGTATACTAGAAGAGTTAAAAAAAAACTTTTTTCAATGAGTACAAACATTAAAATCGTGACTATGAACGTATGTGGGCTGAACGATAGAATAAAAAGGCAGCGGGTAGGTTTATTATTGAAAAACACCGGGGCAGACTTTTTTTGTTTACAAGAAACACACGTGGAAGGGAATAGGTCTTTTTTGTTGGAACAGATGGGTTTTAGGGTGTTAGCCAACTCTAAACAGGGGGCTAGAATTAGAGGGGTGGCTATATTGACAAAACATTTAAATATAAGAACAAGGAAGAAATTTGAGGATCAGTGGGGGAGATGTGCCTTGATTGAGTGTTTCATAGGGGAGGTATGGGTCACTATAGGTTCTATATATGGGTCAACAGAGGATGATCCAGAGGTGTTTGATTTCTTAGATATTGAATTATCAGCATGGGCGCCAATTGCTATCTTGGCAGGAGATTTTAACATTGATGGGGCCAGGGGATTGGGGCTAGACTCTATGGGACAATACTACGGGAGGAAAGAGAGGGTTTGCGGGGCAATACAGAGTCTAGTCAGGAACAATGCATTGCTGGATGTGTGGGGGGCCCAGAAGCCTTTAGATCCGGGCTATACATTCTTTTCGGCTCCACATCGGAAATGCGTTAGACTAGATTACTTTTTTGTTTCAAGGTCACTAGGAACAGCTTCGACGATAGACAGGATGCAACGGTTATTGTCAGATCATAATCCCCTAAAGTTAACAATAGAAGGAATTGGGTTCAAGAGGGAGGTAGGATCTTGGACATTTGAAAGGGGATTGCTGAAGGATGATGAGTATATTACACGCATGCATTTATGGATCAAGGAGTTTTGGGAGATCAATAGGGGGAGCACCACCATTGGGAATGATTGGGATACATTTAAGGCGGGGGTAAGAGGCGAGACACTTAGCTATTCTATCGCTAAACAAAGGAAGGAGAAAATAGAGAGCGAACGGCTAAATAATGCTTTGAGATTAGCTGAGGCGAGATTGGAACAGGCCATAATAGATCAGCGCGAGTATAACGAGCGTGTATTGGAATTAACTATAGCAAGGGCAGAGGCTTTAGAAGCGGTGGCAATTAAAGCCGCCAGGACATACGACACACAGAGGGAAAGGTGCTATGAATTTAGTGAAAAGATAGGACGTACTTTAGCAGCACGTACACGACAAAGGATAGCCAAGGGTGAGATAAAGGAAATAAAAGATAATGCGGGGCGGCTGGTCACGGATGAGAGGGGGATAACAGTAACAGAGGTATTTAGGGAGTATTATAGTAAATTATACAAAGAAGAGCAAATTCGGGACAAGAGGGAGATAGTGGATTATTTACAAAATGCTCCGGGTAAAGTATTGAATAGCGAGGATAGAGATTTTCTGGATGCCGATCTGAGGGATGAGGAGATTAATGAGGCCATATTGGGTTTACCAAAGGGGAAAGCAGCTGGCCCAGATCTGATACCAGGAGAATTTTATAGGGTATTCCTGCCCTCCATATTTAAGGATCTAACAAGAACATTCAGGGGGGTACAGCAAGGGCAGGCGATTCCGGCAAGCTGGGCTGGGGCGGACATTGTAATCATACTTAAAAAAGGGAAGGACGCAACAGAACCAGGGTCGTACCGTCCCATAACACTAATTAACGCAGATACCAAAATATTTTCGAAAATACAGGCAGCTAGATTTGCTAAAATAATCACTCAATTGGTTAGCTCTAATCAACATGGCTTTATACCACAAAGGGGCACTACATTACATGTGAGGAAGATGATAACACTTTTTGATGCTCAGGATGTAGAGGGGAACCCTATGGCAGCCATGTTATTGGATGCAGAAAAGGCATTTGACAGGGTGGCCTGGGAGTATCTGTGGGCAGTTTTAAGAAGGGGGGGAATAGGGGAAGTATTCATAAGAGTTATTCAATCACTTTATACAAGGCCCACTGCTTGTGTTAGGGTAAATTCAGGCCGCACTAGACCTCTGGTTATTACTAGGGGAACGCGGCAAGGATGCCCGTGCTCACCCCTCTTGTTTGCCATGTACATTGACCCCTTGATACGAAGATTTGAGCAGAATGCACAAATTACTCCGCTAACTACCAGGATGGGAGATATTAAAGTTCTAGCATATGCAGATGACATTGCGGTCATCACACCTAGCCTAATAGATGCAATAAGAGAAATAGAACAGGAGGCAGATTGGTTTGGTCGAATAGCAGGGTATGCTCTGAATAAAAGTAAGTCACAAATCATAAAGAACGCTTACACAATATGTACAGACGCACGGGTGGTTGTTGAGGGGGTGTACTTGGGTATTAAGATCACGGCAGAGCTAGAAAAATTGGTAGAAATTAACATTAAGCCTATTATTACGAGAGCAAAAAAGGATTTGGATAGGGTAAATAACATAAAAATGAATTTGCTGCCGAAATTTTTGTATTTATTTAGAACTATCCCGCTGTTTTTTAGTATGATTTGGTTTAATAAGGTGGAGAACATGGTAAATCGATTTGTGTGGTCCCAGGGGAAGACAAGAAGAGCCCTGAAATATATGTCATTGCCACGAGACGGGGGGGATGGGCATTACCGGATCTTAAAATGTACTATTGGGCGGCAGCATTGCAACAAATGACTGGTTTGCTGGGAGGAGCTGAGAGGGAAATTGAATATCCTACAGGGTCATCAGAGGTGTACGGGATAATTCTCGGCGATGAGACAAACAACGCCCTCCTTAAATATTCGGAGCCTAGCTATTTTAAGCGAACCAGGTTTAAGACATTAGAAGCGGCGGACAAAATATGGATATCGTTCAAGAAAAGTTTTGGCTTAGGGAGGTTCCATGCATATACTAGAATAATAGAGGATCCTATGCTGCCACCAGAAATATTCGCCGACACTATATTTAGGGAATGGGCTCGTTCAGGAATTAAAAATATGGGGGACTTAATAGGGGAATCAGGGGTACGGCAATTCATAGAAATCCAGCAGGAATTTGGGGTCAGCAGTAGGAGTTTTTTTAAATATCTGCAAATAAGAAGCTTCCTAGGTAATAAACGGGGAGGACCGATGGGCTTCAAAGGAAATCCGATTCTGCAGATGATTGAGGGGGCAGAATCCTGTACAATTAAAAGATTATATGCAGAACTTATAGAGCATCGAGGAGACGACTTGGAGAAATATGAGACTAAATGGAGGGAAGCCCTAGGAGTATCAGAGGGAGTATTCTTAAAGTCTTTAAGGTTTAGGAAGAGAAACTCTTTGCTCAGCGGCGTTGCAGGCACAACACTATAAGGCGATATACAAATTGTATTACACCCCTGCCAGAATCGCCCAGTGGGGAGGTACACAGGGGATTAGATGCCCAAGGTGCGACAGCTCGGAGGCAGATATATTGCACATGTTTGCGGGGTGTCCAAACCTCTCTCCATTGATAGAAAGTATTGAATCATTCTTTGATAAATCATTGGCATATAAATTGAAGCTGTTACCAGAAGTAATAATATTAGGAGTAGAAGGGAGCAATTCGCAATATCTAGATGAGGGCTTTATATTTGTGGCTATGGCTGTTCTACGCCTATGTATAGCATCTGCATGGAAAGATAAGACACCGCCCCCGTTCCAGCACTGGCTGGCTAGGTTATTGTGCATCCACAACTTAGAGAAAGCTATTTATGCCAGTAGGGGGAAAAAGGGCAGAGTACTTGGTCTACAGTTGTGGAAGCCTATCGCAGATTGGAAAAGAAGGATGGCAAATGTCTAGGGGGGTGAACAGCTAGAGGGGTCAATTTGTAATCATGATTGTACTCATTTCTTTTTGACGATTTTTGTTCTCGTTTCTTGTTCCCCATTTGTATCTTGTTTACCGTGCTTTCAAGCTCCTTTCTTTATTAATTTGTGTCTTACTGGCTTTATTATACTGATTCCTTCTCATGTTGTTTTTTATTTTTTTATTTTATTTTTTTTATTTCTTATTTTCTTCTAAATCTGTTTTCTCTATAAGATGTATAAGTATACCTAATGTTAAAGGATATTGTCTGGTGCGGGGGGGGGAGGGGGGTAAAATGTGCTGTAAAAATTGTCAATAAAAACAATAAAAAAAAAAAAAAATAATAATAAATGGTTAATCCTGCACAAGGGGATGTTTATCCTTAATGAAATGAATGTTTATCCTTAATGGAATGTTTTCTCCCCTTTAGTGCCGCATTTACTGGAAGCATACAGTTATTTATTTACATGTTTATTGCTGTGGAACGCTCACACTTAGTTGGTGAGAAGTGGGTGAAAATGCCTGCAGAACCAATGAGATGCAGTGTCATTTGGTTGTCTCCTTATTGTATTTCTTTCAGGTGCTGACAAGGAGCAAGGCTAAGGTCAGGCCTGTGGTTATCTATACTTAATATAATCTAATATTCAATATTGATCTGATATTTAATATTTATTCATTTGAGTATTTATTACAAAGTGTTGAAACCTATGTATTCTGAAGGAAAACTAATGAGATATTGATACTGTAATTCTTGATTTCCCTGACTCTGCTCTTTATAAAAGTTATCTAATTTTTATACAAACTAACTGGAGTGGCGTCACTCATTGCGTGCCCATTTTTACTGTCTCAGTGGTTGTGTGTGCTGTATAGTCGCTTTACACGTAAGCTTTCGGATGCCTACCCGCTCGTGCCATGCTACCCTTGGGGAGCTGGTGATCCCAGTTCCAACAAAAAGTAATAGGTGCATACTGCATTAAAATTCATACATTGAGGCACGAGAGCGTACTAGAGCTTGGAGGAATGTGCTTACTCGAAAAATCAGATAATCGCTTCCAAGTTTTAATATCTCGATATATGCAAATTCAAAGTCCATGATAGCCCGAGCTTTGAAATATGGGGCGAGGTACCATTTAGTATATCTTACATAAAATTTACAAAAGAGTAAAAAATGTAACAGGATTTGTTTGCTACCTATACCGCAGGGGCAGTTCAGTCGCTCTAAATTTTTATTAAAGCCTAATGGAAAGCAAAGTAAATATTTAATGCTTCCGTCTCTGAGGCGGTAGAGTAGACTCCTTTTCCATCTCGCCATATTCTTCCTAAGATAAGTTTGCTTCTTCCGTGGGCCGTGTGGGCTTTCCACGAACCTGATTCTGAAAAAACTAAGCCCAAATAGGGAAAAGTGCTAGTGCATGTCAGTAGTTCGCTGCAAATGAAATTGATTTAATACAGTGTTTTTTCGGCCCACAACTCATTATATAAGACTTTTTAAAATTTGTGCAAAGATCAAGATCTGCCATAAAGGACACAAATCCCGTGACTAAAGTGCGAAGTGCGTTGGGTGTGCGACCCATTAAGACCGCATCATCTGCGTATAAAAGCACGGGCAGTAATTTGCCATTAATTTTGGGTACATCACTAGACATTTTTGACAGGGAGTTATGTAATTCATTTATATCAATGATAAAAAGCAGAGAGGCCAGAACAAAACCTTGTCTGACCCCTCGGCCAATGGTGTGTCCCCAGAAACTTTCTTGTCATTGCTTATCATCACCCGTGCCTACAGACCCCTGTGCAAATACGCCAAAAAACAAACCAATGCCTCATCCAAACCATAATTTAAAAGAATTACCCATAAACGTGATCTGTTAACGAAATCAAATGCTGAGGATAGATCCATAAAACCCAAATAAAGTGGAACTTTTTGTGCAACCGTATATTTCCCCAAAATAAGATTCAGATTTAAGCACTGTTCCACAGTTCCAACATTGCTTCTAAAACCCAGCTGGCAACAATTTAAGATATGGTTGTCTACCGCCCAATTCCTAATTCTATTAAAGACAACCCTGCCCAGGATCTTCAGGGTATTATCTATCAACGAGATAGGGCGGTAACAGCTAGGGTTAGATCGGTCCCCTTTTTAGGTTTCGCCTGGCGTCCGCTGCGCAGCAGCGTTCGCGCAGGCGAAATCTTATGTTAGAACAGTACGGGGGCTTTGTCCCGCCTGCTCTTCCATTGGCTAGCTCCATAAATGGAGGCTAGCCATTGGAAGAGAGATCTGTCCGTCATTGCTGGAGCAGATTCGTGGGCGTTCTGGCGATTTTTTCGCTCTCCGCCCCTTTTTTTGCCGTCATGAACATGTGGGTGTTTACTTTTTTTTTTCCCCCGGATGTTTTCGGCCGCCATTTTTTCAGGGAGCTGGGACGGGCGGGTCGCAAGTGCCTGCCGTTGCTTGTTTAATCAACGTGTTTGCTGCCAAAATGAAAGAAATCGATCGCCTACCGCTTTTATGTTACCAGCCACTCCTGTTTTCGAAATCTCCCTCCTTCTAATTGTTGTCCTGTGTGTATTCAATTATTCACTGTTTCCCGGGTGAGAGGCAACATCAGGTGACCGAGGAGGCTCCTTCAGGAAAGTATATTTTTTCAACCGATTTTGCAGGAAAGAGCAGGCTGCATCAATGTTTTTGTTCAATCTGAGTCAATCAGGAAATGAATTCCCCCTGCATTTTTTCCTGAAACTCTCTGTAATCTATTCCAAAACATCAGACCGCATGAATTCCCCTATAATTGCAAAGCACTAATGCGCTTCGATGCCTCTTTAGGGGTTTAACTCACGGCGCATAAGAAGCTCCCCAAACTGCTTTGTCTTGTTCAGTACAGAAAACGTCTATAATTGTTTTATTTATGCGCCGCAATGTGTTTCAGAAAACAAGAAACTTTGACTGTACCGGATTTGTTTATTAAAATTAAATGCATGTATTGTGTTCTACTATTTTTGTGACTAGAATAGCCGCGTAATTAGGTCCCGAACCCCGAATTTCTGCAGGACGCTTGTTATTTATTACACTCCTGCTTTTCACTTGCCTTCCCGGACACTGACAGAAGGAGACCGCTAGAACTACTTATCCCTTCACGCTCCGTGGCTGGCAAGTTGACATACATTCTGTGCGACGTGGAGTGCTGTTTACGGTAGCTGAAACTGAGGGCTAGCGATATCTCTGTTCCTGGCCCTTTCTGACAGTACAAATGACGTTCAAGCCAACGAAAGGAAAGGTGAGTGAGAGAGAAAGTCCTGCTTTCTGGTGGGAGCTTGGGGACGGGTAGTCTGAGGTCGTAGAAGAGTTCTTCTGTTTCCCATGCGCATGTTTCAGAACCTCAACCAGGCAAGCCTGATGCTATCTGGGACTTGCAGTCCTGTATAAAATCTGTTCGTCAGTACATAGACACAGCAGGATTACCTATTCACGCTGGATTGGGAAAGAAGAGAGCCCTTGATAATGTGCAAGATGCACCATACCACTGGAGAAAGAGTTTAGAAATCCCTGCGACTTGGGAGTCAGAGAAAAGCGATCCCATGGATACGGGGGTAAAGGCATTATTTTATGTGTGGGAGTGGGGATAGGGGCCGTGGCAGGGGTATAGGAGACTACATTTCTGTTGTGGTGAGCGTGGGCTGGTAGCGGGGGAGGTGCTGTGTTTGGTGGCAGGGTCATTTTCGGGGCCCCACTACAAATTGCCTTTGGGCTTGAGGCCTGTTTCTGTCACTCTGCTAAATTTATTTCCATTGTGCCTCGCGCGTGGGACACGCTGCACCGTATTCACTACATCCACCTTTCCCAGGCAGTCTCATGTCTCGTCTGAGCATGCGCATATAAACAGCATCTTGGTAATGAGCCGGCTCTGAGGGCTGCGAACAAAAATATCACTGAGCATTCTCCTTCACCCCCAAATCAGATTCCGGGTCTACTGATCGCACTCTGCAGTACGTCACTGTGTTACTTTTAGGGTCGTTTTGGATTAAGATTCGCTGATTTCAGGGCTCTTTTCGTGTCTGTCCGTCTGCTTGCCGTGTCTATCTGGGCTGCTTATTAGGAGCTAGGGAGTTGTGCCGTGTTTCCCTTGCTTCTTTTCATCTCTATCTTCCAGTACTGATCTTCAACAGGGGATAGTGCGGTGCACGCGGATTCTATTCTCTCATCGGTTTTCATAGTGAGAGGGTAACCATAACCTTTTTTGTCCGTTTCTGTCTCGGTCTCCCTCTGTCAAAATTTGCGCTTGGGGACTGTGTGTATGTGCCTTGTCTGTCCCCCAAACTCTACACAGTCTCATACATTCGAGAAGAAAATCTTTCATCTGGAATATTACAATGAAAATCAGGAAAGGAATATCCAAGCGGGATTCAGAGGAGGTAAGCACCAATTGTTGTTGTATGTGTTTTGAGTTTTTAGCTGTGTAAGAATCGTTTTCCTCGATGCCATGGACTTTATAATCCTAGCTCTTTTCTGGTTTTATAATTGTGACAAATGCCTCGATTAATTGACTTACATTTGTCGTCCTCCTTAGCCTATTTTGTGAATTCCAATGGTTGTACTTAACTGCTCAGATAAAGATTTTTTATCTACATTGAGCTTGCTCTGATCTCCATCCTTGTGGGCGATCTTACTTTGATCCATCGGTTACATGCGGTCTGTGCATATCCACACAAGCCCCAGACATGATGCACAAACTCGCAATTAACATCGGCATGGCCTGTCTGTACCCGTCATTTAGCTCATGTGAGGGGGTGACCCAGTGCCTTGAGACCCTGACCAGTGCGTAGTTGTGCTTTACCAACTCCTGATGGATTGATATGTCTCTGCCACATCTATCATTCATACACTCACTCTCTTTGTACGGTGCTCATGCTGGAGATGCAGGGTTGAAGAGTTCTGTGTGCCCTATACACCTAGCCCAAATAAAGTCTCCGTGCACAGCAGTTCCGTTTTTAAGCTGAGAATGTTCACAGGCCTGGAAGATGTTCTCTGGCCCCTCACTGCAGTCTTCCCCTCGCCTTAAATGCACATCTTCTGTCAATATCATTCAGGTTGAACTGTTATGGTGCTTGCCTGCTAGGAATGGTTTGTCCATGTTCCTCGTGCATGTGTTCGCTGCCAGGGAATGCTTGTGCTCACCTGCAAGGGATGTCCTGTCCACTCTTCCGATCTTTGAGCCCGGCTGCAACAGATTGTTTAGTTGTACAAAAAATGTATATATTCATGTGCAGTGGATGGTTAGTGTGTTTTTAAACCCTTCATGGTGTTGCATATCTGCTTATCTTGCTTGGTGCTCACCTGCATTATTACCTATGCAGGGTGGCTGCATTGTTTCTTACCCTTGCTACAGGCATTCTGTCTGAGTCAAGCATGATGTTTGCACAGCCATGAGTTTTCTACTCGTGTTATAATTTGGGAAGCACACATTGGTTTACCACATCCTGAGTGTTTGCTTGCATTAGCCTCTCTCTTACCTCACCTATTGGCCTTCTATGTCTCTCTTTTTATTGATGTCCTCTTTCCCTCACCTTTCCCATTATTTTATTTCTTTCTCTCTACAATGCTCTCTCTACCTCTTCTGCTCCATCTATCACTCCCTTTGCTTTCATCTCTCTTTCTATCTCCTTCACTGTTTCCGTTCCCTCTCTCTGCTTCCAATGTCTCGCTCGTTTAATACATATGTCTTACCTCTGTCTCTCTCTCCCTATTTCACCATTCTCTACTTCTCCCTCGCCCTTCCTCTGTATGAGCCTCATCTCTTTACCTCATTTGCACCTCTTTTCTCTCTACTTCAATGCAATAGCTCTCGCATTTGCGAGAGATTAAGCTATTGGCATTGTAAATGACAATGCCATTTATTTATCTGTTTTCAAAAACAAAACATAAATAACAATGTTGTCATTTACAATGCCAATAGCTCTAACTTTTCAAAAGGCGAGACCGTTGCATTGTAAATGCTTGTTTAAAAATGGGGACGATGGTACTGGCCGACCAGGTGCTCGGGATTGTTGCATTAGTCAAATTATTAAAAACATTGCATAAAAGGGGAGCCCAAAAGTCCAGTTCGTGTTTTATAAGGTTAATAGATAGCCCGTCCGGGCCTGGTGCTTTATTCCCTAGACTTTGATATATGGCATCTTCAACTTCAGATTTTGTTATAGTGACCTTTAGGACTTGGGTACATATATTATTGCTGGTGGTTAAGGAAGCAGTGTAAATTCCAGCAAAGTGCTCCTCCCATAGCTCACTAGATATATTGGAGCTTTATGCATTTTACTTCCTTACAAAATCCATTTGTATCCTTTAAGGGGGCAGCCTTAGCTAGATTGTCCCAGTGTACTTTCAGTAACTCATCAGAGCGTATCTTGGTAGCTTTCTTGTAGCAGGCTCTTAGTGATCTAACTAGAGTTACATCTCTGGGTGAAGCCGCTAATGCTTCACACAGATCTCTATTGGCCCGCGAGCAAGAGCTTTCAAACCCCCTGTGATTCCTGTTTATATTAGTAATAGGTTTAGAGATTAAATGTTTGATGCCAGTGCATAAACCACTAAAAGCCTCGATAATCTCCCCTAGTATATGGTACAACATTTACCCATGGCGTGATAGATAAATGTCACTACTAGATTGCAGCACCTATTGTGCCATCCACAGCTGTCAGCAGGGTAAAACATGGCAGCAAGCCTACCATTGTAGCCTGGTTGTGCCAGTTTAAACACTGCAATCCAACCTGTCAAAATAACCTTTTTTGACAGGTCAAAACCTTCCTTTTAAATATTAACAAGTCACTCCTATGTAGGTAGGGTGCATGGTATTTAAAATATGTAGAAATGTAAAGTTAACATATCCTTCCAGTGACTGAAACCCAAAAGCAATTTTTATTGTAGGAAGTCTGGCTGGCCATAGAGAAAACCAGAATACAGATTAAAATCGTGATACTGTATCGCAAGAAAAGGATTAGCCTGCAAAATAATCAAACAGTTATTTTTAAAAGTTATTAAAAATTCAATTCAATTACACAACTCTTTATAACAGTCATTAAACATCCAATTCAATAGTGAAGTTGGATTTAAAAAGAAAAATATTAAGAAAAAGTAACTTTAAGACAGTTACCTTTCTGCTGGCTGAAGCTCCGGGAGGCTACTTTGCATTAATTCTCCAGCTTTCCCCAGCCTGTACTTGGACTAAAGGAGGTGTAAATCAGGTATGCTATTCGTCCTAGGAGCTATAGAATAGATCAACGTGTTTGACAGGTCGACCTGAACGGACATACTCCTTTGAGCTCAGCAGGCAGAAGAGTGGGGACTGTGAGCCTCCGTTTTGATATTACAGTGTCAAATCCTGCTGCAGTGTCAAGTTCTGCTTAACAGGTCTGCTGGGTTTCCATATAACACTTAGGACACACTTAAAGGAAGGGAAAAAGGATGCCATGGCGGTGCACGTGACCACGACGAGCGCTGCCGGAAATGACGTGGGCAGCTTGGGGAGTGTTGGGATATGTAGACTGAGCTACACATTCAAGATCATTACTATTGTATATGTATTGAATTCAAACGAGACATACACCACACGTCATGAATATTTTTTTTATTTTTTATTTTTTTTTAAAAACCTTTATTGATATCAAAAGAAGACAAATAGAGGCCCACAACCATGCCGGCCGGCCGCAGTGTACAAAAACGTCAGGAGTCATCAGGCAAATAGTACATAATCAATCAACACAAAGCAGAGGCCGTATAATCGCAATAGGGAAAAAGAAGTACAGAAACTAAAGGGCTAAAACACAGGAGTAAAGAAGGCTTAATTTTACAATAAGGGGAGAGGACATATGACAGGCACAATTGCAATACGGAGGCATCCGATATCCCGTAATCAACCTCAACATTAAGAAGGGGGCGTGGGGCAAAATATCAGGGGGACAACACAATGCATTCAAGAAATCAGGATATGTGAGATACAGTCAACCCCTGAGCGTTATCCTCGTAACACGCCCGCCACCCGGGACACTACCAAGCCAGAACAGTGGGATCGGAAGACAATGCATGAAAACCCGCCCGTCACAGTACCCTCTGGGACGCAGGAAGGGAAAAAGGGAAGGGGGACTAGGTAGGGAGGGGGGAAGAGGAAGGGAAAGGAAAATGGAGGGAAGAAAAACCAAACAATAAAAGGGAATAGGGAAATATGAAAAAAGAAAGGTAAAAGACACGCCGACACGGCGCCCCATGGTGAGAGGACAGGAGACAAAAGGATTAACGGTCCAAGCGGGGCATGGCAATCGGATGAAAAGACAGCCAAAATGTAGCAGGAGGAGTAACGACGCCACACCCCCACCCGAAACACACCATAGGAGGTCAGGACAGACGCGGCCTCCACGTCATGAATATTGAATATTACTCCTCCACGGTACGGATGTGTTTTACTACGCATTTATCTATATTGCATTAATAGTACTCATGAATGGCACTCTTTGATGCTCGCTAACACAGATATGTTTTCTATCCCTGTGTTCTGAGGAAACGCAATCAAATTTGATGATTGCTAAAGATGTTAAATGCCTGCGTAATTAAATGTTAACCGCATGGTGGCAAACCACTTTGTTTCCTGTGTAGACCTGGCAATAGTATCTGAAGTGAATACTGAGTTTGTCGCTCCTCAGTGAGCAGGATTGATCCATGGGCAGCACGTGGTACAGAGTGGCCACTTTAAAATCAGGAAACGTACAGGGATCTTTGCGCAAGCCCGGGTCATAGTACCAAACAGGTGTAGGAGCGGTGCAGGATCCTTGAAGACGTGAGTACTCATAGGCGTGATGACTATCACAGTCTGTAAAAGGTATGTGGGGACAGGGAGCAGAATTGGTAATAACACAAGGATTACCTATGCATGTTTCTTGCCTCCCTTTGTTTCATGCCGGTATGGAAACATTTTTACCATCACCAAAACCAAACGCAACAAACAGTGTCTGACTAGAGGGCTACCCCTCTGACTATATTCCCCATGAAGTGTTACCTCTCCCATATCGGGGTATGGGAGAGATGAATGTATATAAAGTACGAGTGCACGATGGATGGTTGTGTTTTACCTTGGGCGTGATTAGAAGTTATAGGCATGCCGATGTTTCACAAGCACTTATTACTACACTAGTACTGAATAAAGATAGATTGCGATGAATATCGCCACAACACGATATACATCACAAACTTATCACAATAGTGACATTTACATGAGATAACAGGAAGGAGTGTGCAATGGACACTTTTGAGGATTGATGGCTTAAATCATCCAGAATAATGGATGAGCATGGGTGAATTTTATAAGCACATCACCCGGGGGATGCACCGATGATTGCAGAAATAAGTCGCTGTGTTATGTTTTGTCTTTTTTCTCAGTTTTTGTCTTTGTAGGTGGAGAAGAAGGAACAAGATCCTTAACATTAAAGATAAGTGCATCTTTATTCATGCAAAAGGAGCAGCTATCTGCCCTTTCTTTGTCACTGGAGCAGTGTGATAATTTTCGTCTGCACAAACCAGGGAAGGAACATCTACACTCATGTAGCCCTGAAGAAAGCCTAGGACCTTTGATAGGCCAATAGATAGGCTGAAACATGTTGGCACTAGGGTCATAGGACCAATAATACATCCAATTGACCCTTGTATATGCTTCATTATTTTAATATCCCATGCTGTTCCAGGAATAAAAGGATACCGGGAACAGCCTGAGGAGTTTTATTCTATAAGACCACCTGGCCAGATCTTACAAGAACTCCCTGAGATATGGTTGAGCCCACTCCTTCTGTAGTGTGCATGGCCATCAGCTCAGTTGTTGGATTGTTTTTCTCTGTCATCCGGTTCAGAAGTCTATTTGGACTCCAGAATCAAAGCTTCAACAGGCTTCCTGAGCACTTCTCCAGCGTAAGACTCATCAACCTTTGATGGATAACACAGAAAAACAGCAGATAACTGGTCTTTACAACACCCTTTGTTCTGTCGGCCTGTGCTAAGGCTTCAGCTTCCTACTTCGCTGCCTTCTTCTGTCTCTCGACCCACAAAGAGTGATGCAAAGACTCACTTCAGCTTCTGTCCTAAGTGCCAAGTCAAATACTCCAGGTAAAATCAACATCTGGTCGGAAACCTGTACGTCCAGAACACGACGAAACGTCGTGTGAAGCCTGCCAGGACTTTTGGTTGAAGAAAACTTTTCATCAATGTAGGGAGTGGCGATGAGCACATACTACAATGCATCTGAGGATGCACCAGATATCTTTGGGTACCAACCATACTGAAGAGGATATCGGGGAGCAGCAGGAAGCTAAAGGTTGCCAATAGACGCTCCCATCCTGCTTGCCAGCAGTGCAGAAGGTTCCGACTAGGAGTACAAGTCTGAAGATTCGATGAGGCACATGAGTACACTGGCGAAAGCCTCCCACACAAACAAAAGCACACACACTGGCTCACGGAACCCCATTGCCCTCAGGACATGGAGCTGTCCGGCACAAGCCGAATGAGCAGACACTCGTATCTCCACCTAAATAGTCCCCATATGACACCAAAACTTCAAAGGCACCGACCAGTACTAAATCAAAGCCCCTTTCGAAGACTGCATCAAAAACACACACATCAATGCCTAAAAAGCCTTTGAGGCCTTCAGAGAACAAAAAATCAACATCAAAAAACACACGGGACGCCTTTGGAGCCAAAAACGCCCTCTGCTCCAAAAACATCTCTCCAGGCCAAGTCCACCTCAGCACCGAAAAAATCTTCGGCATCCAAAGTCTCAGCGCCCGAATCACTCTTGGTGCCAAAACCAAGAAAAAAATGTCACAGAGCAAAGTGAGCTGCTGGTTCAGCCCATCCTAACCAAATTACAAGAGCACCTCGACCGACGCCAAACAAAGGAAGCTGTTTATTAACCGGCACACAGGAAGAGTGGTTACCAATCCACCTCTCCCAACTATAGAGACATTCCCAAAAAGGAAAAATACCTTTGAAGAGAAAATCATGGGTCCAAGGATAGGGGTACCAGCCCCATACAGTGTCCACCACAAGTACCACCTCCTCCCCCACCTACTCATTTACATTTACCCCCTCCTCCACTTCCTGCTCTTCCACTGAACTCATTCTTAGGAACATTTTTTTAGTTCCACAGACCTTTTTGTGTAGAATTAATAATTAAAGCAAAAACATATTTTATATAACAAATTAAACATTGTTGTTCAATACGAACTTAATAATTGTAATAAGTGAAATAACAATACAACCAATATTTGTATGATGAGTAACTATGGTTCAGTTGAACCGAGTTTTATTTAGACAAGAACCACTTAAATTGAACAATTTTGTGAGTGTCATTCATGAAAAAAGAGAGTATATAAATGATTAGACCACAGGTGTGAAACCAAACCGAAACCAAAACAAGAGAAAGGTGAGGTAGTGAGTGAGCATATACCGTGTATTGGTTGATTCATATAAAAAGACAGCATTAATATTCAGTACATTTTCAGATACAGGGTATAAATCATTGTATCATAATCATGGAAAGTTGTCTGTCTTTGTACACATGTCTACGACGTTTTGACCCATGAAGGGATACAAGGGTTTCATCAGGACTGAAATGGTCTGGGGAAGAGAAGATGGCATTGGTTAGCGGTCTGACGCAACCAGATGAAATCAGAGAAGTTTGAGGATTTTCAGCTTTTCAGAAAAGGCGAGTAGTCCGTAAAAATAGCTGGTCCTGATTAAATCTTGCTCAACAATGCAAGCGGGTGTGTGGATTTTTGAGCCCTCCAGTAGGTCCTTTCAATAATAAAAGATGGATACTTGCATCTCACCCTCCCAATATCACACCCCAAACACAAACTATGTCAAATAAACACTTCTCACTCTTACAAGAGGAGATTTAAGCTCTGCTTCAAAAGGGCCACATAGAGCCGGTCACAACACCAAGGACAGGGGGTGTACTTACTGTACTTCCTCATTCCAGAGAAAGATTATACCTTAAGGCCTATACTAGAGCTCAGGCCACTCAATAAGTGCATCCTGTCGACCCACTTCCACCTGGTAATGCTCCAAGAAGTAATACCACTCTTGAAGCAAGGATACTTCATGACAGCCATGATCTAAAAAACGCCTATTTTCACATACCAATACATCCAGCCCATCAACACTACCTCCGTTTTCAAGTAAGTGGCCAACATTATCAGTTCAAAGTGTTGCCATTCAGAGTAACTACTGCACCAAGAGTATTCACAAAGTGCCTCGCAGTAGTAGCAGCTCATCACAGAAGAGAGGGCCCACACAAGTTCAAATACCCAGACAATTGGCTGGTCAAGACTGCAAGCAAATTACGTCTGCAGGACACCCAAAGAGTTATCAACCTTTTACATGAGCTGGGCCTTACGCTAAATACTACAACATAACACCTAAAACCCTTACAGGTGCAGCTGATTCTTGGATCAACCCTAGACTCTACTAATGCAAAAGCATATCCCAGTCCTACAAGAGTACAAACTTTCCAGCTTGTTTTGCCTCTTTCTTACCCAAATTGTCACATAACATTCAAAACAGTGATGAGCTTTCTAAGCATGTTGGCCTCATATATCGCCATAGTACCACCCATGCGACTGCTCATGCACCCACTAAAGCAATGCCTCCAGTCGCAATGGTCCAAAGCAGAGGAGCATATACAAGATCAATTGTTAATAGGCCAGCAACCCATCACTCTCTGCAGTGGCGGAACAGCAACAATCTGTTGGAGGGTCGGCCCATCAAAGTCGCTATTTCGCAGGTCACCATAACAATAGGCGCCTCCATACATGGATGGAGGCACATATGCAACATCTCACAGTACATGGCCAATGGTTTCCTAGAGCTTCTAGCAATTCAGTTAGCTAACAAGTGCTACCTTAAAAAAAAGGTAGGCATGGATTTTACACAGCGAATTTGCCTAGCATAGCGTGTATGGTACTAGGCCATAAATCGCAACATCCACCTCCTAGAAGAATAGCTACCAGGGGTGGACAACGACTTTGCAGATATGCTCAGCAGAATGCAACAACAGGTACACAAGTGGGAAATCGATTCAACACTGCTTCACTCATATTTTCAATGGTGAGGAACATCAGAAATAGACCTTGACCTCGGTCACAGACCCGCTCTCCCCCCGACAGCGATCTGCTGCTGCCTCTGGTCCCCTGCCTTGTGGGTTCGAGGCTGCTGTGAGCTACTGCTAATTCTTTGGTCTGATTATTGTATTGTATTGTTCAGATTATTGTTGTGTGCCCTGTATTTTTCTTGAATCCACGCCTGCCTGCTTCTTGCCTTATTGCTGCTATTTTCTTTGACCCCATTTGTTTCCCCTGGTTTCTGGCCCCCTTGCTGTCCACACCCCTCGCTTCCCGCCTCTATTCACCCGGCCCCGCCCCTCTCCTTGCGCCTTGCCACCCGTGTTCCCGTCTCCCAGATGAGCGTCCCTCCCCTATAAATGCAGACCACTGTGCAGTCGCTCTGCTGGCGCAACAATGGTGCTCCAAAGGCAAGCCCATCCGTGCCTGGACCGCGTCCAGCGCCAAGACCCCTGGACCTCGCAAACGCCACGACCACGACGCCCGCCTCTGCTACGACTCCAGCACTCTCCACGCACTCAACACCGGACAATCGCGCACCTGCTGCCTGGCTGCCCCGAAGCGCTCCCATGGACCCTTCTCCTGCCGGAACTGCAGCTACACCAGCAACAGCACCCGGCCCCCCAAACCACCAACCAACGAACCCAACTACCTCAGATGCATCCTCCTCAACACCCGCTCCGCCCGCAAACACACTGTCGAACTCTGGGACCTTCTCGACTCTACCTCCCCAGACGTTGCCTTCCTGACGGAGACCAGGCTGAACCCCACCTCAGCTCCCGACAATGCCATAGCCAACCCGGAAGGCTACAAGATCACCCGCAGGGACCGTACCAACGGCGTAGGAGGAGGTATCGCCATTGTCCACAGGAACACCCTCAGAGTCTCCACCAACACCGACGACACCCTCAGCACCGCCGAACACATGCACTTCCAGGTCCACACCGACCCCAACACCACCCTTAGAGGAACCCTCGTCTACAGACCTCCCGGACCCCACCACAGTTCAGCGACTCCATCGCCGACTTCGTCAGCACACACGCCCTCGCCTCCACGGACTACATCCTCCTCGGGGACCTGAACTTCCACCTCGAGAACAACGACGACACTAACTCCACCACCCTGATCGACAACCTCGACAACCTCAGACTCAGACAGCTCGTGACAACACCCACCCATGCCGCAGGCCACACACTTGACCCCATCTTCACCGCAAGCCCCGTCACCTTCAACGACACCACTGAACCCCACTGGACCGACCACCACTGCATCCTCTTCACCTTCAGGAAGCCCACCACGCACCACCGCACCCAACAGATTCCTCGACGCTGCTGGAGCAAATTCACCGCAGACCAACTAACCACCACCCTCGTCCAGAGCCCACCCGCCGAACCCACCGACCCGGACACTGCCGCCCGCAACCTCAGAAAATGGATCGACGACTGTGCCGACACCCTCGCCCCAATCAAGACTCCCTTCAACAGCCACACCAGCAAGTAAGCCACCTGGTTCACCGAAGACCTCCAGGCCTCCAAGCGAACATGCCGAAAACTTGAGAAGAACTGGCTCCGCTAACGAACACCAGACAGCCACGCAGCCCACAAGAACGCCACCCGCAGACACCATCAACTTATCAGAGCCGCCAAGAGGGCCGAATTCAAAGACCGCCTAGATAACAACGCACACAACAGCAAAGAGCTCTTCAACATCGTGAAGGAACTCTCCAACCCCAGCTCCAACATTAACGACATTCTGCCCTCGCAAGACCAGTGCGACTCACTGGTCACCTTCTTCCACTGCAAGATCGCCGACATCCACGATAGCTTCAACGCCACGACCGCCCCGACAGCCACTGCCCCCACGACCACCACCTGCCCCAACTGCCTGCTCTCCTGGACCAGCATGAACGACAAGGACACCAGCGAGATCATGAATACCATCCACTCTGGATCACCGTTAGACCCCTGCCCTCACCACATTTTCAACAAAGCCTGCACAGCCATCACACCCCATCTCCGGAAAGTGATCAACATTTCCTTCGAGACAGCAACCTTTCTGGAGAGCTGGAAGCACGCCGAGATCAACGCTTTTCTCAAGAGACCCAAGGCGGACCCCAAGGACCTCAAGAACTTCCGACCCATCTCCCTGCACCCGTTCCCGGCGAAGGTCACTGAGAAAATCATCAACAAACAACTGACCCACTATCTCGAGGAGAACAGCATCCTGGACCCGTCCCAGTCCGGGTTCCGCAGCAACCACAGCACCGAAACCGCCCTCATTGCCGCCACCGACCACATCGGAACCCTGCTTGACAACGGAGAAACAGCTGCCCTCATCCTCCTGGACCTATCAGCCGCCTTCGACACGGTCTGCCACCACACCCAACACGCCTACACGACGCCGGAATCCGAGGGAAGGCCCTAGACAGGACCACATCCTTCCTCTCCGGCAGAACTCAGAGCGTCCGCCTCCCCCCTTCCGCTCCAATGCCACCAAGATCATCTGCGGCGTACCCCAGGGCTCTTACCTCAGCCCGACACGGTTTAACATCTACATGGTACCCCTCGCCCACGTCGCCCGACAGCACGACCTCAACATCATCTCCTACGCTGACGACACCCAGCTGATCCTCTCCCTCACCGAAGACCCTCGCACCGCCAAAACCAACCTCCACGATGGAATGAAGGCTGTCGCCGAATGGATGAGGAACAGCCGACTGAAGCTGAACTCGGACAAGACGGAAGTCCTCATCCTCGGCTCCACCCCTTCAGCCTGGGACGACTCCTGGTGGCCGACAACGCTAGGAACAGCCCCGACACACACCGACCACGCACGCAACCTAGGGATCGTCCTCGACTCCACCCTCTCCATGACCAAGCAGGTCAACGCCGTCTCCTCAACCTGCTTCAACACCCTCTGAATGCTCCGTAGTATTTTCAAGTGGATCCCCACCGAAACGAGAAAAGCAGTCACCCAGGCCCTCGTACAGCAATTGCGGACAGGGTTTTTTAGGGCTGAAGGAAATACTGGGCGCACAGCTCACAGGTCATGCGCAGGAGATATGGTGTAAAATAGAAGGTGCATGCAGGTGAGAGGCAAGTCCCTAAACCTCTCAGAGGTGTGTTGGAGGACACACAGTATACAATGTAAACAAAAACCCACTGCACACTACATATAAAGTATAAGCACAACAGATGTCTCAATGGACATAAAAGTTCAAGTTTTCCTGGACAAAGAAGGGGAACACCAGTGTTTCGGCTCCTCTTTTAATGTTCATACATAGCCAGCCGACACGTGTTTCGTCGCAAGAAAACACTTTTTCCGCGACTCCTCAGGGCTGTAAGTAATGAGAGTAGAACCTTAGGTCGCAGTGCCGGTGATAATTCCGACCCGGCTCCGCTCGAGACCGGGTTGCGTCTTTGTACAATTATGACTTTCGTAGTCACGAAGTGTTGCTCTCCAGCGAGTATTTGGAGATGCTTCAATTAGTAGTTTCGCTTGTTTAAGGAGTGATCAAAGTTGTTTGATTGAGCTGGAGTCCTTGTCCACGTTTATGGAGTGTCCCCACTCCATAAACGTGGACAAGGACTCAAGCTCAATCAAACAACTTTGATCACTCCTTAAACAAGCGAAACTACTAATTGAAGCATCTCCAAATACTCGCTGGAGAGCAACACTTCGTGACTACGAAACCCAGGCCCTCGTCACCAGCAGCCTGGACTACCGAAACGCCCTCTACGCAGGAACATCGGCCAAACTACTGAGACAACTGCAACGCATCCAGAATGCCTCGGCACATCTGATCCTCGACAACCCCTGCCGCTGCCACATCACACCCCCGCAGACCCAAGACCTACTGGCCTTCAGAAGACTCCTCAAGACCTGGCTCTTCGATCAGTAGCAGCACCCCCCTCCCCCACCCCAGCGCCTTGAGACCCTCACGAGTATGTAGTGCGCTTTACAAATGCCTTGATTGATTGATTGATTGATTGATTGATCTCTTTGCCACACAACAGAAAGCGAAATTTCAAAACGTTGCCTTCAGGTTTCCTCACCCACAGTCCAAAAGAAATGTCATATGGATTAGCTGGTCAGGGATATTTGCCTACTCTTTTCCTCCTCTCCCACTCATTCCTTATGTGATTAAGAAGCTCACGCAAAAATCCCTCGCACTAATTCTAATTGCCCTAACATGGGCTTGACAAGCTTGGTTGACAACCCTACTACAACTATCGGTTGTGCAACGCGGGAAACTTCCAATCTGGCCACGTCTTCCAACTCAGGAGTGGGGGAGGGTCACACACCCCAGCCAAAAACAGTTACATCTAGTGATCTGGAGCCTGAAGTCCTGGAATTTGGGTACCTCAATCTTCTGCAAGAATGTATAACCAATCTAAAAGAAGCTCACAAGCCACTCACACGAGCTTGGTACACAGCAAAGTGGAAACGGTTGTGCAAAACAAATCCAACCACTTTCCCTTTTGGTCCAAGACCTTATTTTTTACCTACTCCATTTACAACAGGCATAATACATCTCTATTGGGTTACACTTAACAGCACTTGCTGCATACATGCAAAACAGGCAACATATCTCTTTGTTTAGGATTCTGGTTATTAAAGCCTTGATGGAGGGATTAAGAACAGTAATTCCTCCCTCCATACCATCAGCACTGGCCTGGAATCTTAATAGGATGTATGTGGAACCAAAGATGGTATTACCACACATGGCTTTGCGAGGCGTCGATTACCACACAAATGCCTTTACCACGCATTTTTTTACCATGCCTATGCCTCTACCAAGCATGCCTTTACAACAAATCATATATTATGATTTTGTTGTAAAGGCATGCGTGGTAGAGGCATATGTGAGCTAAAGATTTGTGTGGTAAAGGCATGTGTTGTAAATGTATTGCGTGATTCCGACTGCGTTATAAATGTTGTTTCCCATCTTAATATAGTTCTCACCTGGCTTTTGGGTTCTACCTTTGAATTTTTTTTTTTTTAAAGTATGTTTTTATTGCAGAATTACAGATAAACATCGAGAATGTCAACCATCAGCCCGTCCCCACACAAGAGACCACTTTGAAAAACAGTAGTACACAGCCCATCAGCCCACATCCCGGAGGCAGGGCGGCGTTAAGTCAGTGTGCAAGAGAGGTCTCCCCGCCTGGCACACAGGGACGGTAGGTCAACAACACAATCCTGGTTCCGCATTTTCTGTACCCTCAACAACAACTCCCCCCTTCCCAATCGCTCCCTAGAGGAGACGTACCCACCACTCTGACACCATCCCAGCGCAGTAGATCCACAGAGCCTAACCCGCCCCTATTGGAACAAGTCAATCCGCATGGTGGATACTCTGCCCCATCTGCTGCAATGCTCCCATCTGCTGCAATGCTCTAACAGGACAGACTACGTACTCCTCTATCCCTCCCCCCCTCTAACTGCTGCTAGTGCGGGTGGCTATGATGTGCGTTGGATATAACAGTGCGTCGTCAATACTGATCAAACGTTCGTGCTATCAGTTCCCTGGAACTCAGCCTCCGAGAGTCTTTCCTCCGTATCGACCGTTAAGTGGTCACTCAAAGCTTGCACAATCGTTTCCCAAGCCCTAGCCGCCTCCAAGCCCTTCTCTTTCCCCAGTTTCGTGGCCTGTCGCATTCTCACCACACTCTCGCACCTTGACCACTTCAACAACTCATTCGTCCAGCGTCCCACAGCCGGGCCTTCCTCGGTTTTCCAACGCCAGGTGATCTCCCTCTGCGCTAGCATTAGTCCCAAATCAATGAACTTGCTCGTGACTTTCGTTTTGGCCGTGTGGGGAAACCACAGCAGGAGGCAAGCCGTCATGTCGAATTCCACCTCCCTATCCGTAACTGCATTTAGAAGGGCGCCCACCTCAGTCCAATACGTACCCAACTTTGGGCAACCCCACATCATGTGGTCCAGTTCAACCCCACCGGCCAGGCATCTCGGGCATGCCGCGTCCCGCACCTTAAAGTGCCGGCGGAGTTTCCCCGGGGCCAGATATGCCCTATGCAAAAGGAAGAAGTGTATTTGTTGGAACCTGGCATTCCTACTACCTTTCCACGTCCGAGCCAGAATGTGGCCCCACTCAGGATCCGGAATAGGCTTGCCCACACTGTCCTCCCATGTAGCTTTCAACGCCGTTAGTGGTTCCAGCCCTTCGTTCAACATCCGTGATTGGAGACAGGTCACCGCCTTGATTGTACCCGCGGCCATCACCACATATTGGCAGGCCATGGTCGTGCTCGGTTCCGTCAGTCCCCCCTTCCAGTGCTTCCGTATTGCCGTAGTTACCGCAGCGTGTATGAGAAAATCCCCATCCGGGAGACCAAACTGCTCCTGGAGCACCGCAAACGGGGCCAACACCCCCTCCACAAACAGATCTCCCACCATTTGTAGCCCCAGCTCTTCCCACACCGCTATCGGTGACCAATCGCCCCCATGCGGTAGAGCCGTCAACATCCCAATGGGAATCTCCGGGGCATACGGCCGTACCGCTCGCGCCCGCCTCAGGCTCCTGTTCCAACAGAGACGGAGGGTTTTTTCCTCCAAGGTAAGCCCCCGCAATGCCAACCGCTGCTGCATAACAATATAGGAGAGGACGTGCCTCTGGATACCCATCCCCCGGACCCGGTCAGGACCCCTAAACTCCCTAGCCACATTCTGCGTCAGAATCTGGAGCTGGGCTGCCAGATAATATAATTCAAAATCCGGCACTGCCAGCCCTCCCTCAAGTTTGGGCCGAGTCATGGTGTGCAACGCCACCCTACGTCTACCCTGCCCCCACAAGAACCCAATAATCATTGATCGCAGCTCCTGAAAAACCCGCTGCGGGATCCAGATAGGCAAGGTCCTGAAATAGTACAACAGTCGAGGGAGCGCCACCATTTTCAACAGTGCTACCCGTCCCTGCACCGACAAAGGTAGAGTAGCCCAGAAGGACATGCAGTCGCGCAACCCTCTGATACACCGCCCCACATTCCCCTCCAAGAGGCTCCCCGTATCATGGTAGATCCGGACTCCCAGGTATGTAAAGCACCTGTCCTCCCATACCACGTTCGCCGCAAGAGCAGGGCGCTGAGCCTCCGCTCTCAGCGGGAAAACACAGGTCTTACCCCAATTCACTTTGAGCCCCGAGAGTTCCCCAAAGGAGGAGAGCAGTCTCATGGCTCCACGCAAGGCCAACTCCGTGTCCTCCAAGTATAACAACAGGTCGTCGGCATATAATGAAATGTGATGAGTATTACCACCACAGCAGATTCCAAGAAAGGAGTCCCCCGTCCTGGCCCGTGCCGCCAGCGGTTCCATCGCAAGGGCGAACAGAAGGGGAGAGAGCGAGCAGCCCTGTCTAGTTCCTCTACGCACCGGATAAGCTGATGATATAAGCGGCCCCACTCGCACCCTGGCCGTGGCCGACGAATATAGTATCTTCGTCCAGCTCACAAACCCCTCACCTAATCCGAACTTCTCCAGCACCGCATCCAGGTAACACCACTCAAGGCTGTCAAAGGCTTTCTCAATATGCACCGACAGAACAGCCGACGCTCCGTCCGAGCCCAAAGCATCCTGCAGTACACCGATCAGCCTGCGCGTGTTGATGGCTGTGTTCCTGGTAGGGATAAACCCCGCCTGGTCACTGTGCACCAACATGGTCATATGCGGGAGCAGTCGGGTAGCCAGTATACGACTCAAGATTTTGTAGTCTACCGTCAGCATGGACAGTGGCCTGTAAGACGTCACCTCCAGTGCATCCTTACCCGGTTTCAGAAGCGGGATCACCAGCGCCTCTCTCATGGAAACGGGAAGGCGCCCCAGTGTCATCGCCTCCGAGTACACCGCCAACAATCTGGGCACCAGTACATCCGCGTATTTGGCATAAAACTCAATAGGCAGCCCATCGACCCCCGGTGTCTTGTTCCTGGCCATCTGTTTAATAGCCCCACGGATTTCTAGCAGGGTGATCGGACCCCCCAGATCCTTCGCCGGCTCCTCGTCTAACACCGGGAGCTGTACCCCGTGTAAATAATCACTGATATCCGAGGGACCCGCCGCCAACCTAGTATCATAAAGGCCCGTGTAATACCGCTGAAAACGCTGTAAAACGGCCTCCGGTGAATGGACCACCTCCCCCGTTTCGGTTTTAATGCACAGAATCGGGCCACTCCTCGGTACCGGGTCAGCAATCTTTGCCAACAACGTGCCCACCTTGTCCCGCTCCGCATGGACCTTTATGAGGTATAGCTTATAATCATAACATCTCAACCTTTCCGTTTCCCTTGCCACCACCTCCTTCGCTTCCAACAGTCGTTCCTGCAAGTCCGGTCTTTCCGGCCTAATCCTCTCCATGTCTCTCAACACACATTCCGCTTTTCCCAAATCCGCCAGAACGGACGATCGTACACTCGAGAAGCGTCCCATGCACACACCCCGCACCACCACCTTCATTGCATCCCACTCCAGCGACCTCGTTGCAGTCGAGCCCTCATTCTCCTCAAAATACAGCGTTAAGCCCTGTCCAATCGTTTCCCCAAACACCTGGTCCTCCAAAGTGTCCGGCCGTAACCTCCAGGTAGGGATCTCAGTTCTTACCCTCTGCCACCTGACCGCCACCAGCAGAGGGTTATGGTCCGAGACGGTCCTAGCTAGATACTCAGTATGGGTCACCATGGCCGCCATATGGGCGTCACACAATATGGAGTCAATTCTGACATGTAGATCGTGCAGTGCCGAATGAAAGGAATAATCCATATCAGTAGGATGCTGCCTCCTCCACACATCCAGCAATCCCCACCTGTCCTGCCATTCCCTTCTACGTTCCGATAGCTTCCGCACCGGGGATTCCGCTAGCGGCGGGTGGGACCTATCCCACACTATATCTGTGATAGAGTTAAAGTCCCCTCCCAGGATAATGGGACATGTCAGATAATGGGCCAAGGAGCCTGACAGGACATCAAAATAACGGGCCTGGTCAACATTAGGAGCATAAACACTACATAACACCACCTCAGAACCATGCAGCCTCCCTTTCACTGCCACATATCGACCTCCGGGATCCACCACTCGATCCGTGACCTGGAATGGGACCCCCACCCTGACCCATATCAGCACCCCCCTCGCAAACGCCGAGTAAGAGGTTCCAAACACTTGGCCCCGCCACCTTTTCTGCAATGCATCACATTCAAGTTTGGTTAAGTGAGTTTCCTGTAGCATGGCAATTTGAACACCCCGCCTCACTAAATAAGCATGCACTTTGTATCGCTTAGACATTGTTCTGAGACCTCGAACATTCCATGTTAAGCACTTCACATCAGGTGACGACCCCATTGCTGCTGTCACTCCTCCCCTCCGCCCGCATCAACCAACCCATCACATCATTGCAGCCACACCCACCCCCCCCAACACCCCAAAAAACTACCCCAACCCCACTCCCCAGGACAGGACCTAACAACGGTGCTTCAGCCTCCATCCAAACCCACAACAATACACACAGTTCACTAACCTGTAGCAGCCGCCACAGGAGTCGTAAGGGCAATAGGGGGGTAACTCGGCACCAACCCGCGGCAGGGCAACCCACACCCCATGTCCAAGATCCCATATGTAAAGTGCAACAGAGTACCTGCTAAACGCTGGCCAACTGGATAAATGTTCACCACTGCAGAGACTCCAGCGCACCCCAACAGTTACACATTAAACAGCCCATCCGCCGTTTGCGGCGTGGCCGATGGTCCCACAGAGCTGTCCGCCTCGGAGAGTTCTCCACCCGACTTGCGGCCCCTGCTTTCCGATTCCTAGTCCTCCTCCAACTCCCTGAGCAGCGAGCCCGTGATCGTCGCCGTGGCAGCCAACGCTCCTCTCCGTTCCGCAGCTAGCGCTTCTTCCTTCAACGCCTGCTTTAGCCTGTCGCGTTTGCGGATCCACTGAGACTTACGGATCTGCGTCGGCCTCTTCTTCTCCTTCCCATCCTTGTGTTGGCGGTCAGTACCCATCCTATACCTTTCTAGCCATGACCAGGCCTCATCAGGGGTGTGGAAAAAATGAGTCTGTTCATCCAGTATCACTCTCAGCCGGGCCGGAAAGAGCAGTGAATATTGAATACCCTCCTCTCTAAGTTCTTTCTTGACCGCAAGGAAGGTCGCTCTATTCCGCTGAACTTCCTGGGTGTAATCCGGGAAAATAGTCACTCGGCTATTGTCCACTTGGAAGGGTCCCGCTGATCTCGCCCTCTGTATCAACAGGTCCCTATCCCTGAAATGCAGAAGCCTGGCTACCATTGGCCGGGGGGGACGGCCCTGCATGGGAGGACGAGATGGGACCCTGTGCGCCCTCTCCACGGAAAAGAACGGGGACAAGCCTTCAGGAGCAACCGCGGATCGGAACCAGTCCTCCATGTACCGCACAGCATCGTCCCCTTCAATTTTTTCCGGCAGGCCCACCACCCTAACGTTGTTCCGGCGGTTGCGACCTTCGGAGTCCTCCGCTCTCTTCTCCAGCGTCGCCAGTCGGGCCAGGATATCAGAAAGTTTATGTTCCGCCGTGACCACCGCAGGCTTAAGCTCCTGAAGAAGCGATTCATTGTCTTTCACCCTATCCGACAGCTTGGCGTGATCCGCCCTCAGGAGTCCCAGCCCCGTAGCCACCTGCCCTATGTCCTGGTGCAGGGACTCCTTGGTCGCAGTAATCGCCTCCAATATGCCATCCAGGCGAGCATTCAACCTGCGTTCCTGTGCTGTGGTATCCGGGCATTCTTGTCGGGCGTCAGCCCCGTTCGGCCCCACCGTCGCGTTCTGGCCCCTTCCAGCCGCCATATCGCCATCCACGTCCGCCATCAGAGAGAGCCCCCAAATGTTCGACACAGCACTGGGGGTCGAACTGTACCGCTGCAGCCCCCAATCCGCAGGCCGCGCCTGTGTCCTGGAGCAGGCGCGCTGCACTCCACCGGGGGACGTCCTGCGCAAGGAAGCACTACCGAAAAGAAAGAAGGAGCAGTGTCCACGTGTGTCCCCAGGAGCAGCAGAGCCCCGCGCCTCCTGCGGGTTCCAGCTATACAGTAGCACGGGGCCACATCCCACTGCGCCCCCGCGGCAGAGGATGGCCCTCCACCAGTCGGTATCTCGTTGTCTGCTCACACTGGAGACCCGAAAGCGGAGACAAGGAGCGGGCCCTCGAGCTCGCCACTTCCGTGGACCCCTCAACACAGCCCTCCGGGCTGGACCCAGGAGAGCCCCCAGCGGTTCGATACAGCGGCCCCTGATGTCCCCTCAGTGCCTGTAGGCGATCGCTAAGGAGAGCCGCCCCACCACGTGTGCGCAGCTTCTCCAGCAACCTCGTAGTTCCAGCCGAAGGTCGGGTACAGCCCGGGCCCCGGGGCCGCCCTTCAGGCCACTGCTCCACCACAACTCAGGGGTCCACTGCCTTGCGCTGGCACCCGGCAGCCTCCGGGACGACCACCTCTCCTCCCCTCCGCAATCGCCAGCCGCAGCCCCAATCTCCAAGGGCCGCCCGCCTCGTGGGCCTGCACAGCAGTGGGGGAGGGGCCACCAGCCCTCCCGTCGTCAATCCTGCTAGCGCTTCCCCCAGCGCGGGTGTCGCCGGCCCCTCTTGCGCCTGCAGGTGCCGTCCCGCCGGGCGTCCGCCGGCCGCTGCCACTCCCGCACCCCTGCCAGGCAGCTTCGCCGACCTCCGTCACCGCAGCCTCGGGGCCGCCGCCGCCATCTTAGGCGCTGGATCGCGACCCCGCAGGAGCTCCGCGCAGGCTGCCCCTGTCGCCGCCGGACCTCCGCTTCTCCCGCAACGTTCGCCTCTCGGTGTCGGGTGCGGGGGGCGAACTTTCCGGCTGTCGAGCCAGCGCCGGTGCAGGGCTTTACAGGAGAAATGTGGGATCCTGTAAGGAGCTCCGGGCTCACGCCGCCATCACAGCTGGCGCCCAAGCCACGCCCCCCTACCTTTGAATTACTACATTCATGAGATCTAAAGATCCTCACATGGAAAGTAGCTTGCTTAGTGGCTATAATAACTCTCAGACTGATAAGTGAAATTGAAGTGCTCACCCTCCGTTGAACTCTACACATCCTCGATGTTAAAAGAGCAGTAATGTACTACATCAATCGGAGACAACCTTTTCGAAAATCTCAACAACTTTTCATAGCTTTCTCAAACCCACAAGAAGGCTCATCCATATCTAAAGCAGGAATCGCAAAGTGGATAGTAAATGCATTCAAACTTGCTACCACAAAGCTAAGCTCACCCCACATGTAAAAAAAGGAGCCTGTATGTTTTTCCGAGGAAACATTCCATTAGCATATATTTGTAAGGCAGCTACAGGGAATAACCCACATACATTCACAAAATACTATTGTGTTGGTGTCTTAGCTAACCAACAAGCTAGAATGGGTCAGCTGTATCACGTACACTCTTTCAAGCATCTATTTCAACCAACAGCTAGCCACCGCTTTTGAGGAGCACTGCTTTACATTTGTTACTAAGCATATGTATCTACAGCCAACACATGCTACTGATGGAATATGTTGCTTACCATGTAAGCATCTATTCGTAGCGTGTAGTGCTGTAGATTCATATGCACCCACCCTCCTCGCCGGAAGCTAATGGATGACGTATACAATATTCATAAACATTCATTCTTATCAAACTATACCTTGCATGTTCGTCTTTACTGTCCCTGCACTGCTCCTAAACCAAGCTCTCCGTTGAGCCAAAAACAATCATGGAGCTGATGACCATATGCAATACAGAATAGAGGAGGAGTCACCTATATCGCGTGATTCGAAAGACTTCTTCGAAGATATACAAGCTGCAAACTTCCAAGCCCAATACTAGATGGCAGGAGTATGCTAAGTATATGACTCGACAGCACTATAAGCTACAAATAGATGCTTACAGGGTAAGTACCATAATCCTTATGTACTAATATTATTTTACACATATTTCTTTCTTTTTCATTATTTTATTTCAAAACCCTGGTATATTTCATTTGTATGCATGATCACAAGTTTTAGTAGTACAACCGCTGGCTCTTTGGGATGTGTTGGCACTAACGTCTCAAGTCTGTCCCTGTTCCCTTCCCCCTAAATTTTAGTGTCTCTTCCAACCACACTGACATCTGTTGATATTATCGGAGATGGTGTAGTCAGATCTAGCTCCTTGGTGAAGTCCACTGGAGATAGACACCATTGTCACGGAGGACATGAGTTGCGAGTCATAGGTATGAGAATCTCTAGATTTTTGGAGTTCAGATACCAGCGAAGGACAAAATGTTGGATTAGATTAAAGTTTTCATGTGAAACCTCATTCAAGGGACTACAACAACTGTGGGCTAAATTCACAGAACTAACTTAAGACAAAATCCTAAACTTACTACCATTTTGGTATTCACAGAAGGTACTTACTCGTTTTGGTATTCACAGAAGGCGCGTACTCATTTTGGTATTCACAGAAGGCACTTACTCACTTCGGTATTCACAGAAGTTAGGTCTCCTAACTTTACTACTCCTAAACTGAGAAAAATCCTAACTTTAAGACTTTCGGTATTCACAGAAGGCATTTAGTAGTCCTAAAGTTAGGACTCCTAACTTCTGTGAACACCGAAATGAGTAAGTGCCTTCTGTGAATACCAAAATGAGTAAGTGCCTTCTGTGAATACCAAAATAGTAGTAAGTTTAGGATTTTGTATTAAGTTAGTTCTGTGAATCGGGCCCTGTGGCTTATATGTCCCCTTGTACTTCTAGCCATAATCATGCTGGTGCATACTGAGTCTGCAAAAGAGTCTAGAGGAGGCTGTAAAGTTGGAATATCCAATGGCTTGGAAGGATACCTTTCACAGTGATGAAAAGACCTTCTATGTATTCTAGACACTGAGGTTAGAGAACAGATATTTCTTGATTTCTTCATTTAATACCCAACTAGGACGTCCAAGCAAAGTAGAGGCTCTTTGAGGGTGATATTCTATTTTTTTGACAGTTGAGACATGAATAAGCCAATTGTCTGGGTACAGATGGGTTTATATGCCTTCTGGATGTGGAATCGCTACCAATGGAGGAAGGACCTTTCGGAAGACTCTTGGAGATGATTTTAGGCCAAACTGCAGCACAGTAAACTGGTAGTGATTTTCCACATTAGCAAACCTGAGGAATCTTTGATGACATGTATTGATTGGCATGTGAAAGTGTGCATCCGGCACGTCTGCTGAAGTCATGAAGTCTCCTAGTAGGTCTATTGAAATTACATTCTGGAAGATCTCCTATCATAAAGGTACAGTTCTTTCGCACATATTGATGTTTCTAATGAAGATGGGACAATATTTCTCTGAATATTTGGGAACAAGAAAAATAAATAAGACCCCTGCCCCTTCAAAAGCAAAGGACAGATTGCTTTTCTCTGTAATAACATATGAACTCCCATCATTAGAAAATAGGAAGGCGCTGTACAAAAGGTTGGAGGAGGAAACTCTAGAAAAAACTCTGAGTATACTTTTTCCATCACCTCAGTACCCATTTTCCCATATGTTTTTTACCAAGATTCTGTAGAAGTCAGGAAGGTTGGGTTTTAGGTGGTGCAGCTGTGGGATGCCCTCTGGAATCAGATGCAGGATTTTTTCATCTTCCTCAAATAGGTCAGTCTCCACTTGAAAATGTTTTTACCGAAGTGTTCTTTTGGATGGATTGTGCGAAGTAGAAAATGAAAGACGACAACCTGCAGCTCTTTTTACTAGTAGTCCCAAACAAGTTACAAGCAAAAGGTGTTGACTATCAAAGGGTAGCCTGAGTAAGAGACTCCTTAAGCAGGTAGCAGCAAGTTGACACCTTAAAGAAAACTGAACCCTCTTATCAATCTCCTCTAATGTCGACTCTTCAGAAGCAATGAATGAACGATCTGCAATTCTTGGTAATAGAGAGTTGATTTTAAAGAATTTAAAAACTCCTGCTCTCAGTCTTGAAAAGGTTATAATTGATTTCAAGATCTGAGAACTAAGGCCTTCCCAGGATCCTTGCCATCCTGTTGAATAATCCTCTTTATATTAATCATATTTATATCTGAATGTAAAGGACGATACGGAGATTACAGAGGCATATATTTAGTAGAAAACATTAGACTCGCGGGATATAGATTTTTCAGAAGGAAACTCAAGACCCATATTTGCACGGAGGTAAGCAAAAAGGTCATCAAGTACCACCTTTTAAATAAATTGTGCCTTAGGTTCTGTATCAGGAGTATCCTCAGAATCCAGAATTGTATCCAGAGGTTCATTTACTGCTCCCTTTGGAGTTCCAAGAGAGGAATTCTCACAGGTTGCAGGAATGAAAGGGGCTTCTCTAAAGTTAAAGATACCCCCTCATCAGTAATGGATTCAAACAAGGCTACATCTATGCTTGCATCAGCTGATTTTGGTTAAGAATGGCACTTGTGTTTTGAATGGCGTATATGATGACCTGAGATCTATCATCAGAGCTGCAGTGCTGTTTTTTAGAAGTGTGCTTGTGAGGAGTAAGCAAGCATTCAGTCTGGCAAGGCTGTAATATCAGATTACAAAATATGCAGCATTACATGGGAGTAGGAGCTACTCTGCATTTAAAGACACTCTCCATTGACTGCAACCACATATCAAAAGTAGAGTAGAAGTGACGACATTAGAAGAGCTGCCAGACTAGGTGACATGACCATGTGGAGCAGAAATCATAATTTTACATCATACCGTTCATATTGCATTATATTAGTTTGTGTCATCTTTCTGGTGCATGTGATCTGTATTATATGTCTGTTAGGAATTGGTATGGTGTTGTTGCTGTTGCTTGTGAGGCCTCAGCTGCCCCTGCTAGGCCACTTGAAAGCTCTGACAATATCAAACCTCTCCTAAAGTAGTCCTGTCTTTTTACTAAAGTTTGACTTCAAACAAAAGCAGGTGGCTCATCGCACCATGCCCTTACGCCCCAATCCCCCTGGAATGCATGAGTGCCCACTTCGTACCTCTGCGGGACAACCGGACATCCGAGTCGGTGTCTACGAAGAGCTTCAGCTGGAAGAGGTCCCGAATCTCCTGGCTATAGAACACAAGGATCCCCTCGAAGAGCAGCACATCTGCAGGGTAAGCAACTGTGGTCTGTGGAAGCCTGTAAGAAGAGGGAACACAACATAGTATTAGAGTTGCAGGAGACTGTGAGGAGTACAGCAGGAAACTAGGAGCATGATTGGTACAGGAGAACGTGTGAGGGGAATGTAAAACAGGTATGGACATTGTGTGAGAGGTATGAGAAAGTTAAACAGCACAGGAGGTGAGAGGGATACAGGAGACTGTGTGAGGTGTACCAGAGCCTGCAACCAGGTAGTTGTGAGATAGTGTGAAAGGTACCAGAGGCTATAAGGTGTACAGGAGACACAGTAAAAGAGTTCAGTAGACTTTAGACCATTGGGCACTGAGCGGGTCACCAAGTGAGGACTACAGGAGACTGAGGGTATATGATTTTATGTGCATGATACAGAATACTGTGTGGGGTGTAGAGGATCTGGAGGGTGTGGGCAGCACTGAATAGGAAGAGAAAAGAAAATAGAGGGAGGCCTACAGAAGATTGTGTGGTTCCTGGAGATACTGAAGGCTACAGTAGACACCATGAGGGCTGCAAATCACTGATGTTTGCCAATTTCTCTTGTAATATTGTAAGCAGAAGTACACCTCAAATAAACATCTAGACACTAAAGGAGCACTGTGACAAGAAAGAAAGAAGGTGAAAATTAAAGAAGCCACAACAACATATCAGAAGACCTGGGTTTTGTAGGCTTTCCTAAGATGTTAGGTATGAATGATTGGATTTGATATATACAGATTGTTTCAATGTTGTGGCCATAGAAGGCTCATATATCTTCCATCTGAGTGACAGCATTTAACAACGGCTACAGAGAATTATGAAGATAACTCTTTGTTTGACAGAAAGCCAGTACAAGCGGACTCAGGTTGCAGGGTGTGACTGAACTTCTGGAGTTAGGCCTCTACGGCACTGCAGAATTCTGAACCGATGTAATTTAGCAAGGATACTTTCATGCAGGCCCAGACAGAGAATGGTACAGTAATCACATGGCGAAGCCCCACATGCAAGAAATCCCCTTGGTAGGAATGTAATAATCTTTCCCAGTAGCTTTAAGTAGTGAAAGCTGGATGCTAAGATTGCATTAACTTAAGTAAGAGTGTGGATTTCCCATCCAAAAGGAAGCAGAATGACAAACATTTCCAGAGGCAAGAGGGGCACTACTGGAGAGAACGCTAGATGCTGTCATGCTACCTTTTGTGTTGCTTGAATTGACCATTACTTTTGTCTGATTACTTTAAGTAGGGGCAGGACATAGACAATGAAAAGCCTGGGTGATACTGGAGAGCCCAATGGAACTCCACATGTCATAGACATAGGGGTGGATCAGTACGTGGCAGAGATGCCGCCGGTACTTGGTTGTCTAGAAAAGAGGAGAATGACTACTCCAGGAAGGCCTCGCTCTTTCATGTCCATCATAAAGAATGATCAACCGTATCAAATACCCCCAACAGGTCCAACAGAACCAAGGCGGCTGAGTGACCCAGATCCAGTACAGATCTCTGTTTTTCACGTACAAGTGCTAGTGCAAGGGCTGTTCTGTGCCACAACCCAGTCAAAACCCTAATTGTTTTGGATCAAGACAATCGTATTCTTCTTAAAATAGAGAGAGTTGTTTTGCTACAACTAAATGTTCATTACCTGATTCTTGGTCAATGACCACTGTTTACCTCCCACTCTCCTCCCTCTCTTCTTGCCCCTCTCACCAACCCCTGACAACCCCAGAAATATTCAGGGAGCAGTGTACGGATGTTTCCCTCTCTAAGCGTAGGGTCTTGTTTAGTCAGAGAACAGATAATATGCTGCTGACAAAAAGTTTTTCTGAATTTAATAGAGCTATACAAATCCACTGATTGCACTGCAATTTTGGTCAAAAGCTGGTGCAGTGCTGTGCTCAACTGAAGGTCGCCCTTCCCAGTATTCTGCTATGTGGGAATGTGAGCCCCAATGTTTCAGATTAAGAACTCCCTGACGCTTTTAGTACACAGGAGGTAGTTCCATTACAAGCAGGGCAGGTCACAGCCTGCCTTTATGTCCTCAGGTTAAAGCCCAGTAAGGCAATGGATGTAGTCGGTCATTACAGGAGTGTGTAGATTACACCTCCCTCTACAATAGAAAGAAGGGCTCTGGAGTGAGTAGAGGAAGATATAAATACAGGTAGGAATCTTCTGCACAGTGGTTCCATAACAGAAGAAGACAGTGTGCGAGGTAGAGAGCATATAAGATATAAGGCCAGTGGCCTAGCAGTGACAGAAACATGTTAGTAAAACTGCACCGGAGGCAGCCACTGACACAGGGTCCCCTTGAATGTTTTTGAGGAACCCTCAACTTTTAAAGGCAAACAGAGTCAGCCCAGCACCCTCACAGGAGCTCTGTGACATCTGACTTCAGAGTATGAGGATAGAATTAGATTAATAGCATGAAGAAGGATGAGCTGTGAAGGGACCCTATGTGAAGGGTTTTACAGTAAAGTACAAACCATCTCTAATAAATAAAGGCTAATTCAGGCCTGGCTGCATTTGAAACTCAGCAATTGTAAGTAACAAGATAGGAGAGGGGTTGTGAGGCATGTTCAGTCTTATTGGGTGGGATAATGTATTCAGTATAACCTTAAATCAATACAGGGAAGCAGTATATGCACCAATTGGAGAACTGTGCTTTCAGCACCACATCACACAGTCAAAGGCACATGCTGGCCCTGTCAGCTGCACTGTCACACACACTATACTAGTCAAGTGTAAGGACTATCCAGTTGACATTGTAGGACTGACACAGGATTTGACTAAATTCTTCCTTCGGGACAGGGGCTGACAAATGAAATCAGTAAATTTCCAGCAGCTAAGTGGCTCTTACAGGCTGTGTTTCATGTAGTTCTTCATTACTGTCCCTCTCATTTATTGCCTTAAGCTTAGTTCTCAAAGGCAGCAGTCTAAGGGATCAGCTGTACACAGATTTCCTTCTCGAGTTCCATCCACAGTAGGGGCACACTGTCTATGATTGGTAAGTGAGATCCGCTGGTGGATGAAATAGATGGCCTGACCTTATTGCAGCAATGAAACACGTTTGGAATGTATTTCTGTTACCACTGACATTCCATTTGAGTATCTGACAGTCACACATCCTTCTTCCCACCGAGATTCTTCTAATAGGTTCAGAAATTGAGGCATCATGTTTTTCAGTAACAAGACTTTCCAGCCATAAAGCAATTAGGTAATAATTTTAAAGTACACCTACTGCTCATCGAGATTTATTAATTTAAACATTGAGGTATCAAGGAGTGGCCAGTAATTCACAGCAAACTACCTGCCTGTGAAAACTATTTCACATTAAATATTGAAAATTACAATAATCACTGCTTCATAAAAGGGAACAATCCTATTGTTATATAGCCCATTGAAAGCTAGACAGAGCCCAGTGGATGGAAGGGTATCCTGAGAGAGAGTGAAAAATGATGTAAACAATGGCTATATGCAATGGCATGCTGGCAGTTTGTAGTCATTTAGGGGTACAGCGCTAGCATAGTCTATTCTAACCACAACTTACGTTGATGGGTTAGAATGCTACCTCGAGTGATCGCTAGTGGTTAGACTATCTACAACCATTCCATACCTTTTGTATGATTGAGGTCAGACCGTATGCCTAATTAAGCTTTGTAGGAAGATTTGGTTGAGAATTTGGCTTTGTGATAATGCGGAAAGGTGTTCTTGTCAACTGGTCCAACACCAAACAATGAATGTGTGACATCTGGCATGAACTCAACACCTCTGATGGATCAGGCTGGAAATAAAAAAGGAGCCTCAGGTGTGGTAACTATAGAGGCTTTTGGTCTTCACCACAGCTGCTTCACTCTGCTGTGCCTCTTCCCCCTTGTAACCTTCACCTAATGGATGGATGGCTATCAATTCTACCTATGTCAGATCATACAATGGAAATCTGTGACCATATGCTATGTGATAATAATAATAATCCACATTTGTAAAGCGCACAATCACCCGTAAGGGTCTCTAGGCGCTGGGGGTCGTTGGGAAGATTAAGCAAGCTATTGCCCAGAGTCACATGGTGCTGGGCTAATCTGCCGCCAGTGCCGGGGATCGAACCGTGATCCCCAGATTCCGGAGTCAGTCGCCCTAGCCGCGGTGCCACACCTCTTCCATTTATTATGCAACTTGTATAGTGTTGTGGTACTAACATCTGTACAACGTATGAGTGTATTCATGTCACACATACAATGAGAAGCAAGCGAGCTACAAAGCAATGGAGCACTATAAATGCTGAGGGTTTTACAGTGACTAGCATAGAGGGGGACTAGCAGGAAAAGCAATACAGCATCAATAGTAGGTGTTTAGATTGTAGAGGGAAAGGGTGCTGCTTTTAGGTATTCAAAGATGGTCAGCAAGACAAGTGAGGTGGCTCAGCTGCAGGTGGGAGAGGGTGTTGGATGGGAGTGGGAACTCTTTAACGGTGCTGGGGCATTCTGGCCCTTACACTGTAACCACGCTAGACAAGCTGGAAAGCTTGTGTGTATTACTTAATATTTAGGTATCAAATTACATTATTTATACATGCTTAGACATAATGCATCTGCTGTGGAATGTGCTGTAACATCTGAGTGTACAGTCAAATCTCTTGCACCTTACCTGGAGTGGGTGACAAAATCGTAGGTGGGTACATCAACGGCCTGCCCCGCGAGGATAGCCCTCAGGGTGGTCAGCAGCAAATCATTGTCAAAAGCATCTAGAGAGATAAAGAGATAATCCGCAGTCTTTAGAGCATGCAGGTCAAGCAGAGGAAACTGTCTACGTTCAAGCACAAAGCAATGTCTGGTACAGAAGGTAGAAGTTGTCCTGGAGATACTTAGTCACTCTTACCCCAGGCTCCCTCACTCCTTCACATTCTGCTCGGATACCAACGCGTTGCACCCTCCAGTACACTGGGTCTACTCTTATAACCCCAGGTGGTTAAACAGAGCAGGCCCGTCCCTGACACTCCATCCTTTAACTGCAGCCTGACACCAGAATTTAATGGGGTCCATTTTCACTTATTCCTTTTTACAAACATTAAGGGTCATTCTCAGTTCCCTTTTACACAGATATTATCAAGTTTCTGCTACAGACTGCCGCTCTACTCTTTGGTGTATTTGCAAGTAATGTTGCTCTGCCACTTGCCTATTCTGGAACACACATGCTTCATGCACAGCACCAAAACTCTAGTAATGGAGGACTCCTCTGCCAATACTTTTCAACAACTGTGCAAAACAAAAGTTATTACTTATTTGACCAACCGCAAAACATTTTCAGCCTCAACGCAATCTTGACGAGTATAGTAATGTTACACTACAATGCTATACAATATAAAGCCAGAAATTGGCCAGTAACAGTGTAAAAATGAACTTATAACAACACAAAAATGAAAGGATGTAAAGGCACATTTACTACAATACAAGAAGCGCGGCTCAGTGGTTAGAGGCGGCAGACCCGGAAGCTGAGATCAACTGTGGACCAGGGTTCGATTCCCCGCCTCGGCGGGTCTCGGGCTAAAAAAAAAAAAAAAAAAAAATTCCACGGACTCGACAATTCTCGCTCTGGTGCCTACTCAACTCACGGGGGTCACACTCTGCGACTCTGGGCAATAGCTTGCTTAATCTCCACTACGGCCCCTCGCGGCGGGATGCCTGGCTTTCACCTTGTGGACACCCAGCCGGGGTTTCTCACAGGGGAATACCAGGACGGGTTCCCTAAGCAAGCGCCGGGACGCTTACGGGCAGCTGTGCGCTCTACAAATCCAGCACATTTACATTTACATTTACATTTACAAGGAATCACTGAAACTGAAACCAATACATTGATGTCTATCTGCAGTCCATGAGAAGAGTCCAGTGACCACTACTTGGATTAGGCATCACTGACAAAAGCTCGAGCACACCAAACAAATGAACAAACAAAGACAGAGGCTGAAATATTAAAATATACAAATTCTTAAAGCACTTTTTTCTCCCACCCTCAGCTATGCAGCTCCATCCCTCCTTGCTTCCTCAAGCAGAGGAGACTTGAGCATGTGTGGTCAAATCTGTACTTCCAATGTAGGAACACTGCCTCAGGCTCCAGGAATAGTGCTATTGAAGCAGGCCAATCTGCTAGTAAACCCAGCTGTACCTGCATGGTAACTGTGCCTCCCATTCAAAGGCCATCTGAGAAACTAGGGATCAGCACTTTGAAGAATCAGTCCTGACTCAAGGTTAAAGGCCTATGCTCAGAACAGCAAGCGCATCCGTTGGCCCTCCATCGACCTCTCCTTGCTCTCCCAGTTGGCCACTGGTTGTGTGTAGGTCGATGAAGCTGTACTGCCCCAATTGGGCTGTGGTCCTGCCCTTTGGTGAATACTTTGTAGAAAAAGTCCTACCTTCAGGACAACAGACCTATTCACGCTACTCACGGTCCAACCCATACCTATCCTGGACAAATGCATCTTCTACCTAAGTGGTAGGCGGTGTAGTGCCCTTTCCACTTCTTGAGTGCTGTTTAGGGGCCAGCATCTCATCGAAGCAGACCTTGTTCAGTGTTCCAGACACATGCTTGGTACTTTGGAGGCCCATTCCCTCCCACCTGCATTCCATCTTTAACCACCACATTCCTGGGAAGGGCTGTGCCTTGGTGGAGGCATTCTACTGGCCTTAAAAATACAATATTTTGACTTCTGAATCTATAACCCAATTGTTTATGGTTCTATTAGATTTAATAAACTAGTGAACTCAATGATACTTGGGCATCCAACTGTTAATGCCCTTAATACACTGCGGTCAATTCGTAGATACTATCTATAGACCAGAATGTCTGTGTGCAATTAATTCTACAACTATTGAGAATACAGTAGAACCTTAAACAACAGGGTTAGAGATCCAGAAAGGGAAATGTTGTGTTGTTTTAGTTGATGTATGAGGGTATTTCCAAAATGTCCCCATGAGTGCCTTCTCCAATAGTAAATACCTTCGGTATCTCAGCATTTATCTCGATCTTCAGCACCTTGTAGAAGCATGCCCATCCTCAGTACACCAGCCTGCTCCCCAAGTACCCCTAGGCCATCACTCACCATCCAGTCAAAGGTGGATGAATACTGTACCTGGGTGGTTGAAGCTTCCTATCCCTTGAAGGTTGGACATTCTTATGAGCACCCTCCAGATAATGGAAGCAGTCTGGCTTCAATGTAACATGAGCATGCGCAATACACCAGGCCCACCATCCTCCCTTCCTCACTCACTTCATCCCTACTGAGGTCACCGACTACAGCTGGTTGGTAAAAAGTTGTACTAGTCCAGGTTCAGTACACCAGGCCCACCCTCCTCTCTTCTTCACTCATTCAATCTCTCTGCTCTTTTATGTGGAGGTCAAGGACTGTACCTGGATGGTCAAAGTTGTACTGTCCCTTCAGGGCCTTGGCCTGTTGCTCAGGGGTCAGCACTTTGTAGAAACAGTCCTGGCTCAGGATAACCACCTTCCGCTGACGATGGTCCACCTCGTTTTGTCCTAGGAGTTCCATGATCTTCTCACAAACTGTGGACTGAGAAACCGGAAAAGTAAATAAGAGCAAGTACTCAGGGTTCCTGCGACAACCAGATAAAAGGGTATGGCCCTTGTGGAACAAAGTAAAACGGAGACAGAGATATCAAGAATATATTCAAGAAATGGGCTGGATGGACTTCTAGAGGAACAAGTGAAAGGTGGACATGACCCCTCATGCAAATAGTTAAAGTGGTGCAGTAACTCTTAAGAGCAAACAATCAATACTTTATAGCTTAAGTTAATAAAAACCATGACAATATTCACTGACTAGTACATTATGACATGTTAATTTTTATTACTGTGGGCACACGCGCCATCTATTGCCCTGAGGTGCTACAATGCCAGAATGATCCAGCCAGTAAAGTTTCATTTATAATAAACACCTCAGCCTCAGTGACCAAATAATACAGCAAGGTTCAAGCAGACAGTGACTCATGGTATATTGCTTTACGATCACAAGTAGAAATTATTTGAGCGGTAATCGTCACAGAGTACTGTTTTCTTCCTCAGACCTTATTACTTTTTCAAAAACATCAAAACTTTCATCATTTTACAGTTAGGCTGAGAATCGATTGGTTCAAGAACCCTAATTATGACTATTCGACAGGAGCAAATGCCCATAATGTTAAAAGATTTTTCAAGATTAAAATTCACTTAGATTTTAAAAAGGGACATATACAAATCAAATGGATAAAGTCTTGCACTGCTGCCCCACTTAGTCTACAAGTCCTGGGACCACTATGTTTCCAAGATGGTTGGTCGGCCAATGTTGGCAGCCACCCAATCCGAGTAGCCATTAGCTTTCTTTTTACGTGTAGAGAAAATGTGTTCAAATATGAGATTCCTGTAGTTTCGCATGTGACATACTTTGAGTAAGTTTGGGTCTGGTGGATACTATGTCCCCTCTACAGATTCTTTATCTCCAAACCATCACCCATCACAGTCCCTGTATCTTCTAATGCCTACAACGCTGAAAAATACACAGTATTGCAGTGCCATGTATGTACAGTGGATAAGAATGGAAGCATAGGGTAGGACGGGAATCAAAGCTATGCCATGCTGTAAAGCCACAGGTAGGTGTTTTATGCACTAAATGTGTTGTTCTATCCAAGATGATTAAATAAGCCCTGGAAGTTCTGGGGCCAAAAGATAATGGAATTTAGAACCTGTAGAAGATTTACAAGTCTCTCATACCTACGGGTTGATCTAACGTTGCCAGAGGTGAAGACGTCAGATAGGAATACTTGGGTCTTCAGTTTGACTTCAGTTCTTATCATAATACCATGTCCACAAGGCTTTTTAGAGTAGCGGGAACAGGTGGTGCTCACCAAGGCAGACTCTCAACTTTAAAATGCTCTTGTGTAGGCTTCATAACCCTACTGAAGGTAATTAGGCTCTGCCATAAAGGCTGGGTACATGCTGTGTGATTCTCATTGTCCAAAGAACAACTCCCCAATCAAAGGTATTGTGCAGATGGACTCCAAGCTGCAGAAGGAATTAGGCAGTGAAAAGAACATGGCTTGATCTAGGCAGACAGAGTGGCAGCTCTGCTATGCTTTCCCAGCCAGAATAAAAAAAAGAACAAGCAAGCAGTTCAGTGTTCTTGTCTTCAACAAGGCCAGGACAAGCATGCAGGCTGGTGCAGTGGCAAGTTTGTGAACCTGGGTGAATTTCCCTAGTGTCCTTTTCAAATGCCAATAGGGCGTAGCAGTGTTTCAATTACGCTAGGTCCTTGTGTCTTCAAATGCGAAGTCAATTATTGGCCGACTGCAGCCTCACCGAATCTATTCATCCATTCAAAGTCTCCTATCATATGATAGTCCATTCCATCAGAAAGGCTCAGTGACCATTCGTCTGATAATATGGAATGAGCTGCAAGTCTAGAGTTTGAATCCCGGCAAGGCAGACTTGGTTCATTATCATTAAATTAGTTAATACTATCAGTTGTATTTTAAAAGTGACAGGAAACAGGAGAACTGCTGTATGAAGTACTTAACATTATTCGAACTGGATCCAAACGTAAAGGGCGGAAATTCATTGTTGTGGAAAGGACGCTTGTTTAGCTACCTTTCCTATCTTCATAGATAGATTGCATTCTGTGAGGTTCCAAATTGCTGGGTGCAAGGGACCAGTCATCTGCTGTCCTGGTTACACTGACACTAAGGCCACTTTGTCCCACCGTGGAGTTCCATGAAAGTTGTTCCACGGAGTCTTTAGATTTCTCATTCAAAAGCAGCTCCTGTGGACATTTAGCAGCATGCAATGCAGTTGATCACTGGGTGCTCTGCTCTACTCTCTCCGCCACATATGATAACTGACTGTGCACCTGATCAGCTTTCCTACTATGGCACAGCATGCGTTTGGTTACCTTAACTCCTCTTCTCATCTGCGTCTTTGCTACAGTCTTGCGCAAGGCTAGGCCCTCAGAACACTCAGTATGGATGTACTTATTGTATGCAAGTATTTGTGGTATTTATCTAGCACGAACCTAGATAAAGAGCCATGGAGTGCTGTACGTTAATAGAGAGTTCAGGGGAAAAAATATAAGATTGTGTACATCAAGTTGTGATTTATAAGTTTAGAATTTCACTATTGAATAACATTTCACATTTTACAAATGCATTACATTTCACAGGTTTGCGTTTTTTAACCATAGGAAGATTAAATGGTTTGGTATAATCACACGATTTTCAGTCAAGTGCTGAAGCTTAAATTAAAATCCAGGTCTGTATGTTCCAAAGTTGCTACCCTGGCCACTAGACCACATCTTCTCCCTAACTAAACTACCCCACTGGTCTCTATTTTTTCCTCATTCAGTCTCTGCTGACATATATACTGATGATTTATAAAACGTGTGTTCTACTTCTCCTTTAGTTAGAAACTATACCATACCAACTCTTGCTGTCCACCTAACACCCAGAGTTGAAATAGACCCCACTCTTTTCATCTTCACTCTGAACAAAACTAAAATTGTTCTTTCCATCCACAATTGTTTTCTTTGTCCACTCTTCTTCCTTCCATATCCATTCCTTTGCCTACCTTTTCATGTAATGACATGTAAATGAAAGCCACCTGCTTTCTCCTCATTTTGTTACTTTGTTTTGCGACAGCACCACCTATATTTCTTTAAATAATATTTTAAGAGGCCACAGCAGATCAGTTTTCAGTGATTCACACACTATTTATATTTCAGGGTATTACTTCTTTATCATATCTGATAAACACACACCCCTTTTCACAGTTTATTAGTTTCTGATCACATTTCTACAGGTTTCAAGAGTACTGTAATTTTAACAGAATGTTCCTTCTGATTCTAACAGCAGAGAGTTTGAGAGAAATCCTGGGGCCTGGGGTCGCCACTCCGCCTGGCTAGATCAAGAAGAAAAGATCTTATAAAATAATGTCCTAAATGTTTCATATGTAATAAACGACTGATAACTTGTTCCCCCAGACGAAATCCCAGTATCTGCTTCAGCCAGAGATTGGTAGAAAGTTGGTTTGGATTTTTAGGCCCAGTTCATATATCACCAACTAATTTTAGTTACATTACAATACTGGTTGATCTGACTCGATGGGTTGAGGTTAAGTTTCAGCATGAACCCTCGGCTTCTGTTCAGGGTCAATTTCTAAGTGAAACTTTTTCATTAAAGAAGGTGTTCCAGTTTGAGTATTCACAGATAATAGTGTCAAATGTATCTCTCTTTCATCATGAGTGATTTTTTGGGGACAAGAGCACCGTAAGACATATTAGACCTCCATTACATTGACCCAAGGCTAATTCTATGGTTGTGTATTTTAATCGGGTTTTGGTGGAGTGTGTTCAGAGTGCTGTAAGAATGAAGAAATGTATTGCTGAGTCGGTGCGTGAATTGGTGTGGGTGTACAGGACAACTCCACTTTTCAACAGGTCAGTAACCTTTGGAACTGATCCATGGTAGAAAAGCTGGTATCTGTTCGCTTCTACCATAGTTGTTTGCATATAAACCATGTGCCATTCATTACCTTGCACAATGTTTGGGCGAAGGCAAAGGGAGTGAGAGATAAGAGAAAGATGTGTTGTAATCACATAATGTGAATGAATCACATTTTGCTGATGGAGACCTCGTAAAGCTCAAAGAAGCTATTGGTCAATACTGTAACCCTGTGAGTGTCAGACGTGAATGGTCATGCTGTTTGGTTGTTGGGAGACAGTCAGTTGGGTAAATTACAAAGAAGCTAACATGATGTGTTAGTAAGAGTGTCACACTGAGCAAATATGCTAAATGTGTCCCTCTCTTGAATGGTGTTTCTGTCTTAACAAACGTACCATTTTTGCATACTCACAGCAACACAAAGTCCCCGTTAAACTCTCGTATTTGCGATTTGGTTTGCTTTATTTCTACTTTTTGGGAGTTACACGAATAGGTTTGCTGCACTGCGCTTACTTTTATCGCGCTACAGTTTTTAATTACCTGCTTTGTCTTTTAGTTGTTTGCTGCTAATTTAGTTAGTCCCTGGATTTTAGAAACACTTTGGTCGCATTGCTGCATTGTAAACTGTGCCCTTCACCGCTATTGGAGCGGGCCGGACCCTCGCGTTTGCATTTTGGCGGGCGCCATCTTGGGTGGGTGCAAGGGAGCGCCAACATTCGCCGCGCTCTAGCAGTCAGGTGGACTGGCTAGAGGCAGCGCGTGGTCAGTTACTATAAAGGGGCTGAGGTAAGAACAGTATCGACCTTTGCTGCACTGCGCTTACTTTTATCGCGCTACAGTTTTTAATTACCTGCTTTGTCTTTTAGTTGTTTGCTGCTAATTTAGTTAGTCCCCGGATTTTAGAAACACTTTGGTCGCATTGCTGCATTGTAAACTGTGCCCTTCACCGCTATTGGAGCGGGCCGGACCCTCGCGTTTGCATTTTGGCGGGCGCCATCTTGGGTGGGTGCAAGGGAGCGCCAACATTCGCCGCGCTCTAGCAGTCAGGTGGACTGGCTAGAGGCAGCGCGTGGTCAGTTACTATAAAGGGGCTGAGGTAAGAACAGTATCGACCTTTGCTGCACTGCGCTTACTTTTATCGCGCTACAGTTTTTAATTACCTGCTTTGTCTTTTAGTTGTTTGCTGCTAATTTAGTTAGTCCCCGGATTTTAGAAACACTTTGGTCGCATTGCTGCATTGTAAACTGTGCCCTTCACCGCTATTGGAGCGGGCCGGACCCTCGCGTTTGCATTTTGGCGGGCGCCATCTTGGGTGGGTGCAAGGGAGCGCCAACATTCGCCGCGCTCTAGCAGTCAGGTGGACTAGCTAGAGCCCTATATTAAGCAGTGGAAATGACGCGCAGCGTGTGCGCGCAGCGGGTAAGCCGTCGCTACGCCGGAGTCACGCCAGAGTCCAGCCCGTCTGCGCCCGTCTGCGCCCGTCCGCGCTGAGGACGGGCTGGACGGCGGGACCCATAGGTCGGTCATGGGTGGGCATGGTGTTTTAAAATATTCTTTACAGGATATTTTGCGCCTCCGGCCTATTACTGCACCATGCTTCCACAGATTCACCCCTGAGGACCTCTCCGTGTCCAAGGGATGTGGGTGCTTCAAGACAGATCTGGCTGGCGGGAATTTCGTTCTCCCTGTCCCCCCCCGGGAGCCTCGCGCGCCAGTATCTTCGAGTAAATTGAGTGCTAAGTGCTTGCTCCTTAATGCGCGCTCACTCATTAAAAATAACATTGTGTTCAAGGAGTTGGTTTTGGAGAAAAATCCGACATGGGTTTTTATTACGGAAACGTGGGCTAAGGACTCCTCGGGCCCAGACCTGATTGAAGCGGTTCCTGATGGGTACTGCCTGACTCGGCAGGACAGAGTAGGCCGAGTTGGTGGTGGATTAGCCATCCTACATAGGGACAATGTTCAATGTCATACTATGTCTCTATCTGACCTTAAGGATGCCACCCAGGTTCTGTACTTCTCATTACAGGATGCCTCTAACTCTCCTTTTAATGGGATTTTGGTCTACCGTCCGCCCGGGCCAAGAGCGGATTTTAGCCTAAAACTGCTTCAACTCCTTGAGCCCTACTTTGGTCGGGAGAACCTAACAATTTTGGGTGATTTTAACTTTCACTTAGAGCTATTGGAATCGCATGACACCTCCACGCTGTTGGAAGCACTGTCAGCATGTGGACTCTCCCAATTGGTGAAAGGCCCTACCCACCGAGCGGGACACACGCTCGATGGGATTTTCTCCAACGACCAGAGACTTTTAGTTGCGGATCCCTTCTCCCTCTCCTGGTCAGATCATCTGGCTGTCCCTTTCAACGTGTCTCTCTCTAGCCATGAAACTCCCAGGAAAGTTCAGAGTACTTTTGAAGTACGTAGGAATCTCAAAAACATCGGGGAACACTCTTTTGACCCATGGATTCCTAGTCTGTCTCCTACTTGGGAGATGGATCCCTCTTCGGCGGCCGCGCACTATGATAATACTCTTATAGAGGCCTTGGACGAATTGGCGCCGGCTCGGACGTGCCATTCAGCCAGGAAAAGACCTTCAGCTCCCTGGTTCACGGAACAACTTAGAGTTCTAAGGCAGGAAGTCAGGAGGCAGGAACGGCGTTGGCATGCAAGTTGGGATCTCAAAGACAGGGAAGCTCACAAAGCCCTGCTCAAGAGATACAAATCGGAAGTCATTGGGACCAAACAAGACTACTTTGTGACCCTGACTTCCTCCCTTTCATCTCCCAAAGAGCTCTTCAGGATCGTGGACTCCCTTACATCTCTTCAGGTCCCCGATCCCGTTATTCCATCTCAGGAGCTCTGCAATGACATTGCCCTCTTCTTCCAGTCCAAAATATCGGACATCTACACTTCCCTGGAGTCACAGAGACTCCTAACGGCTGAGCCTCCGGCCATTGCAGTCCCGGATGTTTCCGTGGCGGAGCCTCCCGTGGCCGGCTATTTGGAATCTTTTCCTTCGCTTTCCTTACAAGATCTTGACATGCTGCTTGAGAAAACGAAGTCAGGGTCTCCATTAGACGCCTGCCCTCTTAAGATCATGAAGCAGTGTCGATGATCTCTTTTACCCCCGTTACTTGAGATCATGAATGGGGTTATGAGGGAGGGTGTTTTTCCACAGCAGTGGAAAAATGCTGTGGTAAGGCCTCTCCTTAAGAAACCCTCCCTAGATCCCGGGGTATTAAAAAACTTTCGCCCCATCTCACTGCTCCCGGCCCCAGCAAAGATGCTTGAGTCCCATTTAAATGGGCATCTAGCTGCCTTTGTGGAGAAGTCGGGTTGTTTGGACCCTTCCCAGCATGGTTTCAGGAGGGAACATAGCACCGAGTCCGCCCTCACTTTGGTCCTCGACTCTATCCGTATGAGCGTGGACGAGGGTCGGACATCCCTCCTGATCCTTCTGGACCTTACGGCTGCCTTCGATACCCTATCTCCCCGGGTCTTAACATCTCGTCTGGGTGAGATTGGGGTCCGGGGGGCAGCCCTGGGTCTGCTCTCCTCCTTTTTAGATCATAGGGAGCAGAGGGTAATGCTGGGAAAATTTCTATCTCCATCCCTGTCTGTGCATTGTGGGGTCCCTCAAGGGTCGGCGCTTAGTCCCACCCTTTTTAACATCTATGTGACCCCCCTTGCCAGACTTATTAGATCTTTTGGGATGGAGGTAGTCTCCTACGCGGACGACACTCAGATCCTCGTGTCTCTCTCCCAGTCAACAGAGCTGACGGCCTCCAGATTTAGATCTTGCATGGAGGCCGTCGGCCAGTGGATGATTTATAATTCACTAAAATTGAATGGGGAGAAGACCGAGGTGATGGTGTTCGGCGGAAGGGAAGACATTTGGTCCATGGAGTGGTGGCCTGACTCGCTCGGTTCCTGCCCTAAACCCACCTCCTCGGCTAGGAATCTCGGGGTGATGATTGACCCTATGCTTGATATGCACCAACAGGTCATCAGGACCGTATCTACCTGCTGGGGTATAATCCATGTTCTTAGGAAAATCAGGAACTACCTCTCCCTGCAGGCAAGAAGGCAACTGGCTGTCGCCCTTTTGGGGTCCCGTCTGGACTACTGCAATGCGCTGTATGCTGGACTGAATAAGAGTCAGCTGCAGCGCTTGCAGGTAGTCCAGAATGCGGCAGCCAGGTTTGTTCTTGATCTTCCCCGACGCTCTTCGGCAACGTTGGCTAGAAAGCAGCTCCATTGGCTGCCGATAAAGGAGCGCATTGTCTTTAAGTCCATGTGTATGGTCTATAAGGCCTTGGCAAAAAGTAGCCCTACAGGCATTAGATCCATCTTGACCTATTATAATCCTGGCAGGAACCTTCGCTCCTCTAACTATTTTCTTCTTCATGTCCCTCGCACTCGGAAAGCCAGATGGGGTGGCAGGGCTTTTTCCATCTTGGCTCCTAACTGGTGGAATGACCTCCCACTAGAGCTCAGGTCCCTCCCCTCCCTGCAAACTTTTAGAGCTGCTCTTAAAACCCGCCTCTTTGTTCAAGCGTATAATTTAAGCGCGTGAGTGCTAGCTTTCTGATCTTTTTTGTTAGGCGCCTTGACACCTTCGGGTTTTAGTTTGCGCGGTACAAGATGCATAAAAATTTTTTTTTTAAAAAATGAACGTTACTTCATTGTTTTGCTGAAATATCGCTTTCTTTGTAGTATGAACTCTCCTTTTCTACATGTAGGTGTTGTCAGACTTGCTGTGAGGTTCAATGTTTGTGCTATAGTTTGAAGAAGCTTATTTTGTAGAAAGGTGAGAAGTGTGGTGGCTGTAGTATTTTCCTCTTTCAAGCCCTTATTGCTGGACCCTTCCATGTCCCTGCTGAAGTCACCCTTGTGAGGCTCTGATGATTGACAGTGAGAGTTGGGAGCGGACCTGCTTGAATGTCAACACTCGCTGGCTGTGCATCATTAAATTCTCTGCTACAACTCTCTGCATGGTGTATATTGCTAGGATGGGGGGACCTGTTATGCTATAAACAGGATGCCCTGATTTGGGATGAGAGAGTGAGGGTTGAAAGACACCTCTTCCTTATTCACAAGAGGCCCTGGCCTGAGCTGAGTGAGGGTTGAAACATTCACATGCCTGTGGTACACTTGACTGCTTGAATGAGTGCCGGGTTAGTGACTGCTGACAAATCAAAACCCGGGACTGGAAACAACAGTTCATTGGCTTGTGTTGTTATCTTTTGTGATGGTTCTTTGCACGGATATTTTTAGAGTCCTTTGAGTTGTGAATATTTTAATGTCACAGTGACATAGTTGATTTTATATAGATGTGATTAAAATTAGATATAATATGATGTTTCTATATGTAATTTTTGCAGCCTTGAGGAAGCCCTGCCAGGCGAAAGGCTGTGTGAATTTGGATTAAAGATTGATTACTGAAATCTCGACGTGAATTTGGATCACTTTCTGGAGTTTTCTCTGTCATTTATTTATTTATTTATTATTTATTTTATGCGTTTTTATATAGCGCGGACTTTACCCGAAGGTGCCAGAGCGCTTCACAATAGGAACAGTAGTGAAACATGAGGAAAAATTACAAGTCAGCATGTTACACAAGCAAACGTTACGTTACATAAGGCAATGGTGACAATTGTGCATGTATCAAGAGCAAACAAAATACAAGAGATAGCAAACGATACATTACAAGAGGAGAAAAAGTGACGTGTGTATGTTACCAAAGCGTACAAAGTACAAATAGAGGTATAAAACTGCACTAAATGGCAGATACTCAAAACACAAGAACAAACGTTACGTTACATGAAGCAATGGTGGCAATTGTGCAAGTATCAACTGCAAACAAAGTACACGAGGTAGCAAACGATACATTTCAAGAGGGAAAGTGACGTGTGCATGTTACAAAAGAGTACACAATACAAGTAGAAGTATAATACTGCAATAAATGTCAGTCTCTCAAACCACAAGAACACATTGTTATTTAGTACACTTTTTGAATGGACAGAACAATAGTGAACATTTTGCATTGATAATGATTGAACTGTTCAAGTAACTTCTGTAGTGACTTTGCGCTGGTGTGCCACAGTGCTTATGAGGTAAATCAAAGCCCGGGCCTGGAAACAGGGCGTCCTCAGGGCATGGTTCTGGGTGGCAATCCTACTGGCCCTCTGCCCTGTCACCCCTGTGCCCTCCTGCTGCCTGTCACTGCTGACAGCCCCCCCTGTCACCTGCCCAGCCCCTGTCTCCTGCTCTCTGTCACTCCTGACCTCTGCCCTGTCACCCCTGTGCCCTCCTGCTGCCTGTCACCTGCCCAGCCCCTGTCTCCTGCTCTCTGTCACCCCTGACCTTTGCCCTGTCACCCCTGTGCCCTCCTGCTGCCTGTCACCTGCCCAGCCTCTGTCTCCTGCTCTCAGTCACCCCTGACCTCTGCCCTGTCACCCCTGTGCCCTCCTGCTGCCTGTCACTGCTGAGAGCCCCCCTGTCACCAGCCCAGCCTCTGTCTCCTGCTCTCTGTCACCCCTGACCTCTGCCCTGTCACCCCTGTGCCCTCCTGCTGCGTCACTGCTGACAGCCCCCCTGTCACCAGCCCAGCCTCTGTCTCCTGCTCTCTGTCACCCCTGACCCCTGCCCTGTCACCCCAGGCTGTGCCCTCCTGCTGCCTGTCACTGCTGACAGCCCCCCTGTCACCTGCCCAGCCCCTGTCTCCTGCTCTCAGTCACCCCTGACCTCTGCCCTGTCACCCCTGTGGCCTCCTGCTGCCTGTCACTGCTGACAGCCCTCCTGTCACCTGCCCAGCCCCTGCCTCCTGCTCTCAGTCACCCCTAACCTCTGCCCTGTCACCCCTGTGCCCTCCTGCTGCCTGTCACTGCTGACAGCCCCCCCTGTCACCTGCCCAGCCCCTGTCTCCTGCTCTCTGTCACTCCTGACCTCTGCCCTGTCACCCCTGTGCCCTCCTGCTGCCTGTCACCTGCCCAGCCCCTGTCTCCTGCTCTCTGTCACCCCTGACCTTTGCCCTGTCACCCCTGTGCCCTCCTGCTGCCTGTCACCTGCCCAGCCTCTGTCTCCTGCTCTCAGTCACCCCTGACCTCTGCCCTGTCACCCCTGTGCCCTCCTGCTGCCTGTCACTGCTGACAGCCCCCCTGTCACCAGCCCAGCCTCTGTCTCCTGCTCTCTGTCACCCCTGACCTCTGCCCTGTCACCCCTGTGCCCTCCTGCTGCCTGTCACTGCTGACAGCCCCCCTGTCACCTGCCCAGCCCCTGCCTCCTGCTCTCAGTCACCCCTAACCTCTGCCCTGTCACCCCTGTGCCCTCCTGCTGCATGTCACCTGCCCAGCCCCTGCCTCCTGCTCTGTCACCCCTGACCTCTGCCCTGTCACCCCTGACCTCTACCCTGCGACCCCGGGCCCTTGGTCGACCCAGAAACCCGCCCTCGACCCCCCCCTCCCTCCTCAGGGCCCCCTCCCTCCCTCCTCAGGGCTGCCCTGTCACCGGCCCTCCCGGCCTCTGGTCTCCCCCGCTCCTCACCTTGCCGCTCGCCGTGCCCCCGCTCACCCCTATGAGGAAGGGCCTCTGGTGCGGCCGCTCCTCGCTCCCCGCAGAGGCCATGATCAGTGCCCGGCCTCCGGACGGTGGACACCCAGGGGCCTGCCGCGCACTGTGCGGCACTACACTGCGGACTACAGCTCCCGAAAGGCTCTGCGGCGGACACAGCGGGGCTGTCGGTAGCCTTGAGCCGCGAAGAATGCTGGGGAATGTAGTTCTAACATCCTGCCATCATAAACATGAAAGAACGCATGCGCAAGATTCGGACCTAAACTTTCCTGTCATATTTTGACAGATCACGTGAGGGAAAACAAATATCGCCAACGTCATAGAAAGCGGACAAGTGTGCAGTGTTTAAGGGAAAGAAAAGACGGACAACCAAGTGACGCGGAAACCAGGCACCGAAGAGGAAGACAAACTGCAGTCGCCCTGGCAACTAAACTGGGAAAATAATCGTAGCAATATAGGTTTTTTTTTAGCATTTGCGAAAAGAATAACAAATTCTATGTCAGGACTGGCGGCGAAGATTATGAATACCAGTCTTCACTTTTTATTGCGCCAGCAGCTTTTAAAGTTAAACACAATAAAAACTTAAAGTCCCATGAGTCCTTAAGGGGTGTCCATAGTAACCATCAACCAATAACAGCACATTCCATCCATTGTGTGTGTATATATGCAAAAACAACAGTTGATGGACAGAATGCAGAACCATGTCATACATTCACCCCAGTACAGAGATTGTAGTGTCACGCTCCAGTCGTTACGCGTTAGCGTGATGACGTGGAGCGCGGCCGCGGCCGCCAATTTTGTAGCGCGCACTGCATCGCAAAATGCGATGCAGTGCGCGCTACGAAATTCGTTTTATTAATCAAATTGTTTACTTACCTGTAATTATCCATGTGCCGGTTTTTAGCCCTCTCCACCCTGCCCCTCCCCCTCCCCGCCTCCCTGCCCCACCGTAACTCCCTCCACGGCCCGCGGCTACTCCAATCCCGTTCCTACCCAAACCGGGCAAGCCCCTGATGAAGTGGGAAGACTGGAGAGAATACTTTATGAACTACTTGGAAGCTCTGGAGGATGAGAGTGGAGAGGCATTTCCCAGCCAGAGGAGGAAGAGAATCCTGCTCCACAACTTAGGCCCGGAAGGAATCAGGGTCTTCCAGAATCTGGTCCCCGCGCAACGGCAGGCCGCTGACGTGTTTCGGCACGCGATAGAAGTCCTAAACAACCATTACAGACCGGCAGTGTGCACATCCATAGACAGATACAATTTCCAGCAGAGGAAACAAGCGACGGAGGAGTCCATCGATGACTACGTGGCGGCATTGAGGAAACTAGCGACCACGTGCAAATTTGGGGCCTTGCATGATGAGTTTATCAAAGACCAAATAGTCATGCACACGACTAACACAGCGATCCAGGACAAGCTATGTGTGAATGGTGATGCTACCCTGAAGGAAGTTATAGCTATGGTGAAAAAGGCAGAGCTATCCAAAAGATGTGCGGAAGCCGCGAAGAGAGAGAACACCACGAGGCCCATGGTCAACAGAGTTGTTGAAGCGGAACCACTGGAAAGAGGCAGGGAGACGGAAGGGAAAGTGCAAGGGAAATGGACTCCACGTCCCACCCAGGCAAAGAGACCGAACAAGGACGGCACCACCACGTGCTACAGATGCGGGAGCCCATCCCATGCGACATATGATAAACGTTGCCCGCCTTCCGGGCAAAATGCATATATTGCGGAATTGTAGGACACTTTGAAAAGGTGTGTCGTCGCAAAATGAAAAAGCCAACAGTTAAGTACATAGCGCAAGATGAGGGAGCTGACGAAGATGGGGAAGATGAAGACGACAATGTTCTGTACGTCGAAGAACAAGTGCTGGGCATTGACTGCAGGCGCTCCAGGAAACCACAATGTAACATGGTCATCGGAGGGGTACCAGTCAAGATGGTAGCAGACTCTGGCTCTCCGTACGCTATTGTACAACGGACAGTGTGGAGTGAAAGTTTCGAACCTAGCCTGTAATCACACCTTGAGCCTCCAGACATACGTCCCGTCACGTTTATGGGCGAACCCATTCCGATGGTCGGAAATCGACTCCTAAAGTTTGTGTTTAAAGAACGCAGTGCCGAGTGCAAACTATATGTGGCTGAGAAGGGTCCCTCGGTGCTGGGATGGTTCCACCAAGGCGACTTGGGCATACAATTTGTCGTGTCCTGATAGGGTGGGCGACCGACAGTAGGGCGTTAGGACCCTGTGGGTCCTAAGGGAAAGTGACCAGGTCATCACCGGACACCAGTTCTGGTGACGGGACAGGAAGAGGACAGACAATGACCAGGACAGAGACGAGGGTGGACGTGTTGACGAGCAGCTGTACAACATGAGAATAAAGGAAGTACCCGACTAACCTGTGTCCTGTATTTGGTGTGCCGCCCAGCGATTAGCTACAACACGACACTGGCGACGAGGGAAAGAAACGGATCGACGTGTGTCCAGCACGTGCACCATCATGGAAAAAGCAGGTGCTCACCCTGGATGTGCCGCAAGTAAGATGGAAGACGGGAAGAGCGACGCGGGAGCCCACCAGACAGCGACAGTGGAAAGATGCAGCAGATCGCGGTAAGCGCTAAGAACAAGTGCGGGCCTTTGAAAACAAGGCGCGAGGTCCCGCGAGAGCTTAGGAGTCTCGGCGGCCATCACTAAGTCAGGCGGCTGAGCCAATGAAAGTGGGAAACAAATGAGGAGGCCATTATGAGGTCAGGAAAAGCGAGATTTCGATCGCGAAATCTCGCGAGATAACGGCGGCCATTTTAAATGGGACATTGGAGAAACAGGCCATAAGAAACAGCGGGGCTGCCATTTCAAGGCCAGGCGAAGAAGAAAATAAGTGAAACAACATTGAAAAAGAGACAATTAAAGAACACGAAGAGAAACAAAGGTAAACAGAGGTAGAAAGGGACTAAAGATCCCCACAACAAAACAACAAAGAAGAAAAGCAAGGGGCAAAAGAAGATAAAAGAGAAGAATAATAAGTACAAACACAATTAAGGTGCCAGAGGAAAAGATAAAGGATAAAGAAAAAGGAGCACAACATAGCATACCAAAAGAAACAGAGACTCAAGAAATGATCAAAGGAAAGAACAGAACAGCCATTTCAAAGCCAGGCAAAGGGCAAAGAAGAAGAAGAACATAAGACAAGGTGAATTAAGGAGAACGCGAGCAAGAAGAAAAGACAGGAAGAAAAAGAAGATAAAGAAGAAAAGAAAGATAAGCACGGAAAAGGTCTGAAAAGGGAGACAAAGGAAATAAATGTCTTGATTGAAGAATAAAGGATAAATAACGGGCAAAAGAGCGCACAAGTGGAAAAAGAGCAATAAGAAAAAGAAAGAAGACAGTGCAATAAGAAAAGAGAAAACAAAAGAATAATAAGTGAAATAAAAAGAGAAAGAAAGAGAAAGAAGAAAAGAAAAGAGTTAAGAAAGGAGCAAAAGAGAGTGAAAGAAAGAGAGGGGAGGAAGCCAGAGAAGGCTAAACACAAGACAGAAAAGAGAAATAACAAAGAAAAGAGGGACAAAGAGGACTTAGAGAAGGAGAAAGAAGGAAAGAATATATACATATATAAGAAAGAAGAACAAGAGAGTGGAAGAAGCCAGAGAAGGCTAAATAAAAGACAGAAAAGAGACACAACAAAGAAAAGAAAAGAAAACAAAAGGAAAGAAAGCAGAACAACAAAGAAGAAAAAAAAGGACAAAGATTGCGCAAGGACAAAGAAAGAGCAAAAGAGAAGTTACAAAGCAATAAAGAAAAGAAGAAAGAAGAAAGAGGAGTAAAATAACGAGGAAAGAAGGGACCAAAGAAACAGGAAAGAGAAAAGGAGAACATAAAAGAAAAAGAAAGAAAAAGGAGACACAAAGACAACAAAAGAGACACAAGAGAAAAGGACAAGGAGAGCCTAGAAAAGGCTAAAAGGAAAGGAGGATAACAGAAGAAGAAGAAGAAAAAAGGACACAAAAGGGACACAAGAGAAAAGGACAAGGAGAGCCTAGAAAAGGCTAAAAGAAAAGGAGAATAACAGAAGAAGAAGAAGAAGAAAAAAGGACACAAAAGGGACACAAGAGAAAAGGACAAGGAGAGCCTAGAAAAGGCTAAAAGGACAAGGAGAGCCTAGAAAAAAAAAGGGGTAAAAAGGAGCAACACGAAAAGACATACCGCAGGAGAAAGAGCAGCAAAAAAAAGAAAAAAAAGAAAGGACAAAGACATGCAATGAGCAGAGCGGACAAGCGCACCAAGGAAATAAAGGAAAGAGGCACCGCAGGGCCAGGACCAAAGGTGTTGAGACAGAAATAATATAGATGATAAGACAACAAGTTCTCCAAAGAGTCACTGGCGGTGACGAAAGTGAAAGGATGGATGATAACGGCTGTCTACGACAAACAACGAATAACAAGAAAGAGATAGCATTTCAAGGACAAAGAAGGCGGAGAAAGAAGAAATGGCAGCGACAACTGCAGCCACATGGAAGGTAGAAGATAGAGGACAAGGAAGCGATGGAGACACTAGAGTCACGAAGGGCATGCAGTAAACAACAGAGACTCATTGAAGAAATGTAGAATGACAAATACTCACTCTCTCTCTCTCTCTCTCTCTCTCTTTTCGTTCTTTCCCCTTCATCAATGTAACTGCGAATGAGGACTGTCAATGGTGGGCGACAGTGGTTATGATAAATGTGTCATGAACATTTGTTTGCAACAAGGGGGGAGATGTCGTGTCCTGATAGGGTGGGCGACCGACAGTAGGGCGTTAGGACCCTGTGGGCCCTAAGGGAAAGTGACCAGGTCGTCACCGGACACCAGTTCCGGTGATGGGACAGGAAGAGGACAGACAATGACCAGGACAGAGACGAGGGTGGACGTGTTGACGAGCAGCTGTACAACATGAGAATAAAGGAAGTACCCGACTAACCTGTGTCCTGTATTTGGTGTGCCGCCCAGCGATTAGCTACAACACAACACAATTGAACCCAGGAGGGGACACGCAAGTCCTGATGACCAGCGCAGAGCATCAGCCAAATTTCACAAGAATGAAAAGCTAGTTCCCAACGGTGTTTGGAGGAAAGGTTGGTAGACTAACGAAATTCACACACAGAATTGATCTTAAAGAGAACGTCACACCAGTGGCTCACGAGGTGAGGAATATACCCATAGCGATCAGAGAAGCGGTGCAACAAGAGCTGCAGAGATTGGAAGACAACGGGATCATTGAACCGATAAACTGTTCAGGATGGTTGGCCCCGTTGGTGGTGGTGATGAAACCCAACGCCTGTGCGTGGACTTATGGGAGCTGAACAAATGCATAATCCTGGAGAAGTTCCCTTTACCGAGGATTGAGGAAATGCTAGCAAAAACAAAGTGGTTCTCCACCAGTGATCTCACGTCTGCATACCACCAGATAGCCCTGCATCACACGAGCCGAAAACTGACATCTTTTATCACGCCCTTACCAGTTCCGCCGGATGCCATTCGGCCTGGCGTCAGCAGCGGCGGAGTTCCAAAAACTGATGCACAAATTATTTAGAGACATCGAGGGAGTACAATATTTCCAAGATGACATCATGCTGATGGGCAAGGATAAAATGGACCACGACAGGAAGCTGGCGAGAGTGCTGCAAGTACTGGAAAGAAATGGCCTGACAGCGGAATGGGATAAGTGCCGGTTTGGAATGGAGTCAGTGACCTACTTAGGACACGAGATAGGTGAGCAAGGCATCACACCCAAACACGCTAATGTCAAGGCCATATGTGAAGCACCCGCACCGAAGAACAAGTAGGAAGTAAGATCATTCTTAGAGATGGCCGAATACTACAGTAAGTTCGTACAGCACTTCGCCACCATGACATACCACCTGAGGCTGCTCATACAAGACAAAACAGCCTTTGAATGGACAGGAGAGGCACGAAGAGAATTTGAGAGAATTAAGGAAGACATCAGCAAAGCAATCCCTCTACAAGGATATGATCCACAAGGACAATCCATATTGACCACTGATGCGAGCAAACAAAGACTAGGGGCAGTCCTCATGCAAGAAAGGAAGAATGGAGAGATGGCGACCGTCAGCTTTGTGTCCAGGTCATTGTCACCGACAGAACAGAAATTCAGGGTAATAGAAAAAGAGATGCTGGCGGCAGTGTGGGCCATGGTGAAATTCTGCCAATTTTTATGGGGCACGAGGTTCCTACTCAAGACAGACCACAAACCCCTGGTCAAAGTACTCACGTCCCACGGTCATGCAAGCGCTACACCCCGGATCGCCAAGATGATTCTGAAGTTGCTAGATTACAGATACGATGTCGAGTACATCCCGGGAACTAAAAACAAGGTGGCAGACTATCTCAGCCGAGCTTCAGCCATGGAGGAAGCACCCACTGGCGCTGACGAGGACGATGTCAGAGTAGCTTTTGCAGAAGACCCGGATAGAATGATAAGCGGTCAGGAATGGAAACAGGCGTATGACAACGACACAGATATCAAAGAAATCAAAAGCTTCCTACTGCAAGGATGCCGGAGAAAAGACACCTGAAGGCGGAACACAGAAAATTCTTTGAGGTGCGGGAGGAATTGTCCATTGGAGACCAGGGGACATTCAAGCGTACTGGTGGCCGGCAATGGACATCCAGATCGAGAGATAAGTACGTGAATGTGACCAGTGCCAAAGAGCGGATAAATCTCAGACCCTGCTACGGCCGTCACTGGGGAAGTTCGACAACCCTACCAACCCTTGGGAGGAATTCTTGGGCGAGTACTGGATGCACAGGGAACCCCGAAGTACGTGTGTGTTCTCATTGATCGATTTTCAAAGTGGCCAGAGATAGATATACAGGAGGAGATGGACACGGAAACAGTTCTTAGATTCCTGATAACGGGCCTCAATTTACATCGGAAAAGTGGTATCAGTACATTGCACGAAATGGCATCAAGGTGAAACACACGGCGGTCTACCACCCAGCAGGCAATGGACTAGCTGAAAGGTTTAACCGCGTCATAATGGGCTCCATACAGGCAGCCATAGCGATGGGCAAAGACTGGGAAAAGGAAGTAAGGAGTATGCTGTGGGCCTACCGCATTACGCCCGTTAGCACTGGATACAGTCCATTCCAAATTCTGAGGGACGTGATCCTTTCACCAAAGATAATCTGGCGTGGAAGGAGAAGACGGTCACAAGCAAATGGTCGCCGGCAGTGGTTCAACACAATCTAGAGAGAGCGCAGAGAATATACACTGAGCTCTACAATAAGAGGCGAAATGTGAAGGATACCATGTTGGAAAATGGAGAGTGGGTACGAGTCAAACTGGACCAGTTGAGAAGAAAGGGAGAGGGCAAATATAGCTTGCCCATGGAAGTACAGGAGGTGTACGACAGAGCGGCATTACTGAGCGACGGAAATGTGTGGTCACAGGATCGCATGGCAAAGTGCAACAAGATACTACAGTGGTCACGAGATAATGGGTCCCAGATACCAGAGAACCAAAGTTCACCCGCTGACAGTCAATCACCATGCGAAAGGGGGAAAGGGATAGGTGCAGAAAGAAGTGGAGCTGATAAGGAAGAGGAAGACAACCCCATTGAAGAGGAACACCCGGAGAAGACTGACAGGACTCCTGAAGTAGGGAGTCCCATGGGAACAGGAAGGAGACAGGCGAACACGGCAGAGGACAGTGAGAAGGGCCTCATCTCTACTCCGGTAAGGCGTACACGTGCAGGAAGAAACATAGTGAGACTTGCCAAATACCGAGACTATGAGATGAGTGCAGTAAAGTAACTTTTGCACTGGAGACCCAGAGACTAATTGTATGTTTGTTGTTGTTGTTATAAAGAAGGGAGATATGTAGTGTCGCGCTCCAGTCGTTACGCGTTAGCGTGATGACGTGGAGCGCGGCTGCCATTTTGTGGGCGCACTGAGTGCCGATTTCGGAGCCATCGGGACGCATTTCCCGGCGTTCTTCTGTGAATAGTGAATAAATTCACTTGTTGTTTTAAAAAAAAAATCATTTTATTGAAGTAAGAAAACCAAAAACAATGGTGTACAGAGTTGCACCCTAGACTTACATGGCGCACAGTGGTTCACACAGGGAATACAACATTACATAATTTACATGGCATTTACATCGCTGTTTATCATCTCTCTCAGGTTCCTGCCTCAAGTAGCGAGCTGCGAGGCTGGGGCGGATCACAAATGTCACCTCTGTATTCGTTCCATTTATCCCATACCGCCCCCCATTTTTTGGGGCATCCCCGGGCAATGTACACAGTCCTCTCTTGGAGCATGCACCAATCCATGTCCCGTTTCCAAGTCTTGGAGGTGCAACTGCTCCCCAATGTCTTGGAAAGTTGCGCTTAGCCACCATCTGGCCAAGCATCACCCAAAGCTTCCCTCTCGCCGGTAGATCCGTTGGCTCCCATATGTTCAATATGCAACGTTTCGCCTCTGGACGCTGTTCCGCTCCCCAAACACCCTGCATATACCGGACCACTTTTGCCCAATATGACTGTAGTATCGGACATTCCCATATCATGTGGAAGAAGGAGCCAACCATTCCGCATCCCCTCCGACACCCATCATCCTCGCTCCTACCCATCCTCTTTAGCCTAGCCACCTCTTTTGGGGAGGTTAGAGCACACCTCCCCTCCTCCTCGTCGATTTCCAGACCATCCGCCCCCCACCTCCCCTTCAAGCCCAGAAGTAAGTCAGATAGGTTATTGATAAGCTTCTTGTATGTGAGTGAGATTGCGTGTTCCTGTATATGACTGTCTAGTAGCCTGTCCTCCCAGGGGGGAGGCCGGAGGAGGCACAGTGCCATGTGGAATGTTCTTTTGAAGTGAGTGACGGACTTGCAGATACCTAAAGTACTCCGTGGTCGCTAGTTCAAATGTATTTTGTAAGTATGTGAAGGATTTTACCCATTTAGCGTCTCAGAGGTACTTTACCTGAGAGATACCAATGAGGTCCCAGTTCCGGAACCCCTTGGTGCGGCCCAGTAAGCCTAGTCGTTCAGAGACCCAGAGCGGGGTGGCCATAGTGAGAGTGTTGTGCCAGCCCATGTTGCGTTGGACAGCGTGCCACACTTGTACCGAGTGAAGGGTTTGGCCCTGTAAGTGCATGTCTGGCAGGCCTGGAATAGAGTGCTGCTTCGTAATTCCCCCCGGCAAGAGCCACCCGTCCATACCATACCCCGGATTGTTACCATCACAGTAGGTACCGTGGTTAATAGCGAGAGATGTGCAGCCCAGTAGTACCTACGGATATCCGGTAAGGCTATCCCCCCGTCGTACCATCCCAGCATCAATTTCTGCAGTGCAATGCGGGGAGCACCGGACCAGAGAAGGTCCCTCTGCGCCGCCTCAATAGCCATGAAATAGGAAGACGGCACAAGATCCGGGTAGTTCTGCAAGGCGTACAGGAACCGGGGTAGCGCCATCATTTTAAACAGAGACGCCCGGCCCAACAGGGAGACCGGGAGCTTCTTCCAGGTGCTGGCATCACGCTTACGTCGTTGAAGGGGCAGGAGCAGATTCCTATCATACATCACTGCCTTGTCCTTGGATATAAAGAGGCCCAAGTATGTGAAGCCCTCGGTGACGACCTTAATGGGACAGCCGCATTGAAGCACAGGGGGGCTACCATGCAGGACGTAAAGGAGGGACTTACTCCAGTTAATACTATATCCGGAGTTCTTGCCGAAGTTAGTAAAAATGTCAAGTGCTCCGATCAAAGACCTCCGAGGCCGGGTAAGGTAAAGGAGGATATCGTCAGCATACAACGAGATCTTGTCCTCCCAACCCTCTGCCCATCGAAGCTCTTTTAGGAATACATCCTGTCTGATCCAGGCGGCCAATTGCTCAAGGGCAAGAGCAAATAGGAGGGGCGAAAAGGGCATCCCTGGCGTGCCCCTCTCTCAAGGGAGAAAGCCTCAGAGACCTTGTTGTTCACGACTACCTGGGCAAGTGGGTCCGCGTAAAGGAGCCGCACCCAAGAAATGAAACTGGGACCAAACCCCAGTTTATGGAGAACTGCCATCAAATACGGCTCTCGAGGGTTTCGAAGGCCATCGCGGCATCGAGAGATACCACAGCCGCGTCCTCGCGTAACGTATGAACCCTCCCCAACACACTGTTGAGTCGACGGAGATTCAGTGCCGTGTTGCGGTGGGGCATGAATCCAGATTGATCTGGGCGGACCAGTGTGGTGAGGACCGGTTTAAGTCTATTTGCCAGGATTTTTGCTAAAATCTTTGGTTCAGCATTTAGCAGGGAGATAGGCCTATACGAAGCACACAACTCCCTTGGCTTCCCCTCTTTAGGAATTGCCACAGGGGGGCTACCATGCAGGACGTAAAGGAGGGACTTACTCCAGTTAATACTATATCCGGAGTTCTTGCCGAAGTTAGTAAAAATGTCAAGTGCTCCGATCAAAGACCTCCGAGGCCGGGTGAGGTAAAGGAGGATATCGTCAGCATACAACGAGATCTTGTCCTCCCAACCCTCTGCCCATCGAAGCTCTTTTAGGAATACATCCTGTCTGATCCAGGCGGCCAATTGCTCAAGGGCAAGAGCAAATAGGAGGGGCGAAAAGGGCATCCCTGGCGTGCCCCTCTCTCAAGGGAGAAAGCCTCAGAGCCCTTGTTGTTCACGACTACCTGGGCAAGTGGGTCCGCGTAAAGGAGCCGCACCCAAGAAATGAAACTGGGACCAAACCCCAGTTTATGGAGAACTGCCATCAAATACGGCTCTCGAGGGTTTCGAAGGCCATCGCGGCATCGAGAGATACCACAGCCGCGTCCTCGCGTAACGTATGAACCCTCCCCAACACACTGTTGAGTCGACGGAGATTCAGTGCCGTGTTGCGGTGGGGCATATGAATCCAGATTGATCTGGGCGGACCAGTGTGGTGAGGACCGGTTTAAGTCTATTTGCCAGGATTTTTGCTAAAATCTTTGGTTCAGCATTTAGCAGGGAGATAGGCCTATACGAAGCACACAACTCCCTTGGCTTCCCCTCTTTAGGAATTGCCACGATCGTGGCCAATCTTTGGTCGCGAGGCAGTATCCCTTTGGACTTACTTTCATCGAACATTCTTTTAAGATAAGGGCTGACCCCGTCGGGATTGAGCTTGTAGAGCTCAATTGGAAGGCCGTTAGGCCCGAGCACCTTGCCGGTACGGAGATCCCCGATAGCACGCTCCACCTCTGTCGTGGTGAGTGGCGCCTCCAAGAGGTCACGTTCTGCGTCGGAGAGGGCCGGCATCTTGATGTCCGTCCAGAGTGCCACGGAGTCCTCCTCTGGACGATCAGACCCCCGTTTGTACACTGTCTTGTAATGACGAGCAAATTCAGCGACTATGTCGTGGGGTTCCGTAAGTATGGTGCCATCCGCTGTATGAATCTCGGCTACCACTTTACTAGCTTGGTGCTTCTTATTGAGCCAGGCCACGAGCTTGCCCGCCTTATCTCCTTGGTCATAGATTCTACCCTCCCTGGTGGTAGCCAACTTCTTTGCTGCCTCTGTAACCAGTGCCTGGTACTCAGCGGTTTTCAGGGACAGCCAATGGCGCGCCCCGGGCGTGTCCTCCCTTCGCGCTATCTCCTCCAGAGACCCAAGGTCAGCCTCAATCACAGCCAGCTGCGCCTCCCTTTCTTTACAGCGGCCAGCAATCGCAGAGAGGGCCTCCCCTCTGAGGACCGCCTTAAAGGCCTCCCATAGTGTAACCGCCGAGTCCACAGAGCCGTAGTTGCTATTGAAGTAGTTTGCTATCGAGAGGGTGAGTGCCTTACGGAGGTCCTCACTACGGAGATGCCAGGCATTGATGGCTGCCACACATCCCTCACGCCCATTCCCGAAGGTAAGGTGGGCCATAACCGGTGAGTGATCGGAGATACCTCGTGCCAGGTGTGTTGCGGTACGGACTTCTGTGTCACGATGTAAAGGAGTGAGGATATAGTCCAGGCGGGAGAAAGAGTGGTGTGGCCCGAAAATAAAGTGTACTGTGTGTCTATGCGATGCGCCAAACGCCAGACGTCTGTGAGGCCAAATGTCTCAGAGAAGCACCCAAGCCAACTTTGCCCCCGAGGCATGTCCCGTGGCGGATGCCTGTCCAATGTACCGGAGACTACCGCGTTAAAGTCCCCCCCTATGAACAACTGCCCGTCAGAGAGAGAAAGGAGGAGTGTACCAAGGTCTGTGTAAGCCTGTGTTTGGAGACCCGGTGGGATATATGCAGAGACCAGTGTAAGCCTGCGCCTCTCCCACCTCCCCGAGACTGTGGCAAAGCGACCCTGTGGATCCGTGTCAGTGTGATCAGGTAGGAAGGGAAAGCCACGGCAGAGAAGGATACCCACCCCCCGGGGACCCCGTGGTGAAGCCTGAGTGGACTGTCAAAGAATATCCACACCTTTTTAGGGCATGGCAGATGTTTCCTAGCAAGTGGGTTTCTTGTAGCATCACGACATCGGGCATGTGTCGCTTGATGAATTGAAGTACCATGGTGCATTTTAGTTTGTCCCCCAGCCCGTTAACATTCCAGCTCAGCAGTTTGAGGCTTTTGTCCCATTTCTTAGCCATTGTCGAATGTCACGTTCAGTTCCGACTCTGGGACCCCTGCACGCCACACAACCTCTTCTAATCCTACCAAGTGCGACCAAAAGACCAACTCCCTTCCCTCCCAACTCCCCACAACTCCCCACCCCTTCCTCCCCCTCCAGCCCCATCCCCCACCCCCATCAGACCCTTGTAACCAACCCTCAGCTCCCCAACCTAGCCCAGCTGGACTCATCTTCCCCCCCCCAACAGCACCCCCCCACCCTGCTCCCTGCCCTGTAGGTTTCAAACTACCCACTGCCCAAATTAGCAGAGCGCCCAACCCGGACCCGGGAGTGAGGAAACCGCCCCCTCCCGAGGAAATTCCTTCAGGGAAACGTGCACTGACCCAAACTCCAGCCGTCACACCGGCACTGCCCCACATCAGTGAGGTCCCTTTAGTCTCGGAGCACCCCCAGCACGGCAACGAAGCCGCAAAGCCACCGGGCAAATGTACAGACCGTCCCTATAACAAAAAAGGTTTGAAAACAACACATGCATATTATATATTACAGTTCAGCAGGGTCTGGTCTCATAGTTCTAGTCCTCAGCGTATGGCCAACTCGCGGGAAGGGTCCCCCCTGGGACTGGCCGATCTTGAACGCCATGAACGCTGGCTCCGCGTGTCCCCCTAGGATCTGTCCGCCGCGGACCCAGGGGACGCAGCCCGGTTCTCCCTCCAAGAGCCGTGTTCTTGCTGTGCCCGGTCGGCCGGAGCTGCTGTATCAAGCCAATTTTGGACCTCCGCTGGCGATGTGAAGAACAGCGACTTACCCCCCACGATGGCCTTCAGCTTGGCCAGGAAGAACATCATATATTTTACGCCTCTCTCTCTGAGCGCCGCCTTAACTCCCAGAAAGGAACGTCTTTCCTACTGGACATGCAATGTGAAGTCAGGGAAAAACCAGATTGTTGCTCCTTCATACTGTAGATCACCCTGCTGCCTTGCCGCCTGTAGGATGGCATCGCGGTCTCTGTAGTTCAATATTTTTGCAATGATTGTCCTGGGTGGCGCCCTCGGCTTGGGCCTGGGGACCGGAGCACGATGAGCCTGCTCGATTGTGAAGATCTTGGACAGCCTTTTCGGCCGCAGGTGCTGAAGGATCAGGTCCTCTAGGAAAAGTTCCACGCTGTGCCCCTCCGTTTCCTCCGGCACACCCACCACGTGAATGTTGCTTCTCCGGGCCCTCCCTTCCTGATCCTCGAGCCGGAGGGCCATTTGGCGGTGCTGGTGCACAAGGTTGTTGATACGACCTTCGAGTCGCTTCTCCGCCGCTTGCAGCGCTTTGACGTCCGTCGCGTTTGCTTTGGATCGCTCCGTGGTTTTACCCAGGTCTGTTATAGTAGATTGACTTCAATGGAGATCTTATCCATTTTTGTCTCTAGGTTAGTGCCCAGAGTCTGGATAGCAGCCATTATGGAAGTAAGGGAAGGCTCCTTTTGGCCCGCCTGGTCCTCAACCGCCGCACCTGGCTGACCTTGGCTCAGCGGCACAGCATATTTGTCCAGCTTATTGGTCTGGGTGCTGGCTCCCTCTTTAGGCCTCATGGTAAAAGAGTCGTCTCTCCTGTGTCCCACTTGGCTGACCGCACTCAGCTGAAGGACCGCCCGAGGGCCGTGTGGGGCACTAGCGTGATCGTCCTCACCCCGCCAGGCCTGCCCTCTCCCTCAGCCGGGAGGGCCTCACGAGCCTGTGGCTGTGTGGTCACCTCTGCCAGGCCCAGCCTCTCCAGCCGCCGTCCACTATGTTCTGGGTCGCCTCACCGCATCCGCCACCAGCACAGCCCACTACAGCAGTAGCCCTGCACCTTGCGATTTGGCCCTCGTGGCCCAGCAACAGGGCTGCCAGTGTGGGTTAGTTCAAGTCGCACTTCTCTGGCCTCCCACGACTCTCCGGCCCCGAGTTCCTGACCCGGTGTGCTCCAGCACCCCGTCGGGTTCACCCCTTCTCTCTTCCTGCCGAAGATGAGTATGTCCGGGGCCTGCAGCCCAGGACTCTGCTGTACGGGGACTCAGGCCCCCCGGGGTTCCACTGCGGGGGTCATTTAATTTGTCGAGGCTGTAATGCGGCCCTCCACAAGTGCCGTGGGCCCACTACCACACCAGGGGCGCCCGCACTGACCTTCGGGCCCCGATGCGTGTTTCACTGCTCCGGTCTGTATGGCCCAGCCTCCGAGGAATCGTGGCAAAATGGCGCCGCCGCGTCACTGCACCCGGTCCTCGTCGCTCCCGGGGGATCTGTTTGCCCCCCCTCTCCGCTGGATTCAGGGCCCCCTTGATGGTCCGGTGAGCCTCAGCCTGGCCGCCGCTCAGGCAACCGGCCCCCAGGCCAACCGGCACTCCAATGTGCGAGCCCCACGACCAAGCCGCAAGCCGGGGCCTCTGGTCCGTCGGCGCCTGGCCTCAGGGCTCCAGGCGGTATTGATGAAGCAAAGCTTCGCATTTGCGACTTGTTTTTGTCATGAACCTCGTCCATGTATAATCAAATAATAAGTTGTACGTCTTACTAACGTTTGTCTTATGTTTAAACGAGGTTCCCCGAAGCTTGCCTATGTGTTTTACTAAAATAATTAATTAGAGTCTTTAAAAATGGCCGCTGCTTTGAAATAAGTGTCTGCGCATGCGTCGGTCACACTCACGTGTCCTGACGTGTTTGCAGGTTTGGAGGGAAATAGTTGCGCATGCGTAATACATAGCTTTGCCAGTAACGTGGTACTGCTCGTGCCACTGCTCTTGTACATGGTTATATGTAGCTAACATTTACACTGCATAAGTATATTTCTTAGTGATAAGTTGAAAGTACAAGCCCTGTGATGTGTTTTCATAACGTTATTTCTATGTATTAATTTGTTCTCGCTTACTTTTCATGTACCGCGGGAAATGGGGGTTTGACTGAGCCGAAAGCCATCTTGGAGGGTACTTGTGCGCAGACTCGCCGAAAGTCATCTCGGCATTGAATTGCTGCCAAGGAAGGTTGTTGCCAGAAGCCACCCTGGGAAGCAGCACCTTAGCCCCGCAGCATCTCGATATTGTTCTATTATGTTGCAAAATGTATTCTTTGCCTGTATTCTGCGCAGTTTCTCATGGGAACCCCAATCTTGATAGGCGGAGCCCTGAGATGTAAATAAGGCCTCCAAATAGTGTATTCTGATTGGTGTGTTACCCAAATCCTATCTTAGGACCAATCCAAATTGAGGGATTCTGACACTTTGCAACATTGGGGGGTGGTACACCGTCCCCAAACTGTATATCTACCCTGGGTTCACCTAGGGAAATTGTCCGACTTGTCTGGTCTAGCTGACCTGTCACTGACCCATCGTACTCAATAGGTGACTGAAGATACAGAGCGCTGCGGAGCACTCTGTCCGAAATTGACCATAGACTAAGGTTTTACTGAACCTTAAAGTGCTGGCGAAGCACTTTGCTGGGAGTTCGCTGACCCAATCGGGGTCTTGATCGATAGCTGCAGAGAGGGTGGAGCGCAGGCGTTGCTTCCAAACTGCGGGTGTGGTCCTGTCCTGAGCGGTCCTGTCCTGAGGGTTTGCTGTCCTGTCCTGAGGTCCTGTCCTGATTCCTAATCTGAGGGTTTCCTGTCCTTTCCGGGGTGTCCATTCTGCACCTGCTGTCCATTGAGGGGTATCCTTCCTTGAGGGTTTCCTGTCCTTAACTGACCCGTGGCCAGGGTTTGGTTTTCACACCAGTCTAGGTAAATATTGCTCTAAGTTCTTTAAACTTGCACCTTTCTAATTTTCTGTCTTTGCTTCAATAAAGACATACCTTTGCATATGTTGATTTTTTCCATGCTTTGCCGCAAACTATTGAATCATAAAGTCATTTGCATTTTTCATAACGTGTTCCCATGTTGCCCTATCTATTAGAAATTATATTTTGCATTGCAGTTTGTCATTTCCTGATATGGTCTAGAACGGCCTTACTTAAATTGTCTAAAGAATCTTTACCCTGAAAGCATAGCGTTTTCCTGTTGCATCTCATATTAGCATTTCCATGATTACCCTGACTCTATTTCTCTATAGTTATGTACTCTTCATTATTTTGATTATTGATTGTCTTATTCTTGTAAATGTAATGCTCAACGAAACGAACTTTAGATAAAGCTTTTAAAACTTCCAGTTGTCCGTGGTCATTTTACAACAGTATTGAATGTCATTTTGGGTTGGTATTTTGCTGCCTTTCCTTTTACAGCTAGCTCCCTGATCCGTTGAGGTCATAGGTACCCGTGTCAGTGGATGGTAAGTCGGGTACACTGAGTAATTACAGTAGGGAATTCACACAAATTGGTAGCAGCCCGTGAAGTCACCCTGTCAATGAATATTGTGAATTGAAAGTATATGGGCCCGAAGCCGGAAACGGCGAAATTATTGGCTGGGTGACCTCGCGCGCTCTATCAGTTTTTCTGGCTAGCAGAGGATGGTTAGGGACTAGTTAAAGGTTAGGCAGGATTAGTTAGACTAGTTAAGTCGGTAGCTGCTAGTATATTAATGCTGCTATAAGAACGGCCGTTCCGAGGGACCTGATCATTCTCTTGTGAATACGCTGCTTTGAAATTCATGAATTGTTTTATCATTGTTATTCTTGTTCTTATATTGTTATATGTATTAATCCATGCGTTTGTAAACCGTCTCGTTCATTGTTGTCCGAACTCCCCGGGGAATTGAAAAGGCAAGTGGTGAATAGAATCCATTGCCTTGAGGTCGCAGGCTTAAGGAAAGTTAGGTGCAGGTTAGGATAACCGGGAAGCACTAACTAGGGTTTTTTCTGAATACGTGTGTGAATAAATGTCAGTAACGAGGTTCATTGGCAAAATTCCCATAGTGGCGTAACCTAGTAAGGGTCACATCGGAAGAGTAGCAGGTTCTTCGGAGCTAGGGTGAAAGCAGAGGGGTCCGCTGGGAAACCTTAGACTCGGATATATCCCGGAGAAGTGGATGAGTTTAGGGGAATAACAGGTTCACCGATGCTAGAGTGAAGGGTAGGTGGAAGAGATCTACCCGCAGCGCGTGAAAAGTAAATGGGAGTAGTTTACTTGCAGTAAAATAATTCTTTCTCTGTCTAGACACTTGAGTACTGTGGCGAATGTGTATTCGTTGTTAAATAACCAAGCACTAGCACTTTAGAAAGAAAGAAAGTTTCCGTTACCTTGTGAAGGGAGGGAGTCAGCCGCGAAGCGTCTCTGACGTCACTCCGTGCCGCGCTGGGATTGGTAGAAGCAGCGGGCGGGTAGCGGGGCTGGAATTGTAAAGGAGGGGTGAAGCGCCGGAGCGTGAGGACAGTCTCACGAAGGGGCCGCGCACCCATTGGTCGAAACTATTTGAACGCGTGCACCCCATTGGTCGCACGAAATTGCAAAACGCGTTCTGATTAGAGGTGACATTGTAAACAGAGTTAAGCGGAGAAATCGTATGTGGCACTCGTATTGTCCAGAGACTAGACCCGATCCAAGAAGCCAAGGGTTTGAAAGGGATCAGTGGAAAGCCAATAGATACGATATTATGTACGGGACTAAGAGAAAGATGTCCCTTGTAAATAGGGTAAAGAATTATTTCAAAACGGACAAACCGATTAAATCCAGAGAGGGCGTTATTGTCCCGCCCCCGAACACTCCCGCCTCGTTCATGATGTTTGACCGAGGGTACAATACCTGTGTGTGGTTGGAAAATTGGGTAAAGTACACAAAAGATGACGGAATATTGGCCTTTCCGTTAGACGGTACTTTCAATGGTAGGATTTTATTTAATTTGAGAACCCGAATGAATGAATTGCATCCCCAACCGAGACTAACGCAGTATGAGGCATTAGAGGAATGGGAAATTGAGGCTTTCGAAAGGGAGAAGCCCCGAATGGATAAAGGTCTGACCAAGTGGTACCCAAGGCTGAAACAAGAGACCAGGGATAAAAAGATGAAACAGTGGAGACAGAGCATGATTGTTGAGGGTCTGTTTCCCATGATGCCAGCAGGTACCCCTTCTGCGGGAGAGAAAAAGACAGAAAAGAGTAAGCATTGGGGAGCGCTTGGAGAGTCAGATGATGAATTGTTAGATGACATCTTTACGAGAAGTCCGCCCCCTTATGATGAGGGAGCCCGACTTTCCAGTACAGGAGGGAATCCCCAGCGTCCATCTATTAAGGAGGAGGACCGATCCCTAAGTGGGGGGGAGGTGGTCAAGTACTGCCCTATTTTGAGAATCCTAGACCCGCGGAGGTACGAGATATATATCCTAGAGTGCCCGTGAGCCCGGAGGAAAAATATTCCCGTGAAAGAGCCTTTTTCCCCGGACCTCTTTATGAAAACGAAGAAAAGCCATTAAGTTCAGGAATACCCTTTTTGCAGCCTCCATATGGGGAGGAGCGCAGGTCATTTGGCACAGGAACTTTGTTCCCAAAACCAAATTATGGTGGAGGACCAAGTGAAACGCATCCTACTGCCCCGAGTCTTACCCCTCACCTGACCCCACAGATGATACCTGACCGGACATTAGGAAGAGTACTAGATGAAAGGGAGCAAGAGGCCCTAGCTAGACAGAGGACAGAAATAATTCAGAAAATCTCCCAGTTAAATGCCAGTCCTGAGGCTTTGACTATTCCGGTAACAATCGGACCAGTGGTTCCGCTGTATGGGAATAATCAAGGAAGTCCAAACCCTCCAGTTATGAACCCAATCATGGCCCCGCCGAGGCAAGAGCCCCTACTGATAGACGATCAGTCCAGTGAGTGCGAGTCCGAAGTTGTGTTCTTGGACCTGCCAAGCAAACAGACCGGGAAGGGAGTGCAGAAGAGGCATAATCCTTTTAATGCGAAAGAAATTAAACTAGAATCAACGTCAGGTACTAGGAGTGTTTCTTTGGTAACTCCGGAGGAAATTGAAAATTGGAGTCGTGAATTAGAAAAACAGACTCGGCAAACGAAACCTTTAGACCTCTACAAACTGAGGGTAGAAATAGAGGAATTAATGGCAGGAAATGTGGGATTGGACAGATTAAATACCTACTCTGAAGAAGAGTTGCTGTTTATGTGTAAAAGCCTTACCACAAGTACCCGAGTGCTCCACGAAAAGCTGACAGACACCGCAGCTAGTATGGGGGTAGATATTTCCAGATCCAAGCCCTTGCAGAAACCCTACCGAGCTGAATTCTCAGACAAAGATATAGAGAACTTGAATGTGTCAGGGAAAAAGTTGCAGATTAAAGAGTTGCTTGCAGTTTTGCAAAAATGGGGAGACGTGGAAAAATGGAAAAGCAGGTGGGCACGAAAGAAAGATGAGGCTCGATCCAGACAAGCCACCCCTGAGTTCCCTTTGAGAGAAGTAGACAAGCCCGAAACATTATGCCCCATGCGTGAAGTGCCAGGTGGGAGGTATGTGCACGTTCCATGGTCCAGACAGGATATTGTGTCCTTTACTAACGATTTCCCGAAATTGCGCGAAAAGCCAGTTGACTGGTACCGGCAGGTGGAAAGGTTCGTAAAGGTGCAAAAATGCCTGTGGAAAGACCTGGATGGATTTTTCGACATTGTGGTCCCGGTAGATCTATGGACCGAGTGTAAAATAGCCATAGGCTGGCCTAGTGAGGAGTACCCGAGGGACTCTAACACAGGGGAGCCGTCGATTGAAGTGATGAAAAAATACGAACAAGTAATGTTGCATTTGAAAAATAAGGTGCCCGCAAAGGAAACTGATTGGACCAGGATAGATAGAACTACACAGGAGAGAGACAAGACAGTGCACTCCTATTATGAAAGGCTGTTGCAGGTGTTTAAAACATACAGTGGTATAGATAACATCGAGATGAAGGATAGGACGCATTTCATTTACAGGTTTGTAAACGGTTTAAGGCCTGAAATTTGTCAGTGGATAAAAGATAACAAAATTTGTTGGCACTCCAAAAAGATAGACGAGGTCCTGCGGTACGCAAAGTACTGCGAGGACGAGATGGCAGAAAAGAAAAAGGCGCTCAAGGAGAAGGTCATGTGGGCTCAAGTGAAGCTCGCAGAACAGCAGGAAAAGCAGTTGAGTAATATGGTTAAAGGTACTCAGAACCAAGGTCCTGGAGGTGGGGGAGGAGGTAAGCCCCGGCCCAAAATGAGCAGGGAAGAGGCTATGAAGAAATTTCCCTGTCACCAGTGCGGAGAAATTGGACACTGGCGTAACGAGTGTCCTTATTTGCCTGACGATAACCCCAAAACACCTGATTTAACTCCACAGACGCAGAAAGAAACACCAAGAAAGACTCAACCACAGGTAAAAACGGTTCAGGTGCCCCGAGCTCCAAAGCAAGTACATAAGGGAAAAGGCACAGAGGGTGATGAGATAGAAGTCTGGGAAAGCAATGAGAACAGAAATGCAGCAACTTCGCAGTATCTGTTAAACGATACCTTCCTTTGTGATGACCAGTACTGACGGGGCCTGAGAGGGGAGGACGAGGAGTGCGTACTTGGCGCCTCCTTGCCGGTAGACCAGTCCGGACCATACATTGAAGGAAAGGTTGACGGAAATGATGTCACTTTTCTGTTGGACACTGGCGCTACCCATTCTACTGTGAGAACAGTGGACGTTCCAAACCTACCCCTCTCGGGAGAAGCCATCCTAGTAGTGGGTGTATCTAATCAATTGATTAGTACTCCTGTTACCAAGCCCATGGAGATCTCAATTGGAAACTTTAAGGAGATGCATAGATTTGTCGTTTGCGACACCAGTCCAGTGAACTTACTGGGACGTGATTTGCTGTGCAAAATGAACTGTACCATCTTTTGCACACCAAAGGGTGTTGAAATTCAGACCCCAGATGAAGACGGCATTTATAAATTAATGTTAATCAGACCTGACTCAGAAATTAAACGAATGACCATGCAGGATTTGCCCCAAGAACTCCAAGAAGCAGTGAAGCCAGAGGTATGGGACTTTACTGGGAAAGATGTAGGGTTAATGAAAAACGTGGACCCCATACAGATAGCAATCAAGGACAATGCAGTATACCCCAATACAAAACCCTACAGGATGAATGCAGAAGTGAGAGCAGGTGTCACTCTGGAAATACAGAAATTGCTAGAAGGAAACATCATACAGGAAGTAATGAGTAGCCCATGTAACTCACCGATTATGGGTATCAAGAAGCCTAGTGGCAAGTACAGAGTAGTGCAGGACCTACGAAAAGTCAACAAGATAGTAGTCCCCTGCTGCCCTATTGTCCCGAACCCAGCAGTGATTCTGTATCAGATTCCCTGGGATGCTGAGTGGTTCACTGTGATAGACCTGTGTCATGCATTCTTTTCCATTCCCTTGCATCCAGATAGCAAATTTCTTTTCTCATTTGCCTTCAATGGTCACGTGTATGTCTGGAACAGGGTCCCCCAAGGGTACACAGAGAGCCCCTCTATCTTTAATCAGATCTTGAAAAAATGTTTGGAAACTTTGGTCTTACCTGGGAACTCTGTCCTAGTGCAATACATAGATGACCTCTTGGTGGCGTCTAAAAGTCATAGGGATTGTGTGATTGACACCATTGCCCTACTGAACCACCTGAGTGAGAAGGGACATAAAGTGGCCCCTGACAAATTACAGTTTTGTGCAAAATCAGTGAAATATCTGGGGCACCAGATAGAGAAAGGTGTCAGGAAAGTGACATCAGAAAGAGTGAGAATAATTCAAAAGATGCAGTTACCCCGTACTCAGAAAGAGATCAGAATGTTCTTGGGAGTGATAGGATACTGCAGGCAGTGGATTCTGGGATTTGCAGTCCTAGCTAGGCCCTTGATAAAAATGACCAAGAGAGGAACACCAGATATTGTAGAATGGGATGATGAAAGCTTAACAGCCTTCACCAAACTGCGAGATTGTCTGTGTACAGCCCCTGCATTGGGAATGCCAGACTATACTAAAGAGTTTGCCCTATTCTGTGACACTCGCGATAATTGCGCGTTGTCAGTCCTAACTCAAGAACATGGAACGACCAGAAGGCCTGTGGCGTATTTCTCTGCCACCCTGGATCCAGTGGCGGCTGGATTGCCGGGATGTCTGAAAGCGGTAGCTGCTACCTGCGCAAGTTTAGAGCAGAGTGAGTCCATTGTCATGGGACATCCTGTAACTGTGTATGTCCCACATGGAGTGGTAATTTTACTGACCAGAACAAAGACTCAGTATCTCACCCCTAGTCGGCTGACTAAATACGAGAGGATTCTTGTGGGTGCTGCAAATGTAAACATTGTTAGGTGCAGTATTTTGAACCCTGCCACTTTACTCCCCGACCCAATGGATATGGAAGGTGGGGTGGATGATGAGCATGATTGCATTGATTTAACAGAATTCAATACCAAGCCACGTCCAGACATTAAAGAAACACCATTGCCTGTGCATGACAAGGAATTATTTGTAGATGGTTCATGTCTAAGACATGAACAAGGAGGCCTGAGTGCTGCCTATGCGGTAGTCTCCTTAACCAAAATTGAAGAAGCAGGTTATCTATTTGATATAAAGTCTGAACAAGTAGCTGAATTGATCGCTATGATAAAAGCTTGCAAAATTGGGAAAAACCTACGCATAACAGTGTATACTGACAGTCAGTACTGTTATGGGGTTGTGCATGACTTTGGCCAGTTATGGCTACAGAGGGAGTTCCTGACTTCATCAGGTACCCCTATTCGAAATGGAAAAGTGGTTCAAGACCTTTTAGAGGTAATCCAGTTACCAAAGGAACTGGCAGTGGTAAAGTGTGTCGCTCATAAGAAGGACATGGACACTGTATCACTGGGAAATGATTTTGCTGATCGAGTGGCCCAATGGTGCGCCAGAGATCGGTATATCGTAAATCCAAAATGAGGGGGGCCAGGAACCAGCTGCCAACTTCAGGTGTTTGAAGAAGTGCCTACATGGGATGAAGTGAAAGAGTGGCAGCAGGCGGCACCTTGGCAAGAGAGAGAGAAGTGGAAAGAAGATGGGTGTAGACCAAGACGTGTGGATGGTGTCATCTTAGGTCCAACTGGTATGCCTGTGTTACCTAGACACTTACTTAGCACAATGGCGAGATTGATACATGAAGGATCACACATTGGTAGGGACGCCATGATTCTAGTGTTCCAACAGACTTGGTACAGTAAAAAGTTCAGGAAAGTAGCAGAGTCCCTCTGCCAGAGGTGCCTGTCATGTCAAAAGATGAACCCAGGGAAGAAAACTGTGGTGGAACTGGGGAAAATTGGGAGGTCCAGGGGTCCCTTTGTGAGAATACAGGTTGATTTCATCACCATGCCCCGTTGTGAAGGGAAGCGATATGTCCTTGTCATGGTCTGTTTATTTTCGAAGGTGGTGGAAGCTTTCCCTACTCCCCAAAATGATGCAAAAACAGTAGCTAAGTGTTTACTAAAAGAACTGATACCTAGGTTCGGGGTTCCAGTCACTATTGAATCAGATCAAGGCTCACATTTTCAGAATGAGGTGATCGCCGAACTCTGTAAGGCCTTTGGAATCTCACAAAAGCTTCACTGTGCATACCGTCCAGAGGCTTCTGGAATAGTGGAACAAATAAACGGAACTATCAAAAACAGACTAGCGAAACTGTGTGATGCATCTAGGATGACCTGGGTGAAGGCCCTGCCCTTGGTCCTGATGGGACTCAGAAGTGTTCCTGACCGCAAGACAGGCCTAAGTCCCCATGAAATCATTATGGGAAGAGTGATGAGACAAGCATGGGTACCAGGAAGCAAACTGTTGAGTATTACTGATGATTTGGTACTTGAATACTGCAAGAGATTGGGTGACCAAGTGCGTTCTATCTCTCGCCAGATCGGAGAAGACGCCATCCTCAATCCAACGACTCCTCTCCACAAACTGGTCCCGGGAGACTGGGTCAAGATAAAGAAGCATACTCGGAAGAGCTGCCTGGAGCCAAGGTGGGGAGAGAAACGTCAGGTGATCCTGGTAACTACCACAGCAGTAACGTGTGCAGGGGTTCCACGTTGGATACACGCCAGCCACACCCAGAAGGTATTACCCGACGAGGAGCCTGGAGAAGAAGGGCGTCCAGCAGAGGACTCTGCAGGAGCCAGACCAGAAGTAGCTGACGACGTACAGCCCAGTACCAGTCGAGCTGCAGAATCAGCAGACGTTGGCCCAAGAACAGTTGATAACGAACTACCAAGAGCCCAGCCTGCTGAAGGGGTCCAAGAAGCTGAGCCAGAAGTAGCTGAAGACGAGCTGCCAAGCATATGGCCAGAGGAGTGGATACCATTGATTGATCTCACCGAAGACCCCATTCGAACAAGTGAGCGACTTTGGGAAGGTAGAGAGTGGACTAGAGAGGAAAAGGAAGGCACAGGCGAAGAACCTCAGGATCTTGAGATTCACATCAAAACTGAGGAAGGAGAAGGTCAGACAGGGACAGAGCAAGTGATTGATACAGAACAAGTGAAGGATACAGAGCAAGTGATTGATACTCCTCCACTGACTCCTGATGTCGGGAAGGGACAGACTAGACATAGCGTAATAGTTCGAGCAGAAGAAAGTCCAGAGATCGAAGTGCTTGAACAGGATCAGATAGGATTAGAAGAACGTGTTCAGGAAACAGGAACAGAGACATTTGAAAAACAAACCAAACCCTGTCCTGAACAAGGCCAGATTAGTAACCAGGTGGAAGAAATAGATGCTAGCCCTGGAAACAGTCAGATAGAAGAGGAAGAAACTGAAACAGAATTGCCACAAACTAAGGAGAACAAGGGGGCAAGAGAAGAAAACGAAGTCCAAGTACCAACTAAAAGACTTAAGAAAAGAAAGCACATTGAGCCTGGATACATAAAGAAATTGAGACTGAGAATAAAAACAGTAGAAGAAAAACGTGCAGAAGAAAGAAGAAGTGCTCGCATAGCGGAACAACCAGAAGATACCTCCAAAAGAAGGAGTGATTGAATAAAGAGACAAAACAAAAAGTACAAGTCACCTGACTGGACACTTGTGTTGGAAGAATTTGAAGATCTTGATCTAACTGACGAGAGCGACGGAGAACCCGTCCCTGAGTACTCTGCTGAAGAAGAAGACGAGCCACCGTGAATTTGTACAAAGTAAGCTACTGGTGTAAAGACACAAAGAGGGGTCGAGAAACTTCTTCTGAGCCAAAATGTCTGATTCAAACGTGAATGGTAGACCTAGTTGCAGTCGTTGCAGAACATGCTGCAAGGTATGTGTATGTAGTATAGTTATACTGATATTACTCTGGATAGGACTAACAGTTTTCATTCCTTTTGCGGTGAGCAAAAATACTAATATTGTCCCTACTGAAATTGTAAATACTGACAGTGAGGAGCTGACAACACAGAGTGTAGCCAGACATGAGAGAGCACTGAGACAAACAAAACAAGACTTAGAAGCATCAGATGAGGGAGAACTACATTATCATGGAATTAAAAATAAGACGCGCTTAAATGTTTTCGCAAACTTGTTAATACACTATGTAGAGACTATGGAAATTGAAGATTGCTATGTCTGCATGAAGCTGCCTACCTCTGTAGCTGAAGGCGTGACATACCATCACTTGCCGCTGACATACGGAATCTCCTGTAGCATTTTAGCTAGTTTATTTTACAAAAGAGGACCGTTACAGTACTATTACTCTAACAATGACGTGATCTTTTCTGAACTTCCCATACGTGGGAACTTGAATCCTGTACATACCAAAAGCAACGTAATACGATATATGGGAGACTATTTCCTGACTATTGGTGATATTGACATAGGTGACGCACACAGAGATAACTTGACCTGTTCTCTGCGTGAGCAGGAAAAGATGTTCCTGAACATGGCAGAGAAAAGGAGAATAAAAATAAAAAGAAAGGCAGATGACGAGACACAGAAAAGGCCAAAGTGGGCTGAGAACATGGAGGGCACCTCAAATGGTGGAGCGGGTCCTGCTCTGTTGCTGGATTTTGAAAAGAAAGGAAAGCTATGTCTTCACCGCGAGAAGACTAGCTATTATAATAACATTTTCATTGGTTCCAGTGAATGCGAACATAATTACAAGGTAATTGGAGGTTGGGGTTTCAAAAATGGGTCAGAGCCTGTGTTTCCTGGAATTTATTATATTTGTGGGGACAAGGCTTATTTCAAATTGCCGGATCACTGGTATGGAAGCTGCTATTTTGGCATTGTCTTCCCGAAAATATACCATGTGAACAAAGTTGCTGGAAGCAGTGAAAATACGAATGGCTTAGTGCGTAGTAAAAGAGAAAGCATAGGTGAAATAATGGGTAGTATTTTCAGTGCACTGATACCTGGAGTGGGAGTGGTTCTGAACACTCACAGAATTTGTAAATTGTCCACTATAGTGGATGCGTTGTCTACTGACACAGCTCATGGATTTCTGCTGGTCAATACCGAAATGGTTGCGATCAGATCAATGGTTTTGCAGAACAGACTTGCTCTTGATACCTTATTAGCAAAAGAGGGCGGAGTCTGCCGGATGTTGAAGGCGCAACATTGTTGCACTTATATTCCGGACAAAAGTGTGCAGCTCAAAAGATACGTGAAAAACATTACTAATTTGGAAAGGGAACTCAAACCACTTGAGGTTGACAGTGCCTGGAAGAGACTGGTAGATGGTCTCTCAAATGTAGGTCATTGGTTTGCTAGCTTAGGTAAAAGCTTATTGTTTAAGATACTGATGCCAATTGGAATTATAGGTCTTATCCTATTTTTCATATTTGCCTGTTGCAAATGTCACAAGCACACCGGAAAGCATCAAGTGAATGCCAGAGGAGTGAAACGAAGTGTGGATGAGCTTGAATTAGAGGAAATGAACAATCAGATATACAAAAGGGTGAAGAATTCTCACCCTACCAAAAATGAAAGAGAAAAGCTGGATAGCTTGCTGGAAGAGATAGAGATGTATACGGTGTGAGAAGTTGGCATCTGGTTCCATTTATTTTGTGATGATAGTAAATATCATCAAAGAGGGGATTGATGAAGCAAAGCTTCGCATTTGCGACTTGTTTTTGTCATGAACCTCGTCCATGTATAATCAAATAATAAGTTGTACGTCTTACTAACGTTTGTCTTATGTTTAAACGAGGTTCCCCGAAGCTTGCCTATGTGTTTTACTAAAATAATTAATTCGAGTCTTTAAAAATGGCCGCTGCTTTGAAATAAGTGTCTGCGCATGCGTCGGTCACACTCACGTGTCCTGACGTGTTTGCAGGTTTGGAGGGAAATAGCTGCGCATGCGTAATACATAGCTTTGCCAGTAACGTGGTACTGCTCGTGCCACTGCTCTTGTACATGGTTATATGTAGCTAACATTTACACTAATAAGTATATTTCTTAGTGATAAGTTGAAAGTACAAGCCCTGTGATGTGTTTTCATAATGTTATTTCTATGTATTAATTTGTTCTCGCTTACTTTTCATGTACCGCGGGAAATGGGGGTTTGACTGAGCCGAAAGCCATCTTGGAGGGTACTTGTGCGCAGACTCGCCGAAAGTCATCTCGGCATTGAATTGCTGCCAAGGAAGGTTGATGCCAGAAGCCACCCTGGGAAGCAGCACCTTAGCCCCGCAGCATCTCGATATTGTTCTATTATGTTGCAAAAATGTATTCTTTGCCTGTATTCTGCGCAGTTTCTCATGGGAACCCCAATCTTGCTAGGCGGAGCCCTGAGATGTAAATAAGGCCTCCAAATAGTGTATTCTGATTGGTGTGTTACCCAAATACTATCTTAGGACCAATCCAAATTGAGGGATTCTGACACTTTGCAACATTAGGGGGTGGTACACCGTCCCCAAACTGTATATCTACCCTGGGTTCACCTAGGGAAATTGTCCGACTTGTCTGGTTTAGCTGACCTGTCACTGACCCATCGTACTCAATAGGTGACTGAAGATACAGAGCGCTGCGGAGCACTCTGTCCGAAATTGACCATAGACTAAGGTTTTACTGAACCTTAAAGTGCTGGCGAAGCACTTTGCTGGGAGTTCGCTGACCCAATCGGGGTCTTGATCGATAGCTGCAGAGAGGGTGGAGCGCAGGCGTTGCTTCCAAACTGCGGGTGTGGTCCTGTCCTGAGCGGTCCTGTCCTGAGGGTTTGCTGTCCTGTCCTGAGGTCCTGTCCTGATTCCTAATCTGAGGGTTTCCTGTCCTTTCCGGGGTGTCCATTCTGCACCTGCTGTCCATTGAGGGGTATCCTTCCTTGAGGGTTTCCTGTCCTTAACTGACCCGTGGCCAGGGTTTGGTTTTCACACCAGTCTAGGTAAATATTGCTCTAAGTTCTTTAAACTTGCACCTTTCTAATTTTCTGTCTTTGCTTCAATAAAGACATACCTTTGCATATGTTGATTTTTTTCCATGCTTTGCCGCAAACTATTGAATCATAAAGTCATTTGCATTTTTCATAACGTGTTCCCATGTTGCCCTATCTATTAGAAATTATATTTTGCATTGCAGTTTGTCATTTCCTGATATGGTCTAGAACGGCCTTACTTAAATTGTCTAAAGAATCTTTACCCTGAAAGCATAGCGTTTTCCTGTTGCATCTCATATTAGCATTTCCATGATTACCCTGACTCTATTTCTCTATAGTTATGTACTCTTCATTATTTTGATTATTGATTGTCTTATTCTTGTAAATTTAATGCTCAACGAAACGAACTTTAGATAAAGCTTTTAAAACTTCCAGTTGTCCGTGGTCATTTTACAACAGTATTGAATGTCATTTTGGGTTGGTATTTTGCTGCCTTTCCTTTTACAGCTAGCTCCCTGATCCGTTGAGGTCATAGGTACCCGTGTCAGTGGATGGTAAGTCGGGTACACTGAGTAATTACAGTAGGGAATTCACACAAATTGGTAGCAGCCCGTGAAGTCACCCTGTCAATGAATATTGTGAATGGAAAGTATATGGGCCCGAAGCCGGAAACGGCGAAATTATTGGCTGGGTGACCTCGCGCGCTCTATCAGTACCACCCCAGCAGCAGCAAAGACAGAAAGGGCCGCGACTCGAACACTGTGTGGCCTCCGGCTCCACCGCCGGCACCAATCGGGAGCACTCCACCACAGGGCGCCGGGGCGCCCCGGTGAGGATAAATGCCGGATATCGTAGGGACAGTGTCGGCCCCGGTGGAGCCCGGGTCTTAGGTGGCCATTGTCGTCGGCGCCTGGCCACCATAAATTCACTTGTTAACCCCATACAGTGTATGCCTCTATATTGGTATATACCTGCACCATTACAGAGATCTGGGCCTAAATCCATCGTTGTTTTGCTCACCATGCCATTCCAGTTTGAACCCAGCCATATGCAAATCAGTCTTGACCCTGTGCCCCATGGGAACAGTCTAGCCCAAACTGCCAAGCCAGGTCCTACCTGGACTGGAAACAAGCATCGTAGGATCGGTTTCGGACTTTCAGCCCTTATCAGCCACGATAGCTTGATTCTAGTGGCATGGAGAGCATGGGGTGAATGTTTTGCCAATGTGCAACATTCCGTCCATCACCTTGTGTGTTTTGCTGAGTGTATATATATGTATATATATATACCATTGTGAAAAAGGCAGGTGTGCCGAAACGCGTCAAGCAGAGAAAATAAACCAAGCTGAAATGGCAAAGCTCATTTCTGTGTCAGGGTCCGATTACTGAGAAGGATCGGGAGTGGTTGAAATATATATATATATATATATATATATCACGCTCTTGGGGTGTCCAAAGATCGAGCCGCACTCAAACGTGCGTGTGCCTTCCCCTAAGCATTTCATCTGGTATGGGGAGCTCCGTGAATTCGTGTCTTTAAAAGCATCTGATTGGCCTGACGCGTTTCGCAATTAGCTTCTTCAGCGGCCGTCAGAAAGAGTGCATGATGGTCACTCGTTAACCCCATTATAGCAATATCGTGCGTCCTGGATGGGCGGGTCATATGACTCAACACGTTGCATGTTGGGAAACTGAGTCCTTTCTTTACGCCTGTATGGATGCACCCAGAGTTTTTGCTCAATGAAAGGCTCTCACATGAGCCCCGAATGCGGCCACTCCCCTAAATCCATCACGCATATATATATATTGCACACACTTCCCCAACGAGGAATAAATTAGGTCGCACTCCGATTTTCTTTCTGTCGTGCAGATGTTTATTTAAACAAAATTTCCTTCAGCAAACAAACCACCAACGTTTCGGTCTCTACTGAAACCTTGCTCATATATATATATATATATATATATATATGTATATATATATATATATATATATATATATATATATATATATATATATATATATATATATATATTCAAAGAAACAACTTATAAATCACAAAGTTGACTCGAGCCCAGGTCCTTTTAGCGTGTTATTTATTCACACACGGAATGCCAAACAACACCCGACGCGTTTCGGTGCAGCCGCACCTTGGTCACGGGTAACGGTGTTTACAGACAATTACATTTTTAAAGTCAAAAAATATAAACATAAACGTAGGACTACTCGTCCTCACACCAGTGTTAGTTCAACCACAGTTATGGCGGCCATATTTGAATGTGTAATTGGACACAGATATAATATACATTATACAATATGTACAAAAGAAACTGTATAAGGATCGCAGAGATTAATGTAACTTTAAATTAATTTGTTACCATTTACTCAAAGGTTAAACCCTTATGTCAAATCAAAAAGTTTTTTCAAACGTTTCTCAAGATTGAGCCCAAGTGGGCGAATGTACCCCAGCTCAGATACATGAAACATAGCAATTCCGCCCCAGTGGGCACGACTGCATCATGCCAGTCAGTAATCTCAATGTCCTGGAACTTCAACATTTTAGTTGAATTCCAAAGGTTTTCAAATAAACAAATGTATAGTCCTGTGATTCCATCCAATTAAGTCAAATCGGCAGCAACCAGTGGTATTACGTAATCCATGTGTGGCGACACATATGTCTCCTACAAACATAAAAAAATATATAATCACTTTAAAATATACTCAAATAGTTAAACATCCAAGACAGCTTCAAATTCATGTTTTTAAGTGATTACATTACTTACTTACTTACATTACAGTACGGTCCAATTACACATTCAAATATGGCCGCCATAACTGTGGTTGAACTAACACTGGTGTGAGGACGAGTAGTCCTACGTTTATGTTTATATTTTTTTACTTTAAAAATGTAATTGTCTGTAAACACCGTTACCCGTGACCAAGGTGCGGCTGCACCGAAACGCGTCGGGTGTTGTTTGGCATTCCGTGTGTGAATAAATAACACGCTAAAAGGACCTGGGCTCGAGTCAACTTTGTGATTTATAAGTTGTTTCTTTGAATATTACGAGGATCGCCTCCTCACTCGAGCCCGCCGCCGTGTGTGGCTGGGAGACTGGCGGACATTTGTGGATTCATATATATATATATATATACATATATATATATCCGCCGTGTGTGGCTGGGAGACTGGCGGACATTTGTGGATTCATATATATATATATATATACATATATATATATATATATATATATATATATATATATATCCATACTAATATTATAAAGAGAGAGCCCAAACCTTTGAGGCGGGTAATCCCAGTAACCACAGCACCAATCACAACACCCAATACAGCATTGGAAAGGGCAGTTGCAGCAGAAGGACATAGGCTATGCAGACGGCCACCATATACATTTAAAAGGTAAAAGAACCGTGCCAGCAAAGTAGTCCTTGTGGCGTGTCTGCGTTCTGCTGTGGGCGTGTGCTGGGGGCGTGAATAAACGCTGGGGGCGTGTGGTACGTTCCGCCCTTCATGTAATGTGAGTCGTAATTGCGCCGCATCAAGGGGCACGCTGGGGGCGTGACACGCTGGGGCCGTGACAAACGCTGTGGGCCTGTGTCCGCGCTGTGGGCGTGTGTCCGCCCTTCATGCCATATGAAGCGCCAATTACGCAATTGCGCCGCATCAAGGGGCACGCTGGGTACATTAATCAGATCGTCTGCTGTGGCCGTGTGCTGGGGGCGTCACAAAGGCGTTCACCTCGAAGCGTAGTAAGTAACCATTCGCAAGACTCCCTTGGGGGACTGCCCGTTGTCTCACACATACTGGGAGTATCGGCTAACATGAACCAGGGCTGCAGCTGGGCCTCAAGCGGGGGGACACGCGCCTGCTAACATCAACCAGGGCTGCAGCTGGGCCTCAAGCGGGGTAACATGCGAATGACTGTATCTGAATACACACACTACACACATTCTATTTCATACCCGGACAACGTCGGGACGGGCGGCTAGTATATATATATATGTATATATGTATATATACATGTGACCAAGGCTCAGGGTAGAGCCGAAACGTTATGGCGACTAGCACGCAAATTTATCAATAAAGAATCGCACTGAAACGAAGGTCCGTGTCTGTGCTGTTTGGGCAGGCGCTAGAAGGGAGCAGCCTCGACGGAGTAACAGAAACTGTGAATATATATATATATATGGAATCAACAAAATGCTCGAAAGCTGTTTCAAGGCACACACAGCTTGTCGACCTCCGGCCTTAATTTCTCACCAGTTTACCTCCAATGCCAGGCTTGTTCATGGTCGACGCGTTTCGAGGTGAGAAATACCTCTTCTTCATGGGCACTCTTTAGAACAGGTAACACTTTCGCATTGCGCTTAGGCCATCCAGCAATATTTATTTGTTTCAAAGCCCCCTGGTGGGGGTGCTCATTAGTACACATTTGTTTCAAAAGCACATTGGGACTTGTAATCCTAGGCGAATAACAGTCAAACCTAAGTGGGGGTGTTGCCTGATGATTTCTTTCAACTGGTAAGAAATTAAGGCCTCATGACGAGCTGAGCTCGTCATAAGCATGCAAGGGGTTAATTTATATTAAATGAATTCTAAAAGAATAGCCCCAGGAGACTTCAAACAGAGAATCCCCTGCACTTGTAGCCCAGGGACAGGCGACAACAGCGTTGTTTCAGGGGAGCTGCCGGTTGTAGAGAGATATGCACTCAGCGCCTTCCCAGATGCACACGTGCGAAAAAACCCAATTGGGCTCTGGACACTACCTTGCTACCGGGAGGGGCTCGCCGTACTGCACTTATGGGGATAATGGAGAATGCGGTGACAACAAAACCACAGTAATATGAATGGGACAGGTGCAAAACTCACCAGAAGAAAAGGGGACAAAAGAGTGGTCCGCAAGGCGGTCGCGTGAGTAAAGCAGCATGTAGCGCTGAAAAGGACAATCTGAAAGAAACTAGTGGGTCACAGTACAGAACAGCGCTAACAGCGTGTTAGAAGAACTCATTAAACAAATATGCAACCAAATCTCTAACAAATATGAAACACATGAGCATAGACACAATTACATTGCATAAATGAACAAAGTAGAGAGGCACTTATCTTGACTGCGGAGCAGCAAAGAAAGAGGCAGGAAGATGGTGCCTCTCTATTGTGTACTAGGCACCAAAAGACTATTGGTGGGTTTATAGGAGGCATAGTTCAAAGCCTCAATCGATATGTAGTGCAGTGTTTTGATGCGTTTACTGTTTGTTTATTGGCTGCTATTTTTGGAGTAGTAAAGATTGAGAAGCATAATCGGATCCTACGGTCGTGCCATAGAATAGCAAAGCTCTCGAGTTTCTCAGTAGCACATGTGAATAGCTAAGCCAATCTGCTTGTTTCCTCTACACTCTTGGGTGTGTTGTCTGTCTGAATCCATTAGGAAAATAAGGTCTAGAATACAAAGAAAAACCCTTGAATTGACTCAGTATTGACATATGGCCTAAGGAACTAGAGTGCTTTGTAGCTGGTGAGTATAATGAATTTAGCTGTGGAAATAAAAAATACTCATTACTTCCTCGTCCTTCTTCCTCGTGCCAGTATTTATACAATGAGCATTAGCATCTATAACAGGCAACTCCAAAGTCAAAAGTCAGCCTACTTGCTTCCCATTCCTCCAAGATTGGCTGACTTCCCATTCACCTTCCCCCTTCATTGTATCGAAAGGAAGTCATCCCAACCTGCATCCTGTTTTTTTGTTTCTGTACGAAACTTCATGCTGAAGTTGCAAGCAGGTTAGTGAAAAAGGTTTTTTTGTACATATTTGGCAGGGGTCTGGCTATAGCAGACTCTCAGAATCCCTGTAATGTGAGGTTCTGGTGTATGTAAGAATGCGAAGGGGCGACCCGGCCTAGAGGTCAGGAGTGTGCTCCCTCCCTGTTTCCTGTTTAGGGCTCCCGTGAGCCTCCGTAGCTGACGAGCTATAGGCGAAGCACCTCCGCGCCCGAGAGGCAACGAAGCCTGGATTGTTTGGCAGCCTCTTAGCCACCCCAAACTGATCTCTACTGATGAAGGATACTATCCAGAAACACGAGCCATGTCTCGTGTCTAGAGACACCTTTTACTAAGCACCTGCTTGCACCAACCTTGGTGTAATACTTACGAACTTTGTCCTGAATCGTGTGAACTGCATTTACCAGAATGCGAAGGGGCGACCCGGCTGAGAGGTCAGGAGTGTGCTCCCTCCCTGTTTCCTTCTGGTGTATTCTGCTTGTGTATATTTAGTAGTGGGGAGATCGTGCCTCAGCCGATCCCTACCATGAAGCGTGTGGTACGCTATTCTTGCCCCAGGTGCCTTTTACCTGAAGGGGAGGTCCTGCTCCAGCAGACTTAGCGGCGGCGGCGTTGAGCAGCCCCTGTGTGTATTCAGAAAAGGTTCAAGTTTCGGGAATGCTCAACATTAGCGAGTTTAGCATGGGCAAGGATGTAATAATAATAATAATACCAGCATTTGTAAAGAGCGCAGCTAACTCAGGCGAGGGGTCCAGGCACTGGGGTCCATCGGGAAGATAATGCGAGCTATTGCCCAGAGTCACAAGGTGCTGGGCTAACCAGCAGCCAGCGATCGAACTGTGAGCCCTCGTGTTCCGGAGTCAGCTGCCCTGGCGGCTGCACCACACCTCTTCCCTGTAGATCGCACAGCAGCGATCATACTGATTGCAATGCCCAGTCTCACTGATTGTGGTGAGGAGAAGGGCGCAAGGCATTGTGGGTAGTTTTTAGGTCTTGCTTGGGCAGCACATACACCTTCTCTTCAAGGCATGCTGTATCTAGAATATGGGCTTGGAGCGCTGCCCAATCTTTTTAATTTGATCCTCTTTCTGTCCTTAGGAAATGCCAGCTTTTGTTTGGTGAATACGCTTAGTCGTCTCTCCTTTTGGACTTTTGCATCTTCCTATGAGGACTGTCCCTGTTACATGTGCTCTTACTTGTCAGGTTATTTATAGAGCTTTAAGAGCACTCTTTTGTTTGTGTTGGCCTGCCTCTGCCATTAAGTGTTCTGTTTACTTCACCTCAGCAGCTTCATTTGCCCTACCATCACTTAATCTCCCTGTGCCACCCCCCAACCCCATCCACAACACTGCTTGCCCACCCATTCCGCCCCTCCAAGGTTGCTGCTCATGTTTTCATTGGTTTAATTTAAATGACCACTTCTCACACTTAGGGCCAGATGTAGGTCGCCAATTACCGGTCGGTAACGGCCGATTTCGGCCGTTACCGACCGGTAATTGGTTTTTGAGATGTAGGGGGCCCGAATTTTACTGAATCTGTAAATTTACCGATTCGGTAAATTTACAGATTCGGTAAAATACCGACTCGGCATATTTACCGAATCGGTAATTCCAGATATAGGTGGCACTTAAAATAGTGCCACAGACCCTTAAGAATTCGTTATTTACCATGAAATACTATCTCATGGTAAATAACGAATTCCTGTGTACATGCACATTTGTGCACGTATATATGCCTTAGGGCATATATACATGGCACACAAGCCAGAATCAGGAGTGCAACAGGGTGTCAAAGTGACACCCTGTCCCCCTTGTAAATTCGGTAAGTTTACCGAATCAGTATTTACCGATTCGGTAATTGACATTGATTCCTATGGGCCTCAAGGCCCATAGGAATCAATGGCAATTACCGAATCGGTAAATACCGATTTGGTAATTACCAAATCTTACCGATTTGGTAATTGATTCGGTAAATATACCTACATCCCGATTGCCAGTTCTTAAATACCGAATCAGTATGATTCGGTATTTAAGAATCGGTAATCGGGGATTACCTACATCTGGCCCTAAATCTCTCTGTGCTGTCTCTCCTCACCCCCTCACTCCTCCCATAACACTGCTTGCCCATCCCCACCACCCCTTCAAGATCGCAGCTTTTATTTTTTTATTTAAATTAGTAGATTACATTACCAGTACACTATGGAGTCTGGGGGAAAAGCTAGTGTGAAAACCCACAATGTGGAGGAGCCAGGATAACAGGGGCTCCTCCTTCTTAGGCTGTTATACAGCAGATGATTCAGACAGCAGTGGTTGCTACTTTTCAGGAGAGGGAGCTTCAGCCTTCTCCAAAAAGGCCTTGTTTGTCTACTGGGGATTTGGACACTGAGACCAATGGGAGAATTGTGCAAGGACTTGAGTAGAAAGAAGTCCTACAGTACATTAGGCAAAACCTGGAGTTTCCAGAGATGGTTTTGCAAGAAGAAAGTGAAACCTTTTCTCAGTATCAGAGGAAAGAACCAGAATCCGTGCCGCTCCATTCATCAATTAAGAAAGTGAGGAAACTTATATAGGTGGTGATACAATATGGTGTTCTTATGCCAGGAAAACAGTCAGATATTCGTCATATTACATAACATCTGTACGTATTCAGCCATGTTGCGCAAAAAGTCCACAGTAAACTAAGTACTATTGAAACGACTGGCATTAGCGAAGTGTCGACGTGTGTGTGTAGGTTCTTCCAAACCTTACTGGTGGGGTCTTCCTCAGGACAAAAGTGGGGAGTGCGGGGGGATGGGGCAGCGTGAATGGCTAGGGAGGGGCCTCTCCAAATCAATGGTGGAGGGAAAAAGGGCTCCGTGGCTCCCAATCGAGTGGTGGAGGGAGTGAGAAAACACTAAAAAAAATCATGAAGGTTTGGCCAGACAATGCAAGGATCCAAAACCTACATGGTGCGAATCCAAGGAATATCAGAGAACCCGAATAAATCAGGGGAGTCACTGTATCCTCCGTTGGTCTCCCGGTTACAACCGGGAGACCAATATATACTTTCCTAGGTTTTTGGCAAAAAGGTATCCATTACAGGAGTTAGCTGAGAAGTTTCCTCCATCCATCAAGGTGGACTCTTTAATGGCAGGTCTGGCGTCTCAGGAGACTATCATTTCTGAGGATGCAGCTCCATCAGTTTCGGTGGATAAAATGGTGGATGTGGCTGTAAAATGTACTTTTGCAGCATAAAACTTTGTTATTAGGGCTTCAGAATATTCATCCTATGCCTTTCAGTCCCTCAAGAAATATTTTCAGTCACTAGCAGAGTTGATGGATCAAGGGGAGGACTCTACTCCTACCCTGGCCTTGATGTAACAGCAGCAAGTTAGACTGTTATCAGATATTTCATTTGATTCTTTGGGTGCGGCAGCTTCCACAGCAGGTTCGTCCACAGTGGCTAGACAGCAGGTATAGCTGAGCTCTTGGAAGGCAGATGTGGCACAGAAGGCATTATAGATGAACATTCCTTTTTTGAGGGTTCAGCTATTTGGGCCTCCTTTGAAAGAGATGATTAAGAAATCAGCTGAGGATCATAAACTGATGGCTTCAGAAAAGGTGGTGAGGCATTTGTTTTTTAGCCACGCAAAAGGGTGTTTGGTTCAGGTAAGCAAGAGATGAATAACCAGCCCTTTTGGGGTGGACTGCGAGGCCTGGGTGCCCCTACCTCTAAGACATCCAGGTTTCAACAACGTGGAGCTTCATCCTCTCCTGCCCTCCGCAAACCCCTGACTAAATGACTGGTGGACATATTCCGGTTGGAGGGCGAATTTCTATGTTCTGCCATGTTTGAGACAAGACAATATCAGATCAGTGGGTACTGCAAGTGATGAAGGAAGGCTTCTGGATTGGTTTTGTGACTTCTCCACCAGATGTTTTCCAGACAACTCTATGCCTGGTAAATGGAGTAAAAAAGCAAGCTTTGCAAGAAGGGGTTCAAACATTCCTGGGAAAAGGAGCAATTATGCCTGTTTCATGTTCCCAGGGAAGACAGGGCATGTATTCTGTTCTTTTTCTGGTAGAAAAACATTCAGGAGAATTCAGACCCATGGTGGATCTGAAATGATTGAACCAGTTTCTATCCCATGTGAAATTCATAATGATTGCACTTCAAAACAGTCTCCCCTTTATCAACCAGAGGGGTTTTCTAGCATTGTTGACCCTGCAGGATGCTCATCTGCATGTCCCAATCCATCAGAGCTTGCAGTGATTGCTCTGGTGCTGTGTGCAGGGTCAGCATTATCAGTTCAAGGTATTGCCATTTGGATTAAGCTCTTCACCAAGAGTGTTTACTAAGATGTTGGCTCCCCTAATAAGAATCGTGCATGTGGAGGGGATTCAGATATTTCCTTACCTGGATGATCTGCTGATGTCGGCTTCTTCGTTCCCTAAGGCAGAGCATCAGACCAAGGACATCGGCAGAGTTGCAGAATCACGGATTCTTAGTGAATCAATAGAAGTTGTGCCTCACTCCAACACACTTTTATTGGGGCACATTTCAAGATAATTGTGGAAAAAGTGTTCCTGACAATGGAACAGAGGCAGACTCTGGTGGTGGAAATCCAGAGGTCATTGGACCAGCTATGTCCCCCAATAAGGCAATGGTTATGTCTCCAGGATCTGATGTCAGCTTCCATTTTGGTTCTTCCATGGGCAAGCATGCATATATTTCCTATAATCAATCATTCACTGTCCCACTGGTTGCAGAGTTCTCAGGATTATACACAGGGGATTCTGGTGGGTGAAAAATTGAGGGAAAGTTTTAGCTGGTGGGTGGATGAGGAGAACCTAGAAAAAGGGCATCTTTTCCATGTAGTGCCATCAATTGTCACCACAAATGCCTGCAAGTAGGGTTGGGGGGAATCTAGAGGAGCTGTCAGCATATGGGAGACCGCCAAAGGTCCAATCAGCTTGCTCATCCAATTACAGGGAATTGAAGGACGTGCAGTTGGGTCACCCGGCCTTTGCTCCTCAGTTAGCGAAGCATCATGTGCAGGCTCGTCAAGTCCATCATCTTCTGGATTCTGTTGGGTTTCTTTTCACCCACAGGTAGTTCTCCCTGGACCCCTCTCAGTCTCTGATGTTCAGGGCCCTCTTCTGTCTGTTCCACCATCTACCCTGGGTTCTTTCCCACCCAGAAGTATCTGCCAGTCTCTGAGTTCGGAGTCTGAGTCTGCCCGTGCTGCCCTCAGCCCACCTCGATCAATTCAATGGTATCGGCTTCTCATGAATCAATGGCTTTCATTCCTGGGCCCCCGGAGGTTGGGGGTCTCGCTGGTGGAGGTTGTCGCCTCTCAATCCCTGCAAGGGTTTTGGCCTCGAGCCATGTCACTCAGTGGTCTTGCAGATCTGAAGCGAGCGCCAGAGGTGGGGGGCACTGTTGGAGATTCCTAAGCCCTCAGCAGGTGATCACATTTCTGGGCACTCTGAGGTGCCGGGTTTTTAGGAACCCGGTGGTGCCAGGGGGTAACACCCGAAGACCTCTGAGTTCTCCCTTGTTCCGGACCACAGAAACACGGAGTCTTCTAGTCGCAGTCAAAGATCGAGTTTTATTGGTAGCTACCAAGTAACACGTGTCCCAGAAGTACACCACACGGATAGTAGGTTCTCGGAGACTGTTCGTTTTTACAGAACCAGCCTTCTCCTTATATACAAAAATAATGGCTTCGAGCAAGAATTCTTGAGTTTATGATATGGCTATACACATATTTCTACAATAATACAAAGAGCAAAGTCATGTAAGCAAACCCACATTTTAGATGTCCATTTCGTTGATAGATTACCCAGTCAGGCCCGGAACTCCCATCAGATATCAATGAAACCTCAATAAAGAAGGGCACCTCCTGGTCATAAAACTGGCCATAAACAAGGAACGTGGACAGGTGCATGTTTGCAGAAAGCATAGTCTGTATGTAGTGAATGGTTTGTGGAATGTTATGCATTGATGCTATCGTGTTCGGCCACTGGGCGAGGAGCTGCCCAAACAGGTCTGGCTGAAGGCAGTGGAGTCAGTTGGGACAGGTCAGGGGGGAGTCAGGGAAGGTGGACGTGTCCTTTTGGATCAAGCTCGACCTTTAATTGACTTATCATGAGGGCAAAGCACAAGATGGATGCCGCTTACAAAATGGAGTTTAAAGGGTCGGAACGGAAACTATGATTTAGGGGTGTTGGCAACCTCCGATCATGACGCAAATGCATGGGGATGATGTCCTAGTCATTATCGGTTCGTCGATACCAAATTCGTCATGGTATGTTGACGTTTTGTGACACGGGTATTGGACCTCGATATCGGGATAACAACAGGGTCCAGATTTTCAGAACCACAGACCCTCCTTTTGCCCTTATGTAAGGCAATAACTCACGTTAATCTGAGTCCAAATCGGTATGAAGAAATTCGTGGAGATTCTGCTGTAGCATCATTCTGTTACTCCGTTCGTCCCTTGACACAGGCTTCCGTACACACGAAGTAGCACAGAGGCCACATAGTGCAGGAGGGCACTGTACACATAGGCAGAACATAAACAGAAGTGCTAAGATCATCCCAATGAAGATCAGTGTTTTCCATCCCCAGCCGGTGATCAGTTCCCAGAACCACCCCAGCAAGGACCAATCCCCTTTCTCAATGTGAAGGGAACCAGATATTTCATGTAGTTTAGAGATGGCCTGGTATACTGTCAGCGCATTATCAGGGATGAATATGCAACAACTGGATTGGATGACTCTACACACACCACCACGATCGGCGAGTATGATATCTAGGGCAATTCGGTTCTGATGGGTCATAAGTCGATCCGACTGAAGCTCGGTTGTCAAATTGCCAAGGGCTTCAGCCGTTGTAATCATGGTGGATTCAACTATCCTTGATAACTGACGAATATTCCTGCTGTTCACCATGGGACCCCAAAATGGCAGAAAACCTTTGGCGAAGTCAGCGAATTCCTGACCCGCGGTGTCGTCTTTACTCACGACACCCCTAGCTGTCCTTGTCCGATGGTAATCTGCTCTGGCCGTGTAGGTGGGAGGCAGCAGAAATGAGAGGAAACATGTACCTGAGAAGTCAGGGGGTAACCATGTGTAGGCTTGGTCGTGGCAGACGAAATACGTGCCTTTGGCTGCTAAGAGTATAGGGGAAGGTCGGGAGGCGAACACATATGTTTCTGTGCAAATGCTCTTTCCTAACTGTGCTGTGGGATCTCTACCAATACCCTGTAAACATAAATGACCTCGGTGGGGCACTACCCAAACTGGGCGGGACTTCTTTGCTGTCTGGCTCTTGATCAGGTAAACCCCATGTTTGGTCACGTTCCAACGGGTGTAGGGACTGAGCTCATCTTTGGGGATTGTCAGATATGTGTCGATATCCCTACTCATATTTCTTATCCCTGCAATTAGTGCCTTGTTACTGGAATCGCTCTCAGTGGAACGGGTCGGGGATGGTTCTAGGGCGAATAGGAACATGGTCTGGAAAGCCCACAGAGAACCATAATAACTGAATGGCAGAATGAAGTATGGGATCCCCTTATCGGTTGTGTGTAGCATGAGTCCGCATATCCAACAGTTCGAGGTGTTCATTATGGACTGGTGTTGGTGTAGAAGTTGAATGAAAGAGTTATTTACAAATTCGAGTCTTCGGGCAGACTCGTGTTCAGGTAGAGGGTGAAAGTAGTGTGGAGAAATAGTAGGAGGAGGTGGTGGCTGGGTGTCATTCGAAAAGGTAACTTTAAATACGAATAGAGTATAACCAGTCAAAAACACAACTATGCTACATAACATTAAAACACATATTATCAGGAATCTTCTTTTGGACAGTATCGTGCATAACTGTTTTTCAAAGTTCGTGAGTCTGATAGGTCTCTCTACCCTAGGAAACTCCATCCTCTAGTTGCTGCCCGCGGTGGTAGGTCGATTCTGCCAGGGAGCGCGCTCCGTTCAGTCCGGGGTAACTCCCGTGGACCAATCAGAACCGTGGACCTAAAACTTCCCAGTTGCACTCCCCAGACTTCAACCGCGACCCTAGCAGCAGAACCGGATGGCGGTTCGAAAATCAAAAATGAGCAAGTTTCCTGGGACGAGAGAGCTGAAAAGTCAAAAATAGTTCTTAGGGGAAAAGAAATTCACATTGGCTTTATTAGTCTCTTTGCCTAGACCTAAGGTTGTACCGTCGTTTCCCAGGTACGGTGTGGTCTTCGAACAATGTTTCAGGTTTGGTAGTGTCCAATTGCATAGACGGTGACACAAGTCCTTGTAAAATATGATCACTCTCCTTTTCGGTACTAGTTTCTTTCAAACGTGCGTCGCTGAAAGGGATGAAACGAGGTACGGATTCTGTCTCGGAGTCGGCAAGTCCTTTATTGACCCACCGGTCGTATGGAAGGGGTAGAGGGACCCGCTTACAATGGGTCCCATGTATCCAGTTCTTTTTGCCTTCCACCCGAACAGTCGATCTTGTGGAAAGAAGTACCAGGTGCGGTCCGGTCCACCTCGGCTGTCCGTTGTTGGTGCGCTGGAAATTCCGCACCAGGACCCACGTGCCGGGTTCGATGAGGTGGCCTGGATCGTCAGAGGCTGGCGGAGAGGAACTGTGAACCTGTTGGTGTAAAACACGTAATTTAGTTGTTAATTCGCACAAATAGTCAAGCAGTACGGGGTGTTCTATCTCGCTGAGTTTCTTTGGTCTTGGCACGCCCCAGACGTTGGCTGGGCGGCCAAACACTATTTCGTGGGGGCTAAGTCCTAATCTGGAATGCACAGTCATTCTGGTTGACAAGAGTGCTAGAGGCAAGGCGTCGGGCCATTTAAGACCTGTACTGGCTTGGATCTTGGCTAGTTTGAGTTTTAAAGTGCCATTGTAGCACTCTACTAATCCAGCTGATTGGGGGTGATTTGCAGCGTGGAATTTTTGGTGTATGCCTAGACACTCACACACTCTCTTCATCACGCATCCTACGAATTCACTTCCGTTATCACTCCAGACAATTCTAGGCATACCAAACCTCGGGAAGAACTCTTTGACAAGGGCTTTGGCAGTAGATAGGGCGGTATTGTCCTTAAGGGGGTACGCTTCCACCCACCTGGAGAAGGCGCAAACAACGACGAGCACATACTTCAGATTGTTGCACCTCTCAAAGTGGATGAAATCGAGCTGTAAAACCTCGAACGGGTACGTTGGAGGCGCAAAATGACCAGCTGGAGTTGGGGTTCCCCTACCGGGATTGTACTTCAAACACACCATACACTTTCTGACCACATTCTCTGCATATTTTGGGATATTACTATTTTGCCATACTGGGGCCAATAGTTTACATATTCCTTTCGAACTGATGTGCGCAATTCCGTGAGCCATCGTTACTACTGCAAGTATGTATGCATTAGGTAATAGCCATCGCTGGTGTTCTGATAGTTCGAACCAACAACCATTCGCATCTAATCTACCTGTGCTTTCTCTCCATTCATTCACCTCGTTCTCAGTGGCCTCGGCTTGTATCGATTTCACGCTTTCAATGGTGTCCTCACACATTCCCACATCAGCAATCCATCTAGCGGGACCCACAACATACATTCGACTCATTGTGTTCCTTGCAGTTTCTTTCGCAACCTCGTCTGCAAATGCATTCCCGCGGCCAACATCATCCTGAATCTTTTTGTGTGCACTGCATTTCATAATGGCAACTTGTAGTGGCAAGGTCAGTGACTCAAGGAGCTCATTAACTAGCTGACCATGTTGTATCTTTGTACCATGTGACGTAAAGAACCCACGTTCACGCCACAATCTCCCAAAACTGTGAGCCACACCAAAGGCGTATTGACTGTCAGTGTACACATTCACTCGCTTTCCTTTCGCCAACACACATGCTCTGGTAAGTGCAATAAGTTCTGCGGCTTGTGCAGAATTGTGGGAAATACGCGCAGTCTCTATAATGGTGTGTAATGTCGTTACGGCATATGCTGTAGTTGTATCACCATTCGGCAATTTGAAGCATGAACCATCAACCCATAAAGTATCGTTGCATTCGGGAAGGGGAGTGTCCTGTAAGTCTACTCTCCCTTTTGTCTCTTCTTCTGTCCTAAAGCAGCAGTCATGGTTATCAATCTTGTCTGTGTCTGTTTCTGTCGGGATGGGAAGTAGCGTAGCGGGGTTGAGTGTATCACACCTCTTTATGTGGATGTGACTTGCTAGCAATGTAAGTTCGTAACTGGATAGTCGAGCGCTAGTGAGGTGTTGTGTCTTTGTCCTATCCAGCCTCCGCCTGAGCACACTCCCTGACGAGTCCACAGAACTGATGGAACACCTTCACTTCAAGATACTGGCCAGCCCCACCGCCGCCATCCGAGGAACTCTCATCTACCGACCCCCTGGACCCCGCGGACCCTTCGCCAACTCCATTACGGACATTATCTCCCCGCAGGCCATCGCATCCACCAACTACACCCTGCTGGGAGACCTCAACTTCCACCTCGACAATCAACTGGACCCCAACACCACATCCCTCCTGGACAACCTCCACAACATTGGACTCCGCCAGATCGTGACCGAGCCCACGCACTCAGCAGGACACACCCTCGACCCCCTCTTCACTACAGGAAACTCCATCACCTTCAGCCACACCACCGAACTCCCATGGACCAACCATCGTTGCGTCCACTTCACCTTCAGAACACCCACCATCCACAGACACCAGCACCTGCTTCCACAAAGAAACTGGACCAAAATCACCGATGACCAGCTCACCTCCTCACTCAACAACTCCACCCCAACCATCGCGGAAAACGACGACCCCAACACCGCAGCCCGAACCCTGCATAGATGGATCTCGGACAGCACCAACACCATAGCCCCCCTCAAGAAAAACAACAATACCCGTGCCAAGAAAGCCAGATGGTTTACCACCGAACTTCGAGAGTCCAGGCGCACATGCCGCCGCCTCAAAAAGGCCTGGAGAAACACCAAATCCACAGAAGCCCACAACAACTTCAGAGCCGCCACCAACGCTGTTGGACTTTGGCCCTTAGGGCAGGTTCACCCCTAGACTTTTTGCGTGAAATGGTGACCTGGCAATGGTGATTTTTGGGATTCTGCGCACTTTCACTGTGTCCCAGTGGAAAGTGCGTGCGCACTCTGAGTGCATGTGCTGAGCTAGGCCTGCCCGCCCATAGGAATGCATGGGGAATGTATGTGTCCCTGGTAGTTCCTGATGCGTGGGGTGTACAGGCTTGAGTCTGGTATGTGTGAACTCGTGTGAGTGAATGCTGCGCAACGGTGTATGCAGCATGTATGTGTCTAGTAGGGAAGCGCCATTTCTAGACATGGCTGTACGTGTGCTGTGAGGGTGCTGGCGTGTGATTGGCTGGAGCTGGCTGGCATGCCAGGCTCCAGGAAGTCTGGATGGGTCTGCCCGGTGGTGAGTGGGAGATTTGCATGAGTAATGTGTGGGAGGAGTGTACCTGTGTCCTGGATGGGCTGGGTTTTCCCCACACAATGCTGGCTCCGCCCCCCTGTGGTGTGTCTAATGACCCAAGCCCTGCCAGTGAATAGAGAGGGTGGTTGAGGTAAACAGAGTACTCAAGAACCAGCTGCGACTGGTTCCGCCCCCACTCTGCACCTTCAGACAAAGGGAAATACTGTATAAAAATGGGGCTGTGTCCCCACTGAAGTTGTTCTCTTCTAGGATCCTTGCCAGAGGGGGCTGCTGCTGCTGCTGGGGCCAGGAGAACCGCCACTTGGACTGTCTCCCTGCCTGGAGACCCAGTGTGCTGGCTCTGGCCCTGCCTTGCCCCTCTGCCTGCCTCCAGACCTTGCTGGAGCTTTTGCTGTGCCTGGAAGCGCTTTTATTGGATTTATAGCGATAGGAGCGCTTTCCTGGTGCCCCAGCGCTCAATAGCGCTTTGCTTGTCTTTCTAGCGCTGAGCGCGCTGATCCTGTGCTCCCAGAGCGCTTGGGAGCGCTCTGTCGATATTGCCGGTGCCTACCCGGCATTGGCGCCGATTTGCCGATTTTTGGAGCGAGCGAGTGCCCACCTCGCTTTACTTTTAATTTGAGGGCCGGTGCCACCCGGCATTGCCCCGTGGAGATTTTATTGATTGAAGCCGGAGCCCACCCGGCGTTTTCCCGTGATCGCAGCCGAGGGGGAGTGAAAGCTGTTGCCGGGCCGCTGCCTAGAGCGACCCGGAAGTCCCGCCTCCTGACCCCCAGGGCCGCGCTGCCATTGGCGGCCCCGGCGGAAGTCAGGCGGAGGGGAGAGCGAGACAAAGCCAGGCGGGAGGCGAGAGGAGCAGCCGGCTCCGTCCTCGAGGCTCCAGAGTGAAGGGGAGCCCGCCCGCGGTCCCAGCCGAGCCGCCGAGGAGCCGCCCTGCCACCCAGAGACCCGGTGAGTGTCTACAAAGGGAGAGGGGCGTCGGGACACATTGTCGGTGTCCGCCCCTCCCCCGTAGCGCGATCTTGCGCGCACTACTGTGTGAAGCCCGAGGGCTTCAGGGGGCATTGCGTGATTCCCGAGTCCCCCGTGAGGGACTCCAACGTGGGCAGTCATTATTCATTTTGAGAGCCATGAGGCTCTGAGGGGGCATTCTGTTCTTTGAGCCAGAGAGGCTCCAGGGCCCCATAGTTGATCTTCGAGCCCCGAGAGGCTCACAGCCAGATTCATTCCGCGAGCCCGGCGAGGCTCATTGCCCACATCGTAGTGAGAGCCCTGAGAGGCTCTGGGGGCATTTCATTGTTTTAAAGCGCAGAAGCTCTGGGGTGCCATAATATTTGTTTAGAACCCAGCGAGGTTCTGGAGGGGCAGTTAGTGGTCAGAGCCCCGTGGCTCCCACACTGTGTTTTGCCCCATTGTGTTCCTGAGCCCAAGAGTTTCCAACGTTTGCCTAACTGTTATTTACAACTGTCCAGCACTTAGTGGACAGTTGCTACGTTTAGGCTTGTGTGCTGTGCTGCCTGCGCAGACCCCCTGACACTGAGACTCAGGGCATTCCGCCCCTTTCAAGGCCAGTTGGCCTGAGGGACATTTTGAGTGTTTTGCTACGTGCACCCTGCGCATTGTAATTTATTGCTGATGATTCTTGCGCAACTGTTCTATGCACCTCTGAATGTGTTTTTATGCGTCATGTGCTTTGCGTTTACACCGCTGAATGTAGGTTCTGCATCATGTGTTTCCTTCCCCTGCACCTCTGAATGTGTTTTTATGCGTCATGTGCCTTTACACCTCTGAATGAATGTCATGCGTTGCATCATGTGTATGTTCTTACACACCTACAGGTATTGTGATACATAGGTGGTTGTTTTCTCCCTAGTACAGGTGGTGCTAGTGAGGTCCTGTTACCAGTAGATACTGGTTGTGTGCTATTTTGTGCTAAAGTACATTTATATTTTACCTTCTAAGTGCTATTTCTGAAAGTGCTACTTCTGATTCCTGACAGTGGTCCAGGCGGCCCTGTCTTGTACATATCCCCTGTAAATTCTGCCCGTGCCTCTGGCACATTGTAAAGTGTGTGTTTTATCTAATGTGTTTTGGTGTAATACAAAGGCTATTTTTTATATAACCTTGTGTGGAGTTTCCTTTGTGGTGGGCCTTTGGTTGTTGTTGCTGGGGTGCGTGCGCAAATACTTAGCCTACATCGCCTCCAAGTTTAGCCTTGCTGCTCGCGCCACGTTACCTAGAGGGTGAGTAGGGGTTATCTTGGCGTGTAACTCCCTTGCCCTGACTTGGGTGTGGTGGTCTCTGACTGACTTTGGCGAAAGCCCTGGCCAGCCGGGGATCCCATTTCCAACATTGGCGGCAAGCGGTGGGATAAGGATTTGTGTTTGCCTTGTACCTTAGTAGCGGCTGGCTGCACCACAAAACTCTGCATTTTAGATGACCACATTTTAGGGGATTGTTTTTTTTGAAGTTTCATATTTTCTTCTCCTGAAGGTATCCATTGTGTAATTGTGTCAGTACATTTGTCCCCTACCCTGCGCCCAGAGTCGGTACCTGTGTCACTTGTGGTCAGGTTGAGGAATCAGGGGTGGTAGAAACTGCCTTACCAGTCCGAGGGGAGGGTTGTGTGTGGATGAATGGTGTGTGGCACTAGGCAAGTGAGTGTGAGTTCTCTGGGGTAGAGAGCTTGCTGATACCTTTGTGAATTGTGTACTCCTGTGTTAGCTCAGACCCCTAGGTTCCCTGTGTGATCTTGTCTCCAGAACGTCTGCCAGAATGGAGCTGGTTTTTGATTTCAATGATCTAGCCACATACGGTGTGTGGGAGTTGAGAAAGTTCTGTGAAGAGAGAGGCATAGGGGCGGATCAGTCAGGATGGTATGCACTTAGGAGATGCATGGTCAAATGGCAAGAGGATCAATGGGATCTTGAGCGCAGTGAGGAAAGGGGCCGGGCCCCACACCAGGAGGGTGGTGGGTCTGTGGGGAGCCCTGAAGATTCAGAAGAGGAGGAAGAAGATGACAGCACCTGGATGCCAGTAGAGAGTGAGGACCCCATAGATAGGGAGTCCCTTGCTGGGTCCAGTATAGGAGGCAGCGCCTCGTCCCTTTCCCTGTCCCCAGAGGAGCTGGAAGATAGAAGGAGAGAAAGGGAGCACCAGCTGGCTTTAGAGAGGCTCAGGTTGGAGCATGCCCAGGCTATGGCGCAGCTGGAGCTTAGGAAGCAACAGCTAGAGACCGAGATGGTCTTAGCGCAGGAAAGGATAGAGGAGGCTGAGAGGGCCTCCACCAGGGGCAAAGTAGCTCTGGAGGATAGACTATCCCCTGCGCGCAGTTTTAATTTTCTGGATTCCCCAGGGAGGGCTGAGTCCAGTGGTGGCAGCTATGTAGACTTCAATACAGACAGTCCCCTACCCCGTGCCCAACGTATGGTCCCTTGTTCCCAAGAGGAGGAGTTAAGGTTAAAGTTCAGGGGCAGTAGGAAACCGCCTCAACAGAAGTGGTTTTTTTTTATGGATGACTGTTCTGATGCAATGTGGGATTGGCTGGCGGCTAGCTCGGATGATGAGAAAGACGGAGTACTGAATATGTTTCTCAAGGAGCAGTTGCTCAGTGTTGTTTGTCCAGAGTTGCGCCAGCACCTGTTGAAGTCTGAATCCCTTAATCCTTGGGCGCTTGCTGAGGAAGCAGAGCGCTGGGAGAGTGATAAAGGTTCTCTAGGGTCATTAGGGAGTGACTCCAAAAGTAGTGGTTCAGGTATCTTCCAGCCCAGCGTGGTGGAAGAGGCTCAGTGTAGCCCAGCTAGGTCCCAGGATAGCGAGGAGGGTATAGGGGCTCACTGCCTGGCTCAGTGGAGCAGGAGTGAGGGGGAGACCGAGGTTCCCCGGACGCCCGAAGCCCTGCCTCAGGACTTGGATGGTTTCTGTAGGGAACACCAGGTTGGGGACCTAGGCTGTCCTGGTAGTCCACTTGAGGAAGATCTCCTAGTGAGTAGAGGACCTGGAGCGTCTGTAACCAGAGCTCCTGTGGTTCTAGAGTCTGGCAGTACCGCTCCGGTAGGGAGGGTACAGGAGTCCAGAGTGAGGAGTGATTGGGGGAGTTCCCCAGTGGAAGGACCAGTGGGTCAGGGACTACCCAGTTGGGCTAGGTTCCCGTGTAGTGACCATGGTAACACCACTTCTGGTCTGGGGGATCGTCACGCACTGTCAGGTGGACAGAGGGCGGGAGATCTGCGCCAGACAGACAGTCACACAACATATGTCTCATTTGTTAGCCTCAGGGGGATGGAGTGTAAGTCCCCAGAAGTCCTGGAGTGCCAGGCAATTGTTTCACCGAAGGTTTTAGACCAGAGGTTGGAAGGCCAGGTTCAGGATCAGCCTGACCTGAAGGGTAGGACGACTGTAACCAGTGTCCTGACCGGTTCTTCTTCCAGAGGAACCTCTCCAGGTGGGAGAGGGCAGACCTCTGGAAGGGGGTGCAGAGGGTGGGAGAGCCCACCTCTGACCCCGGTGCAACCTGAGTGGATAAGTCCTGGGTTGGAATGGCGTTCTAGGTGTACCCCTCGCCGGAGGAGGAGGAACCCTAGAAGAAGAGGTAAGGGGAGGAGAGCCTTCCCTGAGACTCCTGGTCCGCCTGAGGTTGTAGGCCTTAGGCTGGAGAACCAGTGGCAGTCTAGTCCTGTCTTGCAGACAGGAAGAGTGGAGAATGGCTCCTATGTGCCAGGGGTTACTACCCCCCGCTCTGCGAATTGGCATGGACCAGTGGCACCTGGGTGGCCCAGGGCCTGGTCCTGGCCGCGGACAGCTCGGGAGTACCAGTGGGGTAGCCCAGTTGGTCCGGATAGTGGTTCTAGAAGGAATCCCATGGGTTCACCGTGGCGTAGAACAGGAGGGTGTCCCTGCAGTTGCGGGCCTGCGTCCGTGTTCTATCGCCCCAAGCAGGGAAGTCCATCACGGTGGTGATTGGTCTCCCCTGCGTTTTGGCTGGAAGGGGGTTATGTTGGACTTTGGCCCTTAGGGCAGGTTCACCCCTAGACTTTTTGCGTGAAATGGTGACCTGGCAATGGTGATTTTTGGGATTCTGCGCACTTTCACTGTGTCCCAGTGGAAAGTGCGTGCGCACTCTGAGTGCATGTGCTGAGCTAGGCCTGCCCGCCCATAGGAATGCATGGGGAATGTATGTGTCCCTGGTAGTTCCTGATGCGTGGGGTGTACAGGCTTGAGTCTGGTATGTGTGAACTCGTGTGAGTGAATGCTGCGCAACGGTGTATGCAGCATGTATGTGTCTAGTAGGGAAGCGCCATTTCTAGACATGGCTGTACGTGTGCTGTGAGGGTGCTGGCGTGTGATTGGCTGGAGCTGGCTGGCATGCCAGGCTCCAGGAAGTCTGGATGGGTCTGCCCGGTGGTGAGTGGGAGATTTGCATGAGTAATGTGTGGGAGGAGTGTACCTGTGTCCTGGATGGGCTGGGTTTTCCCCACACAATGCTGGCTCCGCCCCCCTGTGGTGTGTCTAATGACCCAAGCCCTGCCAGTGAATAGAGAGGGTGGTTGAGGTAAACAGAGTACTCAAGAACCAGCTGCGACTGGTTCCGCCCCCACTCTGCACCTTCAGACAAAGGGAAATACTGTATAAAAATGGGGCTGTGTCCCCACTGAAGTTGTTCTCTTCTAGGATCCTTGCCAGAGGGGGCTGCTGCTGCTGCTGGGGCCAGGAGAACCGCCACTTGGACTGTCTCCCTGCCTGGAGACCCAGTGTGGTGGCTCTGGCCCTGCCTTGCCCCTCTGCCTGCCTCCAGACCTTGCTGGAGCTTTTGCTGTGCCTGGAAGCGCTTTTATTGGATTTATAGCGCTAGGAGCGCTTTCCTGGTGCCCCAGCGCTCAATAGCGCTTTGCTTGTCTTTCTAGCGCTGAGCGCGCTGATCCTGTGCTCCCAGAGCGCTTGGGAGCGCTCTGTCGATATTGCCGGTGCCTACCCGGCATTGGCGCCGATTTGCCGATTTTTGGAGCGAGCGAGTGCCCACCTCGCTTTACTTTTAATTTGAGGGCCGGTGCCACCCGGCATTGCCCCGTGGAGATTTTATTGATTGAAGCCGGAGCCCACCCGGCGTTTTCCCGTGATCGCAGCCGAGGGGGAGTGAAAGCTGTTGCCGGGCCGCTGCCTAGAGCGACCCGGAAGTCCCGCCTCCTGACCCCCAGGGCCGCGCTGCCATTGGCGGCCCCGGCGGAAGTCAGGCGGAGGGGAGAGCGAGACAAAGCCAGGCGGGAGGCGAGAGGAGCAGCCGGCTCCGTCCTCGAGGCTCCAGAGTGAAGGGGAGCCCGCCCGCGGTCCCAGCCGAGCCGCCGAGGAGCCGCCCTGCCACCCAGAGACCCGGTGAGTGTCTACAAAGGGAGAGGGGCGTCGGGACACATTGTCGGTGTCCGCCCCTCCCCCGTAGCGCGATCTTGCGCGCACTACTGTGTGAAGCCCGAGGGCTTCAGGGGGCATTGCGTGATTCCCGAGTCCCCCGTGAGGGACTCCAACGTGGGCAGTCATTATTCATTTTGAGAGCCATGAGGCTCTGAGGGGGCATTCTGTTCTTTGAGCCAGAGAGGCTCCAGGGCCCCATAGTTGATCTTCGAGCCCCGAGAGGCTCACAGCCAGATTCATTCCGCGAGCCCGGCGAGGCTCATTGCCCACATCGTAGTGAGAGCCCTGAGAGGCTCTGGGGGCATTTCATTGTTTTAAAGCGCAGAAGCTCTGGGGTGCCATAATATTTGTTTAGAACCCAGCGAGGTTCTGGAGGGGCAGTTAGTGGTCAGAGCCCCGTGGCTCCCACACTGTGTTTTGCCCCATTGTGTTCCTGAGCCCAAGAGTTTCCAACGTTTGCCTAACTGTTATTTACAACTGTCCAGCACTTAGTGGACAGTTGCTACGTTTAGGCTTGTGTGCTGTGCTGCCTGCGCAGACCCCCTGACACTGAGACTCAGGGCATTCCGCCCCTTTCAAGGCCAGTTGGCCTGAGGGACATTTTGAGTGTTTTGCTACGTGCACCCTGCGCATTGTAATTTATTGCTGATGATTCTTGCGCAACTGTTCTATGCACCTCTGAATGTGTTTTTATGCGTCATGTGCTTTGCGTTTACACCGCTGAATGTAGGTTCTGCATCATGTGTTTCCTTCCCCTGCACCTCTGAATGTGTTTTTATGCGTCATGTGCCTTTACACCTCTGAATGAATGTCATGCATTGCATCATGTGTATGTTCTTACACCCCTACAGGTATTGTGATACATAGGTGGTTGTTTTCTCCCTAGTACAGGTGGTGCTAGTGAGGTCCTGTTACCAGTAGATACTGGTTGTGTGCTATTTTGTGCTAAAGTACATTTATATTTTACCTTCTAAGTGCTATTTCTGAAAGTGCTACTTCTGATTCCTGACAGTGGTCCAGGCGGCCCTGTCTTGAACATATCCCCTGTAAATTCTGCCCGTGCCTCTGGCACATTGTAAAGTGTGTGTTTTATCTAATGTGTTTTGGTGTAATACAAAGGCTATTTTTTATATAACCTTGTGTGGAGTTTCCTTTGTGGTGGGCCTTTGGTTGTTGTTGCTGGGGTGCGTGCGCAAATACTTAGCCTACATCGCCTCCAAGTTTAGCCTTGCTGCTCGCGCCACGTTACCTAGAGGGTGAGTAGGGGTTATCTTGGCGTGTAACTCCCTTGCCCTGACTTGGGTGTGGTGGTCTCTGACTGACTTTGGCGAAAGCCCTGGCCAGCCGGGGATCCCATTTCCAACAAACGCCCACCATCAACTCATCAGAGAAACGAGGAAAAAAGCGATTGAAGACAGAATCTCCACCCACGCACACAACAGCAAGGAACTCTTCAGCATCATCAAGGAGTTCGCCCAACCCACCAGCGAGTCTACCGACATCCCTCCCTCACAAGACCTCTGCGACAAACTCAGCATCTTTTTCCACCACAAAATCAAGAGCATCTACGACAACTTCGACGAAGACAACCAACACACTGAACCCTCACCAACCACCCCCGACACCCGGAAACCAGCGATTGATGACTGGACAGCCCTCACCACCGAAGACACACTGAAGACAATGAATTCAATCCACTCAGGGGCCCCCACGGACCCCTGCCCCCACCACATCTTCAACAGAGCCGCCAACACCATCGCACCCATGCTCCGCCAAACCATCAACCGCTCCCTGGCGACCGCCTCATTCCCCGACGACTGGAAACACGCCAAGGTCAACCCCCTCCTAAAGAAACCCTCAGCGGACCCCACCGACCTCAAAAACTACAGACCCATCTCCCTGCTCCCGTTCCCAGCGAAAGTCATCGAGAAAGCCATCAACAGCCAACTCGCCACATTCATTGAAGAACACAACATCCTCGACTCCTCCCAATCCGGCTTCAGAAAAAACCACAGTACGGAAACCGCCCTCCTCGCCGCAACAGACGACATCCGCACCTTACTGGACAAAGGAGAAACAGTAGCCCTCATCCTCCTCGACCTATCAGCGGCGTTCGACACAGTCTCCCACCGCACCCTAATACGCAGACTCTACGATGCAGGAATCCAGGACAAGGCCCTCGACTGGATCTGCTCCTTCCTCTCCAGCAGGACGCAGCGGGTCAGACTCCCCCCTTTCCTCTCGGACCCCACACCTATCACCTGCGGAGTCCCCCAGGGCTCCTCCCTCAGCCCGACGCTCTTCAACGTCTACATGGCTCCACTTGCCTCCATCGTCAGAACCTACGGACTCAACATCGTGTCATATGCAGACGACACCCAGCTCATCCTCTCCCTATCCAACGAGCCCAACACCGCCAGACGCAACTTTCGAGAAGGCATGGAAGCCGTCGCCAAATGGATGAAAAACAGCTGCCTACAACTAAACACCAACAAAACAGAAGTACTCATCATGGGCCCAAACCCCGACGCCTGGAGTGACACCTGGTGGCCCACCGCCCTCGGAAACCCGCCAACCCCCACAGACCACGCACGCAACCTGGGAATCATCCTGGACTCCGAGCTCAAAATGGACCGCCAGATCAACTCTGTCTCATCTTCCTGCTTCCACACCCTCCGCCTCCTTCGTAAGACCTTCAAATGGATCCCCCTCGAACACCGAAAGACAGTCACTCACGCCCTGGTCACCAGCAGACTCGACTACGGCAACGCACTCTATGCCGGAATAAACAAAAACCTCATCCGCAAGCTACAGAACATCCAGAACGCCGCCGCAAGACTGGTCCTCAACCTGCCAAAACACTGCCACATCTCCCAGCACCTGCGCACACTCCACTTGCTCCCCGTCGAGGCGAGAATCACCTTTAAGATGCTCACCCACGCACACAAGGCCCTCCACGGCACCGGACCAGCATACCTGAACAGCCGACTCAAATTCCACGCACCCCAAAGGACCCTACGATCAGCCCAGCTTTCCTACGCTGTGGTCCCCCGCACCAGAAAGACCAGATCGGGAGGCCGCTCCTTCTCCTTCCTCGCGGCCAAAGCATGGAACGCCCTTCCGCTCCACCTCAGACAGACAACATCGCTCCCCATCTTCGCAAGAAACCTCAAAACCTGGCTCTTCGACAGACCCCCTCCTTGATGGAATGGAACCTGCACCCCCCAACCCCCCCCCCCCACCCCTAGCGCCTTGAGACCCTTACGGGTGAGTAGTCGCGCTTTAACAAACTCCTGATTGATTGATATATTTAGCAAAATGTCTACTGCATGTGGAACCATAACGATCAGAGTATTATTCATGACTAATCCAGCAGACTGTCGAATGCAGACAGCTGCTGCGGCGGTTGCTCTCAGACAACTTGGTAGGGCTTTAGCCACAGGATCTAGAGTTGCCGAAAAATACGCGCATGGGCGCTGTCTGTCCCCAAAGTATTGCGTTAAGACTGATAATGCACAACCTTCCTTTTCGTGGACATATAATGTAAAAGGCTTACTGTAGTTGGGGTTTCCCAACACAGGAGCCGAACATAATGCATCACGCAACTCGTGGAAACTCGTCTGACAATCTTCAGACCAGGGCATAGGATTGGGCGTGTCCTTACAGAGTAGTGTCAGCAAGGGTTTAGCTAGTAATGAGAAATTCGGTATCCATTGTCTACAGTACAATGTAATGCCCAAGAAGGCTCGAACCTCTCTCTGTGTTCTTGGGGCACTTAGTTCTGCGACTGCCTGTATTCTTTCTGGTGTCAGTCTCCTTCCCTCCTTCGATAAGATGTGACCTAAGTAGGTTACGTCTTGTCGACAAAATTGTAGTTTGGAAAGAGAAACTTTGTGCTTCATGTCACACAAGTGATGCAGTAATGACAACGTGGCTTGCTTGCAAATTTCTTCAGTGTCTGCAGCGATCAGCAGATCGTCTACGTACTGAATCAGGGTTGACCCATCTGGCAGCACAATTGTGTCTAGTTGTGTTTTCAGAGCCTGACTGAATATTGATGGGCTTTCGCAGTAGCCCTGAGGAGCGCACTTGAAGTGGAAGCTTCGTCCTCCTAAATTGAAGCCGAAAAGGTCTCTACTCTCTTCAGCAATCGGGATGCTGAAGAAAGCGTTCTTCAGGTCAATCACCGAGAACCAAGCTGCTGAAGCCGGAACCATTGTCAATAAAGCAGTAATGTCGGGGACAACTGGAAACTGTGGAATAACTACCTTATTTACTTCTCTGAGGTCAATCACAAACCTGTACACAGGGGGCTGTGAAGGATCAGTACGTTTTAAGACTGGCAAAACTGGACTGTTACAAACGTTACCTGTTGTTTCTTCGATAACATCTTTATCGATCAGATCATAAACGATCGTTAACAACGCCTTTTCGCATTCGCTAGATATTTTGTATTGGGGAATACGTGGCAATCTAACATTGGCTTTCAAAGTTATGACATACGGTGCTATCTCTAAACGACCGACATCATTAGAACCATTAGCCCAAAGTATATCAGGAAGTGATAACAATTCAGTTGGAATATTTTCCTTTGACAAATACATTGGAGAAATGACTTTCTTACCTAAAGTAAGTTGTACTCCCAAGGGGGAACAGTATAGAGTTGCATATAACCTTTTTAGCAAATCCAAACCTAACAAATTTTCACCACAACCTGTCGTAAGAATGAGGGGTGCTTCCAACTCGCATGGGCCAACAGAAAGTAATATAGGACTAGAGATCGGGTTTCTAACAGGGGCGCCAGAGAAACCTACTGAGACATTCATTTCGCCAGACAAAGGTGCGCCAGGAAGTTTCGAGTGCATAATGGAACTTTTTGTAGCACCAGTATCCAGCAGAAATGGCTCTGACACTCCTGATGTAATTACCTCGACATAAGGTCCATTCTGATCTACTGGAACTGAAACAACTCCCTCTCTTTGTCCATGGCTGTCCTAGCAATCGTTACCGTCATTTTCGTATTCGGTGTAATAGTCGTCAGCATAGTACTGAGCTGACTTAGACGATGCATTATTCTGTTGGTCAAAGCTATTCATGGAATTCTGAGGCGGAAAAGAAGCTGTGTTCTGGGAGAAATTTCCACGGCCCCTACCTCTAGGGGCATGTTGAACACCTCTCCCCCTTACACCTGAAACACCGTTCAAGCATCGCGCAAGAGCCGGACAATTACTTTTGAAGTGACCCTCTTCCTTGCAATACGCACATTGATTCGGGCCATACGGAACACGCTGATGGGAAAACTCGTTTCCTTGCGCGTTTCTCGAATACTGCTGTTGTTGCTGATAATTGGGCTGACTAGCCGTGCGAGGCGGATAGGCCTGCTGGAGAAGAACTTTAGTTTTCAAATCTTTAGTCTTTTTGTCTACTTTATCTAGCTCATCTTTGCGCCTACTTTCATAGTACTGGGCTGTTGCTAAAATCTGCGCTGACGTAGAGACAGCCCAAGCACTTTCTGAATCTTTTAGTTTAGTACACAGTTCAGGAAGCAAATTATGTACAAATTTGTCTACGAACAATCTTTGGCCACCCTCGGTAGCCATATCCTGACCACTATGGTCGGTGAAAGTTTCCTCAAATCTCGTGAAAAAGTCAGACACATTCTCATCTTTCTTTTGCTTGCACGCAGAGAGCTTGTCCCAGTTTACGCGTACTTCAGGCATTATTGTCTTCATGTATGCTATAATTCTACCGGGAAGTTCAGCTATTAACGGCTCAGGTTTAAAACCACCGACTTGTCTAGCATCTGTAGTTGCAATGTTCGCCCACGAGTCACCTAATTCTTGGTCATGATCCGTATGACGTATTTTACTCCATAAAGGATGGGGAACAACGTTCCCGAACAACATGTCTATATCCGCTAAATTCATTATACATGAGCTTGCAGTTTGCGACAACTCCTTATAATACCCAGTCGGGTTTTTACGGGGATCGGGTAGTGTCTGCTTGAGTGCTAAAACTTCGGATCTTTTCCAGGGGACATGTACCCATACACGCTGGAAATGAGGCGGAATTGGCGGTACTGCGTTTGCATCGCCTTCCCTCCAAACCGGAGGAACCTCTCTCATGGGGTACTGTCTCGCTCTTTTCCTACTAGATGTACCACATTCAGATGACGACCCAGAATTACCACCCGTACTCCGATGTGATAATAATATCTCAACTGCTTTTTCAACATCGGGACCTACGATCATACCCTCCCCAAATTTAAATTGTACACTACACAACTCTTGCTGGTTGCTCTTCTGACCATTATCTTCTAAATCCTCACACAGAAAAACACACATCTGCTCAAAGACGTATCTTTGCGTTGGTTCATCCCATTGACGGAAGACGTTCATAACAGACTCTACATCATATCTCGCTGTATTTATAGCCCAATTCCGTGCTAACTTATTCAATGATTCCCTCTCCTGATAATCAGGTATTTGGCTTCGTAATTGTCTTCGTTCCGTATTAGGGGTCGTTTTAGGCAACCGAAAAAGTGGTGAAGGAAAGTTAGTAACAATGCTGGCCATTTTATGCCAGACGGAAGGCGAAAGTGGAGGAATAACTGGTGGTAGAACAGAGTCACGTAGAGCAGAAACAGAAACATTCGTAGAACGAGTATCAGAAAAAATAGAAGGTGCGCTAGGCGAAGTTGTAGACGGAACAGTAGGAGAAGTAGATGTGATCGGTGAGCCTTGAGGAGGCTACACCAGAGAAACAGGAGCCAGCTGAAGAACAGCTGGTGGGTGCTGTGAAGGAGCCGGTATAACGGCTACCAGAGGTGCAACTAAAGGTTGCGGAGGTGCTGTGGCATTTTGTGCATAGGGTGGTGGCGAACTTAATAAGTGGGACATTAATGGATCTTTCTCGGACCTTTCCTCTTGACCTTGTCCCTTACTTGGTAGCATCGGGTAACATTTATCTACTGCTAGTTTCTTACTCCTAAGCGTTTGTTCGCTTTCCTGCTCTTCCTCGTTATCTCTGTACGCGATGGCAGCTTGTACCATTGACATTCCTCTTTTATTCTTTTTTGCTAATTTTATTTCTTTCTGTTTGGCTTCTTTGCGCCATAAGCGAAAAGAGTCAAACATCGCCGGCCGGGCTTTCTTCTTGAATAATGTGACCTCTAGGTTATCTAATATTTCTGAGTCAAAGCTACCATATTGGGGCCATTTTAAAACACCATCCTTGCGGGTGTATTTTATCCATGCTTCATTATATGTGATAGGACCTACGCCGTGCTTTACATAGAGCTCATATGTTGGAGTTCCAATTGGAGGAACCGGACAAGAATCCTCTAATCGGGAGTCCTTACTACAACCAAGACAAAACAAGTTTCCAAGTCTGCTAAAACCAGGCATCTTCGCTCACTAGTCTAGCTTCAAACTTCAAAGCTTTATCTGTTACGATATTTCTCGTGAAAACACGAGTCCTTCGGCTTTGGGGCTTGCAAGTACCAAATCAAAGCGTATCTCAAGGATACCAAAAACTAAGGACAAACTAAGGACTGGGAGACGCTCCACTTATACTTAACTGAAGTATTTGAAGATATGTGACGTCGCTAGAAGACTCGTCTATTGATTCGCTCTACCAAGGATCACTGGGTCCAAAACAAGGCGATAGTCAGGGCAGCAGTCCTTTGTAGCCGTCGGGACGCGGGGAACCTCGCAGCAAAGACCTTCGGAACCACGTCGACATACAGGGGTCGCTGAAGTGGCTGGCCGTCCTCCGGAATTTTCACACGAAGCTCCTCACGAACATCTGGCTTGGACCGTCGCCGCTTGATATCGCCCCACGTAGGGCGCCAACTGAGGTGCCGGGTTTTTAGGAACCCGGTGGTGCCAGGGGGTAACACCCGAAGACCTCTGAGTTCTCCCTTGTTCCGGACCACAGAAACACGGAGTCTTCTAGTCGCAGTCAAAGATCGAGTTTTATTGGTAGCTACCAAGTAACACGTGTCCCAGAAGTACACCACACGGATAGTAGGTTCTCGGGAGACTGTTCGTTTTTACAGAACCAGCCTTCTCCTTATATACAAAATAATGGCTTCGAGCAAGAATTCTTGAGTTTATGATATGGCTATACACATATTTCTACAATAATACAAAGAGCAAAGTCATGTAAGCAAACCCACATTTTAGATGTCCATTTCGTTGATAGATTACCCAGTCAGGCCCGGAACTCCCGTCAGATATCAATGAAACCTCAATAAAGAAGGGCACCTCCTGGTCATAAAACTGGCCATAAACAAGGAACGTGGACAGGTGCATGTTTGCAGAAAGCATAGTCTGTATGTAGTGAATGGTTTGTGGAATGTTATGCATTGATGCTATCGTGTTCGGCCACTGGGCGAGGAGCTGCCCAAACAGGTCTGGCTGAAGGCAGTGGAGTCAGTTGGGACAGGTCAGGGGGGAGTCAGGGAAGGTGGACGTGTCCTTTTGGATCAAGCTCGACCTTTAATTGACTTATCATGAGGGCAAAGCACAAGATGGATGCCGCTTACAAAATGGAGTTTAAAGGGTCGGAACGGAAACTATGATTTAGGGGTGTTGGCAACCTCCAATCATGACGCAAATGCATGGGGATGATGTCCTAGTCATTATCGGTTCGTCGATACCAAATTCGTCATGGTATGTTGACGTTTTGTGACACGGGTATTGGACCTCGATATCGGGATAACAACAGGGTCCAGATTTTCAGAACCACAACTCCAGACCACTTACTTGTGGAAATTGATGGTGGTGTGGCAGGCACTGTATTGGAGTCAATCGTGCCTATGTTGTTCGGCGAGGGGTGTTGGACCTGGCCTCGTGGCGTGGTTCCCCCCATTCCTCAGCACCCCGTTAGCCTATCCCTGCACCCAGAATACCCTGGTCGTCCTGTTCCTGTACGCCCAAACCCCCTGCCCGACCCCGCAACCGACAACAGCCCCGCATGCCCCCGTCCTACTTCCCGGCTCCGAGCGCCCAGCACCTGCATCACTCCACAGGGCCCGGCAGCCATTTTCCCTTCCCGCGGTCCCTGACTCCCTGGGCCTAGCGTGACCCCGGCCCCAGCGAAACTTAGGCTCCAGACGCGCCAGTCCCGGCTGGTGGGTAAAGGGCTCCCCAAGTGAGATAAGACAGGGAGTTTCGATGACACCTCCGGCCTCCCCCGAGAGACTGGTTTTCCTCACACCTCTGGCCTTCCCCTGGGGGCCGGTTCCGATCACACCTCTGGCCTCCCCGAGCGCTGGCTCCAGACCCTGCTGGGCGTCTGGGAATTCCCGGACGCATCTTCGAAAGGATCAAAGGGCCAACCGACGGACCTCTCCAACGACCAGCCCCCAAGGCATGAGACCCCCGCCTGCGAGGGTCCGGACATCAAAGGGCCACTGGACTATATCAAGGCCCGCCCGAGAACTAGCGGGCAGTTGTATCCTGGACAAGAAAGCCCTGCTGATCTGATCGCGGCTGACCCTTGGGGAAAACTGAACCTTCAAACCCTTTGAGCCCTACTGACGTCGTCGCGGCTCTTCCTCGTAACAACGGAACTGAAACATCGGAGCCCTGCTGACGCTGTCGCGGCTCATCCTCAGAAGAACGGAACTAGAACCTCAGAGCCCTGCTGACCTCGTCGCAGCTCGATCTTGAACTCTGAAAAGACCTTCACGGAACATCCTGAGCCCTGCTGACGTGGTCGCGGCTCCTCACGAACTATCCTCCGGATAGAGCCCTGCTGACCTCGTCGCGGCTCGAGGAGTACTCTGGTCCGGCTGGACCATCGACGCTACCAACAAGACCTGAACTGACCTGAAGTGAGTGAAGCAGTCGGTACGACCAACACCTTTTCGTATCCCCCGGCTCGAGGATTGAGAGCTGTGCGCAGGGTACGCTTCGTACTGGCCTAAAGACTGAGACTGTCCTGCTTCCCCCTTCCCGAGTCCTTGAGACTTTACGATCCCTCGATCGTTTGTAAATAAGAGTGCCAATTCCTTTTTACTGTTCATAAAACTTGTCACTGAAAACCTACGGTGTGGTGTCCGTTCGTAAGTGTGGTGGGAGCTCAGTGTGTACGATCCTAGACTCGAAGTCCTCCCCAGTGAGGACCTCACGTTAAGACTCGGCATTACTCGTGGGAGAGGTGGGTCACGGGGTGGTCGGGTGAGCATAACCTGGCCCTCTGGGATCGCCCCTTCTAACATTGGTGGCAAGCAACTGGATAAGAGCCTACGTCTAGGGATCGTACAGTAAAACGACTGACACACTACCTGAACGAAGAACAACCATGAGTCTCACTGCAACAAGCGAAAAGACCACATTCCAGAAGGACCTTCTGGAAGAGTATACTCACCGAGAACTGAAGCAATTCTGCAAAGACTTCCATATCGCTACCACTGGTTTAATCACCAAAGAAGACTACTAAAAAGCCCTGACAGCCTGGGTAGAGGCCGGGGCCCATCTTCCCCCGCCAGAAGGAGACGGTGGAGAGGGAGGGCCACAGACCGAAACCCGCGACCAAGAGGGTGAGGGAACCAATTCCCTGGCACAGAGTCCCAGCATGGAGAGAGGTCTGTCACCAGAAGAGATGACAGACCAAGAACGCAATCGAAGCCACGAGCTAGAGCTGGCACGCCTTAAAATAGAAGGAGAGCTCAAGTTAGCCGAAAAGAAACTGGCCATCGAGCAGTTACGACTGCAAGGAGAACTGGAGGAGAAGAAGCTCCAGAGGGAGCATGAAGGCAAAAGACTCCAGCTGGAGCACGAGCGCAGCCTGAAAGAGATCGAACTCAAGGCCCGGAGCGAAGACAACCGAACCTCGGAGAACCGAGAAGCCGTTCCCCCGGCAGAACCAAAAGTCCACATCCCCAAGGATGTGGTCAAAGAGTACTACAAGAACGACAATATCCAGCAATGGTTCAAGGCCTACGAAGTCGCCATGACCTCCCACCGCTTTCCGCAGAAGGATTGGGGAGCCGGGTTGTGGGGTCGATTCCTGAGCGAGGGGAGAGACACCCTACTCGATCTACCATCATCAGTGCAGACCTCCTACAGCCACATGAAAGAGGCCCTCCTCACGAGATACGGACTCACCCCTGAAATGTATCGCCAGCGGTTCCGAGAGTGCAAGAAGTTCCCTGGCACCACATGGGTGGAGTACGTGAACTTTTACAGTCGAGCCTTGGAAGGGTGGATCCACGGCAGCAAGGTGACCACTTTTGAAGGACTCATTGATCTCATCGCCTATGAACATTTATCCACCAACTGCTTTGAGGAACTGAGACAGCACCTTCTGGACAGCAAGTTGGCCGATCCCCGGAAGCTGGCTGTCGAAGCAGATCGCTGGGTGAGCACCAGAGTCCCCCGGGGGCCCGTGGGAGACTATGGCCGAAACGAGCAAGGACATTCCCGCCAGAGGGGAGGGGGAGGTCAGGGTAGACAGAGGGGGTCCCAGGCAGGGCCCCAACGAAGCCCCCCCCAGAAATCAGTCCAGAACCTCTCCTCCCACAGCGAGAGCAGGGTTCCCCCCAGCTAGACAAGGACCCAGAACCAGTACAGCCTGCTACAGGTGTCAGCAACCAGGGCATTATGCCGGTGACCCCCAGTGCCCCCTGCTCAGGAAAACAGCCTCTGCGAGCCCCCCTGCGCGCCAGCTAGCCACAGTAGCCCTGGAAGAGGAAGAGGTGGAGGACCCAGAGGGGTGGAAACCAGCAGCCATGACATTAGTCTCCCTGGGGGATAGAGAAATGGTCCCTGGAGCCCCCCTGCCAGACAATACTGAGAAGTACCGACAGCAGGTGACCGTCAACGGGCACCGCATAGGGGCCCTCCGAGACACTGGAGCCAGCATTACTGCAGTCAGGTGTCACCTAGTCACAGAAGACCAAATTATCCCCCACGCCTCCTGCAGGGTGATCTCAGCTGACAATTCCGTCCGCACCTGCCGAATAGCTCAGGTTCCATTCGAGTGGGAGGGGGTCTCCGGGGAGTTACGAGTAGCGGTCCGCACCGACATGCCCGTGGACTGCCTACTGGGGAACGACCTAGAGAGCTCCCCGTGGAAGCAGGTAGAGCGAAGAACTCACCTGGAAATGGTGGGCCTGCCCGAGTGGGCCTGCGTGAGCACCCGATCCATGACCGCCCGACTCTCCACCCCCGGGGGGATGGAACCCGAGAACCCTCGCCCGGTCGCTGACGACCCGGAGGACAGCGGGCAATCCGAAGTCCCCGAGTTTCCCCCCAGTGAGAGCATTGACCCCAACGCCGATCCCCTAGGCCCTGTCGTCGAACAGACCACGAACCTGGACGACCTTCCTGAGCTAGCCCAGTGGCGCCAGGAAGGCGGACCTTCCCGAGAAGAATTCTGCCTGGAACAGACCTTCTGTCCTTCCCTGGTCGGGCCGCGGCAGCAGGCCGCCGCCCAGGCCGCCGGTGACCTGTTCGGCTCCCACCTTGTCTATTGGGAAAACGGCCTGTTGTATAGTGAACAGAAGTCCGCCGAACTAGGGTCAGCCCGGGTGCTGGTGGTACCCCTACGCTTCCGCGGCTTCCTCCTGAACCTGGCCCATGATGTGCCCCTGGTGGGACACCTGGGACAAGACAAAACCTACCACCGCCTGGTCACTCACTTTTACTGGCCCGGCATGCGCTCCGATGTAGAGGCCCACTGCAAGTCCTGCCCCACCTGTCAGGCCAGCGGGAAGAGCGGAGGGAGGCGCAAGGCTCCTCTCCAACCTTTCCCCGTGGTCAGTACCCCCTTTGAACGGGTGGGAATAGATATTGTGGGACCCCTAGACCCCCGAACTTCCTTAGGCCACCGATTCATCCTCGTCCTGGTGGACCACGCCACCCGGTACCCCGAGGCCATTCCCCTCCGAACGGTGACGGCTCCCGTAGTGGGGCGGGCCCTCATGGGGATCTTCTCCCAGGTGGGATTCCCGCGAGAAGTGGTGAGCGACCGAGGGACAAACTTCATCTCCAAGTACATGAAGTCCCTCTGGCAACAGTGTGGGGTGACGTACAAGTTCACCACCCCATACCACCCACAAGGTAACGGCCTGGTTGAGCGATTCAACCGGACCCTCAAGGGAATGATCATGGGTCTCGAGGAGCCCCTGAGGCGTAAGTGGGAAGTTCTCCTTCCCTGTCTCCTGTTCGCGTACCGAGAAGTCCCCCAGAAATCCTTGGGGTTTAGCCCCTTCGAGCTGCTCTACGGGCACCCTGTCCAGGGACCCCTCAGCCTGGTCAAGGAAGGTTGGGAAACGGCGGACCCGGCTCCCCCTCCAGATGTGTTTCGATACATCCTGGCCCTCCGAAACCAGACTCGGAAGTTCCGAGAGCTGGCCGAGGCAAACCTCGAGGCCAGTCAAGAAGAGATGAAACGTTGGTATGATCAGAATGCCACTCTGGTCGAGTTTCAACCCTGACAGCAGGTTTGGGTGATGGCCCCAGTGGAACCTTGTGCCCTTCAGGACAAGTGGACCGGGCCCTTCAAGGTGGTAGAACGTAAGAGCCAGGTGACCTATCTCATCGATGTGCAGTCCCCCGGAACCCTTTACGGGTCCTCCATGTGAACCGCCTCAAACCCCACTTCGTGCGGTCCGAGTTGAGTTTGCTCCTCGCCACCGACGACGGAGCGGAAGAGGACACGGAGCCTCTCCCCGATCTCCTGTGTGCGAAGGAAAAAGATGGCTCCGTAGAGGGAGTGAGTCTCTCCTCCTCCCTCACCCCCGAGCAGCGCGAGGACTGTCACCATTTACTGGGACAATTCTCTGACCTTTTCTCCCTCGTCCCCGGCGTCACCAGTTGGTGCGTCCACGATGTGGACACCGGGGATAGCCCTCCGGTACGGCACAGAGCCTACCGCGTCCCTGACAGAGTCCGGGCCTGCATCAAGGCCGAAGTCTCCAAGATGCTAGCCCTGGGAGTGGTTGAAGCCCCTGACAGCCCATGGGCCAGCCCCGTGGTCCTGGTTCCGAAGGCGGCCGCCCCCGGCGCTGTTCCCGAGCTGAGGTTCTGCGTAGACTACCGCGGGCTCAACGCAGTCACCAGAACCGATGCCCACCCCATTCCCCGAGCAGACGAGCTCATTGACCGGCTAGGGTCTGCTCGCTATCTCAGCACGTTCGACTTGATCAGCGGATACTGGCCGATCGCCCTCACAGAGGGGGCCAGAGAGAGATCCGCTTTCTCCACCCCGGATGGTCACTACCATTTCCGGGGGATGCCTTTCGGAATGAAAAATGCCCCCGCCACCTTCCAGAGGCTGGTTAACCAGGTACTGGCTGGGTTGGAGGAATTCAGCGCCGCGTATCTAGATGATATCGCGGTGTTCAGCTCCCACTGGACCGAGCATCTCCAGCACCTCTGGGAGGTGTTGAGGGCCCTGCAGATGGCGGGTCTCACCATTAAGGCCAGCAAATGTCAAATCGGATAAGGGTCCGTGGTCTACCTAGGGCACCAGGTCGGGAGCGGCCTAGTGGCACCCCTTCAGCCCAAGATCGATGCGATCGTGGCCTGGGAGGCCCCCACAACCCAGACAGAAGTGCGGGCGTTCCTGGGGCTCACGGGGTACTACCGAAGATTCATAAAAGGGTATGGCAGCATCGTAGTCCCCCTCACAGAGTTGACCTCCAAAAACCAGCCGAAGAAAGTTAGCTGGACCCCCGCCTGCCAAGAGGCGTTCGAAGCGTTGAAAGACGCCATGTGCACTGCCCCTGTACTACAGGCCCCCGACAACTCCCGAGACGGACGCGTCCGAGCATGGCATCGGAGCGGTCCTGTCTCAGATGAATGAAAAGGGCCTGGACCAGCCAGTGGCATTCATTAGCCGGAGGTTACTCCCTCGAGAGCAAAGGTGGAGCACCATCGAGCGGGAGGCCTTCGCTGTGGTTTGGGCCCTGAAGAAGCTGAGGCCCTACCTGTTCGGTACTCACTTCCGGGTCCAAACCGACCACCGACCCCTCCGGTGGCTAATGCAAATGAGAGGGGAGAACCCCAAACTGTTGCGATGGTCCATCTCCCTCCAGGGGATGGATTTCACTGTGGAGCACCGGCCTGGTGTTGACCACGCCAACGCAGACAGCCGGTCCCGATTCTTCCGCCTCAGTGAAGAGAACCCCCCAAGGGGATGGGTAGTTTATTTATTTATTTATTTATTTATTAAGTTTATATAGCGCGACAGCTACCCGTAAGGGTTTCCCGGCGCTGAAAGACAAAAGCAAACGTGTGGTCCTAGAGGATTATTGGACAAAGAGCCAGGTCTTCACGGCTTTGCGGAAGCGAAAGTGACAAGACTCCATTTGCACTACCAAAGGAAGGGAATTCCAAAGTTTAGGTCCCAAAGTTGCAAAAGATCTACCGCCCATTCTCGAAAGTCTGAACTTGGGGATGCAGAACAAGTGTTGAGAGGAGGAACGAAGTGAACAGGCAGGAATATAGGGTGTGACAAGGGACTGAAGATAAGAAGGGGCCGCTCCAATCTTGATCTTGTGCATAATGCATAATGCCTTGAATTTTACCCGGCTGTCGAGATTGAGCCAGTGGAGTTCCCTCAAGCGCTTGGTGATATGGTCCTTTTTTCAACAACCACAGAGAAGCCGTGCAGCAGCATTTTGGACTAATTGGAGGCGGCGTATGACCGCCTTGGTAGACCCCAGATAGAGTACGTTACCGTAGTCCAATCTGGAGGTCACCAAGGCCGTCAGCACAGATCTCTGGGTGTCAGTAGGTAGTATCCAGAAAATTTTTCTCAGCCACCGAAGGATGGTAAAACAGGTGGCTGCCACTTTGTTTGCCTGATCCTTCATAGACAAACTCTTGTCAATAATGACCCCGAGATTGCGTACTCATTCGGAAGGAGTGGGCAATAAGCCCATGGCCGGCGGCCAATGTCTCGGGCTCCAAAGATCAGGTTTATTTCCAAAGACTAGAACCTCAGTCTTTCCACTGTTCAATTTAAGAAAGTTGAGGTTCATCCAACAGGATATCTCACTGAGACCAATTTGCAGGGAAGAAGAGGCAGTGCAGGAGTCAGCTTGGGATAAAGAAAACACAATTTGTGAATCATCAGCATAAGTAAATAAATTTAAACCAGAACGATGTGCAATGTGGGCCAAAGGAACAACGTAAAGATTAAAAAGGAGAGGGCTAAGAATAGAACCCTGGGGCACACCATGAGGGGATACATACGTGTTAGATGTGGACGTATGAGAAAAAACTTGAAAAGTCCGGTTCGTAAGAAACGACGTAAGCCAACCAAGGGCTTTTCCGCCAATGCCAAAGGAAGCAAGGTTTTTTAAGAGTATACTGTGAGAGACAGTATCGAAGGCTGCACTGAGATCAAGTAATATCAGTGCAGCCGTTTCCCCTCGATCCAGTAGCAGACGGAGATTCTCAGTCACTCCAAGAAGGGTGGTCTCTGTGGAGAACCCTGGACGAAAACCAGACCGAGAGGGATGTAAAAGATTGTTAGCTGCCACAAATTGAGAGAAGTGCAGATGAATATGCCTCTCAATGATTTTTGAAAATGCGGGCAATAATGAAATGGGGCGAAAGTTAGAAGCAACATTGGGATCCGCAGTTGGTTTTTTTAATAGCGGAGTAACCATTGCATGTTTCCAACAACTAGGAACAGTGGCTGAACTAAGTGAGGAATTAAGCAAGGCGCAAATAATAGTGAGTTGAGAAAGCTCCAACTTGCGTAGGATCGAAATGGGTAAGGGATCTAGTGGGGAGCCTGACTTAACATTATTCAAGATCTCCAATAATGTAGAAGGGCAAAGATCTGGCCAGTTCAAAAGAGAGGCCGAAGGTGAACCTAAGGCCATAGGAAGCGACAAAAGGTCCACAGTGTTTTCCATGGTGGAAGGTAAGTTCGTCAAGGCATTACTGTCATCTAGGGCTGCAATATCTTGGTAGATAATCTCAATCTTTGAGGTGAAATACTGGGCCAGTTGGTCACATTTACTGTTTGAAAGAGGGGGGGGGGGGTATGGCAGTAGTCTGTGCGCCAGCAAGATCTCTGACCACATTAAACAATACTTTAGATTTGGTAAAAGCTTCGGTGATCATTTTGTTTGCATGAAAGGCTCTAGTTTGGGCACATGCTTTGTGATATTGCTTTAGCTCCGTTTTGTAAGTAAGACCGGCCAATACGAAGTAATCCCTTCTCCAGGCCCGTTCCAATTTTTTTCATCGAGATTTATGAAGACGCAATATCTCATTGTACCAAGGGGCAGGTGATTTATGAATAGTTTTATTCTTTTGAGCGAGAAGGAGACAGATATTGATGGCTTCTAGGAGCCAACAATTCACAGAACTGGCCGAAGCCTCCATATCGTCAAAGCCAGAAGGATTTTTAAGCGCAAGATCGAGTAAGGCTTTGTTAAGGGCAGCAATATCAAGATTCTTCCAGTCACGCTTTCTGACATTCACAGAAGAATTGTGATTAAATTGTGCCTCATTACTCGTTATGATGAATTTAATAACGTAGTGATCAGACCAAGAAACTGGTAGTGCCGGAAGACTGACTAGATGAGTGATATTAGAGAGGATAGGATCTAAGAGATGCCCCCCTATATGAGTGGGACCCTTGTTGTGTAAAATTAAATTCATAGACTCTAGATCTGCAATAAAGTTACCAGCCACATTGTCGGTAAGATCTTCCAAATGCAGATTCAAGTCGCCAACAATTAAAAAATTACTGGATGATGTGAGCACAGATGCTATGAAATCTAAAAGTTCAGATTGCCATACATTTCCAGTTGTAGGAGAGTAGGGTCTGCTATCCTATGGTCACCCCAAATTTTTGCTTTTTGCTTCACTGGTTTTCGACTACTGAGGCTGTGGGCCTGCTGATCAGACCCCCAGCCTGCTGTTCTCTCTCTAAATTATTAATACATGTGCTATAGGTACATACCACAATTGGAAATGGACTCCTTGTCAGCCCCTGTATAATGCACTATAGGTGCTCAGGGCATAGGTGCCACCAAGGCCTACCAGGGGCTGCAGCATATATTTTGCCACCCCTGGCTGGTTCTTAAATTGACACAACTGGCTGATCACTCAGCTGGGGTAAGGTGGTGTAATCACCCCTTGCTTAGATATAGTATACCTGTATCTAAACCTATATCTGGACACATATAAACCTGTGAGCCACTCCTATGGAAGGCCTCATCAATCCTGGAGGCAGAGTGCGTGGCTTCATGTGAGATGGAGCTCTAGCATGAGCTGAGCCTGTCTGCAGCCGTCGGGAACAAATCCCTAAGCTGTTTCAGGATAATGCCATACCATATACTCTTAAGTGCATCATAATCCTCGCGGTTATATAGCAACTTTGGTTTGGCTTTATCAAAACATGTCGTGTAAGGTGTCATACGATTTGGAATACTATCCCCTCACCAGTTCTGGTGACGGGGATAGCATTCCACCCCTCTAGAGGGGTAAGACATGTTACTTTACTTAAATGCGGTTAATTTCTAAAAGGACCTTGGATCCTCAAAATGGATGCTTCTGCCACAGACACAAGTCTGACCCCCTGAAGCTGACCGAAACTCAGCCAAGGGGGCCTGGACAAAGGGTTTCCTGTCGCAGGGAGGTGTCACACCCCCCCAGACAGGAGATAGTGGATTGTAGCAGGGAGGTTTGAAAGAAACCAGACACTGCTTGGGGCGCACAAGGCTGCCCCTTGCCTAATCCGGCCAAACCGGTTCTGGGGCACCCCAGCCCCCGACCCAGCGCGGCCTGGATCAAAGGAAAGGGGTGTAACCACCCCCTTCCTGGGTCCCACCCATAGGAGGGGACCTAGCAGGTAATCCAGCCCCCTAGATTGGTATAAGAATGGGAGCAGTGCCAAAGCACTTCAGATTATCCTGATGAAACATAAGAAACGAAACTCTGGACCCTTCGACATCCTACTCAACGTAGAAGACTGAAGAATCTCCCTTGTGGTCAAGGAGTGACCACCCTGTGCAAACAGGCACCATCCAGCACCTCGACGTCTGCTTTATTGCAGTTCCTGCCGGAACTCGAGCGACAGAGATCAACGAGATCAAACTTGCCTGCCTTCTAACAGCCGGATCCACAGTCCCTGCAGAGCTGAGACCCGTGGAGGCAACCGGAAGCGTGGGGCACGCCATCTTGGAAAGACCACGAGACGCTGACCGTGCAGCCCACGAGTGACCCTCGAAGCTGTACACCGGGGTTTGAGAAGCCCCAACCCTGAGCCACTCTTGCACCGAAGTTCAGCCCTCCCCACTCGACGAGTGCTGCGTGGGGCCCTTGTGCTTCTTTTGGCTCAACGCGTTGGCCCGGTCACTTGCCAGCCGGCTTGTGGCCCCTGTGCCGATGAAACTTGAAAAACGACTTGCGATTCTGGTTGCTCCAGATTTGCACCAGCTCCCCTGAAAAGGAGCCCCCACTCTGACCCTCCTGGTTCGAGTGAGAAGCAATCTTCTGGTTCCACGTGGATTGCTTTTGCCAAGTGTTGTTTTCTCCAATCTTGAAGCCGACAGCGCCGACGGCGAGAACCTGCGTGGGACAGATTGTGACCTGCTCCTGGACTTCGTAGATGCCCCAGAGCCCACGTGACAGCGGAGAGAAGCTCCCCAACAACCACCTGATTGCGCCCGACATTGCCTGGTTCCGTCCTGGTTCCACCCTGGTCACTCTGTCCCCTCTGCTTTCAGGTACTTTTCGACTTCGATACACCCTTGGATCCCACCGGACACTTCTCCTTCACAGCGCCTGCAGCCTCTTCAGCTCCAAGCACCAAGAATCAGCGTGACGAAACCCGACACTACTTCGACCCTGTGCACCCGCTTCCTGTGGGTGAGGTAACATTGCAACGCCGGTGTTCCCACACTGGTACACACCTCTAGGGTCTGTGTCTTAAGGTTTGTCCCTCTAGGTTCAGCGGAAGTGTCCTTAAACTCTATTTGTGTAACTTTTACGCACCATTGACTAACATTGGTGCATGCGTGCGCTTTCAGCGCTGCACCCGAATCCCGCGGGCTTTTCCCGACTTCAGCATTGCTTGTCCCGACTGCTCCCAGCGATTCCCTAGGCCCTAGGCCTAACCACTGTTCGATTGGTATCTCTTATACCACTTGTTTAGTATATGGTCTGAGTGGCCCCTCGCCCTCATCCATATTTGTGCAACTTTGTATGTTATACTGTTCTTTTGATTTAACGCTTGTGCCCCTTTATTCATAAAGAGTACTGGGGATTATTGTGAGTAATAAATACATATATTTTTATAATATATACTTGTGTGGTGTCCTTTCATTTGATAGTACAGGATTGTGATTGGTAAAACAGCTCGCTTAACACGACCTCTTGAGTTAAGCCTTTAAGGCTGCTTAGTCTATGCTACCATTAAGATAGCTTGTCTATAAGGTTGACTTACAACTAGACACCATAAGGGGATATTTGGACTGATACAAGGTGGTTCCAGAATTGGAAACATCATATATCAGGCCAACTTCTCACATTGGTGAGCAGCGGTGCGGATTTGAGCTTGCTGTTTGTTTTACCATTGCAATCTTTTTATCAAATTGAAAGATCACATCAAGTACCTTAGGTACATATAAATCAAAAGCTTAGCATATTAAGTTCTACTGAACTTAGTAGTTGTAGGTTAAAGGGATTAGCACACCCTGACTACAACTTACTAGCAAGGTACAGTAGGAAAACACTTAGTGTAGGTAAGTGCACCACTTACACCTCATTAGCAGTCATGTCTGGCACAGGTGAAGCTCCAGGCTCTCTACCTGTGACAGTTGACCTTACCAAGGCAACTTCCAGCTATGACAAACTTAGCCACAAAGACTTGTGTGCCTTGTGCATATCAAGGGGGCTAAAAAGGGGCAGAAGTCCCACCATTCCAGCTCTGATAGCCATTCTAGAACAGGATGACTTAGCTAAGGCGAGTATAGCTCCCCTAGACTTAGGAGATGGAGTGAACCCCCCTGTAACTGATACCACTCCAGAGGAGGAAGAAGAAGAGGAAGAAGAGGAGGAGGACTCAGATGTAGAGGACCCAGAAAATCAGGATCAGAGGGGTAACCAGGTTATAGTTGCCAGGTTTAGCCAGGCCAACTTAAACCTACTGGGGAATGGAGAGGGCCAGCACCTCCCCAGACCCCATAATCACATTCTCCCAGGCAACAGAAGGGTGAGATCTCCATTAGGGGACTCTCATATTTCTAGTGCATCGAGGGAATCTAAGAGAGGAATGACTTCCTCTCAGAAGATAGAGCATAGGGCCAGAATGAGGGCTGTCAAACTAAAGATATAGAGGGAGGAGGTAGCCTTGGCTCAAGCTAGACTTGCCTTGGCAAGAGAACGAAAGTTGTGTGGCTTAGATGCCACTGGTGGCAGCAATATTCCTAGAGAAAAAGACAGGAGCTATGATAATTGAAACCTGACAAAAATTGTGCCCCCCTACAAGGAAGGGGATGACATCCACAAATGGATGACTGCACTTGAGAGAGCCTGCATGGTACAGCAGGTTCCTCAGGATCAGTGGGCTGCAATTTTATGGTACTCTTTTTCTGAGAAAGGGAGAGATAGGCTCCTCACAGTTAGACCTGAGGATGCCAAAAACTACTCTGTCCTGAAGAGTGCTCTTATTGAAGGGTTTGGCCTAACCACTGAGCAATACAGGTTGTTGTTCAGAGACACCCAAAAAGCACAGACTCAGGACTGGACTGATTTTGTTGATTGTGCCACTAAGGCTCTGGAGGGTTGGTTGCAGGGAAGTAAAGTTTCAGACTATACAGGATTGTACAATCTTATCATGAGAGAACAGATCCTTAATAACTGTACAAACCAGCTGTTGCATCAATACCTTATTGACTCTGATCTGACCTCTCCCCAAGAATTGGGAAAGAAGGCAGACAAATGGGTCAGAACAAGGATTAAGCAGAAACCCCAGAACCAAGGTGGTGACCAGAAGAAAACAGACCAGAAGGGTGGGAATCAGAAAGAAAAAGAAAAGGACCAGAAGTCTTCAGGCCCCCAAACTAATAATAAGGAGGGTGGTTCCCAAAATGGTAACAAGAAAAAGAAGAACGATGGCCCAAAGAAACCTTGGTGTAATACCTGCAAATCAGTTTCACACTGGGGCAGTGAATGCACCAAGAAAAATCCAGTCCCCACCACTGTAGCTCCTAAAGCACCTGCACCCCCTAGTACAGTTAACAGTGGTGGAACACAGCCAAAGGGTGTAGTAGGGTTAACCCTGGGTACTGAGGTAGGATCTGGCCTAGTCAGAATCCCTACTCAGGCAGTTCTCCTATATGATGTGGACCTAGCTTTGTCCACTACAGTGAGTCCCAGTAACCTGGGCAAATATAGGCAGACGCCTTTGATAAATGAGAAACTGGCTCAGGCCTACAGGGACACATGTGCCAGTGTCACAATGGTGACACCTGACTTTGTGAACCCTGGACAGATTGTACTAGGTGAAAGTTACCTAGTGACCAATGCAAGCAACTCCACTACTACACATAGTGTGGCAGTTGTGAACTTTTCCTGGGGAGGGGTAGATGGCCTAAAGAAAGTTGTTGTGAGTGCAGACCTTCCAGTAGACTGTCTGTTAGGCAATGATCTTGAAAGCTCAGTTTGGTCAGAAGTGGAGTACAGGACTCATGCAGAAATGCTAGGGATTTCAGCACATGTCCTTGCAGTGAGAAGGACTCAGGCTAAGAAGTGCCTTCCTGAACCAGTGGTGGATCTTGGAACAATAGACCAACCACAACCCAAGAGAAGGAGCAAAAGGGTAAAGGCTATGTCTTCCCCCTTGCCCCAGGTTGAGGATCAGATTTCAGAGGAAACTGATTCTGCAGTCCAAGAGGAGACTGTCTCTGAGGAACTTGAGCCTGATCAGGTTGAGTTTCTGGGGACAGGGGGACCCTCAAGGGCAGACCTGAGGCAGGCTCAATTAGATTGCCCTTCACTTGAACCCCTCAGACAGCAAGCTGCTGCTGAGGCTGCAGGGAATGCCCAAGGTACCCATAGTGTGTATTGGGATGATGGACTCCTTTACTCAGAGGCTAGAGACCCCAAGCCTGGTACAACCAGGAGGTTGGTCATATCTTTGAAGTTTAGGGGTTTCCTTCTTACCTTGGCCCATGATATTCCCCTTGCAGGACACTTAGGCCAGAACAAAATGTGGGACAAGCTTGTTTCATACTTTCACTGGCCTCATATGTCAGAAAATGTCAAGGAGTTTTGTCGCTCCTGTGTCACTTGCCAAGCCAGTGGTAAGTCAGGTGGCACAACAAAGGCCCCCCTCATACCACTACCTGTGGTGGGGGTACCCTTTGAAAGAGTTGGAATAGATATTGTGGGTCCCATGGATCCTCAAACAGCATCTGGGCACAGATTTATACTGGTGGTAGTGGATCATGCCACCAGGTATCCAGAAGCTATTCCCCTGAGGACCACCACAGCACCTGTGGTGGCAAAAGCCCTCATTGCAGGTTTCTCAAGAGTGGGCTTCCCAAAGGAGGTATTGTCAGACAGAGGTACTAACTTCATGTCTAGCTATTTGAAAGCAATGTGGAAGGAATGTGGAGTAAACTACAAGTTTACCACACCCTATCACCCACAGTGCAATGGGCTTGTGGAGAGATTCAACAAGACCCTCAAGGGAATGATAAAAGGGTTACCAGAGAAGCTTAGGCGGAAATGGGACATCCTTTTACCCTGCTTGCTCTTTGCTTACAGAGAGGTCCCACAGAAGGGGGTTGGCCACAGCCCTTTTGAACTTTTGTTTGGCCACCCTGTGAGGGGTCCACTATGTTTGGTGAAGGAAGGATGGGAGCTACCTCTCAAAAAGCCTAAGCTAGATGTGGTGGACTATGTACTTGGTCTCCGCTCCCGGATGGCTGAATACATGGAGAGAGCATCCAAAAACCTGGAGGCCAGTCAAGAATTACAGAAAGCTTGGCATGACCAAAAGGCTGTTCTGGTTGAGTTCCAGCCAGGGCAGAAGGTGTGGGTGTTGGAGCCAGTGGCCCCAGCAGCACTCCAGGACAAATGGACTGGACCCTACCCTATCATTGAGAAAAAGGGAGAAGTCACCTACTTGGTTGACTTTGGAACCCCTAGGAGCCCCCACAGGGTGCTCCATGTAAATCGTTTGAAAGCATTTGTGGACAGGGAGGACATGAGCTTGCTCATGGCCACAGATGGGGAACAGGAGGAAGAGAGTGACCCTCTCCCAGACCTGCTTTCTCAGAACCCTGATGATGGTTCAGTTGATGGAGTAGCCTTGGCAGGTAGCCTCACTGACCAGCAACAGATGGACTGCAGACAGGTTTTGCAAGCCCACAGACATTTGTTTTCACTCACACCCAGTCAAACTAACTGGTGCACCCATGAGGTGGACACTGGTGACAGTCTGCCTGTCAAGAATAAAATCTACAGGCAACCTGACCATGTCAGGGATTGTATAAAGGCTGAGGTGCAAAAGATGTTGGAGCTTGGAGTGATTGAGCCATCAGAGAGCCCATGGGCCAGCCCAGTGGTCCTTGTGCCAAAACCTCATACCCAAGATGGAAAGAGAGAAATGAGGTTTTGTGTGGACTACAGAGGTCTCAATGCTGTCACTAGGACAGATGCACATCCCATTCCAAGAGCAGATGAGCTCATTGACAGATTGGCTTCTGCCAAGTTTCTGAGCACATTTGATTTGACAGCTGGCTACTGGCAGATCAGACTAGCTGAAGAGTCAAAAGCCAAGACAGCATTCTCTACCCCTAGTGGACATTATCAGTTTGTGGTAATGCCCTTTGGTTTGAAGAATGCACCTGCCACTTTCCAAAGGTTGGTGAACCAAGTCCTTGCTGGGTTGGATGACATTTGTGCAGCATATCTAGATGATATTGCTGTCTTTAGCTCCACCTGGGAGGATCACCTGATCCACCTGAAGAAAGTTCTTGAGGCCCTGCAAAAGGCAGGCCTGACTATCAAGGCTACCAAGTGCCAGATAGGGCAGAGTAAGGTTGTATACCTGGGCCACCTAGTAGGTGGGGGTCAGGTTCAGCCACTGGAGAGCAAAATCCAGACCATACAGGACTGGGCTCCTCCAGTTACCCAGACACAAGTCAGATCCTTCTTGGGCCTGACTGGGTATTACAGAAAGTTTGTGAAAAACTATGGGTCCATTGTGACACCATTAAATGACTTGACATCCAAGAAGATGCCAAAAAAGGTTCAGTGGACAGTTAGCTGTCAAAAGGCATTTGCTGACCTGAAGAAGGCCATGTGCTCTGCACCTATCCTGAAGAGTCCTGACTACTCCAAACAGTTCATTGTACAGACAGATGCTTCTGAGTTGGGGGTGGGAGCTGTGCTCTCACAACTTAATTAAGATGGTCAAGACCAGCCCATTGCTTTCATTAGCAGAAGGCTGACCCCTAGGGAGAAACGTTGGTCAGCCATTGAGAGGGAGGCCTTTGCTGTGGTTTGGGCCCTGAAGAAGTTGAGGTCCTACTTGTTTGGAACTCACTTCCTAGTTCAGACAGACCAAAAGCCCCTCTTGTGGCTAAATCAGATGAAGGGTGAAAATCCCAAACTGCTCAGGTGGTTCATTTCCCTACAGGGGATGGACTTTACAGTGGAGCACCGCCCAGGGACTGACCATGGTAATGCAGATGGTCTCTCCAGGTACTTCCACTTAGAACATGAAGACTTATCTGGTCAAGGTTAGTTTAATGTCCCTGCGTTTGGGGGGGGGGGGTTGTGTAGGAGAGTAGGGTCTGCTATCCTATGGTCACCCCAAATGTTTGCTTTTTGCTTCACTGGTTTTCGACTACTGAGGCTGTGGGCCTGCTAATCAGACCCCCAGTCTGCTGTTCTCTCTCTAAATTATTAATACATGTGCTATAGGTACATACCACAATTGGAAATGGACTCCTTGTCAGCCCCTGTACCATGCACTATAGGTGTTCAGGGCATAGGTGCCACCAAGGCCTACCAGGGGCTGCAGCATATCTTTTGCCACCCCTGGCTGGTTCTTAAATTGACACAACTGGCTGATCACTCAGCTGGGGTAAGGTGGTGTAATCACCCCTTGCTTAGATATAGTATACCTATATCTAAACCTATATCTGGACACATATAAACCTGTGAGCCACTCCTATGGAAGGCCTCATCAATCCTGGAGGCAGAGTGTGTGGTTTCATGTGAGATGGAGCTCTAGCATGAGCTGAGCCCGTCTGCAGCCGTCGGGAACAAATCCCTAAGCTGTTTCAGGATAATGCCATACCATATACTCTTAAGTGCATTATAATCCTCGCGGTTATATAGCAACTTTGGTTTGGCTTTATCAAAACATGTCGTGTAAGGTGTCATACGATTTGGAATACTATCCCCTCACCAGTTCTGGCGACGGGGATAGCATTCCACCCCTCTAGAGGGGTAAGACATGTTACTTTACTTAAATGCGGTTAATTTCTAAAAGGACCTTGGATCCACAAAATGGATGCTTCTGCCACAGACACAAGTCTGACCCCCTGAAGCTGACCGAAACTCAGCCAAGGGGGCCTGGACAAAGGGTTTCCTGTCGCAGGGAGGTGTCACAACCCCCCAGACAGGAGATAGTGGATTGTAGCAGGGAGGTTTGAAAGAAAGCAGACACTGCTTGGGGTGCACAAGGCTGCCCCTTGCATAATCCGGCCAAACCGGTTCTGGGGCACCCCAGCCCCCGACCCAGCGCGGCCTGGATCAAAGGAAAGGGGTGTAACCACCCCCTTCCTGGGTCCCACCCATAGGAGGGGACCTAGCAGGTAATCCAGCCCCCTAGATTGGTGTAAGAATGGGAGCAGTGCCAAAGCACTTCAGATTATCCTGATGAAACATAAAAAACGAAACTCTGGACCCTTCGACATCCTACTCAACGTAGAAGACTGAAGAATCTCCCTTGTGGTCAAGGAGTGACCACCCTGTGCAAACAGGCACCATCCAGCACCTCGACATCTGCTTTGTTGCAGTTCCTGCCGGAACTCGAGCAACAGAGATCAACGAGATTAAGCTTGCCTGCCTTCTAACAGCCCGATCCACAGTCCCTGCAGAGCTGAGACCCGTGGAGGCGACCGGAAGCGTGGGGCACGCCATCTTGGAAAGACCACGAGACGCTGACCGTGCAGCCCACGAGTGACCCTCGAAGCTGTACACCGGGGTTTGAGAAGCCCCAACCCTGAGCCACTCTTGCACCGAAGTTCAGCCCTCCCCACTCGACGAGTGCTGCGTGGGGCCCTTGTGCTTCTTTTGGCTCAACGCGTTGGCCCGGTCACTTGCCAGCCGGCTTGTGGCCCCTGTGCCGACGAAACTTGAAAATCGACTTGCGATTCTGGTTGCTCCAGATTTGCACCAGCTCCTCTGAAAAGGAGCCCCCACTCTGACCCTCCTGGTCCGAGTGAGAAGCAATCTTCCGGTTCCGCGTGGATTGCTTTTGCCAAGTGTTGTTTGCTCCAATCTTGAAGCCGACAGCGCCGACGGTGAGAGCCTGCGTGGGACAGATCGTGACCCGCTCCTGGACGTCGCAGATGCCCCAGAGCCCACGTGGCAGCGGAGAGAAGCTCCTCGACAACCACCTGATTGCGCCCGACATTGCCTGGTTCCGTCCTGGTTCCACCCTGGTCACTGCTGAGTGACCCAGACTCTGTCCCCTCTGCGTTCAGGTACTTTTCGACTTCAATCCACCCTTGGATCCCACCGGACACTTCTCCTTCACAGCGCCTGCAGCCTCTTCAGCTCCAAGCACCAAGAATCAGCGTGACGAAACCCGACACTACTTCGACCCTGTGCACCCGCTTCCTGTGGGTGAGGTAACATTGCAACGCCAGTGTTCCCACACTGGTACACACCTCTAGGGTCTGTGTCTTTAGTTTTGTCCCTCTAGGTTCAGCGGAAGTGTCCTTAAACTCTATTTGTGTAAATTTTACGCACCATTGACTAACATTGGTGCATGCGTGCGCTTTCAGCGCTGCACCCGAATCCCGCGGGCTTTTCCCGACTTCAGCATTGCTTGTCCCGACTGCTCCCAGCGATTCCCTAGGCCCTAGGCCTAACCACTGTTCGATTGGTATCTCTTATACCACTTGTTTAGTATATGGTCTGAGTGGCCCCTCGCCCTCATCCATATTTGTGCAACTTTGTATGTTATACTGTGCTTTTGATTTAACGCTTGTGCCCCTTTATTCATAAAGAGTACTGGGGATTATTGTGAGTAATAAATACATATATTTTTATAATATATACTTGTGTGGTGTCCTTTCATTTGATATTACAGGATTGTGATTGGTAAAACAGCTCGCTTAACACGACCTCTTGAGTTAAGCCTTTAAGGCTGCTTTGTCTATGCTACCATTAAGATAGCTTGTCTATAAGGTTGACTTACAACCAGACACCATAAGGGGATATTTGGACTGATACAAGGTGGTTCCAGAATTGGAAACATCATATATCAGGCCAACTTCTCACACCAGTTCTCTCCGCCTTTCAGCTGGGGGGACGCGTGTTGGACCTGGCCTCATGGCGTGGTTCCCTCCTGTTCCTCAGCACCCCGTTAGCCTAGCCCTGCACCCAGAATCCCCTGGTCGTCCTGTTCCTGTACGCCCAAACCCCCTGCCCGACCCCGCAACCGACGACAGCCCCGCATGCCCCCGTCCTACTTCCCGGCTCCGAGCGCCCAGCACCTGCATCACCCCACAGGGCCCGGCAGCCATTTTCCCTTCCCGAGGTGCCTGACTCCCTGGGCCTAGCGTGACCCCGGCCCCAGCGAAACTTAGGCTCCAGACGCGCCAGTCCCGGCTGGGGGGTAAAGGGCTCCCGAGTGAGATAAGACAGGGAGTTTCGATGACACCTCCGGCCTCCCCCGAGGGACTGGTTTTCCTCACACCTCTGGCCTTCCCCTGGGGCCGGTTCCGATCACACCTCTGGCCTCCCCGAGGTCTGGCTCCAGACCCTGCTGGGCATCTGGGAATTCCCGGACGCATCTTCGAAAGGATCAAAGGGCCAACCGACGGACCTCTCCAACGACCAGCCCCCAAGGCATGAGACCCCCGCCTGCGAGGGTCCGGACATCAAAGGGCCACTGGACTATATCAAGGCCCGCCCGAGAACTAGCGGGCAGTTGTATCCTGGACAAGAAAGCCCTGCTGATTTGATCGCGGCTGACCCTTGGGGAAAACTGAACCTTCAAACCCTTCGAGCCCTGCTGACGTCGTCGCGGCTCTTCCTCGTAACAACGGAACTGAAACATCGGAGCCCTGCTGACTTCGTCGCGGCTCGATCTTGAACTCTGAAAAGACCTTCACGGAACATCCTGAGCCCTGCTGACGTGGTCGCGGCTCCTCACGAACTATCCTCTGGATCGAGCCCTGCTGACCTCGTCGCGGCTCGAGGAGTACTCTGGTCCGGCTGGACCATCGACGCTACCAACAAGACCTGAACTGACCTGAAGTGAGTGAAGCAGTCGGTACGACCAACACCTTTTCGTATCCCCCGGCTCGAGGATTGAGAGCTGTGCGCAGGCTACGCTTCGTACTGGCCTAAAGACTGAGACTGTCCCGCTTCCCCCTTCCCAAGTCCTTGAGACTTTACGATCCCTCGATCGTTTGTAAATAAGAGTGCCAATTCCTTTTTACTGTTCATAAAACTTGTTACTGAAAACCTACGGTGTGGTGTCCGTTCGTAAGTGTGGTGGGAGCTCAGTGTGTACGATCCTAGACTCGAAGTCCTCCCCGGTGAGGACCTCACGTTAAGACTCAGCATTACTCGTGGGAGAGGTGGGTCACGGGGTGGTCGGGTGAGCATAACCTGGCCCTCTGGGATCGCCCCTTCTAACAAGGGGGATGTGCTGCTCTATGTTTTCTCTTTTCCCCGGGGCTTTGCCTGTGGCCTTTGGGGAGTCTCCTCTCACTATCAGCAGTCTATCTTCCAGTAATGGTCAAGGGGCCTGTGGTTTATTTGAGCTGGGTGCGCTCCTTCTCTTTCAGGCCGTTTCTCTCCAGGTTCAGTCTTACTAAGCTAAGTCTGTTTACCACAGTAGAGTTGCCCCATCTCCCTCAGTTTGTGGCCTGATTTCCTTGAGGTCTGGACTGGATGATAGATGCTTTCTCTGTCCCAGGGCCCTTGCTTTCCTGGTGTCTCAGGGGGATTCGGGTGGTGAAGATGCAGGTTCTACTGGTTGTTCTGTATTAGTCTTGATACTGTGGTTTCCCCTTATTGAGGGTTTGACAGTTTGTCTGCTATGGTGGGTTTCCAAACACCACCCCCACTGCTTGCTCCTCTTCTCAGCACGCCCTCTCTCCTGCACCTCCCGCTTGTAGTTTGGCACTTGTGAGGTTGTTCCTGTTGGCTGTTCACCCCTGATGTCTTACAGTCGTCACTGGAGGAACATACAGCTAGATGCATCAAACAAAAATCCGCTCGAAAAGGGGCAGATTCTCAGAATCTGCCCCTTTGCGACCATTTTTTTGCATTTGAGATGCATCATCCCAAATGCAAAAATCGGAACTTGAGAAATCGCTAAATTGCGATTATTTGCATTTAAGGAATCTCAAATTGAGATTCCTTAAATGCAATGCATGAAAGTTTTAAAAATAGCGAATTCGCTAATAGGGCACACAAATTACCATGAAGTACAACTTCATGGTAATTTGCAAAAACTTTGAAAAATGCACTAAAGTGCATTTTTTAAAGTTTCATGTTGCGCACACACATGCCCCAAGGGCATGTGTGTGCGCAACATATGTGCACAGATCAATTTCAGGGGTGCAACAGGGTGTCCTTTGGACACCCCTGCACCCTTGAAATCGCAATCTCAATTTGCGAATCGCTAATTGCAATTCACAAATTGAGATTGTCTTCCCATTCATTCCTATGGGCTTCTAGGCCCATAGGAATGAATGGGGAGGTATTCCTTAATTGCGACTCGCAATTTGCGAGTCGCAATTAGGTAATTCTAAGAAATCGCTATTTTTTTAGTGATTTCTTGATGCATTCCATTTTGCTATTCCTTGATAGCGAATCTGTATTTTTCGCTAATAAGGAATCGCAAAATGGGTTGTTGATGCATCTGGTGGATAGTCTCTTGCTGTAGTGGGATGGGTCTGTCTTCTGATTCCTGTGATTGGGTCAGGGTGTTGGTTTTTTTGCGGGATGATTTTATGTTGGGTCTGGCAATTTCCACTCTCCGTGCCCTATGGGCCTCCATCTGGCCTTCAAGGGATCAGTTATATCTTCTTTATCTTCCTTGGTGGCTCACCTTTTGCAGAATCCTTTTGCTTGAGAGTCCTGTCTCCCGCTCTCCGGTCCTCACCAGAGGTCTTCCATTGGTGCTTCTTGTGTTGACTTGTTCTACTTTGTGCCCCTGGTTTACGTTGACCTTATAGTTTTTTCCTCTCTGTGTTTTCTCCTGACACGTCTTCTCCGGAGTTGGCGGTTCTCCAGTCTCTGGATGTGTTGTGGCCTCTTCGCATCTCCCTGGGCAATTCCAGTGCATTTGGGCGGGTGGCTTCCTTGTGGGTTGACTGTGGTCTCTCTGGGAGGAGTCTTGAGCCTTCTTTGTCCTTTCTGACTCGATAGGTGTTGTGCTCTGTTGTCTTGCCTCACATGATTGCTCAACGTCCTCTTCCCTCCTTCAGTTCAAGGGTGGTCGACTTGGAGTGTTTCCTTGTCCCCAACACTCCTCTCCCGATGGTAGCCATGGCTGTCCAACCCAACACTCCTCTTTGCATGGTAGCCAAGGCTGTCCAAAGCAACACTCCTCTTCGGATGGTAGCCATGGCTGGTCTTTGGACAGTTCCAAGTATGACTCTCTGTGGGCAAGTCTGAAATTGCAAGCACCTATCTCTGTAAGGAAAAGTTATTGTTATTGTTATTGTTGTTATTGTTAACTACAGCTGGTATAGCGGCAAATCACCGTCAGGTCTCTAGGCGCTTTTGACAGAAGAAAACTATACTAACAAGATGAACAGATACGTAAAGCCATGGCACTAGGTGGAGCTTAGGGCTTCCCTAAACAGGAGTGTTTTTAGAGATTTCCTGAACTGCAGCAAATTTGGTTCCTTACGAAGGTACTCTGGAAGTTTATTCCAAAACTGTGGAACCACCACTGAGAAAGATCTGCCACCCTTCGTTGCTAATTTATAGCGGGGACAGGACAGCAGTTGAATGTTCGAGGACCTTAAAGATCGTGTAGGTTTATAAACTCCAAGGCGTTCTTTAATGTAGGCAGGTGCTTGACCATAGATTGCCTTGTGGGCAATACACAAACTTTTGAACTCCACCCGTTGTTTTATGGGGAGCCAATGTAGCTTACGTAACAGCGGCGATGCATGCGTGCGTCTAGGTAGCCTAAAGATCAACCTAGCTGCATCGTTCAGGACTACTTGCAGCCTATTTGTCAGTGTTTTGGGGAGACCCAAATACAGGGCATTCCCATAATCTAATCTTGAGATTATCGTGGCCGAGACAATGGTGCGGAGCGTGGAGAAGGAGAGCAGAGGGACTAACTTACGTAACTGTCTAATTAAGTTAGTGCAGGTCCTGACCACTGAGGAGATCTGGCTGACCATTGACAACTCATGGTCAATCTTTATGCCTAGACTTTTTACGTTGGAGCAGGGTTTAGGGGTCGGGCCAAGATCTTGAGGCCAAAACAAATCACCCCAAGGAGATGCTTCGGTTGAAACCACCAGGACCTCAGTTTTTTCTGGGTTGATCTTCAATGAATTTGCTGTCATCCAGCTCACCGTATGACTAAGTATTTTTTGGGCATGGGTCTGTGCGGATGCAGTGTTATCAATACTAAGTAACAACTGGGTATCGTCCGCATAGTTGAAAGTTTTACATCCCATGCTTACCAAGGAGTCAATTAAGGGCTGCAAATAGAGGTTAAAAAGGAGTGGGGACAAAGCAGATCCCTGAGGGACTCCACACTTCAGGATACCCAGGTTTGATATACCTGCCTCCAGTTGAATCCTTTGAGCTCTTCCAGAAAGAAAGGATTTGAGCCATTTATAGGCTACGTCTTGTATCCCAAACGCGGTGAGTCTGTCCAAAAGCAGGGTATGGCTGACAGTGTCGAATGCCGCTGACAGGTCTAATAATATCAGGGCACTCGGTTTTTTACTGTCAGCCATACCTCTGAGCTCATCAAGCACTGAAAGCATCACCAATTCGGTGCTGTGATGCGCCCGAAAACCTGCTTGACGCTCCTGGAGTAGGTGGTGTGACTCCAGGAAAGATGAAAGAGATATCAGAACGTGTTGTTCCAAAATCTTGGACAGGAAAGGCAGCTGAGATATTGGCCTATAATTTTTTAGGTTGATGGGATCAGCCCCCGGCTTCTTTATTAGAGGCCTGACTCGTGCTTCTTTAAAGCTTGATGGAAGCTGGCCAGTGTCTAATGATTTATTTAGTAGGGAGACAAAATGACTTCCTAGAGCAGGGAGCGCCAAGCGAAAGATGCTAGGGGGACATGGATCTGCAGGTGAGCCAGACTTTGTTCGATTCATGAGCTGTCCTAAGACTGTGGAATCAATCAAAGGAAACGTAGAGATAGTATATTTTGGCGGAGGGGCTTGGGGATAGGGAGAAGAGGAGTGACTGCTGGAGGTATTCTTGATGTCATTAAGAATAATTTGTACCTTGTCGAGGTAGTAGTGTTTTGAAAGGTGTTACAATCAATTGGAGATACTGATCTTTCTACTTTCTTGCTCAACTCTGATAAGATCTTAAAGGTTTCTTTTTGTACATTGTCCGCGTTGTTAATTCGGGATTCATAGTACTCTGCTTTTGCTGACCGAATACAAGTTTTGTACAGTTTAAGAAACATTTTATAATGATCCCTGTCTATGGGATCATTTGTTTTCCTCCAGCGTCTCTCTAAAAGGCGGAGTTTTATTTTGTGTTCCCTCAAGGACGAATTGAACCATGGGGCCCAGTTTACTGTTCTATTTATCTTTTGATTTCTTTCAGGTGCAATTTGATCAATGGCCTGACCGAGATTTTGCATTAGATGTGCATATTCCTGATCAAGATCCCCGGGCGTATCATATAACTGTAAATTTTGAGAAGGGTGTCCGTCAGAGTTTCTGAGTCAATTTTCCTCCATTGACGAACTTTTTAAATTTAAGGGGTGGTGGTTGAGGCACATAGCCATCTGTAGGGATATCGCAATTTATCAGGTAATGGTCTGACCATAATGTGTGTAAGGTAACTTACCCAGGCAAATGAACATCTAAACTGGCACAATTCAATAAATGAACAAAGATATATTTTAATAAATTTTGATTAAAGATATCATAAATTGGATCATTGGGATATCTTATTCATCAGGAAGATTCCTATACAGTATTATGATGGTATTATGATGGTGTTGTCCTGAAGAAGACACTTCCAGCGTGTCGAAACGCGTAGACAGGAAACCATCCTATTTTATCTTACTGTATACAACAATGTATTAATGTTATCTGTTTTATCACATTTTTATCAATATCCCAATGATCCAATTTATGATATCTTTTATCAAAATTTATTAAAATATATCTTTTTATGCTAATTTAGTCTGTTGTTATCTAATTTTGACTTTGTTCATTTATTGAATTGTGCCAGTTTATATGTTCATGTGCCTGGGTAAGTTACCTTACACACATTATTTGCCCTGACCCAGGAATGTTATCCATATCAGGGGGTCCTTGTTATTTCTCATAATGGTCTGACCATATGCAGGGTAGAATATCTATTAGAGCTACAGCCAGATCAGAGGTCCAAATAAGATCAAGAGTGTGACCTTTGATATGTGTGGGTGCCTCTACTAATTGTTTGAGCCCCAGTGTGGTCATGGTGTTTTCCAGCAGTCGCGTTGCCCCATCCTTACGTGATTTGTCCCAGTGGACATTAAAATCTCCTGTTATTAAGACCTTTTGATAACGTGTACAGATATCTGAGATGATTGGGGTCAATAGGTCATTAAACAGAGAGGTAGATTTTGGAGGGCTGTAGACTGTAAGGATGACAAGGCAGGTATTTCTCAGTGTAATCTTCACCCCAAGTATGTCCGCTAGATCAACTGTTTCGGCCATTAATTTAGTAACCATTAGGTGTTTTTTAAAGAGAATTGCCACCCCACCCCCTCGGGCATTATCTGCACGATTATGCCATATAGCATCATAGTCATTAGGGAGGGAGGCAATGATATCAGTTAGAGAGCTGTCACCCAGCCACGTTTCTGTAAGAGTTAGAATATCAATGTCTTCATCTTGAAGAAGAGTACAAATTTCAAGATGGTGTTTTTGTAGCGATCTAGTATTCAGGCTAGTTAACCTCAGGCTGGGGTGACGCCCGGCATACTCTTACTAGTTGACAGTATACCAGTCTCTTTTAGCTTGGTCAGAGTGGTTGAAGTTACAGTAAGAGTGTTGGAATCTAGCTGGTGTAGTTCACCAGAGGAATATGTCAGTCGACAAACAGGGGGGTAAGCCCTAGTGCCCGGTTGTGCGCGGACGGGCGCAGACGGGCAGGACTCTGGCACGACTACGGCACAGGTCCGGCGCGTCTGCTGAACGCGTCCGCTGCGCGGAGGCATGGCCGTCCCCTTTTAAGCGCAACTAGAGCGCGTCACCCACACAGCCCACACCCAATATGGCCGCCAAAACCAGGAACCAACCCTCGGCGTCAATGCTCGGCCGAGAGCGGTCCGGTGGCGAAGGGAGGGGGGCAGAGGTCATAGAGCACAAGGGAGTCTCAGGACAAGGGTAAAAAGCTTATTAAATCAAGCCACAAAATGAATCACGCACATTTAAAACGCGCGAGTATTAAAAGCACAAAGTGAAAGGGAGAGACCGCCACATGATTGGTGGACGTGCACTATATGAAAACTGCGTAACATAAGCTAGTTATTGTATTTTTACGGCGCCTGCTCAGTTCTCTGCCCCCTGGTGGCCGTGGTATTAGCTGCAACAAACGCCTTCACCAGAGAGCCTGCCACACGTGTGCTTCCACCAGCAGCGTAGCTTAGTCAGTGAGATTCGGGGTGGGGTTTCGGGTGGATCTCACATATTCCAAGAAAAAAAGCAGTGGGCCGCAGGATGAAGTGGGGAGATGACTAAGATTTAGGGTAGACAGTTCCCATGATGAGCTGGGTCAGTACTGGCTTGTATTAGGTGGACCTCTGGGGCTGACTTAGAGTTTGGGGTGCGTTGTTAAAGCACGCGTTGTGACGGTACGCGTCGTACCGTCATACATCCCATACATGCACATACATACACTCATTTATCTACATGCAGACTCATTCACACTCCCATGCATTGACAAGTGTGCACACATACACCCACCATTCACAAGTACACACACCCTTCACAGCACATATGCACAAGTGCACACACATTCATCGGTACACACACGCACACATGCACCAAACATTACAAAACACTTAACTTCTCCAACTTCTCCTGTAGGGAAGCCTCAGAGGTTCCATGAGGATTGGGAGTGTGCCTTCCTCTCTGTTGCTGACATTAGGTCGGCCAATGAGAGGAGGCGCCAGTCCATTCCTCATCACAAAATGGTGTGGAGTCGGTAAGAGTTGCTGACCCCACCCCTCTCTCTGGCGAGGTGTCAGTGATGGGCACTCGGCCCTGGGGACTTGAAGTGCCAAGCCCTCAGTCCATCAGCGACGCTCCCCCTCGTCACAAGGGGGGAGGGCTCGAGGCACTTTTTCCAGAATGAAGAGTCAATGCCCACAGGGGGGGTGACGTCTTCAGCCTGGAAAAGTTCAGTTTATGCAGCCAGGCGCCTGCACATTTAGCACATGTCTAGCTCCTGGCTGCCTGGCATGAAAATAAAGTGACCCTTTGCTCAGCCTGACAGACACTCTTTATGTTGGCCAAAAGGTGGGCGGTGTGGCCCTTCCACCCTTTGGGACGGGCTGCTCCTGATTGACACATCCCATAGTTACAGCGCTTCCTGGCAATGTATAGAAATATCCTCGCGGCCATCGAACGCTTCTAAATTTGGCAGGCAGACTAATAACAGGGTGGCAGACGTAAAGTCCTCCACCACCCTGTCTGCCAAACCCTAAATTGGGCTCTGTGTCCAGAGTGGCACAGTGTGCAAAAAAAGCTGGTTTACATTGTTGCCTGAACGGTTGCCTATGGTAGGACAAACTGCAAGCCTTCCTCCCATCACCTTTGGGTTTGCCAGGAGTGTGCCTGGAAACCTGAGACTGGTGCAGCTTTCTATGCCAACTACTGCCAATGTTTACGAATTCAAAAAATGAGCAGATGAGATGTACATCCATTCTATAGGTGCAGGTTTACTCTTTTTTTGGTAAATTGATCACTATATATATTCAAAGCCTGATCCAAAAAATGAACAGGGTAAAACCTTTTTGTGAAATCTGGACGATGAGAACAACTGACACAAACCTAGCAGACCCGACTCAGGACCCCAGACCCAACTACCAAGCCAACGGTCAATGTATTTGTGGGGTGCCACACACCATGCAACCCCCCTCCCCGAAGCTACACCCTGTCCCCCACCAGGGAGCAGCACTTGTGGCCCCACCAGGGAGCAGCACTTGTGCCCCCACCAGGGAGCCGCACTTGTGGCCCCCACCAGGGAGCAGCACTTGTGCCCCCACCAGGGAGCAGCACTTGTGCCCCCACCAGGGAGCCGCACTTGTGCCCCCACCAGGGAGCCGCACTTGTGCCCCCACCAGGGAGCAGCACTTGTGCCCCGACCAGGGAGCAGCACTGGTGCCCCCACCAGGGAGCAGCACTTGTGCCCCCTCCAGGGAGCCGCACTTGTGCCCCCACCAGGGAGCAGCACTTGTGCCCCCTCCAGGGAGTAGCACTTGTGCCCCCACCAGGGAGCCGCACTTGTGCCCCCACCAGGGAGCAGCACTTGTGCCCTCTCCAGGGAGTAGCACTTGTGCCCCCACCAGGGAGCTGCACTTGTGCCCCCTCCAGGGAGCAGCACTTGTGGCCCCCACCAGGGAGCAGCACTTGTGCCCCCACCAGGGAGCAGCACTTGTGGCCCCCACCAGGGAGCAGCACTTGTGCCCCCACCAGGGAGCAGCACTTGTGCCCCCACCAGGGAGCCGCACTTGTGCCCCCACCAGGGAGCAGCACTTGTGCCCCGACCAGGGAGCAGCACTGGTGCCCCCACCAGGGAGCAGCACTTGTGCCCCCTCCAGGGAGCCGCACTTGTGCCCCCACCAGGGAGCAGCACTTGTGCCCCCTCCAGGGAGTAGCACTTGTGCCCCCACCAGGGAGCCGCACTTGTGCCCCCACCAGGGAGCAGCACTTGTGCCCTCTCCAGGGAGTAGCACTTGTGCCCCCACCAGGGAGCTGCACTTGTGCCCCCTCCAGGGAGCAGCACTTGTGGCCCCCACCAGGGAGCAGCACTTGTGCCCCCACCAGGGAGCAGCACTTGTGCCCCCACCAGGGAGCAGCACTTGTGCCCCCACCAGGGAGCCGCACTTGTGCCCCCACCAGGGAGCAGCACTTGTGCCCCCTCCAGGGAGCCGCACTTTTGCCCCCACCAGGGAGCCGCACTTGTGCCCCCACCAGGGAGCAGCACTTGTGCCCCCACCAGGGAGCCGCACTTGTGCCCCCACCAGGGAGCAGCACTTGTGCCCCCACCAGGGAGCAGCACTTGTGCCCCCTCCAGGGAGCCGCACTTGTGCCCCCACCAGGGAGCAGCACTTGTGCCCTCTCCAGGGAGTAGCACTTGTGCCCCCACCAGGGAGCCGCACTTGTGCCCCCACCAGGGAGCAGATCTTGTGGCCCCCACCAGGGAGCAGCACTTGTGCCCCCACCAGGGAGCCGCACTTGTGCCCCCACCAGGGAGCAGCACTTGTGCCCCCTCCAGGGAGCAGCACTTGTGCCCCCTCCAGGGAGCAGCACTTGTGCCCCCACCAGGGAGCCGCACGTGTGCCCCCACCAGGGAGCCGCACTTGTGCCCCCACCAGGGAGCCGCACTTGTGCCCCCACCAGGGAGCTGCACTTGTGCCCCCACCAGGGAGCAGCACTTGTGCCCCCACCAGGGAGCCGCACTTGTGCCCCCACCAGGGAGCAGCACTTGTGCCCCCACCAGGGAGCAGCACTTGTGCCCCCACCAGGGAGCAGCACTTGTGCCCCCACCAGGGAGCCGCACTTGTGCCCCCACCAGGGAGCAGCACTTGTGCCCCCACGAGGGAGCAGCACTTGTGCCCCCTCCAGGGAGCCGCACTTGTGCCCCCACCAGGGAGCAGCACTTGTGCCCCCTCCAGGGAGCAGCACTTGTGCCCCCACCAGGGAGCCGCACTTGTGCCCCCACCAGGGAGCAGCACTTGTGCCCCCTCCAGGGAGCAGCACTTGTGCCCCCACCAGGGAGCCGCACTTGTGCCCCCACCAGGGAGCAGCACTGGTGCCCCCACCAGGGAGCAGCACTGGTGCCCCCACCAGGGAGCAGCACTTGTGCCCCCACCAGGGAGCAGCACTTGTGCCCCCACCAGGGAGCTGCACTTGTGCCCCCACCAGGGAGCAGCACTTGTGCCCCCACCAGGGAGCAGCACTTGTGCCCCCACCAGGGAGCAGCACGTGTGCCCCCACCAGGGAGCAGCACTTGTGCCCCCACCAGGGAGCAGCACTTGTGCCCCCACCAGGGAGCAGCACTTGTGCCCCCACCAGGGAGCAGCACGTGTGCCCCCACCAGGGAGCAGCACTGGTGCCCCCACCAGGGAGCAGCACTGGTGCCCCCACCAGGGAGCAGCACTTGTGCCCCCACCAGGGAGCAGCACTTGTGCCCCCACCAGGGAGCAGCACTTGTGCCCCCACCAGGGAGCAGCACTTGTGCCCCCACCAGGGAGCAGCACTGGTGCCCCCACCAGGGAGCAGCACGTGTGCCCCCACCAGGGAGCAGCACTTGTGCCCCCACCAGGGAGCAGCACTTGTGCCCCCACCAGGGAGCTGCGCCTATGTTTAGCAGCGCTCCAGGTGTAATGTCTCCCTGATGGAATCACTTTACCTGCGAAGCCTCTGAATTATAGATGCCTCCACCTCGGACGGTCTTACCTGGGCTCAGCTCGCGGCCGCGTCCACCTGCGTTAACCCTTGAAGCGCCTCCACCTGCCAAGGCCCCTGAGACCACATTTCCACCGCATTATCTGCATCGTTTGAAACTTTATTCACTGGAGCCAGGCTTCTCTGCGCGCTTCACTTTATCACTGTGTGCTGTATTGTTTCTTGCTTTACTTTGTCTGTGTTTTAGCTCCAACATGTTTATCTTTTCCACAGAGTTCCTTGATGTCGCGTGGGTCGAGGGGCCTCGAATGTTCTTTTGTTTTATGAGCTTTGTTCGAATAAACATAGATCGCTGGAGCGTCATTGGTGGATTTAAAGATATGAATTGCAATGCTCTCAGGCACGTATGGAAATCGGCCCAGAATTCCATCTGGTTTTGCATAATGTATGTGTCACTCTGAGCTTCAGAGCGGTCTGGGGCGGTCCAGTCGTGCAGAGGTTCCTTATTCTCCAGAATGCGTCCCTTACCCCCAAAGTTTCTCGCCTTCACATACACCGAGACCACTGCTTGAAATGGACAATAAAAGTGCAGGCACTCTGGAACAGAGGACCTGCTTGTTTCTGAGAAGTGCCGGTACTCTCCAGTTAAAAGTATTACGTTTTTCTTGAGAAGTGCCGGTACTCTCCCTCTCAAAATAAAACAAGCATTTGCAATGCAATAGGTCTCGCATTATTTAAGTTTGAGCTACTAGTACTGTAAATGGCAATGTTTTTATTTTTATTTATGCGCTATTTTAATTTTCTTTGCATAAAAAGGTACATATAAAATATGTGTTGTAGAAAAGTCATTTATGCAGTATTTACATTTTCTTTGCATAAAAAAGTACATATACAATATTTCTTGTAGAAAAGTTAAACATTTTAATGATGTGCCCAAATAATTTTTATATGTACATTCTATTTGCAAACGGATGGGGTGGGGGGGGGGGGGTCTGAAAACTGAAGGAGGGCCTCGGGCCAGAACATCCTAACAATCATATTTTTTCATGTTTCAAATTATTTGTGGACACTTTTTCCAAAACAACATACTTGCAATTTAACAGCGAACAACAGGCTGATGTTTATGTTTCTTCTGCTTAAAGAATCATGAATCTTACGCCTAGAGCAGTTAACCTTGAAGCTGGGGAACCAGGTTCAAGTCTGGCAACCACGCTCAACACCCAGTGATTCCCAAAGTTATACCTTACTGATAATTCAAGTAAACAAAGACAGAAAGGTCAAGTTAAAAATCAATACAGACTTTTTCTGCTATAAATTCAATTTAATCGTAATGTCTTTGTAGACTCTTTAAAATATGAACAGAGGGCCGGTATTTTTTATTTGAGAATAGTAGCAACAACTCTGCCAGCTAGCGAGAGCAGGGGAGACAGGTTGCAAACAGAGAAAACAAACACACTTGGGTTCTCGATTCACTGTTATCTTTGCATACTAGCGCCTATCGTTATAAGGAGTAGTAAAAGCTATATAAATAAAATTACAATAGTTAGCATAAAGGACGGAAAGGGCCAGAGGTACTTCACTACTAGGCAAGCTAACGTATTTAGTAATGTTAGCATTTCACATATAAGACAACTCGAGTACATTTTTACGCCGGTGGGGGCTTGAATCTGCCGAGATGCTGTTGCGCATGCGCAAGGCCATACCCAACATGGCTGTTGTGTAAAGGGATTAAACTTCCTATCTCGCAAGGGCGACTACTTCCGGTCGGAGCACTTTCAACGTAACACCCAGTTCCGTTGTTGAGATTCTCACGTGTCGCACAGAGCCAGGGTTAGAGAAGTGGCAGGAGGTGAAGAGAGCGGAAACTGTGGTTGCAGGATGCCGCGGCTCGCAGATCTGGATCTGATCGGAACCATTGGAGAGGAGGAAGATGTGCCCGAGGAGCCCGAGTCCGATTCTGGTGGAGAGGAGGTGAGGAGGGTGGAATAGGGTGGCACGGGCTGAAAGAGAAGCATTTGAAGTACAGAAGCGTAGCATGGCAACTCGTCCTATGTTGTGAGTTTTATTTCTAGGTAATCCTGATTAAAAGCCACCAGCGACCAGCGTGTAGGTGCGGCGGCGGCGACGGGGGGTGTGCCTGTGTATGCGTGTGTATGTGCGCATGCGTGAGTGCTGTGTATGCGTATGGCTGTGATGTGCGCATGCGTGAATGTTGGTGCGCGTGCAAGCAGCTGAATCCAGCCGGGGAGAAGCGCGTGACAGTTTTTTGTCCGTCATTCCCCCGTGTCAGCTCGCTATAAGTCTCCAGCCCTGGACGCATCCTTCGGATGCGAATTCCAGGGCGAGACCTAAAAGTGCGGTACTCCGTACCGGACAGTACCGGTCCATTTAAAGCATTGACTGAGACACTGGCCCTTGCATAGTTTGTGGTGGTGTGCATTACTCCTAGGGTGATCAGAATTTTAAAGCCAAAAACGGGACATTTCACAAAAATAGAGGAAGGACTACAATTTTACTTCAAGCAGCAGAGAATTACAGAACAGGCAGTAAGAACATACATAAAATGCAATTTTTAAGCCCAGTAGCTTGCCTGTTAATTAAATTGCTTTCTTGAAACAACTGCTCAGGATCCCTGCTTAAAACATAAAAAACACCCACCATTTTCAGTCGACCCTCTTCAAAAACAGGGACATGAGCTAAATTTCCTGAAATTTGCTGGGACAGCTGGATAAAAACAGGGACCGTCCTGGCAAAACGGGGACGCCTGGTCACCCTATTACTCCTCCACTCACACACTTGTGTCTTGTATCTGAGAGGGAAGAGGGCACAAGGACGATGGACAGCTGAAGGGGTTAGAGTTGGTGGTCTAAGTGCATAAAAAAGTATGGAAACTGTGATCCTGGGTGCAATGGGGCGTGGTCAACGAGTGAAGGGCGGGGTCAATGAGTGAGGGGCGGGATCAGAGGTGTAGCTAAAAAGAGCCAAATATCTTGTTACTCAGGGCACAAGTCCGAAAAAAAGAAGTGGGGGGACGCTGTCACCGGAAGTGATGTCACGACAGGAAGTGACATCACGAAAGGTGGCTTGCTTCTCGTCCCAGAGAGGCCAAATAATGAAGTACAGCTGTTTGTCCCCCCCCCCCCCCCCCCGGTAAAATAAGTGGGGGGACGCCGTCCACCCACGTGGTACCCCGACTCAAGCCCTGTTGTTACTGTTTTGTTGGCTTTGTTTGGTCATGTAGCAGTATTGTCCTACCTGAGTGTCCAGCAGCATAAGGGAATTATTATGAGGTCTGTATGAACAATTTTACACAATCAGACGACACCATGCGCAAACTTATTTTAGGTTTCAATTAAAAGGACACCTTTAACACCCTTAGAATAACTTTCAAACATAACAATTCTTTGTCACCTTGACGCTTCAAATGATTCTATCGATTAAAGATCATTCTGGCTACAAAGCATCCTTTTGATTGGCTAGTTACTCAATTGGCACACATTCACAATTCTTTCAGGCAGCAGGCACCCTCGGGAGAAACTTTCTTCTTTTGCTGTCTTTCCCCTTCTCTTGCTTTGCGGTGCAGGAGACCCCCTCTTTCTCTTTCAGTCACAGACACCCCAAGGTCGGAATTAACTTCTCAAGAAAGGAAGTGTTTTTAACCAAAACGAATGGGAATTGTTTCTGTAAAATTAAAAATATCTTGGCAATGTCATTACAAACAGTTCCTGCTCACTTTGGCCTCTGGTACAATTTGAAAAGTCAAGACTACAAGTTTTTTTTTTACCAGTTTACAAATTTTCTGGTGCTCTGGTCCTCCAGATCTCAGCTCACTTGGGGGGAGCTCAGCCTATAAATTCCATGGACACCTATATGACCCCCTCCCCCCCCCACCACTCCATATGGTATTTTAGTTGGCAACACCAGCACACAGGAACAGGGCGAAGCTTGAGGTGCGACCAACCCAGGCAGACCTTGCAGAGGGTTGTCTAATGGTTTGTGTATTCATTTCTAAGCCTGTACTTTGTTAAGCATCTTTTTTTAGGAAATTGTTTTTATTTTCATTTTCAAAGTGGAAAGCATAAGAATCACCTGATGTGAAATAAAAATAAAAACTCATAGATCACAATTTAGTTTTGAAGAATACAAATAATATAGGGGCCGATTCACTGAACTAACTTAAGACAAAATCCTAACTTAAGTCTAAATTCTCTGAATACTAAAAGTAGTAAGTTTAGGATTTTGTCTTAAGTTAGTTCTGTGAATCGGGCCCATAGCATCTACTATTACTGTATGAAGATATATGCACAGTTTCAGGTGAACTATACATGAACTCTAGAATTGATAAACATTACATGAAATTATGGGTGCAAAAAAAAATAATAAATAAATATGGTACAGATTAATAAAACCAAAATATTACTATAGAATGAGAAAAAGAACAAATAAACAAACATTCAATTTAATATATCGTGGCTTAGAAATCGAACTCCTGCGGATCTGGAAAATCCCAGAATTTGTACCATAGCCCCATGTGGGCATGAAATGCTATGAATTCTGGGATTTCCCAGATCTGCAGGGGATGGATTTCTTACTACGAGTACAAGGATTTAGTTCAGTGTACTATACTAATGAAGAAGTGCCGTTGGACTTCAGCTCTGTCACTAACACACCAAGCAAGCCTGTGGGGGCAATGTTGTCGGGTTACTTATCAGTCGCGTTTCAGGAACACAGTGGTAATCCAGACAATATTTCATTCCTGAACAACACAATCAAGCATAGTGCTAGATGCAATAGACATGTGTTTAAAACATTTATTTAAAACGTCTTAACCTAGTACTTAAAAGGTACACAGTAACCACATAGCATGAAAATATGAAATAAATTATGCATGTCATAAGCAGAGAAAATAAATTGAGCATGTTTAGAAAGTTCCTCGCGTTTTAGCACATAGGTATTCCTAAGCGCTACTCTGTATTTTAAGGGCCTCATTACGGTGTCGGTTGGAAACTAAACCGCCCGACTTCATGTTGGATTTGATTCCGACCGACTTGCGGTTGGCGGTTTGGCCCGACCGATTATGATGCTTCTGAACACCGTTCAGAAGAACTCCCTTTGACTTCAATGGGAGCCTGTATTCCGACCAACAACAAAGACTCCTATGGGAAAAATAGGTGTCTGCAGAAAACCTTCGACCCCGTTGCTGGCACCCCATAGTGCCTGCCACATTGTGCATAGTTTTACAGGGAGTCCTTTGGGTACCTCCTCGACCCCAAACAGAAGGACTAAGGATAAAGGGGGGTCTCCTAGGGTCCCCCAAAATCAGTTTCAAACCATGATGGACCAAGTCCACCAAGGTTTCGCCACCAGTGAACTCTCCCACATCGCCTGCAGCCTCTGTGCACAGGCCCCCTCTACCGCGACTGCTCCTGGTAAGAAAAACCCAATGCCTAAAGACACCTCTGCACCCGTTGCCCCATGGCCATGGAGAAAAGGACCAACAGTGTTCCTACATCCCCATGAGGCCTGAGCCCTCCTGTTAGTTCAGCCTGACTGGCCTACCAGTCTGAGCCTGCAGCCTCTTTACGTTAAGACCGATCACCATAGATTAACATTGGCACCTGACGCTGTTTGGCTCCTCTGCACCCGACTGGCCCAGTGCCACTGGTGGTACTCTGCTGGTGCTGCCTTGGACCTTGCCCTCCACTCACTTTAACTCCTGGAAATTGGTCCCGTAGGTCGCTGTACTATACCTGAATGCCGCACTGCCTTTTCCTCCCATAGGATAACATTGCACTTCCAGAAATTGCACAGTGTCAACTTTTTGAACTAAAAAGAATTCCTATTTAAAAACATACTAACCTGAAAGATTTGCTTCTGGTGCCTAAACATTTATAAAGATACGCGTTATTTTTAATAATTGGTGTGGATCTCCTGATTGAATGTTGGGTGTATTTCTAAATGTCTAGCAGTGCCCTGTGATAAGCCTAAGGCTGCTCGACCACACTACCCTCTAGAAGAACACCTTGGGATTGCCATAGCAAGCCCCTGTCCACTCCTAAGGGAACCCCTGGACTCTGTATCTGATATATCTCATTTTGATATATCATGTAAAGAGCCAGCTACCTACAATGTCTGATCGATTGCTGATTGCAGTCTGTCTAAGAGGATTAGAAGCAACTTTATGGGGCCACAGTTACTGACATGAAACTCGTCCTTTCAGGAAATTTTATTTGTTATTTTATTGAAAGTTAACAATAGGTTCAGCTACTCAAACAGGTAGATTACAGCCACATATCACACTGTGCCTGAGTCGTATAGGTTTATAAGTATGGCATGGGGTAAACTGAATCGTCTCGTACCTCCCCATTCAGACCCCCCCTCCGCACCACAACCCTACATTTCCAAACAAAGCCATCTTGAGTCCAAGAGTTATGTCCCATTTTGAGGACCTTCGAGTCCAATTAGACTCAAATGTTAACAAAGGTCTAAACTAGGGTTGTACGTAACTCATGTAACATCCTCTAGCGTAATTACACATAAATACCACAAAGTTACTCGTAACTATGCGAGAAGCGTGATCCAGCATTTAGTGCTATTTTCTTAGTGCAAAATGTACCCTTATATCTGAAATATGCACGAGGCTGCAATTCGTGCTAGCAAAATAGTCTGAAATGAAATAGGAAATGACCAGCGCATGAAAATAGCGCTATATGCCACAGGACAATAGTGCATGAACAGCTCCCGCCAGCAGTTGCTCAGGCTCTCTGGGCCCGATTCACAGAACTAACTAGTGCCTTCTGTGAATACCAAAATGAGTAAGTGCCTTCTTTGAATACCAAAATGAGTAAGTGCCTTCTGTGAATACCAAAATGGTAGTAAGTTTAGGATTTTGTCTTAAGTTAGTTCTGTGAATCGGGCCCTCTACTTTTATTGTTCCTCTGCTCCTGAGGTAGGCCATTTGCCCCCAAATTACTCTTACTTACTTGAGCAGGTCTAATTGCATAATTTTGTAATTGTACTTCACAGTAGTAATGCAAAAATTACCCTGATTACTCAGCCATAAATAATACTCCCAGGCCTATTGTTAATAAAAGTGCTACCACATTTGCATAACATTGCAAATAATTTCCCATTAAAACGAAGACTCTGCAATGATTAGTGTGGTCAGATGACACAAGGGGCTTTGCATGGAAATGAAAAGTGTATAACGTCTGCCTGATAGGAACTATTTCCGTAGAAACGATCCATATATTCTGTAGGACTGTGAGGGTAATAGCACCTTAATTATACTTTTTATTACATAGTTTCATATAGCGCGAACTTGACCCGAAGGCATCGGGTATCAGACCGCTTTACATGAGCACCAGTTACGTTACATGAAGACACACATTCTTTTGTGTTAGGCACGGGGAGATATTCCCCTGCTGTGCTGGGGGGTAGGGGGGCGCGCACAGCGCCCCGTGCTCGTCACGAGCTGGAAAAAGAACTATCCAAACTGAGTGTGGATTCCCCCCAAATAGGCCAGCGTCCGGGGCCCGTTCTGCTTTACGCGGATGACCGGTGTTGCTAGCTCGAACACCACTGGGGCTCCAGAAGCTGATCGATGGATTTGTCAACTTTATGGCCACACTTGACCTGTCAGCTAACCTGGAAAAATCCTACGTTATGACAGTTGGAGCAAGAGCAAAAAGGAAATTTGTATATAGGGTAGGTACTCATAAAATAAGACAGGTCCAGTCTTTTTCTTATTTAGCCGTTTTATTTGATGAGCAATTAGACTTTAAATCCCTGTTGGATAAACATGCAGCAAAACTGGTGGCGTCATCAGGGGCCATAATGGGCTATGGGAGAAGACTGGGCAGATGGTCGCCGGAGCAAGTTCTTAACTTGTATAGGTCAATATGCTGCGCCAAAGCAGCCTATGGGTCAGAAGTGTGGGGTTTTACAAACAAGCATTTGCACCAGATCCAGGTGGGGGAAAATAAGTTTTTCAAAAGGATATTAAAGGTGCCACAGAGTACTCCATCTTACATTATACACGATGAACTGGGAGAGCCCTACATTGAAGACCGAATAAAGATTAGGCCGCTCCTGGCGTGGATCAAAATTTGGACTAACCCAGAGGCTGGCCTCAGCAGGCAAATCATCAAAGACTGTCTGAACCGTGACAGAGTGGGCCATATCCCCTGGATGAAGTATGTAAAAGATTCCTTGGAGGCAATCGGATGCAAAAACTTTTTTACCGCACCCGAGACCTTAAATACCCAGAACAAAATGCTGGTTAAAAAACTCTTCGGCGATTGGACATCTACGAACAGGGCTGTCACTGAAAAGCGTAAACCTACAGTCTTGTCCTATAGCTCACTGAAAAAGGCATATGGAATGGAACCATACCTTGCTGTGATGTACAACGCTCAGGACAGATTTTATATGACTCGTTTCAGACTTAATATGTTACATCACCTACTCTCTGTCCCCTCTGGATTTAATCTATCACTGGAGCTGAAGGGTACCTGCGGCTGCGACAGTCGGTCTCCGCAGGATACCCTTCACTTTGTACTGTTATGCTCTTTTTATTCAGCCCCTAGACGTAAGTTTTTAGTAGGGATTCTAAAAGAAGCTAAATTTAGAAAGGCGAAAGCAGCCTTACTGTTTTTGCAGGAAGCCTCAGATGCTCATACACTGTTTTGTATAATAAGTTTTATTAAGGTGGCAATGAGGCTAGGGAACACAAGAGAAGCAATTGATTGTAATGTCCCGTAATCAGAGACTAATATAAGAAATTCTTTGATATGAATGCAATGCCCTTTAGCTTTTTTTAATCATTTTAATGTGTCTTTTAAATGTTTTTAAACACAACTTTTTTATGTACTTTTATGGTATCTTTCTAAGTGCCGAATAAAGATATTTGGATTTGGACTGGGTGTGAGTGTTTGATTGGTTCAGATGCTCTGTCTATCACCACCCCCTTTTGTACTGCACGTTTTATGTGGGCGCGCTGTATATTCCATTGGGGTTGATGGGTGTGTTTGCTATGTGATTGCTGTCTGTTGCACGTTTTATTGTAGTGTGTGGGGTACTACACTGGTGGGCGTTTGAGCTGTGTGTTTGCTGTCTGTTTGACATGTTATATGAGTGTGTGGGATGTTCCATTGATGTTGGTTGGTGTGTGAGCTATGTGTGCTGTCTGTTTCACGTTTATCGTGAGTGTGTGGGATGTTCAATTGGTGTTGGTCGGCGTGTGAGCTGTGTTTGCTGTCTGTTTCACGTTTATCGTGACTGTGTGGGATGTTCCATTGGTGTTGGTGGGCGTGTGAGCTGTGTTTGCTGTCTGTTTCACGTGTATCGTGAGTGTGTGGGATGTTCCTTTGATGTTGGTGGGCGTGTGAGCTATGTTTGCTGTCTGTTTCACGTTTATCGTGAGTGTGTGGGATGTTCCATTGATGTTGGTGGGTGTGTGAGCTATGCTTGCTGTCTGTTTCACGTTTATCGTGAGTGTGTGGGATGTTCCATTGGTGTTGGTGGGCGTGTGAGCTGTGTTTGCTGTCTGTTTCACGTTTATCGTGAGTGTGTGGGATGTTCCATTGATGGTGGTGAGCGTGTGAGCTATGTTTGCTGTCTGTTTCACGTTTATCGTGAGTGTGTGGGATGTTCCATTGGTGTTGATGGGCGTGTGAGCTGTGTTTGCTGTCTGTTTCACGTTTATCGTGAGTGTGTGGGATGTTCCATTGGTGTTGGTGGGCGTGTGAGCTGTGTTTGCTGTCTGTTTCACGTGTATCGTGAGTGTGTGGGATGTTCCTTTGATGTTGGTGGGCGTGTGAGCTATGTTTGCTGTCTGTTTCACGTTTATCGTGAGTGTGTGGGATGTTCCATTGGTGTTGGTCGGCGTGTGAGCTGTGTTTGCTGTCTGTTTCACGTTTATCGTGAGTGTGTGGGATGTTCCATTGGTGTTGGTGGGCGTGTGAGCTGTGTTTGCTGTCTGTTTCACGTGTATCGGGAGTGTGTGGGATGTTCCTTTGATGTTGGTGGGCGTGTGAGCTATGTTTGCTGTCTGTTTCACGTTTATCGTGAGTGTGTGGGATGTTCCATTGATGTTGGTGGGTGTGTGAGCTATGTTTGCTGTCTGTTTCACGTTTATCGTGAGTGTGTGGGATGTTCCTTTGATGTTGGTGGGCGTGTGAGCTATGTTTGCTGTCTGTTTCACGTTTATCGTGAGTGTGTGGGATGTTCCATTGATGTTGGTGGGCGTGTGAGCTATGTTTGCTGTCTGTTTCACCTGTCTCATGAGTGTGTGGGATGTTCCTTTGATGTTGGTGGGCGTGTGAGCTATGTTTGCTGTCTGTTTCACGTGTATCCTGAGTGTGTGGGATGTTCCATTGGTGTTAATGGACGTGTGAGCTGTGTTTGCTGTCTGTTTCACGTTTATCGTGAGTGTGTGGGATGTTCCATTGGTGTTGGTGGGCGTGTGAGCTGTGTTTGCTGTCTGTTTCACGTTTATCGTGGGATGTTCCATTGGTGTTGGTGGGCGTGTGAGCTATGTTTGCTGTCTGTTTCACGTTTGTCGTGAGTGTGTGGGATGTTCCTTTGATGTTGGTGGGCGTGTGAGCTATGTTTGCTGTCTGTTTCACGTTTATCGTGAGTGTGTGGGATGTTCCATTGATGTTGGTGGGTGTGTGAGCTATGTTTGCTGTCTGTTTCACGTTTATCGTGAGTGTATGGGATGTTCCATTGGTGTTGGTGGGCGTGTGAGCTGTGTTTGCTGTCTGTTTCACGTGTATCGGGAGTGTGTGGGATGTTCCTTTGATGTTGGTGGGCGTGTGAGCTATGTTTGCTGTCTGTTTCACGTTTATCGTGAGTGTGTGGGATGTTCCATTGATGTTGGTGGGTGTGTGAGCTATGTTTGCTGTCTGTTTCACGTTTATCGTGAGTGTATGGGATGTTCCATTGGTGTTGGTGGGCGTGTGAGCTGTGTTTGCTGTCTGTTTCACATGTATCGTGAGTGTGTGGGATGTTCCTTTGATGTTGGTGGGCGTGTGAGCTATGTTTGCTGTCTGTTTCACGTTTATCGTGAGTGTGTGGGATGTTCCATTGATGGTGGTGAGCGTGTGAGCTATGTTTGCTGTCTGTTTCACGTTTATCGTGAGTGTGTGGGATGTTCCATTGGTGTTGATGGGCGTGTGAGCTGTGTTTGCTGTCTGTTTCACGTTTATCGTGAGTGTGTGGGATGTTCCATTGATGGTGGTGAGCGTGTGAGCTATGTTTGCTGTCTGTTTCACGTTTATCGTGAGTGTGTGGGATGTTCCATTGGTGTTGATGGGCGTGTGAGCTGTGTTTGCTGTCTGTTTCACGTTTATCGTGAGTGTGTGGGATGTTCCATTGGTGTTGGTGGGCGTGTGAGCTGTGTTTGCTGTCTGTTTCACGTGTATCGTGAGTGTGTGGGATGTTCCTTTGATGTTGGTGGGCGTGTGAGCTATGTTTGCTGTCTGTTTCACGTTTATCGTGAGTGTGTGGGATGTTCCATTGGTGTTGGTCGGCGTGTGAGCTGTGTTTGCTGTCTGTTTCACGTTTATCGTGAGTGTGTGGGATGTTCCATTGGTGTTGGTGGGCGTGTGAGCTGTGTTTGCTGTCTGTTTCACGTGTATCGGGAGTGTGTGGGATGTTCCTTTGATGTTGGTGGGCGTGTGAGCTATGTTTGCTGTCTGTTTCACGTTTATCGTGAGTGTGTGGGATGTTCCATTGATGTTGGTGGGTGTGTGAGCTATGTTTGCTGTCTGTTTCACGTTTATCGTGAGTGTGTGGGATGTTCCTTTGATGTTGGTGGGCGTGTGAGCTATGTTTGCTGTCTGTTTCACGTTTATCGTGAGTGTGTGGGATGTTCCATTGATGTTGGTGGGCGTGTGAGCTATGTTTGCTGTCTGTTTCACCTGTCTCATGAGTGTGTGGGATGTTCCTTTGATGTTGGTGGGCGTGTGAGCTATGTTTGCTGTCTGTTTCACGTGTATCCTGAGTGTGTGGGATGTTCCATTGGTGTTAATGGACGTGTGAGCTGTGTTTGCTGTCTGTTTCACGTTTATCGTGAGTGTGTGGGATGTTCCATTGGTGTTGGTGGGCGTGTGAGCTGTGTTTGCTGTCTGTTTCACGTTTATCGTGGGATGTTCCATTGGTGTTGGTGGGCGTGTGAGCTATGTTTGCTGTCTGTTTCACGTTTGTCGTGAGTGTGTGGGATGTTCCTTTGATGTTGGTGGGCGTGTGAGCTATGTTTGCTGTCTGTTTCACGTTTATCGTGAGTGTGTGGGATGTTCCATTGATGTTGGTGGGTGTGTGAGCTATGTTTGCTGTCTGTTTCACGTTTATCGTGAGTGTATGGGATGTTCCATTGGTGTTGGTGGGCGTGTGAGCTGTGTTTGCTGTCTGTTTCACGTGTATCGGGAGTGTGTGGGATGTTCCTTTGATGTTGGTGGGCGTGTGAGCTATGTTTGCTGTCTGTTTCACGTTTATCGTGAGTGTGTGGGATGTTCCATTGATGTTGGTGGGTGTGTGAGCTATGTTTGCTGTCTGTTTCACGTTTATCGTGAGTGTATGGGATGTTCCATTGGTGTTGGTGGGCGTGTGAGCTGTGTTTGCTGTCTGTTTCACATGTATCGTGAGTGTGTGGGATGTTCCTTTGATGTTGGTGGGCGTGTGAGCTATGTTTGCTGTCTGTTTCACGTTTATCGTGAGTGTGTGGGATGTTCCATTGATGTTGGTGGGCGTGTGAGCTATGTTTGCTGTCTGTTTCACCTGTCTCATGAGTGTGTGGGATGTTCCTTTGATGTTGGTGGGCGTGTGAGCTATGTTTGCTGTCTGTTTCACGTGTATCCTGAGTGTGTGGGATGTTCCATTGGTGTTAATGGGCGTGTGAGCTGTGTTTGCTGTCTGTTTCACGTTTATCGTGAGTGTGTGGGATGTTCCATTGGTGTTGGTGGGCGTGTGAGCTGTGTTTGCTGTCTGTTTCACGTTTATCGTGGGATGTTCCATTGGTGTTGGTGGGCGTGTGAGCTGTGTTTGCTGTCAGTTTTTTTTTTTTTTTTTTTTTTTTAAATATATTTTTATTGCAGAGTTATAAACAGCAGGAAAAGTAAACAGCCAGTGCACTTGCGGGCCCCCCCGTCCAATAACAGTTCACGGTTGTACACAGCCATTCAGCCCGCATCCCGGAGGCCGGGCGGCACATCAGTTCACTCTGGAGGAGCACAGCATAGTGTACGTCCCATTGGGACCCTGGCGGAAGATCGATTCACGTATCTGCGTTTACCCCCCCACCCGCAACAACATTCCCGTCAGCCATCCCCGTGGTATCAACGTAGTTGCCCCCTTTGGGGCCTGCCCAAGGCTATACGGGCCTTCGTACTTGGCCGTCCCACCTAATCAGGCCACCCGCCACTCAATGCCCCCTGTCCCAGTAGTTCCAGGCCCCCACCAGCAACCTTTCAATGGCTTCCGGCCCCCCCCCAAACCCCTCTACAGCTAATCCCCCCAACGCCCCCCCCCCCTGGCAACTGCAAAGGTGTGTGCATCGCTCCACCGAATTGGATGGTTCCACTACAGTGCTTAATGACATACTGCTGTGTTCGCCCCGCGGTGTCCAGCGGCTTAGTCCTCGCCGTCCACATCTACAACCAAAGCATCACGCAGAGCCTGTACCACTAACTCCCACGCACGGGCCGCATCCAGAGCCTTCTCATTCCCCAACTTCACTGCTTGCTTCATCCGGAGCACGCTCTCGCAGTCAGACCATCGCAGCAACTCATTCTTCCATCTACGCAGTGAGGGACCCCCCCTGGCCTTCCAGTGCCACGATATTTCCCTTTGAGCCAGTATCAGACCCAGATCTATGAATCTACTGGTCACCTTGGTGTGCTTAGTATGCGGGAACCAGAGCAAGAGACACGTCGCCATATCGAAGTCCACCTCTCTGTCAGTCACTTCATTCAGGAGTTCCCCTACCTCAGCCCAATAAGTTCCCAGTTGCGGACACCCCCAAAACAAGTGGTCCATGTCCGCCCCAAGGGACGAGCATCGGGGGCAACAGGCATCCGGCACCCGAAAGTGCCGCTGTAGTTTCTCCGGAGTTAGATAGGCCCTATGGAGCACATAAAAATGAACCTGCTGAAAGCGCGCGTTCCTGGTGCCCTTCCACGTGCGTCGCAGGATATGGCCCCATGCCGTATCCGGTATGGGCCGGCCAATGCTCCCCTCCCATTTAGCTTTGAGCCCATGGAGAGGTTCCAGCCCGTCATGCAGCATCCTATTATGGAGGCACGTCACAGCTTTGAAGGTACCAGCCGCCATCACCACATATTGGCACGCCATAGTCGTCGCCGGTTCCAGGAGCCCCTCTTTCCAGGTGTTTGCTGTCAGTTTCACGTTTATCGTGAGTGTGTGGGATGTTCCATTGGTGTTGGTGGGCGTGTGAGCTATGTTTGCTGTCTGTTTCACGTGTATCCTGAGTGTGTGGGATATTCCATTGGTGTTGGGAGGCGTGTGAGCTATGTTTGCTGTCTGTTTCACGTCTATAGTGAGTGTGTGGGATGTTCCTTTGATGTTGGTGGGCGTGTGAGCTATGTTTGCTGTCTGTTTCACGTGTATCCTGAGTGTGTGGGATGTTCCATTGGTGTTAATGGGCGTGTGAGCTGTGTTTGCTGTCTGTTTCACGTTTATCGTGAGTGTGTGGGATGTTCCATTGGTGTTGGTGGGCGTGTGAGCTGTGTTTGCTGTCTGTTTCACGTTTATCGTGGGATGTTTCATTGGTGTTGGTGGGCGTGTGAGCTATGTTTGCTGTCAGTTTCACGTTTATCGTGAGTGTGTGGGATGTTCCATTGGTGTTGGTGGGCGTGTGAGCTATGTTTGCTGTCTGTTTCACGTTTATCGTGAGTGTATGGGATGTTCCATTGGTGTTGGGGGGCGTGTGAGCTATGTTTGCTGTCTGTTTCACGTCTATAGTGAGTGTGTGGGATGTTCCTTTGATGTTGGTGGGCGTGTGAGCTATGTTTGCTGTCTGTTTCACGTGTATCCTGAGTGTGTGGGATGTTCCATTGGTGTTAATGGGCGTGTGAGCTGTGTTTGCTGTCTGTTTCACGTTTATCGTGAGTGTGTGGGATGTTCCATTGGTGTTGGTGGGCGTGTGAGCTATGTTTGCTGTCTGTTTCACGTTTATCGTGAGTGTGTGGGATGTTCCATTGGTGTTGGTGGGCGTGTGAGCTGTGTTTGCTGTCAGTTTCACGTTTATCGTGAGTGTGTGGGATGTTCCATTGGTGTTGGTGGGCGTGTGAGCTATGTTTGCTGTCTGTTTCACGTGTATCCTGAGTGTGTGGGATGTTCCATTGGTGTTGGGGGGCGTGTGAGCTATGTTTGCTGTCTGTTTCACGTCTATAGTGAGTGTGTGTGGGATGTTCCATTGATGTTGGTGGGCGTGTGAGCTATGTTTGCTCTGTTTCACGTGTATCCTGAGTGTGTGGGATGTTCCATTGATGTTGGTGGGCGTGTGAGCTGTGTTTGCTGTCTGTTTCACGTTTATCGTGAATGTGTCCGTGTTGTTCCATTGAGTCTGGCGGGTGGCGGTGGGGTTGTGCTGCTGCTGCTGCTGTAGCGCTGCACTCCAGCGGTCTCTGCTCGCGGCGCTAGGCCCGAGGTCAGGATCCATGTTCAGCTGGTGGCAGGCAGCACCTGCTTCTCCCTGATTAATCTCCCGTGGTTTCTCTTATCTGCCGATAAGGGCCGGGCTTCGAGGAGTGATTGCCCCATGCCCGGCGTCGGTGCCAGGCTCCCTGCCCGGGGCCCGCGGCCTTCGGTCCCCTGGGGAGCGGGTACACTGGTACCGCCTGCTCTGACCGGAGCCGGTCCCAGGGCAATGCTCTGTTGACACAGCCATCCGCAAACAGCCTCGTGAATGATTGATGGAAAGAAACCTGGCAGCAGGAAACAGTACCCCGCCAGGAGGACGGGGCAGGAGAGCGGGGGCAGCCACGGGCTGGCACTCGGAGGGCGCCGGGCGAGGCGGCGGGGGTGCAGGACGAGGACGGGGACGGGGAGCACAGCTGGGCTCCCACGGCAGGTATGTGCACACCTGGGGATCCGAGGGAGGTATGTGCACACCTGGGGCTCTGAGGGAGGTATGTGCACACCTGGGGATCCGGGGAGGTATGTGCACACCTGGGGATCCGACGGCAGGTATGTACACACCTGGGGATCCGGGGAGGTATGTGCACACCTGGGGATCCGACGGCAGGTATGTACACACCTGGGGATCCGAGGGAGGTATGTGCACACCTGGGGCTCTGAGAAGGGTATATACACACCTGATGCTATGAGAAGAGGCACATACACACCTGAGGTATGTGGACACCTGGGGCTCTGGGAATAGGTATATACACATCTCGGGATCCGAGGGAGGTATGTACACACCTGGGGATCCGGGGAGGTATGTGCACACCTGGGGCTCTGAGGGAGGTATGTGCACATCTGGGGCTCTGAGGGAGGTATGTGCACACCTGGGGCTCTGAGGGAGGTATGTGCACACCTGGGGATCCGAGGGAGGTATGTGCACACCTGGGGATCCGGGGAGGTATGTGCACACCTGGGGCTCTGAGGGAGGTATGTGCACACCTGGGGATCCGAGGGAGGTATGTGCACACCTGGGGATCCGGGGAGGTATGTGCACACCTGGGGCTCTGAGGGAGGTATGTGCACACCTGGGGATCCGAGGGAGGTACATACACATCTCGGGATCCGAGGGAGGTATGTACACACCTGGGGATTCGGGGAGGTATGTGCACACCTGGGGCTCTGAGGGAGGTATGTGCACACCTGGGGCTCTGAGGGAGGTATGTGCACACCTGGGGCTCTGAGGGAGGTATGTGCACACCTGGGGCTCTGAGGGAGGTATGTGCACACCTGGGGATCCGAGGGAGGTATGTGCACACCTGGGACTCTGAGGGAGGTATGTGCACACCTGGGGATCCGAGGGAGGTATGTGCACACCTGGGGATCCGAGGGAGGTATGTGCACACCTGGGGATCCGGGGAGGTATGTGCACACCTGGGGCTCTGAGGGAGGTATGTGCACACCTGGGGATCCGAGGGAGGTACATACACATCTCGGGATCCGAGGGAGGTATGTACACACCTGGGGATCCGGGGAGGTATGTGCACACCTGGGGCTCTGAGGGAGGTATGTGCACACCTGGGGCTCTGAGGGAGGTATGTGCACACCTGGGGATCCGAGGGAGGTACATACACACCTGGGGCTCTGAGGCAGGTATGTGCACACCTGGGGATCCGAGGGAGGTATGTGCACACCTGGGACTCTGAGGGAGGTATGTGCACACCTGGGGATCCGAGGTAGGTATGTGCACACCTGGGACTCTGAGGGAGGTATGTGCACACCTGGGGCTCTGAGGGAGGTATGTGCACACCTGGGGCTCTGAGAAGAGGTATGTGCACACCGGGGGCTCTGAGAATAGGTATATACACATCTGGGGATCCGACGGCAGGTATGTGCACCCTGGGGATCCGACGGAGCTTTGTACACACCTGGGGCTCTGAGACGAGGAACATACACACCTGGGGCTCTGAGAGAGGTATGTACACACCTGGGGATCCGAGGGAGGTATGTGCACACCTGGGGATCCGAGGGAGGTATGTGCACACCTGGGGCTCTGAGAAGAAGTATATACACACCTGAGGTATGTACACACCTGGGGATCGGAGAGAGGTATATACACACCTGGGGATCCGAGGGAGGTATGTGCACACCTGGGGATCCGAGGGAGGTATGTGCACACCTGTAGATCCGAGGAAGGTATGTGCACACCTGGGGATCCGAGGGAGGTAGATACACACCTGGGGATCCGAGGGAGGTAGGTGCACACCTGGGGCTCCGACGGCAGGTATGTGCACATCTGTGGATCCGAGGGATTTATGTGCACACCTGGGGATCCGAGGGAGGTATGTACACACCTGGAGCTCCGACGGTAGATATGTGCACACCTGGGGCTCTGAGGGAGGTATGTACACACCTGGAGCTCCGACGGCAGGTATGTGCACACTTGCGGATCCGAGGGAGGTATGTGCACACCTGAGAATCCGAGGGAGGTATGTGCACACCTGGGGATCCGAGGGAGGTATGTACACACCTGGAGCTCCGACGGTAGATATGTGCACACCTGGGGCTCTGAGGGAGGTATGTACACACCTGGAGCTCCGACGGCAGGTATGTGCACACTTGGGGATCCGAGGGAGGTATGTGCACACCTGAGAATCCGAGGGAGGTATGTACACACCTGGGGATCCGGGGAGGTATGTGCACACCTGGGGCTCTGAGGGAGGTATGTGCACACCTGGGGCTCTGAGGGAGGTATGTGCACACCTGGGGATCCGCGGGAGGTACATACACATCTCGGGATCCGAGGGAGGTATGTACACACCTGGGGATCCGGGGAGGTATGTGCACACCTGGGGCTCTGAGGGAGGTATGTGCACACCTGGGGCTCTGAGGGAGGTATGTGCACACCTGGGGATCCGAGGGAGGTACATACACACCTGGGGCTCCGACGGCAGGTATGTGCACACCTGGGGATCCGAGGGAGGTATGTGCACACCTGGGACTCTGAGGGAGGTATGTGCACACCTGGGGATCCGAGGGAGGTATGTGCACACCTGGGACTCTGAGGGAGGTATGTGCACACCTGGGGCTCTGAGGGAGGTATGTGCACACCTGGGGCTCTGAGAAGAGGTATGTGCACACCGGGGGCTCTGAGAATAGGTATATACACATCTGGGGATCCGACGGCAGGTATGTGCACCCTGGGGATCCGACGGAGCTTTGTACACACCTGGGGCTCTGAGACGAGGAACATACACACCTGGGGCTCTGAGAGAGGTATGTACACACCTGGGGATCCGAGGGAGGTATGTGCACACCTGGGGATCCGAGGGAGGTATGTGCACACCTGGGGCTCTGAGAAGAGGTATATACACACCTGAGGTATGTACACACCTGGGGATCGGAGAGAGGTATATACACACCTGGGGATCCGAGGGAGGTATGTGCACACCTGGGGATCCGAGGGAGGTATGTGCACACCTGTAGATCCGAGGAAGGTATGTGCACACCGTGGGGATCCGAGGGAGGTAGATACACACCTGGGGATCCGAGGGAGGTAGGTGCACACCTGGGGCTCCGACGGCAGGTATGTGCACATCTGTGGATCCGAGGGATTTATGTGCACACCTGGGGATCCGAGGGAGGTATGTACACACCTGGAGCTCCGACGGTAGATATGTGCACACCTGGGGCTCTGAGGGAGGTATGTACACACCTGGAGCTCCGACGGCAGGTATGTGCACACTTGGGGATCCGAGGGAGGTATGTGCACACCTGGGAATCTGAGGGAGGTATGTGCACACCTGGGGATCCGAGGGAGGTATGTGCACACCTGTAGATCCGAGGGAGGTATGTGCACACCTAGGGATCCGAGGGAGGTGTGTGCACACCTGGGGATCCGAGGGAGGTATGTGCACACCTGGGGATCCGAGGGAGGTATGTGCACACCTGGGGATCAGAGGGAGGTATGTGCACACCTGGGGATCCGAGGGAGGTATGTGCACATCTGGGGCTCTGAGAATAGGTATATACACACCTGGGACTCTGAGGAAGGTATGTGCACATCTGGGGCTCTGAGAATAGGTATGTACACACCTGGGGATCCGAGGGAGGTATATACACACCTGGTGATCCGAGGGAGGTATATACACACCTGGGGATCCGAGGGAGGTATATACACACCTGAGGTATGTACACACCTGGGGATCCGAGGGAGGTATATGCACACCTGGGGATCCGAGGGATGTATGTACACGCCTGGGGCTCTGAGAATATGTATATACACACCTGAGGTATATGCACACCTGGGGATCCGAGGGAGGTATATACACACCTGGGGCTCTGAGGGAGGTATATACACACCTGGGGCTCTGAGAAGAGGTATATACACACCTGAGGTATGTACACACCTGGAGCTCCGACGGCAGGTATGTGCACACTTGGGGATCCGAGCGAGGTATGTGCACACCTGGGAATCCGAGGGAGGTATGTGCACACCTGGGGATCCGAGGGAGGTATGTGCACACCTGTAGATCCGAGGGAGGTATGTGCACACCTGGGGATCCGAGGGAGGTATGTGCACACCTGGGGATCCGAGGGAGGTATGTGCACACCTGGGGATCCGAGGGAGGTATGTGCACACCTGGGAATCCGAGGGAGGTATGTGCACACCTGGGGATCCGAGGGAGGTATGTGCACACCTGGGGATCCGAGGGAGGTATGTGCACACCTGGGGATCCGAGGGAGGTATGTGCACACCTGGGGATCCGAGGGAGGTATGTGCACACCTGGGGATCCGAGGGAGGTCTGTGCACACCTGGGGATCCGAGGGAGGTATGTACACGCCTGGGGCTCTGAGAATATGTATATACACACCTGAGGTATATGCACACCTGGGGATCCGAGGGAGGTATATACACACCTGGGGCTCTGAGGGAGGTATATACACACCTGGGGATCCGAGGGAGGTATGTGCACATCTGGGGCTCTGAGAAGAGGTATATACACACCTGGGGCTCTGAGGGATGTATATACACACCTGGGGCTCTGAGGGAGGTATGTGCACATCTGGGGCTCTGAGAAGAGGTATATACACACCTGGGGCTCTGAGGGATGTATATACACACCTGGGGCTCTGAGGGATGTATATACACACCTGGGGCTCTGAGGGAGGTATATGCACACCTGGGGCTCTGAGAAGAGGTATGTACACATCTGGGCCTCTGAGATGAGGTATGTGCACACAGCCGCGGGCCGTGGAGGGAGTTACGGTGGGGCAGGGAGGCGGGGAGGGGGAGGGGCAGGGTGGAGGGACCTAAAAACCAGCATATGGATAATTACAGGTAAGTACACAATTTAATTATTAAAACGAATTTCGTAGCGCGCACTGCATCGCAAAATGCGATGCTGTGCGCGCTACGAATTTCGTTTTATTAATTAAATTGTGTACTTACCTGCAATTATCCATATGCCAGTTTTTAGGTCCCTCCACCCTGCCCCTCCCCCTCCCCGCCTCCCTGCCCCACCGTAAGTCCCTCCACGGCCCGCGGCTGTGTGCACACTTGGGGCCCTGAGAAGAGGTATGTACACACCTGGGGCTCTGAGAAGAGGTATGTGCACATCTGGAGCTCTGAGAAGAGGTATGTACACACCTGAGGCTCTGAGAAGAGGTACGTACACACCTGGGGCTCTGAGATGAGGTACATACACACCTGGGGCTCTGAGATGAGGTACATACACACCTGGGGCTCTGAGATGAGGTATATCCATCCCTGGGACTCTTAGATGAGATATATTCTCACCTGGGACTCTGCGGGGAGCAATCACATACCTGGGTCTCTGAGATGACGTATGGGCACCTAGGACTCTGCGAGGAGCATACACACACCTAGGGCTCTGCGAAGACTACATACACACCTGGGGCTCTGAGATGAGGTATTACACACATGAGACTCTGCGGGGCGCGTACAGACACCTGGAGCTCTGAGGGAGGTACATACACACTAGGACTATGAGATGAGGTATATACACACCTGGGGCTCTGAGGATAGGTATATTCACACCTGCAACTCTGTGAGGAGCATATGCACACACCTCTGTCTCTGAGAGGAGGTATGTGTACACACCTGGGGCTCTGCGGGTAGTACACACACACACACAGGGCTCTGAGATGAGGCGTGCACACACATGTGACTCTGCAAAAATTGTACACACAAACCAGGGCCTGCAAGAAGTAGATACACACTTGGGGCACTGAGATGAGGTATATACACAACTGGGACTCTGCGAAGAGTACATGCAGACCTGGAGCTTGGAATGAGGTATATGCATCCAGGGACTCTGCTAGGAGCATATCCATTTGTGGGGCCCTATAAGGCGCGTTGATATGAGGTATGTTCACACCTGGCACCATGCGAGGACCATATACATATCTCAGGCTTCGCAAAGAGTATTGACAAACCTGGGACTCTCACAGGTGGTACATACACACCTGGGCTTTAGTGAGGAGTATATACATACCTTGGTCTCTGAGGTGAGGTATATACACACCTGCGACTCTGCGAGGAGTACGTGCACACCTGGGGCTCTGAGATGAGGTATAAACACACCTGGCACTCTGAGATGGGCTACAGACAGACCTGGACTCTGTGAGGAGTGCGCACTCACCTGGGGCTCTGAGATGAGGTATAAACACACCTGGCACTCTGAGATGGGCTACAGACACACCTGGACTCTGTGAGGAGTGCACACTCACCTGGGGCTCTAAGAGAGGTATAAACACACCTGGCACTCTGAGATGGGCTACAGACACACCTGGACTCTGTGAGGAGTGCACACTCACCTGGGGCTCTGAGAGAGGTATAAACACACCTGGCACTCTGAGATGGGCTACAGACACACCTGGACTCTGTGAGGAGTGCATACTCACCTGGGGCTCTGAGATGAGGTATAAACACACCTGGCACTCTGAGATGGGCTACAGACAGACCTGGACTCTGTGAGGAGTGCATACTCACCTGGGGCTCTGAGATGAGGTAGAAACACACCTGGCACTCTGAGATGGGCTATTGACAGACCTGGACTCTGTGAGGAGTGCATACTCACCTGGGGCTCTGAGATGAGGTAGAAACACACCTGGCACTCTGAGATGGGCTACAGACACACCTGAACTCTGCAAGAAGTGCATACTCACTTGGGACTCTGAGATGAGGTAGAAACACACCTGGCACTCTGAGATGGGCTATTGACAGACCTGGACTCTGTGAGGAGTGCATACTCACCTGGGGCTCTGAGATGAGGTATAAACACACCTGGCACTCTGAGATGGGCTACAGACACACCTGGACTCTGTGAGGAGTGCACACTCACCTGGGGCTCTGAGAGAGGTATAAACACACCTGGCACTCTGAGATGGGCTACAGACACACCTGAACTCTGCAAGGAGTGCATACTCACCTGGGGCTCTGAGATGATGTAGAAACACACCTGACACTCTGAGATGGGCTACAGACACACCTGGACTCTGTGAGGAGTGCACACTCACCTGGGGCTCTGAGAGAGGTATAAACAGACCTGGCACTCTGAGATGGGCTATAGACAGACCTGGACTCTGTGAGGAGTGCATACTCGCCTGGGGCTCTGAGATGAGCTAGAAACACACCTGGCACTCTGAGATGGGCTATTGACAGACCTGGACTCTGTGAGGACTGCATACTCACCTGGGGCTCTGAGATGAGGTATACACACACCTGGCACTCTGAGATGGGCTACAGACACACCTGAACTCTGCAAGGAGTGCCTACTCACCTGGGGATCTGAGATGAAGTAGAAACACACCTGGCACTCTGAGATGGGCTACAGACACACCTGGACTCTGTGAGGAGTGCACACTCACCTGGGGCTCTGAGAGAGGTATACACAGACCTGGCACTCTGAGCTGGGCGGTGGGTTAGGGGCAGGGCACTTGAGCCACAAAAGCTGTGTGGCAGGCGTTTCAGGCATAAAAGCTGCGGGGCGGGCACTTGAGGCATAAAAGTGCAGAGCAGGGCACTCAAGGCATAAAAGCTGCAGGTGGGCATTACAGGCATAAAAGCCTGGACTCTGTGAGGAGAGCATACTCACCTGGGGCTCTGAGATGAGGTAGAAACACACCTGGCACTCTGAGATGGGCTATTGCCAGACCTCGACTCTGTGAGGAGTGCATACTCACCTGGGGCTCTGAGATGAGGTATAAACACACCTCGCACTCTGAGATGGCTACAGACACACCTGGACTCTGTGAGGAGTGCATACTCACCTGGGGCACTGAGAGGGGCTCCGGACAGACCTGGCACTCTGAGATGGGCTATTGACAGACCTGGACTCTGTGAGGAGTGCATACTCACCTGGGGCTCTGAGATGAGGTATAAACACACCTCGCACTCTGAGATGGGCTACAGACACACCTGGACTCTGTGAGGAGTGCACACTCACCTGGGGCTCTGAGATGAGGTATAAACAGACCTGGCACTCTGAGATGGGCTATTGACAGACCTGGACTCTGTGAGAAGTGCACACTCACCTGGGGCTCTGAGAGAGGTATAAACAGACCTGGCACTCTGAGATGGGCTATTGACAGACCTGGACTCTGTGAGGAGTGCATACTCACCTGGGGCTCTGAGATGAGGTATAAACACACCTCGCACTCTGAGATGGCTACAGACACACCTGGACTCTGTGAGGAGTGCATACTCACCTGGGGCACTGAGAGGGGCTCTGGACAGACCTGGCACTCTGAGATGGGCTATTGACAGACCTGGACTCTGTGAGGAGTGCATACTCACCTGGGGCTCTGAGATGAGGTATAAACACACCATGCACTCTGAGATGGGCTACAGACACACCTGGACTCTGTGAGGAGTGCACACTCACCTGGGGCTCTGAGAGAGGTATAAACAGACCTGGCACTCTGAGATGGGCTATTGACAGACCTGGACTCTGTGAGAAGTGCACACTCACCTGGGGCTCTGAGAGAGGTATAAACAGACCTGGCACTCTGAGATGGGCTATTGACAGACCTGGACTCTGTGAGGAGTGCATACTCACCTGGGGCTCTGAGATGAGGTATAAACACACCTAGCACTCTGAGATGGGCTATAGACACACCTGGAATCTGCGAGGAGTGCATACTCACCTGGGGCTCTGAGATGAAGTATATGCACACTTGCCAATCTATAAGGAGTGTATATGGTCATACTTGGATTCTGGGATGAGGTACATACACAGCTGGGACTCTGTGAGGAATACATACGGGCTCTGAGGCAAGCTATAGGTACACCCAGGGCTCTGAGAAGAACATTGACACACCCAGGGAGCTCTCAGGAGAGGAATTACATACCAGGGGCTTTGAAAGGATACACACCTGCGGAACTCTGAGAGGAGGTATATGCTCACCTGGGAAGAGGTATCTTCACACACGGGGGCTCGGAGAAGAGGTATATACACACCTGCGGAGCTCTGGGGGTTTACTGACAAAATATCGACTACGAAAATATCTACATACAATAATATTGAGTCAAAAATAGCGACTGCCTGTACTTAAAATTAAAATTACAAAAATATTGGGGGAAATATAGTTGTCACTAATATAGTTGACTAAAATGTTGGTTTTGTAATATGTATAAATTTAAATAGTAAACATTAATTAACTTATTATTATGTTCAAAGATTAAAAGAAACACACATCTTAATATATATGTAATTGTACATCTAATTTAATATTATTAAATTAATATTTTTAATATATATTATAATTTAAAACCTTTTTAAATGTAATAATATACAACATAAATATATAAACAGATATCCAATAACATAAAATAAAAACATTTTAATTTCAAATAAAACATGGAAAAAATCCATTTACCAAAAATAAGTAAAATATTAAAAACATTAATAATTATAAATATTATATTTTAAATAACTTAACACATATTAATATAAATGTAAACAATGTAAAGTAAGCTACAACATTTTACAAATAATACATATACTACTTCCACTACAATTTATACAAGAGTAGATAAAGTGTCACACTCAGAAGGTGTAAAATGTACAAGACCCACTACACTAAATGCAACAGTAGGAAAACTGTTGGATTGCATATCGGCAAAACTTAATATTCCCCCTCCAGTCGGTACAGCATTAGGGAAAGTGTTGGATTGCGGAGGGGTAAAACTTCCTATTCCCACTCCAGTCAGTTCAACAGTAGGGAAAGTGTTGGATTGCAGAGGGGTAATAATTACTGTTCCCGCTTCAATGAGTGCAACAGTAGGGAAAGTGTTGGTTTGTGGGGTGGTCAAATTTACTATTCCCAGTTCAGTTAGTGCAAAAGTAGGGAAAGTGTTGGACTGTGAAGGGGTAAAAATTACTATTTCCACTGCATTCAATGCAACATTCGGAAGAAACAAATTCCCTTCAACACAATAAAATAATTTCAAAAACATAGTAAACCAATAAAAATATAAATATAAAAAAAACGAATCTATTTTATATTAAAAATTAAATAACATAGATACATATGATATTGTTAAATACATATAAATAACTACAGATATTATACTAATTAAAATACAAAAATATTTGTAAAGTAAATACATATTTTTATTTATTAATTATTTATTAACAAAAAAGTATTTCTCAAATAATTTTAATTTAGTTGCTTCCCACCATATACCCCTACAAAACTCAAAATCCGCACCTAAAACCTAACTTTAAAAAGAAAATTATTTCCACTATGAACATAAGTATTTATCAGCAAACTAATTATCATTAATTAAAAAAAATTATTAATTAAATATAAATAATTTTCTTTCCACCCTATACCCCCACAAAACACACACAAAACTCCTAAAAACTAAAAGAAAATATTACACAAGTAAGAAAATTATCAATGTAATAATTAATATCAATTAAAAATGAATTTTTACCTAATTAAACTTAATTTGCCTCCCACTGTATATCCCTAGAAAACCTACAACCCATACCTAAAATTTTAATTGAAATAATGTAATTATACAATTAAAACAATTTAATTATCAATTAAATAATTATTATTAATTATTATTAATTGACACAATATATATAAATTACTTAGAATTAATTTACTCCCCGTCCTGTACCCCTCTAAAGCCCACAACCTGTTGAAGAAGTTACAGGTGGTTAAAAATACTGCAGCCAGACTTCTACTGGGCCTGTCGGCTAGGAACAGTGTTCGTCAACAGCTGCGCTCTCTCCACTGGCTCCCATGGTGGATAGAGTCAAATTCAAACTACTAACTTTGGCCCACCGTGCTCTCAACAGCTGTGGTCCTCTTTACTTACAGAGGCGTCTTTCTTTCTATGTCCCCATGCGCTCCTTGAGGGCCTCATCCTTATGTTATGCTCAGGTCCCTCGCTTCAAGCTGCAGAGGATAGGGGGCAGTTAATTTGCAGTAAAAGCGGCGGTTGCGTGGAATGCTCTTTCTCTTGCCCTGCATACCATCCAGAATCCAGTTGCGTTCAAGAGGAAGTTGAAAACACATCTTTTTCCCTGAAGCTTCCTGCTCGTACCTCGCTAGGCTCCGCGCCGGGACACTCATGGGTATCCGTGCGCGCTATAAGTTAATATAACATAACATAACCCACACCTAAAATAAAATAAAAAATTACACAATTAACATAATTAATTATCAATAACATAATTAATATTAGTTACCAACTAATTATTGAGGCATTTGAATTAATTTACTCCCCACCCTGTACCCCTATAAACCCACAATCAGCCCCTAAAAATAAGAATGACAAAATTAACATAATTATTTATCAATTACATATTTAGTAGTAATTAAAAAATATGTATTAATTAATTAAAATTAAATTACTTCCCATTCTGTACACCTATACACCTCACAACCCACACATAAAAATTAAGGGCCTCATTACAATGTCGGTCAGAACGCATTACAACTTGTCGGAATCGTGTACGACCGACTCAGGCTCGGTGAGTCTGACCGACCGATTACGATGTTTCCGAACACCGTTTGGTCAGACTCCCATTGACTTCAATAGGAGCCTGTGTTCCGTCCAACAACATAGGCTCCCATTGAAAAAAGGAGTGGTTGCGGAAAACCTTGCACCCTGTGGCAGGCACCCCATGGGGCCTGACACACTGTGCATGGTTGTAAAGATGGGTCCCATGGGTACCCCCATGGGATGCATAAAAGCTGCATGGTGGGCACTTGAGGCATAAAAGCTGCAGGGCGGGCACTTGAGGCATAAAAGCGGTGGGTTAGGGGCAGGGCACTTGAGCCATGAAAGCTGTGGGGCAGGCATTTGAGGCATAAAAGCTGCAGGGCGGGCAATTGAGGCATAAAAGTGCGAAGCAGGGCACTCAAGGCATAAAAGCTGCAGGTGGGCATTTCAGGCATAAAAGTTGGGGGCGGGCACTTGAGGCATAAATGCTGCAGGGCGGGCACTTGAGGCATAACAGCTGCAGGGCCGCCACTTGTAGCATAAAAGCTGCGGAGCAGGGCACTTGAGGCATAAAAGCTGCAGGGCGGGCACTTGAGGCATAAAAGCTGCGGGCGGGCATTTGAGGCCTAAATGGTGCAGGGCTGGGTATTTCAGACATAAAAGCTGTGGGGCGGGCACTTGAGGCATAAACGTTGCAGGGCTGGTAATTTGAGACATAAAAGGTGCATGGCGGGCACTTGAGGCATAAAAACTGCGGGGCAGGCACTTGAGGCATAAAAGCTGCGGGGCAGGTACTTGGGGCATAAAAGGTGCATGGCTGGGTATTTCAGACATAAAAGCTGTGGGGCATGATCTTGAGGCATAAAAGCTGTGGGGCGGGCACTTGAGGCATAAAAGATGCAAGGCTGGGTATTTGAGACATAAAAGCTGCTGGACTGTCACTTAAGGCATAAAACCTGCGGGGCGGGGCACTTGAGGCATAAAAGCTGCGGGGCGGGCACTTGAGGCATAAATGCTGCAGGGCGGGCACTTGAGGCATAAAAGCTGCAGGGCCGGCACTTGTGGCATAAAAGCTGCGGAGCAGGGCACTTGAGGCATAAAGCTGCGGGGTGGGCACTTGAGGCATAAAAGCTGCGGGCGGGCATTTGAGGCATAAAAGGTGCAGGGCTGGGTATTTCAGACATAAAAGCTGTGGGGCGGGCACTTGAGGCATAAAGGTTGCAGGGCTCGGAATTTGAGACATAAAAGGTGCATGGCGGGCACTTGAGGCATAAAAGCTGCGGGGCGGGCACTTGAGGCAGAAAATCTGCGGGGCAGGTACTTGGGGCATAAAAGGTGCAGGGCTGGGTATTTCAGACATAAAAGCTGTGGGGCAGGATCTTGAGGCATAAAAGCTGTGGGGCGGGCACTTGAGGCATAAAAGATGCAGGGCTGGGTATTTGAGACATAAAAGCTGCGGGACTGTCACTTAAGGCATAAAACCTGCAGGGCAGGGCACTTGAGGCATAAAAGCTGCGGGGCAGGCACTTGAGGCATAAATGCTGCAGGGCGGGCACTTGAGGCATAAAAGCTGCAGGGCCGGCACTTGTGGCATAAAAGCTGCGGAGCAGGGCATTTGAGGCATAAAAGCTGCGGGGCTGGGGATTTGAGACATAAAATCTGCGGGGCAGGCACTTGAGGCATAAAAGCTGCGGGGCGGACACTTGAGGCATAAAAGGTGCAGGGCTGGGTATTTGAGACATAAGAGCTGCGGGGCTGGCACTTGAGGCATAAAAGGTGCAGGGCTGGGAATTTGGGACATAAAAGCTGCGGGGCTGGCACTTGAGGCATAAAAGCTGCAGGGCCGGCACTTGTGGTATAAAAGCTGCGGAGCAGGGCATTTGAGGCATAAAAGCTGCAGGGCTGGGGATTTGAGACATAAAATCTGCGGGGCAGGCACTTGAGGCATAAAAGCTGCGGGCGGACACTTGAGGCATAAAAGGTGCAGGGCTGGGTATTTGAGACATAAGAGCTGCGGGGCTGGCACTTGAGGCATAAAAGGTGCAGGGCTGGGAATTTGAGACATAAAAGCTGCGGGGCTGGCACTTGAGGCATAAAAGCAGCGGGGCAGGGCACTTGAGGCATAAAAGCTGTGGACCAGGCACTTGAGGCATAAAAGCTGCAGGGCTGGTACTTGTGACATAAAAGCTGCAGGGCAGGTCACTTGAGGCATAAAAGCTGCGGGACAGGTCACTTGAGGCATAAAAGGCGCAGGGCTGGGCATTTGAGACATAAAAGCTGCGGGTCATGGCACTCGAGGCATAAATGGTGTGGGGCACTGCAATTGAAGTATAAAAGCTGCGAGGCAGAGCAATTGATGCATCAAAGCTGCGGGCAGGCCACTTGAGGCATACATTCTGCGGGGTAGGACACTTGAGGCATAAAAGCTGCAGGGAACTCAATACTTAAAGTGCGGGTTAGAGCCCTTGAGACATATATGGTGTGAGGCAGGGCACTTGAGACATAAATGGTGTGGGCCAGGGCACTTGAGACATAAAAGCAGTGGTGCAGGGCATTTGAACATAAAAACTGTGGTGCAGGGCACTTGAGACATAAAAGCTGTGGTGCAGGGCACTTGAGGCATAAAAGCTGCGGGGCGGGCATTTGAGGCATAAAAGGGATGTATGACGTTACAACGCAGGCTATTACAATGCCTACCTTTACAACGCGGTTTTTACATCGCAATCCATTACAACGCATAGTGCTTTTTGGTGTTGGATAGTGAATAGTTTAATTTACTATTCCAACTCCAGTCCCCGTGGACACTAGGGAAGGTTATTGGATAGTAAATTAACCTATTCCCTATCCTAGAGCGTCCCCCAGCGCAATGCGTTATAATGGTTTGCGTTGTAATGACCGCGTTGTAATGGTAGTGCGTTGTAAAAGTTTCGTTGTAAAGGTTGTTTACCGCATAAAAGCTGTGGGGCAAGGCATCTGAGACATAAAAGCTGTGGTGCAGGGCACTTGAGACATAAAAGCTGTGGGGCAGGGCACTTGAGACATAAAAGCTGTGGTGCAGGGTATTTGAGGCATAAAAGCTGTGGTGCAGGGCACTTGAGGCATTAAAGCTGTGGGGCAGGGCACTTGAGACATAAAAGGTGTGGTGCAGGGCACTTGAGACATAAAAGCTGTGGTGCAGGGCATTTGAGACATAAAAGGTGTGGGGCAGGGCACTTGAGACATAAAAGCTGTGGTGTAGTGCACATGAGGCATAAAACCTGTGGGGCAGGGCACTTGAGGCATAAAAGCTGTGGTGCAGGGCACTTGAGAAATAAAAGCGGTGGGGCAGGGCACTTGAGACATAAAAGCTGTGGTGCAGGTCACTTGAGGCATAAAAGCTGTGGTGCAGGGCACTTGAGGCATAAAAGGCGTCGGGCAGGGCACTTGAGGCATAAAAGTTGTGGTGCAGGGCACTTGAGACATAAAAGCCGTGGTGCAGGGCACTTGACACATAAAAGGCGTCGGGCAGGGCACTTGAGACATAAAAGCTGTGGTGCAGGGCACTTGAGACATAAAAGGTGCAGGGCACTTGAGACATGAAAGCTGCGGGGCAGGTCACTTGAGGCATATAAGGTGCAGGGCACTTGAGGCATGAAAGCTGTGGGGCAGGGCACTTGAGACATGAAAGCTGCGGGGCAGGTCACTTGAGGCATAAAAGGTGCAGGGCACTTGAGGCATGAAAGCTGTGGGGCAGGAAACTTGATGCATGAAAGCTGCGGGGCAGGGCACTTGAGACATGAAAGCTATGGGACAGGGCACTTGAGACATAAAATCTGTGGTGCAGGGCACTTGCTGAGAGGCCTCAGCCTGGGGCAAACTGAAGATCGGAGTTCAAGGGCAGAGAAAGCTGCAGGCTCAGGGGAAGGGCAGAAACCTAGGCTTAGTTGGGGAAACACAGATGTGTGCTCAGGAGGGGCAGAGACAGAGCCCTGGGCTGAGTCGAGGCATCCACAGCCGCCCTGGGCTCTACCGGGGAATGCACACAATCTCAGTGTTCAACAAGGGAAGATTCAAATACTCTTGCCTTATGAGGGGCAGATACAGATACTCTCGCCTTATGAGGGGCAGATACAGATACTCTCGCCTTATGAGGGGCAGATACAGATACTCTCGCCTTATGAGGGGCAGATACAAATACTCTCGCCTTATGAGGGGCAGGTGCAGATACTCTCACTTTATGAGGGGCAGCCACAGATACTCTCGCCTTATGAGGGACAGATACTCTCACTTTATGAGGGGCAGGTGCAGATACTTTTGCCTTATGAGGGGCAGATACAGATACTCTCACTTTATGAGGGGCAGATGCAGATACTCTCGCCTTATGAGGGGCAGATACAGATACTCTCGCCTTATGAGGGGCAGATGCAGATACTCTCGCCTTATGAGGGGCAGGTGCAGATACTCTCACTTTATGAGGGGCAGCCACAGATACTCTCGCCTTATGAGGGACAGATACTCTCACTTTATGAGGGGCAGGTGCAGATACTTTTGCCTTATGAGGGGCAGATACAGATACTCTCACTTTATGAGGAGCAGATACAGATACTCTCGCCTTATGAGGTGCAGACACGGATACTCTCACTTTATGAGGGGCAGCCACAGATACTCTTGCCTTATGAGGGGCAGATACAGATACTCTCACTTTATGAGGGGCAGCCACAGATACTCTTGCCTTATGAGGGGCAGATACAGATACTCTCGCCTTATGAGGGGCAGATACAGATACTCTCACTTTATGAGGGGCAGATGCAGATACTCTCGCCTTATGAGGGGCAGATACAGATACTCTCGCCTTATGAGGGGCAGATAGAGTTGCTCTTGCCTTATGAGGGGCAGATGCAGATACTCTCGCCTTATGAGGGGCAGATACAGATACTCTCACTTTATGAGGGGCAGATACAGATACTCTCACTTTATGCGGGGCAGATACAGATACGCTTGCCTTATGAGGGGCAGATGCAGATACTCTTGCCTTATGAGGGGCAGATAAGGATACTCTTGCCTTGGGAGGGGCAGATACAGATACTCTTGCCTTATGAGGGGCAGATACAAATACTCTTGCCTTATGAGGGGCAGATGCAGATACTCTTGCCTTATGCGGGGCAGCTACAGATACTCTTGCCTTATGAGGGACAGATGCAGATACTCTTGCCTTATGAGGGTGAGATGCAGATACTCTTGCCTTGTGAGGGGCAGAAACAGATACTCTCACTTTATGAGGGGCAGATACAGATACTCTCGCCTTATGAGGGGTAGATACAGATACTCTCACTTTATGTGGGGCAGATACAGATACTCTCGCCTTATGAGGGGCAGATACATATACTCTCGCCTTATGAGGAGCAGATGCAGATACTCTTGCCCTGTGAGGGGCAGCCACAGATACTCTCACTTTATGAGGGGCAGATGCAGATACTCTTGCCTTATGAGGGGCAGATGCAGATACTCTCGCCTTATGAGGGTCAGATACAGATACTCTCGCCCTGTGAGGGGCAGATACAGATACTCTTGCCTTGTGAGGGGCAGATACAGATACTCTCACTTTATGAGGGGCAGATACAGGTACTCTTGCCTTGTGAGGGGCAGACGCAGATTCTCTCACTTTATGAGGGGCGATACAGGTACTCTCGCCTTATGCGGGGCAGATGCAGATACTCTTGCCTTATGAGGGGGCAGATGCAGATACTCTCTCGCCTTATGAGGGGCAGGTGCAGATACTCTCACTTTATGAGGGGCAGCCACAGATACTCTCGCCTTATGAGGGACAGATACTCTCACTTTATGAGGGGCAGGTGCAGATACTTTTGCCTTATGAGGGGCAGATACAGATACTCTCACTTTATGAGGGGCAGATACAGATACTCTCGCCTTATGAGGTGCAGACGCAGATACTCTCACTTTATGAGGGGCAGCCACAGATACTCTTGCCTTATGAGGGGCAGATACAGATACTCTCACTTTATGAGGGGCAGCCACAGATACTCTCGCCTTATGAGGGGCAGATACAGATACTCTCACTTTATGAGGGGCAGATGCAGATACTCTCGCCTTATGAGGGGCAGATACAGATACTCTGGCCTTATGAGGGGCAGATAGAGTTGCTCTTGCCTTATGAGGGGCAGATGCAGATACTCTCGCCTTATGAGGGGCAGATACAGATACTCTCACTTTATGAGGGGCAAATACAGATACACTCACTTTATGCGGGGCAGATACAGATACTCTTGCCTTATGAGGGGCAGATGCAGATACTCTTGCCTTATGAGGGGCAGATACAGATACTCTTGCCTTGGGAGGGGCAGATACAGAAACTCTTGCCTTATGAGGGGCAGATACAAATACTCTTGCCTTATGAGGGGCAGCTACAGATACTCTTGCCTTATGAGGGGCAGATGCAGATACTCTTGCCTTATGCGGGGCAGCTACAGATACTCTTGCCTTGTGAGGTGCAGAAACAGATACTCTCACTTTATGAGGGGCAGATACAGATACTCTCGCCTTATGAGGGGTAGACACAGATACTCTCACTTTATGAGGGGCAGATGCAGATACTCTCGCCTTATGAGGGTCAGATGCAGATACTCTCGCCTTATGGGGGCAGATAGAGTTGCTCTTGCCTTATGAGGGGCAGATGCAGATACTCTCGCCTTATGAGGGGCAGATACAGATACTCTCGCCTTATGAGCGGCAGATAGAGTTGCTCTCACCTTATGAGGGGCAGATACAGATACTCTCACTTTATGAGGGGCAGATACAGATACTCTCACTTTATGAGGGGCAGATACATGTACTCTCGCCTTATGTGGGGCAGATACAGATACTCTTGCCTTATGAGAGGCAGATGCAGATACTCTTGCCTTATGAGGGGCAGATACAGATACTCTTGCCTTATGAGGGGCAGATGCAGATACTCTTGCCTTATGCGGGGCAGATACAGATACTCTTGCCTTATGAGGGGCAGATGCAGATACTCTTGCCTTATGAGGGGCAGATGCAGATACTCTTGCCTTGTGAGGGGCAGATACAGATACTCTCACTTTATGAGGGGCAGATACAGATATTCTTGCCTTATATGGGGCAGATACAGATACTCTCACTTTATGAGGGGTGAATACAGATACTCTCGCCTTATGAGGGGCAGATACAGACACTCTCGCCTTATGAGGGGCAGATACAGATACTCTTGCCTTATGAGGGGCAGATACAGATACTCTTGCCTTATGAGGGGCAGATACAGATACTCTCACTTTATGAGGGGTAGATGCAGATACTCTCGCCTTATGAGGGGCAGACACATATACTCTAGCCTTATGAGGGGCAGATGCAGATACTCTTGCCTTATGAGCGGCAGATACAGATACTCTTGCCTTATGAGGGGCAGATGCAGATACTCTTGTCTTATGCGGGGCAGATACAGATACTCTTGCCTTATGAGGGGCAGATACAGATACTCTCGCCTTATGAGGGGCAGATACAGATACTCTCACCTTAGTAGGGGCAGATGCAGATACTCTTGCCTTGTGAGGGGCAGTCACAGATACTCTCACTTTACGAGGGGCAGATGCAGATACTCTCGCCTTATGAGGGGCAGATACAGATACTCTCGCCTTATGAAGGGCAGATAGAGTTGCTCTTGCCTTATGAGGGGCAGATGCAGATACTCTCGCCTTATGAGGGGCAGATACAGATACTCTCACCTTATGAGGGGCAGATAGAGTTCCTCTCGGCTTATGAGGGGCAGATGCAGATACTCTCGCCTTATGAGGGGCAGATGCAGATACTCTCGCCTTATGAGGGGCAGATGCAGATATTTTCACTTTATATGGGGCAGATACAGATACTCCCACTTTATGAGGGGCAGATACAGGTACTCTCGCCTTATGCGAGGCAAATACAGATACTCTTGCCTTATGAGGGGGCAGATGCAGATACTCTCTCGCCTTATGAGGGGCAGTTGCAGATACTCTTGCCTTATGAGGGGCAGATACAGATACTCTTGCCTTATGAGGGGCAGATGCAGATACTCTTGCCTTATGAGGGGCAGATACAGATACTCTCGCCTTATGAGGGGCAGATACAGATACTCTCGCCTTATGAGGGGCAGATACAGATACTCTTGCCTTATGAGGGGCAGATACAGATACTCTTGCCTTGGGAGGGGCAGATACAGATACTCTTGCCTTATGAGGGGCAGATACAGATACTCTTGCCTTATGAGGGGCAGATGCAGATACTCTTGCCTTATGAGGGGCAGATACAGATACTCTTGCCTTGGGAGGGGCAGATACAGATACTCTCGCCTTATGAGGGGCAGATAGAGTTGCTCTTGCGTTATGAGGGGCAGATACAGATACTCTTGCCTTATGAGGGGCAGATACAGATACTCTTGCCTTGGGAGGGGCAGATACAGATACTTTTGCCTTATGAGGGGCAGATAGAGTTGCTCTTGCGTTATGAGGGGCAGATACAGATACTCTTGCCTTATGAGGGGCAGATACAGATACTCTTGCCTTATGAGAGGCAGATGCAGATACTCTCGCCTTATGAGGGTGAGATGCAGATACTCTTGCCTTGTGAGGGGCAGAAACAGATACTCTCACTTTATGAGGGGCAGATACAGATACTCTCGCCTTATGAGGGGTAGATACAGATACTCTCACTTTATGAGGGGCAGATACAGATACTCTCGCCTTATGAGGGGCAGATACATATACTCTCGCCTTATGAGGAGCAGATGCAGATACTCTTGCCTTGTGAGGGGCAGATACAGATACTCTCACCTTGTGAGGGGCAGATACAGATACTCTTGCCTTGTGAGGGTCAGATACAGATACTCTCACCTTGTGAGGGGCAGATACAGATACTCTTGCCTTGTGAGGGGCAGATACAGATACTCTCACTTTATGAGGGGCAGATACAGGTACTCTTGCCTTGTGAGGGGCAGACGCAGATTCTCTCACTTTATGAGGGGCAGATACAGATACTCTCGCCTTATGAGGGGGCAGATGCAGATACTCTCTCGCCTTATGAGGGGCAGGTGCAGATACTCTCACTTTATGAGGGGCAGATACAGATACTCTTGCCTTATGAGGGGCAGATACAAATACTCTTGCCTTATGAGGGGCAGATGCAGATAGTCTTGCCTTATGAGGGTGAGAGGCAGATACTCTTGCCTTGTGAGGGGCAGAAACAGATACTCTCACTTTATGAGGAGCAGATACAGATACTCTCGCCTTATGAGGGGCAGATAGAGTTGCTCTTTCCTTATGAGGGGCAGATGCAGATACTCTCGCCTTATGAGGGGCAGATACAGATACTCTCGCCTTATGAGGGGCAGATAGAGTTGCTCTCACCTTATGAGGGGCAGATACAGATACTCTCACTTTATGAGGGGCAGATACAGATACTCTCACTTTATGAGGGGCAGATACAGGTACTCTTGCCTTATGTGGGGCAGATACAGATACTCTTGCCTTATGAGGGGCAGATGCAGATACTCTTGCCTTATGAGGGGCAGATGCAGATACTCTTGCCTTATGAGGGGCAGATGCAGATACTCTTGCCTTATGAGGGGCAGATACAGATACTCTTGCCTTATGAGGGGCAGATGCAGATACTCTTGCCTTATGCGGGGCAGATACAGATACTCTTGCCTTATGAGGGGCAGATGCAGATACTCTTGCCTTATGAGGGGCAGATGCAGATACTCTTGCCTTGTGAGGGGCAGATACAGATACTCTCACTTTATGAGGGGCAGATACAGATACTCTCGCCTTATATGGGGCAGAAACAGATACTCTCACTTTATGAGGGGTGAATACAGATACTCTCGCCTTATGAGGGGCAGATACAGACACTCTCGCCTTATGAGGGGCAGATACAGATACTCTCGCCTTATGAGGGGCAGATGCAGATACTCTTGCCTTATGCGGGGCAGATACAGATACTCTTGCCTTATGAGGGGCAGATGCAGATACTCTTGCCTTATGAGGGGCAGATGCAGATACTCTTGCCTTGTGAGGGGCAGATACAGATACTCTCACTTTATGAGGGGCAGATACAGATACTCTCGCCTTATATGGGGCAGATACAGATACTCTCACTTTATGAGGGGTGAATACAGATACTCTCGCCTTATGAGGGGCAGATACAGACACTCTCGCCTTATGAGGGGCAGATACAGATACTCTTGCCTTATGAGGGGCAGATGCAGATACTCTTGCCTTGTGAGGGGCAGCCACAGATACTCTCACTTTATGAGGGGCAGATGCAGATACTCTCACTTTATGAGGGGTGAATACAGATACTCTCACTTTATGAGGGGCAGATACAGACACTCTCGCCTTATGAGGGGCAGATACAGATACTCTTGCCTTATGAGGGGCAGATGCAGATACTCTTGCCTTGTGAGGGGCAGTCACAGATACTCTCACTTTATGAGGGGCAGATACAGATACTCTCGCCTTATGAGGGGCAGATACAGATACTCTCGCCTTATGAAGGGCAGATAGAGTTGCTCTTGCCTTATGAGGGGCAGATGCAGATACTCTCGCCTTATGAGGGGCAGATACAGATACTCTCACCTTATGAGGGGCAGATAGAGTTCCTCTCGGCTTATGAGGGGCAGATGCAGATACTCTCGCCTTATGAGGGGCAGATACAGATACTCTCACTTTATGAGGGGCAGATACAGGTACTCTCGCCTTATGCGAGGCAAATACAGATACTCTTGCCTTATGAGGGGGCAGATGCAGATACTCTCTCGCCTTATGAGGGGCAGTTGCAGATACTCTTGCCTTATGAGGGGCAGATACAGATACTCTTGCCTTGTGAGGGGCAGATACAGATACTCTCGCCTTATGAGGGGCAGATACAGATACTCTCGCCTTATGAGGGGCAGATACAGATACTCTTGCCTTATGAGGGGCTGATACAGATACTCTTGCCTTGGGAGGGGCAGATACAGATACTCTTGCCTTATGAGGGGCAGATACAGATACTCTTGCCTTATGAGGGGCAGATGCAGATACTCTTGCCTTATGAGGGGCAGATACAGATACTCTTGCCTTGGGAGGGGCAGATACAGATACTCTCGCCTTATGAGGGGCAGATAGAGTTGCTCTTGCGTTATGAGGGGCAGATACAGATACTCTTGCCTTATGAGGGGCAGATACAGATACTCTTGCCTTATGAGAGGCAGATGCAGATACTTTTGCCTTATGAGGGGCAGATAAAGATACTCTTGCCTTATGAGGGGCAGATACAGATACTCTCGCCTTATGAGGGGCAAATACAGATACTCTTGCCTTATGCGGGGCAGATACAGATACTCGTGCCTTATGCGGGGCAGCTACAGATACTCTCGCCTTATGAGGGTGAGATGCAGATACTCTTGCCTTGTGAGGGGCAGAAACAGATACTCTCACTTTATGAGGGGCAGATACAGATACTCTCGCCTTATGAGGGGTAGATACAGATACTCTCACTTTATGAGGGGCAGATACAGATACTCTCGCCTTATGAGGGGCAGATACATATACTCTCGCCTTATGAGGCGCAGATGCAGATACTCTTGCCTTGTGAGGGGCAGATACAGATACTCTCACCTTGTGAGGGGCAGATACAGATACTCTTGCCTTGTGAGGGTCAGATACAGATACTCTCACCTTGTGAGGGGCAGATACAGATACTCTTGCCTTGTGAGGGGCAGATACAGATACTCTCACTTTATGAGGGGCAGATACAGGTACTCTTGCCTTGTGAGGGGCAGACGCAGATTCTCTCACTTTATGAGGGGCAGATACAGATACTCTCGCCTTATGAGGGGGCAGATGCAGATACTCTCTCGCCTTATGAGGGGCAGGTGCAGATACTCTCACTTTATGAGGGGCAGATACAGATACTCTTGCCTTATGAGGGGCAGATACAAATACTCTTGCCTTATGAGGGGCAGATGCAGATAGTCTTGCCTTATGAGGGTGAGAGGCAGATACTCTTGCCTTGTGAGGGGCAGAAACAGATACTCTCACTTTATGAGGAGCAGATACAGATACTCTCGCCTTATGAGGGGTAGATACAGATACTCTCACTTTATGAGGGGCAGATACAGATACTCTCGCCTTATGAGGGGCAGATACATATACTCTCGCTTTATGAGGAGCAGATGCAGATACTCTCGCCTTATGAGGGGCAGATAGAGTTGCTCTTTCCTTATGAAGGGCAGATGCAGATACTCTCGCCTTATGAGGGGCAGATACAGATACTCTCGCCTTATGAGGAGCAGATAGAGTTGCTCTCACCTTATGAGGGGCAGATACAGATACTCTCACTTTATGAGGGGCAGATACAGATATTCTTGCCTTATATGGGGCAGATACAGATACTCTCACTTTATGAGGGGTGAATACAGATACTCTCGCCTTATGAGGGGCAGATACAGACACTCTCGCCTTATGAGGGGCAGATACAGATACTCTTGCCTTATGAGGGGCAGATACAGATACTCTTGCCTTATGAGGGGCAGATACAGATACTCTCACTTTATGAGGGGTAGATGCAGATACTCTCGCCTTATGAGGGGCAGACACATATACTCTAGCCTTATGAGGGGCAGATGCAGATACTCTTGCCTTATGAGCGGCAGATACAGATACTCTTGCCTTATGAGGGGCAGATGCAGATACTCTTGTCTTATGCGGGGCAGATACAGATACTCTTGCCTTATGAGGGGCAGATACAGATACTCTCGCCTTATGAGGGGCAGATACAGATACTCTCACCTTAGTAGGGGCAGATGCAGATACTCTTGCCTTGTGAGGGGCAGTCACAGATACTCTCACTTTACGAGGGGCAGATGCAGATACTCTCGCCTTATGAGGGGCAGATACAGATACTCTCGCCTTATGAAGGGCAGATAGAGTTGCTCTTGCCTTATGAGGGGCAGATGCAGATACTCTCGCCTTATGAGGGGCAGATACAGATACTCTCACCTTATGAGGGGCAGATAGAGTTCCTCTCGGCTTATGAGGGGCAGATGCAGATACTCTCGCCTTATGAGGGGCAGATGCAGATACTCTCGCCTTATGAGGGGCAGATGCAGATATTTTCACTTTATATGGGGCAGATACAGATACTCCCACTTTATGAGGGGCAGATACAGGTACTCTCGCCTTATGCGAGGCAAATACAGATACTCTTGCCTTATGAGGGGGCAGATGCAGATACTCTCTCGCCTTATGAGGGGCAGTTGCAGATACTCTTGCCTTATGAGGGGCAGATACAGATACTCTTGCCTTATGAGGGGCAGATGCAGATACTCTTGCCTTATGAGGGGCAGATACAGATACTCTCGCCTTATGAGGGGCAGATACAGATACTCTCGCCTTATGAGGGGCAGATACAGATACTCTTGCCTTATGAGGGGCAGATACAGATACTCTTGCCTTGGGAGGGGCAGATACAGATACTCTTGCCTTATGAGGGGCAGATACAGATACTCTTGCCTTATGAGGGGCAGATGCAGATACTCTTGCCTTATGAGGGGCAGATACAGATACTCTTGCCTTGGGAGGGGCAGATACAGATACTCTCGCCTTATGAGGGGCAGATAGAGTTGCTCTTGCGTTATGAGGGGCAGATACAGATACTCTTGCCTTATGAGGGGCAGATACAGATACTCTTGCCTTGGGAGGGGCAGATACAGATACTTTTGCCTTATGAGGGGCAGATAGAGTTGCTCTTGCGTTATGAGGGGCAGATACAGATACTCTTGCCTTATGAGGGGCAGATACAGATACTCTTGCCTTATGAGAGGCAGATGCAGATACTCTCGCCTTATGAGGGTGAGATGCAGATACTCTTGCCTTGTGAGGGGCAGAAACAGATACTCTCACTTTATGAGGGGCAGATACAGATACTCTCGCCTTATGAGGGGTAGATACAGATACTCTCACTTTATGAGGGGCAGATACAGATACTCTCGCCTTATGAGGGGCAGATACATATACTCTCGCCTTATGAGGAGCAGATGCAGATACTCTTGCCTTGTGAGGGGCAGATACAGATACTCTCACCTTGTGAGGGGCAGATACAGATACTCTTGCCTTGTGAGGGTCAGATACAGATACTCTCACCTTGTGAGGGGCAGATACAGATACTCTTGCCTTGTGAGGGGCAGATACAGATACTCTCACTTTATGAGGGGCAGATACAGGTACTCTTGCCTTGTGAGGGGCAGACGCAGATTCTCTCACTTTATGAGGGGCAGATACAGATACTCTCGCCTTATGAGGGGGCAGATGCAGATACTCTCTCGCCTTATGAGGGGCAGGTGCAGATACTCTCACTTTATGAGGGGCAGATACAGATACTCTTGCCTTATGAGGGGCAGATACAAATACTCTTGCCTTATGAGGGGCAGATGCAGATAGTCTTGCCTTATGAGGGTGAGAGGCAGATACTCTTGCCTTGTGAGGGGCAGAAACAGATACTCTCACTTTATGAGGAGCAGATACAGATACTCTCGCCTTATGAGGGGCAGATAGAGTTGCTCTTTCCTTATGAGGGGCAGATGCAGATACTCTCGCCTTATGAGGGGCAGATACAGATACTCTCGCCTTATGAGGGGCAGATAGAGTTGCTCTCACCTTATGAGGGGCAGATACAGATACTCTCACTTTATGAGGGGCAGATACAGATACTCTCACTTTATGAGGGGCAGATACAGGTACTCTTGCCTTATGTGGGGCAGATACAGATACTCTTGCCTTATGAGGGGCAGATGCAGATACTCTTGCCTTATGAGGGGCAGATGCAGATACTCTTGCCTTATGAGGGGCAGATGCAGATACTCTTGCCTTATGAGGGGCAGATACAGATACTCTTGCCTTATGAGGGGCAGATGCAGATACTCTTGCCTTATGCGGGGCAGATACAGATACTCTTGCCTTATGAGGGGCAGATGCAGATACTCTTGCCTTATGAGGGGCAGATGCAGATACTCTTGCCTTGTGAGGGGCAGATACAGATACTCTCACTTTATGAGGGGCAGATACAGATACTCTCGCCTTATATGGGGCAGAAACAGATACTCTCACTTTATGAGGGGTGAATACAGATACTCTCGCCTTATGAGGGGCAGATACAGACACTCTCGCCTTATGAGGGGCAGATACAGATACTCTCGCCTTATGAGGGGCAGATGCAGATACTCTTGCCTTATGCGGGGCAGATACAGATACTCTTGCCTTATGAGGGGCAGATGCAGATACTCTTGCCTTATGAGGGGCAGATGCAGATACTCTTGCCTTGTGAGGGGCAGATACAGATACTCTCACTTTATGAGGGGCAGATACAGATACTCTCGCCTTATATGGGGCAGATACAGATACTCTCACTTTATGAGGGGTGAATACAGATACTCTCGCCTTATGAGGGGCAGATACAGACACTCTCGCCTTATGAGGGGCAGATACAGATACTCTTGCCTTATGAGGGGCAGATGCAGATACTCTTGCCTTGTGAGGGGCAGCCACAGATACTCTCACTTTATGAGGGGCAGATGCAGATACTCTCACTTTATGAGGGGTGAATACAGATACTCTCACTTTATGAGGGGCAGATACAGACACTCTCGCCTTATGAGGGGCAGATACAGATACTCTTGCCTTATGAGGGGCAGATGCAGATACTCTTGCCTTGTGAGGGGCAGTCACAGATACTCTCACTTTATGAGGGGCAGATACAGATACTCTCGCCTTATGAGGGGCAGATACAGATACTCTCGCCTTATGAAGGGCAGATAGAGTTGCTCTTGCCTTATGAGGGGCAGATGCAGATACTCTCGCCTTATGAGGGGCAGATACAGATACTCTCACCTTATGAGGGGCAGATAGAGTTCCTCTCGGCTTATGAGGGGCAGATGCAGATACTCTCGCCTTATGAGGGGCAGATACAGATACTCTCACTTTATGAGGGGCAGATACAGGTACTCTCGCCTTATGCGAGGCAAATACAGATACTCTTGCCTTATGAGGGGGCAGATGCAGATACTCTCTCGCCTTATGAGGGGCAGTTGCAGATACTCTTGCCTTATGAGGGGCAGATACAGATACTCTTGCCTTGTGAGGGGCAGATACAGATACTCTCGCCTTATGAGGGGCAGATACAGATACTCTCGCCTTATGAGGGGCAGATACAGATACTCTTGCCTTATGAGGGGCTGATACAGATACTCTTGCCTTGGGAGGGGCAGATACAGATACTCTTGCCTTATGAGGGGCAGATACAGATACTCTTGCCTTATGAGGGGCAGATGCAGATACTCTTGCCTTATGAGGGGCAGATACAGATACTCTTGCCTTGGGAGGGGCAGATACAGATACTCTCGCCTTATGAGGGGCAGATAGAGTTGCTCTTGCGTTATGAGGGGCAGATACAGATACTCTTGCCTTATGAGGGGCAGATACAGATACTCTTGCCTTATGAGAGGCAGATGCAGATACTTTTGCCTTATGAGGGGCAGATAAAGATACTCTTGCCTTATGAGGGGCAGATACAGATACTCTCGCCTTATGAGGGGCAGATACAGATACTCTTGCCTTATGCGGGGCAGATACAGATACTCGTGCCTTATGCGGGGCAGCTACAGATACTCTCGCCTTATGAGGGTGAGATGCAGATACTCTTGCCTTGTGAGGGGCAGAAACAGATACTCTCACTTTATGAGGGGCAGATACAGATACTCTCGCCTTATGAGGGGTAGATACAGATACTCTCACTTTATGAGGGGCAGATACAGATACTCTCGCCTTATGAGGGGCAGATACATATACTCTCGCCTTATGAGGCGCAGATGCAGATACTCTTGCCTTGTGAGGGGCAGATACAGATACTCTCACCTTGTGAGGGGCAGATACAGATACTCTTGCCTTGTGAGGGTCAGATACAGATACTCTCACCTTGTGAGGGGCAGATACAGATACTCTTGCCTTGTGAGGGGCAGATACAGATACTCTCACTTTATGAGGGGCAGATACAGGTACTCTTGCCTTGTGAGGGGCAGACGCAGATTCTCTCACTTTATGAGGGGCAGATACAGATACTCTCGCCTTATGAGGGGGCAGATGCAGATACTCTCTCGCCTTATGAGGGGCAGGTGCAGATACTCTCACTTTATGAGGGGCAGATACAGATACTCTTGCCTTATGAGGGGCAGATACAAATACTCTTGCCTTATGAGGGGCAGATGCAGATAGTCTTGCCTTATGAGGGTGAGAGGCAGATACTCTTGCCTTGTGAGGGGCAGAAACAGATACTCTCACTTTATGAGGAGCAGATACAGATACTCTCGCCTTATGAGGGGTAGATACAGATACTCTCACTTTATGAGGGGCAGATACAGATACTCTCGCCTTATGAGGGGCAGATACATATACTCTCGCTTTATGAGGAGCAGATGCAGATACTCTCGCCTTATGAGGGGCAGATAGAGTTGCTCTTTCCTTATGAAGGGCAGATGCAGATACTCTCGCCTTATGAGGGGCAGATACAGATACTCTCGCCTTATGAGGAGCAGATAGAGTTGCTCTCACCTTATGAGGGGCAGATACAGATACTCTCACTTTATGAGGGGCAGATACAGATACTCTCACTTTATGAGGGGCAGATACAGGTACTCTTGCCTTATGTGGGGCAGATACAGATACTCTTGCCTTATGAGGGGCAGATGCAGATACTCTTGCCTTATGAGGGGCAGATGCAGATACTCTTGCCTTATGAGGGGCAGATGCAGATACTCTTGCCTTATGAGGGGCAGATACAGATACTCTTGCCTTATGAGGGGCAGATGCAGATACTCTTGCCTTATGCGGGGCAGATACAGATACTCTTGCCTTATGAGGGGCAGATGCAGATACTCTTGCCTTATGAGGGGCAGATGCAGATACTCTTGCCTTGTGAGGGGCAGATACAGATACTCTCACTTTATGAGGGGCAGATACAGATACTCTCGCCTTATATGGGGCAGAAACAGATACTCTCACTTTATGAGGGGTGAATACAGATACTCTCGCCTTATGAGGGGCAGATACAGACACTCTCGCCTTATGAGGGGCAGATACAGATACTCTCGCCTTATGAGGGGCAGATGCAGATACTCTTGCCTTGTGAGGGGCAGCCACAGATACTCTCACTTTATGAGGGGTAGATGCAGATACTCTCGCCTTATGAGGGGCAGATACAGATACTCTTGCCTTATGAGGGGCAGATGCAGATACTCTTGCCTTATGCGGGGCAGATACAGATACTCTTGCCTTATGAGGGGCAGATGCAGATACTCTTGCCTTATGAGGGGCAGATGCAGATACTCTTGCCTTGTGAGGGGCAGATTCAGATACTCTCACTTTATGAGGTGCAGATACAGATACTCTCGCCTTATGAGGGGCAGATACAGATACTCTCACTTTATGAGGGGCATATACAGATACTCTCGCCTTCTGAGGGGCAGATACAGATACTCTCACCTTATGAGGGGCAGATACAGATACTCTCACCTTATGAGGGGCAGATGCAGATACTCTTGCCTTGTGAGGGGCAGTCACAGATACTCTCGCCTTATGAGGGGCAGATACAGATACTCTCGCCTTCTGAAGGGCAGATAGAGTTGCTCTTGCCTTATGAGGGGCAGTTGCAGATACTCTTGCCTTATGAGGGGCAGATACAGATACTCTCACCTTATGAGGGGCAGATAGAGTTCCTCTCGCCTTATGAGGGGCAGATGCAGATACTCTCGCCTTATGAGGGGCAGATGCAGATATTTTCACTTTTTATGGGGCAGATACAGATACTCTCACTTTATGAGGGGCAGATACAGATACTCTTGCCTTATGAGGGGGCAGATGCAGATACTCTCTCGCCTTATGAGGGGCAGTTGCAGATACTCTTGCCTTATGAGGGGCAGATACAGATACTCTTGCCTTATGAGGGGCAGATGCAGATACTCTTGCCTTATGAGGGGCAAATGCAGATACTCTCGCCTTATGAGGGGCAGATACAGATACTCTCGCCTTATGAGGGGCAGATACAGATACTCTTGCCTTATGAGGGGCAGATGCAGATACTCTTGCCTTATGAGGGGCAGATGCAGATACTCTCGCCTTATGAGGGGCAGATACAGATACTCTCGCCTTATGAGGGGCAGATACAGATACTCTTGCCTTATGAGGGGCAGATGCAGATACTCTTGCCTCATGAGGGGGCAGATGCAGATACTCTTGCCTTATGAGGGGCAGATGCAGATACTCTCACTTTATATGGGTCAGATGCAGATACTGTTGCCTTATGAGGGGCAGATACAGATACTCTCGCCTTATGAGGGGCAGATACAGATACTCTCGCCTTATATGGGGCAGATACAGATACTCTCACTTTATGAGGGGTGAATACAGATACTCTCGCCTTATGAGGGGCAGATACAGACACTCTCGCCTTATGAGGGGCAGATACAGATACTCTTGCCTTATGAGGGGCAGATGCAGATACTCTTGCCTTGTGAGGGGCAGCCACAGATACTCTCACTTTATGAGGGGCAGATGCAGATACTCTCACTTTATGAGGGGTGAATACAGATACTCTCACTTTATGAGGGGCAGATACAGACACTCTCGCCTTATGAGGGGCAGATACAGATACTCTTGCCTTATGAGGGGCAGATGCAGATACTCTTGCCTTGTGAGGGGCAGTCACAGATACTCTCACTTTATGAGGGGCAGATACAGATACTCTCGCCTTATGAGGGGCAGATACAGATACTCTCGCCTTATGAAGGGCAGATAGAGTTGCTCTTGCCTTATGAGGGGCAGATGCAGATACTCTCGCCTTATGAGGGGCAGATACAGATACTCTCACCTTATGAGGGGCAGATAGAGTTCCTCTCGGCTTATGAGGGGCAGATGCAGATACTCTCGCCTTATGAGGGGCAGATACAGATACTCTCACTTTATGAGGGGCAGATACAGGTACTCTCGCCTTATGCGAGGCAAATACAGATACTCTTGCCTTATGAGGGGGCAGATGCAGATACTCTCTCGCCTTATGAGGGGCAGTTGCAGATACTCTTGCCTTATGAGGGGCAGATACAGATACTCTTGCCTTGTGAGGGGCAGATACAGATACTCTCGCCTTATGAGGGGCAGATACAGATACTCTCGCCTTATGAGGGGCAGATACAGATACTCTTGCCTTATGAGGGGCTGATACAGATACTCTTGCCTTGGGAGGGGCAGATACAGATACTCTTGCCTTATGAGGGGCAGATACAGATACTCTTGCCTTATGAGGGGCAGATGCAGATACTCTTGCCTTATGAGGGGCAGATACAGATACTCTTGCCTTGGGAGGGGCAGATACAGATACTCTCGCCTTATGAGGGGCAGATAGAGTTGCTCTTGCGTTATGAGGGGCAGATACAGATACTCTTGCCTTATGAGGGGCAGATACAGATACTCTTGCCTTATGAGAGGCAGATGCAGATACTTTTGCCTTATGAGGGGCAGATAAAGATACTCTTGCCTTATGAGGGGCAGATACAGATACTCTCGCCTTATGAGGGGCAGATACAGATACTCTTGCCTTATGCGGGGCAGATACAGATACTCGTGCCTTATGCGGGGCAGCTACAGATACTCTCGCCTTATGAGGGTGAGATGCAGATACTCTTGCCTTGTGAGGGGCAGAAACAGATACTCTCACTTTATGAGGGGCAGATACAGATACTCTCGCCTTATGAGGGGTAGATACAGATACTCTCACTTTATGAGGGGCAGATACAGATACTCTCGCCTTATGAGGGGCAGATACATATACTCTCGCCTTATGAGGAGCAGATGCAGATACTCTTGCCTTGTGAGGGGCAGATACAGATACTCTCACCTTGTGAGGGGCAGATACAGATACTCTTGCCTTGTGAGGGTCAGATACAGATACTCTCACCTTGTGAGGGGCAGATACAGATACTCTTGCCTTGTGAGGGGCAGATACAGATACTCTCACTTTATGAGGGGCAGATACAGGTACTCTTGCCTTGTGAGGGGCAGACGCAGATTCTCTCACTTTATGAGGGGCAGATACAGATACTCTCGCCTTATGAGGGGGCAGATGCAGATACTCTCTCGCCTTATGAGGGGCAGGTGCAGATACTCTCACTTTATGAGGGGCAGATACAGATACTCTTGCCTTATGAGGGGCAGATACAAATACTCTTGCCTTATGAGGGGCAGATACAGATACTCTTGCCTTGTGAGGGGCAGAAACAGATACTCTCACTTTATGAGGAGCAGATACAGATACTCTCGCCTTATGAGGGGTAGATACAGATACTCTCACTTTATGAGGGGCAGATACAGATACTCTCGCCTTATGAGGGGCAGATACATATACTCTCGCTTTATGAGGAGCAGATGCAGATACTCTCGCCTTATGAGGGGCAGATAGAGTTGTTCTTTCCTTATGAAGGGCAGATGCAGATACTCTCGCCTTATGAGGGGCAGATACAGATACTCTCGCCTTATGAGGAGCAGATAGAGTTGCTCTCACCTTATGAGGGGCAGATACAGATACTCTCACTTTATGAGGGGCAGATACAGATACTCTCACTTTATGAGGGGCAGATACAGGTACTCTTGCCTTATGTGGGGCAGATACAGATACTCTTGCCTTATGAGGGGCAGATGCAGATACTCTTGCCTTATGAGGGGCAGATGCAGATACTCTTGCCTTATGAGGGGCAGATGCAGATACTCTTGCCTTATGAGGGGCAGATACAGATACTCTTGCCTTATGAGGGGCAGATACAGATACTCTCACCTTATGAGGGGCAGATAGAGTTCCTCTCGGCTTATGAGGGGCAGATGCAGATACTCTCGCCTTATGAGGGGCAGATACAGATACTCTCACTTTATGAGGGGCAGATACAGGTACTCTCGCCTTATGCGAGGCAAATACAGATACTCTTGCCTTATGAGGGGGCAGATAGAGTTCCTCTCGGCTTATGAGGGGCAGATGCAGATACTCTCGCCTTATGAGGGGCAGATACAGATACTCTCACTTTATGAGGGGCAGATACAGGTACTCTCGCCTTATGCGAGGCAAATACAGATACTCTTGCCTTATGAGGGGGCAGATGCAGATACTCTCTCGCCTTATGAGGGGCAGTTGCAGATACTCTTGCCTTATGAGGGGCAGATACAGATACTCTTGCCTTGTGAGGGGCAGATACAGATACTCTCACTTTATGAGGGGCAGATACAGATACTCTCGCCTTATATGGGGCAGAAACAGATACTCTCACTTTATGAGGGGTGAATACAGATACTCTCGCCTTATGAGGGGCAGATACAGACACTCTCGCCTTATGAGGGGCAGATACAGATACTCTCGCCTTATGAGGGGCAGATGCAGATACTCTTGCCTTGTGAGGGGCAGCCACAGATACTCTCACTTTATGAGGGGTAGATGCAGATACTCTCGCCTTATGAGGGGCAGATACAGATACTCTTGCCTTATGAGGGGCAGATGCAGATACTCTTGCCTTATGCGGGGCAGATACAGATACTCTTGCCTTATGAGGGGCAGATGCAGATACTCTTGCCTTATGAGGGGTAGATGCAGATACTCTCACTTTATGAGGTGCAGATACAGATACTCTCGCCTTATGAGGGGCAGATACAGATACTCTCACTTTATGAGGTGCAGATACAGATACTCTCGCCTTATGAGGGGCAGATACAGATACTCTCACTTTATGAGGGGCATATACAGATACTCTCGCCTTCTGAGGGGCAGATACAGATACTCTCACCTTATGAGGGGCAGATACAGATACTCTCACCTTATGAGGGGCAGATGCAGATACTCTTGCCTTGTGAGGGGCAGTCACAGATACTCTCGCCTTATGAGGGGCAGATACAGATACTCTCGCCTTCTGAAGGGCAGATAGAGTTGCTCTTGCCTTATGAGGGGCAGTTGCAGATACTCTTGCCTTATGAGGGGCAGATACAGATACTCTCACCTTATGAGGGGCAGATAGAGTTCCTCTCGCCTTATGAGGGGCAGATGCAGATACTCTCGCCTTATGAGGGGCAGATGCAGATATTTTCACTTTTTATGGGGCAGATACAGATACTCTCACTTTATGAGGGGCAGATACAGATACTCTTGCCTTATGAGGGGGCAGATGCAGATACTCTCTCGCCTTATGAGGGGCAGTTGCAGATACTCTTGCCTTATGAGGGGCAGATACAGATACTCTTGCCTTATGAGGGGCAGATGCAGATACTCTTGCCTTATGAGGGGCAAATGCAGATACTCTCGCCTTATGAGGGGCAGATACAGATACTCTCGCCTTATGAGGGGCAGATACAGATACTCTTGCCTTATGAGGGGCAGATGCAGATACTCTTGCCTTATGAGGGGCAGATGCAGATACTCTCGCCTTATGAGGGGCAGATACAGATACTCTCGCCTTATGAGGGGCAGATACAGATACTCTTGCCTTATGAGGGGCAGATGCAGATACTCTTGCCTCATGAGGGGGCAGATGCAGATACTCTTGCCTTATGAGGGGCAGATGCAGATACTCTCACTTTATATGGGTCAGATGCAGATACTGTTGCCTTATGAGGGGCAGATACAGATACTCTCGCCTTATGAGGGGCAGATACAGATACTCTCGCCTTATGCGGGGCAGATACAGATACTCTCACTTCATGGTGGAGTCTTCTCATAAGGGTATGGGGGGATACAGTGTCGAATGTCACTGAGAGGTCGAGGAGAATCGAGGCTGCTGTTTCACCACGTTCGAGGAGGGTTCTGATGTTGCTGGTTGCGGAGACCAGGGCGGTCTCGATACTATGGTTGACACGGAAGCCGGATTGGGAGGCACCAAGTTGGTTGTTTCTTTCTAGGTGTTCGCTGAGCTGGTGGTTGATGGCCTTCTCAAGGACTTGGGGGGGGGGAGTAGGATCAGCGACAAGGGGCAGTAGCTTTTGAGTTTGCTGGGGTCAGTGGAGGGTTTCTTCAGGAGGAGTCTAACCTCTCTGTGTTTCCATCGGTCCCTTGGTGCTCGGGATTGGATGGAGGTCATGATAGCTGTGATGTTCTGCATGGTGAGTGGGTTCCATGTGGCGAGCGGGTGGCTGTGGGTCGCGTCCATTTGTGTCAGGAGGTTGTTGAAGTCAGTGGGTTGGAGATGGAAGTTGCTGTAGATGGCGGATATAGTTCGCTAGTGTGTCGTAGAGTTATTGGGAGGTGTTCTCGGTGGCTGAATGGCAGGTGAACATTCTGACGATGCTGAAGAGCACATTGGTGTAGTTGGCGCTTGCCTCGATGTGGTCTGTCAGGGAGTCTATATTTCTGTCCTTGATCTGTTGGTGGTATTTCCTGAGGGCTGACTTGTAGGCGGTGTTGTCTGTGTTATTTCTGTTGGAGCGCCATCCATTCGCGTTAGATGGTCCGGAGTTCTGGTGTGCACCAGCTGGCATGTTTTGTGCATCTGCTGGTATTGTCCAGCTTCATGTGAGTGACTTTCTTGGTGCAGTTGGAGATCCAGGTGAAGAAAATCTGGATGGCCTGTTCCAGGTTAGTAGAAGTGTCGGTCCAGGTGGTGTTGTGGGCGTCCGTCCATTGGGTCTCTGTTACTTTGTGCAGATGGATACCCAAACTCGGGGCTCAGGACAGGGCAGGTACAGAAGAGCTGTGCTTGGAATGGGGCAGATACCCAAGCTCGGAGCTCAAGTGGTGCAGATGCAGAAGCGCAGGGCTCGGGGGGCAGGTACATAAGTACAAGTGATGCAGATACAGAAGCGTAGGGCTCGGGTGCAGGTACATAAGTACAGGTGGTGCAGGTACAGAACTGCAGAGCTCAGGTGCTGCAGGTACATAAGTAGAGGTGGTGCAGATACAGAATCACAGGGCTCGGGGGGCAGATACATAAGTGCAGGTGGTGCAGATACAGAAGCGCAGGGCTCGGGGGCAGGTACATAAGTACAAGTGGTGCAGGTACAGAAGCGCAGGGCTCGGGGGCAGGTACATAAGTGCAGGTGGTGCAGGTACAGAAGCGCAGAGCTCAGGTGATGCAGGTACATAAGTACAGGTGGTGCAGATACAGAAGCCCAGAGCTCAGGTGATGCAGGTACATAAGTACATGTGGTGCAGATACAGAAGCGCTGGGCTCAGGTGATGCAGGTACATAAGTACAGGTGGTGCAGATACAGAAGCGCTGGGCTCGGGGGGGCAGGTACATAAGTACAAGTGGTGCAGATACAGAAGCGCAGGGCTCAGGTGATGCAGGTACATAAGTACAGGTGGTGCAGATACAGAAGCGCTGGGCTCGGGGGGGGGGCAGGTACATAAGTACAAGTGGTGCAGATACAGAAGTGCAGGGCTCAGGGGGGCCGGCTCATAAGTACAAGTGGTGCAGATACAGAAGCGCAGGGCTTAGGTGGTGCCGGCTCATAAGTACAAGTGGTGCAGATACAGAAGCGCAGGGCTCAGGTGATGCAGGTACATAAGTACTGGTGGTGCAGATACAGAAGCGCTGGGCTCGGGGGGGGCAGGTACATAAGTACAGGTGATGCAGATACAGAAGTGCTGGGCTCGGGGGGCAGGTACATAAGTACAAGTGGTGCAGATACAGAAGCGCAGGCCTCAGGGGGGCCGGCTCATAAGTACAAGTGGTGCAGATACAGAAGCGCAGGGCTCAGGTGATGCAGGTACATAAGTACAGGTGGTGCAGATACAAAAGCGCTGGGCTCGGGGGGGCAGGTACATAAGTACTGGTGGTGCAGATACAGAAGCGCAGGGCTCAGGTGATGCAGGTACATAAGTACAGGTGGTGCAGATACAGAAGCGCTGGGCTCGGGGGGGCAAGTACATAAGTACAAGTGGTGCAGATACAGAAGCGCAGGGCTCAGGGGGGCCGGCTCATAAGAACAAGTGGTGCAGATACAGAAGCACAGGGCTCAGGTGATGCAGGTACATAAGTACAGGTGGTGCAGGTACAGAAGCACAGAGGTCGGGGGGCAGGTACATTAGTACAGGTGATGCAGATACAGAAACGCAGAGCTCAGGGGGGCAGGTACATAAGTACAGGCGGTGCAGATACAGAAGCGTAGGGCTCAGGGGGGCAGGTACAATAAGTATAGGTGATGCAGATACAGAAGCGCTGGGCTCGGGGGAGCCAGCTCATAAGTACAGGTGATGCAGATACAGAAGCGCTGGGCTCGGGGAAGCCAGCTCATAAGTACAGGTGGTGCAGATACAGAAGCGCAGGGCTCGGGATGGGGTAGGCTCATAAGTACAAGTGGTGCAGATACAGAAGCGCAGAGCTCAGGTAATGCAGGTGCATAAGTACTGGTGGAGCAGATACAGAAGCGCAGGGCTCAGGGGCAGGTACATAAGTACAAGTGGTGCAGATACAGACGCGCAGGGCTCGGGGGCAGGTACATAAGTACAGGTGGTGCAGGTACATAAGCGCAGAGCTCAGGTGATGCAGTTACATAAGTACAGGTGGTGCAGATACAGAAGCGCTGGGCTCAGGGGAGCAGGTACATAAGTACAAGTGGTGCAGATACATAAGCGCAGAGCTCAGGTGATGCAGGTACATAAGTACAGGTGGTGCAGATACAGAAGCGCAGGGCTCAGGGGCAGGTACATAAGTACAAGTGGTGCAGATACATAAGCGCAGAGGTCAGGTGATGCAGGTACATAAGTACAGGTGGTGCAGATACAGAAGCGCTGGGCTCGGGGGGGCAGGTACATAAGTACTGGTGGTGCAGATACAGAAGCGCAGGGCTCAGGGGGGCCGGCTCATAAGTACAAGTGGTGCAGATACAGAAGCGCAGGGCTCAGGTAATGCAGGTGCATAAGTACTGGTGGAGCAGATACAGAAGCGCAGGGCTCAGGGGCAGGTACATAAGTACAAGTGGTGCAGATACAGAAGCGCAGGGCTCGGGGGCAGGTACATAAGTACAGGTGGTGCAGGTACATAAGCGCAGAGCTCAGGTGATGCAGTTACATAAGTACAGGTGGTGCAGATACAGAAGCGCTGGGCTCAGGGGAGCAGGTACATAAGTACAAGTGGTGCAGATACATAAGCGCAGAGGTCAGGTGATGCAGGTACATAAGTACAGGTGGTGCAGATACAGAAGCGCTGGGCTCGGGGGGGCAGGTACATAAGTACTGGTGGTGCAGATACAGAAGCGCAGGGCTCAGGGGGGCCGGCTCATAAGTACAAGTGGTGCAGATACAGAAGCGCAGGGCTCAGGCGAGCTGGCTCATAAGTACAGGTGGCGCAGATACAGAAGCGCAGGGCTCAGGGGCAGGTACATAAGTACAAGTGGTGCAGATACATAAGCGCAGAGCTCAGGTGATGCAGGTACATAAGTACAGGTGGTGCAGATACAGAAGCGCTGGGCTCGGGGGGGCAGGTACATAAGTACTGGTGGTGCAGATACAGAAGCGCAGAGCTCAGGGGGGCCGGCTCATAAGTACAAGTGGTGCAGATACAGAAGCGCAGGGCTCAGGTGATGCAGGTACAATAAGTACAGGTGATGCAGATACAGAAGCGCTGGGCTCGGGGGAGCCGACTCATAAGTACAGGTGGTGCAGATACAGAAGCGCAGGGCTCGGGGGCAGGTACATAAGTACAAGTGGTGCAGATACATAAGCGCAGAGCTCAGGTGATGCAGGTACATAAGTACAGGTGGTGCAGATACAGAAGCGCTGGGCTCGGCGGGGCAGGTACATAAGTACTGGTGGTGCAGATACAGAAGCGCAGAGCTCAGGGGGGCCGGCTCATAAGTACAAGTGGTGCAGATACAGAAGCGCAGGGCTCAGGTGATGCAGGTACAATAAGTACAGGTGATGCAGATACAGAAGCGCTGGGCTCGGGGGAGCCGACTCATAAGTACAGGTGGTGCAGATACAGAAGCGCAGGGCTCGGGGGCTGGTACATAAGTACACATGGTGCAGATACAGAAGCGCAGGGCTCGGGGGCAGGTACATAAGTACACATGGTGCAGATACAGAAGCGCAGGGCTCGGGGGCAGGCACATAAGTCCAGGTGGTGCAGATACAGAGGCGCAGAGCTCAGGTGGGCAGGCATAGAAGTACAGATGGTGCAGATACTGAGGTCATGAGCTTGTGATACATAATCTTATAACTGTGGGACTGACAGAGTGATTGAGCCCAGGAGGGCAGATACAGAAGCTGGAGAAGTTGGAGGGAGGGGGGACTGGCTGATACAGAAATCTTCCAGCCGACAGTACTTACTCAATCTCTGACCTGGGAGAAGGGGCAGGAACACCTTATCAGAGTTCAGGTGGCATATAGAAAGCTATAAATGCACTGATAAGAACCCTGGATAAGAGAGAAGGGAGTGGTGTTTTACAGAAGCCAAAGGGGGCAGGAGGGCAGAGATAGACAGAAGCTGTAAATTCATTAAAAAGAGCCAAGCAGGGATTAGATGCTCTGAGCGACAGATGCTGTAAACTCATTAAAAGACACTTATAGCTAGAGGTGGACGAGCCAACTAATGAACAGGGAGAGCCCAGCCAGAGCCCAGCCAAGGGCCTTGAAAATATTGTGTTGCGAGTGACTTTAACCCTCGATTAGACCTATGGACATTTTGTTGTTTGCTATATTAAGTTTGGGGAATATGTTCCTGCAGTGGTCTTAAATTCTTTCCCCTTAGACCCTCCATCCCTCGTATTGTTGTTGTTGGCCTTGAAAATATTAAGCATGTAAATCAAGCAACAACTATCATGTAAAAATACGAAAGAGTTTCTTCAAAATTCTAAAAAGTCTGATTATATCACTGCATTGAGAGGCATTTATTAAAGAGAACTAAGAGGCACGTCAGGTGTCATGTGTACCCTATATGTGGCCTAGATTCTTCTTAATTTCAAAAAGGGTGTGGTGTTGGACAGAGTATCTGAGTTAATCAGAACACTCCTACCCAGTCAACAGATCAGGGCTTGATCCATCACCGTTTTTTAGCTCACTGCACCATCCCAGTTCAGAACCTGGCTACATGCAAATAAGTCTGTCCCTGGCCCAGTGCATCATGGGAACAGGGCAGACCAAACTACCAAGCCAATTCTTCACTGTTGTTAAATATTTTGTCCACCCTAAGCGTGGAAGGGTATACTCAGATGTGAGTCCCTTGCTCATTGCACCATCAGGATTCAAGCAAGCCGGGCCGACGACGGCTGAAATGCCAGAAACCGGTCCCCGGAAGCTTGTTTCCTTCCCAGTGTAAGAATTGGCTTGGTAGTTTGGTTTCCCCTGTTCCCATCATGCACTGGGACAGGAACAGACTAATTTGCATATAGCCAGGTTCTGAACTGGGATGGTGCAGTGAGCTAAAAAACGGTGTTGGATCTAGCCCTGATCTCTTGACTGGGTGAGAGTATTCTGCTTAATTCAGAAACTCACTGTGCCACGGTATTCAAGCTATCCAGGCTGAAGAGGGGTGAAACCCCGAAACTGGTCCTAAGAGGCTTGTTTCCGGTTCACGGAGGACCTGGTTTGGCAGTTCAGGCTGGACTGTTCCCATGAGGAACATGGGCAAGACTGATTTGCATATGGCTGGGTCCAAACTCGGGTGGCATTGTGAGCAAAAGAACAATGAATTTATCTCAGCTCTCTTGACTGGGGGTGAATGTTTTGATTTGTTCTGCATTCCGTCCATCACTTGTGTGTCTTTTGCCTATTCGAGCAGGGTCAAGACTGATTTGCATGTAGCGGGGTCCAAGCTGAGTTGGCATGGTGGGCAAAAGAACAATGGGTTGAAATGCTACCCCAAGCTATTGCCAGTTGTTAGACCTTTTGTGTAATAAGAGCTACTTATGTTCAATTAACCCCTTGCATGCTCGTGACGGACCCCGGCCGTCACGCGTCAAGGTGGGCGTGTGCGGAGGACGGCCCCTGGCCGTCCAAATTCCGCCCACTAATTAAAATCACTGCAAGCTTCTAGTATTAGTTTTGTAATAATGACCACATTAGAGAAGATTACATTAGTGGCCACCATTTGCAAGATTACCAGCAGCGATCACCTCAATCTATGAGTGAGGGAAGGTAGCCAAAAGTAATATAAAAAAGCATTGGTAAAGCCAATAGGTCTCGCTTTTGGGACCTGATAGTGATTTTTTTAATGCAAAACTCTGCTCTTTTATAATAACACAAATTCAATTATGGTATTGGAGGGTTTTACATGAGTACCAGTTACATTACACACGGTCACTTTTTTTTTTTAAACACAGGGAGTTAAGTGATATACCCAGGATCACAGGATGCTGAGCAGCTCTGGTCATAAATCACTTGCTTTTAGAACTATGCTAAAATGGAATATTGGATAATTAAAAGGTGCAAAAAAATAGGGTCACAAAGAGTGAACAGAAATTGTGGAATCTTGTACGCACATACGAATCCACAACAAAACCTGAAGAAAACACTATACAATTTTTTCATATGATACAGTCTGGTTGTGGTTGTGAGAGTGTGAAACAACCTGTATAAAACTGACATGGGCGAATAAAGTCAAGAACACAATATATATGAAAAAACAGAATAAACAAGCCAGACCTCCCGCCTGCCTCAGAGAAACCCTTTAATTGCCGTAAAGCGTCAGGGTTCAAGGTACATTTTACAAACAGTTGGCATGGATTTACGCTGCCTACCTTTTCCCGGCTGTGCCATGTAGTGTGTGAAAGCAAGTCATGTGATTATGGGCAGAGAAGGGGTGAGACTTGTAAGCGCCTGCCTTCTTAACACAACTATACAGCGTGTGGGAGAGCGATTTAAGCGCTGTGGATGGAGCAGTACATTGTGTGCACAGAGCCCCCGAGCTCAGCATGGTATTGTGCACATTGACTCATAAGAACAGCAACATTTGTGATGAGATAAGAACACGATTTACAGCCCTGTTTACAGCAGTGCTCGGAGCAAGTGAAAACAGGAGCGCTCGTGTGAAGCAACATTTGTGATGAGATAAGAACAAGATTTACAGCCCTGTTCACAGCAGAGCTCAGAGCAAATGAAAACAGGAGCGCTTGTGTGAAGTGTGCCAAATTAAAGAACAAAGTAGTTCCGAAAACAGTTGGTAAATGGGGAGTAGTGGAAGTATAGTAGTAATTGGTCCATGTTTTCAAGGAGGGCTAAATACAGACAGAATAAACAACAAGCTAGCCACAAGATCCAAAGCATACATTTACAATGAAAAAAGCCAGGCCTTCATTTGTACAATAACAGTGCATATTAGACTTGTTTAAACGTCAATTTACTGCAGACAGTTGTTCTTTTGATATGAAAATATGTATCTTTATTCATTTATCTTTGCTTTATAATTTCATCACATATAGCAAGTGTGTACTTCTTTTTATATATATATATATATGTATATTTTTTGATCATTCTTTTTTACATATAAATATCAAGACACATACATTACTCCAACCAATATTATACACAGTTAATTCTTCCCCGTGATTGAGCGGACATGTGGCATTGCGGGATCACTATTATCCATAAACGATGTATCTGGAATATTATCTATGTTGAGATGGTCTGAAACCTTAGTGGAGTCACACATCCGATCCACAACTTTTGAATCCTTTTCTTCTCGGACTCCCTGTGTTATCATAGGACGTCTATTTTCAGATTGATGCACATCTTTTAAATCGTACGCTTGAAAAATAAATAGAACTACAATTCAGCCTAGCATGACTCGACTACAATTAACCAAAAAAAACTATTTGCCGAATTATTAGCCACCACGGAGAAGGTCTTGCTACATTCTGGCCTCATTTTAGAATCTGAGGTCCAAAGAGAACAATAGAAAAAGTTGAAACGCGCGTCGTGTTTTTCTTCTCTTTACAGCGACGCCAGCCTTTATACTCTTCATTAACCCCTCCTTTAGGGTTTTAACTGTGTATAATATTGGTTTGTGTAATGTATGTGTCTATTGTTGTTTTGTAGGGGTCCCCCTTTTTCAAAATAACTAAATACAGGTAGAGGCATGGCCCATGCATGCCATGGACAAATGGGGGAAAAAGAATATGAGAGCGACGATGAAGCCAGCAAATGGGAAGCCTATGGGCGGGCTGAAGCCCACAAAGTATATACAACATGTCTCGAAGAGACAGTGCAAGTGCTGTGTGGATGGCTCCTAAAAAGGAATATAAACAAGACTTTGCCTGATTGGAATGCCTCTAATTAAGTAATACATACCAGCAACAGTGCAAGTACCCTGGCACAAAAGTAAATAATATTTGTAATAAGTCTCCCTGCGTGATTTATCAGTCAAAAAACAGCTTTAAATATATTTGGGAAATTCAGCCATTTTTCTCCAACCATCAGCTTATGACTTCTGAAAATGCACGCCTTTTCATCTTAAATACACAATTCTGGCATACATATATTAATTCAACCAAGCAAAAGGTTCTTTATCTGCAAAAAGCATGCCAACAGTTCTGACGAGGAGGTGGAGGGCAATGCCTTTCAGCTGGGATTCTAAGCAGGCAAAAACTAAAATAGAGCCATTTGTTGCTTAAAACATCTAGGGCCAGATGTAGGTAATCCGATTTTACCGATTCTAAAATACCGAATTTTACCGATTCGGTATTTTAGAATCGGTAAATGGTATGTAGATAAAAAAATCGGTAAAAAATACCGATTCTGTAAAAATCGGAATCGGACATTCGGAAATTACCAATTCGGTATTTACCGATTCGGATGTTTTTGGGTCCCCTACATCCCGAATGCCCAATACCGGTCGGTAACGGCCGAAAATCGGTAAATTCGGCCGTTACCGACCGGTATTGGGCTACCTACATCTGGCCCCTAGTCTCCTCCTAAATCGAGAGTTTTGGCAGGTATGCCAAAGCAGTGATTGAGGCAAAAACATGAATTTTCATTTCAAAGTGCTAAAAACGTTTCCTTATATGAGCCAAGCAATAGAATATAAACTAAGGAGTGTTTTAAAGGGTCGTGCATTGTGTTTTTTTTATATATAAATGGAACATCAAATTCGTGTTAATGATGGAATTTACATTAGTACATATATACTGCACTCAAATGTACAAGTACCTCTCACGGCAGTGGCCAAGGCAGTACCAGTGCTTAATTTGAGCCGGGGTGCAGGTGGGGGCCACAGGCACTTATATTTGGGGACCTACATTTTTTACGGAAAAATAAACAAAACAGAAAGACGGAAGACAAGAAAGACGGAAAACACATCACAAAGGTAGAAAGCAAAGCCTACCAGAGTGAGATGAAGGGGCAGGGAGTGTCTGTTGTGGATTAAAGATGCATGAGGTGGGTTCAAGACCACCAGCCTTGGTATTGGGTGCACTGATCTTTAATTGAACTGGCTGCGGGTTCCATTACAAATTAAGCCCTGGCAATGCCTGAGCCTCTATTTGATAGTTCTTTTTGTGTCTTCTTAAATTATATCCATTAAAGTAATGGGGTTACCCTAAAGGTACTGGACCTGGGTAATAACTAATATAAACAAACAATGGTCCGAGACCAATCTATTTATGAAAGCAATAGGTCAAAACTTAAACAATTAGAGGCTTATGTTATATTAACGAACCTTACTCAATTAATGAAGAGCAGAAAATAGGCAACAGCAACAAGCTCCAAATATATGCAATATTTTAATCTATTGTCATAATGAAAAGCCAATTCACAGTATTATGTACATTTTATATATAATATAATGCCCCGTATCAAGAGCGTGCAGTAAAGAAAAAAGAAGTGTCAAAAGAGCGTGATCGTGATAAGATGAAAGGAAAAGAAATCACACAAAGTATGTAAAGAAGACTCGCATGGCCCAGGCATAACCAACCGCAAGGCCGCAAGACGAGTCGAAACGTCGACATCTACTAAAAAACCTGGACCACTAATGTTATCCCCCTCTATTAGTGCAGACATTTATACATCTCATGTCGTATGAATAGCATTAAGGACTGCATATTGACTTATTGATGTGGCCAGGATATATTGTTCCGGCATTTATTGGCTGGTGTTTTTTCTGAATCATTGAGAATAATTTTTACATACTTTGTGTGATTTCTTTTCCTTTCATCTTATCACGATCACGCTCTTTTGACACTTCTTTTTTCTTTACTGCACGCTCTTGATACGGGGCATTATATTATATATAAAATGTACATAATACTGTGAATTGGCTTTTCATTATGACAATAGATTAAAATATTGCATATATTTGGAGCTTGTTGCTGTTGCCTATTTTCTGCTCTTCATTAATTGAGTAAGGTTCGTTAATATAACATAAGCCTCTAATTGTTTAAGTTTTGACCTATTGCTTTCATAAATAGATTGGTCTCGGACCATTGTTTGTTTATATTTCTTAAATTATATAGCTGCGATATTGTATGTATGTAAATACATATTTAAACATGTTCACACATGCACAAATACTCTGCATGAGGGCACGTTGTAGGTGAGCCAATCAGAACAGCTACATCTTTGGCCCATTGTGTGCCTAAAATCCCTTAAAATCACTCCCGAAAACATGGAGCAAAGTCAGAAGACCTGTACCAAGGGAGATACATGGATGGGAGCTCTGGACCAGGGAAAGGCACCAACACAACTAGGGGCATATTACCAACAAGTAGCGATATTTATCGCTAAATAGGCTTAGCGACAAATTTTTTATCGCTGCCTATCGCTGGATATGTTAGCGGAGAAAACATGCTATTAGCAAAGTTTTTCTCCATTGTGCTAAAATATCCAGTGATAGCGGCGAAATTAGTGAATATCGCTGAGAATACAGCGATATTCACGCATTAGCGACGAAATGCTCTTAGCCATGTTATCCACCTCCCATTGGATAACATGGCTAAGAACTGGTCTGAGCAGGCGTTGGTTTTTGGCGATAGCGGGAATATTTCCATCGCTACGCCTGCCTTGCGAATAGGCAATAGCGACGTTAGCGACTGCTTTCAGTCGCTAACAGGTTGGGCACGGCCACTTTGCATGTCATTAGCGATAAATATCGCTGACATGCAAAGCGGGCCCCAAACCGCTCGCTATCGCCTACAAGCTGTCGCTAACTGCTGTTAGCGACAGCTTGCTAATAGAGCGATAGAATTAACGCCGCTTAGTGGCCGAAAACGGCAGCTAAACCGGCGATAATTGCCTATCGCCACCCTTGGTAATATGCCCCCAAGAGTTCTGGACCAGGGAAAGGCACAGACAGGAGCACTGATTCAGGGGAGGTGCATAGGTAGGGTTCTGTGCCATGAGGGGCATAGACAGGAGTGCTGAGGCAGGGGAGGGCATAGCGAGGATTTCTGATCCAGGGGAGGTGCATAGTTAGGGCTCTGTGCCATGAGGGGTATAGACAGGAGTGTTGGGGCCCGGGAGGGCATCGAGAGGAGCTCAGATCCAAGGAAAGTGCATAGGTAGAAGCTCTCTGCCATGAGGGGCATAGACAGGAGTGCTGAGGCAGGGGAGGGCCTAGTGTGGATCTCTGATCCAAGGCAAGTGCATAGGTAGAGGCTCTGAGCCATGAGGGGCATTTTCAGCAGTGTTGGGGCAGGAGAGGGCATGGCGAGGAGCCATGATCCAGGGGAGGTGCATAGGTAAGAGCTCTGTGCGATGAGGAGCATACACAGGATAGACAGAAGTGCTAGGGCAGGGGAGGGCATAGACAGGAGCTCTGATCCAGGGGAGGTGCATAGGTAGGATCTCTGTGCCATGAGAGGGATAGGCAGGGATGTTGGGCCAGGGAGGGCATAGAGAGGAGCCCTGGTCCAAGGCATGTGCATAGGTAGAAGCTCTGAGCCACTAGGGGCATAGACAGCAGTGTTGGAGCAGGAGAGGGCATGGCGAGGAGCCATGATCCAGGGGAGGTGCATAGGTAAGAGCTCTGTGCGATGAGGAGCATACACAGGATAGACAGAAGTGCTAGGGCAGGGGAGGGCATAGACAGGAGCTCTGATCCAGGGGAGGTGCATAGGTAGGATCTCTGTGCCATGAGAGGGATAGGCAGGGGTGTTGGGCCAGGGAGGGCATAGAGAGGAGTCCTGGTCCAAGGTAGGTGCATAGGTAAGAGCTCTGTGCCATGAGGGGCCTAGACAGGAGTGGAGCGGCAGCGGAGGGCATAGATAGGAGCTCTGAACTGGACGAACGCAGAGACAGGAGCTATGGACACAGAGGGTCCTTAGAGAGGGCTAGGAATGGGTGCAGAAAGGCGCTCTAGGCCTGCAAGGGGTATAGAGAGGAGCTATAGAGCAGGGGTGTATGCTTATGCAGGTGCTGTGCATTCCGACTGAGAAATTCAAATGTTCTGGACTAAAGAAGCTCTGCCTTCAGTGGAGACACAGTGGCAAAGCAGGCTCCTGACTTCTGTTTTTTGTTTTAGATGCCACTGATCTGTCGATGCCCATGATGCCAGGGTAGCACTGCACCCCTCACTGTAGAGCACGTCTACAACTAGGACCGCACCGATGGGACCAGATTGCGCTGGAGAAGCCATGGCCAGTACAGGGACCGGCTGCGGTAAGTGGAGGAACCTCTACCCCATGACCCGCTTGGTCACCCTCACTTTGCTCTTTCCTCCCCTGTACTCTGAAGTTCCATGTGGGTGCGTCTATGTCTGATTTTTAGGTTTCGCCTAGGCAGCGCTTGTGCTGTCTCTTCGAGACATGCTATATTCAGGATCTGTGGATAAAGCTCCACTTACTTCCCACCCATCTTTTTAAATGGATCCTGTCCCTGTCCTTTGTAAATGGTGGTGTTTCATTGGTCATTAGGCTTTGTAGTCCCTCCTTATTACCGCCTTGTCTCTTCTTGTAACCTCCCATGAGGACATCCCCTGTTACATGTGTTGTTACGCCCTAGGTTTTAATTACAGCCTCAAGGCACTACTTTCTTAAAGGCCTTCAGACATGACACTCACTTAGTACTAAACTTGATTGGCAGTGATTACTTTACTCGCTAGCACATCTCACCTTTATATTAGACCTTCTATAAATTTCCCTTCATCAGCTCCACATAGAGTACAACCTAATCTGGACTTACTATAATATATATTTTGTCTCGTTTCAAAGCTTCTAATTGTATACATGGACATAGCTATTTGAATATACTTGTGGTACTGTCTTGCATGCAATGAATTGTGGGTAGGGTAGATTTACCATATCTTCAAGGTTTATGATGCTCACTAGGGAGATCTAGGCGCAGCTTATTGTACTGCACCTACCACATCTCATTTATATTAGACCTTCTATAAATTTCCCTTCATCAGCTCCACATAGAGTACAACCTAATCTGGAATTAATATAATAATTATTTTGTCACATTCCAAAACTACTAATTGTTTACATGGACATAGCTATTTGAATGTACTCGTAGTACTGTCTTGCATGCAATGCATTATGGGTAGGGTAGATTTACCATATCTTCAAAGTTTATGATGCTCACTAGGAAGGTAAAGAGAGGTGAGTTATTGGAGGCATTGAGGCATCTGTATTTAAAACTGGTGTAACCTGAGGAAGAATCCATGTAAACCAGCAGGTATTAGTTAAAAGAAGACAGGAGGAAATTAACTTAAGCTAATAATTATAATGTGATGATATTAGCAATTAATGTTGAGCACTACTTAATAGAAGCTTATAAACACCCTTTTTGATCATCTCAAAAGGATGAAAGTCAGCCCTGGAAGATTTCATCCCAGCACATGTGGTCAGTCACTGAGCTGTCTTGGTGGTGGTTGTGGGGGTGTAGTCACCTCACTCTTTCGATGCTGCCCCTGGCACTTGTCACAGGAGCAATAACTGAGTAATGTCTAACCAGGCTGATTAGACTTCCACCCCGGAGCCAGCCTGGCACTCTGCACCGTGCCTCACTAATAACGCGTACACAATAAACACAACTAAGGCACACTGCTGCCCTAGGGCTATAGGGCACGCGGAGCTGATAACAGCGGCTTACTGTGCAAGGACAGGAATGCCTCTGTTCCAACAGGGAGGATACTGCTGCTGCTTCTACTGTTAGCACTACCCCTAAACATACTACTACTCCTAATGTTACTACTGCTGCTTCTACTGTTGGTACTGCCACTTAACATACTACTCTACTACTACTCCACCTCCTAATGCTACGGCAGCTTCTGTTTATACTATGACTAGAGATACTACTTTTACTACTACTACTTTCCCTAATACTACTACTGTTGCTTATGTTTGTACTAACACTAGAAATACTACTTCTACTACAATTCCTAATACTACTACTTCTGCTTCTACCTTTGGCATTACCAATAGAAATACTACTTCTACTCCTAATGCTACTACTTCTGCTTCTACCTTTGGCATTACCAATAGAAATACTACTTCTACTCCTAATGCTACTACTGCTGCTTCTACTGTTGGTACTAGCACTAGAAATACTACTACTACTACTCCTAATGCTGCTTCTTCTGCTGTTCATGCTACCACTATAAATACTACTTCTACTATTACTACTCCTAATGCTACTGCTGCTGCTTCAGCTGTTGGTACTACAGTTAGAAATACTACTTCTACTACTACTACTCCTAATACTACTACTGCTGCTTCGGTTGATACTGCCATTAAAATACTACTTCTACTTCTACTACTACTACTCCTAATGCTATTACTGCTGCTTCTACTCTTGCTACTACCACTAGAAATGCTCCTTCTATTATTACTACTATTCCTTAAACTACTACTGTTGCTTCTGTTGGTACTTCTACTACTACTTCTACAGCTACTCTTGCTGTTTCTACTGTTGGTACCACCACTAGAAATACTTCTTCTACTACTCCTACTCTACTACTATTCCTAACATTACCTCTGCTGCTTCTTTTGGAACTACCCCCAGAAATACTACTTCTATCACTACTACTATTCCTAACATTACTACTGCTGCTTCTGTTGGTACTACCCCCAGAAATACTACTTCTATCACTACTACTATTCCTAACATTACTACTGCTGCTTCTGTTGGTACTACCCCCAGAAATACTACTTCTATCACTACTACTAGTCCTAACATTACTACTGCTGCTTCTGTTGGTACTACCCCAAGAAATACTACTTCTATCACTACTACTATTCCTAACATTACTACTGCTGCTTCTGTTGGTACCACCACTAGAAATACTTCTTCTACTACTCCTACTCTACTGCTATTCCTAACATTACTACTGCTGCTTCTTTTGGAACTACCCCCAGAAATACTACTTCTATCACTACTACTATTCCTAACATTACTACTGCTGCTTCTTTTGGTACTACGCCCAGAAATACTACTTCGATCACTACTACTATTCCTAACATTACTACTGCTGCTTCCGTTGGTACTACCCCCAAAAATACTACTTCTATCACTACTACTATTCCAAACATTCCTACTGCTCCTTCTGTTGGTACTACCCCCAGAAATACTACTTCTATCACTACTACTATTCCTAACATTACTACTGCTGCTTCTGTTGGTACCACCACTAGAAATACTTCTTCTACTACTCCTACTCTACTGCTATTCCTAACATTACTACTGCTGCTTCTGTTGGTACTACCCCCAGAAATACTACTTCTATCACTACTACTAGTCCTAGCATTACTACTGCTGCTTCTGTTGGTACTACCCCCAGAAATACTACTTCTATCACTACTACTATTCCTAACATTACTACTGCTGCTTCTGTTGGTACTACCCCCAGAAATACTACTTCTATCACTACTACTATTCCAAACATTCCTACTGCTCCTTCTGTTGGTACTACCCCCAGAAATACTACTTCTATCACTACTAATATTCCTAACATTACTACTGCTGCTTCTGTTGGTACCACCACTAGAAATACTTCTTCTACTACTCCTACTCTACTGCTATTCCTAACATTACTACTGCTGCTTCTGTTGGTACTACCCCCAGAAATACTACTTCTATCACTACTACTATTCCTAACATTACTACTGCTGCTTCTGTTGGTACCACCACTAGAAATACTTCTTCTACTACTCCTACTCTACTGCTATTCCTAACATTACTACTGCTGCTTCTGTTGGTACTACCCCCAGAAATACTACTTCTATCACTACTACTATTCCTAACATTACTACTGCTGCTTCTGTTGGTACCACCACTAGAAATACTTCTTCTACTACTCCTACTCTACTGCTATTCCTAACATTACTACTGCTGCTTCTGTTGGTACTACCCCCAGAAATACTACTTCTATCACTACTACTATTCCTAACATTACTACTGCTGCTTCTGTTGGTACTACCCCCAGAAATACTACTTCTATCACTACTACTATTCCAAACATTCCTACTGCTCCTTCTGTTGGTACTACCCCCAGAAATACTACTTCTATCACTACTAATATTCCTAACATTACTACTGCTGCTTCTGTTGGTACCACCACTAGAAATACTTCTTCTACTACTCCTACTCTACTGCTATTCCTAACATTACTACTGCTGCTTCTGTTGGTACTACCCCCAGAAATACTACTTCTATCACTACTACTATTCCTAACATTACTACTGCTGCTTCTGTTGGTACCACCACTAGAAATACTTCTTCTACTACTCCTACTCTACTGCTATTCCTAACATTACTACTGCTGCTTCTTTTGGAACTACCCCCAGAAATACTACTTCGATCACTACTACTAGTCCTAACATTACTACTGCTGCTTCTGTTGGTACTACCCCCAGAAATACTACTTCTATCACTACTACTAGTCCTAACATTACTACTGCTGCTTCTGTTGGTACTACCCCCAGAAATACTACTTCTATCACTACTACTATTCCTAACATTACTACTGCTGCTTCTGTTGGTACCACCACTAGAAATACTTCTTCTACTACTCCTACTCTACTGCTATTCCTAACATTACTACTGCTGCTTCTTTTGGAACTACCCCCAGAAATACTACTTCTATCACTACTACTATTCCTAACATTACTACTGCTGCTTCTTGTGGTACTACGCCCAGAAATACTACTTCGATCACTACTACTATTCCTAACATTACTACTGCTGCTTCCGTTGGTACTACCCCCAGAAATACTACTTCTATCACTACTACTAGTCCTAACATTACTACTGCTGCTTCTGTTGGTACTACCACTGGAAATACTACTTCTACTACTGCTATTCCTAATGCTATTCTGCTACTTCTGCTGTTTGTGCTACCAAAGGAAATATTATTTCTACAACTACTATTCCTAATGCTACTGCTGCTGCTTTTGGTGTTGGTACTACCACTAGAAATACTATTTCTACTACTGCTGCTTCTGTTGATACTGCCAATAAAAATACTACTTCTTCTACTACTCCTAATGCTATTACTGCTACTTCTACTCATGGTACTCCCACTAGAAATGCTCCTTCTATTATTACTACGATTCCTTAAACCACTACTGCTGCCTTTGTTGGTACTACCACTAGAAATACAACTTACTTTACTACTAGTATTCCTAATACTACTACTGTTGCTTCTGTTGGTACTTCTACTACTACTTATAATGCTACTCCTGCTACTTCTACTGTTGGTACCACCACTAGAAATACTTCTTCTACTACTACTACTCCTAATACTAATGCGGTGAGTGACTGACTGGCATAGGCTACTGGGACCCGGTTACCATGGCTTTGCTGCTGCATGAGGACAGCTTTGGGATAGCGGCAACTGCAATGGTGGTCTGTTTGGTGAGGTTGAAGTAGGATAAAATGGTGTCTGCCGAGAGAGCGTCCGTCGCTTGGAATGCGTGTTTCTGAGCCATATACCACACGCACAGAGTTGCGGCCTTCATGAGGTCTCTGAGGGGCTGTGTGAGGTTTCTTAGGTCATGTATGAATCGTCCACAGTAAATGACCATGTTCAGAAAACTCCTCACTTCAGATAGGTGGGTTGGCGCAGGAGCGTCTCGAACTGAGAAGGTGTATCCAAAGAAGCTGATCTATTGTCTCATTAATTCACACTTCTCTCTGTGAAGTGTGAGACTTGTCCCTTAGATTCTTTTAAGAACCCCACAAAGGCTTTCCTGGGGCTCCTGGACTGGTCCGGCAAGTATCAAAATGTCATCACAGACATTGATGGCGCCTGGTAGTCCTGCAAGCAGCTCATATATGGTGTTCTGGAATACTTCTGTGGTGCTTGATATGCTAAAGTTGCGGCAGTGGTAGCGCCTGGGCCCTACGTGATTCGAAAAGGTGATTGTATACCTCAACTTTGGATGTCTGGCCATCTGGTGGTATCCTGATTGCAGGTCTACCTTAGAGAACCACTGAGCTTCGTTGAGCTCTCCTAGGATGCCGTCAATGGTGGGAGTCATGTGGCACTCGCATTTGATTGCGATGTTTGGGAGCCGCATGACTACGTAGATGCGGACCTCTCCATGTTCTTTCAGCTTTTTATCCACTACCATGGGTGACACCCATGGCGTGGAGCCCGTGACCTTTTCAAAGATGCCGGCACATTTTAGCTTGTCGAGATCCTCTTCCATCTTTGGTTGGAGGTGGAATGCAATGCGACAATGTCGGAGGGCTACCGGATGCATCGACTTGTCAATATGTGACTGCATGTCTATGTTCTTGAGACAGCCATTCCTGTCGAACACTCTTTCAAACTCTGCCAGGATGCATGAGAGTTCTTCGAGTTGCACTGCAAACATGAAGGCAACGAGGCCTAGGGTCTGGCTTTGGTACAGCTTACTAGCATTCCTTTGCCTCCTTCCACTACGTAGATGGCAGTGTTGATGCCCTTGTCCTCATATGAAACTGAAGACCTGAAACACCCTAACATGGGTAGTGGCTTCGATTGTCCCTAGGCGAAGACTCTAACTTTGGCCTTGGCTGACACTGGAGGTTCCAGCATGGTTTCGTCTATGTCCACAGACACGAGGTCTATGGACGCTCCCGTGTCGACGGTTGCGGCGACAGGGTATCGTCTGACTTTGATTTCACATTGTGGAAGTATACTCTGTGTATGTCTGTGGTTTGGGCCGCGGGTCAGTCCCTCTGGGATTAATGTGGGTGAAAGACATCCTTCCCGGAACGAGCACTGTCCACCTGTGGAGGGCAGAGCGGCCAGCTGGGCAGGGAGAATAACTTGTGGTGAGGACAGTGCTTGACGCTGCCCCGTTATCGGCCTCTTATTAGGCGTGGTACGCATCGCACAGGGGAGACCACCAGACTCAGGTCTGCGGGGGGGTTTAGCTGGTCTCTCCTGTCATTTGGTATTGAGCAACATAACAACCCCAAAGGCAGCATGAGAGGATACATTGGGAGGGATAAAAGATCTATATAGTGACTTGTCATCTGTTCTGGGAATTACAGGACTTGGATTACAATGTCCTCTTCTCCACTTGACCAAACAGTGTGCTCCTCGGCAAATCAAGTCCTCATTCCATGCTGCCCCTACCCTCTGGCTCTCAAAAAAGCAACAGAGTTAGTTGAACAGTGCACTCTTTGTCTGTAGCACCTGCTGCCTCTGCCCTTTATGTAATGCGTCTGGCACATTATGGAGCTCCAAAACAACACACATTACCAGTCAACTGGGCTACTTGTGCTTTGTGTCATGTTTGAATGGTCCGAGGGTGAAGAGCAGGCCCATATAGTGTCAACGAAGGGGGCAGGTCCCGCCTCCTTCGACAAATGCACCCACCAGAAGTTGTTTAAGGGGTGAGGTGGGGTCCAAGGACTTTTGCTCTGTATTTTTACCATGCGTTGCGCGGCTGGCTGTTCTGCGCATGGAGTTGTCCAGTAACGAGCCTGTGGCCAAGGACCACTGAGAGAGAAGGACACACAGCTCATGCTGTCAGGCACCTGTGTCCTATTGGCTGAGACGTTGTTAGTGTGTTTTTAATAGAACGAAGGAGTCCTGAAGTCCTGCATCCTGAAGCAGCTCCAGGATGACAATGTGCCACAGGGGCAAGTGACCGGTGCATGAATGCTGGAGACATATCTTGGCCCCAGACGTCTATATGTACTTGGTGATGCTGCTTCTGGGTTTCTAAGTACTACCGCATCATCGAGTGAGCCTTGACTACTCGGTGTCACTCTGAGAGGCTCACGTAGAGTAGTAATGTGCCCCAGGACACAAGTGATAAGTAACCGTACCCACCGCAGGCACTGCCCAGTGACCACTGACTGTCCAGAACCCCTATCAAAGGTCTGACACCCGCCCTGGGGAAACAACCTTTACAACGCAACTTTTACAACGCACTACCATTACAACGAACCTTTTACAACGCAGCATCCATTACATCGCATGCCATTACAACGCAACCATTACAACGCATGACACTACAACGCATGTCATTACAACACATACCATTACAACACATACCATTACAACGCATAACATTACCACGCATAGTACCCTTACACTAGCCAACACTTACCCTACTGTTGCAACCCCTGGAGTTAGAATAGTAATTTTTACCCCTACGCTATCCAACACTTACCCTACTGTTGCACCCCCTGGAGTTAGAATAGTAATTTTTACCCCTACACTATCCAACACTTACCCTACTGTTGCACCCCCCTGGAGTTAGAATAGTAATTTTTACCCCTACACTATCCAATACTTACCTAACTTATCCCTGAATAGTCAGTTCTACATTTATTTTGGAAATTAAACCATTTGTCTCCATAAATCAGTTGATGAAATCTGACAATATCCATATTTTCTTATTGATTACACACTTTTCTATTTTGGTATAAATATAATAATTCAACTAAGCAAACGCTTCTAATGTAGTAGGCTGTAGTAGGCCCTTCATTCCTTCTGCCTGCTCCTCCTCTGCTCCCTTTCTGACCCCTGACCCCCTCATTTGCCTTACCGCTCCCCTTCCCCTCCACTGTGTGGACACACTCTCATTAGAAATCTCTCCTCTTGCAGTGTTCTCTGTTGCCTTGAAGCCAGGGCTGGAGTGCTGTTTGCGAGACTGTTACTCTTTTACTGCTGTTCCTGACTGCGAGGATACGTGTGGACACCTGAGGGGCTCAGCGGCTACTGTTCACGTCCCCCGCTTCGCGGGAGCCGTTCACGGGACTCTAGCGCTTTGTTTGTTCTGACACGGAGGGACTGCGAGGCCCAGCAGGCAATTCATCATCTCACACCTGCAGCCTCTTCCCTCCGTGCACACGCCCCCGCCTGGCTGGGCTTTATAATTGAATCAATATCCCGCGACGCGGGACGCGCGCGGGGCAAAGCACGGGGCTAAACCCGGGCAAAGGGCGGGCCCTCTGAGGCCCCCCCGAGGCCGTAGAGGGCTGGGCTGGGGCCGCCCCCTGATATCATTTTTTAAACTAGATTGTATATATCTCGCCTGGATATATTTATTGTGGTGGACCTTATGCGGCAAAGATAACTTTGGTATAAATTCTGTCAGTCTCTTCCCCCTTACGGTATATTTCGCCAGGGAATATCCCCTAGGAATCAGAGCAGTTTTATAATTTTTCTTTATATTTAATAACTTTTTAAACGTGTCTTGTTTTATATCCCCTAGTGGTGATTAGTCTTTTGAAATGACTGCAAAAAAACTAAGGTCAGGTCGTTTATTAGTGGGAAGGTTTTGTTCGAAGACTAAATCAAATCCCCTTCGTAATAAGGACACTACTGTTTCACAGTTAAAGGGAAACTGTCAATTATACAGCTTATGGGAAAGGGGAAAGGACAAGGGTCTGAATGAGGGTCCAAAGTCAGTAGACATCAATGTTTAAGATTTAGAGGAAGGGAAATTTACTATGAAAGGGCACAGTAATCAGGATGCGCCTATTATTATGGAAAATGCAAAAAAAGCAACGCATCCTACTATCGTGGAGGTGGGTAGCTCGCAATTTCCTCTGAAAGCGCAGTCGCCTATAAAGCTTGTTTCCCGGGAAGTAAGCTCAAATAATATTGTGCCTCTTCTTGGTGCCACTACCAAAATAGTTGAAGTATTAGTGCATAAGTCTCCTCCTTTCCTAGGGTGAAGGTTTAATTGTCTCCCCTGGAATACTTTGTCCTGCGGTTGTTTCTGGTAATGATTTTACTCTCCCTGACATAGACATGGAGCTCTACAAAAGGTACACTAATCCTGACCATAGCAAGGCTATAGATCAAGCAAGTACGCCAAAAGTATTAGCACCCCCAGGGCTTCAACTATATAGCAGCACTCCTTCTAATAAATCTCAATTTTCAATGTCACAGATAAACATCTCTACGAGGCCTGTTTTTAATATTACTGACACTCAATCTAACCTTCCTACTAGGCCTGATAAACCTATATCGGACTCTCTGACATCCTTAGAACATCTGCTCTCCTCTATTTTGATATTATTGGAAACATTTGTTGGAGGCTCGGATTGTGTGCTGGAGACTGTAACCCAAATACTTAAGGTATTATTAAATAGTAAACTGGGAGTTGAATCTAGCCCACAGCGTGAGCCATCCTCTGTAAAAGTGCAAGGTTTGAAAGATAAGAAAGCACAAAATAAATCCGTGACTACCTATCAAACATTGGACGTAGTCCGAACTGAACAAAGGGAGAATCTCCACCCTAGTGTTGGTAAAAATCTAGTTGTTATACAGGAGAATAGTCCTGTGGCTCCATTAAAAGCAGCGGCAGCTAACTGTATTCTTGAATTTGAGCAAGAAATAGAAATTATGGCGGACACTGAAAAAAGTTTGGAGAAGGAAGTATTCCCTATATTTAAACCCCAGATAAATGAAGATAAAGAGGAGGCATCGGTTGTTCGAAACGAAGGAAAGGGAAATATAGGAAAACAAAAAAAGCTTAGAGGAAAAAAGAGGAAACCAATCCGTAGATTTACAAAAAAGAGACAGAGAAAAATAAATTTTGACGAGAATATAGATAGTCCCACGGAAAAAATGTCCCCTCACTTTGCTTAATTTATCCCAAGTTATAAATGGGCATTCCAAATTGGATCAGGATCTGCTAGTGACTATACCAGGGGGATCTTCTAATAGTATGCGATCTATTGAACAGATAAATCCCCCTAATATTCCATCTTCAGCCCTTGATCCCTCAGCTAAGCCATATTTTGATAGGTGGGGAAGTGAAGGGGCTCTTAAGGGGTCAAGGCCTGTTCCCGGTAAAGAAAGTAAAGACTCTCTTCAAGCAAATGTTGGCCCTGAAAAGGAAAGTGTAGATACCCTTTATCTAGATTTTATTCCTTTATTTGATACGGATCTTACACTAAACAGATCCGCGCTGCTTAAGTGTTTTTGGGAGACTGAAAGCCTGAAACTCATTCAGACCAGCGATCTAGATGTAGTTTCGATTTTGAACCTAGAGGTGGGGAATTTAGCAAGGGTTACATTTTATTCTAAACTTGTGGTAAATCATATTTTAAAATGGTCGGAGGAATTACAGAGTAGGGGGATCGATGTGATTTCATTCTTTGTGGAACCATGCAGTGGAAGATTAGTTAATAAGCCCCTTACTTCCAATGCAATTACTGGCAGTATAAATATGCCCATTAAAACGGACGATCTAAAGATTTGTATTTCAAAAAATGTACGGTATGTGTCATACAAAAATTCTCTACTTAGGGAACTAGATACGAAAGAAGAATCCTTCAAATGGAATTGATTGCTAGGTGTCTTATCAAGCAAATCTATGCTTAATTCCAAACCATATTCCCATCTTTAGCACTGACTTAAAAATAATATCGTGGAACACGGCTGGAATAAAGCATAGTCCAGAAAAATTACAATATTTGCGGACACTAGAAGCCGATGTGATCTGTCTCCAGGAGACCTGATGTGATGAAAAGTTTTTCGCGGGAAAGGACTATTATTTGTTGGACGGCAGAGCTACTCCCTCCAGGAGAGGTCATGCTAAAGGTGGAGTGGTCTGTTTGCTCTTCAACAAGATAAAATGGAACTTTGCCCATTATTTAGATTCTAGTAACCTTTTCCAGGTAATAACACTATCTAACCTTGTTAATGGCAACCCAAGAAAATTAATTGCATTGATAAATGTTTATATTCCCCCAGATGTATGTTTCAATGTATGTTTAAAGAAGGTGTTCAGTCACATAAAGAATCTCCTTGACTCTGAATTTCCTCCCCATATAATTTTAGTAGGGGATTTTAATTGTAAAGTTTCGAATTGCAGTCTAGATTTGTTTAGGAACAAGTATAAGGAGGAATCCCTACAGATACCCCTGGCCCTTTTTCCTGGTAATATTAAGACCAATAAGAGAGGGAAATTACTCCTGGAAGAATTGCTAGAGGTTGATAGTATTATAGTAAACGGAAGGCTTCCCTCGGATATTCCGGCAAACTACACTCACAAGTCTAACAATAGTGAGTCCATTCTTGATTATGTGGTAGTGGGAAGCTCTTCCTTTAGCCTCCTGAAAGACCTGTTGGTCTCCAACACAGAACTCAGTGACCATAAGGTACTCACCATCACGGTAAATTTAAATCCACCTTTAACGGACTCGTGGTATTTGAATAGTGAATTGGTGAGTTTCGGAGGGAACTCTGGGAGATGCTTTTGGAATTTTAGGGTTATTAAGGGCTTGGAGAGTATACTAGCGGCCACGGTGGGGAATTTGGTTAATTGGATTGGCTCTGAATTAATATGTTTTGCTGATTTTATGTATGTGGTAACATCTTTTGCAAAAAAAACTTATTCTATGGGAAATTTTAAAATAATTCCTAGTTGTCTTCGGTATCTTAATATTGAAATAAATAAATTAGTAAGGGAACAGTACCTCTCCTATACTCCTGAAAGATATCATAGAATAGTCTTATTGAGAAGAAGGAGGACTAGGGTAAAAGCGAAATTGAAAAAAGAGAATGAGGACACTTTATGGATTAAATTACGGGAAGCGGTCTATAAGGGGTATGCTAGAACATTTTGGTCACTTATTGGGGAGGGCTGTGGAGTAAGATCTAGACCTCTGCCAATACCCATCGAAGAGCAAATTTGGGTTGGGTATGTTGAGAATTTATACGCCAGCAATGGAGTGGTGTTGGAATATGATAGAACATCTGGGGTTAGCACTCCATATGCTCCTCCAACCGAAAAGGATATTGAATTGGCCATCAAGGGCTTGCGCTCACCTGGAGCAATGGGTCCAGATGAGCTTCCGATTTCGGTCTTAAAACAAAATAGCGAGATGTGGAGTAAAATTCTCTTCCCAGTCTTTTGCTCTTGTTTCATTGGCAAAACTGTCCTCCCTTCTTGGAGGGGGAGCATATTGGTCCCCCTACATAAGAAGGGAGATTGTAACGTTCCACATAACTACCACCAAATCGCTCTTTTGGACGCCATAGGCAAAGTATTTACAAAATGCCTACTTAAGTTGATTAATGAATGGGTGTCCAAGGAGAATATTCTGCCCTTCGAGCAGACGGGGTTTAGACAGAAACATGGTACATTGGATAATTTGACGGCCTTGCAAATCATAACAGAAAAATATATCAAGGTCCGTGGAGGGAGAGTCTTTGGCGCCTTCATAGACTTCTCCACAGCATTTGACAAAGTAGATCGTCCTTTGCTGTGGAGGAAACTATCAGACCTTGGCATGCCGTCTACCCTTCTGGAGATAGTCCGTGCCCTGTATTCTGACACTTGGTGCAGAGTTTTACTAGGTGGAGAAAGGGGGCTTACTCGAGAAATTACCACAGCCCATGGGTTAAAACAAGGTTGTCTATTAGCCCCTTTATTATTTTCCCTTTATATTTCTGATCTCCCTCATGTTTTGTCATTAAATGAAGTAATTGCTCCCGTTCTCGGGGGTAGCCCGATTGTCTGTTTACTGTACGCTGACGACATATTAATCCTGGATTTAACTTCTAAAGGTTTAAATAATCGTCTTCAGGCACTGTATGAATATGCGGAGGCACACTACCTGAAGATAAATGTCTCAAAAAGTAAAGTAATGTGCATGTCGGGTAGGAAAAAGTTGAAATATGCGAGCTTTCCTTGGTCTGTAGGTAGACAAAGATTGGAAGTAGTAAAATCTTATGTCTTCCTAGGAAAAATTATTGTGGATAACTTAAGTGAAAAGGCTCACATAGCAAACAACACCCGGAAAGCAATTGCCCAAGGAAAAAGTCTATTCTCTTTATATAATGCAACAGGGAGAAGACACTTTTCCATTTTGCTGGAGGTTTATCGGGCTAAAATCCCACCTTCACTACTACATGGTATTGAATTACTTGATATAAACAACTGGGGCTTCCTAAACACTACGGAAGGCAAAATTCTGCGCTGTTTAACCACGGTAAATACATCATGTTCTACAGCTGCTCTCAGGCTGGAGTTCGGCCTACGTAGTAGTTGGGTCCAGGGCCTAGCTGGGATAGTGCGTTGGGTCTCCAGCCTTGCTGGGGCAGAGCCGGGCACCCTAAGGCAACTTATTCAAACTGAGTTATTAGGAACCTTTAAAGAATATTTTCTAATTGTAAAGAACTTTAGAACTGCAGTTGGTCTTTTGCAACTTAATGAATCGGTTCTTTTTACTTTATCTGCATATCAGCTGAGGTCAACTTTGAAGTTGGCCACTTGGAAATTAAGTTATAAGATGGACAGGGAAGCTCGTATTCTGAAGAAGGGTGCGTCTTTGGCTATCACGACCTGCCAAATGAAAAGGGCGCAACCTTATGTTTTTTGGAATCTTCCTCATGGTGTACGGCGGCTCTTTTTTCTAATAAGGCAGGATTTACTCCCCTTGAATAATCTTCTGTCCAGATGGTACGGCTCCTCAGCTATGTGTAATTTTTGCAATGAACCAACTCAGGATATCTCTCACGTGCTTTTCGTGTGCCCGGCCCTGCTTTCACTTAGGCGTAAGTGGTTGAGACCAATTTGTCTTCAATTAAATATTCTTTCTGCCTCTTCTTTTTCAAACGCTATCCATAATCCCCCTAATGAAATGTTCTGTTATAAAGTTTTTAACTTTTTCAAAAGTTTTTTAGTTGTATATTAGTAGTTTTCTCTTCTTTTAGGATTATTCTTGTTTTGTATCATTGTGATTATATGATAATGTATTTGTTTTGTTATCTTTTATGTGGACCTCATGTGAGTTCCAAAATCATAAATAAATAAACTTGAAACTTGAAGCCAGGGCTGTGTAAAGTAAGTGGTGTACACACATAGGACAACAATCCACAATTCAAGACCTGTATCTCCTGTAAGAGGAGAGCCAGGAGGGCTCAGAAGGAGCTCCTTCTAAACTTATTCTGCCTCAGTGATGTCTGCGGATTGTGCGAGCTATGTATCCTGGTCACTTGCTCCCACCCCAGCAATGCTGACTCGACCTGTCATCCTTCCAGGGCCGATGAACTGAGTATCAGTAAGCCCCTAATTGTGTATCACACAGAGGGGAAATACTGTATGGAATTTTGAGTGGGCCGGTGTTCCCTCACCTCGTTTTCCCAGGTGATGAAATACTGAACCCAAAGTTACTGGGTGGGGGAAGAACTGGGGGAGTATGCAATGCCCCCACCCCATCCAGACAGAACTTAGGTTCCCCTTCCCTCCAGTGAAGTGCATTAAAAGTATGGGAACTGTGGGTGCTCAGTGCAATTGGGGTAGGGTCAGTGTCCTTGGGGATGAGGTTAAAAGCATTGTAAAAAAAAAACCTAAACATTCTTTAACTATTTTTTTGGTCTTTCACCCTCAGGTAACTACATAGAAAACATTGCACGCCTTCAATGAAAAATACATGCAAGTTAAGCTAATCAGTGGAAAATGTGCGGTTTTACGTTACGAAAGCCCCATTGGTTAATGCGATCACTGCAGATGTCTGAGTGTGTCAGCGGAGACACAGAACTGAGCCCTGAATTGTGCATCGGGGACTAGGGACTTGAGTAGTCTCAATGCTACGAGGTCTCAGCTTGTGGCAGAATGAGCTGTTAATATGTTACAGTGGCGTAAAATAGGCCCCGCAGCCCCCGCGGTGCAGGGGGGTCCCAAGTTGCGGGGGGCGGGCCCTCAGCACAGTACATGGCCTAAGAGCTCCTGATTAAATCCGGAGCGGGGGGCGCCCCCATGGACCTTGCAGGACGGCCTTCTCAAGTTTAGTTACGCCACTGGTATGTTGTTATTTTAAAGTTGCATTACACATGATATAAGATAGGCTGCTGCAAAATGTGCAAAAAGATTTAGGTTTATGATAAAAAAAAGTGCTTCTAGATTTTAGAAATACGCAGACTGGATCTAGTGCAATTTTTTTTTAATTGTCCGTTAAAAGCACACGCTCCGTAGCTCAGCTGGTAACACGCTTACAATACCTCTCAAAATAAATACATCTTTGTCATCAGGAAGCTTCAAGTGACTCCGTCAATTAAAGCCAATTAGAACATTGGAATGTTTGGAGCTCCATTGAAAACAATGGAGTGCTCCGGGGTTATAATGGCTGGTATAAGCCTGGAGCTCCAACATTCCAATGTTTCTTTGTTCACAACTCTGGCTGTGAACAACGGCTTCAGGGAGCCTGAGGGGATTACAATCCACTCACCCTCCCATAAGGCTTTGTTTAATTTGTTAGAACATTCTGCCCTCTAGTGGGAGAATGTTCTAATAGCCTTTTAGCCCTTCATAGCAGGGTTATACCGGCTTTTAAAGTTCCGCTGCCTTGTTAAAGTCCCTCGCCTTCGGCTCGGGCCTTTAACGCTGAAGCAGGCCTTTAATAGCCGGTATAGCGCGCTACGGCAGGCTATAAGGCTATATACCGGCTTCCAAGCAGATCAACCAGTTTTGCACATTAGCATTTCTTTCAGGAAACAGGCATTCTTTACCTCTGCCCCTCCCTCAGTTTCAAAGCACAAGAGACTCTCTCGCCCCAGGATGGTTGTCTTTTAACAAAAATTAGGGGAACTGTTTTTGTTAAAGTAAAAAAGTATGGGCATGTGGTACACCACAGACCTGCCCACTCTGCTTCTCTCCCCTCCTTCCCACACTGACCTCACTCCACCGCACACAGATATTTACCACCGGCTCAGAGCAGGTAGTGAATGTACATGTTAAACCCCACAGAACTGGGAATTCACCGTTTTATGACCAGTAATTCTGGCCCTCGGTCCCCATTATATGTGGTTTACCCCTTAGTTGCATAGCAAAAGTGCAATGTTACCGCACAGTAACTCTGTTTTTACGTGGCGATTTATCACCTCACCAGTACCATTCAACTTGTAATCCAGCTCTAAATTGCGTAATATTGTCACCTGTTATGGCAGAAAGGTGGTATGAAGCAGCATATAAAAGACAAGTTGTTATAACTACCTGTTACTGTTCAAAGTACTGAGTACTCTGGAAGGCATCTTACCAACAAATGTTGTGAAACCGTGTCAAGGAATCTACGTGCACAAATATTTACCGACAGACCCACATCGATCGCCCCATCTGGCGAACACAAACCCGACTTAAGTGTGTACATAGTGACGCAAGTCGCGAGGCCTTACCTATATTGACACTTCTTGTCTCTGTAATTTTAACGTGTTTCACTGCGATTCTCCACTCTCTCCAACCTCCTAAAGCTCACTGAGGCCCAGAAATCCCTGTGAGTTTGGCACAATTTGAGGAATTTTATTCAGCTTGATTCATACAATCAATCAAACAGCATATGTAAAGCGCAATACTGTCACGCCTAGGGGTATCTGGACGCTGTGTCTCCGTCGAAGTGCCAGGTCTCGAGTCTCCTTATAAAGTCTGCCAGCAATGGGGCTGTACTGAGCTGGAAGGGAAGGTCGTTCCAGGTCTTGGCAGCGGTGTAGGAGAAGGAGCGGCCACCGCAGCAGCTGCGACGGATGTGGGGGGGGTGCGAGGGCGAGTGAAGACGAGTGCAGGAGTCTAGCGGGTTGGTGGAAGTTCAGTCGATGGTTGATGTAGGCAGGTCCTACCTCGTGGAGGGATTCATAGGCGTGTGTGAGGATCTTGAACTGGTATCTCTTCTGGATGGGGAGCTAGTGGAGGTCTCCAGGTGGGGGGGCAATATGGGCTTGTATGGGGAGGTCGTGGATAAGTTTGGCTGCGGCATTCTGTATGGTCTGGCGTCTTCTGAGGAGCTGGGTGGAGATGCCGGGGTAGAGGGTGTTGCTGTAGTCATGGCGGCTGGTAACGAGGGCCTGAGTGATGGGAAACATCCTTTACGACGCAACTTTCACTACGCAGTACCTTTACAACGCAGGTTTTACAACGAAATTCATTACAACGAATTGCGCTGGGGGGCGCTGCAGGATAGGGAATAGTTTAATTTACTATCCAAAACCTTCCCTACTATCCACGGGGACTGGAGTTGGAATAGTAAATTAAACTATTCCACTATCCAGCGCCCCCCCAACGCAAGTCGTTGTAACGACTTGCGTTGTAAAACCTGTTTTGTAAAACCTGTTTTGTAAAGGCATGCGTAGTAAAAGCATGCGTTATGATGACATACATCCCTGAGTGATGGTCTTTCTGGTGTTGGTTGGGATCCATCGAAACATTCTGAACATTTTGTGGATTTAAGAAGCATCGGAATTCCCACATCCCGATTCACATTATTAGTATTTCCCACATTTTTTGACTTCACAAACAATCCAGTATTACTGAAAATGCACACAAATTGAGGACCACCTGCAGTGATAGTAGGGGAAAGTCGGTTTCCCTTAGGGATGGCTTTTGGCTAGGTGCGCACTATAGAATTACTATATACATACATACATACATACATATATACAAACCTATGTACATAGAGAATGGTCTTCGGGATTTGGGGGAAACACAAAGTCTTAACTCCCTGGGTATTCATAGATCTTCTGAGTGGCTTTTTAAACATATTTTCTCACTTACCTTTAGGGCAGAAATGCTCGGGCAACTGTGTATGTGGGATATGAACGCGCCTCAAACATTTTCAGGGGCTGTAGGGAAAGACTTTTCTACCCATGGAAATATATTTTTTCTTGTGGAGGAAATATATGTATTTTGCACGTGCAAATTCACATTTCTGCTAGAGCCATGCCTGTAGGCAACCTCCGGGCATAGGAGCTGGCAAGGTTTGGATCAGGGCACAAGTCCTAAAAAAAAAAAAGAAGTGGAGGGACTGGGTCACCGGAAGTGACGTCACGAAAGGAAGCGGCGTCACGAAAAGCGGCTCCGATCTCATCCCAGAGAGGGCAAAGAGTGAAGTTCAGCTGTTTGGCAGGGGGGACGGCGTCCACCCGGTAACATAAGTGGGGGGACGCCGTCCACCCACGTCGTACCCCGACTCGAGCCCTGGTCTGGATACTATCAGTAACAAGCATTGGCAAAGCCAGGAGGTTTCGGCAATCCTTGAGCTATTGGCGTTGTCAATGTGAAGCCGAGCCCCAAATGGTGGCGGATGGGATGGTGAGGTGTGAGTGGGAAGGGAGGGAGAGCTCTCTCTCGTTCTCTGGCAATATGTCTGTAATTGTGCCTGGATGGAAATGGTGCTTGAGAGTCAGCAAATGGCCGCAGCCTATCTTTAATGAAGTGACACTAACCAATTCTGGGAATTAATGGTCAGCCAGGAAAGCTGATCGAAAGCGTTCGAATTTCAGATTAGATAATACATTTACTTTCATCGAGGCCGTCATTTGTTTGCTTTTTGTCTTTGTCTGGCTCGCGGACACTGTCTTGCGCAGGCACTGATAAGAGCCTTTTGCTAGCCGCCCCGGCCCATTCTGCATGAACACACTGTTCCTGGGGTGCTTCCGGTGCCGCGTGCTCTGAATGTGTGTGTGACGGAAGCACCACCAGGTACGCGATGCAAATGAAGGTAACGGGCTGCCGACTGGCCTGAACAGGTGTGAACTTCATGTATCATCAACCCCTCCTCTCTAAATTCTGGACATTTTTTATTCTGTTGTGTAGTCACCACTACACAGTTTTGGAATTAATTTACACATATTCTGACTCCTGACACTTACTCACGTGATTTACCCTTGGCAATACTTTGTTTTTCTTTAAATGTCATTAAAGCAAGCTGCACTGTAATGTCTTCTGTGTTGTGAAAACGGTGTTTGTTTGGATATGTGAGAGGATTTGCTTCCCAGACGCCCCAGGGATTTATAGTCTAGTTCATGTGTTTTCCATTCCTCTCCCAGACCCAGGGCTCTGAGTGGGATGAAAAAACTGGGAGGTCTCTCAAAGAGGCGTGGCGATGTAATTAAGGGCGTGGCTTAAAAACACGTAAGCTTAAAATCTGTGTTGAGCGTAGTGTGCCGCCCGACTTATATTTTGCTGTTTCTGTCATTGCATCCAGATATTTATGATAAAACAAGTAACATCATACCTACAAGAAATATCGGGACTATTGGCTTTGTCAATGATTGTTAGTTGCATACAATAAATAAGCAGCAACTATGGCTTGTTGTATATATTATTGAAACAGCTTCCACTTAAAGCCAGGCCTGGTGACACCACATTGATGTTGCTGCTACTGCGTTTCAAAAAGAGAAGGGAAATCCAGAGAGAAAATTACACTTTTTAAAGGATTTCCTTCCCCTATAACGCTCACCTGGCATGACGTCATGCCGTAACTTCTCCACTAGTGAGAAGTGAGCAGTATGAGCAGCGCACATCAATGTGCCTGCTGTCACTGCAGTACAGAACAAGCATTTGCAATGCAATCGGTCTCGCCTTTGGGACCTTATATATATTTAGCTATGCAGCACATTAGCCTGGGTGCTGAAACATCTACTGTTCTTTAACATGGAGGGAAAGTAAGCACCAAACTGCGTGACACGCCAGGTATGGGAACACATGGAGAGAAATATTACCTTTCAGCTGGAAATGGTATAGTCCAAAGCTCTGTTTTTAAAATAAAATCAGGGCCTTCGGTGGTCATGTCACTGAAAATACAAGATTTGAAAAAAATATTATTGTCTACAGGTGTTCGTGGAAGACAATTTCTATCGACTGGAATCTAGAGAAAACGAAAGTGATTCTAGTATTTTACTAACCTATGCTGGTCGTTTTATATCAAGAAAGGTAAATAGAGGCAGTTGCCCGAAAAATTTAAAAAAGGAAGTGCCTCAGCAGAAAGCAATTCTGGTATTTTATTGACCTCTACTGGTCGTTGTCTATCAAGACAATTAAATAGATGCAGTTGAACAAGCAGAAAGCAATTCCGGTATTTTTACTGACCTCTACTGGTCGTTTTCTATCAAGGCAGTTAAACAGAGGCAGTTGAACAGAAAAAAGGTCCCTTAGCTGAAGCAAACAAGTCCTAGAGATGATCTCCAGAGCCCACAAAGTACATACACATATAAGTATATACTAAAGTATATACAAGAGATCTTGAATGCCCGACCTACAAAACGGACTGCCTGTGCCAGGGCACAAAACAGAGCCCAATAGGGACCCGTTTCGAGGCCCCCTTTAAAAATCTGCCGGTACTCAGCACCAGTGAGACCTGGCCCACTTAAAGCCCTGTCGAGACCTAAGAAGAAACGGATCATACTGCTACCGGAGGGTGCCCTCGTTCCCAAACACGTCACATGCTTCACGCCCTGACGTCATTGCCATGATGCAAAAACAACCACGCCCATGAACACAAATTAAGGACTGCCCCGCCTATCCGGTAATAATTGTGCATATAAACAAAGTGGTCCTGTTGAAGGCGAGACCCTCATTCCGAGAATGCCTGCAACATCCGAATGGCCAAGAAGCGTGCTGTTCGGTCCCGGCTTTCTCCAAGGTATTTCTCTGCGCAGAATTCCAACTGCCAAAATCAATGTAAAACAGCGCAACTGGAAATATACCCCTGACATGCATCTCGTTTTTCAACACTTTTGACTGCGGAACAATGTGATGCAAAGCTTACGGTTTGTAAATATCTTTTACATGTTTTTTGACGTTTATTATATAGTAAACAAAGCTCATTCTAGGTGGCGGCTAGAGGCACGTGTCTCCAAGGGTACGGGGGTTTGTGGGTGGAGACCCATAATCCGAGCACTTTTAAGCAGTGCTCACAGACAAAGAAAAAATGGCACTTAAAATAGGAGCAGCGGATATATACTAGCACTTGGCCCATGCTCCCTGGGAGGGATAAACGCAAGAGGAGGCATGTCGCATGCAGGCCATGGACAAATGGGGACATAGGATTTCAGACTGATGATGGAGCTAGCAAATGGTAAGCCCACACATTGAGTTTAAGTTGACTATACATCTCTTCGAGACAGCGCACGCGCGGTTTAGCCGAGGCCTGAAAACGACTCTTGCAACCAAACCTTCCGTGGACGGACTGCCTTTGAATCTCAGGCTGGGGGACAAACATTCTTAAACGTTTAGGGCCTATTAAGCATGTCTGAAGAGTTGTGCCCGGTGCAGGTTTACAGGCGGACTAGTGGAAAGGTAAGGTGATTGTCCCACAGACTCATATTTCCGCTTTCCGGGATTTTCCATGGCGGAGATGTTCACTCAGGGAAATTAGAGCCCGTTGTGCAAATGCACAATTTTTTTTCTTCGTAGGGAGCATATTTTCTCTGCGGAGAAAGCCCTTCCTCTGTACCCCAACAAACCGGGCGATGATCTGTTTCCCATCCCACCCCGGAACAGGGGTTACACCAGCCCTGTGCGGCAGGAAGAGTCCGAGAGGAGTTCTAGAGCGCCCACAAACGTACACATGTTTAGGACACCATTTTCCTTTCTGAATTGGCACCTTAGTGTCTGAGTTAGTAAACCCCTAAGACTCCCTCTCTTTGTAAGGCTAAGGGAAATGTTGTAAGAGCCATTCTCATTGGGTGGTGGGCTGGACAGAGTGCTAAAAAGTACTGGGCATAAAGTAAACCCCTGGGAGACCAGTTGTTGTAGTAAAAGCTGGTGTGCTCAGAGGGTTTCGGAGCGGTGGACAATGTTGAAACCAGCGAAATGTATGTATGTATGTATGTATAACACATTTATAAAGCGCTCCTGTCACCCAACGGGCATCCTGGCGCTGTGATCTAACAGATCCTGAAACACAGTCAATACTATATCAGCAAACTACACTATCCTAGGGAACAGGTGAGTTTTTTTTCTTTTTTAAAGGAGGGAAGGTGACTACACATATCTATGATGTACACAAACTTCCACCCAGTGTGCCAATGTAATTTCCACCCAAAACATCCATGTAGCATGCACCCGGGACGTCCATGTAGCATGCACCCGGAACGTCCATGTAGCATGCACCCGGGACGTCCATGTAGCATGCACCTGGGCCGTCCATGTACCATGCACCCGGAACCGCAAACGGAACGTCCATGTAGCATTTACTTTGGGCCGTCCATGTAGCATTTGCTTTGGGCCGTCCATGTAGCATGCAGTTGGGACGTCCATGTAGCATGCACCTGGGTCATCCATGTAGCATGCTCCCGGGCCGTCCATGTAGCATGCACGTGGAATGTTCATGTAGCATGCACCGGGACGTCCATGTAGCATGCACCCGGGATGTCCATGTAGCATGCACCCGGGCCGTCCATGTAGCATGCATCCGGGCCGTCCATGTAGCATGCACCCGGGCGGTCCATGTAGCATGCACTTGGGACGTCCATGTGGTATGCACTTGGGACGTCCATGTAGCATGCACCCGGGCCACCCATGTAGCATTTACTTTGGGCCGTCCATGTAGCATGCACTTGGGACGTCCATGTAGCACGCACCCGGGCTGCCCATGTAGCATGCACCTGGGTCGTCCATGTAGCATGCACCCGGGACGTCCATGTAGAATGCAAACGGGACATCCATGTAGCATTTACTTTGGGCCGTCCATGTAGCATTTGCTTTGGGCCGTAGATGTAGCATGCAGTTGGGATGTCCATGTAGCATGCACCTGGGCCATCCATGTAGCATGCACCCGGGAAGTCCATATAGCATGCACCCAGGACGTCCATGGAGCATGCACCTGGGCCGTCCATGTAGCATGCACCCGGGACGTCCATGTAGAATGCAAATGAGACGTCCATGTAGCATTTACTTTGGTCCGTCCTTGTAGCATTTGGTTTGGGCCGTCCATGTAGCATGCAGTTGGGACTTCCATGTAGCATGCACCTGGGTCGTCCATGTAGCATGCTCCCGGGCCATCCATGTAGCATACACCCGGAATGTCCATGTAGCATGCACCCGGGACGTCCATGTAGCATGCACCCGGGACGTCCATGTAGAATGCAAACGGGACATCCATGTAGCATTTACTTTGGGCCTTCCATGTAGCATTTGCTTTGGGCTGTAGATGTAGCATGCAGTTGGGATGTCCATGTAGCATGCACCTGGGCCATCCATGTAGCATGCACCCGGGAAGTCCATGTAGCATGCACCCGGGACGTCCATGTAGCAATCACCTGGGCGGTCCATGAAGCATGCATCCGGGACGTCCATGTAGAATGCAAACGGGACGTCCATGTAGCATTTACTTTGGGCCGTCCTTGTAGCATTTGGTTTGGGCCGTCCATGTTGCATGCAGTTGGGACGTCCATGTGGCATGCACCTGGGTCGTCCATGTAGCATGCTCCCGGGTCGTCCATGTAGCATGCATCTGTGCCATCTATGTAGCATTCTCTCGACCCATCTATGTAGCATGCACCCGGAATGTCCATGTAGCATGCACCCGGGACGTCCATGTAGCATGCACCCGGGATGTCCATGTAGCATGCGCCCGGGCCGTCCAAGTAGCATGCATCCGGGCCGTCCATGTAGCATGCACCTGGGAGGTCCATGTAGCATGCACCTGGGCGGTCCATGTAGCATGCACTTGGGACATCCATGTGGTATGCACTTGGGACGTCCATGTAGCATGCACCTGGGCGGTCCATGTAGCATTTACTTTGGGCCGTCCATGTAGCATGCAGTTGGGACGTCCATGTAGCATGCACCTGGGTCGTCCATGTAGCATGCTCCCGGGCCGTCCATGTAGCATGCACGTGAAATGTTCATGTAGCATGCACCAGGGATGTCCATGTAGCATGCACCCGGGATGTCCATGTAGCATGCACCCGGGCCGTCCATGTAGCATGCATCCGGGCCGACCATGTAGCATGCACCCGGGCGGTCCATGTAGCATGCACTTGGGACGTCCATGTGGTATGCACTTGGGACGTCCATGTAGCATGCACCCGGCTCACCCATGTAGCATTTACTTTGGGCCGTCCATGTAGCATGCACTTGGGACGTTCATGTAGCACGCACCCGGACTGCCCATGTAGCATGCACCTGGGCCGTCCATGTAGCATGCACCTGGGACGTCCATGTAGAATGCAAACGGGACATCCATCTAGCATTTACTTTGGGCCGTCCATGTAGCATTTGCTTTGGGCCGTAGATGTAGCATGCAGTTGGGATGTCCATGTAGCATGCACCTGGGCCATCCATGTAGCATGCACCCGGGACGTCCATATAGCATGCACCCGGGACGTCCATGGAGCATGCACCTAGGCCGTCCATGTAGCATGCACCCGGGACGTCCATGTAGAATGCAAATGGGACGTCCATGTAGCATTTACTTTGGTCCGTCCTTGTAGCATTTGGTTTGGGCCGTCCATGTAGCATGCAGTTGGGACTTCCATGTAGCATGCACCTGGGTCGTCCATGTAGCATGCTCCCGGGCCATCCATGTAGCATACACCCGGAATGTCCATGTAGCCTGCACCCGGGACGTCCATGTAGCATGCACCCGGGACGTCCATGTAGAATGCAAACGGGACATCCATGTAGCATTTACTTTGGGCCTTCCATGTAGCATTTGCTTTGGGCTGTAGATGTAGCATGCAGTTGGGATGTCCATGTAGCATGCACCTGGGCCATCCATGTAGCATGCACCCGGGAAGTCCATGTAGCATGCACCCGGGACGTCCATGTAGCATGCACCCGGGACGTCCATGTAGCAATCACCTGGGCGGTCCATGTAGCATGCACCCGGGACATCCATGTAGAATGCAAACGGGACGTCCATGTAGCATTTACTTTGGGCCGTCCTTGTAGCATTTGGTTTGGGCCGTCCATGTTGCATGCAGTTGGGACGTCCATGTGGCATGCACCTGGGTCGTCCATGTGGCATGCTCCCGGGCCGTCCATGTAGCATGCATCTGTGCCATCCATGTAGCATTCTCTCGACCCATCTATGTAGCATGCACCCGGAATCTCCATGTAGCATGCACCCGGGACGTCCATGTAGCATGCATCCGGGCCGTCCATGTAGCATGCATCCGGGCCGTCCATGTAGCATGCACTTGGGACGTCCATGTGGTATGCACTTGGGACGTCCATGTAGCATGCACCTGGGCCGTCCATGTAGCATGCACCTGGGCGGTCCATGTAGCATGCACTTGGGACGTCCATGTGGTATGCACTTGGGACATCCATGTAGCATGCACCTGGGCCGTCCATGTAGCATTTACTTTGGGCCGTCCATGTAGCATGCACTTGGGACGTCCATGGGGCATGCACCTGGGATGTCCATATGACATGCGCCCTGGATGTCAATTTGGCATGCACCGGGAAGTCCATGTGGCATGCACCCGGGCTGTCCACGTAGCATACACCCGGGCTGTCCATGTAGCATACAACCGGGCCGTCCATGTAGCATGCACCCGGGCTGTCCATGTGGCATACAACCGGGACGTCCATGTAGCATACACTTGGGACGTCCATGTAGCATACACTTGGGAAGTCCATGTAGCATACACTCGGGACGTCCATGTAGCTTACAACCGGGACGTCCATGTAGCATACAACCGGGACGTCCATGTAGCATACACTCGGGATGTCCATGTAGCATACACTTGGGACGTCCATGTAGCATACACTCGGGATGTCCATGTAGCATACAACTGGGACGTCCATGTAGCATACACTCGGGATGTCCATGTAGCATACACTCGGGATGTCCATGTAGCATACACTCTGGATGTCCATGTAGCATACACTTGGGACGTCCATGTAGCATACACTCGGGATGTCCATGTAGCATACACTCGGGATGTCCATGTAGCATACACTCGGGACGTCCATGTAGCATACAACCAGGACGTCCATGTAGCATACACTTGGGATGTCCATGTAGCATACAACCAGGACGTCCATGTAGCATACAACCAGGACGTCCATGTAGCATACACTTGGGACGTCCTGTCGTGTATTTCTATAGGTTCTGAATCGATCCCCCTATTCCTGACCCTATTCTGGTTAAACTTACTAGCTAGTTAACTAACAGTCAGCCCATGAGGCAAGAAATCCCCCATGATGCAGATACCGTTATCTGACGCAGTCACACTACGGCACAGGAACGTGTTATCTGATTAGGTCATAACGCTTGAGATCTAATTAGACAAGCGATATTCCTCCAGCCCCTGATAAGGCATACGACGTTCTCATAACAAATCAAACCTATGACAACCTGGATAATCCGTGCGGCCATTGTTTTGATTTCACAGAGAACTTTAGTAAAGAATGTGCTAACGAGCAAGTCGTATGACATCTTTATTGACGTACCTATGTCCATCCTTACGTCAATCCCGGCACCTTTAAGGTATAAATATTGCCGACCTTGCCCTATGCAAAACACACGCGTGGTGACAAGACGGAGCAGCCATACTTGCCGAAGCAGAGAGCCGAAGCAGACCCCGCAGGCAGCAGCCCCGCCTTCCTGACGCGCTGAGAGACGCGCTGCTATCTCAAGCCGAGAGACCCAGCACCGGCGCTTCTGGGCAGCCCTCGCAGGCAGCCTGGAATATCGAGAGCAGAGAAAGAGATACCATTCCTCATCCATCCTAAATTCCAGGTACAGAACTGAATAACCCCTCACAGAGAATTCTTTAGTTATTCACTTGGCAAAAACAAACTTAACTTAAACTGTAACTTTCTATTCCCGCCCACGTATTAGACTTAGGTCAGGTACACGGGGTAGGCGTATTTAGAAACACCAGTTGAGTACGTTTAGTCAAATGTATATGTGTATGTAAATATATTTTAATCATTTTAAACATCATATGGCTCAGAAACCATATCAATGTTTTTACAGTATTATTTTATACTATTGCTTCTAATGTATGCACTTTACTTAACTATAAGTATCGCAATAATATCGATCCATTTCTCTTGTACGAGAAAAGAGACTGATCAATAAATAACATCTTTTATTGAACACGCCCGTCTCTTCCTTTTCTCTACATTCTGATGAGACTAAGAATGCACGTACTGACTGAGTAAAATAATTGCCTTGTGCTCACACGACTCTTGAGATTGACTCTTGATTAGGGGAGAGCAAAGTTGTCATGTTCTATGGTTGTCAGAAACTAAATCCCTTCTTGTCTAATCAGGGAAGTTAATCCTTCCTTGAACATTCGAGAAAGTTTCTAGCGAACTCTGAGCTTAGCTGGCAAACCCAAAAATTAAGTCTAGTATCGACAGTAGTAGACCTAGTTAACGTCTGGCCTAGGCCTTTACTGCTGTAGGTACTATTCCAATGCGCAGAGCCTATTGGGAAAATAGGAGCTACACTACATGGCGCCCAACGTGTTTGGAAAGGGCGATAAAACTAACGTAAGACATTTAGAGTAACTCAGTCGTGCTTTCTCACTCAGACCCCTTTTTCCAAATACTCCAAAGACGTCTGGAGTGGGTGAAAGGTTATTATATCCTCCAAAACCTCGTAGGAGGGAACTCCTATGTATGGTTTTTGGTCTAGTCAACGTTGAAGGATAAAACAGTTCCAGAATATTGTGCATCTAATCTCTGTTTCCATAAAGAAACCTGATCTGCAAATAAAAATAATACCATCCTGTCAGTAAAATGGGAGACAGTGATGGAGAAAGAGAGGCAATTAGATTAGCTACTGAAATAGCAGATGCTGATGCTACCATGCAAGCAGCAGACGCGGATATAATACTCATTCCGGTCATTAAAAGAAGATCTATAACCTTAAAACTTATAGAAAATGGACTGACACCTAGAGGTGGCACAGTCATATTCGTAATCGAGGCACACGAATATCGGCAGACAGAGGTATACTATACATGGATACATTTTCCAGCAGCAAATGCTGTAACAAAGTACTTCCACTATTACAAAGTAGAGGAACCTCCTAATGAGTACACTCCTTTCGAGGAGGTGGAAGTACCACTCAAATTCCAAGAGCATTTGCTCTTATTTGATGGCGCCCTAAAACATAATAATCACATTACAAGGCTCGGTCCTTTAGGAAGACCAGGAGCAACGTGGCCGGTCTTAGCCGGATACACACCATATCCAGACATCGAAAGAATGCCTGCAGCAGAGCTGTTAATACAGCTAAAACAACTACTAAAAATTCACAGACAATTAGTTCAGTATGTAATGCGAACTTCAACAATTCAGCCAGCGATTAAACTTCCACAGCTGACCCCTCACCAGGGGAACACAAATAAAATTACACCACAGAACATCCAATCCTGCCTAGGTAAAGTTCCAGCTAAACGGGAACAGATACCATTCTGGTTGGCACAGAAAATTACCCAAATAGAGGCGGTGTTTCCTGACACCACCCCGCTGGAAAAACACAGAATTCTGACTATATGTCTCCCAATGGGAATCGCACCACACATTGAGGACTGTGACACTTGGGGTACAGTCTTTGCTTCCATCTACACAAAAACGCACGGTGTTCCATCCATTTCGGTAATACCAGATGTGCTAAAACAAATTCAAGATGAATATGGTCCAGAACCTGCTTTAACTCTTGGTATGAAATTACTAAAAGACTTCAAGCAGGTCTCGGCTATATTACTAGCCAACATAAAGGGTGAAGCAGCAAACGTGGCGATCCGCCAGAGGTTAAAAGAGACAGATATAGCAGACCAACCAGCTGAAATTGCCAGAATCATAGAAAAATCCTATGAAGAACTAGGCAGAGATAGTCTAGGTGGAATACCAGTAAAACCGCAACTGACTACAAGTCCAGAAAAAATGTTTTTTAATAATAATAATAATTCACCAAAAAAGAACTGGGATGGAAACAAACAATCCAATCCAAAAGAAAAGAAATTCCAGTCCAGAGGAAGGTCTCCTAGGCGAAGAGAGAAATCTCCAAACCCGAGACAAAGGTCACCTCAGAGTGAACCCTCTGGGAATAGATATAACCTTAGAAATAGGGATAATATTAAAAAACCTGATAGATATCAAGACATTGATACACGTCCCTCTCAATCTTTTCAGAATTCCTCGCAGAAATCGGAAAGAAGAGGACGATCAGAAGAGCACGCCAAGTCCAAAGACAAGGAACCTGCTCAACTGAAAAAGAAATCACAATTTCCAAAAAAGAAGGTAGCCAGTATCAAGGTAGTTAACAATGCCGAGAATACTGAGGACACAACTGAAAAACGGAGAATGGGCTCAGACAATGCTAGACAGCGCAGCAGAGGTGAGCATAGCTCGCAAAGTCCTTATGGATCATCTGGAGACAGTGGACACGAATGAATACCTTCAAGTGGAAACTGCAGATACCAGAGTTAGCAAGCCCCACAAAATATACGAGATAACATTACGTATAGAGGGAGATAAGACTAGGAAAATAAGGGGACTATTTTGGGATAACCTATCCAAAGGCTATGACATCCTTCTAGCTGAAAAAGACTGGCCACCAGAGTTTGTCAGGGAGTGCCCTCATGGCGAAGAAGTAATTATGCCTGCCTTCTCGAATCAAATACCGATTCATAAAAAATACACACTTGCTAGAAAGTGGGCAGTGGCCTTAGCACCTGCTTTATATAAAAATCATGTAGGATGGGATGAGGATTCTCCTCCTCACAAAATCCAGTTAAAATCACAACCTACTGCACAAAGGCAGTACCCAATTAAGCAAGAAGCTAAAAAACAAGTAAATGAAATACTAGATCAGCTAGAATACCAGGGGGTGATTGAAACTTGCACCTCACAAATGAACAATCCTTTGTTTCCGGTCTCCAAACCAGACAATTCGTACCGTCTAGTTTTGGATTACCGACACCTTAACACATGTTGCAAAACTTTTGCAGTGCAAAACTCACACAGTGCTGCACTAATGAATAACATAGTGCGCAAAAAATACAAAACAACCTTGGACATCTCCAACGGATTCTTTTGTCAAAACATAGCACCAGAGAGCAGATATTTAACTGCATTCTCAGTAAATGGCACTCAAAAACAATTCTGTCGGTTAGCCCAGGGGTACAAGAACAGCCCGGGGGTATTCTCAGCGAGAGTAACAGAATTACTACAACTATATGATGATGAAGCATTATCTTATGTAGATGACATTTACTTAACAGATGATGACTTGGAGACTCACTTGAAAAGAGTGAACACCATAATACTTGGTTTCGCTGCAGAGGGTTACAAATTCAACTTCAAAAAGTCCAGAATTGCCCATCTGACGGTCCTATTCTTAGGATATGAGTTATCAAGTGAAGGCAAAAGCCTGGCAGACAATTTCCTAGAGAAATGTGCCGTAATCCAAGCTCCTAAAACACTAAAAAACCTACAGTCAATTCTAGGCTTCCTAAATTTCGGAAGAACATATATTGCAAATTACGCAGAAAGGGTCAAACCCCTTTATGATCTAATTAAACCAGACTTTAAAAGATCCAGTTGGACTCAAGCACACACAGAAATTTTGAGATCCTTACAAACAGACATGCTAATTAAAACAAAATTAGAAACCCGTGATAATACACGCAACCTTGTGATCCGAGTCATCCCAGGGAGATGCGGATTCACATACCTGACCTCTAATGAGGGAGATAAGGTACCAATTGCATTTAAATCGCACTTGTACACTAAGGCTGAAATGAAATTTAGCCCAACGGAAAAAATTCTTACAGCAACACAGACAGCTATAGCAAAAGAACGAGCCCTGGCACAAGGTAAACGAATAATAATCGTGACACCAATACCAGCCTTAGAGGCGGTAACAAAGGCAAGCATTCCAAATGCGAAAGCACTCCATCCGAGATGGATACAATGGGCGAACTCTCTTGCTGCAACAGACGTGGTGTACGAATTTGATCCTTACTTAAAAACACAAGAATTTCTACAATATGAATTCGAATGTCCTCTGCCAACCGAAATTCTGCCTCTAGACCAATACGGCTGTATAATATATACAGACGGATCAGCACAACCCGCAGTAGGGGGTAAACAAGCTTACAGTGCTGCGTGCGCGATTGTTAAAGGTCGTTGGCACGAAGGGAAATTTAAACCAACCCTAACTAAGACCCAATCTCTAGGAGATTGCACAGCTCAGCGAGCTGAATTACTAGCATTCAAGATGGCGCTTGAAAATACCGATCGAGAATTCCCCACACTCATAGTGTGCGATTCGTATTATTGCGTTCAATCTTACAATGAATACTTGCAGATCTGGCTTCAAAATGGTTTCAAGGATGCGAAAGGAGGCACAATCAAGCATAAAATGCTATGGGAACAAGTAGCTCTTTTACAAAAAGAACTACCAAAGACTCACGTGATACATACACTGAGTCATCAACGTGATGGCGTTCACGTTGCAGGGAATTCATTGGCTGATGAGGCCGCGAAGGCAGCTGTGCAAACGGCTTCCGTAGCTGCCATCACCCGGTCAAAAACAAAAATAGACAGCGAAATATTACAAGCTGTCAGCGCTTCTGAAAAGGATTCGATAGAACCACTCCCTAAAGGCTTTCCATTAAAGTACTCATACATAACAGATGAAAACAATGTTCCTTTTGCTCAAATCCCTGGAGTGGGGGATAGGGCAATTCCAAACATGGAACACAGATTAGGACTAATAATAGCGGCACACGAAGGGCTTGCTTCTACCCATGCTGGCGTCTCAGCCACAGTATCATTATTAAAACAGAGATACTGGTGGCCGCAAATGAGAAGACAAACAAGGAACTATGTTCTAGCATGTGAAATATGTCAAAAAATGAAAGTATCAACTGTGAGACGTCCAGCACAGACGCCCCTTCTAATCTCGGATAAACCATTAGCCTGTGTTTATCTAGACCACTGTGGTCCCTTACAAAGGGACGGTAACTATAAATATATCTTGGTCGCAGTGGACTCATGCACGAGATTCATATGGATGTGGCCCCAGCGAACGGCTGACGCCAGAACTGTTATAAAAGATTTGCGGGTCTTTATCGGCACATACGCAATTGGCATTCTGCATTCGGACAATGGTCCTGCTTTTAGCTCTCGGGCTTATAAGGAGGCCATGGTCAGCATGGGCGTGCAATTGCGGTACTCTTGTCCATTTCACCCTGAGGGGAACGGAATTGTTGAAAGAAAAAACCGTGACATAAAGCAATCTATAACGGCAAAGGTATTAGGTTCGGGAGCTGGGTGGGTCAAACATCTAATAAGTGTCCAACGTAGTCTAAATAACTTGCCAAGAAATTCTCTGAAGGGATTCAGTCCGTACGAATTATTATTCGGAACTAGGATGTTGATCTCTGACCTTGATAGTCAGACTTCAGTGGTAACAGAAAAAAGCTTTGATGTCAAAGACCGTTTGGCTATTTTGCAGGACTTAAACAAAACAAGAAAAGACCTGAGCAACATACAGTTGAAAGAACAGCCAACGACCACTGAAGATTCACCACCTGTCCCAGCAAGACCTGTCTGGATTCCAAAAGTCGGGGATCTAGTCAGGGAGAAGATCGCGGTAAAGAAGGAATTTGGGCCTTCTTACAGAAAAGCAGTTCCTGTATTGTCTGTCAACGGGACAAGATCAGTTGTACTACCGCCACTTGCTGGAAAAAAGGAGAACCGAGTTGTATCCATCGACCTGGTAAAACCACAACATGTGGCCGATAACAAACAGTAGGCCAAGTGGACTCCCAATAAGTAGCAGAACACCAAGGTTTGCTACCAGTACAGAGGTCCTATCAAAGAGGCTCATCACATTCGAAACGCCTACAGAAGAACAACAAGGACTATGCAACAATGCAATAGAACTAAGACCTCTGAAAACCCAAATAAAGACATTTAGCAGAGACACACCAATCTACAATGAAGTTCCAAGTGAAAATGCAAGAAACAAAAATCCTGAACCAATTGGAACAATTGACAGAACTGCATCCGGTTACTTCATCAACTTCGATGATTCCTCCGACGGTTTCAGCGAACAAAAGACACAGCCATCATCAAAATCCTTTAAAGACAAAGCGAAGGAACTTTTGAAACAACTAAAAGAAACATATCTGATTTCTCCATGGATTGAATTTTGGGTGGGTTTTGGTGCATTTATCCTCATACTTTGGCTCATCATGGTATTTACCTTGGGACGCTTCATTGAGGGAAAATATGCTAAAATGGACACAGCAAGTCAGAACATCAACTTGGTCCTCAAACCACACACATCTTCACACGTCGAGAAACGAGAACTTTCTTCAGAACTTTCTTCAGCCAACTTCACAGCAATTCCAATACCTGGTGGGGTAGCCTGGGACAACACTGACTATGAAATTTATGGTCCGGTCGAGATCCTGAAATATCCACACCAAATTAAGATCTCTTTGAGTGACTTTGCAAAACCAAACTCATTTGCTGATGATTGGGACTTTGAAAGTATTAACAATATGATGTCTGACTTAGTAATGTCTGCTAAATTTACAAAACATGATTATTTGCAGGGTTCTACAAATTATGACAGCATGTACTGCTATAACCATTATGGTAACCATTTCGTGCATAAATCTGCACAACCTAGAAATGTTTTAAGTTATAATCAATGGGAACATTGTGCTACAGCTCCAAAAGGGAGCTCTAGAACCGTTTATGACAAATATTCATATTTTTCAGGTTTTAACATAACTAATGCTGAAACATTTTATTACAAATTGTCAAACAAGACAGGGATGAAAACCATGATAACCAACACAAAATTGATATATTCAGATTCTTTCTTTGAAAAAATGAATACCTTTGGATTTGATTATTGGGACAAAAATGTTGATTTGAAAAGTGTTTGGGGTACAAAAGAATGGCAAGTACAGGGTTTAGAAGCTTTGTTTAGAGCCTGCATGATCCCAGAACAAATGATATTTTTAAATGACACCGTTCAACAAACCACCTGTCTTGGCCTAGCAAAAATCAAAGATTTAAATAACCTGTCTATTCCAAAGCCAACAATGTTTAGCAATAACTCTGATATAGACATAAACCATATACTTAACCAAAACAGAACACATCCTGATTGGAAACAATGGTTGATCTGGCCCACAGATACAAATAACTGTCAAGATAGATTCCTGAATAAAACACAGGGTTTCAAAATGAACAGGCCAGACCCTAGATATCCCCAAAGACATCACCCAGGGATAATAACAACCTACAGTGTGGGCAAATTATGCCTTCAATGGCTACAAACTTCCACACTGCCTGAAATTAAGCAACACCTAACTTTACTTACTGATGGTGCTGACTTGCGTGATTTCATACTGGGACCGCGCAAACAGCGTCATAAGCGTTTCATAGCAGCCTCTGTATATGCAGCATACAATGAGGCCTGGAAGGTTACTCAAATTGAGACAGCAGAAAGAATACGGGAAATTGACCGTATTAATTTGGAAAAATCACTTTCTGTAGTGGACAATGGGTTAATGACTCTGTCCTCCAGAATTTTTTCATTGGACAGCATTGTGTCTTCAGCAATCGATGTATTATCGCAAGACTTACTGTTATTACAACATGGTCAGTCACAATTGCGTTCTATCGTACAGCTTGGCTGGACGTTACAAAATCTGCGTTCAGGCTACGTGCCTTGGCGTTTAATCAACACTACGTCACTATTCCAAATCTTTAACCTTACTGATAGACAAATCGGTATGGCGCAGAAGGGTGCTGATTATACAATCTTGAGCATTGAAAAACTAGAAAGATTACCAATGACAATGTCAGAACGACCTGTCAGTGAATGGATAATCCACGGAATCATAAATATTCCAATCTCAACCTTCAGGTTTCAATACTGCCAAAAATATATACAGGCTGGCATGTACGAGAAATTGGGAAAGGGGTACCTTAAAACAACTTGGAACCTGCCCTATTCACATGCATGTGTCAGTAACAAAGGACAGAAAGTGTTTCTTAGTGGCAACAATTGTGCTATGTCACTAAGCGGCACGCTTCTGTGTAACGGTATTAGTTTGCACGGAGCCTGTGAAGGGAATTCATACAACCTTTCATGTCACCAGCAAGGCGCACCTGCAACTGAAATAGAACCATTCTTTCAAAGACTCTATAATGGGAGTTACATTCTTATTGTAGACCGCAGATGCTGTAGTCTTATGCCCGGGACTCCTTATCTCGTCACTACGACGGCGAAGGTCAAGTGCTGTGGACGTTCTTTGTTCCCCAGCTCCTTTCCAGACAGGGAGGCAAGGGCATGGCCCGGTCTGAAAATTACTTCTATTCGAATAGACACTTTAAGCAGAATGAAAACAGTGCTTCTTCAGACGCCTACAAGGCTCACGTCATCTAAAGAAACGTATGATCTACAAGTCGCAAGGACGACTGCAGAGATACATACATTATTATCAACCAATTCCCCCGTACATTTCGCGGAAATCCTGAGCGAAATCTTAAATATTTCTGATACCACTGGGGTCTCAAAGGTATTTAAGACAGTATTTTCGATGGCATTAACACCATTCAAAGCCATACTGGGTATTTTTCCAGATTTCGTCCATTCGATTTTTGGCGGACTTCCCCTGATCCTAGGACTAATTGCAGGAATCCTATTCCTGGTCCTTATTTTTCGTTATGGCAACCCATGTCACAGAACAAAATCTCACGACAATGGAAGATACGATCCTAGCCATTGGATACCGGGACCGGATATCAAAAATCCTGGGACTCTCCCGGCTTAGAGACCTAAACATGACTTGGTTTCTATCATTTCGACCAATGTGGCAAAGGTGTGTTTTACCTGTACTAAGGTGTCTGCTATGCGGAGAAGAATGCGTGTTAGACACCTGTCTGACGCTACAATCGGATGCGCCGGTGGATGCAGATACACTGTTGGTTCCTACCAAGGTTCACGCACTGTGCTGCCCTCAAAGGCTGCCAATTCTGATGACGGCATTCCTGGAATCTTCACCACTGCGATTGAAGAGTAGTGAAGTTCAAGATGAAAGCAGCATCGAACAGGTACGACCTTCTGTCAGCAATGCAAATCAGAATGTCAATGGAGACAATCATGCGCACGAATGCATGGTTACCCCTATTTCCGACTTAGAGGAACTTTCCCATGAAGCTGTTGACAGTTTTTTCGAAAGCCTGAATGATATGATGTTCTCTCCGGAACAGAAATAGAGACTTTTGAGTAAACTCGCACACGGCGTTCCCTGAATTCGGCCTTCAACTTTAAAAATAAAGTCACATGAACAATTACAATCCAGTTCACGGACAGCAACTTTTTTCAGCAAGCCCCTAAAATATTTTTCTATATATTTTTTTCCGGGACACTGATCTTCTGCTTAAAGTAAGAAACTATTCCTAGAGAACTAAGATTTCTATTTTTTTAGATACTTTATAGACTTTATATAGACTTTAGCTGCCCGCTGGTATGTTCACAATATATTTTATGTGATGAAATGGTTTCGACTTTTTTTCTGTATAGCCATATTAAGAGCCATTTCATGTGTATTTCTCATATACCAACAAGCAATAATGCATAACAATGCGTGTTTACTTTTGCATTTAATTCATAGCTTAAGTGCATACAATATATATGACTGCAATTTTCCAGTATATTTGAAAATTTCAAAATGCATTTATGTATTTTGGGGTGGTAAGGTATACACTATACTCTATAGTATGTTGTACTATGTTATACTATGCATAGATTAGTAGATATGACCATAGTTAGCGTGGAGTGGGTGTCGTGTATTTCTATAGGTTCTGAATCGATCCCCCTATTCCTGACCCTATTCTGGTTAAACTTACTAGCTAGTTAACTAACAGTCAGCCCATGAGGCAAGAAATCCCCCATGATGCAGATACCGTTATCTGACGCAGTCACACTACGGCACAGGAACGTGTTATCTGATTAGGTCATAACGCTTGAGATCTAATTAGACAAGCGATATTCCTCCAGCCCCTGATAAGGCATACGACGTTCTCATAACAAATCAAACCTATGACAACCTGGATAATCCGTGCGGCCATTGTTTTGATTTCACAGAGAACTTTAGTAAAGAATGTGCTAACGAGCAAGTCGTATGACATCTTTATTGACGTACCTATGTCCATCCTTACGTCAATCCCGGCACCTTTAAGGTATAAATATTGCCGACCTTGCCCTATGCAAAACACACGCGTGGTGACAAGACGGAGCAGCCATACTTGCCGAAGCAGAGAGCCGAAGCAGACCCCGCAGGCAGCAGCCCCGCCTTCCTGACGCGCTGAGAGACGCGCTGCTATCTCAAGCCGAGAGACCCAGCACCGGCGCTTCTGGGCAGCCCTCGCAGGCAGCCTGGAATATCGAGAGCAGAGAAAGAGATACCATTCCTCATCCATCCTAAATTCCAAGTACAGAACTGAATAACCCCTCACAGAGAATTCTTTAGTTATTCACTTGGCAAAAACAAACTTAACTTAAACTGTAACTTTCTATTCCCGCCCACGTATTAGACTTAGGTCAGGTACACGGGGTAGGCGTATTTAGAAACACCAGTTGAGTACGTTTAGTCAAATGTATATGTGTATGTAAATATATTTTAATCATTTTAAACATCATATGGCTCAGAAACCATATCAATGTTTTTACAGTATTATTTTATACTATTGCTTCTAATGTATGCACTTTACTTAACTATAAGTATCGCAATAATATCGATCCATTTCTCTTGTACGAGAAAAGAGACTGATCAATAAATAACATCTTTTATTGAACACGCCCGTCTCTTCCTTTTCTCTACATTCTGATGAGACTAAGAATGCACGTACTGACTGAGTAAAATAATTGCCTTGTGCTCACACGACTCTTGAGATTGACTCTTGATTAGGGGAGAGCAAAGTTGTCATGTTCTATGGTTGTCAGAAACTAAATCCCTTCTTGTCTAATCAGGGAAGTTAATCCTTCCTTGAACATTCGAGAAAGTTTCTAGCGAACTCTGAGCTTAGCTGGCAAACCCAAAAATTAAGTCTAGTATCGACAGTAGTAGACCTAGTTAACGTCTGGCCTAGGCCTTTACTGCTGTAGGTACTATTCCAATGCGCAGAGCCTATTGGGAAAATAGGAGCTACACTACAGTCCATGTAGCATACACTTGGGACGTCCATGTAGCATACACTCGGTATGTCCATGTAGCATACAACCAGGACGTCCATGTAGCATACACTTGGGACGTCCATGTAGCATACAACCAGGACGTCCATGTAGCATACAACCAGGACGTCCATGTAGCATACACTTGGGACGTCCATGTAGCATACACTTGGGACGTCCATGTAGCATACACTTGGGACGTCCATGTAGCATACACTCGGGACGTCCATGTAGCATACAACCAGGACGTCCATGTAGCATACACTTGGGACGTCCATGTAGCATACAACCAGGACGTCCATGTAGCATACAACCAGGACGTCCATGTAGCATACACTTGGGACATCCATGTAGCATACACTTGGTACGTCCATGTAGCATACACTTGGGACATCCATGTAGTATGCACCCTAGACCTCCATAGAGCATGCGCCCTGGATGTCAATATGGCATGCACCGGAAATGTCCATGCAGCATGCACCGGAAATGTCCATGCAGCATGCACTTGGGACATCCACGTACTTTTCACCAGGATGGAGACTCGGTCAATGACACGTTGTGATTACCGCCTCTCGGGTGAGTGCCGGGGCTGGCTGTCATGACCTCCAGACGCCATCACTGTGGATCAGCAATGGCTGCTGTTGAGGGTCACAAGCTGTGGGCCACAAGCAGTTGAGCGTCGAAACTTGGGGATTTATTGGTTTACAGCTGTAGAGAGCCCTAGAAGCTTTGAGAGGCGCCGTCACCAGTGAGGAGACCACGTTAAAGACGGACTCTAGAACTTCATACCAGTGTTGGGGTCTGGGGGGGGCCTTCTGCACAAGGGAACAGCTGAGGTTAACACTCTGTGCCTGTTGTAGCCACTGGATGGGGTCAGTGGCTCCTTGGCTGGACTCAGTGTTTACTTGTAGTCAGTAGGACCACCATGACAAGGACTGGCCAAATTACATCCACACACAAGAGATATCACTGCCAAATTTTCAGTTTGCTTATGTGTGACAATCCCATGTGTGTAGTGCGTTTATGTGTGACAGTTCAAGCCTTATGAGTGACACTTTATTGTGAGTGAAATAAGACAGCTACATTCATGTCAAGATATCGTTTCTTAAAAAGGACGCCCTTTTCTCGTATGCGACGGTCCTTAACGCGAGAATTGTCCCAGGGGCGCTTTAGAAGACAACCAGATACGTCTTTATTTAGCGCGCGTAAGTTAGATGGTATACTTCGAATCAGGGCAAAAGCCCTAAAAAAAGAAGTGGAGGGACGCTGATGTCACAACAGGAAGTGACGTCACGAAAGGTGGCTTGCACCATCAGACTCATTGCCTCCCCTCACTCACCCCTGAGATGCGATTGCATCAGAGTAGCCAGTGCGTGAGCAGCATTCTGAATGAGCTCCGATCTCGCCCCAGAGAGGCCAAAGAGTGAATGTGTGGCTCCATTTGCTGCAGTTATCGAGCTCCCGGTAAAATAAGTGGGGGAACTCCGTCCACCCGCGTGGTACCCCGACTCGAGCCCTGCTTCGAATCATAGAATGTTGAGCCGAGAGCGGGATTCAAGTCCTCTTCTACGGTTCTAAAAGAGACAGTTCTGGTCGCTAGGCCACATCTTGTCCCGCTTCCTCCTTCTTCTCCCTGTCTAGTTGCCCAATCAGGACCCTCTTTTGCTGCAGTTTAGACTGACCCCGTTTTTGTGATGTATTTGTATTTAGAAGCTTCGGGCCCGATTCACAGAACTAATTTAAGACAAAATCCTAAACTTACCACCATTTTGGTATTCACGGAATGCACTAACTCATTTTGGTATTCACAGAAGGCACTAACTCATCTTGGTGTTCACAGAAGGCACTTACTCATTTCGGTATTCACAGAAGTTAGGAGTCCTAACTTTAGGACTCCTAAATGTCTTCTGTGAATACTGAAAGTCTTAAAGTTAGGATTTTTCTACTCCTAAATTGAGAAAAATCCTAACTTTAAAGACTCCTAACTTCTGTGAATACCGTAATGAGTAAGTGCCTGCTAGGCCATTAATCTTTGGTAGGCACGGGACACTATTTCCTAGGAGCGTCTTGCATTGACCTCTGACCTGCCCACCATAGCCCTGATGACGTGCCTGTTACATCCTTTTATCCAATCAGCTGATCATTCAACACCTCCGGAGCGATGGCTCTGTAGTGAGCACTGCGCCAGCACAGCTGTCAGTTTTAGGTCACAGTTAAGTGAAAAGGTGGGGGTGGAGGTGGACTTGTATTTCACTGTTTGCACCACAGTTCACTTTGAGGAGGCGGGGGTCGGTGTAAGTAGGGCGAGCACTTGGCGCTAATGTAGGACTGTCAGAAATGGGCGTGAACCAAAAAGGTCAGAAGGATCGGCAGTATAAACAGATTAGGGAAATTAGGTCGCATTAGCTTTGGGATACTTTCAGGCCTTAACCCCTTCCATGCTGGTGACGGAACTGCTCCGTCACCAGCCTCGGTCGCGCTGTGCTGGTGACGGAGCAGTTCCGTCACGGCCCGCTCGGCGAGCCTGCGCGGCGCTGATTTCGCGCCTGCATGGCGCGTTCCATTGAGCGGGCGGGGCCGTGACGAACCGCTCCGTCACAAGCACAGCGCGCCCGAGGCTCGTGACGAAGCGGTTCCGTCACGAGCATGGGAGCGCCGCGCGGCCCTCCCTCCCCCCTAGCGCTGCGGCGGAATTGCCGCCACAGCAAAGGGGTTAAATTGAAACTTTCCTCCATGACTTGGCACTGCACGAAGAAACACAAACGTTCCTGCGAGACAGAGACAGCCGCGGCATATCTGGAAGACCTTTTTCATGTTAAAAAAAAAAATCTCCACTGAGCGAGGAAGAACTGTGGCCGCAGCTACTGTGTGGGATTACAGTATTACAGTAAATTGTTTAATTGCCTTTCATTTATTTCTGTAAAGAGAGCTCGCTGCTTCAGAGGCGGTCATTTTCTCCCTCAACTGTGGATAGTCGGCGGCCACCACAGAGAGGAGCATGGAACTGACAATAAGGAGAACGAGGCACCCAATATCTGTAATTTATCACGAAAGGAGACCGCTCTTTCTTGCCGTCTTTGGCCAGGTCACTGAAAGTGCACAGGTGCACCCATCTAAGTTCTAAATGTGTTTATCATGGCCAGTGACTGTGTTTTCAATATTGTAACACAGCAGCAGCTCACTATTATTACTGCAAGTAATCTCTCTGACACCACTGGCCTTTCTCATATGTGTGGTCCTGTTTTGATCTAACAGAAAATTTGTGCATGAAACAAACACAACATTTGTCTCTCTCATACATTGCATTGTGTTTACTTAATTTGGCGTATATATACATATAGCTAAACCTATAACAACCGTGTGCACTGTCTATTTAAATAAATGTGGAAAAATATTAGTTGCAGTTTGCTGGCGAAAAAATAAATGCGGATATATACAGATAAAATGACATAAAAAGAAATATGGATAAATACAGACGGAAATGTTAAAAAAAAACATAAAACCGCGAGCCCTAGTTATAATGCACTTAAACATATATGTCTGGCTGCATCACAGACAACCCTGGAGGACGGTCTCCGAAGGCTGCAGAGGGGCTCTGCTCATGCAGGGACACCCTCTCACGTAAAACCCAGCACCCTGCCTTCAGGTTTGATAAGGCCTGCCACAGAGCTGACTGATAGGTTTTTAAGTGTAGTGATTTCGATAGATATAGTGAACCTACATCTTAAGTAAGTGGTGCATGCACCACCTTACACAGGCTGCAGCTGCAGTCTTGTTGTGTCAGTTTGAATGGCCTCTCATGGGTGGCATAATACATGCTTCAGCCCATGGGAGGCCTCTGGGGTACCTATGCCCAGTGTACATGGTGTACCATATACTAAGGACTGATAAGGGTACCCCGGTATCCAATCTGGAGTGTACCTAAAGTACATGCAATAAATTTAGAGGATAAAGCAGATAGATGGGGGTCCAGAAAAGCAGGATCCCAGTCAGACCAATCCAAAAACAGCGTGCCATCAGCAAAAAGTGACGGTAACCATAAACAAGCATTTACAATGCAATGGTTTCGCCTTTGGAAAAGTTAGAGCTATTGGCATTGCTCATGACATTTCTTTTTTTTTTTTTACCTATAAATAAATGGCATTGTTATTTACATTGCAATAGGTCTCACATTTGTTGGAGTTGGAGCTACTGGCATTGTAAATGGCAATGTTTTTTATTCATGCTTTTTTGTTTGCAGTGGAGTGATTTTTTTTAAAGTGCACACTATACCATATTATAAGCTTTTATAGCAACTATACAGTAAAGCTATAGCTATTTTAACGTAAAAGGGTGTAAATGGATGAATACAAATACAAAAAAGAATCTTAAACTGTATGGTGGAATGTATAGCAGGTGACAGAGACTACCGATCACAACATACGTACTTGAAGTGATTGTGGGTACCATATGTAATAAGAAAATCAGTAGTATGGGGTGTCAATGACGCTTGTGCAAATGATGCTCAGCTGGTGAAGTGGTAATAATAATAATAATCCACATTTGTAAAGCGCACAATCACCCGTAAGGGTCTCTAGGCGCTGGGGGCCGTCGGGAAGATTAAGCAAGCTATTGCCCAGAGTCACATGGTGCTGGGCTAACCTGCCGCTGGAGCCGGGGATCGAACCGTGGTCCCCAGATTCCGGAGTCAGTCGCCCTGGCCGCGGCGCCACACCTCTCCCAAGTGGTCAGCTCTGTTTGCAGATACAAAGTGGTGAAAGGTGAAGTATTCAGCTATTCCGGGACCACGTCCGAGTTAGATGTTTGCCTCCATGCAGCTGCCGCCTAAAGATCCAAGGAATTAGGTCGGCAGGATATATCATCAGAATACGCTGTAACTTCATCTCGCCATAACGCATAGAAGGCACGACCTAACAACAGAGGAACCAGGCGTGCCTACGCGTACGGCCAATAAGTACAGATCCAACATTTACCGGTCATTGATTCCCTACTAGCGACGTTCGTCATTTGGCACAAAGCCCCGATAACGCTGGTATACAAGATCTCGAAAATGTTTTAGCAAATAATAATTACATCGTGGAGGCGACGCAATTTAAAGCTCCATTACGGGCAGATTTTAACCAGACGAGATAGACTGAAATAATCAATCAGGCGTAGCAGAACGTGAGAATTGAAGATTCCATTGAATAGAATCATTTATTAAAACAGAATCAAGAGTTCCGGTTCAGAATATCAGATGGACCCTCTCTAACGTCAAATTAACTATATGAGAAATTCATTTTTACCTGGGAATAGTTGTAAACTGTCTTGAGAAAGGCGCTGGTCGCCGAAACGCGTCGACACACAACTTATTCTTCTATGTCTAAGAATTTTTATGTTATGAATGATGTACTTTTAATTTTTATGAAATGTATATTTTTAGCTATTGTTTATGTGACTGTAATAAAATTTGTGTAATTATTTAGAAACTGTTCACTCTCAGTGTTGGTCCTTTCACTATTGTGTTTTCATTTTAGAATTACTGCCTAGGTAGTTTATTCCACTGTATTCAGCTCTGTCTGCAGGCACAAAGGGATGAATGGTGAAGTGGTCTCTCTTCAGCGGTGAACATGCTCTTTACTGTTGCTCATGGGCATCAAGAGAATCTGCCAGGTCTGAGTCATTTCAGACACCTTATGTGAGGGCTGGGGTTTGTAAATGCACCTACATTAAACACCACTAAGAGATGAAGCGATTTCTGTGACATCACGTGATTTTTCTCCAAAATGTTTTTTCACTTTTTGGGTTTTCCGGGATGCTCTGGCATAAGATTCCCGGTTCCACCATGATTCATTTTGTACAATAAGAAAACACAATAACTAAAAATACTCTCAAACTACGGTTTAACAGAGACACCTTTTTCTGTGTAAAAAGCACCTCACCATGGACCAAGCAGGGGCACGTGCCCCTAATCCACAGCAGGATTGAGAGACTTCTCTGACAGGAGTTGTGCCAACCCACCTGCAGCCAATGCCATGGGTCACGTGAACATGAGATAGAGAGAAGGGGGGGAGAGAGAGAGATGGGGGGGGAGAGAGAGAAAGGGGGGTACATGGAGAGAGAAATGGGAAAAAGGAGAGAGAAATGGGGGCAGAAAGAGAAATGGGTGACAGAGAGAGAAATGGGGGACAGAGAGAGAAATGGGTGACAGAGAGAGAAATGGGGGACAGAGAGAGAAATGGGTGACAGAGAGAGAAATGGGGGACAGAGAGAAATGGGGGACAGAGAGAGAAATGGGGGAAAGAGAGAGAAATGGGGGACAGAGAGAGAAATGGGGGACAAAGAGAAATGGGGGACAGAGAGAGAAATGGGGGACAGAGAGAGAAATGGGGGACAGAGAGAGAACGGGGGAAGAGTCTGGAAGGGTGAAACGAAAGGGAGAGAAGGCGATAGTTCGGGGGGTACAGGAAAGGGGCAGGAGGTGGACAGGCAATATACATTTTAAAAACAAGAGGTAGATTTGGAAGAGGAAAGCAAAAGAAAGATAGGGCGAGTACAATGTATCAATGGAGGATGTGAGAGGATGGGTGGGAGAACGGAAAGGAGGGGGCATCCTAAATATAGAGGGGTGTGTGAGGACAACGGTGAGTGGGCAGGAGGGACGGCGAATGGAGGAGGTTGAGCTGGTCAGGGTGCGAGGAGAAGAAAGAGAGGGAAAGGCAGAGCGAGGAACCAACGAGGAAATAGAGGGGAAACGCGAGAGGGGACGGCTGGGGCAGAGGGGTGAGTGAGGGCAGAAGAGAGGGAAGGTAGGGGGACATTTAAAAAAGTGTGACCGGGACTGATGAATGGGGGAGGAGCTGGGGAGGGAGTCTTATGGGTGAAGAAGACGCGAGGGACAGATAGGAAAGAGGACGAGAGAAGAGAGCCAACGGCGGGCAGAGGATGGGGACGGAGTGAAGACAGGCAGGAAAGGATGAGATCACCAGGGAAAGAAGAGAGGACAGTAAAGGGAGGGGACGAGATTAATGAACAGAGGCCACTGGGGTAAGAATAAACTGTTGGCGAAGTGTAAGCTTACAAGAGAGGCGGAAAGGAGTGCGGGGGAGATGACGAGTTTTACTCCGCCCCACCAGGCAAAACATTCGTAAACCCCCAACTCCACCTGGGTAGATCCTGTCAGAAGGGACACCAGCTTACTGGGTGCCGCAAAGGAAGTTACGGCGTGGAAGGGTGCAGAAAGAGGCGCGTGTATATTTCTGAAGATTTATCAATATGCAAACAGCCCCTCCCACAAAACATTAACGCCTCTCCCTTTAAACGGATGCATGTTTACGTAGTAAAGCACCCTAGCCCCTGGAGCCTGATGGGTCCCTGTAACGGGACAGACAGCAGCGCTGTGCACACTCCTGCAGTTAATGCAAAGCACGAACCGCGCAGAAATGAGAACAAAAACCTTAAGTAAATCCGCCGGCACAAACTAAACAGTGTGTATTTTGGGTGATTGCTGAAGAAATCTGTATTTTGACCCCCTTTTAAACCAGTCCTTTTAGTAGACGTACATTTGAAAGTCCTTCTCCTGGGTGGGAGGGGAAATAGAAGGTCTGGGAACCGATTAAGACAGCTGTTGGCACTGGGTCTCCGAGACAACAGCAAAACACACATTCTCTCTCCGCCAACAGTCGAGAAGGAGACGCCGTTGCTATGCTCGCTGTGCGAATCCACATGCCACGAGACAGTGCTTTTGGGGGACTTATTTCTGCTGGGCGTGTCTTGTCTAGTCCGCGTGCCCCTGGCCTCTCAGAGACCACCCACGGGTAGCTAGTGATTCCCTTAGTTGGGGAGAGCTCCCTCGGACCCTTCCCCCGCCAATCATTAGAGATAATAAAAATTACTATTGGCCATAAATTACTCAGACGATTCTCATGGCTGACAGAATTATTGGTGGGGAAGAAGGTGGGTGGTGCGCGGATAGACACAAACATCCATGCAGTAGATAGATACACAGCAAAACAGCCAGTGTGAAAACATGCATCGTCTGATTACTGATGAAGGAGCGTGTTCCGTAATTTGAATGAGGAGTCTTCTGGCATTTGGGGAATTTCCCATGGATCCCCCGGGGTTACCGGGGTTATAGGTCGGTACACGGGGAACGTCAGAGGTGGAATTTAGGTCTTCCTAGGGTAGACTTCATTATCCCATTTTTTTTCCTATTTAACGTGGAGAACTAACCAGGCAAGAGTCCATTCCCAAAACAGCGTACCACAGAGAAACACAAATAGAGGGATGGAGCAAGTCAAAAGGACCCAGCGAGAGAGGTGGGACTTGACGGGCTTCCGGTCTGTCCCTTCCCACCGCTGGCCACAGTTACCAAGCGAAACATAGCAGTTTTAAACTCTGCTCATTGAGACATAAATCCGCCTCGGCTCCTAGAATGGCACAGATGATCCGATACATATGTGTGATATAATAACCCCGACGCCCGGACCCTGCCCGCAGCTGCGCCACTGATTATCGGACGGATGCCCGGAAGCCGGGAAAGAATGGGTCTGAGGGGGGCAAGCGCTGCCGTCTACCTGCAGGCTCCTCTTCCAGTGAATAAGTGACTCATTCAGATGAAATATGGGGCGGCGGGGAGCGGAGGCAGCAGGCGCGCAGTGGGGGGAGCAGGGCAGAAGGACGTTACTGAGAGCAGGGTCAGAAGACGGGCGCTGTGGATGCACTCAGGGTGGGGAGGTGAGAGGTGGGTGTGAGCAAGGGTGGCGCCTGGACCCGAGGTCGTAGGGATTAAACAAGCATTTACAAGTGGTGCGGGAACGGGCACACGGAGAGCGGGAGGGGGGGGCAGGGGCGGGAACGGGCACACGGAAAGCATGAGGGGGGTCGGGAACGGGATAAAAACAAAAGCTTACTTGATCAGTGGCCTCAGTGCACAGCCCACCCCTGCAAAAGACACGGTGGAAATGAAGAAAACATGGCGAGACCAAAAAAAAACATTGCACACGCCCACCGCCGCAATGACGATTGGAAAGGGGCAGGATGAGTAAAAATGGCCGGAACGCCCACGAATCTGCTCCGGCCATGACGGGCAGATCTCTGTTCCAATGGCTAGCCTCCATTTATGGAGCTAGCCAATGGAACAGAGGGCGGATTCCCAAGCCACTCTACCGTTCTCATTAGGTTTTCACGTGCGTGAAAAGGCGAAACCTAAAAACAGATACTACTTTCTCACAAGGCCCTCTCTCTAGGGTGGCACAGTTGGGGAACAACAATGGTTTGGAATGCTGTCTCAAGGGATTCCCAGTGGTACTTGCAAGCATTCCTCCCATCACCTTTGGGTGTTTGATGTCCAGGAGTGTGCCTGGAAACCTAAGACTGGTGCAGCTTTCCAAGTCTACTACTGCCAATGTCTGTGAATTCTAAAAAGGTGTAAATTTGCATCCATTCAAGGAGTACTTCTAGGGGAGCAGATTTGCTACTTTCTTGGTAAAAAAGGGCAATTTTTCCAAAGAAGTGGTGCAACACAGCACAACATGAAATATTTCTGCGCTGCGTTGCATCACCTTAAGAGAGCGTACCTATGCTCTATCTTCAAAGACAGGGCGCAGACCAGCACTCTCCGTGCGTTGGCTCACTTTGGGCTGTCTGGTACCACTGCAGCCACCTTGCACCTTGCACTGTATTGCAAGGGCGTCTGCATGATGGCCTGGATACTTTTTGTACAGGGGATATCTACCTGCACAAAAACTATCCCTGGAGGATTTTTCCTCTTTGTATGTGTGCCGCAGAGTGGAGCTTAGATGCAAAAAGGAAATAACGAGGAGAAATAGACACATTTCTCCTCGTTACGCCAGACCCAGACAGGTGCAGCGTTTTGGCGCAATCCCATGTGTACAACTCTTTGTAAATATGGCTCTGCATCAAACCCCATGGGTGGATGCACCGAACGCTCATGCATCGCCCATGGAACATCTACCTGACGCAAAGTAACTCAAGGCGGCCAAGTGTGCTGCGTTGCGTTACATTTCATTACAACGCCGCGCCTATCGACATTTGTAAGGGTTTATAAGGAACAAAGATGATTTTACGTTGGGCTACCTCAAAATAGTGACGAATCACATACACAAAAGGTAGCACAAGGAGAAAGACGTTGACAAATACTGAGGAAGAACTACTTGACCTGGAAGGAACATTTGCACCACTTGGTGTGGAAGAGAGCCCAGGTCCATGAGGGCAGGAGGAAGACCTTGCAGACAGAACTGAGGTAGATGTACCTGGCCTGGAAGAAACATCTGTACTGGCTGGCATGGAGAAGAAGGTATCGGTCCATGAAGGCAGGAGAAAGAACGTTTGAATAGAACTGAGGTAGAGGTACTTGACGTGGAAGAAACCTCTGTACTTCCAGGTGCAAGGAAGAGCTGGTGTAAAACGCTTGCGGACTTTGTGTGTCCTATACCCTCTGGTGCATGACATAGTGATGGTGATGGGGTGAATGTTGCATGATCTATACCTCTCTCTTACACGGATGAGATGGCAGAGAGATAAACATTGCATGGTCCATACCTCTCGCTACACGAACAAGAGATGGCGGTGAGGTGAACGTAGCATGACCAATGCGCATGACCAGCACACAACAGACCAGGCGTCTCTGATCATTCGGAACTCCGAAGCCAGAATCACACTCAACCTATCACTCTGCAAGCTCACCCCCTCACCTCAGGAAGCTTCACTGGCTTCCCATAAACAAACAAGATCCTTCCAAAATCTCACGTACACCTTCAAAGACTTACACAACACGAATGCAGCCTAAACCACCAACCGCATCACAAACCCAAGCGACACCTCCGCTCGGGCAGACTCCTATTTACACATTCGACGCATACGCAGAACCAGAGTCTGCGGTCAGGCGTTTCCTACATTGCTCCTAAAGCCTGGAACGACCTGACGTTGTATCAGAGCCGCCTCTTTTACTGCTTCCTCCGTCCTTAAACCCGTTTCTCTGAGCGCTTTCTCCTTCCTCACTGTGAAGCAGCGAGCAACTCCAGCGCCTTGAGACCCTCACAGGTGATTTGCAGCGCATTATAAATCCGGATTGATTGATTCAGTTGTCGGATTCTGCAAGAAGATGAAGACGTGGGTTTTCAAACAGGTCCCGGAAAAGTAGGCACGGCCCGTGACGGGCGTGCCATAGGGCGGTGACATGGGGAGGGGGAGGAGCAGGGTGGGTGTTGTAAAATGCGGGAAAGGGACGATTTAAGGTAAGTACCGAAAAAAATGTAAAAAACTAATTTCGTTGCGTGCGCTGCATCGTCAAATGTGATGCAGCGTGCGCAACAAAATTTCGGTACTTACCTGAAATCATCCCTTTCCTGCATTTTACAACCCACCACCCTGCCCCTCCCCCTCCCCACATCACCGCCCGGTGGCACGCCCGTCACGGGCCGTCCCTGCGGAAAAGCTTGGAGCACTCCATTGTCTTCAATGGAGCTCCCAACATTTCAATGTTCTAATATAACATAGGCCTCTCTCTAATACAGAGGGACGGCAGAGGGATGGAAAGGGCGTGGCCGGCTTGTGTCCCTGAGCTTGTCTCCCTCATGAGCTCTGGGTGAGTTCGCACTGCAAACTTTTGGACTAAGACTCATGCATCCCGCCATTTTTGGACCGTCTCCTAAAGACACTCTTGTCCTTTCTGCCATCGTAGAGACCTTGGTCTTTACCGCTGGTCCCGCCGGTCTCTAGCTGGGCGAACTTTCGATCGATCGTTGATCTTCTCCACGGATCTACTCATAGTTTGCAAATAATGCTGATGCCCCTGACCCCATCACTCATCACCCCCCTACCTCTTCCCTCCCTCTCTTTCTATCTCCCCTACTGCTTTCCTCTCTCCCCTGGATTTCTCTCCCCTTGCCTGCTTTAGTCCATATGCCTGAGCCAAGCTGATTTGCCTTTTCTCCATACCCCTGTATCCCTCCCACCCTCCCTACTCCCACCCAAATCTACTATGTGTACATATATGTATATAGAGATAACTCTAATCACTAGTATATGCTGTAGACCATTGTACTCTCTACCATTCCTATGTGATGCTTAGGGGCACATGCATCATTGTAGAATTTTGCATTTCCTAAATTGCGAAAATTAAGGAATCGCAATTTAGGAATTGCTAAATCCTATGCATCAACAAATTCTAAAATATTTTAGGATTTCTTAATTTTCGGAATTTACGATTCCTTAATTGCGATTCGCAATTAAGGAATGGCATTACATTGATTCCTATGGGCCTAGAGGCCCATAGGAATCAATGCCGTTTTGCCTTTTTGTTTTTTGCAATTCGCAATTTGTTGATGCATTGCAAGGGTGCAGAGGGGGTCCAAAGGACCCCGCCCCTGCACCCCTGAAATGTATTTTAAAGTGCAAGTTTCACACACACATGTCTTAAGGACATGTGTGTCTGTAATATGAAAGTTTAAAAAATGCATTTTTGAGCATTTCCATAACTTTTCGCAAATTACCACGAGGTTCAACCTCGTGGTAAATTGCACCCCCTAATTGCTAATTCGCAATTTGAAAAACAATCATGCATTGCTTTTAAGGAATCGCATATTTGCGATTCCTTAAAAGCAATTGCATTTTTAGAAATCACTAAAAATAGCGATTTCCACAAAAAAGTATGATGCATCCCAAAAACTTATTTAGGAAGTGCAAACGGCCGAATTTACCGATTTGCACCGTTTGCACTTCCTAAATAGGTTGATGCATGTGCCCCTTAGAGTTTATCCATTTGTATCGCTTCCTTGAGTGACTCTCTTCCTTGTGTGACTTTACATCTTGTACATTTGCATTTTTTTCTGCTTGTATCTTTTATGTGACGCACGTAATCCTAAATCCTTATGTATTGAAACTGGTTCTTATGTAAAGCGCTCTGACACCTTCGGGTAAAGTTTGCGCTGTATAAAATCGCATTAAATAAAATAAAATAAATAAATAAATATACCTCTATCTTACATGAATGAGATGGTGTAGGGGATTGTTTGCATCACACCTCTCTCTTCCATTAGTGAGGGCGGTGGGATCAATGTTTGAATGATCTCTACCCCTCTCGGACATGAACGAGCCATGGCAGTTGGATGAATGTTTGCATGACATATGCCTCTTTCTTACATGCATGAGAGGTGGCGGTGTGAAGAACGCTGCATGACATATTCTCAGGGCCACAGGAATTATGCAAATGCGCGGCTATTGTCGCATAATTATAGATATGCCGTCTTTGCCACACAATCCATCATCTGTTGCATAGGCTGCAGGTTTTAGCAAAAAAAGTAATTTTGTTTCTAGCTCCAACGGTTCAAATGTTACTAAAAATGCAGCAACGCTTGTTGCCGCGCAGCGAAAGGCCTTTTGCAAAGCTGGACTGGTCACCTTTCTGTTGCTTATTGCTATATTTGCGTGTAAAACTGGTACAAATGAGGTGCAACCAATGCCCAGACAGTTTTACCAAGTTTAAAATTGATGAAATTATGGAGTAATACTGTTACAGAATGTGGTGCATTATGCATCATAATCTGGATTTTTATTCCACATAATTTACTCAACCCTGCCACATAATTTGGCCCTCTCCTGGGGAAACATCCATAACAACGCGGACATTACCCCGCACTGCTATTACAACGCTGCTATTACAACGCAAGTCGTTACAACGACTTGCGCTGGAGGGCGCTGTAGGATAGGGAATAGTTTAATTTTCTATCCAACACTTTCCCTACTATCCACGGGGACTGGAGTTGGAATAGAAAATTAAACTATTCCACTATCCAGCGCCCCCCAACGCAAGTCGTTGTAACGACTTGCGTTGTACAAACTACATTGTAATGGCATGCGGGGTAAAAGCCCGCGTTGTAATGCCGTACAACCCCTCTCCTGCCGCATAATTCCAATGGCCCTGCCTATACCGCTGCCTGACATGGTTCGGCTGGCGGTGGGTGAATGTTGGATTCCTTGCATCCCCAAGTTCTACATACATGAAAGAGGGCTGAGGATCCAAAGTAACATGGACCTCACGGCTCTGTATGGGGTGAAGGAGTGAGGGTTATGGAAGAACGTTTAACTCACCCCAGCCGTACATGTGAGAAATGCAGAGAAGACCGATGGATGAATGCTTGAGTGAACCTCACTCCTCTCGCTTGGTCACCCGCATGACAGTCTTGGTCATCCCAAGTCACCTCCTGGAGGGCCCACGGTCATCAAATGAGAAGCCCAGGGTCAACCACAGGAAGGTCCCGTAAACCCATAGGAGAGCCCTGTGCCACCCATAGAAGAGCCATGTACCACCCACAGGAGAATCCTCAGCCACTCACAGGAGAGCCCCGAACCACCCACAGTCACCCATAGAAGTGCCCTGTGCCACCCACAGGATAACCCTCAGCAACTCACAGGAGACTCCTGTACCACCCACAGGAGTACCCTCGGTCACTCACAGGAGAGCCCTGTGCCACCCACAGGAGAACCCTCAGCCACTCACAGGAGAGTCCTGTGCCACCCACAGGAGAATCCTCAGTCACTCACAGGAGAGTCCTGTGCCACCCACAGGAGAATCCTCAGTCACTCACAGGAGAGTCCTGTACCACCCACAGGAGAACCCTCAGTCACTCACAGGAGAGCCCTGTACCACCCACAGGAGAATCCTCAGTCACTCACAGGAGAGCCCTGTACCACCCACAGGAGAACCCTCAGCGACTCACAGGAGAGCCCTGTACCACCCACAGGAAAACCCTCGGTCACTCACAGGAGAGCCCTGTACCAACCACAAGAGAACCCTCAGAGACTCACAGGAGAGCCCTGTACCACCTACAGGAGAACCATCAGTCACTCACAGGAGAGCCCTGTAAATGTAAATGTAAATGTAAATGTAAATGTTTTTGTACTTGTATAGCGCACAGCTACCCGGACCGGGTCTCCCGGCGCTTGTACTCATACCGCTAAGGAACCCTTCCTGGCTTTTCCCTGTGAAATGTCCACTTCTGGGCATCCCCAAGGTGAAGCCAGGCATCCCAACGCTGTTGGGCCGTTGTGGAGATTAAGCAAGCTATTGCCCAGAGTTGCAGAGTGGGACCCATGATTAGAATAGGCACCGAGGGGAGAATTATCAGGTCCGAGGAAATTGAGCCCAAGACCCGCCGAGGCGGGAATTGAACCCTGGTCCCGGGCCAGACCTCTGCATCAGGGTCTGCCGCTCTAACCATTGAGCCACACTTCTCCACTGTACCACCCACAGGAGAACCCTCAGCCACTCACAGGAGAGCCCTGTACCACCCTCAGTCACCCATAGAAGAGCCCTGTGCCACCCACAGGAGAACCCTCAGCCACTCACAGGAGAGCCCTGTACCACCCACAGGAGAACCCTCAGTCACTCACAGGAGAGCCCTGTACCACCCACAGGAGAACCCTCAGTCACTCACAGGAGAGCCATGTACCACCCACAGGAGAACCCTCAGTCACTCACAGGAGAGCCATGTACCACCCTCAGTCACCCATAGAAGAGCCCTGTACCACCCACAGGAGAACCCTCAGTCACTCACAGGAGAGCCCTGTACCACCCACAGGAGAACCCTCAGTCACTCACAGGAGAGCCATGTACCACCCACAGGAGAACCCTCAGTCACTCACAGGAGAGCCCTGTACCACCCACAGGAGAACCCTCAGCCACTCACAGGAGAGCCCTGTACCACCCACAGGAGAACCCTCAGCCACTCACAGGAGAGCCCTGTACCACCCACAGGAGAACCCTCAGTCACTCACAAGAGAGCCCTGCACCACCCACAGGAGAACCCTCAGACACTCACAGGAGAGCCCTGTACCACCCTCAGTCACCCATAGAAGAGCCCTGTGCCACCCACAGGAGAACCCTCAGCCACTCACAGGAGAGTCCTGTGCCACCCACAGGAGAACCCTCAGCCACTCACAGGAGAGCCCTGTACCACCCACAGGAGAACCCTCAGCCACTCACAGGAGAGCCCTGTACCACCCTCAGTCACCCATAGAAGAGCCCTGTGCCACCCACAGGAGAACCCTCAGCCACTCACAGGAGAGCCCTGTACCACCCACAGGAGAACCCTCAGTCACTCACAGGAGAGCCCTGTACCACCCACAGGAGAACCCTCAGTCACTCACAGGAGAGCCATGTACCACCCACAGGAGAACCCTCAGCCACTCACAGGAGAGCCCTGTACCACCCTCAGTCACCCATAGAAGAGCCCTGTGCCACCCACAGGAGAACCCTCAGCCACTCACAGGAGAGCCCTGTACCACCCACAGGAGAACCCTCAGTCACTCACAGGAGAGCCCTGTACCACCCACAGGAGAACCCTCAGTCACTCACAGGAGACAGGAGAGCCATGTACCACCCACAGGAGAACCCTCAGTCACTCCTCACAAAAGAGCCCTGTACCACCCACAGGAGAACCCTCAGTCACTCACAGGAGAGCCATGTACCACCCTCAGTCACCCATAGAAGAGCCCTGTACCACCCACAGGAGAACCCTCAGTCACTCACAGGAGAGCCCTGTACCACCCACAGGAGAACCCTCAGTCACTCACAGGAGAGCCATGTACCACCCACAGGAGAACCCTCAGTCACTCACAGGAGAGCCCTGTACCACCCACAGGAGAACCCTCAGCCACTCACAGGAGAGCCCTGTACCACCCTCAGTCACTCACAGGAGAGCCCTGTACCACCCACAGGAGAACCCTCAGCCACTCACAGGAGAGCCCTGTACCACCCACAGGAGAACCCTCAGTCACTCACAGGAGAGCCCTGCACCACCCACAGGAGAACCCTCAGCCACTCACAGGAGAGCCCTGTACCACCCTCAGTCACCCATAGAAGAGCCCTGTGCCACCCACAGGAGAACCCTCAGCCACTCACAGGAGAGCCCTGTACCACCCACAGGAGAACCCTCAGTCACTCACAGGAGAGCCCTGTACCACCCACAGGAGAATGCTCGGTCACTCACAGGAGAGCCCTGTACCACCCACAGGAGAACCATCAGTCACTCACAGGAGAGCCCTGTACCACCCACAGGAGAACCCTCAGTCACTCACAGGAGAGCCCTGTACCACCCACAGGAGAACCATCAGTCACTCACAGGAGAGCCCTGTACCACCCACAGGAGAACCCTCGGTCACTCACAAGAGAGCCATGTGCCACCCACAGGAGAACCCTCAGTCACTCACAGGAGAGCCCTGTACCACCCACCGGAGAACCCTCAGTCACTCACAGGAGAGCCCTGTACCACCCACAGGAGAACCCTCAGCCACTCACAGGAGAGCCATGTGCCACCCACAGGAGAACCCTCAGTCACTCACAGGAGAGCCCTGTACCACCCACAAGAGAACCCTCAGAGACTCACAGGAGAGCCCTGTACCACTCACAGGAGAGCCCTGTACCACCCACAGGAGAACCATCAGTCACTCACAAGAGAGCCCTGTACCACCCACAGGAGAACCCTCAGTCACTCCTCACAAAAGAGCCCTGTACCACCCACAGGAGAACCCTCAGCCACTCACAGGAGAGCCCTGTACCACCCACAGGAGAACCCTCAGCCACTCACAGGAGAGCCCTGTACCACCCACAGGAGAACCCTCAGTCACTCACAGGAGAGCCATGTGCCACCCACAGGAGAACCCTCAGCCACTCACAGGAGAACCCTGTACCACCCACAAGAGAACCCTCAGAGACTCACAGGAGAGCCCTGTACCACTCACAGGAGAGCCCTGTACCACCCTCAGTCACCCATAGAAGAGCCCTGTGCCACCCACAGGAGAACCCTCAGCCACTCACAGGAGAGCCCTGTACTACCCACAGGAGAACCATCAGTCACTCACAAGAGAGCCCTGTACCACCCACAGGAGAACCCTCAGTCACTCCTCACAAAAGAGCCCTGTACCACCCACAGGAGAACCCTCAGCCACTCACAGGAGAGCCCTGTACCACCCACAGGAGAACCCTCAGCCACTCACAGGAGAGCCCTGTACCACCCACAGGAGAACCCTCAGTCACTCACAGGAGAGCCATGTGCCACCCACAGGAGAACCCTCAGTCACTCACAAGAGAGCCCTGTACCACCCACAGGAGAACCCTCAGTCACTCCTCACAAAAGAGCCCTGTACCACCCACAGGAGAACCCTCAGTCACTCACAGGAGAGCCCTGTACCACCCACAGGAGAACCCTCAGTCACTCACAAGAGAGCCCTGTGCCACCCACAGGAGAATCCTCAGTCACTCACAGGAGAGCCCTGTACCACCTACAGGAGAACCCTCAGCCACTCACAGGAGAGCCCTGTACCACCCACAGGAGAACCCTCAGTCACTCACAGGAGAGCCCTGTACCACCCACAGGAGAACCCTCAGTCACTCACAGGAGAGCCCTGTACAACCCACAGGAGAACCATCAGTCACTCACAGGAGAGCCCTGTACCACCCACGGGAGAACCCTCAGCCACTCACAGGAGAGCCCTCTACCACCCACAGGAGAACCCTCAGTCACTCACAGGAGAGCCCTGTACCACCCACAGGAGAACCCTCGGTCACTCACAGGAGAGCCCTGTACCACCCACAGGAGAACCACCAGTCACTCACAGGAGAGCCCTGTACCACCCACAGGAGAACCCTCAGTCACTCACAGGAGAGCCCTGTACCACCCACAGGAGAACCCTCAGCCACCCACAGGAGAACCCTCAGCCACTCACAGGAGAGCCCTGTACCACCCACAGAAGAATCCTCAGTCACTCACAGGAGAGCCCTGTACCACCCACAGGAGAACCCTCAGTCACTCACAGGAGAGCCCTGTACCACCCTCAGTCACCCATAGAAGAGCCCTGTACCACCCACAGGAGAACCCTCAGTCACTCACAAGAGAGCCCTGTACCACCCACAGGAGAACCCTCAGTCACTCACAAGAGAGCCCTGTACCACCCACAGGAGAACCCTCAGTCACTCACAGGAGAGCCCTGTACCACCCACAGGAGAGCCCTGTACCACCCTCAGTCACCCATAGAAGAGCCCTGTACCACCCACAGGAGAACCCTCAGTCACCCATAGAAGAGCCCTGTACCACCCACAGGAGAACCCTCAGTCACTCACAGGAGAGCCCTGTACCACCCACAGGAGAACCCTCAGTCACTCACAAGAGAGCCCTGTACCACCCACAGGAGAACCCTCAGTCACTCCTCACAAAAGAGCCCTGTACCACCCACAGGAGAACCCTCAGCCACTCACAGGAGAGCCCTGTACCACCCACAGGAGAACCCTCAGCCACTCACAGGAGAGCCCTGTACCACCCACAGGAGAACCCTCAGCCACTCACAGGAGAGCCCTGTACCACCCACAGGAGAACCACCAGTCACTCACAGGAGAGCCCTGTACCACCCACAGGAGAACCCTCAGTCACTCACAAGAGAGCCCTGTACCACCCACAGGAGAACCCTCAGTCACTCACAAGAGAGCCCTGTACCACCAACAGGAGAACCCTCAGCCACTCACAGGAGAGCCCTGTACCACCCACAGGAGAACCCTCAGCCACTCACAGGAGAGCCCTGTACCACCCACAGGAGAACCCTCAGCCACTCACAGGAGAGCCCTGTACCACCCACAGGAGAACGCTCGGTCACTCACAGGAGAGCCCTGTACCACCCACAGGAGAACCATCAGTCACTCACAGGAGAGCCCTGTACCACCCACAGGAGAACCCTCAGTCACTCACAGGAGAGCCCTGTACCACCCACAGGAGAACCATCAGTCACTCACAGGAGAGCCCTGTACCACCCACAGGAGAACCCTCGGTCACTCACAAGAGAGCCATGTGCCACCCACAGGAGAACCCTCAGTCACTCACAGGAGAGCCCTGTACCACCCACCGGAGAACCCTCAGTCACTCACAGGAGAGCCATGTGCCACCCACAGGAGAACCCTCAGTCACTCACAGGAGAGCCCTGTACCACCCACAAGAGAACCCTCAGAGACTCACAGGAGAGCCCTGTACCACTCACAGGAGAGCCCTGTACCACCCACAGGAGAACCATCAGTCACTCACAAGAGAGCCCTGTACCACCCACAGGAGAACCCTCAGTCACTCCTCACAAAAGAGCCCTGTACCACCCACAGGAGAACCCTCAGCCACTCACAGGAGAGCCCTGTACCACCCACAGGAGAACCCTCAGCCACTCACAGGAGAGCCCTGTACCACCCACAGGAGAACCCTCAGTCACTCACAGGAGAGCCATGTGCCACCCACAGGAGAACCCTCAGCCACTCACAGGAGAGCCCTGTACCACCCACAAGAGAACCCTCAGAGACTCACAGGAGAGCCCTGTACCACTCACAGGAGAGCCCTGTACCACCCTCAGTCACCCATAGAAGAGCCCTGTGCCACCCACAGGAGAACCCTCAGCCACTCAGAGGAGAGCCCTGTACCACCCACAGGAGAACCATCAGTCACTCACAAGAGAGCCCTGTACCACCCACAGGAGAACCCTCAGTCACTCCTCACAAAAGAGCCCTGTACCACCCACAGGAGAACCCTCAGTCACTCACAGGAGAGCCCTGTACCACCCACAGGAGATCCCTCAGTCACTCACAAGAGAGCCCTGTGCCACCCACAGGAGAATCCTCAGTCACTCACAGGAGAGCCCTGTACCACCTACAGGAGAACCCTCAGCCACTCACAGGAGAGCCATGTGCCACCCACAGGAGAACCCTCAGTCACTCACAAGAGAGCCCTGTACCACCCACAGGAGAACCCTCAGTCACTCCTCACAAAAGAGCCCTGTACCACCCACAGGAGAACCCTCAGTCACTCACAGGAGAGCCCTGTACCACCCACAGGAGAACCCTCAGTCACTCACAAGAGAGCCCTGTGCCACCCACAGGAGAATCCTCAGTCACTCACAGGAGAGCCATGTGCCACCCACAGGAGAACCCTCAGCCACTCACAGGAGAACCCTGTACCACCCACAAGAGAACCCTCAGAGACTCACAGGAGAGCCCTGTACCACTCACAGGAGAGCCCTGTACCACCCTCAGTCACCCATAGAAGAGCCCTGTGCCACCCACAGGAGAACCCTCAGCCACTCACAGGAGAGCCCTGTACCACCCACAGAAGAATCCTCAGTCACTCACAGGAGAGCCCTGTGCCACCCACAGGAGAACCCTCAGTCACTCACAGGAGAGCCCTGTAAATGTAAATGTAAATGTAAATGTAAATGTTTTTGTACTTGTATAGCGCACAGCTACCCGGACCGGGTCTCCCGGCGCTTGTACTCATACCGCTAAGGAACCCTTCCTGGCTTTTCCCTGTGAAATGTCCACTTCTGGGCATCCCCAAGGTGAAGCCAGGCATCCCAACGCTGTTGGGCCGTTGTGGAGATTAAGCAAGCTATTGCCCAGAGTTGCAGAGTGGGACCCATGATTAGAATAGGCACTGAGGCGAGAATTATCAGGTCCGAGGAAATTGAGCCCAAGACCCGCCGAGGCGGGAATTGAACCCTGGTCCCGGGCCAGACCTCTGCATCAGGGTCTGCCGCTCTAACCATTGAGCCACACTTCTCCACTGTACCACCCACAGGAGAACCCTCAGCCACTCACAGGAGAGCCCTGTACCACCCTCAGTCACCCATAGAAGAGCCCTGTGCCACCCACAGGAGAACCCTCAGCCACTCACAGGAGAGCCATGTACCACCCACAGGAGAACCCTCAGTCACTCACAGGAGAGCCCTGTACCACCCACAGGAGAACCCTCAGTCACTCACAGGAGAGCCATGTACCACCCACAGGAGAACCCTCAGTCACTCACAGGAGAGCCATGTACCACCCTCAGTCACCCATAGAAGAGCCCTGTACCACCCACAGGAGAACCCTCAGTCACTCACAGGAGAGCCCTGTACCACCCACAGGAGAACCCTCAGTCACTCACAGGAGAGCCATGTACCACCCACAGGAGAACCCTCAGTCACTCACAGGAGAGCCCTGTACCACCCACAGGAGAACCCTCAGCCACTCACAGGAGAGCCCTGTACCACCCACAGGAGAACCCTCAGCCACTCACAGGAGAGCCCTGTACCACCCACAAGAGAACCCTCAGTCACTCACAGGAGAGCCCTGCACCACCCACAGGAGAACCCTCAGACACTCACAGGAGAGCCCTGTACCACCCTCAGTCACCCATAGAAGAGCCCTGTGCCACCCACAGGAGAACCCTCAGCCACTCACAGGAGAGTCCTGTGCCACCCACAGGAGAACCCTCAGCCACTCACAGGAGAGCCCTGTACCACCCACAGGAGAACCCTCAGCCACTCACAGGAGAGCCCTGTACCACCCTCAGTCACCCATAGAAGAGCCCTGTGCCACCCACAGGAGAACCCTCAGCCACTCACAGGAGAGCCCTGTACCACCCACAGGAGAACCCTCAGTCACTCACAGGAGAGCCCTGTACCACCCACAGGAGAACCCTCAGTCACTCACAGGAGAGCCATGTACCACCCACAGGAGAACCCTCAGCCACTCACAGGAGAGCCCTGTACCACCCTCAGTCACCCATAGAAGAGCCCTGTGCCACCCACAGGAGAACCCTCAGCCACTCACAGGAGAGCCCTGTACCACCCACAGGAGAACCCTCAGTCACTCACAGGAGAGCCCTGTACCACCCACAGGAGAACCCTCAGTCACTCACAGGAGACAGGAGAGCCATGTACCACCCACAGGAGAACCCTCAGTCACTCCTCACAAAAGAGCCCTGTACCACCCACAGGAGAACCCTCAGTCACTCACAGGAGAGCCATGTACCACCCTCAGTCACCCATAGAAGAGCCCTGTACCACCCACAGGAGAACCCTCAGTCACTCACAGGAGAGCCCTGTACCACCCACAGGAGAACCCTCAGTCACTCACAGGAGAGCCATGTACCACCCACAGGAGAACCCTCAGTCACTCACAGGAGAGCCCTGTACCACCCACAGGAGAACCCTCAGCCACTCACAGGAGAGCCCTGTACCACCCTCAGTCACTCACAGGAGAGCCCTGTACCACCCACAGGAGAACCCTCAGCCACTCACAGGAGAGCCCTGTACCACCCACAGGAGAACCCTCAGTCACTCACAGGAGAGCCCTGTACCACCCACAGGAGAACCCTCAGTCACTCACAAGAGAGCCCTGTACCACCCACAGGAGAACCCTCAGTCACTCCTCACAAAAGAGCCCTGTACCACCCACAGGAGAACCCTCAGCCACTCACAGGAGAGCCCTGTACCACCCACAGGAGAACCCTCAGCCACTCACAGGAGAGCCCTGTACCACCCACAGGAGAACCCTCAGCCACTCACAGGAGAGCCCTGTACCACCCACAGGAGAACCACCAGTCACTCACAGGAGAGCCCTGTACCACCCACAGGAGAACCCTCAGTCACTCACAAGAGAGCCCTGTACCACCCACAGGAGAACCCTCAGTCACTCACAAGAGAGCCCTGTACCACCAACAGGAGAACCCTCAGCCACTCACAGGAGAGCCCTGTACCACCCACAGGAGAACCCTCAGCCACTCACAGGAGAGCCCTGTACCACCCACAGGAGAACCCTCAGCCACTCACAGGAGAGCCCTGTACCACCCACAGGAGAACGCTCGCTCACTCACAGGAGAGCCCTGTACCACCCACAGGAGAACCATCAGTCACTCACAGGAGAGCCCTGTACCACCCACAGGAGAACCCTCAGTCACTCACAGGAGAGCCCTGTACCACCCACAGGAGAACCATCAGTCACTCACAGGAGAGCCCTGTACCACCCACAGGAGAACCCTCGGTCACTCACAAGAGAGCCATGTGCCACCCACAGGAGAACCCTCAGTCACTCACAGGAGAGCCCTGTACCACCCACCGGAGAACCCTCAGTCACTCACAGGAGAGCCATGTGCCACCCACAGGAGAACCCTCAGTCACTCACAGGAGAGCCCTGTACCACCCACAAGAGAACCCTCAGAGACTCACAGGAGAGCCCTGTACCACTCACAGGAGAGCCCTGTACCACCCACAGGAGAACCATCAGTCACTCACAAGAGAGCCCTGTACCACCCACAGGAGAACCCTCAGTCACTCCTCACAAAAGAGCCCTGTACCACCCACAGGAGAACCCTCAGCCACTCACAGGAGAGCCCTGTACCACCCACAGGAGAACCCTCAGCCACTCACAGGAGAGCCCTGTACCACCCACAGGAGAACCCTCAGTCACTCACAGGAGAGCCATGTGCCACCCACAGGAGAACCCTCAGCCACTCACAGGAGAGCCCTGTACCACCCACAAGAGAACCCTCAGAGACTCACAGGAGAGCCCTGTACCACTCACAGGAGAGCCCTGTACCACCCTCAGTCACCCATAGAAGAGCCCTGTGCCACCCACAGGAGAACCCTCAGCCACTCAGAGGAGAGCCCTGTACCACCCACAGGAGAACCATCAGTCACTCACAAGAGAGCCCTGTACCACCCACAGGAGAACCCTCAGTCACTCCTCACAAAAGAGCCCTGTACCACCCACAGGAGAACCCTCAGCCACTCACAGGAGAGCCCTGTACCACCCACAGGAGAACCCTCAGCCACTCACAGGAGAGCCCTGTACCACCCACAGGAGAACCCTCAGTCACTCACAGGAGAGCCATGTGCCACCCACAGGAGAACCCTCAGTCACTCACAAGAGAGCCCTGTACCACCCACAGGAGAACCCTCAGTCACTCCTCACAAAAGAGCCCTGTACCACCCACAGGAGAACCCTCAGTCACTCACAGGAGAGCCCTGTACCACCCACAGGAGATCCCTCAGTCACTCACAAGAGAGCCCTGTGCCACCCACAGGAGAATCCTCAGTCACTCACAGGAGAGCCCTGTACCACCTACAGGAGAACCCTCAGCCACTCACAGGAGAGCCATGTGCCACCCACAGGAGAACCCTCAGTCACTCACAAGAGAGCCCTGTACCACCCACAGGAGAACCCTCAGTCACTCCTCACAAAAGAGCCCTGTACCACCCACAGGAGAACCCTCAGTCACTCACAGGAGAGCCCTGTACCACCCACAGGAGAACCCTCAGTCACTCACAAGAGAGCCCTGTGCCACCCACAGGAGAATCCTCAGTCACTCACAGGAGAGCCATGTGCCACCCACAGGAGAACCCTCAGCCACTCACAGGAGAACCCTGTACCACCCACAAGAGAACCCTCAGAGTCACAGGAGAGCCCTGTACCACTCACAGGAGAGCCCTGTACCACCCTCAGTCACCCATAGAAGAGCCCTGTGCCACCCACAGGAGAACCCTCAGCCACTCACAGGAGAGCCCTGTACCACCCACAGAAGAATCCTCAGTCACTCACAGGAGAGCCCTGTGCCACCCACAGGAGAACCCTCAGTCACTCACAGGAGAGCCCTGTAAATGTAAATGTAAATGTAAATGTAAATGTTTTTGTACTTGTATAGCGCACAGCTACCCGGACCGGGTCTCCCGGCGCTTGTACTCATACCGCTAAGGAACCCTTCCTGGCTTTTCCCTGTGAAATGTCCACTTCTGGGCATCCCCAAGGTGAAGCCAGGCATCCCAACGCTGTTGGGCCGTTGTGGAGATTAAGCAAGCTATTGCCCAGAGTTGCAGAGTGGGACCCATGATTAGAATAGGCACCGAGGGGAGAATTATCAGGTCCGAGGAAATTGAGCCCAAGACCCGCCGAGGCGGGAATTGAACCCTGGTCCCGGGCCAGACCTCTGCATCAGGGTCTGCCGCTCTAACCATTGAGCCACACTTCTCCACTGTACCACCCACAGGAGAACCCTCAGCCACTCACAGGAGAGCCCTGTACCACCCTCAGTCACCCATAGAAGAGCCCTGTGCCACCCACAGGAGAACCCTCAGCCACTCACAGGAGAGCCATGTACCACCCACAGGAGAACCCTCAGTCACTCACAGGAGAGCCCTGTACCACCCACAGGAGAACCCTCAGTCACTCACAGGAGAGCCATGTACCACCCACAGGAGAACCCTCAGTCACTCACAGGAGAGCCATGTACCACCCTCAGTCACCCATAGAAGAGCCCTGTACCACCCACAGGAGAACCCTCAGTCACTCACAGGAGAGCCCTGTACCACCCACAGGAGAACCCTCAGTCACTCACAGGAGAGCCATGTACCACCCACAGGAGAACCCTCAGTCACTCACAGGAGAGCCCTGTACCACCCACAGGAGAACCCTCAGCCACTCACAGGAGAGCCCTGTACCACCCACAGGAGAACCCTCAGCCACTCACAGGAGAGCCCTGTACCACCCACAGGAGAACCCTCAGTCACTCACAGGAGAGCCCTGCACCACCCACAGGAGAACCCTCAGACACTCACAGGAGAGCCCTGTACCACCCTCAGTCACCCATAGAAGAGCCCTGTGCCACCCACAGGAGAACCCTCAGCCACTCACAGGAGAGTCCTGTGCCACCCACAGGAGAACCCTCAGCCACTCACAGGAGAGCCCTGTACCACCCACAGGAGAACCCTCAGCCACTCACAGGAGAGCCCTGTACCACCCTCAGTCACCCATAGAAGAGCCCTGTGCCACCCACAGGAGAACCCTCAGCCACTCACAGGAGAGCCCTGTACCACCCACAGGAGAACCCTCAGTCACTCACAGGAGAGCCCTGTACCACCCACAGGAGAACCCTCAGTCACTCACAGGAGAGCCATGTACCACCCACAGGAGAACCCTCAGCCACTCACAGGAGAGCCCTGTACCACCCTCAGTCACCCATAGAAGAGCCCTGTGCCACCCACAGGAGAACCCTCAGCCACTCACAGGAGAGCCCTGTACCACCCACAGGAGAACCCTCAGTCACTCACAGGAGAGCCCTGTACCACCCACAGGAGAACCCTCAGTCACTCACAGGAGACAGGAGAGCCATGTACCACCCACAGGAGAACCCTCAGTCACTCCTCACAAAAGAGCCCTGTACCACCCACAGGAGAACCCTCAGTCACTCACAGGAGAGCCATGTACCACCCTCAGTCACCCATAGAAGAGCCCTGTACCACCCACAGGAGAACCCTCAGTCACTCACAGGAGAGCCCTGTACCACCCACAGGAGAACCCTCAGTCACTCACAGGAGAGCCATGTACCACCCACAGGAGAACCCTCAGTCACTCACAGGAGAGCCCTGTACCACCCACAGGAGAACCCTCAGCCACTCACAGGAGAGCCCTGTACCACCCTCAGTCACTCACAGGAGAGCCCTGTACCACCCACAGGAGAACCCTCAGCCACTCACAGGAGAGCCCTGTACCACCCACAGGAGAACCCTCAGTCACTCACAGGAGAGCCCTGCACCACCCACAGGAGAACCCTCAGCCACTCACAGGAGAGCCCTGTACCACCCTCAGTCACCCATAGAAGAGCCCTGTGCCACCCACAGGAGAACCCTCAGCCACTCACAGGAGAGCCCTGTACCACCCACAGGAGAACCCTCAGTCACTCACAGGAGAGCCCTGTACCACCCACAGGAGAATGCTCGGTCACTCACAGGAGAGCCCTGTACCACCCACAGGAGAACCATCAGTCACTCACAGGAGAGCCCTGTACCACCCACAGGAGAACCCTCAGTCACTCACAGGAGAGCCCTGTACCACCCACAGGAGAACCATCAGTCACTCACAGGAGAGCCCTGTACCACCCACAGGAGAACCCTCGGTCACTCACAAGAGAGCCATGTGCCACCCACAGGAGAACCCTCAGTCACTCACAGGAGAGCCCTGTACCACCCACCGGAGAACCCTCAGTCACTCACAGGAGAGCCCTGTACCACCCACAGGAGAACCCTCAGCCACTCACAGGAGAGCCATGTGCCACCCACAGGAGAACCCTCAGTCACTCACAGGAGAGCCCTGTACCACCCACAAGAGAACCCTCAGAGACTCACAGGAGAGCCCTGTACCACTCACAGGAGAGCCCTGTACCACCCACAGGAGAACCATCAGTCACTCACAAGAGAGCCCTGTACCACCCACAGGAGAACCCTCAGTCACTCCTCACAAAAGAGCCCTGTACCACCCACAGGAGAACCCTCAGCCACTCACAGGAGAGCCCTGTACCACCCACAGGAGAACCCTCAGCCACTCACAGGAGAGCCCTCTACCACCCACAGGAGAACCCTCAGTCACTCACAGGAGAGCCATGTGCCACCCACAGGAGAACCCTCAGCCACTCACAGGAGAACCCTGTACCACCCACAAGAGAACCCTCAGAGACTCACAGGAGAGCCCTGTACCACTCACAGGAGAGCCCTGTACCACCCTCAGTCACCCATAGAAGAGCCCTGTGCCACCCACAGGAGAACCCTCAGCCACTCACAGGAGAGCCCTGTACTACCCACAGGAGAACCATCAGTCACTCACAAGAGAGCCCTGTACCACCCACAGGAGAACCCTCAGTCACTCCTCACAAAAGAGCCCTGTACCACCCACAGGAGAACCCTCAGCCACTCACAGGAGAGCCCTGTACCACCCACAGGAGAACCCTCAGCCACTCACAGGAGAGCCCTGTACCACCCACAGGAGAACCCTCAGTCACTCACAGGAGAGCCATGTGCCACCCACAGGAGAACCCTCAGTCACTCACAAGAGAGCCCTGTACCACCCACAGGAGAACCCTCAGTCACTCCTCACAAAAGAGCCCTGTACCACCCACAGGAGAACCCTCAGTCACTCACAGGAGAGCCCTGTACCACCCACAGGAGAACCCTCAGTCACTCACAAGAGAGCCCTGTGCCACCCACAGGAGAATCCTCAGTTACTCACAGGAGAGCCCTGTACCACCTACAGGAGAACCCTCAGCCACTCACAGGAGAGCCCTGTACCACCCAGAGGAGAACCCTCAGTCACTCACAGGAGAGCCCTGTACCACCCACAGGAGAACCCTCAGTCACTCACAGGAGAGCCCTGTACCACCCACAGGAGAACCATCAGTCACTCACAGGAGAGCCCTGTACCACCCACGGGAGAACCCTCAGCCACTCACAGGAGAGCCCTCTACCACCCACAGGAGAACCCTCAGTCACTCACAGGAGAGCCCTGTACCACCCACAGGAGAACCCTCGGTCACTCACAGGAGAGCCCTGTACCACCCACAGGAGAACCACCAGTCACTCACAGGAGAGCCCTGTACCACCCACAGGAGAACCCTCAGTCACTCACAGGAGAGCCCTGTACCACCCACAGGAGAACCCTCAGCCACCCACAGGAGAACCCTCAGCCACTCACAGGAGAGCCCTGTACCACCCACAGAAGAATCCTCAGTCACTCACAGGAGAGCCCTGTACCACCCACAGGAGAACCCTCAGTCACTCACAGGAGAGCCCTGTACCACCCTCAGTCACCCATTGAAGAGCCCTGTACCACCCACAGGAGAACCCTCAGTCACTCACAAGAGAGCCCTGTACCACCCACAGGAGAACCCTCAGTCACTCACAAGAGAGCCCTGTACCACCCACAGGAGAACCCTCAGTCACTCACAGGAGAGCCCTGTACCACCCACAGGAGAGCCCTGTACCACCCTCAGTCACCCATAGAAGAGCCCTGTACCACCCACAGGAGAACCCTCAGTCACCCATAGAAGAGCCCTGTACCACCCACAGGAGAACCCTCAGTCACTCACAGGAGAGCCCTGTACCACCCACAGGAGAACCCTCAGTAACTCACAAGAGAGCCCTGTACCACCCACAGGAGAACCCTCAGTCACTCCTCACAAAAGAGCCCTGTACCACCCACAGGAGAACCCTCAGCCACTCACAGGAGAGCCCTGTACCACCCACAGGAGAACCCTCAGCCACTCACAGGAGAGCCCTGTACCACCCACAGGAGAACCCTCAGCCACTCACAGGAGAGCCCTGTACCACCCACAGGAGAACCACCAGTCACTCACAGGAGAGCCCTGTACCACCCACAGGAGAACCCTCAGTCACTCACAAGAGAGCCCTGTACCACCCACAGGAGAACCCTCAGTCACTCACAAGAGAGCCCTGTACCACCAACAGGAGAACCCTCAGCCACTCACAGGAGAGCCCTGTACCACCCACAGGAGAACCCTCAGCCACTCACAGGAGAGCCCTGTACCACCCACAGGAGAACCCTCAGCCACTCACAGGAGAGCCCTGTACCACCCACAGGAGAACGCTCGGTCACTCACAGGAGAGCCCTGTACCACCCACAGGAGAACCATCAGTCACTCACAGGAGAGCCCTGTACCACCCACAGGAGAACCCTCAGTCACTCACAGGAGAGCCCTGTACCACCCACAGGAGAACCATCAGTCACTCACAGGAGAGCCCTGTACCACCCACAGGAGAACCCTCGGTCACTCACAAGAGAGCCATGTGCCACCCACAGGAGAACCCTCAGTCACTCACAGGAGAGCCCTGTACCACCCACCGGAGAACCCTCAGTCACTCACAGGAGAGCCATGTGCCACCCACAGGAGAACCCTCAGTCACTCACAGGAGAGCCCTGTACCACCCACAAGAGAACCCTCAGAGACTCACAGGAGAGCCCTGTACCACTCACAGGAGAGCCCTGTACCACCCACAGGAGAACCATCAGTCACTCACAAGAGAGCCCTGTACCACCCACAGGAGAACCCTCAGTCACTCCTCACAAAAGAGCCCTGTACCACCCACAGGAGAACCCTCAGCCACTCACAGGAGAGCCCTGTACCACCCACAGAGAACCCTCAGCCACTCACAGGAGAGCCCTGTACCACCCACAGGAGAACCCTCAGTCACTCACAGGAGAGCCATGTGCCACCCACAGGAGAACCCTCAGCCACTCACAGGAGAGCCCTGTACCACCCACAAGAGAACCCTCAGAGACTCACAGGAGAGCCCTGTACCACTCACAGGAGAGCCCTGTACCACCCTCAGTCACCCATAGAAGAGCCCTGTGCCACCCACAGGAGAACCCTCAGCCACTCAGAGGAGAGCCCTGTACCACCCACAGGAGAACCATCAGTCACTCACAAGAGAGCCCTGTACCACCCACAGGAGAACCCTCAGTCACTCCTCACAAAAGAGCCCTGTACCACCCACAGGAGAACCCTCAGCCACTCACAGGAGAGCCCTGTACCACCCACAGGAGAACCCTCAGCCACTCACAGGAGAGCCCTGTACCACCCACAGGAGAACCCTCAGTCACTCACAGGAGAGCCATGTGCCACCCACAGGAGAACCCTCAGTCACTCACAAGAGAGCCCTGTACCACCCACAGGAGAACCCTCAGTCACTCCTCACAAAAGAGCCCTGTACCACCCACAGGAGAACCCTCAGTCACTCACAGGAGAGCCCTGTACCACCCACATGAGAACCCTCAGTCACTCACAAGAGAGCCCTGTGCCACCCACAGGAGAATCCTCAGTCACTCACAGGAGAGCCCTGTACCACCTACAGGAGAACCCTCAGCCACTCACAGGAGAGCCCTGTACCACCCACAGGAGAACCCTCAGTCACTCACAGGAGAGCCCTGTACCACCCACAGGAGAACCCTCAGTCACTCACAGGAGAGCCCTGTACCACCCACAGGAGAACCACCAGTCACTCACAGGAGAGCCCTGTACCACCCACAGGAGAACCCTCAGTCACTCACAGGAGAGCCCTGTACCACCCACAGGAGAACCCTCAGCCACCCACAGGAGAACCCTCAGCCACTCACAGGAGAGCCCTGTACCACCCACAGAAGAATCCTCAGTCACTCACAGGAGAGCCCTGTACCACCCACAGGAGAACCCTCAGTCACTCACAGGAGAGCCCTGTACCACCCTCAGTCACCCATAGAAGAGCCCTGTACCACCCACAGGAGAACCCTCAGTCACTCACAAGAGAGCCCTGTACCACCCACAGGAGAACCCTCAGTCACTCACAAGAGAGCCCTGTACCACCCACAGGAGAACCCTCAGTCACTCACAGGAGAGCCCTGTACCACCCACAGGAGAGCCCTGTACCACCCTCAGTCACCCATAGAAGAGCCCTGTACCACCCACAGGAGAACCCTCAGTCACCCATAGAAGAGCCCTGTACCACCCACAGGAGAACCCTCAGTCACTCACAGGAGAGCCCTGTACCACCCACAGGAGAACCCTCAGTCACTCACAAGAGAGCCCTGTACCACCCACAGGAGAACCCTCAGTCACTCCTCACAAAAGAGCCCTGTACCACCCACAGGAGAACCCTCAGCCACTCACAGGAGAGCCCTGTACCACCCACAGGAGAACCCTCAGCCACTCACAGGAGAGCCCTGTACCACCCACAGGAGAACCCTCAGCCACTCACAGGAGAGCCCTGTACCACCCACAGGAGAACCACCAGTCACTCACAGGAGAGCCCTGTACCACCCACAGGAGAACCCTCAGCCACTCACAGGAGAGCCCTGTACCACCCACAGGAGAATCCTCAGCCACTCACAGGAGAGCCCTGTACCACCCACAGGAGAACCCTCAGCGACTCACAGGAGAGCCCTGTACCACCCACAGGAGAACCCTCGGTCACTCACAGGAGAGCCCTGTACCAACCACAAGAGAACCCTCAGAGACTCACAGGAGAGCCCTGTACCACCTACAGGAGAACCATCAGTCACTCACAGGAGAGCCCTGTGCCACCCACCGGAGAACCCTCAGCCACTCACAGGAGAGCCCTGTACCACCCACAGGAGAACCCTCAGCTACTCACAGGAGAGCCCTGTACCACCCACAGGAGAACCACCAGTCACTCACAGGAGAGCCCTGTACCACCCACAGGAGAACCCTCAGTCACTCACAAGAGAGCCCTGTACCACCCACAGGAGAACCCTCAGTCACTCACAAGAGAGCCCTGTACCACCAACAGGAGAACCCTCAGCCACTCACAGGAGAGCCCTGTACCACCCACAGGAGAACCCTCAGCCACTCACAGGAGAGCCCTGTACCACCCACAGGAGAACCCTCAGCCACTCACAGGAGAGCCCTGTACCACCCACAGGAGAACCCTCAGCCACTCACAGGAGAGCCCTGTACCACCCACAGGAGAACCCTCAGCGACTCACAGGAGAGCCCTGTACCACTCACAGGAGAGCCCTGTACCACCCACAGGAGAACCCTCGGTCACTCACAGGAGAGCCCTGTACCAACCACAAGAGAACCCTCAGAGACTCACAGGAGAGCCCTGTACCACCCACAGGAGAACCATCAGTTACTCACAGGAGAGCCCTGTACCACCCACAGGAGAACCCTCAGCGACTCACAGGAGAGCCCTGTACCACTCACAGGAGAGCCCTGTACCACCCACAGGAGAACCCTCGGTCACTCACAGGAGAGCCCTGTACCAACCACAAGAGAACCCTCAGAGACTCACAGGAGAGCGCTGTACCACCCACAGGAGAACCCTCGGTCACTCACAGGAGAGCCCTGTACCAACCACAAGAGAACCCTCAGAGACTCACAGGAGAGCCCTGTACCACCCACAGGAGAACCATCAGTCACTCACAGGAGAGCCCTGTACCACTCACAGGAGAGCCCTGTACCACCCACAGGAGAACCCTCGGTCACTCACAGGAGAGCCCTGTACCAACCACAAGAGAACCCTCAGAGACTCACAGGAGAGCCCTGTACCACCCACAGAAGAACCCTCAGTCACTCACAAGAGAGCCCTGTGCCACCCACAGGAGAACCCTCAGTCACTCACAGGAGAGCCCTGTACCACCCACAGGAGAACCCTCAGTCACTCACAAGAGAGCCCTGTGCCACCCACAGGAGAACCCTCAGTCACTCACAGGAGAGCCCTGTACCACCCACAGGAGAACCCTCAGTCACTCACAGGAGAGCCCTGTACCACTCACAGGAACTGGTTTCCAAGGCTCAGTCATAGCACCCCAGTGTACGGCTAGTGCTACATTACGGCCACTGTGGCAGGTGCCTTATGGTGCCACCACAAAAGGCCAAAGAGGCCACCCGAATAGACGAAATAGTCTCGAAGATACTCTTGGTGCTAGGAGATTGGCAGTGCCCGATTGACAAAGCGTCATTTTATCTGGGGAGCTTCCCCAGTGGTGCCTTATGGAGCACTTTAGGGACATTGGAATGACCTCACCGGGCACGTCCGAGAGCCCTCCTCATACCTTGAGTTCTGCAAGAAGCTGAAGACATGGCTCTTCACCTAGATAACAGACTCGGCTTGTACAGTCACCCCCTTTTCTAACCCCTGGATATCCTCCCGGGTGTGTATGTGTGTGGGGGGCGGGCAACTGCAACAAAAACCCAGTTTCCTACAATGCCTTCTCAACAATTCGCCATAGCATCACATATTTGGTAGCCCAGATGTGTCTCTGTGCCACTGCTTTTCAATGAACATTCTGTCTTTTTGTCTCTAGAACCTGCAGCCGGACTTGGTCCATCGCCTCCTCCGAGTGAAGCTGGAGGCCCTGACCGGACAGTCCCTGAGGTCAGCGGAGACAGTGGTCCTGCTCTTCAATCGGTGGCACATGGCAGCCTGCCTGTGCCGATGGGCAGTGCTGGGACGTCGACCAATGGAAATGCTGACCTCAGTTCCTCCACGGAATCCAAAGACACAACCCAAGTCCCCAAGGGACCCACCGGAATCATAAACCCAAATTTTGTGGGCGAGCCACCCCCCTACTCCCCTCCAGACCCTAAAACTGTTCACCTACTCTACCCACCTTTCCAAGGCCACTATGCAGGCCAAGTGCCCATCATGTACCAGCCAGGCCCGGCTGACCAGGTCATGTTCCAGAACCAGAGCTTTCCACCGGCATCGCAGCCCTACACCATTGTAAGTACCAGGATGAGGGGTTGGGTGAGGGATCGCAGCCGTATACCACTGTACGTACCAGGGTGAGAGGTTGGGTGAGGGACTGCAGGCCTACACCATTGTATGTACCAGGATGAGGGTTTGGGTGAGGGATTGAAGCCCTACACTATTGTACGTGCCAGGGTGAGGGGTTGGGTGAGGGATCGCCGGCCTACATCATTGAACGTACCAGGATGAGAGTTTAGTTGAGGGATTTCAGCCCTACACAAGTGTATGTACCAGGATGAGGGTTTGGGTGAGGGATTGAAGCCCTACTCCATTGTACGTACCAGGATGAGGTATGGGGTGAGAGATCACAGCCCTACACTATTGTACGTACCAGGTTGAGGGGTTGGGTGAGGGATCGCCGTCCTATACCACTGTACGTGCCAGGGTGAGGGGTTGGGTGAGGGATCGCAGCCCTATACCACTGTACGTACCAGGATGAGGGTTTAGTTGAGGGATTTCAGTCCTACACCATTGTATGTACCACAATGAGGGTTTGGGTGAGGGGTTGAAGCCCTACACCATTGTTACGCAGCAAGGTGAGGGGCTGAGTGAGGGATCGCAGCCTTACACCTCTGTGCATACCTGGCTGAAGGGTTAAGGGAGGGATCGCAGGTCGACACCATCATATGTACCACTGAGAGGAGCTGAGCAAGGGATGATCCTAAGTTTTAATAAGGATGTGCCAATACACAATTAAAGCTCAAACCTTATGCCACTAGCTAATCAGTTGCCACATATTCCCCTCTGATCAGTAACAGGTGTCCAATGCTAGTCAAGCTTGCCTATCTCCAATGCTAGTCAAGCCTGTTGATGTCCAGTAATAGTCAAGCATGCTTATGGCTAATGCTACCCAAGCCTGCCTGCGGATGTCCAATGCTAGCCAAGCCTGCCCATGTCCAATGTCAGTCAAGCCTGCCCATGTCCAATGCTAGCCAAGCCTGCCCATGTCCAATGCTAGCCAAGCCTGCCCATGTCCAATGTCAGTCAAGCCTGCCCATGTCCAATGCTAGCCAAGCCTGCCCATGTCCAATGCTAGCCAAGCCTGCCCATGTCCAATGTCAGTCAAGCCTGCCCATGTCCAATGCTAGTCAAGCCTGTGGATGTCCAATGCTAGTTCAAGCCTACCCATGTACAATGTTAGTCAAGCCTGCTCATATCCAATGCTAGTCAAGCCTGCCCATGTCCAATGATAATCAAGCCTGCCCATGTCCAATGCTAGTTAAGCCTTGCCATGTCTAATGCTAGTTAAGCCTTGCCATGTCCAATGCTAGTTCAAGCCTGCTGAAATCTAATGCTAGTTCAATACTGCCGATACCCAATGTTAGTCAAGCTGCCCATGTCCAATGCTAGTCAAGCCTGCCCATGTCCAATGCTAGTTCAAACCTGCAGATGTCCAATGCTAGTCCAGCCTACCAATGTCCAATGCTAGTCAAGCCTGCTGATGTCCTATGATAGTCAAGCCTGCTCCTGTTCAATGTTAGTCAAGCCTGCCGATATCTAATGCTAGTTCCATCCTGCCAATGTCCTATACTAGTCAAGCCTGCCCATGTCCAATGCTAGTCAAGCCTGCCTATGTCCAATACTAGTTCTTGCCTGCCCATGTCCAATGCTAGTTCAAGCCTGCCCATGTCCAATGCTAGTCAAGCCTGCCTATGTCCAATACTAGTTCTTGCCTGCTCATGTACAATGTTAGTCAAGCCTGCCCATGTCCTATGCTAGTCAAGCCTGCTCATGCCCAATGCTAGTCAAGCCTGCTCACGCCCATTGTTAGTCAAGCCTGCCCATGTCCTATGCTAGTCAAGCCTGCTCACGCCCATTGTTAGTCAAGCCTGCTTATGTCCAATGCTAGTCAAGCCTGCTCACGCCCATTGTTAGTCAAGCCTGCCCATGTCCTATGCTAGTCAAGCCTGCTCACGCCCATTGTTAGTCAAGCCTGCTTATGTCCAATGCTAGTCAAGCCTGCGGATGTCCAATGCTAGTCAAGTCTGTCAATGTCCAAAGGGCATTTGCCCTGTCGTTGTGCAGTGCTAGTCAAGCCTGCTCCTGTCCAATGCTAGTCAAGCCTGCTCCTGTCCAATGCTAGTCAAGCCTGCTGATATCTAATGCTAGTCCTGCCTGCTCATGTCCAATGCTAATCAAGCCTGCCCATGTCCAATGCTAGTGGAAGTCTGCCAATGTCCAATGCTAGTTAAGCCTTGCCATGTCCAATGCTAGTTCAAGCCTGCCCATGTCCATTGCTAGTTCAAGCCTGCTGAAATCTAATGCTAGTTCAATACTGCCGATACCCAATGTTAGTCAAGCTGCCCATGTCCAATGCTAGTCAAGCCTGCAGATGTCCAATGCTAGTCAAGCCTACCAATGTCCAATGCTAGTCAAGCCTGCTGACGTCCAATGATTGTCAAGCCTGCTCCTGTTCAATGCTAGTCAAGCCTGCCGATATCTAATGCTAGTTCAAGCCTGCCGATATCTAATGCTAGTTCAAGCCTGCCCATGTCCAATGCTAGTTCAAGCCTGCCGATATCTAATGCTAGTTCAATCCTGCCAATGTCCAATACTAGTCAAGCCTACCAATGTCCAATGCTAGTCAAGCCTGCCTATGTCCAATGCTAGTCAAGCCTACCAATGTCCAATGCTAGTCAAGCCTGCCTATGTCCAATGCTAGTTCAAGCCTGCCCATGTCCAATGCTAGTTCAAGCATGCCCATGTCCAATGCTAGTCAAGCCTGTCCATGTCCAATGCTAGTTCAAGCCTGCTCCTGTCCAATTCTAGTCAAGCCTGCCCATGTCCAATGCTAGTGGAAGTCTGCCAATGTCCAATGCTAGTTAAGCCTTGCCATGTCCAATGCTAGTTCAAGCCTGCAAATGTCCAATGCCAGTCAAGCCTGCCCATGTCCATTGCTAGTTCAAGCCTGCTGAAATCTAATGCTAGTTCAATACTGCCGATGCCCAATGTTAGTCAAGCTGCCCATGTCCAATACTAGTTTAAGCCTACCCATGTCCAATGCTAGTCAAGCCTACCAATGTCCAATGATAGTCAAGCCTGCTGATGTCCAATAATAGTCAAGCCTGCTCCTGTTCAATGCTAGTCAAGCCTGCCGATATCTAATGCTTGTTCAATCCTGCCAATGTCCAATACTAGTCAAGCCTGCCTATGTCCAATGCTAGTCAAGCCTGCCTATGTCCAATACTAGTTCTTGCCTGCCCATCTCCAATGCTAGTTCAAGCCTGCCTATGTCCAATGCTAGCCCAGCCTGCTCATGTCCAATGTTAGTCAAGCCTGCCCATGTCCTATGCTAGTCAAGCCTGCCAATTTCCAATGCTAGTTCAAGTCTGCCAATGTCCAATGCTAGTCAAGCCTGTCCATGTACAATGCTAGTGCAAGCCTGCCAATGTCCAACGCTAGTCAAGGCTGCCTATGTCCAATACTAGTTCTTGCCTGCCAATGTCCAATGCTAGTCCTGCCTGCCCATGTCCAATGCTAGTCAAACCAGCCCATGTCCAATGCTAGTGTAAGCCGGCCCTTGTCCAATGCTAGTCAAGCCTTTATGTCCAAAGCCTGCTTATATCCAATGTTAGTCAAGCCTGTCCTTGTCCAATGCTAGTCAAGCATGCCCATGTCCAATACTAGTTCTTGCCTGTCGATGTCCAGTGCTAGTTCAAGCCTGCCCATGTCCAATGCTAGTCAAGCCTGTCCATGTACAATGCTAGTTCAAGCCTGCTAATGTCCAACGCTAGTCAAGCCTGCCCATGTCCAATGCTAGTTCAAGCCTGCCTATGTCCAATGCTAGTTCAAGCCTGCCCATGTCCAATGCTAGTAAAGAGTGCCCATGTCCAATGCTAAAGCGGTACAAAAGAGGGTGGTGATGGACGGAGCATCTGAACCAATCAAACACTCACACCCAGTCAACAGATCTGAGTTTAATCCATCACCGTTCTTTAGCCCACTCTGCCACCCCAGTTCAGACATGGCCATATGCAAATCAGTCTGACTCTCTGTGCCTCATGGGAACAGTCCAGCCCGAACTGCCAAGCCATGCCTTCCCTGGACTGGAAACAAGCTTCCTAGGACCGGTTTCTGGCTTTTCAGCCGTCTTCAGTCAGGCTTGCTTGAATCCAGTGGCAAAGTGAGCAAGGGACTCACGTCTGAGCATACCCTGCCAACTTATGGCGAACAAAGCGGTACAAAAGGGGGTGGTGATGGACGGAGCATCTGAACCAATCAAACACTCACACCCAGTCAACAGATCTGGGTTTAATCCATCACCGTTCTTTAGCCCACTCTGCCACCCCAGAACAGGCATGGCCATATGCAAATCAGTCTGACCCTGTGCCTCATGGGAACAGTCCAGCCCGAACTGCCAAGCCATGCCTTCCCTCGACCAGAAACAAGCTTCCTAGGACCGGTTTCGGGCTTTTCAGCCGTCTTCAGTCAGGCTTGCTTGAATCCAGTGGCAAAGTGAGCAAGGGACTCACGTCTGAGCATACCCTGCCAACTTATGGCGAAGAAAGCGGTACAAAAGGTGGTGGTGGTGGACGGAGCATCTGAACCAATCAAACACTCACACCCAGTCAACAGGTCTGGGTTTAATCCATCACCGTTCTTTAGCCCACTCTGCCACCCCAGGTCGGACATGGCCATATGCAAATCAGTCTGACCCTGTGCCTCATGCGAACAGTCCAACCCGAACTGCCAAGCCATGCCTTCCCTGGACCGGAATCAAGCTTCCTAGGACCGGTTTCTGGCATTTCAGCCGTCTTCAGCCAGGCTTGCTTGAATCCAGTGGCAAAGTGAGCAAGGGACTCACGTCTGAGCATACCCTGCCAACTTATGGCGAACAAAGCGGTACAAAAGGGGGTGGTGATGGACGGAGCATCTGAACCAATCAAACACTCACACCCAGTTCAATACTAGTTCTTGCCTGCCGATGTCCAGTGCTAGTTCAAGCCTTTCCATGTCCAATGCTAGTTCAAGCCTGCCCATGTCCAATGCTAGTTCAAGCCTGCCCATGTCCAATACTAGTAAAGCCTGCCCATGTCCTATGCTAGTCAAGCCTGCACATGTCCAATGCTAGTCAAGCCTGCTGATGTCCAATGCTAGGCAAGCCTGCCGATGCCCAAAGCTAGTCAAGCCTGCTCATGTCCAATGTTAGTCAAGCCTGCCGATGTCCAATGTTAGTCAAGCCTGCCGATGTCCAATGCAATTGAAGCCTGCCTATGTCCTATACTAGTTCTTGCCTGCCCATGTCCAATGCTAGTTCAAGCCTGCCCATGTCCAATGCTAGTCAGGCCTGCCCATGTCCAATGCTAGTCAAGCCTTTATGTCCAAAGTCTGCTCATATCCAATACTAGTAAAGCCTGCTCATGTCCAATGTTAGTCAAGCCTGCTGATGTCCAATGCAATTGAAGCCTGCTGATGTCCAATGCAATTGAAGCCTGTCTATGTCCTATACTAGTTCTTGCCTGCCCATGTCCAATGCTAGTTCAAGCCTGCCCTTGTCCAATGCTAGTCAAGCCTACCTATGTCCAATACTAGTTCTTGCCTGTCGATGCCCAGTGCTAGTTCAAGCCTACCCATGTCCAATGCTAGTCAAGCCTGTCAATGTACAATGCTAGTTCAAGCCTGCCAATATCCAACGCAAATCAAGCCTGCCCATGTCCAATGCTAATTCAAGCCTTCCCATGTCCAATGCTAGTTCAAGCCTGCTGAAATCTAATGCTAGTTGTTAGACGGGGACCTGGAGGGTCAGCCGAGCACAAGGGGAGAGGCCTCCGGTGAGGGCCGTCTCCAGCGATCGTACAGACAAGTAACTTCCCCCCCACAGATGGACACCACACGAAGATCAGCTTAACACCTTTTATAGGCAATTCTTTGAGTAAGGTGGTACGATACAAGGAGATCAGGACACGATGATCCTCTCAATTCTAGTCTCTATTAGGGGAAGGGGGTAGCGGGACAGTCTTGGTACCTACAGGTACGGAGGTGAAACGGTGGTAGCTCACAATCCTCGAGCTCGGCGTTCGGACGGGTCAGACCGCGGCAGCGCCAGCAGGTCCCGAAGAGGTCGTAGGTGGCAACGGGCCGCGGCAGCGCCAGCAGGTCCCGAAGAGGTCGTAGGTGGCAACGGGCCGCGGCAGCGCCAGCAGGTCCCAACGAGGATGACGGTTACAACGGGCCGCGGCAGCGCCAGCAGGTCCCACGAGGATGAACAGTGCAGAAGGCCGCGGCAGCGCCAGCAGGCAGGACAATAGTTCACAAGGCAGGGCTGCGGCAGCGCCAGCAGTCCGTCAAGGATGAGTTCTTCTCGGTGTCTCTCGACTCCAGGATACAACTGCCTTCCTGCTCTGGGGCTGCCTCAGTTATAGGTCTGGCGCCCTTTGATGTCCGGACCCTCGCACTGGGAGGTCGGGAGGTCCGGGATGAGGGAGTCCAGACACCCAGCAGGGGGGTGGAGCCAGCACCCGGGGAGGCTGGGGGCGATCGGCACCTGGCGGGGGAGAGCTATCGACACTCCTTTCTCCCATTAACCTGCCAAGTGGTCCGTTCACCTTCTGGATGGATGGTGGTGCCGGGATGTCGGGGCCCGGCCAGGCCCAGGGTTGGGGTCGAGCCGAGGCCACGCGGCCGCGTGGTGCAGTGTCCAAGATGGCGGCTGGGCCGGGCAACGGGGTTGACGGGGGCCTGGGCCCGTGGCACAGAGATATCCGGGAGCAGGCGTCCCGGAGGGGGACGGGTTGCGGGTTGTTTCTGCGGGTAGCACCCGGAGAGCCGATGTCTGGGCCCTGTCATGCGGGGAGGGAGCGAGCCCTTCGTGGGGCCTGTCCAACATGCGTCCCCCCCAGCTGAAGGCGGGGAGAGTCACCCATCCTCTTGGGGACTCTCCTCGTCGAGGCGGAAAAAGCGGGACAGGCCGTCCGCGTTGGCGTGGTCTTGGCCAGGGCGATGCTCCACAGTGAAGTCCATCCCCTGCAGGGAGATGGACCATCGCAATAGTTTGGGGTTCTCTCCCCGCATTTGCATTAGCCATTGCAGGGGCCGATGATCTGTTTGTACCCGGAAGTGGGTTCCGAAGAGGTAAGGCCGGAGCTTCTTGAGGGCCCATACTACTGCGAAGGCCTCTCGCTCAATGGTGCTCCAGCGCTGTTCTCGGGGCAGGAGGCGTCTGCTGAGGAAGGCCACTGGTTGGTCGACTCCCTCGGGGTTCAGTTGGGAGAGGACGGCCCGATGCCCTGGTCTGAGGCATCCGTCTGGACGATGAACTCACGGCTGTAGTCGGGGGCCTGGAGCACAGGAGCGGTGCACATGGCGGCTTTCAGCCTCTCGAAGGCCGCTTGACAGTCTGGAGTCCAGTTGACGGTTTTTGGGTTGGTCTTGGATGTGAGTTCCGTGAGGGGCCGAACAATGCTGCCATAGTCCTTCACGAACCGCCGATAGTATCCGGTGAGCCCCAAGAAGGCTCGGACCTCGGTTTGAGTTACGGGGGGCCGCCAGGACTGGATGGCAGCGATCTTGAGCTGGAGGGGGGCCACCAGACCGCTCCCCACTTGGTGTCCGAGGTAGGTCACGGACCCCTGGCCTATTTGGCACTTGCTGGCCTTGATTGTGAGGCCGGCCTGTTGGAGGGCCTGCAGGACCCCTCGGAGGTGGCGGAGGTGGTCTGACCAGTGGCGGCTATACACCGCGATGTCGTCCAGGTAGGCGGCGCTGAACTCCTCGAGGCCCGCCAATACCTGGTTCACAAGTCGTTGAAACGTGGCTGGAGCGTTTTTCATGCCGAAGGGCATCACTCTGAAATGGTAGTGTCCATCCGGGGTGGAGAAAGCGGATCGTTCTTGTGCCCTGGGGGTGAGGCCGATCTGCCAGTAGCCCGCCGTCAGGTCGAAGATGCTTAGGTAGCGGGCCGCCCCCATGCGGTCAACTAACTCGTCGGCTCGGGGGATGGGGTGAGCGTCGGTTCGGGTGACAGCGTTCAGACCCCGATAGTCGACGCAGAACCGGAGCTCGGGTGTGGTGCCCGGGGCTGCCGCTTTTGGGACCAGTACAACCGGGCTGGCCCAGGGGCTGTCCGAGGGTTCGATGACTCCGAGGGCGAGCATCTTGGAGACTTCTTCTTGGATGCAGGTGCGTACCCGATCTGGTACTCGGTACGGCCGGTGTCGGATAGGAGGACTGTCGCCGGTGTCCACGTCGTGCAGGCACCAGGGGGTGACCCCGGGTGTGAGGGAGAATAGGCGTGCAAATTGCAGCAGGAGGGCCCGACAGTCTTGGCGCTGCTCCGGGGTCAGGGCCTCGGAGAGTTGGACCCCGTCCACTGAACCATCTTTTTCCCCGGTCCCCAGCAGGTCAGGGAGGGGCTCGGAGTCCTCTTCAGCTCCACTGTCTGTGGCCATCCGCAGGCTGAGCTCCGAGCGCACGAAGTGGGGTTTGAGTCTGTTGGCGTGGAGGACCCGGAGGGGGTTCCGGGGGGATTCCATGTCGATGAGGTAGGTGACGGGGCTCTTACGCTCGATCACCTTGAAGGGCCCCGTCCACTTGTCCTGTAAGGCACAGGGTTCGATGGGGGACATCACCCACACCTGCTGGCCAGGCTCGAATTCGATGGAGGAGGCATGTTGATCGTACCACTTCTTCATGTCCTCCTGACTGGCCTCAAGATTGGCTTTGGCGAGCTCTCTGAATCGCCGGGTCTGATTACGGAGGGTCAGGAGGTACTTGTAGACGTCTGGAGGGGTCTTCAGGGGGGCCATTTCCCACTCCTCCTTAACTAGGCTGAGAGGCCCGCGAACAGGGTGTCCGTACAGGAGTTCGAAGGGGCTGAAGCCGAGGGACTTCTGGGGGGCTTCTCGGTAGGCGAAGAGGAGGCACGGTAGTAGCACGTCCCACTGGCGGCGTAGGGGTTCTTCCAGCCCCAGGATCATCCCCTTGAGAGTGCGGTTGAATCGCTCGACCAGTCCGTTTCCTTGCGGGTGATAGGGGGTTGTGAATCGGTAGGTGACTCCGCACTGTTGCCATAGGGATTTCATATATTTTGAAATAAAGTTCGTGCCCCTGTCACTGACGACCTCCCTGGGGAAGCCCACTCGAGAGAAGATCCCCATTAAGGCTCGCCCTACCACTGGTGCTGTTACAGTTCGAAGGGGAACCGCCTCAGGATAGCGGGTGGCGTGGTCCACCAGGACCAGGATGAAGCGATGCCCTTGTGCTGTTCGGGGGTCCAGGGGCCCCACAATGTCTATTCCCACCCTTTCGAACGGGGTGGTCACCACGGGGAATGGTTGCAGGGGGGCCTTGAGTTTGCGGCCGCTCTTCCCGCTGGCCTGGCAGGTCGGGCAGGACCGGCAGTGGGTGGAGACGTCATTTCTCATCCTAGGCCAGTAAAAGTGAGTCACCAGGCGGTTGTATGTTTTGTCTTGCCCCAAGTGTCCAGCCAGGGGGACATCATGGGCCAGGTTCAAAAGGAAGTCTCTGAAGCGGAGGGGCACCACCAGCACTCGACTGGTCCCCAGCTCCGCTACTCTTTGTTCGCTGTACAGCAGGTCATTGTCCCAATAGATCCAGTGGGCCCCTGCGGTGTCTCCTGCGCTCTGGGCGAGCGCTTGCTGTCGCAGTCCCTCGAGGGAGGGACAGGTCTTTTGCTCTTGCCGGAATTGTTCTTGGGTGGGCCCCCCTTCCTGACGCCACTGAGCCAGGTCCGGAAGGTCTTGGGGCTGAGCGGGCTCTTCTTGGGGCTGTTCCGGGGTGTCGGTAGGGATGGAGTCTCCCTCCGGAGCGATCGGGGGAGGAGGTGCTGGCCATGCGGGTTCTTCAGATCTAGGGATGGTGTCGGCGGCCATTGACCGGGTTGTTACGCACGCCCAGCCCGGGAGGCCTAACATCCCCAGGTGCTCTCTTCTTTCAACGGCTGCCCACGGGGAACTCTCGAGATCGTTCCCCAGGAGGCAGTCCACGGGGGCATCGTCGCGGACAGTCACTTTTAGCATCCCGGACACTCCTCCCCATTCGAAGGGGACGCAGGCCATCCGACACAGGCTCTCCGAATTGTCGGCCGATCGGACGGGGCAAAGAACATTTGGCAGGATTTGTTCTGGGGTCACCAGGTGACAACGGACGGCCGTCACGCTGGCCCCTGTGTCACGCAGGGCTTCGGCCTTACGCCCATTTATGTTCACCCACTGGCTGTACTTCCTGGTGTTGGCTGGTAGGGGAGCCCGCGGGATCAGGTCTCTCCCCCCTAGGCAGGCCAGGGTCATGGCGGCAGGTTCCCACTCGGGCTGCTCCTGCTCGTAATCTTCAGGCTCCTCGGAGACTTGCTCTTCTCCTAGGGCGGCGGCAGCCACCTGGCGGGCCTGGGGGTCTGGTTCTTTGGGCAGGTCGGGTCACTGGCATAGTGGCCGACTCGCTGGCATCGATGACACGTAATGTTGGCTCGGAACCCCGGGCGCATCGGGGGGTTGCCCCGGCCGGCCGGGGGCGGGGTGTAGTTCGCGGGAGCGGCCGGGACGGCGTCTCTGCCCCGGCCCGGGCCTCCTCCTCCTCCTCGGGGACGATGATGACCTTGGTTGGGTCTGTTCTGCTCATTGGGCCCACTTCGGGCCACTCGGGTGCTCTCCCATCGGTCAGCCTCGGCGGCGAGCTGCCGTGGGTCAGTCAATTTACTGTCGAGGAGGTGCTGCCTGAGCTCGACGAAGCAGTTGTTGGAGAGGTGCTCCCACACAATGAGGTTGAAGAGCTGTTCGTAGGTGGTTACGTTGCTACCCTTGATCCATCCCTCGAAAGCTCGGCTGAAATAGTTCACATATTCTATCCAGGTTGTACCCGGGATGCGGGTGCAGTTGCGGAACCTCTGGCGGTACATCTCGGACGTCAGCCCATATCGACTGAGGAGGGCGGCCTTCATGTGGTCATAGGACGTCATTTGATGGTCCGCAAGCTGCAGCAGGGCATCACGGCCTTCATTGACGAATCTCCCCCATAGACCGGCCCCCCAGTCACTTCGAGCGATCCGGTGGGCAGTCATGGCGATCTCGTAGGCCTTGAACCACTGCTGTATGTCGTCGTTCCGGACATATTCCCGGACCACATCTTTGGGGATGTGGACCTTCTGTTCGGTAGTACCTGGGGGGCGCGGTTGCTCGGGCACCCCTAGGTCTTTGTTCTGTTTGCGCATCTCTATCTCCGCTAGCTTGCACTCGTGTTCGTATGTCAGTCTTTTTTCTTCGAGTTCTCTCTGTCTCTGCTTCTCCTCTCGCTCTTCTTGGAGCCGTAAGTGTTCTAAGTTCATCTTTTGTTCTGCCAGTTTCAATTCTCCGTCTAATTTGAGCCGTGCCAGCTCTAACTCGTGAAGTCTATTTTTCTCTCGTTCTCGGATCTCTTCCCGGGAGAGATCCGTTCTCCTTTCTTCTGTCAGGGTGGTGTTTGTTTCCGGGGCTTCGAGGTCCCGGGGTCCGGCGGTATTTGTCTCTGCCCAGGATTCTAGGGCGTGTTTGAAGTCCTCTTTCGTGCTCAGACCGGTGGTAGCAATGCCTGGTTCTATGCAAAATTGTTTTAGCTCTCGGTGGTTGTACTCTTCCAGTTTTTCCATCTGGAATTTCTCTGCAGATCCGCTCTCTCTGGTCGTCATCGTGGATTAGTCGTAGGGTGAGTTACTCTCTGAACACTAGTTCAATACTGCCGATACCCAATGTTAGTCAAGCTGCCCATGTCCAATGCTAGTAAAGTCTGCCCATGTCCAATGCTAGTAAAGTCTGCCCATGTCCAATGCTAGTAAAGTCTGCTCATGCCCAATGCTAGTCAAGCCTGCTGATGTTCAATGCTAGTTCAAGCCTGCTGATGTCCAATACTAGTTCTGGCCTGCCCTTGTCCATTGCTAGTCAAGCCTGCCCATGTCCAATACTAGTTCTTGCCTGCCCATGTCCAGTGTTAGTTCAAGTCCGTCCAAGTACAATGCTAGTCAAGCCTGCTGATGTCCAATGCTAGTCAAGCCTACCAATGTCCAATGCTAGTCAAGCCTGCCCATGCCCAATGCTAATGAAGCCTGCTCATGTCCAATGCTAGTTCTTGCCTGCTGATGTCCAATGCTAGTCAAGCCTACCAATGTCCAATGCTAGTCAAGCCTGCCCATGCCCAATGCTAATGAAGCCTGCTCATGTCCAATGCTAGTTCAAGCCTGCCCATGTCCAATGTTAGTCAAGCCTGCCGATGTGCGATGCTAGTGAAGCCTGCCCATGTGCAATGCTAGTCAAGCCTGCCGATGTTTAGTGCTAATTAAGCCTGCTCATGTCCAATGTTATAGAAGCCTGCCGATGTCCACAGAAAGTTGACCCTGTCGATGTCTATTGTCAGTGAAGCCTGCAGATGCCTACTACTTGTTGATCCTGCAGATGCCTACTAGTTGTAGAGCTAGCCCGTGCCCACTACTGTTAAAGCCTAAAGCCTGCAGATGTCCACAGCTAGTTGATCTTGCTTTAGTCAGTTGCTAGGCGAGCCTGCTGGTGGAGAGCGCTAGTTAAACCTACAAACCCTGTTAATGTCCAGTGCCAGTCAAGTCTGTCGGTGGCAACTGTTCATCGATCCTCTCATGTCCAGAGCTATTAAAGTCTACCAATGTCCACTGCTAGTCAAGTGTGCTGCTATTCACCACTGGTCTAGCATCCCAGCCTCCACTACTAGTTGGCCTGCCGCCATTCTCTACTAGAGAAGCCTGGTGATGTCCATTGCTAGATCAGTGTCCATTTCTAGTCAAGACTGTCGATGTCTATTGCCATTCAAGTCTGCAGATAGCAACTGCTTGTCATCTCTGTTGATGTCCACTACTAGCAAAACCTACCTATGTTTGCTGTTAGTTGAGCCTGCCGATGTTCACACCCAGTAAAGCCTACCACTGTCCACTGCTAATCTAGTGTTTCAATATTCCCTGCTAATTAAGGCTCCTGGTGTCTGATACGCTACTAGTTGAGTCTGCTGACATACAATACTAGTTGAGCCTGTTGATGACCACTGATAACCAGTGGAGTCCATTGATGTCCATTAGTAGTCTAGCCGCCCAATGTCCACTGCTTGTAAAGCCTACCAATGTTCCCCTACTAGTCAAGTCTGCCTATATCCACCACTAGATGAGCCTGCCAATGTCCTCTGCTCGTCAAGCTTGCCAACATCCTCTACTAGTCAAGCTTGCTGATGTCCACTACCACCGAGCCTGCCAACGTCCACCACTAGTCAATCCTGGAGATGTCTACTACTAGTTGAGCCTGCCAACGCCCATTACTAGTCAAACCCATTGACATTCAGTGCCGGTTGAACCTTTTGATATCCACTGCTTGTCAAGCGGGCTTAAGTCCACTGCTAGTAAAGTCTACCAATATTGACTACTAGTTGGTTCGTTCATATCCACTGCTAGTTGTGCTTCCTGACATCCACTATCAGTTGAGCCTGCTGATATCCACTAGTAGTCTAGCCTTCTGACATCTTCCAAATTTCACTACTAGTCGGGTCTGAGCGTAACCACTGCTAGTCAAGCATCCTGGTGTCCACCCCATGACCTAGTGTCAAGAAAGAGTAAAGATCTAGGCTGGTCCAGTGGCACCCGGTGGACTCAACACACCCAAACAAAAGATAAGGCTGGGCCAGGGGCTCTCTTACTTGGTAATCCCATTGAACCAAGTTCAATGCAAGCTGGTCAGAGGTCACAAGAGTGCATTCTTTAACTTGATAATGTCCTGATTACCAACCGTGGTGGCCAGAGGGAAGCGGGCTCCCTCACTTCACAACAGACACATCCTGGCCTGAGAAATCCTATAATCTGGCAGATCCCACATTTATGTACTTAACTCACGGGTGCCACATTCTCCACCCGAGGAGACTCCCCAACTGTGTGCAGGAAGCTTGAATCCTTCTTTTGCTTTGCCCACCACTCTTGGGTTACCTCAGAGACTTGGATCAGAGGAAGCCCCCCTGAATGGGGTGTGGCCCCCTCAGAGTCATGTGAAGGGCTTGTATCAGAGGGAGGCCTCCTGCATGATAAGCATTGTCTCTACCTCCTCAGAGACATTCAGGTGGCTTGGATCGGAGGGGGAGGGAGGGCCTGCCTGGGGTGGCTCATCTCAAAGACATTTAAAGGGACGCCCCTGTATGCGGAGGGCCACTACAGATACATTTAAAGGGCTAGGATCAGAGGAAGGCCCCTGCATGGGGAAGCGGTACAAAAGGGGGTGGTGATGGACAGAGCATCTGAACCAATCAAACACTCATACCCAGACAACAGATCTGGGTTTAATCCATCACCGTTCTTTAGCCCACTCTGCCACCCCAGTTCAGACATGGCCATTTGCAAATCAGTCTGACCCTGTGCTTCATGGGAACAGTCCAGCCCGAAATGCCAAGCCATGCCTTCCCTGGACCGGAAACAAGCTTCTGAGGACTGGTTTCTGGCATTTCAGCCGTCTTCAGCCCGGCTTGCTTGAATCCAGTGGCAAAGTGAGCAAGGGACTCACGTCTGAGCATACCCTGCCAACTTATGGCGAACAAAGCGGTACAAAACGGGGTGGTGATGGACGGAACATCTGAACCAATCAAACACTCACACTCAGTCAACAGATCTGGGTTTAATCCATCACCGTTCTTTAGCCCACTCTGCCACCCCAGTTCAGACATGGCCATATGCAAATCAGTCTGACCCTGTGCCCCATGGGAATACTCCAGCCCGAATTGCCAAGCCATGCCATCCCTGGACCGGAAACAAGCTTCCGAGGACTGGTTTCTGGCATTTCAGCCGTCTGCATGGGGAAGGCCACCTCAGTCATTCAAAGAGCTTGGATCAGAGGAAGGCCCCTGTCGGGGGCTCCAGCAGCTCTTTGTTATGCCTCTGCCTGGGTGTGTCCTTTCTCTATTTTTACATTTGCCAGTCCCCGGAAAAAGTGACTTGAGTGTCCAGTACTGGTGCCAGGCGACTTTGTTTGCCCTGAAGAATTTGCCCTAAAATTATTGTGGCAATGAAACATCTTGGCGCAGTATGAAACGGTATGCATGACAAGCAACCACTTTTAATTTGAATGAGTGCACATCTGAATAATAAAGTTGGTCTCGAGCAAAGTGCAACTTTTTTCAATTTTAACTTCACAGGGTCGCATCGTGGGATGTGATCTTTTCACTTCACAGCACCTAACTTTTTTTGATTTGGACACTACATTTGTTATTATTTTTCAAGACAAGATGACTACCGATGATGATAAAAGTGGGCACAACTGGTGAGTACCAAACAGTGAGCTCGTTTGGTGGTGTGCACGTGAGGGGTCATCTTGTCTTTTCACATTCTTTCCGGAGTCCCTTTCTTGCACCTTTCACAAATTCCTTTGTATGGTGATGTAAAAAAAAGTGGTGACTGCCATTTGTCAAAACGGTTTACATTTCTAATTGAAGGCAAAAAAATGGTTGGTTACTACCTCGTTATGTAAAAGAGAGGCGTATATGGCATTTACATTTTATGAATCCCTACCTCCATTCTAAATTGTTTGGCCTAAAAAGAGGTGCCTTATAGACCAGGTCTTTGTGTTTTTGAATGCCTCAGCCACTCACCGTGTCTTCTCTCTCTCTTCATCCTGGCAGTACCACGAGCACATGATGGGACACCCACCCAGGCCACAGGCCCGGCGGCCGCCCAAGGATTACATGGTGGAGTCCGTGCTGGTCATGATCTTCTGCTGCCTGCTCACGGGGATCATCGCCATTGTGTACTCTCATGAGGTAAGGGGGCCCTCATGAGGTAAGGGGTCCTCATGAGGTAAGGGGGGTCCCCATGAGGTAAGGGAGTCCTTGCACAAGAGAAGGGTGCTTGCATGGGGTGTAGAGGGCTACTCGCTTGAGGTAAAAGGGGGTCCTCTTGAGGTAAGGGGGTCTTCATAAAGTAAGGGGGTCCTCAGAGGTAAGGGGGGTCCTCAGAGGTAAGGGGGTCCTCATGAGGTAAGGGGGCCCTCGTGAGGTTAGGAGGGTCCTCATGAGGTAAGGGGGGTCCTCATGAGGTAAGGGGGGTCCTCATGAGGTAAGGGGGGTCCTCCTGAGGTAAGTGAGGCCCTCATGAGGTAAGGGGGTCCTCATGAGGTAAGGGGGTCCTCATGAGGTAGGGGGGGTCCTCACGAGGTAAGGGGGGTCCTCAGAGGTAAGGGGGGTCCTCAGAGGTAAGGGGGTCCTCAGAGGTAAGGGGGGTCCTCATGAGGTAAGGGGGTCCTCATGAGGTAAGGGGGGTCCTCAGAGGTAAGGGGGGTCCTCAGAGGTAAGGGGGTCCTCAGAGGTAAGGGGGGTCCTCATGAGGTAAGGGGGGTCCTCAGAGGTAAGGGGGGTCCTCAGAGGTAAGGGGGTCCTCAGAGGTAAGGGGGTCCTCAGAGGTAAGGGGGGTCCTCATGAGGTAGGGGGGGTCCTCACGAGGTAAGGGGGTCCTCATGAGGTAAGGGGTGTCCTCATGAGGTAAGGGGGGTCCTCCTGAGGTAAGTGAGGCCCTCATGAGGTAAGGGGGTCCTCATGAGGTACGGGGGGTCCTCCTGAGGTAAGTGAGGCCCTCATGAGGTAAGGGGGTCCTCATGAAGTAAGGGGGGGTCCTCACGAGGTAAGGGGGGTCCTCCTGAGGTAAGGGGGTCCTCCCGAGGTAAGGGGGTCCTCACGAGGTAAGGGGGTTCTCCCGAGGTAAGGGGGGTCATCTCGAGGTAAGGGGGGTCCTCACGAGGTAAGGGGGTCCTCACGAGGTAAGGGGGGTCCTCATGAGGTAAGGGGGGTCCTCCTGAGGTAAGTGAGGCCCTCATGAAGTAAGGGGGGTCCTCATAAGGTAAGGGGGGTCCTCCTGAGGTAAGGGGGGTCCTCACGAGGTAAGGGGGGTCCTCATGAGGTAAGGGGGGTCCTCCCGAGGTAAGTGAGGTCCTCATAAGGTAAGGGAGATCCTCATGAGGTAAGGGGGTCTTCATGAGGAATGGGGGTCATCACGGGGTAAGGGGAGTCCTCATGAGGTAAGAGAGATCCACAGATGGTAAGGGAGGTCCTCACGAGGGAAGGGGGTCCGTGCACAAGAGAAGGGTGCTCGCATGAGGTGTGGAGGGCTCCTTGCTCGAGCTAAGGGGGGGGAGTCCACGCGAGGGAAAGAAATCTCACACAAGGTAAGAGGGGAAAGGAGGTCTTACACTAGCTGGGAAGGGCGGCTTGTACAAGAAGAGGAAGACTCCTTGAACGAGGGAGGCGGGGTGCTCGCAGGACATGAGGGTCGCTCATTGCACTACAACAGATCCTCACAAGAAGTGAGGAGGGTTCCTCACTCAAAGTAAGGGGGTCCTCACCAGGTCAAGGAGTCCTTGTACGAGATAGGAGGGGTGCTCACCTGAGGTGCGGAGGGCTCCTCACTCGAGCTAAGAGGGCGGTCCTCATGGGGTAAAGGAGTCCCACAGAAGGTAAGAGGGGTTTTGCACGAGCTGGGAAGGGCTCCTTGTACGAAAAGAGCAAGACTCCTTGCACGGGAAATGAGGGGTGCTGGCAGGAGGTGGGGATCGCTCAATGCTCAAAGTGTGATCCTCACAAGAGGTGTGGAAGGGTTCCTCGATTGAGGTAGGAATGAATCGTGACACAGGATGGGAAGGGTCCTTAACGAGGTGGCGGGAAGGCCTTCTCACTCCTGGTGGGAAGAGCTCCTCGTACAAGGTGAGTAGGGCTCTTTGTAGGGGGATAAGAGGGACTCCTTGTAGGAGGTAAAACAGGATACTCCTATGAGGTTTGAAGGGATATCTGAACACGGTCAAGAAGGGCTCCTTGGTAAAGAGCATTCCTAATACAGAGTGGGAGGGGCTCCGTGCACGCGGTATAAACACATCCTCACTCAAGGTAAGAGGGGCATACCTCCCTGGGGCATTGCAAGAAGCCCTTCGTCCCATGCCCCAATCATCTACAATTATTGCACTGGAACATCCTCAAGATGGACCTTCCGTGGATTCCCCTCAAACACTCAAAAGTACCTCAACCTGCAACGTGTCCCTTCCTTTCCAGGTTCAAGGCCCCCAGCAACAGATATCAGGCTGCGGACACCCTGTTATGTTGCTATGTTATGCAGATTTGTAGAGCGCACTATCACCGAGAGGGTATCTGGTGCTGAGCTGGTGTGAATATAGCCACACCTAGGACCTAGTGGGACTACTCGAAAAAGTCAGGTCTTCAGATTCTTGCTAAATTCAAGAAGTGAGGAGGAGGCTCCTGTGTGTAGCGGCGGGATGATCCACGCTTTAGGAGTGATATAGGAGAAGGCTCGACTACTAGATCTGGTTTTCCGTATGCGTGGGATTCGTGCAAGAAGGAGTCAGGGTGAGTGGAGGTGTCTGGAAGGTTTGTGAAAGCAGATGCAATTGTTGAGGTATGCTGGGCCTGCGTTATGTAGTGCCTTGAAAATGTGGATGGTGAGTTTCAATAGTGCTTGTTTGGGTATGGGGAGCCAGCGGGGCCCCTTCAGGTGTGGTGTGATGTGAGTGCGGTGTGGGAGGTTGGGAGTGATTCTGGCCACCCAAGTTCTGATTGATGGTTGTATGATGTTACAACGCGATCTTTTAGATCGCGGTACATCACAACACATCTTTTACAACGCAAGTCGTTACCACGACTTGCGCTGTAGGGTGCTGAACTTAGGAATAGTAAGATTTACTATTCCAACTCCAGCCTACGTACAGTAAGGAAGGTGTTGGAATAGTAAATCTACTATTCCTTAGTCTAGAGCGCCCTCCAGCACAAGTCGTGGTAACGACTTGCGTTGTAAAAGACGCGTGGTAATGGCAGCGCGGTGTTTTGACCGCGTTGTCATGGATGTTCCCCTGTGACCGGGGCATGCGTGATGGTTTTCCGGGTGCTGATTGGGAGCTGTTTAAATATCTTCCTCAGCATCTTCAGGGTATGGAACATGAGGTGGTGACGGCATTGCTTTAGGTGGTCATGTTGAGTTTGCTGTTAATGATGATCCCAAGATTCTTGGCATGGGTGGTAAGGGTGGGTATTGGTCCTATCTCTGTTGGCCACCAGATGGAATCCCACAGTGATGTGAGCTTTCAGAAGATCACGATTTTGGTCTTGTTGGCGTTCAGCTTTAGAGGGTTGGTCTTCATCCAGTGGGTGATTTCAGTCACGCAGGCCTTCAACTTGATCTGGGTACTGGGCATCTTGTCTGTGAGGGTGAGAATGAGTTGTGTGTAGTCGGCACAGGAGAGGACGTTGATGTTGTGAGAGCAGATGATACTGGCTAGAGGGAGCATGCATGGTAACCACACGGCCCTCTACTGGTGCTTCACATGGGTGTTTTCACACCAAGGTGTCTTCCACAAACCCTCACCTTGCAAGGGGACAGACACATAACCCCACTGGCTGCCCCTTGTATTACAAGCCTGTCCTTATTCCACCATGCCTCGATCCAGCACCCTAAGGAGCTTCCGATGCACCAGCACCTCCTGCCTCTTTAAAGGGGTCCTCAAATGCACCCCACCCCCTGATCAATTCAGAGTGCCCACACCTTCAACCCACCGACAGCGTAAATCTACTGTGCAGAACACATCATAGACAGTACTTGCATTCCAGAATAAAATGTTTGTTGTGTCTGGAGAAGGTGCCTAGTTACGCTACATATTCCACCTTCTCTCCCAACCACAACAATGGTTTTGTTGCATTGCAAATATAGAATTGTATAAGCGCTTGATATTGTTGACACGTATTTGTAGCGTGGATGCATCCACGCTACAACAACGTGTCAACAATATCAAGAGCTTATACAATTCTATATTTGCATCTGGACTGTATCAGCTTGTCCATCTTTTTTCCTTGGTGTTGTACTTGTAATTAAATCTAACTGACGACAGGGTCAGTTAAAAAACTACGTTGATGCCGTGCTCTGTACTATGAGTTTTTGATTTTACGAATATATGGAAAATCCTATTTTCCTATACAGGGCAACACTGGTTGGGTGGCACAGTGTTTACATTGAGCACGCCTATACATTTAAGAATCAAACGAATTGCAAATGTAACAGAGGTGCTGACCCCTTTCTTATTACCACTGCCACTTGGTTCTAGTGTGACAACGCTTCTGTTGCCATCTACAGGCAGGTTCCTAGATCCCCTCTGCAGTAGCCTCTGTCCTGCAGATCTGTTCAGGCTGCTCAGACAATAAATAACTACAAACTCTGTGCTGTAAGCAAGAAGTACCTCCCAGCCTGCCTGTGCCACACAATCCAAGTTGGTATTCTAGGTCTACCCTGCTGCCACCCACCTCTTTCCTTGGCTTCCATAACTAACATCTGTCCTCTCTCCTCCCTACAGACCCGGGCCGCCCTGAACCGCGGTGACATCAACATGGCGAATGAGGCCTCCAGGAAGGCGCGCTCCCTCGTGCTCTTCAGTCTTCTTTTTGGGGTCTTCGTCTCCATCAGTTGGGTGATCTACGTTGTTGTCGCACTCTACGTCTGAGGGGTTACGCCCCAGCTTTTGAGACATACACGGGGGATGCACACTGCGCCTGGAGGGGAAACCATGTCCACATTTGAAGGCCCCGAGCAGCAAACTCCACCATCCCAACATGGACTGATCTGGAAGGAAGACCCTACAAGACCCTACTCTTTGACCACCCAGTGCTACTTGGGCTGGGGCAACAAGGGAAGCCCATGGGCTCCTCAGAGTTCAGTAGCTTTGCTGAAGAGCCGTCATCTCTACGTGGAGAGCAGGAAGGCATGCTCCCCAGACCATCCTGGTCCCCCCAGTTCTGCATGAACTTGGTGAAGCCAGCATTGGCTGTGGCACATGTCAATCACCTCTGGTTGAATCAGTGCACGTCTACAGCAGAATTGTGAATATTAAGGATAAAGCTGCTCTTGGGGCATACACGGGTGACAAGTTCATCACTTGGGAAAGTAGAGAAGTAGGCCCTGCTACCAACCTGCTGTGGTAGGGGGCAATGTGGTGGTGGAGCCAATGTAGCATTGGGATGCACAGGTATTGGACGACCCTTCTCCTGATGTCAAAGACCCTCCTCTACACAACTAGGGTCTGGCCTGGCACCTTCACCCTGTGCGTCTCCATCATCCAAGAATATGTGTCTCTCACTGGAGCTGTGCCAGCGTCTCGTGCCCTGGTCAGGTCTAGGGTACGCTGTTTCTGGAAAGCACGTTTAATGATTTGTGTCGGGCACCAGGACTGCATCAGCAGAGGGCAAAGAAAGAATTGTGATGCGGGGTACCACGAGCACCCATCACTGGCACAGCAGTGGGTACTGCACAAGAGAGTTGAGATGTGCCAGCAGAGCTGTGCGTAACTCAGTACTGGAATGTGGGGGCATTGTGGGTCAGGTTTGAGGTGCATTGGAAGAGCTGTATGTGACTCAGTACTGGAATGAGAGGGGTCAGGTTTGAGGTGCCTTGACAGAGCTGTGGGCGAGTCTTACTCCTGGCACAGCTGTGAGAGCTGCAGTTGAGGGTTGACAGGTGTTTTCAGACCTTAAGTTGAGTCCTATCACTGGGGAGAGGGTTGCTGGGGGTCAGGATTGAGGTCTGTTTTCTGAGGCAGGCTTCACCTGCCCTCTGCATCCCAGGATTACAGCAGCAGGAGGTAGAGGAGATCAGGACAGACAGACTTCAGTCTAAAGCACCTCACATTGCTTCCACAAAAGAAGGACTCTTGTATTTGTGAGTCAGTTGTACATAAAGATGTATATGGAGAGATATATATTGCAGAACACCAAAAACTGCATTCAAATAAGCATTGGAGACAGTTCAATGTTATGAGGTTTCATGCATTCCCTTCTGATCTTTGTGTCCTCTTCCTGTAAAATAAACCACTGGAAAGTGAATGACTGTGTTCAGATTGTAAACATAACTTGTTCACCTATGAAAACCCTTAGGTGTGGCTCAGTGATAACCACTTGAAGGAGAGACCCGCGTGTGCATTGTGAAGCTGCAGCAAGGGAGATCATCAGAAGGCATGCACGATGCTTGGAGTTTAACTGTTGCACATCACTAATCTGACGTCTGCTGTTTTTAGTAGTATCACTATTAAATAAGCATTGGCGAAGCCAATAGGTCTGGCCTTGCAAGCGTGCAATTATTGTTTGCAAACATATGCAATAGATTGCTGATGGATGCTTCTAACTGAAAATGCGTCACCCCAGGCACTAGGTCGGATCCAGTTTTCTGGGGGTAGGTGACATCGTGCACCTCTGGGTCAGATTCATCCTGCCCTGGAGGTGACGTCGTGACCACTACATAGTCACCACCCCATGCGCTGACGTCAGTTCCTTTTTTTCCCACGCCTTTCAGTTCGAATCGGGAGCAAGCTCCTTAGAATTCTGTCAGACTTGACAGACATTTTCAAACTTTTTGCAAGTGTGCAAGGGACATAGGGGCATATTACCAAGGGTGGCGATAGGCAATTATCGCCGGTTTAGCGTCCGTTTTCGGCCGCTAAGCGGCGATAATTCTATCGCTCTATTAGCAAGCTGTCGCTAACTGATGTTAGCGACAGCTTTTAGGCGATAGCGAGCGGTTTGGGGCCCGCTTTGCTTGTTAGCGATATTTATCGCTAATGACATGCAAAGTGGGCGTACCCAACCTGTTAGCGACTGAAAGCAGTCGCTAACGTCGCTATCGCCTATTAACATGGCAGGCGTAGCGTTGGAAATATTCCCGCTATCGCCAAAAACCAACGCCTGCTCAGACCAGTTCTTAGCCATGTTATGTTATGTTATGTTATGTTATATGGTCTCTTTTATAGCTCCAATGGGAGGTGGATAACATGGCTAAGAGCATTTCGTAGCTAATCCGTGAATATCGCTGTATTCTCAGCGAAATTCACGCATTTCGCCGCTATCGCTGGATATTTTAGCACAATGGAGAAAAACGTTGCTAATGGCATGTTTTCTCCGCTAACATATCCAGCGATAGGCAGCGATAAAAAAAATCCTCGCTAAGCCTATTTAGCGATAATTATAGCTACTTGTTGGTAATATGCCCCACATATCCTTCAAAAGCAACAGGATTCAAACGTTGTAATGTTTGTCACAAACTAATATCAGTGATGGACTCCAATGAGGTCTATTTCTTCTGGTGTTTGGGTTCCTCGCACAACTCTGCGTCATGCAACAAATGCGGTAGGATCCGGGACCATGAAGTCAGAAGGGCATGAAAGCTCCTGCCCTGCTCAAAGTTGAGGATCGAAGCCTTTCTCGTTCTCTAGGCCATTCTCACGAGGGCTCTTCTGTCAGATCAAAATCATCAGTTAAGTTTAAAATGAAGAAACATGAGAGGTTGAAACATGGCTCCCATTTCTCAATCCATAAGATGTCACATGACACTTATCCAGGGTACGCCCAAGCTGCGGACTAAGGGCCATATTCTCAAGAACAGCTATAACATTATCGCCGCTTTAGCGGCAGGAAACTGCTGCTAAAGCGGCGATAAGGGGCTTGATAATACGCCCTTGAGAATTCCCATAGAAGCCCAGGTTCTGGTGTGAAAGACATCAAACGTGGGCTTCTACGGGAATTCTCAAGGGCATATTATCAAGCCCTTTATCGCCGTTCTTGATAATATGGCCCCAAGTCTCTGACCTCGGAACCAAACGCAGCACTTGTCCCATAGCAACCTGAGTGCACAGGTCCTTAGGTGATGCCTCTGCAAATCCAAACCTTTAGAGAGGCCATGCTGAGGTTGTTCGGTACCCTACCGTATCCCTCTAGAGAGCCTTTGGGCCAAAGGATCCAAGTGAGCCACCGACACAGATTCATCCCTGATGCGGACAGCGTCCCTCGATACCATTCCCAGGTCTGCCCGACTCTGGGGTGTCAAGCCTGGTACCCCTTTCAATGCCACATCCCATGCCAGAGGCCCAAGCATTGATGTTGGCAGCAACGCCGCTGTCTCAGGAGATTCACCTCCTTTCAGGCATGGAGGCAAATCTGCAGTGAGCTCCACCGAAGTTGCAAGGACCTTGCCCCTTGTCTTATTGACATTTGGAATTATTTGCTTACAGTGCAGACTGCCTGACCCAGACGATGACAATACTTCACACATTTATGACAGTGAGAATCTATTTTTAGATCTGCAAGATGCCAGTGGCCTGGCCTTCATTCGCCTACCTCTGGAACATCAACAGAAGAGTCTGACCCCTTCACCTTGGTCCTTCAAAGAGCAGGAGAGAGCCTAGATCTGCAACTACCCACCTCAGGGGTCAAAACAGACATTCTAAAAAGGTCCTGCAGCCCAGACACAGAAACCCCTTCTGAATGCTAACAAGGCCTTAGCCAGCACACTTCTGAGCAGCAGGATGAATGAAAGATCTTGCCTACTAGTTAATAGACAGCTAGGAGGAAAAGGCCTGCTCTTGGAGACCCGGCCTTTCTCCTGCAACACCCCCACACCAGAGAGTCTGGTAGGCCAGAACTCTACCAGCAGGCTCAAACTCAATGTGTCCCCCTCACCCCACCAGATAGAGTCAAAATACATGGATAAGTTTGCCAAATATATGTTCTCCTCCACCAGCCATTCTATGAACTTCAGCCTACTCCTTGGATGCCATGGTGGTGGAAATCTTGCAAGCGGTCCTTGATAACCTCAGAACCAACCTTTAAGAAATCATACATGATCAATCAATCAATCAATCAATCAAATTAAGTGTATAGAGCGCCTGGTTGCACTAGCTAGTGCGTCCCCGCGCTGAGACAAGATCCCGTGCCAGGCAGAACGTAACAGTAAAAAAAAAAAATCAGACAATGGATGCAGCAAAATATGTCATACCCTTGTCATACCCTTGAGCCTGGACATTCCCAACTGGTTGGGTAGGGCAGTAGGACTAGTGCGGTGCTTAGGCGCCACACTTGGATTCACTTAACAGGGCTCTCGAGCAACATACAACTCTGATGGATACGCCATTTGATGGCACAAGTCTTATCGGAGACAAGATGGAATCAGCCTTGGAACGCTTTAAGGAGAGCAAGGCAACAGCATGCTCACTCTGACTGGCACCACATCTGTGCAGTTCCCCCAACAATTTTTCCTCTTTCAATGCTTCAGAAGAAGATTCTAGCAGAGGCCAGGTCAGACCTTGACTCAGCAACAGCAGACCACCCAGGTCTTTTGAGGCAGAGGTCAGGGATCCGGCCACTAGCATCTAGGCGCCCAGGGGTAACAAACTAGTCAGTTCCCAGCCCCCCTCCACATTTGCCACAAAACCACTTTCATTTGCCCTCAGCAGCACACAGTTGCCCAGTAGGAGTTCAGATCAAGTTTTACCTCCACTGGTGGCAGACCAGCAGATCAGATCGAAGGGGGCTCCACATCGTCCATAATGGATACGCCCTCCCTTTCCTCTACATTCCTCCGAACATGCCTAATACACCACAATGCCTCCTGGTGAACCACTTGTCCATTCTACGAGTGGAGGTTTAGGCCCTCATGGGCAAGGGAGCTTTATATAGGATGTTTCATCAGAAGTCGGGACCGGTCGCTGCTCTCATTACTTCTTGGTGCCGAAGAAAGACAGAGGGGCATATTACCAAGGGCCTTATCGCCGCTTTAGCAGGAATTTTTCCCGCTAAAGCGGCGATAATATTATCGCCCTATTACCTAGCTGTCGCTAACACCAGTTAGCTACAGCTAATAGGCGATAGCAGGCATTTAGGGGCCCACTTTGCATGTCAGCGACAATTATCGCTAATGACATGCAAAGTGGGCGTGCCAAGATGTTAGCGACTGGAAACAGTGGCTAACATCGCTATCCCCTATTACCAACTTTTGAAAATAATCGCGCTAAGCGCGATTATCTCCAAAAGCTAACGCCTGCCCAGAGCAGTTCTTAGCCATGTTATCCAATGGTAGGTGGATAACATGGCTAAGAGCATTTGCTCGGTAATGCATGAATATCGCTGACTTTTCAGCCATATTCATGCATTTCGGCCGATTTTTATCGCTTAGGAGATAAACCTTGATAATATCAAGGTTCCTAAGCGATAAAAATAGGCGAAGCGCGGCGATATTTTTTTGGCCGCTAACCAAGCTTAGCGATAATTATCGCTATAGCTTGGTAATATGCCCCAGAGTTTTGCACCTTATCCTCGATCATCACCCTTTGAACTTCTTCCTGAGGAAGGACAAGTTCAAGATGCTAACCATGGCCCTAGTTCTGTCCGTCCCAACGCTGGATCTTTAGGACACCTATTTCTACATCCCCATCATGCAGTCCCACAGGAGTTACCTGTGATTTTGGGTTGGTGACAAGCACTTTCAGTTCTCAGTGCTCCCCTTCGGCCTTACCAGTGCACCTAGGTGTTCCCAAAAGTGATGGTGGTGGTTGCTGCCCACCTTTGTAGGGTGGGAACACTGGTCTTACCATACCTCAACAACTGGTTCTTGTAGACAAATTTGCCCCAGAGAGTTATGGACCTCGTATAGATGATGGCCAACTTGTTGACATTGCTGTTTCCCATCAACGTGCCGAAGTTACACCCAGCTCATTCGCAAAGGCTCCTCTTCATTAGTGCTATTCTCAATCGGTGCTTTTCCTGGCCCTCTCTCTGGTTAAAGAGTCCAGGGCATTTGGGATGTGATCCCGATGTTTCAACCCTTGTTGTCTCAGTGAGGGTGGCTCTGACGCTTCTTGGCCTCCTGTTTCTTGCTAGTGGACCTAGCCAGGTGGCACATGCCGGCTCTCTAATGGAATTTGAAGTCTTAGTGGGCCCAGCACCAAGGAAACATGACGGATTTCTTCCAGGTGGCGGAGGAGTAGTGGCTGTTGTACCACTATTGGAAAAGTGAGTGTACAAAATAGCAGCCTACCCAGAGCAAATGGTTGTGAAAGATGCATCGTTTTTTTTTGTGAAAAATAATTTTTATTGCAGATGTTCAATGCAAAAGTATTATCACATATATAAAACACCTTAGCTCTCCCATTCTTCTACCTCCAATCAGTTCTGTACACAGCCTGGAGGCCCACATCCCGGAGGTCGGGCGGCGATAAATAGGAGAATACTCGTGGCCTGGAAAGGTGCATCAGGTGTAATCCTCTGTCTTGGAAATGTGCATGTCTGCTTTTCTCCTACTCCCCCCTATTAGATCTCCCTATATTTACTAACTGTCCCCAACGTCCCGTCCCCCCCCTTCCCAATGTCCACCACCTACTCAGAAGTTCTCGCCACTATCTCGTCTATGGGTTCAATCAGGAGTGATTGTCTACTTAGATGTGTGATGTCCCCGTTGCAGTGTGGGAGCCGTCCCCGTCCACATCCTGCTCAACCTCATCCTCCTGTAGTGTGCTATCTCGCAGGGCCTGGACCAATGCCTCCCAGGCCGCCGCTGTCTCCAATGCTCTGTCGTCCGGTTTACGGCGAGCCATCTGGTACCGGTGCGTACTGTCACATGTGGCCCACCTCAAGAACTCATTGACCCATCTCCTATGTGAGGGACCCACTCTCGCCTTCCAATGTCGTGTAATTTCTCTTTTAGCTATGATCAGGCCCATGTCTATGAATTTGCTTGTGAAAGATGCATCGTTGCTCGGTTGGGGCTGTTACCTGAGAGAGGCAGAGATTAGAGGCATTTGGTCTCCAGCAGAAACCCACCTTCACATAAACTTGTTGGAGTTGTTGGCGATTCACTTAGGTGCAGATTGACTACTTCTGGCGCATCTCTGCTAATCAGCAGGGATGCGCCAGAAGAGTTGCGATGCATCTGACCACCCGTGCGCCACCACTGATGCGCCGCATTTACAATGCAGCGCACCGTGGCGCACGGATGGGCAGATGGTGCCGCATCCCCCGTCGGAAAGGTGGCGCATTGCTGGAGTTGCGTCGCAAGCAGGACGCAGCTCCAGCAAAGCTCGGGGGTGCCCCTATCCCTAACATGCTGCGTCAATCCTTACGCCTGCTTCAAGCAGGCGCAGGGTTTTGATGCAGCATGGCCTTAAAAGTGACTGAGTGAAATCCTGTAGATTTCACTCAGCCATTTTTAGGAGGCGTTCCTGCGCCCAAACGCCTACATGTGGCGCAGGGCTTTACAACGTGACGCATCGCCCAGATGCGTCACGTTGTAAATACACCACAGAATGGTGCTGGCTTTGAGCCACCGCTGTGTCACAAAAGTAACGCAACTGCAGCATAAAAGAGGCGCAAGGGGCTTGTAAATCTGCCCCATAGTATTTAGATAATTTCTCCCATCCATCAAGGGGGATGGGTGTAGGTTCTTACAGAAAACACCACCGGGCGGGGCCATGGGTCCTGTGCAAGGAGGCCCCGTCCCTCTGGAAATTGCTGGGGCATCAGGGCATTCCCCTGGCTGTAGAGCACCTGGAGGGATCTTTAAAAGCCAGGACGGATGAACTCAGCCGACGCTGCTGTATGGTAGTTGCACACAGAGATGGCACAGGGCCTTTTTTATGTTTACCTGACCAGTCATCTTCATTCAAATCACATGTTTTGATGTATTTATTAAAAGACCTGACTGATAGGTTCCTACCAACATTGTTCATGATGTCTCAGTATGATCTCAATCGGGTAACATCCTTTATAATGCAACTTTTACCACGCAGTGCCTTTACGACGCAACCATTACAACGCATGTCATTACAACGCATTGCGCTGGGGGGCGCTCTAGGATAGGGAATAGATTTAATTTACTATCCAACACCTTCCCTACCATCCACGGGGACTGGAGTTGGAATAGTAAATTAAACTATTCACTATCCAGCACCCCAAAGCACTATGCGTTGTAACAGCATGCGTTGTAAAAACTGCGTCGTAACAGCATGCGTGGTAAAAGCATGCGTTGTAGTGTCATACATCCATCTCAATCCGGTTCTCACTTTTGTTATATGCACTTCATTTGAACCAATGCACAGCTGCCGTCTTCATAGTAACACTGTCAGCTCCTTGCTTCAGTGAATTATAGGCACTGTCTGTCCAGTAACTGTATACCGCTTTCTTCCTGGACAAGCTTCTGCTCAGGACGAAATCAGTATTTCTCCTGAAAATCCTAACGCCTTTCCACATAGGACAGTCCATTACCCTGCCAGCTTTCTTCGCTCTGCTTCACCCATCTAAAGAAGAGGAGAGACTCCATCGCATAGACCCTAAGAGAGATATGAGCTTTTACATTGAGCGTACCAACGACCATTGGATAAATGATCAGCTTTTTATTGGGTTTTCTTTGGCAAAAAAAGGAAAGATGTGCAGAAGAGAACAGCAGCAGCTCCTCCATTATGGTGGAGAACTGTCGCCCCACTGCCTCAGCCAGCAGATAAAAATATGTAAAATAGAATGATTATAAAGCAGTTTTATCATCATTTAATTTTTCATGACAGAGGCGAGTCTTGTGGGCGTGGTTATCCTCTGACAGCAGCATGGAGGCACTGCAAGGGCCCATGATGGTTTGGCTGGCAGTCTTAGGATGGCCAAACCATCATGCGCACTTAGATATCTCCAGGCTATTGCAAGAAGAACAGTGAAAGGGGGGTAGGAGCATGCTGCTTACACATCTCAGCGCCATTACCCTGTTGCATCTTGGTCGATGTAGTACAATATTTTGCTCTGCGTTCAAAGTTTATCAAAGTATTAATCAGCTATTACCATATATTTATGTTGTATCTCTAGACACGTGTTCGCTGGATTCCTCCATCAGTAGTGAATATATTTTGGGGTTGCTGGACCTGCTGCCACATCATTTTCCCAGGCACAATCCCACTCCGGGACGGCAGGGGCTCCAAAGCTCATCAGCTTGGCGGTTCACGGGAGCCTTTTTAAAGAGGGAAAGGGGCGGTAGGAGCACAGTAATGCAAGTGCGAAATCCTGTACTACACTAACCAGGATGCACTGGGGTAATGGCGCTGGGATGTGAGGCAGTGCGCTCCCACCCCCTTTACTTTTAAATAGATAACAACAGGCACAGGCTCCCAGTCTCTCTGGGAGCATAAAACCAGCCTACTCTGCCCAATCCCAGTGCTTCCCTCATTCAGGGTAATAGTATTACCAGCATGAGAGCAGTGTCTGGATTGGTGCAGGGGAGTCTGGAACCCTGGGAACAGAAACAGAAGAGCACCGACCCAGTGAGGCGGTAGGTACCTTTTCATTTTAATGTATATATTATTGTCCCAGTGCTGCCCTAACACTTTTCCCTGCTGGCAGCTGCCACTGGAACAGAACAGTCTCTAGATGGGTTGTCCTGTTTGTCAAATCCTGCTTTGGATTGGCTCAGAAACAGCCTCCAGAAGCCCCATGTAATCATTTCACCAGAGCAAAGGCTGCTACCATGGGGCTGGAATGCAGTGTGCTTGTTATGGACATCTGCCAGCCACCTGCATGGGCATCAGTTCATGAAGCACTCCTGCCTGGCTAACCAGGTCCGATAGGGCGGCCATCTTGCCTTTTCTGTCCTGCATAATTTCATGGTCTGAGCTATTCCACAGACCCACTTCCTGTGGATGTACTGCTTTGGCATCGATTAACAAGGTGAGGAATCTGCCGTTAGAAGTATCCATCCGAAGAACAAATTACTTACCTTTGGCAATGGTTTTCCTGGTTCGTACTCTATCTAACAGCAGACTGCTCACAGACCTCCCCATTCTGTGAAATGGACTCTTCCAGTCCATGCTAATAGGATTTCATCTTAGAGACCTGCACACTGGCTGAATCTGATTCCTACTGCTCTGTGACTGACAGATATCAGAAATAAACTGACATCAGCGTGTGGAGGGGGTGACTATGTAGGAGCTCCGACATCACATCCGACGCGGGACAGAGCCGATGCGGAGCTGCACAATACCACCCACCGATGTGGGAGAGAGAATTGCTGAAGAAAAACCTCCAGTTTCAGCCTGGTGCCTGAGGGTGTTCACGAGGTGAGGAATCTGCGGTAAGATATCCACCAGAAAGAGCGTTACCAAAGGTAAGCAACTTGTTCATTAAGAGTGGAACAATACAAAGTAAAAGTACTGTCATTTAAAAGTCACGAACAACTACAGGGGCAACCCGCCAACCTGAACCAGGGTCAGTCAATATGTATTCCTAACAACAGTTCAGGAGACAATTAATAGATAGCAGTTGTAATCTATTCACACCTAGGTTACAGTAAACAAATTTCACAGTTACAGAAAAAAGGGAAGAGAAAGGGAAAAAGGCAGAAAAGTGGTGGGGGAGAAAAAAGGAGGGAGGGAAAACCATATATCAGATGAATCAAAAAATTCTTTAGAAAAATATCATACATTTATTATAAATAATTACATAGACACGCTCAGATAAATATTTGCTGGTTTACAAAACAGTACATCACAAACACAAACAAAAAAGGGGACCAGACAGGTGGCAAACAACAAATATGTTACAAAAAAGGTACAACATATACAAAGATTATGTGTCCTATGAAATTTAATGGCCACAAATGCGTCGACGGCGTTTCAACCGCTGTTCAATTACGCGGTCATCATCAGGACAAAAATGGTTCACTGAGCGTCAAGCGATTTCTGTATAAAAATTCTTGGCAGAGCAATCACATTAACTTTAGAGTGCTCATACTAAAATTCAAGTTCGAAATATGTTGAAAGCGGTATCAATTCCACGTAACAAGGATTCAGCTTATAGGCTTCTTGTAGGTGCAAAAATGCACTCGGAGTGTGAAGAGTCAATCTTTACTCATAAGTATTCACCCGGCAATAGGCGTGAACGTCATGGACTGCTCCCGAATCAGGTGATTCCCACTTTTTTGCCTTTTTCCCTTTCTCTTCCCTTTTTTCTGTAACTGTGAAAAATTTGTTTACAGTAACCTAGGTGTGAATAGATTACAACTGCTATCTATTAATTGTCTCCTGAACTGTTGTTAGGAATACGTCATTTAAAAGTGGCATTCATACGCTTGCAAGAAAAAAAAACATGAGATGAAAGTGCAGATTGGCCTATCAGCCCTGGCACTGAAGCAGACTATTTCAGGCAGATGTTCACATCTGGACAAGCAAAATGCTGCCACCCAGTGAAGAGAGCGGCCAATGATTGATGGGGGAACCCATGGTGTAAGCAGTGGTGAAGCAAAATGAGACCAGACTAGTGGATGAAGAAGGCCGACTGAAAGCCTCTGCATGTGTTCTTCATTAGGAATTGTTTTTAAAACATAAGGTTGGCCATATAGTGAAGGCTTCCTCTAGGCTAGACCTACAAACATTGATCGATGCACAAACAACTTTGGTGAGGAGTCGTTTGCTCTGCCTGTATGCCACTGCACTGCCAGACTGAAATGCCACTGGTTTAAAAGTAGCCCAGATGGTCTTACTCAGCCCATGTTCCCTTATAAAAATGTATTTCATGGTACACAGGGGCAGCAAAACCTAAAACAGGCCAATAAAAAGTATGAGAGCTTAGTATAGTAAAACTGTTTGCTTTTTAATCTGTGCTGCTGCAGAGTGCCAATTGGAAACACACTTAATTTCTGTGAAAGAAGGGTTACATTATGAACATAAAAACACAAGTAGGATTTGTAGAAACAAATGAAGAAGAAAATCTGGAGACTGTAGTAACTACGGTTACCAGATGTCTTCCTAAATGCTAAACCTTCATGTTTTTAGTTCTCTGCTATTAGTTAATACATTTCTTTGAGTTGGACTAACACACAAGGCAACCGTGGTTTGTAAAAGTAAGCCCCAAGGTTGGATACACGGGGCCTCATTTATGAGGCCGTGCGTCACTTTTACGCTGTCGGTGCGTCACATTTTGTGACGCATTGGCGGCGTAAAACATGCCTCCTGTTGCGCACTATTTACAAAGTGACGTATCTAAGCAGATGCGTCACTTTGTAAACCCCTGCGCTACATCATACCTGCGTCAGGTATAATGTATGATGGGGGGGGGCGTTCCCCCACAAAAAGCCTCGTAGAAGTGACGTAGTGAAATCTATGAGATTTCACTGCGTCACTTTTAGGACGCTGTTGCGTCAAAATCTTGCGCCTGCCTCACAGCAGGCGTAAGACTGACGCAAGCCCTTTCACATGGGGCTTTCCCCATGTGAAAGGAAGCATTGCTGGAGTTGCGTCACTTTTGTGACACACTCCAGCAATGCGTGACTTTTGCGCTTACAGATACGTCAGAAATACTGACGTATCTGTAAGTCCTTGCGCAATGATGCGTTGAGGTTCCGTGACGATTTTACTCGTGTTTGTAACATTGTCGTAAATACATAATTTTGGTATCAGTGAACCGCAAATGATCCATTTAGTATATCCTGGTGTTTTCGCTATGCTACGAGCAAGAGCACTCCAGTTACAAACACATTTCTGTTCTACCCGTGGCATCCATCTTAGAACACGGAAGCCATTTCGTATTCCTTGCCCTCACATAGTCAATGGACGCGCAATGACCTCTTTTTCATTTAAGGACACGTAGGCTTTAGCCGGCGATTCACCTTGCAAGGGACACGTGCACCTTAGGCCAGCAACGCTGTGGCAGCATGACTCGGCAAGAACTGCCTCCCCAGCCTGAGGCCAGTCCTGCTATACTGGTTCTTGTGTTCGTTGGCCTGATCATGATTAGGCGGCCGAAGCTGGTAACCGTGCCCATTTACGACCCACAAACATCTCTTATCCTGTCTTTCTATCTTCTACACCTGGCTCTGCTCCTTTCCTTCTGGGCCTTTATTAGGGGGAGGTAACGAAATTTACAATGAGGCGGTCCGGGTCTTGAATGAGAAATTGACATGGGATTATGATGGAATAGTGGGAACCCCTCATTCGTAATGTTTTGACATCAGATACTGTTGACGATTCCTGTGCAACGCCAAATATTTATTGTTCAAGACACGAATGTTTAGAACTGTGGTAACATGTAAAGAATTTGCCCCGAGCAGAATATTTAGTATTTAAGGAGTAACCCTCTTTGTACAAATTGAACAGGCTCCTAGATACTGCCCATGTGTAGTTTCTGTGACTTCTGTGTCCCTGCAGTAATAAACCTTTGGTCTTTGACGCCACCATCAAGAAGCCCGTGTTTCTGTTTGTTTGTGCACCGAGACAGGTTGAACTCCGGGGTCTTCGGGTGTTTTCCCTGACACCTCTGGACGGAACCAAAAAGTCCAGAACTCCAATTGGCACCCAACGTGGGGCGACGTCATTCGGTACCGGTCCAAAAGCCTGAAGAGTTCGAGGAGCTTCGTGGGAAGATTTCAGAGGGAGGCGCCCCACTTCATCGATCCCGGCATATCGCAAAAGTGGCCCGACGTTCTCTTCCACGAGGGTTCCCGTTCAGACGGCTGCAGTGGTCCGTTGCCTTGACCGTCGCCCTGTCTTGGACCCGAGGTGCAGTCCTTAGTACGGCGAGACGTGACGGGTTTCTCCTTGGTGACGTCTTCAGTGCCTCAGTTAAGTATTTTGTGAGGGTTGCTCCTGTTTGGATAATCCTTTTTAGTTCTCAGTTCAGTTCAGTTCTGTAAGATTATCACTGGTTATTCTGGTTACGATAATCATTCTGTTCAGTTCAGGTATCGATACATTTGTCAGTTCTGGTAGGCCTAAGTTCTTGGTTCGAGTGCGCATCTTTTCTGTTTGTGTCTTGTTTGTTTTGTGTTCCGGATTATAAAATGGTAAGTCGGAAAAATTGTATGTTGTCTTGTTTTAGTTGCAACAGTGATTCCCAGTTGGAGGACTCGTGTTTGGTTCCTCCGATTGGAACTCCCCTTTATGACCTATATTGCAAGTTTGGTGTGGGCCCTATCTCTTATAACGAGGTATGGATCCACTATACAGAGAAAGATGGTGTCCTTAGTTGGCCACTACATGGTAGTTTTGAACCTGAAGTTCTCGATAATCTAGAAAGAAGGTTGTTCAAGAAGAAAGCCCGGCCGGCAATGTTTGATTCTTTCCGTTATTGGCGAAAAGAATCTAAACAGAGAGAAATTAAAAAGTTGAAGAAAGAACAGAAAGAGCAAGAGTTGACTTTAGAACAGTCTGCTAAGCAGCTGCAACTCAACGAGTCTGAGAAAGCGATGGAGGTGGCCAATAGAGAGCGTAATTTAGCGATAGACAAGTGCTATCCTGCTTTACCATCGAGTACGGCTAAGATAGTAGAGGACCCTGAAAAGGATCCCCTGTTGTCTTACTTGTTACGATCACCCCCACCGTATGCACAGGGTGCTACGGCTCCACCTATACCGAATGTTCAATTACCGGTTGCTGGACAACCTGGTGTCCCTGTTCAAGCTCCCCTGAATCAAGTTCCTGTACCTCCTGTGGTCAATATTAATGTTCCTTCGACAACCCCTCTTCCAGGGTTGCCGGCTTCTTTACCTATGCCTGTGTCGCTCACACCTGCTAGTTCACAAGCTATTTTGCCTGCTACTCCTACTGTTCCTAATCTATCTGTTCCAACTGCTACTCTATTTACTGCCTCTGCTAATATTATGACTCCACTTTCTGTTCGTCGGAGAATCACTGATTCTGTCTCTAATATTCTATCTCCCTTCTATAAAACTCTGATTAAGACTCCTACCTCTGACTCTGTGCAGAGACGTAGTCAGCTTCCCAGTACTGAAGAAAGAGGAATATTAGATTCCACTGCTCTTAGATGGGTTTCAAAAGTTGGAAGATATAATGTACAAGATGTATTAGATACATTTATGCAATGGAATGAACCGACACAACGATATGTGTTCGATGAAATGTGTTTCCTTCTACGTGAGGAATTGGAAGAGGATGACCCTGAATCAAATCTAGAAGAATTAATTAATGTTCAGAAAGAGTTTGCTGCAGGTATGATAGTTGGACACAATATAAAGGAAGCGATGGAACTGGTTCTAAGTTATAGGACCGACTCATCCCTTCGTTCCCCGAGAGAGTTAGGGAAACGTAGTACGAAACAAAATCGTCAATACCCAATGGGAGAGGTTCCACCAATTTGGCGTGAAGCTGTGCAAGCTAATGTAAACCTTGGTATTGCAGCCGCTCCGGCCCAATTCCAGAGAGTATGGATACATATTCCATGGAAGCGAGCTGAAGTATTAGCAGTGAAACAGGCTTTGCCAGATCCGCGTAAAAATCCTGCAGGATACTACAAAGAGTTGGCTCAGACAGTTGACGCTTGTGTATTGAATCTGGCTGACATAGATCTGCTATTTGGTAATGTAGTACCACAACCAATTTGGGCTAAAATTCGTAAAGAGAGTTGCCCTAGGTGGTGACTGGGCAGCTATAATTGCAGCGGATGGTCAACAAATAGGTGGTTCCAAACCAGAACCCCTAATTGCTAATTTGCCTGGTAGAATAATCGATTTAATGAAAACCTTGATGCCAGCATTGCGCGTTAACTGGGACAAATTGTCCGCGTGCAAACAAAAGAAAGACGAAAGCGTCTCCGACTTTTTCACAAGATTCGAGGAGATTTTCGTGGATCATAGTGGTCAGGATATGAGCACAGAAGGAGGCCAGAGATTATTTGTTGATAAATTTGTGCACAATCTGTTGCCAGAACTTAGTGGTAAATTAAAGAATTCTGAAAGTGCGTGGGCTGTCTCTACGACTGCGCAAATACTTGCTACTGCCCAGTACTATGAAAATAGGGACAAAGAGGAGAAAGAAAAATCAGATAAAAAGACGAAAGATTTAAAAACTAAAGTACTTTTACAGCAAGCTTATCCGCCTCGCACGAATCAGACTAATATACAGCAAGGGTCATATCAAAGAACGGATTATAATTTTCAAAGGCCACAATACCAATGGAATCAATGTGCTTATTGCAAAATGGAAGGTCATTACAAAAATGAGTGTCCAGTTCGAACGCAAAATAATACTGCGGCTGCTCAGAGAGGTCGTGGTAGTTCTATGCAAAATTCTAGAGGTCGAGGAAGAGGTGCTATGCCTCCGCAGACGAGTGATCGCCCTTCTAATTATTTCGACCAGCGAAATGGACAATCTGCCCAACAGAATAGGTCTCCACAGTATCATGTTGAAGACTATTATGAAGCTAGTGAGGAAGGTCAGCAAAGTGAGTACTAGGACAGCCATGGACAAAGAGAGGGAGTAGTATCAGTTCCAGTAGATCAGAGTGGGCCTTATGTCGCAGTAGCAACATCAGGTATAGTCGAACCGTTTCTGTTGGATACTGGTGCAGCAAAAAGTTCTATCATACATGCGAAACTCCCTGGCGCACCTTTGTCTGGCTCAACAAACGTTTCAGTAGGTTTTTCGGGCGCCCCTGTTCATAACCCTGTTTCTGGTCCTTTGTCTATTTCTGTTGGACCCTGTCAATTGAAAGCACCCCTGATTTTGACGACAGGTTGTAACGAAAATCTGCTTGGTTTAGACTTGTTAAAACGCCTGTACGCGACATTGTACTGTTCTCCAGCAGGAGTACAGCTTACGTTGGGTAAAAGAATAATCTCTCCGATGTACTTGTCGATGGATGCGCTCCCACCAGAGCTGCGTTCACTCCCTGATACTCTTTGGGCGACTGGTCCTAATGATGTAGGTCTATTGGAAATTCCACCCTATGTAGTAACTTTGAAAGCAAATGTCAAACTTCCACGAATTCCACAATACAGAATCTCTAGTGAAGGTGAGCGTGCGCTCCTACTGATAGTGCATGATCTGATTGAGAAAGACGTTATAGAAGAAACTAGAGGTAATGTCTGTAATAGTCCTGTACTGCCTATTTTGAAACGAACTGACCCTACAAAACCTCCAGTATATAGGTTTGTAATTGATCTCAGAGAGGTTAATAAAATTGTGATTCCACAGTTTCCTGTGGTTCCAGACATTACTGCATTGTTAACGTTGATTCCTGCTACAGCAGCATGGTTTTCGGTTGTCGACTTGAAAAATGCCTTTTTCAGCATTCTGATAGCCGAAGAAAGCAGAGATATCTTCGGTTTCTCTCTAGGAGGACGAAGCTTCAGGTTTAAACGCGCTCCACAAGGCTATTGTGAAAGCCCATCCATTTACAGTCAAGCATTAAAAAGCCAGTTAGATTCCTTCGTACTTCCTCCTGGTTCTGCTTTAATACAATATGTTGATGATCTTCTAGTGGCTGCTGATGACAAGGAAACTTGCAAAACAGCTACGATTTCTTTATTGCATCATTTGTCAAATTTGAATCACAAGGTGTCACCTTCAAAAATGCAATACTGCTGCCAAGAAGTGACCTACCTAGGTCATCTCTTGTCAAAGGAGGGAAGGAAGTTGACCCCAGAGAGAATAAAGGCAATTACACAGATGAATGTTCCTAGCACGCAGAGAGAAGTACGTGCCTTTTTAGGTATTACCTCATATTGTAGGCAATGGATCCCAAATTTTTCTCTTTTAGCAAAACCATTGGTAGCCTTGACTGGGAAAAATGTTCCGAGTCCAGTACCATGGTCTGCAGAATGTCAGCAGAGTTTTTCTGAATTGCGAAATGCACTGTGTTCAGCTCCTGTATTGGGTACACCCGACTACAGTAAGCCATTCACGCTCTATGTCCACGAGAGAGAAGGTTGTGCATTGAGTGTTTTGACACAGAAATTTGGCGATAAACAACGCCCTTGTGCGTATTTTTCATCAACGTTAGATCCGGTAGCCAGAGCATTGCCTAGTTGCTTGAGAGCTGCAGCCGCAGCTGCAGCCTCCATTCGACAATCTGCTGGTTTAGTAATGAACAACATGCTAGTGGTTATGGTTCCTCATGCTGTGGATACACTCATGAACCGAACCAAGACGCAGCACCTTACCAGTGCTAGATTATCAGGTTATGAACTGACACTGTTAGCTAGTCACATTCAGATCAAAAGATGCAATGTATTGAATCCAGCAACATTGTTGCCGACTAGCCAAGAGTCGAGTGATTCCGAATCACACGACTGTTGTTTTAAAACTGAGGAAGAAACAAAAGGACGAATTGATCTAAAAGACACTCCGTTATCAGATCCAGATGGAACGTTGTATGTTGACGGGTCTTGCTTCAAATTAGAGAATGGTGATGTGACTGCTGCTTATGCAGTAACGACCTTGAGTACGATTGTGGAGACTGCAAGAGTGAGTCAGAATTCTGCCCAGGCTGCAGAATTGATCGCGCTGACAAGAGCGTGCGTTTTAGCTAAGGGAAAGAGAGTGAATGTGTTCACAGATAGTCAGTACGCGTTCGGCGTGGCCCATAGTTTTGGCCGTTTGTGGAAAGAGAGAGGTTTCATTACGTCCCATGGGACTAAGATTCAACATGGCCAGCTAGTTAATGACTTGTTGGAATCTCTAACCTTGCCGACTGAAGTTGCGATTGTGAAATGCAGTGCTCATAAAGCAATCACGGATGATGTTGGTCGTGGGAATGCTTTTGCCGATGAGACTGCAAAACAGACAGCTAGAAATATGATGAGTAGAATGTATGTTGCAACGTCTGCAAGATGGATTTCTGAGTCTGGAATGTGTGAAGACACAGTGGAAAGCGTGAAAGAAATTCAGAAAGAGGCGACTGAGGAGGAAAAACTTGCATGGAAAGAGAGCACGGGTAAATTGGACTCGAGTGGGTGTTGGATTGACTTGTCGGAACAACAGCGTTGGATGTTGCCTGATGCGTATGTGCTTGCAGTAGTAACGATGGCACATGGAACAGCACACATCAGTTCAAAAGGGATTTGTAAGATGTTGGCTCCGGTCTGGAAGAATGATGGGATTAGTAAGTGCGCAGAGAGAGTGGTGAGGAATTGTATGGTATGCTTGATGCATAATCCTGGCAAGGGAATCCCCACACCTGCAGGTCATTTCGCTCCCCCCTCCTGCCCCTTCGAAGTGATCCAGCTAGACTTCATTCACATGGATCGTTGTAATAACCTAAAGTACGTCTTAGTGGTAGTTTGTGCTTTCTCCAGATGGATCGAAGCATACCCGCTAAAGGACAATACTGCCTTATCCACTGCCAAAATTCTTCTTAAAGAATACTTCCCCAGATACGGAATGCCACGGATTGTATGGTCAGATAACGGAAGTGAGTTCGTAGGGAAAGTTATGCAGAGTGTGTGTGCCGGTCTAGGGATTAGACAGAAGTTTCATAGTGCGAATCATCCCCAGTCCGCGGGTTTAGTCGAGGGTTACAATGGCACCCTTAAACTGAAACTTGCTAAGATACAAGCGTCCACGGGTTTGTCCTGGCCAGACGCATTGCCTTTGGCTTTGCTATCAACAAGAGCAACTGTACATTCTAGAGTAGGGCTTAGTCCATATGAAATAGTTTTTGGTCGTCCTGCAAATGTTTGGGGGGTACCTAGACCAAAAGAATTCAAGCAGCTGGAATACCCAATGTTAATTGATTACCTTTTCGACTTGACTGCTAAATTGAGTCTTATTCACCAACAGGTTTTCGATGCATTGCCAAAGCCACCGGAGAGTCCAGGCCATCAGCTGAAACCGGGTGACCAGGTGGTCATTAGAAATTTTGCAAGAACGAAAAATCTTCAGCCCAGATTCATTGGCCCTTTTCAAGTCCTACTAGCAACGAGAACTGCTATTCGTGTGGCCGGAAGGAAGAACTGGATCCATACGACACATGTCAAACGTGTGCCTCTGCCACTTCCTTACGACAACTGGGTAAAGAAAGGAATCGGTGCCTCTGAAACGGAACAAGTCCCCAGGTTCATACCTTTCAGCGATGCAGAACTGATCACGGATTCACCAAATTCTGACTCTCCTCCTGAAACTGCTCTTTTGAACCCTGAACATTTGTCATCCACACCCAACGAACATTTGCCATCTGCACCAAAAGAACATTTGTCATCTGAAAACGTGAACATTGCAACGTCGGCTGAAAATACATTGTTTCCAGACCAGACAGCTCCTGCAAAACTGAGATACAACTTGCGACCTCGCAATATGGACAAATAAAGCAGGAAACTGCCTATTTTCAGATTTGAATTTTCTATACATTGCCTCCAGCCAGGAAGTTTGCTAATACTTTGTATTGTTTCTTTTTGTTTTAAAATTGCCTTGCCGTCTGGGTAGCCGTAGGGTCGTGGCTGTGTGCCTAGTTGAATCTGCGGGGGTCAGACACAAGGTCGATCTTTCTGTTAGTTCTGGGAACTCCCAGGGCTGATAGAGGCATTTTCATCTACGTACACATCATCAGTGGTCGCGAACGGTCGTAGAAGATGGAGCTTCCTGAGCTGCAACGAGAAAATGTAATTTATGTTCGCAGAAATAGACTGTACAGAATACTTCACAGCAAATGCTTTCTAATGCAATGTGCAGTTACATTTTTAATTGTTTTGATAACGTTGGTGGGTGGAATCGTCTTTGGTGTACATTTGATTTTTATGCCAGTAACTACAGTACCTCCCCTTGATCCTACTACTTCTACGGTTTCTTCTATGCATTCTTTTCACTCATTTCCTGAACACGAACAAGCTCGACGCTCAGAATTTATTAACAATACATTTGTACAGCTCTTGCATCAACACCAACTGGTAGTTAATACTACAGACTGCTGGGTGTGTGGCTTGATACCTCACACTATGGATAAAGGCATTCCCTATCTAGTCTTGCCTTTTAGCTACAATGGATCATTTCAGGCCTTTCAGACCATTTTTTCATATGCCCTTGAGACCTATCCTCCGCGTCCACCACGGTCCACTAAATACAACTCAGCCAACAAAGCTTTAGTCCAGGGAATTATTGACATGATTAAAGACGTCAATAATACTCCATCTTACCCTAGAGATGAATTACGGGTGTATTTGAGTTGGAACTCTACCGAGTATCGCCTTAGTTTGGGAGAAAGCAAGCGTAAAAGCTCCACTTCAGTTTGGGTCGTGCCTCACCGAGGTCAGGTCTGTTTACAAGGAAATGGGAGAAATCTGAGAGCTCAGCTAGGGAGGAGTGAGTGCGTTGAGACTTACGTATTTCCGTCTAACTCCTCCCCTGCCTTCCTGACTGCTAGGGGTACCTACTTCATCTGTCAGGACAGAGCATATACATGGCTGCCTGCTGACTTTTCAGGTTCATGTTATATTGCTCGATTGTTACCTCCGACATACACTGCTTCTTCAGATTATCACAAGACCAGAGTAGCAAGAGGTGTCTTCAGCAAGGAAGATACCGCTGGTCAGGAAGCTGGAGACTTCTTCAAAGGTTTCCTTCCGTTTTGGGGGCCTATGGCCAATAGTAGAAATCTACGTCAACTAACACGGGTAGTTGAATCTACTATTACAGAAACTGTTGGTGCCCTTAGTAACTTAACAGCTGAGCTTCAGGCGGATCGTCTCATGACGTTGCAGAACCGAATGGTTCTAGACGTAATACTTGCAGATCGAGGTGGGGTATGCAGAATGATCCAATCGAGCTGCTGTGTCTTTATTCCAAATAATGCTCCAACAGTCTATGAAGCGATCTCTAAGCTACACAAGATTTCCGACTCTATACACGTAGATAAGGGAAACTGGTCCTTCATGGAGTGGTTTTGGACTCTGGTATCAGCGTGGGGATGGAAGGTTCTGATGGTCATTGGTGCCATCCTAGTATTTCTGTTCTCGTGCTGCCTTATCATCCAATGTGGTCCCGCTTTGTGTAGTCTCTGTGCTGCAACCTGTTTCAGAAAACCACCTGCATTTGGAGAAAAGGTACGAGACAAGATGATGGTGCAACAACATGTCACTGACCTAATGAGCATAGAATTAGACTCTGACTCTGACATAGACTGAGTAATTGCCTATGTAAGGGCAAAAGGAGGGTCTGAGGTTCCGTGACGATTTTACTCGTGTTTGTAACATTGTCGTAAATACATAATTTTGGTATCAGTGAACCGCAAATGATCCATTTAGTATATCCTGGTGTTTTCGCTATGCTACGAGCAAGAGCACTCCAGTTACAAACACATTTCTGTTCTACCCGTGGCATCCATCTTAGAACACGGAAGCCATTTTGTATTCCTTGCCCTCACATAGTCAATGGACGCGCAATGACCTCTTTTTCATTTAAGGACACGTAGGCTTTAGCCGGCGATTCACCTTGCAAGGGACACGTGCACCTTAGGCCAGCAACGCTGTGGCAGCATGACTCGGCAAGAACTGCCTCCCCAGCCTGAGGCCAGTCCTGCTATACTGGTTCTTGTGTTCGTTGGCCTGATCATGATTAGGCGGCCGAAGCTGGTAACCGTGCCCATTTACGACCCACAAACATCTCTTATCCTGTCTTTCTATCTTCTACACCTGGCTCTGCTCCTTTCCTTCTGGGCCTTTATTAGGGGGAGGTAACGAAATTTACAATGAGGCGGTCCGGGTCTTGAATGAGAAATTGACATGGGATTATGATGGAATAGTGGGAACCCCTCATTCGTAATGTTTTGACATCAGATACTGTTGACGATTCCTGTGCAACGCCAAATATTTATTGTTCAAGACACGAATGTTTAGAACTGTGGTAACATGTAAAGAATTTGCCCCGAGCAGAATATTTAGTATTTAAGGAGTAACCCTCTTTGTACAAATTGAACAGGCTCCTAGATACTGCCCATGTGTAGTTTCTGTGACTTCTGTGTCCCTGCAGTAATAAACCTTTGGTCTTTGACGCCACCATCGAGAAGCCCGTGTTTCTGTTTGTTTGTGCACCGAGACAGGTTGAACTCCGGGGTCTTCGGGTGTTTTCCCTGACACCTCTGGACGGAACCAAAAAGTCCAGAACTCCATCGTCATATTGTAAATTTGACGCATCATTGGGGTCGCAAGGAGGGTGCAATGAAAAGTGACGCATCGCTGTTTTCTCGTAGCGATGCGTCACTTTTCATAAATGAGGTCCACAGAGTTCAGCAAACAAACTGCCCTTCATGTGTCATCATAGAGAGATGTGGTCATTGACTATAGTGTATGTTTGTATGTGTACATGCGGGTCTGTGTCTGTACCAGAGTTTGTCCGGGTTTTGTCCTGTGTTCATGGCTGCCTGTTGGTCTGTGTACATAGGAGTCTATATGTCTGTATCCACGGGTGTCTGTCTGTTGTCCTGTGTGCATGGATGCATGTTTATGTGTTGGTCTGTGTACACAGGAGTCTGTTAAGTCCTTCGAGGTGTGTACCTGTATGTATGTTTGTCCCTGTAAAAGATTTCAATTGCATCTTCTTGGCATCAAAAATAGCTTCTACATTTGTTATGGTGGGGGCCACAAAGAGAGTGTCAGGAGAAAAAAGCATTGGCAAAGCTAGTAGGTCTCACATTTCAATATCACTACCAGGCCTTCTGGCTAGGCCAATACATTTTGCCGAATGCAGTTCCCTATTGACAAAAAGAAAACACGCATTTGCAAAGCAATTGGTCTCTCATTTACAAGCGTTTGAGCTATTGGCATTGTAAATGACAAACAAATGCTTTTTTTTGTAAAAGCGCCCCATGCCACGGTTTCACTTTAATGGCGGCCGCGCACCTTTCTTTAGACGAGCCGCGTCTAAAGAAAAGGGTGTGGCCGACATTAAAGTGAAAGCACGGTATGACCGCTTGCAAACAAAAAAAGTGAACAAATAATAAGAAAAAAAACATGCGGGCGCGTTCGGCGCCTCAAACAACAAACTAAAGGCACAGCCACCATTGTATCAGCGGGCGCTCCATGCTATGAAAAAAAAAACCTTGGGGAGAAAATCATTTAACCAAATAGTACTCGGAGTCTGTAATTAAAGCATACCATGTAACAACACAGGTAACAGGGGGTGTCCTGATGGGAGGTTACAAAATGAGACAAGGCGGTATTAAGGAGGGACTACTAAGCCTATTGACCAATAAAAAGCCACAGTTTACAAAGTACAGTGACACAAGCCAATACAAAATATGGGCGCACGTATGAGTCATGAAGCGATGGCCATTTTAAATTACATTTAATGTACCATTTCAAGGCAGCTGATGACGATCTTGGAGCTGTAGAAAAAAAATGTGCAAACGTGCATTAAAGTGAAAAGAGCTACCAGGTAGCAACTTGCAGATGCTGAGCTCTCCAAAAAACAAATAAAACACAAATCAATTTAAAATAATGGGAAGGAGCGGGGTAGCAACACCAGAGGGGAGGGAATAGATGGTATGGAGCAGTGGGAGGAACGTGTGGGGCAGGGAATCAGTGGAAGAACAGAGGGGGTGTAAACAAAAGCAGAAAAAATTCGTATAATATGGGGTCAAGGAAACAACAGGCGAGCTGGAGTCAGGGGAGAAAAGCAACATGGAAAGAGTTGGGCACCCAGATTTGAGGGGGGAAGCAACACACGAGGTAGAGAGAAAGAAAACACACGCACTCCTGTGCAGTACTGATAGAAAAAGAAACAAGTATTGGCAAAGCCAATAGTTCTCACCTATGCAAGAGCTATTGGCTTTCCCTGTATGCTTTAGGCATGTTGCTCACCAGTGAGGCTGCTGTTTAGCATGGCAAAAATGAGTGGGGTAAAGGAGAGTGGCATGGAGCCGAGTGTTGTAAAGTGGAGTGTTATGGAGTGGCGTGGAGTAGAGAAAGTGGAGTGTCATGAACGGAGTCGTGTGGAAGGGCATATAGAGTGGACTTGAATTGAAAAGAGAACAATGGTGCACAGTAGATCAGATTGGCATAGAGTGTAGTGGTGTAGAGTAACATTGAGTTCAGTGGCTGAGAGTGTAGTCTTGCAGAATGGAGTGGCGTAGGGTGGTGTATAATAGGGTGCTGCGAAATAGAGTGGCGCGGTGTAGAGTGGCGCAGAGTAGAGTGGCGCAGAGTAGAATAGAATGGCGTGTCGTGCAGTGGCGTATAGTGTTGTGGAGTGCAGCGGTGCAGAGTAGCTGGCGTAGTGCATTGGCTTTGAGTAAAGTGTGTTGAGTGCACTTGTTTAGAGTGCCATGGTTTAGAGTAGTGTGGCTTAGAGGGCAGTGGCATAGAGTAGAGTGGCACTGCGTAGAGTGCAGTGGCGTAAAGTAGTGCAGAGGGGAGTAGTGTGGCATAGAGTGTAGTGGCGTAGAGTAGATTGTTTCAGAGTAGAGTGAAGGGCATACAGTAGAGAGGTGCAGGGTGGAGTGGAGTTGTGCAGGGTAGAGTGCAGTAGCATAGAGAAGTGGCATAGAGCACATTTGCGTAGAGTGGTGCAGAGTAGATTAGACTGTCATAGAGTGCAGCGGTGTAAAGGGGAGTGGCGCTGAGTGGAGTAGTGTGGCGTAGAGTGCTGTGGCATAGTGTAGATTGTTTTAGACTAGAGGGAAGTAGGGTAGAGTCGAGTCGCACCGGATAGAGTGCAGTAGCTTAAAGTAGTGGCGCAGAGTGCTGTGACATAAAGCGCAGTGTTGCAGTAGAGTGGTATAGAGTGGAGTGGTGCAGAGTAGAGTGGAATGGCCTAGACAGTATTGGCGTATAGTGCAGTGGTGAAGACTGCAATGGTGCACAGTAGAGTGGGGTAGAGTGCACTTGCACAGAGTAGAGTGGTACAGAGTAGAGTAGAGAGACATAGAGTGAAGTGGTGTAGAATATCCCACCAGACACCAACAGTGCTAATGCCAGCCCTGGTGGGAGGCCGTTGTTGTTTCGGTGGAACATAGTCACCTATTTCATTGTTGACAACACAAACATCCACCAAAGTATAAAAACTATGTTTTGACATAGGCAGGATGTTTAACCACATGCGTGCGGCGGCTTTTCACGCTGTACGCGGCGTTTTTTAAAAATGCGTGTTACATGACGAGCTCAGCTCGTCATCAGCGTGCGAGCGGCGCAACTCATGACGAGCTGAGCTCGTCATCAGCGCCGAAGTGGTTAAGGCTGTAGTGTAAATAATGTAGTGGATCTCCAGGCTCCTGTTTGTAGTTTTCAGTAAAGCAGTAATCTGTGTCGTTTAGGTTTTTATGGCACGGTGCTACTGCATGTCTTGCACATACTAAGGCTATTGCTCATTAAGTGTAGGTGTGTAGCCCACACCTTTTGGCTTGCCAATGCGTATTATTATTAAAATGGCTTGATACTCTGACTCTCTAACTATAAACAGCAATATCATTGATATAAGAACCTCAATGTGAATATTTATATATCCCTAATTTTAAATACCTTGGTATCATTTTAGATAGTAAAATAACATGGAAAACACAACTTGAAAATGCTAAATTGAGGTTGACCCAAAACCAGTTCCCAATTGTAAAAAAAGCATAGGAATAGTCATTTTAAAGCTGTTTCACCGGCCATTGAACTATTCAAAGGCAAAGCACAATCATCTTCCCTCTACGGGGCGGACCTTTGGGGTTACGCATTGAAGGATACTTTTCTAGTTCGTGAGAACTCCTTCATTAGACAGCTCCTAGGTGTACTGGGCTCCACACCATTGACTCCCGTACTGTGGGACCTCAATTTCCGACGCACTGATGACTATGCCTCTCTTCGTCCGCTGCTCTATTGGGTCCGTCTGTGGTCCACAGAGGAGCTGGTGGATTATAGAGAAGCATTGCGAGAGATAATGGCCATAAAAAATACTACCTATCTGCCATGGTTAGTGTATGTCGAAAAATGGTTCGGGAAATTGGGCCTGAGTAACTTTTGGTCTGACCCAGAATCGCTAACCAACATTTCAAAAAAACTCCTGAAACAAAGGTATTGGGAGTTCATAAGTGATTCAGTGTTAGCCAAATCCAACATAGGAACTCTGACCTTAAAATTCTTTGAAGTAAAAATGACTATGCAATTGGAGCCTTTTATGGATGAAATCTACCCCCCGTTTGCGAAGAGTCTATATCTAAAATTCAGGTATGGCATTTTGCAAACGAGGGTTATGACAGCTAAATGGCATTGTAATAAGGGTGCAAACAGGAATATTGATTCAATCCTATGTGAGTTTTGCGAAATGGGGTTGAAAGAGGATGAATCCCATGTATTATTTACATGTCCTGCATATTCTAGCGCAAGGATAAAATGGTTAAAGCCTATATGTAAACTGTTGGGCCATCGCCATATTGGGGTTGGGCTCAGAATATTCAAGGGTGATACCTCACAACCGATAGTGTTTAGTCTGAGCCGTTTCCTCCTATGTGTAGCCCTGATCAGAAAGAGAAAAGGTTTCAAAATCTAACCCTATTTACACCTATATGGATTATTGTTAGCTAGAATCGTATCCACAAGTTAAGTGCAGAGGCAAAGGGAACTGGTATTGCACTACATGTTAAATTATTGCTCGCTTTTAGTCATCCTGGTGCTTCTTTTATATTGTAAACATTTTATTGTCTTCTTTTCATATTTAGTAAGCGATCTCGCTAGATGAGACAAGCCGACTGTAATGAATTGTCTTCCATTCTAAAAACATCTTGGGACATGTAAATACATTTTTTTGCTATAAGAATTACGTGCTGCTAACTGTCTTTAAATCTAACTGTGACCTTGCATTCGTTTGTATCTTTTAACATGTATTGTATCTTACAAGATTTTTAACCGAATAAAGATTGAAATTGAATTGAATTGAATATTAGTTTAGCACCACTACAGAATGTCCGTGCACCTCCTCCCTGCAGGCCTGTTTTAAGGTTAAAGTTACATCCTCATAAACAGAAGCATAGGAGTGGCACAAGCCTATAAACGCTCTCACTTTGAACTCACAGAAACAAAAGTGAACACCAAGCTCCCTCCGAAGACAGAGTCTGAAATGTGACCTCTGTGTTTAAATGCACAGCAAATATGACAAGATAAGAACAAGATTTAACCCCTTCACTGCGGCGGCTATTCCGCCGCAGTGCTAAGGGGGCGGGGCGGCCGCACGGCGCTCCCGTGCTTGTGATGGAACCGCTCCGTCACGAGCCTCGGGCGCGCTGTGCTTGTGACGGAACGGTTCTGTCAGGGCCCCGCCCGCCCAATAGAACGCTCAGCGCAGGCGCGGAATTCGCCGAGCGGGCCTTGACGGAACCGTTCCGTCACAAGCACAGCATACCCGAGGCTTGTGACGGAACGGTTCCGTCACAAGCATGCAAGGGGTTAAAGGCCTGTTTACAGAAAGTGAGATCTCAGAAGGATACAATAAACAAGCTTTGCGCAAGGAAAGGGACAAACTCAAGCTGGGAAGCATAAAAAAAAAAAAAATCCAGTAAAAAGAAAACAAGAACATGTGAGTTACAAACCACAAAGCCAAATGTAAGCAAAAGGCAGAATGCATTTCCAGGGAAGCCTTCTGAATGTCCCCAATATGTCTTCAGCAAACCAGGCTGCTGCACTGTCTGGTAGGGTTGGACCTCAAAAGCAGTGTGGTTACAGTCCTCCACTCAAGAAGGTGTTAAAGAAGCTACTGTCCAAGGAAGGGCAAACACAAGAGGAGGAGAGAAAGCCATTGAACAACTAACTAATGAGGCTTAATTCACCCTCAGAGGAGGCCTAGTCAGAAGAGAAAGAACATTGTTTTCTGACAGCAGTGCGCCACTGAAAAGCCTGTAAAGTATTTAGTACTGACCTCATGAAATCATAGTTAGATATTAACAGTGAGCTGTAGTGCTTCAACGTAGTGAAGTCCGAACAAGGGGTGCAACTTTGTCAAAAAAAATGATTGGGCTGTGGAAAATTAAAGAAAGGAGCAAGCGGGACTGATAGAGGCATGAATGTCCATGTTGGAGGATGGCTATTTTCGTAAACTACTGTGCCCCACTGATTGGTTACTGGGGAGAGGAGAGCATGGGCGTAAAAGCATTTTTTTGCGCCCTAGACATGGCTGCACATAATGATATAAACAGTCACAAACAGGCAGGAGATCTTCATCACTGTCAGGTGGCCCTATTCTCATGATTGGGATGCCCTCGGGTAGCCATGCGCTATACAAGTGCGTATTCATTCATTTTCACAGCCATCCAGCACAGACATTTAGCACCAACAGCACAGTGGATTCTGGGGCTCGTAGTTTTGCTGTTCCAGCCACATGCACAGGTGGATCTGCAGTATCAGGTCAAGTTTCTCAGGTCAATGCGTGAGGTGCTGCGAGAGTCCGGGTTTTAGTTTTTTTCTTTGAATTCTGGGACTTGTAGTTTTTATTTTCCAGCCAAGTGCACAGGTGGATCTCACTCTCCGCATTGGGTTGTGTTGTTAGCCAGATACCAGGCCTGCGGAGCATCTTGCTCTCTGAGGGGTGCTTACACCGAACCATATATCTGCTTGTGCCTTAAACCAAGTCTTTCCATTGTACTCACAAAAGGCTACAGATGGTGAGTAACCTGTTAACCTGAATGTGGGTGGAAATCACAAGAGGCCATATTATGCAAAGTGTCCCGGGGGTACAACAGGTGTTTGCACCCACGTTGCATGCCCCCAGGTCACTTTGGTATTACAGAAGAGGCTGTAGACACTTGTTTGGGCCTTTGTGTAATACAGATAGCGCTGGTGCACACATAGCACCAGCGCTGTCATCAGTGGAACCTCCCACATTTGCATGGGGGCGTGGCTCCATGCAAATGAGGTTTCCAAGAACGGTGGACCCTATTTACGGATACACAAAAGTCGCACAGCCAAGTTCTGGATTAAATCCAATGAATCAAGTTCATTTGCATTCTTCATATTTTAAATTCTTTCGAGTTTTCTTTCGAGTTTTCCTCCTTATGTTTAAACCATTTTCTTGAGATCAATTCATTTTATTCAATCTGTCGTTTCCACATTCTAAAAAGCACTCAGAGGCATGGGGTGAATTCCGTGTCACGTTTTATTACCATGGTCCAATGCATTTCGGGAGGAAACCTCCCTTCGTCAGGGACATCTACAATTGTAAGTAAATACATGATTTTAAACAGTGTGTGCCAAGATAACTTTTCATCATCATGTTTACGATTTAGACATTACTAGGAATCTCTATTCAAAACATGTAATTAATTAGCATTTGTTGCACTTACATGGTAGGGCACGTTAAACTAACATATCAGGTTTACTTTTTCAAAAAGTGGGTATTCTAGTTCCCCTTGCACATTTTCACTCAGTACTTTGTGAGTAGTCTCACATTTAGGCTGTATTCTAATTAATCTCAAAATACGGACCCATATTTAAGATCTCCGCTTACCGTGATTAAAAATAAATCATGTTATAAAAGAAGGGGGGGCATCCCCGTTCCAGCATCTCGGCGCAAACCATTCATCATTCTTTTTCGTTCAGTCTGGCGTACCATCGCCACCCTTTTCCTTGTTTTAGTGAGCTGGTTACAAAAAAGTCTCTCACTTCACATTTAAATCTGTTCCCGCCCTCCTTAATGATCAACAGGTGATATTCTGTGCAAGTCATAACCTCTTTGCTCCCTACGGAGTAAGGATTCCTTCATCTCCCAGAGTGCATTATACTCGTGTGCTTTCAGATTCTTTCATAATAACGTGTTTTCCACGACCGTTGCATTTAAATCCTACAACATGTGATTAACAACTGATATGCTTACACATAATTCCTTTGATTATCTGGCGTGATTACTTCGAAATCAAACTTCAAACACCACTGTGAAACCTACAAAATTTAAATAAATAAATCTTCTTTTAACGTGGCACGTTGTCATTCCCATGCTTATATTAACCTTATTGTTAGCTAAATGTCTTCTAAACACTTACTCCCATTTTAAACAACAATTCTACAATGATCTATTATGTGGGTGCTATCTCAAGTAAGACGAAACAGTTCATTTTTGTGAGATATTGGATATGAGATGCACACCTCTTTTTCTACATTTGTCTTTATCCATTCGTTTTTCCCTTTTATTTTGTCGTTTTCAACTTTAACAGCGTGCGGTACTTTTTCCGCGCTCGTCTCATTGCGCTACTAACAATATTTCCAAGAACGGTGGACCCTATTTACGGATACACAAAAGTCGCACAGCCAAGTTCTGGATTAAATCCAATGAATCAAGTTCATTTGCATTCTTCATATTTTAAATTCTTTCGAGTTTTCTTTCGAGTTTTCCTCCTTATGAGGAACATCTTTCCGTCTTCACCCGCCTCGTATTACAGACGTGGGTGCAAAGGGATAAGGAGCTCTTAGAAGGTGCACTGGCAGTGAGCCACAAAAAAGTGAGGCACTGCCAGTGCGCCCCTCTGATGGCAGCCCTCTGGAGGAGGGACAGAGGGCCTTATGGACTCCCAGACATCCCCTTGCAAGTGGGTGTAGTCACTCACTGCACCCGCCTGCAAGGGGATCTCTCTTCCCTCTTAAAAGTGCAGGCGGGTTGCCAGTGTAACACGAAGCAGCTTTGAAGCAGCCTCTTTGTAATTCACTTGAATGTGCTTCCCTCAGTGCAGCATGAGTTTGCGGCTGAACTGGGCAGCGCATTTAATATAATTTGGCGCACTCTCCTTGTTTGTACAGGACGTGCCTTTTGAAAGGTGCGCTCTGTGCAAACAAGGATAATGCAGCATACGTGTAATACAGCCCCAGGTGTTTTTCTACCTCAAAGTCACGTCTCTTATCAAAACATGACTTGTTCCCAGCCTCTTGTCCACAGATGAAATCAAATGCCAGCATTTGTAGAGCGCACAGCTACTTCCAACGGAAGTGTCCCGGCGCTGTACGCATGACGCTGTGGAACCCTTCCTGGCTTTTCCCTGTGAAATGTCCACTCCTGGGCACCTCCAAGGTGAAGCCAGGCATCCAGTGCTGTTGGAGCCATTGTGGAGATTAAGCAAGCTATTGCCCAGAGTTGCAGAGTGGGACCCATGCTTAGAATAGGCACCGAGGCGAGAATTATCAGGTTCGAGGAAATTGAGCCCAAGACCCGCCGAGGCGGGTATTGAACACTGGTCCTGAGCCAGACCTCTGCATCAGGGTCTGCCGCTCTAACCATTGAGCCACACTTCTCCAGATGAAGTGGTACATGCAATGCCCACTTCATCTGTGTTATTGGGTGTTAGAGATTCGTTTGTACAAATACTAAAGCACAGAGCATTGTATCTGTGCTGGTAACAAGCTGCACACACTGCTAGTGCTGTTCCCTTCTTTACACCAGTGAAACCACAGCCGGCCTTTTTTCTGCCTCGCAGTGCTTGTTCACCTATCAGCACCTGTGATGCCTGCAGGGTTGGGGAGGGACTAGACACCGCTGGGAGCCGAGCTGGAGGCATCGGACGGTAAACACAAGGGGGCTTATTTACAAGCCAAGTGCGACGACGGTGAGTCACTTTTTTTTTACGCTCCAGTGGCGCAGCAGCCATGTGAAGTCACCCTGTGTGACTTTTCATTGCCTTGTAAATATTAGCCCTTTTCACGCATTACTCTGCATGAAAGGGGTGTTGCATGGGTGTTGTTGTGGGTGGTCTCACGCATCATCCATAGAACTTGACTCATTCCAGGTGTACAACATTTTGTAAAACTGGGATGTGTCAGAATCCTATGCCAGGGAGGCGTAGGAATGGTGCAACAGGGAGAAATACTTTTATTTCTACTTGTTTTTTCCTCTTTCTATGCATGCTGCAGTCTACAGCACACATAAAAGGAGCAAAGCGCCTTTAATTACTTTTTTGTGCTGGATGGGGTCCCTTCCTGCACAAAAACAGTCACCCCGGCAGCCCAGGCACCCTTGCAAAAGGATGTAGGGATGCCTGCCCTGGTCCATGGAAGCCAAGCCAATTGTGCGCCAGTGCAGGGGAAAGCACAAGGATGCGTCATATTGTTGTTAATACAAAGCATCACGTGCTTTGAAAGTGAAGCAGCATAGCGCAGCGAAATCAATCAATCAATCAATCAATCAGAGCATTTATATAGCGCACTACTCACCCGGAGGGTCTCAAGGCACTGGGGGGAGGGGGTCCGCTACTGCTCGAACAGCCAGGTCTTGAGCTGCTTCCTGAAGGCGAGGTGGTCCTGGGTCAGGGGGAGGTGGGTCGGAAGGGAGTTCCAAGTCTTGGCGGCCAGGTAGGAGAAGGACCTTCCTCCTGTGGTGGCTCTTCGGATGCGGGGGACGGCGGCGAGGGCGTGGCTGGTCGATCGAAGCTGGCGTTTGGGAGCGTAGAAGTTGAGGCGGCTGTTGAGGTATCCTGGTCCTTGGTTGTGTAGGGCTTTGTGTGTGTGGGTGAGGAGCCGGAAGATGATTCTCTTGTTGACCGGGAGCCAGTGCAGGTCTCTCAGGTGTCCGGAGATGTGGCTGCGGCGGGGGATGTCCAGGATGAGTCGTGCTGAGGTGTTCTGGATCCGCTGGAGTCTCTTCTGGAGTTTGGCGGTGGTTCCGGCGTAGAGGGAGTTGCCGTAGTCCAGACGGCTGGTGACGAGGGCCTGGGTGACCGTCTTCCTGGTCTCGGTGGGGATCCATCGGAAGATCTTACGTAGCATGCGCAGGATGTTGAAGCACGACGAGGAGACGGCGTTGACTTGTCTGGTCATGGAGAGGGAGGAGTCCAGGATGAAGCCTAGGTTGCGTGCGTGGTCTGTTGGTTTGGGTGCGCTGCCCAGGGCGGGGGGCCACCAGGAGTCGTCCCAGGCGGAGGGTGAGGATCCCAGGATGAGGACTTCCGTCTTGTCCGAGTTCAGTTTCAGGCGGCTGTTCGACATCCATTTGGCTACGTCTGTCATCCCTTCGTGCAGGTTGGCTCTGGCAGTGGCGGGGTCGTTAGTGAGGGAGAGGATCAGCTGGGTGTCGTCGGCGTAGGAGATGATGTTCAGGTTGTGCTGGCGTGTGATGGCTGCGAGGGGGCTCATGTAGACGTTGAAGAGTGTTGGGCTGAGCGAGGAGCCTTGAGGAACGCCGCAGATGACTTCGGTGGCCTCCGATCTGAACGGGGGGAGGCGGACTCTCTGTGTCCTTCCGGCGAGGAAGGAGGTGATCCACTCCAGTGCCTTCTCCTGGATTCCGACGTTGCTGAGGCGCTGTACTAGGGTACGGTGGCAGACAGTGTCGAAGGCCGCGGAGAGGTCCAGGAGGATGAGGGCCGCTGTTTCTCCGTTGTCGAGCAGGGCTCGGATGTCATCGGTAGCTGCGATCAGGGCGGTCTCGGTGCTGTGATTGGCCCGCTGCGCCATTTTCTTGGAGATGAGGCCCAAAGTCCAGCAAACCGTACATCAGGGAAGAACGCTGCTCCTTTCGTGTCCGACGCCATGCGTTGCATTTCCAAAGTTGCAATGCTTCGCTTTTGTGGCGAAAGGAAATGCGTTTAAATGGCTGTGATTTTACAGCTCACTGTGTCCCGCTCCAAAACACAATTCTCAAAAAGATGTATCCATGGAAACAGGTTAACTATACAGCATATACACATCACTCGTGGTTTGGAAGCACACATGGGGGATTTTTCCCCTATGGAAAGAAAGTCTACGGTTTTCATTAGTGCCCTGTGCCGAAACGAAGTAAGGGGTATTTTTTAGAGAGTTTTTGAAAGTCAGAAATAGCAAATTTTAAATGCAAAAATACCATGCAGTTCGAATTGATCTCAGTGCAGTGTCCCACCCCCAGGACTCTGGAGCCAGATTTAGGTGAACTGTAACATTTAGAGCCATTGTTGTCCTTGAGTTTGGTGGCATGGTGCTTCGGTAAAGCAATCAGTGGAGGTGAGGTGCTGGGGGTCTGTCTCTTGTGCCATGTTCAAGGAGATGTAAGTGCCCTGGGGAGAAGGGGGGGCTACATTTCAGTGGAGGAGCAACAAAATGAGCGAGAGAGCAAAGAGATTGGGGCGGGCGGGGGAGGGGGGAGGTAGATGACCTTCAGAGTATACAATAGTCACACTGGCATATAATGTTAAAATAAATTATATGACTACCAGAGAACATAGGATGGGCTTAAAGGGGTGTGGAATAGGTAGGAATATGGATTGGTAAGGGTTCTAAGTGAAATAAACAATAATTTGTAAACTAACTGAATTTTTGAGGACTTTCAAAACAGAGTGTGTGAGTTTTTGTCTCTTTGTATGATAATGTTTTTTCCCAAATCCAACAGACACCTTTACATACCCGACTGAAAGCACCTGTACCCAACTATTTACCAGAAAATACATTTATTAGGGAGGGTGCAACACCCCAAACACCCCCTGAAGCTAGGCCGCTGATGTGAACTATTGGCTTTGGCAACGATTTGTGGGCTTGCTGTACAGCATGACTAAACATACTTTTAAAAACACTGTATAGTACGACCAGTGCTAATGTGATTTAAAAAAAAAAAAAAGTGCATTTGACCTGGGCGCGTTACAGCACTTATTATTTTTGGCTGTGTGCTACTCCATCCCCTTTCGCCTATCCTCCCTCCCCACCCGCGACCGTCTCTCCCGCCCTTCATGTTGCCTCATCCTCGAACCCACAACAACGGGGAGTAGGTTGGGGGACGAGGTAACACAGAGGGAGGGATGTGGGAGAGAAAGACACAGGTGGGGACAGAGTACAGGTGTGAGGGGATAGGGAGCATGCGGACAATAGAGGAGGGTGGGAGGTACTGGGAGAGCACACAAATATCGGAGCGTCCGCGGGAGGGGCTGGGGCAAGCACACATACAGCTGCTGGTGAGCAGGATTGCGTTGGGCAAGCACATGGACCACAGAGGGTAGGAGGGAGGGCGTGGAGCAAGCACACAGACAATAGAGAATAGGCTAGAGGGCCTAGAAGAAGAACACGCACAACAAAGTGAGGACTAAGGGGGTTGCGGAAGCACACGGACAATAGATGGTGGGCATGAAGGGCTGGGGCAAGCACACAGACAACAGAGGGTGGCAAGATGGGTTGGGGAGGCAAATGTAGAAGCACACAGACAGTATAGAGTGGGCAGAGGGGCTGGGGGAAGCACACAATGGAGGGTGCGTAGGATAGGGTGAGGGAAGCACACGAACAATGGAAGGTGGATGGGAGGGGAATATGGGAGGAACACAAAGGTTGGAGAAGCACACCAGGAAGACAGCTGGAAAACACATGCACTCTACTAGATTGCTTAAACATGAAGAAAAAAGTAGTGCCTAAAGAACAAAGCAATGGAAGGACATAGTAATTCATCCATGCTCCAGGGTAGGAATAACAAAAGGATAGCAATTAAAGCCTACGGAATATGATGAATTAGAAGCATGCACATGAGAGCAACAACGAAGCAAGCAACGGTGAGTAATGTACTGGCTCTATGCCCAATGCAATGCAACAAAATTATCTGCCATAAGACCAAAAAAGTAGTTCCATGAATGTAACCAGTGGAAGGATAAAAGTCAGCAAATCCAAAGGATGATAAGCGTCTATGCCCCCGGGAAGGAGGACACAAGAGGAAGGAAAGCCATCAAATAAGAAGCAAGCAAATGAGAGTGACAAGAAAGCCAACCAATGGCAAGCAATGGGTGGGCCCTAAGCCCACTGTAAGTTTTTCGTATCATCCACAAAAGGTGTTTTGGAATCACAGCTAAAATCTGTCTGAAGGCAAGACCTAAAAAGGCTGCAAGAGGGAACGGAGACGGGGCAGAAATTGGAGGAAAGCTCATGGCCTCTGGAAGGGGGATCTTCTAGACATCTACAGGCTCATTCTTAATTCAGCTAAACTTATACTTCTTACCAGATGTTCACTGTCCAACTCCAAGTACTTCCGGGGGAATTTGTGAAGAGGTAAATGTGCAGGGTTGGCATGCAGTAAAACTGCATTCACACATTATTCCCCATTCAGACTTGTAAAACTGGGGTGAAAAAGGCACCTGGGCTACAACTGCAACTGAGTGATTATGTTAGGTACTTCAGATGGCTTTTGTGCATCCAACAACTGCTGCCTCAGAAAATGCCCTTTATTTTGTCACAGTGGCAAAACAGCCAGGGACAAGAGTGGGGGTTTGAGGAGAAGGCAGGGAAAGAGAGGAATACTGTGTGTCATTAGCATAGTCAACAGGATCCTGTGGTGGGGCATCCACTGGAATGGTGACACGCCACACTGGAAATAGATTAATCAAGAACAACGCAGCTGACAATGACCTGGGTGTTCAGTTGTCGATATCTCTGGAACCACTTGGGTTACAACCACAATTCTAAAGGTTCCTGAACCAGGACAACCATCTACAGCTACCCCTCGAATCTTTGACGGTGGGAGGTGTACGGTTAATTATTTAACACATAACGTCCTTTGCGTAGACTTAAAGGCACACCGGTTCCGCGCACCACATCTTGGGGTGGCGGAGCTGATGGGGTAAGGTGAGAGGTAAAAGTAGGCTTCCCCTTGATGGAATCGGACTGTGAAGGCTCTTCCCCGGGCCATGTCATCATGAGACGGGAGTCAATGGCTCCTGAGGAGCTGGGTGGGGACACTTCAAGGTCCTAGAGCAGGTGTAATCTCACAGCTGTCTCCCACAGTCCTCTCGGCCAGCCGGGCTTTGTCTTTTGCTGGCAGTCCGTCATTCTTCCTTAGGCAAACCAGCGTCTTCCTCAGGCAAGCAGGTATTCATTTTCATACAGCAGCTACATCAACATTTACTTCATAACATATTGCTAGGCCTAGACATCTGCTCAGTCTAGACAGAGGATGGCCACCAGCAAGGTCCTATCCCTGCAACACAGTTTTCTCCGACATGGCTGATACACAACTCCCACTTCGATGATGGAAAAATGTGGAGCAGCGTACTGGTCATGGGACCTAATAGTTATGCTAGACCCGATCAATCAGATCTCTTGAATCCTTTGAATCTTGGGGATGCCCTCCAATCCTGAAGGGGCATGACCACTGCTTGATCATATTGTGCACAGTCATGTTCACTGTAGCGTACCCTGGGAAAGACTGAGGCAGTGCATCAACCCCAGACAGAAGCCCAGATCCTAAACATGTGCTGAACCATGGCAGGAAGAGAGGAAGGAGCTGGTGTCACTCTAGAAGAGGAACTGCAGCTATATACCTTCCCAACTCACAGAGAAATCTGGTTCCACATAGGACAACAGAAAATGTAAACATTATGACTCCCAAGTCTAGCATAGCTATTGGACAGTGTCCCATACAGCCAGCCGCCATATTGTTTGAATCCACACACTGCGCCCGATTCACAATCTAAATGTACATGTGTATATTTACTACTACACCTAGGTGTAACTCTACATGTTTTTTCTGTCTACCTTTCCAGAGTGTAGATTTACAACTGAGTGAAAACTTACATGTCTCCACCCCTCACATCAGAGGTTGGAGCCTCCAATAACGGTAACAGGTTTAAAATTACTATTATCTTTGCGCATGTAGTTGGAGAACTCCCTATGGAAAACCATTAAGAAATTAGTAAAGTTTATAATTTCTTTTAACAAAATTATAAAAACATAATTTCTTGAATAATACAAATGTAAATTAATTTACAACATCTATTATTAACCTGGAACTAATAGAATAAAGTATTACAGCACATTAACTGAAATTAAGTGTGTATTAAATAATTGATTTAAATATATTATTTAAATGTATAAATCATTTTTAAACTATTATTTATTTTTTACAAACTTCAATGCTCAGTAACATTTTTTATTTGATATATAGTACATTGTATTAAATTTGTATGTGGTGAATTAATTAAAATTATTTTTTAATGAAAGTTTTAAGATTTAATTAAATTTTTCGATTAATTGTATTACATTTTTTAACTATAGGAAAATAATTATACATATTTTAACCCTTAATAATATATATAATTGAAATGTTGCAATAATTTAATTGATTCAACCTTAGTTCCTATGTGATGGTTTATATTGTCCTGCCTTCATTATTTTATATGTAAGTGTGTACATATGAGTGGCCATGTCTAATGCTCGACTTATTCCAAGGCTTGGCTGGAGTAAATTTACCTCTGTTTTGACTCATTTAGCAACTTTAGAAGTGTTGTGTGTGTGTTAGCAATAGTCTTAATATTTTGGGGCTCTATGTTTGTATGAGAATGTCTCTCCAAAGCACTGCCTTAAATGTCCCTAAACCCCTACAACTTAGCAGTATACCTATATCTACAGAGATCTCTGCACAGAAAAGACAGGCGGGCGGAGGTTGTAAGTTTGTCAACTGCATTTTTGTAGTACGCCAGTAGAAGTACTTCACATACCATAATCTGCAGTTTATGACCGGACCGTAGGAATTTAAAGCTCCTGTCTTCATTTTAGCTGAATATGAAGATAAGAGCTAACGGAGGCTTACTCCCAGGAGTTGTCTCGTGAGTCTGCGGAGCCCTGCTCCGAGACTGGGGTGCACCGGCAGTAGTGAGGCAGTCAACCCCTGAGAGTACTGAAGAGGCAAGATGGAAGCCCCATGCCTGACTCAGGTCAACGACTGCATTGTACTGACACGGGGCTTTAAGGGGCGGCCCAGCACGACGCCTTGTTGGGGGACAGACTGCACTTCCTGGCAAAGGGTGCACAATGGTATCTGGAGAAAAGGCCGGAAGGAGCACTCTGGCAGGGGATCCTGCAGTCAGGACCAGTGGTGGACTGGTGGCGACCCAAGGCGGCAGAGCCCGGGAGGCCTGCTGGGAATCGAGAAGGCGCGGGGGACAGAGCGGTTTGGTGAGGACAGCTAGCGGAGTTAGGAAGTGCAGAGTGAGGCCTTGGGCTTCTCTTTTAGGGCTGTGACCTGTCCGCCTGAGTGTGGGGAAGCGTGGAGCGTGAGCACATAGTAGTGGTTAAGGTGGCCGCTGCCGCATGCCACACGGAGGCAAGAGAAAGCTACGACTGCCTGCAGTGACCCGGGGGCAAATGCATCAATGATCGATATCTCAAAGCATGTCTGGCAGAGTCGAAAGACAACTTGGACAAAACACTGATCATTTGTGGTATCTGAAGGTGGGTAGGGGGTCCCTACCTGCTTGGAGTGCTGCTCCTGCTTTTTGTTCTTCTCCGGCCACTTCGCCACGCCTCGCGGCCCCCGCTCCGCGGGTGCCGCTCGTAGGCAAAGACTTTGGCATTTGTGGACTTAGCCTCCTGTCCCTCGACGTGCATTGAGCACCAACGCGCCTTCAGGAACCAACAGCTGACCACCAAGGGCAGAGGCGGGACTGCGAGGACCAGCGTGCCTAGCGGCGTGGATTGGCCGCAGCTGGTCCTCTTCCCGCCCCCTCCTCCTGACCTCTCCTTAGATAAGCAGTGGCAACAACGCGCACGCGGGACGCGCGCGCGGGGCTAAGGCCGGGGCGAAGACCGGGCAAAGAGCGGGCTGTTTAAGGCCGTTCAAGGACGGCCCTGGCCCTGAACCCCTCCATCTTCGCCCTAAATCCATCAGCAAGGTAGGCGGCACTGATTACCAACTTTTCTCTAAACATATAGTGGCCGCCTCCTAGCCCTATCACTTACCGCCTTCTTGAGACCCCATTTTGCATCTGGCCCAGTACCACAGATGTCAGCTATGCGCAATAGAACTAGAAGCTGTACCAAAAAAGCCATGGGGGTAGCACAAGTGACTGGTCCTATAGATCTTTTTATCTCACGAGTGAATGAGACCATCGATAAAAGTATTGTATTGCTGGAAAAAAGAGTCTCCCTGGACCTCATGAACGCTAGGCGCTCTTCCTTGGGCTCTCTCGCAAATGCAAATTCACCCTCCCAACAAGCTTTGAACAATTGTTCCCTACCCCTACCCTTGACTACTGCTGGCATAGTCACAGTACCGAATGCTGTTGATTTGTCAGTCACCCAATCTGACTCGGATCCATCCTTTGTTGATCTTGAGGCTACCCCAGATCTAGAAGCCTGTCAGACATCTGAAGAGACGGAGCCAAGCCTAGATGGGCAAATGGATAAAGTAACACCTCATGTACCTATCGATTCTGGGGGAAGGGTTATTATCCCTACAAAGGTAGCGTCCAAGACGAAGGCTAAGGAAAAACCCAAAGCTAAAGCCAGGAACCACAACTTGATATCGCCTACTCCGCACCTGGCGCCAGGCATACCCTGTTGGGTTGAAAACATGGTAACAGATCTTAAACAGGACCTTGAGGCCACAATAGCAGCACAAATAAAGCCTCTAGTCTCTAAACTCGACAGACTCACGTCGCTAATGAATTCGAAGTGGCCCAATAAGATGAATGGGCCTGGGTCTGCCCAGTTACAAGGAATTAAAGAAACGCTTCCCAAGCCTTCACCTTGTGCCAAGCTGCCTAAAGATGCATCTAATAAAGCAATAATACCATCAGTCACCAAGGATTCAGCTGCACTACACTTGTCCCAAGCAGGGAATAATTCTGCTCAACCCCCACCTCTATCTACTCCGAAGGCGGTGGGTCTTATTTCGACCTTGCAACAATCAGCTGGTGGAAATAAAACTACCACCTTACAAGCGAAAGATCTCGCAGGAAAGCCTACTAATCCTGCAGTTCTTCACTCTACAAACAAGCCTGAAGGCTCTAAGAAAAAGCAGGCACGTTTTAAGTCAATTAGCCTGCCACCGGAAGTCTCCCCTTTTGTGGTTGTATTGACAGCTGTTCCCCCACTGAAGGAGGGAGTAAAAGAAACGTTTGTAGAGTTAAGAAACAAATGTGCCCAGTGGCTTCAACTACACAAACCTTTACCTAATAATATGAGTGGTGAAATTCTTACTGTGCGTAGAGGGGACTGGGTGGGCAGGAGTAAGAAAACAATATCAGGGGATGTAATCACAGTTAACTTTAGGGATATAGGGGTAGCCAGTTACATATGTAACACACCCAACAGTGGTTCTACTACCCAAATTAATCCACTCCCCTTGTCTTACTTCCTCCCCATGCCGCCAAGATCAAATCCCCATCGGCTTCCTCCTCTAAATAATAGAGGGTCTGTGTATCCCCCTCAACATACCACTAAACACTGGCAACAGCCAGCACATTTCTCATCTTTATTTCCACACCATGCTAGCCTTCAGTGGCAACAACCTTTCCAGCATACACCACCCCTATATCAGTCTGCTCAGCAGTGGCAGCAATCCCTTCAGCCCCCACTATCTGCTAACCATCAATGGCAACAGCCATGGCAGGATTTGCCCTCTTCTTTCGACCCCTCATTTTCACAATTCGTCCATCCAAATAGGTACTGTGTGTTAGATGAGGTAGATTGACTTAATTTTATGGAAGGTCCAGATACAAATCTTGCTACCACTAATAACGACATGGAGGATGTTTCGCCAGCCACATCCTTCCCCATATGCCTCGAATTTCCAACAGTGACACCTCTAATATCACTCCCTCACGCATTAACTAAGGACAGTGTAGACCCACCAAATTCTAAAATTATTGTTATCCCCGACGGTGATCCAACACATGGTGAGATAAAAATCCTTAGTTGGAACCTTGCGGGGATCTCTAGGAAATTAGGCCTCCCGGAGTGGAATGTCCTGATTGACGCCCACAAGATTTGTGTATTCCAAGAGACCTGGATCACCGAGCCATTGCACCGTGTCGGGTTTGTCACATTTTTCACACCAGCTGTAAAATCTATTGCAGGGAAGGGGCGGCCATCAGGGGGGCTCATTATCTGGGTAAGCATTTCGCTCAACTGTCGGATAACTATAAAGAAGGCAGGAAACCCAGATATCCTTGGTATCTCTCTATCAGGCCAACGTGGGGGACTACTTGTAGATCTCTACGATGTCTACGCTAGAGGTTCTAAAAATGGGTGTATCTCACCAACAGTAGCGGAGCTTGAGGCTCAATTAGGGGACCAGAGCGAACCTGGCCATATCATAATAGCAGGAGATTTTAACTGCACATATGAACCACTCCCTTTAGAAGGAATACCTGATTTAGGAGAAGAGGACAGTAGGTGGGGTATTCCCATCCTCTCTATTCCACCTATTAAGCGATGGACTCGCAGTGCAATGCAGCTTAATGCACTTACCTTAGAGTTTGGATTAAGAGCAGCCAATGGCCGTACACGTTCTGACCAGATGGGTGCCCCAACGTTCAACAGAGTTGGTCACTCCACAAGGATAGACTATATTCTGTTGGACCGGGGGCTCTGGAGTTTGGTCATCGATATGGTTGTTATTCCTACCCTAGAGAGTGATCATAACTCACTTTCCTTAACCCTAATGAATTTTTGGTCCACTGGAGCGCCGCTAGCACCACCGAGCTGTCCACAGGAGATTACTGTCTCCTCTTGTGGAAGACGCCTTAAGTGGAATAAAATCTTGTGTAATACTGATACATTGTCCACTATAGAAGAGGTAATTAAAGGCACACAGGATGAAATTAGCTTCATAGATCCATGTATGGCAGTAGATAAGGTAACAACTATCTATGAAGTAGCCATAAAAACTATAGGGGACCTTTTTTGGGTAAAAGGGACTATAGGGAAATCCAAACCTCTAACCAAACCCAAAGGCAGACATGACTGGTACTCTGCATCATGCAGAAAGGCCAAGGCACGTCTAATTGAGGCAGTTAAAGGGAAGTCCCCCTTATCAATCCAAATAGCTAGAAGGGATCATAAAAAGGTTTTGTGGTTAGCCAAAAGGGAGTGGGAAGATGCCTACTGGCTAACCCTTAAAGAAGCCAACTTGAAAAAAGACTCTAAATGTTTTTGGGACACTATAAGGGCACGTAACAGACCAGACAGTGATCTGTTAACCTGTAACATCCCAAGCCAGGTGTGGGAGGATCACTTCTCTAAACTCTACTCCTGTCACGGCGGCTCCAACGGGAGAGGGTCTGTCATATTTCCGTTTACCACTAATTATGTATCTTGCCCCAGTGACTTCGACTTTACGCTAAAGGAAGTGGAATATGCAATAAGCTCTATTATTCCACAAAAAGCGGCCGGACCTGATGGGATTCCCGGGGATCTGCTAAAATCCGATAGCGCCAAATGGGGTAAATTGATTCACTCCCTCCTTGCTGCCATCTGTAGGGGTGCCCCTATTCCCTCATCGTGGAAGGGGGCGGAGGTGGTCCCCATCCATAAGAAAGGTTCGAGGGATGACCCATCTAACTATAGGCCGATCAGCTTGCTAGATACCAGCCAAAAAGTCGTCGGCAAAGTCCTGTTACTCAGAATTCTTAACTGGGTAGAAGAAAATAAAATCCTTTCCGACTTTCAGGCGGGTTTCAGAGTGGGCACTGGAACGATTGAGGAAGCATTCAGGCTCATGATGGTATATTGGAAGGTTGTGGTGATAGGCAAGGGCAGTCTTTATCTCGCATTTATCGATTTAAAGACTGCCTTTGACCTCGTACCTAGGGACCTATTATGGAAAGTACTGGCTGACATGGGGCTGCCACATTATCTATTATCTTTACTAGTCAGACTACACCAGGACAGCTTTGCCCAAGTCAGGTGGGGCCCTGGAGGGGAGAAAACGGGCAGTATTCCGGTCGAGAGAGGAGTCCGCCAGGGATGTGTTCTGGCTCCCACCCTTTTCTCTCTTTACATCAATGGGGTGGTCGAGCATCTCCTTAAACATCCATCTGATGAGCCATCCCTGGCTGGCGAACGTATACCAACCCTCCTCTTCGCGGATGATACGCTTTTAATCTCCAAAACCCCAATGGGACTCCAGAGACTTTTGGACAATTTTCAATCATTTTGTACCGTTCGAGGCTTGGTCATAAATACAAACAAAACGAAGTACCTTGTCCTCAATCCACCGAAACAACATGTGCGTTCCCCCACCCTAAACGCTGAGCTCCTGGAAAGGGTGAAAGTCTTCGATTACCTTGGGATACGCCTTTCGGACAAAATGGATTGGATGCCACACCTAGACAAAATGCTGTTGAGCCACAAAAGGATTACAGGCGCCATTTTGAGAGAGCAACGTTCCAGTACAACAAGACCTATAGGAACAGCCCTTGAGATTTATACAGCTAAAGGTGTTAGCTCTGCCCTTTATGGAGCGGAACTTTTGGGCTTTTCGTCCATCGACGCTCTGCAAAGATCTGAGAACAAATTTTGCAGAGAAATGGATACTTATTTCGGACAGTAATGTACCTTATGCTTGTGCCCTAGCCAAATTTCTATCCTGGGCCTGGGCTATTCGAGCCAAAAAGCTAAAATAATTTGTTTAATTCCTTTTTAGAAAAATTTCTTAAACTGGAAATGCTGCTATAATTGTTTTACCATTATAAACAAACTAGCTGACTATGTTTAATTGAACATACATTTTTTGAAATTATTGTTTGAAACAGAGATATAGAATCTTTTTAAAATTGTACTTAACTGTAATTTTTTATACAATTGATCTGCTTTTATGATAATGACTTTTATCGAAATAAAGCTTTTTGACTTTGACTTTGTATCTGAAGGTGGATCTCAGCATGGACACTGCTGCACTAAAGACAGCTGAGGTACGAATATGAGGCTGGTATCAGTGGAAGAAGAGAGATACAAACCCAGAAAGGCACAGAGCAACGTCTAACCTCCTTCAAAGCAAAGCTAGAAACCCCAGCAAGACTCTTCTGGAGAAAACACCAACATTTGGAGATAAGGCCACGCAGGGGTAGTGTCAGCGTTCTCGCCCTCAAAGAAGGCCTGTAAGGAGTAGACATATTGTCAAGTCAAACTTAAAGATCAGAAAGGATGAGTCCACAGGGCCAGCACCCAGCAGAAAGGACTCAGGTGACACCTGTCTTCTAAGTGCAGGCACGCGCCTGAGACGCAGCAGACGCGCAGCTGCGCACGGGCGCGGAGGAGGTCTGCCCGCGTGCCAGGGGGAAGCTGCGCTCGTGCGTGGAGACGCATTAGACGGAATGACGCGCAGCTGCGCGCGGGGGGAGGTCTGCATGCGTGCCAGCCAGGGGGACTCTGCGCTCGTGCGTGGACTCAGGTGACACCTGTCTTCTGTGCGCGCGCCAGAGACGCAGCAGACGCAATGACGCGCAGCTGCGCACGGGCGCGGGGGAGGTTTGCCCCGCGTGCCAGGGGGACGCGCTGCGCCCGTGCGTGGACTCAGGTGACACCTGTCTTCTGAGCATGCTCCAGATACGCAGCAGACATAATGACACGCAGCTGCGCACGGGCGTCCTGCCCCGCGTGCCAGGGGGACGCTGCGCTCGTGCGTGGGACGTCTCGGCTGGCGCGAGGCTCGGCGATGGAGACTGGCCTTTCATGGACTGGCGGCTTTGACGGCAACTGGACTATGTTGTGACTGGTGAGCAACGACTCCGGCAGCTGTAAGTTTCCAAGTATTTTATTCCTCTGAGGGAGAGCGGCAGGCGCAAGACTCGTCGAGCCGAAAAGGACCAACTGTGAGTGCCCAGCGGTCGCCCAACGGTCACCCACCGAACGTTCAAGTCTTGGCATCCTCTCCACGCGCTCGGTAACAGCCTCGCGCGACGGGGAGAATGCCAACACGACACATCTTCCCTTTTTATACACAGAATAAAGAACTAGAGTAACACGCAAAAGGTACAGTGCTAACTAATATACAAGCAGGTGCAAAACAGAATAAAACAATAAAACAAAAGTCTAAAAACAAAATAACAATACAAGAGTGTAATAATTAATCGACAATATAATCATTGTACTTGACAGGCAGTTTGAAATTCAACAACATTAGTAGTATCAGAAGATTTACTGACCTTCAATCCGGGCCACTTTGAATACATGTCAAATAACACAAAGATGAATTTGGGTACCCCCATCCCATCTAACACAGGACCCAAGAGATCAATGACCAAATCCTCCCCACGGACCTGAAGGTAAAGTTCTGCTACCCAAGGATGGTCGTACCATTACCAGGGATTTATCAGAATTGCTGCAATGTTCACATGTTCTGACACATTTTTCCATGTCCATGTCAATACCGGCCCACCAATACGAACCCTTAAGTCTATGTTTAGACTTAACAATACCTTGGTGTCCCTCATGTGTTAGTTCAAGAATTCTCTCCGGTAAGCACAGTGGAGGAATGATCCTGTTATTCCTTAGAAGGAATCCGGAACCCGAGACAGATATTTAATCTCTAAACACCCAAAAACATTTGCATACATTCTCAAAAGTGTTTTTGTCAAGCCAACCTTGCCACGTGTCATCTACAACCTTACACAAAGTACTGTCTTCCCTGTAACTAGTTTCCCAATCTGCTGCTGTAATGTCCCCTATATTGTGTTTAACACCTTCGCTGCGGCGGCTATTCCGCTGCAGCGCTAAGGGGGCGGGGGGCCGCGCGGCGCGCCCATGCTGGTGACGGAACCGCGCCGTCACCAGCCTCGGTTGAGCTATGCTCATGACGGAGTGGTTCCGTCACGGCCCCGCCCGCTCAATGGAACGCGCTGCGCAGACGCTAAATCAGCACCGCGCAGGCGCGTCGAGCAGGCCATGACGGAACCGCTCCGTCATCAGCACAGCGCTACCGCGGCTGATGACGGAGCGGTTCCATCATCAGCACGGAAGTGGTTAACACGTGCTACACTGTAGTCCTCCCATTCAAATACATCAATTCCCATCACTTTATAAGGGTGAACTGCTTACTAAGATAGTCAGCTACCCTATTTTTCTTTCCAGGCATGTATTCAACATTGTATGCTTAATCCAGTAAGCGGAGAGACATTCTAGCTGTTAACACCTTCCCAATCGGCTTATGTTCAGTATGTATTGTGAACTCCTTACCCCCACACAAACTGTCTGAACTTGCATGTGGCCCATGCACATGCCAACATCTCCCGTTCTGTCACTGAATATTTTTCTCAGGATGGGTTAGGGACCTGGAAGCAAAAGAAATGATGCCCTCCACTCCATCACTTGAAATCTGGGAGAGGACCGCACAAAGTCCCTTACCACTGGCGTCCGTGGTAATCAATGACTTAGCTCTATGGTCAAATCCTTGCAGAGGTAAGGCACCACATATGCTAAGTTTAATAAGTTCAAATTGCCTTTGACACTCCTCGCTCCATTTCAACTCTTGCCTAGTACACAGGAGTTGTCTCAATTGGTAAGTTTTTTCTGCAAAACCTTCAACAAATTTAGCATAAAATTCAGCCAACCACAGGGATGTGCGTATCACCGTGACACGCGAGGTGTGAACAAGTCAGGCAACACTCTCATGGAGAATAATTCCACAGAGAGGGTGTACGTGTCACCGTGACACAGCTGATGAAGAAACTTGCTGGGCTGCAAGCGTCAAAGTATGACGTGCAGATAGCTTCCTCAGGAGAGTGGCGGAAGTGAGCCGAATGCGCAGCTGAAGAGTTGGTGGGAGGATCAACCAGCAAGCGGCAAGGCAGAATCCTCACCACACAACTCGTAAAGTACCTGAGGATTCTCCGCTCTCCCTCCGATGCAGTGGTCAACACCGAAGATAAGCTGCCGGCGGTCACTCACAGCAGAGCTGACGGAGCCGAAGGAAGGCAGCACCAGGAACTAACACCATTTGATTTCAAATCATTATGCATTGTTCATAAATCCTTCCACAACCTAGGCCCCCCCATCCTTAAGACCATTGTACAGCGGTATGAGCCTAATAGAACCCTCCGCTCTAAATCGTTACTCCTGGCTTCCGTTCCAAAAATCAAGAAAACCAGAAGTGGAGGTCGGCTATTTTCTATAAACGCCGCAAAACTGTGGAATTCTCTTCCGCTTCCCCTTCGGGCCGAATCCAACCATCTTTCCTTCCGCAGATCCCTCAAGACGTGGCTATTCCCGTAAATCTCTTTTATCAACTGCCTAGGGGTCTACAAGCGCTGGGATGCCTTTGGGTAGCCATGCGCTATATAAATACCATTTCAATTCAATTCAAGAACACGCAAGGGTTGGATGTCCAGTCATCGCCAAATTGTGGTAAGTAATGACTCCGGCAGCTGTAAGTTTCCAAGTATTTTATTCCTCTGAGGGAGAGCGGCAGACGCAAGACTCATCAAGCTGAAGGACCAACTGTGAGTGCCCAATGGTAACCCACCGAAGTCTTGGCATCCTCTCCTCGCGCGACGGGGAGAATGGCAACACAACAGGCTACCGGCCGCCCCTGCACCCGGACATGCCGGTGCCCGTGAACACACAATGGATATTTGAGGCCTTGGCTCGGCTTTAGTAGCAGCCTGGTGGCTCGTGGCTCCTTCTCTAGTTTCAGTGCCCTCCCCGTATCTCTATATCCACTCCGTGTTCGCCATACTATACCCTTGATTGATCAGGCCTTGTGTATGTGTAGTGACATCAGAGGCATGGGAGTAAAGCAAGTCCTGCAAGTAGGAGGGGGGCACAGACACTTCAGGAGGCGCCATTCAGTCCAAGGATAATGAATGTGTGTGAGATAGGGGAGTCTCAGGGGCTCCACTTTACATTCGGTGGGGGGCTAATTTTCTGCCACGCCCCTGATCAGAGGTTATAGCTAGGGAGAGGGGCTGGAGTGGGACTAGAAAGGAGTGGGGTCATTCACGCTCTACCTCATTTAGGATCTCTACGCTATTTCCCTTTATTCCCTCCCATTTCCCTCTAGTGTTGATGAGGCCGAGAAGTCAAAGCTTATGTGAGAGGATACTCACAGAGTGGGGTGTTTTTGGGGCGCCCCTCAGAGGGGTAACTAGGAGCCCATGCCCCTGAGCAGAAGTTATGGGAAACTAACCTTCGACCCACCAAGCGCGGACTCTTCTGCTAAGGCCCCTGTTAGTACCTCCACAGCCACCTGTGAATGTACTAAGGATACTGTCACCAGAGCCCAGAGGCACGTTTCGAAGTGGGTCACAGATCCATACACACGAGGGCCTTCATAAAGCAGAGGTAGGGGACCGCTTCCATTGTAGCCCCTGTCGCAGGCCTAGACTCACATCCACCGGGCAAGAACAACATTCAGACTTGCCACAGGGTGAGGAAGTAAAGCAGTAGCATCCTTCAGCAGCTCCTGACAAAAGCATCCCAGAAGACTAGAGCTTCCCAGACCAAGGTGGCTCGATCAACCCTCTCCAGCTCAAAGTCATCTCTCCTACCTGCTCAGTTAGAACACGCATCAAGTGCCACGCGTGAGCGCTCTAAGGATACGCCCATTAATTCTCTCACCCATACCGCGGTGTCGGTTTACAGCTATCCCATACCACCTTTGCCCAGACCTTGATTGCGCCGCATTGCTTCCCCAACAGAGTCTCTACAGAATGGGATGATGGGCAGCATTAAACATCGCAACAGCTTACAGGACACCAGACCGGCCACTGATGGTGTCGAAACGTTGATTGCCTTCAATCAGAAAAAGTTCAACATGGTTCATGTTAAGCTACTCCAAGAATCTTGTGCTCATTAAAGTGCCCAAATTCATGACAAAGGAATCGTTGAAGCTCTCTAGTGCAAACCTCCAAGCTGACTAAAACAGAAAGTTGGCCACACTCTCAACTGGGCACAGGACTTTCAGTGTGGAAGCAGGGTAAACGCGGATGATTGGGGTCTCAATTCTGAATGCATTGTGATAGGATGTGGCAGCAGTAACCTTTTCGAGAAGAAACCAGAGAAAGTTGCAAGTACCTCAGACATGAAGCAGTTGGTCAGAACTATGAGGCAAAGTGTCGCTCCCTGCTACTCCTGTGGTAGAACCAACACTTTCAACAGTTGTTCGTCATTATTTACTATATTTTTAGGATGTATTTCCTCTTCCTCGCCCAATATGTTGTCATCTTTTTTACTTACACCTTTGTATACAAAGATCTGTCAGACGATTGCTGAATAAAATAGAAATTGACATTGATGACGTTTGTCTAGGTGATGCTCTAACCAAGATGTTTAGCTACCATCTGAAGAGCGCATCAAACTCAGGCAAAGTCCATGCGGCAAACAGCCGACAGGACCAGTCAAGCCACACCACAACCCAGAAGACAAGTGTGTTCCGTCAAGTAATCCAGGGGCTCAACAACCAGCATACTGGACAGCAGCAGATATATCTAAGGAATACGCAGCTCAAATGGTAAGACAAGGACATGACAATATCAACCACTGAAAATACCAAAGAACTTGTGAATACTGAAGATGAGGCGGACGCCAAAGAACACATAAGACAGAGCATAACAGGCACCAGGGCGGGACTGGAAAACAAAACCCCTAGAAGCCAAAGAGGAGATTAGCGCAGAAAAGGGAAACCGAAGGGAGGTTAGCTGAATGACTTCAGAGGAATCGCTACTTAAGAGTTGAACTGGGGAATGGGGAGCTAGAACCCTAGAGCTTTCCCAGGAGCTCACCAACAAGGGAGAGATTTGCCAATTTGAGGAGAGCAAGGGACCTCTGACACTGGTGGCCTGAATTATAGCTTGAAAGACAGCCTAATCTGTTGCATAAGCAACAGCGTACCCTGCTCACCAAACCCTCAGCCCACCCCCCTCATTTAGAGAAGGTTGGACCTTGGGTATTCCATTGATGGAATACTTCCGCCGATGGGCTCACAGAGTAGGGGCTATCATTACACTGCTTTCCCTATTTAGGATGTACAGCGTACTGTCTTTTTTCCCCTGTCCGTTACCACCAGGGTACCTGGTGAGGGACAGGAAAAAAACAATAATTTAGCCCCACATCCTGGGATAAAACTCCCCTAGTGTAGGGGGTCAATAATTTTTTGTTTTCCGCAACAAACTCTTACTTTGGGAATTCTTTTCTGTGAAACCAAAAAATGTGGTGGATGGCAGTCAACATCGACAGCGGATGCCCCCCAAACCTTTAATAGATTGAAAGGCCGTTGTAGCGGTTCCTTTCGATGTACAGAAATGACTGCCGGGCCAGCGGTCATCACTAAATTTAGCGGGCAGTGTACCTACAGGATAGCTAAGGTAATGTTCTCTGCCGACCCGATGGACACTACTCTGTCTGTCAAACTCTAAATCAGGCGATAAGTTAGCTGGGAATCTGCAGAACATGGACGGGGAAAGGACATATAGTTTAGTTTCCTCTTTATTTTGGAAGTGTGAGAAGTTGGCCTGATGTGCAGTGCTCACTATTCTAGTGATCACTATATATCAGTCCAAACAACCCTTATTGATGATTGGTTGTAAGTCAACCTTATAGACCAGCTATCCTAGTAGCATGGATACGAGCAGTCTAAGGCTAAGACTCTAGAGGGTGTGTTAAGCCAGCTGTTTTACCATCACATTACCCCTTGAACACCCAGTGAAAGGACACCACACAAGTGTTATGAAAATAAACAATGTATTTATTAGAATCACAACAACCCTGTACTCTTTATGAGGACAGGGTGCTAAGCACACAACAAAACTCTTATGAAAATACTTAAGTTAGCACGTTATACACAAATGCCCGAGGGGCACGAAAAACCATATACTCTAAAAGTGGAATGCGAATTACTAGCAGGTAAGTAACAGTACTAATAGGCTTTGGAATCGCTAGGACTTGACTAGGGAATCGTTAGATTACTACTAGGAGGCCCAGGGTACTCGGGTGCAGAGTGTGCACTCTCACGCGGGATGCGGGACAAAGTCTATGGGAGCTAGAATTCACAAAGTTAGTGTTCACGGGCGAACCCGACCTGGTAGGGAGAAAATGACAGTGGATCCTGACCCTTGGATAGTGAGGCTATGCTGGGACACCGAAGTGCCGAAGTTACCTAGCCCAGGGGCTGCAGCTGCATAGGTCTGAAAAGATGTCGGGAATCCTCGTGCCGAACCAGGAGCCTGGAAGGAAGAAGTTGCTGGCAGGCGACCAGTGAAGAAAAGTTCGATGGATCCAAGCCTGGATCAAGGAAGAAGGAAACCTGAAAGCAGAGGGGACCAAGTTCTTGAATCACTAGCCAGTGATTGAGTGGGCACCAGGATGGCACCGGGCGAAGTCACCGCAGTCAGGTGAGTGGGCGCTGCTGGGCTCTGCAGTCTCTCGGACCAGGAGGCGTTGTCGGCGACCAGGATGGAGGTGCGAGCTGTCCCACGAAGGTTCTTGCTGTCGACGTCGCTGGACCCAGGATTGGGCAACAAGTCTTGGCAAATGCAAGGCCCACGCGGTGGACCTAAAATGGCGTCTTAGCCGGACCAGGAGGGTCCAGGGTACTTCTCCGATGGAGGGAAGCAAGGGCCAGTCTGGAGCAACCAGACCAGCAGCAGTGTTGTCGTCGGGCGTCGTTCGGAAGGCCACAAGCCAGCGGGCTAGTAGCCAAACAACGCGGTGAGCAGCAGAAAGCAGAAGGGCCCCACGCCGATCGTGGAGATGCTGGGGGGCTGCTCTTCGGTGCTGGAGCTGCTCAGGGTGGGGGCTTCTCGGACCCCAAAGCACTCACCAGGAAATTACTCGGTGGGCTTGCTGGGCAGAAGTCGTGCAGTCTTGGCGATGGCCGGTCCCTCGAGGTCTCGTCGCACCCACGGTTCTCAGCTGTGCTGTAGAGGTGGGTAGAGGTCAGAGGTGCCAGGGAAGCCGGGTCTCGTCGAGCTGGGCAGTCGGATTCCGGAGGAAGGACGTGCAGCAGACCGCAGTGTTCTTAGATGGTGCCTGCGGATGCAGGGTGACTACTCCTTAGCCACAAGGGAGAATCTTGAGGAAGAAATCGTGAAGTCCTTTCGTGGAAAGTGGTATCTTGATTCCAAAGATGATCTGATTTGGAAGGGGGCCAGTCTCTACCTTTATCTGGGAAAAGGGGGCTGGCACGCGACTAGGTCCTGCCCTATGGGTGGGACCAGGAGGGGGGTGGTTACACCCACTTCCTTGGCGGGCTTTCCCCAGGCCAGGGGCTGGAGTGCCCCTGGAACTGGTTTCAGCCGGCCTATGCACAGTGAGCACCGGGGTGCCACTTGCAGTCACCTTCCTCTAAAGCCCTGCCTACCTGGAATACACAAAACCCTGTCTGGGACGGTGCTGGCACCGCCCCTGGCAGGAAACCCTTTGTCCTTATCTCCTGCTCTGGGAGGACTCCCAGCAGCAGGAGGGCAGACTTGTGTCTCGGTGGCAGCATCCATTTTGTGGAGCTGAGGCTCTGTTTGACTTTAACCGGGGTTAGGGGTTACATACATGTCGTGTCCCTCTAGAAGGGTGGAATGCTAACCCCGTCGCCAGAATTGGCGAGGGGTTAGTATTCCAATTCGTATGACACCTTACTCGACATGTTTTGATAAAGCGATACCAGAGTTGGCATATAACCGCGAGGATTATAATGCACTTAAGAGTATATGGTATGCGATATCATGGAAACGGCTAAGGGATGGATCCCGAAAGCCGCAGACAGGCTCAGCTCATGCCAGAGCACTATCTCACACGATTCCAAGCACTCTGCCTTCAGGATTGTCAAGGCCTGCCATAGGAGTGACTGATAGGAGATCTGTGTGTCCATTTTAGGGTTAGATATAGGTATACTATATCTAAAGCAAAGGGTGATTACACCACCTTGCCCCAGCTGTCGTGCAGCCAGTTGTGTCAGATTTGGATGGCCAGCCAGGGGTGGCATAATACATGCTGCAGCCCCTGGTAGGCCCTGGGTACACCTATGCCCTGGGTACCTAAGGTACACTGTACAGGGACTGATAAGGTGACTCAGTATCCAATTAGATATGTACCTAGGGTACATGGAATCCATTTTACAGAGAGAGCAGTAGGCCTGGGGTCCTGAATAGCAGGGCCCCAGGTCAACTAAGTCAGAAAACCAGCAAAACACCAGGCAAAAAGTTGGGGGCAACCATAGTCAGGGATCTACCTTCCTACATAACCCCCCCCCCCAAACGAAAGGAGATAAGGCTAGCCTTGCCAGGTAAGCCTATATTGCCTGAGTGGCCATATAAGGAAGTACCAGCACTGGCATGGTTACCCCCTATCTCATGGTCCACTAAGCAATCCCTCACCCTAAGGGTGTCTGAGGGTCTCCACCATAGGGAATCTCTACCTGTGGTGTGTTTTGGCAAAGTAAAAGGCTGGTGCTGAAATGGAGTACTGAAGTGAGGCTCCACTAATTTTGGGCTCAGCTTCCTCCAATCATTTTCCACCATAGAGGCCTTTCTTTCCAAGACTGAGTTGTTTTGGGCTCTCAGGGTCAACCTCTGGCTACCTACAGCTGGAGGTTGGGTCCCTCTGTTTGGCTTACTGGAGGGACAGGTCAGGTCTGGGGCCCTCAGGTCCCAAGTTTGGCTGTGCCCAACAGTGTCCATCTGTGGGAGGTCCCTACCTAATTTTAAGGGGGATCCCTCAGGAGTATGTTTTATTTTCACTTGGCTAGGACTACTAGCTTCAGTGCCCTTAATCTGCTGATTGGGAAATTCTTTTGGACAGGGGGCCCCTTGGGGTCCAACACTGGCCTCCCTGACCTCTACAGCCCTGGGCTGACTGAGGCAGGGTAGAGAGGGGCAGGTTACCTGCTCCAGACTGTGTCCCACCTTGGAAGGGTCCACTGACATCAGGGGCTCTGCCAGGCTAGGCCTGACTTCCTCTGTGGCAGTTTCTTCACAAGGGGTCAGATCAGTTCCCTGAGGAGGCTGATCCTTTCCTAAAGTCTGGTGGGAGGGAGATTTCTCTTCCTCCTCAATACTCTCTGTCTGAGTGGAGTGATCCATAGTTTCAGGCTTCACAACACTATCATCTGTCTGAGTTTGAGCTGTGGCCATCACAACTCTCCCAACCTTTTCAGGAGGGGGCTCAGTTTGGGTGTGGGCTGTTACCATGACAGCCTTGACAACCTGTTCTGGGAAGGAAGTTGTCTGAGATGGGGTTGTGACTGGCACAACCCTCCTGACCTGTTCAGGGAGGACATCTTGGACTGGGGCTGTGGCTATCACTGCCCCACTAACCTTACCATGGGTATTTACCATTTTAGAATGGGTTTCTTGCTCAACTTCAGCCCAGGCTGAGAGCTCTAAATCATTCCCCAGTAGGCAATCTACAGGCAAGTTTGGTGACACTGCCACTCTCTTGTGGCCAGTGACACCTCCCCAGCTGAGATTGACCACTGCCATGGGATGATCTCTCTGTACTCCATCAATATTGGTTACCTGGTATGTGGCACCAGGTAAAAGTTGCCTTGAGGGGACTAGACTCTCAGTCACCATAGTGATGCTAGCCCCTGTATCTCTATAGGCCTCAACTTTTATACCATTGATGAGGGGGTTCCTGTCTGTACTTGCCCAAAGTGTTGGGACAAGTTGTGAAGTTGGCAAACCCCATGCCAGTCTCACAGACAAGAGTATCTAAGTTTGGGGACCTGGTTAGGCCAGAGTCCCCAGGAACTCCCAAAGTAAATGCACCCAAATTCTTGGGGGCACTCCCACCACCTGGGGGATTACTACTAGTAGTAACAGGAGGTTTGGGAATGTTACTTGGGGGTATGTTTTCCTTATTGTTATTCTTTGGGCAACTGCTGTCAGTTTTTAAATGACCAACCTGTTTACAGGGATAACAATAAGGTTTCTTCTGGTTGTTGGAAGGATTCTGGGACCCACCCCCCTCAGAGGATTTTTGGGGCCCTGATGTGGTTTTATCTGTAGATTTATTCCCACCCTTCTCTTGAGGCTTGGTTGATTCCTTTTTCTGGTCACCACCTTGGTTCTTGGGCCTAATCCTGGTTCTGACCCATTTGTCTGCCCTCTTACCCAATTCTTGTGGAGAGGTCAGATCAGAGTCTACCAGGTGCTGGTGTAATAACTGGTTCTGACAATTATTTAAGACTTGCTCTCTCATAATTAGATTATACAATCCCTTGAAATCAGTAACCTTACTACCCAGTAGCCAGCCTTCCAAAGCCTTAGTGGCACAATCAACAAAGTCAGACCAGTCCTGAGACTGAGTTTTCTGGGTGTCTCTGAACAGCAACCTGTACTGCTCAGTGGTTAAACCAAACCCATCAACCAGTGTATTCTTCAGGACCTGGTAATTGTTAGCATCCTCTACTCTTGTAGTGAGGAGCTTATCTCTACCTTTACCATCAAAGGAGAGCCACAGTATAGCTGCCCACTGACTCTGGGGAATGCACTGCACAGTGCAGGCCCTCTCCAGAGCAGCCATCCATTTCTGGATATCATCCCCTTGCTTAAAGGGGGGCACTATTTTAGTCAGGTGTTTAGTATCTAAACCCTTCTCTCTATCTCTTGGGAGATTGCTGACACCAGTGGGAGCTAACCCACTCATCTGCTGCTCTCTTGCCAGGGCAAGCTTCTCTTTGGCCAGGGCAATTTCTTCCCTTTCAATCCTCAGTTTGGCTTGTCTCTTCCTAGCTTCATGCTCCCTTCTCTGAGGGGAAGTAAATCTCCTCTGTGGAGGATTCCTTCTCCCCTGAGAAGAGGCATTAGAGTGCAGAGATCTATTGGAGTCCCTAGAAAGAGATCTATCTCTCCTAACTCGAAGGTTAGGCCCACTTCGGGTTAGTACTGGGGGTCCCCCAGATCCTAGCCCAAGTAAGTCTAAGTTGGTCCTGGTTAGCCTTCTGACTACCTCAAGACCTTTGTCTACCTCATCCCCAGAGAGTTCCTCCTGATCCTCCTCCTCCTCAACTGCAGTAGCAGTGTTGGGGAGGTCTGGATCCCCAGAGGTTCCCTCTAAGGCTGGCATATTCCCATCTAGCTGAGAAAGCTTTCTCGCATCATAAGTCTCTAAGAGACCTATTAAAAAGGGAATGGTGGGGTTAGACCCCTGCTTCAGTTTTCTGGAGACACAGATTTGTCTCATCTCCTGGAAACTGAGAGCTGCATATCTTGAAGTGACCTGTGGAGGGTCAACACTGACCAGGGGAGTCTCAGTAGATTCTCCCTGGGTAGACATGCTTTTCTAGTGAGGTGTAAGTGGTGCACTTACCTACACTATATGTTTGCCTACTGATCCCTTGCTAGAGTTGTAGTTTAGGGTGTGCTAGGCCCTAGGAGCTACAACAGCTGGTTCAGTAGAAATCAGAGTATTCTAAGCTAAGTTATATGTACCTTTAGTACTTATGTGATCTTTCACAAGATATTCTTAGGGCATGTGTGGTAAAACAACAGCAAGCTCAAATCCCAACCGCTGCTCACCAATGTGAGAAGTTGGCCTGATGTGCAGTGCTCACTATTCTAGTGATCACTATATATCAGTCCAAACAACCCTTATTGATGATTGGTTGTAAGTCAACCTTATAGACCAGCTATCCTAGTAGCATGGATACGAGCAGTCTAAGGCTAAGACTCTAGAGGGCGTGTTAAGCCAGCTGTTTTACCATCACATTACCCCTTGAACACCCAGTGAAAGGACACCACACAAGTGTTATGAAAATAAACAATGTATTTATTAGAATCACAACAACCCTGTACTCTTTATGAGGACAGGGTGCTAAGCACACAACAAAACTCTTATGAAAATACTTAAGTTAGCACGTTATACACAAATGCCCGAGGGGCACGAAAAACCATATACTCTAAAAGTGGAATGCGAATTACTAGCAGGTAAGTAACAGTACTAATAGGCTTTGGAATCGCTAGGACTTGACTAGGGAATCGTTAGATTACTACTAGGAGGCCCAGGGGACTCGGGTGCAGAGTGTGCACTCTCACGCGGGATGCGGGACAAAGTCTATGGGAGCTAGAATTCACAAAGTTAGTGTTCACGGGCGAACCCGACCTGGTAGGGAGAAAACGACAGTGGATCCTGACCCTTGGATAGTGAGGCTATGCTGGGACACCGAAGTGCCGAAGTTACCTAGCCCAGGGGCTGCAGCTGCATAGGTCTGAAAAGACGTCGGGAATCCTCGTGCCGGACCAGGAGCCTGGAAGGAAGAAGTTGCTGGCAGGCGACCAGTGAAGAAAAGTTCGATGGATCCAAGCCTGGATCAAGGAAGAAGGAAACCTGAAAGCAGAGGGGACCAAGTTCTTGAATCACTAGCCAGTGATTGAGTGGGCACCAGGATGGCACCGGGCGAAGTCACCGCAGTCAGGTGAGTGGGCGCTGCTGGGCTCTGCAGTCTCTCGGACCAGGAGGCGTTGTCGGCGACCAGGATGGAGGTGCGAGCTGTCCCACGAAGGTTCTTGCTGTCGACGTCGCTGGACCCAGGATTGGGCAACAAGTCTTGGCAAATGCAAGGCCCACGCGGTGGACCTAAAATGGCGTCTTAGCCGGACCAGGAGGGTCCAGGGTACTTCTCCGATGGAGGGAAGCAAGGGCCAGTCTGGAGCAACCAGACCAGCAGCAGTGTTGTCGTCGGGCGTCGTTCGGAAGGCCACAAGCCAGCGGGCTAGTAGCCAAACAACGCGGTGAGCAGCAGAAAGCAGAAGGGCCCCACGCCGATCGTGGAGATGCTGGGGGGCTGCTCTTCGGTGCTGGAGCTGCTCAGGGTGGGGGCTTCTCGGACCCCAAAGCACTCACCAGGAAATTACTCGGTGGGCTTGCTGGGCAGAAGTCGTGCAGTCTTGGCGATGGCCGGTCCCTCGAGGTCTCGTCGCACCCACGGTTCTCAGCTGTGCTGTAGAGGTGGGTAGAGGTCAGAGGTGCCAGGGAAGCCGGGTCTCGTCGAGCTGGGCAGTCGGATTCCGGAGGAAGGACGTGCAGCAGACCGCAGTGTTCTTAGATGGTGCCTGCGGATGCAGGGTGACTACTCCTTAGCCACAAGGGAGAATCTTGAGGAAGAAATCGTGAAGTCCTTTCGTGGAAAGTGGTATCTTGATCCCAAAGATGATCTGATTTGGAAGGGGGCCAGTCTCTACCTTTATCTGGGAAAAGGGGGCTGGCACGCGACTAGGTCCTGCCCTATGGGTGGGACCAGGAGGGGGGTGGTTACACCCACTTCCTTGGCGGGCTTTCCCCAGGCCAGGGGCTGGAGTGCCCCTGGAACTGGTTTCAGCCGGCCTATGCACAGTGAGCACCGGGGTGCCACTTGCAGTCACCTTCCTCTAAAGCCCTGCCTACCTGGAATACACAAAACCCTGTCTGGGACGGTGCTGGCACCGCCCCTGGCAGGAAACCCTTTGTCCTTATCTCCTGCTCTGGGAGGACTCCCAGCAGCAGGAGGGCAGACTTGTGTCTCGGTGGCAGCATCCATTTTGTGGAGCTGAGGCTCTGTTTGACTTTAACCGGGATTAGGGGTTACATACATGTCGTGTCCCTCTAGAAGGGTGGAATGCTAACCCCGTCGCCAGAATTGGCGAGGGGTTAGTATTCCAATTCGTATGACACCTTACTCGACATGTTTTGATAAAGCGATACCAGAGTTGGCATATAACCGCGAGGATTATAATGCACTTAAGAGTATATGGTATGCGATATCATGGAAACGGCTAAGGGATGGATCCCGAAAGCCGCAGACAGGCTCAGCTCATGCCAGAGCACTATCTCACACGATTCCAAGCACTCTGCCTTCAGGATTGTCAAGGCCTGCCATAGGAGTGACTGATAGGAGATCTGTGTGTCCATTTTAGGGTTAGATATAGGTATACTATATCTAAAGCAAAGGGTGATTACACCACCTTGCCCCAGCTGTCGTGCAGCCAGTTGTGTCAGATTTGGATGGCCAGCCAGGGGTGGCATAATACATGCTGCAGCCCCTGGTAGGCCCTGGGTACACCTATGCCCTGGGTACCTAAGGTACACTGTACAGGGACTGATAAGGTGACTCAGTATCCAATTAGATATGTACCTAGGGTACATGGAATCCATTTTACAGAGAGAGCAGTAGGCCTGGGGTCCTGAATAGCAGGGCCCCAGGTCAACTAAGTCAGAAAACCAGCAAAACACCAGGCAAAAAGTTGGGGGCAACCATAGTCAGGGATCTACCTTCCTACAGGAAGTTAGATCAGTTGATCTCTCAAAGGGTACCATTTCTGGTCCTTGTTAATGTTCTGGATCCGCTGGATCCGCTGAAGTCTCTTCTGGAGCTTGGCGGTGGTTCCGGCGTAGAGGGAGTTGCCGTAGTCCAGACGGCTGGTGACGAGGGCCTGGGTGACCGTCTTCCTGGTCTCGGTGGGGATCCACCGGAAGATCTTGCGTAGCATGCGCAGGATGTTGAAGCACGACGAGGAGACGGCGTTGACTTGTCTGGTCATGGAGAGGGAGGAGTCCAGGATGAAGCCCAGGTTGCGTGCGTGGTCTGTTGGTTGGGGTGCGCTGCCCAGGGCGGGGGGCCACCAGGAGTCGTCCCAGGCGGAGGGTGAGGATCCCAGGATGAGGACTTCCGTCTTGTCCGAGTTCAGTTTCAGGCGGCTGTTCTTCATCCATTCGGCCACCTCTTTCATCCCTTCGTGTAGGTTGTCTCTGGCGGTGGCGGGGTCGTTGGTGAGGGAGAGGATCAGCTGGGTGTCGTCGGCGTAGGAGATGATGTTGAGGTTGTGCTGGCGTGCGATGTCTGCGAGGGGGCCCATGTAGACGTTGAAGAGGGTTGGACTGAGCGAGGAGCCTTGAGGGACGCCGCAGATGACTTCGGTGGCTTCCGATCTGAACGGAGGGAGGCAGACTCTCTGTGTCCTTCCGGCGAGGAAGGAGGTGATCCACTCCAGTGCCTTCTCCTGGACTCCGACGTTGCTGAGGCGCTGTACTAGGGTACGGTGGCAGACAGTGTCGAAGGCCGCGGAGAGGTCTAGGAGGATGAGGGCCGCTGTTTCTCCGTTGTCGAGCAGGGCACGGATGTCATCGGTGGCTGCGATCAGGGCGGTCTCGGTGCTGTGGTTTGCCCGGAAGCCAGACTGCGAGGGGTCGAGGGATCCGTTCGTCTCGAGGAAGGCGGCCAGCTGCTTGTTGACGGTCTTCTCGATGACTTTAGCCGGAAACGGGAGCAGCGAGATGGGGCGGTAGTTCTTGAGGTCGGTGGGGACCATGTTGGTCAGAACACTGGGTTTTTATGTAGAGATTAGGCTAGAGATGTTGAAGGTTCACATTCTAGAGGTATGGAGGAGACCCCGCATGTCAGTTAGCCTTTCCTTTTCAAGTCAATCATTCTCAAAGTGAAGAGTCTGAATTCCCTAAAAAAGCACTGTAGAACATGGAGGTATCGGAAATTGTCTTTCACGAGGAGATGTACTCCTGAGGTCTGGCCATTTCAGAATGAGACAGTTAATATCCACAACAGTACCAGGCTTCGCAAAACTTCAAGACAACAAGGATTGCGATCTTTTTGCAGGCAAAACCTTATAGCCTCTTCCATCAAGGTTAAGATGGATCCGGGTGGGAGATAAGTGTGGAAGATATGTGCTGGTTCTGCTGTTTGCGTCAGGTGATGCTCCTACACTTATCAACGCAGACACCCGAAACACATCTCAAGGGTCCTTCCCGCAGATTCTTACTGAAGTGGCGGGGGGAGGTGGAGCTTATTATAGGGCATGACTTCAATCTGATCTGAGATCAGTCTTTAGACCTCAAGCTAAGTAACCAAACTTCAAAGTGATGCCAAAGGCACTGAATGGAAGACCCATGGAAATTTCTTAACCCGGAGACCAATGATTACACTTTCCACTCCCATGTTCATAGAACATATACATGGTTTGACTACCTTTCCATGTCCTAAGCATTATTAATGATGCTTCAGAAATACAGGGAATTCCGACACCTCCGTCTCAGACAAAAAAGTTACTTAATTTCAGTGACACTCTTTCTGATGGACACTCTATCTGCCCATGGATTCCTCAGCTTAATATCAGCAGGATCCAGATAATTTTCTAGCAGTGCCCTAGTGCACCAGTAGGTGGCGTTGTGCAGCTTTGTGCGGCCTCCATACCACCCCCAGAAGTGATGAAGCGGAGCAGCATACAAAACCGCACCCCTGCGTGATGACGTCAATTTATTGTCTTTCCCCTTTTCGCACCATCAGGTGCGGAGCACGAATAATTGCTGGTAACAGAATGCTGATCACCAACTTGGGACTTTCCAGATGTTAAACAGAGGTCACTTTGCAGAACAAATAGGTGGGAGGGCAGAGAGGTTAGACTAACCACCAGAATTAATATTATTGACGGTAATTAACTGATTCTTCAGTTAGATGAATACTTCTAACCTCAGAATAGATACCAAAGTTGTATCTCCCAGAGATGGAGCCTCTGTGGAGTGGACTCAAACCAACCAGGTTTTGAAGAACAGAGTGAAGAGTCTTTCCTGATGGTCTTGCCTGTCAAGGCAGTAGTAATGGCACCGCTTGCACCAATTATTTAAATTTAAAAGAAAAAGAGAGGGACCCAGCAGCCAAAGGAGTAGGGTACCAGACAAGACCAAGGTCAGTTAAGAACCCCCTTTGGATCAATCCACATTTACCATATAACACCTGCACACGGAACCTCGAATCACCAATGTGAGAACAGCGGACGGAGAGACAATGTAATCACGAGATAACTCTAGTGTGAGAATACGAGTTTAATTGATAATAAAAATACAGGTATCTAAATATCAGTGTGTATCACACAACACACATTTAATATTTAGAAAGATAGTATCCTATCTGAGCTACATCTAGCAATAAAATCACACACAATTAGAAAATAATAATGGCCTAACACACAATAAAAAATCAAATGCTACTGAAACGAATTGTGAAACCAGGTAGGAAGAATACTTCCGAATCACAGAAAAATACTATTTAATCAGAAATAAATCAATTGTAGTCATCTCAAACGTTATTTGCACCAACACAGTGGTAGCAGCTTTGGTCCTGGTGGAATGGGGAGTGCCTCTTGGTCAGTGCTGAGGATCCTGTTCTGCACAGCCTTCTCTTATTAGATGATGACCCCCCTAATGGTCTTTGTGACAATCAGTAAAAGTGCCTAGAGCACTTTTAGGGGCCAACCTTTGGAGCCTATCATCCTCTTTCTAGTGGTGCGCAGCAACGAACGCTGGTGGAGTGATCAATTGCCCAACGTGGAGGGGGCGCGGGGATCACACATTCTGTATGAAGGCCTCCCAAGTGCTCAGCATGAAGTCTGAAGGTGATGTTGGAAGTTGCACTGAAGGTGTCTGCAGTTCACACGTGACGAGCTGACACAATTGCATCGAGGAAGAGAGTTTTCGGAGTCACGAGATGCCATGAGCAACTATACATTGCCCTGGAGGCTATACACATGGAGAATGTCAAGACCAAGCTAAGGTCCCACTGGGGCATCATAAACGGTTTGGGAGGGAACATGTATTGAAAAAACTACCGTAGATTAGGGGTCTAAAGGGTATGTTTAAAGACTTCAGGTATAAGCTCCCTATTACATACTCAAAAACCACTAATTATACCTAAGTCTCTTGTGTATATGAAAAAAGTGTGTTGTGAAGTTATTTCTACACTCTCAACTCCCAATATGTGTTTATGACACAGGGGAAGGCATCCCTTAAGGATAAGACCCCTCACTCACCCGAGGGTGACATGCTTCATCATATGGGGCCTCCTTACCAGTGGCAAAAGCCTAGTCACCACTGGGAGCTACTACTTCAGGGATCTTAAGGAAGGAGCTCAGAGATGTTTTCTTATGGAGTAGGATGGTAATCCCATATGTGTGCTGTAAGGGTTGAGTGAGGTAAATTGCAGCGCTGTGTTGAAGGACGGGTGTGAGTTAAAACTGCCTAGTTAGAACACCATTAAACTTTATTCTTGTGTGCTAGCTGACAGGGTTAAAAGAGTAACAGCACAGTGGTATGGATTTAAACCACTGTTAGTGATCGGTCAACATGTTTCAGCCTATTGATCTTCCTTTAGTATCAGCGGCTTTCGTCAGGACCAGGTATTATTACAATGCTGCTGCAGTATTTCGTGAAAAAACCATAAATTTGGAAAAAACTATTTAGAAAGAATAAATTGTATATCACCAGTGTTCCTGCTCAATGTTATTTCTTGTGTCAGGTCACATTCAGGATATCCACAAAAGTTGGATAGCTCTGCCTCACCTCTACCAGACAAGTTGCTCAGGAGGGAGGCCCCGCTCTGTCCGTCGGTACCTCGGCCTGGGGTAGAGCTAACCCCGGGAGGAACATGTATGTCAAATCCTAAATAAACCTGATCACAACAGGTGATATGAACAAGGAGAGTTGGTCCGTCAAGCATAGAGAAGCTGTAAGGGCCAGCAAATAATCTTTTGACAGTGCCCACTGCACGGCCTTACCGGACTAAAGACAAACTAAACAAAAAGGCATCCGGCAGCCTTGTTTGTGAGAGGTCAGTATGCCAGGCACCATCCCAGGATACCAAGTTGTTCCAGTGCTCAGCATGGATGGGTTTCATGTAAGGGCGTCTAGGTGCAAAAGATGATATCAAAACAAACCAAAGGAAGTCTGACAGCTGTGCCTGTGAGGCGTGTCTCAGGCTCCACACCAGGGTACAAAATTGTCAAAGCACCCAGCAAAGATGGATTTTGTGTAAGGGCGTCTGGCGCCAAAGGGGCCATCCACCACTTCAAACGACAAATCAAATGCAGTCGATTGCCACAGCTCAGTTTCAATGCATGGAGGTGTAAGTCTTGGCGATTCAGACGAAGGACCCTACCCTACTTCTGAGGCACGGGGTCGTCCCTAAACGGTAGCCTTATGCAGGGGACAGATGCTCATGCCTAGAAGTGTCAGATACCATACTCTCCTGGCCTGATGCAGGGCAATTCGAATTTCCCCAAAAATGTGGACAACTACAGGATCCTCTCCGCATCTACTGACTGGCACCTGTAAACCTTCTACTCAGATTAATAATAGAGTTGCCCTCCGCCCTGGATCAGCGTCCCAAATCCGCACTGCTGAGATTATACAAAAACAGAACGGCAACAAAGATACAATAGTTTTTAAGTCCGAAGAACCAAGGAAGTCCAGACTTCTTTTATAGATGAATTATTTCTTCTTCTTCCAATAAACAGCATAAAACTCAGCAAAACAGCCAACGCATTTAGCTCATGTATCACTTAATCAGGGCTTTTATACTGTCAATAAAATTCAAAGGACGGGCACTCTCTTTGGTTGCCAATTGGTTCATTGACGTTGACACTGTAAAGGTCAACTTCAATGGTAACTAGCCACCTGGACTATGGGAATGCCCTGTTAGCGGAAATTGGAGAGACACTCCTGGCTAAACTCCAAGTAGTTCAAAATACGGCAGCCAGAATGATTTTAAATAAACTGCCAGGTTCACCTTCAGCTCCCCTGTTGAAGGAACTGCATTGGCTGTCAGTAAAGAAAAGGTCTTTTTTTTAAGATCTGTTGCCTGACGCACAATGCTCTGAATGAAAGAGGCCCTCTGTATTTGTGGATAAAATTACAGAAATACTCCCCTTGTAGGAATCTCAGATCCAGTTCCCAGGATCTTTTACAGATTCCCCGAATTCGGCTGGTCCGTACGGGAGGAAGAGCCTTTTCATTTCTAGCGCCAAGATATTGGAACCAACTCCCGCAGGATATACGTAAAATTACAAGCTACAATGTCTTCAAGAAACAGCTGAAAGCATACCTGTTCTAATAACTCAGCTGGATTTATTTGTACATCTCCCCCAATGGTATATTTCTGCCTAGGTAGCGCCACAATGCCCCAGGGTGATTTGAGTGCTCTATAAACTTTAACATAACAACATAACATAACATTGGAAGCTGCATGCAGCGGGTCCCATAATAACTATGTTCTGTTGGTCAAACATTTTGAATCTGGGCCAACATTCGTCTTGTGGTAGGGCTTCTTACCAGGAGCTGAGTTTTTAGACACCTCTCTACCCTACTTAATATAACTGGGAAGCACCAGCAGATTATCACTTCTCCTTTCCACTGGATGTAGTGTTTCTAATAGATACCAAAGGGGATGATGGACGTCCATCATCATCCCCTTTGGTATCACTTTGTTCTCCTTAAGTTGGCAGGGTATGCTCAGACGTGGGTCCCTTGCTCACTCGACCACTGGATTCAAGATAGCCTGGCTGATGAGGATTATGAATACGAAACCGGTCCCAGGATGCTTGTTTCCGGTCCAGGTAAAACATGGCTTGGCAGTTCGGGCTGGACTGTTCCCATGAGGCACAGGGTCAGACTGATTTGCATATGGCCATGTCTGAACTGGGGTGGTGGAGTGAGCTAAAGAATGGTGATGGATTAAACCCAGATCAGTTGACTGGGAGTGAGTGTTTGATTTGCTCAAACGCTCTGTCCATCATCCCCTTTGGTATAGTGTTTCTAATAGAACACAAAATGATTTCTTACCTGTAGGAAGAATTTTCTGGATTCACAACATCTGCGTTATTCTACCATCTAGTGGTTGTATTTGGAATGACCTTCTTTCTAGTTAGGTCTCGCCTTAGCCAGGGCGCATGCGCTGCCAGGCTAGGCTTCTAGTAAGGGCTTTTCACCTCGCACCACCTCTTTGTGTGTATGCTTTGTTTTCCATCACACCTATTGGCCTTTGCGTGCGTCTTTCTAAGAAAGACAGCACGCAATTGGCCAAAGGCAGGTGCATGGCCCGCCTTCTCTCTTCCTTGGCCTAGGGAGCACGGGAGCGAGCAGCAGCGCCATATGTTTCCAATTATCCTAATTGGAAACAGATGGCGGTCGCTCTGGCCCTGGTGCATATTCCTTTTAGCACACACACCCGCGCGCACCACTCCCGGGCTTGTATGACTGTGCCCGTGTGTGAGAAGTTGGCCTGATGTGCAGTGTTCACTATTCTAGTGATCACTATATATCAGTCCAAACAACCCTTATTGATGATTGGTTGTAAGTCAACCTTATAGACCAGCTATCCTAGTAGCATGGATACGAGCAGTCTAAGGCTAAGACTCTAGAGGGCGTGTTAAGCCAGCTGTTTTACCATCACATTACCCCTTGAACACCCAGTGAAAGGACACCACACAAGTGTTATGAAAATAAACAATGTATTTATTAGAATCACAACAACCCTGTACTCTTTATGAGGACAGGGTGCTAAGCACACAACAAAACTCTTATGAAAATACTTAAGTTAGCACGTTATACACAAATGCCCGAGGGGCACGAAAAACCATATACTCTAAAAGTGGAATGCGAAATTACTAGCAGGTAAGTACAGTACTAATAGGCTTTGGAATCGCTAGGACTTGACTATAGAATCGTTAGATTACTTCTAGGAGACCTAGGGGACTCGGGTGCAGAGTGTGCACTCTCACGCGGGATGCGGGACAAAGTCTATGGAAGCTAGTAAAGGCAAAGTTAGTGTTCACGGGCGAACCCGACCTGGTAGGGAGAAAACGACAGTGGATCCTGACCCTTGGATAGTGAGGCTATGCTGGGACACCAAAGTGCCGAAGTTACCTAGCCCAGGGGCTGCAGCTGCATAGGTCTGAAAAGACGTCGGGAATCTCGTTGCCGGACCAGGAGCCTGGAAGAAGGAAGTTGCTGGCAGGCGACCAGTGAAGGAAAGTTCGATGGATCCAAGCCTGGATCAAGGAAGAAGAAAACCTGAAAGCAGAGGGGACCAAGTTCTTGAATCACTAGCCAGTGATTAAGTGGGCACCAGGATGGCACCGGGCGAAGTCACCGCAGTCAGGTGAGTGGGCGCTGCTGGGCTCTGCAGTCTCTCGGACCAGGAGGCGTTGTCGGCGACCAGGATGGAGGTGCGAGCTGTCCCACGAAGGTTCTTGCTGTCGACGTCGCTGGACCCAGGATTGGGCAACAAGTCTTGGCAAATGCAAGGCCCACGCGGTGGACCTAAAATGGCGTCTTAGTTGGACCAGGAGGGTCCAGGGTACTTCTCCGATGGAGGGAAGCAAGGGCCAGTCTGGAGCAACCAGACCAGCAGCAGTGTTGTCGTCGGGCGTCGTTCGGAAGGCCACAAGCCAGCGGGCTAGTAGCCAAACAACGCGGTGAGCAGCAGAAAGCAGAAGGGCCCCACGCCGATCGTGGAGATGCTGGGGGGCTGCTCTTCGGTGCTGGAGCTGCTCAGGGTGGGGGCTTCTCGGACCCCAAAGCACTCACCAGGAAATTACTCGGTGGGCTTGCTGTGCAGAAGTCGTGCAGTCTTGGCGATGGCCGGTCCCTCGAGGTCTCGTCACACCCACGAATCTCAGCGTGACTGATGATGTAGGTAGAGGTCAGAGGTGCCAGGGAAGCCGGTTCTCGTCGAGCTGGGCAGTCTTGATCCGGAGGAGAGACTTGCAGCAGACCGCAGTGTTCTTAAGATGGTGCCTGCGGATGCAGGGTGACTACTCCTTAGTCACAAGGGAGAAATCTTAGGAAGAAGTCTTGAGTTCCTTTCGTGGAAAGTAGTTTCAGGATTCAAAGATGATCTGATTTGGAAGGGGGCCAGTTCCTACCTTTATCCTGTAAAAAGGGGCTGGCACGCCACTAAGTCCTGCCCTATGGGTGGGACCAGGAGGGGGGTGGTTACACCCACTTCCTTGGTGGGCTTTTCCTCAGCACAGGGTCTGGAGTGACCCTGGAACTGGTTCAAACCAGCCTATGCACAGTGAGCACCGGGGTGCCACGTGCAGTCACCTTCCTCTGAAGCCCTGCCTACCTACAATACACAAAATCCTGTCTGGGATGGTGCTGGCACCGCCCCTGGCTGGAAACCCTTTGTCCTTATCTCCTGCTCTGGGAGGACTCCCAGCAGCAGGAGGGCAGACTTGTGTCTCGGTGGCAGCATCCATTTTGTGGAGCTGAGGCTATGTCTGACTTTAACCGGGGTTAGGGGTTACATACATGTCGTGTCCCTCTAGAAGGGTGGAATGCTAACCCCGTCGCCAGAATTGGCGAGGGGTTAGTATTCCAATTCGTATGACACCTTACTCGACATGTTTTGATAAAGCGATACCAGAGTTGGCATATAACCGCGAGGGTTATAATGCACTTAAGAGTATATGGTATGCGATATCATGGAAACGGCTAAGGGATGGATCCCGAAAGCCGCAGACAGGCTCAGCTCATGCCAGAGCACCATCTCACACGATTCCAAGCACTCTGCCTTCAGGATTGTTAAGGCCTGCCATAGGAGTGACTGATAGGATATCTGTGTGTCCATTTTAGGGTTAGATATAGGTATACTATATCTAAAGCAAAGGGTGAGTACACCACCTTGCCCCAGCTGTCGTGCAGCCAGTTGTGTCAGTTTAGTTAGTCAGCCCAGGGGTGGCATAATACATGCTTCAGCCCCTGGGAGACTTCTGGGTACACCTCAGCCCTGGGTACAGGGACTTGGAGAGGGCCCAGTGCCAATTCAGTACCTGAGTACAATTTGGATAGAGAGAACAGCTAGGCTGTGGGTCTGATTAGCAGGCCCACAGCCAGGGAAAGTCGTAAACCAGTGCAGCAAAAAGCAAAAATCTGGGTGATCATAGGATTGCAGACCCTACTCTCCTACATGACCCCCCCCCCCCCAAACTTTGGGACAATAAACTAACCTTGACCAGGTGAGTCTTCTTGCTCTAAGTGGAAATACCTGGAGAGCCCATCAGCATTGCTGTGATCAGTACCAGGTCTATGCTCCACTGTAAAATCCATCCCCTGTAGGGAAATGGACCACCTAAGCAGTTTGGGGTTTTCACCCTTCATCTGATTTAGCCACAAGAGGGGCTTATGGTCTGTCTGAATGGTGAAGTGAGTGCCAAACAAGTAGGCCCTCAGCTTCTTCAGGGCCCAGACCACAGCAAAGGCCTCCCCCTCAATAGCTGACCAATTTTTCTCTCTGGGTGTCAACCTCCTACTAATGAAAGCAATAGGCTGATCATTACCATCAAAATTCAGTTGAGACAGAACAGCCCCCACACCCAACTCAGAAGCATCTGTTTGGACAATGAATGGCTTGGAGTAATCTGGACTCCTTAGGATAGGTGCTGTGCACATGGCCTGCTTTAGGTCATTGAATGCTTTCTGACAGCTTGCTGTCCACTGAACTTTCTTTGGCATCTTTTTGCTTGTCAGGTCATTAAGAGGGGTCACTATGGACCCATAATTTCTGACAAACTTCCTATAGTACCCAGTCAGGCCCAAGAAAGCTCGAACCTGAGTCTGGGTGATTGGAGGAGTCCAGTCCTTGATGGCCTGTATCTTACTCTCCAGTGGCTGAACCTGGCCTCCACCTACAAGGTGGCCCAGGTATACAACCTGTGTCTGCCCTATCTGGCACTTTGTGGCCTTGATAGTGAGGCCTGCCTTTTGCAGGGCCTCTAACACTTTCCTCAGGTGGACCAGGTGATCCTCCCAGGTGGAGCTAAAGACAGCAATATCATCAAGATAAGCTGCACAGAAGTCATCCAGCCCAGTGAGGACTTGATTCACCAACCTTTGGAAGGTGGCAGGTGCATTTTTCAAACCAAAGGGCATTACCACAAATTGATAATGCCCTCCAGGGGTAGAAAATGCTGTCTTGGGTTTGGCCTCCTCAGCTAACCTGATTTGCCAATACCCAGCTGTCAAATCAAATGTACTTAAGAAGTTGGCAGAAGCCAATTTATCTATAAGTTCATCTGCTCTTGGTATTGGGTGGGCATCAGTCTTAGTGACTGCATTGAGGCCTCTGTAGTCTACGCAAAACCTCATCTCTTTCTTACCACCCTGGGTGTGAGGCTTTGGCACTAGAACTACTGGGCTAGCCCAAGGGCTATCTGAGGGCTCAATGACTCCCAGCTCCAACATTTTCTGCACTTCAGTTTTGATGCAGTCTCTAACATGATCAGGCTGTCTGTAGATTTTACTCTTGACAGGCAGACTGTCCCCAGTGTCAACATCATGGGTACACCAATCAGTTTGGCTGGGTGTTAGAGAGAACATATGTCTGTAGGATTGCAGGACTTGCCTGCAATCCTGTTGCTGATGTTCAGTGAGGCTGCCACAAAAGACAACACCATCAACTGTTCCATCATCAGGATTCTGAGTGAGCAGGTCTGGGAGAGGGTCACTCTCTTCCTCCTGTCCCTCATCTGTGGCCATGAGCAAGCTCATGTCCTTCCTGTCAACATATGCTTTGAGCCTGTTAACATGGAGCACTCTTAGAGGGCTCCTGGGAGTTCCAAGGTCCACCAAGTAGGTAACCTCTCCCTTTTGCTCAATGATGGTGTGGGGCCCAGACCATTTGTCTTTCAGAGCTGCTGGGGCCACTGGCTCCAGCACCCACACCTTCTGTCCTGGCTGGTACACAGTCAGAACAGCCTTTTGGTCATGCCAAGCTTTTTGAAGTTCTTGGCTGGCCTCAAGGTTTTTAGATGCCTTTTCCATATACTCAGCCATCCTGGAGCGGAGACCAAGTACATAGTCCACTATGTTGGTTGCAGGCTTTTTGAGAGGTCTCTCCCATCCTTCCTTCACCAAACACAGGGGTCCTCTTACAGGATGCCCATACAGAAGCTCAAAAGGGCTGTAGCCAACCCCCTTCTGTGGGACCTCTCTGTAAGCAAACAAGAGGCAGGGGATCAGGACATCCCATCTTCTCCTAAGAGTTTCAGGTAGCCCATGAATCATCCCTTTGAGGGTCCTGTTGAATCTCTCAACAAGCCCATTGCATTGTGGGTGGTAGGGTGTGGTGAACTTGTAGTTCACACCACACTCCTTCCACATTGCAGTCAGATATCCTGACATGAAGTTTGTACCTCTGTCAGAAACAACCTCCTTAGGGAAGCCCACTCTGGAGAACACTCCAACTAGGGCCCTTGCCACTACAGGTGCTGTAGTGGTCCTAAGTGGAATAGCTTCAGGATACCTGGTGGCATGATCCACTACCACCAGTATAAACTTGTGCCCTGATGCTGTCTGGGGTTCCATTGGACCAACAATGTCAATCCCCACTCTTTCAAAGGGAACCCCCACCACAGGTAGTGGTATGAGGGGGGCCTTTGTTGTGCCACCTGACTTACCACTGGCTTGGCAAGTGACACAGGAGCGACAAAACTCCTTGGTATTCTCATTCATATGGGGCCAGTGAAAGTGTGAGACAAGCCTGTCCCAAGTCTTTGTCTGACCTAAGTGACCTGCAAGGGGAATCTCATGGGCCAAGGTGAGAAGGAAACCTCTCAGAGACAAGGGGATGACCAGCCTCCTGGTTGCACCAGGCTTGGGGTCTCTTGACTCAGAGTATAGGAGTCCATCTTCCCAGTATACCCTGTGGGCACCTGTGGCATTCCCTGCAGCCTCAGCAGCAGCCTGCTGTCTGAGGGGTTCAAGGGAAGGGCAGCTCAACTGTTCCTTCCCCAGGTCTGCTCTGGAGGGTCCCCCTGAGCCCAGAAACTCAACTTGATCAAGTTCAAGCTCTTTAGGCTCAGTTTCCCTCAGTTCTCTCAGATCAGCCTCCTCAGAGACTTGATCCTCAACCTGGGGTAAGGGGGAAGGCAAAGCCTTACCCTTACTGCTATTCTTCTTGGAAGGTGTCTGGTCCATAATTTCAGGATCCAGCACCTGTTCAGTGGGGCATTTTCTGGCCTGTGACCTAGTCACAGCAAGCACATGTGCTGGCAAGCCTAACATTTCCATGTGAGTCCTCTGCTCCACTTCTGACCATTGTGATGACTCCAAATCATTGCCCAACAAACAATCAACTGGGAGGTCTGAACTGACTACAACTTTCTTTTGTCCCTTCACTCCACCCCAGGAGAAAGCCACAATTGCCACACTATGACTAGTAGTGACATTGCTGGCATTGGTCACCAGGAAATCAGTACCTGGCATGATCTGTCCAGGGTCCACAAAGTTAGGTGTCACCATGGTGACACTGGCACAAGTGTCCCTATAGGCCTGAGCCATTTTGCCATTTATCAAAGGTGTCTGCCTGTATTTGCCCAAAGTATTGGGACTTATTTCAGGGGACATATCCATATCCCCTGTACAGACAAGGACAGCCTGAGTGAGTGTGCCAACTAAGTTGTCAGACCCCTCAGTACCCAAGGTTAACCCAACTAATGCCTTGGGAGGTACACTACCACTACTGACTGTACTAGGGGGTGCAGTTGCCTTAGGGGCTGTAGTGGCAGGAGTTTGTCCTCCTCTTTTGGTGCACTCACTAAACCAGTGAGATTTACTTTTACAGTACTGGCACCACCTTTTTGACTGGCCTTCTTGAGTCTTCTTCTTCTGGGAAGCCTGACCCCCACCCTCTTTGGTTTGTTGGGGACCTGGTGAAGACTTCTGGTCATTTTGCTCATTCTTAACATTACCCTTCTGGTCTGCTTTCTTCTGACCACCCTGGTTCTGGTTCTGGTTCTGCTTGATCCTTATCCTGACCCATTTGTCTGCCTTCTTTCCCAATTCTTGGGGAGAGGTCAGATCTGAATCAACAAGGTGCTGGTGCAACAACTGGTTCTGACAATTGTTTAAAATTTGTTCTCTCATCATTAGATTATACAATCCTGTGTAATCTGTAACCTTGCTACCCAGCAACCAGCCCTCCAAAGCCTTAGTGGCACAATCCACAAAGTCAGACCAGTCCTGAGACTGAGTTTTCTGGGTGTCTCTGAACAGCAACCTGTACTGCTCAGTGGTTAAACCAAACCCATCAACCAGTGTATTCTTCAGGACCTGGTAATTGTTAGCATCCTCTACTCTTGTAGTGAGGAGCTTATCTCTACCTTTACCATCAAAGGAGAGCCACAGTATAGCTGCCCACTGACTCTGGGGAATGCCCTGCACAGTGCAGGCCCTCTCCAAAGCAGCCATCCATTTCTGGATATCATCCCCTTGGTTAAAGGGGGGCACTATCTTAGTCAGGTGTTTAGTATCTAAACCCTTCTCTCTATCTCTTGGGAGATTGCTGCCACCAGTGGGAGCTAACCCACTCATCTGCTGCTCTCTTGCCAGGGCAAGCTTCTCTTTGGCCAGGGCAAGTTCTTCCCTTTCAATCCTCAGTTCAGCTTGTCTCATCCTAGCTTCATGCTCCCTTCTCTGAGGGGAAGTAAATCTCCTCTGTGGAGGATTCCTTCTCCCCTGAGAAGAGGCATTAGAGTGCAGAGATCTATTGGAGTCCCTAGAAAGAGATCTATCTCTCCTAACTCCAAGGTTAGGCCCACTTCGGGTTAGTACTGGGGGTCCCCCAGTTCCTAGCCCAAGTAAGTCTAAGTTGGCCCTGGTTAGCCTTCTGACTACCTCAAGACCTTTGTCTACCTCATCCCCAGAGAGTTCCTCCTGATCCTCCTCCTCCTCAACTGCAGTAGCAGTGTTGGGGAGGTCTGGATCCCCAGAGGTTCCCTCTAAGGCTGGCATGTTCTCATGTAACTGAGAAAGCTTTCTGGCATCATATGTCTCTAAGAGACCTATCAGAAAGGGAATGGTGGGGTTAGACCCCTGCTTCAGTTTTCTGGAGACACAGATCTGTCTCATCTCCTGGAAACTGAGAGCTGCATATCTTGAAGTGACCTGTGGAGGGTCAACACTGACCAGGGGAGTCTCAGTAGAATCTCCCTGGGTAGACATGCTTTTCTAGTGAGGTGTAAGTGGTGCACTTACCTACACTATATGTTTGCCTACTGATCCCTTGCTAGAGTTGTAGTTTAGGGTGTGCTAGGCCCTAGGAGCTACAACAGCTGGTTCAGTAGAACTCAGAGTATTCTAAGCTAAGTTATATGTACCTTTGGTACTTATGTGATCTTTCACAAGATATTCTTAGGGCATGTGTGGTAAAACAACAGCAAGCTCAAATCCCAACCGCTGCTCACCAATGTGAGAAGTTGGCCTGATGTGCAGTGTTCACTATTCTAGTGATCACTATATATCAGTCCAAACAACCCTTATTGATGATTGGTTGTAAGTCAACCTTATAGACCAGCTATCCTAGTAGCATGGATACGAGCAGTCTAAGGCTAAGACTCTAGAGGGCGTGTTAAGCCAGCTGTTTTACCATCACATTACCCCTTGAACACCCAGTGAAAGGACACCACACAAGTGTTATGAAAATAAACAATGTATTTATTAGAATCACAACAACCCTGTACTCTTTATGAGGACAGGGTGCTAAGCACACAACAAAACTCTTATGAAAATACTTAAGTTAGCACGTTATACACAAATGCCCGAGGGGCACGAAAAACCATATACTCTAAAAGTGGAATGCGAAATTACTAGCAGGTAAGTACAGTACTAATAGGCTTTGGAATCGCTAGGACTTGACTATAGAATCGTTAGATTACTTCTAGGAGACCTAGGGGACTCGGGTGCAGAGTGTGCACTCTCACGCGGGATGCGGGACAAAGTCTATGGAAGCTAGTAAAGGCAAAGTTAGTGTTCACGGGCGAACCCGACCTGGTAGGGAGAAAACGACAGTGGATCCTGACCCTTGGATAGTGAGGCTATGCTGGGACACCAAAGTGCCGAAGTTACCTAGCCCAGGGGCTGCAGCTGCATAGGTCTGAAAAGACGTCGGGAATCTCGTTGCCGGACCAGGAGCCTGGAAGAAGGAAGTTGCTGGCAGGCGACCAGTGAAGGAAAGTTCGATGGATCCAAGCCTGGATCAAGGAAGAAGAAAACCTGAAAGCAGAGGGGACCAAGTTCTTGAATCACTAGCCAGTGATTAAGTGGGCACCAGGATGGCACCGGGCGAAGTCACCGCAGTCAGGTGAGTGGGCGCTGCTGGGCTCTGCAGTCTCTCGGACCAGGAGGCGTTGTCGGCGACCAGGATGGAGGTGCGAGCTGTCCCACGAAGGTTCTTGCTGTCGACGTCGCTGGACCCAGGATTGGGCAACAAGTCTTGGCAAATGCAAGGCCCACGCGGTGGACCTAAAATGGCGTCTTAGTTGGACCAGGAGGGTCCAGGGTACTTCTCCGATGGAGGGAAGCAAGGGCCAGTCTGGAGCAACCAGACCAGCAGCAGTGTTGTCGTCGGGCGTCGTTCGGAAGGCCACAAGCCAGCGGGCTAGTAGCCAAACAACGCGGTGAGCAGCAGAAAGCAGAAGGGCCCCACGCCGATCGTGGAGATGCTGGGGGGGCTGCTCTTCGGTGCTGGAGCTGCTCAGGGTGGGGGCTTCTCGGACCCCAAAGCACTCACCAGGAAATTACTCGGTGGGCTTGCTGTGCAGAAGTCGTGCAGTCTTGGCGATGGCCGGTCCCTCGAGGTCTCGTCACACCCACGAATCTCAGCGTGACTGATGATGTAGGTAGAGGTCAGAGGTGCCAGGGAAGCCGGTTCTCGTCGAGCTGGGCAGTCTTGATCCGGAGGAGAGACTTGCAGCAGACCGCAGTGTTCTTAAGATGGTGCCTGCGGATGCAGGGTGACTACTCCTTAGTCACAAGGGAGAAATCTTAGGAAGAAGTCTTGAGTTCCTTTCGTGGAAAGTAGTTTCAGGATTCAAAGATGATCTGATTTGGAAGGGGGCCAGTTCCTACCTTTATCCTGTAAAAAGGGGCTGGCACGCGACTAAGTCCTGCCCTATGGGTGGGACCAGGAGGGGGGTGGTTACACCCACTTCCTTGGCGGGCTTTTCCTCAGCACAGGGTCTGGAGTGACCCTGGAACTGGTTCAAACCAGCCTATGCACAGTGAGCACCGGGGTGCCACGTGCAGTCACCTTCCTCTGAAGCCCTGCCTACCTACAATACACAAAATCCTGTCTGGGACGGTGCTGGCACCGCCCCTGGCAGGAAACCCTTTGTCCTTATCTCCTGCTCTGGGAGGACTCCCAGCAGCAGGAGGGCAGACTTGTGTCTCGGTGGCAGCATCCATTTTGTGGAGCTGAGGCTATGTCTGACTTTAACCGGGGTTAGGGGTTACATACATGTCGTGTCCCTCTAGAAGGGTGGAATGCTAACCCCGTCGCCAGAATTGGCGAGGGGTTAGTATTCCAATTCGTATGACACCTTACTCGACATGTTTTGATAAAGCGATACCAGAGTTGGCATATAACCGCGAGGGTTATAATGCACTTAAGAGTATATGGTATGCGATATCATGGAAACGGCTAAGGGATGGATCCCGAAAGCCGCAGACAGGCTCAGCTCATGCCAGAGCACCATCTCACACGATTCCAAGCACTCTGCCTTCAGGATTGTTAAGGCCTGCCATAGGAGTGACTGATAGGATATCTGTGTGTCCATTTTAGGGTTAGATATAGGTATACTATATCTAAAGCAAAGGGTGAGTACACCACCTTGCCCCAGCTGTCGTGCAGCCAGTTGTGTCAGTTTAGTTAGTCAGCCCAGGGGTGGCATAATACATGCTTCAGCCCCTGGGAGACTTCTGGGTGCACCTCAGCCCTGGGTACAGGGACTTGGAGAGGGCCCAGTGCCAATTCAGTACCTGAGTACAATTTGGATAGAGAGAACAGCTAGGCTGTGGGTCTGATTAGCAGGTCCACAGCCAGGGAAAGTCGTAAACCAGTGCAGCAAAAAGCAAAAATCTGGGTGATCATAGGATTGCAGACCCTACTCTCCTACACCGTGTTACTGACTCGTGTCCTGTGTAAGGGCCATGTCCACGTAGTACGAGCCGCCTCGTGACTACCAAGATAACATCACCGACAAGCAAATGGTGAGCGTCAAGATCCTCCTTACCGTGCAGCCTTCAGTGGCTGCACTGCACTTCGTTCTGTACCCCATAGTGCACTCTGAGGATAGGGCTTCTGCTCTCTGTGGGGTATCCTGTCCTGACGGCACGGTGCTTGCTTTCTCCCTGCGTGAAAAGTTCTATTTAGAACTATTTTGAACGTGTATTTAACGTTGTAAATGTCAGGCCTTGCGCTCTTCGAGCCGCTCTGCCGCCTTCCAGCTCGTGGCTGTACCGCCTGCTGTTAGGCGGCCGGATCAAGCTCACTGGGGCGGATTCCACTAAAGGTTTTTATATGTTCCTGTGACTTTGTTGATGCTTTATGTTGTGGGCCGAACCCTCTGGTACCCGTGAAAGCAATGGCAGGCATCGCCTGGGGCTGGGCCTCCAACGGCAGTGGAGGCCCCGCTCATCTCAGCGGTTATCAACTGCTTGAACCCCCGGTAATATTACCACCCTCAAGCAGGCCTCTGTCAGTTCTGGATGTAGAGCTTTTAGAAGCCAAGTGCCTGTACCTGCTTGTTCTCGGCCGCGGTGCGGGTGTTTTTTTTCTTCTTCATGTGACATAGACTGGTGTTGGGGGGTGTCTGAGTTAGGCCCATGTTTTCTCATTGAGAGGTGTCTGTCGATTCGCATTAGTGGTTGAAGCTTTTGTTGCCACCTGCAATTCTTATACTTGTCCTATTGCACGCAGAGTTGTCACCGGTGGTTAACCCTTCATTATTCGCCAACCATGAATTGCAGTGCTTGTTGTCACTTGTTTTATACAAACCTTGACGGGTCAGGATATTCACTGTACTGTATGATGATGTCCCTTTATCCTGCACCCTCTCATTCTGCCTCTCTTTTCCATTTGTGGCATGTCGTTAGAACGTTACCACTTTGGCATTCGGGTTGTGACAGATAGTTATTGGTTGCGGCTCCAAGCACATGTTCGCGCTTAGTCTTGCTCTTGAATAAATATTTTTTTATACCTATTTTTGGTAATCTGTAATAATTTCAACACTAGCGAATGTTATAGAGCAGCAACTGCAGTTAGCCATGCATTGCAAGAAGGGATTTCACAAGTAACTTCCATCAAAGCTTAACTCTTGTAGGCTGGATGATGCAAATGTTGAAGGACAGCTTTTCTTGATCATCTCTCTCTAGTTGCTCCTGTATTTTGATGAATACGCCCCTGTGGAACTTCTGCGGCCTTGAGCCTCTGAGAACAGCTGGTGGTGACCCAGACCTGACCTTTTCTGTATTATATGTCTGTTGTCCATAAACCGATGACTAATCAGATCAACCTGAAATGCACTGCGAACAGCTGCCTTTATAAACGCATGATACGGCTTACAAATACTTTGTGAAACCTGTATTTCATGTCATGCGTGTCTTCCTAACCTGCTTCTGCAAGGCTTGCAGGGCTGAGGAGCAGTCAGTCACACTGTGTTGTCCCATGTCCGGTCTAACACCACCACTGAGTCCTGAACTATAGGCCACCAGCACTTAAAGTGCTGAAACTTTGGAGCCCACGCTTATAATGAGGACACTCTAAACTACAAGTCCCAGAATGCTGAGCTCTGCTGGCTAAAAAACTCCAGAAAAGACTGAAGGTTGAACACGTGACCGTAGTCAAATTAGCATCAATGCGGCCATGCATTAGGATCTTCTCTGGATAAGGAAATAGTTTGTCACGTGCTGTTTTTGGGCTATTTAATTTTTTTTAAATCAATTACTTAGTTGACCATGCATTATATTCCCTATATTGTAGCTGCTCTCCTGTGGCTTCAAAGAATAACATTTAAATATGTTGTCTGAGCACATTTTGTGCGCAATTAGCCATTGCAGGCAGTGTAGGTGTTGGTTGTTGGGCACACCTAACTTGTGGTGAAGTCGCAACATCGCTTCGGATCCGGCAATATAAGTCAGTGTATAGTCCTTTGCTCTTCAGACTTGCATTAACAGTAATCGAAAGAGAATTTTAGGAGCCAATGTATACTCAACATTAATGAGGATTGAGGATTGATGATTATTGTCTATGAATATGATCACTGGTTGTGACATTGTGAAGTCTTAAAGGATCAGCCTCCATTGATTCCACGATTCATGTAATTGGTGTTTCTCAGGACTGAATGTTTGGGATTAGCTCTATTCTCTCTGGTTGGATCTTGTGCCTGGTTTTCCTCATTTTTGGTCTTATTGCACAAAAGTTTCTGTACTTCAAGGTGATTGGTTCTTTTCGCTCACAGCGGGGTGTTTGTGCAGAAACTCCATCTTTTCTTTCTCATATGTAATTTTGATATCCATTTGATCCTAACAAACTACTGGGTGTGAGGAATAAAGCACATCAGAAAACAAACAAAGGAATCGTAAACATATGATTATCACTAAACTCATTGGGTATTTCCGACAGGTCCTTTGCCCTGTGGTGTGTCTGTGACCCATAGTCACAGCGTTTCTGCATTTTCTCACTACGGCTTTCATCTTGTCAAAACACACATTCACTTTTATTGTGAACTCTCTTTCTCCCTTCAGCTCAATATCTTTACCCTTCATTCTCCCTCTTTCCTGTACTTGCACAACCTTTCTCCTGCTCCCTCACACACCCTCTTTCATAACAAAAATGCTTAATACTTTTTATTATAACTTTTCAACATGATGAACACAAAGCTCTACAACATAGCCAAAAGTTCTGGCTAAACACATAAGGTCCCAAAGGCGAGACCTATTGGCTATGCCAATGCTTTTTTTTTTAGGTTTCGCCTGAACAGCATGCATGCAAAATCTATTGTTAATAAACAAACAAAACAAACATTTGCAATGCAATAGGTCTCGCATTTGTGAAAGTTTGAGCTATTGGCATTGTAAATGACAATGCTTTATATTTATGTGTTTTGAAAACCTGCAAGCTCTGCGTAAACATAGAATAGTTTACTTAAGGCGTTGTTTCTATCTTTTATTCCGCATTATATAATTTTGTTATTACGAGTTTTCTTGCATGTTCCTAAATGTAACTCTTAGTTCCATTCAGTATTTGCAATGGTACATTTTGTATTTTCCATGCATGTTCATTTATGTAATGTCATATTTTCCATATAGTATTCGCAATGTGATCGGTAAAGGGGGCAGATGTGTTATATCTAGTGTATTGTGCTGTGCATCTTCCGTTCTGCTCTGGTCCTTGCTGCTCAGCTTGTAAGGATGTACTGTGTGGAATGTTGAAGTGGCTGTGATGCAATGGAATGTGTGGGTGCCTGTGGGTTGAGAGGGGCAGTTGGAGTATTGGCTGAGCAGCAAGGAGGCTGCTCCTGGTGGGACTTATAACAGCTGTGCTATAGACTAAACCAAGATCTTAATATTAATATTATAATCTGCAGTTAAGATCAATAAATCCATCAATAATCTACACATTGGCTAATGGACCTCTCATTTCAACATAACACATTTCTTTAACGTATTTGCTGTATTTGGGAAGTGTGGCCTTGTAACTAGGCTAAAGTGAAACGGAACCCAGAACGAGGACTTGAACAAGGAAAGGGCGGGTGTAAAAAAACATCATGATCACCATTACACAGCACTTTTCTCACTCACTCAGTCGACTCACTACTGACGGCCTCAGGCAACCCAGCATGGCAGACATTTTACCCGCTTCCGAACGCGCTGCCAGGTCTCAAGGATGCATGTGCCCGTTGCGGATCTCTGCACAGTCAACATTACGGCACACAGTGGGTATGACCGGTATCAGGGGAGAGCAGCAATAGGGCTGGGGCCCTATTGCTGCTCTACCCAGTCAGTTTTCAAAGTTTGCTTGCAAAAGGAGAGAGGGTGCCACAAACTAAGGGACGTTGCACTCATCAGCGATGAAATAGACATATGTATTTAAACCAAGGCTGCTTAGGAGACAATCTGACCCGAGGCTCGCTTGACATCTGTCCCTACTGCTAGCAGGGCTTCGCTGCTCAATGGGTTTGTTTTTTCTATGCAAAGAACATCTTGTGCTCTGTTGCATCTACCTAAAAGGGTCATGCATTTCGCTACTGCCAGGCTGTTGTACTGGCTGTTGGGTAAAAAGACTATTCAAAGTAGACACTCAGCCCCGTCAACTCATACGTACTCAAACGCTTCACCACAGAAACTGTGCTGCTCTTCTACGAGAGCAGGGAGTGTGTCTGTGAGACTGAAGGCGGTGTCTCTCCAGTTCCCGTCCAGTCTCAGCATACCACGCTCTCTCTGGTGATAACAAGCTATCACCAATGCGCGAATGCAGCTGAGCGTTTATTATTGCATCGCGCTTTCACTGTAACAATAGCAGTTAAAGTAAAAGAGCGATACAAAAATAAACACGAGGTTAACTGGAAATACTGAAGATCAAGAGCTTTTTCTCAATGCTTTCCCGGAGACAACAAGCTGTCACCAATGCGTGAATGCAGCCGCATGTTTATTTTTGCATCACGCTTTCACTTTAACAATAGCAGTTAAAGTGAAAGCGCAATACAAAAATAAACACGCGGCTGCCTTTGCCAAAGCTGAATATAAAACAAAAAGTGCTTACAGACTAACTGCATGAGACAGTATCACGCCGCAAGTAAAAGATCTAGTCCGGATTGGCCGACCCAAATGAAGACAGGGCGGTAACAAAGAAGCCTCATTTTCAATCGGAAGCCAACGATTAGCATAAACGATAACACCAGCCAATAGGAATGATGGGCGTAGGCTTGAACTCCACTTCTGAAATCCCCCGATTCCAATAAGCCTCGCAGAGCGAGGAGCGCATTCGCGCTTCAACGCAGGTCTGCGAGACCTAAGAAAAGCTTAAAACGAGCTTAGAGCCCAGCCATTACTTACCATTGGCTGGCTCCCACATTACTCTTGTTTCTTTGCTTCCTATTAATCGCGCCTCCTGCTTCTTCCGGCTGCTCGACTCTTCCTGCTTTTGCCGGGGCTTCTGTCCCTTCGTGGAGCATGGACCTAGCACTGCTTCCTGTTATCCTACAGATAATTTTTTTGAATTGGTTTGCTATGCGGTCTTATATAGTGCATGTAACTCTACGAATAAAACCCTCTACCCGCTATCCGTGATTTCTCCTCCCTTACATGGCCGTTATCTTATGCTTCTGAAATTCGGTTTCCAGATTAATTCTCGTCGTCTGGCAGCAAGGGTCTTTTGAATTTCTTGAACTTGCTACTCCCACTTCTTGGCAGTGTATTTTCCACATTCTACGTGCTCTCAGTTCTTAAATTCCCTTTTCTGAGTAGGCGCTTACCGGCTCTAAAATCAGGATTGCGCCCAAGGCCTCCTTGAGAAAGGCATCTGGAAAACCAGTGCTTAAGTAACCAACCTAAGCAGGTACCTAGTGAGTCGCCCGTTCCTGTGTTGAGTGATGTTGGTCACACCTAAACATGCTGTAAATTCAGGGTTAATATATGTACCTGTACAGATGAAGCTGCTCTACCGCCAGAGGATGCTGCTTCCATACACTGCGGTCATGTCTTTCCACAGCATATATACCCAAATCTCCCTCCTCTTACCCTTCCTGCTGTCTGTGTTGTTTGTGCTCTCCCACCCTCCAGCCTCCATTCCTGGTCTTCCACCAACTCCCTTCCCTAACCCCCCTCATGTTGCTTGCCCGTCCCCCTCCCACTCTCCATCCGGCCCTCCATACCCCCCTCTGGTCCTCCTGTCCACCACAAAAAAAACAACTACAAAGCCAAATCGCTCTCGCAGAGCGATTTGGCTTTGGTAATGTTTTCAGAGATGTTGCACAGCAGTGTGGGCTGGTCCATTGTGGGGCTACCAATTCATAGCCATTGGTGCTTGCCTGTGCTTCCTGAGTGCCAGCGGGATCAGTGGAATAGAGGGAAACATGTATGCAAATTAATTGTCCCTGGCTAGTCTGTCGACAGGACATCCCTGAGGGAAATGTGGCAAGGGTATTTACCACGCCTGGAAAACTGTTTCAACTAATGTTGGTTTTAGTTCCCACTTGTGCGAGGCGCTTGCCTGCCTACCTCCATGTTTTGAATGCCAGGGAGGTGTATGACGAATATGTTTGTGTTTCTATATACAGTGCATTTCCATATGTCCTGGAATAGTTTTCACAGTAGATGTGACCATGTCCCTCCTTATTTGTTGAGGTAGAACATGGTAGTTGCATCTGAAAAGCCTTCAGTGCCATGAAGACTGCCTTTCGTTCTAGCATATTTTTGTCTTGCACTGGTTCTATTGGGTTCCATGTTGCTTGCCCGTCCCGCCCTACATCTAGTGTGGTAAAAATTACTACGTCCTGTAACTCACTGTTTTTAATATAGGAATTTGTATTATCTTTAGATTTGGACCAAACTCTGAAGTGGACATTTACGTTAACACCAGGTACCCCCAGATGGGGTTTATCCAGTCATTCCACGGTGGGTACTAATTTAAGTAGCACACTATGTGAATTTAGAACTCATCTCTCTCTATATATACTCTACTCCCCGTGCTCATGGGGGCATACCGTTAGGGCACTAATGTCTTAAGTGGATAGAAGAATTAAAATGTTGAGGGGAATGAATCTGTTTTAACATAATAATGACCAAGGATTTGAGACCATGTTACAGATATATAAATGTTTTTATGTGTTTTATGTGTGTGGATCTTGTGAGTATGTGGACATGTTGTCCTTTTATCAATGTATTATGTCAAATGTGGTGACAGTATTGTTTTGTTTTGTCTATAGCTCTGAAGAAGCCCTAAGTGTGGGCGAAAGGCGTTGGCTGTATTGGATAAAAATACATGTGTTGTGCAAGAAATGAATAAAAGAAATTAAGAACACAAAAAGAGCAAATGCTCTGTCATCGTGATTTCGCTGTCTTGTGGATTACGCCAAGGAAATTGTTTAAATATCTCCATTGATGTGCCTCTCTTATCTGTGTTTACATGGGTTCCATAGATACCGGATGCTGAGGTTTCTCATGTGTGCTCCCCACCCAGCGTGGGGCGCGTCTGTAGTAATGGTGACAGAGGGAGTTTCTTGATTGTAGGTTCTGCTTATTGTAATGTTTTCTATGTTCCATCATATTCCCTCTCTCTGAACTTTCTGTTTGACAACCAATAGCTCTTTCCAGTGCCCAGTTTCTTGTGATCAATGATTTTGGAGTCATTCCTGTATTGGTCTCATGGACTCTGGCCTGGGGTATACGTGGTATGCACTATGCCATCAGACCCATTCGTTTCAGCAGAGTCCTCCCTGTCAAAACCTGCCTATAACAGAATGGATGCGTTTGGTGAGTCAATTCCAGGACCCTCTTCTGTACGAGGAATGCTTTGGTCTCCCTCAACTATAATCTCGCTCTCAGGAAAGTCTTTTCTCTCTCTGGCGCTGAGATGACTTTTCATGGTTTAGGAAGAATCCTGATCTGTGCTTTCATGGCACTGTGTGAGCATCTTTGCCTTCAACAGCCAGTCGTCAAGGTAGGGGTAGACATGTATCCTCTGCCACTTCAAGTGCGCTGCCACCAGTGCAAGGCACTTTGTGAAAACCCCAAAATGAAGTACCTTGAACTGATAATGTACCCGTGCAGGACAAGCACAAGGAATTTCTTGTGTCCGCTGTTCATCGGCCCTTTCTGATAAGATGGTCCGCATGGAATGCCCTCCCTGCAGTGTAGCCTGCTTGAGCCTCTGAGTCTTGATGAATCTGTTCAAGAAGTTGAGGTCCAGGATTGGTCTCAGTGTCATGTCCAGTTTTGGCACTAAAAAAGTAGAAAGTAAACTCATTGGTTCATCTCCTTTTTCGGGACCTTCTCTACTGCAGTCATGTTTGGAAGGTCTTTGACCGCTTGTTGCGGGGGACGATTCTTCCTTGCTGAAGGCTCTTACTCTTCAATGGACTGTTGGAGGTCTTTGCACAAGTTCCATGCAATATCCATTTTGTGTTATGTTGAGAAGCTATTTGTTGGAGGGGATTGCTCCCCATTCTTGGAGGACTCCTCTGATTATGCCCCTACTGGCCTCTGATTATGCCCCTACTGGCATTGTATGCAGGGGGGCCTACCTCTGCAAGTCACTTAGTTGAAGGTCCCATCCCTGTGGGGTGTCACTGCTTCCTCTGGCTCTGCACCCAAATGAGCCTCCAAGGTGTAGTCGGGTATGGTCACTGTGGCGCAATGCTTTGAGCACTGATATGTGCTGTAAAGGTGGTGTGCAGGAATGCCCCTCTGAACTGCAAGGCCCTCATCGCTTTTGTAGTATCAATGCCCTTCTTCATCCTCTAGAGTGACTTGTTCACTGTCGTTCTGAAGTAGTTTTTTCCTGTGAAGGGCATATTTTTAATTGTGGCCTGAATATCTTCCTTAAACCCCAACAGCCTTAGGTAGGCATGCCTCCTTAGGGTGGTGCCAGAGTTCATCTGCCTGCTGGCACTTTCTGCTGTGTCCAGCTCTGACTTCACCCAGGTATTATAGATAGTTTTTCCTTTCTTTTTTCCTTGTTGTGCAGGGCTCTTGGCCTTTTAGTGATGTTTCTGCAGTTTTGTGCAAGTGCTGCATTATTTACAGTATCCATCTCGCAATAGTCCCCTTTGTAACTGGGGAGCCATTACTTGTTTCCACAAAGGATACAAACAATTTTTCTCCTTTCCTTATTAATTTAGTCTTTTACAAGGAATACATAATTGCCTGTATTACATCTAGGATATGTAGGGTTTTTTCAGCTTGCATTTAGGGTTGGCGAAAGAAGGCAGGTAAATGTATCACTTGGTTTTACATGAAAAAGTAATACAAAATTTGATATAAATAGAGGATTTGTTCCCTTGATTATCGTATCCTTGGGGATTTGTAGGGATGGCTTCTGGATCATAAGCCCCTGTATTTTGCTAACCCTCCTTAATGATGTGAGGACAATTGGTAAGGCTGTTTTCATTGTTGGGTATCTGAATTGTGCATAGGCTCAAATGGTGTTTTCGTTAGCTGAGTTAGTAGATTGAGATCCATGTAGGCGTGGGTGCTTTCCTGCGGACTGTAATCCTTTTTACCCCTTCCAGGACACATTTTATGACAAGTGTAGTAAAGAAGCTTCTGCCTGTAACTCCCATTGCGAATGCCACTATGGCCAGTAGGTGACCCTTCAGTGAGGCGTAATTCAGCTCTTTACGGTACCTGGCCATGGTAGTGTCTTGTGTTCAGCCCCCTACAGAGGTTTTACGTTGTTACACCAATGCACAAACCTGTTCCACTTGTGGTACGTTGCGTGCATCCTTAAGTATATCCATTGATCCTGGCAGCATGTTTACCTTGTCTAGATTCTGTGGTCTCAGGAGCCATACTACCACGCTCAGGGTAGCTGGTTCTGGATGGAGTACCTGTCCCTCCTTTATTGTTAACAGGGCCTGATGTACTGGAAGCTGGCCCTGCTACACATTAATCGGTCTGAGAACTAAATGGTTACTGATAGTTTTGCTGCTTGAAGAATGTTCTCAATTCACATGCTGTGCATTATTCTCCCATCTAGTAGTTGTTCTGAAGGCTTCTTGTGGTATTTGAAAGGTATCGTAGTCTCTTCTAAGCTTTGTTGTATCTCATTTCTTGGGGCGGTGGGTGGGTGGCATGTGAATCCAGAAAATTCTTCAAGCTGCAAAACTATACCTACCAGTAAGTAACGATTCTGTTTTGCAGTGTAAATCTTTTATGGAATAATATGCCGTGCATTGATTGGGTAGCGGTATTGTGGTCACCCTTATACCTAGGGTTGAAATGAGATTGAGCTTGCAAACAAATGCATCAGTTCCCTTTGTCCCACCCCTGACTCTTTCTTCACTTTGGATATTCAGGCAGTAGTGTCATGTGACGGTGTGAACATATGACCATGTGGCTGCCATACATATTTTGTTTATAAGGACGTTTGCTTGAAAGGCAAGGGTGGCTCCCATTTGCCTTTTGCTGTGGGTCTTGCCTTCAAATCGATGCCTGCCTTTAGGTAGCATATTTGAATTCTTTGTACTATTGTCACTAGGGAGCCTTATTTTGAATTTGCAAATTAGTTTAAATACTGGTTTCCTTTCTTCACCCCCTTTGTTCTTTCTAGGTAGTAAATTACTGCCCTGCACACACCGAGAGCATGCAGGGGTTTTCAACTTGCGTTTTAAGTTGCTGGAAGAACCCTAATAGCTGAACTGTTTGATTCACATGGAATTGTGACATGATATTTCGCAGGAAGCATAGATTGGTTTGCATGACTACTCTGTCTTTGTGTATTTGCGGATAAGATTCCTGGGTGGTTAGCACTTGCACCTCACTCACCCTCCACAGAGAAGTGATGGCAATTAGAAAAGGGGGCTTTGTTCTGCCTTGTGCAGCGGTTCAAAGTGCTCCTTCATTAGATGTGTCCGCACCAAGGTGATTCCACATAGGCGTTGGTGCCGATCTGGGTGGAGCTACTCACTTTGCTCCTTCTGCAAAGCTTTTGATAACTGGTGTTGTGAAGAAGATTCATCCTATATGTCCTTTTGTGTAGGATACTACTGTTGCCAAGTGTACCTTTAGAGAGGTATAGCTTAAACTGTTGTTTAGGACATACGTTATGTACCTGACCACTGTAGTATATTGGGTCCTGTTGAGAAACGGTTCTCTTGCTTTGCACCATAGGACAAAGCTCCTACATTTTAAATGTGGTAATCGAGGGATTAGATCTGATTTGGGGAGGTGGGGGGGGAAGCGTTCCAAATTCTCTGAGCAAGGCCAGAGAAAGCTCGGTTACAAGTTCTCTTCTTTTTTAAAATGTTGTGGTTTTACAAGTAGATTATTAGAGCTTCTTAGGAATCAATTCACGCTGGACAGTTCAAGTTTTTTTGCCAGGTAAACTGGAGTGTTATGGTGAAGCGCTTTGTGCGTCACGCAAGCTATCTTGAAATGAATCCTTGCTTCGAACAAGAGCCCCTTGAGATTAATTAAGCCTGGAGTGATGTGTGCCCCTTTTCTTGAGCTTGTGATGAGTCTGGCCACAGAGTTTAGAGTAGCCTTTAAAGGGGCCATTGTGGCTTTGAGAAGTCCATCAAGGATAACAATTCTGTAATCTAAGTGGGAGATAACCAAGGTTTGGACAGCAAACTTCATGTCGTCAGGAGGAAGGAAGGGTTTGATTTTCCTTAATGTGTTGTGTTGAGTTGGTGATTAGCTCATCTAGCTGTTGCACTGATGTGTTCATACATATTCAGGTCTTTGTCCAGAGTTATGCCTAATGATCTAGTGAAATCTACAACATGAGTAGTGCAATTGAGGACCGTTAGTTGTTTGAGCCAGTCCTGAATGGGTGTAGAGTGGCTGTGAGGGGAAATCAGTAGGAATTCGGTTTTCAAAGTATTTAGCATAAGGTGATTGTGAGTTAACCAAAGTTGAGTTTTCGTAAGTTGAGAGGTTTAATATCGTCCGGTGTAGAAATGTTCATGTACAATTGCGTATCGTCTGCATACAGGTGGTAATGTATGTTCGATTGGTCCAAAATTTCAGTGAGAGGTTCCATGAACAAGTTGAGGAGCATGGATGATAGTGCAGATCCTTGAGGCACTCCAATTGAGAACAGGGTACTGTTGTAGAGGGAATGGTGCACTTTAACTCTTTGAGTTCTATTATGTATCAACGAGTTAAACCATTATAAGACTGATCCCGATAGCCCCATCCTTTTTTCAAGTAGCTCAATCAAGTTGTCATGCTTGACCGTGTCAAACGCAGAGGAAAGATCCAGGAGAGATGTAGGCAACTTTCCTTCTGGTCCAGCAGTCTCAAGGTTTTGTTAATGATGTGTGTCAGTGCAGTTTCTGTAGTGTGTCCAGATTTAAAGCCTGATTAATATTGGTCAAGGAGTTGAAATTATTCGATGCGGTTACATAGTTGTGTGTGTACACATTTCTCAAGTAGTTTGGCTAAAGTCACAATATTGGAAAGATGTCTGAAGTTGTTAGGATCAGTTAGGTCTGCATTTGGCTTTTTGGGGATGGGCGAGACTTGTCCAACCTTGAGGTAATCAGGAATCAGTCCTTGCAGGAAAGATTTGTGGACAATTTTAGACAAGAGTGGGAGCACGGAGGATATAAATTCTTTAACCACTTGGCTGCTAAGGCAATTCCCGCTGGGTGCTGAAATTTCCAAGATCCCATTCTACATGACGAGTTCACCTTGTCATGAGCACAGCTCCAGTGTGCCTCATGACGAGCTCACCTTGTCATGAGCATGCAAGAGGTTAAAGAGATTAGCAGGAAGAAAATCATTGAAATGATTTGAAGGTTTTAATGAAGATATAGTTTTGAGTAACCACATCATTTGGGAGAGTTAAGGTATTCCACGATGCCTGGTTTTTAGGAGAGTAATGCATAGAGCCAGAAGGAGGGGAACTCATCTGGGGTAGCGGAGAGCAGTGGGCTGGGACAGAGTGCGTATTTTGCGTGATGCGTAGTAGTTCTAGTTCGGTCTTTTCAATGAAGTGTGCAGAAAATGCCTCACTGCTAGGAGTTAAGTTACTGAGTGTTGGTTAGGTGATTGGTTAGCTTGCTGTTTGATGAATTCAAAAACAAATGTGGGCCTGTTTTTGGCATGGTTGAGCTGTGGCCTAAAGTGAGCAGTTTTGGCACAGTCTATAGGTTTGTTATATGTACTTCTTGTCAACTTCAGCTGCATGAAGTATGTTATGGGAGGAGAGTTTCTCCATGACCTCTCCACCAGCCTTAGTTTGCGTCTTTCCTCATTAAGAGAGTGGTTGAACCAGGGTTTGGAAGGTGTGTTGGGAATTCTTTTGAGTTGTTTTGGAGCAATTGAGTTGAATAAGTAAGTTGTGGATGTAGTGTTCGGTGAGGTCATCCAGATTTGTCAGGTTAGGGGGGCGGAAGAAACATGTTATTACTGATGCTGGTTTGATCCTTTAAATGGATGTTTCTCAAGTCTCATGACCATTGTTTAGCCTTACAAGGTTGTCCTTGTATGCACGTCACCCTTTCCAAGATGCTAAATGAAATTAGATAATAATCCAACCAATCACAGGGTGATATGGCATCCAATTGAATAACGTTATCTTTAGCAATGATTAAGTCAAGGGTGGATCCCTTGATGTGGGTAGGTTCATTGCAGGACTATGTGAAGTTTAGGTCAGAGAGAAAGGCCTTGAAAGTGTACACTAAGGATATCATTTGCGTCATTCCAGCGTAAGTTGAAATCCCCAAGGAAGATATGATTAGGGTGTTGGTCAGAGTCGGAGGATATGGTCTCCACTAATTGTTCTACTAAGAGAAGATTGTCGCCTGGGGGCTATGGGGGCAATAGATTGTGTGGAGTATACAAATGAAATTGTAGTTCTTCCAGATTTCGATGCCCAGGTGCTCACAAGTGGACATCGGATCTGTTTTTGTGTGTCTTAGGGTAAGAGATGATAGAAAAATGCAAGCTATGCCAACTCCAACTTTCAGAGGCCTATCTAATCTGATGTCATAGTCCGAGGGAATTAGAATGTCAAGAATTGGTGAGGAGTTGTTAAGCCAGGTTTTGGTAAAGAACAGGCGGTCCAGTTCTTGAGAAAGAATGATGTCTGCAATAACAGCAGCATGTCATACTGCTGATCTGCAATTAAACAGGTCGGAGGGAATGGTTTGGATATAGAATGGTGTGAGTGAGGAATTAGTAGGAGTCGTCGTAAGACAGTAGAAGGGAGTTAATGTCAGCATCCGACAGATGGCCAATGATCAAAAAGAGCCTGGTGTGGTGATTAGGATGGGGCCTTGATTTCCAGTGTAGATTTACCATGCTTTCCACAGGAGAATTTTTCCTCAGGTGGTGTTTAGCCATTGTTGTATGGCAAGGTTAGTTAGCTTTATAGGACATGAAGATTTTCCAAAGATTCTCCATTGTTGTGAAGAGGTGTAGTAGGTACTGAAGATCCTCTTTTATTAGTTGAAATTCATTCTTGAGGTCTGTCAACTTATCCTCAATAGGGGAGGGTATGACGTGTGGGAAGTAGGTCTGAGGGTAAATACTAATTGATACCTCTTCAAGGAGGGGGCCATGGTAGGCTATATGGATTCGACATAGGAAGGAAGGTCATTAGGTGGCGAGGTGCTGGGAGGTTGGGGGCTAGTGGTGGATGTCCTGGGGGTGGCAAGTTGAAGATGGAAGTGACGAAGATCCAGGGCCAGGGCCTCTTGTGCTATAGAGGCCCGGGTGTTGGGGAGCACAATGGGTGAGTTAGGTGGTCCTTCCCGGGAGGGTGAAGTAGGCGAAGGGTCGCGCTAAGACCTCATGATCTCCACAGTATTGTAGCTGAACGTTTTAGAGGTGTGAATATTAAGTAACAGTGATATTTGAGGAGCTAGAGAAGGCAGATTCCCCACATAGGAACTAAGGTAGTCTTTGGTCGTGGTCCAAGGTCTTGTTCCTTCCATGAAGGATTAATTGTTAGTGCAAGGGGACAGGTCTTTTTGGTTCCTAGTTTGTGCGGTAGGGGTGGAGGAAGTGGCAGAGGGGGGTAAATGAGGCGGGGGTTTGGACGAGGTAATCTGGTTTGTAGGGGTGGGCGGTACAGTGTTAGCTATCATGTTTTTAATTTTCATAAAGTATTCTGAAACCGTGAGGCATTTTTATTATTGGTTTGGAGTAGAACATGGCAGTTAGGACTCTTCTCCATTGGGTTCTTCTGTTCGTGAAGATTAGGTTGTTAACCACAACGCCTTTTGAGTTGCAAAAGTATGCAGCAGAGATGAGAGTTCTAGGGTGTCATTTGAGAAGATTATGTTTGAAGTTCTTAGCAGCGTTTTTGCATAGGTTAGGGCAGTAAACAATCTTAAAGGAATAGTGACCCACCCAAGCCAGCAGGTAATCATTCTGTTGGGTGTTCTTTGGAGCCCTGTAGGCGTGGAGCAATGAAGTGATATGTAATGAATTCTGAATATAGAAGTGGCAGGTTTGTTATGGGCTATTATTCATATGTAATTATATTTGTCTCACCGATTGTCAGAGTTTTGTTCTGCGTCCAGATGTAGCTATAAAAAGTGAGTATTCTTTAGTTAAAGAGTAGACATAATGGCGATGGACCTAATAGCCTATTCGATCTTTAGGGATTATGTAAGGGAACAGATCGAACGGATCCCTCGACCGCTCGCAGTCCGGTTTCAGAGCCAACCACAGCACCGAGACCGCCCTCATCGCAGCCACCGACGACATCCGAGCCCTGCTCGACAACAGGGAAACAGCGGCACTCATCCTCTTGGACCTCTCTGCAGCGTTCGACACTGTCTGCCACCGCACCCTAGTTCAACGCCTCAGCAACATCGGCATCCAAAAAAAGGCACTGGAGTGGATCATCTCGTTCCTCGCCGGAAGAACACAGAGAGTCCGCCTCCCCCTGTTTCGATCCGAGGCCACCGAAGTCATCTGCGGCGTACCGCAAGGATCATCACTCAGCCCCACCCTCTTCAACGTCTACATGAGACCTCTTGCAGCCATCGCACGCCAACACAACCTCAACATCATCTCCTACGCCGACGACACCCAGCTGACCCTCTCCCTCACCAGAGACCCCGACACCGCCAGAACCAGCCTACACGAAGGGATGAAAGACATCGCTGAATGGATGAAGAACAGCCGCCTGAAACTGAACTCAGACAAGACGGAAGTCCTCATCCTGGGACCATCGCCCTCCGCCTGGGATGACTCCTGGTGGCCCCCCGCCCTGGGCACCATTACCAAGCCTACAGACCACGCACGCAACCTGGGCTTCATCCTGGACTCCTCCCTCTCGATGACCAGACAAGTCAACGCCGTCTCCTCATCATGCTTTCACACCCTACGCATGCTACGCAAGATCTTCCGATGGATCCCGACCGAAACCAGGAAGACGGTCACCCAGGCACTTGTCACCAGCCGACTGGACTACGGAAACACCCTCTACGCCGGCACCACAGCCAAGCTACAGAAAAGACTCCAAGGCATCCAGAACGCCTCCGCCCGACTCATCCTGGACACCCCCCGACGCAGCCACATCTCCGGCCACCTGAGGGACCTGCACTGGCTCCCCGTCAACAAGAGGATCACGTTCAGGCTCCTCACCCACGCACAGAAGTCTCTCCACGACCTGGGCCCCAAGTACCTCAACGACCGCCTGACCTTCTACACGCCCACCCGCCAGCTACGATCCACTAGCCTCGCCCTCGCCGCCGTACCACGCATCCGAAGAGCCACCGTCGGAGGAAGATCCTTCTCCTACCTGGCGGCCAAGACATGGAAGTCCCTCCCCATCCACCTTCGGCTGACCCAGGACCATCTCGCCTTCAGGAGACAACTCAAGACCTGGATGTTCGAGCAGTAGCTGACCCCTTCCCCCAAGCGCCTTGAGACCCTTCCGGGTGAGTAGTGCGCTATACAAATGCTATGATTGATTGATTGATTGATTGAGTCAAGTCTATGAAAGGTAATGAAAAAGTCCCAATTCTATATGGTCGCTCCTTAGGAGGATCACAGTGTGTGGTAAATTGCACTACGACTAGTCCTACCTTGCTTTAAATGTCTCTGGAATTTGCATAAAGTCTTTTTGACCCCGTTTCAATGTAGGACTAGGATGATAGGCCTATGTCTGTTTCCATTGATCTGAAAAACCGATGTCATGTTATGGATGAGGTTTCCATGTCAGGGCTGGAAAGAGTGAGCCCTTAGATGCAGAATCAACCTTGTCCAGCAAAGCCACAATAATTGTAAAAAGGCAGTATTAGAGAAGACACACAACTAGGAGCACACTCCTCTGGACAGCCAGTTCATTGGCAGCCCAATGGTGATCGCGTGAAAGAGAGGGGCAGCTGACACAGTCAATGGGGGGAGAGGGTAGGCACAAGTCACGGAGTCCCAAAAGCAAATGGTACGTCAGCCAGCCAACGTTCAACAGATCTGGGCAAGCCCCTGCAGCTATGGGTCTCTCCATATCCGTCTCAGATAGGGGCCAGAATGGTAAAAAGAAAATACAAACAAAAGTGACTCACCCCTCGATCGGGGGAAGCAGGAACTTCAAGACCACTCTGACGGGATCGGCGGTCATGTGACCAGTGCGCCCTACCTCCACGACGACTGTCTTCCCCACACGTGTGTTTGGAAAGCCTTTAGGGCCAGGAAGACAGTCTTGAGCTCCAGGACATTTATGTGCTGGATCACTTCTGCTTTCCAAAGTCCTCTGATGTTGAGCTCTCCCCTGGGCGCTCCTCAGCTTGTGTGGGAAGCGTCCATGGTGATGGTCACTTGTGGAATTGGTTGCATGAAAGGTCTGAACGCTTATGTTGTCCACGTTTCACCTGGTTATCTCTTCCTGTCATTTTTGCGTGACAACCATTAGATCTTCCCAACTACCCTTTATCTTTGACCACTGATTTTAGATCCGTTCCTGAATTGGTCTCATATGCAGTCTTGAGTGTGGAAGAGTCAAGAGGCCATAATTTTCCCCATAGTCCTCCCTGTCAGATATAACTCTTGTGGTAGCTGAGAGCTTGGTCTGTGATCACTTCAATCCTCTTAAGGGTAGAGAAGGCACTTGCCTACACTGTGTTGATTTTTTAACCTAGAAAGATCTTTACTCTCTTTGGCTGCATCCGATTACTTTTCAGGGTTTATCATAAACCCTAGTTTGTGAACGGTGTCCATGACCATCTTGGTGCTTTACGGACTCCATTTTGTATTTCCATCGGCCATTTTGTTTGCCATGTGCTCTCCATGTGCTCTGTCCTACCTTCCTGTCAACTGCTCTTGAAATCTGCCTAGAGACAAGATATATTTAGTCTCCTCTGCTTCGCACATGCTCAGTTGAGCATACAGCTGTCCCCAACTTGTAACTGTCAAGATGTGTCCACCAGAATTAGCTGTCAGTCCCTCCCACGTGTTGCTAGCACACTCTCTGTATGACCTTATATGTATTTGAAACCAGCATTCTGTACCTTGTACCGCCCTCATTTGAGCCCCTGTGTGGGTATAAAAGGACCAAGCTCCTTCCAGTCAGTGTGCTACTTCATGCATTACCGAAGGGTGCTGTGTGAATGTAGTTCCACCTCATGAGGTTTAATAAACTCAGTCTTTTCTATTCCAGTTTCTGTGCCAACTTCTTCCTATTGGTGTGAGGACTCTGTGCAGAGAAGGGCGAATCCCTTGCACTGGTAGGCCTTGCTGAGGCTCACCACCACAAATTGGCGCTTCCAACGCGGGGCTCATCAGCGACTCAGTCCCCCGAAGGACTGGTCGCGACGAAGGATTGGAATCTCGCTTTGGACGCGATCGCTGCCTGAGGAGACCCGAGTCTTGGCACCCACCGCGTTTTTCCTTTCTTTCTGATCTGACCATCCAGGTGGCGCCGGTTCTCGACTGAGATCTCTTCTGTTGATTCGTCGTGCAGTGACCATTTGGTCGATTTGAGAACTTGGCAGTTTGAACCTGGACACTATTTGATTGGTAAACGCCGTTCTGCTGCACTTGCTGTTGGTTTGACGCCTTTGATTGGTAAGGTAGTTTAGTAACACTTACTGCGGCTTTGTTTGTACGATTGGCCAATATTGAAATCTGTTTGACACTTATATATGTATTGCAATTCATATAGACAGGTAATGAGGAGATTTCTCTTTATTTTTAATTTGTTTGAACGGCGCAACGTACGAAGAGTACTTCAAGCGCTACTTTGATTATAATACTGCATATTTTGCACTATTTTTGGCATGCCTGTTTCCAGCACACTTCGTAGGATGCGTTGCTTTTGTAGTGGTACCAGTTTGAAACTCGACGAAGCACAAATGTCCCCCCCGGAGGGAACGCCTAATAGGGACATGTATATTAAGTATGGTATTTCTTCCATAATGTACAGCACTTTATGGAACAAATACACTCGTAAAGATCTTGAGTTGCATTGGCCTATGCATGGGTCATTTGATTTGCGAAAGATTCAGTATGTGGAGCAACAAATGTTTAAGCGAAAGGCTAGGCAAGATATGTTTGACTGTGTGCAAATGTGAGAGAAAGAAGTGCGTGAGCGAATGAAGCGTGAGCAAGCCTTGATGGAAAAAGAACAGCGTAAGAGTATCAATGCGAAGGCATTGGAAATGAAAAATAGGGAAATTAAAGAAATTAGAGAGGGAAGATAGGGAGCGTCATTTACAGGTAAATGGCCAATACTCTGTTCGTAGACCCCTTTATCCTATTCTTAATAAACCCCAAGATGATTCTCTCTTACTAGATCATTGTCGACCTCCGTATACTCTTACTTCTGCTCCTTATGAGTCAGATGAGGACTCTCCTACAGACCAGGACAAAGCTAGAGAAACTCGCTCGATGTTATCTGCTGAACATGCGTCTCAGATTAGATCTGCTGTGCATAAAGCCGTTCGTAGTACTGCCACTGTTTCTGAACTTTTAGATAGCATAAAAGATTGGCAGGAAAGGGTGCAAATATATTTTACCGATACATTTGCCGCACAGGTTATCGAGCGGTTTAGAATATATTAGGTAGAAATAGAGCCCGATGATGTAGCAGCTGATTGTAAAAAACTATGTGAAGGTCTTTTTGTCTTCTCCCAGGTGGCTGACACGATCAGACGCTTGGTTAAACTGCGTGTTGAAGCAACCCGTTTGCGAGAGGAGAAAAAGGCAGCAGACGCAGCTGCACAAACATCCCGAATCAGCATGGCACAAACTTCTACTCCTGAAACAGATAAGAATGTTGTAATTAATGTGAAACCCATGCGGGAAGCCGCACCTTTATATGTTCTTCCTAAAGGAACGGGTACAAATGATAAGACTTCTGTAGATGCTAAAGGATATTTTATTTATAATTGGGTTTACACTCCTTGGAATAGAGCAGATGTTATGGCCCTTAAAAATGCATTGCCTGATCTGCGAAAGAATCCAGCAGCCTTTTATGAGGAAGTTGAGGGTGCAATTAGCTCTTGTACTATGACTTTGCCTGATATTGATTTGTCTTTTGGACTAACATTACTGCCTGATATGTGGAGAATGGTGCGTAAAGTTGATGATCGTGCGACATTTGGAGCCTTGTGGAAAGATTTAGAGCAGTTAGATGAAGATAGAGAACTTGTACATAAACCGTGTCAGTTAATTTTAAATCTTCCAGCAGGTAGATTACTTAAGCTAAAGACGATTATTCCCCCTAAAAAGATAGATTTTACTTTATTAGCGTTGTGTAAGCAAAAGGCAGATGAATCGGTTTCAGATTTCTTTACACGCTTTGAAGAGGCATTCCACGATTTTAGTGGCCAGTCATTGACAGATGACTTGGGTAGACATCTGTTTGTCGATAAATATGTCGCAAACCTTTTGCCAGGAATAGCTAGTCGCCTGAAGGCCAGTGAGAGTTCATGAACTACCTCTTCTCCGGTTTCTCTCCTAACTATGGCTCAGTATTATGAGCGACAAGAATTAGAAGCTAAAAGTAATGAGGATAAAAAGTCTAAAGAGTTGAAAACAAAGGTTATGTTAGCTCAAGCATATGGCCCACCTTCTAGAGGTAATGATAGAGGCGGACGTGGATCTTATGGTTCGTCTTTTCCTTCTTATACTAGTTCGAATTTATCTGTTGATCAGTGTGCATACTGCAAGAAATTTGGACATTGGCTTTCTGATTGTCCAGTACTGTGTGCTCAGCAGTGTCCACGTCGTCGGGGACAAATGAGGAATCGCTCAGGATATTCAGGGCCTAGAGGAAGCACGAATGATCGCATTAGGTTTGATGCAAATACACGTGGGCAGGATGGATTTAACACTTTTGATAGAAGGAACCAATATCAAATGTCCGACTATGTGCCGTCTGATTTTCAAGATTCAGCTTATGCATAGGATTGCCTAGGATGGGGTAAGGAATCAGTTGAAGTTCCAGTAGATCAGAGGGGTCCCTATGTTACAGCACATGTTTTGGGTTCTACTGATCAGTTTCTGGTTGATACAGGAGCTACTTGTAGCGCCTTGTCTAAACAATTGGTTCCAAGGGCTCCCCTGTCTGGCTTAACCATTACATCAATAGGTTTCGATGGAACACCTTCCCATAGCCTATTGTCACAACCACTCGCATTTCATGTTGATAAGTTTACTGCTCCATGTCCGTTTTTGCTCTCTCCAAACACACCAGACAATATTGTGGGTCTTGATATGCTTAAATATTTCAGGGCTACGATACGATGTTCTCCGGAAGGAGTACGGGTTATTTTGAATGACAACTACCCTGTGATTGAGAGATCCTGTATTTATTAAAGAGGACATTGCATTAGCTTCACTCCCTAGTACTTTGCGGGCTACTTCAGACACCGATGTAGGGCAAATGGTATTCCGCCAGTGCATATTAGTGTCAAGGAGGGTGCTTCTTTGCCAAGACTGCCTCAGTAGAACATTTCTAAGGAAGGAGAAAAAGCACTTACACGCATTGTTCATGATTTGATTAAAGTAGGGGTTGTGGAAGAAGTTCCTTACAATGTTTGCAATAGTCCGATTCTTCCCATTTTGAAAAACAATACTGACACCAGGATTTATAGATTCATCATTGATTTAAGAGAAGTCAACAAGATTGTAGTACCGCAGTACCCTGTGGTTTCTGACATAACGACACTACTTACTTTGGTTCCTCCTACAGCAACTACATTCTCTGTTATAGACTTGAAGAACGCTTTCTTTTCGATCCCTATTCATCCTGAAAGTCGATATTTGTTCGGTTTCACTTTGAATAATCGATCGTATAGATTTTGTAGAGTTCCTCAAGGCTATACTGAGAGTCCTAGTATTTACAGACAAGCATTGAGGAGACAGCTTGATTCCTTTACTTTGCCTGAAGGAGTGGCTCTCTTACAATATGTCGATGACATCTTGTTGGCAGCTGATACGCCTGAACTACGTGAAGAGTGTACTTTGTCTTTGCTTTCTTTTCTTGCTACACACCATCATAAAGTGTCACGAAAGAAATTGCAATATTGTAGACCGAAGGTAACCTACTTAGGTCACCTTCTGTCTAAGGAGGGGCGTGCATTGACACCAGATTGCATTCAAGCAATTTTAAACACCCCAGTACCTTCCACACAGAAAGAGGTCCGTGCATTCATTGGTTTGACTTCGTTTTGTAGGCAATGGATATTGGGCTTTTCACACATTGTTAAACCCCTGCTAGCGCTTCTGACTAAAAACACTCCGATCCCCCTTCCATGGACAGCTGAATGCCAAAATGCTTTTCGTCAGTTAAGACAAGCTCTTTGCTCTGCACCAGTGTTAGGCACACCAGATTACACAAAAGCTTTTACACTCTATGTACATGAGAAAGATGGATGTGCATTGTCAGTTTTAGTACAGACACACAGGGACAAACAGCGTCTTTGCACATACTTTTCTGCAGTTCTTGATCCTGTTGCTCGTGCATTGCCTGGGTGCTTCCGTTCAGTTGCAACGACAGCTGTGTCCATACATCAGAGTGAAGAGATAGGTTTGTCACACAAACTGTTGGTGCTAGTACCTCATGCAGTAGATGCCCTTTTGAATCAGACTAAGACACAACACTTAACTAGTGCTCGCCTGACAGGATACGAATTGACACTGTTAGCACCTCATATTACCTTGAAGAGGTGTGTGACACTGCACCCAGCCACTTTGTTGCCATATCCTGTGACTCCGTTCCAGTCAAAGGAACCTCACGATTGTATATTCCTTACTGACGAACAGACAAAGGGTTGAATCGATTTGCAAGATACGCCCCTTCCAGATGTAGATGGGGAACTGTGGGTTGATGGGTCCTGTCTGAAGTTACCAGATGGCACGACTTCAGCTGCTTATGCAATTACCACGCTTGAGACAGTAGTGGAAATAGCTTGCATACCTCAGAAGCCGGCTCAAGCAGCTGAACTAATAGCTTTGACACGAGCGTGTGAACTTAGCACTGACTTGTGTGTGAACATTTACACGGATAGCCGCTATGCTTTTGGAGTGGTCCATGATTTTGGCCTACTCTGGAAGGAATGAGGCTTTCTTACATCCCAGGGGATGCAGATAATGCACGGAGAATTAGTACATAATCTCTTGACTGCACTTACATACCCAAAGAAAGTTGCTATTATGAAGTGTAGCGCACACAAGAAAATCATTGACAAAATAGGACAAGGCAATGCCTTTGCAGATCGTGTAGCTCGTGAGACTGCGATGCAACGAAGCACTACATCCATGTACGTAGTGAAGTCTCAAGCTGAGCGTCAGCATGACGCTAGAGAGGAAGCATTGGATATACAGAGATCTGACTCTGTGGAAGAGCTTGAGCAATGGTCTAAAGAAGGAATGTTAGGCGATGAGAGTTGTTGGCGTAACAAAGAAATGAATACGTGGAAATTGCCTGCAGCCTATTTACAACCTATGGTTCAAATGGCACATGGGCTGGCACATGTTGGAGCTCTTGCAATAACTAAATTGCTTACACAAGTTTGGGAGCATCCTGAAATTGCCAGCACAGCTAAAAGAGTGGTACAGTCCTGTTTGATCTGTTGGCAGTATAATCCTGGAAAAGGGACACGGACTCATACAGGAGGGTTTGCTACACCGACTGCACCTTTTGAAGTCTTGCAGATGGATTACATCCAACTTGAACGCTGCAATAATCTAAAGTACGCCCTAGTGGTGGTATGTGCCTTCAGTAAATGGATAGAGGCATACCCTATGAAGGATAATAATGCTCTCACCACAGCAAAGGTGCTTCTGAAGGAGTTTTTCCCTAGATACGGTGTTTGTAAACTTTTGTGGAGTGACAACGGACCTCATTTTATTGGGCAAGTTGTTGAGCATGTCCTGCTGAAAGGGTTAGGGATCAAACTGAAATTCCATACAGTCTTCCACCCACAATCAGCAGGATTAGTGGAGGTACAATGCTACTTTGAAACTAAAGTGGGCGAAAATACTGGCTTCCACGTCTTTGAAGTGGCCAGATGCACTCCCTTTGGCATTGTTGTCCATAAAATCGATACCACATTCACGATCAGGTCTTACCCCCTATGAGGTGGTGTTTGGGAGACCGATGAATATCTGGGGAGTTCCTAAGCCACGCCCCATACATGATGTTCCTTGTGTTCTGATGAATGATTATTTGGCACAGTTAACCGACAGTTTGATTTCTATTCATCAACAGGTTCGAGAAGCCCTTCCTGACAGATCTACAGGTGAGGCCCACGAACTCCGTCCTGGCGTCTATGTGATGGTCAAGGTCTTCGATAGATCGAACAGCCTGGAACCGAGGTGGCGAGGTCCGGAGCAGGTGCTTCTGACTACAAGGACATCAGTTCAAGTAACGAACAAGAAGAACTGGGTCCACAGCACACACTGTAAGCGTGTGTTGCCTGCCTTGGTGGAACCGGCTGTGCTGACCGACCATCGAGAGATTCTGGAGACAGAGAAAGGTCAAGCTATTTCACCTGACGAATTTGCGGAAGTCTTCCCGGACCACACGATTCCTGAAGCATCGCGATACTACTTGAGACCGAGGAAAGAATCTGCAGTGTTGAAAAAGACTGGTTGAGCTACCGCCCTGGGTTAGTGAAACAGAGAGCCGATGTGGCAAGGGGGAGGGGGTTTGGGGGGGGATAAGCCCTGCGTTAGTGTAGTGACACCCCTCTTGGCCCCTGGTGAAGAAATCAGCGGCTGCCCAGGGGATAAGAGCTCCAACGATTGTTTTCAACGAGTGTTTAGGAAAATCAATTATAACTGTTGCTGAAATGAATAACAAAAGAATCATTTGTGCTGTAGGGTTTGTTGTTGCTCTGGTGGTTATGGCGATAATGTAAATGTGGGTGTTTCTTGTAAAACGCACTGTGACTCCATGGAGTATCCTGGCGCTGAAGACCGCTGGGGAACCCCTCCTGGTTTTCCCTGTGAGATGGTCCCTTTCTGGGTATCTCCAAGGTGAAACCAGGCATCCTTGGCGTGTGGGGGGGGGGGGCCGTTGTAGAGATGAGGCAAGCTTAATGCCCAGAGTTGCCGAGTATGTTCCCTGGGTAGAGTAGGCACCGAGTCGAGAATTATCGAGTCCGTTTTGACCCTGGTCCACGACCCTGCCACGTCGGGAATTGAACCCTGGTCCCGGGCCGTTCTCTGCTTACGGGTCTGCCCGTGAGCCACACCACTCCACACCTGGTTTGTTGAGAAAGTGGCTCCTGCTCGTCAGCTTCTTGTTGCCACTACTCCAGCTTCAGTAGAACATAAATATTTTACACTTCCCTACCATGAACAGAAACATCGACAATCCTACTTAAATAACACATTCATCCAGATATTGCATCATACACACAATGCTACGAATGCTACCAACTGTTGGGTGTGTGGAATGATACCTGCAGACCAAAAGAAAGGAGGAACACCCTTTATTCCTCTACCGTTTTCCCACAATGGTTCATGTCAGGCTTGGTATGCCCTTTTGTTTGCTTTCTGAAAGCTCTCAGTAGGTGGAATCATCTTTCGGTTGAATAAAGTATGCTATCAAGATAAAGATGGTTATCCTCAAGCTAAAGGGACTAAATGGAAGGGGAAGAGTACCAACCGGACAATATTTCGACACCATGTGTCTTCACGAATATGAGGAACATTAAAGACAATGGACCTTTTGTAATTTCTGGGACCAGAGCTAAAGCAGATCTGTGTATAAGTAGTTTTGGGAGAATTCCCGTAGGACGGAGTGAATGTATTTTGACATTGATTATTGAAGGAGCTAACAACAGTAGTTTTACGTCTTCACACAATTCATATTTTGTATGTGGTAATAAAGGATACTATCAATTACCTGTTGGGTGGTCCGGGGTATGTTACATATCATTTTTGTGTTCTTGGCCCCTCCATCATATCACCTGAATTTAAAGTTGTATAATGATATTTCCAAGAATAGATACAAACGTACAATGAGGTTGACCAGACAGATAGCACTTTGCAACAATATGTCGATTTCAATTTGGGTTTGTTCTTCTTTGTGGGTGCTGCACTGAATAGCAGAAAGATAAGGCGATTAACTCGTGTTGTGGAAGCTGTCACCAATCAAACAGCTATGGCACTTGGGAACATTACAGAGGAACTGCAAATTGCAAGGATTGTAGCACTCTATAATAGGATGGTGCTTGACGTGATTTTAGCTGATCGAGGTGGTGCATGTCGCATCATCGGTAGCAGTTGCTGTGCATTTATACCAGATCACTCACCTTCAGTATATGATGCAATCTCAAAACTGCATAAGATTACTGCAGAAATTCACACAGACTGGTACATGGACATTTTCAAACTGAATATGGACACTCTTTGCTACTTGGGGCTGGAAGCTACTGACTATTTTATGTATACTACTGGTGATACTATTTACATGATGTACTTGTATACAATGTGGTCCTATGCTTTGCTCCATGTGCATCACTGCTTGTACACCTGCCAAAAGAAATATTGCAGATATAAAAGCACAGCAAAAGTTAAACAAAGAAATTACTGAGATGATGAACATCAATGTACAGGATGCATATCTAGATTACCCCAGATAAACGAATGTCTTCAGCTAATGCTGAAAGGGTCCTCTGTTGTAATTTAGCAGCGATTAGGTTAAGCATTAGCAGAAGACATCTTGTATTTAGAGACTATCTTGCCCGTTGTGTGGAATCCATTTTGTATTTCTGGCAGCCATTTTGTTTACCATGTGCTCTGTCCTACCTTCCTGTTAACTGCTCTTGAAATCTGCCTAGAGACGAGATATATTTAGCCGCTTCTGCTTCGAACATGTTCAGTTGAGCTTACAGCTGTCCTCAACTTGTAACTGTCAGGATCTGTCCACCAGAATTAGCTATATGTCAGCCCCTCCCACTTGTTGCCAGCACACTCTCTGTATGACCTTGTATGTATTTGAAACCAGCATTCTGTAGTTGTACCGCCTTCATTTGAGCCCCTGTCTCGGTATAAAAGGACCAAGCTCCTTCCGGTCAGTGTGCTACTTCATGTATTACCGAAGGGTGCTGTGTGAATGTAGTTCCACCTCATGAGGTTTAATAAACTGTCTTTTCTATTCCAGTTTCTGTGCCACCTTCTTCCTATTGGTCTGAGGACTCTGTGCAGAGAAGGGCGAATCCTTTGCACTGGTAGGCCTTGCTGAGGCTCACCACCACAGACCCCAAAAGTGTTTGCTGCCCTCTTTGCCACCAAGTTGTATACAGTAATGACATCGGTTGGGAATGGTCTCTCAAGGGGTAGGTGTTGATTCCCTCCTCCGTTGAGTCAGCATAGAAACATCCCATTGGTTGTCGAGATGTCGTGGTCCTACATTATCCCCATGGGCCCCTAGGTCTTCTTCCATGTAGAACATGCCTGGCTCCTCTTCTTCTCGCTCCGGCCTGGTGGGCAGATCGACCTTGACCTGCTCTGTCTCTCCCAACTCAGCTAACCCGATGCCTTTTAAGGGATGCGAAATTCTCGTACAGAAGCATTGAAGTTCACTTTTTCAGCAGGATTGCTGATATTTCAGCTTTGATGCGTCTTTTCTTCCACTCAACTTCGAGCACCCTGTATTCGGCATGGATTTCGGTCAGTGGCCTTTTCTTCGGAGCCAGGCTTTGACAGTTGATGATTCCTTTGTCCTTTCTTTCTTCTCCTTTGACATGAAGCGTTTCTCTGACATAAGCTGTCCAGTAGTGTCCATGTGTTGGGACCCAGGGGTCTCTGTGTGTTTAGACTTTCTTTCAGCCGACTATTCTTTTTGTGCTTTGACAGTCTTATAAAATTTGGATTTCAGCAACTTTTATTTGGCTACCCTTTGGTTTTTGGATGTTATCTGAGGGTGGTTTTGGAGTTCTCCCTCATGTTTCTTCAGTGGTACCTCAGGCTTTAACTCAACAACCTCTTTCTCAGCCTCAGATACATGGACCTGCAAAACCTCTGCACCCACGTGGTCCTCTTCTTCAGTCAACAGCCCAGGTTCTCTCAGAGAAGAGCTCTCCTTTTTCTGTGCTTGTGAGATGGAGTAGTGTGCCAGCCTCTGATTTGCCCTAGTACCTTCAGTAGAAACCTGGCATATGCCTCACAGCCTTCTGCGATGTGGCCTCTTGGCAGGCAGAAGTTGCAGACTTAATGCTTGTCCTTCAGGGAAAGATTTATGGTGTCACTTAGGACAGATCCTAAAGGAGGCGTTATCCATTTCTCTGAATACTCTACCCTGCAATTTACCGACTGCGTGGTTGCTTGCTCATGTGGTTCACTAACCTTTTGGTGATCTTTGGTGTTTTTCGGTTCTTTCTCTCTCCTCTTTCTATGGGTGTCATTCATAGTGTTTTTTTCCCTTTGCTGTCCTTGACCATTCATTGAACTTCTCATGCTCCTTATCCGGCATTCGCAAAGCATCAACTCATGCTTCTAGGCCAAGTGCCTGGAAAAAAAATATGATGATGGCAACAGTAGCGTAGCTAGACCTATGGCCCCTGAATTTTCTGGCGTATGGCCGTATGTAAGAGATGGGGGAGGGGAGGTGGGAGTTGCTGGTGATTTACGATTTCCTCTGCCACCGCCCCATGATTGCCGCCGCCCCTACAACTAGTGCCTCCCAGGCGGATCGCCTCCCGAGGCCCCCGCTACGCCACTGGATGGCAACCATGCACAGGGGCTTCTGGGCCACACAGCTGACGTCATAGGGGGACAGACACACAGCACCAAATGGCCACAGACGACACCCAACAACAAAAGAGGGAAAAAGAGGAATAAGAAAAGTATTCTCGACCCAACCAGTAGACGGCAGAATAATCATGCGATAATAATTATGGAAGAGAAATCATGCAGCAAAATCATGTTTGTCTGGCCCACTGGGGAGCACTGAAGACTAATGTGTGCCTGTTCGCACTTTTATATCACCTGGGGGCAGTGAAGAGCAGTAGTCAAACATCCCTAATCATTTTATTGGCATGGCATTCCCTGGTGGTCGGGTGGTAAAACCTGGAGGTGAGGCTTTGATATTTTGCTGTGTTGTGAACAAGTCTATATGCGGTGTGCCTAAACTTTGAAATATGCCCTTTTACTACCCCCCTTCGTTTAGCTCCCACTTGTGTGTGGTGCTTGCCTCTTTTCTTAAACTGCCTGCGTCTGTGTCGAGGAACCAGGGTAGGTGTAATGCAGTTGGCGCTATCCTCTTTTCCAGTGCCAATTTCCATACAACTTGTGTTAGTCTGTATACCATAGCAGCCTTTGCCCCCCCCCGTTTGTGTTGCGGTAGAACATTGCGATTGCCGATCCCCCTTCACATCTTTGCAAGGTTTTCACGGCTAAGGTGGTCTTAAGTTGTAACACATTTATATGCTGTACTGCTTTTTTGAGGTTCAAAAGTCCCCTAATGGTCAGGCTTTCCATGTGTGCTCCCCCACCCTGTGTGAGATGAATTTGTGATAATAGTTAACCAAGGGAGAGAGTGGTTTGAAAGGTCTGTCCATTGTGATATTTCCTTTTGTACCTGGTCTGTCAATTACGAGATCGTCCCAACTCCTGGTTTACTGTGCCCATTGTTGCTACAGCCACTCTTGTAGTGGTCTCATATGCTACCTCGCCTGGAGTACTAGGGGAATGCAAGATGCCATAATGTCCAACGTTTCCTCGCGGGCTCTCACAGTCATACATTGTCCCTTCTTGTACAGGTGAGCTTGCTCAACTATTGCTTGGACTCTCTCCTTGTTAGTGGAAAGGCTTTGTTTTTATCCGTGTTTAGGGTTGCCCATAGACAGCTTTTTTTCCCTTTCTGAGTTTAGCGAGAATTGTTCTAAGCAGAGAGAGAGCGAGCCCTAACTTGGTTAGAGTTCCAATGACTGTTTAAGTTTTCATAGCACTGTTGGAACGTCTTTGCCTTTACTAGCCAGTCATTCCGCTTCTTCTGAGGTGCACTGCTACTACGGACAGATACTTTGTGAAAAGTCTGTGTGCGGACTTTCTTCCAAAGGTTAGTATTTGAATAGTGTACTTTGCCTACCACAAATATTAGAAATTTTCATTGCAATGTGGAGGTAGGTTTCTTTGAGATCTATACTTGTCATGTAGTTTCCTTTATGCGTCAGAGGGATAACCTATTGCAGTGAAATCATTTTGAACGTTTGTGTTTTGATTGATCTGTTGAGTGCCCATAGATCTAGTATGGGCCTTAGTGTTTTGTCCGGTTTCTGTACCACAAAATAGTTTGAGTAGACTCTGTGGTTCCTTTCTTTTTTCTATACTAATTTTAGTGCCCTCTGTTAAGCGGTAGTTGATTTCTTTTCAAAAGCATCGTTTTTTTTCCTTGCTGATTCTCTTTCCTAATCGTCAGAATTGTAGGTGCTTTGCACCTATGGTCTGTACCGCAGCGCGGGGACACACTAGCCTAGTGGAACCATGCGCTTTATAAATGTGATTATTATTATTTATTAGCAGTTCAATACAATGACTATGGATCAGATTTAACATCCATTTGTCGGAGATGATTTTTCACCAGACCTGCCCAAAGCGTCAAATTTGCAGTCCCCGTGGGGACTTGTGTAAGAGGGGATTAAGAGCGCAGTCACTTGCTGGAAGGTATCCCACTTTGGGGAAGTTGCTCTTCCTTTTCCATGAAAGGTATGTTGTGTGGGTGACACATACTGTCACTGTTATGGTGTTGCTGGGAGAATGCTCTGTGTGAACTAAGCGCGTGTTGTTGGGGAGTGGGGCATTTTTCATGCAGTGGCTTCAATTCGAGAATAAGCGACATTTCCCTTGATGTAAGGGAGGTCTCTAGTAGAGAACCTGTATTTTTCCTCAATTCTTGGGACGATGGCCTTTGTTATTGCCAGCACTTTTGAATTGCCTCTTGACCCTGATCCAGGACACTGGGCAACATGGGTAAGAACTGATTTCTCTTTTGATAAGGCAACAAAGTCTATAGGAAGAAACAGAATTCTACCTGCTCTTCTTCCAGTTGAACACTAAATGTGTTTGCCGCTTCCTGTATTACTGCTTTTTATGCAGTAATGTCATCAGGACGATGAACTAAACAGATATAAATCTAGCCCTTCCTCTGGTGAGTTTTCCTACAAGTCCTAACAATCCCCGTAGATTCTCATACTGGAGACTGCGTGATTATTTCGTCCTCTCCATGGTGGAACAACTCTTCCTCTGCTTCCTCCTGTGTCTCTGGTGTATGTGAAGAGTCTAGCTCCATCACCTCTTGCTCTGGCTCTATCTTGTTGAGGTTTCAGTTCTCTTTATCTTCAGCGTCAGTGCCGAGGTGTCCTTCACCGAAGGGTCCTTTTTCTTCCCATGCTCTCGATCCTGTTTCGGTGTTGAGCGAAGTGAATACGGTTTGCTTCCCACAGAATCCTTTAGCTTGTATCCCAGGCGGCTCTTTTGACTTTTGCCTGACTTCTGCTGTAGAAGGTTTCTGCGATGAGGTTGGTTTAGCATGTCTCGTGTATGAGGTCTTCGGCTCGGTTGCTGTGACCCTGGGTGATTTACCAGCGATTTTTTTTATTTCGATGTCTTATGGAATCTTCTTAGATGTTTTCTCCCTTTGTGTTTCTATGAACTCCTTGACGTCAGGGATCTTTACCTTGGGCTGCCCAGAGCCTTAATACGTACCTTCATCGGTGCTTGACAACCCGAAGTCCTTCAGGGACTCCTGCTTTTGCTGAGATGAGGCCATGGCGTAGTGCGCCCACCTGTTTTCTCTTCTTTGTGGGTCTTGGGCGGAAATTCTGCATATCCATTGCACCCATGTAACCTGTGGTCCTTCAGAAGAGACTGCAGACATCATGGCTGCCCTTTTGTGCATATCTGTGGGGACAGATGTGGCAAAATCAAAAGGGTATGTTCCATGCCTCTTGCTCACTGCCCAACTTATGAGGTCACAGTAAACGTTGATCCAAAAATCTTTCATTGTTTTGTCAATCTTTTTTAGTGCATTTGTTTGCCTTCTATGTCCTTCGGTAGTTAGGTTCTAATTCCCCTTGTTTTCGGAATTCTCATCTAATTTATGCTTTCGATAAAACTTATCTCTGCTGCTCCGGAGCCTTCGGGTGAACTTCCAGACCCAACAGAGGAAAAAAAGAGTATAAATATGGCACCCACGTCAAAAGGTTTAAGGTGTGTACATCTGACGTCATTCAGGAAGGAACAAGTCACCAAATGGTTGACAGCTTAACTATGTGCACAAACACACACAAAAAAGGGAAAAAGGATTAAACAGAGAACTCAGTACCTAATCACTAGATGGTGAAAAAATGCACAGCAATTGAATCCAGAAAAAAATCATGCGGCAAAAACGCAGTTCTTATTTGGGGCATTAGTATATAGTGTCTTACATGTGCCACATGCTCTAAAAAAGCTCTTTTTACAATGTCTGGCCTAGCAAGATGGTTGGAAATCAACCAATCCACTGAAAGACTTACAGAGGAAGTCTTGAAGTATTAATACAGTTAAAGAGGTAGAGATTAAATTACTCATTTAAGGTAAACTGAGCAACAATGGAGTTGATGTCCATGCACACTATTACCAACAGGAGTGGTCACCAACCTCATGACTGGAAAGACTTCTTCGAAGAAAAACAACTTGAAAACATCCCGACCCAACACTAGATGGCAGGAGTATGCAAAGCATGTGATCTACAGCTCACATGCTTCGAACACTTACTTCCAAGAATGCAAAATAAGCATCTGACTAAATGATGAAAACGTGTCCCAAGTGTGTTTAATTTTTATTCAGAATGCGGCTGCAAGGATTCTCCTAAACATCCCTCGCCGCAAGCCCACCACCCCTGCCATTCGCCACCTTCACTGGTTGAGAATCGAGAGCCGCATTAAATTCAAGGCCCTATGCATTGCCTATAAGGCAATACATGGCATTGGGCCCAGGTTCCTTACTGAAGCTTTCCAGCTCTATACTCCCAAGAGACAGTTAAGATCGGCTAACACCTGTCTCCTCTCAGTACCGCGTACAAGAACTGCCACTTGGGGAGACAGGCGTTTTCTGGTGGCCACTCCAAAACTCTGGAATCTTTTGCACTGGCCATCAAGTTCGCCCCTAACCTGATGAGCTTTCGCAGGCTCTTAAAAACTTGGTTGTTCAACCAGTAAGATGCTGACTATTACAAGTAGTTCCACAGCGCCGAGACACCCCAGGGTATTTGTTGCGCTATAAAAAATTTCGAAAATAAATAAAATAAACAGACCTAAGACATGACAGCTGGTCTAAGTAGATGTAGTTGAGAATTACTACTTCTTTTATGGGCAACACTTAGAAAATAACCTAAAATGGTCACTGTGTGGTTTTTAAGGAAGGCGTTTCTGTAATGTGAAGGTTCAGGTGGTAGACTCCAGAAATTGTGTTTGAAAGAAAATAACAAGCACAAACACAAGAACACGCATTTAGTAGTCTGGGCTCGATTGTCACTTTAATACACAGACCCGCAGCATGCATTGTAAACATGATTGTTGGCCTTCTGTTTGCATGACTTTTTTAAAATTATTTTTCTTATTTATTATAAAAATTACAATTTTGAAATGCTGAAAATATGAGTTAGTTGCCTGAGGTGGTAAGTGGCAGCAGATAAAGGTAAGGTGAAATGAGGGCTCTCCTGAAAAGTCCAGAGCGGAGTGTGTATTTACTCCATATAAAAAGCCCAGAGCTCTGTTACAGAGTTATCTCTTTCCCAGCCTGAATGGCCACCAAGGACATCTCTTGTTGGTGGCTGTATTACAGGATAGCTCTCTTATAAGATGTTGCGAGACAGAGACATGCGTCCAGGTGCAAATGAAATAGTCATTGTATCAGCTGGGTTGTTGTGGCCCAAGGGACATTGCTGGAGCCAGATCTTCTCACAAAGCTGGGTGTAAATCGCCCAAAGGACACCAGCCAGAAATCTTAAATGATGGAGACCACCTACCGACTGAGGTTCTGCACAGACTAGAATTCTGCTTCTGCCCAGAGGGTAAAGCCACGTTGCACAGACTAAACAAGGCTGACTAATTCCATGCTACAGTGCCTGCTGCCCAGACAGCCACAGGACTCACGACTGTGGTATGAGAGGAGACGAGAGGGCTTCTCTTGGAGATAATATGGAAGGACTAATGAGCGCATTGAACCTTAAACAGGCACAAAGACACAGGCACAAGACGGTGAAATGAAATACTGAAATGACAGGACAACATTGTAAATCAAATAATACTGCTATAAAATAGGCAACTTCACAACAAATTCAAACATGAGCGAGGAGAAGCTCTAGGGACATGGGCATAATTTGACACACATGTTCTAAGCGCAGAGGTGCGCTTGCTTTTACCAGACTATTGCCAGACAAAGGACCGGTAAATCTGTCTCACTTGGACAACACTTTGGTAAACAAAAGCCAGAGTACAGCCTCTGGGCAGAATATTCTGACAGAGGCCATGCGTATGTTGTCTATTAAGGTAGAGAGAGGTCTAAGTGGGTCCTCAAAAGGCCATATATAACGGCAGGCCCATTAACACCTGCAGAGGTGGAGATTATAGGATGTAAAGTGGTAAAATGGAGCACTTTGGCATCGTAAAGCCTTCCAGGGCATGGCAATATATTACAATGGTAAGTGCACCAGGCAAGGACTGTCCATTTGTTATCGGGGCAGACACTATGTGCAAGACATTGGGTTCGCAACATCCCCCAAACCTTAGGTTAGTAACCATATCATGTTTGTCTCTCACATTGTGAAGCAGAGGTAGCCTCGTTGGACACCGGCAAACTTTGAGTCTCACATAAGCTGCATTAATATAGTTAAAAACAAAGTATACCGGATGCTATACCTAGAGGGAAGGCCATCATTCAAATCAGACTATCCTGCTCAGGCTGCCTCACCCCTTAAGGGGGAGAGGGACCGCTGATGACTGCGAGATCATGTCAGCAGAAATGACCGCTTTGTGTTATTCCCAGCTGGCACAGCTTCCAGTGACGAGTCTTTGTTCATCTCTGTTTTGTAACCAATCACTGATGTGCCCAGAATGCTAAGCAAGCTGCAATACAGCAAGCCAGAAAAATCCGGCAAGCAGCCTCCATGTTTAACATAAGTAGAGTGTAATTTCACTTACACTTAGCAATATTAAACAACTGAAATATGATGTTGTGCCGGCCTCACCACAGCTTCCTTAATATTCTAGTAAATCCTCTTAAAATAGAGGGATGTTACATGGGTCAGAGAGCTAGCTGTTTTAACAGAGGAAAGAAACTGTATTTTACAAAAAGGTAGAAATTCCCGCTGGGAGGAGGAGAAATGTGCATAGGAGGGAGCTTGAAATATATGACATAAAAACCATCTACCATGTAAGAAAACAATACACTTATAACATGGTGAATGAGCAGCAGAGCTGGGTCCACAGGCTGCCAACAATCGAGCTGCTCACGTGGAATGATCCAAACTACCTTAAAGACATTTATTCTGAAGTCGAAGGCAGACACAACTGACAGTAGCCAGGACTGTCCGCTCTCTCGTGCTACTGAGACATGTCCACCAGCGCTTGCTCTTTTCTGGAGCTGCCCAATGTCATGGTACTGATGTTGAAGGCCTCCAGGACCGACTTCCAAGTCTCACCACCTACAACAAGATTCCTAACTTTTGCAGGCCTTAGTCCTTTCGCATAATTAACTAAAAGAATAATCTTTGTCATTCAGTCATGCATGAAAATAAAATATAAAACCAACATCATCACTGTCCATCGAAACACATATGTACAGAACGGACATTCTATAAAGGATGCGGTGTGCAAGGCGCTAGCCCCGGTGCTTGACTAAGCAGCCAATGCCACCTGTCCATTGATGAAAGAGCCTGAAAAGGCGCTTACATTTAAAACTGCAGGATGGAGAAGGCCAGAAGGGGAAGGGCTGTAAACAATAAAAGGCCAACACTCCCTCCAAGGAAACATCTCTCCTATGCTGAGAACATTAGGGCCACTGCGGGCACTGGGGTGGGGGTGGGGTGGAGGGGACCTTTGAGTCTTTTTTTTTATTCCTCCCCATGTCAAGTCTTTGCAGAGAGGAACCAGTCCATTATGAGATTATCGCTGCTCTTGTATCGAAGGGAGGTGGCGGCTCTTCTCCACCATCTCAAGCTTTAGTTTCACCAGTTTTCCAACGATACCATTGAACGAAGCCAACGGTGCCCTCTTTCCATGGAAGACAGACAGGGGCTGCATCAGCAGGTCTGGCGTCCTCCTAGCTCCCTGTCACGGTGTGAGGAACCCATGAAGCAGTCCATGTTCCATCTTTTTTCTTGGGGAGTAAGGTACAATTGTAACAAAAGCAAATGTATACAAAAACAAAATACAACAGGCAGGACAATCTGCCACCAGCTGAGCGACTTTGGAGAATCTGACTCCTTAATCTGACTCCTTATAACAAGACTGGGTTCATTTTATGGCACTTGGGAAGCGTTCAGATCTGGTGAAGGGGAGGATGGTGGGAAGGGGTAAAGAGGAAGCGCTCCAGGTTCTGGGCCTCCCCCGCCCTTGCGTGGCTCTGTGCCTCCGAAGAAAGCAGCGTTCGCAGAGGGTTGCCAAACCCCCGCCACTCTCTTGTGCTCCCTCCCTCTGCCGCAGGAAGGAGGGCTCAAGGAACACGTGCAAACAGCCACCTCCTGCTGTCCAATAGCTGCCGTCTGGGGAGTGGGCACCCCCCTTCCTGCCTCCTCCTAAGTCTTCTCCTCCCGCTCTGTCTTCCTCCTCGTTATATTGCGGGGTTTAATTTTTAGAGACAGTTCCCACAGGGCCTCTTCGGCGAGGTGATCACTAAAGTCATTGAAGAAGGAGATGATTTCTTCATTACGTTTGAGGTCGTAGTGCCTGAAAAGAAAGGACCAGAGTGAGATAACAAGGCACTATGTTTGGCAGTAGAAGACTGAACTTTTCATACAGTGCTGCAAGACTACCTACAGCCATGCTCTTCTGAACTCCTAACATGATCTTCATAAACTTCCACATGCTCTTCCAGCTGCCCCTCCCATAACCGCTCAGTGTTCGCACGCCCCTCCCCTATCCCTCCAATGTTTCTCGGGTTACCTCAAACATGCCCCTCAGACAGCTCAGTTACAAGTAACAATGGACAAAAATTCGGTTGACTATGTTGAGTAGTTTTTTGCACTTAATATACATTCAAGAAATAAGACAGTTATTTGACAGTGGACACAGTAATATTACCAGAATCAGTGAATTTGCAAAATGTACTGGTAGCTAATAACATCAAGGTTTCAGTAGAGAAAGTCATACAGTAGTGATTCGGTACAGGGCTCCGTGAATGTGAAATAATGGCAAAAAACTGAAAATATTTCAATTGCACGCAAATTTAAAGTTGTGGGGTTGTACATATTTCTGGACACAATCATTAGTATGAACAATTGTTACTTACCTGTAAACGGTGGTTCTCCAGTATTGGTGTCTTTCATAGATTCACATGCTTGAATATTCCCCGTCGTCGAAGTGGGAGGCCCGCGGTAATAAAATAGCAATAAAAAATCCCAATAATATATGTATATAAAAACATGTCACAAATTCCAAAACCAGAAATACTTACAAGTACCAGGTTAGCATTAACACATAGGAATACATAGGAGAAAAAGAAACACCTTTATAGCATATCCAGGTCATTATGTTAGTCCAAACTACAGCCAATCAGGCACAAGCACCCCTCTAGAACCTTCTCCTCGGAGGCTCAGGCCCTCAAATTTTCGCAGCCCAGGAGTGACAAAAGAATCTAAGAGGAGAAGCAAGCCTCTGAGGGGAGGTGGGTGGGTCGCATGTGAATCTATGAAAGACACCAATACTGGAGAACCACCGTTTACAGGTAAGGAACAATTGTTCTTCTCCAGTATTGGGGTGTCTTTCATAGATTCACATGCTTGAATAGAATAGTGAGCAGTAAAAGCTGGCCGCAAGACAAAAACAACAGTGCCTTGGCATGAAAATGCAATGAAATGACAATGTTGCCAGACCGATAATAACAATAATAATAACAACCATATAGGCGGAGGGAATGAAAGAAGCTCACATTATTTAAAAAGATTGCGAAGCACCGCTTGGCCCACTGCCGTATCAGCTTCGTTGATCGTCTCAAGGCAGTAATGTCTCGTGAAAGTGTGCCTGCTGGACCACGTAGCTGCTCGACATATTTGGTGAATCGGCACACCAGCAAACAGGGCAGTAGAGGATGACATCGCCCTGGTGGAATGAGCTCTCACTGAAGATTGAAGAGGTTTGCCAGCTTTCTGATGACAGAAAGAAATTGCTGAAGAAATCCAACGTGCAATAGTTGGCTTGGTAACAGAACGCCCCTTGCGCATGCGTCCGTAAGCAACTAACAGTTGGTCAGACCTACGAAAAGGCGCAGTCCTGTCGATGTAGAATTTAAGGCATCTTTTAACGTCCAATGAATGCAACCGTTGCTCCGCTGGAGTTTGAGGATTGGCGAAGAAAGTTTTTAAGAACACTGGTTCATTGAGGAGAAAATCAGTTGGCACCTTAGGCATGAAAGCCGGATTGGTGCGAAGCACAACACAGTCCGATTTGAATTGAAGGAAAGGAAAGGAGGTTTAATGGTAAAGGCGTGGATATCACTCACGCGACGTGAAGAGGTCAAAGCAAGAAGAAGGACCGCCTTCCAAGTAAAAGTTTTTAAATCCGCTTTGTGGATAGGCTCAAAAGGCGCCTTCATCAATTGTGCCAAAACAACATTGAGATGCCAGGTAGGAGGAGGATGCCGAATGGGCGGGAACTTCCTGAACAGCCCTTTGAAAAATTGCCAAATGACTCTGGAAGAACAGAGAGAGGAAGACCCATCGTGTCGGAAACGAGATATTGCCGCTAGGAGAACCTTCAAAGTGGAGTGGGAAAGTCCTGATTGAGCCAGCTGTAGAAAGAACGGCAGAAGCTGAGCAGGAGTGGAATGGATAGGATGGATGTTGGCAGCTGCACACCAATGACAGAACCTTTTCCACTTTAGCTTGTAAGTCTTTACTGTAGACGGAGCTCTCGTATTGGCAAGAACGTCTCTACATGCTGGCGAAATATTCAAATGGGCAAATTCGTGTTGCTCAGGTTCCAGGCCGATAATTTGAGAGAGGAGGGGTTCGGATGACAGATCCGACCCTCGTCCATCGTGAGGAGATCTGCTCGAGGATGAAGGAGGATGGGTTCGCACTGTGAGAGAAGCAGCTGTTCCGAGAACCATGCTTGTCGAGGCCATCTGGGAGCGATCAGGAGAATGTGGCACGGCTGTCTCCGCATCTTCCACAACACTCGAGGGACCAGCGGAATCGGCAGAAAAGCGTAGGCAAATAGATTGCACCAATCCATCAAAAGGGCATTCCCGGACGACCCTTGATGAGGAAGGCAACTTGCATAGGACTGGCATTTCCGATTCACAGGGCTCGCAAAGAGATCCATTGAACGGAGGAGAGCCACCATGCGTAGCATCTGCAGCGGACGCTCATGAGACACGAATGCCTTTGCCAGCGAAGTATTCAGAGTGGCTCCCAGAAAGGTCCTGCAATGAGCTGGATCGACCTGAGACTTCTCGGTGTTGATGCAGAGACCGAGGGAGTGGGCTCGCAGAGAGATCCATGGTCGGAAGACCCCACAGCCGAAAGATTAAGTCCAGAGTCGGCTGATGTAACTCCCATTCGTGGGTCGATGACGCGGACCTGCTGAGGGAATTCACTAGGATGTTGAAGATGCCTGGTAGTTGAATCGCTGTCAGGGTAATATGGTGACGAGGTGCCCAGTCCCAGATACTCTGCGCCAGTCGAGAAAGGGGCGGTGATTTGGTGCCACCCTGCTTGTTTACATAGTGCATACTGGTGATATTGTGGGTCTGAATGAGCACTGCTTCTCCCTGGAGCAGAAGATGGAAGGATTTGAGCGCCAGGAAGATGGCCATTAGCTCCAGCCTGTTGATGTTCCAGGAACGTTGAGACAGGGTCCATTTGCCCTTCATGGATAGCCCCTGAAGATGTGCGCCCCAGCCTTCCAGGGAGGCATCCGTGGTAAGGACGAGGTCCGGAGCGATGGTGAGGAAGGAAGTACCGGCAGCGATGTTTGACGGCTGAGCCCACCAATGAAGAGCGGACCGCATTCAAGTGGTCACCTGGACTAGATAGTTGAAAGAGCCGGTGACCTGACGCCACTGCTTGTCCAATCCCTCCTGAATGGGACGACTCTTGAGCCTGCAATTTGGGATCAGGGAGATGCAGGAGGACGCCATCCCAATAAAGGATTTCAATACACGAACTGAAACTGACCCTTTTTTAACGGAGGAGAGCCACCATGCGTAGCATCTGCAGCTGACGCTCATGAGACACGAATGCCTTTGCCAGCGAAGTATTCAGAGTGGCTACCAGAAAGGTCCTGCAAGGAGCTGGATCGACCTGAGACTTCTCGGTGTTGATGCAGAGACCGAGGGAGTGGAACAGAGTCTGACAGAATGGAGTGTCCAAAGACACCTGATGGCGGGAGTGCGACTTGGTGAGACAGTCGTCCAGGTAGGGAAAGATTTGAACTCCCTTCAAACGTAGGTATGCCACCACCGGAGCCAGGACCTTCGTGAAGACGCAAGGGGCGGAGAGAAGGCCGAAAGGCAGAACCCTGAACTGAAAGTCTCTGCGCCCTACCCGGAAGCGCAAGTACTTTCGGTGTCATGGAAGTATTGGCACGTGGAAATACGCATCCTGGAGATCGATGGTGGTCATGAAGTCGTACTTCGAAAGAAAGCGGAGAACTTCTGCGAGCGTGAGCATGCGGAAGGATTGACACTTCAGATACTTGTTCAGGGCTCGCAAATCGAGGATTGGACGCCAGTCGCCGGACTTTTTGAGAACGAGGAAAAACCGGGAATAGAATCCCATCCCTTCTGAGAATTGGGAACCACTTCGATGGCACCCTTCTGAATCATGAGTCGAATCTGCTGGAAAAGCTCCTTGAGGTGAGCCGGAGGTGGACCAGTTGGAGGAGTGTTTGGAGGGAACTTGACAAACTCCAAAGCATGGCCTTTTGATACAATGTCCAGCACCCAACGGTCTGAGGTGATTGAAGACCATTTGGAGTAGAAAAGGGAGATTCGACCTCCAAGTTAGAGCGGGGAAGGCAAGTCATTGCTTTTTAGAAGCGGAACCTCTGTAGGAGGACTTTCCTCTATAAGATTTTGAAGACTGCTGCCAATAGGACTGCTGGGACTGGGAGGAATATCTCTGATTTCATTGGCTGTAGGAACGGTACTGGGTGGATCCGCCGCGAAAAGAAGAGGTGGTGCCGCGTCTGCGCGCACCTCAAAAAGGCGGCTTGCGAAATTGTAAGGTGCCTAAGGCACGAGCCATCTCGGTGTCCTTTTTTATAGTTTGCAGTGCATCGTCCACGTGCTGGCCAAAGAGGGATTCGCCGTCATAGGGCATGTCGAGGATCTTTGACTGAACTTCCTGGCGAAAAGAGGTGGAACGAAGTCAGCCCTGACGACGCAAGATGGCTGCTCCCGTAAGCTGACGAAAACCAGTGCACGCAATGTCCACAGAGCAGTCGATAATTTCTGAGGATGCTCTCTCCCCCTCCTGAAGAATTTTGAGAGCCTCTGCTCTGGAGGGCTCAGGAATGAGGTCGATAAAAGAAGACATATCAGACCACATCTGGCGGTCGTAGCGCCCCAGAATGGCCAGAGAATTTGCAGCCCTCACGGTGGTAGAAGCCATAGTGGAAAACTTACAGCCAATGGCGTCAAGCCGACATCCTTTACGGTCAGGAGGAGCGGTAATAGGTGAAGATGGATTCCTGGAACGTCGCTGTGCGGCCTGGGTGATCACGGAATGAGGCTTAGGCTGCGCCACCAAGCAAGCTGGTGAACCCTGGGGCGCTCTATATTTCTTCTCCAAATGAGGAAGAAGTGCCAGAATCGAATTTGGCGTCTGCATCAATTTGACCCCTTCGTTCCAAATAAAGTCAATAATGGGTACTGTCCGGACCAGTTTGAAAGGCTGACTCTTGAAGTCAAAGAAAGCAGTCCACGTCCTTTATGACCATAGGAAGCTTAAAGCGCTGCGCCGCTCGTTCCATAAGCTGGTGAAAACTAGCTATGTCCACAGGAGGGGAACCGCCTGATACCGAAGGAGGCGGAGACGGTGTCTGGACCTGATAGTCGTCCCAATCCGCCATGTTCCCATCATCGTCATCAACTTCGCCGTCCTCTCTGTCTGGGCGAACGTCATCATCCTCAACCAGTTGCATGTACCTGAACAGAGGTAGATGGGGAAGAAGACACCGTAGGCTCCGGCAGTGCAGTAGCGGGAGGAGCCACTGTAGTTACAGGCACCGTTGGTTGAGGAGAACCCTGATGAGACGGTGGAAAACGTCTATTGTAATCCTCCAGCATATACTGGGGATTTGAAATGAGGGAAAAGTGGGATTTGAGCTGCCGGAACCTGAACAGAAGGTACCTCCTCCTGGAAGTAAGAATCTTCCTGTTCATTCTCGTAATCCTGACATTTAATGACTAGCTCCGAAGGACTTCGAGCTTGCCAGAATCTATCATTGTCCTCCTCATCTGAACCTGACGAACCTGTAGCAAAAAGAGGAGATGGAGGCTGAGGGTGACTCGGAAGTGAAAGCTGTTCCAGAGGCACCTGTCGTCGCTGATGTAGAGGATCAACCAGTGGAGGCCCAGAAACTGATGAAGAAAATGGCACCAGAGGCAATGACGCAAAAGTAGATGTCGACAACAATAACAGCGTTGATGGAACATTCACCGTTGACGGAATCATCGACGAAGCCGTCGAAGCAAGACCACAGCTGCCGACGAAGCCACCGTTGACGAAGAGGCTTTCTTCACTGCAAGCGTCAACGAAGATTTTGATGTCGACGAGATTGGAATCGTCGACGAGACTGACTTAAAGCTGACGCAGACCATCGTCGACAATGAGGACGTCGACGCAGCCGCCGCCGACGATCCGCTGGCACAAGTCGTTGTCACTGTCGTCGTCAGAGCACTGGAGACGGCAGATTTTGTCGTCGGAACGGCCGTCGACGAGCCCGTCGTCGATTTAGCATGTTTTTTAGAGGAAACATGCGCAGAAGGAGCTGAGGGCGCCAGAGAGTCAGATCTCGAGGTCGCAGGAGTAGCAGGAGGAGGTGGAGACACAACAGGAGCCTTCTGGAGAGGAAGCTTCCTCTTCTTCAGAAAAGGAGATGGCAACTCCTTGACACTGCTACGCTTAGAAGTAGCTCTAGACCAGGGGTCTCTAACCTTTTGTGTAGTCAGAGCTACTTCTGGCCAGTGAAAATCGTCGTGAGCTACTGAACCCGAATCAACTCGCACATTTTTCCGAGAGACCCCCCACGCTCAGTTTCATTGACTTTAAGCCTAATTTCATCAGAGCCCATACTGTGGTTTGAACAAAATACCCAAGACAGGCCTGACTTAAGAGTTCCCTAGAGCACCAAAAGGAATGACTATGGATTTGTGACGCATTTGACACAATCTCACCCCCTACCCTCATCAGGCACCTGCATGAGATTGGCTTCAAAGGACCAGCTCTCCACTGGATCTGCTCCTTCTTAACACACAGAACACAAGCTGTATGCCTGACATCTTACTCATCTGTGGAGTGCCTCAAGGCTCCTCGCTCACCCCCCACCTTCTTCAATGGAAACATGATCCCTCTGGCCAAAATAATTCAAGCACACATCAACATACTCTCCTGCACAGACGACACGCAACCCATACTCTTTTTCTCGGACAAGACCATTAACAAAAGAAACAAGCTTGTGGCCTGTATGACTGAAGTCGGTAACAGGATGAAAGCCAACTGCCTCTAACTCAAAACCAACAAGACAGAAGTAGTTGTTTTCGGCAAGAACACTTCACAATGAGATTCCAACTGGTGGCCAGCCGTACTTTGACCCACTTCCAGCACCCACGCAGGAACCTCGGAATAATTATCAACGCCAAACTGAACTGACCGCACCAGTAAACGCCGTCACTGCATCCTGCTTACAGACCCTGAAGATGCTTTGGAAGATCTTCAAATGGCTCCCAAGCAACACTTAAAACACTCTCGAGCCCTGGACCCCAGCTAGGACTGCAGGAACATCATCTACACTGGCAGGGGAGAGGTGTGGTGCAGCGGCCAGGGCAGCTGACTTTGGAGCACAGGGTTCAAGATTCGATACCTGGCTCCAGCTGCAGCTCAGCACCATGTGACGCTGGGCAATAGCTCACTTAATTTCCTCAACGGCCCCAGCGCCTTGAGATCTGTTAGGGGGAGTAGTTACAAATACAGATTTACTGGCATCACCAAGCAACTCACTAGAAGAAAACAAATCGCCAAGAACAAGGGTTGCAGCAGTTGCCGGATTGTGCCTGATGTGGGCTATCACAATGGTGCATCAACAGCAAGAATATAACAGTTAGTGAGAAGCCTGAAAAAAGGTGGCTCACTGAGGTAAGCACTTCATGCTGACCTGCATAAATAACTTAGTGCTTCACTCCCTTCTTGGGCACCAGGCACACTTAACAAAAATTACTTATTCATCCTTTCAGGGTCAATATGAGCATTACTAGTACAATGAGCTACAATAGTACTAGTTACTTACAGTGTGGTGAGATGACAGATGCAACAGCAAGACGTACATCAAAAAAAGCTAAATGTTCCCATTTATATTATCCAAAAGGATAAAAATACATAAATGATGATGGATACAGAGCCAAGAAGCAAACGATACAAGAGAAACGCATGCGCCGGGACACACAAGTAGAGGAAACATCACGTGAACGAGAAGGCTTATTATGCAGGAGGCAGTGGCAGTAATTAAGCACAGTCTTGAATTAATGCTCTGCACTCCCCGGCTAAGCCTTCACAGCAGGCAGAGGAGGGTTCTTGCTCGGAGCACACACGGGCCCTGCAGAATTCCTTGCTCCCAGGTCAACTCTACGGTAACACTCCCCATTCCACACAGATCCTTCCCTGAGAATGCCCAAGAGACCTGCAGCTCCGATTCTAGCTCTCAACAACAGCTCCTAGCCCAGGTACACACAGCCTTTTTTATTGTTTTATATAGCGCGAACTCGACCCGAAGGAATAACAGCGCTTTACATGAGCACCAGTTGCATTACACAAGGACACATTCATCTTTGGTAGGCCTGGGAGATAAGTGATTGCCCAGAATCACAGGATGTTGAGCGTCTCTGCCGAGACTCGAACCTGGTTCTACACAGGATAAGGCAGAGAGAAGTGGTATTTTTATAGACCAGATATTTCAGTCTTAAACCCACTACAGTGATGTTTCTCTGCAGAGAGATAATTGTTGGAAGATATAAAATGTGTGTTACATCAATTCCTAAAATACAAGAAACTTCGAAGAACACACTTGGCAACCAAACTGCTTCTGTCTGAAAGTGCGTTGCCAGGAAGCACGTTTGGTGCTGTCACCCACGCACACCCGAGACACTCAGAGCAGCCTGTGCGGGACGTGTCAGAAGACTCCCCACAGAAGGCAGAATTCGACAGCACAAACCACTTCAATAAGTCCCAGAAGAGCGCTCCAGCGCCGCGTGCCCTCCTGCCTGCTGAGGTGTAAACCACCCGATCAGATTATAAGGTTTATTTGAGATCAGTGGGATATGATGAACTCTCTTTATCCACTGTGTGCCCGACAAGTAATAAACAAAAGAGTTTTAGACTAGCTCCGTCGCTGGGAGGAGGGCGAGGGAACAGCAGCCCGGGAAGGGAAGAGGAGCGGAGGCAAGGAGGAGGCCAAAACAGCAGCCCGGGCTGGGGCAGAGTGAGGGGGCCCTGGCTACTGGGGAGGGAGCGGGGCAGGAGAGCAGCCCGAGCGGGGGAAGAGAGAGACGAAAAAAACGAGCCTACCTGCAATGGCTGCTTCTGGTGGAAGTCACGTCTCCTACTGCTCCGCACTGGCACCCCTCGCACAATGGCAGACAGTGCGACGCCAGCGCGTTTTTAGTACATAATGACGTCAGACTCTCACGAGAGAAGTCGGAAGCTCCAGGAGAGGAGCGTCATCGCGTCATCCTCTTCGCCCGGCCCGCCCCATCCACAGATCTCCTCCAGTCAGAGCAAGGGCTAGGCGAGCTACTCCCGGGGTCTCCGCGAGCTACCGGTAGCTCGCGATCGACCGGTTGGAGACCCCGGCTCTAGACACACCAGACGCAAGGCTTTCCACTTTAGAGAGAGGTGAATCCTTATCCTTCGACCTCTGCAACCACAGGAGAAGACGCCCCTCCCTGTCCTTAAGGGTCTTGGTTGAAAATGTCCTGCACATTTTCCTACCTCATGCTCTGGATAGAGGCAGTAAATACACTTCTTGTGAGGGTCCTCTGAGAAGAGCCGCAACTTCCCACAAGAAGAACATGGACGAAACAAAGACTTCTTACTTGAAGGCATCTCAGAAAAACTGAAGAAAATCCAGAAAGAAGTTGAGAACTGAGCAGAGCTCAGGGAGACTCCCTTCACACGACGTGCGGTACAAAATCTGAGGGCCTGAGCCTCTGAGGAGAAGGTTCTAGAGGGGTGCTTGTGCCTGATTGGCTGTAGTTTGGACTAACATATGACATGGATATGCTATAAAGGTGTTTCTTTTTCTCCTATGTGTAAATGCTAACCTGGTACTTGTAAGTATTTCTGGTTTTGGAATTTGTGTGACATGTTTTTATATACATATATTATTGGGATTTTTTATTGCTATTTTATTACCCTACGACTGAGAATATTCAAGCATGTGAATCTATGAAAGACACCCCAATACTGGAGAATACATCTTTTTATAATCCATAGGCGACTGCAATTCACATTATCCTCTAATTTTCATATTACAGTTAAGTTGTGACATATCTAGTGGTCTGCAACAATAAAATGATATAGCTCTTTGACTGTAATGAGTTATTACAGTTGAGTTCTGACATCACAAAACTCGCTCCCAGAACCAGCAGATAGTGCGACAGACAGGTCACAGAGCATAATTACACTCACAGTTTGAACTAGAAAAAAGGGAACTGCCTCTTCCTTCTTCCATCAGAATGAATCTATTTATGACAACATGTATTTTTTCCACACTATAGGTCATTGGAGGAAAGGTAGAATTTCTAAGTTTTTCAACACACCATTTTTCAAATCTGCTTACATGAAAATTATACTAATACAGTTAGGCAAAAGTTACCAGTTGCTTTTTGGTGTGTTTAATTTCACAGTACAGGTTCAGCTTTTACTCTTTGTGTCTGTAACAAACATGAAAGAGCAAAGTACTAAAAAATTAAGCAGTTTGTGAGAAGGGTGATGGTGTGACCAAGTATTTACGGTACTTTAATGTACTCGTGATCCGACCAGTCCATTAGCACCACTTGTTGGTGTTGTACAGACTCGTCTAAGCCTTCACCAGCAGCGCTTTCATGTTCCCAACCCACAGCTTCCATGGTCAACTGAAGAAACAAAACCTTTCTATGCTCCTCACACTGCCACTTTAGCGTTCCTCACAAAACCACTATTGTGCTCTTCACAAAATTCCACCATGCTACAACCTTAAGACCTAACTTACTCCTTTAGCAAGCCATATCCATGCATCTTCTTGGTGCTTGTTGTTAGAGGAGCTCATTGGTTCCTCCAACTACCTCCAACTTTGCATCCAAACCATTTCACTGTCTTTTCCAAAGGAGATCCATACTCATTGCAGACCCATGTATTGTAAACATTTACTATAACCCTTTGAGAAAAAAGTGTGTATTTTCTGCTTGCAGGAAGGTAATATTGCTCGCAGGACAAGGTAAACTTGCTCGCAGGACAAGGTAACCTTACCTGTGCAGACCAGATGATGGGAGAGGAGTTATGCGGCTCTTTCACCACTCAAAGTTGCACGGTCTGCCACAATGCTGCACATTTATTCCCCCTATAAATCTGGCTTCAGACAGAACAGCACCGAAAGCTTCTTGGCCGGGTTCTGGGACGACACCCTTAGTTTCGGGGATAAAAGGGCTCACTTCCTATTCAGTAGCGTTCAATACTGTTGAGCAGTTCATACTTCTAGATGGACTAGGAATGGGTGCTCACCTGATAATCGCATTTCAACTGCTTTTTCAAATTTCTTCTACACTGTTAACAAATGCATGCAATTAAACATTTTCTCTCACAAGAAGCCTGGCCTTATTTTGGGGTACCACAGGGCTCCCACTCTCTCATCAATCCTCTTTAAGTCTGCATGGCCCCTCTATTCTCAATCTTTGACAGCTCCCAAGTGGGGGGTACAAATATACGCTGACGAAAAACAGGTATACATTATCTCAAGCAACAATGCCAGAGTGGATCATCTACAGAACATTTTAAACAAAGTAACAGCTGAATGGGAGAACGCTTCCTTAAACCAAACAATGACACACTTGGCATTACACCTTTTGTGGGCTAAAGGCAACAAGTGCTGACCCGCTGCCATTTCCTGCTATCCTAGGCCAAAGCCTTATACTTGCCTTTGAGGTCAACAACTTAGGGTTTGCTCTTAATGCAAACATGATACTCAGCACTCAGACTGGCAAAGTAGTTAGGAGCGTTTTTCAAAAATCCGCCACATTGAGACAAATATTCCCATTTCTCTCCCCTGCACGAAAGCTCTGGTAGTGGATTTTGTCATTAAGATCAGGCTGGACTACTGTAACTTCGCGGATGTGGTTCTTCCTGCAAACCAGATCAGTAGACTGCAAACGTCCCAGAATGCAAGCATCAAACTGAAAAAATATATTCCACATAAAGAACATATTACTCCAACCGGATGTTCCCTTCACAGGCTGCCAGTCAGGGAAGAATCCCTGAATGTTTATATACATGTACAACCTTGCCCAACATCACGCAGACACACCTACTCGTACATTATCCAGCCAAGCATGAACCTTCATCTTCCCTGGACTACACTTAAATGCAAAGGAGGGCAAAGTTTGCAGTCTTAGGGCATATGTTGTGGAACTCCCTGCTGGATTGCTCTTGGCTGGCTACTATCCACCCGCTCTCTGCAAAGCTACTCTGCTAGGCTGCGTAAAAACCGGCACCGATTGACCAGTGAGCAACTAGTTTGTGACTTACAAACGCAATTATGCATATCTTGAATGACCAGCCAGGGGTACAATGCACAAAGCCAATGGTAAGTATTCATGAACTCACGCTACAGACCTCCTTAAACACAATATTGGGCATCTGCACATGTCAGCAGAGAAACCTTGGACTTTGCATGCAGGTCTCATTTCCAGATAAGGACACTGTCATTGACAGCAAAATTGTGAACAACTTTCTCAGTCTGGAAACAAGCTGCTATTTGACAGACCTGGAAATGACGAATGTAATCACAAAAGCTACAAGATGGCAGCAACAGTAAAACAGCATCCAATGACAGCAAGACCCTGAACTGAGAGAGAACCAATCTTCGTCAAGTTGCAGCCCGACTCCCGATGGGCAAGTCTGGGCATTCTCACCTTTGCGCTGCCAGCCCCAGCTCTTCATTGGCCAACAAATGTAGATATCTTTTATGCACACTCCCTACCTGTACATAAGCATTAGCAGCGAACCGCCAAGACTCACCTTTGCTGGAAACATCGCATGCTGTCAAGAATATTGAACTGCTGCCAACGCTTTGAGAAGTTCACTTTCCCATCGATGTGATCTGGATTTCCTAAATGCACAAATGTGAGGTCCTGGAGGATCAGGCCCCTGGAAGAAGAGATGAAAAAAGTGGAGACAGGTGCTGGTCAGAGCTACTTACAACAACAGCTTAGTATTTAGTATCAAAGTTTAAAAGGCTTGCAGATAAAAGAAGAGCGCATATAGGTTTCCTGGCACTATTAAAATAGAACAAACATTCTGCTATGAGAAGAAAAGCCTCAATGCATGGTTTATTAAGAGATGGGTTATATTTAAACAGTGAGGACACTGTGCAAAGCAAAAACATAAATTTGAAATCAGACAGTGGGCAGAGATGCAAGACCCATTCATGCCTCTATAAAAAAGGGGTAAGGGAAGCTATAAGGAACGATTACTAAGCACCAAATAGATATGACTTATCACTTCACATAGGAATCATTTGGAAAATACACAGAATTAATAATACCCAATAAATGCTAGGGAAATGACAATCTCACAACAATTCTGTAATCAACTAAGATCCCTTTCTAGAGGGAAAACTGCTAATTTTCAAGTCAAGCTAGAATCTGAATCGGAAATACCCTGTAAACATCAGTTCGTAGGTGGTGGTGCTTAAATTCACATGCTTTGCATACTCCTGTAATCATGTGTTGGTTCCAGACATTTGCAACTACTTCGAAGAAGATGTTTGAGTCATGAGATGTGCTGTGACTCCACCCTTGTCACACAATGCACAAGCACACTGGCTCTACCTCACATTGTTTTCCGCTCAGAGAACGAGTAGCGTGAGTGGAGTGCAGTGTTAAAGACAGAGCATGGTGTGCATAGTAAAGGTGGTTTAAGGACACGGAAAATATTGAATGGTGTATTTGTATAGCCGGAATAATTTTCTGGATTCAAACGCTGTACATTATTCTGCTATCCAGTGATTGGGTTCGGAATACTTCACTTTTATTGCATGGACATTGTCCGTCCACATTTGGTGGTATGTCCGTCCCCTTAGAACGTTAAATGTAAGCCCTGGGAGCCACTGCGCATGGTTGCCATTGTTATATTCTTTTTGCTTCTTGACGAATTTGCATCCATGTTTTGCTTGGGCTTCCAGTTTTTCACATGCGTAAATATTTTTCCCCTTCATAGTTTGTTTGTAAAGAAACTTATTTTTCGGTGAGAGTTGAGAAAAAAAAAGTATGTGAATCAAGAAAGTTCTTCAAGATGCAAAACTACACCTACTGGTAAGTAACCATTTAGTTTTGCAGAATGAATCATTTCTGGATTTGCATGCTGTGCATTGATTTTGCAATGGTCTCCTTCCTTATTTTTGGAGATTGGGATGAAATGAGTTTGTGCTTGCAAACAGATGCGTTAGTATCTTAGACCCACTTGTGCTTCCTTCTTGACTTGAATGCACACTTAAAATTGAATGTGTGTATGGATGATCAGATGGCTGCCATACATATGGCATTTCATACATATGTTAGTCAAGAAAGCAAGGGCGGCTCCTCTTTTCTTTGCGGAATGGGCCCTGGGCTTTCCTTCCGATTGAACATCTGCTTTTTCATAACATATTTGAATTGTTCGGACCACACATTGTGCAATGGTGAGTTTTTTACTGGTGAGCCCTTGTTCGCTAGTGAAAGACACAAAGAATTGGCTTGCCTTCCTGATTTGTTTAGTCTTTTCTATAGGATACATGACTGCCGTAGAGAGATTCCAAGAGCTCTATTTTGGAGGCCCAAATGTTCAAATTCTCATTTTGTTAGGGGCCAGCTAGACTAAGGCTGGCTGGATCCGGGATGATAAACCCTGCCCTTCTGCACAGAGAGGGGCCATGCAAGGCTGGAAACTTCATTATTTTCCCTGTGGCATATCTATTAGGTCTGAACCATGCTTGACATGGTCACTTGGCAGGTATCAGGATTAATGCCATGTGCGACTGTTTGCACTTGGTTATTACAAGGGATATTAGTGATATTGGGGGGAAAAGCGTCTGCAAATTTTCCTGATCAGTTTATATTCCCTAGAAATAGATGGCGTGGGTGCCTCATATCAAGGTTTCTATTTTGCGTTTTCTGGTGTTGTAAATGGATCTACTTCTTTATGCTCCTTGACACTGAGAACAGGCTTGCTTTTAGTAGCCAGTCATCTAGTTAAGGGCATATATGTCCCAGCCCTTCTCAGGTATGCTGCTACCACAGCCAAACATTTTGTAAACACTGTCGGAGCTGATTTTATACTAAAAGTAAGTACTTTAAATTGACAGTTCCTAGTTCATGACAAAGTGGAGAAGTCTTTTGTGCTTCCTGTTAAGGGACATGTAGATAGACTTCATGGAGGTCTACTACAGACGGCATGTAGACCTTTTCTCGCACCCGCAGGATTACCTCTTGAAGTGTTGTCATCTTGAATTTTTATGTTTTTTTCATAAATTGTTTTAAAAACGATGGTCCAAAATAGGTCTCAGTGTCTGGTCTGATTTCGGTACCAGGAAATATATACAGAGCAAATTCCCTGATTGATCTCGGTCCCTTTTATATTGCTTATTTTCGCAGAAGTTCCTTCAACTCATGTTGAAGATGAATTAATGCTCTTCTCTTCCAGGGGATACTCATTAATAGTCATAAGCACTGAATTATCTCCGCCCATGAGCGGGAACCCGGAACACATAACAATATACATATATATGTGTAAATATATCAAAAAGTACATAGTACTAAACTAATTATACACATATACATGTATAATAACCATAATATGCAGCCTAACATATATACATAGGCTAATAAAGCCAACATTACACACGTTCTGAAGCATGAAAATATGCTGTATATAAATGCAATAAACAGGCATGAGCCCAAAATGCATTTCATAACCATGAAATTTTTTTATTTTCATCAAAGAAGCTGTTGTAAACAGTTATTAGCCTAAAAGGCTGCATATGAAAAATTGTCTGTGTACAGAAAATCAGACTGGCACCCTGCCTTTAAGGCCCCAGAGAATCTGCACACTTTGCCTTTAAGGCCTCTAGGAGAACTCTGTTCCCATCATGCACCACAGGTGACAGTTAGGTCAGTTCTTTTTTCCGGCTTGTTCTGTGAGGAACCTGGAACTTGAGCTCTGCTCATTTGTAGTATTTTTCTGTCAGAAGTTGGTTTTTCTTACCTTTTTTTGGCAAAAGATTGTTTTGGTGGTGTTTAATATGTTGTTCTGACTAACTGTTGGTGATTTTTTAGTCAGAATGCCACCTTTATTTTACAAATGTCCTTCCTGTGGGAAGAAGATGTCAAAAACGGATCTACACTCTGTTTGTGTGGTGTGTCTTCCAGCTTCTCATAAGGTGGAAGATTGTTATCACTGCCTCAACCTTTCTAGTAGAACTTTAAGAGAAAGAGAGAAAATGAGGTTGCTGGGCCTTCTGGAGAGTGAAAACCGTGGTGAGAAGAGTTCCAAGGGCTTACTATCATCTGCTAAGCCATCTTCTTATCCTAAACGTCGAAGATCAGTGTCTCCAGAAGGTAGAACTAAGAAACATCGACTCCAGGGAGCGTCGCCGTCAAAAAAGGTGCGGTCGACGTCGAGATCCAGATCGCCGTCAGCATTGTCGGCGTTGAAGAGGGCGACGTCGAGAACTTCGCCGGTGAGGCAAGGTTCAGCGTCTCGACATTCGCCGTCGAAATCCTTCTCGACGTCAAGACTTCTGTGTCGATTGCTGTAAAGACGACGTCGGGGGCGCCACGTTCGACGTCGAAGACTCGTGAGAAATCGACTTCGAGGGAAGAGAGGCGTCCGACGTCGAAGGATGGTGTGTCGACATCGAAGGATGGTGTGTCGACGTCGAAGGATGGTGTGTCGACGTCGAAGGATGGTGTGTCGACGTCGAAGAAAGTGTCGATGTCGAAGGATAGACCGAGGTCGAGAGAGAGACTTACGACGTCGTCGAAGAAGAGGTCGACGTCGAGAGAAAGGACGGCGTCGAAGGATTTGACGTCGAGACCTAAAAAGAGAAGATCAAGGTCTCCATCGCGACATAAGTCGATGTCGAAGCTTGCTTCGGGCTCGAAGCATGGAGTGTCTAGGTCTCCCCCACCTGAACACAGGTCGGTGTCGAGACTATCAAGACCGGCCTCTCGGACCTCAATTAGGTCTTTGTCGAGGTCAGACATTAGTCCAGAACATATGTCTTCTCCGCGAGACCAGCAAGACGACAGGTCTGCGATGGGGCAAGAGATAGTGCACCAGGACTCTTCTGTGGTGGCTCATTCGGGCTCAACCTCAGGGCAGGTGTCGGATGACAGACAATTGGTGCCCAGACAACGGACTCCATCTGGCTCATTGGTTTCTGAGCACAGTGTAGTTTCCAGAGCCTCCAAGTCTTCCACAGGACTGAATATTGTGCAGGTGTTACCTGAGGCTTCACCTGAGCGTGTAGGGCGGCCTATTAACTTGTCACCGAGGTGGCTGGAAAGCCTGAGACATTGGAAGATGCGTCCAGATGCAGGACTGATGGGGATGAGGGCTCCGGTCCCTCAGACGGAGCTTCATCGAAGATCACGCTCGAGGTCCTTAGTGAGAGAGAAATCACATTCAAGGGAACGAAGGAGGCAGCGATCGGCAACTCCTCAGAGGCGGAGTAGAACTCCTTCACCATCTTCTACGTCATCTAAGTCTTCTTTAAGATCTTTATATAGAGACTATTCGCCCACTATTTCATCTACTCCTCCGTCCAGAGTGTCTCAAGTGGATGATTTGGGCACATTTAATGATGTGTTGTGTCGTGGGGCGAATAAGTTCAAGATCAAGATGGCAGTTCCCCAAATAGCAACGTCAGTCATCTTTGAAACCCTGCATCACAAGACGACTGGTAGGCCTCTTCTGCCGTTAGTGCCCGGGTTGATAGAACCAGCAATGAGAACATTCTTAACTCCGGCCACGGTGGGTTCAGGTCCTTCTAGGATTGCAAAGAAGTACAGGGCTCCCAGAAGATCCTTTATTTTTGCGTTCTGACCCTCCTCCAGATTAACTTATTAAGACGGCAGTCAGAAAAGCACATTCGGCAGCATCTACCTCTTCTGCTCCACCTGAAAAGGATAGTAAGAGTATGGATTCCTTGGGGAGAAGAATGTGCAACATCTCAGGTTCGGTCATGAGAGTGGCCAGTGCGTCAGCCTTATTGGGCCGCTATGATCGTCTGCTCTGGGACTCAGTGGCTCGTTTTGCAGATAAACTCCCTAAGGAGGATCAGAAAGACTTCCTGGAAATAGTGGAAGAAGGAGGATTGGTGGCTAACCAGAGTATTAGTGCGGCTGCTGATGCGGCGGATCTGTCAGCTCATGGTTATGCACATGGTGTTTGTGCTAGACGTACGGCTTGGCTTCGCCTTACGGGGCTAAAGCCGGAGGCTCAGAGGAAAATGGTAAATTTACCTTTCAATGGTTCGACTCTGTTTGGATCTCACGCCGACGACGAAATGTCTAAAATGAAAGTGGAGTTGGACACTCTGAAGGCCGTCGGTCTTGAAAAGAAAAAAATAATTTAGACGTCGGGGTAATTTTCGTCCCTTTGACAAAAGATCTTTTCAGCAGAGGGGCCAACAGACGAATTGGTCCTCGCAAAATCAAGGTCAGAATCAACAGAGGTCGCAATTCCAACAGCGACGACCTGGACGAGGCAGAGGCAATGGAAACAGGCAGCAATCATCTGCTACCAAGCAGCCTCAAAAACAATGAACGGATGCTTCCTCCACAACCGTGTGCCACTCCGGTTGGAGGAAGTATTGTGTGGTATCTGGACGAGTGGAAGCAGATCACAAAGGACAGATGGGTGCTGAGAGCGGGTACCTTTTGAGATTCAAGAAGCCAGCTCCTGTCATACGTCCTCTAAAGATGGTTCAGTGGAATATGAAGCGCTTGCATCAGGAAGCGAACGTCCTTCTGAAGAAGAACGCCATAGAACCAGTACCATCTCAGCAGAGATGTCAAGGCCTCTACTCTCGATTTTTTCTCGTAAAGCAAAAAGGTCCAGCTACGGAGTTCAGACCCATTCTGGATTTGAGACGATTGAACAAATTCATTCGGAAGGAGAGATTTCGAATGCTGGCTCTTCATCAGATCTTCCCTCAATTACACCAAGGGGATTGGATGTGCTCCATCGATCTGAAAGATGCTTACTTTCATATTCCGGTATCCAGAAAACATCGCAAGTTCCTCAGGTTCCAAGTAGGGGCTCATCATTACCAGTACTCAGTACTCCCTTTTGGCCTGAGATCAGCTCCCAGAACATTTTCAAAATGTATGGCAGTAGTTGCGGCTTGTCTTCGAAAGAGACGGATTTTCATATATCCGTACTTAGACGACTGGCTTCTGAAGAGTTCATCCCCATCGCTACTAGAAGAGCATCTATCGATATGCCTCCAACTCATGTGCAAGTTGGGTCTGCAAGTCAACTACAAGAAGTCCATAATGAATCCCACCCAGAAGATCCACTACCTGGGTGCACAACTGGACACAGAAAAAGAAAACGTGTGTCCTTCGGAGGAGAGATGGTCATCTATCAAGGCGAAGTGCGTGCTTCTCCTCCAGTATGCACGTGCGACAGTTCGGCAAGTATCCTCTCTCCTGGGGTCCATGGCATCGTGCATATTCATCGTGCCAAACGCACGTTTGCAGATGCGTCCTCTGCAGCAGTGTCTGGAAGACCAGTGGAAACAGAGGACGGGATGCTGGGAGGATCGAATTCATCTCCAACAGTCGGCAAGAGATTCCATTCGGTGGTGGATGAAGAAGGCACACTTAATGAAGGGAGTTCCTTTTATTCAGGACCCACCAACGCAGACTCTAATTACAGATGCCTCTCTCCAAGGTTGGGGGCACATATGGGCCCTCTGCAGGTACAAGGGCTATGGTCAGACTTCGAGAAAGGATATCACATCAATCTACTCGAACTCGGAGCGGTCCATCTTGCTCTCAAGTCCCTGGCTCCATCTCTACAGACTCGGTCCCTCCTGGTGCAAACAGACAATACAACTACCATGTATTACCTAAACAAGCAGGGGGGTACCAGATCCAGGACTCTGTCCATAGAAGCCCAGACCATCTGGCATTGGTTACTTGCACGAAACCTGTCCATAACAGCAGTTCACCTACCAGGGAGTCTCAACTCAGAGGCGGACGGCCTCAGCAGAGACTTCGTCGAAGCGCACGACTGGGTTCTCAACAAAGACGTCACGCACAGCATTTTCCAGGCTTGGGGAACACCAGACATCGATCTGTTTGCAGACGTGGCAAACACAAAATGCCCCGTCTTCGCGTCCAGGTTCTCCCAGAAAGGGTCTCAAGGGAATGCCCTTTTGATAGACTGGTGTCAAAATTTGCTGTACGCCTTTCCACCGACACCGTTGATACCAGCAGTGATCAACCGGATGTACAAGACCGACTCCAGAATGATACTGATTTTCCCGGAGTGGCCACGCCAGTGGTGGTTCCCAGATCTCCTCCAGTTGTCAATCAGGCCACACAGGAGATTGCCTTGTCGCCCGGATCTTCTGTCCAAACAGGAGGGGCGAGTGTTTCATCCCAATCTGCCCTCCCTGCGCTTGGCAGCATGGCTCCTGAAGTCATCCAGTACGGGCATTTACAGCTGAATCCGGAATGTATGAACATTCTTAAGGAGGCAAAGCGGCCTTCTACAAGACAATCCTACGGATTTAAGTGGAAACGCTTTTACCTTTGGTGTCAGAGTAAAGGTCTTGACCCTATTCATGGTCAAGAACAGGTGATCTTGCATTATCTTCTTTACCTTGCTGTAGGAGAGTAGGGTCTGCAATCCTATGATCACCCAGATTTTTGCTTTTTGCTTCACTGGTTTACGACTTTCCCTGGCTGTGGGCCTGCTAATCAGACCCACAGCCTAGCTGTTCTCTCTATCCAAATTGTACCAAGGTACTGAATTGGCACTGGGCCCTCTCCAAGTCCCTGTACCCAGGGCAGAGGTGCACCCAGAAGTCTCCCAGGGGCTGAAGCATGTATTATGCCACCCCTGGGCTGACTAACTAAACTGACACAACTGGCTGCTTGACAGCTGGGGCAAGGTGGTGTAAACACCCTTTGCTATAGATATAGTATTCCTATATCTAAACCTAAAATGGACACATATATTCCTATCAGTCACTCCTATGGCAGGCCTTAACAATCCTGAAGGCAGAGTGCTTGGAATAATGTGAAATGGTGCTCTGGCATGAGCTGAGCCCGTTTGCAGCTTGCGGAACCAAGTCCTAATAGCTGTTCCATGATAACGCTATACCATATACTCTTAAGTGCATTATGTACCTCGCGGTCAAATGCTAACTTTGGTATAACATTATCAAAACATGTCGTGTAAGGTGTCATACGCTTTGGAATACTACCCCCTCGCCAATTCTGGCGACGGGGGTAGCATTCCACCCCTCTAGAGGGAGAAGACATGTTGGTAACCTGTAACCCCGGTTAAAGTCGAACATAGCCTCAGCTCCACAAGATGGATGCTGCCACCGAGACACAAGTCTGCCCTCCTGCTGCTGGGAGTCCTCCCAGAGCAGGAGGCAAGGACAAAGGGTTTCCTGCCAGGGGCGGTGCCAGCACCGTCCCAGACAGGAATTTGTGTATCCCAGGTAGGCAGGGCTATAGAGGAAGGTGACTGCAAGTGGCACCCCGGTGCTCACTGTGCATATGCCGGCTAGAACCAGTTCCAGGGGCACACCAGCCCCTGAGCTGGGGAAAGCCCGGCATGGGCAGGACTTAGTCGCGTGCCAGCCCCCTTTTGCAGGATAAAGGCAGGAGCAGGCCCCCTTCCAAATTAGATCATCTTTGAATCCTGAACCGACCTTCTACACGAAGAACTCAAGACTCTTCTCAAGATTTCTCCCTTGTGACTAAGGAGTAGTCACCCTGCAGCAGCAGGCACCAACCAAGCATCGCGGTTTGTTGCCAGTCTCTCCTCCGGATCAAGACTGCTCCAGCACGACGAGAACCGGCTTCCCTGGCACCTCTGACCTCAACCTACATCATCAGCCCAGCTATGATCCGTGGGTGCGACGAGACCTCGAGGGACCGGCCATCTTCAGAACTGCACGACGCTTGTCCAGCACGACCACCGAGTGACCCTCGACTGAGTGCTTTGGGGTAAAAGAAGCCCCGACCCTGAGCAGCTCCAGCACCGAAGTACAGCCCCCTTGCATCCACGAGATCTGCGTGGGGCCCTTCTGCTCTTTGCTGCTCACCGCGTTGTCCAGGTCACTTGCCCGCTGGCTAGTGGCCCTTTTACGACGCTTCACGACGACAAACACCGCTGGTCTGGTTGCTCCAGACTGGCCCTTGCTCCCCTCCAACAGAGGAGTACCCCGGACCCTCCTGGTCCACTTCAGACGCCATTTTGAGTCCACCGCGTGGGCTTGAATTTGCCAAGACTTGTTGCCCCAATCCTGGGTCCAGCGACGTCGACAGCAAGTATCTTCGTGGGACAGCTCGCACCTCCATCCTGGTCGCCGACAACGCCTCCTGGTCCGAGAGACTGCAGAGCCCAGCAGCGCCCACTCACCTGGTCGAGGTGACTTCGCCCGGTGCCATCCTGGTGCCCACTTAATGACTGGCTAGTGATTCAGAACTTGGTCCCCTCTGCTTACAGGTCTTCTTCCCTGATCCAGGCTTGGATCTCCACGAACTTCTTCACTGGCCGCCTGCCAGCAACTTCTTTCTTCAGGCTCCTGGTCCGTCAACGAGGGTTTCCGACGCAACTTGAACCCTCTGCAGCCGCAGCCCCTGGGCTAGGTAAACCGAGTACTCCGGTGCTCCAGCATAGTCCAACACTCCAAGTGTTCGGATCCACTCTTGTTTTCGCCCCACCTAGTCGGGTTCGCCCGAGAACAGTAACTTTGTGATTGCTAGTATTCCTAGACTTGTTCCCGCATTACGCGTGAGAGTTCCCACTCTGCACACGGCGTCCCTAGGCCTCCTGCTTCTAATCTAAGGGTTTAGCATTGTAGGCCTAGCGTTTCTACAGTCTAGAAAAGTATTACTTACCTGCTAGTAACTTCGCATTCCACTTGTATAGTATATGGTTTTTAGTGCCCCTCGGGCATTTGTGTAAATTGTGCGACTTTAAGTATTTCTTTAAGAGTTTTGTTGTGTGCTTAGCTCCCTGTCTCATAAAGAGCCAGGGTAGTCTTGTTATAAATAAATATACAGTTTATTTTCATAACAACTTGTGTGGTGTCCTTTCACTTGGTGTTCAAGGGGTAATGTGATGGTAAAACAGCTGGCTTAACACGCCCTCTAGAGTCTTAGCCTTAGACTGCTCGTATCCATGCTACTAGGATAGCTGGTCTATAAGGTTGACTTACAACCAATCATCAATAAGGGTTGTCTGGACTGATACATAGTGATCACTAGAATAGTGAGCACTGCATATCAGGCCAACTTCTCACACTTGCTGAGTCTGGTTTGCAGTTTAGTTCTATCAAAGTCCATCTTGCTGCAATAACTGCTTATAGAAAATCGCCAACACAGATATCGTTTCTTCGGATGCCTGTGGTGAAGGATTTTCTAGAGGGGTTAAGGAAGGTGTTTCCTCCAGTCAGGTCTCCTTCTCCACCTTGGGAGCTTAATGTGGTGTTGACTAAGTTGATGGGTCCACCCTTTGAGCCCATACATAAAGGGTCTTTGCAACACTTATCTTGGAAAGTAGCATTCCTGGTGGCCATCACTTCTGCTCGTAGAGTGAGCGAAATTCAGGCTCTGTGTTGCAAGGAACCATACACAGTTTTTCATGGAAACAGAGTGGTGCTCAGGACTCATCCTGCTTTTCTGCCTAAGGTGGTGTCGGATTTTCATATTAACCAATCCATAACATTGCCTACTTTCTTTCCAAACCCTTCGAGTCCGGCTGAGAGGACTTTGCATTCATTAGATCTAAAGAGGGTTTTGAAATTTTACTTAGATAAAACGAAGTCGTTGAGACACACGGACCGTTTGTTTGTGAACTATGGTCCTACGAATACTGGTTTGGCAGCATCCAAGAGATCCATTTCTAGATGGATAGTGTCATGTATCTTACTGGCTTATCAGCTAGCCCACAAGTCTTTATCAGGTAGACCTAGGGCTCATTCTACGAGAGGGAAAGCTTCTACCACAGCTCTCCTTAGGAATGTGGCTATGTCAGAGATATGTAAAGCAGCTACTTGGCGTTCAGTGCATACGTTTACACGCCATTACTGCTTGGATTCTGATGCGCAGACTGATGCACAAGTGGGACAAGCATCACTCAGAAATGTGTTTGCTGTTTCTAGTTAAACACTGTATTTTTAAAAGTGCAGCTATGCATTTATCTGTTCGCCCGCTTCTAGTGGGTATGAGCTTGCTACTCTATTCAGTGCTTATGACTATTAATGAGTATCCCCTGGAAGAGAAGGATTAGTTACTTACCTGTAATCCTAGTTCTCTTCCAGGGGTATACTCATTAAAGTCATAAGCACCCTCCCGCCTCCCCGGGCGAGCAGTAGCATTTTTTCAATATGTATTATGAAGTTTTTAAGTGCAGATTCCTGCTAATAGTTTACTGTACCGTACAAAAGAACTGACCTAACTGTCACCTGTGGTGCATGATGGGAACAGAGTTCTCCTAGAGGCCTTAAAGGCAAAGTGTGCAGATTCTCTGGGGCCTTAAAGGCAGGGTGCCAGTCTGATTTTCTGTACACAGACAATTTTTCATATGCAGCCTTTTAGGCTAATAACTGTTTACAACAGGTTCTTTGATGAAAATAAAACATTTTCATGGTTATGAAATGCATTTTGGGCTCATGCCTGTTTATTGCATTTATAGACAGCATATTTTCATGCTTCAGAACGTGTGTAATGTTGGCTTTATTAGCCTATGTATATATGTTAGGCTGCATATTATGGTTATTATACATGTATATGTGTATAATTAGTTTAGTACTATGTACTTTTTGATATATTTACACATATATATGTATATTGTTATGTGTTCCGGGTTCCCGCTCATGGGCGGAGATAATTCAGTGCTTATGACTTTAATGAGTATACCCCGGGGAGAGAACTAGGATTACAGGTAAGTAACTAATCCTTCTTGCATATGATCTTTTCTTTGGTTTATGTTTGGAGGCAATTTTAAGAGTTCGATTCAGTAACTTGCCTGGAGGAATCCTCCTATTCTGCTCCACAGTGGTGTAGTGGAGTCGGTTTTATAGGAAGTAATTTTTCTCGGAGCATATGCCCCTCTCTGGAGATGGCCCGCTCCCCTGGCCTGGCCGAGAAAGTTGTGAGAAATGGTCACTGCGGTGGTGTTGATTGTTGTGCCCGTTAGTTGATATGATATTCGGAGGGTTGTTTGTACACCTCTCCTTCTCTATGGTCTTCTGATAAAAGTACCTCTTCTTGCTTGTCCGTGGAACTACAGGGCCCAGGTGACTTATGCGGTTTTGCCATCTTTCTTCATCTGTTTGAGTGTTATGGACTGCGGCTCTCAACAAATGATTTCCTGTGTAAGGAATTTTGATATTTACCTGCATTTCATGCTTGATGTCCGAGACCTATAGCCAGAAGTGCCTCCTAAGGGTCATACCAGCGCACAGCTGCCTACTTGCCATATCCGGGGCGTGCAACACTGCCTAAAGACATATACTGGCTCCTTTCCTTTTGCTATCACAGAGATTCGTTCCTTCTTTTGGAATTGTTCAGGAAGGTGCATCATCAGTTCCCTGAACTCATCCCACTGTTGATAAATGTAGCAGTTCAGAAAGGCATCTGAATTTACAATTCTTGATTTCATGATGGATGCTCCTCCAACCTTGCGACCCACCATGTCCGCACTTTTGTGCTCCTTTTTAGGTGGTTGTCCCACTGATATGGGGATGTTGACTCTCTTTCTGCTGGTGGCTACAATTATAGAGTCCACCACTGTGTTGCCTTTAATATGTAAAGGATCTTTAGAGCAGTCCTTATACTTTTTCTCCACCCTTGGATTTACAGATATGGATGTGGCTGGTTCTCTGAACGCCCCCCTTCCTTGCTTTGGAATGTTTGGGACAATAAGTGAGTGGGTGTGTATTTCTGGCCATCTTATCTGCTCGGACTTCTTTGCTTTTTGATCACCTGGTTTTTGACCATTTACTGCGGGGGAGCCTCAGAACCTGTGACTCACTCATGACGAACTCATAGTAAAATAGACTGCGTGGGTCTAACGCCAGTGTCCGCCTTTTAAGATAAGGCAGCTGAGACGCAGCCAGGGTAAGGGGCACTTGGCTGGTTATACGTGATCATGTGTGCACACAGGTAGCCTGGAGTAGAGGGAACTCTGCAGGATTGGATATTGACCTGGGGTAGGCCTCATAATGCTAGTGTGGTTTACGGTCTTGTCTCCAGTGACACTCCATTATGCAACTATGGGCAAGACTTCCTTAGAGTGTGGTTTTACTTCCCCTTGGCCTACAGAGACCAGTGACATCTGAATGGGGTGTAACCTGTGTGAGAAAATCAAGTCTGCAAGTTCCAAGACAATATCTGTACAGCTTATGGGGCATCCAGGATTGTCACATTTCTCTAGCTCAGCTAAGGATCAGAGCCCAGGCCTTCAAGCTAGTTACATTTCTCTCCAGCAGCAGGAACCAATGCCTCTCCACACAAAGGGAAGCAAATAACAGTGCTCCTCTTAGCTCCTGGGGAGGAAAGTGACGGGGATGAAGGATCTACATAAATCAATCAGCTGTCATGGTGTACCATGGAAGGGCCAGTACAACCCTCCTGAACAAAGGAGGGATCCCAGACCTCTGGAACAAACACAGGAGGGGGCTTCCCTTTGAAGATTTGCTGGGAAAGGCCCTGACAATGATGTCAGCAAGGGGCAGAGCCTAGGCCCCCAGAGTGGATGTGACTAGTGACTTCTGGGTGATGCCATTTTGAAATGTCCCAGCAGACTGTGCAGGCAGGTTGGGACATGGGCAGGGATGTGTTATGTCACCTCAGTAAAGGCCAGAGGTGCCTCACTTCTGGAACCCGGAGCCCCACTTAAAAGGTCTTGCGCAAGGAGGAAGAACTCTTGGTTGTGATTTTCTGCTGGACACAGGGACTGGAGACGGCAGCCATGGACAACTGGAAGGAGGAGCCCCATGATATCCATCTGCACTAAGAACTCGGACTAAAGTTACCCCAGGACCTGTGGGGCCCCCTTACAACCCCTGAAGACTACATGAACTTCTACACCAAAGAGGCAAGATGCCGATAGGAGTTAAAAGGAGAAAGACTGGTACAGGGGAGCCAGTGAAAGGAACTCCCTGCCAAGTTTGCTATTTTAGTTGCCAGGAGACCAAAGAAAAAAAGTGGCATCAGGAGCACAATTAGCCCAAAAGCGGGCAAAATGGCCCAACAGGGCCCGAGATATTTGAAGGTGGATTTGACCTTTGACCCCCCCCCCCCCACAATCACAGAGCGCGTGGCGCTCCACTGTTTGACTGCTAAACCCCCCCGGGCGAGCCAGGGGTCGCAGCAAGCAAGTATTTTGATTGCCCTGAAGAGATCAACTTGCTCCTGTGGCTGCACAGAAGCGAGCCTGGGCGCTCCACTGTTTGACTGCTAAAACCCCCCGGGCGAGCCAGGGGTCGCAGCAAGCAAGTATTTTGATTGCCCTGAAGAGATCAGCTTGCTCCTGTGGCTGCACAGAAGCGAGCCTGGGGGGGGGGGGGGGGGGGACGGGGGGGGGGAATGGGGATGCAGCGAATGGTGGGTTCCCTCTGATGCCCCCCTGTGGGGAACACTCGGGTGCCCAAGTGGGGCAGGACACCCTTGAACACTAGAAAAAGCAAAAAGCAGAGTACACGCCACGCAGCTACCTCTAAGGAAGGCAGAGCCGCTTATAACAAATTCAGGAACTGCACATGGGAGAGCCCATAATGCCCCTGTGGGGCTTGTAAAAGCTCAGTTTTCGGCTGTTGTGGGGGCCCCAGGAAGGCGGGCCACCACTAATAGAGGAAAAGGAGAGTGCGGGGGCTGCAGAGGGCTGCAGCCCCCAAGAGGAGGTCCCAAAGACACTTTGCCAAGGTACTGACCCTAAGTGTGAAGGGTATCCAAAAGAAAGACCAACCCAGGATCCAGATCATGTCTTCAAGCACGCCCCAGGCTGGAGAATGTGCTCAAGTAATAATAATAACAAATGTAGCTTGTAGAGCGCTCAGCTACCTCAACGGAGGGGTCTCGGCGCTAGTAGCGGAATTAGTTAGGGGGGTTGGGCGGGGCTTTAAGATTGAATAAAAAGCCAGGTTTTTAGAGCTTGCCTGAAAGCCTGTTCAGATTCCGACATGCGGAGATGGACAGGCATATCATTACAAAGCTTTGCTGTATTAACTGCAAAGAATCTGCTACCTTTCCTGGCTTTAAGTAAGTGTGGAACCCTCAGCAGTCGTAGGTGGTCTGATCTCAGGGCCGGATTCTGGTGATATATTTGCAATCTGTGCTTGAGATAGCCTGGGCCCTGGTCTCTTATGGCTCTATAGGCCAAAGTTAGTGACTTAAACTCAATCCTCCTGATGACAGGAAGCCTGTGGAGTTGGCGCTAACGAGGGGTGATGTGATGTCGAAGGGGCACCTGCTGGATCTGTCTACCCGCAGCGTTTTGAATTATCTGCTGCCTGCAGTCAAGATATGCTGATAGCCCCAGATACAGACTGTTGGCATAGTCCAGCTGTGAGGTCACCAGAGCATGGACCGTGTTCCTCCTGCAGGAAACGTGGCGCACCTGTGTCTTGATAGAGATGTCCTTATCCAGCCGGAGTAGGTGGGGGATTCAGCTCTGTGGGCCACCACAGATTTGACGGTGGAGGCGCCGCCTGACTGAAAAACAAAACTTTCATCTTCTAGGCATTGAGATTTAAGCAATTCTCATTCATCCAGACCAAGATGTATTTCCGGCAATTCTTAAAGTTCAGAAAGGCCGCCTCTGAGTGTTCCTTAAAGGAGAACAACAGCTGAGAATCATCAGTTTAGGAGGCAACCCTCACACCCCATGTCTCAACAAGGATAGCCAGTGGGGCAAGGTAGACATCTGAATAGCAGCGGGCTTAACGCCCATCCCTTGGGTACCCCACAAACAAGGGGTTTCTGAGAGGAGACATAAGGACGTAAAAATACCTGCTGCGAGCGACTTTCCAGCAACGACTGAAGCCAGGGCAAGGCTATCCCTCACACACCCACTTATCTCCTGAGCAAAATCGGGTGGGCGACAGTATCGAAAGCAGTGGACAGGTCAAGTAAAACCAGCATTGCAGCGGCACCCTGGTCCACGGACTCACATACTGTTTCAGAAACTTCAGGAAGTACGGTCTCCGTGCTGTACCCAGCTCTGAAACCCAACTGAAAGTTGTGTAAGTTAGCATTAGTTTCTAGGAATTCTGCCAGCTGCTTCTGGACTGCCTACTCCAGAATTTTCGCCAGTGCTGGGCGAAGGGAAATAGGTCTAGAGTTCTTGAGCTCCGCTGGGTCAGCCTCTGTGGCAGCAAGAATGCTTGTTGCCAGGCACCTGGGTAAATACCAGATTTCAGGGAGGAGTTCCAAATCTGGTTCAGAAACAGATTAGGCCAAGGGGCCAGTAATCTGAAGAACCGTGCAGGGCAAGGATCTCCAGGAGAGCCCGACTTGCACTTGGAAAGCTCCTTGAGTAACTCCTCAGACGACAACAAGTGGAATTCTGGCAAGGTGCTGGGAGCGTCTGGAGATAGAATTGGCAAGTGGGAGGAGGGGAAGGCGGAATACAGCTGGAAGTGCAGCGCCCTCTAGGGGCTAGGTTTCAGGTCACAGTTTGTGTCTATTAGACGGTACATTTTGTACAACACTCTATAGGGGTGAAGTCTATAGTTATATGTTGTGTGATCATAATTTTGGGCCCTCTGGAGGCTGCTTGTAGAGTTGAGTTTCCAATGGTTGAAAATATATCAAAAGCACACAGATCCATGGGGAGCTCATTCTGTAAATGCTTTATTGAAATAATAATGTTGACATTGACTATTGATCAAGGTGCAAAAGCTTTATTAACATTAATAAGTGCATTTACACATGGTTATTTTTTTATCATAGCATTAACTCCCTCCTAAAATGATGTTGTGGCATATGGCTTGTTGACTTGAAACTTTGACAAGGTCAATATACTTACCTGATGTGGCTGTATGCCCCTTTAGGGGGTCAGAGGTGATTATGCAATGTCAAAGGGTATTTCAATCAGCATTATGTATATTTGTACATTACTGCCTAGTACGGAGTAGTGTGTGTAATAAATGTATTTTTACTTTTCTAAATAAAAGAACCGACTGGACAACTATTTATTGAGTGTTATTGTTGCGTGCAAGCGAATGGCGATTACGAGCTGTAGGAAGCTGGCTCTGTATATGATATTGCCACTTGCTGGTAATAACATGCAGCCCAGGGGTCCTTCAAAAGTGTACAGGGCTCAATGTAAAACCCAAAGTGCTCTATTAGTGGCAGTGTTGGCGAGCAGCCTTGGGCCTAACATAGAGGAGTGTAAGAGATTTATTGCATAACCGTGATCAATAATGTACAAATAACTCAAGAAGGAGATCAAGACCAAATGTATAAAATTATACTTAGTTTGAAATTTATTTTAAGACCCAGGTCCTCGCAATGAAAGTTGTGCTTTGCCAAGCCCACCCCTAAGGTGGGGGAAGCGAGGTGGAGGTGGGCACACCTCCTAGCTTTTTGAATTTTCCTACTGGTTTTCCAGCCCAAAGTGGTGGTGTAATCCAGGGGCTGCCATCTGCTGCTAGCAGCAGAGGCTGGGTGTTGTCTTACAAAAGCGTCAGGCCTTTGAAGCTTCCCTAGTTGAGCACTGGCCCATCCTGGAGGAGGGATTGTTGTAGGCCCACCACGACAGCATGACACCACTGCCCAGGATGTGCATTGTTTCAGGCGCCAGAGAGCAAGTACTCTCTAACCAGGAGTCCAGAAACATGTCTGGTGGTGGCTGGTTGCCTACAGCCGGTTAGAGACCACACCAGGGCTGGTAGGGATTCACGGGGCACCTCTGAGGTGCCCACTGGGTACATGGTATAATAAATCCCACACTGGCATAAGTGGGGATTTACTGAAAGTAGTTTGGAACCAAACACTCCTGTATTCAGTGAAGCCATCATGGTGATGTGGAACTTGCATTGAATTCCCAGCTCATGCACTCTCAAAGGCTTCCCTGGCACTTACAATATCAGGAAATGGAACGCAATGTTTGAGGCCTACTAGAGGGGTGACATACCTATGCTGTCAGGCAGTGGTAGCTGGCATGGCACCCAGGCGGGGTGCCATGTTGACTTTGTTTTCTCCCTCACAGGGGCATGCAGGCTGAAAGCGCAGTGGCACTGTCTCAGTGAGGGGGGGGGTATCAAGGGACCTTCTTCAGACCTGAGGCCCTAAGTACCCCGGGTACCATTTACTAGGGACTTATAGTGGGCAGAAGTACCAACTGGGGGTTTGTTTTAGGGAAGGAGCACTGGCACAGGGGACCTGGTTTGCAGGGATCATGTGCACTACATTTGAAACCACGTCAAAACCAGGCAAAAAGTGGGGGGCTAACCATGCAAAAGAGGCCCTTTCAAACACTAGCCCACACCATCTCTCTTGAGTAGGCCTTGGACTCCTCTGTTCCACTATACTGAGAGAGTCAAGCACTACACTGGAGTGTTTGATTCCCTGGTGAGGGCAACCGTGGACCCATTACTTTGCATGCCACAAAACAAATGGCCCATTTGCTTAGAGTTGGTCACATGTGAATCCAGAATATTCTTCAGGATGCAAAACTGTTCCTACATTTAAGTAACATTTTAATTTTGCATTATCTGCATACTGGGTGCACTGGTTGTATAGCTGTATTTCTTTCTGTCAGGAGGCTGGGTCCCTTTGCATGTGTACATGTGAAGAATATTTTAACACTTTGTCCCACTTGAACACCTTAGCTGTCACTAATCCTTTGTGAAAGTACTAATGACCATTTGGCTGTCTCAAAGATATTGTTTAGCGACAGTTCCTGGTTAGGCAAAGGTTGATCCTTTTTTCATGGTTGAGTGGACATTCGGTCTCTCCTTGAGCATTGCTACTGCTGTCAGGCTGTCTGGGCTATCTATCTGTCAAAGGTACAAAGAAATGTTCCTACTTTCTGATTTTTTTCTGTCTTTTGTAAGTAATACATAATGACCCATCTCGCAAACTGTGTGTGGAAGGCCTTCTACCGTTGTCAGTCTCAAGCAACAGAATACTTAGGCCTGAAAAAGCCACTAAGAACATGCTGTTCTTGGAGCGGTTTCTACCCACGACCGAACTGGATGGCGGAAAAAAAACTAAAGTGAAGTTGGTGCTCATGTGCAATGTGGATATGGGAGGAACCAGAAAACATTATGCGACTAGAAGCTTCTTTGGGAAAAAATTCAAGTTGCATCTGAGTACACAAAGCACGTGCACCTACAGCCGCACATGCTACAAACATACAGCCTGGTATAGAGTTCGGTGGACGGGTTACTCCATCACAAACATGACTGACATCCCGTCAAATGCATTACAAGTGCCATTGTTTATAATGCACTTGTAATACGGCAAACAAGATATCTGTCACGTCTGTGATGGGGCAACCCTTCTGCCGAACTCTAAATCAGGCCGATAGTGTTTTTAATATTCTTATATGTGAGGTTTTGACTCTTAGCAGTTACAAGCTGTTTAATGTAATTTGTTGAAGATGTGGGTAATATTTAGTAACTATTTCTTAATTTCCTTAAAGCTAAAAATTCAGAACCTTTCAATATATAGTTGTTACTCGTCACTTCTACAAAGCTGTGCGAAAAATAAAGTACTTTGACATAACATTAAACAAACTCAAGCATATGTAAATCAAAACCGATCTCTACCCCTAATCCCCAAAATGTTATCAGAAGAGGACCATGTAGATATACAATAAATTGTTATGCTTCAAACTGTTTTGCAGTTAACTGTATTTTTTTGTTTCCACTTATACATAGTGGCATCAACTGCCTCACATCTAGTATTACACTCCCAGCATCTACCCTTCAGCATCATGTGCCAAGTGAAGCGTATTCATTAGGGTGCACTGGGCTGCAATCCATATATACATGGCGGTCGGTTTTGTTCAACCTTCGGTCTAAGGACTTTTGTCATCATTTTGGTCCACTAAAATTATGTTCCTTTTACATTGATGGATACACTGCCCCCCCCGCCCCCCCCCCCTTTTTAGTTTTTCAACGATGACCCAGTTTCGGATTTTGGCTCATTTAAGTAGCTCACTTCTCCTTAAGTGAATTTGTGAGTTTTACTGACGTCCCCAACATGGTTATTATTAACTAGGCATAGTAGATAAACAAATCAATATTCCAGGTAACAATTAGGATATGTTCTGCAAATGTAAAAAACATTTAGGAATAAGTTGTATGCCTTTGTTTACAACATGTACAGAAACCTCAGGTTGGAGAATGTGTTTGAAGGTGACTTGTGCACTCACAGGTACGGTATGCACGGGGGCTCCACCTCAGATAGCGCTGCTCGATAGGCCCGGAAGGAAGAGGAGCTGTCAATCAAGGTGCAGTATTCTGCCAGGCCCTGAGTAACAAAACAAACAGTTTAAGTCTAAAGTGTTCCACTGGATATCTGTTCCACAATGGCACATACGAAGTCATTCCAGATATCTGCATTAATAAGGAGGAAGAGTACACATGCTGTGAATCAATGAAAGGGCAGGACATGAACAAGAAGGCCGACTTAACACTTGCAGGCAGATCAGATGCATACCACCTCCTAGCACAATATTTAAACCAACCCAGTCCCTGACCCCAGATCCCTCTGAAATGCTCATCATCTGCAATTTCCATAAAAAGAATATGATTTTCACAAATCACTCAGGCAACCTCTAAGCCATGTCTCACCTCTGAGGTCTGCTTCTGCCACTCTAGCCTTCGGATGGGTGCAGAGTCCAGTGCCGAGAGAATCGCCAGATACGAATTAAAATTATTCAGCTTCCGTAAGTGCTGTGAGGAGAAAGGAGAGACAGGTTAGGCAACATTTTGACTATTGGAGGCAAGATCTACCATGTCTGACAAACCGCACCATGTGCCGTGTTCTACAGTTCCAGACATCCAAAAAATCCTTTGTGTTTGTTTGGAATATTGTATAGAAAACACTGCAGGAAATGGAAAATGTTACTTCCCCAGTAATCATCTGTTCGGAGCCTGTAGTGCTGTAGATTCACATGCTTAAAGTATGTCTTCCATAAAGTCATAGGCTTAGTTGTAAGTTATTTTTCTGCAAGGGGGTTTTAGGTCTAAAGATATATCGGGACTCCTCCCTTAGCCCACAATGCACCAGGACAAAGACTCTGCCTTAGACTTGTTGCCCCTCAGTGTTGAGTAATGTATTTAGAGTTGATGGATGGTAGAAAGCATATATATACTGTGCATTATGAGTACCAACAGAAAATGTTAAAATAATTTGCATCACTCGCTTTGAGAGTCGGGGTGGGGAATGAGGCACATGTATATCTACAGAATTACAACATACAAATATAATAAACGTTAAGTGTCATTTTCTGTTGCATAGAGTATGTAGCAGTGTCTCCACGGGTTTAGTCGTAAAACCACTATCTTTGCACCTGGATAAATGGTTCCTTGATTATTAATGCCTGTGACTCACTAAACTCTTTTTACTGAGATATGGCCACAAGTAATAACACCCTTCATGACAAGAATACACGTAGGCAAGCGGCTAATGCAGCAAACTGAAGAGAAATAGAAGTGTACGTTAATCCTGCTTCCTGAACTGATGCTTTAAGTGGTTCTTGAGGACTCCAATGAGTAGCTCAGGAGCTACTGGTAGCTTGCCAATACCTTCAAAGTAGCCCTCAGAGGAGAAGTCAAGCTCAGGGTCAAATTCAGAGGGTAAGTGCCTATTAAAGAAGGTAGCACTGCTCCTCACAAGACCCTTAGAGTGACAGCCAGCCAAACCTATGGCAGTAACTCATGCTAACACTCAAACACACACTGTATTAGCCTTACAGGGCCTGCCACTTGACAGTCTGCATCTAATCTCAATATAACTAAGCCACAAGGAGATTGACCATGTTGTAGTCCCTGCTTTATCAGTTACAACATGTGTGTGAACAGTGGAAAAGAAGCATGGCAGTAGTAGCCAGAGCAGTAATCCGTGCTGACCCACCAAAGTGTGGAACTGCAGGAGTCACTGTGAAAATGTGTCAGTTGGGTGCATGATCAGCTCAAGACATGAGTAGAAGAGGGCATGATCCAGACCAGAGAAAATTAAGAGACTCATCAGCATTTATTTGCGTCCATAACAAACACTTCCTGAAAGCTACGCCGGGTGTCAAGGACATCCAAATGTGTATGCTAGTCCCCATCATAAGGGTGTTATCTCGGACATAATTGGTCCAGTTCCTGGCATAATAGTGCCAATGGCATAATAATGGCCATTCTTTACTATTTCGGGTATTTTTGGTCTAGTTGTGGTGTACTGGCAGCCATCATTTACAAACTAGGAGCATGACTGGCCTACATTTACCTTTTCCTGGCATAATAATGGTCATGACTGATACACGGTCTCTGGGTTTTGTTCGTGAAAATTGAGTTTGTTTACCCATCTTGGAAAGTGATATTTGATAAAAATAATTGCATTTTCAGAATGATAATTCAAGCTGAGCTGGGGAGACCTACTGCTGTACTTATGTCCTTTGTGCAGTAGGGAGTGTCAAGATTTGATTGTAACTTCATAAGTCCGGTGGCAGCATTTAAGTTTGACAAAAGATTTCTCGGCATTCTGCTGGTAATCACACCTGGAATACTTGGGTTGTAACTACTGAAAGTCCTGCTTAGGGTGGTTATAGAGTACTGTAGTCATTATTTTACAGTTAGAAAATGTGCTAGTAGCTCAGGAAGACTTTACTTGAGCAGACGCAGCTCTCACTACAGAAAAGGTTAGAGACCCTGAGTCTGCAGTAATGGACAGATCTTTTCCACCTGGCTGCGTAACAGGCACGTATGATGGGTTTATGTGACTAACGCAGGATCTGCAGACAATCGCCTGGAAGTTTAAGTAAATCAAATACTAAGACCGCAGGTGCCAAATGGCTGGATTCATTTACCTGAGGTTTGAATGCCCTAGCTGCCCCTGACGCTGTGTCATACGGAATGGTGTTAGTGGCAGTTTTTCGGATGGATTGAGTAACATCTCTAGACGCATCAAAAATACCACTTCTGTCTCACCCAAGTGGGGGCAACTAGAAAGAGACTCCTGAACATCTGCCTTACTTCCCTCATGAAGTATGGGATTAGGTGAAGTGGAGGAAAAGGGTAGGCAAAGATTCTGGACCAATTCATGCATAGTGCATTACTCAAGGACTGTGGATGTGGGAACTTGGAAGTGAAGTTTTGGCCTTTTGCATTTGATGGTGTATAGCAAATCAACTGTGGGTGCGTCTCATTTTTGGAAACCCTTGTAAAGAACTGTGGGATTCCTCTCCCCGTTGATGCATTCTGCTTAGATTGTCCGCAAAATCATTGTCCACTCCAGGCAGCTATTCCGCTAACAACTGAATGCGACTACGAAAGGCCCACTGCCAAATTGTATGAGCCAGCGCTGCCAGCTGATTCGTATGGGTGCCACTGTGTGTATTACTTGATGGTCTGTATGAGGACTGCCTTCCCTTGAATTAGGGTGTAAAAAGCTGTGTGAGCTAACTGGATTGCTGTCAATTCGGAGTAGTTGATAAGGCAACCCAGCATTGTCATATGCTGAGGCGTGTCCTTTCCCAGCCCATGAGAGAGACATCCATGGTAAAGGTCTCCTGCAGCTGAGGGCCGAGAAATGGCCTGCTCGGTAATAACTTCCTCTTGTTCAAGCTACTTCGGCTCTGCTGAACACGGGCCTCCACCAACACTAGATCTTCCCGTAAATGCTTTTCTTCACAAAACATCATAGACTAAACACTTCCGTAAGTGACGCATTTGTGCAGCCTTGCCTGAGACACAATCACTATGCATGAAGCCATCCTACCTAACAATTTCATTACCATCCTGACTGCGATGGAACAATGTCTGTAAAAAAGGCAGGAACATTTGAAATGTCATCACCCTCTGCTGGTTTGGGTAGGCTTTCCCTGTTGCGGGGTTTGGCAAAGCCCCTAAAAGAGGCTGGGCTTGGCGATGCGACATTCCTGTGTTGACTGTGAACCTTAGGGTGTCCAACAGAGACACTGTGTGCTGAGCATGTGCTAGGCTAGGCAGGCTGCTGAACTTTTCCAGGCAGTTGTCTGTAGGGACTCAGAATGGGAGAACTTTAAGCTGGTAGTGTTGTCCACTTATCACAAACCGTTATTAGGCATCCTTGAAGTCGAGGATCACTCTATAGCCTCCTATGCAGAGCAGTAGAATGAAGTCCAGCAAGGCGAATATTTTGAAGTGCTACAACGTGGTGTACAGGTTCAAAGACTTGAGGTCTTGGATAGGCCGCAGAGTATCATCTTGTTTGTTAATAAGAAAGTACAGGTAGCAGGCTGCTTGGCCCTGCAGATGGGGGTGCACTGGCTCCATGGCACACTTGGCAAAGAGCACTACTTCTTCCTTCTGCAATTTGCTCCAGTGTTCTTGACTCACATGACAAGGCGGTAAGTTTGGTGATGTGGAACACTAGACAGTGCCCTTGCCATACCAATGAAAAGATCCACTTGTAGGAGGTTATTCCTTCCATTGCAGAAGAAATAACCTTATTCCTCCTCACACCCACAATAGGCATAGTATGGCGGGGGTAATGGTAGCGGGTAACTGGAGTTAGAGGTACCCATGTTGGAGCTACCTCTACACTTTCCTCTGTTGTTTCCAATATAACCATCTCTTCCGTGGGCTTTGGATGCCTGGCCTTACTGAAGATTAATGTTGCTGGTGCCCCGTTTTTGTAGAAGCTTGCTGACAACCAAGAAGTCTAGTGGGACATGTCCCATGATGTACATGGGGCATCCGGAGCAGGCACATATTTCTGTTTAACACACGGGTGACAAGCCGTACTGTGACTGAGTCCTTGAAATTTTCAGTACTGCACTTGCTCATGGTTTTAATAATCCGTAGGTACTGAACAGACCACTTGGTTTTGGAGAGAGTATCCACCAGAAAGTGGTCTTCCTCCTTGACAACATGAAGTTTCACTTTGTGGTAGTCTGTTGCCTTTTGGGTCACAGTGTGTTCCACTGTGGTTTCATCCCAGGGGGAAGGCTTAAAAAGACAGGATTTAAGGTCAGCGCTGTCCTGTGGGGGGCTGGCCCTCCCAGACATTCAACTGTACTACTGGGCGTCCCAACTGCAGGTGGTCAACGACTGGGTGTACGCGGCGGGTTCGGAACCGGCTTATAAAATAGACAGGTACGTCATGCCGGGGGGTAACTGCGAACCACTTCTATACGCACGAAGACCGCGTAAGGATCTACCTTCGCACACAGGGGTCGTGATTCAGTGCTGGAGGGAGGCCAATAAATTCCTAGGGTGGGCGGGCTCCCTGACTGGTAGAACCCCACTCTGGCCTGGAGATCAGCTAACAGAGGTGATGATTGACCGGCTTCAAGGGATGGAAACTAATCGGTATTGAGTACTTGAGCGACGTATGGAAAGGGGACGCCCCTAGATCCTTTGACGATCTTAAAAAAAAGAGTACCAACTCCACGACTCCCAACATTATCACTACCTTCGCCTTACCCATGCCCTGCGCTCACTCATAAGTACCGACACCTTCATCCCGGAGTATTCCCCTCTGGAAGAGAGGCTCCTCCTGGATCCCATTTAGGAGAAACACATCTCCACTATCTATCGAAAGCGAATAAATAACATGCCTGACCCACTGGTGTCCCTGTGGGAGAGCTGGGAGGGGGACGTCGGGGTCCTGGAAGACGAGGATTTGCAGGACGCCCGGAGTACCGACTGACAGCGCGGTGCTTCCTTCTACCTGAGCCGTGGCCAGGTGAGGCGTAGTGCTTACCACCTATTTACAAGTTACAAGGAGGACGAGTACCTGCTAAAGGACTCCCAGGCTTACTACAAATACATTTAAAGTAAGGTTTCCATTCATTCTCATTTTTATTCTCACTTTTCATTTTGAGATTAAGCAGTAGCGAAATTGGTCCTGAAGAAAGCAGCTGGACACCCTTCTGGGTGCCGAGTCTGCAGAAACATGTCGACCATCTAAACCATAGTAGTTATTTGTTATTACCTACTATACTTCCACACTGTTTTTTTAACTTTGGAAACATAGGAGTTCTCTTCCAGGGGATCCTCATCAATAGTCATAAGCATTAGAATATTCCCGCCCATGCGCGGGACCCCGGAAACACTATATTATATGTGCCCCACATATATATATATACATATATACATATGTCATGTGAACAAGGCTCTTGCGAGCCGAAACGTCATGAGGCTTTTTTATGCACCTTAATTAAAAATTGGAGCACTACAGATGGTTCGTGTCCGTTGACTTTTTTCCTGGCTGGAGTTGGTCCAGAGCGCGAGGAAGGTGACGGTGTGTTCGATATACATATATATATATATATATATAAATATAAGCAATAGCAGCCTACTAAACACTGGAGCTGAATCTTGCTGTGAAGAATTTCCATCATACATGAACAAACATGCATTATAAACATGAGAAAACAACAATAAAGTTTGTTTTAGAACAGTTTTAATGCTCAGAAAGCAGTAGAAATTCTTATAAAACACTGAAAGCATAGGAAGCTCCCAGGCTGCATTGCAAATCCCCAGTCTAAAAAGACTAGAAAGCTAACCTGCAGCTGAATGCAATAAACTGACACCGTGCCTTTAAGGCACTCATGACCCCCAGCTTCCCATCATGCCTCAGGGGTGACAGTTAGGTCAGTTGTTCTTTCTGGCTCCTTCAGGAAGGATCCTGGCAACACAGCTCCACTCATTTCTGTATTACCTGTCAGAAATTTTCTTCACTTTTCACAGTTTTTTTTTACTTACTTTGACTTTTAATATCTTGTCAAGTAAGAACCTGTCCTTTTTTGACAGTTTGGTGGGTATTTTCTGCTGGGAAATGCCTTCCCTTTTTGACAACTGCCCCTCTTGTGGCAACAAGAAGGCCAAGACAGACAGTCATGAAGTCTGTATTCTTTGTCTACCTGACAATCATGGCCCAAAAGCCTGTCCTCACTGCAAAACCCTGTCAGGAAGAACTCTAAAGGACAGGAAGAGAATTTGCATCTATGGCCTAGCCCAAAGGTCATCCAGAGGAAGGTCTCCGGTAAGGAAGGTCTCCAAGAGGGCTAGAACACCTTCAAGGGATAAGTCTTCGCACCCTTCAGCTTCAGCGTCTGGCTCGGCGATGAGGAAAGAACTACCGGTGGGTCATTCATCTAAAAAATGACCGTCGACGGCGGGCTCGCCGTCGAGAAGAGGGGATTCAGGTTCGTCGTGGTCGAGAATTCCAGACCCTCCGCCATCGTCAACTCGGTGACGATCGGCGTCGAGGACAAAGACCCCTCCGCCGTCGTCAACTCGCCGACGATCGGCGTCGAGGCCCATCACACCTCCGCCGTCGTCAACCAGGCGACGATCGGCGTCGAGAAGTGTAACCCCTCCGCCGTCGTCAACCGGGCGACGATCGGCGCCGAGGGCTCTGTCGTCGGCTTCACATCACCGCTTGACGTCGAGTCATCGCCGATCCTCACATCGCTCACCGCCCAGGCATTCGACGACGTCGAGGCATCAAGAACGGGCTGGGTCGACGTCGAGGAACTCCACTTCAGGGAGAGAATCGGTGATTCTAGTGACTGAATCAGCCTCCCGCCACTCATCCTCAAATTCGTCTGGGCGAGCCGCTTCAAAGTCCAGAAGCCATGCCCGCAAGTCGCCTTTGAGGGACCCTTCTTCTACAAACATGAGGTTGTCCCCTAGATGGAATCTGCCATTGGATCATTGGCGGGATTCAGGGGCTACGAGACGGATGCAGGAATACGCCAGTCCTGCACACAGGTCTCCGCTTCAGAGACTAGTGGATGAAGTGGACAGACGCAGTCCTCCCAGGCAAGCTGAAAGATCACCTGTAAGGAGGCCTGCTAGATCTCGTTCCCCCAGAAGGGAGGAACGTTCAAGAAGATCACGCGAAAGGAGGCACAGTGCTCATCGCAGGAGTAGGAGGACGCCATCTACTTCTTCTACATCCTCTACCCGTTCTTTCAAGAGAGATTACTCTCCCACACTTTCGGATAGCCCTATCTCTAGGGTCTCACCGGTTGATGACATCAACACTTTTCATGATGTTCTGCAAAGAGGAGCTCAAAAGCTCCACATTGAACTGTCTATTCAACAAGTCACTACGACAGTGATTTTTGAGACTCTTCACCTGAAGTCTGCTTCACGTCCTTTGCTGCCATTAGTTCCTGGGATCATGGACCCGGTCAAAGATATATTCCTGGCTTCAGCGACCATTAGAGCAGTGCCGGCTCGCATCCAAAAAAAGTACAAGCTGGCTGCCTCTGACCCGGTCTTTGTCAAGTCTGATCCTCCTGCAGACTCAGTGATCGTAGCAGCAGCACGAAAAACACACTCGGTCACTGCTACCTCCTCAGTCCCGCCAGATAAGGACAGCAGATCACAGGACTCGTGGGGTCGTAACTCTGCCTCTTCTACTCTGAAGGTTTCTAGTGCGGCTGCACTGTTGGGTAGATATGATAGAGCCTTATGAGACTCCATGGAGCGTTTCAAGTCCAAGCTGCCGAAAGAAGACCAGAAGGACTTTGAAGAGACAATGACAGAAGGCTGTCTGGTAGCGAACCAGATGATTAGCACGGCTGCGGACGGCGCAGCCCTTGCGGCGCATTCATATGCCCATGGAATATGCGCCAGAAGGTCGTCTTGGTTGCGCCCGACAGGCCTCGAGCCCGATGCACAACAACGCATCTTAAACCTTCCTTTTCCTGGTTCCTCTCTCTTCGGTGAACACACTGACGAAGAGATGAGTAGAATGAAAGCCGAACAAGAAACAGTCAAAGCAGTCGGTTTGGAAAAGAAAAAGGAATTCAAGCGCCGTTTTAAAACCAAAAGGGGCAGAGGGGCTCAACAGAGGGTTCAAACCCCTCAGTGGTCCCAAAACAAGAATCAGGGCAAGACCCAGTTTCGTGGAGGAAAATCCAACCGAGGTAGAGGAGGTCATCAGCAACAATCCTCTACATCAACGAGGGGAGGGAAGTCATGAGCAGTGGCTTCCTCTGGCGCCGTTGCCCACTCCAGTGGGAGGAAGTGCTTCACAACATCTGGCAGAGTGGTGCAGCATCACAAAAGATCGTTGGGTGCTGAATATACTGCGCAATGGATACACGCTTTGTTTCCGTGCGCCCCCAAAGAACATTCCTCCAAAGAAATCTCGTCCTCACCAGTTAGATCTGCTACGGAAGGAGGTAAAGGTTCTTCTTAAAAAACAAGCTATAGAAGAAGTACCTCCCTCGCAAAGAGGAAGAGGAGTCTACTCCAGATATTTTCTTGTCCCCAAAAAGGATCAAGAGAACAAGTTCCGTCCCATTCTAGAACTTCGTCTGCTGAACAAGGTCTTAGTCAAAGAGAAGTTCCGCATGTTGGCTCTTCACCAAATATGTCCACATCTGCAGAAGGGCGATTGAATGTGTTCGGTGGATCTGCAAGAGGCATACTTTCATATTCCAATTGCACTGCATCATCGCAAGTACCTGAGGTTTGTGGTTGGCAACAAACACTACCAGTACAAGGTGCTACCCTTCGGTCTCAAATCGGCACCGCGAGTCTTCACCAAATGCATGGCGGTGGTGGCAGCTTTTCTTCACAAAAAGGGGCTCTTAGTCTATCCGTACCTAGACGACTGGTTCCTAAAAGGTCCATCTCCTCTACAAGTAGAGAGCGACTTTCGCCTTTGCCTGCTACAATTGCGCAAGCTCGGCCTCCATGTCAACGTGGAAAAGTCAGTCCTACAGCCAACCCAGTCCATCCACTACCTAGGCTCCGTTCTGGACACAAGCTTGGGAAGAGCGTATCCTTCGGAGGAGAGACTTTTTTCGATGCAACAGAAGTGCAGGATACTGCTCGAGAGCTGAAGTCCAACAGTCCGTCAGGTAGCCTCCCTGCTGCGTTCCATGGCGTCATGCATCTTCCTCATACCACATGCCAGGCTGAGGATGCGTCCTATGCAACAGTCTCTGGAGGACCAGTGGGACCAATCGATAGGGTGCTGGGAAGACCGGGTCAGTCTTTCCCTGGCAGCAAGGATTTCCATCAAGTGGTGGACTCGACGTCAAAATCTGTTAGTGGGAGTTCCTTTTCACAAACCTCTTCCGACTCAGTCAATAGTGACGGACGCGTCCCTTCAGGGCTGGGGGGGGCACACATGGGATGCCTTCAAATACAGGGTCGGTGCAAGAGTAGACCTACCACATCAACATGCTGGAGCTCCGAGCGGTGCATCTCGCTCTCAAAGCCTTTCTCCCTGCAATCAAAGCCAACTCTGTATTGGTGCAGACAGACAATACGACCACCATGTTCTACCTGAACAAACAAAGCGGCACACGATCACGCCCTCTATCTCTGGAGTCCCAAGCGATCTGACACTGGCTTCTCGCTCGGAACCTCTCGCTGGTAGCAGTGCAACTTCGAGGCGAGCTTAACATCAAGGCAGACGCACTCAGCAGGTACTTCGAAGATCAACCAGACTGGGTGCTCAACGACGAAGTAGTGGCAGAGCTTTTTCGTTGCTGGGGTCGTCCTGCAATCGACTTATTTGCAGATGACGAAAACAGAAAATGCCACGCCTTCGCGTCCAGATTCCACCGCCTAGGGACGCAAGGGAATGCACTCTTGATGGATTGGTCAGGGACATTTGCCTACGCGTTTCCTCCCCTGTCTCTGATTCCGAAGGTGGTTTCCAAGCTCCTCAGGTCGGACATGGAGATGATCCTAATAGCTCCGGACTGGCCACGGCAGTGGTGGTATCTGGATCTTCTTCATCTGTCTGTGTGTCCACACAGACGTCTACCTTGCAGGCCGGACCTGTTGAGCAAGATGAGCGGGAGGATTCTACATCCCAACCTCCCCTCTCTGAACTTGACGGCATGGCTCCTAAAGTCCTGCAGTATGGACATCTGAATTTGCCTCCTGATTGTATGCGCATTTTAAAGGAAGCAAGAACGTCATATGCGTTCAAGTGGAAGAGGTTCTATATGTGGTGTAGGGAACATCATCTTGACCCTATTAAAGGTCAGGAGGATGTTATTCTTCCATACCTTCTTCCCTTAGCAACGTCTGGTTTGAAGTATGCTACCATTAGAGTGCACTTGTCAGCCATTGTGACGTATAGGAAATCACCAATCCACAAGTCTTTCTTCCAGATGCAAGTGGTCAAGGGACTTCCTGCAGGGGTTTAAGAAAGTCTATCCCCCTGTTAGAAATCCTTCCCCTCCCTGGGAATTGAATCTTGTATTATCCAAGTTGATGGGTGCTCCTTTTGAGCCCATCCACAAGGCAACGTTACAACATTTATCTTGGAAGGTCGCTTTCTTAGTTGCTATCACATCAGCGCGCAGAGTAAGCGAAATCCAAGCATTGTGTACAAAAGAGCCTTACACCGTTTTCCACCACAATAGAGTAGTATTAAGGACTCATCCATCCTTTCTACCAAAGGTTGTGTCTGATTTTCATATCAATCAGTCTATTTCTCTTCCATCCTGTTTTCCAAACCCTGCGACCCCTGCTGAGCGGTCTCTGCATTCTTTAGATCTCAAAAGAGTGCTTAAATTCTATTTGGAAAATACTAAGAGTATTTGGAAGACGGATCAGCTTTTTGTCAACTATGGTTCCATGACAACAGGTTTTCCAGCTGCCAAACGATCCATCTCCAGATGGATCGTCTCCTGTATTAAATTGGCTTATCAGCTAGCGGGCAAGCCCTTGCTGTTGACACCTAAAGCGCACTCTACTAGGGGGAAAGCGGCCACAGTAGCTTTCCTAAATGATGTCCCTATGTCAGAGATTTGCAAGGCTGCAACCTGGAGATCAGTTCATACCTTTACAAGGCATTACTGCCTAGAATCTGATTCCAGGACTGATACTCAAGTAGGGCAAGCGTCTTTGAGGAATCTATTTGGGTAGCCTGCGGCCTGTTCGAGCTTAGTTTTGTCTAGGCTCATGAATTATATACTGTATTTATTGATACTTTGCCCGCAGGGAGATGAGGTGAAGCTCGCTATTCTATTCTAATGCTTATGACTATTGATGAGGATCACCTGGAAGAGAAGGATTAGTTACTTACCTGTAATCATAGTTCTCTTCCAGGGGTATCCTCATCAAAGTCATAAGCAACCCTCCCGCCTCCCCGGGCAAAGGACTACTTTAACTTGGAGATATTGTTAACCTATTGTTTCATGGTTTTTTCCGTCTCCGCAAAGAACAACTGACCTAACTGTCACCCCTGAGGCATGCTGGGAAGCTGGGGGTCATGGGTGCCTTAAAGGCACGGTGTCAGTTTATTGCATTCAGCTGCAGGTTAGCTTTCCAGTCTTTTTAGACTGGGGATTTGCAATGCAGCCTGGGAGCTTCCTATGCTTTCAGTGTTTTATAAGAATTTCTACTGCTTTCTGAGCATTAAAACAGTTCTAAAACAAACTTTATTGTTGTTTTCTCATGTTTATAATGCATGTTTGTTCATGTATGGTGGAAATTCTTTACAGCATGATTCAGCTCCAGTGTTTAGTAGGCTGCTATTGCTTATATATATATATATATATATATATATATATATATATATATATATATATATATATATATATATATATGTGAGGCACATATAATATAGTGTTTTCGGGGTCCAGCGCATGGGCGGGAATATTCTAATGATTATGACTTTGATGAGGATACCCCTGAAAGAGAACTAGGATTACAGGTAAGTAACTAATCCATACTGAATAAAAAAATTTCCTCTCCTAGTTCTCCAATTTTATATTTCTTTTACACATCACACTTTTTAGTTTTGCACGCACTGCTTTTTTCGGTCATTGGTCTCATGAGTATCTGCCACACACCTCCAAACACACTGAGGCATCTACTTTACAGATTGAAAGTGGTTACAGGATTGTTCCTTCTGTTTGAGGAGGCCCAAATGATGTAAAGGGCAGAACAGACCGATGACTGATGGGTATTTTCACGAATGTGGAGTTATCCTGTGGTACTTTAGTTAGTTTAGTTTACTTTTACTTGTTGTAAGAGTTGAGTACGAGACACAGGACAGCAGACTGGACGTGTAGACCCACAGTTACTCTTGGTATTTTATATGGTTCTTATGGGGTATGTGACTGTGCTGCTCTTTAAACTCGCCGTCGGACCCTTCTTCTAACTGTAGTGCTATGTTCAGAGAGCAGAGGAAACCATATACAAGTACAGGGGCTGTACTAAGAAATGGAAGGAGGTATGGGGGCCTTGGCGGAAATACCGAGCCATAAGGTGGGGGGATGGGCATGGTGTATAAGTGTAATCAGTTCAATGTATCCCTATTTTTACTGTATGGCGAAATGTTGTTCTACTTCATGCCATATAAACACTGCTGTACATTGAATGAGATCATGAGCAAAGTTAATAAAAAAATTTAAAAAAAAATTCAGCTGCAGGAGAATGTTTGGTGTGCTGTTATAACAATGCATGCAGCTGGGAAAACTACTGGTTGTCAAGCTGAGGGTAATTTAACTTTTACTGTTCAGGGCTACCCACAATGTGAGAGACAAAAAAATGCAGCTTTGCAATCTTCTTTCCCCCCCCCTTATACTATTATCACCAAGGAATGTTCCTAGGCACCTGAGCTGACTCTCAAACAGCATAATGCTACTGACCACTATGAAGAGAGCGGGCAAATCAACTCAAGATATAATCCGGGCTTTCCAACTAGAACAAACTGTGTGCTGGTGGGTGAATCTATTTCCTTGAGCCACTGTGCCTTTATCTGCTAAACGATAAATCACAAATATACAAGCTATCCACCATAAGAAACTGGGCATTTAAATACACAAGACATTGATTCACCCAGCAACGGGGAAGTGTGCACTTTCTGAACCACTGCCCTGAAAGCCTACACTCACGACAGTCTTACCTTCATAACTTTAATGAACTTCAGCAGTAGCCTTTCCCGGTCCTGGGCCTTTTCCTGCAGCATAATTATAGACCTGACCCTGTGGTGTATAATTAAAGCAAAGAAAAATAGAAACAGAAGTTTAGTTGGGATTTTAATATTATAGCCATAAATCCAAGTATCCTAATCTACATAAATAGCAATATCTATATATAACAACTTTACATCCCAAAAAACCCATCAAAATGCTACTAAAGCTGAGCAAGCAACTGCTTCTTGGTTGTTAACGAGCACAAGTTAATAAAATGTGAGAACCCATCATAACTAAAATACAATATTAATTGTCATTGACTCACTTCCCTATGTAATAACTGTAAGAAGCAGGTATAACAAGGGTATATCACAATTCGAAATAGAGATTCTTTCAGAGCGGGTGTGGTGTTTACGCCTTGACTCAATGTTGCCCTCTGAAGCCGTGGGTTAAGATCTCACGGAGCTACCCTATTCCCTAAAAGGACATTAGATTACATTATGTAAAGGACCAAATGTACACGAGTGTTAACGCTTCTATTGCTTATAAGTATGCCGTGTAATGAGGATAGGACCGTTTTCTCTTTGGGCTTCACCATACTTAGAAGAAAAGGATGCTGTGCAGATGGATAGTTACACTTGGATGGTTTGTATCCAGTTTCATAAACTGAAACAATCAGAAGTACAATGTTTAGTTAATGTCATGGTATGGTTCCCATTTTATAAGTCATGTTTTGAGATCCAGGTTGGGTAATTGATAAAATACTCATATATTCACCCAAAACGGGTTTCGCGTCTCACATCAGTGCGTTTTTGGGCTTTTTCAAGGCTGTAAATAGTTATTATGAAGTGTAAGCATCAGAAGCGGTTACATATTGCATTCGTGAAAGTGTGCAACAGCAACCCTGAAAAACACAGCTGGGTTTATTTGTGAGAAAGAGTGTTGTGATAAAGATGTGAAATAAGCAAAAAGGCTAAATATACACTGAGACTAAAGCCAATAAGCATTCCACATTACAAATAAAATTACCCCTGTATAGTCATGAAAACAGATCTGAGGGAGGACAAACCAAACATATTCAATGAGGTTACCCCAGTCTGTGCTATTGCCATATATTGCATTGTAAATCTGGAGTTGTATCTAAATCTAAGCTATGGAGAAGAATGGTCTCTGGTGGTCCGCCACAAAGTCCGAATGCCCGGAGAGGAGCAGTCCACCCTTGGTTCTGTCCCTTTTGTAAAAAGAAAAGAGAAAACTTCACAAAGTGCAAACTCGTTTATGTGGTCTTGCTGTCTGGTCTGCAATAGTGTGGGTTGGATTTAGGTTGGAAAAAGTAAATGAAGGACGGAGGTCAGCGCATCCATGCATTGTAAATTAAAATGGAGGTGATAAAGCATGATGCACTACGCTGTGCTTACTCATTCTCACCCGCTATGCAAAAACAAATCTCACAGTGAGTCGTGCACATGCGCGTTATGGCCCAAGGGAGGAATCACAGTAAATCTGTAGACTCAAAATACTTTGTTGAAGAAAAACAACTTGCAAACATTCAAGCCCAACACTAGATAACAGGAGCATGCAGAGCCTGTGAATCTACAGCAACACACACTACAAACAGATGCTTACAGGGAAAGCCACATTTTCTTTCTGGTTGTAAATCACACATTTTTAGTATTTCTGGTGTTTTGTCATTAGTTGTTCATAATGGGTAAATAATCCAGAAGGTTTCAAATCACCAGTCTAGACTTTGCGGAGTTTTAACATACTGTTATACATATGCTGCAATTATGTTCATATTCTTATTTTACACACATATTATATCGTTTGTGACCACAACTCCCTCTTATATCCTATCTCCTTTTCTTTCGCAACCTTCGCATACTATCAATATTGTTATCACACCAAGGCCAAATCTGATGAAAGCGTATCCTCAAGGCACCACATCTCACATCAGAATACATACAGGAGCACCTAATTGCATTCTTTCTATACCTCGTGTACACAGAGGTAATATTTAACATTTTGTATTTATCCGATGAACCCTTTTGACCTCAGACCAGAGGGCTCCACTCCTTACTAACCTCTTCTGCCTCTTCTCTCATTGTACTGATGCTGCAGACTCATCATTTTCGACCTAACATAAGAACATGATCTATGGAACAAACTTGATCTTGAAATGCAACCCCTATTCCCACCTTCCTTTTACTTCGGCTGCTTTATCACATCACTTTTTGCTTAAAAGATACGGATACCCGGACAGTCCTTCATCACTGACACAGGTAGCAAATTAACACTGGTGCAAAATCCAATATCCAAATGGAACTTTAACTTGGGCCTCTTTTCTCTCCATTCCTCTTTATTATTTCCAGTACTCAAGAGGTTCTAAGTCCTCTCCATTTTCCCTTGGTGACATCTCTTCAATACCGAAGGTTTTCAACCTTTCAGCATTGCACGCTAAAACTCTACTTTCCAATAGGATTGCTGCTATTCTTCTACATAGCACAAGGACTTACAAGACATTTTTGGGTAATGCACCTTCTGCTCCACCATAATTAAATATGGCACTCGCCCGCACTCTTAAGGAGCAGGCTGCAAGACACTCCTTTCCTCACACCCACCCGCAAAAGTGACTTTACCTTCCAACTCGGACTACACCTTAGTAGGTTTTATTTACTTTCTTTTAACAAAAGGACAGAATCACGAGCAGTCTGTCCGAAACAGGGCATCCCAACTTCGGTGATGATTCTTCTCCATGCCTTGTACTTGGGTAAGACTCCCCCATTACAATACACTACAGTCATCACACACACCGAGGAAGCTTCACGCCCTAAGCAGGTTAGGTTTGTGACTATCTCCCAGTTTCAACTTGAAGTCCATCTTCTTTTGATCCCCAGGGCACATTGAAGCTATATCAACATAACATGAGCCATCCTAAGCCTTTAGTAGTGTTCTCTATGCCCAGGTTGCACCCTGGCATAGGCTATGGTCTACAGGGACCTAATGACTACAGACACCTTTTTGAGAAGGTCAAGAGAGATGTTCTAGAAATCCTCCCGCTCTGTGCCTAAAAGCATCTGTTTCGGTGCCAGCAGTCTTGGCTTCTTTAACGATAGAGTTCAGCTTCAGAGTAGATAGTGAGTTCACGCTGCATCGTTTTGGGAAACTGGACAGAATTCAAGTCCAGTAACGGAACCATTGCACAGAATGCCGCTGATTTCCTCTAGAAATGTCCAATGTGTTCAGCAGCAAAACCAACTCTAGAAGACATTACTGGTAACAACTCCAACCCCTAAACAATCCACCCTCACAAGTTATATACTCCTCGCCCCATTTTGTCAAAAGTAAATGCATGTGGTTGGCATGTTAACAATCACTTTGAGAGTTTACCACAAGCATCCTTATGCCCGGTGCTGAAAGCTCCTAAGGTCAGCAAGGCCCAGAGCGATTATTTAAGTAACCACTTCACAGTCCATTATCAGAGGGAAACCAGGGCTCCCAGTAGTTACAGCAAGTAACAGCACCCAGATGCTTTACTAAATGTACCTCAACCCTGAGTGGTAAGAGCAAGAAACTACAGCATTAGCAGCAAGAAGTAAAACGATCACCTAAAGTAAAACCACGCCTATCTACCGCCACAAGTACTGGTAGCAGTTACCATCAATAAAACTAACCACAACAGTTACTGGAAGGGGCCTCCGGATCATTCACCATCCTTCACAATATCCAGTGAGGGCAGACGTTAATATCACTGCACCACTTTGTACTGGAAACTGGTCCCATTCCTTGACTATAATGTGAAATACGAAGCTTCTCCATTTTCAAAACTTCACACACTCTCACTAACCATTTCATCTACCCCTACTTTCATGTTGACTCCATTATGTTTCAATGTGCCCACCCCTCTGTCAAGAGTCCTGCACCAGCCTAGAGTGCCCCTTTCTAGTGCACCCTGGCATTCTCCCGGGATCACTTCACCAACGCGCCCCATTGCTGCCAGCCGTGCCACAGCCCCTTCCTTACCAGTAGGACATGTTGTTAAAATGCTCCGTGAACTGCGTCAGGTTCGGGCTCTTCTCTTCGTTCTGCTCTTTGGCCCACAGTAGAACTTCTGGAATCTGAGGGGAGAACAGAGTTCATGTAAAGGGGAATGGCTTACTTTCCCTGCAGCCTGAGGACCGACGAAGACTGTTTCCTTCGATATTCCAAAGCACCTTAGTAGATCGGTGCACAAAAAGTGGAAAGAAAATATGCACAGTTTCATGGAAGAAATGTTGGAATGTACTGAGAAAGGATTGTAAACAAGGATATTACCAAACAGAAGTGGGTCAGAAGCAAAATGCCTATATTGCAGATGAACTGAGATCCGGGCAGGTCCAGATTACAAACAGCAGGATACGCTGTGCCCTGGGCATGCCGAGATCGTGAGCTCCCAGGGCTTACAATGTACATGGAGATGAAATTGTTAATTACCCTTCAATAACAATATTTCTGGTGGACTTATAACTTTCCTGCACATTATTCCTCCTGTGAATTCTCTCCAGGCTTCTGACGGGCCCAGAAATGTTTCCCTATTGACAGCTCTTCAGCTGTGTCACACGGCACCATGTGGGAAGGCATTTGGATTCAGCTCCAAAGAGGGTTTTTGGACCATCAGACTTTCAGGTGACAGGACAAAGAGCAGGGGCCACCCAGGGCAGGCCTCTGGGCTCTGTCCACAAATTGGTTGGCTTTTCGATACCGCAGTCTTAAATGAGGAAACCTCCTCTGAAATGGGGTCAGAGGGCAAGGCACGCTTCCTCTGGCAAAGTATCAAGGCCACCCGCATTTTGTAAGCCCAGATATAAATCAACATCAGTATTATAATTGGGAAGGAGGCCATCAGCATCCCCTGTAAGACCCTAGTGACCATCAGGCATTGCAACAGCCTCAGAACCAAATATGTCCTCCAAGCAGGATCACTGCTAAGCCCTGATGGGGTGCTCTGCCAGGAGAACTGCACTAAAGTTCACCTTAACTTTTCCCCTTCACCAAACACACCTTCTGTGCTCGAAACCTTTTGGAACAGTGTGGTAAAAGGCTCCACAGGTGACGTTGGCACTAAGGGAAGCCCCAACCGAATGGGGATGGTGCCTTGACAGGATGAAACATCTTTTTGGGCGCTGGGTGTAGAGTCCTTAGAGGCGTGGCGCTCTTTTGGGATGGTACTGCCAAGATTGCAGGAATGTCTGACCCCTTTGTGGGGTCCATGGGCTGCAATACCCATTCTGAACAGATGCAGCACAGAAAGCCTGGACCTGCACATGGTCAACTAATGGACCGAGGCATTCCAAGCTCTTCTGAGTCAGTGTTGGGATCTGAAACAAAGACAAAGAGGTTGGCCCCAGTGAACGGCGACGAGAACTCGAATAGTCGCTGCATTGGGAGAGTTACCTTGAGAAAGAGGAGGGCTTTCCCTTCCCATGGTGTTTCTTTATTGTGGGAAGAAGGTTTGGGAGATCACTCCTTACAGATGTCTTACTGCTGAGGCGCCTCTCTGTGGGCCTTAGCCGGAAATACTTTGGTCTTCCACGCACTGGTGGCCGGCGGATGCAGGGAGGCACAAGAAACGCACACCACATCATTGTGTTCAACCTGAGACACCAAATGTTTTTTTCATGTGGATCTGAAAGGGACATCATCTTTGGGTATCTGCGACAAAGCCTCAAATCCTAAAGTTGTCAAGGAGATATTTGACCTTTACAAAAAATGCTAAGCAATTCTGTTAGTGAGACAGAGAGAATGCTCAACATCTGCATTGATAAGGTGCGTTCAGGGGCAGACACACAGTTGGAGGGCCATTTCTGAGGAAAGGGTTCCTAGATCAGTCTGATACCTGGAGAGAATTCATAAGGTGAAGAATCTGCAGGAAGCTGCATCAGTCAGAACACACATACCAATAACCTGTGCTTTGCACAGAAAAGGCTGCCTGTAGAAAAATGGATTACTATGTGGTGTGGTTGTGAGACCTCACCATGTAATAATGTCACAATCTGTATTAAGTCTAATTCGGTTTCTTTCATAAAACCCTTAGCTCATGCCTGGGTAGTTGTGGCACAGAGCAGTCAGGCTTTATCTAAGGAACACATTGAAAGCATTTGGATGTCACAAAACAATCATTAGGTAAGAAACACAATACAATAAAAATCAGACACCAACTTATGAAATATATGTCACATATTTATCTTACAATTGAGACCAGAATGACTAAAATCTATTGAGTAAAAACGGAGCAATGAATTTTGAAAGGTAAGTAAATCACTGTAGGAAATACAATAAATTGCTGTATGCGGTTCTACAGTTTTGAGCCAGCTGACTAGAATGGCTACTTCTCTTTACTTGGACGGGCCACGACTTGTCAAGAGCCAGTCACAGTGTGCCACTTAGGTACAGGAAGACAGTTCCCTGCTGGGTCCAGCAGTCAGAGTCCTCAGTGAACTTTTCTCCTTCACCGCGGTCAGGCCAAGAAGTGGTCCTGATGCTAGGGATACAGGACGCTGAAGCGATGCGATGAGTGCTTTGATAGATCTACGCTGTCGAAATATTATTTACTTTGGATACTTTTCTATGTTGATGTGAAAGTATTTTTATAAATATATAAATGTATATGTTGGATATTCATGCCATTTGTTTGATCGCGGAGGCAATTGTTGTTATGATATGTATATCAATGCGAATACACTTTGTGGTGAAACTACATGTTCACAAAAAAGAACAGCTCTTGTCTATAATGTTCTGATCAATTTAGTATGCATACAGTATAAGTTTGAAGTGCAGGTATAGATATGTGAGGTTATCTAAAAACGTCTTGAAAAGCAGGCGGGTGCGGAACAGTAGCACTGCCATGTCATTTCTTAACAAATCCATGTTATAGGAGGTCCTGCCCCCTATCTCTCAACAAGATTAGTCCCTGTCACGTTAGACACTCCAAATGGAAGTTAGCACTTAGTGCGGTGGCTAGTGAAGCTCCATGTTGGGCAACGGAACCACCGGCATTATTACAGTGAAAACATCTATTTCGTGTTTTTACTGTCAGGGGATGTTAAACAGCGAAGGGACATGCCCTTATTTTTAATACTAAGCACTTTACCTGGAGGACTGCCATGGGGCTCCCTAGGGATGGCCTAATAATGTTAAAAAGGAAGGTTTCGACCAGGCAAAAAGGTTCATTTTGCCATGTCCAGTGGGCAGCTTTAAAGCTGCCCGACTATAACACAGTGGCAGGCTTAGAGTCACTGTAGAGGTGTTGCAGCCCACTAATGGCATTTCACTTACTAGCCAGGGGTACCTCTTCTACCACATACTAGGGACTTAACGGTAGTTAAATACCAAGAATAACCAATTGTACACGTACTTTGAGGGGTCAGAGCACATGCACTGGGGCCTGGACAGCAGGCCCAGTGCACTACAAAGAGAAACAACAGCACCTAGGCCATTAAAAATTGGAGGCAACATATGGAGGTGAACCTGCAAAAAGCCATTCCTCTACACAGAGAATACTGTGCCTGTGGCTGTAAAAGAGTAGGTCTACAGGACCAAGTGGGTTTCAGCACCGAAGTAGCGAGGGACTGGCGACTTCGGTAATAGAAAAACAGGGAATGGGTCGACACGGAGGATCTCATTTTGATATTCACTCTCTAACACGTGCCATGTAGTCTTCGCTCATTCACATCAAGCAAAGACCAGTTTGGGATTATAAGACACACCCTTTAGAAAGTGTGTGTTCTCATTACAAGATGTTCCTTCTTTTAATTTGCATTTTGATATTCTTACAGCTATACTCCATGGCTATCCTACCGAGTGTAGGAAAATAGTCCACCAGCCCAGTGACGTAACAAAACATGAGGGACCCCCTGTAAGATCTGCTGAAGGGGCTCCTCACACTCATATTGGTAGGGGCTGAGGGGCCCCCTCCAGTATGGGTAAGCCTGGGTCTCCCGCACAGCCCAGCAGTTGCCCAAGCCACAAAATGCGCTCAACACGGACGTTTGTTGTAGGAATGCCACATAGGAAGTCGGTATGACAATTCCATCTGAAAAGAACAGCTCCTGGTGACCGCTGCTACCTCAGGAAGCCATCCCTCAAACTCCACCTGCTACCAAACTACGCATCTGTGCAGCCAGACATCTCAAACCAGAGCACTACTCTATGTTCGACGAGCACCTATAGTTTTAGATGGGCTTTAAAAGAGGATTTCACTCATCCAAAAGGCAATGACGGTCAAACACAATTTGAAGTTCATACTGCAACTCAAAATGAAGATGACAATATTTGTAATCCCAGGTCTCCATCCTAGCATGACACAGAAAAACATATACAAGACACCTAGCTTTCTCTATTTGCACTATGCTCTCCGAATTAAGGCACATTTCTTTTACATCTCTCAAAATAAAAAGAGCCAAAGTCTGAGGGATGCAAAATAAAACAGTAAGGAAAATGCTACTTACCCAGTATGCATCTGTTCTTGGTATATAGAGCTGTAGAGTCATTTGCTGTGCATAGATTGCCATCTAAAGTTGGGTCCGTATGTTTGCACTTTGCTTTTCTTCGAAGTCTTTCCAGTCACGAGGTAGGTGACTCCTTCTTTCGGTGATAGTGCGCATGGGCATCGACTCCATTGTTAGATTGTTTTCCCGCAGAGGGTGATAATGGAGTTAGTAAGAGTAGTAAAAGGAGATGTCCATGAATGAATGTATCTTGTAAGATGTTACTGCAACAGGTATAGGTACCTGGGGAGGCGGGTGGGCTCATATGACTCTACAGCTGTATATGCCAAGAACAGATGCATACCGGGTAAGTAGCATTTTCCGTTCGAGGCATATGAGCTGTAGATCATATGCTGTGCATAGACTATATAGCTGTTATCTCGCAAAGTGGTGGCTAACCTGTATCTGTTGCAGTGGTTGAAATAGTGTACGTAAAACTGCCTGGCCCACTCTAGCTTGTTGTCTTGCTAACACATCTACACAATAGTGTTTTGTGAATGTGTGAGGTGTAGACCATGTTGCACTTTGCATATGTCATCTATGGGTATATTTCCTAAGAATGCCATAGAAAACCCCAGTTTGCTTGTAGTGGGTGCTCTAGGGGGAACTGTTAGCGTTTGTTTTCCTTTTGCATAGCATATTTGAATGCACTTGACTATCCACCTTGCAATACCTGATTTTGATATGGGATTGCCTTTGTGCAGTGGAGCAAAAGCGACAAAAAGTTGATTTGTGATACAGAAAGGTTTTGTCCTTTCTATGTAATCAAGCAATGCTCTCTTCACATCTAATGTGTGTAGGGCACGTTCTGCCACTGAATCTGTTTGAGGGAAGAAGATGGGTAACTCAACAGATTGATTGATATGAAAAGCAGAAATCACTTTAGGAAGGAATTTAGGATTAGTCCGAAGAACCACTTTATTTTGGTGCATTTGTAAAAAGGGTTCTTCTATAGTTAATGCCTGAAGCTCACCCACTCTTTTGAGTGATGGGATAGCAACGAGGAAAGCAGTTTTCCATGTGAGAAATTGCAGTTCACATTTGTGCAATGGCTCAAAGGGTGGATCCATCAGTCTGGTAGAGGGAGTACACCCCTGCTCCCTGGTATGGTAAAGGGACTGGTTCTATTGCACCTTTCTGCAACAAAGAGAAAACCGCTTTCTTTAGAAGGGTGAGATGTTCTTGTGACACGAGGTGTGACCTTAGAGGAATGTTCAGTGGAGTGCTTGTAAGCTCCAGACAATAACCAGATTGGATAAAATGTAAAACCCATTTGTCTGATTCAATCGTATTCTAAATGGGTAGAAACTGGGAAAGAAGACCCCCGACAGGAGTGGAATAGTCAGGGGGTATGGAAAGGAAGTTACTGTTTGCAGGGGAAGTGCGTGTTGAGTTACCTCTGCCTCTTCCCTTGCGGTTGTTTCCTCTATAGCAACATTTAAACTAACCTGTTGAAGAGGGCGACTGATTGTTGCCCTTGTAAGAGGAGGGATTGTATGTAGACACATTTTTGGAGACGCCCCTGTAAAATGAGAGACAAATGGATCCTCTGTTGGAAGGTGATTGTCAGGCCCCCATGGACTTAGCAACTTCAGTATCCTTTTCATCTTTTCTAGTGATGTATCGACAGCTGGACCAAAGAGGTGTTCTTTGTCACAGGGTTGGTTAAGAATAGAGGCTCGTACCTCAGGCTTGAATCCTGAAATTCTTAACCAACCTATGGAGAGGTACACTAGTGTTTACTACCCGAGCTGTGTCTGCCTGATCTAGAACACGCATGATAGAGGTATTAGTTATTAATTTACCCTCTTGAATAAGGGCACTAGCTCTAGACGTATGCTCATCAGAAAGAAATGCAATGAGCTTTTCGAGCTCATCATAATGAGCTCTATCATACCTATCATACCTTGCCAATAGTGCTTGAGCATTGACAAAGCACCAATACTTAGATGCTTGTGACGCTACCCTTTTGCCCGATGCGTCAATTAATTTGGACTCTTTATCAGGAGGAGGGGCTTCCCCTGTTGTTTGCGAATTAGCTCTTTTACGAGCATTGGAAACTACCAGAGAGTCCATGGGTAACTGGCCATTGATATATACAGGGTCATTAGGTGCAGATTGGCACTTTTTATCTACCCTAGGAGTGATGATTCTTGCTCTTACAGGGTCTTTAAAGATGTAATCAGTATGTTTAAGCATACCTTTTAACATTGGTAATGTTTGTGTAGCCCTTTGAGATGAACTGAAGTGTGTCAAACAAAAAATCCTCCACTAAAGTCTCTAATCCATGTTATTGTGCAGCTCTGTTAACAAGCTCTATCATCTAGAGGAGAAGGTCTGGATGGATATAGGTCGGGTCATTATCTGGTTGAGGGTCAGCATTATAATTATTCGATGGGTCAGTATCCTGTGGTGTGTAGTCATGTATATCCCCCATCCCCTGTATCCTGTGGGTCAGGTGATGGTGGCGGACGAAAATGTGTAGGTATAATGAGTAAATTTGGATCAATGGTTGAAGAAGGTGGAATATATGGTGAAGAAGGGTACCCACATTTTTCCTTTTTTAGAGAATGTGGTAGTCTTCTTGTCAACCCATTTTCCTCTTCTCAGGAAGTTTGTTGTGAATCTGTCCAGTTTCTTGATTAATCACAATCTCCTTCTGTTTCAGACCTTAAGGTGGAATATTGCTCCAAGGCTCTTTTGTTGAAGTACTGTCTTTAGACGCCGGTTTTGGTGTCGAACGTTTCGACCGAAGATTTAGCCTTATAGACCAGTGGCACGGAAACCAGAAAGTGTTTGGATTTCGACGGCACCGGCTTGGGGATGAGTAGAACCCGAATCGGAAGGTTGTTTATGTTTCAGCGCCGAACTCGAAGGCGGGGCGCTCAAAACCTTTTCTCGGTGCGATCTTGGCAGAGGAGGGACTGGAACCTTTTTATGGAGGAGATGGTAGGGGAAGGAAGCCTCTTTACTCACAATCCGTTGTCCCGGTGTGAGGTCTTCGGCATCGGAGTGAGCTTCAGACATGGAGATGTGCTCCTCTTACATTTCGGCTTCCTGCGCTTGTGATTCTTCGTGTTCGGACTCTTCTTCTAGGAAATCCGGCGCAGAGCAACTTTGCTGGTATATTTCATGATGTCGAACCCGACGGTCACGGAGAGTCTTCTTCGATCGAAACAACCGACGCGTTGCAGTCTTTCTTGTCGTGTTCCGGTGTTAGGCAAAGGTTGCTCACTTCGTGCAAGCCGGTGCGCGGAAACTTAGCGCGACACCCTGGACAGAACTTGGATGGAGTCCGTTCCATCAACTGCTACCGACCCAGGCGTGGGTAGGCCCAACGGCCTTCCACAAATCTTCAGATCAAAGGTTTTCAAGTGTAAACGATATGCGGAGAATGGGAAACGCGATCGATAAACAATACCGGTGAGGGTAGTGGATTGCGTGTCGAAGGGGCCCCGAAGAAACAGTGCTGTACCGGAGCGCAACAATTCACATCCAAACCCGATGGCAGAAAAAAAACAATCTAACAATGGAGTCGATGCCCATGCACACTATCACCGAAAGGAGGAGTCACCTACCTCGTGCTTGGAAAGACTTCTTCGAAGAAAAACAAAGTGCAAACATCCAGACTCCACACTAGATGGTGATCTATGCACAGCATATGATCTACAGTTCATATGCCTCGAACAGGATATTTTGCAAAAATGTGTCATTTAGCAAACACTCAAATCCAAACACAAGGCATCCTATGAAATCCACCAGGAACCTCGCCTTTAAGTTGAAAAGCAATGGAACAAGCCCCTTTGTATCCCAAATGTGATCTCTTCGGAGCTGGATAAAAAAAAGGGGTGCCGGAGTAGAGTTTTATGATCTGGGTTTTTCCAGTGAAATATGATCATATATACCTCAGTTACCTGGCGGAGCCCTATATGGTAACACCAGGCTAGACGAGATAGCGTGGTTGACATGGTTAAAGGCTACCAACAAGTCTAACACCACCACCCTGAGGGCTGCTGCAATCTGCTGGCACGCCGAGGTGCTCCAAACCTGGTGTCAGTGACTCTTGACCGTGGGATGTTGTGGTAGGCCTCCTGTTGACACCGAAGTTTTCTGTATGCGGGAGGGGAGTGAGAGACCAACACAGGTTAAACCTGTAAGTTAAAGATCAAATGGCAGAAGGTCAAAGACCAAATACTAGAGGTAAAGTGCAGTTCTCAAAGGATCGCGAATAGAGGACGTTTTAAGCAACCCAAGTGAGGTATCACTGGTCAACCTACTAATGGTCACTGTTGGCTGGAATGGGGTGCAGGACCTGCACCATGTAGATGTGTGTGATAGAACCAAACCGGCAAGCATGTTGGAGATGCCACATATACAACACTCAGGCAAAACTGGTTTTGTTACAGTGGCAGAATTCATGACCTCAGGAGAGGAGAGTATCCCCATATATTCTCCTCCAATCATAAATGCATAGTTGCTGCCCTGGTACCTTTTATTCCCCATTACTGTCTTTTATTTGCCTTAGATCCTCTTATTACTTCATATTCTTACTTTGTCCCTTTTTGTTGCTTCGTGTTTCTCCTCTTGTTTTATAGTTTTATTATCTGATCAGAAGCATATCAACAACATACTCCCCAGATCAATCTCCCTGCGAAAGAAAGTAACAATTTTGAGATGAGAGGAAAAACGCAGACGAGGTGAGAAGGCGATATTTGTCATCCTTTGTTACTGCCCCTGTCCTTTCTTATCCCTCACATACTCTTTGTTGCCCCTGTTCCTTCCCACAGCCGGACATCAAACCAGATGAGCTGCTGCTTAGGGTGTGTGGGTAGTGGGTCAGCAGGAAGTCTCAAGACAACTCTGAAGACATCAGAATAGAAGCCCCTGGTGTGCTGGACAAGGTTTAGTAGGTCACCCTGAGCAGGTACAAGCACGCCCACAAGCAGCAGAAGAAGGGGTTACAAGAGTGACCTGCTTGGATGACCTACAACTGCAGCTTTAGTTCCTCATTCTACACAATGCTCACTCACTGCCAAGGACGATCCGGGTACAGGTGCTAAGAGCCAGGATTCTATGGGCCTCAAACCAATGCTCCCTTTAAGCAGCATGAGGCACCCATGGCACAACTCAGTGCAACTGCTCCCTCAATTTTAATTTGTGTTCAATTACCTCAATTTTGTAGAAGAGCTCAGCATCCAACAGTGTCAGCTGTTCAGCGACTTCAAGGCTGTGGAAGTCATGTAAAGTGCCCGGTCTGAAAGAGATGGGGAGAAACATCAGTCAACACAGCGTACCGCCCCGCAAAAGACCAATAGAGGACCTTCCAAAGCAGAATAGCCCTATGACCTGGACCGAGTGCTATCCATGGGCAGGATGCAGAGACAGCCGCACATTGGCAGAATTCTGAGGCACAGCTAGCCTGAAACAAAAGGAATGCACTGCTCTCAAGCTGAACAAATGCAGTGTTGGCATGAGGCACATCCCTTAAACCAATAATTCCATGCAGAGCTGTCCTAAAGCAAATACCTCATCCAGTGCTGCCTGGAAGCAACACCCCCCTGAAGCAGCGCTATCTTAAAGCACAGCGCAAACATTGCAGCCTTGCAGCACAACTCCTGCAGTGCTCCCCTCCAGCAGCACCTAATGCACAGCTGCCCTCCTTTGCGCAGCGCTGCCCTCCTGCAAATCCTTCGCGCAGCGCTGCCCTCCTGCAAATCCTTCAAGCAGCGCTGCCCTCCTGTAAATCCTTCAAGCAGTGCTGCCCTCAAGGACAGGCTGCATGCAACTCCTGCAGTGCTCCCCTCCAGCAGCACCTAATGCACAGCTGCCCTCTTGTAAATCCTTTGCGCAGCGCTGCCCTCCTGCAAATCCTTTGCGCAGCGCTGCCCTCCTGCAAATCCTTTGCGCAGCGCTGCCCTCCTGCAAATCCTTCGCGCAGCGCTGCCCTCCTGCAAATCCTTCGCGCAGCGCTGCCCTCCTGCAAATCCTTCGCGCAGCGCTGCCCTCCTGCAAATCCTTCGCGCAGCGCTGCCCTCTACAAATCCTTCGCGCAGCGCTGCCCTCCTGCAAATCCTTCGCGCAGCGCGGCCCTCCTGCAAATCCTTCGCGCAGCGCTGCCCTCCTGCAAATCCTTCGCGCAGCGCTGCCCTCCTGCAAATCCTTTGCGCAGCGCTGCCCTCCTGCAAATCCTTCAAGAAACGCTGCCCTCCTGCAAATCCTTCGCGCAGCGCTGCCCTCCTGCTAATCCTTCAAGAAACGCTGCCCTCCTGCATGCCAGAAACCGGTCCCCGGTAGCTTGTCTCCTTTCTGGTGAAGAATTGGCTTGGTAGTTTGGTCTGCCCTGTTCCCATGATGCACTGGGCCAGGGACAGACTAATTTGCATATAGCCAGGTTCTGAGCTGGGATGGGGCAGTGAGATAAATAACGGTGATGGATCAAGCCCTGATCTTTGGACTGGGTAAGAGTGGTCTGCTTAATTCAGACACTCTGTTCATCACCACCCCCTTTTCTGAATCGTTTTTGGCCACTATAGGTGTGGCAGGGTATACTCAGACATGAGTCCCTTTCTCACTGCTCCATCAGGATTCAAGCAAGCCGGGCCGAAGAGGCTGAAATGCCAGAAACCGGTCCCCGGTAGCTTGTCTCCTTTCTGGTGAAGAATTGGCTTGGTAGTTTGGTCTGCCCTGTTCCCATGATGCACTGGGCCAGGGACAGACTAATTTGCATATAGCCAGGTTCTGAGCTGGGATGGGGCAGTGAGATAAATAATGGTGATGGATCAAGCCCTGATCTTTGGACTGGGTAAGAGTGGTCTGCTTAATTCAGACACTCTGTTCATCACCACCCCCTTTTCTGAATCGTTTTTGGCCACTATAGGTGTGGCAGGGTATACTCAGACAACGTCAAGATACATCATCTTAAACATCATTCAACAAGGAGACTTGATACAGTGCAGCACTCAAGAAAAAACACCGCACTCAGCCTGTCCTTCAGCAACATTGGGAATTCGTACTGCCTAAGAAATGCAATGCATAGCAACTCCTAATAAGACTTGTGAAGAGGTGATATTTTGATCCAGTGCAAACCGTAAGCAAAACTATGTATAGGGTTGAAAAGAATCAAAATGCATGCAGTGCCACCTTGAGAGAACCTCAAGGGCTTGTCTGCAGCGCAGAATTCCACTGCAGGACTACCCTCAGAAAAAGTATCAGTGCAGTGAAACTCCACTGCAGGATCAACTTTGAAAGAACACCGATGCAGTGACTGCACTCACTGTAGGATCATCCTCAGAAAGAATACCAATGCAGTAACACTGCACTCACTGTAGAACCACCATCAGAAAGAATACCAAGGCAGTGACACTGCACTCACTGTAGGACCACCCTCAGAAAGAATACCAAGGCAGTGACACTGCACTCACTGTAGGACCACCCTCAGAAAGAATACCAATTCAGTGACACTGCACTCACTGTAGGACCACCTTCAGAAGGAATATCGATGCAGTGACACTGCACTCACTGTAGGACCACCCTCAGAAAGAATACCGATGCAGTGACACTGCCCTCACTGTAGGACCACCCTCAGGAGGCATACCAATGCAGTGACACTGCACTCACTGTAGGACCATCCTCAGAAAGAATACCGATGCAGTGACACTGCACTCACTGTAGGACCACCCTCAGGAAGCATACCAATGCAGTAACACTGCACTCACTATAGGACCACCCTCAGAAAGAATACCAATGCAGTGACACTGCACTCACTGTAGTACCACCCTCAGGAAGCATACCAACGCAGTGACACTGCACTCACTGTCGGACCACTCTCAGAAAGACTACCGATGCAGTGACACTGCACTCACTGTCGGACCACCCTCAGAAAGAATACCGATGCAGTGACACTGCCCTCACTGTAGGACCACCCTCAGGAAGAATACCAATGAGGTGACACTGCACTCACTGTAGGACCACCCTCAGAAAGAATACCAAGGCAGTGACACTGCACTCACTGTAGGACCACCCTCAGAAAGAATCCCAAGGCAGTGACACTGCACTCACTGTAGGACCACCCTCAGAAAGAATACCAATTCAGTGACACTGCACTCACTGTAGGACCACCTTCAGAAGGAATACCGATGCAGTGACACTGCACTCACTGTAGGACCATCCTCAGAAAGAATACTGATGCAGTGACACTGCACTCACTGCAGGACCACCCTCAGAAAGAATACTGATGCAGTGACACTGCACTCACTGCAGGACCACCCTCCGAAAGAATACCGATGCAGTTACACTGCACTCACTGTCGGACCACCCTCAGAAAGAATATCAATACAGTGACTGCACTCACTGTAGGACCACCCTCAGAATGAATACAGATGCAGTGACTGCCCTCACTGCAGGACCACCCTCAGAAAGAATACAGATGCAGTGACACTGCCCTCACTGTAGGACCACCCTCAGAAAGAATACAGATGCAGTGACACTGCCCTCACTGTAGGACCACCCTCAGGAAGCATACCAACGCAGTGACACTGCACTCATTGTCAGACCACCCTCAGAAAGAATACCGATGCAGTGACACTGCACTCACTGTCGGACCACCCTCAGAAAGAATACCGATGCAGTGACACTGCCCTCACTGTAGGACCACCCTCAGGAGGCATACCAATGCAGTGACACTGCACTCACTGTAGGACCATCCTCAGAAAGAATACCGATGCAGTGACACTGCACTCACTGTAGGACCACCCTCAGGAAGCATACCAATGCAGTAACACTGCACTCACTATAGGACCACCCTCAGAAAGAATACCAATGCAGTGACACTGCACTCACTGTAGTACCACCCTCAGGAAGCATACCAACGCAGTGACACTGCACTCACTGTCGGACCACTCTCAGAAAGAATACCGATGCAGTGACACTGCACTCACTGTCGGACCACCCTCAGAAAGAATACCGATGCAGTGACACTGCCCTCACTGTAGGACCACCCTCAGGAAGAATACCAATGAGGTGACACTGCACTCACTGTAGGACCACCCTCAGAAAGAATACCGATGCAGTGACACTGCACTCACTGTCAGACCACCCTCAGAAAGAATACCAATGCAGTGACACTGCACTCACTGTAGGACCACCCTCAGAAAGAACACCGATGCAGTGACACTGCACTCACTGTAGGACCACCCTCAGGAAGCATACCAATGCAGTGACACTACACTCACTGTAGGACCACCCTCAGAAAGAATACCAATGCAGTGACACTGCACTCACTGTAGGACCACCCTTAGAAAGAATATCAATGAAGTGACTGCACTCACTGTAGGACCACCCTCAGAAAGAATACCAATGCAGTGACACTGCACTCACTGTCAGACCACCCTCAGAAAGAATACCAATGCAGTGACACTGCACTCACTGTCGGACCACCCTGAGAAAGAATATCAATACAGTGACTGCACTCACTGTAGGACCACCCTCAGAAAGAATACCAATGCAGTGACACTGCACTCACTGTAGGACCACCCTCAGGAAGCATACCAATGCAGTGACACTGCACTTACTGTAGGACCACCCTCAGGAAGCATACCAATGCAGTGACACTGCACTCACTGTAGGGCCACCCTCAGGAAGCATACCGATGCAGTGACACTGCACTCACTGTAGGACCACCCTCAGAAAGAATACCGATGCAGTGACACTGCACTCACTGTCAGCCCACCCTCAAAGAATACCGATGCAGTGACACTGCACTCACTGTCGAACCACCCTTAGAAAGAATATCAATACAGTGACACTACACTCACTGTAGGACCACCCTCAGAAAGAATAGCGATGCAGTGACACTGCACTCACTGTCGGACCACCCTCAGAAAGAATACCAATGCAGTGACACTGCACTCACTGTCGGACCACCCTCAGAAAGAATATCAATACAGTGACTGCACTCACTGTAGGACCACCTTCAGAAGGAATACCGATGCAGTGACACTGCACTCACTGTAGGACGATCCTCGGAAAGAATACTGATGCAGTGACACTGCACTCACTGTAGGACCACCCTCCGGAAGCATACCAATGCAGTGACACTGCACTCACTGTAGGACCACCTTCAGAAGGAATACCGATGCAGTGACACTGCACTCACTGTAGGACGATCCTCGGAAAGAATACTGATGCAGTGACACTGCACTCACTGTAGGACCACCCTCAGGAAGCATACAAATGCAGTGACACTGCACTCACTGTAGGACCACCTTCAGAAGGAATACCGATGCAGTGACACTGCACTCACTGTAGGACCATCCTCAGAAAGAATACCAATGCAGTGACACTGCACTCACTGTAGGACCACCCTCAGTAAGCATACCAATGCAGTGACACTGCACTCACTGTAGGACCACCCTCAGGAAGCATACCAATGCAGTGACACTGCACTCACTGTAGAACCACCTTCAGAAGGAATACCGATGCAGTGACACTGCACTCACTGTAGGACGATCCTCAAAAAGAATACTGATGCAGTGACACTGCACTCACTGTAGGACCACCCTCAGGAAGCATACAAATGCAGTGACACTGCACTCACTGTAGGACCACCTTCAGAAGGAATACCGATGCAGTGACACTGCACTCACTGTAGGACGATCCCCAGAAAGAATACTGATGCAGTGACACTGCACTCACTGTAGGACCACCCTCAGGAAGCATACAAATGCAGTGACACTGCACTCACTGTAGGACCACCTTCAGAAGGAATACCGATGCAGTGACACTGCACTCACTGTAGGACCATCCTCAGAAAGAATACCAATGCAGTGACACTGCACTCACTGTAGGACCACCCTCAGTAAGCATACCAATGCAGTGACACTGCACTCACTGTAGGACCACCCTCAGGAAGCATACCAATGCAGTGACACTGCACTCACTGTAGAACCACCTTCAGAAGGAATACCGATGCAGTGACACTGCACTCACTGTAGGACCATCCTCAGAAAGAATACTGATGCACTGACACTGCACTCACTACAGGACCACCCTCCGAAAGAATACCGATGCAGTTACACTGCACTCACTGTCGGACCACCCTCAGAAAGAATATCAATACAGTGACTGCACTCACTGTAGGACCACCCTCAGAAAGAATACCAATGCAGTGACACTGCACTCCCTGTAGGACCACCCTCAGAAAGAACACCAATGCAGTGACACTGCACTCACTGTCGGACCACCCTCAGAAAGAATATCAATACAGTGACTGCACTCACTGTAGGACCACCCTCAGAAAGAATACCAATGCAGTGACACTGCACTCACTGTAGGACCACCCTCAGGAAGCATATCAATGCAGTGACACTGCACTCACTGTAGGACCACCCTCAGGAAGCATACCAATGCAGTGACAATGCACTCACTATAGGACCACCTTCAGAAGGAATACCGATGCAGTGACACTGCACTCACTGTAGGACCATCCTCAGAAAGAATACTGATGCAGTGACACTGCACTCACTGTAGGACCACCCTCAGGAAGCATACAAATGCAGTGACACTGCACACACTGTAGGACCACTCTCAGAAGGAATACCGATGCAGTGACACTGCACTCACTGTAGGACCATCCTCAGAAAGAATACCAATGCAGTGACACTGCACTCACTGTAGGACCACCCTCAGGAAACATACCAATGCAGTGACACTGCACTCACTGTAGGACCACCCTCAGGAAGCATACCAATGCAGTGACACTGCACTCACTGTAGGACCATCCTCAGAAAGAATACTGATGCACTGACACTGCACTCACTGTCGAACCACCCTTAGAAAGAATACCGATGCAGTTACACTGCAGGACCACCCTCAGAAAGAATACAAATGCAGTGACACTGCACTCACTGTAGGACCCCTCTCAGGAAGCATACCAATGCAGTGACACTGCACTCACTGTAGGACCACCCTCAGGAAGCATACCAATGCAGTGACACTGCCCTCATTGTAGGACCACCCTCAGAAAGAATACCAATGCAGTGACACTGCCCTCACTGTAGGACCGCCCTCAGAAAGAATACCGATGCAGTGACACTAGACTCACTGTAGGACCCCTCTCAGGAAGCATACCAATGCAGTGACACTGCACTCACTGTCAGCCCACCCTCAGAAAGAATACCGATGCAGTGACACTGCACTCACTGTCGAACCACCCCTAGAAAGAATACCGATGCAGTGACACTGCACTCACTGTAGGACCACCCTCAGAAAGAATACCAATGCAGTGACACTGCACTCCCTGTAGGACCCCTCTCAGGAAGCATACCAATGCAGTGACACTGCACTCACTGTCGGACACCTCTCAGGTAGCATACCGATGCAGTGACACTGCACTCACTGTAGGACCCCTCTCAGGAAGCATACCAATGCAGTGACACTGCACTCACTGTCGGCCCACCCTCAGAAAGAATACCAATGCAGTGACACTGCACTCACTGTAGGACCACCCTCAGAAAGAATACCAATGCAGTGACACTGCACTCACTGTCGGCCCACCCTCAGAAAGAATACTGATGCAGTGACACTGCACTCACTGTAGGACCACCCTCAGAAAGAATACCGATGCAGTGACACTGCACTCACTGTAGGACCACCCTCAGAAAGAATACCAATGCAGTGACACTGCACTCACTGTAGGACCACCCTCAGAAAGAATACCGATGCAGTGACACTGCACTCACTGTAGGACCACCTTCAGAAGGAATACCGATGCAGTGACACTGCACTCACTGTAGGACCATCCTCAGAAAGAATACTGATGCAGTGACACTGCACTCACTGCAGGACCACCCTCAGTAAGCATACCAATGCAGTGACACTGCACTCACTGTAGGACCACCCTCAGGAAGAATACCAATGCAGTGACACTGCACTCACTGTCGGCCCACCCTCAGAAAGAATACTGATGCAGTGACACTGCACTCACTGTAGGACCACCCTCAGAAAGAATACCGATGCAGTGACACTGCACTCACTGTAGGACCACCCTCAGAAAGAATACCGATGCAGTGACACTGCACTCACTGTAGGACCACCCTCAGAAAGAATACCGATGCAGTGACACTGCACTCACTGTAGGACCACGCTCAGAAAGAATACCAATGCAGTGACACTGCACTCACTGTAGGACCACCTTCAGAAGGAATACCAATGCAGTGACTGGACTCACTGTAGGACCACCCTCAGGAAGCGTACCAATGCAGTGACACAGACCTCACTGTGGGACCACGCTCAGAAAGAATACCAAGGCAGTGACACTGCACTCACTGTCGGCCCACCCTCAGAAAGAATACTGATGCAGTGACACTGCCCTCACTGTAGGACCCCTCTCAGGAAGCATACCAATGCAGTAACACTGCACTCACTATAGGACCACCTTCAGAAGGAATATCGATGCAGTGACACTGCCCTCACTGTAGGACCACCCTCAGGAAGCATACCAAAGCAGTGACACTGCACTCACTGTAGGACCACCTTCAGAAGGAATACCGATGCAGTGACACTGCACTCACTGTAGGACCATCCTCACAAAGAATACCGATGCAGTGAATTTCCAATGCAGTTCAGTCTCAAGCGTGTTGGTAAAGTGCTGCAGGTGGGCAGAGCACCAAGGCAGTCCTGCCTTCACTCAGGGCATGGAACGGGCAGTAGGTTGTCACCCCTAGCCTGGTGTTTAAGTGCTAGAGCTGCGGGGCACTACCCACCTCTTCATCCTCCAGTTCCATAGACGGCCTTGCTTTAAAAGGCTGCAATGCCCCAAGAGTGGGGCATCTAAACCCCCTGCCTCCCTCCCACGTCCCAATCATTCCCATTCGCCAACTAGCATGCTTTACCTGGCAGCGACTCCCCTGGCAGCCAGGGGCCTGCTGGCAAAGTTGGCATAGCGCAGCGCCCTCTTGTTCTCCATTTTATCCAAGATGTTCTTCCTCAAGACTCTGGCCAGGCTGAGCTCCCCGTTGCAAACCAGGTGGAAAACCAGGTCCATGAGCTGCTTCAGAATGTCATCCGTCAACTCCACCAGGCTGGAAAGAGACAAGAGAGAGAAGAGATGGCCGCGGAGAGAAGAGTAGGGAGGAGAGTGGGGAGGGGGGAGGAGGGTGGGGAGGAGAGTGGGGAGGGGAGAGATGAGTGGGGAGGGGGGAGGAGGGTGTGGAGGGCAGAGATGAGTGGGGAGAGAAGAGTGGGGAGAGAAGAGTGGGGAGAGAAGAGTGGGGAGAGAAGAGTGGGGAGGAAAGAGTAGGGAGGGAGGAAAGAGTAGGGAGTGGGGAGGAAAGAGTAGGGAGTGGGGAGGAAAGAGTAGGGAGTGGGGAGGAAAGAGTAGGGAAGGGAGAAAAGAGTGCGGAGGGGAGAGAATAGTACAGCGAGGAGGTATGACAGGGGGCAGAAGGGAGGGGGAGAAAGGTGCAGAGGGGGTGGAAGAGAAGATTACAGAGAGGAAGGATGAAAAGAGTGCAGAAGGGAGAGAATGGCACAAGGAAGAGAAGGGTGAAAAGTGGAGAGATGGGTGCACAGTGGATACAGGGGTACAGAGAGGAAATGAGAGAAGGGTGCAAAGGGTAAGGGACAGAAGGGTGAAGAGGAGACAGAAGGGATACAGAGGGATGCACGGGCAAATCAGGGATACGGGGGAGGTGTGCAGAGGGGAGCGAGAGTGTTGAGAGGGGCAAGGGGGGAGAGGATAGGTCGGAGGGAAGAGAGGCAAGTGTCGAGAATAGGTGCAGGACGGTAGTAGAAAGCAGAGCAGATTAAGAAGTGAGGTTAGGGTGAGGCAGAGAAGAGGAGATGAAAACCAAAGAACATGTTACTGTCTGCTTCACATTCTGAGGTACTGTCTACAGCAGCCTTCAAGTCATCACAAGCCTGTCCTGGCTCGCCCTCTAATTACGGAAACTAGCACCTTGGAAGGATTCCCAGCCGAGGCGCTTTCGCAGCAAGTTAGACCCCATGGTTAAAACGTGGGATAGCAGGGTCGCAGCGGCAGGAGGGGAGGGGAGAAGGGGGGGGGCCCGGGGGGTGGGGCTTCAGGGTAATTACTAGGAAGGTCGTGTTAGTGGAGTTCTGGGGTGCAGCCAGGGACACCACCAACTACAGCTCTGCCTTGTACAATCTCACACATCCCCAGGCATTACTGTTGAGAGTGTGACAATGTGCGAGAGAGGGGGCGCAGCAGCCAGCATACTCCACCCCTTACACACGACTGCAGAGACAGCAATCAGCATACTCCACCCCTTACACACGACTGCAGAGGCAGCAACCAGCATACCCCACCCCTTACACACGACTGCAGAGGCAGCAATCAGCATACTCCACCCCTTACACACGACTGCAGACAGGGGCAGCAGCAGCAACCAGCATACCCCACCCCTTACACACGACTGCAGAAAGAGGCAGTAGCAGCAACCAGCATACTCCACCCCTTACACACTACTGCAGAGGCAGCAGCAACCAGCATACTCCACCCCTTACACACGACTGCAGAGGCAGCAGCAACCAGCATACTCCACCCCTTACACACGACTGCAGAGGCAGCAGAAACCAGCATACTCCACCCCTTACACACGACTGCAGAGGCAGCAGCAACCAGCATACTCCACCCCTTACGCACGACTGCAGAGGCAGCAGCAACCAGCATACTCCACCACTTACACACGACTGCAGACAGAGGAAACAACCAGCATACTCCACCCCTTACAAACGACTGCAGAGGCAGCAGCAACCAGCATACTCCACCCCTTACACACGACTGCAGAGGCAGCAGCGGCAGCCAGCATACTCCACCCCTTACACACGACTGCAGACAGAGGAAACAACCAGCATACTCCACCCCTTACACACGACTGCAGAGGCAGCAGCAACCAGCATACTCCACCACTTACACACGACTGCAGAGGCAGCAGCAACCAGCATACTCCACCACTTACACACGACTGCAGAGGCAGCAGCAACCAGCATACTCCACCACTTACACACGACTGCAGAGGCTGCAGCAACCAGCATACTCCACCACTTACACACGACTGCAGAGGCAGCAGCAACCAGCATACTCCACCACTTACACACGACTGCAGAGGCAGCAGCAACCAGCATACTCCACCCCTTACACACGACTGCAGAGGCAGCAGAAACCAGCATACTCCACCCCTTACACACGACTGCAGAGGCAGCAGCAACCAGCATACTCCACCCCTTACGCACGACTGCAGAGGCAGCAGCAACCAGCATACTCCACCACTTACACACGACTGCAGACAGAGGCAGCAGCAACCCGCATACTCCACCACTTACACACGACTGCAGAGGCAGCAGCAACCAGCATACTCCACCCCTTACACAAGACTGCAGTCAGAGGCAGCAGCAACCAGCATACTCCACCCCTTACGCACGACTGCAGAGGCAGCAGCAACCAGCATACTCCACCCCTTACACAAGACTGCAGAGGCAGCAGCAACCAGCATACTCCACCCCTTACACAAGACTGCAGAGGCAGCAGCAGCCAGCATACTCCACCCCTTACACACGACTGCAGAGGCAGCAGCAATCAGCATACTCCACCCCTTACACACGACTGCAGAGGCAGCAGCAACCAGCATACTCCACCCCTTACACACGACTGCAGAGACAGCAATCAGCATACTCCACCCCTTACACACGACTGCAGAGGCAGCAACCAGCATACCCCACCCCTTACACACGACTGCAGAGGCAGCAATCAGCATACTCCACCCCTTACACACGACTGCAGACAGGGGCAGCAGCAGCAACCAGCATACCCCACCCCTTACACACGACTGCAGAAAGAGGCAGTAGCAGCAACCAGCATACTCCACCCCTTACACACTACTGCAGAGGCAGCAGCAACCAGCATACTCCACCCCTTACACACGACTGCAGAGGCAGCAGCAACCAGCATACTCCACCCCTTACACACGACTGCAGAGGCAGCAGAAACCAGCATACTCCACCCCTTACACACGACTGCAGAGGCAGCAGCAACCAGCATACTCCACCCCTTACGCACGACTGCAGAGGCAGCAGCAACCAGCATACTCCACCACTTACACACGACTGCAGACAGAGGAAACAACCAGCATACTCCACCCCTTACAAACGACTGCAGAGGCAGCAGCAACCAGCATACTCCACCCCTTACACACGACTGCAGAGGCAGCAGCGGCAGCCAGCATACTCCACCCCTTACACACGACTGCAGACAGAGGAAACAACCAGCATACTCCACCCCTTACACACGACTGCAGAGGCAGCAGCAACCAGCATACTCCACCACTTACACACGACTGCAGAGGCAGCAGCAACCAGCATACTCCACCACTTACACACGACTGCAGAGGCAGCAGCAACCAGCATACTCCACCACTTACACACGACTGCAGAGGCTGCAGCAACCAGCATACTCCACCACTTACACACGACTGCAGAGGCAGCAGCAACCAGCATACTCCACCACTTACACACGACTGCAGAGGCAGCAGCAACCAGCATACTCCACCCCTTACACACGACTGCAGAGGCAGCAGAAACCAGCATACTCCACCCCTTACACACGACTGCAGAGGCAGCAGCAACCAGCATACTCCACCCCTTACGCACGACTGCAGAGGCAGCAGCAACCAGCATACTCCACCACTTACACACGACTGCAGACAGAGGCAGCAGCAACCCGCATACTCCACCACTTACACACGACTGCAGAGGCAGCAGCAACCAGCATACTCCACCCCTTACACAAGACTGCAGTCAGAGGCAGCAGCAACCAGCATACTCCACCCCTTACGCACGACTGCAGAGGCAGCAGCAACCAGCATACTCCACCCCTTACACAAGACTGCAGAGGCAGCAGCAACCAGCATACTCCACCACTTACACACGACTGCAGAGGCAGCAGCAACCAGCATACTCCACCCCTTACACACGACTGCAGAGGCAGCAGCGGCAGCCAGCATACTCCACCCCTTACACACGACTGCAGACAGAGGAAACAACCAGCATACTCCACCCCTTACACACGACTGCAGAGGCAGCAGCAACCAGCATACTCCACCACTTACACACGACTGCAGAGGCAGCAGCAACCAGCATACTCCACCACTTACACACGACTGCAGAGGCAGCAGCAACCAGCATACTCCACCACTTACACACGACTGCAGAGGCTGCAGCAACCAGCATACTCCACCACTTACACACGACTGCAGAGGCAGCAGCAACCAGCATACTCCACCACTTACACACGACTGCAGAGGCAGCAGCAACCAGCATACTCCACCCCTTACACACGACTGCAGAGGCAGCAGAAACCAGCATACTCCACCCCTTACACACGACTGCAGAGGCAGCAGCAACCAGCATACTCCACCCCTTACGCACGACTGCAGAGGCAGCAGCAACCAGCATACTCCACCACTTACACACGACTGCAGACAGAGGCAGCAGCAACCCGCATACTCCACCACTTACACACGACTGCAGAGGCAGCAGCAACCAGCATACTCCACCCCTTACACAAGACTGCAGTCAGAGGCAGCAGCAACCAGCATACTCCACCCCTTACGCACGACTGCAGAGGCAGCAGCAACCAGCATACTCCACCCCTTACACAAGACTGCAGAGGCAGCAGCAACCAGCATACTCCACCCCTTACACAAGACTGCAGAGGCAGCAGCAGCCAGCATACTCCACCCCTTACACACGACTGCAGAGGCAGCAGCAATCAGCATACTCCACCCCTTACACACGACTGCAGAGGCAGCAGCAACCAGCATACTCCACCCCTTACACACGACTGCAGAGACAGCAATCAGCATACTCCACCCCTTACACACGACTGCAGAGGCAGCAACCAGCATACCCCACCCCTTACACACGACTGCAGAGGCAGCAATCAGCATACTCCACCCCTTACACACGACTGCAGACAGGGGCAGCAGCAGCAACCAGCATACCCCACCCCTTACACACGACTGCAGAAAGAGGCAGTAGCAGCAACCAGCATACTCCACCCCTTACACACTACTGCAGAGGCAGCAGCAACCAGCATACTCCACCCCTTACACACGACTGCAGAGGCAGCAGCAACCAGCATACTCCACCCCTTACACACGACTGCAGAGGCAGCAGAAACCAGCATACTCCACCCCTTACACACGACTGCAGAGGCAGCAGCAACCAGCATACTCCACCCCTTACGCACGACTGCAGAGGCAGCAGCAACCAGCATACTCCACCACTTACACACGACTGCAGACAGAGGAAACAACCAGCATACTCCACCCCTTACAAACGACTGCAGAGGCAGCAGCAACCAGCATACTCCACCCCTTACACACGACTGCAGAGGCAGCAGCGGCAGCCAGCATACTCCACCCCTTACACACGACTGCAGACAGAGGAAACAACCAGCATACTCCACCCCTTACACACGACTGCAGAGGCAGCAGCAACCAGCATACTCCACCACTTACACACGACTGCAGAGGCAGCAGCAACCAGCATACTCCACCACTTACACACGACTGCAGAGGCAGCAGCAACCAGCATACTCCACCACTTACACACGACTGCAGAGGCTGCAGCAACCAGCATACTCCACCACTTACACACGACTGCAGAGGCAGCAGCAACCAGCATACTCCACCACTTACACACGACTGCAGAGGCAGCAGCAACCAGCATACTCCACCCCTTACACACGACTGCAGAGGCAGCAGAAACCAGCATACTCCACCCCTTACACACGACTGCAGAGGCAGCAGCAACCAGCATACTCCACCCCTTACGCACGACTGCAGAGGCAGCAGCAACCAGCATACTCCACCACTTACACACGACTGCAGACAGAGGCAGCAGCAACCCGCATACTCCACCACTTACACACGACTGCAGAGGCAGCAGCAACCAGCATACTCCACCCCTTACACAAGACTGCAGTCAGAGGCAGCAGCAACCAGCATACTCCACCCCTTACGCACGACTGCAGAGGCAGCAGCAACCAGCATACTCCACCCCTTACACAAGACTGCAGAGGCAGCAGCAACCAGCATACTCCACCACTTACACACGACTGCAGAGGCAGCAGCAGCCAGCATACTCCACCCCTTACACAAGACTGCAGAGGCAGCAGCAACCAGCATACTCCACCACTTACACACGACTGCAGAGGCAGCAGCAACCAGCATACTCCACCCCTTACACACGACTGCAGACAGAGGCAGCAGCGGCAACCAGCATACTCCACCCCTTACACAAGACTGCAGAGGCAGCAGCAACCAGCATACTCCACCACTTACACACGACTGCAGAGGCAGCAGCAACCAGCATACTCCACCACTTACACACGACTGCAGAGGCAGCAGCAACCAGCATACTCCACCACTTACACACGACTGCAGAGGCATCAGCAACCAGCATACTCCACCCCTTACACACGTGCAGAGGCAGCAGCAACCAGCATACTCCACCACTTACACACGACTGCAGAGGCAGCAGCAACCAGCATACACCACCACTTACACACGACTGCAGAGGCAGCAGCAACCAGCATACTCCAACCCTTACACACGACTGCAGAGGCAGCAGCAACCAGCATACTCCACCACTTACACACGACTGCAGAGGCAGCAGCAACCAGCATACTCCACCACTTACACACGACTGCAGAGGCAGCAGCAACCAGCATACTCCACCACTTACACACGACTGCAGAGGCAGCAGCAACCAGCATACTCCAACCCTTACACAAGACTGCAGAGGCAGCAGCAACCAGCATACTCCACCACTTACACACGACTGCAGAGGCAGCAGCAACCAGCATACTCCACCACTTACACACGACTGCAGAGGCAGCAGCAACCAGCATACTCCACCACTTACATACGACTGAAGAGGCAGCAGCAACCAGCATACTCCACCACTTACACACGACTGCAGAGGCAGCAGCAACCAGCATACTCCACCACTTACACACGACTGAAGAGGCAGCAGCAACCAGCATACTCCACCACTTACACACGACTGAAGAGGCAGCAGCAACCAGCATACTCCAACCCTTACACACGACTGCAGAGGCAGCAGCAACCAGCATACTCCACCACTTACACACGACTGCAGAGGCAGCAGCAACCAGCATACTCCACCACTTACACAGGACTGCAGAGGCAGCAGCAACCAGCATACTCCACCACTTACACACGACTGCAGAGGCAGCAGCAACCAGCATACTCCAACCCTTACACACGACTGCAGAGGCAGCATTAACCCACATACTCCACCACTTACACACGACTGCAGAGGCAGCAGCAACCAGCATACTCCACCACTTACACACGACTGCAGATGCAGCAGCGACCAGCATACTCCACCCCTTACACACGACTGCAGAGGCAGCAGCAACCAGCATACTCCACCACTTACACATGACTGCAGAGGCAGCAGCAACAAGCATACTCCACCCCTTACACACGACTGCAGAGGCAGCAGCAACCAGCATACTCCACCCCTAACACACGACTGCAGAGGCAGCAGCAACAAGCATACTCCACCCCTTACACTCGACTGCAGAGGCATCAGCAACCAGCATACTCCACCCCTTACACACGACTGCAGAGGCAGCAGCAACCAGCATACTCCACCCCTTACACACGACTGCAGAGGCAGCAGCAGCAACCAGCATACTCCACCCCTTACACACCACTGCAGAGGCAGCAGCAACCAGCATACTCCACCCCTTACACAAGACTGCAGAGGCAGCAGCAACCAGCATACTCCACCACTTACACACGACTGCAGAGGCATCAGCAACCAGCATACTCCACCCCTTACACACGTGCAGAGGCAGCAGCAACCAGCATACTCCACCACTTACACACGACTGCAGACAGAGGAAACAACCAGCATACTCCACCCCTTACACAAGACTGCAGAGGCAGCAGCAACCAGCATACTCCACCCCTTACACACGACTGCAGACAGAGGAAACAACCAGCATACTCCACCCCTTACACACGACTGCAGAGGCAGCAGCAACCAGCATACTCCACCCCTTACACACGACTGCAGAGGCAGCAGCGGCAGCCAGCATACTCCACCCCTTACACACGACTGCAGACAGAGGAAACAACCAGCATACTCCACCCCTTCCCCAGACTGCAGAGGCAGCAGCAACCAGCATACTCCACCCCTTACACACGACTGCAGACAGAGGAAACAACCAGCATACTCCACCCCTTACACACGACTGCAGAGGCAGCATCAACCAGCATACTCCACCACTTACACACGACTGCAGAGGCAGCGGCAGCCAGCATACTCCACCCCTTACACACGACTGCAGACAGAGGAAACAACCAGCATACTCCACCCCTTACACACGACTGCAGAGGCAGCAACAACCAGCATACTCCACCCATTACACAAGACTGCAGAGGCAGAAGCTACCAGCATACTCCACCACTTACACACGACTGCAGAGGCAGCAGCAACAGGCATACTCCACCCCTTACACACGACTGCAGAGGCAGCAGCGGCAGCATACAGCAGACAGAGGAAACAACCAGCATACTCCACCTCTTACACACACGGCCTCTTTGCTAAAGCGCCGGGACACCCGTTCTGGGTAGCCGTGCGCTCAAAAAGTGCAGCATTAACATAACATAACGACTGCAGAGGCAGCAGCAACCAGCATACTCCACCACTTACACACGACTGCAGAGGCAGCAGCAACCAGCATACTCCACCACTTACACACGACTGCAGAGGCAGCAGCAACCAGCATACTCCACCACTTACACACGACTGCAGAGGCAGCAGCAACCAGCATACTCCACCCCTTACACACGACTGCAGAGGCAGCAGCAACCAGCATACTCCACCACTTACACAAGACTGCAGACAAAGACAGCAACCAGCATACTCCACCCCTTACACACGACTGCAGACAGAGGAAACAGCCAGCATACTCCACCCCTTACACACGACTGCAGAGGCAGCAGCAACCAGCATACTCCACCACTTACGCACGACTGCAGAGGCAGCAGCAACCAGCATACTCCACCCCTTACACACGACTGCAGAGGCAGCAGCAACCAGCATACTCCACCACTTACACACGACTGCAGAGGCAGCAGCAACCAGCATACTCCACCCCTTACACACGACTGCAGAGGCAGCAGCAACCAGCATACTCCACCCCTTACACACGTGCAGAGGCAGCAGCAACCAGCATACTCCACCACTTACACACGACTGCAGAGGCTGCAGCAACCAGCATACTCCACCACTTACACAAGACTGCAGAGGCAGCAGCAACCAGCATTCTCCACCACTTACACACGACTGCAGAGGCAGCAGCAACCAGCATACTCCACCACTTACACACGACTGCAGAGGCAGCAGCAACCAGCATACTCCACCACTTACACACGACTGCAGAGGCAGCAGCTACCAGCATAATCCACCCCTTATACAAGACTGCAGAGGCAGCAGCAACCAGCATACTCCACCACTTACACACGACTGCAGAGGCAGCAGCAACCAGCATACTCCACCACTTACACACGACTGCAGAGGCAGCAGCAACCAGCATACTCCACCACTTACACACGACTGCAGAGGCAGCAGCAACCAGCATACTCCACCACTTACACACGACTGCAGAGGCAGCAGCAACCAGCATACTCCAACCCTTACACAAGACTGCAGAGGCAGCAGCAACCAGCATACTCCACCACTTACACACGACTGCAGAGGCAGCAGCAACCTGCATACTCCACCACTTACACACGACTGCAGAGGCAGCAGCAACCAGCATACTCCACCACTTACATACGACTGAAGAGGCAGCAGCAACCAGCATACTCCACCCCTTACACACGTGCAGAGGCAGCAGCGACCAGCATACTCCACCCCTTACACACGACTGCAGAGGCAGCAGCAACCAGCATACTCCACCCCTTACACACGACTGCAGAGGCAGCAGCAATCAACATACTCCACCACTTACACACAACTGCAGACAGAGGCAGCAGCAACCAGCATACTCCGCCCCTTACACACGACTGCAGACATTGTTCCTGCACCACTGCCTCCCGTTCCCTGCATCACCGCCTCTCCGTTCACCCACCACCGCCTCTCCGTTCACCCACCACCGCCTCTCCGTTCACCACGGACCACCGCCTCTCCGTTCACCACGGACCACCGCCTCTCCGTTCACCACGGACCACCGCCTCTCCGCTCACCACGGACCACCGCCTCTCCGCTCACCACGGACCACCGCACCACTGCCTCGCGTTCCCGCACCACTGCCTCGCGTTCCCGCACCACTGCCTCGCGTTCCCGCACCACTGCCTCGCGTTCCCGCACCACTGCCTCGCGTTCCCGCACCACTGCCTCGCGTTCCCGCACCACTGCCTCGCGTTCCCGCACCACTGCCTCGCGTAGGTTGGGAGAGTGTGGAGAGTGGTTGGTTGGGAGAGGGTGGGTGTGGGGAGTGCTAAGTTGGGAGAGTGAATGTGGAGAGTGGTAGGTTGGGAGAGTGTGGGGATTGGTAGGTTGGGAGAGGGTAGGTGTTGGGAGTGATAAGTTGGGAGTGTGATGGGACTGGTAGGTTGGGAGAGTGTGGAGAGTGGTTGGTTGGGAGAGGGTGGGTGTGGGGAGTGCTAAGTTGGGAGTGTGTGCGGATTGGTAGGTTAGGAGAGGGTGGGTGTGGGGAGTGCTAAGTTGGGAGTGTGTGCGGATTGGTAGGTTGGGAGAGTGTGGTTGTGGGGATTGGCATGTTGGGAGAGCGTGGGTGTGGGCAGTGGTGGGTTGGGAGAGTGTGGGGAGTGCTAGGTTGGGAGAGTGTGGGGAGTGCTAGGTTGGGAGAGTGTGGGGAGTGGTAGGTTGGGAGAGTGTGGTTGTGGGGATTGGCAGGTTGGGAGAGTGTGGGTGTGGGGAGTGGTTGGTTGGGAGAGTGTGCGGATTGGTGTGTTGGGAGAGTGTGGTTGTGGGGATTGGTAGGTTGGGAGAGTGTCGGGAGTGCTAGGTTGGGTGTGGGCAGTGGTGGGTTGGGAGAGTATGGAGAGTGCTAGGTTGGGAGAGGGTGGGTGTGGGGAGTGCTAAGTTGGGAGAGTGGGTGCGGGGAGTGGTAGGTTGGGAGATGATGGAGACTGGTAGGTTGGGAGAGGGTGGGTGTGGGGAGTGGTAGGTTGGGAGAGTGTGGGGACTGGTAGGTTGGGAGAATGTGGGAATGGTAGGTTGGAGAGTGGGTGTGGGAAGTGGTAGGTGTGGAGAGGGTGGGTTTGGGGAGTTGTAGGTTGGGAGAATGTGGGAAAGGTAGGTTGGGAGAGTGTGGGGACTGGTAGGTTGGGAGAGTGTGGGTGTGGTAGGTTGGGAGAGTTGGGGAGTGGTTGGTTGGGAGAGTGTGGGGACTGGTAGGTTGGGAGAGGGTGGGTGTGGGGAGTGCTAAGTTGGGAGAGTGGGTGCGGGGAGTGGTAGGTTGGGAGAGTGTGGGTATTGGTAGGTTGGGAGAGGGTGGGTGTGGGGAGTGATAGGTTGGGAGAGTGTGGGTGTGGGGAGTGCTAGGTTGGGAGAGTGGGTGTGGGGAGTGGTAGGTTGGGAGAGTGGGTGTGGGGAGTTGTAGGTTGGGAGAATGTGGGAATGGTAGGTTGGGAGAGTGGGTGTGGGAAGTGGTAGGGTGGGAGAGTGTGGGGACTGGTAGGTTGGGAGAGGGTGGGTGTGGGGAGTGCTAGGTTGGGAGAGTGGGTGTGGGGAGTGGTAGGTTGGGAGAGTGTGGGGACTGGTAGGTTGGGAGAGTGTGGGGAGTGTTAGGTTGGGAGGGTGTGAGGAGTGGTAGGTTGGGAGAGTGTGGGGATTGGTAGGTTGGGAGAGTGTGGTTGTGGGGAGTGGTAGGTTTCGGAGAGCGTGGTTGTGGGGAGTGGTGGTCGGGAGAGTGTGGGGAGTGGTGGTCGGGAGAGTGTGGGGAGTGGTGGTCGGGAGAGTGTGGGGAGTGATAGGTTGGGAGAGTGTGGGGAGTGGTAGGTTGGGAGAGTGTGGGGAGTGGTACGTTGGCAGCGTGTGGGTGTGGTGGGTTGGGAGAGTGGCGGGACTGGTATGTTGGGGAAACTTTAAAAAAATCCCAACACTCACATGTGTGAGGTATGAGGCCGCCTACACATAGAAGGGAAGGCTACATCTGTGGCTGGAGCATTTATGCCGAAATGTTTGAGCCGAGCTACTGGCGCAGTAATGCAGGTGAAAGAAATCATGCACAAAATGACTGAAGTGAGAGTGATTGGAGGAAGCCAGAGGGGCAAGGAGAAATAGACACTTACCAGAGTTCGTCCACTACCCGGACCAACACAAAGAAGGTGTTCTTGCTGACCCGCTTCTTGAAGGTATCCGGAAAAGGGCAGAACTTCTCATACGTGGCAGCAGGTTAAGTAATAACAATGTGACACGTTTTGGACCCTATACTGCCCTGCTGTCTTACAGACTGCCTGTTCCCTCTGACCACCTTCTTTAAGGTTAACACATCCCGGTCAGTCACATCGAGATGCACTAAGACAGTTTAGCCACACAAACAGCTTTTACTGTACACTCCAATCACAGGCATAAACATTAACCCCTTCGGTCCTCATGACGAGCTCAGCTCGTCACGGCATATACCTCTCAGGTACTCATTACGAGCCGAGCTCGTCATGACCACACCCGTTTTTATTATGGCCCAGCACTGCAGGGGAATCGCTCCAGCTGCCATGAGGTTAACTCTGCAGTTTTTACTCGCTTTTATACTATTTGACGCACCCTCAATCATGCCCCACTGGCAGCTTCCAGATAAACCCACTGCTGAATTAATGCTTCTCCCCCAAGTCCTACAAACATTTTGCTTAACTCTTTCCCCTCTATCATCAACCTCGCTAATGGAAGGCATGCCCGCTGCCAGATAACCGGACAGTCATATTATCGTAAGTTAACCATATACTGGCTGACTAAAGCACCTGCAGCGTACGACATGGTGATATTCTGCTAAGAGAGAGCTGGAATGTGTCAGACACACAAACCTAGGCAAGCCCCTTAGAAAGTAGCTACAATTTCTCATACTTTATTGAACATACTAACTCATCTATCATGGTGGTACCAGAGATACACAGTGCCCAGCAGGTCTGACTTGCCTCTTTGTTACACACTTGATATAACTCAGCACAACTAACTGCATACAGACAAGGCCATACAATGGTCCTCAGTTGGGGCACTACCCCCTCCCCACCCCCCATGGTAAGTTGGGGTTATGAGAGTGCTGATACCCTTCATGACGACAGACAATTCCAACTTGCATCTTTCACTTCTTGCTCATCCATGTCGGGGTGAGGCATTAAACTCCTTCTCACCACGAGAAGGAGTTTCATGCGTCACCCCCTGCATGGATGAGCTGCAAGATGCAAGTTGGAGTTGTGCATTTCACTAACACAAGCTGGCAGACTACACCTGTGTAGGGCTTACCAAGGATAAAGGCCGAGGACGGTACAGGCGAGGCAGAGCTTAATTTGAGCCGGTGGCTTCAGGTTCTCGGCACTGGCACTTAGTTGTCAACACCAGTGCTTGTGACAGTCTGCCACAAGGTGGCACTGTGTGGCTAATTAAGAGATAACCAAAAGAACTGTTAATTATAAATTCCATATACGTTAAAATGACTATTACCTGCCGCCCATGCCTTTCTTATAGCCGGGGCTGTAGTCTGAATTGTCACACTCATAGGAGTGTGATGGTTAGTAGTTATGCTGGTACTGTCATTGGCAGCATGGCAGGGGCAATGTGCGGTGCAAGCTGAAGAGAGCCCAGGCACTTATTTTTATTATTAATATTATTTACATGCATGGTGGTGGCTGCTCACAGGACCTTGCTTACAAAGCCTGCACACTGTGAAGGATGGCTGTGGCACCTTACTCCTGAAGAGATTACCATGGCCAGCCTACCTTACACAACGAGCCCAATAACACTCTCTAGCAGTGCAAGATGTCTGGCAGCTGGTGTACCACCCCCCTCCACTTCCTGCAACAGCATCAATACTCTTTCCTTGCGAGGTGGCAACCATGGGCTGTGTTGAAGCAGGTGACGTAGCCCAATCATTCAAAAGGCATCTAACTCTTTAACCTGCAGTCCCCAGTGTCAGCCATGGGGTGGCAGCAGCGGGCCATGACTGACAGATCGTCTCTCGGTTTCTAAATAACAAGACTCCTCTCGCTGTAGTTCCACGTGTTGGCCAGCAGGTGGCAGCCGTGGACCATGTCTGGCGCTCAGATCATCGTCCACCTCTCACAGCATCCAGACTCGGTCCTCTCGGGCAGGCCCACGTGTTGGGCAGGAGCAGCAATTGAGGGGCGGTCATTTTCCTCAGACTTAAACTTCCGCTGGAGAAGTGTGGCTCAATGGTTAGAGCGGCAGACCCTGATGCAGAGGTCTAGCCCGGGACCAGGGTTCAATTCCCTGCTTCGGCGGGTTTTGGGCTCAATTTCCTTGGACCTGATAATTCTCACCTCGGTGCCTATTCCAGTCATGGAGTCCCACTCTGCAACGCTGGGCAATAGCTTGCTTAATCTCCACAACGGCCCCCACAACGCTAAGGATGCCTGGCTTCACCTTGGGGGTGCCCAGGAGTGGACACCTCACAGGGAAAGCCAGGATGGGTTCCACAGCGGTATTCGTACAAGCGCCTTGAGACCCTTGCGGGTGAGTAATGCGCTATACAAGTATCAATTTACAATTTTTACCCGAACGACCATGCAGTGAACTGCCTCAAATCCTTCCTATCAGACCACGATCTGACCCAATTCTGCGACAGTCCCACCCACCACAAGGGAGACCCTGGACCTGAGCGTATCGTCACATTGGAATCAGTTATCAGACGACTACAGCATCATCTTCCTCAGCAACATGGAGGTGACCCCGAAGCGAGCTCAACCCAAGAAAAGAAAATAATGGAAAAGGAATCTCCGAAACATTAATTATAACGACTTATCAACCCGAAGTAACGCTGACTTGACTCCTCAGTTAGGCGTGGTACATGACCTCATAGTTCTATATACCTCTATTCTAGAAGTCCTTGATTCTATTGCTCCCTTCAACAAAATACCATTTCCACTAAAATCTCCAAACCGTGGTTCAATGGCAACCTAAACTCTGAAAGACGCAATCTAAGATTAGCAGAAAGAACCTGGAGATCCGTACCATCCACTGAAGACCTAAAACACCTTCGATCAGTGAGGAACACTTACAACAGGAAAATCAAAAATTAAAGGCCGCCTTCTTTAGAACACAGCTGAACCAGGCCAAAAATAGACACCAAAAACGTTTTGAAATTGTCAAGCAACAAATCGCTTAATGCCCCAAACCTGCTGGATCCTGGAGACATCACTCCCCCAAACAGTGAGGAATTGGCCTCATTCTTCTTGGGGGAAACAAAAATCATTGAAAATGACCAACAATCATAGACTGAACTACTTCCAGCTACTGGGCACGCTTTCACACTCACCTCCCAGGTCACAGATTGGCTTGGTACAAACTACAGACACCAGAGCCCTCGCCTCGACCACAGACGTCCTGATGGTATGGACTATTGGCACCAGTGCCCTCTCCTCACACTACAGACATCCTGCTGACAAGCACCAGGAGTACGGACACCAGAGTCCTCTACTCAGACCTCTTGCTGAAAGGTACCAGGAGTACGGACACCAGACAACAGAGTCCTCTCCTCAGACCACAGATGCTCTGACAGGTACCAGGAGTACGGACACCAGACAACAGAGTCCTCTCCCCAGACCACAGATGCTCTGACAGGTACCAGGAGTAGGGACACCAGACAACTGAGTCCTCTCCCCAGACCACAGATGCTCTGACAGGTACCAGGAGTACGGACACCAGACAACTGAGTCCTCTCCTCAGACCACAGATGCTCTGACAGGTACCAGGAGTACGGACACCAGACAACTGAGTCCTCTCCTCAGACCACAGATGCTCTGACAGGTACCAGGAGTACGGACACCAGACAACTGAGTCCTCGCCTCAGACCACAGATGCTCTGACAGGTACCAGGAGTACGGACACCAGACAACTGAGTCCTCTCCTCAGACCACAGATGCTCTGACAGGTACCAGGAGTACGGACACCAGACAACTGAGTCCTCTCCTCAGACCACAGATGCTCTGACAGGTACCAGGAGTACGGACACCAGACAACTGAGTCCTCTCCTCAGACCACAGATGCTCTGACAGGTACCAGGAGTACGGACACCAGACAACTGAGTCCTCTCCTCAGACCACAGATGCTCTGACAGGTACCAGGAGTACGGACACCAGACAACTGAGTCCTCTCCTCAGACCACAGATGCTCTGACAGGTACCAGGAGTACGGACACCAGAAAACTGAGTCCTCTCCTCAGACCACAGATGCTCTGACAGGTACCAGGAGTACGGACACCAGACAACTGAGTCCTCTCCTCAGACCACAGACGTCTTGCTGAAAGGTACCAGGAGTACGGACACCAGACAACTGAGTCCTCTCCTCAGACCACAGATGCTCTGACAGGTACCAGGAGTACGGACACCAGACAACTGAGTCCTCTCCTCAGACCACAGATGCTCTGACAGGTACCAGGAGTACGGACACCAGACAACTGAGTCCTCTCCTCAGACCACAGATGCTCTGACAGGTACCAGGAGTACGGACACCAGACAACTGAGTCCTCTCCTCAGACCACAGATGCTCTGACAGGTACCAGGAGTACGGACACCAGAAAACTGAGTCCTCTCCTCAGACCACAGATGCTCTGACAGGTACCAGGAGTACGGACACCAGACAACTGAGTCCTCTCCTCAGACCACAGACGTCTTGCTGAAAGGTACCAGGAGTACGGACACCAGACAACTGAGTCCTCTCCTCAGACCACAGATGCTCTGACAGGTACCAGGAGTACGGACACCAGACAACTGAGTCCTCTCCTCAGACCACAGATGCTCTGACAGGTACCAGGAGTACGGACACCAGACAACTGAGTCCTCTCCTCAGACCACAGATGCTCTGACAGGTACCAGGAGTACGGACACCAGACAACTGAGTCCTCTCCTCAGACCACAGATGCTCTGACAGGTACCAGGAGTACGGACACCAGAAAACTGAGTCCTCTCCTCAGACCACAGATGCTCTGACAGGTACCAGGAGTACGGACACCAGACAACTGAGTCCTCTCCTCAGACCACAGACGTCTTGCTGAAAGGTACCAGGAGTACGGACACCAGACAACTGAGTCCTCTCCTCAGACCACAGATGCTCTGACAGGTACCAGGAGTACGGACACCAGACAACTGAGTCCTCTCCTCAGACCACAGATGCTCTGACAGGTACCAGGAGTACGGACACCAGACAACTGAGTCCTCTCCTCAGACCACAGATGCTCTGACAGGTTCCTGGAGTACAGAAACCAGACAACAGAGTTCTCACCTCAGACCACAAACGTCCTGCTGAAGAGGCACCTGGAGTACGGGCTATGGACAGCAGAGTTCTCTCCTCAGTTCATAGCTGTCCTCCTGACAGTTATCCGGAGTACAGACTATGGACACCAGAGTCCTCTCTTCATACCACAGATGCTCGGTTGACACGCACCTGGAGTACTGACTATGGACACTTGAGTCATCTTCCTCGACCACAGATATTCTGTTGACCGGTAACCAGGGTACGAATTACGGAAACCAGAATCCATCCACGATACACAAATGTTCTGCTGACACACAACTAGAGTTCGAACATTGGACAACTGATTCCTCTTCTGGGTTCACCAATTTTCTCCTTACACATACCTGGAGTACAGAACACAGACACCCAAGCCCTCTCTTGGCTCTGCAGATGTTCTGCTGACATATACATGGAGTACGGACACCAGACTCCTCTTCTTGGACCACACATGTTCTGGTGACTGGTACCTGCAGTATGGACTACATACACTAGTGTCCCCTCCTTAGTTCACAGATGCTCTGCTGGCACATGCCTGGAGTACAAACAATGGACACCGGAGTCGTCTTTGATTCACAGACGTTCTGCTGACAGGTACCTGGATTATGGATAGAGTCCTCTCCGTGGTCCACAGATTTTCTCCTAGCACGGATTATGGATAGAGTCCTCTCTGCGATCCACAGATGTTCTCCTAGCACGGATTATGGATAGAGTTCTCTACGGATGTTCTTCCAACACAGATTATGGATAGAGTCCTCTCCGTGGTCCACAGATGTTCTTCCAACACAGATTATGGATAGCGTCCTCTCCGTGGTCCACAGATGTTCGTCTAACACAAATTATGGATAGAGTCCTCTCTGTGATCCACAGATGTTCTCCTAGCACGGATTATAGATCGAGTCCTCTCTGTGATCCACAGATGTTCGTCTAACACAGATTATGGATAGAGTCCTCTCCGTGGTCCACAGATGTTCGTCTAACACAGATTATGGATAGAGACCTCTCCGTGGTCCACAGATGTTCGTCTAACACAGATTATGGATAGAGTCCTCTCTGTGATCCACAGATGTTCTCCTAGCACGGATTATAGATCGAGTCCTCTCTGTGATCCACAGATGTTCTTCTAACACAGATTATGGATAGAGACCTCTCCGTGGTCCACAGATGTTCGTCTAACACAGATTATGGATAGAGTCCTCTCTGTGATCCACAGATGTTCTCCTAGCACGGATTATAGATCGAGTCCTCTCTGTGATCCACAGATGTTCGTCTAACGCAGATTATGGATAGAGACCTCTCCGTGGTCCACAGATGTTCTGCTGACACGGATTATGGGTCGAGTCCTCTCTATGATCCACAGATGTTCTTCTAACATGTACCTACAGTAAAGACTATGGACACCAGAGTCCTATTTGTTCCACAGATGTTCTGCAGACATATACGTGGAGTATTAACACCAGACACCCCTTCCTGGTCCACACAAGTCCTGCTCACTGGTACCTGAAGTACAGACTATGGACAAGTCCTTTCCCTGTTCCACAGATGCTGTGCTGACATGTACCTAGACTAAAAACAGATTATAAACTACAGACACTAAGAAAAGTATCCCACGCCTGGCTCTTAATTTGTTAAAGAAAGCTGGTTCATCATCTAATGCTCTCACAGATATTCTGCTGAAACGTAGCTGCAGTAAAGATTATGGACACCAGAGTCCTCGTCCTGGTCCACAGATGCTCTGCTTACATACCTGGAGTATGGACATCACAGTCCTCTGCTATGTCCACAGTCGTTCTACTGAGCGATACCTGGAGAATGAGCTAAAATTAGAGTCCTCTTCCAGGTCCAGAGAAGTTCTGCTGACAGGTACCTGGAGTACAGACGATGGACACTCATGTCCACTCCTCAGACCAGAGACGCTCTGCTGACAGGTACCTGGAGTACAGACTATGGACACCCGAGTCCTGTCTCAGGTCCACCATGTTCCGCCGAGTCGTATCTGGAACATAGGCAATGTTGAGTTGGGACAGAAGGGTGCATGTGGTCAACCAGAGAGAAATGAAGAGTAAGAGCACAGTTTGTACAGCAAAGTGAACTTTTTCCCAACCCTACCTTCGGATTTAATCAAAATTCACTTACTAGAAAGATATCCCAAAGTAGAGAGTATGTGTGTACACTGCTCACCACAGGAATCTACAGTACTGAGAGCTATAGACCAGCTGCAATGGGCTGCAGCCAATTAGAGCAAAACAGCTGATCCCATAACTACCTACATGTACAGAATAGGGCCTGGTGCCATTATTACAAATGCACAACTTGGAACTGGCGTCACTGCTGCTCAAATACAATAAACATGCTGGATGTCTTGTCAGGGAGCCAGTCGTATGCATAAAGTGGGAAGATAAGAGCCCCCGCCCAGTGTACAGTCCTCAGCACCACGCAGCAGGTCTGGCTGAAGTCACCCTGAAGCATCCCTCAGCCACCTGCGAAAGGATATCTATACTGCAGCTTCTGGATCAGCTCTCCTGGAGAAATGAAAGTGCGGTAAGTCGTCAGGAAGGCTTCACAATATAGGACCAGATCTAGGCAAGAAAGAAAAGACAGGTGAACCAGCATACAAGGCTCCTATCCAGCACAATATGCCAACTTCTTTCGGTGCCAAACAACGCAGGAGGGGAAAGGATTATCAAGAGCTGTATGTCAGTGCTAGCCTTTAATATGGAAACACTCAGCCATCCCTGTTACTCGAGCACACTCAGGAAAGCATTCCCCAAGGAAGCCCTTGCACAGGGGCCTTACCTTTGCGATCAGTCTCTGTAGCGTGGACCAGCAGGATGTCTCCAGATCCACCCCGGACATCAGGGCCATCGTCGCCCTGTAATAAAGTGGTTAGCGTTAGAAGGATCACATACGTGCAGCGCTCATTCGTAGTGTGATTTTACTATTATCCCACTCCCACTCAGTCTTTGCTCTTACACTACCAGTACTACCAACCGAGCCTCCAGCTCTGGCACGGCTCACTTACTACTAATACTACCTGACAAGCTGAAAGTCTCCCTCCCACAAATATGGCCACTTCTTGTCTGTCCTTCACTTCTTAATTCTTCATTCCCTAGGTCCAAAGCACTCTGCTCGATTTACCCCCTCCCCCGAGTCAAGATGCATTACCCTTTCGCACTAATATCAAAATCAATTTACACTTGTCCACGTTTTCTATTTGAGAAATACATAACTTCATTGTTTCTTGATATCATATACAGAATCCTATTCCTTCAAACCAGTGCTCTTCCGGGAAAAACATTTCAATTAAAAAATTTACTTGAAGAACCTTTTCACTGAAAAGGAATATTGAACTGATAGTTTTTAATAAAATTATGACAAAGGGAAGTATGGATTCAAATTTAGGATTAGCTTTGGGTTTGCAGTCGAGGATAGGCTTACAGTACCCATCAGGGCTACGTGAAAAGAAGATTTAAAGATACTGTAAGGTGCAACGGTTGGGGGAGCAGGGGTTTAAAAGGTAGAGTTTGGGACAATGTTAGTGTCAGGGAGAAGATCAACAAGCATTTGCAATGCAATAGGTCTCGCAGTAGTAAAAGTTTGAGCTTTTGGCATCGTGGATGGAGATTGTTTTTTTTGTATTTGTACGTGCATTAACAAACAAAAATGCGTACTCACAAGACACATACAGAGATGCATTTACAAAACGCACACACACAGAGAAGCAAAGAAGCACATATAGTGACAGATACACACAGAGACTGACATGCACACACAGAGAAACAGATATGCAAACATACAGACACAGATATATTGAAGCACATGCACACACAAACACACACAGAGACAAACACACCTACAAAGATAGATGCACACACAGACGACAAACAGAAATAGATGTACACACAAAAACAGGTACTCAGTCACCAAGACAAAGACATACACACACCAAGACAGAAACACACACACTTAGAGAGCCAACACCAAGACAAAGTTGCACATACAGGCAAAAACATACACACACATCGAAACGGACACACGGAGACAGAGATGCAGACACAGACATGCACACACAGAGACAGAAACACAAACAGAAACTGAGAAGCACAAACAGAGATACACTTAGACACAGACAGAGACGCAAGTAAAACAGGCATATAGTAAATGCAGGCACAAAGATGCATATAGAGAGACAAAAACAAATATAAAGACAGTCTTGAACAAACTGAGTTGCACATAGAGACACACATACAGAGACGCACATACAGAGACAGACATGTAGAGATAAAAAAGTAAATACAGAGTTGCATATATAGACCTGGGCCCCAAGATGGCCGCCGGGTAGGGAGCTCCTGTGAGGAGCTCCCAGTGCTGGGGATCCCATTCGGGCGTTATCCCTGTTAGCACCTACCAGCACGACGGAACGAAAGGAGAAAGAAGAACGGAACGAAAGTGTAACTGGATCGAGTAACTGGATTGATTAATTACCCCTGAAATGCCCCGAGCGGACTCTCGATCTGACACCCTCATCGCTGACTGATCGACACCGCGGACCACCCTGCCACCAGCTCTGCACTGGACCCAAGGCGGCATAAGAGATGAGCATCAATAGGGGCGGCTGAAACTACAGGAGCCTAGTCCAGACAGCTCAATGACTTCGGAGAGTTGGAAGTGGTCCCCCGCTACAAGGTGGAGGAAGGCACTGGAGCTCAGTTGGAACTCCAGGAGCCTGTTCCAGACAGCTGACGACGTCGGAGAGTTGGAAGTGGTCCCCCGCTACATAAAAAGGCGAAGGAGGGCACTGGAGCTCGGTCGCTGACCCATCCCTAAAAGCTCAAAGGCACACACGGATGAATTGGCGGGCACCCTTGGCAGCACAGGAACGGTGACGCTGAGAAAGGGGGTCGGCGCCGGCTGACCCGGTGCGGGTGAACAAGCGCCCCCCACTCCAAGGAAGGTTTCAAAACGGAGCGGTCGGCGCCTGGAGCGGCTCCGGTGCGCCCTGTGGTGTGTCTTCAGCAGTGATCCGACGGGAGACCTCCCCCCCCCCCTCCCCCGCCGTCCAGTGGTTCGGTGAGTACGGAACGTGGATGTTTGGGGCAGCTTTTTGGGCGGGAGGCTTCCCCCCCTCCCCCCTCACACTGCCGGTATGCCCTCTTTACCGGTGTGCTGGGGGCAACCTCTGCGCAACTTGGGAGAAGCCTGATGTGAGCAGCAGCGTCAGTGGTAACTTCTAAGGTAACTGCACGCAGAGCTATCCACCAAAATTCCCATGCAGATCCTTTCACTCTCTGCCTGGAATACAGCACACAAAACTATTTGAACAGCTTCAGGGGCGACCCGAAGGGCAACTACCCGCATTCCCATCATCTTAAACATTCATGTAGGCTTTTTACGCTTTGCCCGGACTTCTATACTGATTTCTTTATGTGACTGTTATTTTTCGCGGGCTTTTTCACTCTCCATTGCTAATCTGGCTGGAGCCATAAAGCTGGAACCATAAATCGCCCCCCTGCCCACCATGAAGCTACATACCAACGCGGTCAGGGAGCAGCAAAACAGAGATAAGCCACCATCTTGCAGCATAGAAGCTGAACTCTGCTCCCCCCCTCAATCAACATGGAAGATGGACTAATTCGACATCCCCAGAGTAGAAAGAGAAAGCAAACTCTGGAATCCTGCATTTTGGCTGCCATCTTAGACTGGTCTCTCTCTCTCTCTCGCTCTTTGTCGGCCATCCTGGACTAGTCTTCCTCACCACTTGAACACACCCTAGGGAAACCTTCATTAGGCTAATATTAATTAGCGAATGTCTGCCACCTTTGCAGTATCATACCTCCAATCATTTTTAATGCACCGATAGTTAGCTTATATAGCAGCCTAAGAAATGGCCTTTTTAGACCACTATTAATTAACGAGTGAATGCCTTTTATTGCAGTACTATACTTCTACTTGTTCATAATGCACCGATCGTTAGCTCATATAGCACCCTAAGAAATGGCCTATTTAGATTATTATTAACTAGCGAATGTATGCCTTTTATTGCAGTATTATACCCCTACTTGTTTTAAATGCACATATCGTTAGATCATATTGCACCCTATGCATGATTTACCTGATTGTACTGATTGCTTCTTCTGACTTATTTGTTTGACGATGTATTGTTTTCACATCTGATTTACCCCTCTGAACTATGATCCCTCATGTACTCCTATGTAAAGCGCTCTGATATCCGCAAGGATCTTGTCCGCGCTATATAAAACTTTCAAAATAAATAAATAAATAAATAAATAGAACTGAGCTGTACACACAAAGAAAGTGATACACAAATAGAGACAAAAGATCCTTTAGTGTGTAACAATGTGCAACTAAAGGAATAGTTAAAATATGATCTGGGTTATTTAATTATTAAATCGATGATGCAGAACCCAACTGTAATTGTGGAATATGTTCTATGACTGGCAGAGCTCACAGGCATATTGTAAACTGAATGAATTCCTCACCAGTCTAATTAACATTTTAATTAACATTATTATACTGCAGGTGCAAAAAGTTTGGAATAAGATTACAGTTTCCTGGTTTTTGTTTTAGGTGGAAACCGTGGAGATACACAAAAAATTAAGTTCAGAATTCTGGATCAACTGCACGTAACATGCTGAAAAGAACACATTTTATTTGATCACCCTTATTGAGTTATGAGGAAAAATTGCTGGAGTTAGAAGCTAGAGACCTCGGTTCTAATCCGAGCTCCAACACTTCACCAATCATGTCATTATATGCAAATGCAACACAAAAAGATGATGAACGGAATGTTGAACATTGTCAAACATTCACCCCAGTCAAAGAATTACGTTTAATCCGTCGTTAATTTGCTCAATACACTATTCCAGTTTGGACCCAGCCATATGTAAATCAGCCTTGACCCTGTTCCCTGTAGGAACAGTCCATCCCAAACTGCCAGGCCAGGTACTCCCTGGGACTGGTTTATACGCAAACGGCAATCTAAGTGTATACAAAAGTATACCATGTAATACGAGTGTGTAAAACATGTACAATATTGCACTTGATGCAAGCGACTGGAATCAACAAACAACTCCCTATTGCCGTACTCCTGACCTATGTCCACGCTGTATTCAGTGGAAGTCATAATGACCACAAACACCAGGCAAATCGGACCATTTGCGAGTAATCTTAACCCGCTCCAGTAGATACTCATTAATTTGAATATCTTCTGGGCGAAAACGGGCAAAAATATGTAATACTGATGAGTGCAGAATGCCAGTGACCAGGAAGACAGACTGAAAGTATGCCCCCTCACTCAGCAAACCAATGCAAAGAGTAGGCAGTGTGTCTTACTTTTCTCACGTGTGACTGCGACCACAGATCTCTCCTGCCGCCCAAAGAGAAGGAGGCTAGGATGACTGAGTCTGTGAAGTAGATGGTGTCCACAGCTCTCTCCTTGGAGACGGGAATGTAGGATGTCCCCCTCCAACCTCTCTAACCAGGTGGGGATAGTAGGGCATCCTCTGCTCTCCTCCAGTGGCAGTGTAGAGTGGATTGCCTGCGGTGCCCCTGCTAGCGGAGGCCAGGAGGGCAGGCTTCCACCAGTCCTTGCACAGACACCTTCCACTACAGTCTCCTGCATAGAGGAAGAATGGGGCACAGCTACTGCTCTCACTACCGCATCCATCTTTCATCCACTGGACTTGATCTGGGGGATTGTGGAGAGAGCAGAAGGGTTGTGCTGACATGGCACACTTCATCTCCAGATCCACTTTTCAAGCATCGACAGTCTAGCGCCTTGAGTGGATTACCCCAGCGAGCTAGATTCAGGACAACGCAGGTGTCCTGTATCCCCGGGTCTTAAAATGCACATTCACACCACCTGTTAAGCTGCGCGAACAATGAATGCATTAAATGAGCTCGACTGCTCTTCCTACTCGTGCATTTATACAAAAAGACGGAAAACAATTTACTTTCCGGCCTGTGTGTCAATTTAAAAACAGAAGTGCGTCATCTAAGATACTCTTCCTGCTGTTATTCACGACTGCAATCCCCGTGCATGATGAAAGCGCTGGGGGCGAGGGGGGTTAGGAAAGAGTCCGAATTACGATTCAGTAACTGGAGAGGTGTGACGTGTAGTACAACGTTGTTTTCAGGCACCTATCTGTAAGGGTAAGTTTATTGCTTACATACGTGTGTAATTTACAAGAGGTAACTGTAAATTTCACACAAAAACACACAGTGGTGCCAAGATGATAACACATACGGGTCCCCAGAGTGCCATAAATCCATTCAAATCGGTATCTCGCTTTCTAAAGCGCAGGAGGCGACGGCAGCACATTCAGGGCAGCCTCCAATGCCCACAGGACACTCACTGCTGCGGGGCATGCCAACAGCTGTAGCATCACAAGCTGTTTGGCGCTTCCTCTCTCCTGAAAGGTGTCTGACAAGTGGCAGTGTCCATGCAGACGGGCATGGGCAATCAAGAGGGCAGGGGTAAGAGTGTGATTCTAGGGGAGAGACGATCCCATTCACAAGTCAACCAGCAGGCGGCACACGAGGCGAGAGGCAGTTTTTCACTCGCCATGACAGAAGTACAGATATTGCAGGAATATGCCTGCAAGCTTCGCGATAATGTCAAGACTAGGTCCACGTTAGACCCGCTTACCCACCCGTGCGAGCAGACCACAAACATCTGAATTCATAGGGCTCCGCGAGAACGTCACAAGAGGATCCATAGGCAGAGATGGCAGCAAAAACAAGTTTGAGCTATGGCCATTGTAAATGGCAATGCCTTTTATTCAGGTTTTAAAACATAACAAATATGCTACTACCAGTATGCATCTGTTCTTGGCATGTAGGGCTGCTGACATTCATATCTTGTGCATAGATCGCCGCCTAGTGGTGGGTCCGGATGATTGCACATTGTTGTCCTGGAAAAGTCTTCGAAGTATCGCGAGATAGGTGGCTCCTCCCCTGGACTACAGTGCGAATGGGCATCGACTCCATCCTCAGATTGTTCTTCGCCATTGTGGCAAAGATGGAGTGTAACACTGTGAGTGATGACCATGCTAAGAGTAATTGTAAGTGCTGCAGCCGCTACAGGCGCCGGGGAGGAGGGCGGGAGATATGAATGTCAGCAGCCCTAAATGCCAAGAACAGATGCATACTGGTAAGTAGCATATTCGGTTCGAGGCATGTGGGCTGCTGAATTCATATCTTGTGCATAGAATACACAGCAGTCCCTCCATTAGCGGCGGCCGCCTGTGCCAGCTTCAGCAGTTTGAAAAAGTGTTTTTAGAACAGCCTGCCCTACAGCTGCCTGCTGTTTGGAGTGCACATCTGCACAGTAGTGTTTTGTAAATGTGTGTGTGGTAGACCATGTGGCTGCTCTACATATGTCTTCTAAAGGAATATTTCCAAGGAAAGCCATGGAGGCCCCCAACTTTCGCGTGGAGTGGGCCCGTGGGGGAACCGTTAATGTGCGCTTGGCTTTTTGATAGCAAATTTGAATGCACTTAACGATCCACCTGGCTATACCTGCTTTGGAAATGGGGTTGCCTTTGTGTTGTGGCGAAAAGGCAACAAACAGTCGTTTTGTTTTCCGAAAATCTTTGGTCCTATCTATGTAGTACATTAGAGCTCTCTTGACGTCTAGTGTGTGGAGCTTTCTCTCCGCCACTGACTCTGGATTTTGGAAGAACACTGGCAGTTCTATAGTCTGATTGATATGGAACTGTGAAACCACCTTAGAAAGAAACTTAGGGTTAGTACGGAGTACCACCCTGTTGGAGTGAATCTGTATGAATGGCTCCTGGATAGTTAGTGCCTGGAGTTCACTAACGCGTCGCAGCGATGTGATGGCTATTAGGAAAGCCACTCTCCACGTCAAGAACTGAATCTCGCATGAGTGTAGAGGCTCAAAAGGTGGACCCATCAGTCTGGTGAGGACCACATTAAGATTCCATTCAGGAGCTGGTGGGTTCCGGGGAGGAATAACTCGTTTGGTCCCTCCAGAAAGGCTTTAATGGCAGGTACTCTGAAAAGCGAGAGATGCTGCCTGTTTTGGAGATAAGCTGCTATTGCGGACAAATGTATACGAATGGAAGCATAGGCCAGATTGCATTTGTATAGATGTAACAGATAACAAATGATGTTGTGAGTAGATGCATCTAGCGGGTTGATGTCGTGGTCTGCACAATAAATGACAAACCGCTTCCATTTTGCCGCATAACATGCTCTGGTGGTGGGCTTTCTTGCCTCTCTTATGATATCCATACAGTTGGGAGGCAAGTTGAGGTAGCCACACTCTAAGACCTCAGGAGCCAGATCGCCAGGTTGAGCTGTTGCGGATCTGGATGCTGAATGTCGCCATGGTTCTGCGTCAAAAGCCTGGGTGTGAGGTGCAGCCTTTGATGCGGTACCACGGATAGTTCTAGAAAAGTGGTGTACCATGGTTGGCGTGCCCACGTTGGAGCAACCAGGATGAGTGTCATCGAGTGTTGCTTCAGCTTGCGTGCCACCAGCGGTATTAGAGGTGCTGGGGGAAAAGCGTACGCAAATATGCCTGACCAGTTCATCCATATCGCATTGCCCTGCGACTGTGGGTGTGGAAACCTGGCGGCAAAGCTTTGGCATTTGGCGTTTTCCTTTGTGGCGAACAGGTCTATCTCTGTATGATCCCACTGCTGGAAGTACGGGTGGAGTACAGATGGATGTATCTCCCACTCGTGCATTTGGTGGCTGTGCCTGCTGAGCAGGTCCGCCATCTGATTGTCCTTGCCCGGGAGGTGTTCCGCCATGAGGAAGATGTTTCTCTGAATGGCCCACTTCCACATGCTCTGAGCCAGATGAGACAACTGTGGAGAGTGTGTACCTCCCTGCTTCTGTATGTAGTACATGGCCGTCATGTTGTCCGTCCGGATCAACACAACCTTGTTGCACAGATGTACTTTGAATGCTTTCATTGCCAAGAAGATAGCCATCAGTTCTAGAAGGTTGATGTGCATCTTCTTTTGCTGCGCTGTCCATAGTCCCTGCACTGTGTAGTGGAGTACATGAGCTCCCCATCCCTGGAGAGATGCGTCCATTGTCAGAATAATCTGTGGCACAGGCTCTTGGAACTGTCAGCCCTTGCAAAGGTTTTGTGGATTCCACCAATGCAGAGAGTTGTATGCACGACCGGTCACCAACACTAGGTCTTTCAACTGTCCGTGAGCCGGGTTCCACTGACGTGCTAAGCACTCCTGAAGCGGACGCATATGTAGTCTCGCATGCGGGACTATGAAGATGCAGGAGGCCATCATGCCTATCAACTGCATGAACACTCGTGCCGGAAGCGAGTGTTGTGGTCTGAATTTTTGTATCAGCAATTGAATGCTGTTGATTGTCACTGAATTTGGCTGTGCTTTGGCCGCCAGAGTATCTATTGTCGCGCCCAGATACTGCCGTACGTGGGCGGGCTGAAGGTGGGACTTTGGATAATTCAGTGAAAACCCCAGATCGTGAAGAAGGTGAATGGTGTGGGACATGTGGGCGGCACACTGCTTGGCCGACTTCGCCTGGATAAGCCAGTCGTCCAGATAAGGGTAGACGTGAACGTTCTGTCTCCGTAGGTGTGCAGCCACTGTCGCCAGGCACTTTGTAAACACCCTGGGTGCCGTTGTCACTCCGAAAGCGAGGACCTTGAATTGATAATGTTGATTTTGAATGGTGAATCTGATGTATTTTCTGTGTGACAGGTGTAGCGGAATATGGAAATATGCATCCTTCAGATCTAATGTTGCTAGGAAATCTCCCTGACTGAGTAACGGTAGAACCTGCTGCAATGTGAGCATGTGAAAGTGTTCTGATAGGATGTACTGGTTTAGGGGCCTGAGGTCCAGTATGGGTCTGAGGGACCCGTCCTTTTTTGGGATTAAGAAATACAGCGAGTACACCCCTGTACCTCTTTCCTCCACAGGCACGAGCTCTATTGCTCCTTTTTGCAGCATGACGACTAACGCCTGCTGCAATAAGTGCAAATGCTCTGTGGACATAGGACGGTGTCTTGGGGGTATGTTGGGTGGAGTGGATGTTAACTCCAGACAATAACCGTACTGGATAAGCTTTCTCACCCACCTGTCTGTAGTGATGGATGTTCAGACTGGTAGGAACTGTTGCAGTCTCCCCCCGACTGGTGTGGCATGGTCGGGGGGCAGTGACAAGGCATCACTGTTTGTTAGTGGCGGAGGATCGGGAGCTGTTGTTTCCACGACGTCTGCCCTTGGTGCTGTTTCCACAATAGCCACCTCTACTTTGTTTGGTGTAGGTGGTTTGCGCGCCTCCTTTACTGTATTGTGTCTGCTGTGACAGCTGGCCTCTGGAAACTCCTCTATTGTTTGAGCGACGAAAAGAACCACCCCTGAACTGCTTGGACTGTAGAGCCCCCATAGACTTTGCAGTCTCAGTGTCCTTTTTGATCTTTTCCAAGGTGGTGTCCACCGCTGGTCCAAATAAGTGATCAGGGTTTACAGGCTGATTTAGTATGGTGGTTTGTATCTCGGGCTTGAAACCGGAGATTCTCAGCCAGGCATGTCGGCGCAACATTACACTTGTGTTAATTGCCCTGGCCGCGGTGTCTGCTGCGTCCAGCGCACACTTGATAGATGCATTTGATATAAGCTTCCCTTCCTGTATGAGCATCTCTGCTGCCTCCTTATATTCATCTGGCAAGTGTTGTAACAGGGTTTCAAGTGTATCGTAATGAGCCCTGTCATATCTGGCTAAGAGTGCCAGAGTGTTGGAAATGCGCCAGATATTGGCCGCTTGAGCTGCCACCCTTTTCCTTGATGTTTCTAGCACTTTAGATTCTTTGTCAGGGGGAGGAGCATCACCCGTTGTTTGCGAGTTTGCCCTCTTCCGGGCATTCGAAACAACCAGAGAGTCCAACGGCAACTGTCCCTTGATATAGGTAGGGTCCCCAGGTGCTGGTTTGTACTTTTTCTCAATTCTGGGGTTTATCACCCTTGCTCTCGTGTTTTCTTTAAAAATGTCTCCAGCATGTTTTAAGACACCCTTTAGCATTGGTAGAGTCTTGATAGTTCTCTCCGAGGTGGAGAAGGTGTCAAACAAAAAATCCACTTCAACAGGGTCAGCATGGAGCTGGACATCATGATTTTTGGCTGCCCTTTCAATAAGCGCATTAAACGCCACTGAGTCTTCAGTAGGCCAGGTTTTTACAGCATACACCTGACTGTCCGGGGCAGTGTGTGGATCTCCTGGGTCAGCAGCATTTGCCCAGGGTTCATTGTGATCTTCAGGATCAGTGTCTATAGGATAACTGTACTCCTCATTGTCACCTTCCCCTGTCTCCACATCCGAGTAAGTTGGCGAGATAGGAGCAGTGTCTTGGCCATGTGGTGAAATAGGCTCAACAAAAGAGGTGAAGTAGTAGAATCCTTCTTCTTTTTTAATGGAATTTTATATGACTCCATAGGCTGTTCAGGGGCGATCTTTCGGTTATAAATAGAAAGTCTACCCGTGTCTGCGTCGATGAATTGCCTCGACTACTCTTCAAGCGGGGGCTGTCGATGCTTTGTGACAAGTTCCGCAGTTGTAGGCTTCGGCCCCGTGGACACCCTTTTGGACGCTTCGACGGCCGTTTTAGGGGCCAAGGCCTTAGGTACCACTTTCGGCGGCAGTGTGAACTGGATGGGCGCCGACGATTTTTTAGGTGTAAGGGTAGGCTTCGGTGTTGGAGTGTCCTTCGGTCCGACAGTAGAAGCCTTCTCTTTAATGCGTTTCAGCGATTCCGACACCTGCTTGGAGAAGGAGGCGGACGGCTGTGTCGACTCGACGGGTTCCTTCGAGGAACCGCCAGGTGTGGGCTCGAGGTTCGTACCGTTTTAGCCTTATCTGGTCGACGCGTAGGATCTAGAACCTTCTGAGCTCCGAGTCCTTTTTCTGTGTCGACTGCCTTCGGCGCCGACTTTTTTGGGTCGACGTCCTTGACCATTTTTTTCGGTGTCGCAGTCTTCGGCTCGACACCCTTCAGCGACCTCACCGGGTCGATAACACTCTTCTGCTTTGTCGGTGCCGATAGTTCGGAGGACTTCGAGCCGACCAAAGCAATACGCACTTTTGGTTTCGATTTTGCCTCCAGTGCTTTAGGTTGTGTAGACATCGATGCTTTCTCTTTCGATCGGTCAACCAGTGGCTCGCTAGAAATGTCCGTAGCCGGGCCCTGAGGCGAGACCGTAGAACTAAGTGTACGATCTCGGGTAAGGCCATGTGGCGATCCCTCGACCTGAGCCTTATTGAGTGTCTGGGTCTCGGGCCCCGTACCAACGATCGGGTCTTGCTCTACGCCCGAGCTATCTTCTACGGCCCCAAAGGCCACATCGTCGTCTCCTACCTCGTCGACGACGTCTTCAATATCGACCATCTCGACATCTGCGTCGTAGTTGGAGTTGATCTCCGATGTAGGATCAGACTCTCGAACTTCCTGCTCGACTCCCTCATCCTCTTCGGTATCGAAAATGTTCACCGGGTCAGGTGCCGTCTGCTGGGCCTCCTTGCGCGCTGCGCGTCGAAGTCGAATCGTCCTCTTGGAGCGGAAACGAGAATAAGCCATACAGCTGGCTTCATCGTGATCCGGAGACAGGCACTTGTTGCACACCGGGTGGACGTCGATATGAGGATATTTTGAGTTGCAAACGGGACATCTCTTGAACGGGCTCCGTTCCATGATGGTTCGTCGATAAGGCCTCTGGCGTCGAAAAGCCACGCGGCTCCTCTGAAGGTTCGGCTCGGAAACCGAGCTGGAACAAGAACTGGGCACCGATCGCAAGACAATACCGACGATAACTAAAGGCCTTTTGGCCAAAAAGAAGTTTTCTATCGGTTCCAAACTTGAGTTAACAAATATGCATCCGAACCCAATGGCGGAAAAAAACAATCTGAGGATGGAGTCGATGCCCATGCGCACTGTAGTCCAGGGGAGGAGCCACCTATCTCGTGATACTTCGAAGACTCTTCCAGGACAACAATGTGCAATCATCCGGACCCAACACTAGGCGGCGATCTATGCACAAGATATGAATTCAGCAGCCCACATGCCTCGAACATAAAAGGCATTGTCATTTACAATATTAACCCTTCTACTGCGCCCGCGATTTTGCGGAAGAGCTGCACTTCCGCAAAATGGGCGGAGCCGCGTCAGCCATTGGCCGACGGCAGCACGAGCGAGGTAGCGTTGCCGTCGGCCAATGGCCGACGGCAGCATGGAAGGGGTTAAGAAGCTTAACTCTTGCTCGGCGCTGTGGGGGTCGGTGGGTGACGTCAGTCTGTCCAAGGAAGGGGATCTTCACTTGCAGGTAGGTGTGAAAGACCCCTTATTAGACCTGGGCATGAGGCAATCCGATCTGCTGTATTGATTTTAAACCGTGTATTGAACTGCGTCCAATGATTGCCGCTAAGTGCAGGCTTCCAAGGCCCGCTGCGGGCAGTGACCAGAGTAGGAGGCCGGGGCACCGCCCACCCGTGTCCAGTGTGACTCCAAGGCAGGGAGACGGGCCTGACTGACGCCAGGTGTAGGAGAGTAGAGTCTGCAATCCTATGATCACCCCAGATTTTTGCTTTTTGCTTCACTGGTTTACGACTTTCCCTGGCTGTGGACCTGCTAATCAGACCCACAGCCTAGCTGTTCTCTCTACTCCAAATTGTACCCAGGTACTGAATTGGCACTGGGCCCTCTCTTGTGTCCCTGTAACCAGGGCAGAGGTGTACCCAGAAGTCTCCCAGGGGCTGCAGCATGTATTATGCCACCCCTGGGTTGACTAACTAAATCAGACACAACTGGCTGCTTGACACCTGGGGCAAGGTGGTGTACACACCCTTTGCTTTAGATATAGTATTCCTATATCTAACCCTAAAATGGACACATATATTCCTATCAGTCACTCCTATGGCAGGCCTTAACAATCCTGAAGGCAGAGTGCTTGGAATAATGTGAAATGGTGCTCTGGCATGAGCTGAGCCCGTTTGCAGCTTGCGGAACCAAGTCCTAATAGCTGTTCCATGATAACGCTATACCATATACTCTTAAGTGCATTATGTACCTCGCGGTCAAATGCTAACTTTGGTATAACATTATCAAAACATGTCGAGTAAGGTGTCATACGAATTGGAATACTAACCCCTCGCCAATTCTGGCGACGGGGTTAGCATTCCACCCTTCTAGAGGGACATGACATGTTGGTAACCTGTAACCCCGGTTAAAGTCAGACATAGCTTCAGCTTCCACAAAATGGATGCTGCCACCGAGACACAAGTCTGCCTCCTGCTGCTGGGAGTCCTTCCAGCGCGGGAGGCAAGGACAAAGGGTTTCCTGCCAGGGGCGGTGCCAGCTCCGTCCCAGACAGGATTTTGTGTATCCCAGGTAGGCAGGGCTATAGAGGAAGGTGACTACAAGTGGCACCCCGGTGCTCACTATGCATAGGCCGGTCTGAACCAGTTCCAGGGGCACACCAGCCCCTGAGCTGGGGAAAGTCCGGCTGGGGAAAGGGGTGTAACCACCCCCCTCCTAGTCCCACCCATAGGGCAGGACTTAGTCGCGTGCCACCCCCCTTTTGCAGGATAAAGGTAGGAGCAGGCCCCCTTCCAAATTAGATCATCTTTGAATCCTGAACCGACTTTCTACGAAAGGAACTCAAGACTCTTCCTAAGATTTCTCCCTTGTGGCTAAGGAGTAGTCACCCTGCAGCAGCAGGCACTAACCAAGCATCGCGGTCTGCTGTAAGTCTCTCCTCCGGATCAAGACTGCCCAGCTCGACGAGAACCGGCTTCCCTGGCACCTCTGACCTCAACCTGCATCATCAGCCCAGCTGAGATTCGTGGGTGTGACGAGACCTCGAGGGACCGGCCATCTTCAAGACTACCCGACGCTTGTCCAGCACGACCACCGAGTGACCCTTGACTGAGTGCTTTGGGGTAAGAGAAGCCCCGACCCTGAGCAGCTCCAGCACCGAAGTTCAGCCCCCTTGCATCCACGAGATCTGCGTGGGGCCCTTCTGCTCTTTGCTGCTCACCGCGTTGTCCAGGTCACTTGCCCGTTGGCTAGTGACCCTCCAGACGACGTCCTACGTTTGTTTCACCGCTGGTCTAGCTCCTCTGGACTGGCCCTTGTCTCCTCTTGAAGGGGAACTTCCTAGGACCCTCCTGGTCCACCCCAGACGCCATTTTGTGTCACCGCGTGGGCTTGCCTTAGCCAAGGCTTGTTGCCTCCTTCACCGGATCCAGCATCGCCAGCAGCAGACATCCGACGTGGGACAGCTCGCAGACCTCCAGCCTGGTCGACATCAGCGCCCTGGTCCGTGCAGCAGCAGAATCCAGTGTCACCTCTTCAACTGGCTGAGTGACCTCGTCCGGTGCCACCCTGGTGCCCACCTAATCACTGGCTAGTGATTCAGAACTTGGTCCCCTCTGCTTACAGGTATCCTTCTTCAGCTGATCCAGTCCTTGGATCAGCCCGGAACATCTTCACTGGCCGCCTGCCAGCAACTTCCACTTCAGGCTCCTGGTTCGTCAACGAAGAGATCCGACGACACTTGAACCCTATGCAGCCGCAGCCCCTGGGCTAGGTAAACCGAGTACTCCGGTGCTCCAGCGTAGACCAACTCTCTAAGTGTCTAGATCCACTTTCGTTTTTGACCTACCTAGTCGGGTTCGCCCGAAAACACTAACTTTTGCATTTACTAGGATCCATAGACTTTGTCCCGCCTTACGCGTGAGAGTTCCCACTCTGCACACGACGTCCCTGGGCCTCCTGCTTCTAATCTAAGGGTTCAGCATTGTAGGCCTAGCGATTCTACAGTCTATGAGAGTAGTACTTACCTGCTAGTAATTTCGCATTCCACTTGTACAGTATATGGTTTTTTGTGCCCCTCGGGCATTTGTGTAAATTGTGCGACTTTAAGTATTTCTTTAAGAGTTTTGTTGTGTGCTTAGCTCCCTGTCTCATAAAGAGCCAGGGTAGTCTTGTTATAAATAAATATACGTTTATTTTCATAACAACTTGTGTGGTGTCCTTTCACTTGGTGTTCAAGGGGTATATGTGATGGTAAAACAGCTGGCTTAACACGCCCTCTAGAGTTTAGCCTAAAGACTGCACGTGTCCATGCTACTAGGATAGCTGGTCTATCAGGTTGACTTACAACCAAACATCAATAAGGGTTGTTTGGACTGATACATAGTGATCACTAGAATAGTGAGCACTGCATATCAGGCCAACTTCTCACACCAGGGTCAGGCACCTCCAGTAAAAAACACAAGACACGCGAGGACCCAGTCAGATAGAAAAATCCTGGCAGCATACCTACTTTTCATCGACTTGTGCTATCTTTATGTCACTGCTCACTAAGGCTTCACCATGGTGAAAGACAAAACAGTCAGATGTTCTCAGAATTGTAAGATTATACAGTATGTGGCGACTATGGGAGACAAGCAAACCAATCCATTCACAAGGTACCCCCGCCACCGACCAAAGAAACACAACAACATGCTGTATCTTCCGGCCCTGTGGCTTCAGATTTAATAAGCACGAAGAGAGATTCACATTCTGCCCTGAAATGCAGAATTGACACTATCTCGGGTTAATGCGACTTCTAACACCAAGTAAATACGTAATCCGATCACCCAGCTACAATAGAGCAGAAATCACCATCATGGCGGGACTCGGGGAGGAAATCTACAGTATGTAGAGGCGGGAACCTAACAGAGAGTAAATCACCCTGCCACTACTGAGCGAGACGGAACGGAAACCACGGGCAAAAGAGGTGGGTGGAGGGGATTGGACAGACGGGGAGGGAAAGATGGGAATTTAACCGCACTGGAGGTCGGGCAGAAAAACTGAAAACATCCATCAACACGCGGTGCAGAAAGGGAACCCACAGTGGCATTAAAAAAAACTAGTGGTGTGTGCGCACCACAGAGGAGCGGGGGGAGGGAGCAAGGCGAACGCGCGCTGCTGCGTGTGCTAGCCAAAGTTAGGAATGGCGTTGCAAAGGCCTGACATGCGCCCGCCTTTGCCCAATCGCGTGCCTTTTTTTTTTTTAAACACGAGAAAGCCAATGCCTGACAGCGAAAGCCTGATCACAAGCACGAGCGTGTGCTCAGCTTTCAAAACCCATACAAAAGGGCTCTCGCTGCGCGAGCACTGCTGTGCACTGCAACGCAGGCGCGAGCCCTAAAAACAGGCAATACTACAGTTTAAGGTGACAATTAGGCTAACGTTGAGGGTCACTTCAGAGATAGAGCAAGGTTTTAGCTTAGAGTCAGGCACTAATTAAGACAAGAGTTAGGATGTGTAGAGGTTTTGGTGAAGATAGGATTAAATAACAGGGTTTGAGTTAAGGACAGGGTTAGTTTAGGTATCGGTTTAAAATAAGGATTAGGCTTAGAAATGAGGGTTGGCGAGGGTTAGCCTAGGATCAACAGTAAGAGACAGGACTGGGATTAGGGGCAACCTTAAAATTAATTCAGTCTCTGGATATGTGAATACACTGAGGATTCAGGTTTGGGTTACATCTAGGAACAAGGAAAGAGTAAAGACAGGGTTAATTTAGGAATGAAGCTGAAGTAAAGCTAAGAGAAAGGGCTGTGCTCACAACAAATGCTAAAAGTCAGATTTTTTATTAAGGCTAGAGTTATGGTAAGGTTTAGCGCCAAGGTTTCAATATGGCTCTAGCTAGTTAAGGGAAAGGTTCAAGGAATGGACTTGGGATAAGGATAACGATTTGTTCATTTAGAGTTAGACAAATACTGAGGTTTGAGGTAAAATTAGATCTTTAGCTCCTGCTGTAAAAAAAAGTTTAGAAAATTGTACAAAGACATTTCAAATGGGGGAGCTATACCACTGGAAATCTATATACTTCAAAGAAAACGGTTTAATATAAACAGTTTTCATTGCAAGGTAAAGCAACCAACTTTATTGACTGAAAGGATTTACAACAAAAGCTGAAATGACTGATCCAATTATACCGCCTGAAGTATTCATATGTCTGATAGACTGAGATTCTGACAGACTATCAGAGAGACCCGATATTACAAAGATGCACTGTTTTTGAAGGAGGGAGATGACCTCCTGTTTTAACAGTGAGAGTTCTAGACCGTAACCCGTTTGGATTATTTGTCTCGCCCACCTGTGTGTGTGAGAAAGTGCCATCTTTCTTGCCTTGGTATGCCCCCACTTTTTTCTGAACTGCTGATGTACTTTGATTGAGTGTGCCCTGGGCCCTGCCAATCTGGTACCCAGGGCCTGTGTTCCTTCCCTACAAAGAAAAGCTATGCTGAAACAAAATACCCAATTGGCATCTCTGCCCCTGTCAGCCCCTAGTAAATGGTACCCAGGGCATGGTGACCAGAGAAGACCCCTGAGGGCCGCAGCACTTATTGTGCCACCCTCAGGGGCCCTGTACCCTGGCTCCCACACACTGCCTTTGCAGGCTGAGTGCCTAAGTAAAAAACTAAAGCAAGAGTCGACATGGCACACATCCCTGTGTGCCATGCCCACAGAATCCACTGCCCTGGCATACTTCAGTCACCCCTCTAGCTGGGTGCCCTATGCCAGATCTGAGGGCCCAGGTGCATGAGCCCTGTGTCCCCTACAGTACCCAGAGTCTCTGCTGCAACAACCCACCTGGTGCCCAGCAGGAAGCTCCGGACCAGCCCACTCTGCACCAGCCGAGCACGGGCCGGGCCAACCCGAACCAAGACCACGAGGACGTCCCCCCGGCGACTGGGACCCGAAATCCAGTGCCCAAAGACCCTCCTCGACGAACCAGCCGAAGCCTGCAGACTCAGAACCTGGGGCCACCCCAACCGCGACCAGCCGAGGGTAAGCTTTTCCGACACCCAAAGACACCCCTGCACCCGGCGCCCCGCGGCTCCCTGTGCCACCCTTTGGGGTACCTACCTGTGCTCCAACATCCCTACTTATCTCTCGAAGTGCTGGTCGCCCCGGGAGAGTCACCGTCCCCATGCCTGCAGCCTTTGTTCCTTTTTCAAGATCCTCATTGGATAACATTGAGCGCCCAACGGCTCAAAAGCACCCTGCACCGTGCCGCCCGAGTGCCGCTGGCTGTGACTTCTTTGCCCTATCCTCCTTCCCCTCTTGCCCTGAGCAAGTGACCAGGAGCCCAGCTCCCAGAGCCGCGTGGCCTGCTCGTCAGCAGCCACCAACCGAAGGCCCCCTTTCCCTCATTGGATAACATTGGGCCTACCTACCTCTGCACCCGGCCGGCCCTGCGCCGCTGGGACTGAACTAACTGTACCCACCTGACCCTGGGGGACCCTTGAGTCTATGCCCAGAACCCTAACTTCACCAACCAAGTACTCACCTGGAAACCGGTAATTCACTTACCTGCCATTGGATAAAATTGACCCATTGTTGACTCGAAAATTTTCTGTGAAGTTTTGAAAACTGAAAATATTCTTATAAAATCAACCAAAGTCCGAATTCGAAAATACTCACCTGTGATCAGGAGAGAAGCCAGTACTGTACCTTTCAGCCCAGTACTGAACCGCAAAAGTAACCCTTAGCGGGTTTACTAGTAACCTGTATTTTCTCCATAGGAACCCATTGTCTGCTTTTCTATGAAATTTCTTTTAAGTGTCTACTTTTGAAAACTGCAAATATTCTTTAAAAATCGTACGAAATACTGAAACGCAATTACCTACCTGTTTTGAGTTAAGCCCCCAGTGCTGGCCCTAGGAGACTGGTGCTGGGTTACAAATGTAACGTGATCGTACTTTACCTGTAACCTGAATTTCCTCCCATTTAATAACATTGTGAGAATCACCTCGAAAAGTTTCTAAGAGTGAACCTTTAAAACAGCTTTATATTCAGGAAAAATCATCACTAACTAAAACGTTTTTGCTAATCTGGTTTCAGCTTAGACCCCAGGACTGAATCCAAGATCTAGTCCTGGAACTACCAAAGTAATCCATAAAGTAATCAATAAAGTAATCAACTGTACTTTCCTATGAAAACCCATTGAGCTCAATGCTAGAGTGTGTTTCAGAACTGTATTGCTTATTAGCTAACCTAAAATTATTGTATGTACAAACGTATTGCTCCTCTGCAAAGTATTTACATGAGAGTGCTCGGAACTTGAAAAGTATATTTTTATAACAGTTGGTTCTAAAATTGAAACAACCATATCTTTGGATATACAAAACGATTGGCCTGGAGTTCAGTCCTTGAGTGCGTGAAACTTTTTGCTGACTGAGTGTGTACATCAAATGCTTTACACTGTCCTCTGGTACTGCCTTACTGCTCGACCAAGCTACCACTTTGGAGAGTAAGGTCAGTTCTGACTTTAACCTCTGGGGTTGGTGGACTCTATACACACTGTACTTCCTTCTAGTCCAGTATATATAGAGCCACTTTCTCACACTGTGGTAATGTTGCTCCAGACAGGAAGGAACTGTTATATTCTCCCCCCGACAGGAGTGGAATGGTCCTGGGGGAGCGAAGGAAAGTCATTGGGTAGGGGTGGTGGCAGATCGGGTGTTGTTGGTTTTGCCTCTACCTTTGTAGTTTGTTGCCTCTGTAGCCTCCTCTTTGGTAACCTCTGGTGAATGTAGACTGGGTGGGAGTCTTGTAAGAGGTGGAAGGGTTGTCAGAGGAGTAGCCTCTGGAGGTGCCTTTGCAGAAAGAGTGACGAAAAGAACGTCTGGGAGCTTGCGATTGCAAGGCTCCTATAGATTTGGCTGCATCTGTGTTTTTCTTCATCTTTTCAAGTGATGAATCTACATTAGGTCCAAATAAGTGTTCCTGATGAAATGGCTGGTTTAAAATGGAAGTTTGTACTTCCGGTTTAAAACCTGAAATGGTTAGCCAAGCATGTCCACGCAGAAGTACACTTGTGTTGACGGCTCTGGAGGCTGTATCTGCTGCGTCCAGAGCGCAACTAATGGAGGTGTTAGTGATGAGCTTTCCCTCTTGTATGAGATCATTGGCCCTGTTCTTATATATATCTGGGAGGTGCTGCAAGTTCATCGTAATGTGCCATATAAATACCTGGCTAACAAAGCTTGAGTGTTGGCGATACGCCATATGTTAGCTGCTTGTGACGCTGTTCTTTTGCCAGAGGCGTCTAAAAGTTTGGACTCTATCGGGGGTGGAGCATCCCCGGATGTCTGAGAGTTGGCCCTCTTCCTAGCATTGGAAACTACTAGTGAATCTAAAGGTACTGGTCCGTTAATATAAGCTGGGTTCCCAGGAGCAGCTTTATACTTTTCCTCGGTCCTGGGGTTAATAACTCTTGCCCTTACAGGGTCTTTAAACACTTCAGGTGCATGCTTGATGACCCCTTTAAGCATAGGTAAAATAAAAGTGGATCTTTGTGAGGTATTAAAAGTGTCCATTAGGAAATCCTCTTCCACTGGGTCTGTGTGTAAACTAACCCCATGGTATTGGGCAGCTCTGTGAAGTAGGTGATTAAAACCTGTTGTGTCCTCTGGAGGGGAAGGCCCAGGGGTAGATATCCTCCAGTGGACGTCTGGTGTTCTGTAGTCGTCCCAAGGATCAGGAGAAGAAGGTGGACTATCGTCCCTTAATGGCTCCTCATACGCACCCTCCCCTTCATCAGTAGTGTCATCATCGTTCCCTGGTGGAGGGGATGGTGAAGGAGAATGGTGTAGTGGGGGAGAAAGTGGAGGAGGTGGTGGAGAAGGGACCCTGAGAGGAGATGTGGCAATGTCCCTCTTTTTAGGTGGTGGAGCCGGTGCAGGCATATCCAATGGTCTCTTTTTCGAACTGAGGGCGAGCTGACCAGTTTTAGGGACTTTTAGAAGAGTTTTTTGTTGAGGGTCTTGTGTAAAAAGCTCTTCTGATGGAGGCTGATCTTTCGGCAGTAACTTTTTCGGTTCGGTAGACTTCGGTACCGACTCCGGAACGGTTTTGCTTTCTTTTGGCTTGGAACCGTGATGTTTTACAGTCTCTGTGGCTGTTTGTGGAACCGGTTGTTTTCTTGGTTCCGAGGTCTTTTTCGGCTCCGAAGGGGGTAGATCCGAACTTTTTAGGGAGCGGCTTTTTGCTCATCCAAGTGTTTTTTCGGAGTGGATGGGTCGGTGCCTGTAGATTTAGGTGCAGAGTGCTTGGATGTAGAGGCATCGATCGGTACGGAAGAAAAAAGCGGCTTCTTTTTCAGTGCCCGTGGCAGACAGACTGACACGAGCCCGAGTAGCCTGAAGGCTTAATAGGCTTCTTTGCTGAGAACCGGGGGCGGGGCATGGGAAGCAGTCTCTCCGTGTGCACCTGGGCCCGAAGTTGTAGGTGTGACAGAAGCCTTTTTGGATGGTGTATGGAGGGAGTGAGGGTTGACGTCTTTACTTACGACCTGCTGCGCAGGAGTGATTTCTTCGACCTCGGAGTCCTCTACTTCGGAGCCGCTGCCGAGGGGTTCTTGGATTCGCTCCTGTTCAGGTACATCGACGCCCTCCTGGAAGATGTCGTCGGGAATGGATGTTGACAAACGAGCCATTTTCCTTCGAGCCCGACGATCCCGAATGGTCTTCTTGGAGCGGAAAGAGGCTCAAGCTGCACAGTCTCTGGCCTCGTGCTTCGGTGAGAGGCAGTGGTTACACACCTGATGCAGATCGGTGTGGGGAAACTTCGACCCACATTAAGGACACTTTTTGAATGGAGTCCTTTCCATGAGCCAGATGCCAAGGCCCAAGTAGGCCTGAAGGCCCTCGTCGACTATTGGAATCGAAGAAGTCGACGTTGGAGAGATGCATGATGACTTGGATTAGAGATCGAAAACAATACCGTAGAAAGGGTGAAGGATAGCGTGTCGAAAGTAGAATCGGTGACGGTTCCGAACTGGAGAGAGAGGGAAACACATCTGAGCCCGATGGTGGAAAAAAACTGAAGATGGAGCTGATGCCCATGCGCACTATGGTCCAAAGGAGGACTCACCTATCTCGTGACTTCCAAAGACTTTTCCAGGACAACAACAAAGTGCAAACATCTGGGTCCAATACCAGAAGGCGATCTTTGCACAGTGTGTGATCTGCAGCTCATATGCCTCGACACAGTACTTTTGAAGGACTAGTCTGTGTTGAACCTATTTGTGGACTTGTTGGCGAGTCCTCCTAAGCAGGACTTATTAAAGTCGTTCTTTACCCTCTGCAAATGCTCTGCCAACAGTTGAATCTCAAAAAAGCTGAAAGAGCATGGAGGCGATCTTATGATCACTCTGAGAGGCAGAATTTTAAGGCATTGACTAGAGCCTACCATAAATCAATTTGGGCAGGAAAGAAAGCTTACTTGGAATTTAGAATTAATGAGGCGGAGCATTCCTGTAAAGAACTCTTTAGGGTGGTAAAAGATTTTACTTCTCCCTCCGCTTATACCCCTATCCATACTCACTCCGAATCCTGGTTGAGGGACCTGGCTGTCTATTTTGTACAGAAAATTACCACCATTCAAGATTCCCTCCAATCTACTTTCCAGCAGCAGTCTGTGAGTTTGGGGTGTCCCACGTCGGATCATGGTCCTTTATTGTGTGATTTTCTTCATTGGATCATGAGAGCTCTCTTGACATCCTGTCCAGTCTCAAATCGGGATCTCCCCAGGATCCGTGCCCGGCCAAGTGTCTAGCAAATTTGGCACCTGTGCTAAATGACCTGGTTAATCCCATCTTAAATATGTCGCTCTCATCCGGGGTAGTTCCAAAGGCTTGGAAGAGCGCCATGATCCTGCCACTCCTGAAAAAAACAGCACTTGACCCCCTAGTCCATGCCAATTACAGGCCTATTTCCTTACTCCCTGCTCTAGCGAAAGTGACTGAGAGGTTTGTTCACAGATCAATCTCTAATTTCATCGAGGAAAATGATCTGTTGCATAACACCCAATCCGGTTTCCGTGCGAATTTTAGCACGGAGACTGCGCTCCTCGAAGTCACAGACGCCATCCGGGAGGAGCTGGATGTTGGAAGGAAAGCTGTATTGGTCATTCTTGATCTGTCGGCGGCATTCGACACCGTTCCCCACGCGCTTCTCCTTTCTAGACTCTGGGACTTTGGTCTGCGGGGAACGGTGTGGAGTTGGCTCAAATCCTTCTTAGCCGACCGCCGTCAGACAATCTGGGCTCCTCCTTACTCCGCCGAGATGCCACCGCTAGAAGTGGGGGTTCCCCAAGGTTCCATCTTGAGCCCCCTCCTTTTTAACATCTTTATGGCTCCTCTGGCGGTGGTGGCGGAGTCCTTCGGCGCCCGGATTGTCACCTATGCCGACGACACCCAGCTCCTGTTTGTAAGCAACAGGGATGGTCTGTTTGACGATGATCAGGTTAGGGGCTGTTTGAAGGCGGTTTTTGAGTGGTTTGGACGTCATGGATTGAAATGCAACTCCGACAAGTCGGAGTTGCTCTTCTTTGGTTGCATCACCGAGCCTGATTGGAAACCCTGGTGGCCGCAGGATAGGTTCCCTCCCGCTAGTTCATCCTTGAAGGCCAAAAATTTGGGAGTTATCATTGATAGCGACTTATCTTCTGGACCACATATTTCCTCTCTTATTGGGAAATGTTTTGGCATCCTTCGGATGCTTCGTAAATTTCTCCCTTTAGTGTCCATCGAGCATAGGAAAATCATAGTCCAGGCACTGGTCGGCTCTAGGCTGGATTACGCAAATGTTTTATTTCTGGGACTTCCCAAATATCTTGTCAGGCGTCTACAAATCGCTCAGAATTCTGCGGCCCGAGCTGTCTTCGGCCTTCCAAGAAGAGCCAGAGCTACTGCTCTTCTTTCAACCTTACACTGGCTACCTATTGCCAAAAGGATTGTTTTTAAAACTCTGACCACGACTTTCAAGGCCTTGCATGGTATTGGCCCTAAATATATCTCCAAACGATTGTCTTGGTATCAGCCCCCTAGATCTCTCAGATCTTCCTCGCTATCTAAAATGAAGGTTCCCATTATTAAGCGCGCCAGAGCAGGAGGACGGTCCTTTCGTTATTTAGCTCCTCGTGCTTGGAATGACCTCCCGATCTCTCTAAGACAGGCTTCTTGCCTGCTGTCCTTCCGAAAGGCCCTTAAAACATGGCTTTTCCCTTAAATTGGTGCTGCTTTTCTTCTGTTTCCTGTTTTTACATGTCCCTTTAGTGTTATGTTTCTCCCTTACTTGGTGGGTACCTTCGATAAAGCGCCGGGATACTCCGTGGAGTGGCCGTGCGCTATAGAAGCATAAAAATAACATAACATAACATAACATAAAATGTTGCTGCGGAATACCCAGAGCCAGATCTCTTGACCCAGTGCAAATAGCTGGAGGGAGAGGGTTCCCCCCCACTTCTAGATGTAATACATGCCAGTCATGCCCATTTTTATGGGGACTGTCTTACCTCAAATGTGTATGAAGAAGGCTTTGAGAACAAGACAAATGGCTAGAAGTTCCAAGTAGTTGATGAGCTGCAGCTGGCACTGATGGGTTCCGGTGCCTTGTATAATCAGGTCACAGAGTTTGTGGCCAATCACAACATTCCCTTTAAAATGAGAAGGAGCTGGACTGCCCTCTCTGTCGTAGACAGTCTCCGTGAGGAAGTCAACCTCATCCTTCATCATATGCATTTTTACTTTGTGATTCTGGGCAGCTCGTTGAATCACCACACAGTTAGCAGTGGCATCATTAGGTGGACAGGTTCTAATGGGATAAGGGTCTAGAACTTCTGGGGATCGGCCACACCCTCCTGTCAAGCCTTCTCCCTCCTCAGGCATAAATGGCTCATTAAAGGGGTCCTCTGGTGGGGTAAGGACTGACGAGCTCTGAGTAAGTCAGCAGTGAAGGGGGAAGAGCGTGGTGGGAGGCCAGGAAGGGTGGATGTCGTGTATCAGGCAAAGGTAAAAAAAAATGAAGGGGTTGTAACCAAATGTCTAACACACTCTGAGGCTGATGGTGTGGAGGGTGCAAAGCCTGGTTCCTTATCGAAGGTCTGCCTGCGCTTCTTAGAGATGCGCATGAGTACTAGGGCAGAGAGCTTGGTGAGGGTCTTGCCAGTATACAGGTAAGCTTCTGTTTTGAGCCAGGACCATAGAGTTTTTTCAAACACTGGGCCTTCCAAGGTGTCAGATCTGGTTGCAGAGGGAGGCTTCAATGCAAGTTTCAATGACTATGTGGGCTCGTGGTGGACATTTTTACGCTCTCACAGTAGGGGGGTGGGGAGGTTGACCTGGTCTTTGGGCTCATGGACCAGGCTGGCATCAGCTTCACGAGAAGCTCTTGCTCTTCTTCCTCTGTCTCAGAGGTCCTCGAGGACAGGGCTTCCGGTCCCTCCTGTTCTTTGGCTGCTGGGGTGCCGGATGGGCCGGCCTGTTCCTCTTTGTCAGAGGTTTCGGGGGAAGTTTTGCTGCAGCAACCTGTGATGAGCCCACTGCCTCTCCCTCCATTATCGGAGGGTCTTCTTGCAGTGGAGGTCATGACAGTTGTAACAGGGGGGGCTGTCGTGGGTTGGCGAAAGGCACAGATTGCAGAGGCTGTATGGTAGCGTCAAGGCTACTGTGCATCAAACACGACAAAACTGGAAAGTTGTATATTCCATACCTTGCGTTAGGTGCATTAGTCAAGATGCAGCCCAAGATAGATCCAGAGTAGCTAGGGGACAGCGCTCGAGGGTGTATAGAAAGTTAACTGTTGTGTTTGTTGGGGAAGAAGGCCTGGGCATCACAGGGAACCTTTTGGCAGACACAGAAGTGTTCTCAAGTCATATGGATCTAAGGACGAGCAGCTGGCACAAAATAATCTTTCAAGGAATATATTGATCCTGGAGCTGTGTTATTGAACATCCGAGACCAATGGCAACAGAAAGCGATCTGAGCTGGAGTACGAATCCTAGTGCATTGTGAACCAAGGGTGGAGTTCCCTATAGGTCTTTTGTGACAAAAATCTTTGAAAAAACATAAGTTTGGTGACTGTGTTACTGGAGTTTAGCACATTTAAGCCCTTCAAAGGCCAGAAAACAAGCATGGCCGAACGATGAGTGGAAGTCCCTGTGGCAGTGGCGACATGATCCTTCTGCGGTGTGTTCTAGGGAGCTCTTTCACGAGTCCTGCTAGAACCAGGTTCAAACTCTACCTTGAACCTGGAGCTGCAGGTGCCTAATAATCGTTTAGCTCCTTCAAGAAACGGCTTAACCCGGATAGGAAGGAATAGTCTGACAAGGGGGTTGTCTTCCTAGACCAAGTGTGCCATGCAGCTAACCCAAATCCTTGGACTCTTTTAAAGTGGACTCCGGGGCTAGATGGCTCAAACAGCTGGAAACACAGGTAACTAGCTGCCTTAGTAGTCGCCTAGCACCAAAGGCATACTGCACTAATGGACTCACCCATCAGGAAATATCACACGCCCTGTGGCCTTACACGAGGTGGTATCTGGTCTTTTTGGGTTTCTTAATGATGAACATTTCTTAAACACTGCACAGTGTGCATCCAGAAACCTCTGTCAGACTGTGCTGAGGAAGAAATACACCCCAGAAGAGTGGTCTGGCCTGTTGCAGGATCAAGACAGGGTGGTCAGGAAATCCCCAAATAAATTCCTATATTTCAAGGTCTTAAATGATTGGTTTTGGACCACACAGAAATTATGCAGACCGGAAATGCTGGGACACTCCAAATGCTGGAGCAGTGCCCAGGGGATTGCAGTGTGGTTCACCTATTGTGGGAATGCCCCACATTACGGATATACTGGAGAGTGGTCCAGGCTTACTTGCCAAGTGTTAGTGATGTCTTTACCCCATCTTCAACACATTTGGCCATCTTACACAGCGGATGAATGTGATCTGACGAACCATAGCTACAGATGTATAGTGACGTGTCATCATGTATAGCTTTCACCCCTGCCCACCTCAATTATTCTGTTGGCGCTCCAACACTGGGCTAGGCCTTGTCACCGTATTACTATATGCTAAGGTTCTAAGTTCCACTCCACTTACTGTACACTCATGTATACTGATACTTTGTGGTATGTAAGGAATACAGGCGTCTCTAAAGAGACCCCATTCAGTGGCTAGTGTCTGCTCCCAGTTACTGCTTCAGCCCTCAAATTACCCTCTCTCCTACTGGGATGTTTGATCTGTCGCAGCTCGTGTTTTAGTGTTTTCCCGTTTTTACCTCTTTTCCAGTACCGATAATACTTTATTTACATTCACTAGCAGACATGCTACAGTGGAAGAGAAACAGGAGACCGATAGTTCTTCGATTGTAGAGCATAACACAAGGGTCTGATACGATTTCTTTTGGACCCTATTTTAGAACTCAGACTACCCTGATTAATACACCTGTTTAATGGTAACAATATCTAATACAATGTAAAGTCAACATGATTTTCCTAAAAATAAAGTTGCAAAAAAAATAGCTTGGTGACCGGTATTGAAATGTTTTGATTGATTGCCCAACTGCACGATGCTATATCTGAGAAATGCAGTTTTAATGAAGCATAACTTAACTTGCATTTGTGTAGATCCGCTAAGTATTGGACTGAGACCCATTCCTCAGTGAGATGGTTATGAAAACTATCTGTTGGGCACCAATGAATGTACTATGTCCATTTAGCTTTATAACATTGCTTAGGTAATGTTTTCTCTGCCTGGAGTATAATCTGTGACCATTGCTCAGGCAGTTGTAAATGTTGGAAATCAGAGAACGCAGGCGGAATGCTGCTAAGTGCAAGAGTTTTACAGACAGAGCTTTCCTTTGTTAGCATGTCCTTTGAGATTGTATCATTGCCCATCCCTTGTGGTGTGGGGACCACCTTTTGGGACCATAACAGTGCAAGTAAAAGCACTATTGTGTTTTTGTTTTCAAATCTAGTTTAGCACATGGGCAATACGTGTAATCAGAAGGAAACATGCTTGCAAAGATCGCGTACCAACTTACTGACAGAGCATTGCTTCAAACTTGTGAGTGTTGGTGTCTTGATGAGTTTTGGCATTTTTGTTTTGTGCAAACATCTGTGCTTGGCACGCCTTACATCTCACAGATGTACACGGAAGTGGACTGTTTAAACTCTTTCTCGTGCAGCCTGCCTACCTGTCTGCTTAAGTAGTCCACCTCTATGTTTTTTCTCCTGGAACATGATGTCTCCCAAGTAAAATTTCTCTTTGTATTGTCTAGTCACAAAAGTCCTGAGTTAACTTTGAAAGTGTGTTAGGTAACATTTCTACCGGTTGGTTTAGATAACACATGGTTGATGCTTAACTGGTTGACATGGGCTTCCCAACCTATATGTGATGCATCCGCTCTGTCTGGTGGGAGACGGAGGCTTGAAATATCTCCCATTTCACTTGAGACCACTGAATGTTTAACCACTCCTGCACAGGTCTCACCTGAAGATGAGCTCTTGGAATAAGATGGGTGCATGATGCTATCTTTCAAAGCAGATTCATTGCTGTCCCCACAGTCGGAGACTGATCTGCTGTACTTGATCTTGCAAAGCCTACATTCACTTTTGACTTGGTTTTACTGATGCCATCTCTGTATTTAACTATGCTGCCAGCAAAGCTGTCTTCTTTTCTGGAATGGGAGTGGATTTCGTCAGATTTACAGTGAACCACAAATAATATATTAGATTTACAATCTTCTCAAAACGTACATGACATTGTACAAAGGAACTCCCCACTACCAGCCAATCGCTTGGTTACGGGTATATCCGAAAGGGCTTATATCTCGGGAACACCTCTTGTACTAAGCACTCTTCGGTTGCTTTTTACACGAACGATACATCTTTGCGTGTTCAGTTGTTACCAATGTCCTGCAGTCTGAAAACGTCTGTTGTTGTGCTGTTTGACCTAGTCTATTACGTGGAAGCCCACTCTGAAACCTGACTTAGTTTGTAAAGCTCCTTTAACTTGAGCTATTTAATCAGATTGTTTCATCTTAGCTAGGAATGCCCTCCTAAAACTGGAAGACTGTGAACTTGTCTACTTGAAATCTATGCAGAATCTAGTTGTTTTAAACTGGTGTTGTATAGCATTTCCCTCACATATGACAGCTTTTGCTCTTTTCTTGAATTTTTACGCAAGGTGTTGTGTTAATGCCTCAATCTCATCCAACTGTCGATAGGCATATTTAATAAGCAATGTATTTAATAAGCTATGTGCTATTATGCTGCTGCAGCCCTCTTCTCCACCGCTTCTAAGGATTAGTTACTTGCCTGTAATTCTAGTTCTCATTCAGGGGTATATTCTTCAAAGTCATAATCTATGAATAATCCCCGCCTATGTGCGGGATCCCGGAGCCTATAGAAAATACATATAAATATATATATGTATATATATGTGAAAACATATTTGCAGCCTAGAACATTTCCAAACTGGCAAAACTGCCGCAAAATTACATGAATTAGCATACACACAGTAATACTCTCACAACCCCCAAGGAATAAAGAGAGCAGTAAACATTTGCATACAACAATGCTTTATTGCCATAGGAAGACCTGTAATTGCAGGCATTTGCCAGTAGGCTGCAGTAGAGTATAAAGAAACAAAGAAAGACTGACACCTTGCCTTTAATGCATTAGAGTAGGGGTACCGTGCCTTTAAGACCTGAAGGCGACCCCCTGCTCCCATGATGCACCACAGGTGGCAGTTGGGTCAGTTCTTTTTGGAGGTGCAGGACACTTGAATAAATCCATAGAAAAAAACTTTTCATAACTTTATGATCATGCTCGTACGGGGAGGTGGGTGGGAGCTCATGACTTTGATGAGTATACCCCTGGATGAGAACTAGGATTACAGGTAAGTAAGTAATCCTTCTCATCCAGGGGATACTCATCAATAGTCATAATCTATGAATAGATTAGCAAGCTCATACCCAAAGTCTCGCGGACGAGCAAACAAGTACTCATAGAGACATGAATAAACTTCACATTTTACATACAATTATGCAAATACATTTCTCAAAGAGGCCTGTCCCACTTGGGCATCGGCTTGTGTATCTGAATCTAGGCAATAAAGGCAGGTAAAGGTATGCACCGAACGCCATGTAGCTTCCCTGCAAATTTCAGAGATCGGAATGTTACGAAGGAGAGCAGTAGTAGAGGCTTTCCCTCTAGTGGAGTGTGCATGAGGTCTACCCTGTAAAGCCTTGTTAGCTAATTGGTAAGACAGAGCTATACAGGAAACTATCCAGTGTGAAATGGATTTTTTCAAGGCTGACAGACTAGTATTAGTGGTTCCATAATTAACAAAAAAGCCGGTCAGACTTCCTAAGTGGAAGGGTTTTAGCCAGGTAAAATTTCAGAACCCTCCGGAGATCTAGAGAGTGTAAAGCCCTCTCTGGGGGAGTGGTAGGTTGAGGAAAGAAGGTAGGCAGGGTGATAGACTGGTTGATATGAAAGTCTGAGACTACTTTAGGCAGAAAACCTGGGTGTGTCCTCAGTACCACCCTGTTGGCGTGAAACACTGTGTAAGGTTCCTTACAACACAGGGCCTGGATTTCACTAACCCTACGGGCAGAGGTAATTGCCACTAAAAAAGCGGCTTTCCAGGTCAAGTGCTGCAAACACGCCTTGTGTATAGGCTCGATAGGAGCACCCATCAGCTTAGTAAGTACGATGTTAAGCTCCCAGGGAGGGGAGGGAGACCTCACTGGTGGAAACACTTTCTTAAGCCCCTCTAAGAAATCTTTAACCACAGGCATAAGGAAGAATGATGTCTGAGAAGGTGACTTCCTATAGGCTGTGATTCCCGCAAGTAAACCCTGATGGAGGGGTACTTGAGGCCTGACTTTGCTAAATGCAACAGATAGGGTAGAATCACCTGCTCTTGACCGTGGATAGGGTCAAGAGAGTTGTCAAGACACCATATGAAGAATCTCTACCACTTGAAAGCATATGGCTTCCTAGTGGAGGGTCTCTTGGCTTCTTTGAGAATGTTCATGCAGTCTGCTGGAAGGTCTAGGTGTCCATGTTGGATGACCTCAGGAGCCATGCCGTCAAGGGAAGGGAAGGAAGGTTGGGATGTAACACCATCCCTTGGTCCTTGGTCAACAAGTCTGGACGGCAAGGAAGTCGCCGGTGCGGGACTTCCGACAGTTGGAGAAGATCCAGGTACCACCACTGGCGTGGCCACTCCGGCGCTATCAGGATCATCCTGGTGTTGGTCCTGTAGAACTTCTGCATCACAGCCGGGATCAGAGGCAGGGGCGGAAAGGCGTACAGCAATGTCTGCGACCAGCTGATCAAAAGAGCGTTCCCCCGTGAGCCCTGTTGGGGGAACCTGGACGCGAAGACGGGGCATTTTGCGTTTGCCGCGTCTGCGAACAGGTCTATGTCCGGTATGCCCCATTGCTGAAATACCTCCTGTGCGACTTCTTTGTTGAGCACCCAATCGTGCGCTTCTACGAAGTCTCTGCTGAGGCAGTCTGCTTGGGCATTTTGGATACCTGGTAGATGAACTTCCACGATGGATAGACCTCTTGCCAGGAGCCAGTGCCAGATGGCTTGCGCTTCCAGGGATAAAACTCTTGACCTGGTGCCTCCCTGCTTGTTCAGATAGGACATAGTTGTTGTGTTGTCCATCTGAACTTGGATGTAGTTGGTGCCCAGAGAAGGATAAAGAGATTTGAGCGCCAGATGAACTGCTCGAAGCTCTAGGAAGTTGATGTGGTAGCTTCGCTCTACTTCGGACCAGAGACCTTGGACCTAAAGCTGGTCCATATGAGCGCCCCAGCCTTGAAGAGAGGTGTTAGACCTGTCAGCCCTAGGGTGGTCTTTCCCTATTTTTTGCCACTATAAAGGAAAAGGGAGGGAAACTTTCTAGTCAGTTGGGGCATCACTGACCTGGGGGACCCTACGCAGGAGACTTAGGCGGTAGGGCCTAGTCAGGAACCTATACCACTGGGGGTGACAGGGTTTAGGCGCTGCCTACCAAGCTGAGTAAGGAACACTGAACTAGCCCACTGATCTGGCCCGGCGGGAGGGGAACTCAGGGACTACCTGAACTGACCTGCTGAGGAACGCCTTAAACTCACAACCCCCCCGCCTCCTCAAGAAACCTAGAACCTACTTCAAAAGGGCGAAGGAACCAACAAGCGCCGAGAAGACCCCCTTATCTGTGCCCCCAAGGACTACTAAGGATCAACCAGGTACTGGGCTGTGCCACTCTGTCTTCACCTGGGTCCCTGCGCTGTCCTGCTTGATCCCCTTGGCGGCTCTGTCTGACCCGAACTGCCTGCCAAGCGCTCTCATCTACTAGCGCTATCCCCGGAATTGCCTGTCTGCCTGAACTGCCTCACCGAGCTGTGTTGCCGCGTCAACGCTCCTTTCAGGGCCCCTGGGGAAGCGCCCACTGCCTCTTGAGTGCTGTGTCACCTGAGGCGCCTCAAACGCTGACCGGCCCGAAGCGCGCTGTGCCCCGAAGCGCCGAAGCCCCTGCTGAGGCGCTAGCGAAAACTCACCGCCCCAGCCCGGAGCTGCTCGCGACCACCTGAGGCGCCTGAGGGAGCTGAATCCCGTGACCGCGGCGCCAGCGCCATTGACTGTGCCCCCGCGGCGGCCCTCGGTGACAGGAGAGGGCCGCCAGAATCCCTGACAGGCTGTACTAGGTTCGACTAGGCCTGGAAGCCGTGATCCACATCCCGTGACAGGGGCCGACGGCCGCGTCCTGGGCCATGCCCCTGCCACACACTGATTGGTCGAGCCCCCGTCAAGCGAGCCTCGGATTGGCTCGGGGGCTCAGTGTCCGCCAGTTCTGCCCGTAATTGGCCTGGAAATCGAGCCTCTAGCCGGCCGCGCTGTCATTGGCGGCCGGCTCCACAACCCCACAGGGCCGCGACCTGATTGGCCCAGGGCCCGCGAGGCACTGAGGAAGCCCAGAACCACGTCGGGGCTGGGGGGAGGCCTCGAAAAAGCGCCGGAGCCGCGCGGGCCTTCCCGCATAATCCTGATCTCTGGTGAGGCCGATATTACCCGTGAGGGGGGCTCGGGAATCAGAGCGAGCCCCTCCCCCTCTGCCAGCCCGCCGGGCACCGACGCAAGGGCTTCTGTGGGAGCCGAAGAAAACAGGTAAAACCCACCCTGGGGAGGAGGGCAGTAGGCCCGGAGAAGGCCCCGAGTTCGCCCATCCCCTGGGGATGACTGTCTTGGGCCCCGTGAAGCCCACTGAGTACGGAGGACTGGGCCGGAGCCCTGTAACGACCGGAGAGCCCCCAGGGAAGCTCTAGTGACTACCCCATCAGAAGAGTTAACCCCTTATTGGGGAGTAGTGGTTGCTACTGTGGCCTGGTTAAGTGAAGGGGTCTTAGTGGCCACAAGGAAATGTTCTATAAGCCTGAGCCTAGCTTCTATGTTTAATGAAATGCACATGTTTGTACCTGATGCTGGGTTCCCTTTGCCTAATGGAAGGTTTTTCCCTCTGCTAATTAACTGTTCTAAACTTAAAGAAAGGTTTATCCTACCTATGGAGATATTGCCTGCCCTGTGATGAGATGTTTACCCTTGAAAAAGGTGGTGTTCAGTTTTATGCAAAGTAGTTGCTGCAAGGGTTCATTCTGATTAATTAAATGTTTTTTCTCTCATGTAATGTCCTGCTGATTCCTGCAGCCAGGAAATGTTCATTGTTAAGTGATGCCAGGCCTAGTTATTTACTATTTAATATGTATGTATTTATGGCCGAGCAATGAAGAATATGCGCTCTTAAGGAAAGGTAATGAGTTACTACTACTGTGATGCTTGATTGCTCTGATCTTGATCTTAGATAAAACTATTTATTTGAATCAAACATACTGGTGTGGCCTCAGTCTTTGCGTGCACTTATTGTCTCAGTGGATGTGTGTGCTGTGTAGTCGCTTACACCTAAGCTTCGGGTGCCTACCCGCTCGAGCCAGGCTACCCCCGGGGAACTGGTGAAACCAGTTCCTACAAGAGGCATCCGTAACCACTGACTGAGATGGAGGAGGGCGATGGAATGGAACTCCCCGGAGGAGATTGGAACGTTTCATCCACCATCTGATTGAGTCTCTGGCACCTTGTAGAAGAGAAACACGGTCCTCCTAGTGACCTGACCGCTGAGACCTTTGGTCTTCGAGAGCCTGCTGTAGAGGCCTCATGTGAAGGCGTGCATTGGGCACGATGTAGATGCATGAGGCCATCGACTCTAGGAGAGAGGACACTTGCCTGGCTGTGGGACTGTGATTGTCCAGTAGAAAACGACACTTCAGGAGCATGGATGACAACCTCTCCTCCGAAGGACACACGCTTGCCTGCACGGAGTCCAGGAAGCGCCCAAGTAATGAATCCGCTGGGAAGGGTTGAGTACTGACTTTTTGAAGTTGACCTGCAACCCTAATGAGTTCATCGGGTTGAGACAGAACGAAAGATGGGTCTGAAGCAGAGCCGGAGTGGAGCTTTTCAGCAGCCAATCGTCTAGATAGGAATAGACGAAGATCTTCCGCCTGAGGAGAAAATCAGCCACCACTGCCATGCACTTGGAGAATGTCCGGGGTGCGGATTTAAGGCCAAACGGAAGCACTCGCTACTGGTAGTGATGGCGTCCGATCTGAAACCTGAGAAACTTTCGGTGCTTTACCGAGACAGGTATGTGAAAGTAAGCATCCTGCAGGTCGATGGCACACATCCAGTCTCCCTGATGAAGATGCGGGAAGATCTGGTGCAGGGCCAGCATGCAGAATTTTTCTCTTTTGACGAATCAGTCGTAGGTCTAGAATGGGCCTGTATTCTTGGACTACTCTTCTTTTTTGGACAAGAAAATAGCAGGAGTAGACTCCTTGATTTCTCTGCATGGAAGGAACCACCTCTATGGCCGCCTTCTTGAGGAGGACAGAGACTTCGTCCTGCAGCAGTTGACTGTGGAATCGGGGAAGGTGCTTTATTTGAGGGAAGACTTGCGGAGGGAAGGACTTGAACCTCAGCAAGTAACCATGCTGCACAATACTCAGCACCCATCTGTCCTTTGTTATGGATCTCCACTCTTCCAGATGAAGAGGAACACTCCCGCCACCGGAGTGGCGAACAGTTGCGGAGGAAACAACAGCTCAGGGCTTGGGAGGCTGCTTGGAGGCAGATCGCTGCTTGTTATTGTTGCCTCTGCCAGGATGTCTCTGCTGAAATTGGGTTTTCTGCTGTGTCTGGGATGACCATTGAAGGGTTTGAACCCTCTGCTGGTAAGGTCGCTTGTCCCCCTGACGAAAGCGCTTTCTAAATTCTTTACGCTTCTCCAAACCCACAGCCTTAACAGTGTCCATTTCCGATTTCATTTTTGTCATCTCATCGTCAGCGTGGGAACCAAAGAGAGACGTACCATTAAAGGGGAGGTTCAAGATCTTCTTCTGAGCATCCGGCTTGAGGCCCGTAAGGCGGAGCCACGCCGAACGCCGTGAGCAGATTCCATGGGAGTAGCCATGGGCCGCGAGGTCAGTAGCATCTGCTGCGGCACTAATGACCTGGTTGGCTATGACCCCTCCCTCCTGTAGGATTTCAACGAAGTCCTGTCGGTCTTCCTTAGGAAGCTTCTCTGTGAAGCGAGTGAGGGAGTCCCAGAGGGACCTATCGTACCTCCCAAGTAGAGCAGAGACTCTGGCCACCTTCATATAAGAAGCAGAGGTGTTGCATACCTTCCTGCCAAACGAATCCATGAGTTTGCTGTCCTTTTCTGGGGGTACCGAGGATGAGGTGGAGGCCGAATGAGACTTCATTGCAGCCGCCACGATAACTGAGTCAGCAGGTGGATCTGATCTGAGGAGCAAGGGGTCCTCTGCGGGAGCCTTGTACTTCTTGGCAAGTCTTGATGGAACAGAACCTACCACTGCAGGCGTGAGAAAGGTAGCCATTGCCGGTTCAATGAAGCCAGGCACCAGAGGCAGCAGAGGTCTAGGCGCTGTCCGGTGATGAAGAGTATCAAAAATTATAGAGGTGGGTACCACAGGAGTATGCAGAGAGATGTTAAGCTTCTTTGCTCCCCTGCCCAGCACATCTGTAAAAATTGCAATGTCATCAATAGGTGAGACTCGTGAAGGAGGAGTAGAGGAGAAGGTCGGAGAATAGTCCCGGACCATAGACCTCATAGAAGAGGACCAAGTTGGAGATCTTGTGCGTCCTCTGTTATGGGACCTGCCGCGATGATGGCTGTGCCGACCCCTGGATCTAGACCGATGTCTAGACGGAGATTTTGGCCTGGGGGAAGGTCTTGGCTTGGCAGGCGTTCTTGGCCGTGCTGGAGAGCATGATCTGGCAGGAGATCTTGGTCTGGATGAGGGTCGTGGCCTCCGAGGAGACTTAGTTGGTCTGACCGGAGTACTTGTCCTTGGAACAGACGGTGAAAATGTGCGGGAGTAATCGGAGCCCGGACTACTGCGACCGCCCGATACAGCTCACTGAGGACGGTGAGATGACACACTGCGCGATCTGTCTGCAGATCTGGGACAAGCTTCTGGAGAGATCTCCATGATATTCAACCCAGGAGATGAAAATCTGTCTCCTGATGACCTAGACCCAGACCCAGGTGACTCCACAACCACCGTGACCTGTTCCCTCGACGGCAAAAGCTTCAACGTCGAAGATGTTTGTGTGACCAATGGCGTCGAGCGAGGCCTTGATGCTCTCGACTTCGATCGTCCACGCCGTGGTGACCTCGACGTCAATCTTCCTCGGCGTCGGGTCGACGCCGAACCTCCATGGCGTCGTATCGACGACCACCTTCGACGTCGTGTAGACGACCTTCGACGTCGTGTCGCTGGCGACCCTTCCTGACGTCGCCTAGAAGTCGACCTCCTCAACGTCGAATGGTGGGATCTTGAAGACCCTCTCGACGGTGGTACACCAGCCGGCGGCAATGGGAAAGCCGTCATAACTCTCGACGCTGACCCCCTCGAGGGCGGCGGAGAGTGTCTCGACGTCGACGGAGACTTGGACATGCCAGCAGCCACAGACTTCGAGCCCTAAGTGTGGCGTCTCGACGCCGACTTACTTGGCTGAGGCGGAGACTCTCGACGTCGCGATGGTGATCCAGAAGAGTGTCTGGGCCTCTTCGACGGCGACTTCGACCTTTGTCCTTCCTTTCTCTTTCTGGAGGCAGGAGATGAAGAACGTCGCCGTTTTTGGCCATGCTTGCTTAAAGAAAACGTCCTGGGGACTCAATGGCAACCTACCTGATGACTTTTGTCTTTTTCCAACATGGCATGAAGTCTGATACGTTCTCTGTCACGAAGAGTCCGCCTAGAGAACTTCTGACAGTGGTGGCACTGGTCAGGGTCGTGTTCAGATGGAGGGCACACGATGCACACTGAGTTTGGGTCAGCCAGTGCCATCTTCTTGTCACAAGAAGGACACTTCCGGAATAAAGTAGGCATCCTGACAGAAAATTTTAGTGGAACACCACAAAAACCAAAGCAGAAGCCTTAACAAACCAGAAGATGTTTAATTTTCTGAGAAAATTCACTCAAAATAACTATTTCAGTCAAAAACTGTAGAGCTCAAGCTCCAGGATCCTCACAGAAGGAGCCGGAAAAAAGAACGGACCCAACTGCCACCAGTGGTGCATCATGGGAGCAGGAGGTCGCCTTCAGGTCTTAAAGGCACAGTACCCCTACTCTAATGCCTTAAAGGCAAGGTGTCAGTCTTTCTTTGTTTCTTTAAACTCTACTGCAGCCTACTGGCAAATGCCTGCAATTACAGGTTTTCCTATGGTAATAAAGCATTGTTGTATGCAAATGTTTACTGCTCTCTTTATTCCTTAGGGGTTGTGAGAGTACTACTGTGTGTATGCTAATTCATGTAATTTTGCAGCAGTATTGCCAGTTTGGAAATGTTCTAGGCTGCAAATATGTTTTCACATATATATACATATATATATTTATATGTATTTTCTATATGCTCCGGGATCCCGCACATAGGCGGGGATTATTCATAGATTATGACTTTGAAGAATATACCCCTGAATGAGAACTAGGATTACAGGTAAGTAACTAATCCTTAGAAGCGGTGGAGAAGAGGGCTGCAGCAGCATAATAGCACATAGCTTATTAAATACATTGCTTATTAAATATGCCTATAGACAGTTGGATGAGATTGAGGCATTAACACAACACCTTGCGTAAAAATTCAAGAAAAGAGCAAAAGCGGTCATATGTGAGGGAAATGCTATACAACACCAGTTTAAAACAACTAGATTCTGCATAGATTTCAAGTAGACAAGTTCACAGTCTTCCAGTAACCCACCTGCCGATATCTAAATCAATCCCTCGCCATAAGTGTCTGCAGCCCTTCTGATAATCTCATGATATAATGCCTTATTATCTGGAGGCAATGCCCTTCGAAGATACAGGGACTGATTTAGATATCGGCAGGTGGGTTACTCTGTCACAAAGGATATCCCATCTGCCGAAATATAAATCCCATTGTAATCAAAGTTGATTTAGATTTCGGAGGACGGGATATCCGTTACTGTTGTGAAGGAGTAACCCATCCGCCGAGATCGAATTCAGGACCAAAGTTTTATCTGTTTCTCAGGGAATCGGTTTCTTCACTTTGAAGTGATGCATTGTAATCTTCCTTCGAGGTTCACCTTCATCCACATTAGTAGGCATTTATAAAGGTTCCTCTTCAAAAATATACTCCTCCTTTCCTTCATGTCAGACAGCAGAGCTGACCGGTTGCAAACATATGTTGAGGACACGCTGAACGCTTCCCTAGGAATGCATTCCATTCATTGCTTACCACCGTCTGTGTTTTGTAGCTCACATTCTATTTGCTGGCTTTATATTTTTAAGGCTGTCAAACATGTTTCGGTTCCTCCCGTGGAGCATAGCCTCTTTACCACCTATCTGGTGCACTGCACTTTACAGAGGGAAAACTGGTCTCTTTCTTTAACATATCATGGGCATTTGTTCAGTCTAGAGCAGTGTGAAAAGCGATCGATTGAACCACAGTCCGTTAGAACACCACTGTCCATGCCTCCTAATGGCCAAATCAAGAAAGGCTGAGTGGAGGGTGCGGGGACCCGGTCACCTACCTCTTGTTTCAGGGTAAGCCTAGACATGATCTCGTTGTGGTCGATCAATGACAGCTCATCTGCTTCGTCCAGGTCCTCCTCCTCGTCGTTCAGCGAGTCCGGGAGCATGTGATGCCTGTGAAAGGAACTTTTTAAAGTCAGTGTGAACCATTCCTCTTGGGTTCTCAGGCAAGCCATCATGCAACACATCTGTAACCACACTACTAGAATGTCTGGTACCAGGTGAAGGAAAAGGTCCAAACCAATATATGTATATGCCTATCAATCAAGAAAGGTCTTCTATCTTGTAACCCATTCCGTCTGGCGTGCAGAGGATGCTGCATACTTTTCCTCGACAAGTTCGTTCATCAACGTACAAATAGGCTACCGTGTCACGCCTAGTGCACACAGCAAAAGGATGTGTGCATCCGGTGCTTACACTGACCATAGGATGAAGTTGATCCTTAAAAACACTACTAAAGAGATAGTATGGCTCTTCACTATGAAAGTAAAGCACTAAAATCGATATTAATCGCCCTAAATACTTCCTCTGAGGGGCTACCATGATGACAATCTCAATCTTAGAGACAACACAAATTAGCCAGTTATGATGAGCAACACAACAACACCACACCCAATGCAATACTCATGACCACTCATGATGTCATAAATTAGATCACAAATGACAGGACATCACATATCCTGTAACCAATGAAATCAAAGATCACATCGCTGAAGGCACTCCACACTCTGGAATTGGCTAGGTTCAAGCAATGATTGGACCAAAGAATTTGCGTGCACAGATGTGCATCGCGCAGGTTGCGCGCTGCTTGTCAAAGAGTGCGGACCTCAAAGCATACATTGGCAGTGCCCTATGGGCTCTAGGTGCAGTGCCTGGCCTGTGATCAGGTTCTGTGGTAAACTCCCCTATAAAACTATTAATTGGGGGGAGGGATCTTTACACAGACTACTAATTGTAAGGCAGAGACTGATCTAGAGAAAAGGCTAGGCTAATCGGAAGAGTGAAGTTTAGGACACAAGTGTTGACAGCAAAGCCCATGTTAAATGGCAGAGGGCAGTGCGAGGAAAATACGAGTACAAACCTTAGCACAGTCACCAAAAAGAGTCTCTCTCCCTCTACTCAATTGTTTCTCAGATTAGCCTGAACACTGAGCCTTTGTCTGGACATGGACTGGCGCAGGATACAAAGGTGCAAAGCGTACATGTAGTGGGGGAATGATGGTCTTAGGCGGTGACCTGGGCAATGCCATTATGCTTCAATAGCCAGACGGGCTAGGGAGCGGTTATTTCTTCCCTTGGCCAATTTTCATCTCAGTGAGCAGTTTGACTTTGATTTAAAGGTGTGCATGGGTGATGCTGAGAACTGTTTCAGCAGAGTGAGTGGATGATTTTGATGTTCACATTTCATGGAGGAAAATGCACCTTCACTGAAGGTTCGGATAACGAGTATGTCTGCCTTGTTTATTAGGTAGAAACTCTTCTCTTGATAGAGTAATGTAGTTCACTGTAACAAGCCCTCAGCTGTGTGGGGTCTGCTCTGGGTGCAGAGACTGAGCACCTCTACGCTCAGCACCCACTGGCCGAGACCTGCACTTTGTCCAGTCATCTCTTGGTGCGGGGCCTTCGTTTGCGCCCTGCATTTAAGACACCTCCTCCAAGAGCCCAGACCCCAGCCTTGTGCCATGTGCAGTGAGCTGAAGCTACAATACATGCCACACATCAATCCTGCGCTGAAACCCCCGCCCCAGAGCTCACTACACTCCTCCTGCAACATAGACCAGACCCCGGCCTTGTGCCATGTGCAGTGAGCTGAAGCTACAAAACAAAAACAACAATTGATGGACAAAACGCAGAACAATGTCATACATTCACCCCAGTACAGAGATCTGGGCCTAAATCCATCGTACGGTCCAAGGATGCTAGTTTTCGGTTCAGGGAAGACCTGGCTTGGCAGTTCGGGCTGGACTGTTCCCATGAGGAACATGGTCAAGACTGATTTGCATATAGCTGGGCCTGAACTGAGGTGTCAAAGAGAGATAAAGAATGATGATGGACTCAACGCAGATATGTGACTTGGGGTGAGTGTCTGAAAAGTTTCAGCGCTCCGACCATTATCTCCTTGTGTTTGCTTTGTTTGCCCCAAGTACGCAGGGTATGCCCAGACGTGGGTCCCTTACTCACGTTGCCACTGGATTCAAGGTAGCCTGGCTGCTGAAGGGTGTTACCCCGAAACCGGTCCCAGGATGCTTGTTTCCGGTTCAGGGAAGACCTGGATTGGCAGTTCGGGCTGGACTGTTCCCATGAGGCAAAGGGTCAAGACTGATTTGCATATAGCTGGGTCTGAACTGAGGTGGCGGAGTAAGCTAAAGAATGAGGATGGATTCAACCAAGATCTGTGACTGGGGAGAGTGTCTGAAAAGTTTGTGCTCCATCCATCATTTCTTTGTGGAAGTTACAATACAAACCACACATCAATCCTGTGCTGATACCCCGCCCCAGAGCTTACTGCACTCCTCCTGAGACAGAGCCCAGACCCCAGCCTTGTGCCATGTGCTGTGAGCTGAAGCTACAATACATGCCATACATCACTCCTGTGGTCAAGCCCCTGCACCAGAGCTTACTACACTCCTCCTGCCCAGAACATTGGGGGCAAACGCTGCGGCCAGTGGGCGAACTCCGAATTATGTGCCCCACCCCATGAGCAGACTCACTGAAGTCATACGTTATACATCTGTGATGCATGAGTGCATGTGCTGTGCTTTTTATGTTATGCCTGCGTTGCTCAGTATAGCCGATTTCTGACGTGACTAGACTTCCTGTGTGGAACTATCACTGCATTAAGGGCCACAATCACCACCCACACAGACTTTACAGGCTGCTCAAAGGAGAAGTGTCCAAGGCACCTCTGGCTTTCACTTCCCACAGGTCCGCTTTGTAGTCCTGTGATCTTCACACACTCACCTTTCCAAAGAGCCATGACTCTCTTTCACGGACAAGCCGGCGTGTGACAATCCATCCCCCTGGAAGCCATCTTTCAAGGGTGGGGAATCCTGTGGAGAGAGCACACTGTGAGAAGATCGCTGCATGCCGCACACAAGTTAAGAGTCAGTGTTGCACTGGTAACTGTGCCCCTGTTCTCCAACCATGCACAGAGGGTAGCATCATGCGGGTTATGGAGGTGCCAATATGAAAACGATGCAAACTAGAATGAGGCTCATGAAGCAGGAGTGAACTTCTTGATAACAAAGGGTCCACACTGATGACCTCAGACAAGTAGTCAGTACTGAGGCATCCACTGACAAAGCTCCCAATGGCCGACTGAGTAACTATAGCCAAGGCTCCCAGGGGCCAGCCGGAATACTGAAGGAACATTGATCAGGATACCAGAGGCCAAGTAAACATCTGATTAACCAAAGGCCATGCATGAGGCCATCGCGACCAGAGAAAATACCTACCTGCCGCAGTTGCAGAGGAAACCTCTGATAAACAAAGGGCTCTTCCTCAGGCTATCTAGGGCAGAGCAAATACCTACCTGCCCCAGAGGAAATCTCTGATAAACAAAGGGCCCTCCCTCAGGCCATCTAGAGCAGAGGAAATACCTACCTGCCCCAGAAGCAGAGGAATCCTCTGATAAACAAAGAGCCCTGTATGTGGCCATCTAGAGCAGAGCAAATACCTACCTACCACAGAGGGAACCTTTGATAAACAAAGAGCCCTGTATGTGGCCATCTAGAGCAGAGCAAATACCTACCTGCCCCAGGGGCAGAGTAAACCTCCAATAAACAAAGGTACCTTCCTGGGGCTATCTAGAGCAGAGCTAACACCTACCTACCACAGAGGGAACCTTTGGAGCCCGGCATGAGGCCTATATGGCCTCTGCTCTAGAGTAAATACCTACCTGCCCCAGAGGCAGAGGAAACCTCTGATAAACAAAGGACTCTTGCTCAGGCTATCTAGGGCAGAGCAAATACCTAACTGCCCGAGAGGCAGAGGAAACCTCTGATAAACAAAGGACCCTTCCTCATGCTATCTAGGGCAGAGCAAATATCTCCATTATGAGGGACCATGGATGGGGGTCGAAGGGACAGAAACAACCTGAAAAGAACAAGAGCCCTCAATTAGGTTTCTGGGGGAATATATGGAAAAAATCTTCTGGGCCAATAAGCAATAAAATATAGACCAAAAAGCATTGGTATTTTCTGAAACAAAAACCCAAATTACAAAGGGTAGACTAAAAAACACAACTCAATATACAATTACAAAAACCCTACCACACAGACCTGAGGGTCCTTAGTTGCTGGGATGGGCGCGTAGTATATGTTTTGTTAATCTGTTTATTGAATTGAAAGAAATAGCTGGGCAAGTGAGACATTTTACCTAAAGGTCAGATAACTCATGTTTGTAGACGAATGTACACTAGAACTGTAAGTAATTGCTTTCTGAAGAACAAGTTACTTATCTTTGGTAATGATGTATCTGTAAGAGACATAGGTTACTTGTGGATTCCTTACCTTAGAATTTCCCCCAGACGTCAGTCTGGAAGTGGAGATTTTTCTTTAGCAGTACCCCTGCGCATCGGTAGGTGGCGCCGGTCAACTCCGCGTCCGTCGTTGTGGTCGCCAGGATGAAGTCGCGGTGCTTACTTAGATGCCGCCCCGGCGCGCTGTCAGTTCTGACACGACTTCCACGTCAGAAGCGCAGAGCCATGGTAGTCACTGACCACCGGTGCGCCACAACTAGGACCATGCAAGGGAGTCCCTATCCCTAGAAGTCAGTTCGCAGAGTGGGGAGGATGGGTGGGGCGGTAAGGAATCTGCAACTAACCTATGTCTCTTACAGATGGAAAATGCTACTTACCAGTATGCATCTGTTCTTGGAATGTAGGGCTGCTGACATTCATATCTTAGCATAGATCGCCACCTAGTGTTGGGTCCGGATGTTTGCACCTTGTTGTCTTGAAAGAGTCTTCGAAGTATCACAAGATAGGTGACTCCTCCCCTGGACTACAGTGCGCATGGGCATCTTCTCCATCCTCAGATTGTTTTTCGCCATTGTGGCAAAGATGGAGTATAGAAAAGTAAGAGATGACCATGCAGATGTATATTAAGAATGTAACCGTGCAGCTGTGACAGGCACCGGGGAGGAGGGTGGGCGATATGAATGTCAGCAGCCCTACATGCCAAGAAAAGATGCATACTGGTAAGTAGCATTTTCCGTTCGAGGCATGTGGGCTGCTGAATTCATATCTTAGCATAGACTCTATAGCAGTTTCTCCTCTAGCGGTGGTCGCCTGTACCAGCTGCAGTGGTTTGACAAAGAGTTTTAAGGACAGCCTGGCCTACAGCAGCTTGTTGCTTAGCTTGCACGTCAACACAGTAGTGTTTAGTGAAAGTGTGTAGGGTAGACCATGTAGCTGACCTACATATGTCTTCTAAAGGAATATTTCCTAGGAAAGCCATGGATGCCCCCATTTTGCGCGTTGAGTGTGCTCTTGGAGGAATTGTTAAGGTGCGCTTTGCTTTTTGATAGCGTATTTGAATGCATTTAACGATCAATCTGGCTATTCCTGTCTTGGAAATGGGATTACCTTTATGTTGTGGTGAAAAGGCAACAAATAGTTGCTTTGTCTTTCTGAATGATTTTGTTCTGTCAACGTAATATAGCAGTGCTCTTTTAACGTCTAGTGTGTGTAGAGCTCTTTCAGCTACTGAATGCGGGTTTTGAAAGAAAACTGGCAATTCTATGGACTGATTAATGTGAAAAGTGGAGATAACTTTTGGCATAAATTTAGAGTTTGTATGGAGTACTACCTTATTGTGGTGTATTTGCATGAAAGGTTCTTGAATGGTTCGCGCCTGTAACTCGCTTACTCGCCTGAAGGAGGTGATGGCAATTAGAAAAGCCACCTTCCATGTTAAGAATTGTAATTCACATGACTGAAGAGGTTCGAAGGGAGGTCCCATGAGTCTGGTAAGTACTATGTTGAGGTTCCAGACTGGATAAGGTTTGGAGGGATAATTCTTCCATAAAAGCTTTGATAGGTGGTATTCTAAACAGGGAGACATTTTGTCTGTTTTGAAGATATGCTGCTATAGCAGCAAGGTGTAGCCTTATGGATGAGTACGCTAGGTTACATCTCTGAAGGTGTAGCAGATAACAAATCAAGTTTTGGATAGAGGCATCTAATGGATTGATTTGATTATTACAATAAATTACAAATCTTTTCCATTTAGCTGCGTAGCATGCCCTGGTAGTGGGACGCCTCCCTTCCTTGATAATGTTCATGCAGTCGGGAGGCAAGTTAAGAAATCCGAATTCTAAGACTTCAGGAGCCAGATCGCTAGGTTTATCTGATTGGGATCTGGGTGTTTGATTTCTCCATGGTTCTGTGTTAGCAATTGTGTCGAAAGGCGCAGCTTTTAGTGGGGGACTACAGAGAGTTCCAGCAGTGTCGTGTTCCATGGCTGTCTTGCCCATGTGGGAGCAACCAGGATCATTGTGAGCGACTGTTGCCTTGGTTTGCGTGCTACTAATGGAATCAGTGGGGTTGGTGGAAAAGCGTACGCAAATCTGCCTGACCAGTTCATCCATATCGCATTGCCTTGTGACGACGGGTGAGGGAACCTGGCGGCAAAGGACGGGCATTTTGAGTTTTCGTTTGTGGCAAACGAATCTATTTCTGGATGCTCCCACTCTTGGAAGAATGGTTGAAGAACTTGAGGGTGAATCTCCCATTCGTGTACTTGTTAACTGTGTCTGCTCAGTAGATCTGCTATCTGATTGTCTATTCCTGGGAGGTGTTCTGCCAGGAGATACATTTTTGTGGAATCGCCCACTTCCATATGCTCTGTGCTAGGTGAGATAGCTGCAGAGATTGTGTCCCCACCTGCTTTTGGATGTAGTACATGGCTGTCATGTTGTCCGTCAGGATTAAAACAGCCTTGTTGTACAAGTATTTCTGAAAGGTTTTCATCGCTAGAAATACTGCTAGTAACTCTAAGTGGTTGATGTGTAGTGTCTTTTGTTTGACTGTCCAGAGACCTTGGACTGTGTATTGAAGGAGATGGGGTCCCCAACCTGTCAGTGATGCGTCCGCTGTCCACTTGTGGAACTGGCTCTTGGAACAGTCACCCCTTGGAAAGGTTTTGTGGATTCCACCACTGCAGAGAGCTGTAAGTGTGACTGTCTACCAACACTAGGTCTTTCAGTTGTCCTTGAGCCGGTTCCACTTCCGGGCTAGGCATTCTTGTAGGGGACGCATGCGAAGGCGAGAATGAGGGACGATGAATATGCAGGAGGCCATCATGCCTATAAGCCCCATGAACACTCAAGCTGGCAGGGAGTGTTGTGGCTGAAATTTTCGAATAAGAGATTGTATGTTGGCTATCCTGGCTGGATTTGGATATGCTTTCCCCACTGAGGTATCTACTGTCGCTCCCAGATATTGTTGTATGTTGGAGGGTCGCAGATGTGATTTTGGGTAGTTTATGGAAAACCCTAGACTGTGCAGTAGCTGGATTGTCTGTGAGGTATGGCTGGCACACTGTGTGTCTGAGTTGGCTTTTATGAGCCAATCGTCGAGGTAGGGGAACACATGGATGTGTTGCCGTCTGAGGTGTGCTGCTACTATTGCTAGGCATTTTGTGAAAACCCTTGGTGCTGTAGTTACCCCGAAGGGGAGAACTTTGAATTGATAGTGTTGACCCTCTATTGTGAACCTGAGGTATCTCCTGTGAGCTGGATGTATGGGGATGTGAAAGTAAGCATCCTTTAGATCTAGTGTGGCGAGGAAGTCGCCTTGCTGGAGCAGAGGGAGCACTTGTTGTAAAGTGATCATATGGAAGTAATCTGAGAGTATGTATTAGTTCACAGGTCTTAGGTCCAATATTGGTCTGAGGGATCCGTCTTTCTTGGGGATGAGGAAGTATAGAGAATATACTCATGTCCCTTGATGTTGAAGTGGGACTGGCTCTATGGCACCCTTTTCTAGCATGGAGAGCACCTCTTGTTGTGTGATGTGTTCTTTGGACATTGGACGGTGTTTGGGCGGTATGTTGGGTGGAGTAGAAATGAGTTCCAGGCAGTAACCATACTGGATAATTTGTCTCACCCACCTGTCTGTGGTGATGGAGTTCCACATTGGTAGGAATTGTGTTATTCTCCCTCCGACTGGTGTTAAATGATCTGGAGGGAGTGTGAACAAGTCACTGTTTAGTGGCGGTGGAGGCTCTGGTGTTGTTACCACCACGTCCTCTGCCCTTGTTACTGTTCCCTCTATAACCTCCTCTATTGGAGCCTTTATTAAAGGTGCCTTGTGTGGTGCTTTTGAATGATGAGGAAGTTTGGGATGTGTTACCTCTGCCTGATCCTTGAAAAGAGGAACGACGAAAGGAGCCCCTAGATTGTTGGAACTGAAGTGCCTACTTGGACTTAGCGGTTTCAGTATCTTTTTTCAACTTCTCTAAGATGGTATCTACAGCAGGGGCAAACAAGAAATCTTGGTTAATGGGTTGATTAAGTATTGCTGATTGCACTTCATTCTTAAAACCCGAAATGCGGAGCCAGGCATGCCGGAGTAGTAATACGCTAGTATTGACAGACCTAGCGGCTGAATCAGCTACATCTAGGGCGCATTTTATGGATGCGTTAGTGATAAATTTCCCTTCCTGTATTAGGTCATTTGCTTTTGCCTTATAAGGTTCTGGTAGGTGTTGTAATAATCCCTCCAGTTGGTCGTAGTGCGCTCTGTCGTAACGTGCTAGGAGTGCTTGGGTATTTGCTGCCTGTGAGGTCACTCTTTTACCGGAGGCTTCTGAGATTTTTGACTCCTTGTCAGGAGGGGGAGCATCACCCGTTGTTTGTGAATTCGCCCGTTTACTAGCATTAGAGACGACTAGTGAGTCTAATGGTAGCTGAGACTTAATATAAGAAGGGTCTGTAGGGACTGGTTTATATTTTTTCTCAATCCTTGGATTGAGGACACGCGCTCTGGCTGGGTCTTTAAATATGTCTGGCGCGTGTTTTAGTACTCCTTTTAGCATAGGGAGTATACTTACACTCTTTTCTGATGTTGGGAAGGTGTAAAATAGGAAATCTTCCTCTATAGGGTCAGTGTGCATGTGAACGCCATGATACTGAGCTGCCCTGTCCACTAGCTGGTTAAAAACGCCAGTGTCGTCAGTTGGGGATGGTTTTGTGGGGTATGGAGAGGGATCAGGTATGGGTGTTGGATCATATGGGTCACTAGGGTAATTGTGGTCACTCCATGTGTCATCTTGGTTTCCCTGATTGTCAGGTTGTATAAAGTCATCCTGAGGATCTTCCCCCATGTCTTCTGTCTCATCATAATCTAAGGGTGTAGGAGAATATGGAACATAAGGCATGTTAGGGGTGAAAGGAGGAGGTGTAAAAGGTCTTGAAGGAGATGTTCCAAAGTCCTTTTTCTTAGGAGGAACAGGAGAAGGGGTTTCAGTGTCCAATCTTCTTTTGTTCTTATTGTAAATTGTTATATGTCCTGTATCAGGGTCTATATACAGTCTGTGTTGTTGTGGGCTCACTGGATCTGGATGGAAAAGTTCTTCCTCAACTGTCCATGGCTTCGGCGCCGAGGTTTTGGGATCGGTCGCCTGTTTGTATTTATTCTTTGATTTGTGGTGAGTCTCGGGCTCGAGGACTCTTGGGTGTGGTTCGCTGGTCTTTTTTTACTCATGGACCTTTTTCGGTTCGATGGCCTTTTTCCGCTCGACGGCCTTCTCCGGCTCGACCGTAGTCTTCGGCTCGGCAGCCTTCTTCGGCTCGACAGGCTTTGTCGGCTTTTTTCGGCTCAATGGCAGTTTTCGGGTCGACTGCCTTCTTCGGGTCGACGCCCTTTTTGGGATCGACGACCTTCTTCGGGTCGACGAACTTCTTCGTATCGTCGACTTTTTTGGGAAATGATTTGCTCGGTCCTGGGGTACCGGAAGGCTTTGGTGTGGTCTTCGGAGCCGAGCCAGAAGGCAGGGCTTCTGAAGCAGTGTGTCGGTCTCGGCTAAGGCTTTTAGGCGATGCTTTGAGCGGAGCCTTGTCTGGAGGTGTAAGCGGAGGAGGGGCTTTGGTACTCACGGTTTGCCACGGTGTGATCTGGTCATCGGAGTCCGACTGGTCCTTGACGGTGACTATCTCGAGGTCTGAGTCCACCGCTTCTGGGAGTTCATGTTCGTCGTCGAAGATGTTTTCTGGTTCTGGTGCCGCACGCTGCATCTCTTGTCGAGCAGCTCTTCGGTTCCGGATAGTTTTCTTCGATCGGAACTGAGCACAAGCTGGACAGTTTTCCTCGTTGTGCTCCGAAGATAGGCACCTGTTGCATACTGTATGCTTATCGCTATGTGGAAATTTGGATCCACATTGTGGGCATCTTTTCAACGGGGTCCTTTCCATCGGCAGGAGGCCCACGTGGCGTCGAAAAGGCCCAACGGCCCGAGTCGACGACCGGAAAAAGATGGAAAGTGTTGTCGAGTCGAGGGATACCGAGCGGAAACAATACCGACGAAAGTAGAAGGTTTTTGGCCTTAGGAAGTTGGAAAACTTCGGTCTCAAAGTTGGAGTTGTCGAAGTGCATCCAAACCCAATTACGGAGAAAAACAATCTGAGGATGGAGAAGATGCCCATGCGCACTGTAGTCCAGGGGAGGAGTCACCTATCTTGTGACACTTCGAAGACTCTTCCAAGACAACAAGGTGCAAACATCCGGACCCAACACTAGGCGGCGATCTATGCTAAGATATGAATTCAGCAGCCCACATGCCTCGAGCACATCGTTACAGAAGGTAAGTAACTTTTTCATCTGAAAGAGACAGTTATAGATTCCTTACCTTAGAATAGATACCCCAGCAATACCATCCCCGGAGGAAGATCGGTAAACCAAGTTCAGACTAGAAAGTCCTGGAGGACCGAACAGGAAAAATAGCCGTCCCTCCGGACTTGGCTGTCCAGGCAGTAATGTCTGGTGCACATGTGCAGAGATGCCCATGGTGCCACCTGGCAGATATCAAGGAGTGGGACTTCACATGCCAATGCAGTGGTTGCTGCCGTAGCCCTAGTGGAATGAGCATGCAGCCCCACTGAAGGATCCTTCTTCACTAAAGTGTAGCAGATCTTTATGCAAAGGACACCCCATCGAGAGATGGTACATTTTTTAACAGTCCGGCCTTTCTTGACACCTACATATCCAATAAAGAGTTGATCATTCACCCGGAAATCTTTTGTGTTGTCAAGGTAGAATGACAGAGCACGTTTAGGTGCCAGACGGTGAAGTCTCTTCTCCACCTTGGAAGGGTGTTGAGGTGGGAAAAGGGTGGGCAAAGTGATAAGATTGTCCTACATGAAATGGTGTAACCACTTTACGAAAGGAACGAAGGCCTTGTTCTAAGCACCACTTTGTTCGGCTGCACATAGAACAAAGGGGGCTTGGAAGGCAAAGCTTGAGGCTCACTCACCCTGCGAGCAGAGGTGATGGCCACAAGGAAGGCAGTTTTCAGAGTAAGGAGCCTGAGAGCAGAGTTATGAAGAGGCTCGAAGGAAGCACACAAGTTATGTGAGAACAAGATTCAAGTCCCACTGGGGCATTATGAAAGGAGAAGGAGGAAATAGATGGGTAATGCCCTTAAAGAATCTATTTACAGTATGAGATTCTAATTAGACGACTGATCTTGCAGCCGAAGAAAAGCAGAGATAGCAGCAAGTTAGCCTTTGAGAGTGCCCAGAGCAGAGACCTGCTGGGCCGAAGAAAGTAAATACAACAGGATCTCTTAAAGAGGAGCAGAAAGAGGATCCACAGACTTTGCTGTGTACCGTGCCGCAAACATGTTCCACCTACAGGCGTATACAGATTTAGTGGAGGGACACCTGGCTGCCAAGATAACATTACAGACTTCGGCGGGAGGTCAAAAGCTGTAAACTGTCGCCACTCAATCTCCACGAAAGGAGATGGAGACTGGACAGGTTCTGGTGGAAAAACCGTCCCCTGCTGCTGCTACAAAAGATCCTCCTGAATGGCCAATCTGATCGGAGGATCCATGGCCATGCTCAGGAGCTTGGGGTCCCAGACTCTTCGTGCCCAGTCCGGAGCCACAAGAATAAATTGGGTCTGCTCACGCTTGATCTTCTAGAGCACTTGGGCAGAAAGGGTACAGACGGAAAGGCGTACAGGAGGCCGCAGTTCCACTTGTGACGAAAGGCATCGCCGAGCGAGTGCCGCCTTGGAATCTCCAAAGCGCAATACTGCTGACATTGCTCGTTCCCTTCGGTGGCGAACATTTCTAACCCAGGCTCTCGCCAACGCTGAAAGAGACCTTGCACCACTACCGAATGAAGACGCCATTTGTGATCGACCAAGCATCGACAGCTGAGTTAGTCCACCCTGTCATTCAGAGAACCTGCCATGTGTTGAGCCACAAGGGTCATGCCCTGATTTTCCAGCCATGTCCAGAGGAGAAGAGCCTCCTGACAGAGGGTCCACGACCCCACCCCGCCTTGTAACACATGGCAGTGGTGTTGTCTGTGAACACCTGCACTACTTTCCCTTTGAGAGAGGGAAGGAATGCCTTCAGTACCAGCCGGATCAACCGGAGCAGGTTGATATGGAGCCCGGACTCTGCCGGAGACCAGACGCCTCTGATCTACGCCTCTCTCAGATGGCCGCCCCATCCCAGGAGGGACTCATCTGCCACTACTTTTAGATCAGGTTGGGAAAGGGATCTGCCTCTGACCCAAGCCTGGTTTGTTAGCCACCACTGCAATTGTTGTGTAGTTCCCTCGGAGATCTTAACGTAGTCAGAAAGATTCCCCAGATTCTACGCCCACTGGAACTTAAGGTCCCACTACAGAGCCCGCATATGCCATCTGCCATGATCCACCACAAGGACACAGGAGGCCATGATGCCCAGCAGCCTCAGTCATTCTCACCGAAATCCGAGACAGAGGCTGAAACATTGGTAACATAGCCCGAATATCCCGGACTCACTGCTCGGAAGGATAGGCCCGAAACTGCACTGTGTCCAGAACAGCTCTGATTAACGGGATCATCTGAGAGGGAGTCAGGTGTGACTTTGGCACATTGATAGTGAACCCCCACACATGCAGGATGTCTGCGGTAGTCTGGAGGTGGGAGACAGCCTGGGGGGAGCCCGCCTTCAGCAGCTAGTCGTTGAGATAGGGGACGACTGGAACCCCTGATCTGCGCAGATGAGCTGCGACCACCGCCATCACCTTTGTGAACACCCGAGGGGCACTGGTAAGGCCAGAGGGGAGCACGGTTAACTGAAAGTGCTCGTGGCTCACCGTGAACCATAGATAACATCTGTGGGCTGGCAGGAAGGGTATATGGAAATAAGCGTCCTGCAAGTCCAACGCCACCATCCAGTATCCGGGGTTGAGGGCAGACAGAACCTGAGCCAACGTGAGCGTTTTGAACTTCTCCTTCCGAAGAAGTGGTTGAAGGCCAGAGGTTTAGAATAGGACGCAGGTTTTGTCCTTCTTGTCCTCTCCACAGGAGCCCCTGTGCTGGGCTTGGACCAAGTGCCCAGAAGGTCGTCAGTGAGGGCCTCACTGAACGGCAATTGGGGTTCAGAGGTGGAAGTAGCAGGCTGAAGCACCTCTGTCAGAAAGTTAGTCCTGACTGCCACTGAAGGGAGCTCAAGGCCTAAAAACTTGGCAACTTTTCTCACCATCACAGCATAGGACGCTCCCTCCTCCGCAGCCATGGTAGGGGGAGAAAGCAAGCCAGTGTCTGGGGAAGATTCCAGATCACTAGCATCACCCAAGTCCTCTCGCCAGTCCGGTTCTTCCAGCTGGTCAGTTAAAGTATCCAGCGACCCGTCCCAGTCCTCATCACCATCCTCTGGTCGGTAGGGAACATCAGGAATGAACAGGGGAACAAAAGTACCCACCGGAGTTGGTTCCGATATAGGTCCGGCTCCAACTTGGGGATCAGGATGGGGACGGCTCTGATCGGGGGCACGACCGGCGCCGGTCGAGCGAGGTCAACCGGCGTTGATCAGGATCCAGGCCTGGATCGCGGGAGGACACCGGAGTCGCCGGCATAGAAGGCTCAGGACCCCCGACTCACACCGCAGGACCCGAAGGCGCACAAGTGGTTTTGGGCTGCCCAAAGACTAGGTGTAAGGCCTCGTAAAACTGTCGAAGTTGGGCAGGGGACGTTCCGGCTCCTGGAAATGGGGGGAGGCGCGTAGTCGTCCCCGAAGCAGGCACCAGAGCCTTGGAACGACTACGCTCTGAATTCATCACTGCGTCAGCAGACCGATGTAGAGAAGGTGAAGAACGCTTGTGCTCCTTCGGCTTCTTCTTGTGTTTGGACTCCGACGACTTAGAGTGCGACGTTGGGCAACGCAAACTGTCTTGAGACTTTCCTCACAACCGAGAACGTCGGAGCCGACCGCTGGGCACCCAACAACTTTTGGGACCGCTCCCGCAACGTCTTCAGATGCATGGCCAGGCACTCAGAGCATGACTTAAGAGTCATGGTCGCACTCCAGAAACCACGAGCACACGAGGTGCGGGTATGTCACCGACATCATCTTGTGACAGGACCCGTAGGGCTTGAAACTGGTCCGATGTTGGGACAACACTCACGCACCATGAGTCGAAGACTCGAAAAGAAGTCGACAAAACGTCACAAAAAGGCTAGCCAAAAAGTGGTTAAGGGGTAGCTCTCTCCAGATCTGCGCTAGGCTGGCATGGAAAAAGAAAGAACTGATATCAGCGTCAGGGGCTGCGTCTAAGTAGGAACTGCAACATTATCCCGACGACCATGACGCCGGACACGTACTCGATCGACGCCACCTACCGATGGGCAGGGGTACTGCTGAAGAAAAATCTCCGGATCCAGACTGACACCTGGGGGAAATTATAAAGTCAAAAATCTACAACTAACTGCCTCTTTCATATGACTTATTTCAACTCCGAGGTATAAGTTACAGCAGCAAGAAATACAAATTATTAAAAAAATTAGGAGGAGAATGGACATAGAAGCAGATTCTGTTCCTGTACAGCACAGGTGTCTCAAAACTACACCAGTTTACACCTGTACCGAATCCAACTCAATAAGTTTCAGCAACTAAACACCATAAGGTACCAATTCCCTAAAGAACTTTATGCTAAAGTTACACAAATGATGTGAACAATGCCAAGGCCTACTCGTCTGACATACAGAGCACACATGCCCTACTTAACTCCATAAGCCAGTGATTCGGCTCAGAATAGTATCTTGTTTCTAGATTCACATGTCCTACATACCACCATCTTCCAGTGACTGGACTCAGAATAGTATCTGGTTTCTAGATTCCCATATCCTACATGCCTCCATCTTCCAGTGACTGGGCTCAGAATAGATACACATGTTCTACATAAATTCCTCATCCAGTGACTGGGCTCAGAATAGTATCTTGTTTCTAGATTGTCATGCCTTACATACCTCTATCATCCAGTGACTGGGCTCAGAATAGTATCTTGTTTCTAGATTGTCATGCCTTACATACCTCTATCATCCAGTGACTGGGCTCAGAATAGGCTCTTGTTTCTAGATGCACATGTCCTACATACCTCCATCATGCAGTGACTGGGCTCAGAAAAGATTCACATGTCCTGCATAACTCTATCATCGAGTGACTGGGCTCAGAATAGTATCTTGTTTTGAAGTGAATGTAAAGTGGTGGGCATCGACAGTAGATGTATTTTAAAGCACTGTGATGTCAACCTGAAACCCCCAATTTCCCACACCACAGACCCCAGCTTATTTTCCCCAAACCTTATGCAGTGTGAGGTAGCACAGCCTATTTAACAGCTTCCATTCACATGTGTTTGCTACCCTGTCTCAATGTGAATGGCGGGAGGGGCAGCTGTAAATCCATAATGGCTTCAAGCTGCAGAAAAACAATCTGAGGATGGAGAGAATGCCCATGCGCACTGTAGTCCAGGGGAGGAGTCACCTATCTCGTGATACTTTGAAGACTCTTCCAGGACAACAAGGTGCAAACATCCTGACCCAACACTAGGTGGCGATCTATGCTAAGATATGAATTCAGCAGCCCACATACTGTTACAGATCAGTAACTTGTTTCTTTTATAACATGAATCTATTACAGATTCACATATACTGCCTGAACTATGAAGTACAATTTACATGCAAACAGATTTCTTAGTATTGTCGGTCTTTCCACATCCTCGTCTTGCAGAATCATTCACCCAGCAAGGTTAGTGAAACTATGAATGGAGGAGCGTGTTACGACCTTCCATACGTCTGGCAAAGAGATATCTGCTTTTAAAGTTTAAGGTGCTGTTTTTCAAGTTTAAAGTCCATTGCTCTGGTGAGCCAAGACGACAAATTTCTTGACATTGAATTTTTTTTTGTGAATTTCTACACTGGTTACTCAGAGTCCTTAGGTTGGGAAGCAAAGAACTGGTCTGCTTTTAACATCCAATGTACGATGTCACCTTTCTGGTGTTGACTTTGGGGAAATACAATTAGAATATGGCTCCACAGATTAACACATTTTTTGGTATAAATGTTAGATGTGCCCCAAAGAAAACCTGTTCTTGCATAATTGTTAAAAGTTCTTCGATTGGGAACACCTGTTTTCAAACGGTTTCTAGTGATACAAACAAATGACACCCTCTATAAGTGAGCCTGATTTCAACGCACGTGTGTGGGGGTTCATATGGTACGGACACGTGATGAGCCCCTCCTTATTGTCTCACCTGGGAGGTATGCTTGTGAGGAGACTGCTCTCGCCTAGCACATGACTGGTATTCTGAATGAAGACAGACCTCAACGTCACATGGGCGATCAGACCACAATTAAGGAGGCTCGTCCTGTTCCTCTGGCAGGCTAAACTATCTGAACTGAGAACTCATGAACCAGCCCATCACATCAGCCAATGTTTGCATTCAGGATGCTTGCGGGCCCGGTTAAAGGTTAGCATGATCTCCTGGTATTTTCCAATGAGGAGAGATCAGCGCGCTAATCACATGAACGAACAATGGTCCATGTCAACGCTGTGAGCAACTTTGTTGCATGAGTTGTTTGCACCTCTTTACCTCCTGCACCATTAGTGGGAAAAGTGGTTGTCAAACAAATTGATCAAAAAAACTTTGTTATTGATGGGTATGCACACGTAATTGTGGCATGTTTTGTTCCGTTCACAGCAAACATATCTGAAGCATTAGCTTAGAGCAGGAAAGCAGCAGCAGAGAGGGGGTCCGCGACCATGGCCGTGTAGGAAGCATGCATGCACCAAGCAAACTGGATGGCCCCAGCACCTCACCCTGCGCGCTACTTACTCCGTCAGAGTGAGGGAGCTCTCCATTGCTTTGGCTGGAGGAATAGAGATTGACGTATTCGCCCTCCCCTGCCTCCTCGCTGGCGTTTTCACTCTATGGGAAGAGACAGGATGAAAGGAAAACATGACAGGCAACCACTTCAATGGTTGGGATCCATTATAAACCCACAGGTCTCACACTTTAGAGCGAGTCCCCAACTCACACAACCCAATGCTGTGCTACACACCTATTTCTATACTGCACCCTCAGCCAAGATATGGTCACTGAGCCTCAGCGCCGCAAACGAGGACAGCACTGCCATCTACTTTTAAACTAACCAAATTAAGAGACCCAGTGTCCACCTTCTGTGAAAGCCACAGCTAGGCTCTCAAACCTTGGTTCTCTCATCCACCGGACGCTGCAGTCTGCCACCTCCTGGGCTTCTCCAATGGGCCATAAGTTACAGCGCCTGCAGTGCTTTATAGAATTCATGCGCAGTCAGCACTGAAGATGTAGAGACCAAAATGGTGACTCATTCTGAAGCCCTGTAGGACCAATGCATCTTTCACTTATCTCCACATCCCACTGCCCCCCATAAACCTAAGGTACAGAGCCTGAGCCTCATGGCCCCCTATAGTTGGAGCAGGCCCAGTTATAGTTAAAGACCAGTCTTAAGTTGCTGCAGCAAGCCAAAACTAGCCAATGTTCCTGTTATGTGTACCAAGCTCAAATCATATGTAATGTTGCTGCAACTCAAAGGGGCCCAAGTATCATTAGCATGGAGCATTCAAGGGACACCCATCCGCAATCCGCAGAATGCAGATTTCAAGTCACCTCAAGTCAAGCTGCAGCAAGCACAGACAGGATTCATCCATCTACAGCATGCATGCCTCAAAAGCCTCAATATGTAACATGAACAATGCAAATCTATTCACTGTTAAGCTGGCAGAGCCCAGGTACTCTGATTATTAAACAGGACGATCATGGGCCTCCTCAATCCGCCGCAGGCAGAGACCAGGTCACCTCAATCTGCAGCAGGCAGAGCTCAGGTACCCTGATTTTGCAGCAGATAGGGCCTAGGTTTCAGTCTGAAGCAGGCAAAGCCCAGTTACCCTGATTAAGCAGCAGGGTGTGCCCAGGCATTTTATATCTGTAGCAGGCAGCGCACCCGTCTCTTCAATCTGCAGCAGGCAGAGCAGAGGACTCTTCAATCTGCAGCAGGCAGAGCAGAGGACTCTTCAATCTGCAGCAGGCAGAGCAGAGGACTCTTCAATCTGCAGCAGGCAGAGCAGAGCACACTTCAATCTGCAGCAGGCAGAGCAGAGGACTCTTCAATCTGCAGCAGGCAGAGCAGAGGACTCTTCAATCTGCAGCAGGCAGAGCAGAGGACTCTTCAATCTGCAGCAGGCAGAGCAGAGGACTCTTCAATCTGCAGCAGGCAGAGCAGAGGACTCTTCAATCTGCAGCAGGCAGAGCAGAGGACTCTTCAATCTGCAGCAGGCAGAGCAGAGGACTCTTCAATCTGCAGCAGGCAGAGCAGAGGACTCTTCAATCTGCAGCAGGCAGAGCACAGGACTCTTCAATCTGCAGCAGGCAGAGCACAGGACTCTTCAATCTGCAGCAGGCAGAGCACAGGACTCTTCAATCTGCAGCAGGCAGAGCACAGGACTCTTCAATCTGCAGCAGGCAGAGCACAGGACTCTTCAATCTGCAGCAGGCAGAGCACAGGACTCTTCAATCTGCAGCAGGCAGAGCATTGGTCACCTCAATCTGCAGCAGGCAGAGGAGAGGACTCTTCAATCTGCAGCAGGCAGAGCACAGGACTCTTCAATCTGAAGCAGGCAGAGCAGATGACTCTTCAATCTGCAGCAGGCAGAGCAGATGACTCTTCAATCTGCAGCAGGCAGAGCAGATGACTCTTCAATCTGCAGCAGGCAGAGCAGATGACTCTTCAATCTGCAGCAGGCAGAGCAGATGACTCTTCAATCTGCAGCAGGCAGAGCAGATGACTCTTCAATCTGCAGCAGGCAGAGCAGAGGACCCTTCAATCTGCAGCAGGCAGATCAGAGGACCCTTCAATCTGCAGCAGGCAGAGCAGAGGGCTCTTCAATCTGCAGCAGGCAGAGCACAGGACTCTTCAATCTGCAGCAGGCAGAGCATTGGTCACCTCAATCTGCAGCAGGCAGAGGAGAGGACTCTTCAATCTGCAGCAGGCAGAGCACAGGACTCTTCAATCTGAAGCAGGCAGAGCAGATGACTCTTCAATCTGCAGCAGGCAGAGCAGATGACTCTTCAATCTGCAGCAGGCAGAGCAGAGGGCTCTTCAATCTGCAGCAGGCAGAGCAGAGGACCCTTCAATCTGCAGCAGGCAGAGCACTGGTCACCTCAATCTGCAGCAGGGAGAGCTGCAATCTGCAGCAGGCAGAGCATAGGTCTCCTCAATCTGCAGCAGACAGAGCCCAGGTCTCCAATCTACAGCAGGCAGAGTACAGGTACCCTGATTCTACAGCAGAGAGTGCCCAGGGCTCCTCACTCTGCAGCAGGCAGAGCTCAGGTACCCTGATTTTGAAGCAGACAGAGCCTAGGTCTCAGTCTGAAGTAGACAAAGCCCAGTTATTTTCTCTGTAACAGGCAGAACACAGGTCTCTTCAATCTGTTACAGGCAGAAGGATAATGTTACTTACCCAGTAAGCATCTGTTCTTGGCATGTAGAGTTGTTGATTCACATGCTTTGCATACTCCTGCGATCTAGTTTTGGGTTCGGATCTTTGCAAGTTGTTTTACTTCGAAGGAGTCTTTTCCAGTCACAAGGTAAGGTGACTCCTCCTTTCGGTGATAGTGCCCATGGGCATCGACTCCATTGTTAGATTGTTTTCGCGCGAGAGGGTGAGAATGGAGTAACTAAGTGTAACATAGAGCTGTCCATGCGTAGAAATGTGTAATGAATAACTGCAACAACTACAGGTACCCGGGGAGGCGGGTGGGTGCATGTGAATCTACAGCTCTACATGCCAAGAACAGATGCTTACTGGGTAAGTAACATTATCCGTTCGAGGCATGTGTGCTGTAGATATACATGCTTTGCATAGACTACAAAGCAGTATACTCTCAAAGCAGTAGTTAACCTGTAGATGTTGCAGTTGTTTGGAACAGTGTTTTAATACTGCTTGGCCTACATTAGCCTGTTGACGTGCTAACACATCTACACAATAGTGTTTGGTAAATGTGTGTGATATAGACCATGTAGCTGCCTTACATATGTCAGCTAGAGGCATGTTGCCTAAAAAGGCCACCGACACTCCTATTTTGCGAGTGGAATACGCTCTAGGGGGTTTGGTTAAAGTTCTTTTAGCTTTAATATAGCAAGTTTGATTGCATTTCACAATCCATCTGGCAATACCAGATTTTGAGATAGGATTGCCTTTGTGAGGTGGGGCAAAGGCAACAAACAGTTATTTTTGCGAAAGTCTTTTGTCCTATCTATGTAGTACAGTAAAGCTCTTAACATCCAGTGTGAGAAGAGCACATTCTGCCAGCAGAAACTACCTTGGGAAGGAATTTTGGGTTGGTGCGGAGAGCTATACTGCCTGTAGCTCACCTCAGTGATATGATAGCAATAAGGAAAGCAACTTTCCATGAGAGGAATTGTAAAGGGCACTTGTGTAATGGTTAAAAAGGTGGACCCATGAGCTTTGTGAGAACAATGTTAAGATTCCACACTGGGGCAGGATGAATCCTTGGTGGTATTACCCGTTTCAAGCCATTTCATGAAGGCTTTGATTACTAGAACTCTATATAGTGACAGATGTTGTCTATTCCCTAAGTACGCAGCTACAGCTGCAAGGTGCAAACGAATAGATGTGTAAGCTAGTCCTGTTCGTTGTAAATGTAACAAGAATCATCAAAAGGATTGATTTTGTTGTTGTTGCAATATACAACAAATCTTTTCCACTTTTCTGCATAGCACGTTCTGGTGGTAAGCCGTCTTTATTCTTTCAGAACATTCATACAGTCTACAGTCATACAGTAGATTTAAATAACCAAACTATGACTTCAGGAGCCAGATCGCTAAATTCAATTCTTTGGGATTTGGGCGTCTGACTTCTCCATGGTTCTGTGTGAGGAGACTGGAGGTAAGGTGCCGTTTTTGATGTAGAACTAGTGACATATCCAACATGGTGGTGTACCATGGTTGACGGGGCCCATGTTGGAGCTACCAGAATTAGTGTGAGGGATGTTTGCCTGAGTTTTCAGACCACGCACGGAATGAGCGAGAGAGGCGGTAAAGCGTAGGCAAATATCCCAGACCAGTTCATCCATGGGGCATTGCCCTTTGAGAGCGGGTGTGGGGACATGGAGCCGAAAATTGGGCATTTTGCGTTATCGGCTGTGGCGAATATGTCTATTTGTGGAAATCCCCATTGTTAAAGTACGGAAGGAGAACATGGGGGTGAAGTTCCCACTCGTGAATTTGCTGACTTCTTCTGAAATTTGATTGTTTACTCCTGGGAGATGTTCTGCGAGAAGATAAATCTTATTATGGATCCCCCAATTCCAAATGGCTTGAGCGAGTGTTGACAGTTGGAGAGTGCCCCCCCCCCCATCCCCCTTGCTTCTGCACATAATACATTGCTGTCATGTTATCTGTTCAGACTAGGACAGTTTTGGCTTGAGGTGAGTTTGAAAAGGTTTGAGTGCTAGAAAAACAGCTAAAGGTTCTAGATAGTTGATGTGGAGGACCTTGTGGTTGTTGCTCCACATGCCTTGTATTGTGTAATCTTTGAAATGAGCCCTCCAACCGGTTAGAGAAGCGTCTGCTGTAAGTATGATCTGTGGAACAGGGTCTCTGAAAGGCAGGCCTGCTGATGAGTTTTGTGGGTTACACCACTGCAGAGAGTGATGGGTACGGCCATCTATCAACACTAGATCAGTTGAGCAGATGAATTGGAATATGAAAATATGCGTCTTTTAAAACTAGAGTAGACAAAGCCTGCTCTCTGTAAAAGTGCATGTACCTGTTGAAGTGTCACCATGTGAAAGTGCTCTGACAGTATATAATGGTTTAGCTCTCAGATCTAGAATAGGTCTGAGGGAACCGTCCTTTTTGGGGATGAGAAAGTACGGAGTAAACACCTGAGCCCTGGTACTGTATTGGAACTGGCTGTATTGCTCCTTTTAGTAAGAGGACTGGACCTCTTGTTTTAGCAAGTGTATGTGTTCTGTAGATAACTTGTGTGATCGAGGTGGAATGTTTGGGGGTATTGCAGGAAAGTTCCAGTCAATAACCATGTTGGATAATTCCATGCACCCATTTTTCGGTTGTTCTCGATTGCCAAATGGGGAGAAATTGGCGAAGTCTTACCCCGACAGGTGTGGTGTGATCGGAGGGGGGGTGGGGGAAGTCACTGTTTATTGGGGGGAAGGGAAGTTACGGGGTGTGTTGCCCTTACCCCTACCTTTAAAGTTGTTGCCCCTATAACTTCCCCGAAAGAAACCTCTGGAGTGAGAGAAATGGTTGTTTCCTTTGTATGCTGAGGTATTTTGATCTGTGGATGTGGTTTGTGACCCTCCTCTGTAAAAGAAGCAACAAAATGAGCCTCTGTTGGAGGTAGTCTCCCATAGATTTAGCTTCTTCAGTGTCCTTTTTCATTTTTTCTAACTCCTGGTCTTCCTTAGGACCAAATAGGTGTTCCTTATCAAAAGGTGTGTTAAGGATTGATTGTTGGACCTCAGGTTTAAACCCTAAAATCCTTAACTAAGCGTCTCTTCTGAGCAGGACGTTGGAATTCACCTCTCTAGCTGCGGTGTCTGCAGCATCTAGAACACATCGTATAGAGGAATTAGAAATGAGCTAAATTCATTTACTAAGTCCTGTATTTTAGCTTTATGCTCATCTGGGAGATGTTGGAGCAACTGCTCCATTTAGTCCTAGTGAGCCCTGTCATACCTGGCTAAAAGGCCTTGCGTGTTTTCAATGCGCCATTGATTTGCTGCTTGGGCAGCTATGCGTTTGCCAGAAGCATCAATTAATATGGATTCTCTAGCTGGCGGAGGAGCATCCCCTGATGTTTGAGAGTTTGCTCTTTTACGAGCATTCAATATGACTAGGGAATCTAATGGCACTTGTGTAGGAGAGTAGGGTCTGCAATCCTATGATCACCCAGATTTTTGCTTTTTGCTGCACTGGTTTACGACTTTCCCTGGCTGTGGGCCTGCTAATCAGACCCACAGCCTAGCTGTTCTCTCTATCCAAATTGTACTCAGGTACTGAATTGGCACTGGGCCCTCTCTAAGTCCCTGTACCCAGGGCTGAGGTACCCAGGAGTCTCCCAGGGGCTGAAGCATGTATTGTGCCACCCCTGGGCTGACTAACTAAACTGACACAACTGGCTGCACGACAGCTGGGGCAAGGTGGTGTAATCACCCTTTGCTGTAGATATAGTATACCTATATCTAACCCTAAAATGGACACACAGATCTCCTATCAGTCACTCCTATGGCAGGCCTTAACAATCCTGAAGGCAGAGTGCTTGGAATCGTGTGAGATGGTGCTCTGGCATGAGCTGAGCCTGTCTGCGGCTTTCGGGATCCATCCCTTAGCCGTTTCCATGATATCGCATACCATATACTCTTAAGTGCATTATAATCCTCGCGGTTATATGCCAACTCTGGTATCGCTTTATCAAAACATGTCGAGTAAGGTGTCATACGAATTGGAATACTAACCCCTCGCCAATTCTGGCGACGGGGTTAGCATTCCACCCTTCTAGAGGGACACAACATGTATGTAACCCCTAACCCCGGTTAAAGTCAGACAGAGCCTTAGCATCCACAAAATGGATGCTGCCACCGAGACACAAGTCTGCCCTCCTGCTGCTGGGAGTCCTCCCAGAGCAGGAGATAAGGACAAAGGGTTTCCTGCCAGGGGCGGTGCCAGCACCGTCCCAGACAGGGTTTTGTGTATTGTAGGTAGGCAGGGCTTCAGAGGAAGGTGACTGCACGTGGCACCCCGGTGCTCACTGTGCATAGGCTGGCTTGAACCAGTTCCAGGGTCACTCCAGACCCTGTGCTGGGGAAAAGCCCGCCAAGGAAGTGGGTGTAACCACCCCCCTCCTGGTCCCACCCATAGGGCAGGACTTAGTCGCGTGCCAGCCCCTTTTTACAGGATAAAGGTAGGAACTGGCCGCCTTCCAAATCAGATCATCTTTGAATCCTGAAACTACTTTCCACGAAAGGAACTCAAGACTTCTTCCTAAGATTTCTCCCTTGTGACTAAGGAGTAGTCACCCTGCATCCGCAGGCACCATCTTCAGAACACTGCGGTCTGCTGCAAGTCCTTCCTCCGGAATCCGACTGCCCAGCTCGACGAGAACCGGCTTCCCTGGCACCTCTGACCTCTACCCACCTCTACAGCCCAGCTGAGAACCGTGGGTGCGACGAGACCTCGAGGGACCGGCCATCTGCAAGACTGCACGACTTCTGCACAGCAAGCCCGCCGAGTAATTTCCTGGTGAGTGCTTTGGGGTCCGAGAAGCCCCGACCCTGAGCAGCTCCAGCACCGAAGTGCAGCCTCCCAGCATCTCCACGATCTGCGTGGGGCCCTTCTGCTTTTTGCTGCTCACCGCGTTGTTTGGCTACTAGCCCGCTGGCTTGTGGCCTTCTGAACGACGCCCGACGACATCACTGCTGCTGGTCTGGTTGCTCCAGACTGGCCCTTGCTCCCTTCCCGAAGAGGAGCACCCCGGACCCTCCTGGTCCACTCAAGACGCCATTTTAGGTCCACCGCGTGGGCCTTGCATTTGCCAAGACTTGTTGCCCAATCCTGGGTCCAGCGACGTCGAGAGCATCATCCATCGTGGGACAGCTCGCACCTCCATCCTGGTCGCCGACAACGCCTCCTGGTCCGAGAGACTGCAGAGCCCAGCAGCGCCCACTCACCTGACTGCGGTGACTTCGCCCGGTGCCATCCTGGTGCCCACTTAATCACTGGCTAGTGATTCAGAACTTGGTCCCCTCTGCTTTCAGGTCTTCTTCTTCCCTGATCCAGGCTTGGATCACTCCGAACTTTCTTTACTGGCCGCCTGCCAGCAACTCTTTCTTCAGGCTCCTGGTTCATCAACGAAGAAACCCGACGACACTTGAACCCTATGCAGCCGCAGCCCCTGGGCTAGGTAAACCGAGTACTCCGGTGCTCCAGCGTAGGCCCACTCTCTAAGTGTCTAGATCCACTTTCGTTTTTGTCCTACCTAGTCGGGTTCGCCCGAAAACACTAACTTTGCATTTACTAGGATCCATAGACTTTGTTCCGCATTACGCGTGAGAGTTCCCACTCTACACACAACGTCCCTAGGTCTCCTGCTAGTAATCTAAAGGTTCAGTAGTCCAGTCCTAGCGATCCCAAAGCCTATGAGAGTAGTACTTACCTGCTAGTAATTTCGCATTCCACTTTTGTAGTATATGGTTTTTCGTGCCCCTCGGGCATTTGTGTAAATTGTGCGACAAAGTATTTTCGTAAGAGTTTTGTTGTGTGCTTAGCTCCCTGTCTCATAAAGAGCCAGGGTAGACTTGTTATAAATAAATACACTGTTTATTTTCATAACAACTTGTGTGGTGTCCTTTCACTGGGTGTTCAAGGGGTAATGTGATGGTAAAACAGCTGGCTTAACACGCCCTCTAGAGTCTTAGCCTTAGACTGCTCGTATCCATGCTACTAGGATAGCTGGTCTATAAGGTTGACTTACAACCAATCATCAATATGGGTTGTTTGGACTGATATATAGTGATCACTAGAATAGTGAACACTGCACATCAGGCCAACTTCTCACAACTTGTCCCTTGATGAATTTAGGGTTTGGAGGAGAGGCCTTATATTTTTTGCCCACTCTAGGAGTTAATATGCATGCTCTGACTGGATCTTTAAAGATCTCATCACCATGTCGCATCATGCCTTTGAGCATGGGAAGTGGCTGCGATGACCTATGCGTGGATGCTAAAGTCTCAAACAAAAAATCTTCAAATGATTCTTTGTGCATTTCTATTCCATGGTAATGTGCAGCCCTGACAATGATTTCTTGGTGTGATGCATTGTCATCTGGAGGAGAAGGTTTGGCTAGGTAAAGGTCTGGATCAGTTTCACCTGGGGATAAATTATTAAGTCTTTCCATGGATCTATTGAGAGATTTATCCCCCCATCATCTGCATCGTTATCATCAGCATGGTGAGACTGTGGTGAATACTGAGGTGTTATGTGCAAAGGATTCTCAGTTGGAGAAAGAGGTGCTGCAGGTGGAGATCGAGGCGATGGTGGCTGTAAAGGACTTGTAGCTACAGATTTTCTCTTCACGGGGATCTTGTAAGAAGTGTCCTCATCCTGAAGCCTGCGTTTTCCAGGTGGTTTTGTATGAATATGACCAGTCTGGGGGTTAATATATATCTTGTTTTGCTTCGGCCCATTTTAAATGGAATAAAGTCCAGTTTTGGTTCTGAAGGTGCATCTTTCTGTTTCGGCGCCAAGGTTTTTGGTGCTGTTGGCTTTGGTGCCAAGGAAGGCTGGCCTTTCAGAATGAGTTTCGGCACGGAAGATTTCGCCTCCAAGCCGGATTTGTGCTTGGGCCCGGAAGATTTTGGCTTGAAAGAGGACTTTTGTTGACTCTGTACCAAACCGGAAGGCTTGATTGGTTGTTTCGGTGCCGGGGCTGGAGGCAGGGCGTTGGAAATGTCATCTTGGTGCCAACCTTGTCCTGAAAGCAGAGGTGGTGCCGAAGCCTTGCGTCTTTTCGGAGTTTGTGGGGGCAAGGGGTCTTCGGTACTCACGTCACCTTGTCCCTGCGGCAATTCTTTGGCATCGAGGTCTATGTCGAGTTCAGAGTCTTGTTCAGAGAAGGCTGCCTCCTCCTCTGCCGCTGATGTCTTCTTAGCCGGAGTCTTCACCGAAGATGTCCGCCGTGTCCTCGATGCTTTGCATTTCTAGACGTCGAGCCGGACGATCACGAAGAGTCTTTTTTGATCGAAATGATCTGCAAGTGTCACAATTTTCTTCTTTGTGCTCGGGAGACAAGCACAAGTTGCACACTTCGTGTGAATCATTGTGCAGATACTTCGCGTGGCACCAAGGACAGAATTTAAACGGAGTCAGATCCATCGACTGAGAGCTAACCGAGTGCAGTTAGGACTCGGAGGCGGTCCACAAAGCTCTCCAATAGAAGGTCGATTCCAATGTCGAAATGATACGCGGAGAAGTGGGAACACGTACGGAAACAATACCATCGAGGTAGAGAGGATTGTGCGTCGAGCGGAACTCAAAGAACGGTTTCAAACCAGAGCACAGCAATATACGTCCGAACCCGATGGCGGAAAAAAACAATCTAACAATGGAGTCGATGCCCATACGCACTATCACTGAAAGGAGGAGTCACTTTACCTCGTGAGTAGGAAAGTCTACATCAAAGTAAAACAACATCCTGACCCAACACTGGATGGCAGGAGTATGCAAAGCTTGTGTATCTACAGCACACTTGCCTCGAACCACAGGTCTCTTCAATCTGCAGCAGGCAGATCCCAGGTCTCCTCAGTCTGCAGTAGGCAAAGCCCAGTTCTCCTCAATCTGTAATAGGCAAAGCCCAGTTCTCCTCAATCTGCAATAGGCAAAGCCCAGGTCTCCTCAGTCTGCAGTAGGCATAGCCCAGGTCTCCTCAATCTGCAGTAGGCATAGCCCAGGTCTCCTCAATCTGCAGCAGACAGACGCAAAGCACCCTGATTTTGCATCAGGACGAACCGAAGTTCTCTCAGTCTGCAGAAGGCAGAGTCGAGTTCTCGTCTGCAGGAGGCAGAGTCCAGGTATCTCATGTCTGCAGCAGGCAGAGTCCAGGTATCTCAGGTCTGCAGCAGGCAGAGTCCAGGTATCTCAGGTCTGCAGCAGGCAGAGTCCAGGTATCTCAGGTCTGCAGCAGGCAGCGTCCAGGTATCTCCTCCGTCTGCTGCAGGCAGAGTCCAGGTATCTCCTCCGTCTGCTGCAGGCAGAGCCCAGGTATCTCCTCCGTCTGCTGCAGGCAGAGCCCAGGTATCTCCTCCGTCTGCTGCAGGCAGAGCCCAGGTATCTCCTCCGTCTGCTGCAGGCAGAGCCCAGGTATCTCCTCCGTCTGCTGAGGCAGAGCTCAGGTATCTCCTCCGTCTGCTGAGGCAGAGCTCAGGTATCTCCTCCGTCTGCTGCAGGCAGAGCCCAGGTCTCCTCCGTCTGCTGCAGGCAGAGCCCAGGTCTCCTCCGTCTGCTGCAGGCAGAGCCCAGGTCTCCTCCGTCTGCTGCAGGCAGAGCCCAGGTCTCCTCCGTCTGCTGCAGGCAGAGCCCAGGTCTCCTCCGTCTGCTGCAGGCAGAGCCCAGGTCTCCTCCGTCTGCTGCAGGCAGAGCCCAGGTCTCCTCCGTCTGCTGCAGGCAGAGCCCAGGCCTCCTCCGTCTGCTGCAGGCAGAGCCCAGGCCTCCTCCGTCTGCTGCAGGCAGAGCCCAGGCCTCCTCCGTCTGCAGCAGGCAGAGAGCCCAGGCCTCCTCAGTCTGCAGCAGGCAGAGCGCCCAGGTCTCCTCAGTCTGCAGCAGGCAGAGCGCCCAGGTCTCCTCAGTCTGCAGCAGGCAGAGCGCCCAGGTCTGCTCAGTCTGCAGCAGGCAGAGCGCCCAGGTCTCCTCAGTCTGCAGCAGGCAGAGCGCCCAGGTCTCCTCAGTCTGCAGCAGGCAGAGCGCCCTGGTCTCCTCAGTCTGCAGCAGGCAGAGCGCCCAGGTCACCTCTGTATGCAGCAGGCAGAGCCCTGGTCACCTCTGTATGCAGCAGGCAGAGCCCAGGTCTCCTCCGCCTGCAGCAGGCAGAGCCCAGGTCTCCTCCGCCTGCAGCAGGCAGAGCCCAGGTCTCCTCCGCCTGCAGCAGGCAGATCCCAGGTCTCCCCCGCCTGCAGCAGGCAGAGCCCAGGTCTCCTCCGCCTGCAGCAGGCAGAGCCCAGGTCTCCTCCGCCTGCAGCAGGCAGAGCCCAGGTCTCCTCCGCCTGCAGCAGGCAGAGCCCAGGTCTCCTCCGCCTGCAGCAGGCAGAGCCCAGGTCTCCTCCGCCTGCAGCAGGCAGAGCCCAGGTCTCCTCCGCCTGCAGCAGGCAGAGCCCAGGTCTCCTCCGCCTGCAGCAGGCAGAGCCCAGGTCTCCTCCGCCTGCAGCAGGCAGAGCCAAGGTCTCCTCCGCCTGCAGCAGGCAGAGCCCAGGTCTCCTCCGCCTGCAGCAGGCAGAGCCCAGGTCTCCTCCGCCTGCAGCAGGCAGAGCCCAGGTCTCCTCCGCCTGCAGCAGGCAGAGCCCAGGTCTCCTCCGTCTGCTGCAGGCAGAGCCCAGGTCTCCTCCGCCTGCAGCATGATTAGCCCACCTCGCCTGGATCTGAAGTCTGAATAGCCTACCTCGCCTGAGTCCACCTCTTTGAACCTGCAGCATGCACTGCATCTGGATCTGCAGCTTGTTGAGTATACATCACACAGCATGCGGAGCTTCTGCTGCAGCATGCGGAGCTCACTTCTTCAAGCTCTACACAGCTTTTGTAAACCAAGAATCTGTCTGCTGCAGCATGCGGAGCTCGCTTCTTCAAGCATACACAGCTTTTGTAAACCAAGAATCTATCTACTGCACCACGCGGAGCTCACTTCTGCAAGCACTACACTGATTTAGTAAACCAAGAATATGTCTGCTGATGCATGCGAAGCTCACTTCTTCAAGCACTACACAGCTTTAGTAAACCAAGTATCTATCTGCTGCAGCATGCGGAGCTCACTTCTTCAAGCACTACACAGCTTTAATAAACCAAGAATCTGTCTGACTCAGTATGCGGAGCTCGCTTCTTCAAGCATACACAGCTTTTGTAAACCAAGAACCTGTCTGCTGCAGCCTGCAGGGCTCACTTCTTCAAGCATACACAGCCTTTGTAAACCAAGAATCTGTCTGCTGCAGCATGCAGAGCTCACTTCTTCAAGCACTACGCAGCTTTAGTAAACCAATCTATCTGCTGCAGCCTGCAGAGCTCACTTCAAGCACTACACAGCTTTAGTAAACCAACAATATGTCTGCTGCAGCATGCAGAGCTTACTTCTTCAAGCACACACAGCTTTAGTAAACCAAGAATCTGTCTGCTGCAGCATGCGGAGCTCACTTCTTCAAGCACTACACCGCTTTAATAAACCAAGAACCGGTCTGCTGCAGCATGCAGAGCTCACTTCTTCAAGCTCTACAAAGCTTTAGTAAACCAAGAACCTATCTACTGCACCATGCGGAGCTCACTTCTTCAAGCATACACAGCTTTTGTAAACCAAGAACCTGTCTGCTGCAGCCTGCGGAGCTCACTTCAAGCACTACACAGCTTTAGTAAACCAAGAATCTATCTGCTGCAGCATGCAGAGCTCACTTCTTCAAGCACTACACAGCTTTAATAAACCAAGAATCTGTCTGCTGCAGCATGCGGAGCTCACTTCAAGCATACACAGCTTTTGTAAACCAAGAACATGTCTGCTGCAGCATGCAGAGCTCACTTCTTCAAGCACTACACAGCTTTAGTAAACCAAGAATCTGTCTGCTGCAGCATGCGGAGCTCACTTCTTCAAGCACTACGCAGCTTTAGTAAACCAATCTATCTGCTGCAGCATGCAGAGCTCACTTCAAGCACTACACAGCTTTAGTAAACCAACAATCTGTCTGCTGCAGCATGCGGAGCTCGCTTCTTCAAGCATACACAGCTTTAGGAAACCAAGAATCTGTCTGCTGCAGCATGCAGAGCTTACTTCTTCAAGCACTACACAGCTTTAGTAAACCAAGAATCTGTCTGCTGCAGCATGCGGAGCTCACTTCTTCAAGCTCTACACCGCTTTAATAAACCAAGAACCGGTCTGCTGCAGCATGCAGAGCTCACTTCTTCAAGCTCTACAAAGCTTTAGTAAACCAAGAATCTTACTGCTACAGCATGCGGAGCACACTTCTTCAAGCACTACACAGCTTTAGTAAACCAAGAATGTATCTGCTTCACCATGCCGAGCTCACCTCTTCAAGCACTACACAGCTTTAGTAAACCAAGTATCTATCTGTTTCAGCATGCGGAGCTCACTTCTTCAAGCACTACACAGCTTTACTAAACCAAGAATCTGTCTGATTCAGTATGTGGAGCTCACTTCTTCAAGCACTACACAGCTTTAGTAAACCATGAATCTGTCTGCTGCAGCATGCCCAAACTAAATCACCTCTTAGAGGAAGAAGGTCCCTTCCATGAGCCAACCCAAGACCTATGCCTTGTCTGCACGCCTTGCCCAGGGCTGTCAAGTGCATCTACAGGCAGCCATCTTGGTTATGACTGAAACAAAGCATCAGTTCACATTCACAACCATTTTACTGGGCACAACCTTCCCAGGGTAGGGTTTACCATACGCCACCTGCAGCGACACTACAATACCCTAGCAGCCACCAAGCCCCTTCACAGACCAGTCTACCACATGCCATCTATTGCTCATGGTTTACTGCACACCATTGTAGGGTAATGAATAACTCACTGTCCAGAGACAGTAGTTGTCACGGACGTCATCTATGGGCCAGAGATGAACACACACACTGTTGGACTTGGCCCTTCTGGCAGGTTCACCCCTAAACTTTTTGCTTTTTAATGTGTCCCAGTGGAAAGTGCGTGCGTGGTGAGGTAGGCCTGCCCTTCCATAGGAATGCATGGGGAATGTATGTGTCCCTGGTAGTTCCAGATGTGTGGGGTGTGCGGGCTCGAGTCTGGTATGTGCGGACTCGTGTGATTGAATGCTGCGCAATGATGCATGCGGCGTGTATGTGTCTAGTATGGAAGTGCCACTTCTAGAAGTGTGCCTGTCTGTGCAGTGAATGTGCTGGCGTGTGATTGGCTGGAGCTGGCTGGGGTGCCTGAATAGGGCTGGGCTTTCCCCACACAATGCTGGCTCCGCCCCCTGTGGTGCGACTGATGACCCTAGCCCTGCCAGTGAATAGAGTGAGGGGCTGAGCACATCAAGGGTGCTCCCAGACCAGCTGCGACTGATTCTTCCCCCACCCTGCATAAAGACAAAGGGTTTCACTGTATAAAAAGGGTCTGTGTCCCCTTACAATTTGTTCTCTTCCAGGATCCTATCTGAGGGGGGCTGCTGCTGCTGCTGGGCGCCAGGAGGACCGCCACTTGGACTGCCTCCCTGCCTGGAGGCCCAGTGAGCTGGGCTCTGGGCCCAGCCTTGCCCCCCTGCCTACCTGAAGGACTTTATTGCTGACTCTGGGGCATCCTGGCGCTGGGGAGCGCTGTGCCCTTATCTCCTTGTTTCTGTAGCGCCTGGGGGCGCTCTGCGGGCAGTTCTGCGAGATTCCCAGCCTGCCTCCTGAGGGATTCCCCGGCGTGGGGATCCCCCTTTGTTTATTTTCGGCGCGGGAGCCTACCCCGCTTATTGCCGATGTTTTGAGTCCCCTGGCAGGTGCCCACCCCGCCAGGGACCGTGCTGAGATTTCCTTGTGCGCCCCAAGCGAGTGCCCACCTCGCTTTATATTTAAATTAATGAGGGAGCCTACCCCTCGTTTGCCCGGGAGAATCACCGCCGCAGCCCAGGAGTATTGAAACCGTTGCCGGGCCGCTGCCTAGTGCGACCCGGAAGTGCCGCCTCCATACCCCAGGGCCGTGCTGCTATTGGCTGCCCTCAGCAGCGCGACCCGGAAGTGCCCGCGGCCCGCCTGGTTGTAGGCAGGGCCTCGCGGACAGAAGGAGAAGAGCCAGCGAGACCAGAAGAGGTGCTGCCACGAGGACAGGAGCGGCGGCGGCACCCGGGGCCTCCGAGAGCTAGGGAGAGCCCCGGGGTGCGACCAAGAAGGACGTCTGGCCAGCCGGAGGGGAGAGAGAGCGCTTCCCCTACCGCCCCAGGATCGGGAGCAGAGGAGAGTCCCCACGTCCAGAGTCGGCTGCAGGCAGGCCCCCCGACATCGACCGGAGGAGGCACCAGACCGGTGAGTGGGGCCCGGGATTGCCGTGTTGGGGGCAGTGTCAGAGAGGGTAGAGCGGCCCCGGTTGGCAGTGGGCCGCTCCCCCGTTACCCCGCATCTGTTTCTAGAGCCACGGAGGCCCTAAGGGGGCCACCGTTGTTGCAGAGCCCTGAGAGGCTCCGTGATGGCTGAGGGCTCTGGGTCTCATTGTTCCGCGAGTCCCCCGCACAGCAGCATATTTGTTGATGAGCCCTGAGAGGCTCAAGGCGGCATTTTTGTGATTTGGAGCCCCGAGGCTCCTGGGGGCAATTGCGAGTTCGAGTCTCCCGAGGGGGACTCCAACGACGCCGCATTTCTTTACTTGGAGCCCAGAGAGGCTCTTGAGGGCATTTTGTATTTAGGGCCCAGAGAGACTCACCGCCCACATTGTGTTTAGAGCCCAGAGAGGCTCAGGGACATTGTATTTGTTTAGGGCCACGAGGCTCCAGCGTTGGCCCCATTGTCTCCCCAGCTGCCCAACACTTAGTGGGCAGCTGCTACGTTGAGGCCCCCCTGACTTTGGGACACAGGGCGTCCTAGCCCCAACGAGGCCTGGTGTCCGGGGTACAGTCACAGGTGGTGACTAATGTGAATTTTGCGCAATTGTGTTTTTTTCCCTGCACCTCTGAATGTCGTGATGCATCATGTGCAATATTCCTATGCCTATACCCCTAAATGTATGGTGATATTTAGGTGGTTGTTTTCTCCTAGTACAGGTGTTGCTAGTGAGGTCCTGGTTCCCTGCGTAATATTCTCCTAAGGTGGTTAGGGTTGCGTAGGTGGTACTTAACCTTCACCAGTGATTACTGGTTGTGTGCTCTATTTTCTATTTTGTGCTACAGTGATTATTATTATATGTGCTAATTATTATTCCTACAAGTGCAAATTCTACCAAGTACAAAGTCTAAAAGTGCATATTCCTGACAGTGGTCCATGTGGCCCTGTCTTGTACATATCCCCTGTAAATTCTGCCCGTGCCTGTTGGCACATTGTAAAGTGTGTGTTTTTATCTAATGTGTTTTGGTATAATACAAAGGCTATTTTTACATATAACCTTGTGTGGAGTTTCCTTTGTGGTGGGCCTTGGGTGTTGTTGTTGGGGGTGCGTGCGCAAACACTTAACTCACATTGCTTCTGAGTTTAGCCTTACTGATCGTGCTACGTTACCAAGGGGGTGAGCAGGGGTTATCTTGGCGTGTAACTCCCTTGCCCTGACGTGGAAGTGGTGGTCTCTGACTGACTTTGGCACAAGCCGTGGCCTGCCAGGGATCCCATTTCTAACACACATCCACACAGTGTCTACAATACTTTTACCCACTGTCTCAGCATTGGCACTGCATGCGCTCTTTACAGAAGAAGGCTTTTATATGCCATTAACTCTCTCTGCCATTGAGTGATAGGAAGAGCTCTACCTCTGACTAGTCACGTCATTAAACACAAAGCTCTGACCCCCACCACCCCACAACACGCCGCGTTTCTCACCACTGGCGTCTGGAGAGAGTCGGAGAAAGAAGACTGGGAAGCAAGGCAGAGAGCAGCCGTCCCACCAGAGCTGCTGTCCTGGGAGGAGAGGGAGCCGGCAGGCTCGTCCAGGCCACTCTGCGATGGCCCCGCCGGCCCCGGGCTCCCAGGCCGGTGGACAGAAGGGACAAGGGGCGAGCAGCAGGTGGCAGAGGATAGAAGAGAAGGAGCAGAAGCTGGGCCCCGGGAGGCAAAGTCCTGCGAGTAAGACCGGAACACAGATTTGTACTAGAGGGCAGAGTAGGAGGGTGAAGGTAGTGGGGGAGGAAACGGAAAAGGGGGAAAGACAGACAAAAGAAAAGGCTGTTAGAATGAGTTCACTTCAGACAAGACGCTCAGTGCAGCACGACAGGCAGAGGCAGCCCTGGCCAGCATCTATTGCCACCGACAGGGAGTGAATGGTACCCGGACAGACCTGTGGAGGGTAAGGATGGTGCAGGGGAGAGAAAAGCAAGGGTGTAGGCAGGCTGAGCACCCTGGAGGAGCAGGTCAGAGAGCACCAGGGCTCTGAAGGCAGCAGACTGCACACACACAGAGAATAAGCGCACAGCAGAAGAGTGAGGACGAAGGAAAGCAGGAAAAGCGAAGGGGTGCAGGGACACTGACTGCACCTCAGCAGAGCAGGGCGGCCAGGGCAGAGGGGGGCAAGACAGGGCAGAGGGGGGCAAGACAGGGCAGAGGGGGGCAAGACAGGGCAGAGGGGGGCAAGACAGGGCAGAGGGGGGCAAGACAGGGCAGAGGGGGGCAAGACAGGGCAGAAAGGGGGCAAGACAGGGCAGAAAGGGGGCAAGACAGGGCAGAGGGGGCAAGACAGGGCAGAGGGGGGCAAGCCAGGGCAGAGGGAGGCAAGCCAGGGCAGAGGGAGGCAAGCCAGGGCAGAGGGAGGCAAGCCAGGGCAGAGGGGGGAGGGGGGTGCGGCTAGGGCAGGGGGGGTGCAGCCAGGGCAGAAGGGGGCAGCCAGGGCAGAGGGGGGCAAGACAGGGCAGAGGGGGGCAAGACAGGGCAGAGGGGGGCAAGACAGGGCAGAGGGGGGCAAGGCAGGGCAGAGGGGGGCAAGGCAGGGCAGAGGGGGGCAAGGCAGGGCAGAGGGGGGCAAGGCAGGGCAGAGGGGGGCAAGGCAGGGCAGAGGGGGGCAAGACAGGGCAGAGGGGGGCAAGACAGTGCAGAGGGGGGCAAGACAGGGCAGAGGGGGGCAAGACAGGGCAGAGGGGGGCAAGACAGGGCAGAGGGGGGCGGCCAGGGCAGAGGGGGGCGGCCAGGGCAGAGGGGGGCGGCCAGGGCAGAGGGGGGCGGCCAGGGCAGAGGGGGGCGGCCAGGGCAGAGGGGGGGCCAGGGCAGAGTGGGGCCGGCCAGGGCAGAGTGGGGCGGCCAGGGCAGAGGGGGCCGGCCAGGGCAGAGTGGGGCGGCCAGGGCAGAGGGGGGCGGCCAGGGCAGACGGTCTGGGCAGAGGGGGGCGGCCAGGGCAGAGGGGGGCGGCCAGGGCAGAGTGCAGGCAGACTGCGTGCCCCTTAGCAGAGCGGGCAGAGGGCCAGGAGTGTAGGCAGACTGAGTGCCCCTTAGCAGAGAGGGACAGACAAGAGACCGCACGGAGTGCAGGCAGGCTGAGCTGCTTTCAGCAGGGAGGACCACATACAATACAGAGCCAGTGGCATAGGCAGACTGGGTGCAGCGTAGCAGCCGCATGGCAGGCTGGACAGAGGGCCAGGAATGTAGGCACAGTATTGGCACTCTAGCAGAGAGGGACAGAGAGTGAGTGGCGTAGGTAGGCCAAGTACACCTTAGTGGACCACAGAAGACGGGACAAAGACAGGCACCATAGCAAAGACAGATACAGGCCAGAGGGAGAGGAGTAGGCAGACTGAATGCACCATAGAAAAGACAGATAGACAAGACAGAGGGCCGGGAGTGTAGACAGACTGAGTGCACATTAGTAGAGAGGGACAGAGAGAGCAGAGGGAGTGGAGTAGGCACACTGAGTGCACCTTAAAAGAGACGGACAGAAAGGACAGAGGGCCAGGAGTGTAGACAGACTGAATGCGCCTTAATAGAGAGGGACAGAGGGAGTGGAGTAGGCAGACTGAGTGCACCTTAGTAGAGAGCGGCAGAGGGCCAGGAGTGTAGGCAGACTGAGTGCACCTTAGTAGAGAGGGACATAGGGCCAGGAGTGTAGGCAGACTGACTGCATCTTAGTAGAGAGGGACATAGGGCTAGGAGTGCAGGCAGACTGAGTGCACCTTAGCAGAGAGCGGCAGAGTGCCAGGAGTGCAGGCAGACTCAGTGCACCTTGGTAGAAAGGGACAGAGGGAGTGGAGATGGCAGATTGAGTGCACCTTAGTAGAGAGGGACAGAGGGCCAGGAGTGTAGGCAGATTGATTGCACTTTAGTAGAGAGGGACAGAGGGAGTGAAGTGTAGGCAGACTAAGTGCACCTTATCAGAGACAGATAGACAGGACAGACAGCGAGTGGAGTAGGGTGAATGAGTGGACCTTAGAAGAGAGGGACAGAGAGGACAGAGGGAGTGGAGTAGGTGCACTGAATGCGCCTTATTAGAGAGGGACAGAGGGCCAGGAATGTAGGCAGACTGACTGCACCTTAGCAGGACGGATAGACAGGACAGACATCGAGTGGCGTAGGCTTGCACATTAACCAGCACCTACCTGAAGCTCAACCCAACCAAGACAGACTTCCTATTATTTGCCAAGAGCAGCAAACAAGACAGATTCAAACCTGACTCAGTGCCATGAACCTTGACAACTTGGAACCCCAATTCTCACCAAATGTTACATCACTTTTATTTACCCTGGACACCAACGTCTCCCTCAAGAAACACATTTCCAAAAACACAAAGACGGCCTGGTACCAGCTCTCTTTTAAAGAAAGAAACAATTTCTACCAGAAATCGACTTGAGAACTGCTGTTTAAACTCTTGCATCTGAATGGTGCCAATGCCCTACTCCACGGACTCCACACTGGCACCCCTTAGAGGCATCCTTCACGCTGCAGCTTGTGTCATTCAGGGCCTGTAGATATGTGAACACATCACTCCCATCCTGATGGAACTCCAGTGGCTTCACTTGGCAGCCCAAACAAACTTGAAAACAAGCTGCATTACAACCAACAGCCCTTCGGGCAAGCTCACCATTCTCTGGTGGTTCTCGGCGCACGAGCAGCTAGGACACAATCAGACTGCAGACTAAGAAGTATAAGAAAGAAAAAATAAGACAACAGGCCTTTTCCATCTATGCTACCAGGATCTGGAACAACATTCCCGTCTCCATCAGGACCGCCCCAACACTGCTCCAATTTAGGAAAGAGTTGAAGACCCACCTCTTTAATTTAGCTTCCTCTATTACTCTGACTTGAAGCTTGCCTTTGACCATGTACAGGGCTCCACTGACTTTTGGGTAGGTTTGCACTAGCGAAATTACATGTATACCGTAACAGATCGGGTGCACCTTAGTAGACCGGGACAGACAGGAAAGTTCAGAACAAGGCGTAGGCAGACCAAGTACAGCTTAGCAAAGCAGACAGGACGGACAGGGAGGGGTGTAAGAATACTGGTGCTCCTTGATGTAGTGGCATACACAGGATGTAGGGAAAGCTAGGAGTGCTAGCAGTCAGAGTGCATCTTGCCTTACTGGAGAGGAGCCGACAAGATGCAAAGAGGCCATGTGAGGAGGACTGGAGGAACCTTAGCAGAATGAGGAAAACAGGATATAGAGAGAGTAAAGGTTAAAGGGAGACTGAAAACAAAGCTAGTCTGATCAGACATGCAACTAGCTGAACAGGCTGTAGCAGAACATGACCACATGCACACAGTGCTAGGGGCTTAGTAAGGGTAAGAACATAGACATAGAACATACACGGACCATGGAGTCAGGAGGTAGAGTACACCCACCAGGCGAAGGTGTGGTAAAAAACAACACCACAAAGCAGATGTCTTAAAGCAGCCCAGTGGAGCGGAGTAGGCAGGACACGCAGAACGCCGGGTGTAAGAGACCTGAATGCATCTCAGCAGATACATCACAATTAGAAAGGCAGAAAGACAGCAGTAGGTAGGCCAAACACACATTAGTAACAGGAGGGATGACAAAAGTCTGAAAGCAGCCCATCAGAACTGAACAGACTGAATGCAGAGAGCTAAGGAGTGTGAGGGGCAGTCCGGTTTGCATCCGAGCCAATGGATGATGTGCAACATCAGAGTCAGGAAGGGAGGAAGAAAGAATCCACCTAAGGTGATAATGAGAAGGATTTTTAAAAAACACAGCTGGGATGTAGTAAAATAAAAACCTAAATGACTGGCAAAACTCTCAGGAGAGAGATGAAGGAAAGGAGAATGGACCACAGCTAAGACAGGCCCAGACATGAAATACAAGGAACCATTGGTGTGTGCTGAATAAACCGCAGAAGAGCAGGCGTGCTCACAGGCAGGGATTCAAGGAGGGTGAATGAACCTCAGCAGAGATGGCAGGCAGGAGAGACAAGGAACTAGGGGCCTAAACTGGCTGAATGACCCAAGCAGGGCGCATCCCATCAGATCCAGAGCAAAGTGCAAAAAAAGGGATAGCACACACCAGCAGAGCAGGATACAAAGACAGACAGAGGGCCAGGGGTTTTGGGAGGCTGAAGACACTTCAGCGAGTATGCTATGTCAGACGGTAATAAAAGACAAACAGACTACTGCTAAGTGGACCAACAGGACAAACTGACAGAGACTGGACTTGTGTCAGTTGCTATTAACCAACATCCCACCTAAGTAGCATTGTTTAGAGACCACGAAAGGTCTTAAGAAAAGCATATGGAGTCTGTGCTAGGCGCCAGTCCCACAGGGAGGCTAGGCGCCTGCGCCACAGCTAGGCTAAGCACACGCGCGACAGCGGGGCTAGGCATCTGTGTGTTGCACACAACAAGGTTTACAATGTCAATGTCAATGTCAATGTCATGGTACTTATAGAGCGCACTTTCACCAGACGGTCACCTTGCGGTGTCGCCTATGCGGCTTCCTGGCGCTGATACTCATACAGCTGTGGAACCCCTCCTGGCTTTCCCTGTGAAGTGTCCACTCCTGGGCACCCCCAGGGTGAAGCCAGGCATCCTTAGCGCTGTTGGGGCCGGTGTGGAGGCTAAGCACGCTATTGCCCAGAGTTGCAGCGTGGGGCCCGTGATTAGAATAGGCACCGAGGCGAGAATTAACAGGTCCGAGGAAATTGAGCTCGAGATCCCGCCGAGGCGGGAATCGAACCCTGGTCCCTGGCCGGAACTCTGCATCAGGGTCTGCCGCTCTAACCATTGAGCCACACTCCTCCACAATGGACGACAAATCACAGTTCATTATCAGGTGTCATGAAGTGTGCATGACACCCACAAATAGTGAACATCAAGGAATGTCACAACCAAGTAAGAAGAAGAAAAACATGAAAACTAAAAATAGAAAACATACAAAGAGGAATAACTGTCTGAGAAAGGTCTTTGCCTGGTTCAGTTACAATCAGCTACAGTGCAATTCCGGGAAGTCGGAAGTGATTCTCTTTGGAGATTTTGACCCGGATGCCTGGAGGCTACGGTGGCCTACAGACATGTCTCCCCCGCAGACCTCCGTGGGAGTAGCGAGAAATCTGGGGGTAAAAATGGACGACTCTCTGGACATGAAGAAACAAGTTCTATCAGTTGCAGGAAGCTGCTATGGCATTTTGAAAATGCTCCGGAGATTTCTACCGCTTCTGTCACTCTCCCATCTAAGGAGGGTGGTCCAAGCTCTTATTAACTCAAGGTTGGACTACGCTAATATCCTCTATTTGGGCCGCCCCCAAGTTGTTCAGAATGCTGCAGCAAGAGCCATTCTTATGCTGGGCCCCAGAGCCCGCATCTCTCCCTATCTCAAGAACTTACACTGTCTTCCCATCCGCTGCAGAATTCAGTTAAAGGCCCTGACATTGGCCTTTAAAGCTTTGCATGGCACCGGTGCACATTACATCAGTGAGCTTTTACACGCCTGATAGATCTCTAAGATCGTCCCATCAACATCTGATGAGCGTGCCTAAATTCGCACACCCGCGCGGAGGAGGTCGCTCCTTCCAAGTTCAGTTAGCAGATATGTGGAATAAGCTACCAACCGCAATCAGGCAACTGTCTGATATCTGGCTTTTCAGGAAACAACGTAAAACCTGGTTATTCCAGCAGTAACTTTTTCATCCCTTGAGTTGGTCCTTCTTTTTATAAACGTCCTGTTTCCGCTAGCGCCGGGACACTCTAATGAGTAGCTGCGCGCTTTACAAACACGCAATAACATAACATGCGGCATGTATAGGTCAACTATTATTGCAAGACGCTATGGACGAATTTGTTTTTATACATGTAAATATCTTAATTTTAGCACAAATTTTCATCTCTGGTTTTAAATGGTACTAGTATCATGTATTTCACTAAAATGTCATAGTAACCTATCTCCTAGGCCTCCTGCCGAAGGTACCCTGGAAGTTTGTTCCACTGTTGAGCCGCCAGGAAACAGAAGGAGCGGCCGCCCATTCTTGCCCTCCTGATAGCGGGGATCATGACCTGCCCCGTTCCGCTAGATCTCAGTTGGCGCGAGGGGGTATACAAGGTCAGAAGGTAATGTAGGTAAGTGGGCCCCTTCCTGTGTAGAATCCTATGGCTTACATACAGAGCCTTGAACAGTATTCTCTCCTTGATTGGCAGCCAATGCAGGGCAACCAGGGCCCTTCTGGAGGAGGCTCTCTTGGGCAGCATCTGAACCATGTGGGCCGCTGCGTTTTGGATACGCTGCAGCCTATGTATGCAGTTGACATTAGCACCCAGGTAAAGGACATTTTTCATAGTCCAGCCTAGAGGTTACCAAGGCATGGGCCATGGTTTTCCTAGCTGTAGTGGTCCAATGTCATACGGAGACCACGCAAGACTCCAAAGCATTTGCTTGCCACCCACCTTGTATGGTGCTCAAACGAGAGCTTGGGATCAAGCCACACCCCTAGGTTCTTGACCTGTTCACTAGGCACCAGGGTAGGGCCCAGGGTCTGTGGCCACCAACCTGATGTACAAACAGTGGGAGCTTTACCAACCACCAGCACCTCCGTCTTGCTCACGTTCAATTTGAGGCAGTTGTCGGCCATCCATATTGCTAGTTCCAGCTTGCATGATTTGAAGTTGCAGGATGCCCTATTGTCATCCTGCGCAAGGGATACAACCAATAGCGTCGGACTAATGGTAGATCCCTGAGGCACCCCTTGTTTCAGCCTGATGCTCTTCGACAGATGAGGTACCTGTGCTACCTGAAAACTGCGGTCCCACAGGAAGGACTCCATCCATTCCAGAGCTTTACCACCCACTCCTCCTTTTCTGAGACATTGTAGCAACGTATGATGGGCCACCGTGTCGAAGGCGGCACTCCGATCTAATAAAATTAGGGCCGCCGTCTGTCCCTCATCAACGTACCTTCTAATAGTCTCGGTGGAAAGGAGCAGGGCCGATTCGGTCGAGTACAATTCTCGGAAACCAGACTGGGTGGGCTGGTGAAGGCCGTGTTTGTTAATATGAGCCGTTAACTGGTTGTTCACTACCTTCTCTGCAATTTGTGAGAGGTATGGAAGTAAGGAGATGGGCCGCAGATTGTCTAGCTGGTCCGCGCTGACATTCGGCTTCTTTTTCAGCGGTAAGACCACCGCCTCCTTCCATTTCTTAGGTACAATGCCTGAACTAAAGGAGAGATCTAACAGATGCCTGATATATGGTTCAAGGTCCTCCATATTCCCTCTCAGCACACCGGGCCTAGCCAAATCTCTGGGGGAACTAGACTTAATGCTGCTCGCTATCTTTATTAGGCTTTCGCAGTCAGGAATGATGAAGGTGCCAGCCCTTCTCCTCCTCTTATGTTGCTGTGGGCCGCACCCTCAGCATGCCCTACCCTTGCTGAGATTGGGAAGGTGGAATATATCTTCTCCTTTTTGGCAAAGGACTCTGCCACCCGGTCGCAGGATTCCACTGAGCCTATAATTGGTGCAGCAATATTGGCCAGGCAGGAGATCTCTTTATGAATGGTAAACATCTCCTTTATCGAGTTGTCCGCACTCTAAATTCTATCCTTATAGTAGGAGGCTCTCGATTTCCTAATGAGGGCATGGTAGCTCTTGAGACTCACTTTGTACAAATTAATACTCGGGACCGAGAAGTCCCTTCTCCAACGCCGTTCCAGGCGTTTACAGGCAGCTTTTGCCAATCTAAGCTCCTCTCCAAACCAAGGGGCCGATTTTGCTTGCCTTCTGGGCGCTTTGGCGGCCCAGGGTGCAAAATCGAATAAAGATATTTACTACTACCACTGCTCGTGCGATGTCTGCTCCCAGCTCGAATGTACTGCTCTGAGTGTGTTAACACTGTGGACCTGTTAAAATCACTGCCCTGAGGATGTCTGTTTACAGCTGGACTTGGTCATAATCCCGCATTTGCGACGTCTATTCCCAGCTGGTATCTATTGCTCCGTTTGTCTGTTCACAATATGGACCTTTTGGAGTCACTGCTTTCAGGATGTCTGCTTACAGCTAGGACTTGTTCACAATGTCTGTTCCGAGCGGGTATGTCGCGCGCTATTACTTTGATGCAGCATGCACTTTGGTTTAAACTTAGACTACTGTACTTTTATTACACTGTATTTTTTGTAAAATATGTTTTATTAGGGCTGGATTACATACTTTGGGGAGATTTTTAACTTGGAGGGGGAGGGGGCTAAGATGTGTGTTAAACCACGTAACCAGGAAGGGAGACAATCGTTCTATGGTTAGCGGTCTAGCAGCGATGAGACTCGCTTATTTAAGCAAAAGCCCTGTCAAGTACAACGCATCAAGCGTTAGACTCACATATTTCAGTGGGGTGATCCGCATCACCGAACTGAAATGCTAAGTCCCGTATTTATAGCGCCTCAGCTGTGAAGCTGGAGCGCTGTTAGGGGCACTGTGGCAGGCTTGGGCGCTGCTGGCTCAGCTCGCGACCAAACTGGCTTTTGCAGGCTGAGAGGCTACAATGTAACAAGATTCCCCGCTGTGTCAATGCATTCAGATTCACTATGACGTCACGTGACCGACTGAGTCAGTCTTGAACATGGGCAATGGCTACTGCCGAGAGAGAGAGCCAGGAGAGCGGCCCAAGGTGGCTGTGTGGCAGACTCAAGTTTGTTGGTATGAGACGCGCCCGGCCGCAGCAGCTCACATAGCGCTTTTGTTCAACGACTCAAACTGTGCAGCAATGCGACAGACACTCAAATCTGTAGACCCGCGGCGGGCCCCGTCCCAGTCTGGACTGTTGCCGAGTCGTGGTGCCTCACAGGCAGCCTGCTACATTGCAGTCCGGAAGCACTGAGCTGCAGCAAGGCCAGTGGACAGGGAGTCGTTGCGGCAGGCGGGTTGGCCCGACGTTAGACTAGTTGTCTGCTGTTCCAGGACCGGCCTCAGCCTCTGGGACACATGTGCTGGGCCTCCTGCGCGTGCTGAGTAGATTTGGTCTCTGTCACCATAATCATGGCACCAGCCCCCGGACAGGTTATGTTATGTTAAGCATACTTATAAAGCTCATGGCTGCCCCAGCAACGGGCGTCGCAGGGCATCAGACATTAGTTTTTACCAGCTCTACAGGTCTCAGTTGTGGCTGACGCGAACTGATGCATGTATTGTATTGTATTGTAATTGCATTTATATAGCGCTTACTACCCCTGACGAGGCGTCGAAGCGCTTTTTCGGCGGGTAGCACGCTACTCCGGGACCCACAGAGGATTAGTGTTGAATTAGTATAGTGAAACATGCAAGTACATTTTAAGTGGTGGATAAGTTAATCAGTTATTTGGATTTGGAATGATAGCAGAAGGATAGAGTAGGACAAAGGTTCGTATTTATCTATCGCTCGCTTGTTGACGCATGCTATTCAGGGAGCCTATAGAGGATTAGTGGTGAATTAATATGGTGAAATATGAGGTAATTTCAGTGGTGGATATTAGTCTGTTACTTGGAGTGAGAAGGATAGCGGATGGATAAAAGGGGAAGAAAGATTTGCATTCATATAGCACTTGTTACCCCTGATGGGCGTTGAAGCGCTTTTCTGGCGAGTAGCACGCCACTCCGGAACCCATAAAGGATTAGTGTTGAAAATTAGTATAGTATAAATATGAAGTAATTTGAGTAGTAGATATGTTATTCAGTTATTTAGGCAGTATATTAGTATAGTTGAATATGGAATTTGAGAAGTGAAACATGTTAGTCTGTTAATTTTTATTGAAAAAAGGATAGTGGAGGGATAAAAGAGTAAAAGATTTTTTTAATATATATATTAGTAGTAGGAAGAGGCTTTTGGATGAGTAAAAAGGAGTTTTGGAGGGAAGGAGTCAGAGGGGAGAGTGTATTGCTGTATTTGTCGTTGTGGATGGTATGGGCTGGGTATTGTTAAATGAGAATAAGGGCAGCATTTCTGGCCCTAGTCCCGACCAGGCTCGAACAGGCCCAAACAGGCAACTACCCTTGTCCTCTACACCCTTAACAGGCCCAAACAGGCAACTACCCTTGTCCTCTACACCCTTAACAGGCCCAAACAGGCAACTACCCTTGTCCTCTACACCCTTAGCCTCGACGCCCGGGCTGAGACGCCCTAAGCCTGGCCTTTTTTGTAGCCCTAGTAATCAGGTGACCCCTTCAGCCAATGGGAACCCTAGCCCTAACACTATCCAATCACAACACTAGCCCTAGCATCTAGAACCAATAGGAGACCAGGACCTTGCAGCCAATCTTAACCCTAGTCCAAGTATCCATTCATTTCAAAAACCCTGATCTCTACGTCCAATAAAGGCCCTAGCCCCATCAGTAGTCCCAACCCAAGTCAAAGCAGCCACTGGTACAGGTAGCCCTAGTCCCTACTTCCAATAGAAAGCCTAACCCTACTCTTAGTCCCACAACTGGTCCAACAACCAATCACACCAGAAACCCTAATCACTACTTCCAATTAAAGCTCTAACCCTAGCCCTAGTCCCAACCCTGCAATGATAGAATCACAGACCGAGAAACCAATCAGAACCCTCAAATACCCAACCAATGAGGACATTAACCCTAACCCAATAGAAATACCTGGTACAACCACCAATCAGTGTACACATGTGCCAACCACTAGCACACCATATAAGGTCCCAGCAACCTCAGACAAGGTTTGCTGGCCAGGGAGTTGGAAGCTGTTTGCTCCTGTTCAGAATCTCCTAGGAGACAGACAGGCTCAATCCACAAATTTGGACTTCAGCAGGTAAAGGCTTCACTAACTCGAAATCTAACAATACTGATTGAATAAAGCTTTACTCCCCCTGCTGGCCAAAAAACGAAGTGCACAGGCCCCAGTAAATATAGTTTCAACAGCTCACAGAAGCACCCTCTGATGTAGAAAATCCCTGTTGCTGGGAGGGGGGGAGGGGGGAGGCAGGGGGGCTGGCCTCACTGGCTTGTGAACACAAAATGGAGGCTGGGGGTGCACTGTTTGACCACACAGGCCTAAGCACAGAGCAAAGGAGAAATTTGGAGGGAAAACTGATTTGTCACCAAGGAATTAGAGGGGCAAACTACAGAGGTTGGACTGCAAATCCCACAATTCAACACACTAAATGAAGGCAATCATGGGCAGGGAAAACCACACATTTAAAACACAACACAGGTGATAAAATATGCAATTACAGGCAGGCTAAAACTACAAATTTTAAACTGTAACAACCACAGGCATAGACAGTAAGCACAGAAAGTGAAAATCGTTTTTTAAACAGCTTTTTGTCTTGGGAAGAGACAGCACTAGTCTGTCTCCTTACCACCTCCTGGACTCTGCTCACTGCAATCTGGGCCACATGTAGGCTGCAACTTACAAGATGGAGGAGAATGATTTGGGGGTGCACCCAGCAAGGCCCTTGACAGCGGACAACTAGGGTGAGAGAGAACTGCAATCTACAGGAGGGACACCCCTGTCCTCCAGCCGTAACTGAACTTCAGGAGCCGCTTCACGTGCAGACACTGTCACTGAAAGGCTTTTGGTCAACACAGGCTGAGCGGCAGCAGGATGTGTTACTTTCAAATTCTTGCCACGGACAGAAATTGGTTCTGCCGCTGCCAGAATTAATAAATCGACCTCAATGACGTCCCACACAGTGCTCCCCTCCCCTGGCTGGAGGGGCACAGAGATCACCGCCCCCTGCACACACGTGCCAGCACCCCTCCTGAGCACACAGGGAGGGGCAGAGATCACCGCCCCCCTGCACACATGTGCCAGCCCCCTCCTGAGCACACAGGGAGGGGCACAGAGATGGTTAAGCCCACTGCGCACACGTGCCAAATTAGCTCCCTACTACAGCTGTGGGCTAGCACCATCGCAGACAGGCTCTTTACTACTGCTGCGGGCTGGCACCATCGCAGACAGGCTCTACTACAGCTGTGGGCTGGCACCATCACAGATGTTCTGTACTACTGCTGTGGGCTGGCACCATGACAGACAGGCTCTCTACTACAGCTGTCGACTGGCACCATCGCATACAGGCTGTCTACTAGTGCTGTGGCCTGGCACCATCGCAGACAGGCCCTCTACTACTGCTGTGGGCTGGCACCATTGCAGACAGGCTCTACTACAGCTGTGGGCTGGCACCATCGCAGACCGGCTCTACTACAGCTGTGGGCTGGCACCATGACAGACAGGCTCTCTACTACAGCTGTCGACTGGCACCATCGCATACAGGCTGTCTACTAGTGCTGTGGCCTGGCACCATCGCAGACAGGCCCTCTACTACTGCTGTGGGCTGGCACCATCGCAGACAGGCTCTACTACTGCTGTGGGCTGGCACCATCGCAGACCGGCTCTACTACAGCTGTGGGCTGGCACCATCGCAGACCGGCTCTACTACAGCTGTGGGCTGGCACCATCGCAGACCGGCTCTACTACAGCTGTGGGCTGGCACCATCAGAGAGATCCCCGCCCCCCTCCTGAGCACACAGGCAGGGGCACAGAGATCACTGCCCCCTGCACACACGAGCCAGCCCTCATGAGCACACAGGGAGGGGCACAGATCACCGCCCACCTGCACACACGTGCCAGCCCTCCTGAGCACACAGGGAGGGGCACAGAGATCCCCGCCCCTGCACACACGTGCCAGCCCTCCGAAGCACACAGGGAGGGGCAGAGATCACCGCCCCCGGCACACATGTGCCAGCCCCCTCCTGAGCACACAGAGAGGGGCACAGAGATGGATAGGCCCACTGCACACAGGTGCCAAATTAGCTCTCTACTACTGCTGTGGGCTGGCCCCATCGCAGACAGGCTCTCTACTACAGCTGTGGGCTGGCACCATCGCAGACAGGCTCTCTACTACAGCTGTGGGCTGGCCCCATCGCAGACAGGCTCTCTACTACAGCTGTGGGCTGGCACCATCACAGATGCTCTGTACTACTGCTGTGGGCTGGCACCATCAGATGGGCTCTCTACTACAGCTGTGGGCTGGCACCAACCCCCCCCCCCCCCCTTCCTCCGCCCCCTCTTTAGGCTAATGGCTTTAGACTACTTTTACCCTGGGCTGAGCCCGTTTTTGCTTCTGAACATCTTGTCACCCTATGCAAATGGGCGCCATGAGACAGGCTCTCCTTTGAGAATGGGGTCTGGCACCATTACAGGGACCTTTTCTACTACTGGGGGGGTCCTGCATTGTCCACATGTGCTCTCTGCTGATGCTTGTAGTGGCTTGAAGCTGGCACCTGGATCACCAGGTGGATGCAAGTATGCAGGGCTGGGTGACGCCGAGGGCAGACACGCCAGGGCGGGCAGACTTCTGAGATGAGCGGAGACTGGAGGGGGCCCGTGGGCTTCAAGCCGTTGCTGTTAAGGGGAGGGCACCCCTTTCACCATCCGCATCCCTGCTCAGAGTAGTGTCACCGCGGGTCAGGTGCACCATCCAGGAAACGCTTTCACAGAATTATAGATTTCCTGTGAATTGCAACCAACTAAAAAGCGACACGCAGAACGCGCCACACCTCGCATCCGTGCAGCCTTCTTTTCCAAAGCACATACAGTGTAAACTCCACTCGTTACCCGCCAAAAATGCCACGAAATGCGAGTAGGAAAAGCGTGCACTCCTCAGAAAGCGGAGACACTCTCTAGAAAGCTTCAGCCATGAACGGGGGCAACTACGGAAAAGAGACGACCCTCGCACAAACTTCAGGGAAAAAAGATCGTTAAGGCGAACATAATGCCAGGACCTTCGTTGTACAGAGCCACGAAACCGGGTGGGGAATTAGCCTGCATATACCAGAATACACTATCGGTCTCTCACATTGAGGCCCCCACCCCAACAGTAGCTGAATATCTGTGCCTCAAAATCTTCAGTAACAACCTCCCAATATGCAAATGACATGCCTTCTACCACCCCCTAGCAATAACTTCCTTTTCATCGAACAACTAATGGAAATTATCTCCACCAATGATGGCCACTCACTATCCCAAATCTATCTTGTTGACTTCAACCTTCACTGGTCTAAGCACAATGATCAAGCAGTGATCTGTCTTAACGCTTTCCTAGCTGGGATGGACCTTATTCAATTCTGTGACCGACCAACTCACAACAAAGGAGAAATTCTGCACCTCATCTCTAAAAGTAATGCCATCACACTGTTAGACATTACTCCTTGTGACAGGTCCGACCACTACAGCATCTTCTTCCTTATCAATAGGGAGGTGATACCAAAAAAGAGCCAGCCCAAGAAAATTAAACATTGGAAAAGGGACCTCAGAAATATTGACACGGACTGTCTAGCTACCGACTGTAAAAAAGCCCGGTCTCCCCCAGTCAACATGTCTGATGTTCATGACCTCACGGACTTGTACAACTCAACTATCTCTGATATCATGGACTCAATAGCACCTTTACAACAAAAAAATTCTGCATCCAAATTCTCCAAACCATGGTTCAACGACAACCTAAACTGAGATCGTCGAAACTTAAGAGCAGCTGAACGCCTATGGGGATCAAAACCATCTGCCTTTAACCTAAAAGCCCTTAGACCGGTCAGAAGCTCCTACAAGAAAAAAAATCAAGATGACTAAGGCAGACTACTTCAGATTGCAGCTTAGACAAGCCTCTAACCGCCCCAAAAAACTTTTTGAAATTGTCAAACAGCAATCGGGGATAGCTTCCAATCATATCGACTCAACAGACATGTCCCCTTGCTGCTCCGATTTGGCTATCTTCTTTATCGAGAAAACTAAAGCCATCAGTCTTGACCTCGAAGCAAAGAGGGCCTGTGTTACTTCACTTGAAATTACAGTTCAGCCTGTCCTCTCGGCGATGCAAAAGCTGCTCAGTGTCAGCACTAAGAACAGGGCCACTTGGATCTCCTTCTCGCCCCTCAGTGAAGAGGACATCTACAAAACCCTGCTTAGCATTAACCCCTCCAATCACTTTAGCGACCCTCTGCCACCAGTTATCTTCAAAGAAATCAAGGAGGCCCTCATCCCCCTATGGACTAAAATTGTTAATGCTTCTTTAACTCAAGGTAAGATCCCTGAATGTCTGAAAGCAGCCCAGGTCTTACCTATTCTGAAAAATGACCTGATGAGGACAGATCTGATCTTAATAACTTTCGTCCCATCTCCAACATCCCTACTCTGGCTAAGCTATAAGAGACATGTGTCCAATCTCAACTGTGCTCGCACATCGAGACCTTCAATTTCCTGGATCAATATCCTTCCGGCTTTAGGAGTGGTCACAGTACTGAATCTACACTCCTCCACATCATTGATGGTATCTTAATCATACTAGACCATAATGAATCCTGCCTCCTAATCCTTCTTGATCTCTCCTCTGCATTTGACACCGTTAATCACGATAAACTTCTAGCTATTCTGGAACATAGGATGGGCCTCTCCAGCTTCGTACTGCAATGGTTCTCTTCCTTCCTTCACAATAGATCCTAAAGAGTTAAGTTGCTCCATACCATATCGCACCAGTCTGCATTTTCCATGGGGGTCCCGCAAGGTTCGGCCCTTTCTCCTATACGCTTTAATCTTTTCCTGGAACCACTAGCGAATCTTCTATCTTCCTTGAACATGCTCTTCCATATGAATGCAGAAGACACGCAACTCTACCTGAAAATCAATTCATCTGAAGACCTCTTCTCACTCAACTCATCCTTGGTGATTATCCAAAACTGGCTAACTGAAAACCATCTTCTGCTGAACACCTCTGAAACTGAATTCCCTTTCATCTACCCCCCTCCCCCCCCCCCCCCCCCCCAAGCACACCCTCAAGATTGACACCTGGATGAAACACCTCACCACCTTCAACTGCTCCCCAGTTAGCATCGACTCAGCAAAATCTCTTGGAATCACCCTGGACTCACACCTGAACATCAAGAAACATATTAGTACGATGTGTACGGGTGCAAATTACCAAATAAGGACTCATAGGAACCTAAAACCATTCCTCCCTCAAGAAGACTTCAAGCAGGTGGCACAAGCAAGCACTTGTCCTTCCTAGGCTAGACTATGGAAGTGCAACGCTCAGTGGCCTCCCCAAATATTCCTTAGCCCCGCTTAGGGCCTCCCTGAATGCCGCGGGCAGACTGATTACCAACACTAAAAGAAATGAGCACATCTCCTCAGCCTTAAGATCTCTAAAGTGGCTGCCCTACGAAGCTAGAATACAATTAAAGATTGCCTTTCTGACACACAAAGCCCTTCACCACCAATCACCCGGATATCTGGCACAAAAACTTGACTTTTCAGGGGGTGGCAGACCTAGTAGAAGTGCTACCTTATTGCTACTCAAACCGCAGACATTTTGTAAAAAGAAAACGAGGCTCAGAGCATTTTAGGGCATAGCACCCAAGATCTGGAACGCTCTCCCACCGGAAATTCGCAGAATCCCCTACACGGTGGCGTTCAGAAAGGAAGTACAAACAATCCTAATGAACAAGTTCCTGCCTTAATTTGTCCATGGCTTGTCTGTTTTCGAAGTGTCTGTTTTTTTGTTGTTTTAATTTTTTTGTACTTTTTATTATCAATTATTAATGTCTGATTCATTGCCTTACCTATTATGTAACATTGTGCCTTCCAGTTTTGTATGCAAATTCTTTTTTTTTGCTCACATTTATGTACAATCGCACTAGCTTAACATGTTAGCCTCCCTTACCTCAACGTTCCCATACTTTGTTTACCCTTCCCATTAATGTGAAGCGCTCTGATACCCTTCGGGGTCTTGTTCGCGCTATGCAAAACTTTTAAAATAAATAAATAAATAAAATAAACGCCCCGGCTTCTGTCAAATTTAGTCTTGCTCCCAGGAATGTCTTTTGTCTCTCTGAAACTCGGGATGAATTTTGCAGGTTCAGTGAGAAACCTTATGCATGAATGACTCATCATTTTATTTATGCTTTAGCGGCATTGTGTAAGCGACTTCGCCTTAACCAGCCAATTGCACAGGTTCAGGTGGACATACATCAAACGGCCTTCTCAAGTGCATGATCACCACTGTTCAGGTTTCAGAATAGATTGATCTAGACCCCCACCGGAGATCAACAATCCTACAAAATAAGCACATAAAATAACTATAAAAGATATCAGTAGTTCCTTTAACCAACCATCAATAAATAAACTCAATTCAACATCTAATTAAAATTGCTTAAAAAAATGCTTACAAAAATTAAAAAAGATGATTATAGCACACCAATTCGTTTGGGGGCAACGATATAATCATCCACAGTTGTCATATTATAACTACAATAAAAAGGATTTAAAAACAGTCTACGAGGTTCAGCAAGAGCTGGACAGAAAAAGAGCACATGGGGAAAATCTTGGCTGCCCCTCTTGCGTAGCTCAGCCAGAGTATTAACCTTCTTACACACTGTTGTCTAGTGACAAGGACAAGTAGCTCTGAACCCTACCACATGATACTATATTTGGGAAAGGACGATACATTTTTAGTCTACTACAATGTGCACTGTCCGTCTCAAAGTTCAATCTTAGTAAGTCAAACTTGAGATAAAATTCCAGCTGACCAGGAATCGAGAAGTGAAGGTTTACAATCAGGTTTAGAAAGTGCACATTGAGGATTTACCACAAAAGTAGAATTGTTAGAGTGGCTAAAGCTAATTCAAGCCTTAATAGATTCCTGAGAGAATCTTTCACCACTTTGCGAAAACCCCAAAAGGAAGTAACCTAAGGAACTGCTTGCCTTTGCTGTTTATCAGCAAGTATAGATAAACAACCTTAATGCCCACTTCGCAGGAGTTGGATGACCCCTTGCAGTCCAACTACAGGAAATCTGCCTTTTCTCCACGGTCAACTTGGATTTTTCACCTTTGCTGGGCCTTATTTTTGTTTGCTGGCTTTAGACCTCTGTACACTTTACCCCTACTAACCAGCAGTAAAGTGTCTGTCCTCCTCCTCTTCAAACATGGTCAAATTGGCATATTCTTAATTGGTATATTTAACTTGCCTATACGTTCCTAGCATATGATACAAAGAGTACCCGGGGCCTTAAAAGATAAATGCCACTAGTGGACTGCAGCACATTTTGTGCAAACATGGCTTCAAGCCTACAGTTTTAGCCTGATTGCAATTCAACCTGTCAACTAAACCCCTTGACAAGTCAAAACTTCCATTTTAAATATTAAATCATCCTCTTTGTAGGCTTAGTAGCCCACAATACAGGGTGACTGGTATAAGCCGGCCTAGCTGTATATGTAGAGTACATATTAAAATCCTAATACTGTATGTCTAGAATGGGACTAGGTAGAAAAATAACAATACACAATTATTTTTATTAACTATTAAGAATCCAACTCAATGGTGGGGACTGATTTTTAATAAATATTGAGGAAAAGTATTTTTTTTAGAATGTTACCTTTTCCTTGCCTGAAGTTCCTGGAGATTCATTTTCTCTCTAAATTCTCCTAGCCAGTGATTAGAATTTGAATATATGCAAATGAGGTGCGAAAATCCCTTTGGAGCTACACAGAAGGTCACTGTGATTAACAGGTCAACCTGGAAGGGCAGAAGACTCAGCTGAACCTAATTAAATATGCAGGGTGGAGACTGCGGGTATAATTTTTGACAAATCAGTGTCAAATCCTGCTGGACGGGGTATGTGGCGTTTGAATGGAACACTAGGGACACACTTGAAAGGAAGAAATCGGGATGCCAAGACAGTTCTTGGGTATCCATTATATGGATGCTAAAAACCTGGTTATTGTCTTACCAGTGAGTCCCTCTGACTCTGGGTTTATTAGGGGTACAGTGGCTGCTTCAAACTAGAACTTGGAGTTGGAAGTGGGAGGACACTAGGATTACAAAAGTGAACACCAGGGAGCCAAAGTTTAAAGTGGCTGAAGACTTACAGCATTTTTAAAATACCCAAAGTGGGTAGACTTTGAACTGGGAACTTTTACTCCATTGGTGAGGGCGTACCAAAGAGTCATTCCCACCCACTAACTTGTCCCGGGCATAAATGTGACACCTCGTGGAATTCACTTCAGAATACTGCTGGCCTGGAGGAAGAACAGAAGAAGACTGAACCTGCAGTCTGTGACCTGAGATGAGCCCTGAGGACTGAACCTGCTCCCCCTGCTTGAACCCAGGGCAAAGAGGTGAACTCCAAGGGTTATAAGGTTTACCTCCTGCTCAAGCTACAGGGATACAACAAGCTACAAGAAGTATTGCCTGCAGCTGCCTGGCAGCAACTGAGCCTGCTGCTGGCCTCTGGCCGATACCCTACGAGTCTCAAAGCACTTGCCTGAGGTCCTGGGAGCTTTAAAAGTATAATCCTGTGTGGCTTGGGAATTAACGGACTAAATCAGAGGGCAAAATATTTGATCAGGACAAACTTGGTTGCAGTATCCGATCTACGCCCCATCACTGCTGGCATCAAATTGCACCTAGGTCTCAGTCTACTGCCACCATTGACTATCGTTGGTGCTTTGGATATTTCACCTTACTTTAAAAAAACAAATCTTATCTCTTGTTCTCCATATTGGATTTTGTTATTTAGTTTACTACAGTTTCTTATTCTAATTTGGTTTGGGATATTAGTATTTTGACATTAGCACTATTTCGGTACTGTGTATATACTTAACACATTGCCCCATGTTCACCCTGTATACTCTGTGCCATAGCTACCAAGTGTTTGAGCACAGGTTAATTTAGTGACTTTACGTGCTCACCCTGAAAAGTCCCTTGAAGCAGTGATTACTACTTGAGGTTGGAAGTAACCAACCCCAATTAATAATTACATTTCTTATACTGCCCCCATGTAAGGAACCAGAGTGCAGATGGAAATACTAACACTTAACTCTGGAAATGGACCAGCTAGAAAAGTACACACACATTTTAAATACTTATTAAAAATCCAATTCGATGCTGAAGTCAGATGTCTAATAAATATTAACGAAAAGTAACTTTTAGAAAATTACCCTTTACCTGCCTGAATTGTTAGAATGCTAATTAACATAAGTGTCCGCATGCTCCCAGCCAGTGATCAGCTCTGAAAAAGTGCCAAATGCCTCTCAGGAGCAGACAATGAGCTGACCTCATAGGGCAGAAGTGACTCCTCCAAGTTCAATCAAGTATGCAGAGTAGGCGCTGTGGGCGTCCTTTTGAGAGCACAGTGTCAAACTCTGCTTGACAATTCCACTGGGTTCACGTATAATACTTGGGGTGCACTTGAAAGGGCGAGAATAGGGTGCCAAGACAGTTCTTATGTATCCCCTGTCTGGCTGCTGAAGGACCTTGATGATTTTGTCCTACCAGACTTATGACTCCAGGTTTTTTTGTGGGTACAGTACCTGCCCCAAACTGGATTTTAGTGTTAGATGTGGGGTGACACCAGAATAACCATACACTTAACCCTCACAGCCCAAGTTGAGTGTGCCCGAAGACTTTCACATCTTGAAATGGGATTGCTAGTGAGGGTGTGTTTCCAGTCCTGAGGCGGAAGCCGGGACTCGAGAATTGTATGTTCTAAACTTTGCTGCTAATCTTGCTGCTCATTTTATTTCATTGCCTATGTGTGTTTTATGTTGATTTTAAAACTTCAAACCGCGCATTTGCACAAAACCAGGGCTCGAACCTCGGATATTTCCTTTCCGGTCCCGCCATCTCTGGTGAGGAAAACTAGCTGGGCGAGCAGTCTAGTGCTCCGCCCCGCCCGCCCCCCGCCTGCATAAAAACCCAGGCCAATCACATCCTCGCTGATTGCTAGTGAGAGTGTGTTTCCAGTCCTGAGGCGGAAGCCGGGACTCGAGAATTGTATGTTCTAAACTTTGCTGCTAATCTTGCTGCTCATTTTATTTCATTGCCTATGTGTGTTTTATGTTGATTTTAAAACTTCAAACCGCAAATTTGCACAAAACCAGGGCTCGAACCACGGATATTTCCTTCCCGGTCCCGCCATCTCTGTGAGGAAAACGAGCTGGGCGAGCAGTCTAGTGCTCCGCCCCGCCCGCCCCCCCGCCTGCATAAAAACCCAGGCCAATCACATCCTCGCTGATTGCTAGTGAGAGTGTGTTTCCAGTCCTGAGGCGGAAGCCAGGACTCGAGAATTGTATGTTCTAAACTTTGCTGCTAATCTTGCTGCTCATTTTATTTCATTGCCTATGTGTGTTTTATGTGGATTTTAAAACTTCAAACCGCGCATCTGCACAAAACCAGGGCTCGAACCTCGGATATTTCCTTTCCGGTCCCGCCATCTCTGGTGAGGAAAACGAGCTGGGCGAGCAGTCTAGTGCTCCGCCCCGCCCGCCCCCCGCCTGCATAAAATGACCCCTTGGCCCAGGAAGCGCAGCGGGCGCGACGAAGGCACGCCAAAGGCAAGCCCGTCTGCGCCCGTCCGCGTCGGACCCGCGCCCAGTGCCGGAGATCCTGGTCAAACTGCTTCATCTTCCGCCCTTCGGCTAGTCTACAACCGTAATACTCTGTTGTCATTGGGCAGCCATATTGGTACCTATGGGTGCACCACTATTGCACCGGAGGACGACCAGCAGCCCCTTCCCCATCACTGCGTCAATTGTAAACAAATTCTTCCCAAACTACTTTGGCATTCCCTACCTTCCCCTAAGGCAAACCCGCACGGACCCAGATACAAGAAAATCCATCATTACCAATTGTATGCTCCTCAATGCCAGATCCCTGGTAAAACATAGCACCGAATTGGCGGAACTCATACAGGACTCTAAAGTCAAGATCGCCTTCATAACGGAGTCATGGACAGATGCGGCCTCAGGTCCAGACATCGTTAAGGCTACCCCCCAGGACTATATCTGTCTCACCATGAACAGAGAAAGGAAACAAGCATTTGCAATGCAATAGGTCTCGCATTAGGCAAAGTTTGAGCTTTTAGTATTGTAAATGGCATTGGCTATTTTTTTTTGCAGTAGTTACGTTTTGTTTTTATAAAAAGGGACATATAAAATATGTTGCATATTGACATATAATGATGCAGCCCGGACTGAAGTTAGAATACCCTGTCAGTCTAGTCCTACAAGAGGTGTTGCACAAGTTTTACTGTATTTCAGAATTAAGAACAAGTTCACTTTTTTGTTGATAGGTATTTCTGTAGACTGGAGATGTTTTGAAGTCTGTTTTCTCTTTCTATGCTTTCACGCTGAACCCCTCTAATCTCTCGACGCACATTTGATGCTTAAGCTCTTTCCCTGCAAGGTCTTCCTCAAAGGCCTTGTGAGTAGCTCCCGGTACTCTGGGATTGCTGTGTGACTGTGCACATTGTGTTTCAATTTGTACTGTAAGTGCAGCTCCTGACAGTCCTCTGACCGCAGTCCGGTCGCTGCCCTGCGTGTTTTCTGCTGGCAGCTGCACTCTGCAACCTTCCACTGTTCTAAAGGATTGTATCCCGAGAGTGGGCATTATTGTATGTTAACTCCACATTCCGCAATACAAATAACTTGCACTTTCCTCTGCAAGGCCTATTTCTATTTATAGTGGCTTATCCTGTACTTTATTTAATTTCAACTTTTATTAAAAGAAAAAAAACTACTCACTTGGGTGTGTGGCTGTCTTATTTCCCCATTCATAAGTTGTAAAATGCATATTTAACCTGCAGAGTGAATTTTGTTCTGTTCATGTTATTAAAGTATACCACTAGCTGCTGAAAATGCCTTGCTGCGCTCTACCAGCTGTTGGTGATGTTGTATTAAATGTCCGATTTCAGTGACAGACCAAGCTCGAAGAAGCTCTCCTTGGAAGGATGCTCAGTGTGTACTTTTATTGAAGGGCACTGGCGCTCCTGCCTCTCCCATCCTTTGTACGTCAAACTCCCACACGTTCATCCTTCCAATGTATGTAAAAACATCTAACACCAGTGCTGCGTTTTTTAGGTCTGGCTGCGAACAGCTCAAGTGTTTACACCGAAATCTGCAAACAATGGAAATTATGGAATACCCTCCCTCATTGGCTATGATGTGTGGAGTAGCCCCCCTGCACAAGCATAGGGTGATTTCACTGCACATTAGACATGCATCTGCTGAGAGCGAATAGACAGATTTCACTTAAAAACAGCCCTACTGACGGCCGCATACGAAGAAATAGCAGTGCCACTACAATGCAATAAGTCAATAAGGGAAGAAACCACTATATATAAAATTACATTTACACAGTTTTTCTAAATATTTTATGAGACAGTAAATGAAGAGCCTTGGCTGAAACTGTTCCACGAACATGTATAAATAGTTGCACTATTTTTAGTATCACCTGTGCAAACTTGCGGTCACATTTCGTAGAAATGTGGTGTATGTGCCAGAAGCTTCTAGTGCCTGCATACTAGAAAGCGCTCCTTCAAGATGACCATCACCAACCTTTATAACATCCTCGTTACTCTGCCGGCCTGCGACCAGGAAGTCAGGCAGGCCGGCGCGACAACAGGAAACAGGAAGTAGGAGGGCGGGAGCCTACCCCGCCTCCCACGGAAGAGCCGGAAGAGCCGCGATTGGTTGCAGCACCGGAGCAGGCAGGAGCCTACCCTGCGCCCCGGTGCCGAAGAATGGAGGAAGAGTCCTACTGCCGGTGAGTGGGGCTTCGCTTTGTGGCTGGCCTGCGAGGGCGGGAGGGGGGCATGTGTGGGCGCGCGCGCGGCGGCCTGTGTATGTGTGCGTGTGTCTTGGAGTCTGTGTGTATGCGTGTGTGACTGTGGGGGAGGAGGAGGAGGGGGTTGCCTGTCTGGGTGCCTGCGTGTCTGTGTAAGTGCGAGTGCGCGCGCGTGTGTGTGTGTGTGTCTGTGTCTGTCTGTGTGCATGCATGCATGCGCGGTAGGCTGGGAGTATGGGAGGGCGGCGCAGGACGGAACATGCGCGTTCGCGCACACCAATCCAGCCTGGACTGCGCTCGTGCACCTTCTCGTCCGTCCTTCCCTCGAGACAGCTGACTATACGTCTCCAACCCTGGAAGCATCCTTTGGATGCTAATTCCAGGGCGAGACCTAAAAAGCGAGCTTTACCTGCCGCTTATGCGGCTCAGCGGTAGAAGACCTGCTATGTCTATGTAAAGAACTCACAAGAACGAGAACTACTACTAAAACACCACTTTAGTCAGCGAAGGGTACGCACCAGGAGACAAGCAGTGCTGGCATGCTTTGCACCAGATGATCCACAACTGAATTGCAGTTTAGTAAAGTTCTTGAGGTCATGCGAAAAGAAAATGCCAGTACAGTAGTCACGAATTATCTTTAGTCGTCTAACACAAGCTGTAAGTCCAACATGGAGGTTTGAATAGATTGCTCCCTACCATTTACTCTATTCCTGCCACTAATGCACTTTATACAAATCCTAAGCACTTCTCTGAACTCTGGCATAAGCATTGATGGGAAGTATGGACTGGAACTAAGTATGTTGCACCTAACGACCCACGACTGAACTGCCGTCTAGTAAAGGTGCTGAGGCTATGCGGAAAGAAAATGCTAGCATAATAGCTATTAACTTTTTTAGTTGTCTAGAACCAGTGAAAGCCCGATACGATGATTTGCCGCAGATACTCCCTACCATTTACTCTGTCTTGGCACTAAAGCACTTTACTGAAGTTTATAGCACCTCTTTGCACTTTTACTGATTTCCGATATAAGTAGTGAAGGGAACTGTGTACTGGAATTAAGTACCTTCAAACGATGTGTGCAAATCCAAAAATAACTTGGTTGGGAAACTTGTTTTACATTTGTTGTTTGCAACATAAATGTAAAGAATTATATAAGACATGTGAATTCTTTTATATGTATATTTGGGTTTTACATTGGTATATTTTTGTATTGCAACGGTTTCAATTAACAATGCAAATAAAATAAAGAGATCGACACCTATTCCACTGTTTCAGTTTAATCTGCAATGAAGAGCTTGGTCCTCTTTTCGGTTATTATACTGGATTACAAAAAGGGTTCTAGTTCAAGACCTTGTACCCGTTTTTGACTTATTTAAGGAAGCCATAACAATAGTTTAGCTTTTTAACATCAATGCCTTGGCTTGCATGTTTGAGAGAGGGCCAAGCCCGAAAATCCTAATGAAAAATAAAGAAACTGTCAAATAAACACTGATGTAATCTCATTGGCTCGAATCTCATCCGTGGAGCTCTGAAAAAAGTAGGCATAACCTGCACTGTAGATTTGATTCTATTTCTGTTACTACATGATACAAAATGTAATAACGATGGTTTAAAAAAATAAACCAGCACTGTACATAGCTGTTGGTGTCTCACTTCAGGTTTAACTGGTAGACTCTGCTGCCAAACCCAAACCATGCCACAGGACAATGCGGAGGGAAACATGGCTAAAATGTTTTTCGGATTCAGCCTGAATCAATGAAAGAGTTGAAGTAAGAAATGTGCAGGAACAAATCTCTTAAATAATATCTAAATTGCTAAAGCCCAAAGGAACACTGCCCCCCCCTAAGTGGAACTAAGGTGTTTTGATGAGGCAGATAACATGCTAGTGGGATTTGAGGTGTCAGAGCATTTTTATTCTTACTTTTCATGGTAACAGAGTTCCTGTCGGTGGGAGGTTCTCCATTAGTACAGTCTGGGTTGAGGAAGGAGAAAGTTGGTAATGGGCTCTTTTCATTTGACAATCGTTAAAAAAAACTCCAGGTTTTAGAGTCCTAACTATTGTTAAGGAATGCAGGAATCAACCATTCGCACATAAAGCAAGAAGTGGCTAAGCCAACAGGTCTGGCAAGCCTGATGTAATGGCTATTTATGTTTTTTTGCACGCATATGCCACAAAATAACAATACGTTGTGGTCCCATTATACCAGGGATGGGCTCAATAATGCCAAAGATGCCAACATCATGCCAAGCATTGCTAGACTAAAAGTGGGAATAATTCTAACAGGGACACCACCAATAAATTAAGAAGGAACACCATTACGCTAAGGCAAGCATTACCGCCTTCGGGTAAAGTCCGCGCTATATAAAAATGCATAAATACATGAATAAATAAATACCGCCTTCGGGTAAAGTCCGCGCTATATAAAAATGCATAAATACATAAATAAATAAATACCGCCTTCGGGTAAAGTCTGCGCTATATAAAAATGCATAATTAAATAAATAAATACATACCGCAAAACATCCTCGTTACTCTGCCGGCCTGCGACCAGGAAGTCAGGCAGGCCGGCGCGACACCCGGAAACAGGAAGTAGGAGGGCGGGAGCCTACCCCGCCTCCCACGGAAGAGCCGCGATTGGAGCCGTGTTGGGACCACCGGAGCAGGCAGGAGCCTACCCTGCGCCCCGGTGCCTAATGAGGGAAGACGAGTCCTGCTGCCGGGCCCTGCAGCTGAGGAGAGCCGGTGAGTGCGTTGCTGAGCTGCTGCTGCGGGCGGCGGAGGGGGGGGGGGGGGATAGGGAAAGCATGTACGGGCGGGCGGGGGCGGCCTGTGTATGTGTGTGTGCGCGTGTGTGCGTGCGTGCGTGTGTGTGTGTGTGTATGTGTCTTGAAGTGCGTGTGTGTGACTGTGGGATAGGGGGTGTGTGTGTGAGCGAGTCGATGTGTACGGCGCGGGACGCGGACGCGACGTGCGCGTTCGCGCAGACGAATCCAGGAGAGGAAATGCTAGTGCACCCTCTGGTCCGTCCTTCCCTCCAGACAGCTGACTATACGTCTCCGTCCCTGGAAGCATCCTTTGGATGCTAATTCCAGGGCGAGACCTAAAAAGGAGGGGGGTTGGCCATTATTTATCATAAATCCCTCAGAGGGACAATAAACCCCGGGGCGGCCAATCTAGAAGAAACAATGATCTTTAACTTTACCCTCTCTGACCACCTCACTCTTAGAGGCTGCCTACATTATAGGCCACCTGGTGCGAAAGCACCTTTCCTCACAGCTTTGAGCAGCCTATTAGAGGAAGCCATCTGTGCCAATTCCTTCACACTCTTAGGGGACTTTAATTTTCATCTCGAAAAAGACTCTGACCCGGACACGCAGGCTCTCCTAGATCTATTACAGGGGGTGGAATTAACACAATTGGTCCACGGCCCGACCCACAAGGCAGGACACACTCTGGACGGTATTTTTTCCAACCTTCCTAATTTAGATGTGACGGCAGTCCAGCCGCTTTCCTGGTCGGATCATGCGGCAGTCTTTTTTAATATCACCTCAGCCCCTAGTGCCAATCCCATGCAGGCCAAAATCATACGCAAAAAGATCAGGAAATGGAAAAAAATAGAAGGCACAATGCTAACAGACCTGCTGACATCATCTTTTAAGCCCCCCCCAAACAATGTAGAGGAAGCAGCGGCAGACTATTCTAGATGGCTAGATGACGCTTGTCGGCAGCTGGCACCCTCAGTCACACTTAGCTCCACCCGTTCCAACCCTTTGGCCCCATGGTATACGGAACAAATCAGGGACTATAAAACACGCTGTAAGAAATTAGAAAGAACTTGGCGGAAAAACTATAGGGAGGATGATAAGAAACTGCTTAATGCAGAACTGAGAGCCTATAGGGAAAGGATCCACCAGGCCAAATGAGAGTTCTTTTCTAAACGCATTAAAGAAGCTACTAACTCCCCATAAGAATTGTTTAGCACACTGTCTTCATTGGCAGCCCCTAAACCTATAGATATACCTCCTAGTCGCCAACTATGTGAGGACCTAGCCAATTTTTTCCTGAGCAAGGTAGAAAAAATCTTCCTTCCGCTAAACAGCCAAATTATGTCTACGGTCTCGGAGGACGTCACCCCTACCACGCACGTAGAATCCAGCAGGAACTTTGAATTATTAAACAACTTTTCCCCCATTACTGAGGAGGAGGTATCAAGTCGGCTATTGAGAATAAAATCCGGCTCCCCCCACGACCCTTGCCCAGCCACAATTGCCAAAATGGCCCATGTCACTATTGCATCGGGACTCACTCCCCTGTTCAACATCATGCTAGACAAGGGGGAATTTCCATCGCGCTGGAAACAAGCCTCTATCCTGCCCCTGTTAAAAAAAAACAACCTGGACGTTACGGACTTAAATAACTTTCGTCCCATCGCCAGGCTCCCCCTCCCCGCCAAAATCATGGAGGGCATACTGAACACTCAGCTCAGCAACTTTCTAGGTTCTGGAGAAAGGCTGGATTTATCTCAACACGGATTTAGAGCCGGACACAGCACAGAATCGGCCCTGATAAAATCTACCGAAGACATTCGAATGGTGCTGGACGCCGGGGGCAGAGCCGCCCTGATCCTGCTTGATTTATCAGCGGCCTTCGATACGGTCCACCATAAACTACTGGTGGACCGGTTGAGGGCCAGTGGGATTCAGGGAAAGGCACTCGATATTCTGAAGGCCTTCTTGGCCGGGAGGACTCAATCAGTGGCCTTGGGGGACTTCGAATCTGAGCCATTTGTGCTCCCCTGCGGGGTCCCCCAGGGGTCCTCCTTGAGTCCATCTTTGTTTAATGTCTATGTCTCCACCCTGGCGCCAGTTATCAGATCCTTCGGTTTTAATCTTACTTCCTATGCTGACGACACCCAGATTGTGGTGTCACTGCGCCAGGGAGAACTAGACACCATCGCAGATCGGTTCAGATGCTGCATGCGGGAAGTGAGCAATTGGATGGCAGATAACTGCCTTAAGCTCAACTCCGCAAAAACAGAGGTGTTACTGTTTGGGATCAAAGACAACTTTTGGTCCCCCCGTTGGGGGCCAGAAGAAATGGGCTTCCCCCTACCCCAGTAACTAAGGTAAAAAATGTGGGGATCCTGATGGACGATTCCCTTTACTTCAGGCCTCAAATCAATGCCCTATCCTCTGCTACGCATTTTGTGCTTAGAACCATCAGGAAGGTCTTGCCATTCCTTCCTGTAGAACATAAAAAGACAGTAGTGACCGGACTTGTGATGTCTCCGTTAAGACTATTGCAACGCGCACCTTCTAAATACTCAGCAGGGTCTCCTAGACAAACTTCAGATCCTACAGAATGCAGCGGCTCGCCTGATCACAGGCACGTCCAGGTTCGCCTCAGTCTCCCATGACCTAATCAAACTACACTGGCTGCCAGTGCGGAAAAGAATCCTGTTTAAATCACTCTGCGTGATCTTTAAAGCACTACACGACGCTGGCCCCCACTGCCTGATTCCTCTCTTCCAGTGGTATACACCAACCCGAGCGTTACGATCAGCCGAGCAGAGGCTGGCTGTCATCCCTAGATTTAAGAAAGTTCGCTGGGGAGGCAGAAGTCTATCCCTAGGCGCCGCCAAGGCTTGGAACGCGCTGCCGGCCAATCTTAGACAGATCCCCGACCTACTCAAGTTCAGGAAGGCTCTCAAAACGTGGCTTTTCTCTCACTAATGCCCCCGCCCACCCCCACTAGTGATCAGCCAGCGCCAGGACACCTCCGGGTAACAGTGCGCTCTAGAAATGTCATAAATAAATAAATAAATAAATAAATGAAAACACCCCGACACATATTTTAGGACTGTTTCTAGCAAGGACAAGAACTACTGCAAATGTAGGGTGGTCAGGAGGCGGGAACTTTAACCTCATTGGTTAGCAAAGGGACAGGAGTCATCTCTACCCACGACCTCGTGGCAGGCATTAAATGTGGAATCTCCAGGCAACCACTCCAGAACACTTTCTGGACCTGAGGAAGATCAGAAAAGGATTGGACTTGCGGTCTGTGACCTGAGAGGAGCCATGAAGGACAGGACCTGCTCCTTTCTGTACACAGCACAAAGAGAATTCAAGGGTTAGTAAGCTGCACTCCTGTGTGGCTACAGTGAGATGTCAATTTGCAAGATGTCCCTTCCTGAAAATACCCAGCTGACCAATCATAACTGGACCTGGACTGGACCCTGCTGTTGACCTCGAATACCCTGGGAGTCTCCAAGTGCCTCCTCCGAGGTCCTGAGGGTCTTTAGAAGAGTACTCCTTTTATTGGGACTTAAAAAGATTACATTGGGACTTAAAAAGATGAAATTGTTATTGGGACTTAAAAAGATTAAATCAGAAGGTAAAATCTTTGATGAGAATGAATCTGTTTGATGTACCTGACCAGCGCTCCCGCGCATTCAGCTTGAAATTGCACCTAGGTCTCAGTCTACTGTAACCACTGACTATAATTTGTACTTTGTGGAGCTATTTTCCCTTGAATCTTTAAAAACGCTCATCGTGGTTCTATTGGATTTTTATCATTTTGGAGTCATTTTGTCTTAATATTTACTCTTTTTCGAATTCTTTTTGTGTTTTTTATTGTTTTGCATTTTGCCTTTATTACGGTTTTGGTGCTGCACAAATACTTTGCGCATTGCCCCATGTTAAACCTGTCTGCTGTGTGACATAGCTACTAGGGGGCTGAACGCAGGTTAATTTAGTTACTTTGATGGTTCATCCTGACAAGGTTTGTGAATACTGCTTCAAGTGAGCAGTGGCCCACCCCAAATAATAATGCAATTTCCTACAGTAACCATCTTGAACCTTTGTGTTTTGATGTATTTGTTAAAGAAGCTGAGGTCCAGGATTGACCTCAGCGTCTTGACTGATTTTGGTACCAGAAACTAAATGGAGTAAACTTCATAGTTTAATTGATTTGTTTGTACTTTTTACCTGCTTGTTTAGAAGGTATGCGAACTTGTGATGCAGATGGGCTGATGCATCTTAGTCTTTGCATGTTGGTGGTATTTGCACACGTTCTATACAATATCTATGTTGTATTATGCAGAGTATCTATTCCTCAGAGGTATTTTCGGATTCTGCCCCACTCCCCACACCACCTTGGTTCATGTGGAAGAATCTCCTTCTGCAAGTCACCTATCTGCGGGTCCTGACCCGCTCGAGTGCAACCTTTTCCACTAGTCGTGCCCTAAAGGACTGCCATGTTGTAGCAGGGGTATTACTTCTGGGGCACAGACAGTGCTCTGTGCTATAAAGGTGGTGGTGCAGGACTGCTATCCACCCCTTCTCCAACTAGGTGAAGTGCCTCTCCAAAAAGCCCCCATCACGTTTGCAGTATTATTGTCCTTCTTCATCCTAAGGAGTGACTGCCATTCTGAAGAGGTTTCCCTTATGAAGGGTATGTTTATTATTGTTGCCTGAACTCTTGCTTAAACCCCAACACCCTCAGCTAGGCACGCCTCTTTATGGTGGTGCAAGCGCACATCAGCCTGCTGGCTGTGTCTGCCACGTCCAGCGCTGTCTTCAGGCAGGTATTTGAAACGGTTCCTCCCTCTCGTAGAACTGCTTTGACCCTCTTTTTCATAATTCTACATTAACCTGTAGACCTCCTATGCTGGGAATGGCTTATCTATTCAGCAGCGCGTTGGAATTTGCGGTGTGCCATTGTGTGGCAGCTTCTCTCTGTGTTTCCTGTCATTTATACACTTTGGCTCTCCTTGTCTGAGCGGGGCCCTATAGAAGTGGGCACGTTAGCTCTCTTAAAGTGGAAACTATACTAGAGTCTGCAGCTGCATTGCGTTTACGTAGATGGGATCCTGGGAAGAATGTTTGTACTTTTTACCCACCCTGGGTGTTCAAGCGGTTGCTGAGGGCGGCTCTTTTCAAGCTTCCCTCCCTTGCTCCACAATACTTGGTAACATTGGCAGGTAATGTTTTTTACTCTGAGACAGAAGCAGAGTTTCTAGCAGGAAGCAGGTGTCAGTTCTTCCTTCAGGTGGACCCCATAGGTGTCACACACTGACTGCCCTTTTTGTCATCTGGCATGTAGCACAGCAACAAAGGGCCTCCACTTCTGTCGTGGGCAAGTTTTTATACAGTGCCTCCCACGGTGGCTCAGGTTCTTGAATTCTGTTTCCACAGTTTGCCTGCAGGCGTTCTTCGGCCTGCCTCTCTTCAGTTTGCCTTCTGTGCTTCACTGGAGAACTGTTCTTTTTTTTTCTTTCTTTTTTTGCAGAGTTTTATATAGCGCGAACTAGACCCGAACCGAATCAGGTATCAGAGCGCTTTACATATTTTTCCAGTTACGTTACATTTTCCAGTTACTTTCATTTTAGGCACGGGGAGATTAAGTGATTTGCCGAGAATCACAGGAGGTTTTGGCGTCGTTACCGAGACTCGAACCCAGTTCCTCCAGGTCCGAGGTCGAGCGCCCTGGCCGTTAGGCCAACTCCTCTCCCCTACTCTGTGAGGGCATCTTGTTCTCTTCTGATGGTGTGTCCCATCCATCTCCATCTTTTACTTATAATGATGGAGTCCATGCTCCCTGGTTTGTAATTGGGGAGCAGTTCCTTATTAGAGATGGTTCGTGGCTAGAAAGCGCTGCCCTCTGAATTAGGATGTTATAGACTGCAATGCCATCAAACAGTGAGGGCCGTGAGTTGTATGCGAGAGCCTCCCCCGGTGAATCAGTATCGAGGTCCAGCTACACCCTGGTGTTTATGATTGTTGGAAGGAACCCTGCTCCAGCCACCCTTGCTCCAGGTACTCTGGGGTGGACTGTTTATGCTGTGACTATGTCATGGTGCAGTGTGACCACCCTGGATTACAAAGTATTGGGTCAAAACTCCACAAACATCTCACTCCTTCAAGCTGTGATCGTTTGGCAGACATTACACACCTTGTGGCTGTTCTTCTGGGCAAACCTGCGGTGGCACTTTGGGCAGCACCTGTGAGGGTTTGGTCCATACTCAATACCTCCTACTTTCAGTTGAGCATTCCCCAGGCCATGTGGTCAAGATCCTTGCAGCGAAAAACAAAATGAAAATAAGTTTCCTCTGTGTTGGTCGCTTCCATTAATGCCCGTTGTAGGTCCTGCATTTTCTTCCCGGTCTATTCTGTTTCTTTTCCGTGTTTTGTCAATTAATCTAGTCTTTAACCCTTTTACTGCTCAGGAGTGCCAGACTTTGATTCCAGACTCTGCAGCAGAAAAAATAATCCGATGATCTTGACTATACATGAATGCTTCCGAAAGTACAGCCAATGTCAAGACAGGCGGGGTTTTGTACAAAATAGTCTACTATGACTCCCACAAGGAGGAGGAGGGCAAAGGGTTAAGGAAAAGGACTAGAAAGAAACCAATTCCAAACCCAATCACAAGATGCCACAATAATGCACAGCATGTGAACCAAGAACACATTCATGCTGCAAAAAGTAGTGCTTTTCTCCCACATTTCTCCTGTACAATGCCATTTTGTGCATACAAGCTCAGCAAAAGAAAGACCCGGAGAACAATTCTGCATGCAATGTACAGCATGGATGGGCTTTATAAGACAGAAAGAATAATGTTACTTACCCAGTAAGCATCTGTTGTTGGCATTCACATGCTTTGCATACTCCTGCCATCTAGTGTTGGGTCCGGATATTTGCATGTTGTTTTTCTTCGAAGAAGTCTTTCCAGTCACAAGGTAGGTGACTCCTCCTTTTGGTGATACAGTGCATGGGCATCGACTCCATTATCAGATTCTTTTCCCACAGAGAGTGAGAATGGAGTTAGTAAGTAAAGAATAGAGATGTTCATACGTATGTATATAGAGTAAGAGAGAGAACTGCAACATGGTATAGGTACCCGGGGAGGCGGGTGGGCGCATGTGAATCTACAGCTCTACATGCCAAGAACAGTAACATTATCCGTTTGAGGCATGCGAGCTGTAGATCACATGCTTTGCATAGACTATATAGCAGTATTCTCCCAAAACGGTGGCTAACCTGTAGCTGTTGCAGTTGTCTGAAAGAGTGTTTTAAGTACTGCCTGGCCCACCTTAGCTTGTTGTCTCGCCAACACATCTACACAATAGTGCTTGGTGAATGTGTGTGGTGTAGATCATGTTGCAGCCTTACAAATGTCAACTATGAGGATGTTTCCTAAGACAGCCATAGTAGCACCTATTTTGCGAGTGGAATGCGCTATAGTGGGTATTGTTAAAGTTCTTTGCTTTTGTAAAACATTTCTGAATGCATTTGAGAATCCATCTGGCAATACCCGACTTGGATATGTGATTGCCCTTGTGAGGTTGAGCAAAAGCAACAAAAAAGTAGTTTAGTTTTACGAAATGATTTTGTTCTTTCCATGTATTATAAGAGGGCTCTTTAAACATCTAAGATATGTAGAACTCGTTAAGGAAAGAATACAGGTAACTCAAACGATTGATCGATGTGAAAGGCAGAAGCTACCTTAGGTAGAAATTTGGGGTTAGTACTAAGAACCGCTTTGTCTCTGTGAAGTTTGAAAAAAGGTTCTTCTATGGTTAGTGCCTGTAGTTCACCCACTCTCCTCAGTAAAGTAATTGCAATGAGGAAAGCGATTTTCAAGGAGAGAAATTGCAGTTCACATTTTTGCATGGGTTCAAAAGGTGGGCCCATTAATCTTGTGAGGACTATGTTAAGACACTGGGGCAGGTGGAAGTGTTGGTGGGATAACTCTTAAGTCCTCGCATAAAAGCTTTGATTACTGGCACTCTAAAGAGAGATCAGTGTTGCCTATTTTGTAGATAGGCAGCTATTGCAGCAAGATGTAGGCGGATAGAAGTGTAAGCTAACTCTGACCGTGCAAGTGTAACCGATAATAAATTATATCAAGGGGATTGATGTTGTTATTATTGCAATAGATAACAAAACATTTCCATTTAGCTGCATAACAGGCTCTTGTAGGAGGCCTTCTGGCCTATCTGATTTCATACAGTCTGGTAGGAGATTTAGATAATCAAACTCTATGATCTCAGGAGCCAGGTTGAGTTGTTTGGGATCTGGGTGTGTGATTTCTCCATGGCTATGTGTGAGGAGACTGGATGTGAGGTGCAGTTTTTGATGTGGAACTAGTGACAGCTCCAACAGGGTTGTGAACCAAGGTTGACAGGCCCATGTTGGAGCTACAAGGATCAGTGTGAGGGATGTTTGTCTGAGTTTCCGAACCACTTATGTAATGAGTGGGAGAGGCAGAAAAGCGTAGGCAAATATCCCTGACCAGCACATCCATAGTGCATTGCCTTTGGAGAGCGGGTGTGGATACCTGGAGGCAAAGTTTGGGCATTTTGTGCTTTGGTGTGTGGCAAAAAGATCTATTTGAGGGAATCCCCAACTTTGAAAGTATGGGAGGAGATCTTGAGGGTGAAGTTCCCATTCGGTGATTTGCTTTCTCTCTGCTGAGAAGATCGGCAATCTGATTGTCTACTACTGGGAGGTGTTCTGCTAGGAGATAGATTTTGTGGTGAATTGCCCAATTCCAAATATCTTGAGCTAGGAGTGACAGTTGGAGAGTGTGTTCCCCCCTGTTTTTGTATATAATACATAGTTGTCGTGTTGTCTGTACGAACTAGGACAGCTTTGTCGACCAGGTGAGTCTGAAATGCTTTGAGCGCTAGAAACCATGCTAGCAGCTCTAAATGATTTATGTGGCAAGTTTTTTGCAGTTGACTCCACATGCCTTGCACTGTGTGATTTTGGAGATGACCTCCCCAACCAGTGAGGGACGCATCCGCTGTTGGCATTGTCTGTGGAACTGGGTCTATGAATGGCCGTCCTTTTGATAAATTGTGTGGGTTCTGCAGAGAGCGAGGAGTACGGCCGTTTACCAACACTAGATCGGTTAAAAGACACTGTGATTGGTTCCCACTGACTTGCAAAGCATTCCTGAAGAGGACCCACGTGAAGCCTGGCATGGGGAACAATCATGATGCAAGAGGCCATCATTCCCAGCAGCTGCATATACACTCCGAGCTGGTAGTGAGTGAGTGGGCTGAAACCGGAGAACTAGAGCATGAATATTGTGAATTCTGGCTGCATTGGAAAAGGCTAGAGCTCTTTGAGTATCTAATGTGGCTCCTAGATAGTTTTGAGTGTTGGAATATTGATGATGTGATTTCAACACATTGACTGTGAAGCCCAGTTGGTGCAGTAACGCACAAGTTACTTACCTTTGGTAAAAATATATCTGTAAGAAACATTAGTTAGTGATAGATTCCTTACCTTAGAATTACCCCCAGGCGTCAGCCTTGATCTGTAAAGTTTTCGTCAGCAGTACCCCAGCGCATCGAAAGGTGGGGTCGTGCGGCTCCGCATCCGTCGTCGGCGAGATGACTCTCGGGCTGACGTCAGTTGTTTCTTTTTCCGCGGCAACAAGCGCAGATCTGGAGAGAGCGGTACTCCCAGTCACTTTTTCACTGAGGTTTTTCAAGGCTTTTTGTCTCTATTTTTTCGAGTTGATCGACTCCTGGTGCCGTAGGGATGCCCGGTTTCAAGTCCTGTGGGGGACTGTCATCGTATGATGTCGGTGACGGACCCGCACAGCGTTTGTCTCTACTGCCTGGGGCACGACCACGACCCCAAGTCATGCCCCGACTGCCGGGCCATGGCACCGAAGACTTTGCGGGAGCAGTCCAGGAAGTTGCTGGAAGTTCGGCAGTCGGCTCCAGGAGTGGGAGCACTTGTTGAAGGGCTACCATGTGAAAATAGTCTGATTAAATGTAAAGATTCAATTCTCTGAGGTCCAAGATAGGTCTAAGAAAACCGTCTATGTTGGGTATGAGAAAGTAGATGGAGTATATGCCTGACCCATGGTATTGTAGTGGTACGGGCTCTATAGCTACTTTTAAAAGGAGAGACTGAACCTCTTGGTTGAGGAGTTGTATGTAGTCTGGTGACCGTGTGTGTGAACGTGGAGGAATGTTTTGAGGATTGTTGGTAAACTCCAGGCAATGACCAGAACGGATAATATCCAGTACCCATTTGTCTGTAGTTATCGATTGCCAGACGGGTAGGAATTGTGAAAGATGCCCCCTCGACAGGTGTTAAATGGTCCGAGGGAAGTGTAGGCAAGTCACTGTTTGGTATTGGAGCCTGAGGCGCGTGTGTTGGAACCTCTACCTCTACCCTTGCCATTGTTGCCTATATAACCCCCCCCTCTGAAGAAATCCTTGGAAGCAGAGGGATGATTGTTGCCTTTGTAGGTTGTAAAGGCAGTGAATGAGGAGGTATTCTTGGACCCTCCACGATAGAAGGAGCGCCGAAAGGAACCATGGCCGGAAGGTGACTGAAGGGCTCCCATAGATTTTGCCACCTCTCTGTCCTTTTTCATCTTTTCTAAGGTTGTGTCTACTACAGGGCCAAAGAGGTGTTCCTTGTCAAATGGCGTATTAAGAGTAGAAGCTTGAACCTCTGGCTTAAACCCTGAAATGCCTTCTTTAGAGAACGCTGGTGTTGACGGCTCTAGCCGCAGTGTCAGTGGCATCTAAAGTGCACCTGATGGAATTGTTTGAGATGAGCTGTCCCTCCCACACTAGGTCTTGAGCTTTGGACTTATGCTCATCAGGCAGATATTGGAGCACTTGCTCCATTTCATCCCAATGCGCCCTATCGTATCTGGCTAAAAGTGCTTGGGTATTGGAACTGCGCCAATAATTTGCAGATTGGGAGGCTGCTCTTTTACCAGAGAGACGTCAAGTTAGACTCTGTCTGGAGGTGGAGAATTTCTTGACGTTTGGGAATTGGCTTTTTACGTGCATTAGAAACTACCAAAGAATCTAAGCGTAACTGCCCCGTGATGTAAGCTGGATCTGATGGTGCATATTTCCATATTTTTTGCCTACCCTGGGGGTGAGGATACGTGCTCCAACAGGATCATTAAAAATGTCATCCACATGTCTTAGCATGCCCTTGAGCATAGGAAGTGTGTGAGTGGCTCTTAGGGAACTGCTAAGTGTCTCGCAAAGGAAAGCTCATCATCCTGATCATCAGGTGTATATGGTGGTGGTGAGTCAGTAGGTGAAATTAACAATGGTTGTGACTCAGGGGAAGGAGGTGATGGAGGAGGAGGAGGAGGAGAATGGTTAGTACCCACATGTTTCCTCTTTAAAGGAATGTGGTAAGCTTCTTCATGTTCAGGTTTGCGTTTGAGTGGCAATTTGGTGACAATATGTCCAGTTTTTGGATGAATATACAGTTCCTTCTGTTTCGGGTCCGGTTTTGAGGGCGGAACATCGAAACAGTGCTCTTTTGATGGAATCGGCGCATTTGTTTGTTTCAGCGCGGGTGTTTTGGATGCCGAGGATTTCGGATCCGAAGACGTTTTTGGCGTAGGAGGAGGTGGGACTGAGCCGGATTTCGACTGACACTGAAGGTTTCGGCTCGTTGCCTAAACGTGGATGACTCAATTCGGAGCCGGAAGGCTTTGGGGTGTGTTTTTGGTGCCGGACCGGAAGGCTGGGTGTCGGAAACATGTTCTGGTGCTGACCACGGCCCAAAGGCAGGGGTGGGAAGAGAGCCTTTTTCTTCGGCTGAGTTGAACTTTGGGGCAAGGGAGGATCGGTACTCAAGATGCGCTGCCCTTGCGGGATGTCTTCGTCCCCATCTAAGCCAGATCCGGAGACGAAGATAGGCTCCTGTTCTTCCTCGGCTCCCATGGCATCGCCGGTCTCTTGTTCAGAATCTTCTCCAAAGAGGTCCGGAATGGAACCGGTGTGTTGACTATGCATGTCGCGAAAGCAAAGCCCAACAGTCGCAAAGTTTGTTTTTTGATCGGAAGACTTACACGCGTTGCAGTCCTGTTCGTTGTTCTTCAGAGATAAGGACAAGTTACACACTTCGTGTGAGTAGGTGCGTGGGAACTTCGCTTAGCACAGAGGACAGAATTTGAATGGAGTCCGTTCCATCGACTGCGAGGCGGACCGACACGGGTAGGCCCATCGACCTTCCATGAGCTACCCGATCGAAAGAGGGATTTTGTAGTAAATATGATACGCGGAGCATGGAAATACGCGATCGAAAACAATACCGTCGAGGGTAAGCAGATTGTGCACTGAGGGGATCCCGAGAAACGGTGTCGAAACGGAGTGCAGCAAATCCATGTCCTAACCTAATGGCGGAAAAAAACAATCTGACAATGGAGTCGATGCCCATGCGCACTATCATCCAAAGGAGGAGTCACCTACCTCGTGACTGGAAAGACTTCTGAGGAAAAAACTTGCAAAAATCCAGACCCAACACTAGATGGCAGGAGTATGCAAAGCAAGTGATCTATAGCTCACATGCCTCAAACATTATCTTTTTATATGGGGTAAACAATCTCGCTAATCAGAGAACAACTTTGCATGGGTGAAGGTAAACTTAGAAAACCTGCTATGGAAAAAAAATTCCAAATTCGCCAGTGCAAGGTGCCAGCCAAAATGACTCTACAGTACACTGCCTATGTTGTTGGGTTTAGGATTTGAACATACGCAAAGGTTTAGCAAGTGCAGTACATCTGCTACCTACCCTGGAGCAGAGATGTGGATTTCTCCTGGAATGATAGAGAAGCTTGAGAACGAAGCTTAGTGTTGGATTGGAGGGCATGCATAATCCTACGCCTGTCTCACCCTTCAATATTCGAATCGCTTCCTATTAAAGCAGCCGGAGTTGCTGTGGTGTGTGTGTGTGCTTGCGGACACGTGTGTGAATAAAGCAAGTGTGAACTGAGGACACAGCACATTGCCGCACAGTATGTGCAAGTGCGGCACAGTCCAAGCGAAGGACTTCCAGACTGGAAAAGCTTCTTGGCAGGGCTACAAACTGAGCCTTCAGTGAAAGACAGTCTCTGAAGACCAAGAAAGTTCCCTACACTTCTGGGGTGGGGGTAGTACTGCGTCTCCACTGCTGGATGTACATCTTGTCAGTCTGCTCACGTGCAACTGTTCATGAATTCCTGCGCGCACTGAGATCCACTCTAAAGGGAATCAAGACATTTCAAAACAAAGCCTTGCATGGTAAAAACGTGCCTGCGCTGGGAGGGTGTTTTAATGTTCACTGGTCTGTAATTGAATGTATTTGTCTGCCTACAGGTGCATTTGCACGATTGAGTGTTGATACATAGTATGTGTCCCTTTTAATTCCTACTTGTGCAAAACAGAAATATGACCGTGTGTACACTTAATGAATAATTTGATATACTAAACATTAGATGGTGGGTTTCCAAACCTAAAAACCGCATAGGTCACAGAGCTATGGCCAGCCCTAATTTGTGTGGAATAATCAGAATTTTGTCAAACTTACAACCGATATCTTTGCAGTGGACAGAAAAATATTATTACTTCTCAATAGAACTGTAGAGGATGCAATACCTTTCCCAACTTCACACATATTTTGTTAAGTTGTGCTTGAAAATCGTTTTGTAGCTGCACCGACCCCAGTCTCTGACCATTTGCTATTAGAGGCCCACCGCAAGCAGTGTCCACCTCACCCGAAGCCTGCCTCCCATGGGCATCTCAGGGGGTTTGGGAGGTGTGCAAGGACCAGCAGACTGAAGAGGTGCAGACTTAGAAGCCAGACAGAAGGGTGTCAAGGATGCGGAGACCCTACATCCTCAGCGTTGCTACAGTTATTCTTGACAAGCAATCAGAAAGGAAGCTGGACACAGAAGGCCAGAGGACAGCAAGCTGCAGAGACTCACCGAATGCATGGGCAAGGAGCCGTGCCGGCTGAGAAAGCAGTTAGAGAGCGAGACACTGATGCCCTGCGTGGCGCCAGGATCCTCACACGCCAAGGGCCCTTTAGTAGGCTGTAGGCAGTAGGAGACAGAGGAGAGGTGAGAGGCAGCATAGGAGCCCTGCTGGACAGAGGAGAGGAGAGGCAGGTGAGAAAGGCAGAGACCCCAGAACAGCTGTGAAGAAGAACAGTATGGCAGGAAAATCAAGGTGGACTCAGACGCTTCATTGTTCACGCGCTGTAAAAAGGTAAAAGAAACTTTTCACTTCAGTCCCAATATAATCACTACATGATCGCCCAAGGAGAATGAGTTCCAGGAATGCCTAAACCACATTTCACCAAACCCCCACAAAGGCACATGCCTGACAGGCAGCTCTTCTTAGCAGGAACACGGTTACTGCTCACAGCTCTGGCTGCCCCTTGGAAGCAGCGCTCAAAGTGCATTAAAAAAAGGGTGGGACTATGAGGGTGCATGCAATGGGGCGGGGTCAGTGAGCATAGGGGCAGGTTCAAAAGTATGGCTAAAAAACTAAATATTCTCTAACTACATACAAAAATACCTTCAGGTGCTTACACATAAAACAGCGCACATCTTAAATGACAAAGAAAAAAACGTACGTTAATCAGTGACAAATGCACTACATAGTAAGTTCTGAAACCTCTATTAGTTAATGCACTGCAGAGGTCTGTGTCTGTAACCAGCGAGCCACAGAATTACATTTTGGTTGGTGCAGTGGCAAACGGTGACCTGCATTTTTAGTGCTACTAGGTCCCAGCCTGTGATAGAAAGCACTGTGAATATGTAAGTCTTTATTTCAAACTTGCATTACACACACACTATAAGATAGAATTCTACAAAATACGTAAAAAGTTAAAATGATGCTTCTAAAATATAGATTTTAGTAAAACCCTGGCTCTACGCAAAAACATTTGTTTTTACCTAGCTGTCCCTTTGAAGGAATCACTTCACAGCTCAGCTGGTTGCTCCCTGCAATAGCACTCACAAAGAGACAATCTTTGTCATCACAAAGCTTCAAGAGATTCCATCAATTAAAGCCAGTACTGACTCTCAAGCACTCTTTACATTTGCAGAATAACCAGTTGCGCAGACCTGCATTTCTTTAAGGCAAACAGGCACCCTGGCAAGAAGGTTTGGATATTGTTTAGCTGCCTGCCCGCCTTCGGTTTCACAGGACTCCCTGAATGATACTTCTGCTTAAGCATTTTAATGATCAGAATTAACCATCCCGGGACGGTTATGTTTTTCAGAAAAAGTAGAGGAATGGTTTTTCACAAATCAACAAAGTATGAGCACTTCGCGCCTGACCGACCCCGTACTCTCCGACCACTGTGTAGAAGGCACTGCCCACAGCTGTATAGGACTGGAAGGCTGCTGCCCACAGTTCTGGCTGCCCTGAAGAAGGAACTACCCACAGCCCTATAGGATCAGAAGGTGGTTACTGCCCATGCCTCTGTATAGACTGAAGGTTACTGCCCAACGTTTTACTTGAACAAAGGTTAGTGCCATTGACTCTGTGCCTTCAGAAACCGCTAACTTGTGTGCTTCCTTTAAAATGTGAAGATAAATTGTAAGCCTCATTAGAAGGGTGTTGGTATTTGCATCTATATGAATTAAATGTACCCCCTCGTTTGGAGGTGCAGCATGTAGGAACTACAAAAAGGACAGGACATGATTTCCTTTGCCACGTCCCCTACAGATGCCTGTAGCCTTAAGTTGAACGAGAGGATAACAGTGCATCCCTGACAGGCACAGAGTTGAAATAAGGGAGAAACGGGTAAGGGTCGACTAGGCCCACTGCTATGGAGAATGTCCAAAAACAAGCAAAGCTGGGAAGCTTGAATAGGGGAGAAGTAAAATGTTATTTACCCTGTAAGCATCTATTCGTGGCCTGTAGTGCTTTAGATTCACATACTGTGCACACTCATGCTATCTAGTGATTGGTCCGGATGTGTGCAAGTTATTTTTCTTCAAAGAAGTCTTCTCGAGTCACGAGGTGCAGTGACTCCTCCTCTCTGTAGTAATGCGCATGAGCATCGACTCCATTGTTAGATTGTTTTCTGCACTTTGGATGAGATGGAGCAATGCGATACAGAAGAGAGAGAGAGAGAGAGAGAGAGATGACCATGCAGAAAAAGTAAGAATGATCACTGCAATAGCCAAAGGAACCTAGGGAGAAGGGTGGACGCATGTGAATCTACAGCACTACATGCCACAAGCTGATGCTTACAGGGTAAGGAATATTGTTTGTCCGAGGCATATGTGACTGTAGATACACAAGCTGTGCCCAGTTTGTAAAGCAGCCCTTCCATAAGTGGTGGCAGCCTGTGGGTGTTGCGGTAGACTGAAGAAAGCATAGAGAGTACAGCCTGGCCAACATTGGTTTATTTGCGTCTTAGTACATCCACACAGTAGAGCTTGGTGAAAGTATGTGGTGTAGACCAGGTAGCAGCTTTGTAGATGTCAGCTATGGGAATGTTCCCCAACAAGGCCATAGAGCCCCCCTTGTTACATGATGATGGGCTTTTGGGTAAATAGGCAAATCCCTCTTTGCTTTTGCATAAAATGTCTGGATACACTTGACTGTCCACCTGGGTATGCCTGAGAGACCGCCCTTTAATGGGTTTCGAAAAGGCTACAAAGAGCTGTTGAGTTTTGTGAAAGAGTTTTGTTTTATCTGCATAGTACATTGGTGATCACTTAATGTCTAAGGAACGTAGTGCCTGTCCTGCAATGGAGTCAGGCTGGGGAAAGCAAACTAGGAGTTGTATAGACTGGTTAAGGGGGACCACCTAAGGGAGGAATTTAGGGTTAGTGCGAAGGACAACCCTATCCATGTGAACCTGAAAGAAAGGATCTTCCAAAGCTAAACCCTGGAGCCACCGACACGTCTGCGTGAGAATATTGCAATAAGAAATGCCACCTTCCGGGAGAGGAATTGAAGAGGGCAGGAATCGAGGTGTTCAGAGGGTGGACCCATAAGTCTAGGGAGAAAGATATTGAGATTCCACCCAGTGGCCGGAGGGACTTGTGGAGGAACGATCCTTTTGAGATCCTCCATAAAAGCTATGATCACAGGAATCCTCAAGAGGGACATGTGTTGTCTGTTTTGGAGACAGGCAGCCACAGCAGCTAAGTGGAGCAGGATGGAGGAGAACGCTAGTCCACAGGTCTGTAGGAGATAGCAGACAATGTCCTGGACACTAGCTGCTAAGGGATCAACATATTTCAATAGGCAGTATTGGGCAAATCATTTCCATCTGTCAGCACAGCAGGTGAGTAGCAGGCTTGTGTGATTCCTTAAGGATTTCATGCTGACCTGCGAAAGGACCCATGAAGGATAGGCATCGGGAGGGCACCCATATCCTTTGCGGTCTTAGTTTCTTTTTTAAAATCTTTTTTTAGCATCCCATCAAATGGGGCCAAAGAGGCGCTCCTTATCAAAGGGAAGGTTTAGGAGTTGCTGTTGGACATCTGGCTTAAAGACAGAGACACGGAGCCAAATGTTTCAGCGAATGAGCCTGCTGGAATTGATGCAGCAACAAGGGCACATCTTATTGTGGTGTTTGAGATAAACTTCCTTTCCAAGAGTAGCTTATACCTTCTCATGAGGTAGTCCTCTGGGAGACGCTGGAGGAGCTCCTCCATCTTGTCCCATTAGGAACGCTCGTCTTGGGAACGCAGGCCGACGGAGTTAGTGATTCGCAGCGACCAGTTTGCCAGCTGCATCAATACGCTTGCTTTCCTGATCTGGCAGGGTCGTATCACAGATACCCTGTGCATTAGCTCTTTTATGGGCAGTATGCATCACCAGTAAGTTGGGAGGAAGTTTACCCCTGATGTAGAGTGGGTCGGAAAAGGGGAACCTATATTTTTTTGTCTACTCTAGGGGTGACTGCATGAGCATTAACCGGCTCTCCGAATATATCTGAGAGCGGTCTAAGCATGCTCTTCAGCATTAGTAGGTATTGCATGTAACGCTGGGCGGAGGATAGAGTTTCCAGCAGAAATTCTCAACGGCATCGGCCACCCTATCATGGGTCTCATGGTAGGAGATACTGTCATCTGGTGGGACGGTCCCCATCATAAGAATCCCAGGGGTCACCCTGTGGGGGCATGCCTGGTGGATCTCCTGTGCCGTGACCCCCAACATCAGAGTGTGGTGATAGACGGCCGAGGCACTGAGAGAGGATGGATAGCCTTGCTGTGCCGCTTTCACTGCTTGGGCTGTGGTAAAGAGCTTCCTTGAAGCTGAGCAGCCTCTTCAATGTCTGAATGGTGGATGCCGGTGGCTGGGCGAGGATTTGACCGGTATCAGGATGGATCATGATGTGCCGCTTGTGGGCATCAAGTTAGTCCTGCAGCTTTTGGAGGACTGATTCAAAGAAGTTGACGGTTAATGTTGGTCTCGGCACCAGCACTGATTTAGCCTTAAAGGCCGAAGGCTTCAGAACCTAAGGGTGTTTCAGGGCAGAGTATGTCATCTTCAAGATCTTCTTCGATCCCAAGGCTGGGTGTGGTGTCCGAAGTAGGTTTTTGGTGCTGACCAAGGCAAGATGCCAGTGGCGACCTGGATGTCTGTCTCAGTATTGAGAGCGGCTGTCTGGCCCTTGGGTGTAGGGGCCACTTGGAGGAAGTGGTGTTGGGGTAGCAGGGAAGAAGGAAACATGCAACCTATTAAGTGGACAGTGGGTCTTTGATCTACAGGACAGAACCGGACCTTGGGTAAGGCAAGTAAATGTCATCCTTGGTTGCTGCCGACTCTGGATGATGTTCCCGTTCGGAGTCCTGGGTGCTGAAGAGGTCTGGGGTGTCGTCTCTGCATCTGCATGACATTTTGAGGCGACTACCCTGGAGGTCTCGAAGAGTCTTCTTCGGGTAGAAAAGGCGGCAGATATCACAGCTGGCCTCATCGTGCTTGGCCAAGAGGTTGTAACCTGATGGAAATCGGCCAGGGGTATTTGGAGCAACACCGAGGACAACGGCGTGAATTCCATCACAAGCGCGGCATGTGGTCAAGGGGAAAACATACATAGGGGGCCTGGAAGCACAACTTGGAAGAAGTGCAAGAGGCAATCTGCGGGTATGAGGGGGCGAGTCGAGTACACACCACAGGTACTGGAGAGAGAGGAGAAGCTTGTGATGCTGGAAGCCTTGAGGGAGCGGTGGAGGTGAACTGTCTCTGTGTGCTGGATGCACCTTTATGGAACTGTGTGCACTGCCTACTATAGAACTCACAGAGGCAATGCTCCCTTTCAAGACATTTATAACCTACAATTAAGGTGCGTGTTTTTCACTTATTTACAACTACTATCACCACCACCTAAAAAATATTTTAGAAAGTTTTGGAAAACCAAGCAAAAATAAACATTTAACAGGCCCTGCACCTTTGTAGCAGCAATTCCAAGTAAGAGCAGGTGTAACCATCACCTTCAAAACCGCAGACTGGTCTAATGAGCATCCACCTGTATTAGTGATTCACAGAACCTTACAATGTAGGTATTCGCTCTTGCAAGTTCCTCCTGACGGGATCTTGGAAATCTAACCAACAGTTCCCGTATATAGATAGACCACCTACCCATTATCTGAAGAGGGAAGTTTTAAATTACGAATAGGAATTAACCCTCGTTATATGTTTAACGGGATAAAAGAGGCTATGATGGATCGTGAAGGAAATTGCACCTGCAGTTTAGATACGAGGTGCGATAGTTTACAGTTACTGTTAGATTGTCTTAAGGCCCTTGATACACGGAAACATTTTTTACGACCAGTATTTATAAAATATGGTATAAAGAACCGTGCACAGGCAGCAGGATTGTTAACGGAGATGATCTATTTAGAAACTGCAAGTGCACTGGGGACATTTATGTTGGAGGTTAAAAAAGTTTTAATGTATATCAAATCGGGATTTTATTAAATTCATTTTAGGATAACAGGATATATTAGAAAAGGAAATAAATATTTACTATGGTATTGTATTTTTTTTATTGTGCATACATTGTTATAATATTGTATTATGGAAAGAAGGAACTGTTTCCTTTATTTTTATGTTCGAGGACCAATGATCTAAATAAACATTACCTTGAACTGAACTTCTGCCGGGGAGGCAAATCTATCGGCAGCACCAAGGCACCGGTCAGATGCTTAGTACAGATCAACAAGAAGGTTCTTAAATATCTCCTGTCTATCCCGCCTAGACAAAGCTGTCCCACCAAACTGGAAGACCAAGCAAGAATGAATCTTTTCAAAGGCTATCAAGAGGCTGGAAACACTGGTCACAGTATGCATGTGACACCAACATCAACACCCCACACATCTGGCTTGTATGGTAGGGTGGACACAAGGCAGTCATTACTTAAACAGCTTTTATGGCATATCTTTTGAGGTCTGACAAAGGTAACATTTAGCTTCATGCCCTAAATGCAAAGTATTAGTTATGGTAAAAACAGAAGTAGCAGAAACTGCCTGAGGCTGGAGTGAGATTTACAGTTTCTGAAAGAAGAGCTTCAGTTCTGAAAGTAGAAATGCAGAAGCAGGATGTGCCCTAGGCCACCATGAAGACAAACCGCAAAGGACACATTTAGACAAGTCATTTTCAGCTTCTCTTGGAGGCCTTCAGGCGATGAAAACTAGTATCTCTGCACTGCAGGCAGCTTCTGGCAGAGGTTACCTCACAAAATGTGAAAGGCTGGCCGGAGGGAATGCCTGCCAAAAGCTGTGCTCGGCTGTGCTGTGTCTAGACCTTGGGTGGGGAGATGTGCATAACATGGGGCTGTGCAAGCATAGTGCATAACAGGCTCTCTGCACAGAGTTTAGACTGCTGGGGGAAGAAGCAAAACACCTTCACTCTCAAAGTGCATCACCACAGAGACCGTAAAGCGCTAATGCACACGTCTAAATGCGTGCACACACAAAGACGAAGAACAGAGTGGTTTGAAACTCTAGTCAGATACATCAATAATGTTGGTGTTTGAGGAATCTTCTCCCCTTGACTTTAAAACATTATGGGCAGTAGATCTTGGCCAACTACCCTCTCCCCAATCTGAAACATGAAATCTGAGAATAACATTTGATACTCATCCCTTGAACCTCAAATAAGGGCCATTTCTGCAACTTGTTTTGCATCGCTTAGATCTTTAAAAAAGACACTGAATCTACTGGGGTTGTCTACTGACATGTCGACAACCCCATCTTGCAGGAGACAAGCCTGCAGAGGAAAATCAAAGACACCAATGACTGGGGCCCTGTTGCACACTTGCTAGGGAGGAACTGTCGGTGATCGTCCCATCAGGGCTGCTGGAACTACACAGGCTGCCATGTCTTCGTTTGGGAGGAGGGGGTAGGGCTTACAATCTCTTGTTAAAAGGTGGAAACTCTTTCAGGGTTTGCAGACTGCCACCTAGAAATAAATCCGCTGCTCTTACCTAAAGCCTAGGGAAGACATAAAAGCTGCCACCAGCCACACCTGATCCTCCCAAAATCTGCTTTTACCATCACTGGACATCCAATTGTTCCTGAACCATTTACCTTTGCAGTTAGGCATCGGGCATGCGCATGAGCATGAAAGATAACCTTGTGTATCGCATTTTGTTGAAATGCTTCAACATGTGGGACAATGTCTAAATTCACTCATAGGGGTTTAATACGCTTTTTTGGAAAACACAAGCCTGGCAAGACACAAAACTGTCTCTGCGCCAGACCTTAAGACCAAAAACGGCATATTCATCTTTGAGTCTTGCTCAGGCTGCCTCTGCCTACAAAACTAATCTGCTAGATCACCAATATCCACTGCACCAGGGCTGGTTTTTAACCATATACTTGTATGTGAACAGCAGAGTCTACACATGCATATTCACTGTTAAAGTTCATACATGGAAAGAAGTTGGCATAGCAAAATAGTCTGCAAAACTTCCACTAAATCTGTAAGTCTAGATGTGACTGTCAATGCATAACCTGAGTGCATGCATGTATGGACCTCAACCCTCTTCAACGACACCAAGCCCCGAAGAGCCGTGTTCCCCTTCCCCTAGTGAAAGACACTTACCAGCTGCCTCTGCTTGGGTGGTAGGGCTGGTGGAGGGACGAGCTCGTGGCCAGAGTCAATGCTGCTGAAGGAGTCGTTGAAGCCATACACCTCCATCAAGTGCTTGTTCTTCTGCTGGTACACATGCTCGTTCTGAGGCGTCCGGTAGAACATAGATGGCTGAGGCTCGGAGTAGTCTTCCAACAGCTGCATGTAGGCCAACACTGAAGAGAGAAGGAACACATTAACAGCCCGTACACAAACACACCACTCATATCAGCGCAGGCATCAAAGAGAGTGAGTGGCCCTTTTAGACCTCAGCAGGGCCAGTAGAAGGGAAGGAATGGCTCTCAGCCCATCTATTGTCTGACTCCTGCTACCTGAACTCTAGAAGGCGTTGGCACTGCATAGGACAATAAGGCTTCTAGTTTTGAAAAGGCAAAGCCCATAACACTGTCTTTTTGTTGTAGGAAGCTAGCTCTGTATATACTATACCAAAGTGAAGTATAATGTGCAGAGTGCAGTGGAACCCCAAAGGTAGGCAGTGTTAAAAGTAGATAGCACCTTAGTCTCTATTTGTGGTAGTGTGGTCGAGCGGTGAGGCTGTATCGGAGGACAGTGTTAAGCATCTGTTGTACACACTCACTCAGCAAATGATTTCAGACACTCGAAGACTGAACTTCAGACCAATTGTTTTTGTATAAAATATTCTTTAAGTTATTTTATGGTCTAGAACCAAGAAAGCATGGCACAGGTAAGTGATAAACATTTTGCAGTAAATATACAGTTTGAAATGTAAATGTACTTTGATTTGATCACAATAGTGTTACTGATAATGCAATACTTTTCAGAATACAGTACATATACTCTGTATAGGATTTTTAGTATAATATCATGTAAGTTACTTTTCAGATTACTTTTCTTACACAGTGCAGTATCCCTGGATACTGCAGTGGGAATTTGCCTGTAAACAGGTAAGTAAAAGCGTTTTGGTCATTTAGTTACAGTTTTAAAGGATTTCTTAGATTTTCCAACTCCACACTTAGGAACTTTTTATAGAAAAACAGTCAATGGTATCCTATGGAGGAAAGGAAAATGCTACTTACCAGTATGCATCTGTTCTTCGCATGTAGAGCTGCAGATCGACACACTTTATCATAGATCACCATCTGGTGTTGGGCCCGGATGTCTGCACTTGTTTTTGTATTGGTAAAGTCTTTGGAAGTCACAAGATAGTTGACTCCACCTTTGGACCATAGTGCGAATGGGCATCAGCTCCATCTTCAGATAGTTTTTTCGCCAGCAGGGAAATTATGGAGTTTTGTGAGAAACAGAAAAGATGCCCGGGTTTGCTGTATCTAAATAAGATAATACTGGGACAGATAAAGGTAGCAGGGGAGGCGGGTGGATCTGCAGCTCTACATGCCAAGAACAGATGCATACTGGTACGTAGCATTTTCCGTTCGAGGCATATGAGCTGCAGATTACACACTGTACTGTGCATAGATCGTATAGCAGTACCCACATCTAGCGGCGACCACCAGTATGGGCTGCAGATCACACACTTTAGGATAGATTGTATAGCAGTACACGTCCTTAGCGGCGACCACCAATATCTATTGCAGTTGTTTGAAATAGTTGAAGTTGAAATGACTTATAAAGCGCTCGATCACCAAGCGGTTTCATGGCGCTGTGAGTTGGCAGGGGGGCAGAAGGGAGCACCAACGAGGGGGTATTACAGTGGGTAAGCTTGGGTGAAAAGATAAGTTTTAAGGGCTTTGCGGAAGTCCAGATAGATTGTCATTGACCTGATAGGAGGAGGAAGAGTGTTCCAAAAACGAGGGGCAAGGAAGGAGAACCTCATGCCACCCAACTTAGTCCTCCGGAAGCGGGGAACATTCAGAAGGGCCTGAGTAGAGGAGCGAAGGGTACGGGTTGGGACATGGGGGAGATCATGGCGTTGATGAAAGCTGGGGCTGAGCCGGCAAGGGCCATGAAGGTCAGGCAGCCCATCTTAAATAGAGATCTCTGCAGGATAGGAAGCCAATGAAGGGATTTAAACAAGGGAGTGATGCGATGATACTTGGGGAGACGATAGATGAGACGCGCGGCCTGGTTCTGTATGGATTGTAGGCGCCGGAGTGGTTTGAGTACAGCCTGGCCCACACTAGCTTGTTGTTTTGTATGCACATCTACACAATAGTGCTTTGTGAACGTGTGCGGCGTAGACCATATAGCTGCTTTGCAGATGTTATCTTAGGGAATGTTCCCTAAAAATGCCATTGAAGCCCCTATTTTCCTGGTAGAGTGGGCTTTAGGAGGAACAGATAGTGTACGTTTTGCTTTGTGATAGCAAATTTGTATGCATTTGACAATCCATCATGCAATTCCAGATTTTGATATGGGGTTGCCTTTGTGTGGTGGTCAAAATTACACGAAAAGCTGTTTTGTCTTGTGAAAAGGTTTTGTCCTTTCAATGTAATAGAGAAGTGCCCTTTTTACATCTAGTGTGTGAAGAGCTCTTTCTGCGACTGTGGTTACGAGAATACTGGCAACTCCGCAGATTGATTGAGATGAAATGGAGAAATAACCTTAGGGAGGAATTTTGGATTTGTTCTGAGAACTACTTTGTTATGATGGAGTTGTAAAAAAAAGTTCTTTAATAGTTAGTGCTTGTAGCTCACTGACTCTTCTAAGGGAAGTAATGGCCACCAGGAAAGCGACTTTCCATGTAAGGAATTGTAACTCGCACTTGTGGAGATTTTCGAAAGGTGGACCCATTAGTCTTGTGAGAACAATGTTTAAACTCCACACAGGTGAGGGTGGTACCCTGGGAGGAATTATCCTTTTGAGGCCTTCCATAAATGCTTTGATGGCAGGTACTCTGAATAGTGACAAGTGCTGTCTATTTTGTAAATATGCTGCTATGGCAGCGAGGTGTAGCCTAATAGATGTGTATGCTAGATTACAACTTTGAAGATGTAGTAGATAACCTATGATGTGTTGGATAGACACATCTAGAGGATTGATGGTGTTATTGTTACAGTATATCACAAATCTTTTCCACTTGGCTGCATAGCATGCCCTAGTGGTGGGGCATCTAGCTTCTCTGATAACATTCATGCAGTCAGGGGGAAGGTTAAGGTAACCAAACTCTATGACCTCAGGAGCCAGATCGCTGGGTTGAGCTGTGCGGATCTGGGTGTCTGGTTTCTCCAAGGCTCTGGGTTAAGAGGTGTGGGGAGAGGTGTAGTTTTTGATGCGGGACTACAGATAGTTCCAGTAATGTGGTGTACCACGGTTGTCTGGCCCATGTTGGAGCAAACATGATGAGTCAGTGAGTGTTGTTGCAGTGTGCGCACCACCAGGGGAATTAGTGGGAGAAGTGGAAAAACGTACGCAAATCTGCCCGACCAATTCATCCATATCGCATTGCCTTTGGACAATGAGTGTGGATACCTAGTAGCGAAGCTTGGGCATTTGGCGTTTTCCTGTGAGGCGAAGAGATCTAGCTCTGGCTGTCCCCACTACTGGAAAAATGGTTGAAGAACTTGCGGATGAAGTTCCCACTCGTGAGTCTGTTGCATCTGACGACTTAACAGATCTGCTATGCTGTTCTTGACTCCTGGAACGTATTGGGCTAGGAGAAAAATGTTTTGAGGAACAGCCCATCTCCATATGCTTTGTGCTAGTTGGGAGAGTTGTAGGGAGTGTGTTCCGCCTTGTTTCTGTATGTAATACATTGCTGTCAAATTGTCTGTGCGGACTAGGACAGCTTTGCCCAGAATGTGTTTCTGGAACAACTTTATTGCTAGGAATATCGCTAGTAACTCCAGGTGATTGATGTGGAGCAACCTTTGTTGAGGTAACCACCTGCCCTGCATGGTATGATGCAACAGATAGGCACCCCAGCTGGAGAGCGATGCGTCCACTGTTCGCACAATCTGTGGAACTGGCTCGATGAACGGTTGCCCCATGGAAAGGTTTTTGGTGTTCCACCACTGCAGAGAGCGATGCGTGCAACCGTCCACCAAATCTGTCAGCTGACCTTGAGCTTGGTTCTCCACTGACGTGCTAAACATTCCTGTAGGGGACGCATCTGGAGTCTTGCGTGATGCACTATGAATATGCAAGAGGCCATCATCCCTATTAGCTTCATGAACACTCGAGCTGGAAAAGTGTTGCAGCTGAAACTTTGTGATGAGGCTTTGTATGCTTGTTATCCTGGCTGGACTGGGATATACAAGTGCTTTTGAGGGGTTTATTGTAACCCCGAGGTATTGTATGTGGGACGATTGTAGATGAGACATTGGGTGGTTTATGGTAAACCCTAAGTCGTGAAGCAGTTGGGTTGTGGCGTGAGTGTGGTGTACACACAGGTTGTATGACTTGGCTTTTATGAGCGAGTCGTCTAGGTAGGGGTACACATGAATATGCTGCCTTCTCAAGTGAGCCGCAACTACTGCAAGACACTTGAAGACTCTGGGTGCTGTGGTGACTCCGAATGGGAGTACCTTGAATTAGTAATGCCGACAGTCCACTACAAACCTGAGATATTTCCTGTGAGAGGTGTGAATAGGAATATGAAAGTAGGCGTCCTTGAGATCTAGAGTGGCAAGGAAGACTCCTTGTGAGAGCAGAGGAAGGACCTGTTGAAGTGTGACCATGTGAAAATGGTCTGATTGTACGTACAGGTTTAGGGGTCTGAGATCCAAGATGGGTCTGAGAGAGCCGTCCTTCTGTGGAATGAGGAAGTACACAGAGTAAACCCCTGTTTTGCTGATGCAGGGGTACTGGTTCTATTGCATGTTATTGTAAGAGGGCGATTACCTCTTCTTTTAGCATCGATAAATGCTCTGTTGACATTGGACATTGTCTGGATGGTATGTTTGGGGCCGGGGGCGGAGGGGTTTGGGGGGGGTGCTGAGGTAAGTTCTAGACAATATCCCGATTGAACGATTTGTCTCACCCAACTTTCGGTCGTGAAGTTGCTCCAGACAGGTAGGAATTGTAACAATCTTCCCCCGACCAGAGTGGAATGGTCCGGGGGGAGTGGAGGGAAGTCATTGGGTAGGGGTGGAGGCAGAGCGGGTATTTTTGGTTTTGCCTCTGCCTTATAGGACTTGGAGGGGTTGTCACAGGAATAACCTCTGGAGGTGGCCCTGTAAGAGGAGCGACGAAAGGAACGTCTGGGAGCTTGCGACTGCAGAGTTCCCATGGATTTAGCTGTGTCTGTCTTTCTTCATCTTTTCTAGAGATGAATCTACGGCAGGCCCAAATAGATGTTCCTGATCAAATGGCTGGTTAAGGATGGAAGTTTGTACTTCTGGTTTGAAACCTGAAATGCGTAGCCATGCATGTCTACGTAAGAGTACACTTGTGTTAATGGCTCGTGAGGCTGTGTCTGCAACGTCTAGAGCACAACGAATGGAGGTGTTTGTGATGAGTTTACCCTCCTGTATGAGGTCGTTGGCTTTCGTTTTGTATTTGTCAGGAAGGTGCTGCAATAGGGTCTCTAGCACGTCATAATGTGCCCTATTGTATCTGGCTAACAATGCGTGAGTGTTGGCAATTCGCCATATGTTAGCTGCTTGTGACGCTGTACGTTTACCAGAGGCGTCCAAGAGTTTCGATTCTTTGTCGGGAGGCAGAGCATCCCCTGACGTTTGTGAATTAGCCCTTTTTCTGGAGGTGGAGACGACTAAGGAATCCAAAGGTATTTGGCCCTTGATGTATACAGGGTCTGCTGGGGGAGATTTATATTTTTTCTCAATCCTGGGATTAATAACCCTAGCCCTAACAGGATCTTTGAACACCTAAGGTGCGTGTCCGACTACCTCTTTTAACATAGGGAGAACAGAGGTGGACTTTTTGTCTATGTCAAAAGTGTCCATTAAGAAATCCTCTTCCACCGGGTCTGCATGTAAATCTACCCCGTGGTATTGTGCAGCTCTATGAATGAGCTGGTTGAAACCCATGGTGTCCTCTGGAGGGGGAGGTCTAGAGGGATAGATGCTATTTCGTGGTACATTAGGGACATCTGGTGTATTATAATCATCCCATGGGTCTGGAGTTGAAGGCGGACTATGATCCCCTAGTGGTTCATCGTCTGCACCCCTCCCCCGTCATCAGAGGGTGGAGATGGAGTAGGAGAGTGGTGTGGAGGGGAGGCAGAGGAGGTGGAGAGAGTCTGATAGGAGATGCTGCAATGTCTCTTTTTTGGTGGGGGTGGAGCCGGTAGAGGCATGTCCATTGGTCTCTTTCTGTGGCTGAGAGTCAGTTGACCTGTTTTTGGGTCCATTATAAGAGTTTTTTGTGCTGGATCGGGACGAAAAAGCTCTCCTGTCTGAGGCTGTTCTCTCGGCGCAGATTCTTTGGGTTCCGAAGGCTTACGAGGCACCGATTCAAGAGAGGATTTATGCTCCTTTGGCTTGGAAGCGTAAGATTTTTTAGTCTCTGAGGGGGCCTGCGGGACCGGTTGTTGTTTCGGTTCTGAGCGGTTTTTCGGTGCCGGAGGCTGAGAATCCGTAGGTTTCGGAATGGTTTTTTTACTCGGTTCAGATGACTTTTTCGGAGTGGAGGGGTCGGTGCCAGTATGTTTTGGTGCTGATGCAGAGGGAGTGATCGGCACGTAAGAAGACAAGGGTTTCTTTTTCGATGCCAGGGTTTGGGTGTCGGCTCCGATGGCAGGCTGACTCGATTCCGAGTGGCCGGAAGGCGCGGGCGTGAGAAGTAGTGTCCCGGTGTACACCTAGGCCCGAAGGTGAAGGTGTCACCAGAGCTTTTTTCTGGGTTTCGGGGAGAGGTTCATGGTCGACGTCACTACTTATGACCCGCTGCCCAGGAGTGATGTCTTCGAAGTCGGAGTCATCGTCTTCGGCCGCGTTGCAGAGGCTTTCCTTGACCCGCTCCTTCTCCGGTACATCGACCCCCTCATGGAAGATGTCATCGAGAATGGATGTAGACGATCGAGCCATGCTTCTTCGAGATCGACGATTCCAAATAGTTTTCTTCAAGTGGAAAGAGGCACAAGCTGGACAGTCTCTGGCCTCGTGCTCCGGCAAAAGGCAGAGGTTACACACCTTGTGGAAAAGTAAATTTTGCCATGTTCTGTGTCCCTACGCCCCATCCATCATATGTTATGTGTGCATGATCAATATGCATATGTTATTCCCCATTTCTGATTAAAGACGCAATTCCAGTTGTGTCCACCTCTAGTATGTTAGTTTCCAGTCCTCGTGAATACTACGAATATCAGGCCTATGTAAGTAATGTTGCCACGTTTCTCAGTGTGCACGTTATTCAATTATAAAGTCCCCGTTTCCAGGCCTCAAAAGAGCCCGGACCACAGATTCAGCTCCTGTCTCCTGAAAGCCTCGCTGAGGAGCGATACAGCCCCCACCTGTATCCTCGACCCTTCACTTACTTCCTGCCTTGCAGTGCCCGGTGCACCCCGGCTCTGCCTCTGAGTCTGCCAAAAGTATGTTATAGTTCCAGCTATCAGTTCAGTCCTCCTCCTCTGCATTCCTAAGCTACTGAACTGCATCAATAGTTTCCGTCATTGTCTAGCCTTCTCGTCTCCACGTTAGAGAAATACTGTATTTAATAGTCATTTAATATTCTTCACGCACTACATGAAGAATAATGCATGGTCCAGTCTTAGAATCAAGTTAGCTTCTCCCCTCATGACTTCTAGTTTATATCAACATGTTCCCTAAACATCAGATACCAGATAGGGTTTAGGTACATGTCGCTCCGACCTTCCAGACTCTAGTCTCTGCTCCTAGCACAGAGTTCGTAGCCCCCAGCTTCTCCTAGTAACACGTCATTGCTAGTTTCCGCGCACCATTAGGTTAGAGGTCCCGGCTCCTTAGGTAGCCCCCTCCAATGTTTCCGCCCATTCATGACATATTCTGTTACGTTTTGCATCACATGTCTAAGTAAACTCCCAGTTACACCTCTTATTTCTCTTATCTCTCGCGACTGCTACGCGTCACGCCTTCTACTCCACCCACTGTTACGCCTATTGCAATGTACTGCTATGTGTTTGCGCTATGTATATAAGTCAATGTTTTGTTATTAAAATGTTAGCGCGCTCATCCCAGACCAAGCCCCGGCAGCTGCTGGGCCCCAGTTGTCCTGCTGGGCCTCTTTTCCCCTGCTGGGCCTTATTGTCCTATTCCTATGCAGGTTGTCCTGATCCTGTCCTTATGCTGTAATAAACCTGCAGAAACTCCTACTACCTCGAATCTTGACTCTTATTTTATTGAGCTATCTGTTATGCTATAAGTCTAGTCAAAAATAGGGTATTATTTATTTATTTACCACATAATGGCGCCCGAATAGGGACTTGCCCTTTCCCCACGCGTCGGTGAAGCCACGCCGACCCCCTGACCCTCTGCAGTCGTGACGGAACCATACTGGCCAAGTGCAGATATTTCTGCTTCAAGTATCCCTCAGGCCCACGGAGGAGACGGAGGAGGCGGTCCAGCATCCGAACGAGACGGTGGAGGAACGCGGCGAGTCCCGACCAGAGCCCAAGCCGAGAGTCCAAGGTCCGAGGTATCCGGAGGCCCACCCGTAACTGAAGTCCGAAGTCCGAAGTTCGTCGTCATAGTCCAGTCCCGTTCGAGGCCTTCCGTTCCGTGCTGCCCGGTGAGTACCATTGCTGGGGTAGTGTCTAGACAGGGTCAGTCTAAATTGACTCCTGGTCCGTGGGTTGGTGGTACCCAAGCCCACAAACGAAGTGTTCACCTAGGTGGATACGGGTCTTGATGCGTTCCTTTATGGGACCGGTATGTTCCGTACTGTTATAGCAGTGCATCCAGTAACTCTAGTCTGTTCCGTTCTCGAGAATTCTGTTCTGTTTTCAGTATTTTCAGGTAGTGTTCTGTTTGAACTGTTATTTATAATGTTGTTTAATGTATTTCCAATGTCGTGGTATGCCTGAATTGTTTTCCCAATTGTTATTGTTTTTCGTGTATTGTATTGTGTTCCGATTCAAGTTTAGAATGCCGCTCTTTTCCAAGTTACGTCAGTTAAAAACTAGAAAGGGTCTGCTGGAAGCAGCAGTTCCTGTTCCGCCTAGGGACAGTCCAGGTCACTTTATGTATCAGAAACATGGCATAAGCGCCATATTGTATCTAGATTTATGGGTAGAGTATACCAAACAGTTAGAAGAAAAGTATAGATGGCCCGTATCGGGTACATGGGATGCCGAATGTATCATGCGAGTAGAAGAAGCATTATGGAAAAAGAAAGCCAGACAGTCACAGAAAGATGCCATCGAGTTATGGCGTAAGGAAGCGCATAGAAGAACGGAAAAGGAAGTCAGAAAGTCAGAGTTAAGTAGAGAATCCCAAGAACGAGTCCAAGAAAGAGAATTAATCGAGATAGGTGAACAAGTCAAAGCCGAACAGTCAGACAGACAGAGGCATGCCCTTATTAAGGGTATGTATCCTCTCCTTGCCGAAGGCTTGCCAAAAGCGACCCCAGAGGCACCCAGTAATTTCCCGCCGCCATTAGTTCCGACCAAGTTACGTCACAAACCGACCGCAGCTGATATTTTTATTTCGTCCTATTTGGACGACACAGTTCCAGAATATGCCAATCCTGTTCGCGCTCCGCCTGTCCCTGTAAATCAGGCACTTCCCGTTTCTCCAGACACCGGAGTACCTGTTACGGTACCCCCGGGTCAGCCTGCCATACAAATTCAGCCCACGTTACAATTACCGACCCTGCAAGCACGAAGAATGTCAGTCGACGATTCTAGTATAGGGGCCGCAGGAGGAGGTCCTCCTCAAACCCCGCCGCCACACAAGCGTTTATCAGCACTCGAATTACATGCTCAAGCATCACAGCGTACTCCAAAAAGTAATAAGTCAGTTACAGAAATCAGACAAGCCCTTGCCGAATGAGTCTATGACGCAGTCCCAGGCGAGTATAATATGGTTTTATATTCCGTACGCGTAAGAAGGGTGACCGAGTATCTAGTCACCTTACCAAATATGAAAGAAGATCTAGATAGAATATATCGTTTCATCCGTACAGGGGATGATCCAGAAAGTATTGGCGAGATTATGTCTCAAAGGAAAGCCGAGATTCAGCTCATGATATTAAAGTTCCTGATCAATTGTCTAATAAGAGAACAAGATTACCCGTCTAAAGATCCCGCCGAAATGAGAATCCTGACAAGGTGGAGTGATAATATAGCCGAGGGTAAGCACAAGACCATTAGTGCCATGGAAAGTATGTACAAGAAAATTCGTAAAGAAGTAATAAGGTTACACGAACAGCGTAAAGCAGCACAAGTAAGCGAGAAAGAAAGTATCTCTGATCCTGAAGAGGAAGACGAGAATCCCGCCAGAATAGCGTATGTAGGAAAATCCAGATTTCCAGATCGCCATTTACGTCTAGAACCTAAGTCTATGTTTCATCATCCAGCACCAGAACAAGGTTCTCTAGAACAAGTATTTCAAGCTACCGATCACATTCTGAAATCACGGGTCGGTTATAGCGAATTAAGTACCATGCACGAACAAGAACTAGCCCGATCAGCAGTCCGATGGATTACTGATTCTACCACTTTTCCAGACGAAGTAGTGGCACAAATGTTTCTGAAACTGCCCCCAGCCGAGCAACGACTGGTGGGTATGTATATGATCCAGCACCTCATTACCCTGTATGAGGGTCAACATTCTGATCCAGGCCCGTTACATGATATCCTGAACGAGTTACTCCAGTACAGATGGAGAGGTCTAGGTACCGATTTAATAAGTGTCATTCTAGAACAGCGTCACAAGTATAGAACGTTTTTGAACCCGCATTTTGTTCATGTCTCACCCCCAGAAAGTAAACCATTCTACATAGACAGACAGAATCCGCTACGAGAAGTCCACCCAGTCCAAGGGGCGGGTGGCGTAATGCAACGAGTGTTTGTATACACTCCGATATCAAAGATGGAACTCCTTGAAATGAAGAAATTAATTCCCTGTCATGACAAAGATCCAGCGGGGTTCCATCGAGAATTAAAAGACATGCTCCGTATGGGAGAATGCACTTACCCAGATATCATTAAAATGTTAAAGGTCCTGCTACCCGCAGGGGTGTATGAAAAGTTAAAGGAAAAAGAATGGGAGGTGGGAGAGAAAAAGATCGATTGGGCAGCTCTAGAAGCTGAAGACAAGGCACGAGTACCAGGTACCGGTCTTGGAGATAAATGTAAAGAATTACCAGAATTATTGATTCAAGTTTTACCCAGATTATTGACAACTAGGAAAGAAGACTGGGATGCAATCTCAGCCTGTAAACAGAAACAAGAAGAGGATATTAGTGATTTTTATTCTAGATTCGAAAAATGTTTCAGTATTAATAGTGGTCTCAAGACAAGTAGTGAGTCATACCCTCATCTTTTCGTTACCAAATTAGTCGAGAATTCAAGTCCACAAATTAAAAATCGAGTTTTGAAAGTCGAAAGCACCTGGCAAGCAAATACTCCGTCCCAGATGCTCCAGATGCTCCAGTATCACCAGAATAGAATTAGAGAAGAGCAAGAACACGAAAGAAAACGTATGAAAGACACGAAAATGAAAGTGCTAGTTGCACAATCTATTCCTCAAGACAGTCAGAAGAGGGGTCCGAATCAAGCCAGTCATCCTGCGGCTCCCGTTAAAGGGAACTGCAATTATTGTAAACAGCCAGGTCATTTTATAAACGAGTGTGCAGTCCTGAAACACAACATAGCTACCGGTAAGACTAAAGAAAGACCACGTCCGCCGAGACAAGAACAAGTTTCACAGACTCCTCAGTCACAGAATGCACCGCAGACAGTTACAGTACCGCAGCCTATTGCTGCAACACAGCATGTTACATCACAGATGTACCAGTATGCACAGTCCGAGTATCCAGAGTACCAGTCATATTCATGAAACAGCCTAGAGAGGGAGGTAGGCTTGCCTCTCATCGAGATACCTGTAGACCAAGAAGGTCCCTATGTTCATAGTCAAGTATTAGGGAAAGACAGAAAGTTTCTGATCGATACAGGGGCAAGTAGGACCACAATTAGTCACGCCGAAGTTCCAGGGGCTCCGCTCTCAGGCTCAAGAAATGTTTCCCTTGGATTTTCAGGAAAACCCATAGTTAATGAGATATCAAAGCCAGTTACTCTAGAAGTAGGTCCCTTGTCCCGTACTACTGATCTGTTACTTACTAAGTCATGTCCAGAAAATCTATTAGGTATTAAGACACTGAAAGAATTAGGTACAGTTATTTGCTGTTCCCCAGAGGGAATACGTCTGTTCCTACGTGACTTTAAGGGTCACTATGTATTACGAGATTTTGATTCAAGATTGTCTAATGTTCCGCAGCATTTATGGGCGCAAGGTCCAACTGATGTAGGTTACATGCAAATCACACCCTATCGTGTGACTCTCAAACCAGGTGTAGTGTTACCACGAATCAGGCAGTATAGATTGCCACCTGAGGCTGTAGCAGCCTTATCCAAAATTATTGACGAGCTCATGGTTCAAGGAGTAGTTGTAGAAACTGACTCCAATGTATGTAATTCCCCGATCATTCCAGTCATGAAACGTACTGATCCAAATGCACCCCCAGTATATCGATTAGTGATTGATTTACGAGAGCTTAATAAATGTATTATTCCTCAGTACCCAGTTGTCCCAGACATTTCTTCCCTGTTAACAGCCATTGATTCCGAAGCCATGTTTTTCACTGTTATTGACCTCAAGAATGCATTTTTTAGTGTTCCAATTCATCCAGACAGCCAGTTTCTTTTCGGATTCTGTTTAAATGGAAGGAGCTATATGTTTACACGCGCTCCTCAAGGTTTCACAGAAAGCCCTAGTATTTACAGTCAAGCACTCAAGAGACAACTAGACAACATTCACATGCCAACTGACACTGCCCTGCTCCAGTATGTCGATGATCTGCTGATCACAGCCCGTTCTGAACGTGACTGCGAGCGAGCATCACTTACAGTTCTGTATTTTCTAGCCGAGATGGGGCACAAGGTGTCACCTTCGAAGCTTCAATTCTGTGTCCAGCAAGTGGTATACTTAGGACACTTGCTGTCCAAGAGGGGTAGGCAGTTGACACCCGATCGTATCCAGTTAATAGCGAGTCTTCCCCAGCCCAGAACCCAGAAGGAGGTACGTGCCTTTATCGGCCTTACTTCTTATTGTAGACAATGGATTCCCCAGTATGCATTTCTAGCCAAGCCACTGATACAGTTAACGACACAGGAGGCAGCCGTATCGACTGTCCTCCCTTGGACATCTGACCATACACTTAGTTTCAACGAGTTAAAGAAAGCCCTATGTCAAGCTCCAGTTCTAACTACACCAAACTACAGTAAGCCTTTTACACTTTTCGTTACAGAACGCGAAGGTACAGCATTATCTGTTCTCACACAAGATCAAGCAGGACAATACAAGCCCTGTGCTTATTTTTCGAGCACATTAGATCCAGTCGCCCAGGCGTTGCCTGCGTGCCTCAAGTCAGTTGCAGCCACAGCACTAGCTATCAGACAAAGTGATTCTATAGTTTTAGGACATTCCCTGACAGTACAGGTCCCACATTCAGTAGAAGTTCTTTTAAACCGAACACAAACTCAGCACTTGACAATTGCACGTTTAACAGGTTATGAATTGACACTGTTCCAGCCACACATAGAAATTAGACGCTGCAACGTCCTGAATCCTGCTACACTGTTACCATCAGTTAGTTCAAATCCAGACACACATAATTGTGTGGAAGTAGTTAACATTACGACAAAACCAAGACAAGACCTGACAGATATTCCGTTACCAGATCCTGACCTGACACTTTATGTGGATGGTTCATGTATGAGAACTAGTACAGGAGAACTAGTCGCCGCGTATGCAGTGACTACTGACACTGAAGTTATTGAAACACACCGTATTGATACTCTGTCCGCTCAAGCAGCAGAGCTAGTCGCTCTGACACAAGCCTGTATACATGCCAAAAACCTGAAGGTTAATGTTTACACAGACTCACGTTACGCATTCGGAGTTGTACACGACTTCGGAGTGCTCTGGCAGGAGAGAGGTTTTATGACTTCTCATGGAACCAAGATTCAGCATGGTCTCCTTATTCAAGCCCTGTTAGATGCCATACATTTACCGACATCTATTGCTATCATGAAGTGCAAAGCACATACGAAAGTCACTGACATTATTTCCCAAGGTAATGATTTAGCAGACCGCACAGCCAAGCTTACAGCACAGACTCCAGACATTCCAGTTAATCAGACACATATTCCAGATCTGACTACATGCATGACAGTTAAGGACCCTACACAAGATGTCATAGATATCCAGTTACATGCTACTCCTGATGAAATCAAGAAATGGTCTGTACAAGGAGGGGTCCAGACAGATCAAGGATGGTTAACGAAGGGTAGAGCCACATGGTTTCTCCCCGATTCTATGGTTCAAGTCATTATCAATACCGCACATAGTCCAGCACATTTAGGAGAAAAAGCTATGTTAGACAGTATCCAGAACATTTGGTTCAACAAGCATTTACGAGCTGCAGCCAAGCAGAAAGTCCGTACCTGTATGATATGTTGTCAGTTTAATCCAGGTAAAAGTGTTCCGGTGGAACAAGGTGGTTTCCAGCCCCCTGACCACCCTTTTGAGGTCCTCCAGATGGATTATATTCAAATGGAGCGATGTCGAGGTTTCAAGTATGTCCTTGTAGTTGTATGCGCCTTGTCCAGGTGGACAGAAGCATATCCAGTCCCAGATTACACAGCCGCGACCACTGCCAAGCAGTTGGTTCGTGAATTCTTCCCTAGATATGGACTCCCTAGAGTCGTATATTCTGATAACGGCCAGCCATTCTCATCCGAACTCATGAAACATGTTTCCCTTTTGTTAGGGTACCAGTGGAAGTTCCATTGTGTACGCCATCCAGAAGCAGCTGGACTAGTCGAAAGGCATAATCAGACTCTGAAAATTCGAATTGCTAAAATATGTAAAGACAAGGGTGTGGACTGGTTAGTAGCTCTGCCAGTCGCTCTGTTTTACATGCGTATGGTCGCACATTCCAGATCAGGTCTGTCCCCGTATGAGGTCGTTTTCGGCCGCCCCCCTAACATGTGGGGTACTCCTAGACCCCGAAGTATTACCGATGTTTCATGTAATATGCTGACAGATTACCTAGCTTCCTTGATGTCTGCCCTCAACTCATGTCGTTCACAGGTTGCCGCCGCATTTCCAGACAATACCGAGGTGGCACCGCACGAGATCGTTCCAGGGTCCCTTGTGATGATCAGAAATTTCGACAGATCAAGTCCGCTGGAACCACGTTGGAAGGAGCCACGTCAGGTCCTCTTGACCACCCGGACTGCCGTCAAGTTAGAAGGCAGGAAGGGGTGGGTCCACCTTTCTCATGTAAAACTTTTCAAAGGACCGAAACCAGTCTTTAAAAACATTTCCAAGAACATTTCCCAGGATTTGAAGGATTGCCAGAACATTGTTTTAAAGGACTGTCCCGCACAAGACTTTATTACAACCCCTCCCTTGTTAGAGAAAACTCCGCAACAGGAGTATAAATTAAAGCTCAGGTCTAATAAGTCAGCCAGTTTGATTGTATAAGTCCTCCCCTAGGTGAAACGGTTAGACTGTTTCTGACATGTATAAAATAGACCCCCATAGTGAGAGAGTCAGTCAAAGTTCAATCAAATGTATCGTTTTTCTGAGTTTTGTATTATTTCTCAGCATAATGATTTCCTGCACCAGCTATGCTTTCTATCTGTGTTTTTCAGTTCCTCATGTAAATATGTCTGCTCATGCTACAGTAGAGCACACGTTTAGTGATCTGCCTCCTCACGAATATTCATACCGCCTCGCAATGCGTAATAACACATTTATCCGTATGTTACATTATTCACACCAGACCAGCAATGCCACAAATTGTTGGGTGTGTGGTCGACTCCCCCCTTTCCAGACACCGAAGGGAGTCCTGCCACTTTTTCCTTATCCATTCTCACACAATGGTTCGTGTGGAGCATGGTCCACGTTAACGTCATCCTCAACAGATATGTCTTTTCTTAACAGTACATGTTTCCCAGACAAGCAAGGTTTCCCCCACAGAACAGGTTTAGATTTAGAAAATGAAGTATATAATTTAGGAAATTATTCGTCGAATTTCATGGTTCTGAATGTTCAGTCTGATACTACTCCAGACTCACCCGTTATTTCAGTACTACCAGTCAAAGGCGAATTATGTGTCCGTAGTTATGGTTCTGTACATATAGGTCATAGTGAATGTACTACTGTTATCCAGTATAGTGACAGTAGGAAATCTATTTTCAAAGCTTCACGTCATTCTTATTTTGTTTGTGGTCAAACTGCATATGTCCGTCTGCCCCTCGATTGGGAGGGAACCTGTTACATTGCCTTCCTACTGCCACCTGTTTTTCTAGCCCCACCTGACTATCATAGGAATTCTTTCTTAGTACACACTAGACACAAGAGAAATCTCCCGATTGTCGATTATACTGAAACTGCCGCAGAGCAATTCATTGATATAGATAAAGGTGTTTTCCCTTATTTAGGTACAGTTGTAAATAGTAAGCTAATCCGTAGGTTAACAAGAACCCTTGAAGCAGTAGTAGATGAGACTGCCTCCGCTCTAGGTAATTTAACTGAAGAGCAATCCTTTATGAGAATTGTCGTTTTACAGAATCGTCTCGTCCTTGACGTCATACTGGCCGATAGGGGCGGGGCCTGTAGAATTCTCGGATCCAGTTGTTGCATTTTCATTCCAAATAACGCGCCGTCTGTTTATTCAGCTATAACCAGACTCCATAAAATTGCCCATCTGTTACACCAAGATCCAGGCACCTGGACATGGTCCGGTTGGTTCTGGAATGTAATTTCCGCATGGGGATGGAAAGTCCTGTCCTTTCTAGGTATTGCAGTAGCGATCATATTTAGCTGCTGCCTCTGTATACAATGTGGCCCTGCGATTTGCAGCATGTGTGCTACCTCTTGTATTCCCAGTCCCAAGCCCCGTCCTAAATCCCGTTCCAAGACAATTCGAGACGAGCAAATGGTACTGTATGAAATGATAGACGGTATCATGAATATTGATGTTTCCTGATGGAAACGTAGTGACAAGGAGGGAATGTGGAAAAGTAAATTTTGCCATGTTCTGTGTCCCTACGCCCCATCCATCATATGTTATGTGTGCATGATCAATATGCATATGTTATTCCCCATTTCTGATTAAAGACGCAATTCCAGTTGTGTCCACCTCTAGTATGTTAGTTTCCAGTCCTCGTGAATACTACGAATATCAGGCCTATGTAAGTAATGTTGCCACGTTTCTCAGTGTGCACGTTATTCAATTATAAAGTCCCCGTTTCCAGGCCTCAAAAGAGCCCGGACCACAGATTCAGCTCCTGTCTCCTGAAAGCCTCGCTGAGGAGCGATACAGCCCCCACCTGTATCCTCGACCCTTCACTTACTTCCTGCCTTGCAGTGCCCGGTGCACCCCGGCTCTGCCTCTGAGTCTGCCAAAAGTATGTTATAGTTCCAGCTATCAGTTCAGTCCTCCTCCTCTGCATTCCTAAGCTACTGAACTGCATCAATAGTTTCCGTCATTGTCTAGCCTTCTCGTCTCCACGTTAGAGAAATACTGTATTTAATAGTCATTTAATATTCTTCACGCACTACATGAAGAATAATGCATGGTCCAGTCTTAGAATCAAGTTAGCTTCTCCCCTCATGACTTCTAGTTTATATCAACATGTTCCCTAAACATCAGATACCAGATAGGGTTTAGGTACATGTCGCTCCGACCTTCCAGACTCTAGTCTCTGCTCCTAGCACAGAGTTCGTAGCCCCCAGCTTCTCCTAGTAACACGTCATTGCTAGTTTCCGCGCACCATTAGGTTAGAGGTCCCGGCTCCTTAGGTAGCCCCCTCCAATGTTTCCGCCCATTCATGACATATTCTGTTACGTTTTGCATCACATGTCTAAGTAAACTCCCAGTTACACCTCTTATTTCTCTTATCTCTCGCGACTGCTACGCGTCACGCCTTCTACTCCACCCACTGTTACGCCTATTGCAATGTACTGCTATGTGTTTGCGCTATGTATATAAGTCAATGTTTTGTTATTAAAATGTTAGCGCGCTCATCCCAGACCAAGCCCCGGCAGCTGCTGGGCCCCAGTTGTCCTGCTGGGCCTCTTTTCCCCTGCTGGGCCTTATTGTCCTATTCCTATGCAGGTTGTCCTGATCCTGTCCTTATGCTGTAATAAACCTGCAGAAACTCCTACTACCTCGAATCTTGACTCTTATTTTATTGAGCTATCTGTTATGCTATAAGTCTAGTCAAAAATAGGGTATTATTTATTTATTTACCACAACCTCATGAAGATCTGTGTCTCGAAACTTTGATCCACACGGAGGATACTTTTTAAAGGGAGTCCTTTTCTTGAGCCACATGCTCTGGCCTAGGTAGACCCGAAGGCCTTCGTAGACGACTGGAATTGAAGGCTTCGAGGTTGAAGATGCGCATCGATTAGGGATCGTGATCGAAAAAAATACCGTAGAAAAGAGTGAAGGATTGCGCGTCGAAAGTTGTATCGTTCACGGTACCGAATTGGAGCGCGATAAACACATCCGAGCCCAATGGTGGAAAAAAACTATCTGAAGATGGAGCCGATGGCCATGCGCACTATGGTCCAAAGGAGGAGTCACGTATCTTGTGACTTCCAAAGACTTTTCCAATACAAAAACAAGAGCAGACATCCGGGCCCAACACCAGATGGCGATCTATGCTAAAGTGTGTGATCTGCAGCTCATATGCCTCGAACATAGTGTTATCGGTTTGGGGTAAGTATTTGGTAGTGGGAGTTGAGCTTCTGGGGGTAGACTCAGGGGTCCCCCAGGGTCAAGGATGCACTCTTGTTTCACCCTCAGCGGCACTAGGGCGGCCGGGTGCAGAGGCCCAATGTTTTCCATTGGCGGATAGTGGGCCTCCGGTTGGTGGCTGCTGACTAGCAGGCCTCTTGGCTGGGGGAGCAAATCTCCTGGACTTTAGCTCAGGGCAAATGGGGAAACAAATTAGCACCAAAGATAAAACCCTCAGCGGCACTAGGGCGGCCGGGTGCAGGGTGCTGTTTTCACGTCAGATGCCCCGTTGCTTTCAATGGAGAACATCTGGTTTGTAAAGACACTAAATGCTTGGGGATGAATGTCTTCTGGATGCGACCACCACTTCGACAGGTAAGTTGGAAAGTTAGGGGTTGGTTAGGCACTGTGCAGGGGTGCCTTTTGGGATCGGATCTTCTTACCAGCTCCTGGTCGCGGTTAGGGGGGGGCTGTAGGAAAGTGGGTTTCTGTTGCAGTAACCCCCCCACTTTTTGCCAGACTACTGATGCACTTTTCCTTGGTGTGCCCTGGGTCCCTGTCAATCAGGCTCCCAGGGCCTGTGTTGTTCCCCCAAAAACGAACCAAATTGGCATCTCTGGCCACAGGTCAGCCCTTGTTAAATGGTACCACAGGTACCCAGGGCACTGTGAAAAGAGAAGACCTCTAAGGGCTGCAGCACTTATTGTTCCACCCTTAGAGGGCCTGTACCCTGGCACTCACACACTGCCTTGGCAGGCTGCGTGTCTTTGTGCAAAACCTAGTGAAGAGTCGACATGGCACACATCCCTTTGTGCCATGCCCACAAAACGCAACCCTGGCATCCATCAGTCACCCCTCTAGCTGGGTGCCTTATGCCAGTGGTGAGGGTACAGGTGCATGAGCCCTGTACCCCTACAGTACACAGGTCCATTCCTGGACACTGTAAGTGCTGCCATTAAGAGTATATGGTGCTGGGAGTTTGTCATTACGAACTTCACAGCACCATAATGGCTGCACTGAAGACTGGGTTGTTTGGTATCAAACTTCTCAGCACATTAAACCCACGCTGATGCCAGGGTGGGGTTTAATGTAAAATGCACGACAGAGGGCTGTGTTGCACAGCCCCGTGGAGAACATGCCCAGGCTCCCAGTCACTGCCTGAGTGTCCAAACAGGACGCTCAGATGAACAAGTTACTTACCTTAGGTAACGGTAAGAGAAGGCTCGCTGCCAGAGTTGGGCTTCCCGAAGATAGAATGTAAGGCTTCGTAAAAGCTTTGAAGCTGGGCAGGGGTTGCTCCGGGTCCCGGAAAGGCTTGAGTCGACCCAACAGGCTCCGCGGGTGGAGCCAGACGACTACCTGCCGCGTCCTGCGTCGGCTGACAGACGGGGAGAATGCGAAGCGCGACGATGCTTCTTCGCTTTCTTCTTGTGCTTTGACTTACTTGAAGAATTTGCTGGTGGCTGCGCGACGGGTTCCGCGCCCTCCCTCTTGACCCGGTCCTCATACGGCACGGAGCGGACTGCCGGGTCTCAAGAAGCTTTCGGGACCGCTCCCGCAAACACTTCGGGTTCATGCCTGGAAGTCGGGGCACGACTTCGGGTCGTGGTCGCGCTCTGAGCACAAATGGCATAAGAGGTGCGAGTCCGTGACCGACATCAATTTGTGACAGGCGTCACAAGCCTTGAAGCCAGTCCAATGTGACATCCCTCGTCAAAAAGTGACTCAAGGTACCGCTCTCTCCGGATCAGCCCTGGATGGCGCAGAAAAAGAAAGAACTGACCTCAGTGCCCGAGAGCGGCGTTCAAGTAGATACCATGACGTCATCCCAGCGATCACACCGCTAACGACGAACGCGGATTCGACCGATGCCACCTATCGATGTGCAGAGGTACTGCTGAGAAAAAAATTCTCCGGGGCCAGTCGGATGCCTGGGGGTAATTTTAAGGTGAGGAATAAATAACTAACAGTTTCTTTCAATAAATCACAACGCAGTGTTGTGATTGGCTGGGAGAGTCTGGAAGCCTCAGTGCTTCCAGCAGACCTGCCTTCGAGGACGAAGGTGAGACATGCAGCGGCGGGAGAGGTGGTGTGGTGGAGAAGGTACGTTTATTTATTTTTCTCCCTTTTCCCACCCCCGTTGAGAGGCAGCCGCACCTGCTGGTGTCAGACTGAGTGGCGGGATGGAGTTGAGTCACCTACATCTTTTAATGTACGTTTGGTCTTGACAAAATGTATTCCTGCCAGTCACTGGCAGGATTGATCATTACCCAAACCATATTATTTCCAGGTAAATGATAGAAGATAGTGGGTCACAGATGGTCTGTTTTTCCTTCGGAGGCTGGTAAGTTGGTTCAAACCTGCATTTGCTTAACCTCCCAAAACATTTAACTGTGCCCAATTTCCAGGGAGACCTGTAAGCAAGAAGTAGTTGGGTAACAGTATCAAGGGGATGTTTTTCACCAAAAGGTTTTGAGTGGCATCGAACTGACAATGAAAGAGAAACTGGAGTCTTTATGATATCGCACAGAACCAGAAGGGAAAAACATCAGAATTATTCACTTTTCAGTTATCCATAATTTGGTATGACCCCCTCCAACCCCATCTACACCATCTTTCAAGTGCTACCCAAGGTCATAAGAGTAATGGGGGAGACATGCATAACATAACAATGCCCCCTCTCCCTGTTACGAAAGAGCAAAGTAAAGAAATATCTCAAATAAAAAATTCAAGAGTAACCTTCTGCCACCCACCCTCTCCCACCCAACTCCCAAAGCTGTGCTTTCAGATCTCCATCCAGAGTTGCACTAATAGGCGCTTGCACTGCCCTATCAGTGTGGACTGAAATTCCCTTACTATGTAAGAACAGTGGGAAACAACTATTTTTTCCCACTTTTGCTACATAATAGCAGTGAATACCCACATTTAGAATCTGGTATTCATGATAGTGCTTGATGGTGAGAGCCATACACAACAAGGAATTGTAGATGGTTAACTGTGACTAATGGAGATGCTGCTTATTGACGGGTTCTGAGTGACATTAAATAGAAAAGAGTGAAGCACAAGTTGTTTACGACTTGAGGTCACTGCAGGGAATAACCAGATATTGATTTTATTGCTCATGATAAAGGATTCTGTTGAAAACTGTAGATAACAAATATAATTATAAGTGACTGACTGTGACTTACACAGATGCTTTGTGCTGAAGGGTTCTGGCAGTGCTTAATTTGTAAAATGTAAGTGCCAGGACCTCGTCAGGAGGCCACTGCAGATGGCACTACCCTTTGCCACTGCCAATGACCGTACCAATACAAGGACTAACCATCACACTCCTACAAGTGTAAGAATTCAGACTATTCAAGGTTACCAAAACTATATGAATGGTTTGAACGGCAGGTAGTAATAATTTTTTACGTATATTGATTTAATGAACAACTATTGTTGTGTTCATCTCTTAATTAAACAGGCAGCGCCACCGTGTGGCAGACTGTCATAAGTGCCAGTGTTGACAATTAAGTGTTGTTGCAGAGCACCGGAAACTACTGGATCAAATTAAGCACTGGTTCTGAGTAATCTCAAACTAACAATAGAGATGCTCGAGTTGTCTACGATTTCACTCAGAACCCAGAAGTGAAAAACATCCCTGGAATTCATGTTTTACCGATCTATAATTGTATGCTGTAAATACTCCTCTCCCTCTCCCTCCCCAAACACAATCTCCTGTCCATGCTCCCAGCATGTACGCCGGTGCAGAGGAGTGACTGGAGAACCAAAAGAAACGTGTTAAAAAAATGATGGGTACTAAAATCCTGGCTTCCCGAGACCCACCCCCACACCACCCTCTGAAAAAATCCTCCTTCTCCACCTGAAATGGAAGATAAAACATAACCCTGCCTACTGCTACTTTGGACAAGCTCCGTTGTGACGTCAGTGCAGTGAATACATGGATGCCAACAATGGAATGCAGATACAACACTCTTACTCTTTCTAGGAACAAGTGATGTACTCCCTTATTTGTCATTTAAGTTTGGTTTAAAACAGGTCTTAAAAACTTTAAACATTCTATTATTTTCTATATTTGGTGTTAGTTTAAATGTTACTTTCATTGCTCTACCAGTGTGTTTTCATTTTAAAATTGTGTTTTTATAATGAAATATTTCACAGCGATGCACCCAAATAATCCAATGGACACGGTGCAGCCCATTTAAAAGTGGTGCGCAAGACAAGTGTACACTGACAGCCGAGTAAGTGTGCAGTTCTCATGTACACCAGCAGACAAGGCGGTCAGTGTGCAGGACACGTGTACACCGGAGGATAAAGCTGTCAGTCTGCAGGACACATGTACACCGGAAGACCAGGCTGTCAGTGTGCAGGACATGTGTACACCGGAAGATAAAGCTGTCAGTGTGCAGGACACGTGTACACCGGAAGATAAAGCTGTCAGTGTGCAGGACACGTGTACACCGGAAGACAAAGCTGTCAGTGTGCAGGACACGTGTACACCGGAAGATAAAGCTGTCAGTGTGCAGGACACGTGTACACCGGAAGACAAAGCTGTCAGTGTGCAGGACACGTGTACACCGGAAGATAAAGCTGTCAGTGTGCAGGACACGTGTACACCGGAAGATAAAGCTGTCAGTGTGCAGGACACGTGTACACCGGAAGACAAAGCTGTCAGTGTGCAGGACACGTGTACACCGGAAGATAAAGCTGTCAGTGTGCAGGACACGTGTACACCGGAAGACAAAGCTGTCAGTGTGCAGGACACGTGTACACCGGAAGACAAAGCTGTCAGTGTGCAGGACACGTGTACACCGGAAGATAAAGCTGTCAGTGTGCAGGACACGTGTACACCGGAAGACAAAGCTGTCAGTGTGCAGGACACGTGTACACCGGAAAACAAAGCTGTCAGTGTGCAGGACACGTGTACACCGGAAGACAAGGCAGTCAGTGTGCAGGACGCTTGTACACCGTTGGTGCACTAGCAGCCTTGTCAGTGTGCAAGACGAAACTACATCGACAACCACAGTTGTCAGTGTGCAGGGAGCGTACACTGAAGGATAAAGCTGTCAGTGTGCAGAACTCATGTACACCGACAGGCACGGCTATCAATGTGCAAGACGTGTGCACTGAGACACAAGGCTGTCAGTGTGCAGGACATGTGCGAACCGTTAGCCAGAGCTGTCAGTGTGCATGCAGGACATGTGTACACTGAGGGACAAGAATGTCAGTGTCTGGAATGTGTGTACACCAACAGCCATGGCTGTAAATGTGAAGGGTGGGAGCACTGAGACAGGTTGTCAGTGCGCAGGATGGGTGCACTGAGACACAAGGCTGTCAGTGTGCAGGACCCGTGCACTGAGACACAAGGCTGTCAGTGTGCAGGACCCGTGCACTGAGACAGAAGGCAGTCAGTGTGCAGGGCGTGTGCATTGAGTCTCAAGGCTGTCAGTGTGCAGCATGCTTACACTGAGACACAAGGCTGTCAGTGTGCAGGACCCATGCACTGAGACACAAGGCTGTCAGTGTGCAGGACCCGTGCACTGAGACACAAGGCTGTCAGTGTGCAGGACCCGTGCACTGAGACAGAAGGCAGTCAGTGTGCAGGGCGTGTGCATTGAGTCTCAAGGCTGTCAGTGCGCAGGATGGGTGCACTGAGACACATGGCTGTCAGTGTGCAGGACCCGTGCACTGAGACAGAAGGCAGTCAGTGTGCAGGGCGCGTGCATTGAGTCTCAAGGCTGTCAGTGCGCAGGATGGGTGCACTGAGACACAAGGCTGTCAGTGTGCAGAACCCGTGCACTGAGACACAAGGCTGTCAGTGTGCAGGACCCGTGCACTGAGACAGAAGGCAGTCAGTGTGCAGGGCGTGTGCATTGAGTCTCAAGGCTGTCAGTGTGCAGTTGCTTACACTGAGACACAAGGCTGTCAGTGTGCAGGACCCATGCACTGAGACACATGGCTGTCAGTGTGCAGGACCCGTGCACTGACACAGAAGGCAGTCAGTGTGCAGGGCGTGTGCATTGAGTCTCAAGGCTGTCAGTGCGCAGGATGGGTGCACTGAGACACATGGCTGTCAGTGTGCAGGATGCTTACACTGAGACACAAGGCTGTCAGTGTGCAGGACCCATGCACTGAGACACATGGCTGTCAGTGTGCAGGATGCTTACACTGAGACACAAGGCTGTCAGTGTGCAGGACCCATGCACTGAGACACATGGCTGTCAGTGTGCAGGACCCGTGCACTGAGACACAAGGCTGTCAGTGTGCAGGACCCGTGCACTGAGACAGAAGGCAGTCAGTGTGCAGGGCGTGTGCATTGAGTCTCAAGGTTGTCAGTGCGCAGGATGGGTGCACTGAGACACATGGCTGTCAGTGTGCAGGATGCTTACACTGAGACACAAGGCTGTCAGTGTGCAGGACCCATGCACTGAGACACATGGCTGTCAGTGTGCAGGACCCGTGCACTGAGACACAAGGCTGTCAGTGTGCAGGACCCGTGCACTGAGACAGAAGGCAGTCAGTGTGCAGGGCGTGTGCATTGAGTCTCAAGGCTGTCAGTGCGCAGGATGGGTGCACTGAGACACATGGCTGTCAGTGTGCAGGATGCTTACACTGAGACACAAGGCTGTCAGTGTGCAGGACCCATGCACTGAGACACATGGCTGTCAGTGTGCAGGACCCATGCACTGAGACACATGGCTGTCAGTGTGCAGGACATGTGTGCACCGTTAGCCAGGGCTGTCAGTGTGCATGCAGGACATGTATACACTGAGGGACAAGACTGTCAGTGCGTGTGCAGGGCTGTAAATATGAAGGGTGCAAGCACTGAGAAAGATTGTCAGTGTGCAGGACCCGTGCACTAAGACAGAAGGCAGTCAGTGGGCAGGGCGCGTGCATTGAGACACAAGGCTGTCAGTCTGCAGGACACATGAACTGAGACATGGTTGTCTGTGTGCAGGACGTGTGCACTGAGACTGGAGGCAGTCAGTGTGCAGGGGGTGTGCACTGAGACACAAGGCTGTCAGTGTGCAGGACACGTGCACTGGGACACAAGGCTGTCAGTGTGTGTAATGCGTGTGCACTGATAGCCAGGGCAGTGTGCATGCAAGACACATGCAAGACACATGTACACTGCGGGACAAGGCTGTCAGTGTGCATGCAGGACGCGTGTGCACCGATAGCCAGGGCTGTCAGTGTGCATGCAGGACGCGTGTGCACCGACAGCCAGTGACTCAGCGGCATATGAAGAAAATATTCTTTCTATGCTTAATGATCCAACATTCTATAAAAAAATTACTAAAAATCCAACAGAGAGAGTAATTAAACTTATTCACGAAATAACAACTAAAGCTTTTAATAAGGATATTATTACAAAGAAAGAATATGAATATTTAAATAAGTCTCAGAAGAAAATAGCTTGCATCTATGGCACACCAAAGATGCACAAAAATGAACAGAACCCCCCTTATCGCCCTATCGTATCTACTATAGGTACCCCCACTGAAGCCTTATCAAAATATCTTGATAGCATTTTAAGACCATACATTCAATTTACTCCCTCATATATTAAAGACACTGGGGCTATCATTGCTAAAGTAGAGCATCTACCTTTCAATGAGAATAAAGACCTTTTAGTAACATTGGATGTTGAGGCTCTCTACAGCAATATTCCTCAGAACCAAGCTATGGAGGCCACCAGTTGGTTTATCGATTTACATCAGATACCATGCAATAAACCATTTATCCTACAATGTCTATCAGTGGTACTGAAAGAGAATGTGTTCCAGTTTGGTGAACACATGTACCAACAGACGAAAGGCGTCAGCATGGGGGCAGCAATGGCTCCATCGATAGCCAATATATATATGGCTAAATTCGAATCCCAAAACATATACAATGAGATGGCACCGTTCTACGAGTCTGTTTCCCATTGGTACCGATTTATAGATGATATTTTTTTCATTTGGACCAATGGGGAACAGACTCTCGTAGAGTTCCTGGAATGGCTGAACCTGGCAGATGGAAATCTCCATTTCACTGCCCATGTTAGTTCAGCTAAAGTGGAGTTTCTAGATATTAACATCAAAAATGTGTCTAACCAATTGGAAGTTGACCTACATGTGAAGCCAACGGCAAGAAACACGTTGCTTCATTTCAGTAGCTACCACCCAAGGAATCAAAAGGATGGGATACCCTTCTCCCAATTCCTTAGGGTGCGTAGAAACTGCACGAATATGAGGGACTATGATGTCCAGTCTGAACAGATGAAAAACAAATTCATCGCACGTGGCTACCCTCATAGATTAGTACGTGAGGCATATAAGCGAGCACGTTATTTTGATCGAGATGTGCTACTTAATTCCAACAAACAACAAAAACAACAGAAGTTAGTGTGTATTACTAAACATTCTCCACTAAATGCCACAGTTAAACAAATCATAAATTCAAACTGGCATCTCCTAAATATAGAATCAACTCAACCCAAATTACCAAAGCCCCTGTTTGCCCATCGTCGAAACAAAAACTTGAAAGATCTAGTGGTAAGATCACGTTTCGAAGGCACAGGTAGCAAGACTCCATACATCCAAAAGTCTTTTGAGGGCGGCAATGCCATCAAGGGAACTTCGCGATGTGGGTCATGCCAGTCATGTGAGGGTATCATTTCAGGTGAGACCTTCACATTTAACCAGATAAGGATTCAAGCTCAGGAACTATGGACATGCAATACCAGTAATGTTGTTTATCTTTTACTGTGTCCGTGCAATTTAGGTTATGTTGGTGAGACGTCAAGAACCATGAAATTGCGCCTCACCGAACATAGATCTGCCATAAAAACACGCAAAATGGCAGCTCCTTTAGCCTTACATTTTTCTGAGTTCCACCATGCACCCTCACAGATTCGATGGAGGATCTTAGAAAAGATCCATACATCCAACAGCAATGGTGGAGATAAAATTAGAAAGAAGAGAGGTATACTGGATTTTTTCTTTGAATACCTTCTCCCATGGGCTGAATAATGATCTACCATGGATCAATGCAATAATATAAAAAAGCTCTATTGGGCTATATGTCCTAGTCGACAAATGGGTTTACATGAATCAATGCAATAATATAAAAAAAGCTCTATTGGGCTATATGTCTTAGTTTATAAATGGGTTCGCATGGAATATTTTGAATCCCTGTAGCCCCTATGTACACAAACACGGGTTTTTACGAATAGTTTCCCTGTTACAGGGTCCCAAAATACAGTTTAGTTAGACCTTATAAATAAAAAGCGTTAAATGGTAGCCTTTCCCTTTAAGAAACACATGGCTGCAATCTAACCAATAAGCGGAGCCGGCATATATAGCCAATGTAGAAGCCTAACTGAGTTTCATGCTGAATTTCAAGAAATCGCCGGGATTCATTTACCACCGGTCCGTGCTCAGCCCTATGATTCACGGTAAGCTGTAGGCAATGCGCGAAAAGCCATTAGCTCTTACTTTTAAACATCAGGCAGCGAACTATTCTTAACTGCGGGTGTTCGGTTTTACAGCAATCAAGACGCTGGGAACCATATGCAGCAAGGCTACGTAGACTAACCTTTGAAGCCGAGCTGAGCAAGCCGAACGTATGAGAGGCTGCTGATTACGGTGAGCCGCCGTCTATTACAGCGTTTTTAGATTAACTGCATATGCGGTATTTTTGTTAGCATCTTCACCTTTTGATTTAAAAGCACACAGGATTCACACTGTTTCCGGCCCCCGTTATAGCGTTGTTAATAAAAGATCAGTAATGCGGTATTGTACTGGGGCTCATTTGTGACCTGCAGGTTAAATAACAGCAACCGCGTTTATGCCCCTACTTTAGAACCAAATTTGTCGGAAACCAGTCATAGCCGGCCAATACTTAAATTGTCTTCCAAGCAGGTAAATGTGGCTTGGTGCATAGGAGGAGGCGATGTAAACTTATGATATATCTGTTCCTCGTTATGATATCAATCTTGTTGTTACCGACATCTGTCAAAGCGTCTTGTTGTAAAATACTGTTAATGTAGCATCTCTTCCAATAGTTTAAAATAACAGTAGCAATGTTTAATGCTTCGCCTATAGATATACAAATACGGACGCCGGGAACCATACGCAGCCGGTTCACAATAACCATTACCGAAACAGGTAAATATTGTTTATGGTCCACAATAGATGAAACATCATTTTGGCAGCCCTATCTATAATTTTGACAAAATTCAGGTTTTTGCCTTGTATTCTCTCTTTATGCAGGAGGAAATACTTGGTTTTTAACGTGATAAAGCTGCTGTTTTTCAGAATATCATCTTTGGAGGTAAAACCCCGTATTCATGACCTGATACTACCGTTAAGGCCAGCTTGGATTACACTTTTTAAATAAACGGCGAAAACAGTTTAGCTTTTCAGGCTTAAACTTTGAACTAGATATGTTAGCAATCGGCTATATCGTTTGTTCCCATCAGCTCACAAGAGTAGTAATAAATAATATTATAGAACCTAACGTGTTAGTTAGCTAATGAGATAGGTAAAATATTTAGGCAAGAGTAGTACGTCTTATTAGGTTGCTGGGTAACTATAACTTATAGACACTCACCATAAAAAGTATGTAGGACAGCGGAAAAAGAATTTAGAAGGGCAAATCTATGTGTTTGAGTAACTGATTGGTACACTGATTTCTACTCCCCCCTTCTCTTTGCAGAACCTATTAACGGTTAATTTACCCGGGGATCTTTTGCTGTGTAATCCGCCCTATATTGGCTCTATTCTGGCACCATGTGTTGGTATTTATAGGTAAGCAGACTACACAATATAAAAACATAGGGTACAGCTAACCAACATGGCCCTAGAGGACCTGTCAGAAAATGCTGCAAACACTATGAAATTAACCTATAAGCAGTTACCATGCTTTACGAATAAAACAGCTTAAGGACCAACAAAGCCTTAAGGATGATGCAAATATACAAACCTTGACAGGCTCTTTCTATTGCTTCTATCTTTCCTGGTAAATCATAAATATGGTCTACCACTCTCTACTATAGATGTGGATGTTTAATAATTTGTTGTAGCAGTTATGTGAATAGGTTTCCATAAATATGTATATAGACTTGTATATATATATGTATATAAATGATGCCTCTCATGTATGAATGTCTAGCGGTATTAATAGACTTTTTCTGATAATCGGAACACTAGCACTATTTATGAAATGTTAAAATGTACAGTATAAACGTTTTTGCACTGTAGATACAAACCTGTAAATATTTTCTATATATATATTTTTTACAGAAATTTGATGGTACAGTCCTGAGGAAGACACAGTTGTGTCGAAACGCGTAGACAGGAAACCATCTTTTTATTGTAACATACATGTACCTACTCATGTGTAAATTCACGCATATGATATAATGCTGGAATATTTTATCATGTATCGATACAAATGTACTTAAAATCTTTTTTTATCATTGAATCATGTTTTATAATAGAAATTAAAATACACTTAATGTGCAAAACGTTTTTCTGATTATTTTCTCAAAAATCTTTTTGAGTTAATGTTATTGTTTATGTCCTAGTGTTCAATTGAGGATTTGCCTGGGTATTTTACTCACATACAGTGTGCAGGATGCTTACACTGAGACACAAGGCTGTCAGTGTGCAGGACCCATGCACTGAGACACATGGCTGTCAGTGTGCAGGACCCGTGCACTGAGACACAAGGCTGTCAGTGTGCAGGACCCGTGCACTGAGACAGAAGGCAGTCAGTGTGCAGGGCGTGTGCATTGAGTCTCAAGGCTGTCAGTGCGCAGGATGGGTGCACTGAGACACATGGCTGTCAGTGTGCAGGATGCTTACACTGAGACACAAGGCTGTCAGTGTGCAGGACCCATGCACTGAGACACATGGCTGTCAGTGTGCAGGACCCATGCACTGAGACACATGGCTGTCAGTGTGCAGGACATGTGTGCACCGTTAGCCAGGGCTGTCAGTGTGCATGCAGGACATGTATACACTGAGGGACAAGACTGTCAGTGCGTGTGCAGGGCTGTAAATATGAAGGGTGCAAGCACTGAGAAAGATTGTCAGTGTGCAGGACCCGTGCACTAAGACAGAAGGCAGTCAGTGGGCAGGGCGCGTGCATTGAGACACAAGGCTGTCAGTCTGCAGGACACATGAACTGAGACATGGTTGTCTGTGTGCAGGACGTGTGCACTGAGACTGGAGGCAGTCAGTGTGCAGGGGGTGTGCACTGAGACACAAGGCTGTCAGTGTGCAGGACACGTGCACTGGGACACAAGGCTGTCAGTGTGTGTAATGCGTGTGCACAGATAGCCAGGGCAGTGTGCATGCAAGACACATGTACACTGCGGGACAAGGCTGTCAGTGTGCATGCAGGACGCGTGTGCACCGATAGCCAGGGCTGTCAGTGTGCATGCAGGACGCGTGTGCACCGACAGCCAGGGCTGTCAGTGTGCATGCAGGACGCGTGTTCACCGATAGCCAGGGCAGTGTGCATGCAAGACACATGTACACTGAGGGACAAGGCTGTCAGTGTGCATGCAGGACGCGTGTGCACCGATAGCCAGGGCTGTCAGTGTGCATGTAGGAGGCATGAAAACTTAGGGACAAGGCTGTCAGTGTGCACGACATGGATCTTTTCCAGCAGTGCATGCAGTGGTGATCTGAGCTCATGGACACATTCCTGGGAGGTGGAGGGCACCAGCCCCGGCCCTCCTGCAGCAGGCCTGAGCTCATGGAGACATTCCTGGCTGGTGGCAGGGAGCCAGGCCCGGGCTGAGGCAGTGACCTCATGCCTGGCCCTGGGCCCGCTGACAAGCCCAGACTCTGCCCCAGGAAGTGCTGCGTCGGTGTATTAAGTGTCTACGGCCAATCTATGTCACGCCCTTAAGGGCACATCCAGGCGTGTTGGAGGGTGCGGGGCACGTGCGCGCGCTGCAAGTGCCAGAGGCCAGATTACTGACTGTCACAGCTACTTTACATGGCATTGCGATGGACACGCATCTCCTCAACTGACTGACACCTCCCTGGAGTGACATGTACCTCTCCTTCCACTGACTGACTGACTTGCACCTACCCCTCGCTGGCTGACTGACAGATCCCTGGAGTGACATCTGTGAGAAGTTGGCCTGGCATATGCTGTCCACTATTCTAGTGGGCACCTAGGACCAGTCCAAACGACCCTTATTGATGATAGGTTAAAAGACAAGCTTTATTGAAAGCTATCCTAGTGGTAGCTGTGGAGAGCAGCCTTCAGGCTAAGTCTTGACGGAATGTAAAGTAGCTTGTTTTACCAGTCTATAATCTCGTGAATGACCAAATGAAAGGAGAACAAGGTATATATAAAAAATATATGTATTTATTCTAAACACATCTCACTAGTCTCTTTATGAGGCTAGAGGGAAAAGTACATACATAAAAATTAATAGCACACAGTAAATTAGCACAATATATGTTGAGCCCTAGGGGTGTACCAAACCATATATTAAGAAAGTGGTATAAGAACCACAACTTGACTAGACACAAGGCCTAGAGCTTGTAGAATCACTGGGACCACAAGGAACCACCCAAGGTAGCGACACAGGGGATCCACGGAGGACACGTGCAGTGTGAACACAGCCACAATTCAGCGTTCTATGGGGAAAGTCACAGTTGGAAATTTAAAGATTAAGGACACATAGGAGAGGACTTTGATCAAACCACTTTAGACTTAAGGGGTTCTATGGCCTACACCCACGGGAGCACCGGAGTACTTTAGTTACCTCACCCAGGGTAGCGGGGTACATAGGTGTCTTTTGGTGTCGGAAATCGTCATCGTTTTCAATGGCAATCTGCTGCAAAGTCCTACTGCCGAAGAGGAAAGTGCCTGGGGTGATCCAAGCCTGGACCGAAGATGAGATGAACCTGAAAGCAGGAGGGACAGAGTCTGGGTCACTTGCCAGTGACCAGGGGCACGATAGGCGGATGCCCACCGATGTCGGGTGATTTTAGGTGAAGGAGGTGAGGCTTGACTTCAGCCACGAGGACCAGGAGGCATCGACGACGACCAGGATCTGGAATCTAGCTGTCCCCCGAAGGATGTCGAGTGCTGCGGTGTCGGTGCCCGGATTGGTCCCACCAAGCCTTGGCAACAGCAATCCACGCAGAAGGCAAAGAAATGCTTTGGTGCGGACCAGCAAAGTCCGAGGGACTCACCACGCGTTGGGGAGTCAGGGCAAATCTGAAGCAACCAGGGAAGCCCAAGGAAAATCAGAGTTACCTTCATAGGGACCTACCAGTCAACGGACCAGGGATCGCAAAGGAGCCTCGAGCGGAAATGCATGTAGCAGGCTCACAAATTACTTGTGGAGTGTAGGCCCACAATCTTTGGTGCAAATGGTGCTCAGGGCTTGGGCTACAAGTAACCCAAAGCACAACTTCAAGACTATTGAGAAGTCACTGCACTAGCAAATGTGCATGGTGTCCAGGAGTTCCGGTTCCACGTCACTCACGAGGGCTACAGGTCTCAGTTTTGCCGGGGACTCGGGTCGGCCTCTGAGAAGTCTGGAAATCCTCTTCCTGGATTGCAAATACTTCGGAGCCCGGCGGGAGCTTTGGAGATGCAGACCGACAAATGCTTTGTTGGTGCCTGCCAAGCAGGCGAGTCACTCCTTGACCCCAAGGGAGATTCTTCCATAATCTAGTCTTTAGTAGAGCATCGAAGTTCCGGGACTTCTGTAGCAGAGTTTCGTCCAGATGTAATCTAATCTGTTGCCAGGGGTTCCTTACTTATACCTAAGAAAGGGGTTGGACATACTCTGGAAGGGAGGTGGGAGTGGGGGAGGGGTAGGATTCCAAAGTGTTTGACACCAAACACAACATGTTTCCATGCAGCCATTCCAAAGTTAGTGTTTACCGCGAGGTTATAATGCACTTAAGAGTATATGGTCTGGCTGCATCACAGAACAGCCCCAGAGAATAGATTCCAAAGGCTGCAGAGGGGTCCTGCCCATGCATGGGCACCCTCTCACACGAAACCAAGCACCCTACCTTCAGGATTGATAAGGCCTGCCATAGGGGTGACTGATAGGTTTCCATGTGCAGTGATTTAAGGTAGGGAAAATGCTACTTACCAGTATGCATCGGTTCTTGGCATGTAGAGCTGCAGATTTCTACACTGTGCATTAGATCGCCACCTGGTGTTGGGCTCGGATGATTGCATGTTGTTGTCGTCTTGGAAGAAGTCTTTGTAGTCACGAGATAGGGGACTCCTCCCTTGGACGATAGTGCGCATGGGCATTGGCTCCATCCTTTCATTGTTTTCACCATGATGGGAAATGATGGAGTCAGTAGAAAGAAAGTATGTCCATGCGTGTATATCTAATTAAGACAAAACTGGGACAGATACAGGTCCTGGGGAGGAGGAAGGGCGTGTAGAAATCTGCAGCTCAACATGCCAAGAACAGATGCATACTGGTAAGTAGCATTTTCCGTTCGAGGCATATGAGCTGCAGATTCTACACTGTGCATCGATTGTGCAGCAGTTTCTCCCCTAGCGGCGGTCACCTGTATCAGTTGCAGTAGTTTGAAAGAGTTTTGAGGACAGCTTGGCCTACTGCAGCTTGCTGCTTGGCTTGTTCATCAAACACAATAGTGTTTAGCGAAGGTGTGTGTTGTAGACCATGTTGCTGCCTTGCAGATGTCTTCTAGGGGAATGCTCCCTAAGAAAGCCATGGAGGCTCCTAGTTTACGTGTGGAGTGCGCTCTAGGAGGAGCTGTTAATGTGTGTTTTGCTTTGTGATAGCATATTTGTATACATTTAACAATCCACCTTGCAATTCCTGATTTAGAAATGGGGGTTGCCTTTATGTGGTGGAGAGAAAGCTACAAATAGTTGCTTTGTTTTGCGAAAGGACTTGGTCCTATCGATGTAATAGAGAAGAGCTCTTTTGACATTAGTGTGTGTAAAGCTCTTTCTGTTACAGAGTTTGGGTTTTGAAAAAACACTGGTAACAACAGATTGGTTTAGATGAAAAGGAGTAATTACTTTAGGAAGGAATTTAGGATTAGTTCTTAGAACCACATTGTTACGGTGTAGTTGCAAGAATGGTTCTTGTATAGTGAAAGCTTGAATCTCACTAACTCTTCTAAGAGAGGTAATGGCAACAAGGAAAGCTGTTTTCCATGTGAGAAATTGTAGTTCACATTTGTGTTAAGATTCAAAAGGAGGTCCCATGAGCCTGGTAGAACAATGTTTAGCTTCCACTCTGGAGAGGGTGGTAACCTAGGAGGAATAATTCTTTTTAATCCTTCCATAAAAGCTTTTATTGCTGGTACTCTAACATCTACATATGTTGTCGGTTTTGTAGGTATGCGGCAACGGCTGCAAGATGTAAACGTATAGATGAATATGCCAGATTACATCTTTGTAAACAGAGAAGGTAACAGATAATATTTTGTATGGAAGCATCTAAAGGATCAATGTGATTATTGTTAGAAATGGGGTAGCCAATTCTACGGGGGGTAGCATAGTGCAGAGCGGGCAGGCCAAACTCCTGAGGACATGTGTGAAGCATCCACGCAGTACCCACAGACGACACACCAGGCACACCACAAAAGAGTCACGGACACCACTTTGGATGGAAAAGAATAACTTTTGTATTGTTCAAAATATGCAAAAGTAAGGAACAGTAATCACAATGGGGTGCCAACTGGCGCCAGGGCAATGTATACCAGGGGGATTATTTACAGGGGTAATCAGAAAAAGAATAAAAAGGTAAGTCCGTTAGTTTCCAGGGCTGAAATAAAAGACAAGGCGTTATCAAATCACATAGAACATCAGCCATTTCCATGTGAGGGAAAGAAACTAGGCATGAAAGCACATTCTGCATAAAAGGTAACATGGGAACCCTAGGCAGGGACATTAGGATTCAGCATCCGCATCGGCACAACCAACCATGCGCAGGGGGCGCAGTAACATAAGCATAAATGGTCATTAAAAGTGGGCACCCCGGCATAGACAGAACACAGGAGCCTAATACACCATCTGGCAACTGGTCATTGGTGAAGCATAAGTAAACCACTCCTGTAAAACACAGGCAACATTGCATGGTTCAGGCATAGCATCCGCATTGGCCTAAGCAGGGGCAGTAAACGAATGCAGCACTTCATGGGTCATTCTGAGATGGAACATTATACCCAGACTCAGGGATGGATCATTGGAGCTCATGAGCCATTACTTGTATGGCCCCTCCAAAACAGGAACACAAATTGGCATAAATACCTCCCCTATCCAGGGGTCACTATAAGCACAACACATCAGTTATTAGCATTAACGCCCTGCTCAGGGGCCTGAGGTCCTGGTCCCTGGGCTCTAGGCCTTCAGCAGCCTAACGGGGCCAACGGGGCCCAACCACAGTCTTCGGTAGGGGCAGGGCGGCCTCCGTCGCAGCAAAACTCTAGACCCGGGGGCGGGCACCGACCCTGTGCCCCGACTCTAGCCCCCAACCCATTACACAGTTGAGCCCCACTCACCGGGCTCTAGACTACTTCCTCCTGCTTCCCCTGCGGGGCTCTGTAGGTGTTGCAGGGCTCACTTGCCACCTGGAGCCCTGCAGACGTCAGGCCGCTCTCTTCCGTGGCAGGCGCGGGGCTTCCCTTTCCAACCGGGAGCACCTTCTCGCGGCTTCAGGGCGCCGCCGCTACTTGGCTCTCCACCCAGGTCCCTCTCCTTGGGGACCCGGGACGTTAACAGGCTGCATGGATTTTCGCTGCGGATGGGGCAGGCACCGACAGAGTGCCTCGAGGCCCCCTCCGCCCTCACCAGACGATCGCGGCACTGTGGGCCCTCCTCAGCCCCTCCGGCTTCTTCCGGGCCTAGCAGCCAATCTGTGCGCAGCTTCCTTGGGGCGCGCCCGCAGCCGCCAATGACAGCGCGGCCTGAGGTAGCGCGGCGTCAGACGCCAATCTGTGTGCGGCGGCTGGGGGGCGCGGCAGGTGACGTCACCGGCGCCCCAGCCACGTCATGGTGGATCGCGCTGCCTCCGTAGGCCCCGACCGGGGCTTTCTAATACGCGGCGGCTCGCCTTACACTCCCGGGCCACGGCGGTGACTCTTAACGCATGGCGCCGGCAACGGTGATCCTGGGCAGCACGATGCGGGGTGGGCACCCGGTCTGGGGGCATTTGGCAGCCCTCTTCTCCACCTCAGGCCGCGGCGGTGATTCCAGGCGGCGACAATGCGGGGTGGGCACCCGCTGAGGTAATTACGGCGCCAACGCGGGGTAGGCTCCGCGGCGTTACTTGGTCATCACGCACGAAGGAATCATAACGCGGGGTAGGCACCCGCTATTCTCCTGGCACGACCTGCGCTTAGAGGCTGAATAGCGCCTACAGCTCACGGCGCTTTGCAGGCAGGGCCCAACATGGCCTAGGGGCATCCGGCGGTAGCAGCCTTCAGTGGTTCAGTGCTAGGAAATTACAGGCTTCCAGGCACACAGTGCTTCCTCTAGGCACAGCGCTTCTTCTAGGCACAGGGCTTTCAGTACACAGCACTTGGTGGGCACAGAAGCAGCCTCATCCAGCTGCGCAGCGCTTAGGTATGACAGCAGTTCAGACAGTGGCACCTCCAGGCGGGTAGCGCTTCGCAGGGCAACAGCGTCTTCACAGCACAGCGCTTTAGGGTTATAGCGCTTGGGGGGCAGGCAGTCCCAATAGCAAGCCCCAGGGTAACGCTTCTCACCTCCTGGGGGCGGGGGGTCCAGTCCAGCCCCAATATGGCGCTCTCCTCCGCTTCAGGGGCTTCTAGGTGCAGCGTTTGTGTGGCGCAAGGTTCCAGCAGCTTCAGGGACCTAGGATGGCACTCCTCCAGGGGCCAGGAGACAGAGCAGCAGGCACTACTGGGCCAGGTCAGCAGTTAGTGGGAACTCATCAAAACAGGGCGGTTGGCTTTCACCATCCTCCACTGTAGCGTGGCCCTCCTTCCCAGCAGCCTGAACTCCTGCACTGGGGCTTCCACTAGCCCTGGGGACAGTAGAGGGGTTCTAGATGGGTGCAGGGTCCAGCACACAGGCCCAAGTGGCGGTATCCCCAGGCAGCAGGTCCCCTCACGCTCCTGTCCCAGCTCTGTCTCTGCACATGGTGGCACAGCCCCCTTATTTATACGCCCCTCACCCCACCTACCAGTCAGTGCAAGAAGCTTCTGGAATTCTCAGGGGAACTAGTTCTAACTGGCTCAGGGGGGAGCAGTAGAGCACCCTGGGTGCCAGGCTTTCCCTCCAAAAGCTAGGGTGGCTGGGTACCAAACATCTAGACCGCTAACCCACTGCAGTCAGGTGGCACAACGCACAGCCATGGCATCCATTTCTAAATGCAGCATTCCATCAGGGTACATTTTACACAATGGGGGGGAAAATAAGTGCACACCATTGCATCACATTATCACATTAACATGGCGTCTCACACCACACATGGCCTATACAGTAACCTTTACCATGGGGGAGACATCCTGAATTAGGGGGGGAGAAAAGCGAAACTTTTTGGGGGAAAGGGGCCAAGTCCAACAATTATTATTGCAGTAAATAGCAAATCTTTTCCATTCTGCAGCATAGCAAGCTCTAGAAGTAGGTCTTCTGGCTTCTTTAATGATATTCATACAGTCTGGTGGCAGGTTTAGGTAACCAAACTCTAAGACTTCAGGAGCCAGATAACCAGATTCAGTTGACCTGGATCTGGATGCCTGATGTCTCCATGGTTCTGCGTTAGCATGGATGGTGTCAAAGACAGTTTTTGGTGTGGAACTAGAGGGAGTTCTAAAAGTGTGGTGAACCACGGTTGGCGTGCCCATGTGGGAGCTACCAGTATCAGTTTGAGATTCTGTTGTCTGAGCTTGCGTACCACTATGGGTATTAGCGGGGTTGGCGGAAAAGCGTACGCAAATCTGCCTGACCAGTTCATCCATATCGCATTGCCCTTGGACAACGGGCGTGGAAACCTAGCGGCGACGGTTGGGCATTTTGCGTTTTCGTGTGTGGCAAACAGGTCTATGTCTGGATGACCCCACTTGTGGAAGAATGGTTGAAGAACTTGCAGATCTAGTTCCCATTCGTGAATCTGTTGTGTCTGTCGACTTAACAGATCGGCTATCTGATTGTGAACTCCTGGAAGGTGTTCTGCAAGCAGATATATCTTTTGTGGAATGGCCCATCTCCAAATGTTTTGTGCGACCTGGGACAGTTGCATGGAATGTGTGCCTCCTTGTTTTTGTATGTAGTACATGGCTGTCTTGTTGTCCGTCCGGATTAAGACAGCTTTGTTCCGTATGAGCACTTGGAAGAATTTCAGTGCCAGGAAAATCGCCAGCAACTCTAGGTGATTTATGTGAAGCACTTTTTGTTGAGCGTTCCATCTTCCCTGAGTTGTGTGGTGGAGCAGATGTGCTCCCCATCCCGTGAGGGATGCGTCTGTTGTCAGTACTATCTGTGGAACAGGCTCGAGGAACGGCCGCCCTCTGGACAAGTTTTTAGTGTTCCACCACTGCAGAGAGCAATGTGTGCGACTGTCTACCAACACCAGGTCTGTTAGTTGACCTTGTGCCTGATTCCACTGATGTGCTAGACATTCCTGCAATGGGTGCATTTGCAGTCTTGCATATGGTATAATAAAAATGCAAGATGCCATCATGCCTATTAATTGCATGAACACTCTGGCTGGAAGAGAGTGTTGGATTTGAAACCTTGTGACTAAGGCTTGAATGCTCTGTATCCTGGCTGGACTGGGATAAGCTAGAGCTGTATTGGTGCTTATAGTAGCCCCTAGGTATTGATGTACATGAGAGGGCTGCAGATGTGACTTGGTGTGGTTTATTGTACACCCCAAGTTGTGCAGTGTCTGAATCGTGTGAGATGTGTTTTGAACACACTGGTTGAATGACTTGGTCTTTATGAGAAAATCGTCTAAGTATGGGAAGACATGGATATGTTGTCTTCTGAGATGTGCTGCTACTACTGCTTGGCACTTTGTGAACACTCTTGGTGCAATTGTGACGCCGAATGGAAGGTCTTTGAATTGATAGTGTTGTCCTTCTAGCACAAACCGGAGATACTTCCTGTGAGAAGGATGTATAGGAATGTGAAAGTAGGCGTCTTTGAGGTCTAGTGTAGTGAGGAAATCGCCTTGTTGCAATAGTGGGAGCACTTGTTGTAAAGTGACCATGTGAAAATGGTCTGAGTGTATGTATAGATTGAGAGGCCTTAAATCTAGAATTGGTCTTAGTGTCCCATTCTTTTTGGGTATTAGGAAGTAGAGTGAGTAGACCCCTGTTCCCTGATGTTTCAATGGAACTAGCTCTATTGCATCTTTTTGCAGCAATGAGAGAACCTCTTGTTGGAGCAGCGTTAGATGTTCTGCAGACATTGGATGCTGTCTGGGTGGTATATTTGGAGGGGTAGCTGGTAGCTGTAAGCTCTAGGCAGTAACCATACTGGATAATCGGTCTTACCCACTTGTCTGTTGTGATGGAATTCCAGACAGGTAGGAACTGTGTTTATCTCCCCCTACAGGAGTGGTATGCTGTTGGGGGAGCTGAAGGAAGTCACTGTTTAGTGGCGGAGGGGGATTGATTATTGTTGTTACCTCAACCTCTTCCCTTATTGTAATTACCTTTGTAGCCCCCTCTAAAGTATCCTTTGTTAGAGAATGCTTGTGTATTTGTCTTAAAGGAAGCTGAATTGTCTGCTCCAGTTTGTTTGGAGCCTCCTCTGTAGAAGGAGTGACGAAAGGAGCCTCTAGCTTGGGTGGACTGCAGAGCCCCCACTTGGCTGTGTCAGTGTCTTTTTTCATTTTTTCAAGAGCTGTGTCTACTTCTGGACCAAATAATTCTTGCTGGTTGAATGGTTGATTTAAGATAGTGGTCTGTACCTCTTGCTTAAATCCTGACATGCGTAGCCACGCACGACGTCTAGGGAGGACACTAGTGTTTATTGCCCTGGATGCAGTGTCTGCTACATCTAGTGCACATTTAACCGCATGCGTGCGGCCGCGATTTTCGCGCTGTGCGGCTTTTCTTAAAAAGCCGTGTTACATGACGAGCTGAGCTCGTCATGAGCATTCGAGCGGCACAACTCATGACGAGCTCAGCTCGTCATGAGCACGGAAGGGGTTAATGGAGGCATTTGATATAGGTTTACCCTCTTGTATGAGGTCATCTGCTTGTGCCTTGTATTGGTCAGGTAGATGTTGTAAGAGATTCTCTAGCTGATCATAGCGAGCCCTGTCGTATCTTGCTAGGAGGGCTTGTGTGTTAGCAATGTGCCATGCATTGCTAGCTTGGGCACCTATTCTTTTCCCTGAAGCATCTATGATCTTTGATTCTTTATCAGGAGGTGGTGCTTCGCCTGATGTTTGGGAATTTGCTCTTTTCCTAGCGTTTGAAACTACTAGGAAGTCTAAGGGTAGCTGTCCTTTAATGTAAGCAGGATCCGCAGGAGCTGCTCTGTACTTTTTCTCTATCCTTGGATTTATGATTCTAGCTCTTACATGATCTTTAAACACTTCTGATGCATGTTTAATGACTCCTTTAATCATTGGCAGTATTTGCACAGATGTTTGGGATTGTTAAAAGTGTCTAATAAAAAATCTTCCTCTGCCTCATCTGAATGCATTGTGACATTGTGATAGATGGCAGCCCTATTAAGTAGGTGTCCAAACCCAATATTGTCTTCTGGAGGAGAAGGTTTAGAGGGATATATATGTGGGTCAGGAATATCTGGTACATCCTGTGGGTTTGGATAATCCCAGTCTGGTGAATCTGTTGGGTAGGGAAAAGGGTCATCTGGGTCTTTCCCTCCGCCCATGCTATACTGATCATCATCATCAGCATCCTGAGGAGATGTATGTTGTGGAGAATGAGGAGAATTTTGAGGTGAAATATTCAAAGGGAGAGCAGGAGAAGGGGATACAGGAGAAGAAGGGTGCATAGGAGATGTAGCAGAGTCCTTCTTGACAGGCACTGGAGGTGTAGGTGCTGTATCTGACTTCCTCTTCCTATGTGGTGTGGAGGTAACATGTCCTGTTTCTGGATCTATGTATATGCTTTTTTTGCAAAGGATCAGGTCTAAAAAGCTCTTCTTTTTGAGAAATTGCTATCGGCGCCGATTCTTTCAGCTCCGGGCCTGGTTTCTGCTTGTCTTTAGCCTTAGGAGTTGTTGTATAGTCCATGGTGTACTTTTCGGCACATAAGGTATTGTTTTCGAGGCCTGGTTCGAGGGTTTAGAGGCATCGGAAGCAGGCTTTGTGTGTTTCGGCACCGAAGATTTTGGAGTGGAAGCAGGCTTCATTGGTTTCGGTGCCGTCTTGTTTTTAGGAGTCTACAGTTTCTGAATATTCTTCGGAACCAGGACTTCTTTCGGTGCCGAGGGAGCTGGTAGTATCGGCACGTGCGGTTTGCTCGGTATGGAGCTACCGTAAGGCTTTAATATTTTCTTCGGAGCCGGGCTCGATGGCGGGGCTTTTGAAGCAATGTCTCTGTCTCGACTGGGCCCCGAAGGCGGAGTTTTGACCTTAGCCTTGTTTTAGTGGCTGGGGCTAGGGTAGGGGCAGTCGTATTCACGCGTTGACCTGATGGTATGGAGTCATCGGAGTCGTCTGCTTCAGATATGATCTGGAGATCATCGGAATCTTCCTCGGGGACACATGAGTCTTCATCGAAGATATCCACCAGTTCCGGAGCTGATCTCTGCATGTCACGTCGACGGGCCCTCCGATCTCGAATGGTCTTCTTGGATCGAAAGGACACACAAGCTGTGCAGCACTACTCGTCGTGTTCAGGTGATAATCACAGTTTACACACCTCGTGATGGTCGCTGCGTGGAAATTTTGCTCCACACACAGGGAATTTCTTGAATGGTGTCCTTTCCATGAGTTGTAGGCCTCACCACGTGGGTAGGCCCAACGGCCCGCGTCGACGGCCGGAATCGAAGTGATGAGGTCACGTCTATGTATATTGAAGTTAAAGTTCGTTTTCAGAATTTTTTGCGTGTCAAAGTCTTTGAAAAGTAGATTTTCAAACCGGAGAGGAAAAGTTGCATCCGAACCCAGTGCGACACTGATACCATCGCTCTAATTAACGATCTATCAGCTGCCGGATTTCAGCAAACTGTCGCTCAGCCCACACACGAGGCAGGCCATACCCTAGATGGGATATTCACCAATAACCCTTACATTCTGATTTCAGATGTGATCCCTCTTATCTGGACTGACCACTCAGCAGTCTGCTTCTCCATAAAAATCTAATCGGATTATCTCCTCCTATCTCCTCTAGAGATTGGAAAAACATCAATACTTCTCATCTTGCCTCTATGCTGACCGAGAGCATCATCACCACTGAACCAAATCCGTCACTAGCCTCCAGTAACTACCTCAACAGCTTTGACATGGCTTGTTCTAAACTAGCACCCTTAAAAACTTCCCAACGTAATAGAAAGTCTCCTTCTGCCCCATGGTTCTCGGAATCCCTACGTCTTCAGAGACAACACTGTAGAAATTTGGAAAGGCACTGGCGCTGTTACTACAACCCCACTGACAAGATCTCATACAAAAGCGCCCTCTCCAAATATAAAGACCTCATCACATCTGAAAAAACAACGTATTACACCTCCCAAATTAATCAGGCAAAAAATTCCGCAAGAAAACTGTTTCAAGTGGTTAATCAACTCTCAAACCCCCCTGCCCCCCGTTCTGACCTATCTCAATCCCTCTGTAACTCCCTTGCAAATTTCTTTAAGGACAAAGTCACCTCTATCTGCTCAGCCTTCATCCATTAATCTCCTTCCACTACCATAACCAATCAACCATCACCCACCAACGCTCCTTCCTTCTCTGTCTTTAAAGCAGTCACTGAGGAACAAGTCCTCCGTTTAATTTCCAGCACTAAATCAGGATCCCCACTAGATCCTTGCCCTCCGGCTATTCTCAACCTTATCCCAGGAGCCATTTCCCCCGCTTTGACGAACATTTGCAACGCTATGGTCACTACCGGCTCATATCCCTCAGTTTGGAAAGAGGCTATCATTAAGCCACTCCTGAAAATACCCACCCTTGATCCCTTCCTCCCATCTAGTTACAGACCCATCGCATGTCTCCCCTTCCCAGCAAAAGTATTTGAAAAAGCTATGAATATACAACTTTCTAAATTCATAGATGAAAACAATCTATTGGACGAAACCCAATTTGGGTTTAGGCAGGGACACGGAACCGAAACTGCTTTAATAAAAGCGGCAGATGAAATAAGAATGACATTGGACAAAGGAGGAGCGGCAGTATTAATACTGCTAGATCTTTCTGCAGCTTTCGACACGGTCGATCATGCCACCCTGATCAACCGTGTCTCAGCAATAGGCATTCAGAACAAGGCCAAAGAACTCCTCGCCTCCTTCTTGGCCAACCGCTCACAGGCAGTAAAAATTGAATATGCTACTTACCAGTATGCATCTGTTCTTGGCATGTAGGGCTGCTAACATTCATATCTTAGCATTAGATCGCCGCCTAGTGTTGGGTCCGGATGATCGCACATTGTTGTCCTGGAAGAGTCTTCGAAGTATCCTGAGATAGGTGGCTCCTCCCCTGGACTACAGTGCGCATGGGAATTGGCTCCATCCCCAGATTGTTTTTCGCCATTGTGGCAGAAGATGGAGTGAAAAGTGTAAAGGATGTCCATGCTAATGATTGAATACAATAGTATATCTGCAGCTGCGACAGGCACCGGGGAGGAGGGTGGGCGATATGAATGTTAGCAGCCCTACATGCCAAGAACAGATGCATACTGGTAAGTAGCATATTCAGTTCGAGGCATGTGGGCTGCTAAATTCATATCTTAGCATAGAATACATAGCAGTCCCTCCATTAGCGGCGGTTGCCCGTGCCAGCTGCAGAAACCTGAAAAAGTGTCTTGAGAACAGCCTGTCCAACAGCAGCTTGCTGCTTGGAATGCACATCAACACAGTAGTGTTTTGTAAAGGTGTGTGGGGTAACCCACGTGGCTGCTCTGCAAATGTCCTCCAAAGGAATGTTCCCTAGGAAAGCCATGGATGCCCCCAATTTGCGTGTGGAGTGCGCCCTTGGGGGTATCGTTAAAGTGCGCTTGGCCTTTTGATAACTGTGAGAAGTTGGCCTGATGTGCAGTGCTCACTGTTCTAGTGATCACTATATATCAGTCCAAACAACCCTTATTGATGATTGGTTGTAAGTCAACCTTATAGACCAGCTATCCTAGTAGCATGGATACGAGCAGTCTAAGGCTAAGACTCTAGAGGGCGTGTTAAGCCAGCTGTTTTACCATCACATTACCCCTTGAACACCCAGTGAAAGGACACCACACAAGTTGTTATGAAAATAAACAGTGTATTTATTTATAACAAGACTACCCTGGCTCTTTATGAGACAGGGAGCTAAGCACACAACAAAACTCTTACGAAAATACTTTTAAGTTAGCACATTACACAAATGCCCGAGGGGCACGAAAAACCATATACGCTAAAAGTGGAATGCGAATTACTAGCAGGTAAGTAACAGTTCTAATAGGCTTTGGAATCGCTAGGACTGGACTAGGGAATCGTTAGATTACTACTAGGAGGCCCAGGGGACTCGGGTGCAGAGTGTGCACTCTCACGCGGGATGCGGGACAAAGTCTATGGAAGCTAGAATTCACAAAGTTAGTGTTCACGGGCGAACCCGACCTGGTAGGGAGAAAACGACAGTGGATCCTGACCCTTGGATAGTGAGGCTATGCTGGGACACCGGAGTGCCGAAGTTACCTAGCCCAGGGGCTGCAGCTGCATAGGTCTGAAAAGACGTCGGGGATCTCGTTGCCGGACCAGGAGCCTGGAAGGAAGAAGTTGCTGGCAGGCGACCAGTGAAGAAAAGTTCGATGGATCCAAGCCTGGATCAAGGAAGAAGAAAACCTGAAAGCAGAGGGGACCAAGTTCTTGAATCACTAGCCAGTGATTAAGTGGGCACCAGGATGGCACCGGGCGAAGTCACCGCAGTCAGGTGAGTGGGCGCTGCTGGGCTCTGCAGTCTCTCGGACCAGGAGGCGTTGTCGGCGACCAGGATGGAGGTGCGAGCTGTCCCACGAAGGATGAAGTCGTCGGCGTCGAAGTTACCCAGGATTGGGCAACAAGCCTTGGCTAATTCAAGCCCACGCGGTGGACTCAAAATGGCGTCTTGAGTGGACCAGGAGGGTCCGGGGTGCTCCTCTTCTGGAAGGGAGCAAGGGCCAGTCTGGAGCAACCAGACCAGCAGCAGAAATGTCGTCGGGCGTCGTCAGGAAGGCCACAAGCCAACGGGCTAGTAGCCAAACAACGCGGTGAGCAGCGGAAAGCAGAAGGGCCCCACGCAGATCGTGGAGATGCTGGGGGGCTGCACTTCGGAGCTGGAGCTGCTCAGAGTCGGGGCTTCTCGGACCCCAAAGCACTCACCAGTAGATTACTCGGCGGGCTTGCTGGAAAGAAGTCGGGCAGTCTTGAAGATGGCCGGTCCCTTGAGGTCTCGTCGCACCCACGGTTCTCAGCTGGGCTGTAGAGGCGGGTAGAGGTCAGAGGTGCCAGGGAAGCCGGTTCTCGTCGAGCTGGGCAGTCGGATTCCGGAGGAAGGACTTACAGCAGACCGCAGTGTTCTTTAGATGGTGCCTGCGGATGCAGGGTGACTACTCCTTAGTCACAAGGGAGAATCTTGAAGAAGGAAATCTTGAAGTCCTTTCGCAGAAAGTCGTGTCTTGATTCCAAAGATGATCTGATTTGGAAGGGGGCCAGTCTCTACCTTTATCTGGGAAAAGGGGGCTGGCACGCGACTAGGTCCTGCCCTATGGGTGGGACCAGGAGGGGGGTGGTTACACCCACTTCCTTGGCGGGCTTTTCCCCAGGCCAGGGGCTGGAGTGCCCCTGGAACTGGTTCCAGCCAGCCTATGCACAGTGAGCACCGGGGTGCCACGTGCAGTCACCTTCCTCTAAAGCCCTGCCTACCTACAATACACAAAACCCTGTCTGGGACGGTGCTGGCACCGCCCCTGGCAGGAAACCCTTTGTCCTTATCTCCTGCTCTGGGAGGACTCCCAGCAGCAGGAGGGCAGACTTGTGTCTCGGTGGCAGCATCCATTTTGTGGATGCTAAGGCTCTGTCTGACTTTTAACCGGGTTATAGGTTACATGCATGTCGTGTCCCTCTAGAAGGGTGGAATGCTAACCCCGTCGCCCGAATTGGCGAGGGGTTAGTATTCCAATTCGTATGACACCTTACTCGACATGTTTTGATAAAGCGATACCAGAGTTGGCATTTAACCGCGAGGATTATAATGCACTTAAGAGTATATGGTATGCGATATCATGGAAACGGCTAAGGGATGGATCCCGAAAGCCGCAGACAGGCTCAGCTCATGCCAGAGCACCATCTCACACGATTCCAAGCACTCTGCCTTCAGGATTGTTAAGGCCTGCCATAGGAGTGACTGATAGGAGATCTGTGTGTCCAGTTTAGGGTTAGATATAGGTATACTATATCTAAAGCAAAGGGTGAGTACACCACCTTGCCCCAGCTGTCGTGCAGCCAGTTGTGTCAGTTTTAGTTAGTCAATCCAGGGGTGGCACAATACATGCTTCAGCCCCTGGGAGACTTCTGGGTGCACCTCAGCCCTGGGTACAGGGACTTGGAGAGGGCCCAGTGCCAATTCAGTACCTGAGTACAATTTGGATAGAGAGAACAGCTAGGCTGTGGGTCTGATTAGCAGGCCCACAGCCAGGGAAAGTCGTAAACCAGTGCAGCAAAAAGCAAAAATCTGGGTGATCATAGGATTGCAGACCCTACTCTCCTACAATAACATATTTGGATGCACTTAACAATCCACCTGGCTATTCCTGCTTTGGAAATAGGGTTGCCTTTGTGTTGTGGTGAGAAGGCAACAAAAAGTTGTTTTGTTTTCCTAAAGTGTTGTGTCCTGTCTATGTAGTACATCAACGCCCTCCGTACGTCTAACGTATGGAGCATTCTCTCCGCCACCGTTTGTGGGTTTTGGAAGAATGCCGGCAAGTCAATAGTTTGGTTGAGATGAAACTGTGACACCACCTTCGGAAGGAATTTGGGGTTAGTACGTAGCACTACCCTATTTGGATGAATCTGAATGAATGGCTCTTGGATTGTGAGCGCTTGCAGCTCACTAACACGCCTCAGTGACGTAATAGCAATTAGGAAAGCCACTTTCCACGTTAGGAACTGGAGTTCACACAAGTGCAGTGGTTCAAATGGTGGTCCCATCAGCCTAGTGAGGACCACATTGAGGTTCCACACCGGAGCTGGCGGTGTTCTTGGGGGAATGACTCGTTTCAGACCTTCAAGGAAAGCTTTAATGGCAGGCACCCTGAAGACAGAGAGATGCTGCCTATTCTGAAGATATGCTGCGATGGCGGATAGATGTATCCGAATAGAAGTGAACGCTAGATTGCACTTGTACAGATGCAGCAGATAGCAAATGATGTTAGGGATAGATGCATCTAGCGGGTTGATGTAATTGGCTGTACAGTAAATGACAAAACGCTTCCATTTTGCAGCATAGCATGCTCTGGTAGTTGGCTTCCTTGCCTCCTTGATGATGTTCATGCATTCTGGAGGTAGGTTAAGGTATCCAAACTCTAGGACTTCAGGAGCCAGATCGCCAGGTTGAGCTGTTGCGGATCTGGATGCTGAATTTCTCCATGGTTCTGCGTCAAAAGTCTGGGCGTGAGGCGCAGTCTTTGATGCGGCACCACTGAGAGTTCGAGGAACGTGGTGTACCATGCTTGGCGCGCCCACGTTGGAGCAACCAGGATGAGAGTCATCGCGTGTTGCCTTAGCTTTCTTGCCACCAGTGGTATCAGAGGGGCTGGCGGAAAAGCGTACGCAAATTTGCCTGACCAGTTCATCCATATCGCATTCCCCTGCGACTGTGGGTGAGGGAACCTGGCGGCAAAGTGTTGGCATTTTGCGTTTTCCTTTGTTGCAAACAGGTCTATCTCCGGATGACCCCACTGCTGGAAGTACGGGTGGAGCAGAGATGGGTGTAACTCCCACTCGTGCATTTGATGGCTGTGTCTGCTGAGCAGATCCGCCATTTGATTGTCCTTGCCCGGGAGGTGTTCTGCCATGAGGAAGATGTTCCTCTGAATGGCCCACCGCCACATGCCCTGAGCCAGATGAGACAGCTGTGGCGAGTGGGTGCCCCCCTGCTTTTGAATGTAGTACATCGCGGTCATGTTGTCCGTCCGGACTAACACTACCTTGTTGCACAGATGTACAATGAAGGACTTGAGTGCCATGAAGATTGCCATCAGTTCCAGATAGTTGATGTGCATCTTCTGTTGCTGCGTCGTCCATAGTCCCTGCACTGTGTAAGTGAGCAGATGAGCTCCCCATCCCTGGAGAGATGCGTCCGTCGTCAGGGTAATCTGTGGTACTGGCTCCTGGAACAGTCGGCCCTTGCAAAGGTTGTGTGGAGTCCACCAATGCAGAGAGTCGTATGCCCGACTGGTAACCAACACTAGGTCTGTTAATTGTCCTTGAGCCTGTGTCCACTGATTTGCTAAGCACTCCTGGAGCGGGCGCATATGTAGCCGTGCGTGAGGGACTATGAAGATGCAGGAGGCCATCATGCCTATCAACTGCATGAACACTCTCGCTGGAAGTGAGTGTTGTGGCCTGAACCTTTGGATCAGGGCCTGCATGCTGTCTATCCTGACTTGGTTTGGATGAGCCATGGCCGTCAGGGTATTGATCGTCGCGCCTAGAAACTGCCGGACATGTGCCGGCTGAAGATGCGACTTTGGGTAGTTCAACGAGAAACCCAGATCGTGAAGGAGGTGAATGGTAGTCGACATGTCCGCGGCGCACTGTTCTTCCGACTTGGCTTGAACGAGCCAGTCGTCCAGGTAGGGGTAGACATGGATGCTCTGCCTCCTGAGGTGCGCCGCTACTGTCGCCAGACACTTGGTAAACACTCTTGGGGCTGTGGTGACTCCGAAGGGTAGGACCTTGAACTGATAATGTTTGCCTTGGATAGTGAACCTGAGGTATTTTCTGTGGGACGGGTGTAGTGGTATGTGGAAATACGCATCCTTGAGGTCCAAGGTTGCTAAGAAGTCCCCCTGGTTTAACAAGGGAAGAATCTGTTGCAGTGTGAGCATATGGAAATGTTCTGACAGTATATACAGGTTGAGGGGACGTAGATCTAGAATGGGTCTGAGAGATCCGTCCTTCTTTGGAATAAGGAAGTACAGGGAGTACACCCCTGTGACTTCCTCCTCCACCGGCACGAGCTCGATTGCGCCTTTTTGCAGCATCACCACTACCTCCTGCTGCAATAAGTGCAAGTGCTCTGCGGACATAGGCCGTTGCCTTGGTGGAATGTTGGGTGGAGTGGATCTTAACTCTAGACAATAACCGTACTGTACAAGTTGTCGCACCCACCTGTCTGTGGTGATGTTTTTCCAGACGGGCAGGAACTGCTGCAGTCTCCCCCCGACAGGTGTTAAGTGGTCGGGGGGCAGCGACAGAGAGTCACTGTTTGCTTGGGGCAGAGGAGCGGGAGTTGTTGTTCCCTCTGCCGCGTCCTCTGGTGCTGTTTCCTCGGTAACCCCCCTTGTTCTGTTTGGGGTACGAGGATTGTGCTCCACCTCTAGAGAATTGTGACTGTTGACCCATCTGTCCTCTGGTGATTCCACGTGCACCTGAGCGACGAAAAGTATTGCCACGAAACTGTTGTGATTGTAGGGCCCCCATAGACTTAGCAGTTTCGGTGTCTTTTTTAATCTTTTCAAGGGTGGTGTCAACATCTGGACCAAACAGTCTATCAGGATTGACTGGCTGATTAAGTATGGTTGTTTGTATGTCAGGTTTAAACCCCGATATGCGGAGCCACGCTTGTCGTCTCAGCATGACGCTAGTGTTAATGGCCCTAGCTGCTGTGTCTGCGGCATCAAGTGCACACTTTATGGCTGCGTTGGAGATCAGTTTTCCCTCCTCTATAAGCAGTTTGGTGCCCTCTTGGAACTGCGGAGGCAGGTGTTGTAAAACTTGCTCTAGGGTGTCGTAATGCGCCCTATCATAACGTGCCAAGAGTGCCTGTGTATTTGCAATACGCCAAAAGTTGGCAGCCTGTGCAGCTACTCTTTTGCCTCCAGCCTCTAGCACTTTGGACTCCTTATCCGGGGGAGGAGCTTCACCCGTAGTTTAGGAGTTGGCCCTTTTGCGGGCATTTGCGACCACCAGGGAGTCCAGCGGCAACTGTCCCCGAATGTATGCAGGGTCTGCAGGTGCTGGTCTGTACTTTTTTTCAATACGTGGATTGACCACTCTCGCCCTGGTAGGTTCTTTAAAGATGTCCGCAGCATGTTTGAGGACCCCTTTGAGCATAGGCAGTGTCTTTACTGTCCTTTCAGAAACTGAAAAAGTGTCAAATAGAAAGTCTTCTTCTACTGGGTCAGCATGCATGTCCACATCATGATTAGCAGCTGCCCTTTCAAGGAGTGCATGAAAACCTGCAGAATCTTCAGTTGGGGATGCACGTGCACTGAAAGGCTGTGGGTCAGGCTGTGGGTCTTGGCCCACATCCTGGGTGCCTTGGTCACCAATGTCATCATATGAATCCGGCTGTGCATCTGGTTCATTGATGGGGAAATTGTACTGGTCCTCTTCATCATATCCCTCACCCTCAGATTGTTCTGGGGAAGGAGTTGGGCTCCGTCTTGGAGGAGGCTGGATAGGTTCCATGAGGCCTGAAGCGTCCTGAGGAAGCCTTTTCTTCTTAAGGGGGATGACATAGGAGTCCACTGGCTGTGAAGTGATCCTCCTCTTGTAAAGGGTCAATTTGCCCGTGTCTGCGTCGATAAAACGCTCCGAATCCTCATCTGAGTCGAGTACCCGACTTGAAAGTGCCCCTGCCGTTGAAGAATCCGACTTCTTCGGCGTCGATTTCGTTGAAAAGGCCTTCGGCGCCTCTTTTGGCGGCAGAAGGAAGAGAAGTTTACCCGCAGGCTTCAGCGGAATGTCCATCGGCTTCTGTGGCGATGGCATCGGAGCCGACGTAGCAGAGGCCTTCTCCCTGATTCTCTGCAGTGAAGAGGCGATGAGGGACGTGTCACTTTCAGTGGCCTTTGGCGCTGACGAGGAGGTCTTGACCTTGCCCTCGGATCCGACGTCCTGGCGGCCCTTCTGAGTCTTTGACGAAGACGCCGCAGCCGCCGACCCAGAGTCCTTGGACCGATGCGCAGATGTACCAGCCTTCGATCCGTGTGACTTTGTCGGCTCCGTCTCCACCACGCGTCCGACTAACGGAGTCCCAGTCGGAACCGGAGCCGTTTCACTGGCCTTTGCGGGCTTTGACGGCGCCGCAGCGGTTGACCCGTGCCGACCACCCTTCTTAGAGGATCCCTCCACCGGCGTCGATTTTGACACGGTGGAATCGACAGATTTCTTCGACTTCTGTGGACCGGAGGTCGACGGAGTCGATGAAGCAGCGGGTTTGGTCGGTTTCGTTGGCACGGCCGCCATCTTAGGTGTGCTCGAATCCATAAGTTTCGGTTTCGATTTCGGGTCGGCCATTTTAGGTGTAGTCGATACCGTAGGTTTCGGTTTCGATACGGCCTGCCCAGCAAGTTTGTCCGTGGCCGGGCCGGAAGGCGGGGCCGTGGCTTGCGGTACGGGGTCTAGGGTAAGGCCGACAGGCGATCCCGTGACCCGATCTCGATCTTCGTAACCTTCGGGGCATAGCTCGTCCCCTGAGCTATCTTCCGCGGCCCCATAAACCTCTTCGACGTCCCCTACCTCTTCGACGTATTCAAGGTTTTGACCCGCGACTCCGTCGCCGTCTTCCGGATCTGCCTCGACCTCCGTCTCGGGCGGGGAGATTTGAAGATGATGACTCTGGTCTTCGTCTTCTTGGTCGCCGAAGATGTTTTCTGGATCAGAGGCCGCTTGTCTCGCTTCAAGGCGCACCGCGTGCCGAATCTTGAGTGTTTTCTTGGACCTGAACTGCGCGCAGGCCCTGCAGTTGCCGTCGTCATGGTCTGGCGAAAGGCATTTGTTACAGACCGGGTGTAGATCTATATGTGGGTACTTGGACCCACAGAGCGGACAGAGTTGAAACGGACTCCGCTCCATGCTGTAAAGTTGCAGTCGTGTCGCGATGAGAAGGCCTCGATGTCCGAAGAGTGAAAATACTCCGCTGATTCCGACTCCAGGAGACGGAAGAACTCGAGACCGTGCGCAAACAATACCGACGCTATGAAAACAAGGCCTTTTGGCCTTAAAAAGTTAGTTTTTCTCGGTTCCGACAGAGAGACGTCGAGACCGCATCCGAACCCAATGGCGGAAAAAAACCAATCTGGGGATGGAGCCGATGCCCATGCGCACTGTAGTCCAGGGGAGGAGCCACCTATCTCAGGATACTTCGAAGACTCTTCCAGGACAACAATGTGCGATCATCCGGACCCAACACTAGGCGGCGATCTAATGCTAAGATATGAATTTAGCAGCCCACATGCCTCGAACTGGCCCTTTCACCTCCCATACCTTCTTCCTTCCTTGCGGAGTACCAAAGGGCTCCTCGCTAAGTCCGACCCTGTTTAACATATATGTTTCGGACTTAGCGAGGGTGATTAAGTCCTACGGCATTGCCCTCACAACCTATGCCGACGATACCCAATTGGTCCTATCCATACACAACGACGGAGCGACAGTCGCTGCAAACTTTCAAAAAGGAATGCTTGCAATCAGTTCCTGGATGTCATCAAACTGTCTTAAATTAAACTCTGACAAGACAGAGGTGATGACATTTGGGAAACTGGAACCTACCTGGTCCCCTCGATGGTGGCCAACTGAGATGGGACCTCCACCAGAACCTGTCACCAAGGTTCGTAACTTTGGAGTTATTTTCGACAATAGACTGACCTTTCACCATCATGTCAACTCCGTAGTCTCCACTTCCTTCTTCACCCTGAAAAAAAAAAATCAAAAAACTTCTTCCCTACCTTCCCATTTCAGCTGGTAAAACCCTAATCAGCACTCTGGTTTTCGCCAAAACAGACTACTGTAACGCCCTCCTTCTTAATGCCCAGGAAAAAGTTCTTAATAGGCTTCAGCTAGTACAGAATGCCTCAGCAAGAATCCTCCTGGGCATTCCCAAGTTCACCTCCAGCTCCCCGTATATCCAACAGCTTCACTGGTTCCCCGTTAGGAGCCGTACAAAATTCAAGGCATTGTGTATTGCCTATAAAGCTATCAACAACTTAGGCCCACAGTTTCTCAAGGTCGCCCTCTGCCCGCTAGAAAATCTAAGAACGCTTTGATCCTCCTCAGCTCATCTGCTTAAAGTCCAACAAACTAAAAAGGCCAACTGGGGTGACAGATGCTTCGTGATTTCCACAGCCAGACTTTGGAACGCACTCCCCCTCTCCATTAAAACTGCCCCAACGCTCATTAGCTTCAGGAAGAAATTAAAAACCTGGCTTTTCCCACATTAAAATCTGCCATAGCCATCGTTCTGTTCACTGAGCGCCGAGACACCCCCGGGTAGTTGTGCGCTATAAAAATTGCCAAAACAAACATAAACAGTGGCGGGAAAAAAACAATCTAAGGATGGAGCCGATGCCCATGCGCACTATCGCCCAAGGGAGGAGTCACCTATCTCGTGACTACAAAGACTTCTTCCAAGACGACAACAACATGCAATCATCAGAGCCGAACACCAGGTGACGATCTAATGCACAGTGTAGAATCTGCAGCTCATATGCCTCAAACATATAGGTAACCTATATCTTAGTAAGGGGTGCATGCACCACCTTACCCAGGCTGCAGTAGCAGTCCTGTGGTGTCATTTTGGAAGGCTTCCCAGGGGTGGCATAATACATGCTGCAGCCCCTGGTAGGCCTCTTGGGTACCTATGCCCTTAGCACCTGATGTACAATATACTAGGGACTCACAAGGGTACCCCCCCCCCCAGTAATCAAACTGGAGTGTACCTATAGTACATGCAATCAATTTAGAGAGGAAGCAGCTAGGCTGGGGTCCTGGATAGCAGGGCCCCAGCCAGCCTAAAGTCGAAAGACAGCGAAACATCAGCAAAAAGTGGGGGTAACCATAGTAAGCAGATCTTACTCTCCTACACAAACCCCCCACCTGCCCCAACGCAGGGAAATTAAACTAACCTTGACCAGTTGAGTCTTCATGTTCTACGTGGAAATATCTGGAGAGTCTATCTGCATTGGCATGGTTACTCCCAGGTCAATGTTCCACTGTATAGTCCATCCCCTGTAGAGAAATGGACCACCTCATAAGTTTGGGGTTTTCACCCTCCATCTGTTTTTGCCATAAGAGGGGCTTATGGTCAGTCTGAACAGTGAAGTGAGTGCCAAACATGTATGGTCTCAGCTTCTTCAGAGCCCAAACAACAGGAAAGGCCTCCCACTCAATAGCTGACCAATGTTTCTCTCTAGGGGTCAGCCTTCTGCTAATAAAAGCTACTGGCTGGTCCTGACCATCATTCAATTGTGATAACACAGCCCCTACCACCAGCTCAGATGCATCTGTTTGGACAATTAATTCTTTGGAGTAGTTAGGACTTTGCAGAATGGCAGCAGTGCACATGGCCTGCTTCAGGTCATCAAATGTCTTTTGACAGTTGATTGTCCACTGAACTTTCTTTGGCATTTTCTTGGAAGTTAAGTCATTCAGGGGTGTCCTAATGGATCCATACCCCTTGACAAAACATCTGTAGTACACAGTCAGGCCCAAGAAAGCTCTGACCTGAGTCTGGATAGTTGGAGCAACCCAGTCCATGATGGTCTGGATTTTGCTCTGTAATGGTTGAACCTAGCCTCCACCCACAAGGTGGCCCAGGTACACAACCTGACTCTGCCCTATCTGGCACATAGTGGCCTTGATAGTTAGGCCTGCTTTCTGCAGGGCCTCCAAAACATTTCTCAGGTGGACCAAGTGATCCTCCCAGGTAGAGCTTAAGACAGCAATACCATCTAGATATGCTGCACTAAAGTCTTCCAGGCCTGTTAGGATTTTGTTCACCAAATTTTGAAAAGTGGCTGGTGCATTCTTCAAACCAAAGGGCATCACCACAAATTGGTAGTGCCCACTAGGGGTAGAAAATGCTGTCTTTGGCTTTGTATAATCAGCCTACCTGATCTGCCAGTAGCCAGCTGTAAGATCAAATGTGCTCAGAAACTTGGCTGAGGGCAAAGTATCATCTGCTCTTGGGATTGGATGGGCATCAGTCTTGGTGACTGCATTGAGACCCCTATAGTCTACACAACACCTCATCTCTCTCTTACCACCCTTGGTGTGAGGTTTAGGCACCAAGACTACTGGAATAGCCCAAGGGCTATCTGAGGGTTCAATAACTCCCAAAATCCAACATCTTCTGGACTTCAGTCCTGAAACAGTCCCTGACACGGTCAGGTTGTCTGTAAATCTTATTTTTAACAGGCAGACTGTCTCCAGTGTCCACTTCATGAGTGCACCAGGTAGTCTGACTTGGAGTCAGAGAGAACATATGTCTGCACTGATTGAGCACCTGTCTGCAATCAGTTCGCTGCTGAGAAGTGAGGCTGCCTGCCAAGGCTACACCATTCACTGATCCATCATCAGGGTTCTGTGAGAGCAGGTCAGGGAGGGAATCACTATCTTCCTCCTGTCCCTCATCAGTAGCCATGAGCAAGCCCATGGTTTCAGTCCGTTGACATGTAGCACCCTATGGGGGCTCCTGGGAGTTCCAAGGTCTAGCAAGTAGGTAACCTATCCCTTCTGTTCAACAATGGTATGGGAGCCACTCCACTTGTCTTGGAGGGCTGCTGGGACCACACCCACACTTTCTGCCCTGGCTGGTAAACAGTCAGCACAGCCTTTTGGTCATGCAAGGCCTTCTGCAATTCCTGGCAAGCTTCAAGGTTTTTGGTTGCCTTTTTCATATACTCAGCCATCCTGGAGCGGAGACCAAGTACATAGTCCACTATGACCTGTTTAGGGGGTTTGAGAGGTAACTCCCATCCCTCCGTCACCAGACACAATGACCCTCTTACAGGATGCCCAAACAGAAGTTCAAAAGGGCTGTAGTCAACCCCCTTCTGAGGAACCTCCCTGTACGCAAACCAAAGGCATGGCAGAAGGATGTCCCATCTACGCCAAAGCTTTCATGGGAGACCCTTGATCATAACCTTTAAGGTTTTGTTGAACCTTTCAACTAAACCATTGCATTGTGGGTGATAGGGTGTGGTGAATTTGTAATTCACTCCACACTCCTTCCAAATTGCAGTCAAGTAACTAGACATGAAGTTTGCACCTTTGTCTGAAACTACCTCCTTAGGGAAACCCATCCTTGAAAATACTCCCAAGAGGGCTCTTGCCACCACCAGTGTTGTGGTGGTCCTAAGGGGAATGGTTTCTGGGTACCTAGTGGCATGGTCCACCACCACCAGGATAAATCTGTGCAAAGAGGCTGTCTGAGGATCCATGGGACCAACTATATCAATCCCAACCCTCTCAAAGTGAACCCCACCACAGGTAGTGGTATCAGGGGGGCCTTTGTAGTACCACCTGCCTTACCACTGGCTTGAAAAGTGACACAGGAGCGACAAAACTACTTGGTGTCTTCAGACATGTGGGGCCAATGAAAGTGAGGGACAATTCTGTCCCAAGTCTTATTTTGGCCCGAGTGACCTGCTAGGGGAAGATCATGGGCTAGTGTCAATAGGAAGCCCCTGAACTTCAAAGGTATAACCAACCTCCTGGCTGCACCAGGCTTGGGGTCTCTACTCTCTGAGTACAGGGGTCCATCATCCCAATAAATCTTATGGGTTCCACTAGCATTCCCAGCAGCCTCAGCAGCAGCCTGCTGTCTGAGGGGTTCAAGAGAAGGGCAGCTCAGCTGCTCCTGACTCAGATCTGTCATGGAAGGGCCCCCTGTCCCCAAGAACTCAACCTGATCAGGCTCAAGCTCACCTGACACAGTTCCTTCTTCAGGACTAAAATCATCTTCCTCAGGAGACTGATCTGTTTTCTGAGTCGGGGGGTCGGGGGGAGGGGGAGGGGGAGGCTCTTCCAGAATCCAGGGCCTGTACAGCTTTTGACATTTTGGCCTGTGACCTAGTCACAGCAAACACATGTGCAGGGATGCCTAACATTTCTGCATGAGTCCTGAGCTCCACTTCAGACCAGCCTGAAGTCTCTAAATCATTGCCAAGCAAGCATTCAACAAGGAGGTCTGCACTTACTACAACCTTCTTGAGGCCAGTTACTCCTCCCGAGGAGAAATTAACAACTGCCAGGGCATGGTCAGTCCTGACATTGCTAGCATTGGTCACTTGGTAGAGTTCATCAAGTATGATCTGCTCAGGAGCCACAAGATCTTGTGTCACCATTGTGCCACTTGCCCCTGTATGCCAAAACCTCTTTTCCATTAATTAAAGGCTGCTGTCTGTATTTGCCCAGATTACTGGGACTCACTAAGGAGGCCATATCCATGCCTCCATCACAGATTACGACAGCCTGAGTTTTGAAACTCTGACTAGGCCAGAGTCCATCTCAGAACCCAGGGTTAACCCTACTACACCCTTATTCTGTGTACCATCATTTTGACCTGACCTAGAGGGAACAGTTGCCTTAGGGGCAATGGTGGTTGGAGTTGAGTCTTTGGACTTATTATAGTCACAGTCGCTTTTCTGTTTACGGATTTTACACCATGGTTTATTTTGGCCTTTTCCTTTGGATGATTGGGATTCCCAACCAGATGAAGATTTTTGGGGACCTTGAGAAGACTTCTGGTCTCTACCCTTTTCCTCACCTTTATTTGAGTTTTTAGAATCTTGCTTTTTCTGGTCACCACCTTGGTTCTGTACCTTCTGCTTCACCCTGGTTCTGACCCATTTGTCTGCCTTCTTTCCCAATTCTTGGGGCGAGGTCAGATGAGAGTCCACCAGGTGCTAATGAAACAGATGATTTTGACAATTATTAAGTATCTGCTCCCTCATAATCAAGTTGTACAATCCTGTGAAATCACACACCTTACTGCCAAATAACCAGCCCTCCAGAGCCTTAGTAGCACAATCAACAAAGTCAACCCATCCCGGAGTCTGAGCCTTTTGGGTATCCCTAAACTTTATCCTGTAATGTTCAGTTGTTAGGCCAAACCCTTCAATCAGAGCACTCTTCAGGAGTGTATATTCATCAACGTCCTCTTCTCTAACAGTGAGGCGCTTGGCTCTACCTTTGTGTGCAAAGGAGAGCCACAAGATAGCTGACCACTGCTCCTGGGGGACCTTCTGAACTTTACAGGCCCTTTCCAGTGCCGTCATCCATTTGTGGATGTGATCACCACTCTGGTAGGGTGCGACAATCTTGTTTAAATTCCTATGGTCATGAGATCTCTCTCTACCACTAGGAAAATTGCTGCCACCATGGGACTCTAGACCCATCTTTTTTCTAGCTCTTTCAAGGTCTAGGGATTCCCTTTCTAAGGCTACCTGCTGTCTTTTTATTCTCAGCTGGGCTTCCTCAAACTTCATTTGTCTTTCTCTCTTCTCCTGGGAGAATTCCCTCCCATGAGAAGAGATAGATAGCCCTATAGATGTGTCAGATTGGGTAGATTCCTGTGAAGGAGATCTTGGCCTTCTAGGCACACCTCCAACTCTTCCTGGGGGGGACAAAGATGGGGCCATCTTGGCCTTCCTCCTCATCTCCAGTAGGAGCTGCATTTCCCAGGTCAAGGTCGTTGTCACCTTCCTGGGTAGCATCAGAGTCCTGGTCCCCCTTCCTCCTCTGCTGCTCCACCCCCACTGCCTAACCCCTCAGGCCCGGATTCCAAAGTGTTTGACACCAAACTCGACATGTTGTTTCCATGCAGCCATTCCAAAGTTAGCGTTTACCGCAAGGTTATAATGCACTTAAGAGTATATGGTCTGGCTGCATCACAGGACAGCCCCAGAGAATACATTCCGAAGGCTGCAGAGGGGTCTTGCTCATGCATGGGCACCCTCTCACACGAAACCAAGCAACCTGCCTTCAGGATTGATAGGATGTGGAGAAGCGTGGCTCAGTGGTTAGAGGCGGCAGACCCGGAAGCTGAGATCGGCCGTGGACCAGGGTTCGATTCCCCGCCTCGGCAGGTCTCGGGCTCAAAATTCCACGGACTCGACAATTCTAGCTTCGGTGCCTACTCGACTCATGGGGTCACACTCTGCGACTCTGGGCAATAGCTTGCTTAATCTCCACTACTGCCCCTCGCGGCGGGATGCCTGGCTTTCACCTTGTGGATACCCTGCCGGGGTATCTCACAGGGGAATACCAGGACGGGTTCCCTAAGCAAGCGCCTTGATACCTTCGGGTGATACGTGCGCTATATAAGTCGCAATACAATACATAAGGCCTGCCATAGGGGTGACCGATAGGTTTCTATGTGCAGTGATGTAAGGTAGATATAGGTAACCTATATCTTAGTAAGGGGTGCATGCACCACCTTACCCAGGCTGCAGTAGCAGTCCCGTGATATCATTTTGAAAGGCTTCCCAGGTGTGGCATACTACATGCTGCAGGCCCTGGTAGGCCTATGGGTACCTATGCCCTTAGTACCTGGTGCACAAGTTACTACTTGTGTAACGATATATCTGTAAGAGACATTAGTTAGAGATAGATTCCTTACCTTAGAATATCCCCAGGCGTCAGACTGGATCTGGAAACTTTTGCGTAGCAGTACCCTTGCGCATCGGTAGGCGTCGTCTGCGGCTCCGCGTCCGTTGGCGCCAGGATGACGTTGCCGGAGTACTTGAACGCCGCTCGTGTCAGTTCTTATACACAGCTTTTCTGCACCAGAAAACGCAAAGCCATGATAAAAACAAACACTGGTGCCATAAAAACAAGGGCCTGAAAGGGGATGACCTTAACCCTAGATATCGGTTCGCCGAACAGGGAGGATGAGTGGGGCGGTAAGGAATCTAATACCAGCTACTGTTTCTTACAGATATATCGTTACTGAAGGTAAGTAACTTGTGCATCTGAAAGAAACAGGTTAGTATTAGATTCCTTACCTTAGAATAGATACCCCAGCAATACCAACCCCGGTGGTGGGTCTGCAAACCAACAATAACACCATAAAGTCCTGGAGAACGGAACGGCCGAAAAAGCCATCCCTCCGGCTTGGCTGTCCAGGCAGTAGTGTTGTGCGAACGTGTGCAGCGAGGCCCACGTAGCTGCCTGACAGATGTCCTGCAAGGGGTCTCCCCGGCCCAGGGCAGTAGTAGGCACCGTGGCCTGTGTTGAATGGGCACGAAGCCCCACAGGAGGCTCCTTTCGAGCCAAAGAGTAACAAGCCTTGATGCACAAGACGACCCATCGAGAAATGGTTCGTTTGTGCACCGCCCGTCCCTTCTTAGCGCCCACGTAACCAACAAAGAGTTTGTCATCCACCCGGAACTGGCGTGTGCGAAACAAATAGAATGAGAGAGCACGTTTTGGGTCCAGGCGGTGGAGCCTCTCTTCCTCTTTCAAGGGATGCAGAGGCAGAAAGAAGGTGGGCAAAGTGATGGAATGCCCGATGTGGAAGGCTGTGGCTACCTTGGGCAGGAAAGAGGGTCGCGTCCGCAACACAACTTTGTCCGGATGGACTGAAAGGAAAGGAGGCTTAGAAGAAAGGGCCTGGAGCAGAGGTGATGGCAACCAGAAAAGCGGTCTTCAGAGTAAGGAGGCGAAGAGGACAGTTATGAAGCGGCTCAAAGGGACCGCACATCAGAAAAGTTAGAACAAGGTTCAAGTCCCACTGAGGCATCACTAAAGGAACTGGAGGAAACCTATGAGTGATGCCCTTCAAAATGAATATGCTACTTACCAGTATGCATCTGTTCTTGGCATGTAGGGCTGCTGACATTCATATCTATAGCATAGATCGCCGCCTAGTGTTGGGTCCGGATGATTGCACATTGTTGTCCTGGAAGAGTCTTCGAAGTATCACGACATAGGTGGCTCCTCCCCTGGACTACAGTGCGCATGGGCATCGACTCCATCCCCAGATTGTTTTTAGCCATTGTGGCGAAGATGGAGTGTAACAGTGTGAGCGATGACCATGCTAAGAGTAAGTTTTGAATTCTGCAGCCGCTACAGGCGCCGGGGAGGAGGGCGGGCGATATGAATGTCAGCAGCCCTACATGCCAAAAACAGATGCATACTGGTAAGTAGCATATTCAGTTTGAGGCATGTGGGCTGCTGAATTCATATCTATAGCATTGAATATATAGTTTTCCCTCCATTAACGGAGGCCGCCTGTGCCAGCTGCAGACGTTTGAAAAAGTGTCTTAAGAACAGCCTGCCCTACAGCTGCTTGGAGTGCACATCTACACAGTAGTGTTTAGTAAATGTGTGTGGTGTAGACCATGTGGCTGCTCTACAAATGTCTTCCAAAGGGATATTACCAAGGAAAGCCCTGGAGGCCCCCAACTTGCGGGTGGAGTGGGCTCTGGGGGGGGGGGGGGGGGGGGCGTTAAAGTGCGCTTAGCCTTGTGATAGCAAATTTGAATACACTTAACGATCCACCTGGCTATACCTGCTTTGGAAATGGGGTTGCCTTTGTGCTGGGCAGAAAAGGCAACAAAGAGTTGTTGTGTCTTCCTAAAGTCCTTGGTCCTATCGATGTAGTACATCAAAGCTCGTTTGACGTCAAGAGTGTGGAGCATTCTTTCAGCTACTGTCTCTGGGTTTTGAAAGAACGCGGGCAGTTCAATGGTCCGATTGACAGGGAACTGTGAAACCACCTTAGGAAGAAATTTAGGGTTAGTGCGCAGCACCACCCTGTTCGAGTGAATTTGTATGAATGGCTCTTGTACAGTGAGCGCCTGGAGCTCACTAACACGTCGCAGAGACGTAATGACTATGAGAAAAGCCACTTTCCATGTTAAAAACTGAACCTTGCATGAATGCAGAGGCTCAAAAGGTGGGCCCATCAGCCTGGTGAGGACCACATTAAGGTTCCATACAGGAGCTGGCAGGGTCCTGGGAGGGATGACCCGTTTCAGTCCTTCTAGGAAGGCTTTAATGGCAGGCACTCTGAAAACAGAGAGATGCTGCCTGTTTTGGAGATAAGCCGCTATGCCCTAACAACCTATGCGGACACCCAATTGGTGTTATCGGTATACAACGACGGTACTTCAGTCGCGGCAAATTTCCAAGAGGGAATGCAGGCAATAAGTTCCTGGATGTCATCTAACTGCTTGAAATTAAACTCTGACAAGACAGAGGTGATGACATTCGGGAACTTGCAACCCACCTGGTCCCCCCAGTGGTGGCCACCTCAGATGGGAGCACCTCCCCAACCGGTGGTCAAAGTACGTAACCTGGGAGTCATATTTGACAACAAGATGACCTTTCTCCAACATGCCAACTCGGTGGTATCTTCATCCTTTTATATTCTAAAAAGGATAAAAAAACTACTTCCATACCTTCCCCCATCTGCGGGCAAAACTTTAATAAGCACACTGGTGTTCTCAAGAACAGACTATTGCAACTCCCTCCTACTGAATGCCCAAGAAAAGGTCCTCAATAGATTACAGACGGTGCAAAATGCCGCAGCCAGGATTTTACTAACCATCCCCAAATTCACATCCACTTCCCCCTATATTAGACAGTTGCACTGGCTCCCAGTTAGGAGTCGGATTAAATTCAAGGCTTTATGCATAGCCTATAAGGCCATCAATAATCCGGGCCCACTATTTCTAAAAAAAGCTTTCTCCCCGCCTGAGCATTCAAGAACCTTACGCTCTTCATCAGCCCACCTGCTGAAGGTTCCACGCACAAGAAAGACCAACTGGGGAGACAGATGTTTCACCATATCGACAGCCAAACTCTGGAACACGTTACCATTCCATATTAAAACCGCTCCCACGCTTCTTAATTTCAGAAAGAAACTTAAGACTTGGTTGTTCTCAGCATAAACTACCATTTTTTCTTCACAAGAGAGAGTTCTGTTACACTAGTGCCGAGACACCCGTAAGGGTATTTGCGCGCTTTAAAAATCGCATAAATAAAAAAATAAATGGCGGATAAGTGTATCCGAATGGAAGCATACGCTAGATTGCATTTGTAAAGATGTAACAAATAACAGATGATGTTGTGAGTGGATGCATCTAGCGGGTTGATGTTGTGTTCTGTACAGTAAATGACAATTCGCTTCCATTTTGCTGCATAGCAAGCTCTGGTGGTGGGCTTCCTCGCCTCCCGTATGATATCCATGCAGTCGGGAGGCAAGTTAAGGTAGCCAAATTCTAAGACTTCAGGAGCCAGATCGCCAGGTTGAGCTGTTGCGGATCTGGATGCTGAATGTTGCCATGGCTCTGCGTCAAAAGTCTGGGTGTGAGGTGCAGCCTTTGATGTGGTACCACGGAGAGTTCTAGAAACGTGGTGTACCATGGTTGGCGTGCCCACGTTGGAGCAACCAGGATGTGTGTCATCAAGTGTTGCTTTAGCTTTCGTGCCACCAGCGGTATGAGAGGTGCTGGGGGGAAAAGCGTACGCAAATCTGCCTGACCAGTTCATCCATATCGCATTGCCCTGCGACTGTGGGTGAGGGAACCTGGCGGCAAAGTTTTGGCATTTTGCGTTTTCCCTTGTGGCAAACAGGTCTATCTCTGGATGACCCCACTGCTGGAAGTACGGGTGGAGTACTGATGGATGTATCTCCCACTCGTGCATTTGGTGGCTGTACCTGCTGAGCAGATCCGCCATCTGATTGTCCTTGCCCGGGAGGTGTTCCGCCATGAGGAAGATGTTCCTCTGAATGGCCCACTTCCACATGGTCTGAGCCAGATGAGACAACTGTTTTTGAATGTAGTACATGGCTGTCATGTTGTCCGTCCGGATCAACACGACCTTGTTGCACAGATGTACTGTGAACGCCTTCATTGCCATGAAGATTGCCATCAGTTCTAGGTAGTTGATGTGCATCTTCTTTTGCTGCGTTGTCCACACTCCCTGCACCGTGTAGTGGAGTACATGAGCTCCCCAACCCTGAAGAGATGCGTCTGTCGTCCGGATAATCTGTGGCACAGGCTCCTGGAACGGTCGGCCCTTGCAAAGGTTGTGTGGATTCCACCAATGCAGAGAGCTGAATGCCCGACCGGTCACCAAAACTAGGTCGTTCAACTGTCCTTGAGCCTGACGAGCCAAGCATTCTTGGAGCGGACGCATATGTAGCCTCGCGTGCGGGACTATGAAGATGCAGGAGGCCATCATGCCTATCAACTGCATGAACACTCTTGCTGGAAGCGAGTGTTGCGGTCTGAACTTCTGGATCAGCGACTGAATGCTGTTGATCCTCACAGAATTTGGCTGAGCTGTGGCTGCCAGAGTATCTATTGTCGCGCCCAGATACTGCCGCACATGGGCTGGCTGAAGGTGCGACTTCGGATAATTCAGTGAGAATCCCAGATCGTGAAGAAGGTGAATGGTGTGGGACATGTTGGCGGCGCACTGCTGGGCCGACTTTGCTTGGACAAGCCAGTCGTCCAGATAAGGGTAAACGTGAACGTTCTGCCTCCTGAGGTGCGCAGCCACTGTCGCCAGACATTTTGTGAACACCCTGGGCGCTGTGGTCACCCCGAAAGGTAGGACCTTGAACTGATAATGCCGACCCTGAATGGTGAATCTGAGGTATTTTCTGTGTGATGGATGTAGTGGAATGTGAAAATATGCATCGCTGAGATCCAAGGTTGCGAGGAAGTCTGCCTGATCGAGCAACGGAAGAACTTGCTGCAGCGTCAGCATGTGAAAGTGTTCTGAGAGAATATACTGGTTTAGGGGTCTGAGGTCCATTATGGGTCTGAGGGACCCGTCCTTCTTTGGGATTAGGAAGTACAGGGAGTACACTCCTGTGCCTTCTTCCTCCACCGGCACAAGCTCGATTGCCCCTTTTTGCAGCATGACAAGTACCTCCTGTTGCAATAAGTGCAAATGCTCTGTGGACATAGGACGGTGTTTTGGTGGCATGTTGGGTGGAGTGGATGTCAACTCCAGACAATAACCGAACTGGATAAGTTTCCTGACCCACCTGTCTGTGGTGATGGATTTCCAGACTGGCAGGAACTGCTGGATTCTCACCCCGACAGGTGTGGTATGGTCGGGGGGCAGTGACAGGGCGTCACTGTTTGTTGGTGGTGGAGGAACGGGAGTTGTTGTTTCCACGGCCTCTGCCCTTGGTACTGTTGCCCCGATAGCCGCCTCTACTCTGCTTGGTGTAAGAGGACTGCGCCCCACCTTTAGTGTATTGCGTTTGCTGGGACATCTGGCCTCTGGAAACACCTCTAGTGCCTGAGCGACGAAAAGTACTGCCCCATAACTGTTGGGACTGGAGAGCTCCCAGGGACTTTGCAGTCTCGGTATCCTTCTTTATCTTTTCCAGGGTGGTATCCACCTCAGGACCAAATAATCTATCAGGGTTTACCGGCTGATTGAGGATGGTGGTTTGTATCTCCGGCTTGAAACCGGAGATTCTGAGCCATGCCTGACGTCTCAACATCACACTGGTGTTAATGGCCCTGGCCGCGGTGTCCACCACGTCCAGTGCACATTTAATAGAAGCGTTGGAGATGAGCTTCCCTTCCTGAATAAGCATCTCCGCTGCCTCTTTATACTGATCTGGTAGATGTTGTAACAGGGTCTCTAGTGTGTCAGTGCGCCCTGTCATATCTGGCCAAGAGTGCCTGAGTGTTTGAGATACGCCAGATATTGGCCGCTTGAGCCGCCACCCTCTTCCCTGATGCCTCCAGCACTTTAGATTCCTTGTCAGGGGGAGGAGCATCACCAGTGGTTTGCGAATTCGCCTTCTTCCGGGAATTCGAAACGACTAGAGAGTCCAACGGCAACTGGCCCTTGATGTAGGTAGGGTCGCCAGGTGCCGGCTTAAATTTCTTTTCAATCCTAGGGTTGATCACCCTGGCATGTGTGGGTTCCTTAAAAATGTCTGCAGCATGTTTCAGAACCCCCTTCAGCATTGGGAGAGTCTTGACAGTCTTTTCTGCCGTGGAAAAGGTATCAAAGAGGAAGTCCACTTCAACAGGGTCAGCATGCAGCTGGACGTCGTGGTTTTTAGCCGCCCTCTCAATTAGAGCATTAAATGCCGCAGAATCCTCAGTAGGAGAGGTTTTGACATTGTACACCTGAGTGTCCGGGGCAGTTTGCTGATCCCCTGGGTCCCCTGCATCTGCCCAAGAGTCCTGGTGATCCTCAGGATCAGTGTTGGCAGGGAAGTTATACTCCTCGTCATCACCTTCCCCAGCGTCCACATCTGAATAAGTGGGTGAGGGTGTAGCAACTCTTGGAGTCCGTGGAGCAAGTGGCTCAACCAGAACCGGGGAATCCGTAGAAGGCTTCTTGCGCTTCAAAGGAATCGTGTAGGACTCCAAAGGCTGTGTCGCCGTGATCTTTCTCTTGTAGAGGGTAAGTGCACCGGTGTCGGCGTCGATAAAGTGTTCCGACTACTCCTCCATCAAGGGTTGTCGATGTTTCGAGCTCCCAAGCGGCTGAGAAGGCTTCGACCCTGCAGACCCTTGCACGGGGGCTTCGGCGACCGACCGTGGTGCGAAGGCCTTCGGTGCGACCTTCGGCGGCAACGTAAACAGGAGTGGCGTCGAAGACTTTGGCGTTTTGGCAGTCTGCTTCGGGGTGGAAGCATCCTTCGGATCGACCGCGGAAGCCTTGTTCCTGATGCGTTGCAGTGAGTCCGACACCTGCTTCGTAAAGGAAGCGGACGGTTTCGTCGACCCGACAGACGTCCTCGGTCCACCAGCGTGTGAAGACTCGAGCGTCGATGTCTTGGTCTTCTCCGGCCGAGGTACAGGATAAGCCCTCTTAGGTGCGCTGTGTCCACCTTCCGTGTCGACGGCCTTCGGCGCCGACGTTTTCGGGTCGGCGGCCTTGACTACTGGGTTTGGGGCCCCAGTCTTCGGCTCGACGCCCTTGATCGATTTTGGCTCGACGCCCTTGACCGACTTTGGCTCGACGCCTTTGGTCGACTTCACCGGGTCGACAGCCTTCTTCAGCTTCGGCTGCCCCGACATATCGGAAGACGAGGAGGCGGCCAGAGGGACAGACGTCTTCTGTTTCGACGGCGTCTCCATCACTTTAGATTTTGTCGACACCGAAGGTTTCACTTTCGGTTTCGTTTTGACCAGCGGCGGCTCCGCAGAAGTGTCCGTAGCCGGGCCCGTAGGCGAGGCCGTGGATCTAGGTGTAAGGTCTTGGGTAAGGCCGTGTGGCGATCCCTCGACCTGAGCCTTAGTGATTGTTCGAACGGGGCATAGCTCTTCACCTGAGCTATCTTCTGTGGCCCCATAGCCCTCATTGTCGTCTCCTACCTCGTCGACGACGACTTCTGCATCGGGCACTTCGACGTCCGCGTCGTAGTCGTAGTCGATCTCCTCCGCTGGAGGTGAAACCTGCATATGAAGTTCCTGTTCGTCTGCTTCTTCTCTCTCGAAGATGTCCACTGGTGCCGGGGCCGACTGCTGGGCCTCCAGGCGCGCCGAAGTCGAATCGTCTTCTTCGATCGAAACCGGGAACAAGCCATACAGTTGGCTTCATCGTGGTCCGGCGACAGGCACTTGTTGCACACCGGGTGGACGTCGATGTGGGGATACTTCGATCCACACACGGGAGATTTCTTGAACGGGCTCCGTTCCATGATGTGTCGTCGAAAGTCTTGTTGCGTCGACTGGGCCTCGAGCACCGAAGAGCCACGCGACTCCTCTGGATGTCCGACTCGGGAACTGAGCCGGAACAGAGCTGGGCACCGAACGCAAGACAATACCGACGGTATAGGAAAAGGCCTTCAGGCCTTAAGAAAAGTCTATATCGATTCCGAACTGGAGATAACGAATAAACATCCGCACCCAATGGCGGAAAAAAACTATCTGGGGATGGAGTTGATGCCCATGCGCACTGTAGTCCAGGGGAGGAGCCACCTATCTCGTGATACTTCGAAGACTCTTCCAGGACAACAATGTGCAATCATCCGGACCCAACACTAGGCGGCGATCTATGCTATAGGTATGAATTCAGCAGCCCACATGCCTCGAACACCTATTTAGAACCGGGGACTTGAACAAAGAGGGCTGATCAGGTAGCCTTAAGAAGGTGGAAATGGTAGTTGGAAAAGGTAGCCCTTCAGATTGCCCAGAGCAGAGCCCTGCTGGGCAAGAAAGAGGAGAACCTCTGAAAGAGGGGCAGAAAGGGGATCCACAGCCTTTGCTGTGCACCATGCCATAAATTTGTTCCACCTGCAGGCGTATACCGATTTCGTGGAGGGACGCCAGAATGACATTACAGACTTCAGGAGGCAAGTCAAATGGCCTCAACTGCCGCCTCTCAATCTCCACGCATGTAAGTGGAGACTGGACAGGTTCGGGTGGAGGACCGTCCCCCTGCTGCTGCGACAGAAGGTCCTCCTGAAGGGGCAGACGAATCAGGGGATCGACTGACATGCTGAGTAGCTCGGGATACCAGAACCTCCGTGCCCAGTCCGGAGCCACAAGGATGACTTGGGCCCGGTCGCGCCTGATCTTCTTCAGCACTCTGGGCAGAAGTGGTATAGTCTGAAAGGCGTACAACAGACCGCACCTCCACTCGCGACGAAAAGCCTTGGAAATTCCAACGCGCAGAACTGATGACATTGCGAGTTCTCTTCTGTGGCGAATAGATCTAACCAAGGCTCTCCCCAATGCTGAAAGAGGCCTTACGCCACGTCCGAATTCAGACGCCATTCGTGATCAATCATGCACCGATGGCTGAGTTCGTCCGCCCTGGCGTTCAGGGAACCTGCCAGGTGTTGAACCATCAGGGTCACACCCTGATGTTCCAGTCACTGCCAGAGTCGCAGAGCCTCCTGGCCATGACCCCACCCCGCCCTGTTTATTGCAGTACCACATGGCGGTGGTGTTGTCCGTGAACAGCTGCACTACACTCCCCCGGACAGAGGGGAGGAATGCCTTCAGTGCAAGTCAGATCGCCCACAGCTCCATAAGGTTGATATGGAGCTGGGACTCCGCTGGAGACCAGAGGCCTCTTCAATGTGGCCTCCCCAGCCCTGGAGAGACGCGTCCGTCACAACTACGTGCTCCGGTTGGGGTAGGGAGAGGGATCTGCCGCTGACCCAATCGCGGTCCGTGAGCCAACACTGCAACGGTCTTGCAGTGCCCTCCGAGATCAAGACATGGTCAGACAAGTTGCCCTGATGCTGGGCCCACTGAAACTTCAGGTCCCACTGGAGAGCCCGCATCCGCCACCTGGCGTGATGCTGCAGAATGATGCAGGAGGCCATCAGCCCCAGAAGCCGGAGCGTCAACCTGACCGAGACTCGGGATAAAGGCTGAAAGATCGGAATCAGAGCCTGAATATCCCGAACCCGCTGTTCAGGAGGATAAACCTGAAACTGCGCCGAGTCTAGAACTGCTCCGATGAAGAGGAGCTTCTGAGAGGGACACAGGTGCGACTTTGGCACATTGATGGAGAACCCCAGCAGGTGCAGGAGGTCGGCTGTAGTCTTAAGGTGGCTGACTAATATCTGGGGCGAGCCCGTCTTCAACAACCAGTCATCGAGGTAGGGGAAGACTGACACCCCTAACCTGCGCAGATGAGCTGCGACCACTGCCATCACTTCCGTAAACACCCGTGTGGCGCTGGTAAGGCCGAAGGGGAGCATGGTAAACTGAAAGTGCTTGTGGCCTACCGTGAACCGCAGGTAGCGCCAGCGGGCCGGCATGACGGGGATGTGGAAATAAGCGTACTTCAAGTCCAACGCTACCATCCAGTCTCCTGGGTCCAGGGCAGCTAAGACCTGAGCCAGTGTCAGCATCTTGAACCTCTCCTTCCGGAGGAAGCCGTTGACGCTCCGCAGGTCCAAAATAGGGCATAGTCCCCCTTTGCCCTTCTAGGGAACCAGAAAGTATTTATTTATTTAGAAGTTTTCTATAGCGCTAACAAGACCCGAAGGTATCAGAGCGCTTCACAGTAGGGGAATGAAAAAGAGAACAACATGAAACAAACCCAATAAAAGCAATCAGCGAGTGACAATTTGGAAAGAGGAAAAGTTCGGACAGCAGGGCTTCTTGGTACAGGATTCAACATTACCGCATGGATTCTGGGACGTTTGCAGCTCCAAGTTATCCACAACCAAGGGAGCGGATAAGGCACAAGGATTTGAGTTGGCTCTTGAATTCTGCATAGGAAGGTAGAGTTCTGATGTGCGGGGGGATGGCGTTCCATATTTTGGGGGCATTTCCTGAGAAAGAGCAGTCCGCAGTTCTCTTCCTTCTGGTTTTTGGTGGGATGAGCAGCAGGGAGTTAGAGCTTCTCAAATTTCTGGCTTGGCCTGCTTTTTTGAGCTTGTTAGCAAGGTATTCCGGTTTGCCGGTGTGGAGGGCCTTGTGGGTTAGGCAGGCCGTTCTGAAGGTACTTCGCATTTCCGCAGGGAGCCATTCGAGTTCTTTGAGTGCCGGGGAGATGTGGTCAGATGTTTTGCAGCCTGTGATAATTCTCGCTGCCGCGTGAAGTGTTGTTTTTAGTGGTGCCAGGTGCGATTTGGGGATGCCTGTTAGGATTGAGTTCCCATAATCCAGTCTTGATAGAACTAGAGATTGCGTGGCTAGTTTGAGGTCCTTGTTGGGAATGTAAGGTTTAATTTTGTTCAAAAGTCTGAGGTTGAAGAATGCGCTTTTCGCAGAGTTCTTAATGTGGTTTGTCAGGGTTAGTTTGGGGTCTAGGGTGAAGCCCAGGGATTTAACGGAGTCGGCTAGCGTGAGGTTACCTTTGAGAGCATCGATCGACTGTAGCCACTCGGTGATTTGAGGGTTATCTTCTTTGTTTGAGATGAGGAGTGTTTCTGTCTTATCAGGGTTGAGTTTCAGGTGATTCTTTGTCAGCCAGTCTTGAACTTCATTTAGGACATCGTTGAGTCTGTGGATGTCTTTGAGAGAGGAGGTTTCCAGGTAAATCTGCGTGTCATCCGCGTAGAGGTGGAAGAGGATGTTGGCGCACCTGAGTAAGTTGGCGAGTGGTTCCATGTAGATGTTAAAGAGCTGGGGGGAGAGCACTGATCCTTGAGGGACATCCTTGTTGACTTGCTGGGTATCGGAGGTGAAGTTCTTGATTTTTATTAATTGCGAACGGTTATGTAAAAAGGAGGAAAACCACTTGAGAACTACCTCGCCAAGGCCGGCTCTTTCTTGAAGAGTCAAGATGAGGAGCTTGTGGTCCACCGTGTCGAACGCTGCTGAGAGATCAAGGAGTATGAGGAGGCAGCACTTGTCAGCGTCAAGAGATCCATGGATGTCGTCTATGATGTTCAGCATCGCGGTTTCTGTGCTGCGGCCTTGTCTGAAGCCAGATTGGAGGGGGTCCAGGAGATTGATGTTGTCCTGATGTTGCGTCAGTTGCAGGAGTACACAGCGTTCAACTGTTTTCGAGAGTAAAGGGAGGTTGGATATCGGTCTGAAATTGTTCAAGTCAGTTGAGTCGAGACCGGGTTTTTTCAGTAGAGGAGTGACTTGTCCCATTTTTAGACAATCGGGGACCACACCGCTTTGTAAGGAGCTGTTTATGATTCTTCCCCAGATGGGCGCTAAGGTAAGCTTCATTTTTTTGATTAAAGATGGGGGAATGGGGTCTGAAATGTGTGCTGATGGTTTGGAGGTCGAGATCAGCGCGATTATCTCAGTTTCCTGGACGGGGCGAAAGCTTAGCCAGGGGGAGGGAGAGGAGTCGGATGGGAGTGCCACTGGGGTGGCCGAGTAGCTCTTCTGGAGGTGTGGGTTGTTGATGTCTAGAGATAGTTCGATTTTTAGGACTTTATCGTTGAAGAAGTTGGCGAAGTTGTCACAGAGTTCTTTGGAAGCCTGTAGGGTTGAGGGCAGGGGCTTTGTTGTTTGTTGTCTGATTATGTTGTAGAGTTCTTTGGGTCTGTTTTTGGATTTGACCAATGCCTCGCGGAAGAAGCTGGATTTCTTGTTTTTGATATGGTTGTTGTACTTCCTGCGGGCTGATTTTAGTTGGAGGCGGAGAATGGCGGTTGGGTTGTTTCTCCACTTTCTTTCTTTGGTTTTCAGGTTTGTTCTTTCTGCGTTGAGATCCGCAGTGAACCAGGTTCTGGATGGAGTGGCTTGGCTTCTTTTGAGCTTTAGAGGAGCTAGATTATCAAGTATGGAGACTACCCCCGAGTTATAGTGGTCGACGATGTCGTTGGTCGAGAGGTGCAGTGTGGTATTTGGAAGAAGTGCGCTTAGTTGACCTTCCAGGATGTCTTGGGGTACTTGGGAGAGGTTTCTCGACCAGTTAGGGGGGTCTTGCGGAGGTTTAAGCGAGATGATGGGGTGATTGATGTGGAATAAGATCATGTGGTGATCTGACCAGTCAACTGGTAGTATGTGGTTGACCGTGATAGAATTCTTTTGGGCAATGATGGCATCCAGTGTGGCTCCTTTGTAATGAGTCTCCTCAGTACAGTGTTGGGTGAGGTTGTTCTCATCAAGGAGGCTAGATAGCGATCTGATTAGAGGGTTATGGGTCTCATTCCATCGGATGTTCAGATCACCAAGAATTAGGTTTTTGGAGTCGCCAAGTGCGTCTTGTGCAATCAGGTTTGATAGTTGTTCTCCAAACTCATTATTTCTGCCCGGGGGGTGATAGAGTAGGTGGCACAGTAGAGAGTCGTTGTCTTTTGTCTTGATGACGGTGGATAGGAATTCAAAGGAGTCGTACTCGAAGGAGGAGGTTTCTGTGATGCTCCAGCTGTCCTTGTGGATGATAGCGACCCCACCTCCTCGTTGTTTGATCCTATCTTTGGAGATGAGTGAGAAGGAGTAGTTTCGGTCCTGTAACTCCAGTTCTGTAGTAGGGGTATCTCTGTTATAGTCATAATCTAGTGAATAGTCCCGCCCATGTGCGAGGACCACGGCAATCAAAAATAATCTCTTAAATTGTCAGAAAATTGCAGAACTGCAAAGACACTTAAGAGAAAATTTAAAGACAAATAATGCAGCCTATATCCACAGGCTACACTGTCCAGTACTTCAACTAGAAATTCCACCAAAAATCCACAAACAGTTAAGCCTGTCCAGATTTCCCTTGCTTTTACTGCAAAACCCCTCAGAAATGATAGAGAGGAAGGCCTGGACAGACAAGCCCCATAGGCTGCCATTATGTGGCTTAAATAGGATACTGTGCCTTTAAGAGAATCTTCCAGAACCCTCTCCCAGTATCCCAGAATGCATAGCAGGTCCAACTTACTTTCAGTTCTTTTTGAAGGCGTAACACGCCAGACCTGTCGCATTCCGTAAAGGAACATTTCTCTCCACCGGGGAGGCGGGAGGGCGCTTATGACTATAACAGAGCTACCCCTACTGCAGAACTGGAGTTACAGGACAGAAACTACTCCTTCTGTAGTAGGGGATCTCTGTGTATAGTCATAATCTAGTGAATAGAATGGCAAGCCCATCCCCACACCAAAGCGGCGGTGGAGCAAAGAAAATTAACACCACTATTGTGCGAACAGGTTTCGCAGCGAAGCCTGTCCAACCTGAGCGTCTGCCCTGGCATCAGTGTCCAGGCAGTAATGCTTAGCAAAGGTATGAACCGACTTCCGAGTGGCCGCCTTGCAGATTTCTGCAATCGGAACATTACGGAGCAAGGCTGTCGTGGCAGCCTTGCCCCTGGTGGAATGAGCCTTAGGCTTTCCTCCTAAGATCTTACCAGCTTTTTGGTAACATAGCTGTATGCAGGACACAATCCACCTAGAGATAGACTGCTTAGAGGTCGCAAGATCCGTCCTGACCGATCCATAATTGAGAAACAATTGGTCTGACCTACGAATATCTTTGGTCTTATCCAGATAAAACTTCAGCACCCTCCTCACATCCAGGGAATGTAAAGACCTTTCCGCTGGAGATGAAGGATTCTGAAAGAACGTAGGTAAAGTTATAGTCTGGTTGATATGAAAATCAGAAATAACCTTGGGAAGAAACTTAGGGTGAGTACGCATAACAACCTTAGCAGCATGAAATACAGTATAAGGTTCTTGGCAACACAACGCCTGAATTTCACTCACCCTGCGGGCCGATGTAATGGCCACGAGGAACGCCGCCTTCCAGGACAGGTGCTGCAACGAAGCCTTGTGAATGGGTTCAAAAGGCTCCTTCATCAATCTGGACAGCACCACATTCAAGTCCCACGAAGGCGAAGGAAGCCTGACAGGAGGGAACACTTTCTTCAAGCCTTCCAAAAAATCCTTGATCACAGGGACCTGGAAGAAGTAAGTCTGTGAAGGGCATTTCCTGTAGGCAGTCAAGGCAGCAAGATGAACCTTAATAGAGTGGACATTAAGGTCAGACTGCGCTAACTGTAGAAGATAAGGAAGGATGACATCTTCCTTGCATGTCGTCGGGTCATATTTCTTGGACTTGCACCAGATACAAAACCTCTTCCACTTGTACGCATAAGAAGTCCTAGTGGAAGGTCTCTTAGACTCCTTCAGTATGTCCATACAATCCGCAGGAAGATTCAGATGGCCATATTGCACTATCTCAGGAGCCATGCAGCCAAACTCAAAGACGAGAGGTTGGGGTGCAACATCAGCCCCCTGAACTTCGTGAGAAGGTCCGGCCTGCACGGCAGCTTCATGTGAGGAAGGAGAGACCGGTGAAGCAGGTCCGTGAACCACCACTGTCTGGGCCATTCCGGGGCAATCAGTATCATCCGCGCCCTGGACTGGGACAACTTGATGAGAACCGTCGGAATCAGGGGAATGGGCGGAAAAGCGTACAGAAAACTGTCTGACCAGTTGATCCATAACGCATTCCCCAGCGTCCCCGGCTGGTAGTACCTGGAGGCGAAGTCTCGGCATTTGCTGTTTTCTGCGGTGGCGAACAGATCTACGTCTGGAGTTCCCCACCTTGCGAAGACTTCTCCTAGTACTTCGTCGTTTATGACCCATTCGTGGTTTTCCTGAATCAGTCTGCTCAGTGCGTCTGCCTGAACATTCTGCACACCTGGCAGATGTGTAGCCGTGATCGTCAGCCCTCGAGCCAGAAGCCAGTGCCAGATCGCCTGCGCCTCCTGCGACAGAGTGCGTGATCTCGAGCCCCCCTGCTTGTTGAGGTAATACATTGTGGTCGTATTGTCCGTCTGCACAAGCAGAGAGTCGGTCTGGAAGGACGGATGAAAGGCCTTCAGTGCCAAGTGAACAGCTCTGAGTTCCAGGAAATTGATGTGGTACGTGGACTCCGTTGTGAACCCACCGCTGTGAGAGTTTCGGCCTCCGCCTTCATGCGGGCCATTTCGTCGTCAGCGTGCTTTCCGAAAAGGGTCTCGCCAGAAAATGGAAGGTTGGCGACCCTTTGTTGAGCGTCCGGTTTCAGAGACGTGAGACGCAGCCACGCATGTCTCTGTTGGTTAATTCCATGGCAGAAACCGTGTGCCGCCAGCAATGAAGAGTCAGCTGCAGCGCTGATGACTTGATTTGCCACCAACATCCCTTCATTCAGCACCTCCTGAAAATCTTCCCGCTTGTCCCGAGGTAGAAGTTCCACAAATTGTTGGAGGGATTCCCAAAGGGCTCTGTCATACCGACCCAACAAAGCGGTGGCACTAGCAGCCTTCATCGAGGTCGCTGAAGTCCCACAAACTTTCCTCCCAGATGAATCCAACCATCTAGACTCCTTATCCGGAGGAACCGTGGAGGAAGGTGTGGTGGCGTGCTGTTTGCGCGCCGCCGTCACAATCACTGAATCTGGAGGGGGTTCCATCCTCAGAAAGGCCGGGTCCGAGTCCGGAGCCCGGTACTTCTTCTGTAGTCTAGAGGGCGCCGCCCTAGTCACTGCAGGGGTGAGGAAAAGATCCGTGGCCGGTTCTTCCAGACCCGGCACCAGTGGCAATAGCGGGCGAGACAAATGCTTCTGGTGTAGCGTCTCGAAGATGACTGAAGTCTTGGGAGTGGGCACAGTCAAGGTAATGCCCAATTTCGCTGCCCCGCGTAACAGCACGTCCTGGAAGGACACCAAATCGTCAATCGGCGAAACCCTCGTATCAGGGGAATCCGACAAGGTCGGGGAGTAATCCCTGGTCCCTGACGACCTGGTCCGTGAGCGAGACCTATGCCTCCTGTGGCGCCGTCTGGATCGTGTGGAGGATCTATGGCGCGAACAATCCCTCCTTCCGGAACGGGAGCGCGACCTCCCCTCACGTGGGCGCTCCACCGGCTTCCGTGGAGGCGTCTTCCGTGGTCTATCCCGGGGTTTCGGAGTCGGAGTCCCCTTGGGAGGTGTCGGAAGCAGAGGCAATGACACCGACCTTGGTGGCCTGACCGGAGGCCTCTCCGGCAAAGGCGCCGGACCATGAGGGGGAACCGGCGGCAGAGGATGGCCTGTAGGCGGAAGCGGAGGAAGTGGAGGTAGAGGCGGATTAACAGGAGGAGCCTCCTTCGGCAGAGGTGGAGGAGTCGTAGGCCGAGGTGGTGTATATACCACAGAGTACACCGAGCCCGGTGACTTCTTCGGGGGAGGAGCCTGTGACCCAGACCCTCCAGAGCGTGAGCGACGCCTCCGACGTCCTTCACCAGATCCAGCGTGACTTTTCGCGCCAGAATCCCTCCTGCGCCGCTTAGGGGAGGCCGAGCCCCTCGAGGACGCCGACCTCTTCCTGCTCGACGTCGAACGTTTTCCAGTCGCGGAACGTCGATCCCTCGACTCCGGCGTCGAACGCCGTCTCCTCGACGTCGAGTGCTTCTTCCTCGACGCCGACCGTCGTTCCCTCGACGACGAACGGTCAGACCTCGACGTCGAGCGTCGACTCTTCTTCCTCGTCGACCGTTTCCTCCTCGATGTCGAGGATCCCCTCGACAGCGATCTGGTCGACGGCGACCGGCGGTGTCGCTTCGACGGCGAGCGCCGGTGCCTTCTTCGTCGATGGCGATGCTCCGACTCCGACGTCGACGGAGACCTCGACGGCGGCCTACCCAGGCCTCTCGACGTCTATCTTCCACGCTGTCTCGACCCGGAGCCCCGGGGAGAAGGGGAACACACCGCCGTCATCCCTCTCGACGTCGACGGAGACCGGGACCTTTTGCTGGTCTTCCTGCCTCTGGGGAGCCCCCCAGAGGCCTCAGCAGGGGCAGAGGGAGTCTTCCCAGCCTGCCCAGACCCACCTGCAGCCTGCAGTCGCCTCTCCTCCAGGCCTTGGAGCCTAATCTTCAGCCTGTCCCTCAGAGTCCTTGTAGAAAAGGTCTGGCAGACGTCACAATCCTCAGGGACATGCTCTTCAGGGAGGCAAAGGATGCAGACGTCGTGTGGATCCGACTTGGCCTTCTTCCTTCCACATGCTGGGCACTTGTCGAACAAAGCAGGCCTTTTAGATCCCTAAAAGCCTGAACAAACACACAGAAGTGAAAAGGAAGCATCAAGAATCAAATGAGAACACTTTTAGCCAAAAGTGAACAAAAAAACTCCAATAAACCCTTGAAAAGGGAGAGCTCAATGCACAGGGTCCTGTAAGCAGGAACGGAAAAAAGAACTGAAAGTAAGTTGGACCTGCTATGCATTCTGGGATACTGGGAGAAGGTTCTGGAAGATTCTCTTAAAGGCACAGTATCCTATTTAAGCAACATAATGGCAGCCTATGGGGCTTGTCTGTCCAGGCCTTCCTCTCTATCATTTCTGAGGGGTTTTGCAGTAAAAGCAAGGGAAATCTGGACAGGCTTTGCTGTTTGTGGATTTTTGGTGGAATTTCTAGTTGAAGTACTGGACAGTGTAGCCTGTGGATATAGGCTGCATTATTTGTCTTTAAATTTCTCTTAAGTGTCTTTGCAGTTCTGCAATTTTCTGACAACTTAAGAGATTATTTTTGATTGCCGGGGTCCTCGCACATGGGCGGGACTATTCACTAGATTATGACTATACACAGAGATCCCCTACTACAGAAACCGGGTGGAACCAGCATGTCTAGGTAGGGAGGGGATGTCTTATTAAGCCAAGTCTCCGTGAGGAACGCAACGTCAATGTCATGTGTGAGGATGGCTTCGGCTAAGTCCGTTGCATGTAGTGAGGCCGATCTGCAATTGATTAGGAGGCAGTTGGTGAATTTCTCCTGATTGCTGGTGGTTCCATCTTTAGTCTCTCTGGGTATAGCGGTGAGGACTGGTAATCTCTGTGGTTTGACGATGGGTAGGTCTTTCCGGTGACCTGTGATAACTTGGATTTTGGATTTGGGTGACTCCGTAGTGGAGGAGTCATAGGTGGCGTCTAGTAAGGCTGCTTCCCTGTCTGACATAGGAGCTTCTGATCTAAGCGGCCTGGAGGTCGGGTGATTTGAGCCCGCTGTAGTGGGAGAAGAAACAGAGGACGTTTTGACGTGGGGGATGGTCCAGGGGGAGAGTTTGTAGGGGTTACAGACTATACCAAGGTTAGAGATGATTTCTGATAAACCATGGGGGATACTGTTGACCTGCATTTCCAGGGCTGCGAGCCGTTTTGATATGGACTCAAGGAAGGGGATGTGGGCATCCGCAGTGGGTCCGAGAGTGTTAGGGTTCGAGAGGGTGGGTTGGGAGATAGGGGTCAGGGTGAAGGACGAGGGGGTGTTCAGGGGAGGGTCAGGCGGGGGTTTAGACAAGGGGGCGGAAGGGAGGAGGACAGGAGGGGGTTTGGACAGGGGTGGATTGAGAGTGGGAGTAACAACCACACCCTACTTCTGGCCCAGGAACGCGCTCGATGGCACCCTTGGCCAAGAGGGCCGTAACTTCCTCTCACAGAAGATTCAAGTGATCCCCCGACACGCGGTGGTACTGCGGTGGAAGACACCGGCGATGGGGGTCGGTAACCGACATCAGTCGGTTGCAGTCGACGCAGGGCTTGAACCCGGGCATCCCTACCGGCACCGTCAGAGTCGTTCAACTTCGAAAAATGATCAAAAAAGATCGAAAAGTTTAGTCAAAAAGTGACTAAGGGTACCACTGTTCCCGGATCGGCGCTTGCTGGTACGGAAAAAATAGGAACGGACGTCAACGCGGGATGGCGGCATCTAAGTACTCCAGCGACGTCATTCCGGTTCCAACGATACCGACGACGGACGCGGAGCCGCAGACGACGCCTACCAGTACGCAAGGGTACTGCTACGCAAAAGTTTCCGGATCCAGTCGGACGCCTGGGGATATTCTAAGGTAAGGAATCTAATACTAACCGATTTCTTTCAGATACCTCTTTCAAGGGACATGAACCTCTCCTTCCACTGACTGACTGACGTGCACTAACCCCACGCTGGCTGACTGGCAACTCCCTCGAGTGACATGTACCTCTCCTTCCACTGGTTGATGGATGTGCACTAACCCCTCGCTGGCTGACTGGCACCTCCCTCGAGTGACATGTACCTCTCCTTCCACTGACTGACGGACGTGCACTAGGCTGAGTGACAACTCTCTTGAGTAACAAGTACCTCTTCTTCCACTGACTGACTGACTGACGTGCACCTGGCTGACTGACACCTACATTGAGTGACATGTACCTCTCCCTCCGTGACTGATGTGCACCTGGCTGAGTAATACCACCACTCCTAACAAACAGCTCCCTCCACGTGGCGCTGCAGGCACCTTAATGAACAGTGCACGTGGTCGGTGTGTTCTCCTAACTCCTTCTCGACAGACGGGTATTGTGCTGGGCTCCCTGCTGTCAAGAGAGCCCCCCCCCATGTACTCTATTCAGTTTGTGCTGGACTGTTCCCAAGAGGCGCAGGGTCAAGACTGATTTGCATATGGCTGGGTCTAAACTGGGGTGGCATGGTGTGCAAAAGAAAGATGGATCTAACCCAGATCTCTTGACTGGGGGTGAATGATTGATTTCTATTGCATTATGTCCATCATTTTTGTCTCTTGTAGAGTCTACTGCAGCAAACCTTACCTGCTGTGAAGTTTGTATTTATTTCAGCTCATAGGAACACTTTCTTGTTCTGACTGTGGACGATTTGTCCCAGTGTTTGGAAAATCCAAGTTGAACTAGTGTCTCTATCACTTGCTGTCTATGTTGTGTGCAGAGACAGTGCAGGAAAAAAACAGAGGAAGAAAGGAAAAACTGACAAAGGTAGAGAGTAGAGGTAAAAAAAGAACATGCAGGTAGATACCGAGCCGGGAAGTATGGGATGGTACTAGAAAGAGGCATGAGGTGGAATAGAGAAGCTGTGGTATTCAGCAACCCCAGAATTCGGCAGCAGCAGGCTCCTACCAAAAATGTATTTTGGCTCTACTTATTTTTGTCTCATACCCACTGCAATCAGTGATGGCTCTACCACACCAAGTCCACAGTGGCTCTTGCTCACAAACAACTGCCTGGCCACACTCGCATTTCCTCTCCTGGCCACTCACTTCTCTTTACCACTGTGGAAGCAGTACCAGTTCCTAACTCTCCGAGGCACCAAGTCCACTCAACTGCCCTTCAATGGGCTTAATGAGGACGCCTCTCACCCCAGACAGATGCAAGGCGCCCCCTCCTCTAACCTGCTATTACTAATGGGCATCTAAGCATTAGACCCTCTCCTCCCCTCTAGCCGTATTGTTGATGGCATCAATTCCTCTCAGTCACCCAACCCTGTAAGAACACCAGGCCACCAAAGCATCTCTCCCACTCCATCCCACAGGCTCCTGGGCAGCTCTTCCTCTAAATCAGACCCACATTTCATGGACTACTGGTCACCAACCCCACTTCCTCCGCAACCTTGTCACATGAGCACCAGGTCACTCACGCCTCTCTCACCTCCAGCCTCTTGGAGAACAACCCCTCACAGTCATGCACACCCAACATGGGATCAGATAGTCTGATCTTGTTTTTATAGAATGGGGTTATTTTCCCAAAGGTTTGCTTAATTGTGTCCAGTCTGGGTACGCTGCGAGAAATCCAAACAGGGTTTCCAGCCATGGGTTCAGTTAAGAACATACCTAGCCCTACCCTCCCTTCTGACCACAGCCGTTGAGTGCAGCCAGGTCTGAAGGAGGATGATACAACCCCAGGTGGTGGTCGGGGAGGCAAACCGGCATTACCCAGTCCTACACATGCTTAACCTCTGTCTGACCATTATCATGGTTTGCAGCCAGGTCTGAAGCAAGAGCGTACAACTCCATGTGGAGAGGGGGACACACCAGTATTACCTATGCTTCAAGCCCCTTCTAACCATGGACATGGAGTTCACTCAGGTTTGGAGGATACAACCCTACGTGGAGAGGGTGCACACCAGTATTACACAGCCCTACCAACTCTTAACATCCCTTCTGACCATGAACAGTGAGTGCACTCAGGTTTGAAGCAAGAGGCAAGGACCCCAGCTGGTGGTCAGGGAGGGGAGGCCCACAAGCATTATCCTACCTACACTTAAGCCCCCTTCTGACCATGAACATTGATGTGCTCAGACTTGAAGAGCCAGGGAGGCCATCACCAGCCCTGGAGTTCCTGACCACCACTTACTGTGCTTGTTCTTCTTTTCCGGCAGGGGAGGAGGCTTTTCCGGAAGCCCATCCGAATCCAGTGCCACAAAGTCCCCCATGAAGTCCACGGAGCCGGAAGAGTTGACCTGCTGGAAGGGTGAGATGCCTGAGAAAGGGGGCACGGAGGCGCTGGGCAGGGAGGAGAGCGACGTCTCGTCCTCGGAGATGTTGTCATACTGGGAAGGGTGTCTCTCGTAGGAGATCCGACAGCTAGAGATGTCAGAGAGGTGAGGCGTGGTACTCCTTCGCTTCTTCAGCGGCAAAGCCGGAGGGGCGGCCCCGCCCTGCATCGCCTCAGTCTGGGGAGAGTCACCAGGGGGCATCTGGAAGACCTGACCATGGAAGGGGGAGCCCAGCTCTCCCAGGGATTCTGGCAGGGGGCTGAGAACGCCCGGAGTCAGCTGTGGGATCTGGTCAGCACTTGACAGGTCCTGCTGCAAGAACTCGTAGTCTGGATCATAATTATCTGGTTTCAAAAACAAAAAAACAGCAGAAATTAGATAAATAAGACAAGCAGGCGTACATACATCTGTAACAATAGAATATAATATTGTACACCAATCCTTTGTGACCCCAGCTCCCAACAAATTACTGTACAGAGGGTTTGGTGATGGACAGGCACCTGATGAGAAGAGACGTGCATAAGGGCTCATAATGGGGTTAAGTAGTAGTGACAGCCTCACCGGTAGCAGTGACAAGCCCTGTCCTAAAGGTGGCATAACATAACTGCGTATTTTCACAGAGCTGCTATCAGCTTCAATGACACAATGCTGCATAACGCCCTGCCTTCCTTCACAGAGCTTCCATCAGCTTTAATGACAATGCTGCAAAACGCCCTGCCTTTCTTCACAGAGCTGCCATCAGCTTCAATGACACAATGCTGCGTAACGCCCTGCCTTCCTTCACAGAGCTGCCATCAGCTTCAATGACACAATGCTGCAAAACGCCCTGCCTTTCTTCACAGAGCTGCCATCAGCTTCAATGACACAATGCTGCAAAACGCCCTGCCTTCCTTCACAGAGCTGCCATCAGCTTCAATGACACAATGCTGCAAAACGCCCTGCCTTCCTTCACAGAGCTGCCATCAGCTTCAATGACACAATGCTGCAAAACGCCCTGCCTTTCTTCACAGAGCTGCCATCAGCTTCAATGACACAATGCTGCGTAACGCCCTGCCTTCCTTCACAGAGCTGCCATCAGCTTCAATGACACAATGCTGCAAAACGCCCTCCCTTTCTGCACAGAGCTGCCATCAGCTTCAATGACACAATGCTGCAAAACGCCCTGCCTTTCTTCACAGAGCTGCCATCAGCTTCAATGACACAATGCTGCGTAACGCCCTGCCTTCCTTCACAGAGCTGCCATCAGCTCTAATGACACAATGCTGCAAAACGCCCTGCCTTTCTTCACAGAGCTGCCATCAGCTTCAATGACACAATGCTGCAAAACGCCCTGCCTTCCTTCACAGAGCTGCCATCAGCTTCAATGACACAATGCTGCAAAACGCCCTGCCTTCCTTCACAGAGCTGCCATCAGCTTCAATGATAAAATGCTGCAAAACGCCCTGCCTTCCTTCACAGAGCTGCCATCAGCTTCAATGACACAATGCTGCAAAACGCCCAGCCTTCCTTCACAGAGCTGCCATCAGCTTCAATGACACAATGCTGCAAAACGCCCTGCCTTCCTTCACAGAGCTGCCATCAGCTTCAATGATAAAATGCTGCAAAACGCCCTGCCTTCCTTCACAGAGCTGCCATCAGCTTCAATGACACAATGCTGCAAAACGCCCAGCCTTCCTTCACAGAGCTGCCATCAGCTTCAATGATAAAATGCTGCAAAACGCCCTGCCTTCAAATCGCCATGAGGACGGAAGCACGGAGGAGCAGGGAGGCCGCATTTTAAACTGAAGATCTCTTCATCATATTAAGAAGGTGAAAATCTGGATAAAGAGGTTGTTTCCCATTAAACCACATCTACAAGATCTACCTAAGAACATAAACAGGTCCAATGAAAAAGAGGACCCTACCCTGCTATTGACGGTGGCCCCTCCGTGCACACAGAGGCTTTATTCAATTGACAGTTAAGCCTGCGAAAGATCAATAACACGTGAAATACAAATCTGTATGGAAGGAAAATTAAATCCTTTTTTCACATTATAATCAGATATTAAGTCAAATTGTTGCGAAAGTCCTGAAGAAGGTGTGAAGATTTAGAAAACACCGAAACGCCGCGTCGACTGTTTCTGTTCACTTTTTGACTGAATACATATTCACTGCCTCACCACCGCTGGTGGTTTTTAAATCTTAATGTTTTTATTATGTTTTAGAATGTAACCCATGTTGGGAGGGAATAAATTTAACAACTATTTTTGCAATTGACCAACATTGGCTTATTGAGTATACTTTTATATGACTTTGTGTGATTGTCCATTTTTTGCCTTGCTTGAATAGGTTTCTATTAGTTAAAGATAATAGGGAGATCTACCCACATATCTCCTACCCCCCTTTTTTTATTGTTCTTTGTTTGGCCACTCCAGCCTATTACGTTTTTAACAGGGATTCTTGTTTTGCTGATGCTAACCCCCTTCCCTGTCATATACCTCAGGGGTACCTCCTTCTTTTGAATTCCTTCACAGAGCTGCCATCAGCTTCAATGACACAATGCTGCAAAACGCCCTGCCTTCCTTCACAGAGCTGCCATCAGTTTCAATGATAAAATGCTGCAAAACGCCCTGCCTTCCTTCACAGAGCTGCCATCAGCTTCAATGACACAATGCTGCAAAACGCCCTGCCTTCCTTCACAGAGCTGCCATCAGCTTCAATGATAAAATGCTGCAAAACGCCCTGCCTTCCTTCACAGAGCTGCCATCAGCTTCAATGACACAATGCTGCAAAACGCCCTGCCTTCCTTCACAGAGCTGCCATCAGCTTCAATGATAACATGCTGCAAAACGCCCTGCCTTCCTTCACAGAGCTGCCATCAGCTTCAATGACAATGCTGCAAAACGCCCTGCCTTCCTTCACAGAGCTGCCATCAGCTTCAATGACACAATGCTGCAAAACGCCCTGCCTTCCTTCACAGAGCTGCCATCAGCTTCAATGACACAATGCTGCAAAACGCCCTCCCTTCCTGCACAGAGCTGCCATTAGCTTCAATGACACAATGCCCTCCCATCCTACACAGAGCTTCCATCAGCTTTAATGACACAATGCGCCCCCTTCCTGCACAGAGCTGCCATCAGATTCAATGATACAATTACCCCCCTTATTGCACCTAGCTGCCATCAGATTCAATGACAGGGTGCTCTAAAACACCCTCCCTTCCTGCACAGAGCTGCCATCAGATCAATGAAGCAATGCTCCCCTTCCTGCACAGGGCTGCCATCAGTTTCAATGCACGGTCCTGCAAAACACCCTCCCTTCCTGCACAGAGCTTCCATCAGATTCAATGAAGCAATGCCCCCCCTTCCTACACAGAGCTGCCATCAGATTTAATGACTCAATGCCCCCCCTTCCTGCACAGAGCTGCCATCAGATTCAATGACGCAATGCCCCCCTTCCTGCACAGAGCTGCCATCAGATTCAATAACGCGATGCCCCCCCTTCCTGCACAGAGCTGCCATCAGATTCAATGACGCAATGCTCCCCTTCCTACACAGAGCTGCCATCAGATTCAATGACGCAATGCTCCCCTTCCTACACAGAGCTGCCATCAGATTCAATGACACAATGCGCCCCCTTCCTGCACAGAGCTGCCATCAGATTCCATGATGCAATTACCCCCCTTATTGCACCTAGCTGCCATCAGATTCAATGACAGGGTGCTCTAAAACACCCTCCCTTCCTGCACAGAGCTGCCATCAGATCAATGAAGCAATGCCCCCCTTCCTGCACAGAGCTGCCATCAGATTCAATGCACGGTCCTGCAAAACGCCCTCCCTTCCTGCACAGAGCGGCCATCAGATTCAATTAAGCAATGCCCCCCCTTCCTGCACGGATTTGCCATCAGATTCAATGACTCAATGCCCCCCCTTCCTGCACAGAGCTGCCATCAGATTCAATGACGCAATGCCCCCCTTCCTGCACAGAGCTGCCATCAGATTCAATGACGCAATGCCCCCCTTCCTGCACAGAGCTGCCATCAGATTCAATGCACGGTCCTGCAAAACACCCTCCCTTCCTGCACAGAGCTGCCATCAGATTCAATAAAGCAATGCCCCCCTTCCTGCACAGAGCTGCAATCAGATTCAATGACACAATGCTCCCCTTCCTACACAGAGCTGCCATCAGATTCAATAAAGCAATGCCCCCCCTTCCTGCACAGAGCTGCAATCAGATTCAATGACACAATGCTCCCCTTCCTACACAGAGCTGCCATCAGATTCAATAAAGCAATGCCCCCCCTTCCTGCACAGAGCTGCAATCAGATTCAATGACACAATGCTCCCCTTCCTGCACAGAGCTGCAATCAGATTCAATGACGCAATGCCCCCCCTTCCTGCACAGAGCTGCCATCAGATTCAATGACGCAATGCTCCCCTTACAACAGAGCTGCCATCAGATTCAATGACACAATGCTCCCCTTACAACACAGAGCTGCCATCAGATTCAATGACACAATGCTCCCCTTCCTGCTCAGAGCTGCCATCAGATTCAATGACGCAATGCTCCCCTTCCTACACAGAGCTGCCATCAGATTCAAAGGCGCAATGCTCCCCTTCCTACGCAGAGCTGCCATCAGATTCAATGACACAATGCTGCATAACGCCCTGCCTTCCTTCACAGAGCTGCCATCAGCTTCAATGACGCAATGCTCCCCTTCCTACACAGAGCTGCCATCAGATTCAAAGACGCAATGCTCCCCTTCCTGCACGGAGCTGCCATCAGATTCCATGACGCAATCCTCCCCTTCCTGCACAGAGCTGCCATCAGATTCAATGATGCAATGCCCCCCCTTCCTGCAAAGAGCTGCCATCAGATTCAATGACTCAATGCCCCCCCCCTTCCTGCACGGATTTGCCATCAGATTCAATGACTCAATGCCCCCCCCTTCCTGCACAGAGCTGCCATCAGATTCAATGACGCAATGCCCCCCCTTCCTGCACAGAGCTGCCATCAGATTCAATGACGCAATGCCCCCCTTCCTGCACAGAGCTGCCATCAGATTCAATGACGCAATGCTCCCCTCCCTACACAGAGCTGCCATCAGATTCAAAGACGCAATGCTCCCCTTCCTGCACGGAGCTGCCATCAGATTCCATGACGCAATCCTCCCCTTCCTGCACAGAGCTGCCATCAGATTCAATGATGCAATGCCCCCCCTTCCTGCACAGAGCTGCCATCAGATTCAATGACGCAATGCTCCCCTTCTTACACAGAGCTGCCATCAGATTCAAAGACGCAATGCTCCCCTTCCTACACAGAGCTGCCATCAGATTCAAAGACGCAATGCTCCCCTTCCTACACAGAGCTGCCATCAGATTCAATGACGCAGTGCTCCCCTTCCTGCACGGAGCTGCCATCAGATTCAAAGACGCAATGCTCCCCTTCCTACACAGAGCTGCCATCAGATTCAATGACACAATGCTCCCCTTCCTGCACGGAGCTGCCATCAGATTCAAAGGCGCAATGCTCCCCTTCCTACACAGAGCTGCCATCAGATTCAATGACGCAATGCTCCCCTTCCTACAAAGAGCTGCCATCAGATTCAATGACGCAATGCTCCCCTTCCTACACGGAGCTGCCATCAGATTCAATGACAATACTCAAAACTGATCTTGTTAACAGCCTCCGACTGCATGTGACTCAGACAGAGCTTCGGACGGCCTGTGCTCTCCAGTCTATCAAACATTCATTTCTGACTATGCGTCTGCTATGTATACTGCTGTCATTTTTTATTTTATTCTAGACTGTGCCTCTGCTTTGTATACTGCGGCCCTTTTTATTCTAGACTGTGCCTTTGCTATGTATACTGCTGCCCTTGTTATTCTAGACTATGCCTCTGCTATGTATACTGCTGCCCTTGTTATTGTAGACTATACCTCTGCTATGTATACTGCTGCCCGTGTTATTCTAGACTATGTCTCGGCTATGTACACTGCTGCCCATGTTATTCTAGACTATGCCTCTGCTATGTACACTGCTGCCCGTGTTATTCTAGACTATGCCTCTGCTATGTATACTGCTGCCCTTTTTATTCTTGACTGTGCCTCTGCTATGTATATTGCGGTCCTTGCTTTTTATTCTAGACTATGCCTCTATGTATACAGCTGCCCTTGTTATTCTAGACTATGCCTCTGCTATGTATACTGCTGCCCTTTTTATTCTTGACTGTGCCTCTGCTATGTATATTGCGGTCCTTGCTTTTTATTCTAGACTATGCCTCTATGTATACAGCTGCCCTTGTTATTCTAGACTATGCCTCTGCTATGTATACTGCTGTCCTTGTTATTTTAGACTATGGCTCTGCTTTGTATACTGCTGCCCTTTTTAGGTCTCGCGCCTAGCGCTACACTGCGCAGCAGTGTTCGCACAGCGAGAGTCCTTTTGACTGGGTTTCAGAAATGGACCCTGAAAATGAACGCGCTCGTGCGTGTGTTTTTACTTTTGCGACCTGCTATTGGCCTTTGCCTGCGTGTTTGGTTTAAAGAGAGCACACAATAGGTCAGAGGCGGGCGCATAGCTCCGCCCCTGGCCTATTGGTGTCTATTACGCTCATTTCTGGCATATGGTTTCAATTATCGTGCCCAGAGACGGGAGTGATAATTGAAAGCATATGGCATGTGCATGCACCACTCGAGGCTTTGTTTTTCACAAAAGCGATCGATTTCGCGATGCGATCACCTTTGCGATCACCTTTCTCCTCCCTCCCCACTCCCCTTTGGTCCCCACCCCTCTGCCGCTGTGCCGTAGGACTTCCTCCCTCGACACCTCCCCCGCGCTGGACCGACCTCTGAAGATCTCTGGAGATGATGGGATGCCGCTGACCCCTCTGCTCCCAGTTAGGAGCCTCTGCAGCCGGGCCCTGCAGCCGACACATGTCTCTATCTCTGGCCCACAATCAAACACCCCACGAAGTCTGTAGAGCTCAGATAAGGGCTTCTGACTTTAGCAATCCTGCTCTCGAGGTTTTAAACTTCTTAGGAGTGAGAACTAAATAGCAGCACAGCTTTTGACAACAACTCTAAGATGAGTACCGTAACAATAAATCCTCACTAGAGTAGACTCTGGCCTTACAAAGCGAGGCTTGGATTGTGGTTTCTGTTTCCTTAAGTGAACTTTGTACCATCCTGGGAGTCACGGACACAAATCCCGCACAACTTCTCTGAAAGATTTGACACAGACGCCGTGGGAAATGGCTGACTTTCAAATGATCTTGTGGGGTAGGACTGGCAGGGGCCAGCCGTGCCAGCGCTCCTTTGTTCACCCCCCACTTGTTGGAGCCACCCTTCCCCCATCCCTAGGGCCGCTCTCTGCAACTTCTCATGTCATTCCCCTCAGAATCTCTCGATTTTGGGTCGGGGTCCTCTGCGCTTCGAGTTCGCACTCACCTCAATGCAGCGCTATACAAGTCTCTGCAGCACGGCGCCTGCAGGCGGGGGCGGGTGAAGAGCCGGGGCTTTAGAGGCAAATCTGACACTGGATGAAAAGTCGTGGAAGTATGGTGTGATGTTGTTTGGGGGCGAGGGGCGGGGGGTTGTCTTGGCCCCTGGGGGCACTGAGACAGGATTTTGACGGGGCACAGTATGGAGACTGCTTGGGTCGAACAGCTCCGCAGGGCCTTGATCTGGGGGTTCGTAAACTCCACACAGGTTAGTCCTGGTTACACAGGTAGGGCCAGTACCCGCCGCGCGTTGGGCCGTTATTGACTCAGGTGTGCAGGGCTGGCACAGGTGGGTTCTCGGTAAGTGCAGGTGGGTTGGAGCACAGGTGTGCTTACAGGTGGCTTCAGGATTGGAGATGGGGTGTCTGTAAGAACAGACACGTTTGGAAAGTGTGGGGTCCGTATTGGTGCAGGGGGACTTCCAAGTAAAGGGGACGTCAGTACTGCTGCAGGTAGACTTGTTAGGTGCAAGGCATGGGGTTGGCACAAGGAGCTTGGCAGAGGCTGGTTCAGTATTTGTGCAGGTAAGGTCGGGCGATCTCAGTACTGATGCAGTTAAGAGTCACATGCGACCTCGGTAACGTAGGGGTCAGCATCAGTGCAGGTAAGGAGGCTCTGGTGACCCTCAGTACCACCCTTGTGACCCCGTGCATGGTGCAACCCCTACACCACGTACCATAGGTCCTGGCGAGACATGGCAACTTTGGGGCGCAGCCGGGTGGCATTAGTTTGGGGGGGGGTGGCGGAAGCCCCCCCACTCTTAGCTTCGGCCGTCGCAGGTGGCTGCCCCAGGAATCGCCAGCAATACTCTTACACAGGGCCGCAGGGACCTCCACAGGTGGCATAATATCTAGCTACGCCACTGAGTAGTTGAGTAGAAGTACTCATGAGACAGACTCCTGCACCACCCATCCTTCAACAACATGCTCTGCTGAGTGCTCACGGACATCCGTGGGCTGAAGTATTTTAATCTATGCATTTTCTAGTTATCATATGAATTGCTGTGTGCTCAAGGCCGTCATTGGGTAGAAAAATTCTTGTGCACTCCCTCAACTGTAAAGAATGCTCCGCGGGGTGCTAACTGTAGTAGACGGTTTCTGGGTCAGACTGGGAAAGATAAAAGGCGCGGGCACCATAATAAAAGTGGCCCTGGTTTGCAAATTGGGGCAGTTTTGAACTGGTGAAGACACACTGTAAAAGTGTTTTGTGAGGTGTGGTAGACTGCATGCATTTGTGCTTTGCAATAGGCAACGTTTGTTTTCATGTACGCATATGTCTAAAATGCAAATAGAACCACACACCCCAACCAACCACACACACACACACAAGCAACCACACACAGGCAACCACACATACATGCATACAACAACGCACACACAACAACACAAACAACATGGAGGAGCCAAGACGACATCCAAAATGGCAGCGTAGAAACCCGGCTCCGCCGTTCGCCCTCTCCCTCCCTGGCATCCTGCAACTGATCCTGTGTCCATACCATACCCTCACGCTTCTGAAGTGGCGCGGTGCCCGGTCGTGCAACTCCGGGCTTGCTATCTCCTCGGATGACCGAGAAACACCGTCGCGAAGATCCAGGCCTGTGAGGGCTGTGAGCCGGGACCTCGAGTTGTGACGTGGCTGGGGTTGAGCTGAACAACAGCGGCCGCGGTCGAGTGGCGATGACCGGTGGCCCCTCCTCTTCCCCCCCGGGGATCGCGACTCGAGTGATTTTGCTGGCTGACGCTACTGGAGTGCGGTGCGAGTGCTCGATCCCTCGCTGCACACATCTGGCCGCTTTTCTCCACGCCCAAGATTCCGAGTCCAGACGATAATTGTACTGCCCGCATTGATCTTCTGCTGTGGGATCCCCGGAGTAACCTGACATTCGGTGAGAAAACCCACCGGCGCGGCTGATATTGGGTTGTGGGTCACCCCAGGTATGGCGGGGTTGAGGTTGGTGCTGCTACATTTTTGTTGAGTCTCAATAACTCCACCCCGACCCCAACACAGACTACCTGGTGATACTGTACTCCGGCTGCCTGATACTATGTTTGTCGATTCGCCTGGAGAGTCCCCGGGGGCCGGAAACATTGTAGCCGACGAAGTTGCCGACGGGGCGTATACACTGGGGGATATCCTTTTGGCTCTCCGGGATCTTCATTCCTCCCTGGATTGTATGCTGTTGCCCCTCCACGATTCGCTACTTTCAATTGTTCCCAATATTGGGCTTGGGGGCACGGGCGATAATGTGGAGGATCGATCACTCGTCGAGGCTCGGTTGTTTATTACCTCGGACCCCCCTGGGCATATAGGGTTGTTATTCGAGGACAGTGATCCCACCGACCGGATTTGCGTTACCGACACTCAAGTTGGGTCTCTGACAGATGTGCTAGCAACCGAAGGACATGGCCGCACCCTTTCACTATTGGACTGGGTTGTTCCTGAGAAGAGGTCTTGGTCGCTGGAGTTGCCTGCCTGTGGACTCGCTGGACTAGATTGTTTGCCTCTTTTTGCTCGGACTGGCCAGGGGTGAACACCGAATAATTGTTTCTTGGACCTGTTGACTCTGGTGATGACGCAAGACTTTGCTTATTATTGTGGTGGTGGGGGTGGGTGATGGACATACGATGATAGTTGCCTCCTTTTTCGGGGAGCCTCCATTTTCTCTTGGGATGCGGAGGGGTGGGGGGAGGGGTGGTCGGGGTCGGGTGCAAGGGTCCTCCTCCCCACTTTCTTTTTGTAACTGGGGTTTCTTGGGTGGGACGACAGGCATGCCTATAGGGGGGGGTTGGCCGTAGCCTTCTGCTGGTATGCGGGTTGGGGGATGGGGTTTGTTTTCTTTCTCTTTTGTTCTATGGCCCTTATTCTTTCTTGATTTTTGTTCTTTCTTCTCTTTTTTCTCACTTCTTCTTGCATGGGGGGATCTGGTCTTGTTCTTTTCTGGGGCTGGGATTTTAGTAGGTATAGTACATTCCATTATAATGTTCCTTTACCACGTGGGTAGACATCGAGCCTGGCGTGTATTGATTGTATGCTGATACCTTCTGAGTAGCACGTTTTGGTGGCGACCTTGCTTTCCTGTTAGTATTGTCAGTGACTATCCCGCTCCGCGAATGGCTCTAACCGTATCCTGTGTAATCGCATGCTCAGATCCTTCTTCCCTATTATAAAATGGAACCCTCTTCTATCCTGATATTGAATGCACGCGCTTCTGGACTAATTCGATTTTATTGCTTTAGTGTGGCCCCGGACCGGGAGACGCGGAACTGTGTTATTTTGCTATGTAATGGTTTTGATCTATCTCGGCCGGCCTGAAGGTTGTAGGCCCACATCTGTATTATCTGAAGTGCTATGTCTGAGGTTTTCCAAATAAAATTATATAAAAACAACACAAACAACCACACACGCACACACATACAACCACACACACACACAACCACAGGCACGCATACACCCAACCACACACACACCCAACCACACACACACCCACAACCCCACACACACCCACAACCACACACACACCCACAACCACACACACACCCACAACCACACACACACCCACAACCACACACACACCCACAACCACACACACAACCACAACCACACACACAACCACACCCAACCACAGGCACACACACACACACACAACCACAGGCACACACACACACACACAACCACACACACACACACACACACACACACACACACACACAACCACACACACACACACCACCACACACACACACAACTACACACAGCACACACACCACCACACACACACACCACCAACACACACACACACACACACACACCACCACGCACACACCACCACCACACACACCACCACACACACCACCACACACACCACCACACACACCACCACACACACCACCACACACACACACCACACACACACACCACCACACACACCACCACACACACACACACCACACACACACCACCACACACACAACCACCACACACACAACCACCACACACACACCACCACACACACACACAACCACCACACACACACAACCACCACACACACACAACCACCACACACACACACACAACCACCACACACACACACACACACACACACACAACCACCACACACACACCACCACCACACACACACACACAACCACACCGTCAGTGCACACTTTCACCAGGCACAGACCCCATCAGTGCACGCTTTCACCGGGCACAAACACCACCAGCCGTCAGTGCACGCTTTCACCGGGCACACACACACCACCTGCTGTCAGTGCATGCTTTCACCAGCACACATACACCACCAGCCGTCAGTGCACGCTTTCACCAGGCACACACACCACCAGCCATCAGTGCATAATTTCTACAGGCCCACACAACACCAGCCATCTGTGCACACATCAATTGTTAACGCATCCACAATTAACTATTGTAGCAATCGCAGTATGGCGCACTTTACTTTTAAACATATTCATCTAAAGCGCAGCATGCCACCATTGCTACAAAAATAAATGCAATTTTTTGGGCCTACAATTAATAGAGTTTTGTTGCAATTGGTGTTGCAATATTTAGCAATGCCAATAGCTCAAACTTAATTAATGCGAGACCTATTGCATTGTAAATGCTTTTTTATTCTCGACTGTGCCTCTGCTATGTATATTGTGGTTCTTTCTTTTTATTCTAGACTATGCCTCTTCTGTGTATACTGCTGCCCTTTTTATTCTAGACTATGCCTCTGCTATGTATACTGCTTCTCTTTTTATTCTAGATTATGCCTCTGCTATGTATACTGCTGACCTTTTTATTCAAGAGTATACCTCTGCTATGTAGACTGCTATACTTTTATATTCTAGAATATGCCTCTGCTATGTATACTGCTGCCCTTGTTATTCTAGACTATGCCTCTGCTATGTACACTGCTGCCCTTTTTAAGTCGCGCCTGAGCCAGCTCACGCGCTGCCTGTGAGACATTTAGTAAGTGGGTTTTCAAAGTGCTACCAAACGCTTTTGCTGGCCTCAATTTGCTGGCCTCAAACTTGCGGTTATGCGCATGTGAACGTGAACAGGCCATCTGGCTTTCTGTAATGGCTCAGTAAGCCTTACAGCGTGTGAATCATACTCCTCCACACCCTTGCTCTCTGCTCTCACTACCCCCTCCTTTCTCCCCCTCCCTACTTGTTTTTGCTGCCACCTAATTTTATGTTTTTGCTTCACCATCTGCCCCACACTCTGTGCTAACAGTTATTCTCATATTTTTCACTACTTGTGCCTGTCCCTTTGCCCAGCACTCTGTCCTAACACTGATCATCATGTTCAAAGCTCGCCATGCTTACCGCCCACCCCCACTCTGTCCTAACACTGATCATCAGGTTCAAAGCCTGCAGTGCTTACCCCCCTGCCCCCGCTCTGTCCTAACACTTATCAGGTTCAAAGCTCGCCGTGCTAACCCCCTCTGTCCTAATAATTATCAGGAACAAAGCTTGCTGTGCTTATCCCCCTGCCCCCCGCTCTGTCCTACACGGTTCAAAGCTCACCGTGCTTGCCCCTCTGCCCTAACACTTCTCATCAGGTTCAAAGCTCGCCGTGCTTATCCCCCTGCCTCCCGCCCTGTCCTTCACGGTTCGAAGCTCGCGTGCTTACCCCCCTGCACCCTCCTCTGGCCTAACACTTATCATCAGGTTAAAAATTTGCCGCCCCGCTCTATCCTAACACTTGTCAGGTTCAAAGCTCGCTGTGCTTATCCCTCTGCCCCCGCAGTGTCCTAACACTTATCAGGTTCAAAGCTTCGCCATGCTCATCTCCCTGCCCCCTGCTCTGTCCTACACGGTTCGAAGCTCACCGTGCTTACCCCGCTGCCCCCCGCTGTGACCTAACACTTATCAGGTTCAAAGCTCGCCGTGCTTACCCCCCTGCCCCACGCTCTGTCCTAACACTTATCAGGTTCAAAGCTTCGCCATGCTTACCCCCTGCCCCCGCTCTGTCCTAAAACTTATCAGGTTCAAAGCTCGCCGTGCATACCCCCTCTGTCCCCGCTCTGTCCTAACACTTACCCTCAGGTTCAAAGCTCGCCGTGCTTCCCCCCTGCCCCCTGACAGAGATGGGGGGCTCTGTCTTTACACTTATCATCAGGTTCAAAGCTCGCCGTGCTAACCCCCCTGCCCCTCGCTCTGTCCTAACACTTATCGCACAAGTTACTACTTGTGTAACAATATATCTGTAATAGACATTAGTTAGTGATAGATTCCTTGCCTTAGAATATCCCCAGGCGTCAGACTGGATCTGGAAAGTTTTGCTTAGCAGTACCCCTGCGCGTCAGTAGGTGGCGTCCTGCGGCTCCACGTCCATCACTGGCGTCGTCAGCGCCGAGATGACCTCACGGAGAGTACTTACGCAGAAGTTCCGTACACGACTTTCTGCGCCAGGAACACAGTCATGCAAGATACTGACCATTGGTTCAGAAAACTAGGGTCCAGAAAGGGATGACCTTAGCCCTAGTAATCAGTTCGCAGAACGGGGAGGATAGGCGGTAAGGAATCTATCCGTAACTAATGTCTCTTATAGATATATCGTTACACAAGTAATAACTTTTGCATCTGAAAGAGACACGTTAGTGATAGATTCCTTACCTTAGAATAGATACCACAGCAATACCAACCCCGGGTGTGGGTCTGCGAACAAGATTACACCAGAAAGTGACGGAGCACAGAACGACCAAAGAAGCCGACTTTCCGGACCGGACTGTCAAGGCAGTAGTTGTAAACGTGTGCAGCAAGGCCCATGTAGCTGCCTGACAAATGTCCTGCAAGGAAATGCAATGTCCCAAGGCAGTAGTGGCAGCAGTTGCCCTGGTGTAATGGGCACGCAGTCTCACAGGAGGCTCCTTCTTGGCTAAGGAGTAACATGCTTTGATACACAGAACGACCCACCGGGAGATGGTCCGTTTGTGCACGACCAGAACTTTTTTGGCACCCACGTAGCCAACAAAGAGCTGATCATCCACTCGGAACTGCTGTGTACGCTGCAGAGAGAAAGCGAGCGCACGTTTTGGATCCAGACGGTGGAGCTTCTCTTCCTCTCTGGAAGGAGGGGGAAAGAAGGTGGGCAAAGTGATGGTCTGCCAGATGTGGAAGGGAGTGACAACTTTTGGCAAGAAAAAAGGACGGGTACTCAGAACCACCTTGTCCGGATGAATAGAAAGGAAAGGAGGTTTAGACAAAAGAGCCTGGAGCTCACTCACTCTTCTGGCAGAGGTGATGGCCACCAGGAAAGCAGTCTTTAAGGTGAGAAGACACAAAAGGACAGTTCTGAAGGGGCTCAAAGGGAGCGCACTCCAGAAAAGTCAGGACAAGATTCAAGTCCCACTGAGGGATTATGAAGGGTACGGGTGGAAATGTATGCCTAATGCCTTTAAGGAAATGGTTAACAACCGGGGACTTAAAAAGAGAAGGCTGACCAGGAAGCCATAGAAAGGGGGAGATGGCCAAAAGATAACCTTTGATGGTGCCCAGAGCAGAGCCCTGCTGGGCCAAAGAGAGAATGAACAGAAGAACCTTAGAAAGAGTGGCAGAAAGGGGATCCCCAGCCTTTGCTGTGAACCATGCCACAAACCTGTTCCACCTGCAGGCGTACACCGTTTTGGTGGAGGGACGCCTGGCTGCCAGAATGACATCACAGACTTCAGGAGGAAGATCGCAAGGTGTCAACTGTCGCCGCTCAATCTCAACGCATGGAGGTGGCGGCAGGACAGGTTCGGGTGGAGGACTGTCCCCTGCTGCTGCAACAGAATATCCTCCTGAAGAGGCAGACGGGTCGGGGGATCGACGCTCATATTGAGTAGCTCGGGATATCAAACTCTTCGATCCCAGTCCGAAGCCACAAGAATGACTTGGGCCCAGTCACGCCTGATCTTCTTCAGCACTCTGGGCAGAAGTGGAAAAGGCGGAAAGGCGTACAACAGACCGCAACTCCACTCGCAACGACAAGCATCGCCGAGCGAGTGCCGCATTGGAAATTCCAACACGCAGAACTGATGACATTGTGCGTTCTCTTTGAGGGCGAATAGTTCTAACCGGTCTACACTCAAAATATAGAGTTTTTAATATCGGTCAGCATTAATATTGAATTAAAAATATAGATTGGACAATATCGAATGGACAGAATATAGACTACAAAAATATCGAAAAGAATAGCAGTAATATCGAATTCAAAATACAGAATGGACAAAATAATGAAATAGACAGAATATAGACAAAATATAGAATGGACAGAATATAGACAACAAAAATATCGAAGTTGAGGTAAGTACGTTAATTTCAATTTTTTAATATCTAATTTGTTACAGTGATTTTTCATGTTAGTATGTGTGAAAAGTGTATATTTTATAATTTATTTTAATTAATTAATTTTATGGTATTTAATTTTTGCGTAATATAATTCTGTAGCGGGTTGTGGGTTTGTAGGGGAATAGGGTGGGAAGTAATTTAATTATAATTAATTACATTTTTTTATTTATTTATTGGCATTTATTTTTAATTCATTGTTAGTGGTAAGTAATTAAAATATAATTGGTTATTAATTTTAAATGATTAATTAATTGATAATTATGTTAATTTTATTAATTTATTTTCTGTAGCGGGTTGTGGGTTTATAGGGCAATAGGGTGGGAAGTAATTTAATTATTTACATTTTTTTATTTTTTTATTGGTATTTATTTTGAATTAATTGGTAATTGGTAATTAATTAAAATATAATTGGTGATTAATTTTAATTGATTAATCAATTGATAATTATGTAAATTTTATTAATTTCTTTTCTGTAGCATTTCTGTAGCGGGTTGGGGGTTTATAGGGGAATAGGGTGGGAAGTAATTTAATAATAAATAATTTAATTGTTAAATGTATTTATTGGTATTTATTTTGAATTAATTGTTATTTAAATTTTTAATTGGTAATTAAAATATAATTGGTAATTAATTAAAATATAATTGGTAATTAATTTTAATTAATTGATTAATTGATAATTATGTTAATTGTATTACTTTATATTCTGTTGTGGGTTTATAGGGGAATAGGGTGGGAAGTAATTTAATTGCAATTAATTAAATATTTTAATTTATTTATTTTTGTTCTCATTTTTTATTATTTTATAATTGTTAATTAATTGTCAATTGGTAAATAATGTGTATTAATAGGTAATCATTTTTAATAATTAATTTTTCTTTTTATATTTAATTGATTAATTATTATATTATATAAAAGTGTTAATTACTTTTAATTAATTTGTAATTGGTATTAATATTTAATTTATTTTTATTATTATATGAAGTATTTACTTTCCCTACTGTTGCACTCTCTGGAGTGGGAATAGTAATTTTTACCCCTACGCTATCCAACGCTTTCCCTACTGTTGCACTCTCTGGAGTGGGAAAAGTAATTTTTACCCCTACGCTATCCAACGCTTTCCCTACTGTTGCACTCTCTGGAGTTGGAATAGTAATTTTTACCCCTACGCTAGCCAACGCTTTCCCTACTGTTGCACTCACTGGAGTGGCAATAGTAAAAGTCATCCTTTCCGCTATCCTACAGTAAAAAGATTGTAATTTTGTTATTAATATTACGTGTATATATATATATATATATATATATATATATATATATATATTAATCAATTTGTATGTTTTTTTAACTTAAATTATTTATTATTTTTAAGGTTATTTAAGTATTTTAAGTATGTTGAAGTTAATTATATTTATTATTTCATTAATTTTTAATTCATTTAAAGCATTAAAAATTCGATATTTTGACTAACTATATTTTTTACATCGATATTTTTGATTCAATATTTTTGTACTTACCTGTTTGGAGATAGGAGGTCGATATTTTGGTATTCTATATTCTTTCCTCTATATTTTTGTAAATCGATATTCTTGACATCGATATTGTTTCAGTGATCCGTTCTAACCAAGGCATAGAGTCAAAGACACCACCCCGCCTTGTTTGTTGCAATACCACATGGCGGTGGTGTTGTCTGTGAACACCTGCACTAAAGTTCCCCGGACAGAGGGAAGGATTGCCTTTAGTGCAAGCCGGATCACCCACAGCTCCAGAAGGTTGATATGGAGCTGGGACTCCGCCGGAAACCAGAGGCCTCTGATCTCCGCCTTTCCCAAGTGGCCTCTCCATCCCAGAAGGGACGCGTCCGTCACCACTATGTGCTTCGGTTGGTGAAGGGAGAGGGATCTGCCACTGACCGAATCGCGATTCGTGAGCCACCACTGCAACTGTTGTGCAGTGTCCTCCGAGAATCTGAACATGGTCGGATAGGTTGCCCTCATGTTGCGCCCACTGGAACTTCAGGTCCCACTGCAGTGCCTGCATATGCCATCTGGCATGTGTCACCAGCAGGATGCAGGAGGCTATCAGGCCCAGAAGCCAGAGAGTCATCCTGACCGGCCCCTGGGATAGAGGCTGAAAGATTACAATCATAGCCTGAATATCCCGGATTCGCTGCTCGGGAGGATAAACCCGAAACAGCGTCGAATCCAGAACCGCTCCAATGAAGGGGAGCTTCTGAGAGGGACTCAGGTGGAACCTCGGCACGTTGATAGAGAACCCCAGCAGATGCAGGACGTCGGCCGTAGTCTGGAGGTGGTTGACGACTGCCCAGCTTCAACAGCCAGTCGTCGAGGTAGGGTGAAGACTCACACCCCTGACCTGCTCAGATGAGCCACAAACACCGCCATCACCTTCGTGAACACCCGAGTGGCACTGGTAAGGCCAAAGGGGAGCACAGCAAACTGAAAAAGCTCGTGGCCTACCGTGAACCGCAGGTAACGCCGGTGGGCCGACCTAACTGGAATGTGAAAATAAGCGTCCTGCAAGTCCAACGCCACCATCCAGTCTCCAGGGTCGAGGGCAGCCAGGACCTGAGCCAGGGTCAGCATTTTGAATTTCATCTTACAGAGGAAGCCCCTGACGTCCCGGAGGTCCAAGATGGGACGCAGGACCCCCTTGTCCTTCTTGGGGACTAGAAAGTAGTGGGAATAACAACCACTCCCTACTTCCGGACCAGGAATGCACTCAATGGCCCCCTTGGCCACGAGGGACGTGACTTCCTGTCGGAGAAGAGCCAAATGATCCCCCGACAAGCTGTGGCACCGAGGTGGCATGGCAGGAGGTGAGGAGTGAAAGGGAAGGGAGTAACCCTGGCAGATTATCTGCAGCACCAATGGCGTGGGGTGCTCCCTGAATCTCAGATTAGGAAAGCTTAGAGGTGGAAGCAGCGGGGGTAGAGGTAGGCTACCCGCACGCTGGTTTCCAGACCCGCCCTTGCGGAAGCCACAGCCGCGGCCTCGCTGAGGCCGGCTCTGCACAGGCTTGCTGGAGGAGCGCGCCTGGGTACCTCTGCCCTGGCCACGAAAGGAACGAAAGCCAGGAGTGGCAGGGTTCTTTGTAGAAAGACCACCCAAGGACTTGGTCGTGGCCCGTGAGTCCTTAAAGCGTTCCAATGCCCTGTTGGCCTTGTCGCCAAAGAGGCAGGAGTCATCAAAGGGCATGTCCTTGAGCGAGCCCTGGACATCGGGTGAGAACCCAGTTCAACGCAACCAGGCGTGGTGCCGCAACGCCACAGTCGTGGAAATGGCCCTGCCCAATGAATCAGCGGTGCCCAAACCACACCTGATGGCAAACTTAGACGCATCCTTACCCTCAGCAATCGTTTGGGAAAGCACAGCCTGGACCTCCTCAGAACACTGAAGCAAGACCTGAGCAATGGAATCCCACACTGCGTGGGAAAAACGGCCAAACAAGCAGGCGGTGTTAACCGACCGCAGCCCTAAGCTGGCCCAGGAAAACAACCTCTTGCCAAACTGCTCCAGCCGGTTAGAGTCTTTATCCAGCGGAGCCGTGGAAAAGGCACTCTGCAACGTCAAGGCCTGAATGACCAGGCTCTCAGGCGTAGGCTGAGTGGTCAGGAAGGAGGATCACCAGGCGCCAGGCGATGACACCTGGCGATGTTTTTATCCACCTGCGCCCCCGTGGCCGGCCGCAACCAAGTGCCCAAAAGGACTTCGGTTAGGGCCTCACTGAAAGGGAGCGGCAGCTCCGAAGATGCCAACGCCGTCTGGAGAACCTCTGTAAGGAGGTTGGTCTTGAGGGCCACTGTAGGGAGGTCGAGATGGAGAGCCTCCGCAGAACGACGGAGCACCACGGTGTAGGAAGCACCCTCCTCCATTGTAGGCGGAGGAGAGGCAAACCCCGGGTCAGAAGAGACAGAGTTCACCCGCGTCCTCCAGGTCGTCCACCCAACATTGCTCTGAGTCACATTGCCGGGCATGGGGGTCCTCGAACCCGTCCCAATCGTCGTCCGTCTCTGGAGTAGAGGGTGCCGGTCGCGGCGGCAGAGCCGGAGCGAGAGAAGGGACAAACGCATCGGTAAAGGCACCAAAAACGGCTGTTAGCCACATCCCAATTCAGATCCCATGCCAGAACAAAATGGTCCAGGAACCGTGGCAGGGGTGGGAGAAACGGCACCCAGTGCGGAGCCGGGGCTGGAGTCGAGGTCGGCGCCGGGGCCAAGGTCTGCGCCGGGGCCGGAGCCGGCAGCGTCAACCTCGTGGCGCCAGGGCTGTAGCCAGCGGCACAGGATCCTGTGGCACCGGGGCTGGCGCCTGTGGCGGAGCCGCTGGGCCTACAGGATCTGGATACAGGACCCCGGGGCTCAAATGCGCTCCGGCAGGAGCCCGAGGCCTAAAAAGGCAGTCCATAGCAGCAAGAAACTCTTGCATCTGTTCGGGAGTTGCCGACGGACCCAGGTATAGCGGGTAGGCCACGGGACTCCCCGGCTGCAGAGGAACCGCCCCTCGTCCACCTCTAGAGAGCGACGGCGGCAAGTCGGAGAGAGAACACACTGGTTGGACTTCTTTTTATGGCGTCGCTTACCGGAATCCGAAGGCGAAGACTTGGAGCCAGAGGAGCGACGACTCCGGTCCCGCGAGCGGCGTCTGGAACGGCCCCGAGATGCAGAGCAGCAGTGAGAGAAATGCCAAACCTCCAGCAACTTACGGCGCCGCATGCGGAAGGCCTTCGGGCCATGGCTCGGCAGTCTTGACAGTCCCAGGAGTAAAAAGTCTCGAAAAGAGTAGTCAAAAAGTGACTGAGGTACGTGCTCAATCCGGATCTGCGCTTCTGGCACAGGAAAAAAAGAACGGACGTCAGCGCGCATGGGTGGGGCCTAAGTACTCTCCGTGACGTCATCTCAGCACTGACGATGCCAGTGACAGACGCGCAGCCGCAGGACGCCACCTACTGATGTGCAGGGGTACTGCTAAGCAAATCTTTCCGGATCCAGTCTCTTGCCTGGGATTATTCAAAGGTAAGGAATCCATCACTAACGTGTGTCTTTCAGATATCAGGTTCAAAGCTTGCCTTCCTTAACCCCCTACCCCCCGCTCTGTCCTAACACTTATCAGGTTCAAAGCTCGCCGTGCTTGCCCCCGCGCTTTTGGAACCTTATAAGTATTTAGTTATGCAGCACAATACATTTGGTGCAACAACATTAACTTTCGCGTGGTTAAACACTTATAAGGCCCCAAGTGCGAGACCTATTGGCTATGCCAATGCTTGTTAATTTAGACTGTGCCTCTGCTATGTATATCGCGCTTCTTTCTTTTTATTCTAGACTATGCCTCTTCTATGTATACTGCTGCCCTTTTTATTCTAGACTATGCCTCTGCTATGTATACTGCTGCCCTTTTTAGGTCTCGCACCTGCGATCCGGGGCGAAGCCCTGTCACAGCACGAGACCTATTGTAGGCGGCTCTGCTTACAAGGAATCAAGAGGGAGACAAGAGATGGGCACGCGCAGCATGCCGGAATCGGATCAGGTCGCGCGCGTGAACATGCGCTCCGATTCCGGCATGCTGTTCACACACACACACACACACAGACACACACGTTCTCACACACACACACACACACACACACACGTTCACACACACACACACACAGACGTGCACAAACACACACACACGCGTGTGCGCACACACAGACGCGCACACACACACAGACGCGCGCACACACACAGACACGCGCGCACACACACACAGACGCGCGCGCACACACACACAGACGCGCGTGCACACACACACACACACACACGCGCGCGCGCACACAGCTATATAGGTCCTGTAGAAGATTTATGGATTTGAAAGGAAATTTGACTCTTAATAAGCTAGCAAACAAGATGTCTCACTGGAATAGATCGCCAGCTTTTTCAGCAAAGATAATATCTTGTTGTTCCTATAATAGTCTATTGTGTGAATTAAAAAGTAAGTGTTGTTTGCAATACTTCTTCCTGGCATGAAGCCACATTGATCTCCGTGCACCACGTCTTGTACAAAGGGGTTATTCTGGAGGCCAACATGTTTGAACTTATATTAGTTATTAAGTAAGGTGATTGAACAATATGAATAGCCGGCCTATAGGGTGCTTGTCTGTTTTTCAAGAAGCTTACTATAGCTGCCTCTGAAAAAGATTTGGGGATCTGGCAGCCTTCTAGGATTTCATTAAATAGTTGCATTAGGATACGCACTAGTTGAGGCATAAACACTTTATAAAAGTCCTTTGGCAGTCCATCGCAGGCACAGGTTTTCCGATTGGGGGGGGGGGGGGGGGGAAGGTTGGTGCGGGGAGTTTGAGGGGGGGGGGGGTTAATGGGCACCTTCATTTTATTGACAGTAATGGAAGCCATTGCATGAACTTGTTAGTCACTACTAAGTATAGGTGGTTCTATAGGGGCTCCTCGCTGCAGCTGCAGTATGGTATGAAAGCTTCTGTAACTGTTGGCTGCACATTTGCTATCTGGATTTTTGTTCGCTGGCCCCACATGCAATTACTGGAGATAAGTGGGCAAAAATTAACATTCCGCAACCACAATAAACCATACAAATTAGTTTGTGTAAAGGTATTTCACCTACCTCACCCTAAAGAAAATATACAAATAACAGGCACTGAAGGGGCATTTCATAGCTCCGTATTTCAATTTCATTGGCTATAATGCCTGACGATCTACAGCCATTTGCGAGTGGGAACATATAAATATTTTCTGTGTAGTATAAAAGAGCTCTTCTAACATCTAAGGTGTGTAAAGCCCTTTCCGCTACAAAGTCTGGTTTTTGAAAAAACACTGGTAACTCTACTGATTGGTTAAGGTGAAAAGGAGTAATCACTTTTGACAGGAATTTTGGATTGGGTCTAAGAACCACTTTGTTAGGGTGTATCTGAAAAAATGGTTCTATTGTGAATGCTTGTATTTCACTAACTCTTTTTAGAGAGGTGATGGCAACAAGGAAGGCAGTCTTCCATGTTAGGAATTGCAGTTCACACTTGTGTAAAGGCTCAAAAGGGGGACCCATAAGTCTTGTAAGGACCACGTTTAGGTTCCATACTGGTGCAGGTGGTAACCTAGGTGGGATTATTCGTTTTAATCCTTCTATAAATGCTTTTATCGCAGGTACTCTTAAGAGAGATAGATGCTGTCTATTTTGTAAATAGGCAGCAATTGCTGCTAGATGCAGTCGTATGGAAGAATAAGCCAAGTTGACCTTTGTAGGTGTAGAAGGTAGCAAATAATATTTTGGATGGAAACATCCAATGGATCAATGTGATTGTTGTTACAGTATATTGCAAATCTTTTCCACTTAGCAGCATAACATGCTCTAGTGGTGGGTCTTCTAGCTTCTTTAATTATATTCATACAGTCTGGTGGTAAGTTTAAGTAGCCAAACTCTAAGACCTCAGGAGCCAGATCGCCAAATTCAGTTGGCTTGGTTCTGGGTGCCTTATTTCTCCATGGTTCTGTGTTAACAGGGATGGCATGAGCCGTAATTTCTGATGTGGAATCAGTGAGAGATCTAGTAGCGTGGTGAACCACGGCTGACGTGCCCATGTGGGGTCCACTAGTATTAGTTTGAGAGACTGTTGTCTGAGCTTGCGTACTACTAGTGGAACGAGTGGGAGAGTCGGAAAAGCGTACGCAAATCTGCCTGACCAGTTCATCCATATTGCATTCCCCTCCGACCGTGGGTGTGGAAACCTGGCGGCGAAGGTTGGGCATTTTGGGTTTTCGTGGGTGGCAAACAGATCTATTTGTGGCTGCCCCCACCTTTGGAAGAATGGTTGGAGAACCTGTGGGTGCAACTCCCATTCGTGAATCTGTTGTGACTGACGACTTAACCGATCTGCTATCTGATTGTGAATTCCTGGAAGGTGTTCTACAGTCAGGTTTATGTTTTGAGGGATGGCCCATCTCCAAATGTTCTGTGCAAGCTGGGACAGTTGCAGAGAGTGTCCCCCGCCCCCTGTTTTTGTACATAATACATAGCTGTCATATTGTCCGTCCGGATTAGAACAGCTTTGTTTTGTACTTGTACTTGAAAAGTCTTGAGTGCTAGGAAAATCGCTAGCAACTCTAAATGATTGATGTGGAACAGTTTTTGTTGGCTGTTCCATTGGCCTTGAGTGGTATAGTGCAGGAGATGAGCTCCCCATCCTGTGAGGGATGCATCTGTTGTGAGCACTACTTGTGGAACAGGGTCTAGGAACGGCCATCCCTTTGTCAAGTGTTTGGTGTTCCACCATTGCAGAGAGCGATATGTACGGCTGTCCACCAACACCAGGTCTGTGAGCTGACCTTGAGCCTGGTTCCACTGTTGTGCTAGACATTCTTGTAGTGGGCGCATTTGCAGTCTTGCGTGAGGAACTATGAAGATGCAAGACGCCATCATGCCTATTAGTTTCAGGAACACTCTGGCTTGAAGAGAGTGCTGGCTTTGAAAAAGGGAGGCTAAGCTCTGAATGCTTTGAATCTTGGCTTGACTGGGATAGGCTAGAGCTGCCGATGTGTCTATGGTAGCTCCTAGATATTGGTGAACGTGCGAAGGCTCTAGGTGAGACTTGGTGTAGTTTATTGTAAACCCTAAGTCATGTAATGTTTGTATTGTTTGTTTTGTGTGCTGTACACACTGGTTGAACGATCTTGCTTTTATAAGCCAGTCGTCGAGGTAAGGGAAGACATGTATTTGTAGTCTTCTGAGATGTGCTGCTACTACTGCTAAGCACTTTGTAAACACTCGTGGTGCTGTTGTGACCCCGAATGGAAGGACTTTGAACTGATAGTGTTGTCCTTGTATGACAAATCTTAGATACTTCCTGTGCGCAGGATGTATAGGAACATGAAAATAGGCGTCCTTTACGTCTAGTGTTATAAGAAAGTCTCCCTGTTCTAGTAATGGAAGTACTTGTTGTAAAGTGATCATGTGAAAATTATCCGATTGTATGTTGTGATTTAGGGGCCTGAGGTCGAGAATCGGTCTTAATGTCCGGTCCTTTTTGGGTATTAGGAAATACAGGGAGTAGACTCCTGTTCCTTGTTCCTGTAAGGGGACCACTTGAATAGCATCTTTTTGTAGAAGTGCTAGAACTTCCTGTTGAAGCAGGGTTATGTGTTCTGTGGACATTGGACGCTGCCTGGGCGGTATGTTTGGGGGGGGTTGCTGTGAGTTTTAGGCAGTAACCATGTTGGATAATTTGTCTTACCCACTTGTCTGTTGTGATGGAATTTCAGACAGGTAGGAACTGTATTAGTCTGCCCCCCACAGGAGTGGAATGCTGTAGGGGAGGCAGAGGGAAGTCACTGTTTGGGAGTGGAAGAGGAGCGGTTGTTGTTATTACCTCTACCTCTTCCCTTATTGTTGTTGCCTCTGTATCCTCCTCTAAAGTAGCCTTTATTAGAGGGGGTTAGTGTATGTGTTTTAAAAGATGGTGTTATCAGCGCCGGTCTGCTTGGAGCCTCCTCTATAAGAGGAGCGACGAAAACAACTTCTAGTTTGGGTGGATTGTAATGCACCCATAGACTTAGCAGTGTATGTGTCCTTCATCTTCTCTAGTGTGTTATCTACTTCTGGCCCGAACAACTGGTTTTGATTGAAGGGCTGGTTCAGGATGGTATTTGTACTTCTGGTTTGAAACCTGAAATGCGTAACCATGCATGACGTCTGAGGATAACACTAGTGTTAACTGCTCTGGATGCTGTATCAGCTACATCTAGTGCGCATTTAATTGAGGCATTAGAAATTAATTTGCCTTCTTGTAAAAGCTCTGCTGCCTGATCTTTGTATTGATCTGGTAGGTGTTCCATTAATCTTTCTAGTTGGTCGTAGTGTGCCCTGTTGTAGCGTGAGAGTAAGGCTTGTGTGTTTGCTATGCGCCATATGTTTGTTGCTTGCGCAGCAATCCGTTTCCCTGACGCGTCAATAATCTTTGATTCTTTGTCAGGCGGGGGTGTGTCACCAGAAGTTTGGGAATTGGCTCTTTTTCGTGCATTTGACACTACCAAAGAGTCTAATGGTAGATGTCCCTTAATGTAGACTGGATCAGCTGGTGCTGGTCTATACTTTTTCTCTATTCTGGGATTTAGTATCCTACACCTTACTGGATCTTTAAAAATCCCTGGAGCATGTTTAATGACCCCTTTGATCATAGGTAGTATTTGAGTAGACCTTTGCGACTGCTTAAAAGTGTCTAATAAGAAATCCTCCTCAATGGCATCAGAGTGCATTGGAACTCTGTGGTAAAGTGCAGCCCTGTTTAATAGATGATTGAACCCAATACTATCCTCTGGAGGGGAAGGTTTGGTTGGGTAGTACTGAGGATCAGGGATGTCTGGTGCATTATTTGGTGGGAAATTATATGCATCATCCTCCTTGGGATATTCTGGGTTGACATCTTCATCCTCATCTAAAGGGTATGTATGTGGCTCTGGTACATCATCCCCCCCACCTAAGTCATACTCTTCGTCAGTGTCGTGTGATGATGCAGGAGATTGAGCAGGAGAAGTTACAGGCTTAATATAAGGAGTGATAGGAGAGGAAGAAGGTGAAGGAGAGGAAGGGTGCATTGGAGAAGTCGCACAATCCTTTTTGGCAGGAACCACAGTTGGAAGTGGTGTGTCTGCTGGTCTTTTCTTATGAGGAATTGCTTTCACATGTCCAGTTTTTGGATTAATATAGACTTTTTTCTGTTTAGGATCTTGTCTAAACAGATTTTCCTCTTCTATAGTCTTCCTCGGCGTCGATTTCTTCGGTGCCGATAGTGGTTGTTTAGTGTTTTTTGCCTTAGGAGGAGTGATTGAGTCCTGTGGCGATTTCTTCGGTGTCGAAGGTGGTTTAGGCTTGTTTGTATCAGGCCTTGGAGTCTTTGGTACCGCTATCGAAGATTTTGGCGTGGAGACAGGTTTTGATGGGCCTGCAGTGCCCAAATCTAGCTTCCCTTCTTTATTTTTAGAAACGGATGGTTTCGGAGTCGAAGTTTTCGGGTCCGTTACGGTTCTTGGGTTTGGCACCGATGCCTGTTTAGGTTTGGGTGCCGAAGAGTCTTTGGGCGCCGAAGGGCGTGTTAGCTTCGGTGCCGAAGAGTTCTTCGGTGTCGAAGGATGTTTCGGTGCCAACGGAGGAGGTAGAATTGGCACATGTGGTTTTTTCAGTGCCGAGGCACCGCAAGGCGTAGTCTTTTTCCTCGGAGCCGAGCCCGAAGGCGGGGCGTCGGAGGGTAAATTTCGGTCTCGACTGGGCTTTATGGGCGGAGTGCTGACCGTTGCCTTTGGTTTGGGCAACGTCTGTTGTGCAGGGGCAGAGGTACTCACGGGTTGTCGAGATGGAATCGAATCGTCTGAGTCCTCTGCTCCCGATATGATCTGGAGATCAGGCGAGTCTTCCTCGGCGACGAGTGGAGCCTCGTCCTCGGAGATATCTTCGAGTGGGTTCTCGTCCTCGGAGACGTCTTTTTCGACGATCTCCTCCTCAAAGATGGCCTCCGGTGCTGGTGCTGATCTCCTCATCTCGTGTCGACGGGCACTCCGATCCCGAAACGTCTTCTTCGATCGGAAGTAGGCACAGGCTGTGCAGGGCGACTCGTCGTGTTCCGGCGATAGACAGAGGTTGCAAACCTCGTGATGGTCGCTATGAGGGAATTTTGCTCGACATACCGGGCATCTCTTGAATGGAGTTCTGTCCATGAGGCGTAGGCCGTACGGCACCGATAGGCCCAATGGCCCGCGTCGACGCACCGGGATGTAGCTGGTGATGTCGAAAAGTGTAATCGATGTCGAAAGTTGTTTGTCTAAAGTTTCACGCTTCGAAAATGCCGAAAAGAGTCGTTTCTAGCCGGAGCGGAAAACTTTAATCCGAACCCAGTGGCGGAAAAAAACAATCTAAGGATGGAGTCGATGACCATGCGCCGTATTGTCCAAGGGAGGAGTCACCTATCTCGTGACTACAAAGACTTCTTCCAAGAAGACAACAGCCTGCAATCATCCGAGCCCAACACCAGGTGGCGATCTATTGCTAAGTGTACAATGTGCAGCTCATATGCCTCGTACACATATAACCAAATCAACAGAGTTCATATTAAAAACGCTCAGATCAGACAGTAGAGCTTTCAAACACCTCTGCCTGCTCCCCAGATGTAGAGATTAGATTGTGACTGTGACGCCAAGACCAGGGCATCAAGAAGCGAGTCACGAACCCTGTGAGTGAGCTCTTGTAAGAACACAGGATGTGCCTGACGCCCTGGTCTACGCTCCCGCCATCACCTGCACACTGACCCTAAAGTGCAGCCCACTTGTGCTCCTACAGGGAAGGGGTCTAGGACTCTGTTGACTCTCAAGTCCTCCCCTTATAAGAACCCTGGACGCTGCACCACCTGAGGGCAAATCTGCACAGCAGTACTTGTCCCAAGGCGCTTCCTCGCTACGGTGGTGGCGACTGCACTGCTAACGAAGAGAGAGCACAGAGCAAGATTTCAGTGGATGTGTAGTCCTATAGCTCCTCTCCAGCCACTGCTACAGAATCCACAAAGTAGCACCCAGAGGCAAGGACGCAAATGGGGTGGGCGCAGCTAGGGGATCTCCTGTGAAGCCAAAGAGCACCTGCGAAAAGAACCCATGGCAGCCTTCGAGGGCAGTCAGGCAGTGAGGGTGTGACCTGCAGGCAGATCACTTAGCCAAAAGTAGGTCCCCCTTGCAGTACGCTGATCAGGGGATGCAGGCACACAAACTTGGCAGCAGGAGGAACAAGCATTTGCAATGCAATAGGTTTCACATTTACCAGAGTTTAACCTCTTCGCTGCGGCGCCTATTCCGCCGCAGCGCTAAGGGGGCGGGGGGTGGGGGGGGGGGGGGGGGGGCGCGGCGCTCACACACTGGTGACGGAACCGCTCCGTCACCAGCCTCGGGTGAGCTGTGCTGATGACGGAGCGGTTCCGTCATGGCCCCACCCGCTCAATAGGACGCGCCGCGCAGGCGCGAAATCAGCGCCGCACAGGCGCATCGGGCGGGCCATGACGGAACCGCTCCGTCTTCAGCACAGCGCCACCGCGGCTGATGACGGAGCGGTTCCGTCATCAGCGTCGAAGGAGTTAAGCTATTGGCATTGTAAATAGCAATGCTTTTTATTTATGTTTTAAAAACGAAACCAAAAATATAAGGCATTGTCATTTGCAATGTCAATAGCTCAAACTCGCGTAAATGCGACACCTATTGCATTGCAAATGCTTGTTATTCTAGACTATGCCTCTGCTATGTATACGGCTATACTTTTTTATTCTCAATGGTGAGTTTGGTAACAAAATGAGTATTAAAACTGTAATATCATTAATGAGGCAGGAGGTGATATCTATTTGTTGAACACATTTTGGAAAATAAAATAGAGAATTCGTTTTTCAGTCCAGGGACGTCCCTTCCTTCAGACATTATGTGCTTCATCGAGACTTTGGTTCAAGTCTACACACTAATGACACCATCCGGTCTCTTTGAAGAGGAGGGACAAGTGGTGCAGCACTTCAGTAAAGGGGCCACCATGGGCCCAACCCAAAAACCACCTACCATAGCACCAAAAATGCAGTCCCTTCACAGAAACCAGGCACTCTACGGTAACACCAGAAACACAGTCCTTCACAGAAACCAGGCACTCTACAGTAACACCAAAAACGCAGTCCCTTCACAGAAACCAGGCACTCTACGGTAACACCAAAAACACAGTCCTTCACAGAAACCAGGCATTCTACGGTAACACCAAAAACAGTCTTTCACAGAAACCAAGCACCTTACCGTAACACCTAAAACGCAGTCCTTCAAAGAAACCAGGCACTCTACCGTAACACCAAACACACAGTCCTTCACAGAAACCAGACACTCTACCGCAACACCATTAACACAGTCCTTCACAGAAACCAAGCACTCTACCGTAACACCAAAAACGGAATCCTTCACAGAAACCAGGCACTACACGGTAACACCAAAAACACAGTCCTTCACAGAAACCAAGCACTCCATGGTAACACCAAAAACACAGTCCTAAACAGAAACCAGGCACTCCATGGTAACACCAAAAACACAGTCCTTCACAGAAACCAAGCACTCTACCGTAACACCAAAAACGGAATCCTTCACAAAAACCAGGCACTCTACCATAACACCAAAAACACAGTCCTTCACAGAAACCAAGCACTCCATGCTAACACCAAAAACACAGTCTTTCACAGAAACCAAGCACTCCATGGTAACACCAAAAACACAGACCTAAACAGAAACCAGGCACTCTACGGTAACACCAAAAACACAGTCCTCCACTGAAACCAGGCACTCTACCATACACCAAAAACAGTCCTTCACAGAAACGAGGCACTCTACGGTAACACCAAAAACACAGTCCTTCAAAGAAACCACACTCTACGATAACACCAAAAACACAGTCCTTCACAGAAACCAAGCACTCCATGGTAACACCAAAAACACAGTCCTTCACAGAAACCAGGCACTCTACCTTAACACCAAAAACAGTCCTTCACAGAAACCAGGCACTCCACTGTAACAACAAAAACACAGTCCTTCACAGAAACTAGGAACTCCATGGTAACACCAAAAACACAGTCCTTCCTAGAAACCAAGCACTCTATGGTAACACCAAAAACACAGTCCTTCACAGAAACCAGGTACTCTACCGTAACACCAAAATCAGTCCTTCACAGAAACCAGGCACTGTACGGTAACACCAAAAACACAGACCTTCACAGAAAATGGGCACTCCATGGTAACACCAAAAACACAGTCCTTCACAGAAACCAGGCACTCTACGGTAACAACAAAAACACAGTCCTTCACAGAAACCAGGCACTCCATGGTAACACCAAAAACGCAGTCCTTCACAGAAACCAGGCACTCTACGTTAACACCCAAACACAGTTCTTCACAGAAACCAGGCACTCTACCGTAACACCCAAAACACAGTCCTTCATAGAACCCAAGATCGCAGGCCACGTCAAGCACTTTACATCAAAGGAAATTTCAGTTCTGAAATGGAAACTCTAGCGCCTCAAATTGTTTCGCAATATAAAGCGCTCAAGAAGTCACCTGCAGACAATTTCAGAACAAATACGATCAAAGCAAAACTCTGAACAATTCTGAAACACCTACTGCCCTGTGTTAAAATTGCAGTACACTTCCATCTCCAAATGAATATAAAAAAGCCATACTCCTTGATAAGACCGACTACTTCTCCTCAAAAATTCTTTCGGCCGAAAACCAACCTAGGGAAATCTTTACCACTGTCCTTGAGTTAGCCTCCTCAGATAGGGTCACCCTTAAACCTCCCCCTTCCCAATCTCTCTGCGATTCTCTCAATGATTACTTGATTGAGAAAATCGCTGCTATCAAGTCTAATATTCCACTGCCTTCTCCTTCCTCTATCGATCCCCAACCACCGTTCAACCTGTTTCATTTGGATCAAATACCCCCCCTGACCAGGGAAACTTTTCTGTCTCTGAATGCCAGGGTCAAGTCAGGATCCCCCTCTGACTTCTGCCCTGCATATGTCCTGAGGGAGATCTTTCTGGCTTGCCCACTGCCCCCTCTTACCTTTATCAATGACTCTCTGGCACAGAGCATTGTTCCAGATCGTCATAAGTCAGCAACCATAATTCCTATCCTAAAGAAGCCTGGCGCCGATCCCCCCCCCTTCCCAACTATCATCCCATATCCCTTCTTCCGTTCTTGGGAAAAGTCCTGGAATGTCACGTCACCAAAGTTTTTGGCGCATTTGTGGAGGGCAGCAGTAGCTTAGCCCCATGTCAGGCAGGCTTCAGTCCATCCCACTCCACCGAAAAGGTGGTCCTCTCGGTTATGGACAAGCTCAGAGAGGGGATGGATATTAACTCGCCCCAGGCACTGGTCCTTCTTGATTTGTCCGCCGCCTTTGACACGGTTGATCATTCCATTCTTCTCACCCGTGTCGAGACGGCCGGCATCAGGGGACCTGCCCTGGCTTGGCTTACCTCCTTTTTGAGGGATCGAACGCAGGCCGTCCATCTGGCCGACTTTTCCGCACCCTCACGCAATGTTCAATGTGGAGTTCCCCAGCGCTCTTCCCTTTCCCCTCTTATTTTTAATTTATACATCTTCCCTCTCATTTTTGCTTTACAGCAGATGGAGGTCATGGTATTCAACGATGCCGATGACCTCCAGCTTATTTTTAATCTGTCTCCCTCCCCGGAGTCCATTCACAATTTCCAATCGGTTATGATTTTCATCAGGGACTGGATGAACTGCAACCACCTTAAGTTAAACCCAGATAAAACCGAACTGGTACTTACAGGTGGCGGCTCCAGTCCCTGGTCCCCATTGTTTTGGCCCCTTTCCTTGGGTACCCCTCCTTCACCTTCTCCTACAGTTAAGACACTAGGGATAACACTTAATAAACACCTTACCCTCCACTCCCAGATTAGTTCAGTGGTCTCATCTTGTTTTCTGACGCTTCGTAATATCTGTAAGATATCCCGGTTTTTCTCTTTCTCTGCACTTAAATTGATCCTTTTGGCCATGGTCCTGTCACGCCTGGACTATGGCAACATCTTGTACAATGGGGTTCCTGCTTATGACCTGCGTCGCCTTCAATTGGTCCAAAACCAAGCTGCTTGTCTTATTTATGGTCGTTCTAAATCCCATCACGTCACTCCCCTACTCAAAGCCTTGCACTGGCTCCCCATCCGGGAACGCGCCCTCTTCAAGATGGGATGTACGACCTTCCAGGCTCGCGCCGGACCAGCTCCGGCTTTCATCTATTCCGAAATTGAAGCCTACACTCCTAGTAGAGAGCTGCGATCCTCTAACCAGTCTCTTCTCTCTGTTCCTCGCTTTAGGAAGAAAAAATCCGGGGGCGTGAAGTTCTCTGTCCTTGCCCCTACCTTTTGGAACGCCCTCCCCTTCACCATTAGGTCTTCTGTCTCCTATCCTGTGTTCCGCAAAGCACTGAAGACTCTACTTTTCTCACAAGCTTTCCCACTCTAGTGCCCTTCTCTGCCCTAGCGCCAAGGAACCGCCTGGTAATCGTGCGCTTAATAAATATTTTATTTTCAACTTCATCCTTACCGCCTACTACAAATGCACCCTGGCCACAGCCATGCTTACCGCCTACTACAAACACACCCCAGCCACAGACATCCCTTCCGCCTACTACAATCACACCCTGGCCACAGACCCATCTACCGTAAAAACACACTGCCACGGAGATCTCGAACGCAAACACACAGACATCCCTACCGCCTACTGCAAACACCATGGCCATAGGCTTCCTTACTGCCTCCTACACACCAAGGCCACAGACATCCCTAAATCATACTTCAAACACACCTGAGCCACAAACATCCCTATTGCCAGCAATCAATCATCATCTGTAGAGTGTGCAGCTACCTCAACAGAGATGTACCGGCGCTAAGAGCAGGCTAAAGAGAAAGACCAGCCGATAGAATTACCCCTGCGCCTAAACAGCCAAGTTTTTAAGGGATTCCTAACCACATGTTCGGTTTCTATCTGGCGCAAGTGGCTTGACGAATGCGTTCTGCAGTTTATTGGCCCTTACTGAGAAGGACCTGCCACCTTGTCGAGTCTTGGCACATCGTGGGATGCAGAGTCGCCACAGGTGATTGGATCTCCAGGTCCGCTCCTGCCGATATGGGATTAACCTCTGCCTAAGGTACCCTGGGCTCCTGCCACTTGTGGCTCAAAAGGCAAAGGTCAGCGCTTTAAACTCTATCCTCTTGGCCACCAGGTGCAAGTGTAGCTGTCTCAGGTGTGGGGAGATATGATGACGGAAGGGTACCCGACAGATTAACCTTGCTGCCGTATTCTGGACCATCTGCAGTCTGAGAATCGGGAAGGCAGGCAACCCCAGGTAAAGGCTGTTGGCATAATGCAGCTGGAAGGTCACCAACGCTTTCCTCCGGCAGAAATCATAGGAATTTCCTGACAGGAATTTCCTCATAGTTTTCAATTTCCCACAGCATGTTGACGAGATGTGCCAGACTTGCGCCGTAAAAGAGAGAGCGGTTTCCCACCTGATTCCAAGATTTCTTGCTGAGTACGTGGCAGTCCAACTCTACAGGCCACCAGCGGCACGAGTGTGGGAGGGAGGGGTAGTTGGGATGTGATTGACTAAAAAATAAGACCTTCGTCTGATCTGCATTTAATTTCAGACAATTTCCGTTCATCCAGATTGAGATGTCTTTCAGGCACTCCTTGAATTTAAGGAAGGCTGCAGCAGATTTTACTTTAAAGGAGAACACCAGCCGAGTGTCATCTGCATAGGACACCACCTTCAACCCCCATATGGCAGTAAGAGAAGCCAAAGGCGCGAGGTAGATATTAAAAAAGCACCTGGCTCAAGGAGGAGCCCTGAGGCATTCCACACAATAGTGTTTTTAATGAGGAAGAGAAAGGACGATGAAAAACCAGTTGGGAGCAGTATTCAAGATAGGGGATGGCACTCGCCTGGATTCGGTCCTAAAACCAAGATGTCTTAATCTTTCCAGCAAGATTGAATGTGAGACCGTATCGAACAATGCTGAAATGTCCAGGAGAACTACAATGGCAGATGCGCCACCATTAACAATTCCTCTCACTGAATCGGCCACTTCTACCAAAGCTGTCTCAATGCTCCAACCAGACCGAAAGCCTTGGGAGTCCTGTAGGAGGCCATTAGCTTCCACAAAGTCGGCCAGTTGTTGCTGAGCCAATTTTTCCAAGATTTTTGCAGGTGCAGGCAGCAGGGAGATAGGTCAAAAATTGCTGAGCACTTCAGCATTAGGTTTCCTCGGCAATGGTAATAAAAAAGCCGGTTTCCAAATAGACGGAAAATTGCTAGTTTTAAGCAAGGAGTTCCAGATTTGGTTTAATACAGGATTTAGCCTAGGGGGCTTGGATCTAATAAACGGAGAAGGGCCAGGGTCCCCAGGCAAGCCAGACTTGCATTTCAGAAGTTCAGCTGTGACTCCTCAGCTGTTATTGGAAGAAATTCCAAGGAAGTAGTAAGGGTGTAGGAACGGGCTAGATGATGATTATTGGCAGCGGTTCCTGTCACAACCAAAAACGAGGACTACAATTTTTGTATTCAAAAGAAATGGGACAGGCTTGTGCACAGGGTATGGGGGGACAGATGATATCCATCACTGCTGGTTTGGTAAAAGATGTTACAATCTTAAATAAAAATGTCCTTAGTGGAGTTCTCAGAACTCTCTATGTGTCTAATGAAATGTTCCCTCCTCTTAAACCATAACAGTTTGTGGAATTTCTTCAAGACCTCCTTAAAAGTACTGCAGGCTTGTAGGACTTTCTCCAGCAGCGCTCTAACCTCTTGCAGCTGCTCTTTTCCACTAAGTTCAGCTGAGAAGCATGGGCCGAAGGTGAGGCTCTGGGAGTAGTAACTGACCTTAAATGTGAGACTATATTTAAGCATACACAAAAGCACAGGTGCACCACACAATCCTTTCGACCTAGCACTGTGATGGTGGGTGCCAATCAGTGTGCACACATTTCCCTTTGCTGATATAAGGGGTCACTTACGATTAAAGTTATTTCGGGTTAGGTGCTGACATCAAGAAGGCTCCACTGTCTTTCTGTCTTTAGCACTATATTTAAAGCAGTTGTGATCCAGGAGTTAAAACTGGAAGAAGCACAGTCAGGATTTCCTGACAGCTGTGGCACTGCTGTTTGCAAGGCTGGCCCCAGAGTATCTTTAGTGACCTTTCTCCAGTTCCTCTTTACTTCTGTTAGTTTTTCTCTTATATGTAGCTTAGCCTCAAACTGAAAGGGACAAGGAAGTGGTCCATCCATAGCATGCGAGGAGGATCCTCCGCTCTCAGATCTTGAATGCTCCTGAAGATTAAGTCTAGCATATGGCCAGCTCTATGGGTAGGTGAGGTAACAAACTGATACTTAAACCTTTTAGTGTCGGTATTAAATGGGAAGCCGGGGGGCAGCGAGAATCATCTACATGTAAGTTCAAATCTCCCAAGACTGTAAAATTGGTATAGTGAAGGGTCAACTGGGCAATGACATCACACAATTCTGGCGTATGGCCATACAGGCAGTCTGGTGGCCTACAGAGCAGCCGCCTGGCATAGGTGACTAGCGGTGAGATATTGATACAGAATTTTAGACCCTTAATACTGCCTAGTTGGCCCAACTTGGAGATAGACACCGCCCAAGTATCTTTCATAATAATGAAATGAAATGAATGAAATGAAATGAAAAGATAATTCATAAAGCGCAATGGCTACCCAGGGGCGTCCCGGCGCTACAGAGGTTGGGCTAAAAGCGGAGTACGCTGGATTTAGAAGGAGTTTTCAATATGGTTACTTAAAGGAGGATTTATTAAAATGGTCCGCCTCCCCCACCCTATCTCCACCCTGGTTGTAAACACAGTTTGAAAACCGGTGGGGGGGTTGCTCTAATGTTATTACATTTTACCTCAGGGGAATCAATGGTCACTACCTTTTCCCCATCCGACTCAAAGCGCATTGAATTTTAAATTACAGGCCTTACAGTGGTACTCAGTGCATCCTGCCCCTAGGTCTTCGCAGGGGTTACTTGAGCACGAGTCACCTTTGAAGGCCATAAGAGAATCTCTAAAACCTTTGTCATATAGATATGCTTTGCCTGCACACTTTGTTAAGTTAGCATGAGCTTATTAAGAAGTTTAAACGCCATTTTACCTTTCTGCTGCTTTTTGCACACGGCACATATTGTTATTAGAGCTTTGAGCCTAGTAGAATATTTTGCTTCACACAAGAATAATATGTTTTGCTATTGTATCAGCTTTGCTTGGTAAGCTATGTCTGAACAGTGAGTGCCGAGGCCTTCAAGGTTATTTCAACACAGTGATTGTTGTGAGGTCTGATCTTCGCACGTTCTAGACATATATAGGCAGCTCCGGCCAACTCTGGCTTTAGGCGCGTTTTAAGAATGCACAACGCAGAGCATGCACACACACTTGATGAATTTCACATGCAGCGAGCTGGTGGAAGATGATGTGATCCCTTTCCACTAGGATTAGAGGTATGGGGGCCGCCCTTCTAAAAACCCAAAGAGACCTTCTTAGATATAATATAATATACTAGCAAGGGAGGGTAAGACTTGGGTGCCATTTAGCCTTTCTCCCTTTAGCATTTTAACATGCTTTCTCCCTTTGTATTTTATGGACTATGTTTGCTTGTATTAGCCAAGATACTGCGCTTGAGAACACTGCATTAGAAATAAACATTTCAAACTTGCACCTGTCTTCATTTACTCCTCGTTTTGGATTGGTGTGGTAGCATAACGAAAGAGTGTTCATGTGTTCCACGTTACCTGAGGTGTTCTAAGTCCATGTTCTGGGTTGTCTAAACATTGGGAGTTTGTAAGAACCAATGAGACACTGATTGCTAGTCTGGTAGGGGATTTTGGATACTGAGGTGAGTTTTGGCACACCCTAATTCACTGAGGTTCCAAGTCTCTATGCACAGTTCTGTGTAGGAGCAGAATCCCTGCGACACCTTTAGTAGCCTTACCACTTGCAATTTGAGCAGCATGGCTGGCGCTGGCCGCGATCCGGTCGCAGACGGGCTTCCCTTTGGCGCGCCTGCTGTACGTCTGCATTGCGGATTGCATTAAGAAGATGCCGGGAAGCAGACCAACAACTAGACTGCTCACCCCACAAAATGCCTTCTACTTGTGGCCCCACCGAGCGATGGAAAGATGGTGCTCGCGACCAAGAAACGAAAAATGCACAGCACTCAAGCCCTCACAACTGAGATACAAGAGAAAATTCAGGCAATAAAGTTAAAAATCTGGTAATCAGCTGTGGCAACCGTTAAAACAATTTGCAGTCCCTCAGATGCCCCCTTAAAGCACCACCTGCACCATCGCCTACTGCAAACACACCCCAGCCACAGACATCCTTACCACCTACTGCAAACACAACCCGGCCACAAATATCCCTACTGCCTATCGCGAACACAACCCGGCCCGGGACATACCTTTCACCAACTGCAAATATACCCTGGCCAAAAACATCCCTACCGCCTCCTGGTAACACAACCCATCCACAAACATCACTACCAACTGCTGCATATACAAGCCGTCCACACATATCCTTACCACCTACTACAAACACAACCCGACCACTAACATCTTTTACCGCCTACTGCAAACACTCCCCTGCCACAGACATCCTTACTGCCTGCTGAACACACACCCCAGCCACAGACATCACCTACCACCTACCGCAAACACAACCCGGCCACAGATATCCTTGCCACCTGCTAGAAACACACCCTGGCCACAGACATGCCTACCACCTACTTCAAACAAACCCGGCCACAGACATCCCTACCGCCTACAACAAACACACCCCGGCCACCAACATCCCTACCGCCTACTACAAACACACCCAGGCCCCCGACATCCCTACCACCTACCACAAACACACCCAGCCACAGACATCCCTACTGCCTACTACAAACACACCCTGGCCACAAACATCCATACCACCTACTACAAACACTCTCCAGCCACAGACATGCTTACCACATGCTAGAAACATACACTGGCCACAGACCTCTCTACCGCCTAGCGCAAACAACCTGGCTACAAAAATGTCTCCCGCAAACAACCCGGCCACAAACATCCCTCCAGCCTGCTAGAAACACAACCCGGCCACAGACATCCTTACTGCCTACTACAAACACCCCTGCCACAGATATCCCTAACACACACCACAAACAACCCGGCCACAGGCATGCCTACTGCCTACCGCAACCACATCCTGCCACAGACATCCCTATCGCCTACTGCAAACACAACCCGGCCACAGACATCCCTACCACTTACTACAAACACAGCCCAGCCACAAACATACCTGCTGCAAACACAAACCGGCCACCTACATGCCTACAGCAAACCCTCCGCCATCAGATATCTTTACTGCCTACTTCAAACATTCCACAGCCACAGACATCCTTACCGCTTACGGCAAATGCACCACAGTCACAGACATCCCTACCGCCTACTACAAACACACAGAGCTACAGATGTCCCTACAGAAAACAGCCGAACCACAGACATCCCTTCCGCCTACTGCAAAAACACCCCAGCCACAGACATCCGTACCACCTACTGAAAACAACTTGGGCACAGGCATCCCTATCGCCTACTGCAAACACACAGAGCTACAGATGTCCATACAGCAAACACACACAAGCTACAGACATCCCTACTGCCTGCTGGAAACTCATCAGTCACAGAAATCCCTACCACCTACTACAAACATACCCCGGCCACAGACATCCCTACTGCCTGCTGCACACACTCCCCGGCCACCGACATCCCTGCCGCCTGTTGGAAACACAATACAGCCACAGACATCCCTCCCGCCTGCTGCAAACACTCCCCGACCATAGGCATCCCTATCGTCTGCTTCAAACCTACCCAAGCCACAGATGTCCCTACTGCATGCTATAAACACACACCAGCGATAGACATCCCTACGCCAAACACACCTCCTGTAAACACACCTGGCCACAGACATCACTACCAAAAAAACATCATGTCCACAAACAACCGCACTGCAAATACATCCCTACCACAAAAACACCCCAGCAACAGATATCCCTACCGCCTACGGTGAACAAACCCTGGCCACATACATCCCTACCGCCTACTGCAAAGGCACCCTGACCATAGGCTGAGGTTCTAGGGATGTGTTATCAATGCACCATGACAGTATCCTACAACACCACACACACAGGCCAGTCGGAAAGCATTCACTGTGCTACAATAGTCTCCTACAACAGTACACAAACAAATCGCTAAGCGAGCCTTCAATGCACCTAGTTCAACAGCTAGTAATGAGACAGCCAGTGAGCATTCACTGCGTAATGAGCGTATCCTACAATCTCCACACATCACAGTTAGCCAGTGTGCATTCAACGTGCTCTATCAGGATAGTGATAACAGTCACTGATAAGGAAGTCTGTGCGCATAATCGATGTTATGGGGTAAAAGCTCAAATCCATGACAAATAAGGGAGCCTATGAGAGCTCACTTTGCCCTGATAACATCTTACAACACATATTTGTAAGTAAGATTGAGAGCATTCTCTGTGCTCGGACGGTGTCCTATAATGGCCACAAATGTTGGGAGTCTGAACATTCAGTCCAAAATGGGAGAAATAGCCATGACTGACACAAATAACCTGCGAGTCCTCGTTGCGCCAGGAAAGCATCCAGCAACACACAGTAATAAGGCTGGAGAGCGCACGTTGTGCTATGTTCGTCTATTACAGCGCACATAGATAAGGCAGTGTGAGCGCATTCACTGTGGTGAGACAATATTGTGCACAGATAAAGCAGTCGGGTGACAATTCACGGAGTAGCAGAATAATTGCAATAAGCATCCACACGTCAGACTAGCCATTATCTCCCTGTAGTGAATAGTGTACTGCTCCAGCACAGTGGTTGCTCACAGGCGGACTTATGTATGGCTATTGAAATTATTCTGCCACTCACTACAAAGGGAGAGGAGCTGGTACACACAAACAGTATACAGTGTGAGCAGTATAGGCCTTCACTGTGCTATGGTAGTTTCTCACAACAAAGGGAGAGGAGCTGGTACACACAAACAGAATACAGTGTGAGCAGTATAGGCCTTCACTGTGCTATGGTAGAATCTCACTACAATGGGAAGGTAGCTGGTACACACAAACAGTATACAGCGTGAGCAGCATAGGCTAGGCCTTCACTGTGCTATTATAGTATCCCAGCTAAACAAGAATCTGATAACCATCATTACATTAGAACATAATAAAACATTGAGACTATTCTGCAAGTCTGTACATAAAGCAACAGCTTCCTTCTCTGAAGACACAACACGAAGGACCTTCTTAAAGGTATAGCATACTATGTGCGTCTTCATTTCCCTCCGTATCTCTCCCTGATTTAAAACTTGCAATGGAACATTCCTTGAGCCACCACACTGGCGAAGCCATGAAGAAGGGTGGCAGCAAATGAAGCAAGAGGGAAGAGGAGTGAAACCAGAACCAAGCTGAGACAGCAGGCACAGGGAAGCGCCCATCCACTGAGCTGAGACAGCAGGCATAGGGGAGCGGCCATCCACTGAGCTGAGACACCAGGCACAGGGAAGCGCCCATCCACTGAGCTGAGACACCAGGCACAGGGGAGCGCCAATCCGCTGAGCTGAGACACGAGGCACAGGGGAGCGCCCATCCGCTGAGCTGAGACACCAGGCACAGGGGAGCGCCAATCCGCTGAGCTGAGACAGCAGGCACAGGGGAGCGCCAATCCGCTGAGCTGAGACACCAGGCACAGGGGAGCGCCAATCCGCTGAGCTGAGACACCAGGCACAGGGGAGCGGCCATCCACTGAGCTGAGACACCAGGCACAGGGAAGCGCCCATCCACTGAGCTGAGACACCAGGCACAGGGGAGCGCCAATCCGCTGAGCTGAGACACCAGGCACAGGGGAGCGCCCATCCGCTGAGCTGAGACACCAGGCACAGGGGAGCGCCAATCCGCTGAGCTGAGACAGCAGGCACAGGGGAGCGCCAATCCGCTGAGCTGAGACACCAGGCACAGGGGAGCGCCCATCCGCTGAGCTGAGACACCAGGCACAGGGGAGCGCCAATCCACTATGCAGGCAGACATGAAACGTTCATTTGCTGAAGATAGGCGGCATCAAGAGGCTGGGCCTCCAGGGATGACAAGGGACACAGATTGGGGCGGGCAGCCCCTGGCCGGGTACTCACCGAGGGTCTCACAGCTTGTGTTGCGAGAGCACTGCCCGCTGTCTCGGTCCAGCGAGGACAGCTGCTCGTCGGATTTGCTGAGTTTGCCTATGCTGCTGCAGGGGGACAGTCGGGGGGACTCTCCCCCATACGAGTGGCTTCCCCCCGAGAGCCGTCGTGGTGTGTAGCAGTCCACGTCAAAATCCTGGGACAAGAAGAGCATGAAGTCAGTGAGAAAAAAGGAAGCAGAATAGACTCCATGTTACTGGAAGTGCAGATGACGGAATGGCTGCACTGAGCTGTGCATACACAGAATGCGCTCGAACATGCAATTTCAGAAAGCAGTTAAGTTCATGGATAAAATCTAATCTCAAGTGTTTTTATATCACTCTTTTTATTCAACAAAACTTAACTTGAATCCATTCACCTATGAGAAAGTGACCCAAATTAGCTATGCGTTTCAGAACAAAAACACTTTAAAAACGTATAAGGACTTGCAAAAACTTTAAATCACAAAACCACATTTATTTATTTATTTATTTATTTATTCAAAGTTTTATATAGCGCGAACAGGATCCTTACAGATATCAGAGCGCTTCACAAAGACAGGGTAGGGGCAGTAGGAGTCAACAGAGATAATGGGAACAGTATAAAAGTCAATAACATGGTAATAACATGGATAATAAAAAACATACATAAAACCGATCCGTATACAATCAGGTAAGGAAGTAATATAGGACAGCACAAGTCATTGATCCCACTACAGAGGTGTTCAGGTGGATCAGTAAACCAACGTGTATCATATCTTGGTCGGTAGTAAGAGAGTAGCGTAGTAGTGCCCCCAACAAGTAGAGTATAGTGCCAAGGGATAGGGTGAGCAGTGATACAAAGCAATGCAGAGTCTCTGAACCAACATCTATAACGATCAGGAGATCTTGGCCAGAAGGATGGTTTTCACCTCTTTCTTGAAGAGTGCAGTGGAGGAGATCAGCCTGGTTTCAGGAGAGAGCGCATTCCAGACCCTGGGTGCCATTCCTGAGAAGGAGTGCTTGTAGGTTTTCGCTTTCCGGAATCTACGAGGTTTCAGGAGTAGATTTTTTGTACTCCTATTGGATCTCGAACCTCCTGATATAGACAGCTTTTGAGCGAGGTAGTTGGGTGCCTTGTGGTGCACGGCCGCGTGTCATAACTGCAATTTTTAGATGTATTCTGGCTTCAAAAGGCAGCCATTTTAGAGACTTTAAGTCTGGGGATATGTGCGAATGCTTTCTAGAGCCAGTAATGAGTCTCGCGGCAGCGTTCAGGGAGGCTCTTAAGGGTGCTGTTGTGGATAGCGGGAGACCGCTGAGGGCCGCAATTCCGTAGTCTATTCGAGGAATGACTAAAGCTTGTACAGCAGTTTGGAAGTCTTTGGCCGGGAGGAAGGGTTTAATTTTCCTCAGCGTGTTAATTTGGAAATTAGCTGCTTTTGTGGCTTTGCTGACGTGCTGCTGCATGTTGAGCTTGGCGTCGAGTGTGATGCCTAGGGATTTCGCCGAGTCCACGATGGTAGGTTGGACATTGAGTGCTGTTAGGTTGTTGAGCCAGGTTTGGGTGGTGGAGATTTTCGCCGGGGGTGAGATGAGTAGGAACTCAGTTTTCAGAGCATTCAGTTTGAGGTGATTATCGGCCAGCCAAGATTGGGTGTTAATAAGCGTGGAATTCAGATGTTTGATATCTTCCGGGGATTGTAACTTTAGATAGAGTTGTGTGTCATCGGCGTACATATGGAATTGAACATTGGATGCTTGAAGCAAGGTGGCGAGCGGTTCCACAACGAGGTTGAACAGTGTAGGGGAGAGGGTGGATCCTTGTGGAACACCTAGATCTGCAGGCACAGGTGTAGATAGCACATTGTCGATCTTGAACCTCTGAGACCGGTTGTGAAGGAAGGACGAAAACCACTTGAGAACAGTTCCCGATAGCCCCATTCGAGTACTTAGCAGCTCCAGCAAGTTCTCATGTTTGACCGTGTCGAATGCTGACGAGAGGTCAAGAAGGATGAGGAGGCAGGACTCATTGCGATCCAGAATTTGGAGGGCGTCATCAATTATGTGTCATAGCTGTTTCGGTGCTATGTTTCGCTCTGAAGCCTGATTGATGAGGGTTGAGGAGGTCAAATTGATCAATGTGTTTTGTTAGTTGGAGTTGGACACATTTCTCCAGCAGTTTGGCCAGCGTGGGAATATTGGTGATGGGCCGATAGTTGTTTAGGTCAGACGGATCAGCTGTAGGTTTCTTGAGTATAGGCGTGACTTGCCCCACCTTAAGGGAGCCTGGGATGTGGCCTTGTTGCAAAGAGCTGTTGATCTTGGTCCAGAGAGGGAGGAGCAAGGGGGTAAAGTCTTTTACAGCATTAGCAGGTAGAGGGTCAGTGAGGTGATTAGAGTGCTTCAGGGTGCAGAGCAGTTTGTGTATTGCTTCTTCCGAATAGGTATCGAAGTACTGCCAGGATGCCTTGTTTTTAGGTTGAGTGTCTGCCATTCTGGTGTGGTTGGGGTATCGGCTTACATCCATGATGAGGTCATTTCTTATGTTGTCAGTCTTTAGTTTAAATAAAGCAGAGAAGGCTTCACAGTGTGGGGTGTCATTTGTTGTGCTGTTTGATTGTGTGGGTTGTGCCTTTGTTTGGGTCTTGATTAGCTCGAACAGTTTTCTTGGCCTGTTCTTCGCTTGGTCCAACTGGCGGCTGAAGAAGTCCGACTTTGTGCGCTTTACTTTCCTAAAGTAGGCATTTCTCTTGTTCTTTTTTTAATTACAAATTACATTAATTACAAATTGTTCGGAGTTCATCCTCAATGCTTCACTTGGTATTTTAAAACATCCATAATAAAGTTATATCAAAGGAGCACCTCAAAGATGATCTAACTGGCCAGCTTTGTTCAAAACCATTCCTACCTCCACCTCGTTTCTCCTATCTTTAAGCCTTTGCTTAGTGCACACATCATATACAGATCCTCTCCTGGCAGCATACCACCGTTACACTTTTCTTTGTACTGCCATTAACAAGTAACACAATCGTATCTCAATTATTCGGGATAAATTGTTCCAAGCCAACCCCTCTCTTCCTTTGTAAGAAACATTTTTTTCAAACACCATGCCTACTAATGATGGAACAAATTCAAATCAAACTTCCATTGGTTCCTGTTGTGCCATTTGCAGCATCATTCACTGCTAGCTGCAGTATTAATGTTGCTGGTTTAATGTAGGTTATTTTTAGTTGCATTTTGCCCATGTGAAGGTCTCCAGAGACATTTCGAGCTGTTAATACAGAAGGTAGAATTTCACATTACCTCCCCTATGTGGGGTTGTCACAGTACATACCTGTATTTATAGTTACTAGCAACCCAAAGAAAAAGTTACTTACCTTCGGTAATGATATTTCTGCAAGAAACATTAGTAGTGATAGATTCCTTACCTTAGAGTTACCCCTAGTCCTCAGCTAGGCGTGGCGGTGGAGCGCCGCTGTCGTGGAAATCGCTCTACCGTATCAAGGCCACATCGTATTGTGTACTTGGCTGCATCTCTCTCCCCAGCAATAGCCTTCGAGAGCACGGTCCGCTTCTCCTCTGGACACTGAGGCAGCACTTGCTCCACCATATCCCATAGAGTGGGAGTAACGGCCAAAGATGCATGCAGTGTTCACAGACCGCAGCCCTAAACTGGCGGAAGAAAAAATCTTCTTCCGAAATTGTTCCAGTCTCTTAGATTCCCTGTCTGGGGGTGCAGTAGGGAATGCGCTCCGGGACATTGAGGCTCGGACAACCAAACTCTCAGGGGTGGGGTGTCGGGAGAGGAAAATGGAGTCACCCAGGGCCGGGCGATGGCGTCAGGCCACGTTCCTATCCAAAGGAGCCTCTTTGTTGGGTCTGGACCAGGTGCCCAAAAGAACGTCAGAAAGTGCCTCATTAAAAGGCAGCAGTGGTTCCACAGAGGTAGCCGCCGGCTGAAGCACTTCGGTCAGGAGGTTAGTCCTGACGGCCACGGTAGGGAGTTGAAGGTTGAGGGCCTCCGCCGCCCTACGCAACACCACTGCATAACTTACACCCTCCTCCGTAGCCACGGTAGGAGGCGTGAGCATGCCATGGTCAGGAGAGGTGTCAAAACCATTGGCATCCCCCAGTTCCTCTGCCCAGTCCGGGTCATACTCTGAGCTGTGAGAGACTCCTCAGACCCCTCCCAGTCCTCCCTTTCCTCAGAAGGTTGATGTATAGGCTGAAAATAAGGAGGCTGGACATAGGGGTAGATAGGCCGCATCGGAATCTGCGTCGAGCAACGCCGTTCCGGCTCCATGTCCCTGTCGTGGCTGAAACCGGGGAGGCGTTGTCTGTTCCCACGGGCGATGTCGGAGGTGGTGCCGGTGGGGTCAACGTCGGTGGAGGTGTAACGAGGTCAACCGGCGTTGACTGGAATCAAGGCCTGGATCCTTGGGGGCCCTGCGGCACGGGGCTGGAGCCGACAGCGATGCCGGAGCCGCCACAGTGAATGGCGAGGACCCCCAGTCGCAGGCGTGGCCAGACAGCCCAAAGAGGTGGGCCATGGCTGACAGAAACTCCTGCAGCTGGGCCTGAGTCGCCGACGGACCCGGGAAGAGCGGGTAGGCAAACCGCTACACAGTAGGCTCCGCCGGAGCCATGGGGAAGGCACCACCCTCAGCGGGAAGTCGTCGTGCGATGACGCTGCTTCGACTTTTTGTGCTTCGTCTTACCTGACCCAGAGTGCCAAGAATTTGATCCAGAAGAATGATGGTGATGGCTCCATGACCAGTCCCTCGCCCTCTTACCGGACTGGGACCTTGAGCAGCGTGGAGCAGACTGCCGGACCTCAAGCAACTTTCGGGACTGCTCCCGCAAAGTCTTAGGCGCCTTGGCCTGGCAGTCGGGGCAAGACTTTGGGTTGTGGTCGCAACCCAGGCAGTAGAGACACTCGCGGTGTGGGTCCATCACCGACATCATCCGTCCCGCAAGACTTGAAACCAGGCATCACTAAGACACCAGGAGTCGATCGACTCGAAAAAACAGACAAAAAGCCTCAAGAAACACAGTCAAACAATCATTTGCAATGCAATATGTCTCGCATTATTAAAGTTTGAGCTAATGGTGTTGCATTATTTAGCAATGCCGATAGCTCAAACATTATTAATGCGAGACCTATTTCATTGCAAATGCTTGTTTATGTGAGGTTCATCTGACAGTAAAGAGGTGTTTGTGACTAAGGCATGCGGGTCCCTGGTCCTCCTGAGTTGACCCCTCCTGGGGAGATGACCCCTCCTGGACTTGTCTGTCACCCGCAGGGCCCCCCCGCCACCGCAGTGAGGAGCAGTGTGCACGCGCGCGCACACACACAAACAAACATAAGGTCAGTCCGACGCGCTCTGCAGAAGCGACCCCTCATCCCGCCACTATTACGTGAACAGGTCAGGAGTGCCTGTTACACACTCTGAGGTGCCTGGGCGCTCTATGAAGCCACGGGGGAGGTGGGCCGGATACAAACACACACACACAGGCGTCCCGCTAATGTCCTCGACGCGCAATGCCTGACCCTACTCCATATCATGCATTGTCTGGACAGGAGCCCATGGGATGCCACACATGAGCGCTCCCACAATCACAAATCAAAAATGTCAGGTTGGCGACCGCCCTCTCCCTCCTGCAGGCCCCACTCCGGCCAGCAACACTGCATGGTGTCTTGTGCCCTCAGTTCAGTGCCAAGAAGGGTGAACACAGGCACACATTAAAGGTGTCCTGTCTACCGCCCACCACAGCACAAGTGCCAGGCCTCCGACCACAGTGCACATCACACACAGCGTCTGCTAATGCAGTGGATAATAAACACACAGGCTGTCAGTGTCCTGCCAAGCACCCTCGTGACGTCACTGCTCCCCTATGCACTCACGTCTCCGTGCCACGCTGCACAGTGTCTGCAGCCGGCATCAGTGCCAATAAAGGCCCTCGGCCGGATGCCCACCGAGTATGCATGACAGTCAGCAGCCATCAAAGAAGCACAGGGGCAGCTGCACACAGATGCGCAGGCACACAACCTAAAACAGACACACGCCTCAAGGATGGCATGGGAGACCCTCTTCTCCATCAATGCGAACTAACACCTGCCGTTGCAGTGCAGCCATGTTCTTAGGCACAGATAGATGCACACAAGGGCAGCGCGCGCCGAAGATGCAGTGTCAGCCCCCCTCCTCGGCCTCCAGTGCAGCAGGTGGGGGGGTCTGTTGGTGCATGCCGGTCAGAGAGGCATCATTAAAGCAGGAGGGGGCGCGCGGGGGCTCGCACAACCTGCAGGAGGCGTCAGTCATACACAGCAACAAGGGGCTTCCACCAGGCGGGCAGAGCAGCATGAGCCCATGCAACCTTCAGCACCACTGCCCTGCTCTCTGCCCACCCATTCTCTCCTGCCCATAAATGCGTCACAGCATCACCAGCCCGTGCAAGCTTCAGTACCACTGCCTGGCTCTGCCTGCCCTGCTCTCTGCCCACCCGTCTTCCTCTCCTGCCATGTCTATGGATGTGTCACAGCAGCACAAGTCTGTGCAAGCTTCAGCAACACTGCCCTGATCTGCCCGCTCTTTGCCCACCCGTGCTGTCCTGCCTTTGTATGTGTCACAGCAGCACGATCCCGTGCAAGCTTCAGCACCACTCTGCCTGCGGTCTGCCCATCCATGGGGCTTGACGACCCGACACATGCTCTCCTGCATGGGTGCGTCATGCAGCACGGGCTCGTGCAAGCTTCAGCAACACTGCCCGGCGCTGCCTGCTCTGTGCTCACCGTGCTCTCCTGCCAGCGAATGCGTCACAGCAGCACGGGCGCGTGTAGGCTTCAGCACCACTGCCCGGCTCTGCTTGCTCTCTGTCCACCACAAGAGACCACCTCCTGCCCGAGGATGCGTCACAGCAGCACTGGCTTGTACAAGCTTCAGCACCTCTGCCCATTTCTACCTGCTCTGTGCCCACCCATGCTCTCCTGTCCGCATATGCGCCACAGCAGCACGAGCCTGTGCAAGGTTCAGCACCACTACCCTGCTCTCTGCCCCTCCGTGCTTCCCTGTCCTTGGATGTGTCACTGCGCCCGTGCAATCTTCAGCACCACTGCCTGGCTCTGCCTGCTCTCTGCCCACCCATGCTCTCCTACCCCGGTGCGCATGAGATGCCAGCACAGTTGACATAGACATAGACGTGTTTGCACCATCTCCAAAGCATAGACAGGATCCTCGACACAGAACCACGCGCAATTTCGTCCTCAAGAATGTGCATTTTCGAGAGCAGAACACATGCATCACAAACAAGCAGGGCAGAGTGAAAAAACAGATGGAAAGGAAGGCGATGACGTATGAGATGCGTAGATGATGTCAGGAGAAAAGGAGCGTATGTATACCCCCCCCCCCAACCCCCCAGGTAACGTGTACACAGTACATACAAAGTTATGATCGCGGAAATAGAAGTTGCGAGTATGGGCGACAGCGTCAAATTGCTAGACCCCAAAAAAGAGACTCGCGGGAGCTGTGTAGTTGCCAATGTCTACTAGGTCACAGGGTCACTGAAGACATTAAATGTATAGTCCCGGGTAAATAAAGTAAGTGGGGTGTTGTCTTTAATACAATAAACATTATTTGCATTTTTTTTTAATCCAAGGACTCATAACGCTGCCTCCAGTCCCTGGTTACACAGAAGTATCATGTTGTTCTAAGTAGGAAGCAGTGCCAGATTGACTGCTTGAATGAAATGACAATGCACAGGAAGCATTATGGAAAGAAGTATGGTCAAGCGCGGCGTTGCCACTGTTTCGCTTTAATATTAAACAGACAGTTGTGATTCAATTATCTAAATCCCACAATCTAAGCGTGTGAATGTAGGCAGTTGTGCCACGGTGGTTCGCGACGCTTCCTTCAGTTAAGCATTACCTGTCATTCAAGTTCTCGAAGGCATTGGGATATCAGGCAAGGCACGGGATCGGCTCTACCGATCCCTGCTGGTCGGCACACCAATGTTAATTGCCGAATAACTTGATCGCGTTGCATGAAACTCTCCTCCGGAGGCCGCCATCTTGCACCATGAACCGGGCTCGACGCCAGGCTCGGTTAAGGAGCGAGTGCAACCTAGCGGCCATCTTAGGAAGGCTTTCTCTGCCGAGAGGTTAATCACGAGTAACATGCTCACAAGACGATATCACAGAAGCTGGAATTCGAAAGTTAGTTACTAATTACATAATTCGTACAGAATGAGTACATCTAGAAGTCCTAATATACGCTCTTTTTACTTTCGTTTTCTAAAGCTATCAAGCAGGCTTCTTTTTAAAAGGTCGATCGATTTCTTGCTTGATGCAGATTCAGACAGCTCAACTTAGCCCCAAGAAAAATAATAATTTACTTCTAGTTACCTGCATGAAAAAGTGACCAGTTACTGTAGAATCCCACTCGCAATGGGGCACTGAGTACAGGCCCACGCTACATTACTAGCTGTCGCTCTAGTTTTTTTTTTTTTGCGATACATCATAATAGCAACACAGACAAGAAAAGCTCTACTCTAAAGATTAACTGGTGGAAGGGTGTAGAGACAGACATAAAAGAAGGACTAGACAAAGGTAAACAGGACTCACCGTGCAGTTAAAAATGACAGCGGACCAGAGAGGGAGCATGTCTGAAAGGAGTTCTGCCTCCTGATTGGCTGTTTAAATAGAAACCTGTGGTGCGCGCGCACCACAGAGGAGCAGACGCGGGAATCGAAACTAGTGGTGCGCGCGCACACCAGAGGAGCGGGGCAAGGGAGCGCGAAGACGCTGAGACGAGGTAGGGGATGTGTGTGTAAGTGGGTGGGGGGGTTCTCTGCTATGTGTGTGCGTGCGTGTGTGTATGCGGGAGGGGAGGGCGGTTCTGTATGTATGTATGTGTGTGTGTATGGGGGGGCTGTATGTGTGTTGTGAAGAGCCTGCCGGAATCGGAGCGCGTGACCTGATCCCGGCAGGCTGCTGCGTGTGTGCGCGTGCCAGTCTCTTGTCCTCTCCCTTTCAGTCCTTGAAAGCCGGAATGATGACAATAGTCTCGCTCTGCGACAGCAGGCCTTTGGCCTGCAATCGCAGGGCGAGACCTAAAAATTACTTGCGGTACACTCTTCAGGCCTGCGCATGCTGGCGCAGAAAAAGAAAAAACTTGCCACACTTATTAAATAAAATAAACCTGTGTACAATCCCTGGTAACGTGACACACAGGTGTCCCCACCACTGGGGATGGTATTAGGGGGGTTTTGGGATGCCTTCCTGATTTGTCCTGTCGATGCCACCCTGTCCCCGAGGCTCCCAAAAGCCACACTCACAAGTGAAATCAATACCAAAATTTTAGCCGCAACCGAAGACTGCACCAAAGCACCCCGTCACTGCCAAAGTCAGACACCATGAAGAGATTGGTCTTTGAAAGGATCTTGAGGACCCTGGTGAAAAGCAAAAGATTTTCACCCACCCACCCGGACACAGTAAAGAACCTAGCCAAAACTCCCACTCCAGGATTCATCTGCAGCTCAAAAAAGCACCAGTTGGCCTACTAGGAGTGTAGGCAGGTGGATTAATGTTTGGGATGATCAAGAGTCCACCTCAAAGGTTAAGAGTCCCACCTGACAAAGTCACAAAAATTAATAAATGAATAAAAACTGTGCTCAATCCTTGGCAACATGACAAAGCAGTCCGGCGTACATCAACGTCATTGTGTAAAGAATTTAAGTAAAGAGAAAACGACCTGGCGGATGAACGCTTGGTTCCTGCAGGACAAGGAGTTCGTTGACTCCCTTGAACAAGAGCTGCGGCAATACTTTTTGATCAACCTGGGATCGGTCACCTCGCCGGCTACGTTGTGGGAGACAGGCAAGGCTACTGTGCGAGGAATGGCTAGGGGCTTGGTCCATGCATGGTCCATGCAAAGCGCACGGCTTAGGTCGCCCGCCTTGCACAGCTGGAGGCCCGGAGGAGGCAGCCCAGGCCTATACTGATAGTCCCGATTCCACCCGACAACTTCCGCTGCTCCGCGAGGAAATTTGTCACATCTCCTTGGACTCCGCTAAAATGCTATGGCACTCCTCGGTGGCGCGTGTGTATGGATGGGATGATAAAAATGGCAAACTACTCCATAACCTAGTCTCGTACCCCAACGCGGACCGCGTCATCCCGGAGGTTTGTGACGCGGCTGGTTGTCACCATTTCACCTCGCAGGCCATTGCCCAAGCTTTTGCAGGCTACTATGCCAATCTATATGCAGCCAGGCCTCCCACGGCCTCCTTGGCAACGTTGCTGTGGGAGACCGGGACCCATCTGCCCCACCTTCCCCGGGAAGTCTCCGAGACCCTGGATCAGCCCCTCTTCCCCAGAGGAGATACAAGGGGCCATTTTGCTCCTACATTCTGGCAAGACGCCTGGGCCGGATGGCTACCCCCAAGAATATTATGCAACCTACTGCGACCTATTGGTCCCGCACCTCATGGCGCTGTTCCAGCACGTAGTGGACACAGTGTCTTTTCCTCCCAAAACGGACGTGGCCACCATTGTGGTCCTCCCGAAGACACAGCAGCCCTCCCTTGCCTGTGCGGACTACCGCCCCATTTCCCTCATCAACACCGAGGTGAAAATCTTTGCCACTGTATCCGCCCCCACTTACACTTCTTAGTCAAACCGGACCAGAGTGGTTTTATGCCCGCCCGAGGCACTCAGCACTGTATACACCGCCTCCACCTCGCCCTCCGCCACCGCCTCACCCCATATCTCGCCTTGCTTCTCATTGACTTTAAGAAAGCATTAGACGCGGTTGATTGGAGCTATTTGGAGGACGTGTTGGAAATGATGGGGTTCAGCCTCCGTTCCGGCGCCTTATCTGTGTCCTTTACTTCAGTCCTTCGGAGAGGGTCTTAATCAACGGAGTGCTTTCAGAGAAATTTAACATCTAGAGGGGCACTCGCCAGGGCTGCCCACTATCGCCACTCTTATTTGCGCTGGCAATGGAGCCCCTGGCCTCTTGTACGCCAGGACCCCGGCATCCGCGAGTGGGCTTGGGACCCCTTTCAGGTCGACAAGATCGCCCTTTAAGAAGACGACGTTCTCCTTTTTCTGGCTGACCCCGAGTGCTCTGGGCTGCGATGCCTAGATGCCCTCTCCGCCTTTGAACAGGTCTCGGGCCTGCGGCTCAACCCGGCGAAGTCCACTATGGTGCCTTTCCACCCGTCCCGTGACTGCGCTTTGATTGGCAGACTACTATTCCCCTGCGCAGGCTGTCCTTCAAATACCTGGGTGTTTGGATCGCCCTATTTCCGGAACTCGAATGGGCCCTAAATATTACACATCTGGTCAACAAGACGAAAGAGGACCTTCAGAGGTGGCAGTCCCTCCCTCTCAACCCCCTTGGCAGGAGTGACCTCTTTAAAATGATGGTTCTCCCCCGTTTTTTGTACCTTCTACAGAAGGTCGCTTTTCATCTTCTGGTTCAGTGAAATTGATGGTATCCTTACCTGCTTTCTATAGGGAGGCGGGAGACCACGAATGTCCCTGGCACATTGCCGCATACCTCCCTACGATGGGGGCATGGGAGTTACCAACCCCCACCTTTATTATCTAGCCACGAGGCTCATTGTGGTCCATGATTGGGTCGCGGGCGGCTGGTCCGACCCGGCGTACCGGCTGGAACTTATTCAATGGTATTCCCGCAACTCCAGTGTCGTGTTTTGGCAGCTCCTGAGTTAGCGTTTAGCACAGCTACACGGTCTTTTCTGTTAACTTGACCAAAACGAACGGGGGCCATTTTGAATCCTTCTGCCTTCCGTTTCCTATGAACACGCTGCCTCGTGGTCAGTATGCCCTTTTGTCCTTTCTCGATACCCATGGTCACTAGTCTGCTCGGCAACAGGCTATTTTTAGTACTGGTCAAGCGCACATGCGCATTACGCACCAATTGGTCACTCTTCAGGAATGTTCATGCTAACTGACCAGTGCTGTCGAAACTCCTCCCACGTGTTGGCTGTGTTCCAAAAATGACCTTATATGTACCTAAAATGTGTAAACTTGTAACCGCCTATCTTTTTATTGCTATTAAACTATATAAAAGAGGTCGCACACCGATGTTCGGTGTGCTACTTCTTACATTACCGAAGGGTGCTGTTGGAATGTATCACCACCCCATGGGGTCTTAATAAACTTGTCTTTTACCTTTTCCAGTGTCCGTGCCAACTTCTATACTAAGGTGTTCGAGAGTTTAGCAGAGTATGTAGGCCTGATTTGAACCCAATACCACACCAGGCCTACTTGTACGGAGCCCCCATACCCCAGGATTTCCCCCCTTGACATGGAGGTTCAAAAGCAAACCTATAGACTAGTGTTCAGATTCTTAAACTTGTGATCTTATAAATGGGTAGAGTTCAATCACAGAACAGGGCGGAAGGGAGGGTCGGTGAGAAATCTGCAGCTAGACAGTCTCTACAAAAATGAGTGTTACCAAAGGTAAGTAATTCTTCGGATAGAAACTTCTATCCACAGATTCCTCACTTTAGATACTAATAGATACCAAAGCAGTACCTAATTGGTGTTGGGCTGTGAATTGACTCAAACCAGAAAGTCCTGCAGACTGAGCAGGCAATAGTGCTTCATGGATCCAGATGCGCCTATAAAATCTTCCGCAACTGGATTCTTCAAGTACTGGACCCTCTTATTCCTGCCAATTGGTCCAAGTGCCGCACTTCTCACGCCAATCCTTGGTTCTCCGATAGCTTGGTTGCTATGCATAAAGCCTGTAAAAAGCTAGAACGGGCGTGGAGGAGGGACTATGCTATGCCTGCTAAGAGATGCTATCAGTTGGCCATTAAAAGATATCATCAGGCCATTCGGGTTGAGCGGGCTGCCTACTTTGCTAAAGGGATTCAGTCTAGTCCTAATCCCACTAAATGTATTTTTAAAACACTTAATGATTTTAAACTTAGGAAAATTCCGGCAGCCTCTGTTATCACGTCTAACCAGCATTGTGAGGACCTGCCACCTTCTTTGTTTAAAAAAGGAGAGACCAAATATAAGTCCTTCCCGCTGACCCTTGCTTATCCTAGTCCTGTACCTAGACCCCCCACCGCCCATGTTCTCATGGCCTTTCCTTATGTAGATCAGGATGAGCTTCGGCTGCTCTGCAGTAAAATTAAATTTGGCAGATCCTCTTAAGCCGGATCAGTTTATGAAATATCTGCCTGTGATTTTGGCGCCTTTGTGTCAGTTGATTAATACCTCGTTGTCTACGGCAACGGTTCAGAGGCAGTGGAAACAGGCTATGGTGGTTCCCCTCCTCAAAAAGCCATCAATGGATCCAGCAAAACCAGAACATTTTCGCCCAATTTCTTTGCTACCATGAGCAGCTAAAATTACTGAGACACATATCAACACCTGCCTCAACATTTTTAAACACCAATGGCATCCTGGATCCTACGCACAACAGCTTCCGCCCAGGACACAGCACGGAGACAGCTCTCCTTGCTGTGACTGATCATCTGCGGACTGTTCTTGATGAGGGCCATACTGCGGCACTAATCCCGTTGGATCTTAGTGCCGCATTTGATACTGTATCCCACCCGATTCTTCTAAATCGCCTGCAGGAGGCCGGTATCAGTGGCTCTGCCCTGAATTGGTTTAAATCTTTCCTTTCTGAAAGAACTTACCAGGTGTCTGCTCCACCCTTCCTGTCCCATGTTCAGTCTATCGGCCGGTTCGTGCCTCAGGGCTCTGCCATGAGCCCCGTACTTTTTCATTTGTATGTTCACCCTCTGGCCTTGATAGCTAGGGTCAGGGGCCTCTCCATTGTCTTACACCGACGACACACAGTTGGTGGTCGTCCTCTCTGACGATTCTACGCAGGATGCCCCTAAATTTAGGAGTGGGCTGGCAGCGGTCGCGGAGTGGATGACCACCAACTGCCTCCAGCTTAATGTGAATAAATCGGAGGTTATGTTGGTGGGTAAAAACATCAAACTCTGGAGTGAGAATTGGTGGCTGTATACCCTTGGGAGTGCTCCTTCCCCCAGGTGGTGGTGAAAAATCTAGGGGTATGGATGGGTTCTACCCTCAGTTTTCAGGACCATACCAAGAAAATTCCTGGCACCTGCTTCAGTCTATTACGAGGATTGAAACCCCTTTTAGGCTATTTTGATCATCATCTATTAGACAATTGATTGTCCAGGCGGCCATTCTGTCTAGGCTTGATTATGCCAACTTGCTTTTTGGGGGGGGGCAAATGAAGCAGAGATTATGCGCCTACAAAGGGTCCAAAATGTGGCGGCTAGAGCTCTGTTAGGACTTCCGAGAAGACTCCCCACTTCAGGCGCAATCCAGCACCTACATTGGCTGCCTGTAGCCACGAGTATAGAATGTAAAGCTCTCTGCCTGGCTTTCAAAATCTTGAAACTCTCCTCTCCATGTATTCTGACCAACGTACTGGTACCATACACACCTACGCGACACTTGCGCTCTCTAGGGTCATGCCTTGCTGTTGGTCCGCGGGTAAAACGCACGCGTGCTGGGGGACGTTCTTTCCGCTGTTTGGCGGCCAAACTGTGGAATTCCCTCCCCATGCACATCCGCAGCCTGGAGAATTGTTTGACGTTTAGGAAGGCTATAAAAACGCATCTTTTTCCTGCAGTTTAGGCTCTAGTGTTTTGGTCTGCCTGTAGAAAGCACCGGGACACCTCTTTGCCGAGACCGCTATTGCGCTATACAAGTTGGTCTAACATAACATAACATGGACGTATGGCAGAACGTTCCTCTAGTTACCTGGAATACGTATAGAGAATAACGGTCCCAAGACAATAGATATCACAATCAATGTGCAAATACATCAAATGATCAAGTTATTAAATTATTTATATAAAAATTAAAAACAATGAGACTGCGCAGTGAATGTGTGGTGAGAAATGTGCTTAGTGCCATCATACAAGTGATACACACGTGTGACAATACGTGATCAAGAGTGTGTATCAAGTAAGAACAACAGCACATTTGATTGTTATGTACAATCAAATTGGGTCCGTAGAACTAGTTGACGATGTTTCGATCCTTCAGACAGATAGAAGGATCAACATCAGGTCTCTAAGAATGCACAAGCCCGAGAAAAATAGACGACTAAAAGAATACAAAAAACAGTGTTAGAGTAGAGAAGGCCACAGTATGAGATTCCAGCATTTACAATGAGTAGATACTTACTGGGCACTAATCAAACATTGCTGAAGGCCCAAATGGGCTCAATTTAGCTACATCTATAGATTCAAAATACACAAGACATTAGCCAAAATGGTGGGGAAAAGGGAAGTGGAAGAGGGACATGGTGAATGAGATTAAAGTAAATCTCAATAGGTTCCAAATTACCTTGCAAGGATTGTATAGATGCTCAAAGACGGTAAAAATTACCAGTGTAATTTGGATGGGGTCCAGGGGATCTAAAGTGTGGTGCCAGAAAGTAATGTCAGTATAAAAAGAAAATTGGTCAGTACAGACATTATGTAGGAATGAATACCCTATCATAATGGCACATACCTGGTAATGTGAGCGGGGCAGAGTGGGCCGCTTCTACAATGTAAAAGGGCATCCGGAGGATTACCGCAAGATCTTCCTGGACAACAGACAATACAGCTTGAAAGGGGGACTGAGTGAAGTTTGCTGGATGTGCTCCAAAAGATAGCTACTTCTCCTGGGTAATAGAAATGAAGGAAGGACTGTCCTAAATATGGACACACGAGTCATAAAAAAAAAATAGAAAGACAGCCCAGAGTATACAAATGGAGATCGTGGGTCTAGTGGCTGCCATCTTGGAAAAGTGGCTGAAAGTAAGGAAGATAATGGTACACCAAATAGATAAATGGTGAAACAGAAAGAAAAGGATATTATGAAAAATAAAAGATCGAAGAATCAAAAATGACATGAAAAAAGGTGGTACAACGGATTGCAGAAATGTGTTACAATGGATTGCAGAAATGTACACAATTGATTTGATACTAATAAAACCCCTGGTCACTACACAGGAAAGCACATTAACAAAATCCCAGACAGTATCCAGTGCATTAGTTTAAAGGAAAGTGTCTCTGTGCCAGCTGAAATTAAATCAGTCCATTCCTCCTGTCGATGTAGCACAGTTTTCATTGTGTCCACCTTCAGAATCCAATTTAATTCTTCTTTATTAAGCAATTGCTCCATATTTCCTCCTCATTCAGTTACTCTGAGGGCACTGATCAATTGCCATTGAACATCATTTTCTGTGTGGCCCTCGGTTAAGTAGTGTTCTACTGTTGTATGGCGTTTTAGATTCCGAATGGATTTTCCTGATTCATGCTCTTATATATGTACAATTCACGTTGCCCTTATATAGGCACAGAAATCCAGCCCTTATTTAGGCATAGCCCATGCTACCCAAATACAGGCATGGCTACTTCCATCCATTCACCAAACATCAACGATTTCTTGGAAAACCAGCTTAAGTCGTTAAGGACTTCCCCTTGCTCGATTATTGATATCTCCAAGAACTCAGTTAGTTTACAATGAACATCTATTCCTTAGGGGGTTCATTCATGACCTTCATATGCCCGACTTTACGTCAAACATGGCATTCCTAAACACCTTCAAGGTATAAATATAACTTCACTTGCTATGGCAAAGCACGGTGAGGTTCGGTGCAGTTTCACGACATACTTGCCCGACGCAGCTTGCTACAACAAGAGCCGAAGGTAGCCGACTCTCCAGCTGACGCACTGATCAGGAAGCTGCCCTCTTCTGCAGAGAAATCTAGAGTTGTTGGGAAATCGAGTCTCGAGACAGAGATACCAGACCTCCTTCATTCTAAGGTATGGAGCTGATTAGAACCTAGAAAAATCTTTGGCAAATTTTGGGCAAAACTAAACCTATGCTAAAGACCACACTTACTTCTTCCCTCGTACTAGATTTAGGTTAGGTACATTGGGGTAGGCGTATTTTAGAAGCACCAGTTATGTATTTTAGCCTGTGTTATTCATGTATGTATTTTTATATGGCTTAGAAACCATACAACGCTATTACAGTATTATTTTATATTACTGTTCACGCTGTACTCATTATACTTTGCATTCTGTCTAACGATTGTAGCAGTTCACCTCTCTTGCACGAGAAAGAAGACTGTTCAATAAATCCTTTCATTGAAACGCAAGTCTCTATTTTTCTCGGCAACTCTGTAGAAACGAAGCATGCACGATTGACTGAGTAAAATAGTTATCTATTGTTCCCACAACTCTGAAGATAGTTATTCCAGTCCTAGGGAAACATAGCGGTCATGTTTATGCGGTTGTCAGAAACGAATCCCTTCTTGTGTATTCGAGAAAGTTTCTAGTGACCTCTGAGCTAGTTGGCACTCCAGAGGCACTCACAATTAAGTTTAGTATATTCGATAGAGACCTACTGACCTAAGTCCTACATCATATCTATAGGATATATTATTCCAATGCGCAGAGCCTACTGAGAATATAGGAACTACACTACTCTACTAAAGGAACTTCTACACTGCCCCCGGCTTCTGACCACTGAGATGCTAGACACTCCTGCAAGGGGTGCATATGCAGCCTGGCATGGGGAACGATTGCTATTCTAGAAGCAATAATGCCAAGAAAGCCCATCACTGTTCTGACTGGCAGGTGGCGATGTGGCTAAAAAAGAGCCTGTTGGTTCTAGAGATAGAGAACCTTCTGTGCATTGCGGTGTACTTTGACTGGAACAGTATTAAGGGTCACTGCCAGATAGGTTTGTATCTGGTGAGGTTGTAAGAAGGACGTGGTGGCATTGATTGTGAAGCTCAAATTGTGTAACCGATTGATCATAGTCTGCAGGCATTTCTGTCTGCCTGGACTCGATCGAAATGGGAAGACATGAATGTTGTGTCTTCTCAGATGGGCTGCCATAACGGCTAGGCATTTAGTAAACACTTGTGGGGCTGTTGTCACCCAGAACGGCAAAACCATTAACTGGTGATGACTTCCACTCACCACAAACCTGAGGTAACAACTATGTGCCAGATGAATCGATAAATGAAAGTAGGCATCCTTCAGGCAGAGTTCCGTCATGAAGTGGCTTTATTGAAGGAGAAGAATCACATCTTGCAATATCACCGAGTGTTCTGACAGAAAGAATGTACCAATTGAGGGGGTGTAGGTCTAGTATCAGCCTGAGTATCCCATCCTTTTTGAGTAATCAAAAGTAGAGGGAATATACCCTTCTGCAATGGTGACTTATTGGAACGGTTCTATGGCGCCTTTCACCAAGATTGCTTTTACCTGCACTTTGAGATGGTGAAGATGGCAAGGGCTGAGGGTATGTCTATGTTTGGGGGGCAACACAGGTTCTAGGAACTATCAGTCACGAATGATGGCCAGCATCCACTGGTCTGGTGTGCTGTCTGGTCACAGACGGTGAAACGGCTGCAGTCTTTCCATGACTGGAGATGTGTGTCCGGGGGAGTAATTGTTTGAAGGTAGAGGCTCCCTTCCCGGGAGCTTCTCTACCTCAGTCACTCCGAACACCACCCTTGTACCTCACCTGTAGTAACATTTACCTCCCTGCTGGTGGTATGTTTACGGCTGTTTTTGGTATGACTGGGTATCAGTGGCGGTGGACTTTGCTGCCTCTCTGCTTGATATCTTTGAAAGGGCTGATGCTGTGGACTGTAGAGCCCTCATGGATTTTGCAGCCTCCGTATTCTTTCTGGATCTGTTCCAATTCGGAATTTACCTTGGGACCAAAGAGGAATTCCCCATCAAATGGGACATTGAGCAGACGCTGTTTAAAATAGGACATGCATAAAAAGCATGTCTATGCAGGAGGACGGAGGAATTCATTCCCCTTGCAGCGGTGTCCACACTGTGCTGTGCGCATCGAATAGTTGCATTTGAAATGTGCCTGCCCTCAGTAAGTAATTCCCTCCCTCTCCTTTTATATTGCTCTGAGAGATATTGCAGGACCTCCTCCATCTCATCCCTTGTAGCCCTGTTATAGCGGGACAGCAAGTCACCGAGTTGGTGCTGTGCCAATGCGCAATTGCCACACGTCTTCCTGCAGAATCTATACATTTACTTTATCGGGATGAGCAGCCTCACCGGATCTTTGGAAAGCTGCCTTCTTCCTTGCAGTCTTCACTACCAGGGAATCAGCTGTTGGATGTCCCTTAATGTACAGTGGGTCAGTGGGGGAAGGCCTGCATTCACGTTCAATATGTGGCGTTACCCTGGATTTGACTGGGTCGTTGAATATCTCTGTTGAGACCTTCAGCATTCACTATCATGGGCAAGTATTGCACAGAGCGCTCGGTCTTGGAGAGCGCCTCGACTAAGACATCGCTTTACTCCTCTGTAGTGTGCATCTGGACCGAAATATATTCAGCTGCATGCTGAAGGACACTACAACAGAAGAAGTATCATCTGATTTTGATGCTTTGGTTGGGATCCGCCCCTCAATTTCAGGGTCTAGAGGCACTACATCATATGCGACCCAAGGGTATGAACTATCCGGTGGGCCCTCTCTGTGAATCCGTATCATGAGAATAGTGACTTGGGCTCCCTATGTCTGCATGGCCTGAGTGTGAGGATGATGGTGACATGGGTTGTGGAGGTGGGGTAGTTTCAAGTGGCACAGGGCTAGTGGCCTTATGGACCATAGTCTTCATCTTTGGAGGAGGCCATGGTTGAGCAATGTTCATTCCTTTTCGCTTGTGAACCTTTCTGGATAGGTGTTCCTACTCAAGATTACGTTTTTTAATCATGCGATCCTGGAAGTTCTGAAAAACATTGCCCTTCACATCCCGATTGGTAGTGGTCTGGGTTTTCTTGGGTGGTATGTCCTTACCAGACTTTTCCTTTTTAAGCTCCTGTGGAGGGTGAACTGATGATGCCTTCGAAGCGGATGATTCTTTTTTAGGTGCGGACGTGTGGCTCAGCTCAGACGTGTTGCATCAATTCCGTACATTTGCTCGGCTCCAACAGTTTTGTCGGCCCCATGAGGGGACGTACCAATGGCCGGTTTGATGTTATAATTGCTGCGCAGGCATTGATGGCTACGAGGGCTGTGTCCCCTCCAGGTCTATCTTTATAGCCTAGAGCCCAACTGACTCGGTCAAAGTTTCATCCTGTCTCAGCTCGAGGCACGCTCTCCGTGTTGGCCAGAACCCACAGGCTGTGGAGCACCAAGATGGTGTGGAGAGGGCAGTAGTATAAGGGTTTTATGTATGTGAGGGTCTACGGAACTTCAAGAGGTCTTCGTCCTTGGACCGGATAATGTTGCTGTGGGTTCTTTGAGGAGTTTAGTGGCCTGCACCGATAGTTCGTCTTGGTCCTGCTCCTCGCGTTGGTCACAGTCATCGGATGTGAAGTAGTGAAGACTGCACAAGATGACCCATCCTTTTCTTCCTTGTCGCTGAAATGGACTTGCTGTTCCTCATCTGCTGAGAATTCTGCATCTGCCACCATCTCTATGTTATGAGCTAGGCGCCGGTGGCGTCAAGATCATAGTTTTCTTCTTCATGAACAGGCTGCAGGCAGTGCAGTCGTTTGTTGTGCTCCGGGGACAAGCAGAGGTTGCAGAGGTCACGTGGATTGGAGTATGCACACTTTGCCCCGTACAGACAGCTCTTTCAGGAACGGTTTTATTTTTTTAACCTTCCATTACCCGTAGCTGAGCATAGTTAGCGGTACAGAGGAAGGGGTACACGAGATGAAGCCACCTCAATTGCTGAAGCGATGATGCTCACCAGACACAAATCCAACATCTGACGAAGTCGAGGCAGAGTAGTGCTCTGACGTCGCACAGAGCTCCAGCGCAAACCGTCCAAACCCGATGGTGGGGAAAAAAATCTAACTATGGAGGCGTTGAACATGCGAATTCTGGAAGAGGAGGAGTCTCAACGCCATGGCAGCAATAAAAAAAGACTTCTTTGGGAAAACTATAGAGTCCGAGCCCAAACAAGATGGCAGGCGCGTGCACAGCATTCGTTTCTGTCGCCAACACATGCTATGAATATCGGCATTTTAATGAGTATCTTGAAATCGCTTACCAGTACCTTGTGTTTGTGGCAATGGTGCGGACAAGAAAAGTATTCAAAACCTATATGCATCCCTAGACCCAGAGACCCTACTAATCCCATATCAAGGGGGGTTTACTTTCCTCACGGTCATGGTTCTTTGAGACGAAGGTAAAAGAGAAATCTCATAACCTTGGACATTGTGCGACAATTCTGAACACTGACAATTTATAAGACCTCCTGGGCAGCCAAGTAGGTCTCAGCGGGCAATTAAAAACATTTCTTATGACAAAAGGAATTTTGAAATATGCTTTCTTTTGGTTTCTTGAGGGTCACTGTTGTGTGCAGTGCCCTCAGTATATGCCACGTTTGCAATGCCCTCCACATAGTCCACGCACACAGTGCCTTCATTGGCATGTGCCACGCATGCAGTGCTCTCGGCTTGCACAGCCCACCTGTGCTTGGAACCTTCCTGGTACATTAGTCATACCTGTTTGCTGAATCCAATAGGTAAACTGGAGCCACTGGTCGCCCGGCTCATGGGTGCCACAACTGCCACCCTGGTGGGGGACGGTGCAGACTGCCTCTTCTTTGGTGGTAATGCAGGTGGAGGACTGAGGAAAAGAAATGTTAAGTAAGTTAAATAAAATATATACACAAATATAGGTAAAACAGACCCTTAAGCAAGGCATCAATAGAACTATGTTAACTTTGCTGAGGTTGGACCCAGGATATCTCTTTGGCCTTCTCTGTCAATGTGTCACGGGTCTGAGGCTGCTTTTACACGGGGATATAATAAAGTAATCCCTTCCTATCCTGGGGGAGTAAGAGAACACCTCTCCAAACTCAAGGGTGGTTTTTAAGATAATGCATAAAGAACTTTTTAAACTCCCATCAGTCGTCCAGGGTCTGTCATCAAAGGTTAACCTAACATAGTAGCTAAGTTGATTATCGTGTAGGAGTCCTCGGTCTTTGTCACACCAAAGGAACAATTCAAAACAGACCAGCTCACCAATATCTGAGCAGACCTACTGGTGGGCGTGCCGTACTGCCTCAGCCTGACCCCCTTCTTTTGGTGTGCACCTCCACCTACAGACCATGTCCCCCTTCTTTTGACATGGGCCTCCACCTACAGACCATGACTCCCTTCTTTTGGCATGGACCTCCACCTACAGACCATGTCCCCCTTCTTTTGATATGGACCTCCACCTACAGACCATGACGCCCTTCTTTTGGCATTGACCTCCACCTAGACATGACTTCCTTATTTTGGCATTGATCTCCACCTACAGACCATGACTCCCTTCTTTTGGCATTGACCTCCACCTACAGACCATGACTCCCTTCTTTTGGCATTGACCTCAACCTACAGACACGACTCCCTTCTTTTGGCAATGACCTCCACCTACTGACCATGACTACATTCTTCTAGCATTGACCTCCACCTACAGACCATGACTCCCTTCTTTTGGCATGGACCTCCACCAACATACCATGACTCCTTTCTTTTGGCATTGACCTCCACCTACAGACCATGAATCCCCTCTTCTGGCATGGACCTCCACCTACAGACCATAGACTCTTATACAGCGGCGAGGCACTGCACTACTATGTTACAATCAGGATGGAAATCTTGAGTTTGATCTATGACAAACTTCTTCAAAGCAACCCAAAAAGCCTAATAAACTACATTTTTTGGGTGGGTGGGGGGGAAGTCGAGGGTTTTTAAACAAAAGAGAAACCCAGCTAACCAAAAACCCAAAAATGTGTGTGCAAGCTTTTTGACAGGTGCATTTTATGCCATACCCAAAAAGTGACGCTGAACCCAACAGTTAGCTAATTTAACAGCAATAACATGCACCCTGCTCATGACCAAAGGGCGCCTTCTGAATCATGCCTTCACCACACCCAATACCGCCTTTGGAGAGCCCCTAAACATAAATAAGAATGAAATCTAAAGAGCCGAAGAACCCATAGAGAGCTCGAGATTTAGACCTGTTTTCCACCACTCGGATCCCAGGGAGTGGGGGCTTTGGGGGGGCCTCCTCGTCCTCATCCGCAGTAGGTAGCTCTTCGACGGGTGGAGCGGCTGGGCTGGACTTGTTCAGAATTTCCATTTCTCGCTCGGTCAGAGGTAGATCCGTTGTGCTGCAGATATGAAGAAGAGAGGATTCATGTTCAAGCACACCAAGACATCTGCATATGCAAACAGGCAGCTGCACAAACAATGGGGTTCACCCACTGAGCCCATGCTAGAGGCTGGGGAACAGAACTACTGAAGTCAAAGGGGCTCTGAATTAAGAAGCACCAAGACATCTGCACGTGCAAACAGGCAGCTAGAAAAGGGTGGGTGGTGCACAAGCAATGGGGTTGACCCACTGGGCCCAATCTAGAGGCTGGGGAACAGAACTACTGAAGTCAAAGGGGCTCTGAATTAAGAACTGCATTGAGACCGCTCCTCGCCATCCGGCCTGTGGCTTACACCAGGCTAGGAGAAGCAGAGAAAGAATAAAATCACTGGTTTCTAAAATGCAGTCAAAATGGTTTGCAATCCGTGTATGGAAATCTCTCTCTACTTGACTTACTACAGTCGAGCTGTGATTTTTTTGGTCACATGTAAGACGACAATGCCGTAGCTGCTGTACTGTAATAGCTCTTCAGTAGTTACACCGTAAAGCCTGCAGGCAGAAGTCACTAGACCGTGCCTAAACCAGGTCCCAGAGAAGAATTAAAAGTCTTCTAAACAGTAAAATGAGGAGCTAGCTTTTCAGTTCTTATCAATTTCCCCTCTGAAAAGAAAGTTATCCATTGATAAAGTGACCTTTTAAGGTAATATGCTTATTTACTGCAAAGGCTGGATTTCAGTAGAAGAACCCAGAAACTAATATGTATGTTACCGCACATTCAAAGTGTTTAAATTATATTTTGCTACCAATAACAGGCAGCACATCACGTTACTTATTTTATGTTTATTCAGTGACTCTGCATTTACGGCTATAGTTAAAAAAAAAATTAAAAAAAGAGAATGCATCTCAAACAGGGTTGGGAAATGATTGATAGAGTGACCATATATTGAGGAAATAAATGCCCACTACCACAGCTTACATAGGGACATTCCTAGTCAACATTTTGTTATGTGGTTTTATTAGGGAGCTCAGTTTTGGGACACTTTCCTCTATGTGGTCAAGGAAATCTCCAGTGACTTGCCGTAGCCTTTAACAAATGGTCGGACCTCATCTCATATCCAGCATTAAAGCTTCACCAGGAGTAGGACTCTAGCGGAAACAACTACGCACAGATATCCAGGTGAAGACACACAGGCAGGACTATCCCACACAGATATCCATGTGACGACACACAGGCAGGACTATCCCACACAGATATCCATGTGACGACACACAGGCAGGACTATCCCACACAGATATCCAGGTGAAGACACACAGGCAGGACTATCCCACACAGATATCCAGGTGAAGACACACAGGCAGGGCTATCCCACACAGATATCCAGGTGAAGACACACAAGCAGGACTATCCCACACAGATATCCAGGTGAAGACACACAGGCAGGACTATCCCACACAGATATCAAGGTGAAGACACACAGGCAGGACTATCCCACACAGATATCAAGGTGAAGACACACAGGCAGGACTATCCCACACAGATATCCATGTGACGACACACAGGCAGGACTATCCCACACAGATATCCAGGTGAAGACACACAGGCAGGACTATCCCACACAGATATCCAGGTGAAGACACACAGGCAGGACTATCCCACACAGATATCCAGGTGAAGACACACAGGCAGGACTATCCCACACAGATATCAAGGTGAAGACACACAGGCAGGACTATCCCACACAGATATCCAGGTGAAGACACACAGGCAGGGCTATCCCACACAGATATCCAGGTGAAGACACACAGGCAGGACTATCCCACACAGATATCCAGGTGAAGACACACAGGCAGGTCTATCCCACACAGATATCCAGGTGAAGACACACAGGCAGGACTATCCCACACAGATATCCAGGTGAAGACACACAAGCAGGACTATCCCACACAGATATCCAGGTGAAGACACACAAGCAGGACTATCCCACACAGATATCCAGGTGAAGACACACAGGCAGGACTATCCCACACAGATATCCAGGTGAAGACACACAAGCAGGACTATCCCACACAGATATCCAGGTGAAGACACACAAGCAGGACTATCCCACACAGATATCCAGGTGAAGACACACAGGCAGGACTATCCCACACAGATATCCAGGTGAAGACACACAGGCAGGACTATCCCACACAGATATCAAGGTGAAGACACAGACAGGGCTATCCCACACAGATATCCAGGTGAAGACACACAGGCAGGACTATCCCACACAGATATTCATGTGAAGACACACAGGCAGGACTATCCCACACAGATATCCAGGTGAAGACACACAGACAGGTCTATCCCACACAGATATCCAGGTGAAGACACACAGACAGGACTATCCCACACAGATATCCAGGTGAAGACACACATGCAGGACTATCCCATACAGATATAGGTGAAGACACACAGGCAGGACTATCCCAAACAGATATAGGCGAAGACACACAGGCAGGTCTATCCCACACAGATATCCAGGTGAAGACACACAAGCAGGACTATCCCACACAGATATCCAGGTGAAGACACACAGACAGGTCTATCCCACACAGATATCCAGGTGAAGACACACAGGCAGGACTATCCCACACAGATATCCAGGTGAAGACACACAGGCAGGTCTATCCCACACAGATATCCAGGCGAAGACACACAGGCAGGACTATCCCACACAGATATCCAGGTGAAGACACACAGGCAGGACTATCCCAAACAGATATAGGCGAAGACACACAGGCAGGTCTATCCCACACAGATATCCAGGTGAAGATACACAGGCAGGACTATCCCACACAGATATCCAGGTGAAGACACAGGCAGGGCTATCCCACACAGATATCCAGGTGAAGACACACAGGCAGGACTATCCCACACAGATATCCAGGTGAAGACACACATGCAGGACTATCCCACACAGATATCCATGTGACGACACACAGGCAGGGCTATCCCACACAGATATCCATGTGAAGACACACAGGCAGGACTATCCCACACAGATATCAAGGTGAAGACACACAGGCAGGGCTATCCCACACAGATATCAAGGTGAAGACACACAGACAGGGCTATCCCACACAGATATCAAGGTGAAGACACACAGGCAGGTCTATCCCACACAGATATCCAGGTGAAGACACACAAGCAGGACTATCCCACACAGATATCCAGGTGAAGACACACAGACAGGACTATCCCACACAGATATCCAGGTGAAGACACACAGGCAGGACTATCCCACACAGATATCCAGGTGAAGACACACAGGCAGGACTATCCCACACAGATATCCAGGTGAAGACACACAGGCAGGTCTATCCCACACAGATATCCAGGTGAAGACACACAGACAGGACTATCCCACACAGATATCCAGGTGAAGACACACAAGCAGGACTATCCCACACAGATATCCAGGTGAAGACACACAAGCAGGACTATCCCACACAGATATCAAGGTGAAGACACACAGGCAGGTCTATCCCACACAGATATCCAGGTGAAGACACACAAGCAGGACTATCCCACACAGATATCCAGGTGAAGACACACAAGCAGGACTATCCCACACAGATATCCAGGTGAAGACACACAGGCAGGTCTATCCCACACAGATATCCAGGTGAAGACACACAGGCAGGACTATCCCACACAGATATCCATGTGAAGACACACAAGCAGGACTATCCCACACAGATATCCAGGTGAAGACACACAAGCAGGACTATCCCACACAGATATCAAGGTGAAGACACACAGGCAGGTCTATCCCACACAGATATCCAGGTGAAGACACACAAGCAGGACTATCCCACACAGATATCCAGGTGAAGACACACAAGCAGGACTATCCCACACAGATATCCAGGTGAAGACACACAAGCAGGACTATCCCACACAGATATCCAGGTGAAGACACACAAGCAGGACTATCCCACACAGATATCAAGGTGAAGACACACAGACAGGGCTATCCCACACAGATATCCAGGTGAAGACACACATGCAGGACTATCCCAAACAGATATCCAGGTGAAGACACACAGGCAGGGCTATCCCACACAGATATCAAGGTGAAGACACAGACAGGGCTATCCCACACAGATATCAAGGTGAAGACACACAGGCAGGACTATCCCACACAGATATCCAGGTGAAGACACACAGACAGGACTATCCCACACAGATATCCAGGTGAAGACACACATGCAGGACTATCCCACACAGATATCCAGGTGAAGACACACATGCAGGACTATCCCACACAGATATCCAGGTGAAGATACACAGGCAGGACTATCCCAAACAGATATCCAGGTGAAGACACACAGACAGGACTATCCCACACAGATATCCAGGTGAAGACACACATGCAGGACTATCCCACACAGATATCCAGGTGAAGACACACATGCAGGACTATCCCACACAGATATCCAGGTGAAGATACACAGGCAGGACTATCCCAAACAGATATCCAGGTGAAGACACACAGACAGGACTATCCCACACAGATATCCAGGTGAAGACACACATGCAGGACTATCCCACACAGATATCCAGGTGAAGACACACATGCAGGACTATCCCACACAGATATCCATGTGACGACACACAGGCAGGACTATCCCAAACAGATATAGGCGAAGACACACAGGCAGGACTATCCCAAACAGATATCCAGGTGAAGACACACAGGCAGGACTATCCCACACAGATATCCAGGTGAAGACACACAGGCAGGACTATCCCATACAGATATCAAGGTGAAGACACACAGACAGAGCTATCCCACACAGATATCCATGTGAAGACACACAGGCAGGACTATCCCACACAGATATCCAGGTGAAGACACACAGGCAGGACTATCCCACACAGATATCAAGGTGAAGACACACCGGCAGGACTATCCCACACAGATATCCAGGTGAAGACACAGGCAGGACTAACCCACACAGATATCAAGGTGAAGGAACAGACAGGGCTAATCCACACAGATATCAAGGTGAAGACACACAGGCAGGACTATCCCACACAGATATCCAGGTGAAGACACACAGGCAGGACTATCCCACACAGATATCCAGGTGAAGACACACAGGCAGGACTATCCCACACAGATATCCATGTGAAGACACACAGGCAGGACTATCCCACACAGATATCCAGGTGAAGACACAGGCAGGACTATCCCACACAGATATCAAGGTGAAGACACACAGACAGAGCTATCCCACACAGATATCCATGTGAAGACACACAGGCAGGACTATCCCATACAGATATCCAGGTGAAGACACACAGGCAGGACTATCCCACACAGATATCCAGGTGAAGACACACAGGCAGGACTATCCCACACAGATATCCACGTGAAGACACACAGGCAGGACTATCCCACACAGATATCCAGGTGAAGACACACAGGCAGGTCTATCCCACACAGATATCAAGGTGAAGACACACAGGCAGGACTATCCCACACAGATATCAAGGTGAAGACACACAGGCAGGGCTATCCCACACAGATATCCAGGTGAAGACACACAGGCAGGACTATCCCACACAGATATCCAGGTGAAGACACACAGGCAGGACTATCCCACACAGATATCCAGGTGAAGACACACAGGCAGGTCTATCCCACACAGATATCAAGGTGAAGACACACAGGCAGGACTATCCCACACAGATATCCAGGTGAAGACACACAAGCAGGACTATCCCACACAGATATCCAGGTGAAGACACACATGCAGGACTATCCCACACAGATATCCAGGTGAAGACACACAGGCAGGACTATCCCACACAGATATCCATGTGAAGATACACAGGCAGGACTATCCCACACAGATATCCAGGTGAAGACACACAAGCAGGACTATCCCACACAGATATCCAGGTGAAGACACACATGCAGGACTATCCCACACAGATATCCAGGTGAAGACACACATGCAGGACTATCCCACACAGATATCAAGGTGAAGACACACAGGCAGGACTATCCCACACAGATATCCAGGTGAAGACACACAGGCAGGACTATCCCACACAGATATCCATGTGAAGACACACAGGCAGGACTATCCCACACAGATATCCAGGTGAAGACACACAGGCAGGACTATCCCACACAGATATCCAGGTGAAGACACACAGGCAGGACTATCCCACACAGATATCCATGTGAAGACACACAGGCAGGGCTATCCCACACAGATATCCAGGTGAAGACACACAGGCAGGACTATCCCACACAGATATCCATGTGAAGACACACAGGCAGGACTATCCCACACAGATATCCATGTGAAGACACACAGACAGGGCTATCCCAAACAGATATCAAGGTGAAGGAACAGACAGGGCTAATCCACACAGATATCAAGGTGAAGACACACAGGCAGGACTATCCCACACAGATATCCAGGTGAAGACACACAGGCAGGACTATCCCACACAGATATCAAGGTGAAGACACACAGGCAGGACTATCCCAAACAGATATCAAGGTGAAGACACACAGACAGGGCTATCCCACACAGATATCCAGGTGAAGACACACAGGCAGGACTATCCCACACAGATATCAAGGTGAAGACACACCGGCAGGACTATCCCACACAGATATCAAGGTGAAGACACACAGACAGGGCTATCCCACACAGATATCCAGGTGAAGACACACAGGCAGGGCTATCCCACACAGATATCAAGGTGAAGACACAGACAGGGCTATCCCACACAGATATCAAGGTGAAGACACACAGACAGGGCTATCCCACACAGATATCCAGGTGAAGACACACAGGCAGGGCTATCCCACACAGATATCAAGGTGAAGACACAGACAGGGCTATCCCACACAGATATCAAGGTGAAGACACACAGGCAGGACTATCCCACACAGATATCCAGGTGAAGACACACAGGCAGGACTATCCCACACAGATATCCAGGTGAAGACACACAGGCAGGACTATCCCACACAGATATCCAGGTGAAGACACACAGACAGGACTATCCCACACAGATATCAAGGTGAAGACACACAGGCAGGACTATCCCATACAGATATCCAGGTGAAGACACACAGACAGGACTATCCCACACAGATATCCTGGTGAAGACACACAAGCAGGACTATCCCACACAGATATCAAGGTGAAGACACACAGGCAGGACTATCCCATACAGATATCAAGGTGAAGACACACAGGCAGGGCTATCCCACACAGATATCCAGGTGAAGACACACAGGCAGGACTATCCCACACAGATATCCATGAGAAGACACACAGGCAGGACTATCCCACACAGATATCAAGGTGAAGACACACAGGCAGGACTATCCCACACAGATATCCAGGTGAAGACACACAGGCAGGACTATCCCACACAGATATCAAGGTGAAGACACACAGACAGGGCTATCCCACACAGATATCAAGGTGAAGACACACAGGCAGGACTATCCCACACAGATATCCATGTGAAGACACACAGACAGAGATATCCCACACAGATATCAAGGTGAAGACACACAGGCAGGACTATCCCACACAGATATCCATGTGAAGACACACAGACAGAGCTATCCCACACAGATATCCATGTGAAGACACACAGGCAGGACTATCCCACACAGATATCCAGGTGAAGACACACAGGCAGGTCTATCCCACACAGATATCCAGGTGAAGACACACAGGCAGGACTATCCCACACAGATATCCAGGTGAAGACACACAGGCAGGACTATCCCACACAGATATCAAGGTGAAGACACACAGGCAGGACTATCCCACACAGATATCCAGGTGAAGACACACAGGCAGGGCTATCCCACACAGATATCCACGTGAAGACACACAGGCAGGACTATCCCACACAGATATCCAGGTGAAGACACACAGGCAGGTCTATCCCACACAGATATCCAGGTGAAGACACACAGGCAGGACTATCCCACACAGATATCCAGGTGAAGACACACAAGCAGGACTATCCCACACAGATATCCAGGTGAAGACACACAAGCAGGACTATCCCACACAGATATCAAGGTGAAGACACACAGGCAGGACTATCCCACACAGATATCCAGGTGAAGACACACAGGCAGGGCTATCCCACACAGATATCAAGGTGAAGACACAGACAGGGCTATCCCACACAGATATCCAGGTGAAGACACACAGGCAGGACTATCCCACACAGATATTCATGTGAAGACACACAGGCAGGACTATCCCACACAGATATCCAGGTGAAGACACACAGACAGGTCTATCCCACACAGTTATCCAGGTGAAGACACACAGACAGGACTATCCCACACAGATATCCAGGTGAAGACACACATGCAGGACTATCCCATACAGATATAGGTGAAGACACACAGGCAGGACTATCCCAAACAGATATAGGCGAAGACACACAGGCAGGTCTATCCCACACAGATATCCAGGTGAAGACACACAAGCAGGACTATCCCACACAGATATCCAGGTGAAGACACACAGACAGGTCTATCCCACACAGATATCCAGGTGAAGACACACAGGCAGGACTATCCCACACAGATATCCAGGTGAAGACACACAGGCAGGTCTATCCCACACAGATATCCAGGCGAAGACACACAGGCAGGACTATCCCACACAGATATCCAGGTGAAGACACACAGGCAGGACTATCCCAAACAGATATAGGCGAAGACACACAGGCAGGTCTATCCCACACAGATATCCAGGTGAAGATACACAGGCAGGACTATCCCACACAGATATCCAGGTGAAGACACAGGCAGGGCTATCCCACACAGATATCCAGGTGAAGACACAGGCAGGACTAACCCACACAGATATCAAGGTGAAGACACACAGGCAGGACTATCCCACACAGAGATCCAGGTGAAGACACACAGGCAGGACTATCCCACACAGATATCCAGGTGACGACACAGGCAGGACTAACCCACACAGATATCAAGGTGAAGACACACAGGCAGGACTATCCCACACAGATATCAAGGTGAAGACACACAGGCAGGACTATCCCAAACAGATATAGGCGAAGACACACAGGCAGGACTATCCCAAACAGATATCCAGGTGAAGACACACAGGCAGGACTATCCCACACAGATATCCAGGTGAAGACACACAGACAGGACTATCCCACACAGATATCAAGGTGAAGACACACAGGCAGGACTATCCCACACAGATATCCAGGTGAAGACACACAGGCAGGACTATCCCACACAGATATCCATGTGAAGACACACAGGCAGGACTATCCCACACAGATATCCAGGTGAAGACACACAGGCAGGACTATCCCACACAGATATCCATGTGAAGACACACAGACAGAGCTATCCCACACAGATATCCAGGTGAAGACACACAGGCAGGACTATCCCACACAGATATCCAGGTGAAGACACACAGGCAGGTCTATCCCACACAGATATCCAGGTGAAGACACACAAGCAGGACTATCCCACACAGATATCCAGGTGAAGACACAGGCAGGGCTATCCCACACAGATATCCATGTGAAGACACACAGGCAGGACTATCCCACACAGATATCCAGGTGAAGACACACAGGCAGGACTATCCCACACAGATATCCATGTGAAGACACACAGGCAGGACTATCCCACACAGATATCCAGGTGAAGACACACAGGCAGGACTATCCCACACAGATATCCAGGTGAAGACACACATGCAGGACTATCCCACACAGATATCCATGTGACGACACACAGGCAGGGCTATCCCACACAGATATCCATGTGAAGACACACAGGCAGGACTATCCCACACAGATATCAAGGTGAAGACACACAGGCAGGACTATCCCACACAGATATCAAGGTGAAGACACACAGACAGGGCTATCCCACACAGATATCAAGGTGAAGACACACAGGCAGGTCTATCCCACACAGATATCCAGGTGAAGACACACAAGCAGGACTATCCCACACAGATATCCAGGTGAAGACACACAGACAGGACTATCCCACACAGATATCCAGGTGAAGACACACAGGCAGGACTATCCCACACAGATATCCAGGTGAAGACACACAGGCAGGACTATCCCACACAGATATCCAGGTGAAGACACACAGGCAGGTCTATCCCACACAGATATCCAGGTGAAGACACACAGACAGGACTATCCCACACAGATATCCAGGTGAAGACACACAAGCAGGACTATCCCACACAGATATCCAGGTGAAGACACACAGGCAGGTCTATCCCACACAGATATCCAGGCGAAGACACACAGGCAGGACTATCCCACACAGATATCCAGGTGAAGACACACAGGCAGGACTATCCCAAACAGATATCCAGGTGAAGACACACAGGCAGGGCTATCCCACACAGATATCAAGGTGAAGACACAGACAGGGCTATCCCACACAGATATCAAGGTGAAGACACACAGGCAGGACTATCCCACACAGATATCCAGGTGAAGACACACAGACAGGACTATCCCACACAGATATCCAGGTGAAGACACACATGCAGGACTATCCCACACAGATATCCAGGTGAAGACACACATGCAGGACTATCCCACACAGATATCCAGGTGAAGATACACAGGCAGGACTATCCCAAACAGATATCCAGGTGAAGACACACAGACAGGACTATCCCACACAGATATCCAGGTGAAGACACACATGCAGGACTATCCCACACAGATATCCAGGTGAAGACACACATGCAGGACTATCCCACACAGATATCCAGGTGAAGATACACAGGCAGGACTATCCCAAACAGATATCCAGGTGAAGACACACAGACAGGACTATCCCACACAGATATCCAGGTGAAGACACACATGCAGGACTATCCCACACAGATATCCAGGTGAAGACACACATGCAGGACTATCCCACACAGATATCCATGTGACGACACACAGGCAGGACTATCCCAAACAGATATAGGCGAAGACACACAGGCAGGACTATCCCAAACAGATATCCAGGTGAAGACACACAGGCAGGACTATCCCACACAGATATCCAGGTGAAGACACACAGGCAGGACTATCCCATACAGATATCAAGGTGAAGACACACAGACAGAGCTATCCCACACAGATATCCATGTGAAGACACACAGGCAGGACTATCCCACACAGATATCCAGGTGAAGACACACAGGCAGGACTATCCCACACAGATATCAAGGTGAAGACACACCGGCAGGACTATCCCACACAGATATCCAGGTGAAGACACAGGCAGGACTATCCCACACAGATATCCATGTGAAGACACACAGGCAGGACTATCCCACACAGATATCCAGGTGAAGACACACAGGCAGGACTATCCCACACAGATATCAAGGTGAAGACACACAGACAGAGCTATCCCACACAGATATCCATGTGAAGACACACAGGCAGGACTATCCCATACAGATATCCAGGTGAAGACACACAGGCAGGACTATCCCACACAGATATCCAGGTGAAGACACACAGGCAGGACTATCCCACACAGATATCCACGTGAAGACACACAGGCAGGACTATCCCACACAGATATCCAGGTGAAGACACACAGGCAGGTCTATCCCACACAGATATCAAGGTGAAGACACACAGGCAGGACTATCCCACACAGATATCAAGGTGAAGACACACAGGCAGGGCTATCCCACACAGATATCCAGGTGAAGACACACAGGCAGGACTATCCCACACAGATATCCAGGTGAAGACACACAGGCAGGACTATCCCACACAGATATCCAGGTGAAGACACACAGGCAGGTCTATCCCACACAGATATCAAGGTGAAGACACACAGGCAGGACTATCCCACACAGATATCCAGGTGAAGACACACAAGCAGGACTATCCCACACAGATATCCAGGTGAAGACACACATGCAGGACTATCCCACACAGATATCCAGGTGAAGACACACAGGCAGGACTATCCCACACAGATATCCATGTGAAGATACACAGGCAGGACTATCCCACACAGATATCCAGGTGAAGACACACAAGCAGGACTATCCCACACAGATATCCAGGTGAAGACACACATGCAGGACTATCCCACACAGATATCCAGGTGAAGACACACATGCAGGACTATCCCACACAGATATCAAGGTGAAGACACACAGGCAGGACTATCCCACACAGATATCCAGGTGAAGACACACAGGCAGGACTATCCCACACAGATATCCATGTGAAGACACACAGGCAGGACTATCCCACACAGATATCCAGGTGAAGACACACAGGCAGGACTATCCCACACAGATATCCAGGTGAAGACACACAGGCAGGACTATCCCACACAGATATCCATGTGAAGACACACAGGCAGGGCTATCCCACACAGATATCCAGGTGAAGACACACAGGCAGGACTATCCCACACAGATATCCATGTGAAGACACACAGGCAGGACTATCCCACACAGATATCCATGTGAAGACACACAGACAGGGCTATCCCAAACAGATATCAAGGTGAAGGAACAGACAGGGCTAATCCACACAGATATCCAGGTGAAGACACACAGGCAGGACTATCCCACACAGATATCAAGGTGAAGACACACCGGCAGGACTATCCCACACAGATATCAAGGTGAAGACACACAGACAGGGCTATCCCACACAGATATCCAGGTGAAGACACACAGGCAGGGCTATCCCACACAGATATCAAGGTGAAGACACAGACAGGGCTATCCCACACAGATATCAAGGTGAAGACACACAGACAGGGCTATCCCACACAGATATCCAGGTGAAGACACACAGGCAGGGCTATCCCACACAGATATCAAGGTGAAGACACAGACAGGGCTATCCCACACAGATATCAAGGTGAAGACACACAGGCAGGACTATCCCACACAGATATCCAGGTGAAGACACACAGGCAGGACTATCCCACACAGATATCCAGGTGAAGACACACAGGCAGGACTATCCCACACAGATATCCAGGTGAAGACACACAGACAGGACTATCCCACACAGATATCAAGGTGAAGACACACAGGCAGGACTATCCCATACAGATATCCAGGTGAAGACACACAGACAGGACTATCCCACACAGATATCCAGGTGAAGACACACAAGCAGGACTATCCCACACAGATATCAAGGTGAAGACACACAGGCAGGACTATCCCATACAGATATCAAGGTGAAGACACACAGGCAGGGCTATCCCACACAGATATCCAGGTGAAGACACACAGGCAGGACTATCCCACACAGATATCCATGAGAAGACACACAGGCAGGACTATCCCACACAGATATCAAGGTGAAGACACACAGGCAGGACTATCCCACACAGATATCCAGGTGAAGACACACAGGCAGGACTATCCCACACAGATATCAAGGTGAAGACACACAGACAGGGCTATCCCACACAGATATCAAGGTGAAGACACACAGGCAGGACTATCCCACACAGATATCCATGTGAAGACACACAGACAGAGATATCCCACACAGATATCAAGGTGAAGACACACAGGCAGGACTATCCCACACAGATATCCATGTGAAGACACACAGACAGAGCTATCCCACACAGATATCCATGTGAAGACACACAGGCAGGACTATCCCACACAGATATCCAGGTGAAGACACACAGGCAGGTCTATCCCACACAGATATCAAGGTGAAGACACACAGGCAGGACTATCCCACACAGATATCCAGGTGAAGACACACAGGCAGGACTATCCCACACAGATATCAAGGTGAAGACACACAGGCAGGACTATCCCACACAGATATCAAGGTGAAGACACACAGGCAGGACTATCCCACACAGATATCCACGTGAAGACACACAGGCAGGACTATCCCACACAGATATCCAGGTGAAGACACACAGGCAGGTCTATCCCACACAGATATCAAGGTGAAGACACACAGGCAGGACTATCCCACACAGATATCCATGTGAAGACACACAGGCAGGACTATCCCACACAGATATCAAGGTGAAGACACACAGACAGGGCTATCCCACACAGATATCCAGGTGAAGACACACAGGCAGGACTATCCCACACAGATATCAAGGTGAAGACACACAGGCAGGACTATCCCAAACAGATATCCATGTGAAGACACACAGACAGAGCTATCCCACACAGATATCCATGTGAAGACACACAGGCAGGGCTATCCCACACAGATATCAAGGTGAAGACACACAGGCAGGACTATCCCAAACAGATATCCATGTGAAGACACACAGACAGAGCTATCCCACACAGATATCCATGTGAAGACACACAGGCAGGACTATCCCACACAGATATTCATGTGAAGACACACAGGCAGGACTATCCCACACAGATATCAAGGTGAAGACACACAGACAGGGCTATCCCACACAGATATCCAGGTGAAGACACACAGGCAGGACTATCCCACACAGATATCCAGGTGAAGACACACAGGCAGGGTTATCCCACACAGATATTTAGGTTAAGACACACAGGCAGGGCTATCCCACACAGATATTTAGGTTAAGACACACAGGCAGGGCTGGCTCCCTTCAAGAGACATGCAGGATGTCCTCAGTCACCTACCTGTCAGATTTGCACGCCGGTAGACTGGGTTTGGTGGCACTTGTTGGTGACGGGTGTTCTTGTTTTTCTATCATCAGCCTGACCAGCTCCTAATTAGAAAGAGGAAAAGAAGCTGGTGAAACTAATGCCAGTGGACTGCCCGCTGCTTTACACTAAATGTGGGACAGGTTCTCGGTCCAGTCCCTGCTCAGTGACCATCCAACAGCCCCACTTCCAGGCAGCTCCAGCTGTTGGTGAGGGCTTTACTTGGTAGGAGCAGTACGCGTGGGTTACAGAAGAATCCATGTGTACCTACGTGTCTTTGATCTTGGGTCCGAGCTGGTGCAGTGCAAAACCGACAAAGCACATCGCTGTGAGTCTCTCTGATGCACTGAAACCTGCAAAATGAATCAGTTTCTGAAGCTGGCGACTGGTTGAGCTGCAGCAGGAGAAATATCAACAGAATGGGATATCCCTGGCTCAATTTATATCAGTGTCCTTTTCATCTGATCTCTGAAGGTATCAGTGGCAAAAACAAGGTAAAGTAAAAAATAAATGTTGAATTTCACTCTACACCTCAGCGCATTTTAACTGGACAGTTATGCATTTGTGTAAGGAACGTCAGACTAAAAGGAGCGGACCTTGAAAGACGTGGAACATTTGTCTGTTTTCAGTGCACACAAGTCCATGGACAACTTTCTGTGAGGCTCCCGGTGTCCACCTGGGAAACTAGGGCTTACATGGGATGAAATGAAATAAAATGAAATATAGTATTTATAGAGCGCACGGTGGCCAAACGGCTTCCTGGCGCTGAGAGCTCTACTGAACAGAACAGATAGGGCCAAGGAATTTAGCAGGGGTAGGCCTGGGCAAACAAGAATGTTTTAAGCGCTTTCCGGAAGTGTGAAAAAATAGGGATAGAACGCATGGAAAGAGGGAGGGAATTCCAAAACCGGGGGGCAAGGACAGAGAATCTGGTTCCACCAGTGCGGGATTTGCGAAAACGGGGAATAGTGAGGAGGGCAGAGGAAGACGAACGAAGGGTACGGACAGGGGTGTGAGTGGAGATCAAGGAATTGATGAACGCTGGAGCAGAGCCATCAACAGCCCGGAAGACTAGGCATCCTAGTTTGAACAGGGATCTCTGTAAGACGGGGAGCCAGTGAACAGATTTGAGAACAGGGGTGATATGATGAGATTTGGGAAAGTGAAAAATAAGTCGGGCGGCCTGGTTTTGGATTGCTTGAAGGCGACGGGTTTCGTAGGCAGGAATACCCACGAACAAGCTGTTTCCATAATCAAGGCGGGAGGTAATGAGGGCCGAAATAATAATTTTGAGGGAATCGAGGGGAAAAAAACGGGATATCTTATGAATCAAACGGAGGGAAAGAAAGCAGGAAGACACTACAGAACTGACCTGGCCGTGCATTGAAAGGTCATGACTGACCCTAATGCCCAGCGTTTTAACAGAGGGAACAGGGATAGGGGGGGGGGACCAAAGATAGGGGGCCAAAAAGCAGAGGACCAGGGGCTGGATGAGCCACCAGTCAGAACAAGCTCAGTCTTATCTGGGTTGAGCTTGAGATGATTGGCGCTCATCCACCCGGAAATAAAAACCAGAGTGGAGCGAAAGAATGATAGGGAGTGGGGGGAGGAGAGATCAAAAACGAGCTGGAGGTCCTCGGCGTAATTATACACAGAGACCCCCAGATCGAGGAGAGAAACAATAAGGGGACGGATGTAAAGATTGAAGAGAAGAGGGGAAAGAGAGGAACCTTGGGGAACCCCGCATGACACCGGGAGGGGAGAAGCAGAGAAACCAGAGAGGTGAACAGCTTGTGAGCGTCCAAGAAGAAAGGACGTGATCCAAGAAAGAGCAGGGCCCCGAATGCCCGCTGCGCTGACACGGTCAAGGAGGATGGAATGATCGACCGTGTCAAACGCAGTGGACAGATCCAGGAGAACCAAGGCTTGAGGGGAGTTGGTGTCGGCCTTGGCCTTCAGCTCGTCAAGGACCGCGAGAACCACTGACTCGGTCGAGTGGCCCGAGCGGAAGCCAGCTTGGTGGGAAGCGAGGAGGTTATTCTGCTCAATATAAGAGGAAAGACAGGAAGTGACATAGCTTTCGAGAATTTTGGCAAGATAGGGAAGAAGAGAAATGGGTCTGAAATTAGAAGGGAGGGAAGAATCAAGGCCAGGTTTTTTGAGGATGGGAAAAACAATCGCAGATTTAAATAAAGAGGGGACCAAACAAGTTGAAAGAGAAGCATTAAGAAAAGAAAGAGGAGTGGTAGGGCAAGCGGTGAAAAGAGTTCTGAGCACAGGGGCACAATCGGCAGGGGAGCCAGACTTAACTTTGATAAGTAGAGCTTATCACACATGTCAACGGCCTTCCTTGCATGAGATTCCCATGTCCTTCTTGGACACTAGAACCTGCACCTTACGACAAACAAGTCAAGCCGTCTGTGTGTGAGGCTTCCAGTGTCCACCTGGGCTACACCTCTATTTTTAAATAACTGCATTGCATGTTATGAGTGGTGTTTATTTTGTTCTCTCGCCATTTGTCAATCTTGCGCCTAAAACCCTCTTTTGTGTTCCAACAAAACCAGTGAGGATGAATTTCTCTTCAAAAGGTCAGTAAATAAAATAAAACATGGCCATGGGGTTGGAACATGGTAAAAGCAGAGAAGGCATTAGGAGAAGGTGGTGTGAGGAAAGCACATAGTTTGTGCAATGTTGGGGGCAACAAGAGCACACCTACATCCTGAGAGGGGTCACTGGTCACAGACACTATTAACAGTGAAATCATCGCCTCGGCCACTGGACCCCTGATTAGGACTACAAACATAACTGCTCTAATGCCCACAAAAACAGTTTAATGCTCTGCATGCTGCAGAGTTTAAGCTAAGACCTCGTGTAGAAATTGACACCTTAAAACCTATAGGATTCTGAGCTCAGAAAAAAGGGAAGCAGCAATATAAAAACAACTATTAGAATTTTAGTATATGGAGTACTAAGAAAGCTTAAAGGGAGAGTCATATGTTTTAATTCCATTCCAACAACCTTTCTGAAGTGCACTTACATAATGTCAGATACATTGGAAATACAAAACATCTGGAGGAGTGTTAAATACCCAGTGCCAATCTAGTGCTTTTTAGGTGTCGGCTAGTAACGCGCAAAGCGCGTTCTCGCCAGAGAACTATAGCTGTCGTCTCAGCCGACAACGAGCTGGAATGTGGAGACAAGACCTGGCGGCACGCGCAGCGTTGTCCCATAGGATAACGTTGTGCGCGTGAACTTCTGCCGACAGCATGGCAGAAAGGACGGGATCGCGACGCGCGCCTCGTGAACAGTTCACGAGTTTGGAATGCAGGGGGAGTTAGCAGAGGGGCGCTGATAAACAGGCAGGCGCCCTGCGCGTGGGAGACGGGCTGGCCATGGTTGCGAGCGCTGCCTTATACAGAGAGCTGTCCATGTCTTTCTTCAACCCTCGCCTCGTAAAGAAGTTTAGAGCTGCGGCTTGAGGGTTGTCATGTCTGTTTTATATAGTGCTGATTTTTGGTATGTAATTAACGGATTTCTGAGCACTCTTTAAGCACTTCAGAGGCAAACTGGTGACGGGAAATGAAAGAGGTTAAGATCGCACGATAAAGTAAAATTAGGAATGTGGGATTAGAAATCAGTCCCCCACGCCGTTGCACAACTGGAAACTTCACCCCTTCTGTTCCCAGCCTGTGCCCAGAGGCTGTGAAGTCTGTGGCGGGCGCTGTACCCGTGGACGCACGTACTTGGCTGGCACACTGTGCTCGTGGCAACCTTTCACTGCAGGCTGCATCACTGCGCGGCTATGCCAGGCATGCCCATCGCTGCATCTCACCAGCACCCGCTGCTTGCTGCGGGCACTGCACTATTGCACCTATTATGACTAGTTTGGGGCTAGCAGGCAAAGGCACTTCTCCAAACCCACCCGCTGCTTGCTGCGGGCACTGCACTATTGCACCTATTATGACTAGTTTGGGGCTAGCAGGCAAAGGCACTTCTCCAAACCCACCCGCTGCTTGCTGCGGGCACTGCACTATTGCACCTATTATGACTAGTTTGGGGCTAGCAGGCAAAGGCACTTCTCCAAACCCACCCGCTGCTTGCTGCGGGCACTGCACTATTGCACCTATTATGACTAGTTTGGGGCTAGCAGGCAAAGGCACTTCTCCAAACCCACCCGCTGCTTGCTGCGGGCACTGCACTATTGCACCTATTATGACTAGTTTGGGGCTAGCAGGCAAAGGCACTTCTCCAAACCCACCCGCTGCTTGCTGCGGGCATTGCACTATTGCACCTATTATGACTAGTTTGGGGCTAGCAGGCAAAGGCACTTCTCCAAACCCACCCGCTGCTTGCTGCGGGCATTGCACTATTGCACCTATTATGACTAGTTTGGGGCTAGCAGGCAAAGGCACTTCTCCAAACCCACCCGCTGCTTGCTGCGGGCATTGCACTATTGCACCTATTATGACTAGTTCGGGGCTAGCAGGCAAAGGCACTTCTCCAAACCCACCCGCTGCTTGCTGCGGGCACTGCACTATTGCACCTATTATGACTAGTTCGGGGCTAGCAGGCAAAGGCACTTCTCCAAACCCACCCGCTGCTTGCTGCGGGCACTGCACTATTGCACCTATTATGACTAGTTTGGGGCTAGCAGGCAAAGGCACTTCTCCAAACCCACCCGCTGCTTGCTGCGGGCACTGCACTATTGCACCTATTATGACTAGTTTGGGGCTAGCAGGCAAAGGCACTTCTCCAAACCCACCCGCTGCGGGCATTGCACTATTGCACCTATTATGACTAGTTCGGGGCTAGCAGGCAAAGGCACTTCTCCAAACCCACCCGCTGCTTGCTGCGGGCACTGCACTATTGCACCTATTATGACTAGTTTGGGGCTAGCAGGCAAAGGCACTTCTCCAAACCCACCCGCTGCTTGCTGCGGGCATTGCACTATTGCACCTATTATGACTAGTTCGGGGCTAGCAGGCAAAGGCACTTCTCCAAACCCACCCGCAGCTTGCTGAGGGCACTGCACTATTGCACCTATTATGACTAGTTTGGGGCTAGCAGGCAAAGGCACTTCTCCAAACCCACCCGCTGCGGGCATTGCACTATTGCACCTATTATGACTAGTTCGGGGCTAGCAGGCAAAGGCACTTCTCCAAACCCACCCGCTGCTTGCTGCGGGCACTGCACTATTGCACCTATTATGACTAGTTCGGGGCTAGCAGGCAAAGGCACTTCTCCAAACCCACCCGCTGCTTGCTGCGGGCACTGCACTATTGCACCTATTATGACTAGTTCGGGGCTAGCAGGCAAAGGCACTTCTCCAAACCCACTGCATGTGCCCATAGCGCCGAAAGTGCTGCTAGGCGCTGCGGACTACCGTCCCTCGCAAACAAATACACCTTAAGAATGTAAATCCCGTGCACCAGAAGGCGTATGCCCGCCAAGCAGTAGTGCACCATGCCAACCTTGGGTATGTGGTGTATGCTGCGTAACTTGTGTCAGAACACTTCAGCGCTCGAAAGCAGCCTCGCTGGCAAGTGGCGCTTTACTGAACACATGGATTTTTAATGAAATGAACCAATTTCTGCAATAACACTGCAATGTGTGTAAATACAGTGCTCCATATTCAGTGCACAATTTAAAAAGACGGCGGATAAAATGTACACCGTGGGAGTAAATAAATGGCTCCTCTGCGCTATCCAAACGCTCATAAATTCCCTACGAAATAAACCAAAAAAAGTCTTTCGCGTGGGCTATTTAATCCCGACTGGACATTTCAGCGCCTGTTTACCTTGCTTGTTTGAAGTAACTGTGCTTCTATGCGATGAGCTAATGGTCTGCTTTTGTTACAAATAGCGCTCAACAGTCGATCCAGCTTTGTTTCTAAACACTCGCAATTGCTGCAGATAAAGCCCGTACATAAAAGCAATTTGCCCAGGAACACACCTGTATACAGGGAAAGCCCGGATTGGAAGTCGGGTTTGCTCGACTCCCCGCTGAAAGCATTCTCCGATGTTTTACTGCTTTACAATTATTGTCAGGATAACATGAGCCATATTTTGTTAGGAACGACAGAAGTGCAATGGACACAATAATTTGTGAACTCACGAGCGAGTGATCAGAGTATTATTCTCGCGATAGAAGGGGGTCGGGCCGCACACATAGTTTGGAGCGCACGTCCACCCCACTGTTAGTGAAGTGGGGGGGGGGGGGGGTCTTTGCACGCCTCCCCATCCTGCCAGCACCCCAGTAAAGCATCTCAAACTTTGACACTCAGTCGATTCTTTCCGGAAAAAGTTTGTTGAACTCACAGGCGTCGTTCCATCTTCACCCTCGTGCAACTCCCTAACGCAGTGTGATATATAAATGGATATCACGCTCCATAGCGCACACTGCAGCACTTCAGCGCATGTAGGCGCCTCAGGGAGATAACACGATGCAGGAATTGGACACAATGAAGTATAAATTATTTTTAGCGGCACTCATTTCATCCTTGAAAAAAGGATGAAAGGTGAGTTGGCTCTGACGGAGTTCAGACCTGGGAGGCTGCACGCGCCCCCTCGGCGGGTGCTCGTCAGAAGCAGCCCCCTGTCTCGGAGGGCACCTCGTGTGACTGGCACAGACCGTGCCACACTCCCCTGCCTCGCCATGCCCCTGGAAGGAGCGCTGTGCTCCCACGGACTAGCGCTGTTGGCATAGACTTTCATGATTTGGTTGACCATACAAAAGTATGTTGCCTTTGTTTAGTGTTAACAGTACGATAATTGAAAGAACTGTAGGTCCTGTGGTGACACCTTGAGATTACTGACTGTATAAGACTGCCCTTCTGATTGATGAATTATCTGTCCTGCAAATATTTCTGCTGCCCCTTAATTGTGGTCCAGCCAGGGCACACCAGTAACCATGGCAAAAGAAGAACTGTAGAAAAATATATTGCTGCTAAAATGCTGCTACACTTTGAGTTTTATGCCACTAAATTGTCATTTGTGCGCAGCTATATTTGCTAATCTGTGCCTCAATATCCTGGAGGGTCTGACAAATGCAGTGTTTTTATGAGACTTTGGTTTTCATGTTTCGCCTGCATATTGTTTGTGAAGTCTTTTGTACATTTTAAGCTATTGGCACTTTAATTGACAATGCGTATTATTTTTGTTTTTTAAAACATAAATAAAAGGCATTGTTAATTACAATGCCAATAGCTTAAACTCGTTAAACACCCGTAGCCTGCTCGACTTTTAACACCGTGTCCTCATGTCTGCTCTAAAACTGCAAGTCAGGAGAGCACACTGTGAGGTCATCAGGCAGCGACGAAGAGGCTACTTCGCAAATGTAACTGTTTTATTGAATTGCAGTGCTGAAGTTTGCATGCACCATTGAACAATGCACAATATACCAGTGCTAGATCTGGGTTGTAACTATATACCAGAGGCCCGGACTCTCCTAATCTATGCAGTATCATATTTGTATTCAATTGGTAGGGGAAGCTTGAAGTTTCATTATTACAGCACACTTAGAGCAGCCTATCGCAATAAATTAATATTAATTCACTATAACTCCAGGGTAATGTTGGTGTATATTTTTGGGCCATATTGTGGGTAGTATGCACATATAGATGTTGTGTTGGCTGACGTGGCACTAACACAACTATCCTTGCTGCATGTCCAAGACCTCTGAACTAAAGGACATTAAACAAAGCTTCCTGGAAGTAAACCTTTACCCATGCAGGCTGGTACAATTACATGAGGCACTACAAATGCGCGCCAAGTGCCTATCCTGTGTATTTTTTTTTTTTTATAATTCTTTTTATTATTTTCAAAACAAAAGGAAATAGACGCATCAGGTGCCCTACCAGAGCATCACTACGCACCACCACAGCATCACTCAGCGCACCACCACAGCATCACTCAGGGGCAGCACAACATCACTATGCGCTACCAAAATGCTTATAAGTACAACAGTAACTTACAATATTATTATAATATAATATTTCCAACATTGCTTAATATTTTGCAGCAGCTATCATCTTGCAAATCATCTTTATACACCAATACAGACTTTGCTAAAAATGTAATGCAACACATTGTCATATACAATGCCAATAACTCAAACTTTAATGCTGCGAGACCTATTGCATTGCAAATGCTTGTTTTTTTAGCTCCTGTCCCATTAGGGGAAAGAGTTCAAGTGTAGCCAAACATTCCTGGGTGCTTCCTTCCACACACTGACAGAACACAGTAAGAATTGTAGTTTTATTGATACAGTACAAAGATATATATTCAATTCCTCCACATGGATGTCTTCACCAAAGTGAGATACGTTGGGAATATGAGAGGACAGGAAGAGTTTCCAAAATCATCTGGAACTCTTGTGCTTTTTGTTTAGCCTCCGTCCTATCTGGGCAAACAACTGAGTTTGGGCCCCAAGTATTCTTGTGGCTCTGTTCCCATAAAAACCACTCCTGAATATTTGTTAGCTTATGATTACCTACTTCGGTCTAGTTAGTCTATGTGCCGACTAGTGGCGTTCCAGTGTTCTTTCTTTGGAAGATATATATATATCACTCATCATTCCGAAATCCTTTCTCTAATGAATCTCACACCAGAGCCATGCTTCAGTGAAGTCTATTTTCTCCAGAGAAGCTCAATCTAGTTCATTCAGACCACACACCTATTACTTTCCATTACTGATACAGATGATCCACCACTCAGTTTAGATCATCTTCTACAAGACCTAGAGATTGATGCTAACTCCACCATCTCTAGTGGCCTCAAAACCAAATCCAAACTACCTGGGGGCAAGTCCATTCCATCGATGTTTTGCCACAACCTTGTGTTAGAAGACATAGATAGATATGAAAATAGAACTCGCACAGTGAAACACAGCACTAAGGACAATCTGACTAGAGGTGAAAGACTGGCCCTAAGAACATTGAGCACTGAGCAGAACATTATCATAAGAGGCGGACAAGGGGGGCCACGTGATAAGTATGAATAGCACCGACTATCACCAGGAGATATTGACCCAATTGCAAGACAGTTCATGTTATGAACTCCCGAGCAGCAATCCCACAGGCCCTTTGTCTTTTCTGATTAACAATAATTCCAACTGGCACACCCACGGTCTCATTAATGAAGATGAAGTATTGTACATGAAAGTTGTGAGACCGACTTTCCCTTGGATGTACACACTGCCCAAAATACATAAACAGGCCTCCTTTCCACCAGGGAGACCCATAATATCTGGTATAGGGGGTCCCACTGAGAAACTAGCACAGTATGTAGACCTGTTTCTTAACCCGATGGTCAAGAATTTACCTTCCTTCATATACTAAGCAAATCCTGGGTGTTTTAGCAGGTGTTCAATGGCAACCTGACGTGATCATGGCCACACTAGACGTGGTATCACTTAAGACCTCCATCAAACCTGACTTAGGTCTTAAAGTAGTCACTCATTTGGCAACACACCAATATGATTGTATCAATGATGGAGATCATACTCAACAACAATTGCTTCATGTACAACCGACAACGGTACAGACAAATCAAAGGTGTAACAATGGGCTCAAGGTTCTCACCCTCTTTTGCTAACCTATAAATGGGCTCTCTTGAATCTGAATGGATATGGGGGAAGAAGGGAGCACCATGGACAGATTGCATCCTATACAGAGTACGGTACATTAATGACTGTCTCCTACTTTGGTCCGGAGCACAAGAAAAACTCGAGTCGTTCTGTGAACACCAGAATTCAAACGACATGGAAATGAGGTTCACTTGTCACTCCAGCCCTAGCAGTGTAACCTTCCTGGATGTTGAACTGTACGTAAAAGAACACACTCCAGAGCAAACTCTACCGTAAAGAGACCAAGTGTAACTCCATCCTGCATGCTGGAAGTTCGCATCCCTAACGCCAAATACAGGCCATCCCCTATGGGGAATTCACAAGAGCCAGAAGGAATTGTAGCGAAGACACTGAATTCGAGTAATGCTTAACCAATATGAAAAACAGATTTGCCAAAAGGGGCTACAAACAACCAACCATAAACAAAGCAGCAAGAAGAATTGGGAAGACTGAAAGAAACACAACTCTCCAAGCCAAGAGGCACATCATATCTCCAAAGCAACCAGTGAGACTCATCACGGATTACAACGATGTGAGCGTGGTAATAAGAAACATTTCAATAAACACTGGGAAACCCTAATAGCTGATAAAACACTAGGCGAATGCATAACGACAAGACCCCAGATCACATTCAGACACGGCAGAACATTAAGAAACAGACTGAGTCCCACCGTTCCACGTACGGCTGCCATCTCTTCCTGGCTCACTCCACACATGAAAGGTTTTTTCAAATGTGGCTGCTGTGGAGTTTGCAAATGGGCTGTAAATGGCACCAAGGATTTCTCAGGGTTCAACAAACACAAATACAACATTAATCGCAACATCAACTGCAGCACCAAATATGTTGTATACATTCTTGAATGCACATGCAAGAAACAGTATGTTGGGAGCACCATAAGCACCTTGAAGGAAAGAATTACGGAACATGTCAGGGAAATGCACAATGGAGATTCCAGATACCCGATGGCTTTCCATGTAGCATCCTGTGCAACGCAAGGACCTCACAAAAGACTGGCATTCTTTGACATAGACGTAACAGAACCAAGCATTAGGGGTGGCAATCGCGAACAGACTGAGACGGCTTGAGGTAACTTGGATAATGCGTCTACATTCAGTCAAACACGGTCTGAACATCGACCATGAACTACAATACTTTCTGGGTTCCTGATACCACCTGTCCACTGATTGGATTTTGCCTAGATTTGTGAAGCGTCTCATTCTGAATTAGATTCTATTCCTGTGCCTCATATTCACCACTTACAGAGCTCATTTTTGTATTTCACTTTTCTAGTTTCTGTACCCCCATGCTGTAGAGTTTCGAATACAGATCTCCCCACCACAGAGACATACACATCCTTTTGTTGGTGTTTTCTTTTACCGCGAAAACACAGGGAAAAGGCGACATTTTGCCTTCCCGTTCTACCCTTTCTTTTGAGGAACCTGCCATTTAATTTGATATACCCGTATTAATTACCGGGTTGGTAGTATCACCTGTATTGCAGTGAGTGCGTTTGCCTGTTCCTCATTCGCATTATTATTTTGTTATCAGATCCAATTTCGGAGTGCCTTTTCTCTCATTAAACGCTTTTTGCACACTTTTCCCTTAGACTACCGCACTACACACTGTCCCTCAATACAGGTAGTTTCTTTATTTTTCTATTCATTCTTGCTCTCGCTACGACAGCATGGATAGCCTCTTAAGCTCATTGATTCTAGTACATCAACACTGCATTTTTTGTGTTGTTAATCCTGTGCAAATGCCTACCTTAATTTGTATTTATTCAAGTTATCTGGGCCGGCTATATATTTCAATACGACATGAGTTTTGGTTAATAATTGGGTTTTCTTTGTTCTCATTCCGTACTTACTGTTTATATAAATTGAATTATCTTGGCATTGTGTTAATATCATTAATACACACTTGAAGTCACATTTGATAACACTCACTCACCATTCACACCTAACACCACTTTGTTGGGATATATGTTTTTCCAATATATCCCTAACTGTTGGACCGATCGAATTAGGCAAGCTGAGATGTTGATTTTTTGTTTTCTCATGGTATTTGTCTTCCTCCTGAGACATTTCAAGCATATACTTTAAAAATCCCAAAACCCTTCTCTTTTGTGTGCAGTTAAGTCACGGTTTTTGTACTTTCTGCACCGCTCCTATAGGGAGTCCACGAGAATAGAGGTGTTTCCAGAGTGCTCACCTCACTTTTGTTTCCTTATGTATGCCTCCAAATATTTTTTTTCTTCATTTTGTAATATACCTTATGCTTTGTGTCCTTCCCAGCCCTGAAGAGTCACAAGATTACTTTCTTGTGACGAAACACGTGTCGGCTGGTTTTCTTTTCCATTTGTATTGACCAAAAATACTTGGTACAAAAAATCTTCGTAAAGATACTTCTAATGTCGACCTTCATATTTCTGAACTGAAAATACTTTGATGGGTGTTTTTTACACTAAAACCAATATCCATAATAACGTGTGCACAGGACATGGTTCTATCCTCAATCTAGTTCATGGTTCAGTGACGCCCACTCCCGAGTCCGTGCTTCAGTGACGCCCACTCCCGAGTCCGTGCGCCAGTGACGCCCACTCCTGAGTCTGTGCGCCAGTGACGCCCACTCCCGAGTCCGTGCGCCAGTGATGCCCACTCCCGGGTCCGTGCGCCAGTGACGCCCACTCCCGGGTCCGTGCGCCAGTGACGCCCACTCCCGGGTCCGTGCGCCAGTGACGCCCACTCCCGGGTCCGTGCGCCATTGACGCCCACTCCCGGGTCCGTGCGCCAGTGACGCCCACTCCCGAGTCCGTGCGCCAGTGACGCCCACTCCCGAGTCCGTGCGCCAGTGACGCCCACTCCAGAGTCCGTGCGCCAGTGACGCCCACTCCGAGTCCGTGCTTTAGTGACGCAGTAAGCAAGACCTTGTAAAAATTATATATATATATATATGATGTGAACAAGGGCTCAGGGAGCCCGAAACGCGTTAAGCACTCTCTCACGGTGATGAGCAAAAAATAAAGAAGATTTCAGCATCTGTCCTGGTCCTGTGGTCTGTCTCCTGTGCTTTGTAAGGAGTTTTCGTTGATATATATATATATATATATATATATATATACACATATATATATACACACACACACACACACACACACACACACAAACAAACACACACACTCGTATATGTATATATTTAGATGAATACATATACACTTGATTACTTATAGGGCCTTTCAACCAACCCTCTTCATCCAATGCTATTGTTGTGTTCTTCATGCTTTAATTCCACCCGCCACAGCATGTGGCAATGGATCAGTCCACTTCAGCCAACAACTGTGTGATGGCATTTTGCTCTTTCACAAGGCATATATGCCCACACAAAGTAGTTCCCCTCGGTGTCAAGGTCTACTATGGCAATATGTGTATTTTTAATACAAAAACACTTATTTTTGCTTTCACTTTTTTTTTTTAACACTGTCAAGCCTAGCATCATCCACAACAACGCAAGCACTGATAAACCCAAACGGCTGGCAGCCAAGGCCAGGTCGACTGGCTTTGCTAGTGCTAATTTATTTTGGGTCCCAAGTCGGATGTAGGGAAAGGGCTCTTTCATAGCGATTAAACAAAAAGGCATCATCTCAGCAACATACCTTGACTCCATCCAAGACCGCCTTTATGACTTCTCGGACCGTGCTGACCACTTCCTTATCTTCAGAGTTTACGCCCTCCAGCATCACCTGATCCGACCATCGAATGAGATTGGCAAGGCTCTGGTACACACGACTGTAGCAGGAGGATACAGCTGAGCTGTGGATGAAAGAAGACAAAGGGTCAAGCAATTAGAATAGGTGTTGGCCGTCACCTGTTATCCGTAGGGCTCTATCAGCCGCAATCACACCTCAACTCATAACTACCCATGCCAAGTGACTGAACTATGTCCAAGGACAGAACCACAAGACAATTTCCATAAATGGTACTGTTTTTAATTTGATCAAATAATCAATACCAACACCTTTCCAGATGATTGGAAAAAGATCTCCATTAGACCATTACTAAAAAAATCCAATCTTGACAGAGACGAACCAAGCAATTATAGACCTATAGCCAGAATTCCTTTCGCCGCCAAAATATTGGAGAAACTTCTAAACAAACAGCTATCCCACTATCTGATAGACGGCAACTGGCTGGATGACTCTCAGTTTGGTTTCCGTGAAGCACACGGAACAGAAACTGCTTTAATTACAGCAGTAGAAGAACTCCGGAAAGTGATGGACAACGGAGCGAAGGCAGTCTTGATATTACTTGACTTATCGGCGGCCTTCGATACGGTCATTCATGAAATTCTTTTAAACCGATTAAAAACAGCAGAATTACATGACACAGCATGTACCCTCATTAAATCCTATCTTGCCAACAGAACCTTTGCAGTAGAAGTAGGAGGAGCAAAATCTAAAGATTTTAATCTACCATGCGGGGTCCCGCAGGGATCATCATTAAGTCCCACCCTTTTTAACTTATACGTTGCCCCACTTGCAGAGATAATAAGAAAATGTGGTTTTACCGCAATATCATATGCTGATGACACTCAAATTGTAGTGACCATCAACAAGGATATAGAGGAAACAGCGGAAAAATTCCAACATTGTATGATACAGGTCAGCCAATGGATGGAAAGGAATTGCCTGAAGCTCAATGGAGACAAGAGTGAAGTGATGATATTAGGGGGTGACACAAACATCTGGTCCCCCGACTGGTGGCCCAAGGACATGGGCAGATGTCCTGGATCATCAGAAAAAGTGAAGAATCTGGGTTTCACCCTTGATATGAATTTATCATTTGAAGCTCAAGCCAATAAGCTGTCATCAACACTCTGGTACATTTTAAAAATGATAAAAAAACTATTTCCATATCTACCACAGGACTCTCGCAAAAGAGTAGTAACAGCATTAGCATTAGCAAGATTGGACTATGGAAATGGTCTATATGCAGGAGCCAGGAGAAAGATCATAGATCAATTACAACGCCTGCAAAATGCAGCAGCTAGACTGGTTCTAGACATACCTAGGTTTGAGCCAATAAGACACAGACTGAAAACTCTGCATTGGCTACCAATTGAAAAGAGGGTAAAATTCAAATCACTCTGTCTAGCCTATAAGGCATTACAGGGAAAAGGATCACAATTTCTGAGGTACCATTTGAAACAGTATGAACCCATGAGACCCCTGAGATCAGGCCAGATGAAACTAATTGCTGTTCCCAGATTCAAAAGAGCCAACTGGGGAGGGAGAAGTTTCCTGTTACATGCAGCACGTTCATGGAATCAACTGCCTTTTGTCATAAAAACCTGCCCATCTTTGGAAACCTTCAGAAAGGAAGTAAAAACATGTCTATTTTCTGAATAAACATCAATCATTGATGCAGAGATGGAATGGATTTATCTTAGCGCCAAGACGCCTACGGGCAATCGCGCGCTTTACAAATTGACAAATCAAATCAATTTAACAGAAATGGAAACTCTTATTACACAAATATGGGACTAGTAAAGTCATCAACAGTCCAAACTTTCCCCAGACACAAAATTGTCACAAGAGCATTCCAAGCCCCAGGTTGGCAGAATGTATTGTTACTGAATACACCAACAAGTGTTCCTTGCCTTTGGTAACACTTTTTGGTGGATACGCCAATGGAAGATTTCTTCTGAATTCCGCCAGGCATGAGACTGGACCTGGAACTTATTTTTTTTTAGAAGTTGCTCCGGTGTGACTTCCGGGTGCCAGCACTAAACTTCAGCTTTGTCTCACCACCAGAAGTGACAGTGTGGAGCTGTATACAGATGCCACCCCTGCACTTCAATGTCAGTTTACAAGAAGGAATTGTTCACCTTTGGGAAGGAGCGTCAGTAATAGATTAAAAACTAGGACAGTATGCAGAATACAACTTGGAACCCCATTAATATCTCATGATCGAGACTTCTTCAGGGCTCAATAAGGGTCAGAATTCAATCAATTGAAAAAAGTTACACATATTATGAAACATCAAGTTATATTCTTTGTAATCTGTCATTTTCAAGCTATACTTATATAAATGTTGTAAGGCATGGTGGTCAGAAACAGAGAATAACATACGCGGTCAAAGTGGTAACCCACCCTTATTGAGCCCTGAAGAAGTCTCGATCACGAGACAAACGCGTTGGCTAAAAGAAAATCACTTTTGGATTTTATTGTTTGGATCAAAGTAATAAAGAATGTATTCTGTTCATCTGTGGAGTCCGGACCTGCGCATTACACTATTCTCTCTTTGCACTTATTAACTATAAAAAGATTTATATGATATTTCTTTGATGGGTGCGGATTCCAAATGATTTTCCTTTGTGTTTTTGGGCTTGTGCTCAATAGGGAGTGAATAGGGTTGTACTCCCTGGTTTCTGGAGAAGTGTGGCTCACTGGTTAGAGCGGCAGACTCTGAAGCAGAGATCGGGCCGGGACCAGGGTTCAAGTCCCGAAGCGGCAGGGTCTTGGGATCAATGTCCGCGGACTCGATAATTCTCGCCTCGACGCCTACTCTAATCATGGGTCCCACGCTGCAACTCTGGGCAATAGCTTGCTTAATCTCCACAACGGCCCCTACAACACTGGGATGCCTAGCTTCACCTTGGGGGTGCCCAGGAGGGGCATCTCACAGGGAGAGCCAGGAAGGGTTCCACAGCATTATACAGTGCCGGGACGCCCCGTTGGGGCAGCTGTGCGCTTTACAAAGTACACTACATTTACATTTACATTTTTACATTCTTGAGCACCATCACAAGACTGTTTAGCCACTCATATTAATAGGTGCAGTTCATCTGCCTCGACCCTTTTTGTATTATTCCTTATTGATACCTAGAAGCTCACTTCACAGAATAGGGACGAAGGTGGGTAAGCGAGCAAGCAGCGCTTAGAGTTTCCACCACAGAGTTCCCAGTAGCTTGTCCTTCTGACGCATAATTCTAACTGTATATTCCTCACTTTTTGAATAGATATCAAGGCAGTACCTCCCAAAAGATGAAAGGTGGGAGGAGTGGACTTAAGGGCAGGAAATCCTGCAGGACCAAGTAGACAAAATGGCCTTCCGACGGACATTGTACTCAAGGTAGTGATGCCATCGCCCTTCTTCCACATGCATTTTGTAAAAGGCTGTGAAGTGTATATACAGGGCCACTGGAATTATACGTCAGGGGAGGGCCAAGTTATGTGGCAGCTTTGAGCAAATTATGCAGCAAGAAATGTCAAATTATGCGGTGTAATGCTGCGTATTTTCTGATAGTATTAGGTCGTTATTTTATCATTTTTACACTCGTTAACAGAGTCTGGGCATTGGTTGCACCCCATTAGGTCCAGTTTAACAATCAAAAATAGCAATAAGCTACAGAATGGAGATCAGTCCAGCTTTGAAAATGGTTTTCCACTACGCGGCAACATGTTTTATTTAAAATCAGCAGATTATGTAGCAGGTGGTGAATTATGTGGCAAATGGGTCAAATTTGTAATTATGCAGAAAAATGCCCAGCCGCACTTTTGCATATTTCTAGTGGCCCTATATATATCTCCACTAAACAGCTGCAGTATTTAAAACTGCACAGCGTTCGGTTATATTGCAGACTTCTGCGATTCACTAAAGTTTCTGCTCTGGAAATGATCTGTCCAAAGCCCTCTAGTTAACAACAACCGTCAGACCATACCAAAGTGAAGCAACTCTACTCTGGCTTTGTGCCAAGCACCAGCATTAAAGAATGGTACATGCCAATGATGATTGGATGTAATATGGCTAGATGTCACATTAGGCCAGAAAATATTTACGTTTTGTAACAAAGATAGGTATACAATGTGCCATGCTGCAGAATGCCTGATTAACAAAGCACGTCACAAACCAAAGCCTTTGTTCCCTCAATGGTGCTGACACGTAGGGGAAGAAACACACAATCTGGGAATAGACCCTGCAACTCCTTGCTCAAATCGAAGGTGGAAGAGATGGATGGTGTATTCTAGCCTGACGCTGCCAAGGGAAGGAAGGACTACCAGTACAAGACTGAGAAACCAGCGCAGCTTCAGAAGTACAGCCTTCGAGAAGAGGATTTCCAACAGGAGGAAGATATCTGGTGATACATGATCACAAAGACCAACACTTTTTTCTGCCCTCCGTTGCTTTCTATTCATCCTTTACTAGCAGAGCATGGGCAGTGGCTTCAGCCTACAGCTGGTAGACCAGCTAGAAGACTCTGCATTCCTTCCGCGCCCTTGCACCCGACTCACAAGCACTTTGTACCCCACGGACTTCAGCAGAACCTCAACAGGTTCTGCACACCACTGGAAGCGCAGAGTGGAACCTCAAGAGGACCCACATCCCAGCTCCCATCCTGCACCCTAAGGACTTGAGGAGAATCAGGTTATGCACACCACCGGAAACGCACAGTGGGATCTCAACAGGACCTGCACCCGAGCTCCCATCCTGCACCCTGAGGACATGAGCAGAAACCGGTTATGCACACCACTGGAAGCGCAGAGTGGCAGCTCAACAGGATCCGCATCCCAGCTCCCATCCTGCACACTAAGGACTTGAGGAGAATCAGGTCATGCACACCACCGGAAACGCACAGTGGGATCTCAACAGGACCTGCATCCGAGCTCCCATCCTGCACCCTGAGGACATGAGCAGAAACCGGTCATGCACACCACTGGAAGCGCAGAGTGGCAGCTCAACAGGATCCGCATCCCAGCTCCCATCCTGCACCCTAAGGACTTGAGGAGAATCAGGTCATGCACACCACTGGAACCGCGCACAGTGGAACCTCAAGAGGACCCACATCCCAGCTCCCATCCTGCACCCCAAGGAATTGAGCAGAAACCGGTCATGCACACTGTGAGAAGTTGGCCTGATGTGCAGTGCTCACTATTCTAGTGATCACTATATATCAGTCCAAACAACCCTTATTGATGATTGGTTGTAAGTCAACCTTATAGACCAGCTATCCTAGTAGCATGGATACGAGCAGTCTAAGGCTAAGACTCTAGAGGGCGTGTTAAGCCAGCTGTTTTACCATCACATTACCCCTTGAACACCCAGTGAAAGGACACCACACAAGTGTTATGAAAATAAACAGTGTATTTATTAGAATCACAACAACCATGTACTCTTTATGAGGACAGGGTGCTAGGCACACAACAAAACTCTTACGAAAATACTTAAGTTAGCACAGTATACACAAATGCCCGAGGGGCACGAAAAACCATATACTTTAAAAGTGGAATGCGAAATTACTAGCAGGTAAGTACAGTACTAATAGGCTTTGGAATCGCTAGGACTGGACTAGGGAATCGTTAGATTACTTCTAGGAGACCTAGGGGACTCGGGTGCAGAGTGTGCACTCTCACGCGGGATGCGGGACAAAGTCTATGGAAGCTAGTAACGCTAAAGTTAGTGTTCACGGGCGAACCCGACCTGGTAGGGAGAAAACGACAGTGGATCCTGACCCTTGGATAGTGAGGCTATGCTGGGGCACCGAAATGCCGAAGTTACCTAGCCCAGGGGCTGCAGCTGCATAGGTCTCAAAAGACGTTGGGAATCCTCGTTGCCGGACCAGGAGCCTGGAAGAAAGGAGTTGCTGGCAGGCGACCAGTGAAGATTGTTCGAGTGATCCAAGCCTGGATCGAAGATGGATGACACCTGAAAGCAGAGGGGACCAAGTTCGGGACTACTAGCCAGTAGTCAGTGGGCACCAGGAGGGCACCGGTTGGCAGTCACCTCGACTAGGTGGGTGGGCGACGCTGGCTCTGCAGATCTCACGGACCAGGAGGCGTTGTCGGCGACCAGGATGGAGAGGCGAGCTGTCCCACGATGGATGAAGCTGTCGGCGTCGAAGTTACCCAGGATTGGGCAACAAGCCTTGGCTAATTCAAGCCCACGCGGTGGACTCAAAATGGCGTCTTGAGTGGACCAGGAGGGTCCGGGGTGCACCTCTTCAGGAAGGGAGCAAGGGCCAGTCTGGAGCAACCAGACCAGCAGCAGAAATGTCGTCGGGCGTCGTTCAGAAGGCCACAAGCCAGCGGGCTAGTAGCCAAACAACGCGGTGAGCAGCAAAAAGCAGAAGGGCCCCACGCAGATCGTGGAGATGCTGGGAGGCTGCACTTCGGTGCTGGAGCTGCTCAGGGTCGGGGCTTCTCGGACCCCAAAGCACTCACCAGGAAATTACTCGGCGGGCTTGCTGTGCAGAAGTCGTGCAGTCTTGCAGATGACCGGTCCCTCGAGGTCTCGTCGCACCCACGGTTCTCAGCTGGGCTGTAGAGGTGGGTAGAGGTCAGAGGTGCCAGGGAAGCCGGTTCTCGTCGAGCTGGTCAGTCGGATTCCGGAGGAAGGACTTGCAGCTGACCGCAGTGTTCTTAAGATGGTGCCTGCGGATGCAGGGTGACTACTCCTTAGCCACAAGGGAGAAATCTTAGGAAGAAGTCTTGAGTTCCTTTCGTAGAAAGTAGTTTCAGGATTCAAAGATGATCTGTTTTGGAAGGGGGCCAGTCTCTACCTTTACCTGGGAAAAGGGGGCTGGCACGCGACTAGGTCCTGCCCTATGGGTGGGACCAGGAGGGGGTGGTTACACCCACTTCCTTGGCGGGCTTTTCCCCAGCACAGGGTCTGGAGTGTCCCTGGAACTGGTTCAAGCCAGCCTATGCACAGTGAGCACCGGGGTGCCACGTGCAGTCACCTTCCTCTGTAGCCCTGCCTACCTACAATACACAAAATCCTGTCTGGGACGGTGCTGGCACCGCCCCTGGCAGGAAACCCTTTGTCCTTATCTCCTGCTCTGGGAGGACTCCCAGCAGCAGGAGGGCAGACTTGTGTCTCGGTGGCAGCATCCATTTTGTGGAGCTGAGGCTCTGTTTGACTTTAACCGGGGTTAGGGGTTACATACATGTCGTGTCCCTCTAGAAGGGTGGAATGCTAACCCCGTCGCCAGAATTGGCGAGGGGTTAGTATTCCAATTCGTATGACACCTTACTCGACATGTTTTGATAAAGCGATACCAGAGTTGGCATTTAACCGCGAGGATTATAATGCACTTAAGAGTATATGGTATGCGATATCATGGAAACGGCTAAGGGATAGATCCCGAAAGCCGCAGACAGGCTCAGCTCATGCCAGAGCACCATCTCACACGATTCCAAGCACTCTGCCTTCAGGATTGTTAAGGCCTGCCATAGGAGTGACTGATAGGAGATCTGTGTGTCCATTTTAGGGTTAGATATAGGTATACTATATCTAAAGCAAAGGGTGAGTACACCACCTTGCCCCAGCTGTCGTGCAGCCAGTTGTGTCAGTTTAGTTAGTCAATCCAGGGGTGGCACAATACATGCTTCAGCCCCTGGGAGACTTCTGGGTGCACCTCAGCCCTGGGTACAGGGACTTGGAGAGGGACCAGTGCCAATTCAGTACCTGAGTACAATTTGGATAGAGAGAACAGCTAGGCTGTGGGTCTGATTAGCAGGCCCACAGCCAGGGAAAGTCGTAAACCAGTGAAGCAAAAAGCAAAAATCTGGGTGATCATAGGATTGCAGACCCTACTCTCCTACACACACCACTGGAAACGCACAGTGGGACCTCAACAGGACCTGCACCCCAGCTCCCATCCTGCACCCCAAGGACTTGAGCAGAAACCGGTCATGCACACCACTGGAAATGCATAGTGGCAGCTCAAGAGGATCCGCATCCCAGCTCCCATCCTGAATGAAGTAAGGAAGAAATGACTATTAGCCTTATAAAGCACAAACTTTGCCAAGAGGCGTCAAGGCACTGCGGAACGGGGCCAACAGAAGATAATGTGTAAGGCTCACAGTGATGAATGGGTGAAAAGGAGGAAAGAATGAGACTCCAGTCCAGAGATTGAGGAGAGAAGGGAATTCCAGAGTTTGGCCGCAGCAGAAGAAAAGGCTCTACCCCCTCTATCTCACTTTCCTAAACCTTGGGACTACCAGCAGATTGCTCCTGGCAGATCTTAATTGCTTGATAGGACCATATCTTCAAAAGAGCCTTTCAATGCCTACCGACCCAATATTATAGAAAGCCTTATGAGTGAGGCAAAGGGATTTAAACAGGATTCTTTGGCCAGAAGGGAGCCAGTGCAGCTTACTGATAGAGCCAAAACCGAACGGTATTTGGGAAGGCCCATCACCAGCCTGGCAGCAGCGTTCTGCACCATTCTGTAGTCGAGAAGAGAGCATTACAATAGTCCAATCGGGACAACACGAGGGCAACAACAGCCTGTTTTCAGGATGAAAAGGAAAGAAATTGAGAAATCTTCCTGAGAGTCCTAATAATCCAAAAGCAGGTGGACAACGCTCTACTAATCTGGGGGCACAGGGAAAGGGAGTCATCAACTAAGATGCCAAGGTTTTATGCAATGGACTCGGGGCATGGGCAAGGGCAAAGCGTATCAGACCTCTGACCAGATGTCCTGTTGGTTTCCAAAGACTAAAATGAATATGCTACTTACCAGTATGCATCTGTTCTTGGCATGTAGGGCTGCTAACATTCATATCTAGTGCAGAGATCGCCGCCTAGTGTTGGGTCCGGATGATTGCACATTGTTGTCCTGGAAGAGTCTTCGAAGTATCACGAGATAGGTGGCTCCTCCCCTGGACTACAGTGCGCATGGGCATCGGCTCCATCCCCAGATTGTTTTTAGCCATTGTGGCAGAGATGGAGTGAAATAGTGTAAAGGATGTCCATGCTAATGATGAATGCAAGATAGTGTCTGCAGCCGCTACGGGCACCGGGGAGGAGGGAGGGCGATATGAATATTAGCAGCCCTACATGCCAAGAACAGATGCATACTGGTAAGTAGCATATTCAGTTCGAGGCATGTGGGCTACTAAATTCATATCTAGTGCATAGAATACATAGCAGTCCCTCCATTAAGGGCGGTTGCCCGTGCCAGCTGCAGAAGCTTGAAAAAGTGTCTTGAGAACAGCCTGCCCTACAGCTGCTTGCTGCTTGGAATGCACGTCCACACAGTAATGTTTGGTAAATGTGTGCGGTGTGACCCATGTGGCTGCTCTGCAAATGTCCTCTAAAGGAATGTTCCCCAGGAAAGCCATGGACGCCCCCAACTTGCGTGTGGAGTGCGCCCTTGGGGGTATTGTTAAAGTGCGCTTAGCTTTTTGATAACAGATTTGGATGCACTTAACAATCCATCTGGCTATTCCCGCTTTGGAAATGGGGTTGCCTTTGTGCTGTGCTGAGAAGGCAACAAAAAGTTGTTGTGTTTTCCTAAAGTGTTGTGTTCTGTCAATGTAGTACATCAACGCCCTCCTAACGTCCAGTTATGGAGCATTCGCTCAGCTACAGTTTGTGGGTTTTGGAAGAATGCGGGTAGGTCAATAGTTTGATTGATATGAAACTGTGACACCACCTTAGGAAGTGAAGGCGGACCCACCGTTGGGAGCACGGGTGGAGGCGTTTCCGAAGTTGGAGTTCCCGGTCCAGAACCTGCTGATTCAGATGGTGGGAACCTCCGATAGTAATCGTCCAGCATAAATTGTAAGTTGGATATTAAATCCAAAGGAACTTGAGCAACAGGGGTACTCACAGGCATCGACACATCAACAGGAGAGTGAGAATCATCATATTCTTCATCTTGAAGTTTAATATGTAACTCCGATGGACTAGTAGCTTGCCCAAAAGTATTCTGGACCATCTCATTCTCACTGTCAGAGTCCAGAAGTTGGTCTGGCACTTCAGAGGACACATTTTTAGGTGAAATACAAAGGGGTGAAAGCCTCATTGCAGTGTTGCGCAGTTGCTCTGATGCTTGCCGTGGTGTTAAAAACACCGTCGACGGAGACCACACTTGTAGTGCTGTGCATGATGACAACTGCGGCGTCGTCGGAGGATTACCTCCCGATGGTTTTGTCGTCGAAGGAACACCTCTCGTCGACGGGACACCCTTCGTCGACGGGACACCCTTCGTCGACGGGACACCCTTCGTCGACGGGACACCCTTCGTCGACGGGACACCCTTCGTCGACGGGACACCCTTCGTCGACGGGACACCCTTCGTCGACGGGACACCCTTCGTCGACGGGACACCCTTCGTCGACGGGACACTCTTCGTCGACGGGACACTCTGCGTCGACGGAACACCCTTCGTCGACGGAACACCCTTCGTCGACGGGACAGTCTTCGTCGACGGGACAGTCTTCGTCGACGAGTCACTCTTCGTCGACGGTGTTATTTTCGTCGACGGCGTAGAGCCTGACGACGAGCTCGTCGACGGAGCCTTTTTCGTCGGCGGTAAAGCCTTTAGAGGTGTCGACAACGAGGCGTCGACGACGGACGTCGACGAAACAGGCCTCACAGATACAAATACCATAGTTGGAGACGCCGTAGACGATGAGATAACCATACCAGGTTTAGGAGAGGAAAATGTTACCGTCGAGGTCACTGAAGTCGTCGTTCTCGTCGACGAGGAAGCTGAAGAGGACATCGCAGGAGTTGGAGACGAAGTCTGTGGTAAAATCCTTTCAGAAGATAGGGGAAACTTGAGGTTTTTCCCCTTTTTGGAAGCAGAAGCTCCTTCCATGCCCTTGGTTGTGGGGACAGCCTGAGAAGTAGAAGGCTGATCCAGTCCCTTAGCAGGTGGTTGTTTTTTAGGCAGTTTAGCCTTGGGAGATGACATTCCCTCAGGCGCAGGCCTCTTCCTGGAGGCTGAAGTAGAACCAGAGGTGACGCTTCCTACCTCAGAAACAGGATTAGAAGAATCCTTTAGCCTTTTCAACCACAGAAGTAAACGACCCTCTCTATCCCTGAGAGTCTTTTGAGGCATGGTTCTGCAGATCTTACAGTCAGAGGCCTGGTGATCTGGGTAGAGACAATAGATACACTTTTTATGTGGATCTTTTTCAAAAAGCCGAAGCTTACCACAGCAGGCACAGGCTCTAAAGAGAGATTTCTTAGAAGACATCCTTAAAAGTAGAAACAAATGAAGTTAGAAGTAAGAAACTGAGCAGAGCTCAGGGAGACTCCCTTACACACGACGTGCGGTAGAAAATCTGAGAGCCTGAGCCTCTGGGGAGAACATTCTGGTGGGTGCTGGCGCCTGATTGGCTGTAGTTTGGACTATACATAATGACTATGAGAGTCATAGATGTGGAAGTTTTTTGCCTACTGTACCATTGGCTGCTTTACTTCCTGGTTCATTTCTATTGGTATTACTACATATTAATGGCATTTTATTGCTTTTTTATGTACCGTGGGACTCCCACTCCGACGACGGGGAATGATTCAGGCATGTGAATCTACGAAAGAAACCCCTAATACTGGAGAATTTGGGGTTAGTGCGTAGCACCACCCTGTTTGAATGTATCTGGATGAAAGGCTCTTGGATTGTGAGCGCCTGCAGCTCACTAACGCGCCTAAGCGATGTAATAGCAATGAGGAAAGCCACTTTCCATGTAAGAAATTGAATTTCGCAGGAGTGCAGTGGCTCGAAGGGCGGACCCATCAGCCTCGTGAGGACCACATTGAGGTTCCACACTGGAGCTGGTGGTGTTCTCGGAGGAATGACTCGCTTCAGTCCCTCCAGGAAGGCTTTAATGGCAGGCACCCTGAAAACGGAGAGGTGCTGCCTATTTTGGAGATAAGCCGCTATGGCGGATAAATGTATCCGAATGGAAGCGTACGCCAGATTGCATTTGTAAAGATGTAACAAATAGCAGATGATGTTAGGAATGGATGCATCTAGCGGGTTGATATTGTTGTCAGTACAGTAGATGACAAACCGCTTCCATTTCGCCGCATAGCAAGCTCTGGTTGTGGGCTTTCTTGCCTCCCGAATGATGTCCATGCATTCTGGAGGCAGGTTGAGGTAGCCAAATTCTAAGACCTCAGGAGCCAGATCGCCAGATTGAGCTGTTGCGGATCTGGATGCTGAATGTCGCCATGGTTCTGCGTCAAGAGCCTGGATGTGAGATGTAGCCTTTGATGCGGTACCACGGAAAGTTCTAGAAACGTGGTGTACCATGGTTGGCGTGCCCATGTTGGAGCAACCAGGATGAGAGTCATCGAGTGTTGCTTTAGCTTTCTTGCCACCAGCGGAATGAGAGGCGCTGGGGGAAAAGCGTACGCAAATTTGCCTGACCAGTTCATCCATATCGCATTCCCTTGCGATTCCGGGTGAGGGAACCTGGCGGCAAAGCTTTGGCATTTTGCGTTTTCCCTTGTGGAAATAGGTCTATCTCCGGATGACCCCACTGCTGGAAGTACGGGTGGAGCACTGATGGATGTATCTCCCACTCGTGCATTTGATGGCTGTACCTGCTGAGCAGATCCGCCATCTGATTGTCCTTGCCCGGGAGGTGTTCTGCCATGAGGAAGATGTTCCTCTGAATGGCCCACTTCCACATGCTCTGAGCTAGATGAGACAGCTGTGGCGAGTGAGTACCTCCCTGCTTTTGGATGTAGTACAAGGCTGTCATGTTGTCCGTCCGGATCAACACGACCTTGTTGCACAAATGTACTTTGAAGGACTTGAGCGCCATGAAGATTGCCATCAATTCCAGGTAGTTGATGTGCAATCGTTGTTGCTGGGTTGACCACAGTCCCTGCACCGTGTAGTGTAGCACATGCGCTCCCCACCCCTGGAGAGATGCGTCCGTTGTTAGGACAATCTGTGGCACAGGCTCTTGGAACGGTCGTCCCTTGCAAAGGTTGTGTGGATTCCACCAATGCAGAGAGTTGTATGCTCGACCGGTCACCAACACTAGGTCTGTCAGTTGTCCCTGAGCCTGTGTCCATTGATTTGCCAGGCATTCTTGAAGGGGGCACATGTGCAACCTTGCGTGCGGGACTATGAAGATGCAGGAGGCCATCATGCCTATCAACTGCATGAACACTCTCGCTGGCAGGGAGTGTTGCGGTCTGAATCTTTGGATCAGTGACAGAATGCTGTTGATTCTGACTGTGTTTGGCTGAGCCATAGCCGTCAGGGTGTTTATTGTCGCGCCCAGATACTGCCGCACATGGGCTGGTGGAAGGTGCGACTTTGGGTAATTCGGCGAGAACCCCAGACTGTGAAGGAGTTGAATAGTGTGGGACATGTGTGAGGCGCACTGTCTTTCCGACTTTGCTTGCACGAGCCAGTCGTCGAGGTACGGGTATACATGTATGTTCTGTCTCCTGAGGTGCGCCGCCACCGCCGCCAGACACTTCGTAAACACTCTGGGGGCAGTAGTCACTCCGAAGGGTAGCACTTTGAACTGATAGTGCATGTTGTGAATGGTAAACCTGAGGTATTTTCTGTGGGACGGGTGGAGTGGGATGTGGAAGTAAGCATCCTTGAGGTCTACGGTTGCCAGGAAGTCCCCTTGGTTTAGAAGGGGAAGTATCTGTTGCAGTGTCAGCATGTGGAAATGTTCTGACAGTATATACATGTTGAGAGGGCGTAGATCCAGAATGGGTCTGAGGGATCCGTCCTTTTTTGGGATGAGGAAGTACAGGGAATAGACCCCTGTTGCTTCCTCCTCCACTGGCACGAGTTCGATTGCTCCTTTTTGCAGCATTACTAGCACTTCCTGCTGCAATAAGTGCAAGTGCTCTGCCGACATAGGACGGTGTCTTGGGGGAATGTTGGGAGGAGTGGATGTTAACTCCAAACAATAACCGTACTGGATTAGTTTTCTCACCCACCTGTCCGTGGTGATGGACGACCAGACTGGCAGGAACTGCTGGAGTCTTCCCCCGACAGGTGTTGGATGGTCGGGGGGGCAGTGACAGGGAGTCACTGTTTGTTTGCGGCAGAGGAACGGGGATTGGTGTTCCCTCTGCCCCTGCCTTTGGCACTGTTACCTCGGTAACCCCCTCTACCTTGCTTGGGATACGAGGATTGCGCACCACCTTTTGTGAATTGTGATTGTTGTCCCATGTGTCCTCTGGTAACACTACGCGCTCCTGAGCGACAAAAAGTGTTGCCCCTGAACTGTTGTGATTGAAGCGCCCCCATGGACTTAGCAGTTTCGTTGTCCTTTTTAATCTTTTCAAGTGTGGTGTCTACATCTGGGCCAAACAGTCTGTCAGGATTGACGGGCTGGTTGAGGATTGTAGTTTGGATGTCAGGCTTAAATCCAGATATACGAAGCCAGGCTTGGCGCCTTAGCATGACGCTAGTGTTAATTCCTCTAGCCGCTGTGTCCGCTACATCAAGTGCGCATTTTATTGCAGCGTTTGATATAAGCTTTCCCTCTTGTATGAGCATTTCGCCAGCTTCTTTATACTCATCAGGCAGATGTTGAAGGAGCTGTTCTAGGGTGTCTTAATGCGCCCTATCGTAACGCGCTAACAGTGCCTGTGTGTTTGCGATACGCCATACATTAGCAGCCTGCGCAGCGACCCTCTTGCCAGATGCCTCAAGCACTTTCGACTCCTTGTCTGGTGGAGGAGCTTCACCAGTTGTTTGGGAGTTTGCCCTCTTGCGGGCATTCGCGACCACCAACGAATCCAGAGGCAACTGTCCCCGAATATAGGCAGGGTCCCCAGGTGCAGGTCTGTATTTTTTTTCTATTCGTGGGTTTACCACTCTCGCCCTTGTAGGTTCTTTAAAGATCTCTGGCGCATGTTTAAGGACACCTTTCAACATAGGAAGTGTTTTGACTGTTCTTTCAGAGACAGAGAAAGTGTCAAACAGGAAATCCTCTTCCACTGGGTCAGCATGCATATCTACATTATGATTTGCAGCTGCCCTCTCAATTAAAGCATTGAAAGCTGCTGAATCCTCAGTTGGTGAAGTACGTGCCCTAAAACCTTGTGGGTCCTGCACCACCTGATGACTTCCCTGGTCCCCAGCGTCGTCATATGAGTCCTGATGCACATCAGGGTCATTGCCAGTAGGGAAGTTGTATTGTTCATCTTGGTCTTCATCCTCACCCCCTGATTGGGTGGGGGAAGGGGTTGGCCTCCTCCGTGGGGGAGGTTGCAGAGGTTCAACAAGGGCAGGTATGTCCTGTGTTTGCCTTTTCTTTTTCAGTGGAATTACAAATGACTCCAGTGGCTGGGAACTGATCTTTCTCTTATAAAGTGTCATCTTCCCTGTGTGGGCATCGATGTAATGCTCACAGTCGTCCTCAGATGCTGTGTGTCGAGGCAAAATAGCACTGGACGTGGAATCCGAAGTCCCCGAGGTCTTCGGCACCGTTTGGGGTGCAAACGCCTTTGGTGGCACCTCTGGTGGTAGTGTGTAGATAAGTTTCGTCGACTTCTTGGCAGGTGGCTCCATCGGTTTCGGATCCGATGGCGCAGTCTTTGTCGACGGCAGGGCTTTCTCCCGAATCCTCTTGAGCGACTCGGTGACAAGTTTTGTAAATGAAGCCGAGGGTTTGACGACCGATGCTTCATGTTCGTCCGCTTTGGAGGCCTTCGGCGTGGCAGAAGAAGGCACCGATGAATCCTCGACTCCAACGGTTCGCTGCCCTGCAGCTGTCTTAGGCGCCGACGCCGTCACTGCAGATCCGGTGTCTTTGTGCCGAGGAGTAGTGGCTCCGGCTTTCGGATCTGGGCCTTTAGTGGCCTTTGCTTCGACCGTCTGTTTGGAGGTTGACGCCCCAGACGTCGAGACGTGATGGACTACCTTCTTCGAGGACGTGTCCTTGGCCACCGTGTGTGGCGCCGGTGACTCGACGGCCTTCTTCGCCGGCTTCGTAAGTTTGGACGGGACGTCGGCCGTCTTAGATGTCGAAGTCGTTTGTTTCGGTTTCGTTTTCGACGTGTCTTCGGCCATCTTAGATGTTGTCGAGGCCGTAGGTTTCGGTTTCGGTGTGACGTCGGCCATCTTAGATGTTGTCGACTGTACTGGTTGCGGTTTCAGTTTCGATACGCGCAACAACGGCTCCTCCGGTGTATCCGTGGCCGGGCCCGAAGGCGGGGCTGGGGATATCGGTGCAGGGTCGTGGGTAAGGCCGAGTGGCGATCCCGCGACCTGAGCCTGATTCGAGTAACTTTCGGGGCATAGCTCTTCCTCTGAGCTATCTTCCGCGGCCCCATAGACTTCTTCGTCGTCCCCTACCTGATCGACGTATTCAAGGTCTTGGCTCTGTCCATCGATGTATTCTTCAGGATCGGCCTCGACCTCCGTTGATGGTGGTGAAATTTGAAGATGATGGCTTTGGCCGTCTTCTGCGGGGTCGTCGAATATGTCGTCGGGTGCCGGTGCTGCGTGCAAGGCCTCGAGGCGCGCCGCGCGCCGATGCTGGAGTGTCTTCTTTGACCTGAATTTGGAGCAGGCCATGCAGTTGCCCTCGTCGTGATCCGGCGAGAGACATTTATTACAAACTGGATGCACGTCGATGTGTGGGTACTTGGACCCACACACGGGGCAGCGCTTGAACGGACTCCGTTCCATGATGATTTCGTCGGTGTCTCGCTGCGAGTACAGGGCCTCGATGTCCGAAGAGTAGCAACTCCCCAGAATTCCGACACGAAGAGTCAGACGATGCTCGGGACCGTTCGCAACAATACCGACGCGAGTATCGAAGGCCTTTTGGCCTTAAGGAAGTTATTTTTTCGATTCCGACAAGGAGGCGTCGAAATCACATCCGAACCCAATGGCGGAAAATGAATATGCTACTTACCAGTATGCATCTGTTCTTGGCATGTAGGGCTGCTAACATTCATATCTTAGCATTAGATCGCCGCCTAGTGTTGGGCTCGGATGATTGCACATTGTTGTCCTGGAAGAGTCTTCGAAGTATCCTGAGATAGGTGGCTCCTCCCCTGGACTACAGTGCGCATGGGCATCGGCTCCATCCCCAGATTGTTTTTCGCCATTGTGGCAGGAGATGGAGTGAAAGTGTAAAGGATGTCCATGCTAATGAAATAAATACAATAGTATATCTGCAGCTGCGACAGGCACCGGGGAGGAGGGCGGGCGATATGAATGTTAGCAGCCCTACATGCCAAGAACAGATGCATACTGGTAAGTAGCATATTCAGTTCGAGGCATGTGGGCTGCTAAATTCATATCTTAGCATAGAATACATAGCAGTCCCTCCATCAGCGGCGGTTGCCCGTGCCAGCTGCAGAAACCTGAAAAAGTGTCTTGAGAACAGCCTGTCCCACAGCTGCTTGCTGCTTGGAATGCACATCAACACAGTAGTGTTTTGTGAAGGTATGTGGTGTGACCCACGTGGCTGCTCTGCAAATATCCTCTAAAGGAATGTTCCCTAGGAAAGCCATGGATGCCCCCAGTTTGCGTGTGGAGTGTGCTCTGGGGGGTATTGTTAAAGTGCGCTTGGCTTTTTGATAACATATCTGGATGCACTTAACAATCCATCTGGCTATCCCTGCTTTGGAAATTGGGTTGCCTTTGTGTTGTGGTGCGAAGGCAACAAAGAGTTGTTTTGTTTTTCTAAAGGGTTGTGTTCTGTCTATGTAGTACATCAACGCCCTCCGTACATCCAAGGTATGGAGCATTCTTTCCGCCACCGTTTGCGGGTTTTGAAAGAATGCTGGTAAGTCAATAGTTTGGTTAAGATGAAACTGTGACACCACCTTAGGAAGGAATTTAGGGTTAGTGCGTAGCACTACCCTATTTGGGTGAATTTGAATGAACGGCTCTTGTATGGTGAGCGCTTGCAGCTCACTGACACGCCTCAGAGACGTAATAGCTATCAGAAAGGCCACTTTCCACGTAAGGAATTGGAGCTCACACGAGTGCAGTGGCTCAAATGGTGGCCCCATCAGTCTGGTGAGAACGACGTTGAGGTTCCACACCGGAGCTGGTGGAGTTCTTGGGGGAATGACTCTCTTCAGACCTTCAAGGAAGGCTTTAATGGCGGGCACTCTGAAGACAGAGAGGTGCTGCCTGTTCTGAAGATAAGCCGCTATGGCTGAGAGATGTATCCTAATGGAAGTGTACGCCAGATTGCACTTGTAGAGATGTAACAGATAGCAGATGATGTTGGGAATAGATGCATCTAGCGGGTTGATGTCATTGGACGTACAGTAGATGACAAAACGCTTCCACTTAGCAGCATAGCATGCTCTAGTAGTAGGTTTCCTCGCCTCCTTGATGATACTCATGCATTCTGGAGGTAGGTTAAGGTATCCAAACTCTAGGACTTCAGGAGCCAGATCGCCAGGTTGAGCTGTCGTGGATCTGGATGCTGAATGTCTCCATGGTTCTGCGTCAAAAGACTGGGCGTGAGGCGCAGTCTTTGATGCGGCACCACTGAGAGTTCGAGGAACGTGGTGTACCAAGCTTGTCGTGCCCACGTTGGAGCAACCAGGACGAGAGTCATGGAGTGCTGCCTTAGCTTTCTTGCGACCAGCGGTATTAGAGGGGCTGGCGGAAAAGCGTATGCAAATTTGCCTGACCAGTTCATCCATATCGCATTCCCCTGCGACTGTGGGTGAGGGAACCTGGCGGCAAAGAGTCGGCATTTTGCGTTCTCCTTTGTTGCGAACAGGTCTATCTCCGGATGACCCCACTGCTGGAAGTACGGGTGGAGAACAGAAGGGTGTATCTCCCACTCGTGCATCTGATGGCTGTATCTGCTGAGCAGATCCGCCATCTGATTGTCCTTGCCCGGGAGGTGTTCTGCCATGAGGAAAATGTTCCTCTGAATGGCCCACTTCCACATGCTCTGAGCCAGATGAGACAGCTGTGGCGAGTGGGTGCCCCCCTGTTTCTGAATGTAGTACATCGCGGTCATGTTGTCCGTCCGGACTAGCACGACCTTGTTGCTCAGATGTACAATGAAGGACTTGAGCGCCATGAAGATTGCCATCAGTTCCAGATAGTTGATGTGCATCTTCTGTTGCTGCGTCGTCCATAGTCCCTGCACCGTGTAAGTGAGCACATGCGCTCCCCATCCCTGGAGGGATGCGTCCGTCGTCAGGACAATCTGCGGCACGGGCTCGTGGAACAGTCGGCCCTTGCAAAGGTTGTGTGGAGTCCACCAATGCAGAGAGTCGTATGCCCGACTGGTAACCAACACTAGGTCTGTCAATTGCCCACGAGCCTGTGTCCACTGATTCGCTAAGCACTCCTGGAGCGGGCGCATATGTAACCGTGCGTGAGGGACTATGAAGATGCAGGAGGCCATCATGCCAATCAACTGCATGAACACTCTCGCTGGCAGGGAGTGTCTCGGTCGGAATCGTTGGATCAGTGACTGAATGCTGTCGATTCTGACTTGGTTTGGCTGAGCCATGGCTGTCAGGGTGTTGATCGTAGCACCCAGGAACTGCCGGACATGTGCCGGCTGAAGATGCGATTTTGGGTAATTTAGGGAGAAACCCAGATCGTGAAGAAGGTGAATTGTAGTCGACATGTCTGCGGCGCACTGTTGCTCTGACTTGGCTTGTACGAGCCAGTCGTCTAGGTAGGGGTAGACATGGATATTCTGCCTCCTGAGGTGCGCCGCCACTGTCGCTAGACACTTGGTGAACACCCTCGGGGCCGTAGTGACTCCGAAGGGTAGGACCTTGAACTGGTAGTGCCTGCCTTGAATAGTGAATCTTAGGTATTTCCTGTGTGACGGGTGTAGTGGAATGTGGAAATAAGCATCCTTGAGATCTAAGGTCGCTAAGAAGTCTCCCTGGTTTAGCAAGGGAAGAATCTGCTGCAGTGTAAGCATATGGAAATGCTCTGACAGTATGTACAGGTTGAGGGGACGTAGATCGAGAATGGGCCTGAGAGAACCGTCCTTCTTTGGAATAAGGAAGTACAGGGAATATACCCCTGTGCCTTCCTCCCCCACCGGCACGAGCTCGATTGCGCCTTTTTGCAGCATCGCCACTACTTCCTGCTGCAATAAGTGCAAATGCTCTGCGGACATAGGCCTTTGCCTCGGTGGGATGTTGGGTGGAGTGGATTTCAGCTCTAGGCAATAACCATTTTGGATTAGTTGTCGCACCCACCTGTCTGTGGTGATGTTTCTCCAGACGGGCAGGAACTGCTGCAGTCTCCCCCCGACAGGTGTTAGGTGGTCGGGGGGCAGTGACAGAAAGTCACTGTTTGCTTGGAGTCGAGGTGCGGGAGCTGTTGTTTCCTCTGCCGCGACCTCTGTTGCTGTTATTCCTATAACCTCCCTTGTTCTGCTTAGTGAACGAGGATTGCGCCCCACCTTTGGAGAACTGGGATTGTTGACCCATCTGTCCTCTGGTGACTCCACGTGCACCTGAGCGACGAAAATTGCTGCCACGAAACTGTTGGGACTGCAGGGCCCCCATAGACTTAGCAGTTTCCGTGTCCTTCTTTATCTTCTCTAGGGTGGTGTCAACATCCGGACCAAACAGACTATCAGGATTGACTGGCTGATTCAGAATTGTTGTCTGAATATCCTGCTTAAACCCTGAGATGCGGAGCCAGGCTTGTCTTCTCAGCATAACGCTAGTGTTGATAGCCCTAGCAGCTGTGTCCGCAGCGTCAAGTGCACACTTGATGGCTGCGTTTGATATTAGCTTTCCTTCCTCAATAAGCATTTTGGTGCCTTCTTGGAATTGTGGGGGCAGGTGTTGTATAATCTGTTCTAGGGTGTCGTAGTGCGCCCTATCATAACGCGCCAGGAGCGCCTGTGTATTTGCGATGCGCCAAAAGTTTGCCGCCTGTGCAGCCACTCTTTTGCCTCCTGCCTCAAGCACTTTGGACTCCTTATCCGGGGGAGGAGCTTCACCCGTTGTCTGGGAGTTGGCACGTTTCCTGGCATTGGCAACCACAAGAGAGTCCAGTGGCAATTGTCCCCGGATGTAGACGGGGTCCGCAGGAGCAGGCCTGTACTTCTTTTCAATGCGAGGGTTGACCACTCTAGCCCTCGTAGGCTCCTTAAAAATGTCCCCAGCATGTTTGAGAACACCTTTCAGCATAGGAAGTGTCTTTACTGTCCTTTCAGATATGGCAAAGGTGTCAAAAAGGAAGTCTTCCTCAACCGGGTCGGCATGCATGTCCACATCATGATTGGCCGCCGCCCGTTCAATTAGTGCATGAAATCCTGCTGAGTCCTCAGTCGGGGATGCACGTGCATTAAAGGTCTGCGGGTCTTGGCCCGCACCTTGGGTGTTCTGGTCACCAGTGTCGTCGTATGAATCTGGTTGTACATCAGGTTCATCGATGGGGAAATTGTACTGTTCATCCTCATCATATTCCTCACCCACAGAGTGTTCTGGGGAGGGAGTAGGGCTCCGTCTTGGAGGAGGCTGAATCGGTTCCGTGAGGCCTGAGGCGTCAAGGGGCACCCTCTTCTTCTTCAACGGGATGACGTAGGGGTCCACCGGCTCCGAAGTGATCTTCCGTTTATAGAGTGTCAGCTTGCCGGTGGCAGCATCAATGAAATGCTCTGAATCGTCTACCGATTCGAGTGCACGACGTGGAAGGGGGTCAGGCAGCGAGGAACCCTGTTTCGGAGCCGATTTCGTCGAAAACGCTTTCGGCGCCTCCTTAGGTGGCAAGAGAAAGAGGAGTTTCCCAGAAGGCTTAGCCGGAGCGTCCTTTTGCGGCTGCGGTGATGGCATCGGAGCCGATGGAGCAAAGGCTTTCTCCCTGATTCTCTGCAGTGACTCCGCAATGGGGGACGGTACACTGCCAGTGGGTTTCGCCGCCGACAAGGATGCTTTGAGCGGTCCCTCGGATCCGACGTCCTCGCGGGCCTTGTGCGTTTTGGGCGCGGAAACCGTCTTCGGCGCCTCCGAATCTAGAGGCCGGGGCGCAGACTTCTTGTGCGTAGCCTCTTTGGAGCCGACCTTGGCGGGCTTGGACGGCGCCGGAGCCGCTGATCCGTGCCGACCATCTTTCTTGGGGGCCCCCTCCTCGGGCGTCGGTTTCGATTTCGCAGCATCGGAATCGACAGACTTCCTCGGCTTCTGCGGACCGGAGGTCGACGGAGCCGACGGGTTGACGGGCACCGACTTCTTCACAGGCACGGCAGCCATCTTAGGGACACTCGAGTCCTTTGGTTTCAGTTTCGATTTCGGGTCGGCCATTTTAGGTGTCGACGACTCCGACGGTTTCAGTTTCGGTTTCGAAACAGCGTGCCCAGCAAGTGAGTCCGTAGCCGGGCCCGAAGGCGGGGCTGTGGCTTGCGGCAACGGGTCCTGGGTAAGGCCGACAGGCGATCCCGTGTCCCGGTCGGTATCTTCGTAACCTTCAGGGCAGAGCTCGTCCCCCGAGCTGTCTGCCGCGGCCCCATAAATCTCATCGTCGTCTCCTACCTCTTCGACGTATTCGAGGACCTGACCCGCGACTCCGTCGTCGTCTCCCGGATCCGCCTCGACCTCCGTCTGTGATGGGGAGATTTGTAGAAGGTGACCCTGGACCTCTTCCGGGTCGCCGAAGATGTTCTCCGGCTCTGGGGCCGCCTGCCTAGCTTCCAAGCGCACCGCGCGCCGAAGCTTGAGAGTTTTCTTGGAGCGGAACTGTGCACAGGCCTTGCATTTGCCGTCGTCGTGGTCCGGTGAAAGGCACTTGTTACACACGGGGTGTAGATCGATGTGTGGGTACTTGGACCCACAGAGCGGGCAGTGCTTAAACGGGCTCCGCTCCATGTCCGTAAAGGCTTGCTGTCGTGTCGCGATGAGAAGGCCTCAAAGTGTAGAAAGCGAAGAAAACTCCGCTTATTCCGGCTTCAAGAGACGGAAGACTCGAGACCGAGCGCAGACAATACCGACGCAAGAAAAATCGAGGCCTTCAGGCCGCTAAAAGTTAGTTTTACTTGGTTCCGACAGTAAGACGTCGAGACCACATCCGAACCCAATGGCGGAAAAAAACAATCTGGGGATGGAGCCGATGCCCATGCGCACTGTAGTCCAGGGGAGGAGCCACCTATCTCAGGATACTTCGAAGACTCTTCCAGGACAACAATGTGCAATCATCCGAGCCCAACACTAGGCGGCGATCTAATGCTAAGATATGAATTTAGCAGCCCACATGCCTCGAACAAACAATCTGGGGATGGAGCCGATGCCCATGCCCATGCGCACTGTAGTCCAGGGGAGGAGCCACCTATCTCGTGATACTTCGAAGACTCTTCCAGGACAACAATGTGCAATCATCCGGACCCAACACTAGGCGGCGATCTATGCACTAGATATGAATTTAGCAGCCCACATGCCTCGAACCCTCCGTTTTGTCCATATTGAGTCTGAGATAATTCTCAACCATCCAGGAGGCCACTGCCTGCATGCAATTTTTAAAATTAATTGCCAATGCTTCTAGGTTGTTGGTAATAGACACCATCCTTTGGGTGTCATCAGCATAAGACAGCACCTCCAGCCCAAGGATCTTACGACCCTGGCTAGAGGGGCAACATAAATGTTAACAAGGGTCGGGCTCAATGAGGAGCCCCGAGGGACTCCACAGAACAACTGATTGGGACCGGAGTAAAATTGACCCATCTTAACTCTTTGTGACCGGTCCGTAATGAATGAAGTAAGCAAGTTCAGGGCGGCGCCCCTGATCACCATTTCCTTAAGCCTCCCACCAAACTCAAGGGAGAGAAGGTATTGAAGGTCGCCGTTCGGTCCAAAAGCATCAGTAGTGTCGTATGACCAGCGTCAACCTGACATCGGATGTTAGTGACTACTGAGGTTAACGTAGTCTCAGTTCTGTGCTCACTTCTGAAACCATGCTGCGAGCCATCGCGCAGCTGGTGTTCCTCCAAAAAGGAACTTAGATCAAAATTAGGGTGTTTCTCCCAAATTTTTGCTACGACCGGTAATAGGGCGATGGGACGATAATTTTTTTTTAACTCTGGGGAGTCCAGGAGATATCCAAGCTTTCACTGTACATCATCCTTTTCTGCAATTCACAAGCGATTCTGTCATACTTCGCACAAATCCCAAATACATTAATGTCAAAATGGGAGTCCAAAGAGTTTTTTTTTAAAGGGGGTTTAACCAACGCAGTTTTCCAGGACCTGCACCCTAAGGACTTGAGCAGAAACAGGTTATGCATCACTGGAAGCACACAGTGGCACCTCAACAGGACCCGCAAACCAGCTCACACCCTGCAGACTTGAGCAGAAACTCAACAGGTTATGCACACCACCGGAAGCGCATTGTGGCAGCTCAACACGACCCACATCCCAGCTCCCATCTGGCACCCTAGGGAACTGTCCCCGGCGAGCCACAGCAGGAAAGGAGAAGGACTGCACTGTGCACTCAAACCTAGTCCCATGTGTGCATGCAGGGAGTCCTTTTAAACTTCTAATGCACAGTATCTCGTCTGCAGGGAACCGCCTGGGCAGTGCTTTAACTCAGAGGTCATGCAGGATCCCTTGCACCCTTCAACGACCTTGCCCCAGACAACACCCTGAATTTTCAAAAGTCACATATCTGCAACATCCTCATTCGAAGAATAGTTCATGCATAAGCGATTTCTCTGGAAGCTACTCGTCTAGTAGTTTCTCCCTCGGATGAAAAGCAGTTACAGCATCGAACATGCAGGGAGGCAAGTTTGTAGCTGCTGGAAACTGGAATTTTGTCAGCAATTCAATAGTGTTTACTGGAAATTCAATAAAGGTCCAGGGAGGAGTGCTCAGGCGGGATCAATAGCTGCCTGCTCTGTCACCGAACACAGCACGCACGCTTGCTTGCTTTATCCGTTTTAAGCTCCAGTTTTAGATCCGTCTAGAGAGAGCTTTATCTAGCTCACCAGCATCAAATTAAAATTAAAGGTTTTAAAAGATCACTACATGTGCACACATATACAGACACACACAGGCTTTCTTTCACTCCTCTTCACATACTGGACAGCTGAAGTCATTGAGGAACGCCACTTTACTAGTGCTCATCTGCCTAAAAACTAGTTAAAGTGCCAATGCTAGTGGGGCTGTGTCTGGTTTCTTTTCAGGATTTTTGCGATTAGTCCGTTTTTACTTACTTTTTTGCAAATATGTGCACACCAAATTTAGAAGGCAGCATTGTTATTTTTTTAAAAATTTTTAATGACTACGGCATAATGCTTGCACAAAATATATACATAAAGTGCAGGCTTGCCAAGGCCAAACCTACGGGATTTGCCAATGCTTCTTCCTGTGTGCACTCACCCTTATCTCCTGATACCTACAGTTTGCTTAGTAGGCTTTCAAATCTAGGCTTTTCTCTAAGTACGCACAGTGTTTTTAGGTCTTGCCTGGCGAAAGCAGAGCAGAGGACCTTTTGGAATCGATTCAGCCAAAGCTGAATGCACGCGCGTCCAATAGGACAAGGATGGCTGCTCTCGATATCTGCATAGCTAAGCATGTATGCATGCGTAGGGACAAAAAAAATGCACGCGCATGTGGACAGCCCGACGTCATCTTTGTGCACACGCGTGAGCATTTTTTGTCCCTACGAGTGCATGGCGGCGTGCTCGCGCGTAGCCACTGCTCAAACCCAGGAGCTGGTGCGGCTTCCCACGAGCATTCCTCAACCCCAGGAGCTGGTGCGCGGCTTCCCGCGAGCAGTGCTTGTTTGAGTGTCTGTGTTTCCAGAGAGTGTCCTGTGGTCCTGGTAGGATTTTGCGCCCTGCCTGCTGCTTGCCTGTACCACTCTCCCTGCAGGAGGGGATTAGCTTCTGCCCACACTGCCTGTCCCCGCTCCTTCTTGTAGGGCCGTCTGGTTTGAAAATAGGGAGTCGCTGCTGACGCAGGCAGCCCAGAGGTACCCGAGTTGAGGCACTGGGGCCCCAACATCAAACCGTGGAAAAGGGGAGCCATATCCCTTGCTAGCACCGCGGTCCCTGGCACCAGATAGATCACTGTCTTCTGCGGGACGCAGAGACCTTTTGAAACTTAAAACAAAGACAAGACTGTGCCTCAGTCTTGGGGGAAACCATTTACTCACCTCCGGGTGAACAATGCTTGCTTTGATGTGTTGTAAAACGCATGCGTCTCTGCCTATGCACCTGCAGCGCAGCGTGTGGGGTCCACACACATCCCAAGAGAGTAGGGGGCTCATCTTTACCTAATCACAATCTGTGTGCAGGTAGGTGGGCGTCCTTTTTTAGATCCTGGGGGCGGGGAGGGGTGGAAATTCTTGGTCCCCTTTCTCTACCATCGCATTCCCCTGCCAGAAATGTTGGTCTGACGATGACCTCTTTTCGAAACGGGCTCTAATGAAACTATGAAACCGGGTCATATTTCTGGTGGTTCCAGTTCGCATTCAGAGGAATATGCCTGTTACTGGATACGCTTATTTAACTTGAGATGCCTTTCTTTAAATTGAAGTGGTATTAAAGTAAACTGCCTTCATTTACATTTAAGTGTTATTAAACTAAGATGTCTTTATTTAAATTATTGTGATGTATAAACGAAGATGTCTTTATTTATATTGAAGTGATATATAACTGAGATTACTTTATTTATTTGAATTGAAGTTCTATGTAGCGTGAACCACGTCACTGTAAAGAACAGAGTGGTTTTCGGTGCAGACCATGAAAGGTTGTAATGTAAGCATAGGCGTGCAGGTCATTAGAGAAGCAGGTGCAGTGATCCATGGACCAGGGGCTTAAGGGATCCTCTAAACCCTAATTATATTTGCCTTTCTTCGCCCAACAGGGAGGCGGAGGGCATTTTCCTGGTCGGCTTTAGGCCCATGACATACTTTCTAGGCACAGGCTAAGTCGTATTTGAAATGTACTTGTGGCTTGCCATGTTTTGGGGTTATTCGATGACCCCCATGTCATCAGACACCAAAATCCAGTCCATTCCTTTTACAAATCCATGTTTTCAGGTGCTTCTTCAATGGAAAAGAACCAACACTACGACTCCCAGAATACATTTGATTGTTATAGGAGAGCCCAAGAATTGAAATGGTGATGCTGGTGATCTATAGTTACGGAGTCACATGACAAACTGCATCTTTTCCCAATGAACCTGCTGTTCTCTTTATATTGTTCTGGCAGGTGTATAATGAAAGTTACTGTCGCCACTAAGGTGCGTTGAACATCTCCAGTGAGTTTGTAGCAGAAACATTTCTCTTCTCACCATGTTAAATAGTCAGCATATACTGTTCTCTAGGTTATTGGTTTGATCTGCGGTACCCAATATTTATTCGCTGCTGACGAGTGGCTGCATTTCATGTGTGGCACCATCTATAGACCCACCCTTCTTAGCCAACCCGACCATGCTTTGACTTTTGAAACAACACATGCAATATTAAATTGAAAAAGGACTACCAGTCCCAGAATGCAACTTGCTGGCTGAAATTCTAGGTTTGTTTGAACATCTCACATACGAGGTGGGGTCCCTTCTCCCTTGAGTAGGTCTCTTGTGAGTTAAGTCACCATAGAAAGAGCTGCCTGCGTGGTTTGCGGTTTGGACGCTGTTGCGGTTTATTCAGGCCTGGAGTCTAGTGCAAGACCCTACAATCTCACAGGGACTGGGCCATCTGCTGGATGCAATATTAAATTGAAAAAGGACTACCAGTCCCAGAATGCAACTTGCTGGCTGAAATTCTAGGTTTGTTTGAACATCTCACATACGAGGTGGGGTCCCTTCTCCCTTGAGTAGGTCTCTTGTGAGTTAAGTCACCATAGAAAGAGCTGCCTGCGTGGTTTGCGGTTTGGACGCTGTTGCGGTTTATTCAGGCCTGGAGTCTAGTGCAAGACCCTACAATCTCACAGGGACTGGGCCATCTGCTGATGTGGTCGAGGGGTCCTCCAAAGCCTGGTGAACACTGTTCAGTAGACCAGAACAGCACATACCGGGGAAACCCATGCGGGCGAAGACTGCGCCCAAAATATTATATTTCCAGTTCCCGCGATCAGCCCGCAGACCCCTCCTTGCAGCGATGAAGTGACCTATGACCCGCACTCTGCACCGCACCCAAAAAAAAAAAATTGGACGCAGTTTTACTACGGTTTATTAAATCCCACTGTTTTTAGGTGCTAAACTGGTACAAATACGGAGTGTCTTTTGCAGACACTGCTTGTTTGTTATGTTATGTTATGTTATGTTAATGTTATTTTTATGGCGCACAGCTGCCCCAGCAAAGGGGCGTCCTGGCGCTTAGACAGGTACCATAACATAACACACAAAATGAGAGATAAGGGGGGGGGGGGGGGGGGCGGCTACTAAGAAACAGGGAACAGGAAAGTTTTAATAGCACGCCTGAAAGTGGACAAATCGTTCAAAGCTCGAATGTGTACCGGGAGGGAGTTCCACAGCCCCGCAGCAAGCACCCAGTAAGAGCGGCCACCCATTCTACTGAGTTTGAAGCGGGGGCAGACTGCCAGATGAAGGGCCTCTGATCTTAAGGATCTCAAAGGGATATAGGGGATAATCAAATTGGCAAGAGCCGGCGGCGAAGACAGTTTTATGATTTTAAAGGCCAGACAGAGCGCTTTAAACTTGATCCTCTGTTTGACCAGTAACCAATGTAGGGCCAGGATGGTGCCCGAAACCGAACAATGTCTGGGAAGACCAACAATGGCCCGCGCTGCCGCATTCTGAACCCTTTGAAGCCTGGATGCCTCAGCCTGGTTTACCCCTAACATCAGCACGCTTCCGTAGTCCAGCCGGGATAAAATCGAGGCTTGGACCACGAGCTGCCGAGTGGGAGGGTCAAAATATTTCAAGATCGGCCTTATGCCACGCAAGCTACCATAGCAGGTGGCTGCAACCTTCTTCGTGTGTCCTGTGAAGGTGAGCGCGGGATCCAGCCAAATTCCTAGATTTTTCACTTCGGAAGCTGGGATAGGAATAATACCCAGCTCTGGAGGCCACCACTGGTCTCCCCATAACTCAGCATGTTTCCCCGGGACCAACACTTCAGTTTTGGTGGCATTCAACTGTAAGCAGTTGGTACGAAGCCAACTTGCTACTGCCACAAGTCCAGCTCGGAATCTTGGGGCCTCCACTTCTGGGTCTCCACTCAGTGTCACCGCCAGCTGCGTGTCGTCCGCATATGAGGTCATCGTCAAACCCCACTGTTTGACGACTGCAGCTAGCGGTTTCACGTAGAGGTTGAACAAGGTGGGGCTCAACGAGGAGCCCTGTGGGACCCCCAGGCCCAAGGGATGAATGGTAGATTGGCAGGGTGGTATTGCCACTTTAAAGGTTCGATCAGAAAGAAAAGATCGAAACCACTGAAGAGCGGTACCTGCTACTCCAGCTTCCTCTAGGCGTTGGATCAGTATATGATGGGACACCGTATCGAAAGCAGCGCTCAGATCTAATAGCAGGAGCGCTGCCGTGCGTCCGGAGTCAAGCACCAGGCGTAGATGTTCGATGATATAGAGCAAAGCGGTCTCGGTACTGTGTCCTGGCCGAAAGCCATTTTGGCTGGAGTCCAGTATCTGATGGCGGGCAAGGTGATCAGACAAGATCGAGTTAACATGGGCTTCTGTAACTTTAGCAGTCCAAGGCAGGAGAGATATGGGGCGGTAGTTCTCAGGCAAAAGGGGGTCAGAGTTTGCCTTTTTTAAGATTGGGGTAACTACCGCCTGCTTCCACGAGGAAGGGACCGTCCCAGTTGACAATGACATGTTGATTAAAGTGAGTATAGGGGCACGACACAGCGGGGAAAGCGTATTAATAAGAGCTGGCTTCAGCGGATCCAGGGGAGAACCTGATTTAACGCTGAGGCTAAGTTTGTCAAAGGCCTCAGTAGACAGATCAGGTAAAAAAGACAGAGTCTCATGCCCCAAAAAATTAGGGTCAACTAACTCTGGATCCGGCCGATACAGGTCAAATCCTCGGTAGATTTTCTGCACTTTCTCCAGAAAAAAGGTAGCCAGATTCTCGCAATGGGAGTCAGTGCAGATCTCTGCCGAAGTAGCTCTTTTATTCATAAGGTCTTTCAAGACCTTGAATATTAATTTAGAGGGGTTGGTGCTGGCTTGAAATTCCTGAGCATAGAATGCGGCCCGTGTTCTGCAGATTGCCCTGTGGTAGAACTTAAGTTTGGCAAAGTACAGGGTTTTCAAGTCGGGATCGTAAGATCTTCTCCAGTCCCTCTCCGCTTTCCGGCAAGTTTTTTTAAGCTCGGCGAGGGAATCATTATACCACGGGCTGGGTACCTTCGAGTGACCTTTCGACCAGCATTTGGGTATAAGAGCGTCAAGAGCGTCTGAGATCCATGTGCAAAACAGTTGGTACCCATGGTCCACATTCAAAAGAGCGCTCAGGGGTTTCTGCTCCAGCAGTCTATAGAACTCTTCAAGTTTAAGCTTATGCCAGTGTCTTTTAAAAATAGGTCTATCCACAGGTTTAAATGGCTTATCGTGTATAGGACTGAATATGCTACTTACCAGTATGCATCTGTTCTTGGCATGTAGGGCTGCTAACATTCATATCTATTGCATAGATCGCCGCCTAGTGTTGGGTCCGGATGATTGCACATTGTTGTCATGGAAGAGTCTTCGAAGTATCACGAGATAGGTGGCTCCTCCCCTGGACTACAGTGCGCATGGGCATCGGCTCCATCCCCAGATTGTTTTTAGCCATTGTGGCAGAGATGGAGTGAAATAGTGTAAAGGATGTCCATCCTAATGATGAATGGAAGAGAGGGTCTGCAGCCGCTACGGGCACCGGGGAGGAGGGTGGGCGATATGAATGTTAGCAGCCCTACATGCCAAGAACAGATGCATACTGGTAAGTAGCATATTCAGTTCGAGGCATGAGGCTGCTAAATTCATATCTATTGCATAGAATACATAGCAGTCCCTCCATTAAGGGCGGTTGCCCGTGCCAGCTGCAGAAGCTTGAAAAAGTGTTTTGAGAACAGCCTGTCCTACAGCTGCTTGCTGTTTGGAATGCACATCTACACAGTAATGTTTGGTAAACGTGTGTGGTGTAGCCCAAGTGGCTGCTCTACAAATGTCTTCCAAGGGAATGTTCCCCAGGAACGCCATGGAGGCCCCAAATTTGCGTGTGGAGTGCGCCCTTGGGGGTATTGTTAAAGTGCGTTTAGCTTTTTGATAACAGATTTGAATGCACTTAACGATCCATCTGGCTATTCCTGCTTTGGAAATGGGGTTGCCTTTGTGCTGTGGTGAGAAGGCAACAAAAAGTTGTTGTGTCTTCCTAAAGTGTGGAGTTCTGTCAATGTAGTACATTAGCGCCCTCCTAACATCTAATGTATGAAGCATTCTTTCTGCTACCGTTTGTGGGTTTTGGAAGAATGCAGGCAGGTCAATAGTTTGGTTGATATGAAACTGTGACACCACCTTTGGAAGGAATTTAGGGTTAGTGCGGAGCACTACCCTGTTGGAATGTATTTGGATGAATGGCTCTTGGATTGTGAGCGCTTGCAGCTCGCTAACACGTCTGAGCGATGTGATAGCAATGAGAAAAGCCACTTTCCACGTCAGAAATTGAATTTCGCAGGAGTGCAGTGGCTCGAAAGGTGGGCCCATCAGCCTAGTGAGGACTACATTGAGGTTCCACACTGGAGCTGGTGGTGTTCTTGGAGGAATGACTCGCTTCAGTCCCTCTAGGAAGGCTTTAATGGCAGGCACCCTGAAAACAGAGAGGTGCTGCCTGTTCTGGAGATAAGCCGCTATGGCGGATAAATGTATCCGAATGGAGGCGTACGCTAGATTGCATTTGTAAAGATGTAACAAATAGCAGATGTTAGGAATGGATGCATCCAGCGGGTTGATATTGTTGTCAGTACAGTAAATGACAAACCGCTTCCATTTCGCTGCATAGCAAGCTCTGGTCGTGGGCTTCCTTGCCTCGCGGATGATGTCCATGCATTCTGGAGGCAGGTTGAGGTAGCCAAATTCTAAGACCTCAGGAGCCAGATCGCCAGATTGAGCTGTTGCGGATCTGGATGCTGAATGTCGCCATGGTTCTGCGTCAAGAGCCTGGATGTGAGATGCAGCCTTTGATGCGGTACCACGGAAAGTTCTAGAAACGTGGTGTACCATGGTTGGCGTGCCCATGTTGGAGCAACCAGGATGAGAGTCATCGAGTGTTGCTTTAGCTTTCTTGCGACCAGCGGAATGAGAGGCGCTGGGGGAAAAGCGTACGCAAATTTGCCTGACCAGTTCATCCATATCGCATTCCCTTGCGATTCCGGGTGAGGGAACCTGGCGGCAAAGCTTTGGCATTTTGCGTTTTCCCTTGTGGCAAACAGGTCTATCTCTGGATGACCCCACTGCTGGAAGTACGGGTGGAGTACTGATGGATGTATCTCCCACTCGTGCATTTGATGGCTGTATCTGCTGAGCAGATCCGCCATCTGATTGTCCTTGCCCGGGAGGTGTTCTGCCATGAGGAAGATGTTCCTCTGAATGGCCCACTTCCACATGCTCTGAGCCAGATGAGATAGATGTGGCGAGTGAGTACCTCCCTGCTTCTAGATGTAGTACATGGCTGTCATGTTGTCCGTCCGGATCAACACGACCTTGTTGCACAGATGTACTTTGAAGGACTTGAGCGCCATGAAGATTGCCATCAATTCCAGGTAGTTGATGTGCAATCGTTGTTGCTGGGTTGACCACAGTCCCTGCACCGTGTAGTGGAGCACATGCACTCCCCACCCTTGGAGAGATGCGTCCGTTGTTAGGACAATCTGTGGCACAGGCTCTTGGAACGGCGTCCCTTGCAAAGGTTGTGTGGATTCCACCAATGCAGAGAGTTGTATGCCCGACCGGTCACCAACACTAGGTCTGTCAGTTGTCCCTGAGCCTGTGTCCATTGATTTGCTAAGCATTCTTGGAGGGGACGCATGTGCAACCCTGCGTGCGGGACTATGAAGATGCAGGAGGCCATCATGCCTATCAACTGCATGAACACTCTCGCTGGCAGGGAGTGTTGCGGTCTGAACCTTTGGATCAGCGACTGAATGCTGTTGATTCTGACTGTGTTTGGTTGAGCCATAGCAGTCAGGGTGTTTATTGTCGCGCCCAGATACTGCCGCACATGGGCTGGCTGAAGGTGCGACTTTGGGTAGTTTAGGGAGAACCCCAGGCTGTGAAGGAGTTGAATAGTGTGGGACATGTGTGAGGCGCACTGTCTTTCCGACTTTGCTTGAACGAGCCAGTCGTCGAGGTACGGGTAGACATGTATGTTTTGTCTCCTGAGGTGCGCTGCCACTGTCGCCTGACACTTTGTAAACACTCTGGGGGCAGTAGTCACCCCGAAGGGTAGGACTTTGAACTGATAGTGCTTGTTGAGAATGGTGAACCTGAGGTATTTTCTGTGGGACGGGTGGAGTGGGATGTGGAAGTAAGCATCCTTGAGGTCTAAGGTTGCTAGGAAATCCCCTTGGTTCAGAAGGGGAAGGATTTGTTGCAGTGTCAGCATGTGAAAATGTTCTGACAGTATATACATGTTGAGAGGGCGTAGATCCAGAATGGGTCTGAGGGATCCGTCCTTCTTTGGGATGAGGAAGTACAGGGAATAGACCCCTGTTCCTTCCTCCTCCACTGGCACGAGTTCGATTGCTCCTTTTTGCAGCATTACTAGTACCTCCTGCTGCAATAAGTGCAAGTGCTCTGCCGACATAGGACGGTGTTTTGGGGGAATATTGGGAGGAGTGGATATTAACTCCAAACAATAACCGTACTGAATTAGTTTTCTCACCCACCTGTCTGTGGTGATGGATGACCAGACTGGCAGGAACTGCTGGAGTCTTCCCCCGACAGGTGTTGGATGGTCGGGGGGCAGTGACAGGGAGTCACTGTTTGTTTGTGGCAGAGGAGCGGGAGTTGTTGTTTCCTCTGCCTCTGCCTTTGGCACTGTTACCTCGGTAACCCCCTCTACCTTGCTTGGGGTACGAGGATTGCGCACCACCTCTTGCGAATTGTGTTTAATGTCCCAAGTGTCCTCTGGTAACACTACGCACACCTGAGCGACGAAAAGTGTTGCCCCTGAACTGTTGTGATTGGAGAGCCCCCATGGACTTAGCAGTCTCGTTGTCCTTCTTAATCTTTTCAAGTGTGGTGTCTACATCAGGGCCAAACAGTCTGTCAGGATTGACGGGCTGGTTGAGGATTGTAGTTTGGATGTCAGGCTTAAAACCAGATATACGAAGCCAGGCTTGGCGCCTTAGCATGACGCTAGTGTTAATCCCCCTAGCCGCTGTGTCCGCGACATCAAGTGCACACTTAATTGCAGCATTTGATATAAGCTTTCCCTCCTGAATGAGCATTTCGCCTGCTTCTTTATACTCATCAGGTAGATGTTGAAGGAGCTGTTCTAGGGTGTCGTAATGCGCCCTATCGTAACGCGCCAGTAGTGCTTGTGTGTTTGCTATACGCCATACATTGGCAGCCTGCGCAGCCACCCGCTTGCCAGAAGCCTCAAGCACTTTCGACTCCTTGTCTGGGGGAGGAGCTTCACCCGTTGTTTGGGAGTTGGCCCTTTTGCGGGCATTTGCGACCACCAATGAGTCCAAAGGCAACTGTCCCCGAATATATGCAGGGTCTCCAGGTGCTGGCCTGTACTTTTTCTCAATACGTGGGTTTACCACCCTTGCTCTTGTCGGTTCCTTAAAGATCTCTGGTGCATGTTTAAGGACACCTTTCAGAATGGGGAGTGTTTTGACTGTTCTTTCTGAGACAGAGAAAGTGTCAAACAGGAAATCTTCCTCCACTGGGTCAGAGTGCATGTCCACATTATGATTTGCAGCTGCCCGTTCTATTAAAGCAGTGAATGCTGCTGAGTCCTCAGTAGGTGATGTACGTGATCCAAAAACCTGAGGGTCCTGTACCACCTGATGGCTTTCCTGGTCCCCAGCGTCGTCATATGGGTCCTGGTGTACATCAGGGTCATTGCCAGTAGGGAAGTTATATTGGTCATCTTGTTCATCATCCTCACCCCCTGATTGGTGGGGGGAAGGTGTTGGACTCCTCCTTGGTGGAGGCTGAAGAGGTTCAACAAGTGGAGTTATGTCCTGTGCTGGCCTTTTCTTTTTTAGTGGAATAACAAATGATTCCAATGGTTGGGGAGTGATCTTTCTTTTATAAAGTGTCAATTTCCCCGTGTGGGCATCGATGTAGTGCTCCGAATTGTCCTCCGACGCAGTTGGCCGAGGCAAATTGGGACTGGGCGTCGAATATTCCGGCGTCTCGGTGTTCTTTGAGACCGTTTTGGCCACAAACGCCTTCGGCGCCACCTTTGGTGGTAGAACGTAGAGAAGCTTGGAGGACGACTTTGCAGGTATGTCCACCGGTGTAGGAGAGTAGGGTCTGCAATCCTATGATCACCCAGATTTTTGCTTTTTGCTGCACTGGTTTACGACTTTCCCTGGCTGTGGGCCTGCTAATCAGACCCACAGCCTAGCTGTTCTCTCTAACCAAATTGTACCCAGGTACTGAATTGGCACTGGGCCCTCTCCAAGTCCCTGTACCCAGGGCTGAGGTGCACCCAGAAGTCTCCCAGGGGCTGAAGCACGTATTGTGCCACCCCTGGATTGACTACCTAAATCTGACACAACTGGCTGCACGACAGCTGGGGCAAGGTGGTGTACTCACCCTTTGCTTTAGATATAGTATACCTATATCTAACCCTAAAATGGACACACAGATCTCCTATCAGTCACTCCTATAGCAGGCCTTAACAATCCTGAAGGCAGAGTGCTTGGAATCGTGTGAGATGGTGCTCTGGCATGAGCTGAGCCTGTCTGCGGCTTTCGGGGTCTATCCCTTAGCCGTTTCCATGATATCGCATACCATATACTCTTAAGTGCATTATAATCCTCGCGGTTATGTGCCAACTCTGGTATCGCTTTATCAAAACATGTCGAGTAAGGTGTCATACGAATTGGAATACTAACCCCTCGCCAATTCTGGCGACGGGGTTAGCATTCCACCCTTCTAGAGGGACACGACATGCCTGTAACCTATAACCCGGTTAAAAGTCAGACAGAGCCTTAGCATCCACAAAATGGATGCTGCCACCGAGACACAAGTCTGCCCTCCTGCTGCTGGGAGTCCTCCCAGAGCAGGAGATAAGGACAAAGGGTTTCCTGCCAGGGGCGGTGCCAGCACCGTCCCAGACAGGGTTTTGTGTATTGTAGGTAGGCAGGGCTTTAGAGGAAGGTGACTGCAAGTAGCACCCCGGTGCTCACTATGCATAGGCCGGCTTGAACCAGTTCCAGGGTCACTCCAGACCCTGTGCTGGGGAAAAGCCCGCCAAGGAAGTGGGTGTAACCACCCCCCTCCTAGTCCCACCCATAGGGCAGGACTTAGTCGCGTGCCAGCCCCTTTTTACAGGATAAAGGTAGAGACTGGCCCCCTTCCAAAGCAGATCATCTTTGAATCCTGAAACTACTTTCTGCGAAAGGAACTCAAGACTTCTTCCTAAGATTTCTCCCTTGTGACTAAGGAGTAGTCACCCTGCACCCGCAGGCACCATCTACAGAACACTGCGGTCTGCTGCACGTCCTTCCTCCGGAATCCGACTGCCCAGCTCGACGAGACCCGGCTTCCCTGGCACCTCTGACCTCTACCCACCTCTACAGCACAGCTGAGAACCGTGGGTGCGACGAGACCTCGAGGGACCGGCCATCGCCAAGACTGCACGACTTCTGCACAGCAAGCCCGCCGAGTATTCCACTGGTGAGTGCTTTGGGGTCCGAGAAGCCCCGACTCTGAGCAGCTCCAGCTCCGAAGTGCAGCCCCCCAGCATCTCCACGATCTGCGTGGGGCCCTTCTGCTTTCCGCTGCTCACCGCGTTGTTTGGCTACTAGCCCGTTGGCTTGTGGCCTTCCTGACGACGCCCGACGACATTTCTGCTGCTGGTCTGGTTGCTCCAGACTGGCCCTTGCTCCCTCCCAGAAGAGGAGCACCCTGGACCCTCCTGGTCCACTCAAGACGCCATTTTGAGTCCACCGCGTGGGCTTGACTTAGCCAAGGCTTGTTGCCCAATCCTGGGTAACTTCGACGCCAACGACTTCATCCTTCGTGGGACAGCTCGCACCTCCATCCTGGTCGCCGACAACGCCTCCTGGTCCGAGAGACTGCAGAGCCCAGCAGCGCCCACTCACCTGACTGCGGTGACTTCGCCCGGTGCCATCCTGGTGCCCACTTAATCACTGGCTAGTGATTCAAGAACTTGGTCCCCTCTGCTTTCAGGTTTCTTCTTCCTTGATCCAGGCTTGGATCCATCGAACTTTCCTTCACTGGTCGCCTGCCAGCAACTTCTTCCTTCCAGGCTCCCGGTCCGGCAACGAGATCCCCGACGTCTTTTCAGACCTATGCAGCTGCAGCCCCTGGGCTAGGTAACTTCGGCACTCCGGTGTCCCAGCATAGCCTCACTATCCAAGGGTCAGGATCCACTGTCATTTTCTTCCTACCAGGTCGGGTTCGCCCGTGAACACTAACTTTGCCTTTACTAGCCTCCATAGACTTTGTCCCGCATCCCGCGTGAGAGTGCACACTCTGCACCCGAGTCCCCTGGGCCTCCTAGTAGTAATCTAACGATTCCCTAGTCCAGTCCTAGCGATTCCAAAGCCTATTAGAACTGTTACTTACCTGCTAGTAATTCGCATTCCACTTTTAGTGTATATGGTTTTTCGTGCCCCTCGGGCATTTGTGTAACGTGCTAACTTAAAAGTATTTTCGTAAGAGTTTTGTTGTGTGCTTAGCACCCTGTCCTCATAAAGAGTACAGGGTTGTTGTGATTCTAATAAATACATTGTTTATTTTCATAACACTTGTGTGGTGTCCTTTCACTGGGTGTTCAAGGGGTAATGTGATGGTAAAACAGCTGGCTTAACACGCCCTCTAGAGTCTTAGCCTTAGACTGCTCGTATCCATGCTACTAGGATAGCTGGTCTATAAGGTTGACTTACAACCAATCATCAATAAGGGTTGTTTGGACTGATATATAGTGATCACTAGAATAGTGAGCACTGCACATCAGGCCAACTTCTCACATTGGTGAGCAGCGGTTGGGATTTGAGCTTGCTGTTGTTTTACCACACATGCCCTAAGAATATCTTGTGAAAGATCACATAAGTACTAAAGGTACATATAACTTAGCTTAGAATACTCTGAGTTCTACTGAACCAGCTGTTGTAGCTCCTAGGGCCTAGCACACCCTAAAACTACAACTCTAGCAAGGGATCAGTAGGCAAACATATAGTGTAGGTAAGTGCACCACTTACACCTCACTAGAAAAGCATGTCGACTCAGGGGGACTCTGCTGAGACTCCCCTGGTCAGTGTTGACCCTCCACAGGTCACTTCAAGATATGCAGCTCTCAATTTTCAGGAGATGAGGCAACTCTGTGTCTCCAGAAAACTGAAACAGGGGTCTAACCCCACCCTACCCTTTCTGATAGGTCTCTTAGAGACATATGATGCCAGAAAGCTCTCTCAGTTACATGAGAGCATGCCAGCCTTAGAGGGAACCTCTGGGGATCCAGACCTCCCCAACACTGATTCAGCAGTTGAGGAGGAGGACGAGGAGGTACTCTCTGGGGATGAGGTAGACAAGGGTCTTGAGGTAGTCAGAAGGCTAACTAGGACCAACTTAGACTTACTTGGGCTAGGATCTGGGGGCCCCCCAGTACTAACCCGAAGTGGGCCTAACCTTGGAGTTAGGAGAGATAGATCTCTTTCTAGGGACTCCAATAGATCTCTGCACTCTAATGCCTCTTCTCAGGGGAGAAGGAATCCTCCACAGAGGAGATTTACTTCCCCTCAGAGAAAGGAGCATGAAGCTAGGATGAGACAAGCTGAACTGAGGATTGAAAGGGAAGAAATTGCCCTGGCCAAAGAGAAGCTTGCCCTGGCAAGAGAGCAGCAGATGAGTGGGCTAGCTCCCACTGGTGGCAGCAATCTCCCAAGAGATAGAGAGAAGGGTTTAGATACTAAACACCTGACTAAAATAGTGCCCCCCTTTAAGCAAGGGGATGACATCCAGAAATGGATGGCTGCTCTGGAGAGGGCCTGCACTGTGCAGAACATTCCCCAGAGTCAGTGGGCAGCTATACTGTGGCTCTCCTTTGATGGTAAAGGTAGAGATAAGCTCCTCACTACAAGAGTGGAGGATGCTAACAATTACCAGGTCCTGAAGAATACACTGGTTGATGGGTTTGGTTTAACCACTGAGCAGTACAGGTTGCTGTTCAGAGACACCCAGAAAACTCAGTCTCAGGACTGGTCTGATTTTGTGGATTGTGCCACTAAGGCTTTGGAGGGCTGGTTGCTGGGTAGCAAGGTTACAGATTACACAGGATTGTATAATCTAATGATGAGAGAACAAATTTTGAACAATTGTCAGAACCAGTTGCTGCACCAGCACCTTGTTGATTCAGATCTGACCTCTCCCCAAGAATTGGGAAAGAAGGCAGACAAATGGGTCAGGACAAGGATCAAGCAGAACCAGAACCAGAACCAGGGTGGTCAGAAGAAAGCAGACCAGAAGGGTAATGTTAAGAATGAGCAAAATGACCAGAAGTCTTCACCAGGTCCCCAACAAACCAAAGAGGGTGGGGGTCAGGCTTCCCAGAAGAAGAAGACTCAAGAAGGCCAGTCCAAAAGGTGGTGCCAGTACTGCAAAAGTAAATCTCACTGGTTTAGTGAGTGCACCAAAAGAGGAGGAGGACAAACTCCTGCCACTACAGCTCCTAAAGCAACTGCACCCCCTAGTACAGTCAGTAGTGGTAGTGTCACTCCCAAGGCATTAGTTGGGTTAACCTTGGGTACTGAGGGGTCTGACAACTTAGTTGGCACACTCACTCAGGCTGTCCTTGTCTGTACAGGGGATATGGATATGTCCCCTGAAATAAGTCCCAATACTTTGGGCAAATACAGGCAGACACCTTTGATTAATGGCAAAATGGCTCAGGCCTATAGGGACACTTGTGCCAGTGTCACCATGGTGACACCTAACTTTGTGGACCCTGGACAGATCATGCCAGGTACTGATTTCCTGGTGACCAATGCCAGCAATGTCACTACTAGTCATAGTGTGGCAATTGTAGCTTTCTCCTGGGGTGGAGTGAAGGGACAAAAGAAAGTTGTAGTCAGTTCAGACCTCCCAGTTGATTGTTTGTTGGGCAATGATTTGGAGTCATCACAATGGTCAGAAGTGGAGCAGAGGACTCACATGGAGATGTTAGGCTTGCCAGCACATGTGCTTGCTGTGACTAGGTCACAGGCCAGAAGATGCCCCACTGAACAGGTGCTGGATCCTGAAATTATGGACCAGACACCTCCCAAGAAGAAGAGCAGTAAGGGTAAGGCTTTGCCTTCCCCCTTGCCCCAGGTTGAGGATCAAGTCTCTGAGGAGGCTGATCTAGCAGAGCTGAGGGAAACTGAGCCTAAAGAGCTTGAACTTGATCAAGTTGAGTTTCTGGGCTCAGGGGGACCCTCCAGAGCAGACCTGGGGAAGGAACAGTTGAGCTGCCCTTCCCTTGAACCCCTCAGACAGCAGGCTGCTGCTGAGGCTGCAGGGAATGCCACAGGTGCCCACAGGGTATACTGGGAAGATGGACTCCTGTACTCTGAGTCAAGAGACCCCAAGCCTGGTGCAACCAGGAGGCTGGTCATCCCCTTGTCTCTGAGAGGTTTCCTTCTCACCTTGGCCCATGAGATTCCCCTTGCAGGTCATTTAGGTCAGACAAAGACTTGGGACAGGCTTGTCTCACACTTTCACTGGCCCCATATGAATGAGAATACCAAGGAGTTTTGTCGCTCATGTGTCACTTGCCAAGCCAGTGGCAAGTCAGGTGGCACAACAAAGGCCCCCCTCATACCACTACCTGTGGTGGGGGTTCCCTTTGAAAGAGTGGGGATTGACATTGTTGGTCCAATGGAACCCCAGACAGCATCAGGACACAAGTTTATACTGGTGGTGGTGGACCATGCCACCAGGTATCCTGAGGCTATTCCCCTTAGGACCACTACAGCCCCTGTAGTGGCAAGAGCCCTAGTTGGAGTGTTCTCCAGAGTGGGTTTCCCTAAGGAGGTCGTTTCTGACAGAGGTACAAACTTCATGTCAGGATATCTGACTGCTATGTGGAAAGAGTGTGGTGTGAACTACAAGTTCACCACACCCTATCATCCACAATGCAATGGGCTTGTTGAGAGATTCAACAGGACCCTGAAAGGGATGATTCATGGACTACCTGAACCTCTTAGGAGAAGATGGGATGTCCTGATCCCCTGCCTTTTGTTTGCTTACAGAGAGGTCCCACAGAAGGGGGTTGGCTACAGCCCTTTTGAGCTTCTATATGGGCATCCTGTAAGAGGACCCCTGTGTTTGGTGAAGGAAGGATGGGAGAGACCTCTCAAAAAGCCTGCAACCAACATAGTGGACTATGTACTTGGTCTCCGCTCCAGGATGGCTGAGTATATGGAAAAGGCATCCAAAAACCTTGAGGCCAGCCAGGAACTTCAGAAAGCTTGGCATGACCAAAAGGCTGTACTGACTGTATACCAGCCAGGGCAGAAGGTGTGGGTGCTGGAGCCAGTGGCCCCAGCAGCTCTGAAAGACAAATGGTCTGGGCCCCACACCATCATTGAGCAAAAGGGAGAGGTTACCTACTTGGTGGACCTTGGAACTCCCAGGAGCCCTCTCAGAGTGCTCCATGTTAACAGGCTCAAGGCATATGTTGACAGGAAGGACATGAGCTTGCTCATGGCCACAGATGAGGGACAGGAGGAAGAGAGTGACCCTCTCCCAGACCTGCTCACTCAGAATCCTGATGATGGATCAGTTGATGGTGTTGTCTTTTGTGGCAGCCTCACTGAACATCAGCAACAGGATTGCAGGCAAGTCTTGCAATCCTTCAGACATATGTTCTCTCTGACACCCAGCCAAACTGATTGGTGTACCCATGATGTTGACACTGGAGACAGTCTGCCTGTCAAGAGTAAAATCTACAGACAGCCTGATCATGTTAGAGACTGCATCAAAACTGAAGTGCAGAAAATGTTGGAACTGGGAGTCATTGAGCCCTCAGATAGCCCTTGGGCTAGCCCAGTAGTTCTAGTGCCAAAGCCTCACACCCAGGGTGGTAAGAGAGAGATGAGGTTTTGCGTAGACTACAGAGGCCTCAATGCAGTCACTAAGACTGATGCCCACCCAATACCAAGAGCAGATGAGCTTATAGATAGATTGGCTTCTGCCAACTTCTTAAGCACATTTGATTTGACAGCTGGGTATTGGCAAATCAGGTTAGCTGAGGAAGCCAAACCTAAGACAGCATTTTCTACCCCTGGAGGGCATTATCAATTTGTGGTAATGCCCTTTGGACTGAAAAATGCACCTGCCACCTTCCAAAGGTTGGTGAATCAAGTCCTCACTGGGCTGGATGACTTCTGTGCAGCTTATCTTGACGATATTGCTGTCTTTAGCTCCACCTGGGAGGATCACCTGGTCCACCTGAGGAAAGTGTTAGAGGCCCTGCAAAAGGCAGGCCTCACTATCAAGGCCACAAAGTGCCAGATAGGGCAGACACAGGTTGTATACCTGGGCCACCTTGTAGGTGGAGGCCAGGTTCAGCCACTGGAGAGTAAGATACAGGCCATCAAGGACTGGACTCCTCCAATCACCCCGACTCAGGTTCGAGCTTTCTTGGGCCTGACTGGGTACTATAGGAAGTTTGTCAGAAATTATGGGTCCATAGTGACCCCCCTTAATGACCTGACAAGCAAAAAGATGCCAAAGAAAGTTCAGTGGACAGCAAGCTGTCAGAAAGCATTCAATGACCTAAAGCAGGCCATGTGCACAGCACCTATCCTCAAGAGTCCAGATTACTCCAAGCCATTCATTGTCCAAACAGATGCTTCTGAGTTGGGTGTGGGAGCTGTTCTGTCTCAACTGAATTTTGATGGTAATGATCAGCCTATTGCTTTCATTAGTAGGAGGTTGACACCCAGAGAGAAAAATTGGTCAGCTATTGAGAGGGAGGCCTTTGCTGTGGTCTGGGCCCTGAAGAAGCTGAGGGCCTACTTGTTTGGCACTCACTTCACCATTCAGACAGACCATAAGCCCCTCTTGTGGCTAAATCAGATGAAGGGTGAAAACCCCAAACTGCTTAGGTGGTCCATTTCCCTACAGGGGATGGATTTTACAGTGGAGCATAGACCTGGGACTGATCACAGCAATGCTGATGGGCTCTCCAGGTATTTCCACTTAGAGCAAGAAGACTCACCTGGTCAAGGTTAGTTTATTGTCCCAAAGTTTGGGGGGGGGTCATGTAGGAGAGTAGGGTCTGCAATCCTATGATCACCCAGATTTTTGCTTTTTGCTGCACTGGTTTACGACTTTCCCTGGCTGTGGGCCTGCTAATCAGACCCACAGCCTAGCTGTTCTCTCTAACCAAATTGTACCCAGGTACTGAATTGGCACTGGGCCCTCTCCAAGTCCCTGTACCCAGGGCTGAGGTGCACCCAGAAGTCTCCCAGGGGCTGAAGCACGTATTGTGCCACCCCTGGATTGACTACCTAAATCTGACACAACTGGCTGCACGACAGCTGGGGCAAGGTGGTGTACTCACCCTTTGCTTTAGATATAGTATACCTATATCTAACCCTAAAATGGACACACAGATCTCCTATCAGTCACTCCTATAGCAGGCCTTAACAATCCTGAAGGCAGAGTGCTTGGAATCGTGTGAGATGGTGCTCTGGCATGAGCTGAGCCTGTCTGCGGCTTTCGGGGTCTATCCCTTAGCCGTTTCCATGATATCGCATACCATATACTCTTAAGTGCATTATAATCCTCGCGGTTATGTGCCAACTCTGGTATCGCTTTATCAAAACATGTCGAGTAAGGTGTCATACGAATTGGAATACTAACCCCTCGCCAATTCTGGCGACGGGGTTAGCATTCCACCCTTCTAGAGGGACACGACATGCCTGTAACCTATAACCCGGTTAAAAGTCAGACAGAGCCTTAGCATCCACAAAATGGATGCTGCCACCGAGACACAAGTCTGCCCTCCTGCTGCTGGGAGTCCTCCCAGAGCAGGAGATAAGGACAAAGGGTTTCCTGCCAGGGGCGGTGCCAGCACCGTCCCAGACAGGGTTTTGTGTATTGTAGGTAGGCAGGGCTTTAGAGGAAGGTGACTGCAAGTAGCACCCCGGTGCTCACTATGCATAGGCCGGCTTGAACCAGTTCCAGGGTCACTCCAGACCCTGTGCTGGGGAAAAGCCCGCCAAGGAAGTGGGTGTAACCACCCCCCTCCTAGTCCCACCCATAGGGCAGGACTTAGTCGCGTGCCAGCCCCTTTTTACAGGATAAAGGTAGAGACTGGCCCCCTTCCAAAGCAGATCATCTTTGAATCCTGAAACTACTTTCTGCGAAAGGAACTCAAGACTTCTTCCTAAGATTTCTCCCTTGTGACTAAGGAGTAGTCACCCTGCACCCGCAGGCACCATCTACAGAACACTGCGGTCTGCTGCACGTCCTTCCTCCGGAATCCGACTGCCCAGCTCGACGAGACCCGGCTTCCCTGGCACCTCTGACCTCTACCCACCTCTACAGCACAGCTGAGAACCGTGGGTGCGACGAGACCTCGAGGGACCGGCCATCGCCAAGACTGCACGACTTCTGCACAGCAAGCCCGCCGAGTATTCCACTGGTGAGTGCTTTGGGGTCCGAGAAGCCCCGACTCTGAGCAGCTCCAGCTCCGAAGTGCAGCCCCCCAGCATCTCCACGATCTGCGTGGGGCCCTTCTGCTTTCCGCTGCTCACCGCGTTGTTTGGCTACTAGCCCGTTGGCTTGTGGCCTTCCTGACGACGCCCGACGACATTTCTGCTGCTGGTCTGGTTGCTCCAGACTGGCCCTTGCTCCCTCCCAGAAGAGGAGCACCCTGGACCCTCCTGGTCCACTCAAGACGCCATTTTGAGTCCACCGCGTGGGCTTGACTTAGCCAAGGCTTGTTGCCCAATCCTGGGTAACTTCGACGCCAACGACTTCATCCTTCGTGGGACAGCTCGCACCTCCATCCTGGTCGCCGACAACGCCTCCTGGTCCGAGAGACTGCAGAGCCCAGCAGCGCCCACTCACCTGACTGCGGTGACTTCGCCCGGTGCCATCCTGGTGCCCACTTAATCACTGGCTAGTGATTCAAGAACTTGGTCCCCTCTGCTTTCAGGTTTCTTCTTCCTTGATCCAGGCTTGGATCCATCGAACTTTCCTTCACTGGTCGCCTGCCAGCAACTTCTTCCTTCCAGGCTCCCGGTCCGGCAACGAGATCCCCGACGTCTTTTCAGACCTATGCAGCTGCAGCCCCTGGGCTAGGTAACTTCGGCACTCCGGTGTCCCAGCATAGCCTCACTATCCAAGGGTCAGGATCCACTGTCATTTTCTTCCTACCAGGTCGGGTTCGCCCGTGAACACTAACTTTGCCTTTACTAGCCTCCATAGACTTTGTCCCGCATCCCGCGTGAGAGTGCACACTCTGCACCCGAGTCCCCTGGGCCTCCTAGTAGTAATCTAACGATTCCCTAGTCCAGTCCTAGCGATTCCAAAGCCTATTAGAACTGTTACTTACCTGCTAGTAATTCGCATTCCACTTTTAGTGTATATGGTTTTTCGTGCCCCTCGGGCATTTGTGTAACGTGCTAACTTAAAAGTATTTTCGTAAGAGTTTTGTTGTGTGCTTAGCACCCTGTCCTCATAAAGAGTACAGGGTTGTTGTGATTCTAATAAATACATTGTTTATTTTCATAACACTTGTGTGGTGTCCTTTCACTGGGTGTTCAAGGGGTAATGTGATGGTAAAACAGCTGGCTTAACACGCCCTCTAGAGTCTTAGCCTTAGACTGCTCGTATCCATGCTACTAGGATAGCTGGTCTATAAGGTTGACTTACAACCAATCATCAATAAGGGTTGTTTGGACTGATATATAGTGATCACTAGAATAGTGAGCACTGCACATCAGGCCAACTTCTCACAACCGGTCTCGGATCCGACGGTGCGGTAGACGCCGACGTCAGGGCTTTCTCCCGAATTCTCTTGAGGGAGTCGGTGACCTGTTTTGTAAAGGAAGCCGAGGGTTTGGCAACCGATGCTTCATGTTCGTCCGCTTCGGAGGACTTCGGCGTAGCAGAAGTGGCCACCGATGATTCCTGGCCTCCCCGGGACGCTGCCCTGTGGTAGGTTTAGGCGCCGACGCCGTTGATGCCGTTCCGGCATCCTTGTGCCGATGAGTAGTGGCTCCGGCCGTCGGATCCTGGGCCTTAGTGGACTTGGCTTCGACCGTGCGTTTGGTGTTAGACGCTGCAGACGTCGAGGTGGGATGGACGACCTTCTTTGAGGACGTGTCCTTGGCCACCGTTTGAGGCGCCGGTGAGTCGACAGTCTTCTTTGACTTCGTGTGGCCCGAAGGCGACGGAGTTGAAGACGGAGCAGGCTTCGATGGCTTGGACGGGACGTCGGCCATTTTAGATGTTGTCGAAGCCGTAGGTTTCGGTTTTGCCGAGTCGGCGGCCATTTTGGGAGCCGTGGAGACCGAAGGTTTCGGTTTCGTTTTTGGCGTGATGTCGGCCATTTTAGGTGTTGTCGACAGCAATGGTTGCGGTTTCGGTTTCGATACGCGCAACGGTGGCTCCTCCGGTGTATCCGTGGCCGGGCCCGAAGGCGGGGCTGGGGATACCGGTGCAGGGTCGTGGGTAAGGCCGAGTGGCGATCCCGTGACCTGAGCCTGAGTCGAGTAACTTTCGGGGCATAGCTCTTCCTCTGAGCTATCTTCCGCGGCCCCATAGACTTCTTCGTCGTCCCCTACCACCTCGACGTATTCAAGGTCTTGGCTCTGTCCTTCGATGTATTCTTCTGGATCTGCCTCGACCTCCGTCGATGGTGGTGAGATTTGAAGATGATGGCTGTGGCCTTCTTCTGCGGGGTCGTCGAATATGTCGTCGGGTGCCGGGGCTGCGTGTAGGGCTTCAAGTCGCGCCGCGCGCCGATGCTTGAGCGTCTTCTTTGACCTGAATTTGGAGCAGGCCATGCAGTTGTCCTCGTCGTGTTACGGCGATAGACATTTATTACAGACTGGATGCACGTCGATGTGTGGGTATTTAGACCCACACACGGGGCAGCGCTTGAACGGACTCCGTTCCATGATGAAGTCGCCGGGGTCTTGCTGCGAGTACAGGGCCTCGATGCGCGAAGAGTAAACCACTCCGCAGAAGTCCAACCCGAAGAGTCAGACGATGCTCGGGACCGATCGCAAACAATACCGACGCGAATACCGAAGGCCTTTTGGCCTTAAGAAGTAAGTTTCTTTCGATTCCGACAAGGAGCCGTCGAAATCACATCCGAACCCAATGGCGGAAAAAAACAATCTGGGGATGGAGCCGATGCCCATGCGCACTGTAGTCCAGGGGAGGAGCCACCTATCTCGTGATACTTCGAAGACGCTTCCAGGACAACAATGTGCAATCATCCGGACCCAACACTAGGCGGCGATCTATGCAATAGATATGAATTTAGCAGCCCACATGCCTCGAACAAAAGACTTCCACCAGCAAGTGATCCGTCCATCCAATCAGCTTCGGGTCAGACACCTTCACCCTCTCAAGAGTGGAAAAAAAGGGATCAAGGATATGACCTCCAGTGTGAGTTGGAAGAGTGACTAGCTGGACAAGTTGAAGAGCTTCAAGATCCGCAAGCAAGGTGTTAATGGGTATGGACGACCTGTTATCAAAATGGATATTAAGGTCACCCATGATGTTAAAATTCGCGCAACCGAGCGCTAAGGAGCTTACCATATCGTCAAGAGCGGACGCTGAAAGTAAAATGATGGCTAAAAGCTACTTTGAAGAGGGCACTTTCACAGGCAGGCAACCCAAGAGCTTTCCATTCAGCAGGGAAGCAGGATTTAACTGCCATGGCAATACCACCTCCTCTCGTAGTCCGATTCAAAGTAAAAATCGTGTAATCCGATGGAAAGGTAAGATTCAGAATAGCGGCATCAGTGTCCTGAAGCCAGGTTTCGGTAAGGAGAAAAAGATCAGGATCGTCTTTTTCAATGAGGTCATGTATAAGCTGGTGATGTTTGACCAGTGACCTCACATTCAAACTCCAGATCCGAAGGCCCCGGCCTGTATTGATATTGCGCTTGATGGGGGTTACATCTACCAGGGAGCAGATCTTAGTCGGGCTATCAAGAGACCATCCCTTACAGGCGCAGACATAAGGGCCAGATAGGGGGTCTACAGGATCACATCGGCAGACCGCAACCCTATCCCCGATAGAAAGCAAATCTGCCTGTGTGTAAATAGGCATTGGTAAAACGTGCCAAATGACAATAGCCACAAATGAACAGAGCCCTACCACGTCTCGCGCTTCCTCGTCGCTGACGGGCGCAGACGGGCAGGACTCTAGCACGACTCCGGCTAAGCGAGGGCGCCCCACCTGCGCGTCCCGCTGCGCGGGAGGGGGGAGCTTTAAATAGGCGATCCAATCCCAGCGCGAGCGCAAGGACGCTCCAAGATGGCGCCCGTTGATGTAATGCAGAGCCCAAAGCAAGATGGCGCTCACACAGGACCACCCCCGGGACCCGGACCCGCCAAAGCGACGGTGAAACAACCTTTAAATGCGGTAAGAGGGAGGAGACCCCGCCACGCCCGACTAAAACCAGGGCAAAGGTGAAAAATTTGTGTTTGAAAATCGCAACATGATACTAGCACGGTGTTCCGTTTAATGTCCTATCTTGCCACATAATTTTGTCCTCCATTCCTGGGTGATCCCTCTGTAGTTGTGTGCATTCTCTAATATGTAATAACACCGAAGGAGCTTGGCTGTATTATTTAGTGGCAGGACAGAAGACCTTAGCCTGTCTATTGCTGTAAAAACAAGCACTGAAAATGCAATAGGTCTCGCCTTTGATTAAGTTAAAGCCATTTGCTTTGCTAATGTATAGCAAAGCAAATGGCTTTAACTTAATAAAAGGCGAGACCTATTGCATTTTTAATGCTTGTTATCAGTGGTGATTAACATTAAAAGTTGAGCCTGCAGCAACGAGCGCTTCTGCCACGGCGCGCTGTCACCACTCCCTGGAGCCAGCAGAAGTGGCCAGAAGCACCCAGGCAGTGAAGCACAGCCAAGACTCTCGCACATGACCCTCTCACAGCCCTATGCGGAGACCCTCGCACATGACACTCTCACAGCCCTTTGCGGAGACCCTCGCACATGACCCTCTCACAGCCCTATGCGGAGACTCTCGCACATGACCCTCTCACAGCCCTATGCGGAGACCCTCGCACATGACCCTCTCACAGCCCTATGCGGAGACCCTCGCACATGACCCTCTCACAGCCCTATGCGGAGACTCTCGCACATGACCCTCTCACAGCCCTATGCGGAGACCCTCGCACATGACCCTCTCACAGCCCTATGCGGAGACCCTCGCACATGACCCTCTCACAGCCCTATGCGGAGACCCTCGCACATGACCCTCTCACAGCCCTATGCGGAGTCCCTCGCACATGACCCTCTCACAGCCCTATGCGGAGACTCTCGCACATGACCCTCTCACAGCCCTATGCGGAGACTCTCGCACATGACCCTCTCACAGCCCTATGCGGAGACCCTCGCACATGACCCTCTCACAGCCCTATGCGGAGACCCTCGCACATGACCCTCTCACAGCCCTATGCGGAGACCCTCGCACATGACCCTCTCACAGCCCTATGCGGAGACCCTCGCACATGACCCTCTCACAGCCCTATGCGGAGTCCCTCGCACATGACCCTCTCACAGCCCTATGCGGAGTCCCTCGCACATGACCCTCTCACAGCCCTATGCGGAGTCCCTCGCACATGACCCTCTCACAGCCCTATGCGGAGACCCTCGCACATGACCCTCTCACAGCCCTATGCGGAGACCCTCGCACATGACCCTCTCACAGCCCTATGCGGAGTCCCTCGCACATGACCCTCTCACAGCCCTATGCGGAGACTCTCGCACATGACCCTCTCACAGCCCTATGCGGAGTCCCTCGCACATGACCCTCTCACAGCCCTATGCGGAGACCCTCGCACATGACCCTCTCACAGCCCTATGCGGAGACCCTCGCACATGACCCTCTCACAGCCCTATGCGGAGTCCCTCGCACATGACCCTCTCACAGCCCTATGCGGAGAATCTCAAACCTGACCCTATTACTGTGAACCCCGCACAGAGCTCCCCCAGAGCACCTCAAAGCTTCATCCTAGTACTTCAACCACATGGGCTCTGCCAGCGAACCTCAGCCTGGATCTGCAGCGCCCCCTGCTGGCGTGGCACTGAGAATCCTCACAAGTCTCTGCCAGTGCCCTCCACGTCTGACATAATGGATCCAGTCCCTTTCCAGCCTGGTGGCAGCACACCCTGCTCGGAAAATGCACCCAGCTGCCTCTGGGACTGCTATGTCGACAGTGCCAATCTCGGCAGGTGAAGTTCAGGGTCACAGGGACGACCGGTCTGCTCAGACGTTCTTCCTTCTAGGTAAGATCCTCGGTTGTCACCACTCCATGGAGCAGGGGTGATCAAAAGACCTTTTCTGGTGAGCCTTCACGCCATGCTGAACTTCCATTGCATCAGATGAGCTCTCACAAAGTTCCTGCTCCGCATATCATCAGCATCCTGAACAGACCAGAGTCCACAAGCCCTTCTTCCAGGCCCTCCGACATTGTGCACCTTCATGTGAGTCTCCCACGCCCTTCCGTACCCAAAGATCCAGAGCCAATCCACAGAGGCAGCTCTGGTGCGCAATGCAAAGACCTAGCTGGTCAAGAGGCGTAGGTGATCAGAGGAGAACAGTCTTTAGGACCCAGGCAAACAGACGACAAGCATGAGGAGGGAAAGAGCAGAGGATGGGCAAAAAGAAAGCTTGAGTGAGACAGGAGCAAGAGACAAAGATAAAGCCGGAGAGAAAAGAGCTGGAGGACTCACCTCTGCTGGACACGCACGTCCACCTGCACCAGGGGCAGGATGGCCTCCAGCACTTTGCTGGCGGATCCCGGAAGCATCTCCAGGACTTTGCTGTCGATGGCCATCTTGTCAACGATGGTCTTGAAGTATCGCAGGGCACTGACCACGTCTTTCTCCTGCTCCTCCAAACGACTCAAACTCTGAAGAGAGAAAGAGAGAAGCTGCTAGAGGTTCATGGACTCAGTCATCAATCCCTGGGGTTGTCAGATCCTCTCCACCCGCCCTGCAGGCCGCCCCGCACCCTCCAGACATCTGAGAAGGATAAAGGGTCAATACATGAAGAGAGAAGGAGAGAAGCTGCTAGAGAACCATGGACTCAGGGTCATCAATCCCTGGGGTTGTCAGATCCTCTCCACCTGCCCTGCAGGCCGCCCCACACCCTCCAGACATCTGAGAAGGATAAAGGGTCAATACACGAAGAGAGAAGGAGAGAAGCTGCTAGAGGACCATGGACTCAGAGTCATCAATCCCTGGGGTTGTCAGATCCTCTCCACCCGCCCTGCAGGCCGCCCCGCACCCTCCAGACATCTGCGCATATTAAAGGCTCGGTCCACAGCATTGCTCCACTCACCTTGTTCACAGGTTTCTCCACTGGCTTCACAGTCAGGTCAACCGACTTCCCTTTCTTGGAGTTTGTGCGCCTGATTTTGGGGGAGTGGAACTTGTCTTTCAGCTTCATGGTGAAGGAAGATAGGTGGGACCGCTGGGAGTCTGAAAAAGACAAGAGAAGAATGATAAGCCTCAGATGGACACGACCGGCCGGCCACAAACATTACCAGCAGCACAGAGGCGCCCAAATAGAATGAATGGCTCCATTGCTCACTCCCTTTGGATTTTAAATGAGAAACTCTGACATTATTACAGTGCGCTGCAGCCATTCCCGTGTCCTGAAAGCAGTGCACAACGCCTCGCCTTCCTGTATACCACCAGACAGGAGACTACAACTTGCTCTGATAGTGTCTAGGTAGATTCTCCCTTCTACAGCAGCCCAAGACCGACCCACGGTGTGAAGACATGTTGTCAGGTCTATCTCAGAGAAGTCTCTTCACATATGTGATGGGTAACAAGCTAGCTAAGGTATCCAGGGGTTCACATGTGGGTCCTTCAGCCAGGCCTCTTTTTTGGTCAAATTATGGAGCCTTTTGGGACTTGGAGCTTCACTGTAAAACATGTTCAGAATAGGCTGGTAAGCCTGAACTCGTGGTGAAGGTGGCACTTGAAGGCTATGCTGGTATTTACATTTCAACCTGATGTGTATTATTCCCATAATGAATTTTCCAAAACAGTATTGTCAGGACTGGGGAAGCTGTGCGGATTACTGCTAGCAGCTGTGCCAAACAAACAGCGATGGAGTAACTGGGTGCGGACAGGGCTTCCACCATTAGCCTCTGCACCAAACAGTAATTAAGGATATTAGCACTGAGCACAGACTGGCCATCACTCTTGAAGCATGTCTTGAAATGCTTCAGTGTGGTTTGTCGCTCTGTCCTGAAAGCAATCACCAGACAGAAGAGGACCCCCGAAACACAAGATATGGAGAAGGCAAAACCAGGGGAAGGAGCAATATCAAAAGAACAAAAGTGCCAGCTTCACACAAATAGATTGGGTATAATTCCAATTCATCTACTAAGGCATACCTCCACTTAACTGACAGACATAGGTTCATAAATCAGACATTCTCAAAGAATCTTTTATTAAGACAATGTTCTTACATTTGGCTTATATTCCTTTTGTTATAGTTTAACAAAAATGTGGCCTAAATATTACATATGGTACATGCCTGAACTTACTACATATCGTACATGTCTGAACATTTCCCAATTCAGAACACCAAAGGTCGATGTCGGCCTACAGACTGTTCGCATCCTAGACAATAGTGAAAATGAATTCAAGAAACATCTATACAGCCACAGGCATGCTTCTTTGGAAGACATTCCTGTAATTATGGAGTCCACAAATTCTCTTTATATATATGGATCTATATCTAAAGATGACATGTTGAATCTAGAATTACATGAATATCTTACAAATAGGCATGTCTTTAGTTGTATATTTATTATTTGATTCATTTGGACAATATGATGTTCATTCTTAACCGTGATTTGGTGAGTAACTATGTCATGTTTTTAGTAGGTTTAGGTACGAGTGTGACGGCGTGCATGTAGTATGGCAAACGCTAGCGTGGATGGAATTTTTAGGTCTCGCCAAGAAATCACTTGGATAGTCTCTTCAAGACATGCTGTATTCAGGTATGGACTTTAAGCTCCGCCTATCTTTTTAATTGGCTTCTCTTACTGTCCTTTGTAAATGATGGCTTTTGATTCGTGAACAGGCTTCGTAGTCCCTCCTTAGCACCTCCCTCTCCGGTTCCCTTCCATGTGCACAGCCCCTTTTTAGGCAATGAATGTCTTGCTGAAGCAGGCAAGACATGCTGCACGGGCGGCCCCCGCATTTCTTTTCCATGAATTCACTTTTGCAGCAATGGCAGAGCATCACGCCTTCGTTTTAAATATCTTAAGCTAAAGTGTGGCATGCCATAATTCCTACAAAAGTAAATAGGAAAAAAACAGCGGCCATACTACTTTTTTTTTCTAATGATTTAATTATGCAGCAATTGCTGCACGCAGCGCTTTAGCTTTACACAAGATAAGCTAAAGCACTGTGTTAGGCGAATGGCTTTCTGCAGTCTTTTCTTGTGCCTGTGCAGTGTTACACCTTCTCCATCCTGCGCGCTTGAATGTCAGTCTGTGCATCATGGATCTCAGCAAGTATGAGCAAGACCAGAGCTGCAGCAGCAGGCTAGGCTCTACCGGGCTTCCTATGGGCGTCAGAGAGCCCCTGGCTTGGGAATAAATAAGGCGGCCTGACCTCGATCCTGGGGATGAGTTGCATTCTTCATTATTGCAGGGTGCAATACCTTATGTGGCTAAGAGAGTCCTTTCCGGGCTTCATGGATATTCTTTTATTAGTTATGCTACTGCTAAGATATTTTTTTTTAGAGAAAAAAAGTCTAGCAAACATTCTCGTTTGCAATGCCAATAGTGCTAAATTTAACTTAATGCAAGACCTATTGCCTTGCAAATGCTCGTTTCATTTTCTGCTGAATGGGCTGTGTTGGCAGCATCCTTCCGAACAGGCATCAGGGCCGCCTCACGCTGCAGACCCCCCGGCTGGCCGCTAGATGTCGCTGCCTGCACGCCCCTGCTGGCTGCGGGTGATAGACAGGGTAAGCAAACACTATTTATAATGCATTCCTCGGCTGCAGGGATGGTTTGTTTCCGGTTATTTACAGCCCCTCGGAGCTTTAAAAGGCCGGATATCAACACATGGCTGCAAGGATCGGGGGAGGAGAGACCGCCACAGGGGGGGGGGGAGGAGTCATGTGTGACCCCCCAGCACTCCCCCAGCGTCTGGAAGGGGTGCCACCGGGGCCTGGTATGCGGTGCCTACCGAGACACAGGCTGGGACCCATACCCCGCGCCCACGCAGGCCGAGGCGCGCGCATACATGACGGGCACCTCTGGGTGCAGCTTTGGTCTGGGTGAAGTCCGACAGACGTCTCACTGCACCCGACTGACGGCTCCTGTACCCGACTATTCACTAATACATGTATTAGCAGGGGGTGTTACCACCCCAATAAACATTTTCAGATAAATGGTTGGGTACAGGTGCTTTTATTTTGCGAGATGTCTGTCGTATTTCACCAAAAATGTTTACACACAGACTAAAACGCACGCACACTCGGTTTGGAAAGTCCCACCGACCTTACTGACCATCTATGCCCCTCTTTATTAGGGGGGACCCCTGAAGCTGCGCCCCTGCATGGGTGGGAATTCGCCCCAAATCTCAGCGTGCCCAGAGGGGACGGGTCACTTGTGGCATCGAGAACATCCGAGGGCAGCCGATGGCAAGCGCTTGGAAGGCGGGCCTCGGGGCGCCCCGCACAGTGGGACGGCGTCCACTCCTGCCCTCCATCACAAGGGTGGTCTACCAGCTCTGCCCACGAGGTGCCGCGGTGGGTCCACCCACAGCTGGCGCGTCTGGAGGGTCACGGTGGCACCCAAAGGAACGCACAGTCCGTGAAACAAACACTCACGCACCCCTGCCCTTCTGCGTGTTCACGGACGTCATGAAGAGGCCCCAAAGCAGAAGAGTGCACACAGAGAGGCTGCAGGGGGGGGGGCCGGAGACGGCCACACAGGGGCATCAGCCAATCCGCAGAGGCATCAAAATGGCGCACACGGACACGCCTACAAGTGGCACCATGCCCCCTCCGAAGGACAGATATGATGCATTCTAGACTTGGACCCCCCTCCTCCCCCATCCAGAGAGAGCCCGTGGGCCAGGACACACCAAAGGTGCCCATGGACACTCTTACAAGTGGCACCGTGCCCCCCTCCGAAGGGCAGATATGATTCATTCTAGACTTGAAGCCCCCCCATCCAGAGAGAGCCCGTGGGCAAGGACACCCCAGAGGTGCCCATGGACACTCTTACAAGTGGCACCGCCCCCCCCTCCGAAGGGCAGATATGATTCATTCTAGACTTGAAGCCCCCCCATCCAGAGAGAGCCCGTGGGCAAGGACACCCCAGAGGTGCCCATGGACACTCTTACAAGTGGCACCGTGCCCCCCTCCGAAGGGCAGATCTGATGCATTCTAGACTTGAAGCCCCCATCCAGAGAGAGCCCGTGGGCCAGGACACACCAAAGGTGCCAATGGACACTCTTACAAGTGGCACCGTGCCCCCCTCCGAAGGGCAGATCTGATGCATTCTAGACTTGAAGCCCCCATCCAGAGAGAGCCCGTGGGCCAGGACACCCCAGAGGTGCCCATGGACACTCTTACAAGTGGCACCGTGCCCCCCTCCGAAGGGCAGATCTGATGCATTCTAGACTTGAAGCCCCCATCCAGAGAGAGCCCGTGGGCCAGGACACACCAAAGGTGCCCATGGACACTCTTACAAGTGGCACTGTGCCCCCCTCCGAAGGGCAGATCTGATGCATTCTAGACTTGAAGCCCCCATCCAGAGAGAGCCCGTGGGCCAGAACACACCAAAGGTGCCCATGGACACTCTTACAAGTGGCACCGTGCCCCCCTCCGAAGGGCAGATATGATTCATTCTAGACTTGAAGCCCACCCATCCAGAGAGAGCCCGTGGGCAAGGACACACCAGAGGCACCGTGCCCCCTCCGAAGGGCAGATATGATTCATTCTAGACTTGAAGCCCCTATCCAGAGAGCCCGTGGGCAAGGACACCCCAGAGGTGCCCATGGACACTCTTACAAGTGGCACCGTGCCCCCCTCCGAAGGGCAGATCTGATGCATTCTAGACTTGAAGCCCCCATCCAGAGAGAGCCCGTGGGCCAGGACACACCAAAGGTGCCCATGGACACTCTTACAAGTGGCACCGCCCCCCCCTCCGAAGGGCAGATATGATTCATTCTAGACTTGAAGCCCACCCATCCAGAGAGAGCCCGTGGGCAAGGACACACCAGAGGTGCCCATGGACACTCTTACAAGTGGCACCGGGCCCCCCTCCGAAGGGCAGATCTGATGCATTCTAGACTTGGAGCCCCCCCATCCAGAGACAGTCCGTGGGCAAGGACACACCAGAGGTGCATTGGGGTGGGCACCACCAGCCTGCGGTATTATAGATCACCAGGGGCAGGATCAGTGCAGGAGTACCTGCCACTCCTTGGGTGGGCACCGGACAGTCTCAGTACAGCGTGGGACAGGATCAGTGCAGGAGTACCGGCCACTCTTTGGGTGGGCACCGGACAGTCTCAGTACAGCGTAGGACAGGATCAGTGCAGGAGTACCTGCCACTCTTTGGGTGGGCACAGGACAGTCTCCGTACAGCGTGGGGCAGGATCAGTGCAGGAGTACCGACCACTCCTGGGGTAGACACAGGACAGTCTCCGTACAGCGTGGGACAGGATCAGTGCAGGAGTACCTGCCACTCTTGGGGTGGGCACAGGACAGTCTCCGTACAGCGTGGGACAGGATCAGTACAGGAGTACCTGCCACTCTTGGGGTGGGCACCGGAGAGTCTCCGTACAGCGTGGGACAGGATCAGTGCAGGAGTACCTGCCACTCTTGGGGAGGGCACAGGACAGTCTCAGTACAGCGTGGGACAGGATCAGTGCAGGAGTACCGGCCATTCTTTGGGTGGGCACCGGACAGTCTCAGTACAGCGTGGGACAGGATCAGTGCAGGAGTACCTGCCACTCTTGGGGTGGGCACAGGACAGTCTCAGTACAGCGTGGGACAGGATCAGTGCAGGAGTACCTGCCACTCCTTGGGTGGGCACCGGACAGTCTCAGTACAGCGTAGGACAGGATCAGTGCAGGAGTACCTGCCACTCTTGGGGTGGGCACAGGACAGTCTCCGTACAGCGTGGGACAGGATCAGTGCAGGAGTACCTGCCACTCTTTGGGTGGGCACAGGACAGTCTCCGTACAGCGTGGGACAGGATCAGTGCAGGAGTACCTGCCACTCTTGGGGTGGGCACAGGACAGTCTCCGTACAGCGTAGGACAGGATCAGTGCAGGAGTACCGGCCACTCTTTGGGTGGGCACCGGACAGTCTCAGTACAGCGTAGGACAGGATCAGTGCAGGAGTACCTGCCACTCTTGGGGTGGGCACAGGACAGTCTCAGTACAGCGTAGCACAGGATCAGTGCAGGAGTACCTGCCACTCCTTGGGTGAGCACAGGACAGTCTCAGTACAGCGTGGGGCAGGATCAGTGCAGGAGTACCTGCCACTCTTGGGGTGGGCACAGGACAGTCTCAGTACAGCGTGGGACAGGATCAGTGCAGGAGTACCTGCCACTCCTTGGGTGAGCACAAGACAGTCTCAGTACAGCGTGGGACAGGATCAGGGCAGGAGTACCGGCCACTCTTGGGGTGGGCACCGGACAGTCTCCGTACAGCGTGGGGCAGGATCAGTGCAGGAGTACCTGCCACTCTTTGGGTGGGCACAGAACAGTCTCCGGACAGCGTGGGTCAGGATCAGTGCAGGAGTACCTGCCACTCTTGGGGTGGGCACCGGACAGTCTCCGTACAGCGTGGGGCAGGATCAGTGCAGGAGTACCTGCCACTCTTTGGGTGGGCACAGGACAGTCTCAAGTACAGCGTGGGACAGGATCAGTGCAGGAGTACCTGCCACTCCCGGGGTGGGCACAGCCAGCCTGCGGTATTATAGATCACCAGGGACAGGATCAGTGCAGGAGTATCGGCCACTCCCTGGGTGGGCACCGGACAGTCTCAGTACAGCGTGGGGCAGGATCAGTGCAGGAGTACCTGCCACTCTTGGGGTGGGCACCGGACAGTCTCAGTACAGCGTGGGACAGGATCAGTGCAGGAGTACCTGCCACTCCCTGGGTGGGCACCGGACAGTCTCAGTACAGCGTAGGACAGGATCAGTGCAGGAGTACCTGCCACTCTTGGGGTGGGCACAGGACAGTCTCCGTACAGCGTGGGACAGGATCAGTGCAGGAGTACCTGCCACTCTTGGGGAGGGCACCGGACAGTCTCAGTACAGCGTGGGAAAGGATCAGTACAGGAGTACCGGCCACTCCCTGGGTGGGCACCGGACAGTCTCAGTACAGCGTGGGACAGGATCAGTGCAGGAGTAACTGCCACTCTTGGGGTGGGCACAGGACAGTCTCAGTACAGCGTGGGACAGGATCAGTGCAGGAGTACCTGCCACTCCTTGGGTGGGCACCGGACAGTCTCAGTACAGCGTAGGACAGGATCAGTGCAGGAGTACCTGCCACTCTTGGGGTGGGCACAGGACAGTCTCCGTACAGCGTGGGACAGGATCAGTGCAGGAGTACCTGCCACTCTTTGGGTGGGCACAGGACAGTCTCCGTACAGCGTGGGACAGGATCAGTGCAGGAGTACCTGCCACTCTTGGGGTGGGCACAGGACAGTCTCCGTACAGCGTAGGACAGGATCAGTGCAGGAGTACCGGCCACTCTTTGGGTGGGCACAGGACAGCCTCAGTACAGCGTGGGACAGGATCAGTGCAGGAGTACCTGCCACTCTTGGGGTGGGCACCGGACAGTCTCAGTACAGCGGGGGCAGGATCAGTGCAGGAGTACCGGCCACTCTTGGGGTGGGCACA